>NC_141691.1:268717445-271217445 GCF_964263255.1 Lissotriton vulgaris | reverse complement strand
ACACAGGAGCAGTGGTAAAAGCCTTTTTTAATGCCTGGAAAGCTTGCTCAGCCTCCACTGTCCACTCAAAAGACCTCCCTTTCCGTAATAGCCTAGTGATAGGGACAGCGGTTTGGGAAAAATGTACGATAAACCTGCGGTAATAATTGGCAAACCCCAAAAAGCTCTGTACCTCTTTTACATTCTTGGGGGCTGGCCAATCCCTCACCGCCTGTACTTTCCTCTCTGACATCTGTAATCCTTCGGGACTTAGGTTCACACCCAAAAATTCTACTTCATGCACCCCGAACTCACATTTACTCAACTTTACATATAGATGGTGTTCTCTCAATTTATCCAGAACCTTGCAAACATGGTTGTTGTGGCATGAAACATCCTGAGAGTAGATCAAGATGTCGTCTATATACATCACCACGAATTGATCCACGTATTCCTTTAGCACATCGTTTATAAAAAACTGAAAAGCTGCAGGGGCGTTACAAAGCCCAAAAGGCATCACTAGGTATTCATATAACCCAAACCGTGTTTTGAACGCCGTCTTCCACTCATCCCCTTCTCTTACTCTAACCAGGTGATAGGCCCCACGTAAATCTAAACGGGTGTAAATCCTGGCCTCTCTCACCTGGTCGAGCAAGACTGAAATGAGCGGAAGAGGGTATCGATTACGAATGGTGTTCTTGTTCAATGCTCTGTAGTCCACACACGCTCTCAAGTCCCCGTTGGCTTTTGATATAAAGAAAAGAGGGGAAGCTGCGGGAGAGCGAGAGGGGCGAATAAAGCCCAATCGAGAATAATGCTCAATGTACTGCTTCAAATGGGAGGTCTCTGGCACAGACAAAGCATACACCCTACATGATGGTAATGATGCCCCCTCTACTAAATCAATTCGACAATCATATTCTCGATGAGGGGGCAGTGTTTCTGCCTTCACCTCACTGAACACATCACTGTAAGTAGCATATACTAATGGTAGCTTGACATCCTTTTCCGCAGCAGTGGCAGCCAAAAACGGTGTGGCTAACACGGTGACATTAGCAGACATACAAGGAGTTAAATGGTCCCTACAGGTCTCTGGTTCGAACGTAACAGTTTTTTCCTGCCAATTCACCACAGGGTTATGTTTATGCAGCCATGGCATGCCCAAAATGATCTCGTACTGAGGAGCATCAATGATATTTAACGTCAACACCTCAGAATGCACACACCCATGCGTCACCATTGACAGCCCCAATTCACCAGTTCTCTCCGTTATCTGACCTGAGGTTAAAGGCTGCCCATCCACTGCCAACACATCTTCCGGCGTCTCCCTAGGAACTCGCGGCAATTCTAGACGTCTTACCAGACCTTCATCTACAAAATTACCAGTCGCTCCTGAATCCACCATCACCATTACCGGACACCTCTCTAGCTCGTATTCTAGCGTCATCACCACCACCAGGTGAGGCTCTGTTTCCTCATCACCCGAAGAGGACAGGGAGGTAAGTTTCCAGGCTTGTTCTCCATCTACTCCCGCTATGCGGTCTTCCTTCTGCTCGTTATCTGATATAGTCTTAGACACCGCAACCTTCTTAAATCTACTGAAAGTCCCTGATGCTTTTGGTTTAGAAGGACATTCCCGGACGTAATGCCCCTTCTTACCACAGTACATGCACAAGCCCTGTACCCTTCTGGCTTCTCTCTCTTCTCTAGACAATGGTGCTCTAAGAGCCCCTATTTCCATTGGTTCAGACGTAGCGTCCGTACCCCCGGATGCTTTCTTAGGATTTCTTTCAACAAAGTACGCTCCTCTTTCCCACCGTCTCCTATTACTACCCCTGTCTGTTAATCTACTGTCTAACCTTAACACCAGGTTTACCATGTCCTCAAAAGTATTGGGCTGAGGATCCACCTGCGCTACTACATCCTTTAAATCGTCATGTAACCCCTGATAAAACAAAGATAGTTTTTTCTCCTCTGGCCATGATGCTTCTACTACCAGCCTATTGAAGGCCGTTAGGTATGTTATCAACTCTCCTCTACCTTGTCTTAATGTCAACAACTCACGATCAGCACAGAAAGTGGTGGCTCTTCGGTCAAAGACCCTTTCAAATTCCTTTTTGAACTCTGCCCAATTAGATAAAAGAGCATCATCACGTTTCACCAATGGTACCACCCAATCAGCTGCATCCCCAATTAAATACGAAATCAAAAATGCCACCCTTGAATGATTTGTGGGGAACGAGGACGGTTTACAGGAAAAATGCATGAGCACCTGTGTCATAAACACATGCACCTTACGTGGATCCCCTGAAAACCGTTCAGGAGTAGCCAATGGAATGGGTGGGGGTACAGTAACCTGAACGTTAGAAGAAGATGCGGAAGCGTTGAACGGGTTACCACTCAAACGCTCCACCTTCTCCCGCAAAGCTGCGGTCTCAGCCTTGGAGGAGGCCAGCTCCTGTTGTACCAAAACCAAGGCTTGTAACACATCCTCCATGGACGCCATTGTTGCTACATATGAATCGGGCAGAGTGTATTTCTTGGGTCAGTGATTCTGTAAGGCTTGGCACTCCGCAGGATTCACGTGCAGCAACAATGCTCCACCTCCGGACCCTCCGAACACCCTGAAGTACAAACACAGGGTGTTCAGACGATACGGCGAGGGAAAAAACCCCAAAAGGGGAAAAAACCCAAAAGAATAAAGAGGAGAAGGAAGGGGCAGCAGGGATAAAGAAACTGAAAGACAAAAATACACAGGTTAGTACACTGCTAAACCCTATTCTCATAAATTCTTAATAACACCACACCAACATGTATTCACCTGAATGTGATTGACACTAAACCTCCCTTTTGCTGTAACTCCCGTCTTCCTCCCCACGGTGATAACGTATGAGCTTGGAACAAGGACCCAAAAACGTGAAATGAAAAGTCACTTCCTGTGCTTGAATAAATGCTGTAACTTAATACTGTTATTCGTATTACACAGCAACTTATTAGTTCCTTCAACAAATGCCAAATCCCCACAGAGTACCCAAACACGGCAGTGTGTAGTTCACTCACTACTACACTCCGCTTTGGTATTTGCAATGTCAAACAATTACTACATGCCACTGAACCATAGGCTTTGAGTTCGTAACGGCAGATATCCGGAAGCCGCCGGGAACTCTGGGAAATGTAGTTCCGCGCCCAGGACCGCCGGGAATTGTAGTTCTATGCAGGCGCGTCGGGCTAGATCCCGACACTCCTCAGGAGAATCTAGACTCACAGAAACCCACAAAGGCTCCTTCATATTCATGTCAGCCAGCTAGCTGCTTAATCATAATATAGCAAAAAGAACAACTGGTGGACAGAATTCAGAACAATATCATACATTCACCCAGTACAGAGATCTGGGCCTAAATCCATTGTTTCTTTGCTCACCATGCCATTCCAGTTTGGACCCAGCCATATGCAAATCAGTCTTGATCCTGCACCCAATGGGAACAGTCCAGCCCAAACTGCCTGGCCAAGTCCTCCCTGGACTGGTACCAAGCATCCTAGGACCGGTTTCTGGCTTTCAGCCCTCATCAGCCAGGATAGCTTGATTCCAGTGGCATAGAGAGCACAGGACCTATGTCTGAGCATACCTGTCCCACTCGGGGTGACAAATGCAAAAAGAAAAATTGATGGACAGAATGCAGAACAATGTCATACATTCAACCCAGTTCAGAGATCTGGGCTTAAATCCATCGTTTTTTGCTCACCATGCCATTCCAGTTTGGACCCAGCCATATGCAAATCAGTCTAGATTCTGCACCCAATGGGAACAGTCCAGCCCGAACTTCCAGGCCATATGTATTCAAGTGTCCTTTCATTTGGGAAGTGAACACAAAACAGTACCCACTGAACTATGCACATAACATATTGCTCTTTGATATGCATGGTACATGTTCTTTGCAGCAGGCATATTACCCCTCTGCACTACCTTAGATAAGTAAAACAGCCCTAGACAAAACATGCTCCCATCTCTCTCCTGCAGGTACATTGATCACCAAGATTATCTTGCCACTTGTATTGTTGACCGAAAGCTGCTGAATATACAAAGAACTTTGCAGTGTTTTTAAAACTCCTGCACTTGTACAAAACCAGTCCCCCCAAACTAAACTGGCCCCCTAGCCTTCAAGTCACCCTGTGAAACACCTGCTCCTGCCCTTTCACTGCTCCTGTCCAGTCAGTACTCGCCCGATCAACACTCCTGCTTCATCAATACCCCTGCTCCCTCCCTTCTCCTGGCCCGTCACTTCCCCTGCCCGTCACTGCTCCTGCCCTGTTCACTGCTCCTGCCCTGTTCACTGTTCCTGCCCTGTTCAACACTGCTGCCCTGGTCACCGCTCCTGTCCGGTCACTGCTCCTGCTCGGTCACAGCTCCTGCTCATGCCTAATCACTGCTTCTGCCCCGTCACCTCTCCTGCCCCGTCACCTCTCCTGCCCCATCACCTCTCCTGCCCCGTCACCTCTCCTGCCCCGTCACCTCTCCTGCCCGTCACCTCTCCATCCCTGGCGCCTCTCCTTCCCTGGTGCATCTCCGTACCCGGTGCCACTCCTTCCCTGGTGCCTCTCATTCCCTGGCGCCTCTCCTTCCCTGGTGCCTCTCCTTCCCTGGCACCTCTCCTGCCCTGGCGCCTCTCCTGCCCTGGCACCTCTCCTGCCCTGCCGCCTCTCCTGCCCTGTAGCCTCTCCTGCCCTGTCCCTTTTCCTATCCCGTCACTTCAGCCGCGTTCACTGCTCCTGCCCCGTTCACTGCTCCTGCCCTGCCACTTCTGCCCCGTAAACTGCTTCAGCCCCGTTCACTGCTCCTGCCCCGTTCACTGCTCTTGCCCGTTCACTACTCCTGCCCCGTTCACCGCTCCTGCCCGGTTACCACTCTTGCTCATGTCTAATCACCGCTCCTGCCCCATCACTTCTCCTGCTTTGTCATTTCTCCTGCCCCGTCACCTCTCCTGCCCCACCACCTATCCTGCCCCGTCACCTCTCCTGCCCCGTCACCTCTCCTGCCCCGTCACTTCTCCTGCCCGGTAACCTCTCCTCTCCTGCCCTGTCACGTCACCTGCCAGTCACATCACCTGCCGGTCACGTCACCTGCCCGTCACTTCTCCTGCCCGGTCACTTCTCCTGCTCGGTCACTTCTCCTGCCCAGTTGCCTCTCCTGCCCGGTTGCCTCTCCTGCCCGGTTGCCTCTCCTGTCCCAGTCACTTCTCCTGTCCCAGTCACTTCTCCTGTCCCAGCCACTTTTTCTGTCCGTTCACTGCTCCTGCCCCGTTCACTACTCATGCCCCGTTACCACTCCTGCTCATGCCTAATCACAGCTCCTTCCCCATTACTTTTACTGTTTCGTCACTTCTCCTGCCCCGTCACCTCTCCTGCCCCGTCACCTCTCCTGCCCGTCACCTCCCCTGCCCGACACCTCTCCTGCCCCGTCACCTCTCCTGCCCCGTCACCTCTCCTGCCCCGTCACTTTTCCTGCCCGTCACTTCTCCTGCCTGGTCACCTCTCCTGTCCAGTTACCTCTCCAGCCCAGTCACCTCTCCTTTCCTGTTGCCTCTCTTGCCCCGCCACTGCTCCTGACCTGTCACTTTTCCTGCCTCGTCACATTTCCTACCCCGTCACTTTTCCTGCCTCGTCACTTTTCCTGCCCCGTCACTTTTCCTGCCCCGTCACCGCTCCTGCCCGTTCAATGCTTCTGCCCGTTCAATGCTTCTGCCCGTTCAATGCTTCTGCCCGTTCACTGCTCCTGCCCATTCACTGCTCCTGTCCGGTCAGCACTCCTGCCCCATCACTTCTCCTGTCCCATCACTTCTCCTTCCCCGTTCACTGCTCTTATCGGTTCACTGCCCCTATCCGTTCACTGCTCCTGCCGGTTACCGCTCCTGCCTATGCCTAATCATTGCTCCTGCCCATTCAGTTCTCCTGCCCAGGGCCGGACTAGGAACCACAACTGGCCCTAGCAAAGTGCTCGGCCACCCCCCACTCGGGGGTGTTGGAGGTGCTGCTGAGCTCTTTGCCGGGGCCGGTTTTCGGACGATATTGGTACAGGTCCGATTTTGCAGCTATGCTGCAAAAACGGCCCTATAACTAAAACAGCCCCCAAGGGCCCAAAACCGGCCCTCACCCTTGCGGCGCACCTGGGGATTGCTCGGTGCCCGCTATGGCCAGTCCGGCCCTGCTCCTGCCCCATCACTTCTCCTGCCCCTGTCACCTCTACTTTCCTGTCACCTCTCCTGTACCGTCCGTGCTCCTGACACGTCAACTCTCCTGCCCCATCACTTCTCCTATTCGTTACTTCTCCTATCCGTTACTTCTCCTATCCATTACTTCTCCTGCCCGGTCTACTCTCCTGCCCCATTACCTCTCCTTTCCGGTCGCCTCTTCTGTCCGGTCACTGCTCCTGTCCAATTCACTCTGTGTACAATATTAACAAATTACACTGGGGAAAGTTCCTCTGTAATCACCAACTCCAATCTCACTGTCACTTGATATACTAAAGGCAGAGTGCGGGCGCATTGTCATTCGAAAGGGGATAATCAGCCTCAATCGGAATGACAATGGGCCTGCCCTCGGTCTGTGCGAGCTCAGGGAGGATGGGGGTTGCTGCAGCCTCTGCAGTTCACAGAGAAGTGCGAACAGCCCCTGGAATCTAATGAAAAAAGTTATTGTTTTTAAGTCGGACTATTCTTGCTGTCCCGGGATGCTTTTTTGAAAGTAAGAAGTAGGGGAACGGACTGAAATAATTTTTTTAGAAGTAGGGGCACGCCGTGCCCTTCCGTTCCCGCCCACTTCTACCACTGGGAAGATCTAAATGCTACCTAGTTGCGAGTTATTCTAAATCTATTGCTATATTTTCTTCTGTCAGAAAGTTCTGCTGTGTCTAACGGCCAGGGAGTTTCGCACGGCAGTAAAGCCTGGAGCTGTGCAGCTAGTGAGGTAGATTTGCGTTGTTATATCCTAACGCGCCGACGTGAAGCAGCTGCACGGCTTCCGCTGCCTTTTCCAGCCTGAACATCATTACTGCATGTGCTTCAAATCAGTATAATGAAACTGTATTTGGGGAAACAGCGGGTGGGAGAGAAGCAAAGTGACTGGTCACAGGGGGAATGCACACCCTGCATTGTGATACCTCCAGACATAAGCAGCAGTCTAAACTCGATTAATTTTCTTGTAGCTGAAAGTCCATAACATCGGACAAATATTTTGTGGTGATCAAGTCAAATGAGTTTAGCAGACATTCCATTTGTAAGTAAGAGATGTCACTTTCACACCTCGAAATTATTAGCGTATTTATGCACATTCTGGTGCAGAATTGAACCTGAAACCCCAAGCGTTGCTTCAGTAAATGATGATAAGTATTATTTGACGTTATACATGCGGGGATTGTGGTACTACAGGTTTGCAATGCTTTGTAACAGTAATTCTCGACAGAGGGGTATATTTCAGATTGTGAAGATACATTCAACATGGCGATTCATTGAATCAGGATTGGGGGAAATTACTCTTATGAAATTGGAAATGTCATTAGAGTGGTGTGATTAGTGAATTCATAAGTTTAGGAACATGGGCTGGATTGTCCTCTTGGGGTCTGCCATGCACAATGCATTTAAAACAAAGAGTTATTAAGATAGGAGTGAGTGCCTCTTCAAGGCTGAAAAATTGAGGGAACACATTTCTAACTAATGGAACTGACCAGAATATTCTTTCTACTAAGGCAAACGTATTTCTGGATCTTCAATTATATATAAAAAAAAAAAGTGAAATGTAATTTCATGCAGAGTATTCCACTTGGTGGTAAATGTGCCAGGTTGCATTTTACTCACTGGAATGCTTCAGAAAATCAACAAGGCCCAGAAATCGGTTTCAAATGTCCCCATATTTGAAAGGAGAGACTGGGGAGGGGCCGACAAGCCTGCTACCCTTATTACCATCAAAAATTTATTATTTTACCATTCGTCCTATATTTGTGGAACAGAGGTTTTGCAATAGTCAACAGAGAACTAACACAAGGCTATTTGATTTTACAGGTTTATCCATTTACACGTACCAGGAATGATGATCATTCTCTTTTTATTGCCGAGTTTGTTGGTTTTTATTCATTTATGTGATTTTTACTTGTTTACTTGGTATTCCACAGGGAATCTCTGTTAATACAACATCAGCTGCAGCTACCTATTTTCAAAAGGAAACATTCCTTAGTGAGTGCATTCGCACTGGCTTACTAGCTTTTTGTGAATCTGGCCCACTCTAGCTTACACTACAAGCAATTAGATGTTAGCAATGGAAAAACAAAAGACTAGTGAAGATAGGTGGCCAGAAAGTAACAAAAAGTGCCAAGTGTGATTTATTCTTAATCAATAAAATAATTTGTAAACGCACTACTTACTCGCAAGGGTTTCAAAGCACTGAGGGTGGGGAGTGGGGGTGGGGGGGTTGCGGTTGCTACTGGTCGAACAGCCAGGTCTTGAGTTGTCTCCTGAAGGTTAGAAGGTCTTCGGTTTGTCGTAGGTTGAGGGGGAGGGTATTCCAGGTCTTGGCGGCGCGGTGGGAGATGGATCTGCCTCCGGCTGTGGTTCTACTGATGCGTGGGATGGTGGCCAGGGAGAGGTCTGCGGAGCAGAGATTCCTGTTGGGTACGTAGGAGAGTCGACTGTTGAGATAGGCTGGGCCGGTCTTGTGGAGTGACTTGTGTGCGTGGATCAGGAGCTTGAAGGAGATTCTTTTGTCGAGGGGGGAACCAGTGCAGGTTCCTCAGGTGTGGGGGGGGGTGAAGTGGTCGCGGCGCGGGACATCGAGGATCAGGCATGCAGAGGCATTCTGGATTCTTTGAAGTCTGTTGATGAGCTTGGTCGGGTCTCCGGCGTAGAGGGCGTTTCCGTAGTCGAGTCTGCTGCTGACTAGGGCCTGTGTGACTGTTTTCCTTGTGTCTGTCTGGATCCATTTGTAGATCTTGCGGAACATATGGGGGGTATTGAAGCAGGTGGAGGAGACAGCGTTGACTTGTTTTGTCATGGTGAGTTTCGAGTCGAGGAAGACTCCCATGTTGCGTGCATGGTTGGTGGGTGCGGGGGGTGTTACCAGCGATGCGGGCCACCAGGAGTCGTCCCATGCAGAGGAGTTGGGCCCGAGGATGAGGATCTCCATCTTGTCTGTGTTCAGCTTAAGGCAGCTATCCTCCATCCAGTCGGCGACGGCCTTCATTCCCTGGTGGAGGTTGGATTTGGTGGTGAGGGGGTCCTAGGTGAAGGAGAGGATCAGTTGCGTGTCGTCAGCGTAGGAGATTATGTTGAGGTTGTGATGTCGGGCGATGCGTGCGAGAGGCGGCATGTAGACGTTGAACAGCGTCTGGCTGAGGGAGGATCCTTGCAGGAAGCCGCAGGTGATCTCGGATGCTTCGGATTGGAACGGGGGAGGCGGACTCACTGGGTTCTGCCGGAGAGGAAGGAGGAGGTCCAGTCCAGGACCTTGTCTCGGATCCCTGCGTCATGTAGTGGTGTGCATAGTGTGCGGTGGCAGAAGGTGTCGAAGGCGGAGGAGAGGTCCAGAAGGATGAGGGCCGCCGTCTCGCTGTTGTCCAGTAGGATCCTGATGTCGTCTGTGGCGCCAATGAGGGCGGTCTAGGTGCTGTGGTTGGGCGGAATCCTGACTGGGAGGGGTCCAGGATGCTGTTGTCTTCAAGGTAGCAGGTGAGCTGGATGTTAACTATCTTCTCGATGACCTTAGCTGGGAACGGAAGCAGGGAGATGGGCCGGAGGTTTTCGAGTTTGCTTGGGTCCGACTTGAGTTTCTTTAGTAGAGCGTTGATCTCGGCGTGTTTCCAGCTCTCAGGGAAGGTCACTGTCTCGAAGGAGAGGTTGATTATGTTGCGCAGGAGAGGTGAGATGGAGCTACCAGCTTTGTTTAAGATTTGGTGTGGAAGAGGGTCAGACGGTGAGCCGGAGTGGATTGTGCCCATGGTCTTGATTGTGTCTTCGATGCTCACGTTGGCCCAGGTTGTCAGGGGGTCGTGGTCGGTGGGGTGTGGTGTGGTGCGTCCAGCATGTTGGGGCCTGTTAGGGTCGTCCGGGGGTTGAAGCTGTCATGGATGCAGGCGATCTTGCGGTGGAAGAATGTGGTGAGGGAGTCGCACAGGGCTTGAAGCGTTGTGATGTCGTTGGAGCTGGGGTTGGAGAATTCCTTCACGACGTTGAAGAGCTCCTTGCTGCTGTGTGCGTTGTTGTCGAGGCGGTCTTTGAAGGAGGTCCTCTTGGCAGTCCTGATGAGGTGGTGGTGGTTGCAGATTGCGTCTATGTGGGCTGCACGGCTGCCCAGCGACTTCTCGCTTTGCCATATGTTCTCCATCTTCCGGCAGGTGCGCTTTGACGCTAGGAGTTCCGGGGTGAACCAGTTGGCTCTCTTGCTGATGTCTTTGAGGGTTTGCTTTTTCAGTGGGGCTAAGGTGTTGGCGCAATCGTCCATCCATCACCTGAGGGTGTGCGCACCATCTGCAGGTTGGTCGGTGGGTCGAGTACGAGGTTTGTCTGTAGTTGTACTTCAGTGATTTTGCCCCAGCAGCGACGGGGAGTCTGTAGGGTGCGGTGAAGTGCAACGGGTTTCCGGAAGGTGAAGTGGATGCAGTGGTGATCGGTCCAGGTGGGTTTGGAGACATGGCTGAAGGAGACGTGGGGGCTTGAGGAGAAGATGGTGTCAAGCATGTGTCCAGCGATGTGGGTCGGCGTTGTGAGGAGCTGTTCCAATCCAAGTTCTCACTTTTTTTTTACTCCACCGTGTGCACTGGGATACTTTTTAACCTTCTGCTTCACTTAATTATCTGCTGCAGTCCTAAGGGTAATGCTTGGTAGCCATCTAGCAATACAAGAAAATGTTCAAAGTGCCCACGTTATGACACCCAAGAGCGGCTTTATTGACCATCAACTTGTTTGGAATCATCAATTATTTCTGTATACTGTAAAGCTTGCGAATCGGTAAAAACAGTGTGACGGATTCACACTACAAATTTACCCGGCCTTGACGCCCATTGGGCTAAGTTTGCGCGTTACAAGATCCAATTCATTCAATATTGCACACACTGCTGTGTATTTTAACATGCTATGTGGTAGAATTCTAATACTACCATTTTCACAGTTCACTTTTGAAAACAACTGATATTGACAAGTGATTAATTGATTAATTAAATGCATTTAGCACTGACTACCCATGGATCCCTTAGTGCAGGTCTAAGTGATGATTAAATAGAGTTGCTTTCTAAAGTTTCTTAAATTCCTCAAAGTGCTGGGCAGACAGTTGTAGGGGGTCGGGCCTAAATAGAAAAATCCCTTGTGTGCGTGATCCCCGCTGCGTGTGACCCCCCTGCGTGTGACCCCCCGCGTGTGATCCCCCACGTGTGACCCCCCCGTGGGTGACCCCCTGCGTGTCACCCCCGTGTGTGACCCTCCGCGTGTGACCCCCCACGTGTGACTCCCCCACGTGTGACCCCCATGTGTGACCCCCCACTGCATGTGACCCCCCAGCACGTGTGATCCCCCACCGTGTGTGACCCCCCGCCACATGTGACACCCCCACGTGTGACCCCCCCGCCTGTGACCCCCCTGATCCCCCATAACCCCCCCTGAAAATTCCTCCTTGGGACCCCACATTCACAATAATTGTCATTAGTATTCAGATATTGCTCACAAAGAATACCACTAGTCTTCAAACAGTGGTCACAATCAATGAGACTAGCCTTCATTCTGCTCTTGAAATAACACAAGAGCTGCAAATAAACCCTAACAGAATACTACTAAGCTTCAAATACTATTCTTCTTGAATACTACTAGTCTTCTTTTAGCAATCAATTGAACTGTTCATTATGTATTTGAAGGGTAGTTGAGTAGAACTAGTATTCACTCATTTGCATATTTCGGCTTGTGGGCATACTACATAGTCTTCATGCATACTAAATAAATACTATATTTTAATAGTAAATGAATACCGCTGTAACCACTGGAATCACACTAAGTGAAGATCTTCCATTTTGGTGAAGGCTGTGCTAAGAAAGCCTCTGAAGGCTGCAGATGCTGTATTGAGTTTAGCACAAGCTGACCACTGTGACCAGTAGCATTGAAGCCACAAGAGGGATTGAGCCACACAGCAGGCAATCCGATCACTGGATCATCCTGACTTCCAGCGCTGAGCCCAGGGAGCTTCTGCCGGCAGCCTCCTACTACAGAGGTGCAGTAGCCAGCACCATCACTACAGCCAACATTCACACTAGTATCTCACATGCCCATGCACTTGTTGGTGCAGCAGAGAGATCTCATGATCTTATTGTACTAGGTTGGATGATAAGTCTACACTAGGTAGGATTTGGTGCAGCATTTGACAAGCCATTCAGTTGTTGGGCAGTCCAGGGCAGCCTGTTTGTAGGTTAATATTATTGTAGTTTCTGTGGGAAGAAGCCATCATTATAAGTGTTACTGTGGATAGTCCAGGTGGATTCCCTGGTTGGGATTGTTATAATTGTGGTGGGGAGCAGACCTTACTTTTGAGGGATGATCTTTGTCGGAGTGTGGTTGTAGATCTCAGTGTCACATCACCAAGCACTGTAATGTGAACATCACCCATCAGCTGCCTGTTCTGCATTTCATGTGGTTTGTCCCACCGTGAGTCCTGATCTTTTACCCCAAAACACCTTGCATGCTGTGACTTGTAGCTTTCTCTGTTTTTATCATACAGTATGCACACACAAATGTCAGCATGAATAGCACACCTCGTTAAAATAAAGGACTCTTGTTATCATAGTCAGGCACATTCTTTCATGAAGGAGATAATAGGTTCTTTCCTCAATGCACCATTCAAGTCTGAAGAGCTGGGTGGTACGCCTGACCTAGATCATGATGGGATGGGGAGAAAATACAAACCGGAATTTTTTTATGCAATCACCACAAATGTCTAGGTGCATGGCCTGATAGAAAATTAACTGAAATCTCCTGGTTGACTTAAAGGGAATAATGACGTGTATTTATAGTGGTACTTGGTCAGTGTGTGACTGAAAGCACTGTGAATATATAGTGCATCATTTTAAAATGGTTAATACACACATAAGCTAGTCTGTCACAAAATGAACAGAAATGTTCTTTAATATAAACAAATGCTTTTTAAATATATGTTTGTCGTAATACACAGTCAGACTCTAACTAGTGCAAGCCTTTCTAGTAGGTGTCCATTGAAATGAGGCACCTCAGAAATGGTTTCTAACGGACCCTTACGTTACCTCACAAAAAGAATAAACATTATGGTCAGTCACCACATTTGGGTTGCCTCATTTGTCAAGCAAGGATACTGACCATTTTTTCATGTTTTGAGATTCTGGAAGCATATGAGTTGGTTCTTGTTATAAATGAGATTTCTGGTTGGCTAGGGCTTGCGCCTAAGCCAGGCAGAAACCACCACTCTAGTGAGGGCATGAGAGTTACACGCTGAGGATTACCCCTGCTCACCCCTTGGTAGCTTGGCAGAGCAGTCAGGCTTATCCCAGAGGCAATGTGTAAAGCGTTTGCACAACACACTCACACAGCAGCGACACACTAGGCACACAACAGAAGAAACTCCACACAAGGTTATATAAAAAATAGCCTTTGTATTACTCATCAACACATTAGAATGTAATTACATATGTACCATGTGCCACCTGGCACTAGATATAACTTTACAGGGGATTATATACATGACAGGGCCAATCAGGCCACTATCATAACCATTAGAATGCAAGTAGGGAAAATAAAACCACCAGCAACTACTGGTACTAGCACCTATGCATACATTACATTATTCATTCAAATTAGGCATAAACACATTATGCATTCGCATTAGGCATAAACACATTATGCATTCACATTAGGCGTAAACACATTATGCATAAATCATTAGCAACAGTGCCCCACCATACCCACTTTCAGAGGGCACACCTAAGGAAAAAGCATTAGGCAGAAATCACATCCTTAGTGCACTGTATTAACTGACAAGGTACACACAGCACCTTCTGGCCTTATGTCCCACCTAAAACATAAGAGATAATCTCAGGCCATCTGACCTTATCCTTAAGGTCCCATCCTGGGTGTACCCACAATGCCCCTTTCCAAGAAGAAGCACCTCACAGGGCACCCAACTGGCAACTGCTGTAACTTACGGAGGTGCAGCGGCTGGCACCTCTGCTGAAGACCTCTCCTGGTCTTGTGCTTCCCAAATCAGGGTAAGCTCCATAGCGCCACCCAAATAGGCAGCACAACCAGTAGGCCCATCCACCACTTGGAGACCAAAAGGAAATCAGCAGGGGGCCCACATTCAGGCTGGTTTGCGGTTTGCACCTTCCCACAGGTGCAAGGGGGAATCACACTCACCCGTCTGGCCCTTAGCCCCGGAGTGCAGCTGCTCTGCTTGGAAGACCATGAAAGACTGGACACGAAGCGAATGCTCTATTAATTTCTGCGGACTCCCTGTTATTCTCCTTGCTGTGTCCGGCGATCTCTGGGGCCCAGCCTCTCCCTCTACCAGGCGGGGGAAGGCAGAGAACTATGGAGTGGAGCATGCGAGGCTCCAGTTCTCCCTCTGATGGGTGGTCTCGATCTCCGGCAGGTTCAGGCAGCATGCAGAGCTCTCCTCACACACAAGGGAGCCCCGCCCACAACCAGGCTGCAGCTCTGCCTGGCTTCCACTGCCCGGCCTTGCCTCAAGCTAAGCTCTCCTCGCCTCACTTCCAGTTTTGCTGCAATTCATGTATTCCTGGCACAGCCACCCCGTTCATCATTTACGGAGCAAAGTCTCCATGACATATGGCTCAGATGGTGTGGCTCTCCAATGCTACACAGCCACACGCTTATCAGGGCACTTGGCCAAACACAAGTGAGAGCGCTCACCTTGCGCTTTTGTCTTAGCCACCAGAAGGCTCTGCAAGCTCTTTCCCCCAAATAAAAACACTTGCAGCAGGGAGAAGAGCTGGGCGAATATCCAGCACTCGCCATGCGCTGGATCCCCAAAGTACACAGCGCTGGGCATGGGCAGGCCAGCACACCGGGTCCCTCAGCAGAGAGGAAGTCCTTGAAGTTCCTCCTACCAGCAGACAGCAGGTAAATCCCCAGTGGTGGTTCCCGTGGCCCATCCATCAGCCTGCTGGCCGCAGGCTTCAAGTAAGTTCCAAACAGCACCCTTTCATGGGGTCACAAGCCCAATATTTACATTGCATGTGTCTTTGTTGTTAGGGCTCTGTGCCTGGACTAAACCAGTTCTAGGGGGCACTTCAGCATTTCTATACAGTGCTAACTCACCTTCATTGTTTGATTATGCTCTGACCCCAGACACACCACAGGGGGCGGAGCAAGCATTGTACAAGGCAGGCACAGACCTATTCAGGGTCAGGGACTACTCCCACTACTCCAAATGCAGATCTGCCTATTTAGCTTATCGCTTGCTCACCCAGCCCCTCTGGAGCCACAGCACCTCCCCAATCCCTGTCACTGCAGAGCCAGGAATGCAATACACATAAGGCAGGCACCAAGACACATAGCACACAGAAATGCCAACTTTTAAAAGTGGCATTTCTACAATAGTTATAATAAATCTGCGCACACCATCACACAGCCTTTATTATTACTATTCCAAACATACCAAACTTGACCACACTGCTCCTCTCGTATCAGAAATTACCACTGAAACACTTATCAGGGAATTCCTAATGCATTCCAATGAGAGGGCAGCCTCACAGCAGTGAGAAAACAAAATGGCTGTATGTCACTACCAGGACATATCACACATTTAAGGTACATTTCTTACCTTTTACCTACAATGCACCCTGCCCTTAGTGTTAGCTAGAGCCTACCTTAGGGGTGACTGAGATGTAGAAAAAGGGGGTCATAGACGTGGCACCGACTTTATGTGCCACGACACAGCGGCAGGAAACTGCACACACAGGCCCTGCAATGGCAGAGGCCTGAGACTGGTGTGAAAGGCAGCTTTGGTGGGTAACAAAGCAGCGCTGCAAGCCCACCAGTAGTATTTAATTTACTGGCCCTGAGATACCACTTTACAAATGACTGACAGGTGAATTAAATACGCCAAACAGGTGTACAGAGAGCACACGCAGTTTACACTGGACAGCAGTGCTAAAGTGCCCTAGATACCTAAAACCACTAACACCTGGTCAGAAAAAAAACTAGGAGGAAGGCAAAAAGTTCAGGGATGACCCTGCAAAAAGGGCCAAGTCCAACACTTCTTAAGTGAAATGTTATATAAAAAAATCTGAATTCTTTTTTTAATCTAGTGAATAAATAGGTATTTAGAGAGTGGAGGTCTCTAAACTACTTTCAAATATACTTCTAGTATTTGTGTTTTAAGTTGAAAAGGAAATAATTTGTGTTTTACAGACATTCTTATTTTTAGAAACTTTGTAGTTGGTCCACTAGTCAGTCCTTTGGTGTGTTCCACTGATTTACCGGATTACTTGCTTGCTCTCCAGGCAGGCAGCTTATCTAACAATAAGAGATGTCAAGCTATGCTCAAGCACAAGTGACTTTAGATTTGCCACTGTGTTGGATCCAGGTTGGTGTGGTCTTATCAGGTGACATTATTAGCATTCATGTTGTTGCTTCTGTGTCCTAGGCCACATTTCACCTGCTACAGCCTGTGACCTTATGAAGAGTCATCTTCATACATGTCATTACTGCTGTCTCTATCCCAAGGCTACTTAACTGGCAGCCAAGTCAAAGTAAGGAGACATTGTTGTCAAATGATTTTGTCCTGAGGCTGTGATTAATGTTACAATCTACTCCACAATTGCGATCTATAAAGTGTCCTTGTTAAACTTCTCAAGTCTCTGATTTTCTGAAACATTAATTTTGTATGCATCTATTTGTTGGATAGATGTGTAATAGAATGTTTCCGAAAATGCCTGATTATGAGAAAACTGTGCCTGCATGAGTAATAAATGTTTCTCTGTGTTGGAGACACACAGATGGTTCCATTGTGAGAGGACCTGCCTGCCACCACCGAGCTCAACTGATTTTAATAATGTTCAATATTACCTGTTCTTTATATATTTAACAAAACTACAAGCCACAGAATTCAATTCAATGGGATGTTTGCTAAACAAATTCTGTACTAGGGGAAGGCATCACACATGATGGTGACTCTGTCCTCACAATGCTCAGTACTTTAATAACACAGTAATTCCTGCAGGTTTTTTTTTTAAGCACATGATGTGCGAAGTAACAGACATACTGGCTAGGTGTATCACAATATTATGGTTTTATTTCCCTTGTTTTGTAATTCTAACTGGTCTCTTTTTTTGCCTTTAAGCAGTGTTGCCCAGCAGCAGCACAGTGGGAGCTGGGAAGTGGAAGAACAGTGGCTGGCTATCATACACAGGCTAAACAATAGCTCAGACTTCAACTGGTCTATCTTCTTTCTGTACCCAGAGTTTCTTTTAACTTTCTTCTATGTCTCCTACGATCTTGTGCTTAAATTCCATTCCCTGATGTCATTTTGAAATGTGGAGTGCATTCTGAATGATGCTATGTTGAGCATGATCGTGCATCCGGTTGGAATTCTTTTTAGACAAGTAAACTCAGATGTATTTTTTTTAAAGATATTCGTCTTCCACCTCACAGCACAGGTGATACCAGGAAGCTTTTAAGAACTACAGTGAACAGGACCATTGACTGCAAACTGCGTATTGGAACTGAGTCAATAACTTCCCAGATAGACTGTGAATCCTAAACATTTTAATTCTGGGTTATGGCTATGTACCACGGATACAGACCCAATGGAATTAGTGAATGGGCACTATTATTAATATTGCCAGATTGGTGAGGTGTGAATTGCAAATAAGTCTGGCTTCTAACAAATGTGGGCTATTTTCAGTGCCAGGTAGTTGTAAATATTAAAAAACAGTCACGAGATTTTAAAAACATTAGTGGGGGCTTTGGGACACAAGCGACTGACACGTAGATGTAGTAGGCCTTAAAAGATAGGAGTTGACACCTGCTGGACTGCAGATTCACTATGACTGTCGCAGATTGGTCACAGCTTGCTATATCCCTGTTGGTCAAGCAGAATGTCGGACATATTTATGTCTTTTTCCCTTTGCTTCAAAATGTCTGACACTGATCACAGTGAGCCCTGCACTTCAGTAATGAGTTTAGAAAAGGGAAAGTCTGGTGCTAGGCAAAGGAAACCTAGTGAGAAGAAACCTGAGGCACAGTGCTATTAAAGTAAATTGAAACTGTCCTGGATGCAAGTAGAGCAAAACAAATGTAGTTAAATCAGGTTATATGCTTTAGACCAGGGGGGTGCAGCTCCGACTCAGCAGATGAGCCGGATCTTGAGGATCTTGCCGAAAGTATGCTGAGTGGGGGAGTGTCTGCGATGTAGGAGAACGTTCTCCCACCGGCTCCGGCTTTGTGGCTCTGTGGGGTTTCAACAAGGGCAAGGTTGGCAGAGAAGAGGTTTCTCTGGGGTACATGGAAGCAGACTCTTTCGTTGAGGTACAGGGGTCCGGTGTTGTGGAGGGATTTGTAGGTGTGGAAGAGTAGCTTGAAGGTTACTCTCTGCTCGAAGGGAAGGCAGTGGAGGTTTTGAAAGTGTTGGATGATGTGTTCATCTCGTGGGATTTTGAGAACAAGTCTGGTTGAGATGTTCTGGAGTTTGCGGAGCAAGGATTTGTTGATTTGGGTTTAGAGGGCGTTTCCGTAGTCCAGTCTGCTTGTTATGAGTGCATGAGTGATGGTCTTTCTGGATTCTGGGGGATCCATTTGAAGGTCTTGCGTAGAATGCAGAGGGTGTTGAAGCAGGTGGAGGCGGCGGTGTTGATCTATTGGGTCATAGTGAGGGAGGAGTCGAGTATGATGCTGAGGTTTTGGGCATGGTCCATGGGAGTGGGAGGGTGTCCAATGGTGGTGGGCCACCAGGTGATGTCCCATGCTGAGGGGGGTGGGTCCGAGGACTTCTGTCTTCTCTGAGTTGAGCTTCAGGCAGCTGCTGGTCATCCAGGATGCAACATCTTCCATTCCTTCCTGGAAGCTGAGTCTGGGTGTGTGGGGATGCTTTGTGAGGGAGAGGATGAGCTGGGTGCGGTCTGCGTAGGATACTATGCTGAGTCCATGCTGTCTGATGGCGGCGAGGGGGGCCATGTAGAAGAGCGTGTGGCTGAGCGATGATCCTTAGGATACTCCGCAGTTGATCTCTGTGGGTTCGGAGAGGAAGGGCAGGAGTCTGATTCTTTGGCTTCTGCCAGTGAGGAAGGAGCGGAGCCAGTAGAGATGGTTCCCTGTATGCTGGCGTCATGGATTCTGGTGGTGAGAGTGCAGTGGGAGACGGTGTTGAAGCCCACAGAGAGATCTATTAGGATGAGGGCTGCGGTTTTGCCTTGGTTGAGGAGAGTGCAGATGTTGTCTGTGGCAGTGAGGAGGGGGGTCTGGGTGCTGTGGTTGCTGCAGAATATTGATTGGGAAGGTTCGAGGATGGACTTCTCAGTGATTTTGGCAATGAAGGGGAGGAGAGAGATGGGTTGGTAGTTTTTGAGGTCCGTCAGGTCTGCAGAGGGCTTCTTGAGGAGGGGCTTAAATTCTGTGCATTTCCAGTCGTTGGGAAAAGTGCCAGCTTTGACAGTGCTGTTGATGGTGTGTCGTAGCTCGGGTGCTATGGCGGATGCAGCTCTGTGGAAGATTTACGGCGTGCAGGAATCTATAGGAGCTCCTGAGTGAAAGCTGTTCATGGGTGTGGCTGTGTCTTTGGTGGTGACCGGGGTCCAGGTGGATATGGTAGGCTGACTGTTGTTGTTGGAGGAAGGAGTGCTTTCAGTGTCTGGTGTATGTTCGTTGATGTTGTCATAGATGGACTTGATTATCAGATGAAAGTAGGAGCCGAGTTTGTTGCAGAGGTCCTGGGAGCATGTGAGATCCGTTGCTTTACTGGGGGGTTCGGGGAATTCCTGAATGATGCTGAAGAGTTCTTTTGAGTTGAGTTGCTGGATTTGGGGAGAATTGTGTTCTGGATTAAGGCTTTTTTGGTGGCTCTAATGAGTTTGTGGATTCTGTCATGGCATTCTTGTAGCTAGTCCGATTTTCCATGTTTTTGCTTCTCAAGACATCGGTGGTGAACCAGGTGGCCTTCCTCGGGGGTGTCTGTCTGGATTACGGAAGGGGGGAGCTTGTCTGCACAGTTGGTGATCCAGCTGTGTAGTTCATTGGCTGCAGAGTTGGCGTTAGTCAAGGTAGGAGGTGGATCGTGGTTGAGGGTAGAGTTGAGGTGCTCCTTGGTGACTTTGCTCCAGTTTTTTCACAGAGTGGGTGTTGTAAGTTTGTGAGCGATGGTCTTCTTGAAACAGAAGTGTAGGCAATGGTGGTCCATCCAAGGCGGTTGCATGGTGTAGCTAAAGTGGATTTTGTTGCCTCCTGTGAAGATTGGGTCGAGGGTGTGTCCTGCAATGTGAGTGGGGGTGGTGACTAGCTATTACAGATCAATGATGGAGAGGTTGTCTAGGAGGTTGGAGGAGTTGGGATTGCTGAGGTTGTCAAGGTGGAAGATTAGGTCTCCGAGCAGTATGTAGTCCATGCAGGCAATGGTGTGGGGGGCAATGAGGTTTGTGATGGTAGTGGTGAATGTGGCCCGAGATCCGGGATGTCTGTAGGTGAGGGTGTCACGTAGGGTTATTCTGGAGCTGGTCTGGATCTTGAAATCGAGGTGTCCGCGGGGGATGAGGGGTTGTTCATGCTACAGGTGGTGAGTCGGAGGGAGTTTTTGTGTGCAATGGCGAGTACTCCTCCTGGGTGATTGGGGTGGTCCTTTGTCTGGATCTTGAATCTGTCAGGGATGGCGGTCGTGATGTCGGGGGCGGAGGTGGGGTTGGTCCAGGATTTCATGAAGAAGGTGAAATCTGACAAGAGGGTGTCTGTGCAGGGAGCGCACTGTGAGGAGGATGCAGCTCAGGGCTTCATGTATGCTCGCGTCTGGCAGGAGGGTGGTGACCTTTGGGGTGCAGGGGTTAGGGAAGGTTTGTCAGCAGTGCATGCAGGAGAAATAGCCATGGGTGGTGTTCTGTGTGGACAGCTGGCAGTTGTTGTTCCTTCTGGGGCTGAGAGCGTGGAGGCAGCTGAGTCATAGCAGTGGGTGGTAAGTGACCCAGGGTCCCTGGCACTGGTCTTGGTCTGTTTGCAGATGGGCGCAGATGGGCTTGCCTTTGGCGGGGTGCACCAGCGGTGTGCCCGCTGCGTGTGGCCACACAGCAGCTGCCAATAAATAGGGAATGGGGGAGGGAAATGCAGCTGGGAGGCGGGAACTGGCAGGAGGAAGGGCTGTAGAGGCAGCTGTGGTGGGGAAATGACTGTGAAATACAGGCACAATACAAATAAAATGAGACAAAGGACACAATGAGGCACAGTAATAAAAAATAGGAACACAGGCAAGCAGGCACAATAACATAACAAAAGACAGACAAACAGAGAAGGATGGCCAAGCAAACTAGCAGAAGAGCAAGACTCTCTCACTGGACCACCAGGGATGAGGCGCAGGTAGGACCCTGCGGGTGGAGGAGGACCTCGAACTCCTACCTGGCAGAGAGGTGTAGTGGGCTTGGGCAGCAGTGTATTGACAGAGCTGCTGGGGCAGAAAGCAGAATTCCCTGACTGGGAGGTCAGAGGTCTTGCTCAATCCCCAAGCAGCAGCTGCCATTAAGTAGGGAACGGAAAAGGGAAACGGAGCTGGGAGGTGGGAGCAGGAACCAGCAGGGGGGAGGAGATGCCAGGGCAACAGCGGCGGGGAAAGGGCAGCGGAAAACGAGCACAATATGAATAAAATGAGACAAAGGACACAAAGAGGCGCAGTAATAAACAACAGGAAAACAGGCAAATAGGCACAATAACAGAACAAAAGCCAGACAAATAGAGAAAGCTGGCCCAGCAGACCAGCAGAAGAGCAAGACTTTACCACAAGACCACCAGAGATGAGGCACAGGCCGGAGCCTGTGGGTGGAGGCGGGTCTCAAACACCTACATGGCAGAGAGGTGTAGGGGGCAGCAGCAGCGGCACAACAACTGGGCTGCTGGGATGGCGAGCAGGGTTCCCTGAACAGGAGGTCAGAGGTCTTGCTCAATTGCCCAAATAGCAGCTGCCATTAAATAGGGAACAAGAGAGGGAAACTCAGCTGGGAGGAGAGAGCAGAAACCAGCACTGGGGGGGGGGGGGGCTGTGGGGCAGCAGACATGGGGAAAGGGCAGCAAAAAATTGGCATATAATGAGACAAAGGACACAATGAGGCGCAGTAATAAAAAACAGGAAAACAGGCACAATAACAGAACAAAAGACAGACAAACAGAGAAGGCCGGTCGAACCGACCAGCAGAAGAGCAAGGCTCTCCCACTGGACAACCAGGAATGAAGCCCAGGCATGAGCCTGCGGCTGGAGGATTGCTTCGAACACCTACCTGGCAGAGAGGTGTAGGGGGCAGTGGTGCAACGATAGAGCTGCTGAGGCAGACAGCAGAGTTCTGTGACAAGGAGGCCAGACGTCTTGAGTCTAACTATTATTATATATGATATACATTGTCCACAGGAACTGCTGTTCCTTGTTATACATGAGATACCCTGGTCCCATGTGAGTAGGGTGGCCCTTGTTTCCTTAAACATGTCTATTACTAAAACAGCACTTAAAAAACATTGCCATAACTTGTTTGGAGAGTTTGTCTTTCACTACACCAACCTGCATTAGGAGTACTCAGTATGTGCTTGTGAACAGCCACTTTCTGCAATTTCTCAACTTGAGATAATCTTAAAAATCATAAGGGTCAATCATGATTTTGGAAATTCTTTTTAAATCTAGGGATCATTATTCCAGTTATGACCGATCCATAAGCCTTCAGCTGCTTAATTTGTGAGGAGAATGTCTCCTGTTGGTGAGTTTGATCTGAAACACCATATTACAGGTAAAGTTCATACATCTCTTCAGGGTACACAAATTAAAATTATGCCCATCTCAGGCTACCTTCCAATAAATATTCCAGTGAAGACTCTCTTCCCAGAGAGTAATAAATAACATTCACATGATTATTGGTTGATCAGATGCACCCTTTAACCCTACAGATCATTTGGGCAGGCTAATTACGACATGTTCTCAGACTCGAAAATTGTGCAATCTGATGCTTGTGCTAGAACAAAGATGTGCAAAAAAGGAAATGGTACGGAGGGATCAATCGCTCATTAATTTTCGATCGAGGGACCATTAATGACCCTGACGTTTTCAATATATCAAGAATATGATTATAAATTATTCTGTAAGATTCACATACGATTCAGCGGGATGAAGATCAATTATTCATAACAAAGACATAAAACATAATATACATACAACATAAAACAATACACAAATCATTGTTACAACATCAATAGAATACATATACACAGTATATTCAACCTATACAAAACCCTAACATATACAACTGCTAATGCACACTCCTTATTCTGAGTGATACACTCTGAGGTAGTCCTATTAGTGCCAGAGGTATCACACCTCTCTCTTATTCCCTAGTGTGCGCCTATAATCTAATGCCAAATACATAATTCATTGGACTCCTCATAAATCTATTGAAGCAGTAGCTGTCACGTTTCAGACCACAATTTCTTTTGGCCTCTTCAGGACAAGGGTACAAAATATCTGTAATCTTGTCCAAACTCTCAATCACAACGCGAGTTCTACTCCCCAAGGGTGTGGATCACCCCTTAACGGGGAGATCCACACTCCACATCCTCACCTCAAGTAGTTTAATCCACTGTGTTGAGAAGAGGTGGTCGCCCTCCGGTCACTGGCTTTTCAATCGCCTATTCCTTTTTACCTGCTGTAAAGGTCAGTTTGTGTCTCAAACACTCCTCACTTCCCCCGCCGCGCAACCATTGTATCGAATGCTGCAGTTGCACCCAAGTTGTTGACTGATATATTCGCTAATAGGACAGTAGCATCCTTTAGTCTGTGTGTTGATGGTAGCAATGGTCAAGGCATTGAAAAAATGAATCCATTACTTATACATATTTTTTATTTGAAATAGGGTTTGATATGCTGCAAATTTCTTGCCATGTGTTTAAGCAAAGAAAGTGTAGCTGAGATATAATATCTGTGCTATCTAAGTTCAAGTTCAAGTTCGGGCATTTGTATAGCGCACTACTCACCCTGAGGGTCTCAAGGCGCTAGGGGAAGGGGTTAATTATTTGTCGAATAGCCAGGTTTTAAGTTCTTTTCTGAAGGAGATGTGGTTCTGAGTAAGGCGGAGGTGGGTGGGGAGTGAGTTCCAGGTCTTGGCAGCCAGGAAGGAGAAGGATCTGCCCCCCATGGTGGATTTTCGGATGCGCGGGACTGCGGCGAGGGCTTGATTGGACGATCTTAGTTGGCGGGTGGGTTTGCAGAAGGACAGTCGAGTGTTGAGGCATTCGGATCCTAGATTGTAGACGGCCTTGTGTGCGTGGGTGAGAAGGCGTAAAGTAATTCTTTTGTTGACGGGAAGCCAGTGGAGGTCTTTTAGGTGTCCGGTGATGTGATCTTGGCGAGGGATGTCTAATATGAGTCTCGCTGACGCGTTTTGGATGCGCTGGAGTTTTTTCTGTAATTTTGCTGTGATTCCGGTGTATAGTGTGTTACCATAATCCAGTCAACTCATGACCAGTGCGTGGGTGACAGTCTTTCTTGTCTCGAGGGGGATCCAGTGGAAGATCTTTTTGAGAATGCGAAGTACGTTGAAGCAGGAGGAGGAGACTGCGTTGACTTGTCTGGACATCGAGAGAGAGGAGTCTAGGATGAAGCAAGGTTGCGTGCGTGGTCTGTGGGTGTGGGTGCTGTGCCCAGAGCGGAAGTCCACCAAGAGTTGTCCAAGCTGAGGGGGAAGATCCTAGGATGAGCACCCCCGTTTTGTCTGAGTTGAGTTTTAGGCGGCTATGTTTCATCCATTCGGCTACTTCTTTCATGCCTTTGTGAAGATTGGTTTTGGCGGTGTTGGGGTCTTTGGTGAGGGAAAGGATTAACTGGGTGTCGTCGGCGTAAGAGATGATGTTGAGGTTGTGTTGACGCGCGATGGAGGCGAGAGGACTCATGTAGACGTTGAAGAGGGTGGTGCTGAGTGAGGATCCTTGAGGTACGCCGTAGATGACTTCGGTGGCCTCTGAGTAGAATGGGGGAAGTTGGACTCTTTGCGTTCTCCCAGCGAGGAATGAGATGATCCAGTCCAAGGCTTTTCCTTGTATGCCGATGTTGCTGAGGCGATGTATAAGGGTGCTGTGGCAGACTGTGTCGAAAGCGGCGGATAGGTCGAGTAGGATGAGGGCCACTGTTTCTCCGTTGTCCAGGAGTGTTTGGATGTCGTCGGTCGCTGCAATGAGGGCGGTTTCGGTGCTGTGTTTGGCTCGAAACCCGGATTGAGATGGATCAAGGGAGTTGTTGGATTCAAGGAAGGCGGCGAGCTGGCTGTTGACGGCTTTCTCGATGACTTTGGCCGGGAATGGGAGGAGGGATATGGGTCGGTAGTTTTTAAGTTCAGAGGGGTCTGCTGTGGGTTTCTTCAGAAGGGCGCTGAGTTCGGCGTGTTTCCAGCTTTCTGGAAAGGTGGCAGAGTTGAACGAGCAGTTGATGACATCACGGAGATGGGGTGCGATGATGGAGTCAGCTTTGTTGAAGATGTGGTGGGGGCAAGGGTCGGTAGGCGAGCCAGAGTGGATAGAGTAATCGAGGCGAATGGTCTCTTCAGTGGTGATTGGGTTCCAGGCGCTGAGGTTGATATTTTGCAGAGTAGGATCTGAGGGGGGTGGGGAAGGTTGATCGCTGGGAGTATTCTCGAAGCTGTTGTGGATGTCGGCAATTTTGTTGTAGAAGAAGGAGGATAGCGCGTCGCAGAGGTCTTGGGAGGGAGTGATGTTGTTAGATGCTGCGGTGGGGTTGGTGAATTCTTTGACGATGTTGAAGAGTTCCTTGCTGTTATGGGTGTTGTTGTCGAGACGATCCTTGAATGCTGATTTCTTGGCGTATCGAATCAGTTGGTGGTGTTTGCGGTGGCTGTCTTGAGGGAGGTCATGTTGTCGGAGGTTGGGTTTTTTCTCCATATCTTCTCCAGGGTGCGGCATAGCTTCTTGGATTTTTTAAGTTCGTCATTGAACCAGGGAGCCTTTTTGTTGGCTGATTTCATCTGGTGCTTTTTCAGGGGTGCTAATTCGTCAGCACTGTGGGTAATCCATTGCCTGAGGTTGGTGGCCGCTTGGTTTGGGTCCATTGAGAGGGTGGGAGGGTATTGGTTGAGTGATGTCAGGAGTTGGTCGGAGGTGATTTTGTTCCAGTTTCTCCGAGGAATAGGTTGTGGATGGTTGTGGGTCAGGGTGGTTTTGTAGCTGAAGTGAACACAGCTGTGGTCCGTCCAGTGGAGAGCTGTAGTGCGATCGAAGGAGATGTGCTTGCTGGAGGTGAAGATAGGGTTGAGCGTGTGTCCGGCTACATGGGTGGGGGTGTCAACAAGTTGTTTGAGTCCGAGATTGGCCAGGTTGTCCAGAAGGGTGGTAGTGTTGCTGTCGTGTTTGTTTTCAAGGTGGTAGTTGAGGTCTCCTAGAAGAATGTAGTTCTCGGAGGCGAGGGCGTGTGGGCTGACGAAGTCCGTGATGTCATCGCTGAATTGAGTGCGGGTACCTGGAGGCATGTAGATGAGGGTGCCTCTAAGTGTGGTCCTGGGGTCGGTGTGGATCTGGAAGTGGAGATGTTCGGCGGTTGCAAGATTGTCATCGGAGCTGGTTGTGATTTTGATGGTGTTTCTGTGGATGATGGCGATGCGGCCTCCTGTTGATTGCTGCGGTCTTTTCGGATAATCTTGTAAGTGTCCGGTATGGCTATGGCGATGTCGGGTGCTGATGATGTGTTCATCCATGTTTCAGTAAGGAAGGCGATGTCTGGTGACGCAGTGTCGAGTAGGTCCCAGAGTTCTGTTGCGTGTCTGTGGACCGAGCGGGTGTTGAGCAGGATGCATTTTAGGCGGTTAGAGTCGGAGCTGTGTTTGGAGGACGTGGATTTGGTGAGGGTCCTGAAGCAGTTGAACTTGCAGGAGAGGCAGGCGAATGGGCCGTGAGTACGTCCTGGGGTGGCATTGCAGCATTGTGGTGCGCGTCCGGGGTTGAGGGCGTGGAGAGTTGCGGCATCATATGTGAATCTAGTGGGCTGGGTGCGGCGGGGACCAGGGGGACGGGCGCTGGGCGCCGTCCAGGCGCGGACGGGCGTAGACGGGCTTACCTTTGGCGCACCTTCGGCGCGCATGGGGCGCGTCCGCAGCGCGTAAACGCTGCGCGCAAAGTCATTTGTCATAAATGGATAGTGGAGCGGGAGGGGCGAGGGAGGGCCAGCTGGGAAGGCGGGAGCGGGGTGGATACCAGGGCAGGGTGACACAACAACAACAACAACAAAATGGTCAGCGGCCTTCCACGGAGCAAGAAGATGCCCTTCTAGCAGCAAAATAAATGTTTAAGCACTAACACAGAGCGCAATACGGTAATACAGATACAATGCAGGCAGCAATATCAATCTTCAGTTTCTCTCTCAGCAAGCAGCGGAGATGCGCTACAATACCAATCAGAGGCGAGGCAGGTCAGGGAGCAGCGTGCGGGAGCGACCTCGTCTGCAGAGAGCAGGGACGGTCACAGCGCGATATGGACAGAGCTGTGCAGGTAGTATTCGGTGGAGGGAGGGCGTAGATAGAGTCTCTATGAATGTGGAAAGGCATCTCTCCATCAAAGCTAGAGAACTGTCTCTGAATCCTAATGCCTATTCCATGACTTGTCCATGCCATATGGCATATAGCGCAGTTTATCAGAAACCAGATGGTGCACAAGGATCACACCATATCCGAACTGCACAGCATATGTGTATTGAATTTGAACCAGGTAATCCATTGTAATCAGTTTTATTCCATTTATTTCAGTAATTTCAAAATCCATACAGACAGCATGATTTTGATATTAAATACTGAAGAAATGCCCACCCAAGCTTGTTTCTACAGAATGACGCAAAATTATATACAATGCAGTTTCCCATGCTGCTTCTGCTTTCTATTCCAGTTATAAACAATATTATAATAGTAGCTTTTATGTCTACTACTGTTTTTATTACTCTTCAAAATGTAAGAACTTGTACATGAAATTCTGTCAATTTGTAATTGATCACTGACGAATGCTGAAGCTAATTTCTGTGAGAGGGCTAGGAAAGTCCAAATGTTTGGATAGACCCATTCATTAACCTCCGATATATTAAGCTATGATTGAACTTTTTGCAGTGCTTTTGATGGCATACAGTCATTCAAGAGGAATGTAGATACCAGTTTACCAGCTCTTACATCAACAAAATATGATATCCCAGCTACAAGTCTGTTTTTTGACATCATTGTGCATGGGAAGTTGAGGAACATGCTCGAAAGTGTATACAATAATCCAGTAAGCCAAAAAGGTGTATATGAAGCAGTTTACAGCTTTTATAAGAATGGAGTAAAGTATGCTTTGAAAGTCCTTCTGGTTCCTGACGACATGCTCAAGCATGCAAGGGTCTTCAACTTGGCTGAGAAACAAAAACATGGTTTTGGTACTGTTAATACTTGGTGGAAATATTTGTGACCTACCTAAAGTTTACGGACCATAATTTACTTGGCATAGAGCAAGAATTTGCATGATACCAAGTCATTGATTTTGAAAACATTTCCAGAAATTCAAGAGAAAGAACTGCTATCAGTATAAACTGTGGTGCTGTTGAGGTTGTGTCTTACAGGATGGATGTACTTTGGCATTCCGTTGAGGCACACTTCACTGCGGTTGGCACTCAGAGAAGTGAGGGGCATATTATCAAGGCGGGCGATATGAGATTTTCGCCGCTTTTGCTGCCGTTTTTGGCCCAAAAGCGGCGATAATTGTATTGCCCTATTAGCAAGCTGTTGCTAACAGCAGTTAGTGACAGCTTATAGGTGATAGCGACCAGTTTGGGGCCCGCTTTGCATGTCAGCGATATTTATTGCTAATGACATGCAAAGTGGGTGTATCCAACCTGGTATGGACTGAAAGCAGTGCCTATTACTAAGGCAGGCGAAGCGATAAAAAAGATGTGCGCTAAGCGCAAATATCGCCAAAACCTAACACCTGCTCAGGCCACTTCTTAACCTGTATATCCGATGGGAGGTGGATATTCAGGTTAAGACCCTATTAGCGATAATGCCTGACTATCGCTGGATTCCCAGCGATATTCACGCATTTCACCGCTATAGCTGGATATTTTATCGCTTTGGAGATAAATGTTGCTAATAGCACGTTATCTCTGCGATAAAATCCGGCGATGCGCTACGATAAAAAAATATCGCTAAGCTCATTTAGTGATAAATATCACTAGTTGATGATAAAATGCCCCAAATTTCTTCCTTCTTTCAAAAGTAGCCAACCTTCTCATTTCATTGCACCCTAGCAAAAAGGTGTTCTCAAGAATGACAAAGAATAAAACCAGATTTTGCCTCAGTGTATTACTGGATTGAATCCTTTATTCAATAATAATGTTTAAAAAGAATTGACTTCAAGGTGAATCATGTTATCAATATTCCCCATCTGAAAATGTTAAAATATAAGGCACGAAGTGTGACTTGATATTGCAAGTAAAATGAAAGGCCAAAATAAAATGTTAATCCGTGTAGTTTCTTGGTAAAAACTCGGGGGCTTATTTACAGGCCCTTGCGCCGTCAGTGCATCACTTTTTTAGAGGCACCGGTTACGCATTGGGGCTTGCTCATAGAAAATAGTTTTTCTGACAATAGAATACTCCTATTTTGAAGATTGGAAATACGTTTTCGCTTTCGGTTGCGGATGATTCAACAAGAGGTGGCCATGCATGTCTTTATTTTGTACAAGTAAAACATACAAAAGACATACTGTTCTCCAAAACATGCCAGGAATGTTATCGTTCTTTCAAACACTAATTGGTGTGATTCATCTTCTCAAAGGACACTTTGCCTTCCGTAATACATTTCAGTGCATATTTAAATAAAACCACTGCGGGGTTCTGAACGCTCTAAGCAAATGCTACAAATGTGACAATGTTTAACTATCACTTTGAAAAGGTTAACTCATTTTAAAGGAGATTTCCACAAACCATTTAACTGCGGCAATGTGTAACAGTCCAATAATGTGTTGTCGTTTATGGCCATGCTTTTTCCTTGGTGACCCTTATTTATCAAACCATGTAGTCCAAGTTAAGCGCAAAGTGGATTGTGTACCCAAAAATAGACTGATTGCAAAATGTGAATGTTTATGGTCCATAAAAAGGCAGTGAATTTCCAATGCAAATATTAAAACAAACATCAAGGGTAAATGTTGTTGCTAATAATATTGATTGGCACATCCATCAAAATAGCTTGGATAGCTCTATCCAAGGAGTACGCCAGTGTTCACGCAACCAGTGGACTGTCGGTCTTTACCTGAGAAGTGTTTTTTAGCTGTAAAGATAAGAACAAATATTGCCAGAGGCAAATATTTCTTTTTGTGCACACTGTGTAACCCTTGACCTCGCCAGGTAGGCCGCTCCCGCCCTGCTGCAGCTCCACCAGAGCGTGTGTGCCCCCCTTGCCTGGTGTCAGCTGGGCCCAGCTTTTGCGTCTGGTTCCTGTGTGCCAGCCCATTTAGATCTGTTACACTGTTTGCCCATTCTTTCTTCTGTGCCCTTCTTGCTTGCATTTTCCCGCCACTGCTGCCCCTTCGGCCTGCGTCCATTCACTACCCCTGCCACCCAACTCCCGCCTCCCAGCTTCTCCTCCCTCCCTCCTCCACTTAAATGGTGGCCGCTAGGCGGTGAGGAGAGCGACCCTTGACCTCGCCAGGTAGGTCCCTCCACCGCTGCAGCTCCACCAGTGCTTGTGTGCCCCCCTTGCCTGGTGTCAGCTGTGCCCAGCTTTTGCTTCTGGTTCCAGTGTGTCAGCCCATTTAGATCTGTTCCACTGTGTGCCCATTTTTTTTTTCTGTGCCCTTCTTGCTCGCATTTTCCCGCCGCTGCTGCACCTGCGGCCCCGCCCCGTGCCGATTTGCTACCCCTGCCTCCTGCCTCCAGCCTCCCAGCTGCTCCTCCCTCCCTCCTCCCCTTAAATGGTGGCTGCTGTGCGGCAAGCCCGTCTGCGCCCGTCCGCGCCTGGACCGCACCCAGCCAGATCCCCCTGGCCCCTGCACCAGCAATGAAGACCACCTCCGCCAAGACGCCAGCACTCTCGTCGCCCTCAAGCCAGGAAGGACCCACACCTGCTGCGAGACCACCCCGAAGCACACCCACGGTCCCTTCGCCTGCCGGAACTGCAGCTTCTCCTGCCCCAAAGGCGCCGAGACACCCGCCATGACGGAACCCAACCATGACGGAACCCAACCACCTCAGATGCATCCTGATGAACACCCGCTCCGCATGCAAACATGTTGAACTCTGGAACCTACTCGATACTGCATCCCCGGACGTCGCCTTCCTGACCGAGACCTGGATGAACGAAGCCTCCTCCCCAGACATCGCCATAGCCATCCCCGAAGGATACAAGATCACCCGCAGAGACCGCACCAACGGAGCCAGAGGAGGAATCGCCATCATCCACAAGAACACAATCAGGGTCTCAACTAACACCTACGACACTCTCAGCAACGCCAAAAACATGTACTTCCAGATCCACACGGACCCCAAGACCATCCTGAGAGGCACCCTCATTTACAGACCACCCGGACCCCGACCACAGTTCTGCAACTCCATCACCAACTTCATCAGCAGGCACGCGCTGACCTCCACCGACTACATCCTCCTCGGAGACCTGAACTATCATCTGGACAACAACAACGACAGCAACTCCTCCACCCTGATAGACAACCTCTCCAACCTCGGACTAAACCAGCTTGTCACGACTCCGACCCACATCGCCGGTCACACGGTTGATGCCATCTTCTCCTCAAGCCCCCAAGTCGCCTTCAGCCACGCCTCCGAACTCACCTGGACAGACCACCACTGCATCCACTTCACCTTCCGAAAACCCCTCACACACCACTGCACCCTACAGTTCCCCCGCGGCTGCTGGGGCAAAGTCACTGAAGAACAACTACAGACAAACCTCGCACTCAACCCACCAACCAACCCGACCAACCCGACAATGGTGCACGCATCCTCAGATGCTGGTTGGACGACTGCGCCAACACCCTAGCCCCACTGAAAAAGCCAACCAACAGAGACACCAGCAAGAGAGCCAGCTGATTCTCCATGGAACTCCTAGAGTCAAAGCGCACCTGCCGGAAATTAGAGAACAAATGGCACAGTGAAAAGACGCCGGACAGCCGAGCCGCCCACAAGGATGTCATCCGCAACCACCACCACCTCATCAGGACTGCCAAAAGGACCTCCTTCAAAGACCGCCTTGGCAACACCACACGGAACAGCAGGGAGCTCTTCAACATCGTGAAGGAACTCTCCAACCCCAGCTCCAGCGCCAATGACATTCCACCATCGTAAGCCCTGTGCGACTCACTCGCTACCTTCTTTCGCAGCAAGATCACCGACACCCATGACAGCTTCAACCCCCGGACTACCCCTACTGGCCTCGTCACACCAGACCCACCGTACCCCATAGACCACGACTCCCTGACAACCTGAGCCAACGTGAGCATCAAGGACACAATCAAGACCATGGGCACAATCCACTCCAGCTCCCCGTCCGACCCTCTACAACACCACGTCTTCAACAAAGCTGGCAGCTCCATCGCACCTCACCTGTGCAACATCTTCAACCTCTTCTTCAAGACCGGTACCTTCCCTGAGAGCTGGAAGTACGCTGAGTCCAACGCCCTACTGAAGAAACCCAAGGCGGATCCAAGCGACCTCAAGAACTTCCGGCCCATCTCCCTGCTTCCGTTCCCAGTAAAGGTCATCGAGAAGATAGTTAACATCCAGCTCACCCGTCACCTCGAAGACAACAGCATCCTAGACCCCTCCCAATCAGGATTTTGCAGCAACCACAGCACCGAGACCGCCCTCATCGCCGCCACAGACGACATCAGGATCATGCTAGACAACAGCGAGACGGCGGCCCTCATCCTCCTGGACCTCTCCGCCACCTTCGACACCGTCTGCCACCGCACACTACTCATGCGCCTCCACGATGCAAGGATCCTTGACGAGGCCCTGGACTGGAACCCCTCCTTCCTCTCTGGCAGAACTCAGAGAGTCCGCCTCCCCCCGTTCCGGTCCGAGGCCTCCGAGATCATATGCAGCATCCCACAGGGATCCACCCTCAGCCCGATGCTGTTCAATGTCTACATGGCATCATTTGCACGCATCGCCTGACAGCACGACCTCAACATAATCTCCTATGCCGACGACATGCCGCTGATTCTCTCCCTCACCAAGGACCCCCTAACCTCCAAATCCAACCTCCACCAGGGAATGAAGGCTGTTGCCGACTGGATGGAGGAAAGCCGCCTTAAGCTGAACTCAGACAAGACGGAGATCCTCATCCTCGGGGCCAACCCCTCATCATAGGACGACTCCTGGTGGCCCGCATCACTGGGGACACCCCTGGCCCCTACCAACCACGCATGCAACCTGGGAGTCATCCTCAACTCGAAACTCACCATGACCAAACAAGTCAACACAGTCTCCTCCGCCTGCTTCAACACCATCCGCATGCTCCGCAAGATCTACAGATGGATCCCGACAGACACGAGGAAAACAGTCACCCAGGCCGCATACTCGACTACGGAAACGCCCTCTATGCTGGAGCCTCGACCAAGCTCATTAGCAGACAGGAAAACATATAAATCTAGAAATAGTCAACTGAAGACCGAGAGAATGCCATAACAATTGTTAATATATCATTCTCTCGGTCTTCAGTTGACTATTTCCAGATTTATTTCATTAGGTCAGTTTTGATTTTGGATGTATTTCTCTTCCTGGTGGTTGGCACTATCATATTATTTCACACTCTGGAATCACTGGGGAATCTTTTCTATACTCATATTTCTGGAGTTTTATCCTTGGTGTTTCACTTTTCAGTCACTTAGACATTTACTATAAAACATTTTTTTTTAATTACATTTTATTTTCTCTCTCTCTAATCTTATCAATTCATCATTTGATCACAATAGACTTCTCCTCTTGGTTCTCATCTTTCACTTTACACATTGAGTTTATATATTCTGTACACTCAGTACCCTATGATAACTTAAGTTTCTTTTGCTTAGGCCCTTTCGTAATTCTCTCACATTGTATTATTAAATTTTACATTTTGTAATCTCATGTATATATTTTCCTATCATGTCTTTACAGCCTTGAAAAAGTCCTTGTACTAATTCATAGTACGGACGAAACATGTGTCGGCTGTCTTTTTATCATTTGGAAAACCACTTTTAAGAATCAATAAAAGGAAAAGATGATATAAAACATGAACTCTATTCATCTATTTGTCCTGTACATTATGAGAATTTGTTGACCTTACCTGGATTTACTGTTTTCTAGACTTTACATTGCATTAGTCTTGTACATACTTGCATTGTAGGATTGTGCTCTCTTGACCATTTTTGCCTATATGTTCATTTGTCAATCCTTTGGCTTGATAAGTTGTGTTCCTTCCTGGTAGTGGGGGATATTGGTCCATGCAGCACTCCGTCTTTGATATTGAGAAAGATCCTATTGACTGTCCAGTACTATTTCTGACTTTACTAGTATTAGTGTGTGTGCGGTTTTTTCCAACTTTTTGGAAACACCACTACCGTTCTTTGTATACAGAGTTGATGTTCTGTGCATATTTAGTGGCTGCATGTACCACTATTGGTTCACAAACAGCAGAGTAATACTTTTATTTAATCAATAAGCTCACAAGATTACATATCATTAGTTCAGTTGAGCCCCAGTGCTATACTTGTAAGTACACATAAACATGTTGCATGAAAATCCTCAAGGCATACAGAAATAAATAGTATTTTTAGGTAAAATATTATTTGTCGGCTGCATCACTCTTTTATGATACATGAGTGTGAAAATGTTTATACATTACCCCTGTTAGTTGATCGAATTTGCTTATGAGCTTAGTGTAGTCAAACATTCTAGTAGGGTAGGAAGTTGGATACGTGCAACTTGCACCTGCCTACCTACTCCTAAAAGGGAATGCAAATTCTTTGTAATAGCTGAGACATTACACTGGCTAATGAGAGATTGTTAAAAATGGGCATTTCCTTTATAACTGTTTCACTGTAAATGCAGGTGGACGAATTAGCAGGTGAGGAACAGAAATGCTTCTCACGAGAAAGTCCATACTCGAAGAATTGGATCCCTCTACTTCAACTATCAGGTTCTCCAAGTTTTATCATCAGTGGCATAACGTAACTTGAGGGGACCCCCCTGCAAATTACATGGAGGGGTCTCCCACGCTCCAGACCCAGTCAGATGTCAGGCCAGGGGCCCTCTTTCTCTGCACAGTGCAGGAGGGGTCCCCCTTGAGCACAGCCCCCCTCCACACCACGTGGGCTGTGGGGCTATTGTTACACCACTGGTGATCGTAACTTTGCTTTAAGTCATTTGGATATATCCCTCCTTGTCAACATGAAAACCGTGTGTGCCAGGACTTTTTAGTTCTTTATCAATTGCCTCCTACCACACATTTCCTTCATTACCGGATCTCTGATGCAATACTATTATGCTTTCACCACTAGTCAATGCCTCCCATAAGTCTCTTCACTTCATAGTTCACCCCCTTGTGGGAAAAAATTTAAACTGGCTTACAGATCGCTGGTTATTGACTTTAATGTACACAACATTGACACCCAAGACACACTTTCTTTTGTTATGGCAGCTTCCAAATAAATAAGTGCATTCGCTGTCTACCTTCTGTTGTCTCTGGGCTCCGAAAAGTGACCACCTCCCTTTGTAGCAATTTGGTGCAAGTGATGACCCTGCCACTCTCACACTGTTGTACCACCTCTACCATTGGCCTCACCTTCCAATATCATTCATGAGACTTGTCAAGAGTACCAACTCATCACATAGTTTCATGGGTTTCCCATGAAGGAGTCAACATTTATTTTAATGGTGTCACATCAAGAATGCTAATATTCCCATGACATGTCCTGTATTGCAGAGAGTTACGGTTAGCACAGTGTTAGTGTTCCTGAGTAAAGAAGGGATTGTAATCATTACCAATGTCTCTGCAAGATTCAAGATTTGTGAACATTTAAAGTGCACCTTGCTTTAAGAGCTACCCATATGATAGTGTTAGGAATTGTGGGCCTCATTTATGAAAAGTGACGCATCGCTGCATAAAATCAGCGATGCGTCACTTTTCATTGTGCCCTCCTTGCGACATGCTGGATGCGTCATATTTACAGTATGACGCATCATGTCGCAAGGAGTTACAAATACGTCAGTATTTCTGACATATCTGTAAGCGCAAAAATGACGCCTTGAAATGGGCAAGTCCCATTTCAAATGTGCATGCATCATTCTTATGCCTGCTGTGAGACAGGCGTAAGATATTGACGCATTTACATCCTAGAAGTGACGCAGGGAAATCTCATAGATTTCACTGCGTCACTTCTACGAGGCTTGCTTGCGTCCGAATGCCCACCCTGCATACATTATACCTGGCGGACGTATAATGTGGCGCAGGGATTTACAAAGTGATGCATCTACCTAGAAGCGTCACTTTGTAAATATGAATCAACATGGCGCATTTTTTGCGCTGCTGGTGCATCACAAAAAGTGACGCTCCGGAGGAGCAAAAGTGACGCAAGGGCTCATAAATAAGCCCCTGGGTCTCTAGGTGGCAGATGTTTGCACCTTGTCCAAGTAGGCTCACCAATCCTAGTCAGACTAAGTTAGATTCACACTAAAGATAACCTGTGCTCACCCTCTGGCAGTTTGTCACAGCTCAGTCAGGCTTATCTAAAGAGGCAATGTGTAAAGTATTTGTGCAACACATACACACACCCACACACAACTACACGTGTTAACATCCTTGTGGGGACTATGTGTGAATACCAGCCTTGTGGCGACAAACCTTTCCCAATGTTTTTAAAATACACTAATAACAAAAAAAGTTAAGAAAAAATTCATTATACAGGATCCTGCTTCAAAATTGCAAATATATTGTTATTTAATCGTGCGCACAGCACCATCCTTGTGGGGACATGAACACGTGCTACCATCCTTGTGGGGACCTAGTCCGTAACACTATTTGTGATGTTTATTTTATCAACAATATACACAAACAACATTATAATCTATTCATATATGAATTGCTGCATATATACAAGGGGTATACCTTAAAGACAGATTCTGGTAATGTTCCAGAAAATATCATATCACGCTTAAAGAAAGACCCTTAAAGCTGTATTTAACCTATTTATTAGTGCTTACAATCTTAGGAGATAAGGGAATGAACAAATAAAGAAATTAACATATGGAGCTAAGGAATATGGTCAAGTGGAACCCAGAGCTTGATTAGTTGCTAACATTTTTGCCAAAACAGATGTTCAAGTCCCCACAGAGATAGTGGGTGAAGATCATTGTGTTTAAGTCTCCATAGCAATAGTGTGTACATTCAAAGCTTAAATCCCATTATAAAGAGTGTGAAGGTAATGATGTTCAAGTCCACACAGAGGTTGGATGTAATTATAGGAATGCTCAAGTCCCCACAGAGATGGTATTATAATAGCGATGTTTAAGTCCCCACAGAGATAGTGTGTTATCATAGAGAGGTTCAAGTCCCCACAGAGAGGGTGTGTTATTATAGTGATGCTCAAGTCCCCATAAAGATTGTGTGTTATTACAGTGTTGTTTAAGTCCCCACAAATATAGTGTGCCTTTATACGATGTTTAATTCTCCACAGAGTTAGTGCATGCAGGTGGTTGTGTTTAAGTCCTCATTAAAATAGGGCCCAAATCACAAAGGTAAACTTAGATAAACAGTCTAACTTTACTACTTTTCAGTGTTCACAAATGTAAATTTAGACCAAAAGTCTAACTTTACTACTTTTCAGTGTTCACAAAGGTAAATTTAAACCACAAGTCTAACTTAACTGCTTTTCAGAGTTCACAGAGGTAAATTTAGACCAAAAGTCTAACTTTACTACATTTCAATATTCACAATGCCCCATAGAGAGAATGTGAAGCTGATGATGTTCAAGTCTAAGCAAACACAAGGAGATGATGGACGGAGTGCAGAAACTTTTCAGTCACTTACCCCAAGTCACAGATCTGGTTGAAACCATCATTGCTCTTTAGCTTACTTTGTCACCCCAGTTCAGACCCAGCTAAATGCAAATCAGCCTTGACCCTGTGCCTTGTGGCACCCCCTGGTGCTTCCTGTCGAAACAGAGCTTGCATTTAATTACAGGAATGCTCGAGTCCCCACAGAAATGATATGTGTTTATAGTGATAAACACACATATATATATATATATATATATATATATATATATATATATATATATATATATATATATATATATATATATATATATATATATATATATATATATATATATACATATACATATATATATATATATATATATATATATATATATATATATATATATATATATATATATATATATATATATATATATATATATATATATATATATATATATATATATATATATATATATATATATATATATATATAGTGATATAGTGCAGGGCTCTATATTGAGCCCACTGCTTTTCAATGTTTACATGAGTCCATTGGCCAAAATGATAGAAGAGTCTGGCCTACTCATGTTCTCGTATGCTGATGATTCCCAGCTTATTTTCTCTTTATCATCTTCGGACCCAAATAACATCTCGTCATTAAAAATCGGCCTCACTAACATCGCAGACTGGATGAGAAAAAATGTTCTCAAACTTAATGGCGAGAAAACAGAGTTACTTGTTTTGGGCAAAAACAAAGAACTCTGGGGACCCCAGCACTGGCCTGATGTGATGGGTACACCCCCGGTCCCAGTCAAATCAGCACGCAACCTCGGAGTCATCATTGATGAATCATTAAGTCTTAATCAGCAAGCTACTAAGACATCATCCACTTGCTTTGCGATTCTAAAGTGGCTGAAGAAAATCTGTTGGATGTTGCCCAATAACACCCAAAAATCGGTCATCAATGCTTTGATAACCTCCAGGCTTGATTACGCCAACGTGCTTTATCTAGGGGCCAACAAGGCCATAACCCGACGACTACAGACAGTGCAAAATGCCGCCGCAAGACTGCTGTGCAAAATTCCCATCTTCACACCTACCACCAAGTATATCCGCGAATTGCACTGGCTGAAAATCGAGAATCGGGTAAAATTTAAATCCTTATGTCTTATGCATAAGATCTCAACCAACAAGGCACCCAAATATCTTCAAAACCTTATTCAGCCCTACCGTCCATCCCGCACCCTTCGTTCAGCTACAGCCAACCAATTTGTGATCCCTAAAATCAGGCTGGCGAGAATGGGCGGCAAATCTTTTTCATACCTGGGACCTTCCCTCTGGAATACTCTTCCATTGATTCTTAGGCAGGAAACGAATCACCTGAAATTCAGGAAAGCCCTAAAAACCTGGCTGTTTAACATCTAAAAATCCTGATTTTCTCAATGCACGGAATCATCAGCGCCGGGAAACCCTTTGTTGGGTAGCTGTAGCGCTTTAGAAATGAAATAAATAAATAAAGTGATGTTCAAGTCCCCACAAAGATAGTGTTTTATTATAGTTTTTTCAAGCGCCCACAAAGATAGTGTGTTATTATAGTGATGTTTAAGTCCCAATAGAGATAGTGCATGAAGATGATTGTGTTTAACTCCTAATTAAAATAGGGCCTGATTCCCAAAGGTAAAGTTAGACACAAAATCTAACTTTTCTAATTTTCAGTTTCACAAATGTAAACTTAGACCAAAAGTCTAACTTTACTATTTTTTAGTATTTCAAAGCCCCATACAGAGAATGCAAATCTGATGATGCTCAAGCCAAAACAGAGCTTGTGTTTAGTTACAGAAATGCTCAAGCCCACACAGGGATGTTGTGTGACTATAATATTACCACGGTCGCCAAAGAGAATGTGTGTGATTATAGACCTGCCCAGGTCCCCACAGAGATAGTATGTTATATAGACATGCCCATGTCCCCATAGATATAGTGTGTGATTATAGAGATATCCAGTCCCCCACAGAGATAGTGTGTGAATATAGACATGCCCAGGTCCCCACAGAGATAGTGTGTGATTATAGAGATGTCCAGTCCCCACAGAGATGGTGTGTGATTATAGACATGTCCAGGTCCCCACAGAGATAGTGTGTGATTATAGAGATGTCGAGGTCCCCACAGAGATAGTGTGTGATTATAGAGATGTCAAGGTCCCACCGAGATAGTGTGTGATTATAGACATGCCCAGGTCCCCACATAGATAGTGTGTGATTATAGCGATGTTGAGGTCCCCACAGAGATAGTCTGTGATTATTGACATGCCCAGGCCCCGACAGAGATAGTGTGTTATTATAGAGATGTCCAGGTCTCCACAGAGATGGTGTAGGACTATAGTATTACCATGGTTGACAAAGAGAATGTATGTGATCATAGACATTTTGAGAAATACATATTCATGCTGAATCATTGGAAATTAGGTGGAAGAATTGTGTAACATTGGGCCAAGGGGGGCGGAGCCAGGTCGGCGACCAAGATGGTCGCCCGGGCTCCCGGCTCCGTCGACCTTCTCCCCCTACTGCCGGATCCAGCGGTCGAGGCGGCGCTGCCGATATATTCTTGGACGTCGGAGACGGACCTGACCCGCCGAGAGTGACTCCGGAGGCTCTCCGAACTCTGGGGACGGAGATATGTCCTCCCGGTCGGTGTGGCCTACGCGAGTCCCGGAGCCGGGACCTCGCGTAATACTGCTGCCGGCCGCTAGTGGAATAACAACGGCCAGGAAGACCCGGAAAATGCCGGTCACCCGCCGAGGCGTTCTGCCCTACCCCGAACGTGAACCTAGCTGTCGCTGCTGCGTGCCGTCCCCCCATGCCGGACGGACCCCCCCTTTCCCCCAATTGCTGCTTTGCGGAAAGAGGACAAGCGACGCCGCTCTTTGTCTCCCTGATGGAGCTTCGCGCGACCCGCTTACATCTGACTGTATCCCGCACTTCAGGTGATCGGAGCCGGTTGATACATGGTGATTTGGCATCGCTCGGATGCACTGGGTGGCATGGATGGGACCATCGGTGGGGAAGTGGAGATGGCTACAACATCATGTGCAACCGGGGGGACGCTCGGACGATGCACAAGATGGCGGCTCTGGTGTGGGCTCCGGCGGCACTTATGCCGTGAGCCCCGTTTGGAAGCATCGTCCTCATGGAGCTGTACCCGCCCGTGGTGATGGCGACGCGCATTTCAACCGGAGCGCGGAGATCGTATGCCCCCCCCGTGTACTGACAGCACAAAGTGTGGATTGGGTTAACATGGCGATCAGACCCCGGCACATGTGGAAGTACGAGAGAGCCTGATGCCGGTATTTTCTCCATGTGACTTTGGTTTAGTGACTCCCTCTACAATCTCTGGTGAGACCCGGATGGGTGTTTCTACACGACCCTACATGCTGCCGATAAGTGAGAGCTTGTGCGTGGGGACTCCTGGGTCGTTACAAAGCGAATCGTCGGAATGGCGCCTGGTCCATGGGTACATGGAGTGGTCGGGATTCCATCGGATGTGAGGCTTGTGGGGTCTCATCTGTTGCCCTTTCTCCGATGGCTGATATCGTCATGCAACCCAGACAAAGCGAACTGCATACTCTTTCTGAACCGGACTTTGTCTTGCTGCTTGGGAAATGATCGTGGGCTGTGAACGGCTTTGGAGTGTGTTGTGTCCTGGTGTACTGCAAGATTTCCTGCCTTCCTCCGGGCATCCCTGCATATTGTACCTCTGGTACTTTGACTGTTTGACTATGCATTGAACGAACTGGGACACGTCTCTGATTATGGCCGGGTGGGTCTGGGTTGCAAAATGGTGATCGTCTTCTTCAGTTGCTGAAAGGGGGGCCCTTATCGAGGTTGGGTGACTGGGTGAGCTGGCGTGGCGACTGCTGTTCTGTTTCGGTTGGTGTCCTGGATATTTTGCAACAACGCTGTTATAATTGTAAGCTATGCGGGGGGCCGGGGGCCTGTACTGGGGACCCCCCGATATATCTTTTTCTTTTATTCTTCCCCTCTCTTCTATATTTCGGGTTCCACACACTGGGCGACAGGCACGCTGCTAAGGGGGAGGCCGTAGCTGTAGGCAGGGGTGCAGGGTGGGGGGTTAGGGGAGGGGTACTACTGTTTTTTTCTTTTTCTGTTTCTAGGGCCTCTTTTTTCTCTATTGTTTCTCTCGGCTTTCCCTTTACTTTTCCTCTTCTTCTTCTATTTCTGGGAACCGAGTAATAGGTTGCTCTCCGTACGTTCTAATGGTTGGCGGAATTGGCCCATCCTACCTGAGCCAAAGACTCAAACTATATAAGTCTGAAAGAAACCTAAGGTCCAATAACCTACGTCTACTGGTTGTTCCCAGATTCAGGCTAACCCGGAGCGGTGGCAGAACGTTCGGTGTGACGGCGGCTAAATTCTGGGACGACCTCCTTATGGACCTTAGGTTTATCGAGTCTGAGCAGATCTTCAGACGCAAATTAAAAACTTGGCTGTTCACCCAAACTTGAGTAGGATGGCTTCTGCTACACTCGGCTGGAGGGTAGGACCCTGGTTGCCTCCTCTGGTGATATTCTTGCTCTCTTAGCGCCGGGACACCCCCGACGGGGGTAGCTGCGCGCTTTATAAGCTTCTTAAATAAATAATAAATAAATAAATTACAAGGGTGGATGTCTTTATAAAGTTTTATGTTACAGCGGGCGTACACTGTATTGGTGGGCGAAATGTACAGCTTATTGTTTATCCTGATTAATGTGCGCTAGAGCCAACGTCCTGCCTGCAGAAGTCCTGACTGTTAATATCCTGATCTATGGTAACCCCTTGCTTTGGTATTATTTGATTGTGCGGCACCAGATCCTGCTCCTTCCTAAAATTTAAAAGAAACCTCTTTAATCCTGGTAGCAATATGGTACAGAAATGATCCTGAGCTACAACGGGGCATTTGGGAGGCAGACTGTTGCATTCTTATGGCTTGATTGATTTGCTTTGACCGTCTCTGAACTAATGGCCAGCCGGGATGGTTGTAGGCCCGTGATTGTAACTGCTTTACGTAACAATAAAGGTTTACCAAAAAAAATTCGAAAAAAAAAACATTGGGCCAAGGAAGTTAAGACAGAGGCATGTTCAGATTAATGGTTTGTCAAAGACAAATGTGCCATTATCTTTGTCCCAAATACTCAAAGTCCATTTTTACCCTTTTAAGACTTACTCTACTCATGGATATTCTCCTTGTATGATTTTTGAAGATTGATGGTTATATAATCTGTTTTGGAGGAGTTTGCCCCCAGTCTACTCTCTATGCAGATCAGCAAAAAGTATTTAATTAAAAGTTGTAACGCTCTGCTGGTTTTTGACGCAAGCAGTATATCTTACGCAAACAATAACAGAGAGTCTTTGCTAGCTGCATGTATTGGAGATGCATTAGCACGAACTATGCAACTAGATAATATCACTAAAAGGAAAATAATGGAGTAAGCATGTATCCCTGCCGCACCCCTTTGTTCATGGTGATGCAGTCTGCCAGTTAACCCTGACTAGCCCTCCACACCTGGACATAACTGTCATTGAGAAAGCAGAATAATGTTGATATGTTACTAGGGACATCCATCCTCTCCAAAACTGACCAGAGTTTTGTTTGTGGGACTGGCTCAAATGCTGGTTTTAAGTACACAAATGCTAGACCACCCTATTATATTCTGCAACACATCACTGCACAATACAACACTCTTCTCTACACTATGACATTTTACACTTGTCCACAACACTCTACTCCACTGCTACACTCTATTCCACTCTATGCCACTCTACTCCACTCTACTCCACTTTATGCCACTATACAAAGATATACTCCACTCTACAACACTCTGTGCAACTCCAGCTAGGCCACTCCACACCACTTTACTTCGCTGTACTCAATGAAACACTACTGCATTTTACTTCATTGTACTTCACTACTTTACTCTACACCACTATATGCCACTCCACTCGACGACACTCTATGCCACTTTACTCTACCACAATGTACAACACTCTACTCCACTGTAGCCACTTCACCTAACAGCACTCTCATTCATTGTATGCTACTCCACTCTACTCCACACTACACCACTATACAGCACTCCACTCTACAGCACCACACTTTGTCAGTACACTCTAAGACAATCCAATGTATGACACTCTCCTGCACTCTACCAACACTACTCTACACCACTCCACCTCACTTTATGCCCCTACACCATATGCCATGCCACTCTATAACATGCCACTCTACCCTACTATATGGCATACCACTCTACTCTACGCTGCTCCACTCTACTCTGACACACCAATGCACTATACTCCACTTCTCTCTACTCTATAACACACCCCTCCACTCAATATACTCCACTCTATGCCACCTCACTGTACACTATACCACTCTACGCCACTCCACTCTAGTCCACAATACCACACTATACAACACTTTTTTCTACAGCAGTCTACAACAGTCCACTGTATGACACTCTCCTCTGATCTACTCTATGCCACTACACTGTACGACACGCAACTCTATGGCACAACACTCCACTCTAATATACGACATGCCACTCCACTCTTCTCTACGGCATGACACCCTACACCACTCCACTCCACTCTAAACCTCTACGTTACACGCCACTCTATGCCACTCCACTGTTCACAACTCCACTGTACGGAATTCCACTCTATGCCACTCCACTCTACCCCATTCCACTCTATGCCACATCCCTGTATGCCACTCCACTCTATTCCACTCCACTCTGTAACACTCTACTTCACTGCATGCCACTCCACTCTACAACACCTCACTCTAGGTCACTCCATTGTACGACAGTCCACTGTATAACACACTCTTCCAATCTACTCTAAGCCACAGTGGCACCAGAGATGAAGGAGGTGAAAATCTCCCTGCAGTCTAGTCCAAGTCCAAAAATGGAGCATAAGGAAGCAGCTATGATTAGTGCAGCAGGTACAGTTGTACTGGGAAGTGTGAAGAGTCAACAAAAGCCTGATGTTGACATTAGGAATTAGGGCGCTGCTACTGGATCATACTATACAGTAATTCATGAGGGGTGCTGAAGCAAATTTTTGGATAAGTAGAATGCTAACCCATGAGGGAGTGTGGGGCTGGCAGAGGATGTATTTATTATCATTCAATATGGGAAGTGTTTTGATTTCATGGATGAGTGAACAGACAGGTGCCCATTTCTTGCCTTGAGGCATAGTGCGAATGAACGGAGCAGGATCCGTGAGAGATTGGCACGCAAACTATAATATAGTTAGAACTAAAATAAATAGGCAGCACTCACCTAGTCAGATGGACAGCAGGGTGTTGTGTGCAAATACACTATAGGGATAACCAAAGAAGGCCTAGTAATACTTTTGGCAACTTCTGCAAGGCAGACATCCTGTCAAGTGTGTAAAATGATGCCTGGGCCAATCTTCTGCTCTCCCTAGCGGGGAGAATAGCAATTGCGAAAATGTTGATCCTACAAAAACTGCTCTACCTGTTTGTCAATATCCTTATTCAGCTCACGCAACATTTTTTAAATTTAGTTTGCTCCTTACTGATCTCTATAATATGGGCTGGCAGTGAGGGATGGGCGCCCTGGATATCCAATTGTATGCCTTCTGTGCTCAGGCGCAATTCCTACACTTCTGGGTGCACCCGACCCCCTTCCAGCATCATACTGCTGTGGAGCTGGACGTGGGGGCGCCAATCCAAATTTTGGTGGCATTATATCAGTCAGGTTGACGCCTTCGTGGGGAAATATACACGGTGGAGACATTGAGGTGGGCTTGGGACAATCTACGGTTCAGCGCGCACCTTAAACTCATGAATGCCCCATCTATCCTCCTAGCACAGAAACTGATGTTACCAACCATGGGAGATGCTACAAGTAGGGCACTTGCTCTCCGAAGGGGACTGCTCACTTTTGTGAACCTATACCCAGGGGAGACATTTAGAGCTCCTCCTGAGCCAGTGGAGGGACGTCCGGTCCGATTTTCGGAAATATTCTTCTATCACAAACTTAAGGCCATGTGCAGAGAATTAAACAACACATTCCCAAGTCCACCCCCACACTGCTAGTGCTTGAAATTGTTCTTAAGGTTGACAAACCTCAAATACTCAGCAACAGACTCTACAATAACATGCAAAACATTGCCCCTTTGTTAACGCCCAAAGCCGTGCAAGCATGGAGTGCGGACCTTCCCACTGAGCTATATGAGGAACAATGGTCATGCTGTTGCAATCAGCTTACGGCACTGTCCCCGAACTATAAGCTACGCCTTATTCATTTCAAATGTATATATAGATTCTATAGAGCTCCTGCTCAACTTCACCACATGGGACTTAGGGACAATGCCGTCTGCTGGAGATGTGGATTCGCTCCAGCTACATTTTTGCACATGGCATGGCTCTGCCCCAAACTAGATGACTTTTGGACCTCTGTTTTTAAAATTATACATGACATACTGGGCACGGCAAATGATCCAGACCCCCTGTTGGGCTTATTGGGATATGTAAAGACGACACCACAGGGACTCCGGAAATGACACACTCTTTTTTATTACTGGCCAAGCATAGAGTTGCTATACCTTGGGGACGGAGAGGGTCCCCAACTGTGAACGATTGGATTTGTGATGTAACATTTAGTCAGGAACAGTTATCAACCTTCTGGAAGCTGATGCCATCAGCATCCCGGCCATGTGACATATGAGGCCCCTCTCTGTAGTGGGCCCGCACATGACAAAAGGCAGAACCTGACCTCCCAAACACACCGATGCACAACCCTTCAGCACACTGTAACAGGGCGTTTGCCGCTAGCACTGTAAGCAGGAAATGTTTTTTTACATACCAGAGTAAAAATGCATTCACAATGTGTAACGTGCTTTTCCTGGATTTACAGGGAAAGTTTCAAGACAAACTGGATAATAAGCTTGTAAAATTATACCATGTTAATTGCACAATGATACTTCAAGGGGTGATGTCGAACAACAGACCTCCAAAATATTTTGTGTGTTTGGTATTATGAAAATGTCAATAAAAAAATAAAAAAAATTAAAAAGCATGTAAAATGATAGCATGTACACTATTTGCTTAGTTTGTTTTTGTTTAATTATGCAAAAGTTTAGGAAAATAATGCGAAATCATATAAAATTACACAAATGCAAAATACATTATGTAGTGCTATATTTGGGCACAAAATTAGTTTCGCAATTTTGCAGTAAAAACATAGCACGAAAAAACATAAGTGGCATACGGAAAAGGCTCTCATGTTCTGGACATTTGTATTAGTCCCATGAATTTGTGATAAACTTTTGCCACACATGCCATATAGTTATGTGAGGTGGCACTGGAATTTTTATAACAAGTGTAGCATGAAATTCTAGAAATTGCATGACTCAAGCAGCTTAATTTAAAATTAAACCGGGTCTCAATATTATGCCAAATGGTAATGATGGGAGTTGGTACTATGAGAAGTAGATTTTAGGTGGCAACTGCATTTTTTAGATTTAGGGTGGTTATAGGTATTTGGGCGGAAAGGGATTTTTAGGGTTTAGGTTGGGTATGGGTTTTTTGGGTGGCAAGGGTATTTTTATTGTTTGGGATGGGTGTGGGATTTTTGGTGGAAAGGAATTGTGTAGGGTTTACAGTGTGTATAGCATATTGGGTGGCAAGAGAATGTTTAAGGTTTAGGGTGGATGTAGGTTTTTGGGGGGCAAGGGAAATTTTAGGGTAGGTGTTGGTTTTTGGGTGAGAAGGAATTTTTAGGGTTTAGGGTGGTTATTGTTTTTTGGTTGTTAAGGTTTAGGGTGGGTATGTGTTTTTGGGTGTCAATGGAATTTCTGGGGTTTAGGGTGGGTATAGGTTTTTGGTGGTAAGGAATATTTTATCGTTTAGGGTGAGCATAGGTTTTTAGGTGATAAGGGCTTTTTTAGGGTTTAGGGTGGGTATGGCTTTTCGGGCGGCACAGGAATTTGTAGGGTTTACGGTGGGGTGGTTTTTTGGGTGGTAATGGACTTTTTAGGTTTTAGGTAGGGCATGGGTTTTCAGGTGATATGGGCTTTTTGTTATTTTAGGGTGTATATGGGTTTTTGGATGGCAAGGGACTTTCTAGGGTTTATGGTGGGTATGGGTTTTTTGGGTGGTATGGTATTTTTTAGAGTTTAGGGTGAGTATAGGATTTAAGGTGATAAGGGCTTTTTTAGGGTTTAGGGTGGGTATGGGTTTTTGGGTGGCAAGGGAATTTTTCAGATTTAGAGTGGGTGTGGGTTTTTGGGAGGCAAGGGAAATTTTATGGTTTAGATTGAACATGGGTTTTTCAATGATAAGAAATTTTTATGGTGTAGGGTGGTTATGGGTTTTTAGATTGTGAGGTTTGTCTTATGGTTTAGGGTGGTTATGGGTTTTTGGGTAGCAATGGAACTTCTAGGGATTAGGGTGGGTATGGGTTTTTGGTGTTAAGGTATTTTTTAGGGTTTAGGGTGAGTATAGTTTTTTAGGTGATGAGGGCTTTTTTAGGGCTAAAGGTGGTTCTGGGTTTTTGGGTGGCATGGGAATTTTTATGATTTAGGGTGGGTATGTGTTTTGTGTGGTAGGGGATTTTATATGCTTTAGGGTGGGTATGGGTTTATAGGTTATATGGGATTTCTCAGTGTTTAAAGTGGGTATGGGTTTTTGGGTGGCAAGGGAATTTTGAGAGTTTAGGGTGGGTTTGGGTGTTTGGGTGTCAGGAGAATTTTTAGGGTTCCGGGTGAGTATGGATTTTTGGGTGGTAAGGTTTTTTTGGGGGGTTTAGGGTGGGAATGGGGTTTTAGGTGGAAGCTGCATTTTTTAGTGCTCTTGCAGAGTTCAAAGAACTCTTTTGTGGCCCTAAGACTTTCAGAAGAGGTGGCAAGCCGCAAAGCCCTTGGAGCCACTCTGGGTTCAAGTGAGATAGATCCAGTCCTTGATCACATCAGGGCAGAGACCAGCAGGCAGCAGGGCAGCAGAGCAGAGCATAAAAACAGTTCTTCCTAAACAGCAGTCAAACAGAGCGGCAATCCTTTTAGCATAGCATTGTTTACTCTAGGAAGAGTTCTTCACAGGTCCAGTAGTGAACGGCCTTGGTAGGATCAGAGGCCCAGTATTATACACAAGTATGGATTTGAAATAGGGTGACTTCAAAGTAGGCACTTAAAGTCCTCAGGTCCCCTTTGATCCCTACCCTATCTGCTATGCTATCTGTGTATTTGTGCATGTGCGTGTGTGTGTGTGTGTGTATGTGTGTGGGTGGGGGTAGCCGGCCCTTTGTGTGGGAAACAGGGCAATGCTTATTCAGGTATAAGGGTCAGCTCTCCCTCCCTCTTACTGCTCAGAAAGAGCTATCAGAATGCTGATGAATGCAGGTGAGTTCTCTCTCACACCCACCCTTCCTTTGTTTGTGGCTGTCTAGAGGGAATGCCAAAGTTTATTTGTTCAACCTGCCCCCGGATATGTATCAGAGACAGGCTGTAGGCACACAGAGCTAAAATAAGAGCAGAGAAATGTCAACTTTCTAAAAGTGGCATTTCTAAAATAGTAATGTTAAATCCCTTTTTGCCACTAAAAAGAATGTCTCCTTACTATTCCAAAGATATGAAACATGATGCAGCTACTCCTTTCTAATAAGGAATTCTCCATGCTAGCCAATGAGAAGAGTAGACCTCACAATAGTGAAAAACAAATGGGGTTATTTGTTACTATCAGGACATGTAAAACTTAAGTGTACATGTCCTACCTTTTACTTACACTGCACTCTGCCCTTAAGGCTACCTAGGGTCTGCCATAGGGGGACATATGTGTAAAAAAGTGGAGTTTAAGGCTTGACAAATGGTTTTAAAGTGAAAGAGGCCAAAAAATTGCACACACGCCTGAGAAAGGTTTGAAAGGCTACTTGTGTAGGTGGCACAACCAGTACTGCAGGCCCACTAGTAGCATTTAGATTACAGGCTGTGGGAATATTGAGTACCACTTTTCAAGGGATATATAAGTAAACTAAATATGAAAATCAGGTGTACATATATTTTGCCATATTTAGAGGAGAAGCACATGCACTTTAGCACTGGTTAGCAGCAGTAGAGTGCTCAGAGTCCTAAGGCCAACAAACAGATACAGCAAAAGAAGAGGAAAGGAGGAAAAATATTTGGGGAAAGACCACCCTAAGGATGACAGGTCTAACAGCATTGTAAACATCTATGTTATTATGAATGGAGTTCAGTTGATGGGGGATGAGTGTTGGTAACAATGAGTAACTCCATTACACACTTCTCCTTCACTTGTTCCAGGTAATCTGGAGGAGTTCTGGAGAGATTCACATGAGAGGTGTCCCTGGAAAGTCCAAATGGATGCTTTGCACAAATCTGGATGCTCCTGGTGTTGTAAATGCTTTTGAGAGGATGGGAATATGCCCTCAGCCTGGTTGGGTGCCACATTGAAACTTTAGACATGGATTTGCAGAGATTGGTCATTGGTACATGTAGGACTGTCCATCTTTGTGACAATGAGCTAGAGATTTTCTTCAATCCATAAATCTTTCCTGGACTTTAAACAGCAGGAACCCATTTTTGCACAGTACCCATAATGTGGATTATGAGTGCTGTCGGTTTTCTCCTGGTTAGGCCAAGGACCTCAGTTGAAGCTCTACTTGCCTACCCTGTTATGGCTGTTTGGAAGCCAATAGCCTCACTCAAGGAATGTCAAACCACTGCTTTTGGGTAGGCACTGAGCCCAATTTCTGTGTTGCACTCTCTGCCAAACCTGTAAAGTATAGCAGGGACCTAATATAGTTCCATGGGTTTCATAGACTCAGGACTTGAAAACTTTGGAACGTGGCTGTTAGGAGGGTAAAGGGTTGTTAAATGCCTGTCAGGGTTTGCAAATACTGGAATGCATTTGCAGCCCACATGCAACAAACACATTTTTTAAATAAATGTTTAAACTTTAGTACAGCCCTTCGAGGGTCTACTCCAGAAATACCCAGTGGTACAGGTTGTGTCAAACCTGCCACTAATCTGACCTTTAACTCTGTTTTTCAGGATGTAAATACCATGCCCTGCAACCTCTATTGGTGGCTGAAAGAGAAAATGTTCTCTTATGACTATTCAATTAGATTTTATATATCCACAGACCTACATCTAAGTTTGTGGACCCAAGATAAAATGAAAGCAGAAAATGTTCAGTAGTACAATTAGATTTGTTTAGTTTTTCATTTTAGTCAAAAACTGTCCAAAATCCCAGGTTGAAGAACAGTTCATCCACTAACTGTCCTGATATCTCAAAATGTTACCCTTTGAAACCCAGCCAGTACATTTTCATAACACTAATCTCTCTGGCTGAACGGATGTATTATAAAGCAAGGAAAGGTAACGTTTTACTTCCATGTTAATTGTAGTGTAAAAAACAAATACACTAAAATGAGTGATACTAATATTGGACTATATAATCAAGTTCTCACAATTCCTCCAAGTATATACATAACTATCAGTATGTTAAATATTAATTCAGGGTAAACCCAAAATATTACTTTGTTCTAAAACAAAAATAACTATACATAAAAAGCAAGGTATGTTGCAGTGATTCATTTGAAGTTCCTCAGATATGATACACTTTTCTATCATGAGAAAAACTAGTCCATGCCCCATTAAATTTCGGCAGATGTCACAGCAATATTCTTAAATATATTCTAAACTACAGTCCAAACATTGGTGAGTCATCAGAAAGACTTATGTATATGGATAGGTCCATAAAGCTTGGGGAGGTTATGTCTTAGATACATGAAAAAATAAAAAATAACGCCCCAATCAAATTTTATACAAATTAGGAAAAATCCAAAAGAGAATTCAGTTGTCCATGGATCATTGTATTATCCCAAATGCACGTTTTCATACATATGTGTGATAATGAACAAAAGTTGCAATTATTAACTGAGTTTGTTATTAGTAGACTTGTCAGCCTTAGGTGGTCTTCCACCAAATATTTTGCCTTTGTCCCCCACGTTTTGCTGAATTTTTTTTGTTGGCCTTAGAACTCTGTGAAAGTTATAAACTCTACCCAGAGATAAGGAGCTTTTGCTCACTCCTGTAAACAAGGTGAAATTAGCTTACACCTGATTGCCATATTTCTTTAACCTATAAATCCCATCTAATATGGTATACAATATACTGAAGGCCTGTACATTAAATTCTACCAGTTGGGCTGCAGCAGATACTGTGCCACCCACTTAAGTAGCCCCTTAAAACATTTTCCAAGCCTACCAGTTCAGTCTGAATGTAATTCCAAACAGTCAACTCAACTTTGCAATATAACTGACCTTGTCTAACCTTAAACGCCTCTTTTATTGTCCATAAGTCACCACTGAGGTAGGTCCTAAGTAGTCCATAGGGCAAGGTGCATTGTAGTTAAAAGGCTGAACTCGTACTTTGATATTTTACAAGTCCTGGTAGTGAAAAACTGCTAAATGCATTTTTCATTACTGTGAGGCCTACTGCACCGTACAATAACATTAGGTTGTCTTATTACATTTATTAAGTGCTAATGTTTGATTGGGGACAGATCAGCATTTCATATATGGTATCTATGAAATTGCAAGTAGTAATCCTCATTAATGGTGAAGTTAGATTTATTTTCAATTACAATTTTGAAAAAGCCACTTTTTTCTGTAGACTTTAGAATTTTACTCGAAATGGGACAGGTATGCCCAGACACGCACACTGTGACACTGGAACCAAACTATATCCAGATGATGAACCCATAACAAGGGGAAAACAGTTCTGGATTGATTGTGTTCTGCTTCAGGAAGGACCTGTTTTGGCAGTTCAGGCTACAGTCTCCCAATTGGAGCAAGGGCAAGACTGATTTGCATATAGTTGGGTCCAACCTGAGGTGGCATGGAATGCAAAATAACAATGGACTGAGATGCAACCCTGAGTATTTACCAGTGGCTGAGATTGTGTCAAGCACTCCATCCTCACATAGCAAATAGCAAAATAAATAGCAAATAGCCATCTGCTGGCAGGATGGGGTAGGGGGAGCTGGGCTCAGCCCAACTTGCAAGTGAAAAGGATTGGCTCTGCCTTTACACAAAAGGCTTATTAGCACTGCATTGTCCATGCAGCCAGCCTGGAGCCCAGGCTGGGAAGTCATGACATTCTAAGCACTTCTAAGAAAGACCTCTAGAAACTTGTACTATTTCTAAGAAGGCCCCAGGCATAATAATATAACCCTTAGACTCACTCTTCAGTTAACTTTTTGGACTTGTGGAAGAACTCTCAGACGACTGCCGCTGTGGCCTGCTGTGTACTCCATAAGACTGCTTTGCTTTACCTTGAATGGTTGCCTGGAACCCTCAGAGGCATGCCCACCTGCTTGAGCCCTGTATCTTTAACTAATGCCAGGACTATCAGAGTTTGTTCAAGGGCTAGTTTGCTGGACCCTGTTTGGAGCCACAGGGATATAACAGGCTCTCACCACCTTGAACCTGCATCAAAACTCAGCATGAGTAAGACTGCTCCTCCTAAGTGGTACCCCTCCAGTACTGGAACTTTGGTGGGGTTCTAAAGGTGCCCAGACAATCAAAATCCAAAATTTGGGTCTTAGAAAATCTTTGGCCAAAAACTGCTATGAAATCCTATAAAACACCAGAACCAACCTGCTTGTCTAGCTGCCCAAATTGCATCACCAGTCGACCTGACTTTGTAGCAGCTCCCACTACGGTCTCCTCCTCTGCAGCAAATCTTGTGCAGCAGTCCTTCGCCAAAGGGTTATCTGGCCTCCTGGAGTTCTCTTTGGCTACAGCTCTCTGCCTCATTTTCCTGGAGATTTTTGATTTCCGAAATAGTTACTAAGTCTGATCGTAGAAATTTACTCCACAACTTTGTCCAGCAGCTCCAGACGATGACTCTCCCTCCTCAGACACTGCCTGCAATCTTTCCTCACTGAACTTGAACTACTCAGAATGTTTTCTCCAAAATTTCAGACTGGGCCCAATTCATTTCCTGTATCCAACCCATGCTCCAACAGGGTCAGCCATATTTTTCAATTTGACCAAGTCTTGCATGACTAGATGTCCGCGGTTGCACTTTGATCTTTTAAGTTCTATTTTTTTACAAAAAACTTTAAGAATTCTTAACTCGGGTTCTACTGATTGTTTTTTTTGTTTTGGTTTCAAATAATTTATAACATTTACTGCATTTCTCTGCATTGGTATGGGATTTTTCTTGTGTTGTGTTTTCACTTTATTGCTGTTTGTTTGTTGCATACACACTTTACACATTGCGTCTGTGTTATGGCTGACTTCATTTGTGCCAAGCTACCAAAGGGTAAAGCACAGATCAATATAATTAATTTTGGTGTTCTCCCTGACAGGGATTGTGGCTGTTGCTTTAAAAAGGATCACCCCCATTTCAATCAACAACACAATTTGTAACAATTATGAAAAGGTGTTGGTAAAGTTACATGCATTCAGGATAAAACAGTGATTCTTGATCTGCATCATCTCTTATCTCTTCCCTAAATCAGATATAACTTACTTGGGATCCTATCTGTCTAAATTTCCAGTCATCAAAATGGAGGGGTGGCTTCCAGTTGTAATAAGAAGAGTATTGGCTGCATATCTTTATCATCTGAAATCTGAAAATCAGCTTCAATCAAAGTTCTCTAATTTGGTCTCTTTAAAGTTACAGAAACAGTGTCAATGTATTAAGCAAGGATAAAAGGCCCAAATAGTTAATCATATTCTTACAGAATGTGAAATGTTTGTAAGAAATTGGGTTATAGCTTGAGGCACCTGGAAGCCCCACTCATGCAGCCACTACAACCCTTCCCAAGGTGAACCACAAAAGCCACTAAATTAACCTGCGCTTAACTCTTTGGTAGGTTGGCATAAGCAGGCAAGCTTAACTAAGAGGCAATATATAAAGGAATTATGCTGTGCTCAACCAGTGATAAAGTGAGAACACAGCCCAATTAAATTCCATTCCAATTTGGAAAACAAGTATGTTTTACTAAATAAAATGATACCAGAACCACAAAATTCCAATCAGTAGAACTGTAGATATGCAATGTTAAATGTTTTAGTGAAGATAGAACCAAAAAGCACCAAGCACCACTCACAGGTATTTAGTTGCTCTAGACTGCTCTAGACTGGGGGTAAGTCACTAGTTCAAGCTAATCACAAAGTAGCACAGGTCCCATTCATGGTGGAGGAGACTGTGGAGAGCAGACTGAGCATCACAGGCAGTCATCACTGTACCACGAAGAGCATGTTGTAGCTTTGTGTTGGCAGTAATCGCTAGCTATCCCTGCTGTAGGGCATTGTTGGTGGTTGCTGTTGTCGTGAAGAGCAGGTTTCACTGGGGCTTCATGTTGGCCATCATCATGGGTGGCAGAGTTTAGGCACAAACAGGCCTGTTCGTTGTTACTAGGAACACACGATTCAGGATTTTCTCCTTTTCTTTGTAGAGAAGTACACTCTAATAGCAGACAAGGGTCTAAGACCTGGGGAGGCATCTATTATCAGGGACTCACTCCAGCAGAGGCCACTAAGGCTTAGAAAGGTACAATTAAATATCAAGGCAGATCAGTTGCTGAATGTCAGCTAGGTAATTGCAGGAAAGACTCTGTAGCTGCTTATGTCCTTGCATCTCACACAGGATTCACCCAACTAAATATTGGATTCACATGGGTTAGCCTGGGATGAAGGTAATCAGGTATATTCTTCCATAGTAGAAGTAGTAGAAAAGCTTTATTCGAGTTATAGACTCATAAAAGCACAACATACATATTTATAAAAACATCACACTTAATCAAGGCATTTCATCCAATACATTAAAACAGTTGTGCAAGCTTAATCATTGTAAAGAAATTGGGTTATAGCTTGAGGCACCTGGAAGCCCCACTCATGCAGCCACTACAACCCTTCACAAGGTGAAACACAAAAGCCACTAAATTAACCTGCGCTTAACTCTTTGGTAGGTTGGCATAAGCAGGCAAGCTTAACTAAGAGGCAATATATAAAGGAATTATGCTGTGCTCAACCAGTGATAAAGTGAGAACACAGCCCAATTAAATTCCATTCCAATTTGGAAAACAAGTATGTTTTACTAAATAAAATGATACCAGAACCACAAAATTCCAATCAGTAGAACTGTAGATATGCAATGTTAAATGTTTTAGTGAAGATAGAACCAAAAAGCACCAAGCACCACTCACAGGTATTTAGTTGCTCTAGACTGCTCTAGACTGGGGGTAAGTCACTAGTTCAAGCTAATCACAAAGTAGCACAGGTCCCATTCATGGTGGAGGAGACTGTGGAGAGCAGACTGAGCATCACAGGCAGTCATCACTGTACCACGAAGAGCATGTTGTAGCTTTGTGTTGGCAGTAATCGCTAGCTATCCCTGCTGTAGGGCATTGTTGGTGGTTGCTGTTGTCGTGAAGAGCAGGTTTCACTGGGGCTTCATGTTGGCCATCATCATGGGTGGCAGAGTTTAGGCACAAACAGGCCTGTTCGTTGTTACTAGGAACACACGATTCAGGATTTTCTCCTTTTCTTTGTAGAGAAGTACACTCTAATAGCAGACAAGGGTCTAAGACCTGGGGAGGCATCTATTATCAGGGACTCACTCCAGCAGAGTGTAGTGAAGAGTCTCTACATTTATGGGTTTCCAAGTATGACTTTATTATATCATAAGTAACAGGTGCTCCCAGCTTGGCGGCAGTCAGGACTAACTCAACGTTCTAACATACACTCCAGGAAGCAGAGTGGGCAGTACCAAGAGGGAGATGGGGAGAGGGGTGGATAAGGGGCAGGGAGGGAGAAGTTACAACACACCTTCCCCCCTAAAGGAAACAGAGAGGAGGGAGAAGAGAAGCTCCAAACTGGGGAGAAGGAAGGACAGCGGGGAATGAGGGGAGGAGGAGTGAAGGTAGGAGAATGGGAGGACGAGGAAAACAGAGGTTAATCATGGCAACCAGAAGTCACTTAATGTGACACTGACACTAAAACTTAAGTGTGGAACTGACAGGAAATATGCTAGGGCAAAGTGTCCCTTTGGTCCACTGGAATCCAAAACTGGTCCTGTCCTTGCCCTCCTCCCTTTAGGATGAACACCTTATGTCCTACGGTAGGTGTAGCCAGTGGAGCCAAACCCATGGAGTCCACTGCTGGCACGCCGCCTAGGCGCCCCTGTTGACAGCAAGATACGTCTGGAGGCAGGGGTGGGAAGTAGAGGAGGATGGAACCTCAATTGTTTCCCGTGAGCTCCTCTGAGTGAGAACATAATGTGCAGATATACCCGACTTGTGATTTGAGCTCCTCCACAAGTCTGCCGGCAAATGTCAGGAAGGGTGTCTGGGCGGTACCACTATACTAGTCCTTGTCAGTAACAGGAGCCCCGACACACCCAACCTGAAGCCTGAGCCTGATAGGTCCCTCTCACTCTCTCAATGTCATCCACGTTGACTGGTCTGGTCCCTCTCCTACCCTCCTTACCTTTGCCGTAGGCAGAGTCCAGACCTTTTCTCACTCCGTTTCTAACGATCCCCTGTAATTGTCATAAGCCTCAGCTGATCTCAGTCTGTCATCGCGCTCATTGCCTTGACTCCCCTTTAAGAACACTGTTGTTTTCCCTGGACCACGGCATCCCCCCTTGCTGAGATAACTATCGTGGGGAACCTTCTCCCTTTACATGCAAGTGAAATACCTTTTAGCATTTCCTGTTTTCTTTTTTTTTTTTCTTTTTCTATCACTCTCCATCTCACCGCCGTGATGCCATGGTAAATATTTTGCTTTATCCTCATACTTTACCATTGCTCCTTTCTGTCCACCATAGACCTCCATTTCATCCCATGTTTCAATAATAACCTCATACCCTGTGGAACTTTGCCTCTTCTCGCTGCAAATAAAGTGGTTGCTCCTCCTTTTCATTTTCCCTCGATCGAAGGTTTCATTTTCAGTGGACTCTCCCTCTCTCTCGAATTCTCCTTTTTCCGCGAGTTCTCTTCCTCCGCCTTTCCACTCGCCTTTCTTTCGTATCTCTCTTTCGTCCACCCAGCTTTGGTTCGTCTCTATTTTTCTTTTTAGTGCATCCTTTACTCCTACTTTTCTACACCCTTTATTGCCTGCCGTGTGAGCGATCCGTATTCCACCATTGGTTGTAACCCTGTCGGCAACTCTCCCTTTAACTGGTTTCTCTTGCCCCTGTCTGTGGAGGTCAATGACTCTTTCTAGTTCACATTTGCGTCCATAAACCTCCATCATTTTATTCCTGGACTCTGACGATGTGACTCTTAGCAACGTCCCTTTGTGCTTGAGTAGGTTACCCTTACACTCTATACTTTGCCATTCATTAGTTTTAGTGACGTCACTTTCTCCTTTTCTTTTGAAATCTCCTTTTTCCCCACCTATTCCTTCTCTGTCATTTCTCTCACGTCTCTCCTCCTCTTTTCCATACTCTTTATTATATGCAGTTTCTTCCATATCACACGAACCCTTAGATGTCGGCGCATAATTCTTTTTAGCTTCCCTTTTTGTTCCCTGCACTCTTTGGGTCTGCGCCCGTTCATTCTCATATTCTTTTCTTCTTCCATTATCTTTTATTTTCAATTTCTTTTGATCCTTCCCTTCTGGCATGGTGAATCCTCTTTCCGTTATATGAAGAGCACTCCCTGTATCTTTTCCCTTGTGCATTAACTCCTTAACTGTGTACCCTATATCGCCAAAGTTCTTCTCAGAGTATGCTTTAAGGGACATGTTGGTCTCTATAAATTCATCCCCCTTTTCTTTTGCTAATTCCATATTCCATTCCTTCTTGTTCACAAACTTATTCTGCTTTCCTGTTCCTGAGACCATTTCTGTCTTCACCTCGCCCAGGGAGATGGTACTCTCCGGGTTTATTTTCCTAGAGTTATGTTCCTCTTGGCTAACCATTTTATCTTTGATCAATTCAACCCTTTGTGCCTTTACCCACGAGACTTGTTTTCCATAACCATCCCATGCGCACGAGATGACTTTATACACAATTCTGTGTGCCCCCTTTGTGAGCATTTTCCTCGTTCCGCAGTGCTTCTTCCGTCTTTCGGTTCCTAGACTGTGAAATGCTGTTTCAGCCCTTTCCTCTGGTATGAGATCTACATCTTCTTTCTCCACAACTGATATGTGCATCTCAACATACTCTTTCCACTCACCCCATCCTGCCATGTTCCTTTTATTTCCCTCCATACACGGCACAGATGGCGACAACTTATACATTAGGGCTCTCTCCATGTTATTTTCTGAACTATGTCTGTGAGTTCTGGTGGAGATCAGGTGTCCCCCTCGAGCAGACAGATGGCGATAGAGGTGCACCTTGAAGAGTCCTGTGTCAATCCGATTACTAGTAATGCAATGGCTGTGTGCGCTGGGGTTCTGCCCTGTGAAGGTCAAGTTACCTACTCCATCTTCTATTGCCCTTCTTGTTCCCCCTCTCTGAAATCACTGAATAAGTGTTGAACGCGCCCTCAGTAGATCTATGGCTCTTGAGGATTCACTGTCACAGATGCCTGGGGTTAGGGCGTCTCTAAGAGGACATGCTGCCTCTATTCAGTATTGATTCCGCCACAGAGGTTCCTCACTCCACCCTCACACAGCTCAATGCTCTGCTGCAGACCCGCTTCATATGACTACTACAAGATGTGATGCATTCCTTGCTCCTCCCAGCATTCCCGAGGTTTCATGCAGCTATGGAGTTATGCTAAAAGCCAGAGCCGATCTCTTTTTTCCTTGGTTCCTCATACATATACTCTCCTCAATACTCAAACAATTACCAGAGTACTTTTGTGATCCTAATTTCCATGAAGAGAGGAATAGCTCACCCAGATTTCAACTTCATTACACCTTTCTTTTCTAGCCTCAAAATTATTTTTTTTTCAAGGTCTTACCTCAACCGACAGGCTCCCTCCTTCGAACAAATTCTGTCTGAGAACGCTTCTCGGATAGGTGTGGAGCACCCCGTCTCCTCAGCACAGCTTACAGCAGAGGCCGTGTTTCACTTTTATTTTTTTTTTTTCTCTGTTGACTACTCCCGTTTTTTCTTCAATCAGAATCTCCGCTAGCCCTCGGTGTCCACTTGGCTGGGAAATGCCACAGCTTGACCTGCATGCCTGTCCGCATGTCACCTCTCACCTCTTACTAGTGCCTTATCCCACTGCGGCGTGCCACCTTTGAGACGTTGGGTTAACACCCTGGATATTCCGCCCCCTTCCGCAGCTTGAAGTCCGCGGCTGCACTCAGGGACGTTTACACTTGTCCTCTTTCTTTGTCTTCGTCCTGAATCGGGCTGCAGGGAAGTGACGCGATGCTCTGAAGAATGGCGGCGAAGTTCTAAGGCAGGGGTTACTATCCTCAGGTGAATACTTTGGCGTTGTCCTGAGCTCAAGTACTGGGTTTTTTTTTTTTTTTTTTTTATGACCAATGCCGTCCCCCGCTGAGCCAAGATCTTTGCATGCGTTTAGACGGCTCACCACACAGGCTACCCCCGCGAACTTGGTCTCACTCCTTCCCCTTGCACACGGACTTTCACCTTGTCCTGTGCTCCCCTCAGCCTCGATCCTTCGTTCCAACTGCGCTCCTCTCGATATTCCGCCACTTCCAAAGCTCCTCAGTTCGGGTCTTACTCCTCTTCACTGCCTCACTTTCATTGGAACGCCCAACATTGTTCGCCACTTCATTCACCTCAGTTTCTCAACGTGACGTACCAGCAAATTACCTCATATCCAAGGCTAATATTTTCACATCAATACGCGGTGAGAACGATATCCACAATTCCGTCTCCCGCTCCTCCCAGCTTTCCATAAAAGCTTCAGCTGCTCACCTGATGAACTTCCTCTAAGTTCAGGGTTCATCCACTCGGGTCTTACTCCTCTTCCTCTTCAGAGTCTCCTTTGAACGCCCGACGCAGCTTGTTCATTCATTACTTCATCTCATTTTCTCCCGAAACTGGTTGTGCAAACCAGAAATACCAGCAGACATCAACTCAGGAAGAAACAGTTATTCCTTCACAACACGGCACCCAAACTTCACACCCGACTTCCAGTACTTTACGGAATCGAGAATCAACATCCCCCGAATGGGTACAGTCTGGTTTACCGGTCTGCCCTCCTGTGAACTTCAGATTCAATCGATGAGTCCTTCATTTCAATTTACCACTCCGCTCAAGCTTCAAGATATGTCCAGGGGGGAAGACACCACGCTGACCCTGGCTCAGCTCCTCTTCCTCGTCGCCAAGAAATGTAGTAAAGAGTCTCTACATTTATGGGTTTCCAAGTATGACTTTATTATATCATAAGTAACAGGTGCTCCCAGCTTGGCGGCAGTCAGGACTAACTCAACGTTCTAACATACACTCCAGGAAGCAGAGTGGGCAGTACCAAGAGGGAGATGGGGAGAGGGGTGGATAAGGGGCAGGGAGGGAGAAGTTACAACACAGAGGCCACTAAGGCTTAGAAAGGTACAATTAAATATCAAGGCAGATCAGTTGCTGAATGTCAGCTAGGTAATTGCAGGAAAGACTCTGTAGCTGCTTATGTCCTTGCATCTCACACAGGATTCACCCAACTAAATATTGGATTCACATGGGTTAGCCTGGGATGAAGGTAATCAGGTATATTCTTCCATATCAAACGGCTAGGTGGTCCTCAAGCAGCAGAACAGCCTTATGGCAGCAAGGCAGTTCTGTAAATTCCAGAGTTCAAGAGTGTTCTGAAGAATTGTTCTGAGGTTCCAATATATATACATGGTCCTAGTCTTTAAATGCTAGGGGGTACCCTGTCCTGCACCGTGTTTCAGAAAGTTCTCCCAGTCTCCTGTCCTGCTTCTGAGAGCTGTCTGAGGTTACAAAAGGTTTGTGTTAGGTTCCTTGGAGTCTGTTGGAGGCAAGCCTTTTGAAGTGGAAGTCGGGTAGGGCATAGCACCAGCCTCTTCCATACTGGCAAGATGGCCCATCCTGCGGATATTTAGTCCCCTTTGTGTCACTGTATGGGAGGAATACGCAGACTCCTACAGCAGAGCCATTTACTGTCATGTGATCCAGGTGACTGACTGAATGCACAAATGGTTTGGACAAGAAAATGTAAATATTTTAAATGTGGCATTTTCGGAATTGGGTCTTAAATCCAACTTTACCATTTTAGAGGATTTAAAATTACAATTAACTGCATGGGAGCTGTCTTTGGGCCAAATTTGGCTAATATTTATATAGTTCACGTAGAACACAGGTTTGTCTTAAATACTAACAACGCATGCCGTTCAAACATTACATGTTGGAAGAGATATATAGACAATATCTTTTTAATCTGGTCAGGAACCAAAACCCAATTCAATGAGTTTGTTGTATATCTGAATATTATCCAGACCCACCTGACATTAACTTCTACTTTTCAGAAATCGTCTTTTGCCTTTCTTGACCTTAACATACAACATGACAACGGATCCTTATATACCTCTCTCCATAGGAAACCCACCGAGAGGAATCTTACAAAAGCCAGCATGCCAGTTTCTGCCCTTGCACGGAAACTGCACGCACAAAGAAGACTACATGGCAGAAGCAGAAATATTGAAAACTAAGATAGTGGCAAGAGGGTACCCCAACACAATAGTCAGAAAAAAAATGAAACTGGCATGAGTTTGTTCCAGAGTAGAATTGTTGAAAACCAAAGAAAAATCTCTATCGAGAAACTCATTTGTATGACAACATTTGGTGTACCTTCCAAGAGGATCCACAGTATGATCATGAGGAATTGGCACATAATAAGAAGCATTGACCCCTCAATTGAGACACCCTTGTTTGCTTTTAAAGGAGGCACAAATGTTAAAGATCACTTGATTCGCTCCTCTACAGAAAGTACTGCACGGAAAATGAACACGTTCCAATCAACCTGGTCTTACCAGTGTTGAAAGGCCATTTCTGATGTGGCAATTGTGCTGCTTGCCCCTTTACATCAAACACTAACACCTTTGAACGAACTAGTGTTAAACATACCCTTACATTTTTCTCCAATTGTAATACACAGAATGTGGTGTACTGTGTATGGTGCCCTTGTGGTCTGCCATATATTGGACAGACACAACAGCGGATTAAGGCACGCATTGGACAACGCAGGAGCTGTATACAACCAGGGCCGGACTGACAATGCCGGGCACCGGGCAATCCCCCGGTAGGCTGCCAGTGGTGGGGGCTGGTTTTTGGGCCTGGGCCGGGGGCCGGTTTTGTTGCTGGGTGGGGCGGGGGGCCGATTTTGTTGCTTGGTGGGGCGATTTATTGTACTGCGCTTAGATTAAAGTGGTCACTGCTCATTGCTGCGCTGTCTGCAGTAATGAGCATTCATTATTAAATCTGCTGCTGCGGGCGTTCACAGTGACCACTGTACTGAGCGCAGTACAAAGCCTGCGGGCCAGCCGGCAAGGCATTCAAGTGACGTGGTGGAGTCACGTGAATGCAACTAACAGTGTGCGTGCCACTTCACGTCCAGCGCAGGCCCTGTGTCGGTTAAGGAGCCGAGCCTGCAGAGGCAGGCAGCCTGCTTCTGTAGACTGGGGCACACAAACGAGCCTGTTCAGAATCATTGAGAAACACGAGGAGCCAGGCACGGTTCGTCCATTGGGGCGTGGGGGCGTAGCCCCCCCTGCCCAACACCGCCCGCAGCTCCCTCATGACAATCATATCAATGAATCAACATGACGTCAGACCGCTGGGCGGGCGTCATGTTGATTCATTGAGATCGTACAGGAGGCAACACAAGTACGCATGCGTGGGGATGGACGGTGACATTTTTACCCGTGCCCACGCATGCGCACTTGTGTTTTTGCGGCGTTGCGCATGCGCATCAGAAGCCCTAATGGGCATGCTGCAGGCGAGAGGGTACCTGTGCCCCTGGCGCCAGGATTTGCCAGGGGCGCTGTGAGCCTGTGACGTGTGGGGAGCAGAGCCCAGAGGTGGCGCGGACCGGGACCGGCAGCGAGGTAAGAGTGTGTGTTTTTAGTGCATTACTTCAGTCATCTCGTCTCTTCGTCTACCACGTCCCATATTTGTTACCCTCTCAGTTCAACACATCTCCCTTATTTCTTAGCTTTTTTCTCACTCGTCTTTATTATTCTGTTTTTAAAGCTCTGTGCCGCTCTTCCCCTCTGCCACCTGTCTTCCCCCGCCCCGTTACTGCTCCATGCCGCTCTGAACCTGCTTGCTACTCTCTCTCTGACTATGCCTCAGCTTCTTCCTGACACTCTTTCCGTCTCAATCTCTCTTTTTCTTTAAAATTTCAAAATGTTAACAAACTGTAGAGGCGGAATAGCATGATATATGCATTTATTATTGCATGCATGTTGGTGTATGTTTGTATGTGAATTTATATAGTACATACCTAGGGCTTACAGGATGGCAAATACGTGGGCGGTAGAAGGTTTTCAGCATAAAAAGGTAGGGGTGATGTAATATGTAAACTGGCACATCCTTCAACATCGATCCTAAAGGCTTGTTAGAGTCCATAATTTATTTTTATATGGTCATAAAAATACATGAATGATGGATGGATGCAGGGTGGGTGCATTAATGATTGTTCGGTGGATGGGTGCATGGATGGATGCATGCATGATGGGTGGATGGATGCATGAATGATGGATGCAGGATGGATAGGTAGGTGGATGGATGGGTGGATGCATGAATGAATGATGTATGGATGCAGGATGGGTGGAAGGATGGGTGGATGCATGAATGATGTATGGATGAATGCATGGATGCATGCATGATGGATGGATGCATGATGGATGGATGGGTGGATGGATGGATGGATGCATGAATGATGTATGGATGGATGCATGTATGCATGCATGATGGGTGGGTGCATGATGGATGGATGGGTGGATGGATGAATGGGTGGGTGCATGAATGAATGATGTGTGGATGCAGGATGGGTGGATGCATGAATGATGTATGGATGGATGCATGGATGCATGCATGATGGGTGGATGCATGATGGATGGATGGGTGGATGCATGAATGAATGATGTATGGATGCAGGGTGGGTGGGTGGATGGATGGGTGGATGCATGAATGATGTATGGATGGATGCAAGGTGGTTCGGGCTCGCTCACTGCGCTCGATCCCTGCGGTGCAATATGCAAATTAGTTTACGCCACACCACTTTCAAATGTCACCAGCCGCCCCTGCGAGGAGCAGATGTACAGCGTGACTCAAGCTGCAGTAAATATGACCTCCTGCCCCACCGATTCAATTGCCGAGGGAGGGAGGGAGGGAGGGAGGGAGTTGTGAGGCAACAGTTGGTAAGTCAAAGTCACAGAGCTGGCGGATTGTAATATCTGACCTGATCATCTCTCATGTAGCCCCAAAACACTTCAGTCTCGCCGTATCCCCCACTATATTGCCTGCACGTGCCACTCATTGGGACTTGCAAGCCCTATTTCTAACTAGTACTATATCACTCATGGACTATTACCCTACTATTCCCGTTACCATCTATCCATTTATCTCTCGTCACGTGTGTACCCCTTAGACATTCCCTGTATCTTCTCTGTACTCTCTATCCCACCTGGTGCACACCTGCTTCGTCTCTAATATCAGTAATCTGCATTAATTTCTCGTTTTTGCCTTACAATTTCTCTGCTGCTCGTACACTTCTCTTGCCTAAAAGCTACACTCCTGTCCTACCTCTCCATCGCGCATTTCTTCTCGTTTTCTACTATACAATTTATCATTAAGGCACCCTCTCAAGCCTTTCCCGCTGCACCTATTCTCTCCATAGACGCCCTTTGGTATGTTCTGCCCTCTGGCCCACCGCTGCCCACGAGTTAGGGTGACCTGAGATGGCAGAAGGGTGAAAATAATCAGCCCTCTCCGCGCCCCCGGCGCCCACTGCCTACTTTAAACATTTGCACATTTCATGAGCTTTCTTAATTAAATCTCAATAAAACGGGGACAGCAGCTTAGTTCATGGATAAAAAGTGTGCAAACGTGATTGCATGGAGCAAGTGTTGGTGGAACATTCAAGATGGCAAATCACCTATACAAAAGAGAATTCTCAACTATCGATTTTGCATACAATTTTGTGCACTAATGTGGTTGGACATGATACCCATTTTGCCACACTTACTTTTAAACTTGTATTACTCCTAATTGCAAATGTTAGGATTCATTGTTACAGATCTGTGAATTAGCTCATTTCACATCGCTGTCAATGCTCCACATTAAAAGGTTTTTCGACCTGGAGGAAATCCTAGCTGTCCTGAAAAACTGAAGGTACTTGGCAGCGTCTGCTACTCTACATAACCAATGTTTTTATATAATGTTAGGACTAGTGACCCAAGTGCAGTTAAGATGGAAGTAGGAAGTGTGTGTACTTGACATCCAAGAAGGACAAAGTCCCATCCTTTCCTCCATGTAAAAATCTCTGCCACACAGGACCAAGTGTGAATCTGGCGATCAGCAAGAGAAATTATTTTTTGTCGTGGACAGTGCAGGTTTAGTGTTGAAATTTAGCATTGTCCCAGAAACGGACAGAGGGTATGAAATACGGTGGCAGTATCTGGTGATTGCAGATAGGCCTAAGGCGCACTTGAAGGAGGTTGTTGGAGATCTGAAGATTGTTGGATAGATGTTATAGATCCAGTGCAAGGATGCCTTGAGCCACATCTGTATTTCCCAGGTCATTAGCAGAATGTTAGCAGAGTTTACAGAGCAAAACCGCTGGTTGGCAATGGGGTGCATTGGTAAAACTTTACATGTTTTTATTGTGTGTGTGTGTGCGCGCACGCACATGTGTGTGCATGTGTGCGCATGCATAATTGTGTGTGTGATCCTGCTGCTGGAATCACAAGGAACTCAGGTGATTGTCATTGTGGAGCACAGTAAGTGCTGTGAAAAGGGCTCGAGAGACAACCATGTGAGTTTTGGCTGTTATTAGGACACAACGTAATAACTGGAATATCTCATAATCTGAAAACCAGTTTACCAATAGTTCAGAGTAGAAGGCACATGCTTTGATTTTTACAACTTGGGCAGCCCAAAGGTACCCGACCTTTACTGTGTTCAAGCGGTGGACATCATCCACCATTTTGAGAATACTTATACACTGATTTACCACCAAATCTATAATTCAGCCTTAGTTGGCTTAAACTGAGAAAACAATTTGATTAGATGGAAGAAAAACTGAAACACACATTTTGTTTGCAGTTAACCACGTGAGAATTCAGGTCTGTCATAATAAGACCATATGCTATGAACAAGAATTGTTTTATTGGTAGAGCTTTTTGTGGACAAAAACCCCAACTACATCACTAGAGTTTTTGAAATAAATTGAGAAGTGCTCCAAGAGTCGTGTGTTGGTCCCAAACCAAACCTAATATGCGTACAAAAGTGTGTTAGGGCGGAGAAGCAGAGGAAGAGCTATACTATGTGGTTCATGTAATGCAACACGAGGCAAGAGAGTGTCTGAAACCCTCCCTAAAGTATCCTTAACATTTTGGTTTTAATGCTATAGAACAAGGGGAACTGACCAATGAAAAAGAAGGCATCATTTTGCACTAGCATATAGTCCTACGGCAAAGTAAAGGTGTGATGTTGGGGCATATTACCAAGCAATAGTGATAATTATCGCTATTGCTTGGTTAGCGTGAAAAGTTTACCGCTCAGCTGCGGCGATTTTTACCGCAAATAAACCTTGGTATTACCAAGGTTTATCGCAAATGCGATAAAAATCGCCGCAATGCATGAATATCGCTAAAAAGCCAGCGATATTCATGCATTACCGAGCTAATGCTCTTAGCCAGGTTATCCACCTCCCATTGGATAACATGGCTAAGAACTGCTCAGGGCAGGTGTTAGCTTTTGGAGATATTCGTGCTTAGCGCGAATATCTCCAAAAGTTGGTAATAGGAGATAGCGATGTTAGCGACTGTTTTCAGTCGCTAACATCTTGGCACGCCCACTTTGCATGTCATTAGTGATAAATATCACTGACATGCAAAGTGGGGCCCAAGATGGTCGCTATCTCCTACTAGCTGTTGCTAACTGTGTTAGCGACAGCTAGGTAATAGGGAGATAACTTTATCTCCGCTTTCTTGGCTTTAAAGCCAAAAAAGCGGAGATAAACCCCCTTGATAATATGCCCCTCTGTTTGTTCGGGTGAAATACACTTATATAGACCATGGTGTCAACACCAGTGAAGCAGCCCCCATCAAAAAATAGAGAGACAAATCAGTAGGAAGAAGTTATTACAACTTAGTTGATTGATGCCCAGTACGTTCTTTACTGATTGCCCCTCCTGGTAAAGATGAGGACATTGCCCCAAAGTCTGACTGAGAAGATCACACTCACTGGATAGGGAAATATGAGCCACAGTCCTCTGAATCAGCCAACCTCCTGAAAGAACAAAGAGTCTAGTGCAGAGACTACACCAGCAGAGGCAATCACTTGTCTCCTACTATCAGACAGTGTGAAAGGTCAGGTTTCTGAAAAAGGGAAGAAAAACACAAGGATAGCTGCATTTAACTAAATCACAAGCTTGGTAATCAAAAGAACCAGACTGAAGAAGTGGAACAGAGACCCCAAAGTGAATCACAGTGCTTCAACAGTCCTCTCGAAGGATAGGGGCCTGGGGCTGTCAGTTGCAGGGGTGCAAGGTGAGGATACAGAAGACAGCACCTGGTTACAGACCAATGCAAATACAGCAGATCAGGGAGCTGTGCTCCGAATAGTGTCTTGGCAAATCATTGCACATTAAATAAACGCAGGCCGAAAGAGTAAGCCAGAACCTTGCCCTGGAGTTAGATCCTGAAGAAAACAATCCGGATAGTGCACACATGAGCACTTTTAGAAAGGCATATTTATTGCAGCTGCAGCACATCTCCTGCATAAGCTCACTTGGATGATTCATTGTTTATTTAAGCACTAGGGGGCCACAAATGTCTTCTCGAATGCATACATGTGGTGCATGTAAATATTCAGGTGATAGAAGGGTATTGGAATAGATCAGGGATCCATACTGGCATCAATATGTCTGATTTAGCAACAAAGGGGAAAGCCTCTCAAAAACCTGAAGTTCAGAGAATAATGAACAGACACTAGGCTATGCAATATGCTGCAACACCTGGCCAGACTACGGTCCATACGGAAACCAATCTGTCAGTTATTAAGAAGGTGTTTGCAGATGTTGATTCATAGCATTGATTCATATCATTATACCTCTAAAGATGCTGGATTTCAGCACACTGGCAGCAGGCAAAGAGTCAGTTATGCTTTATTGTAAGAGTCTGTATATGTCTCTACCAAAGCCAGGAGAGACTACCAGAAAAATAAGTAGGCTTTCTTCAGCTCTCTGAAATCTTGGTGGAAGGCAGCCAGTACTCAGCTATGTCAAAGACAGGCAGCTGTGGGGAGTGTTGATAATAAGTATATGCTGGCACTTGTGTTGCATGAACCTAGTTGGGAAGCATTGGAGTACTGCTAATAGGTGAGAGTAGGTGGAGCGATACCAGTGTATATGGGTTAGTAGGCAACTGGTAATTCTATTGTGTGGAGAAATGCTCCTTATCATAATGAGGATTCAGATTCTTACTGAATTGCAGGAGTAGCGGAACAGTACAGATGTCAATAAAGATATTGCTACAGATTCTCAGCACACATTTAGAAATGGTCTGCCTTTAGATTTTGCCTTCTTGTACTTTTAGGTCTAGAGTCTAGTGACACCCAGGGCCGTACTGGTAATGCTGGGCATCGGGCAAATCAGACATGATGGTGCACACTTGTCTGCCATGGGCATGAATCTCTATTTGCTACAGTTACGGGAAGCCGTGGGGTAATGTCTGGTGTCAGGTGGTGGGCAATAATATTGGGGCACACTAGGAACTCAGTAGGGGAAACATATTGCAGGGGGGGTAGGCTGAAAAAATTTCATTGAGGGAGTTTTCCTGAGCGGTGGTTTGCAAAGATGTTTTCATCATTGTTCGAATCACTTTTATTGCTCTTGTCTTCCTGAAGCAGTTTGAAAGTGGAGGTTGGAGAGAGTTTATACTTGGAGAAGGCAGGAACTTGAAGGTTTACAGTTTTAAGAAGCAAAGTTAGTTAGTTAGGTTTAGGATGGAGAGTACAGATTCAGGGACAGACAGGCAAGTTAAGGGAAGTGTGGGGAGTAAAATTACTGGTGGTGGTAGGACGAGCAGTAGGTGTTATTCATGTATAAAGGTGGATAGTTATGTAAGGCAATTTGCCTAGGGTGCTATAATGTGTTTGTAATGAGCACCTGCTTCATTTAAGTGCCTTTTTTCTAACTGTCAGCCATCAGTGCTGTACCCTCTCCCCCAGTAGGGGCATGGGGAGCAGCCGACCAGGGAGGTATGCCCCCCAAGGCATTTTGTAGGCTAGTGGTTCAGTCCAGGAGGACTGCTGGTGTTTTTTGGGCTATGTTGGTAGGAGGGGGTGAGGGCCGCATGCTAGGGATGGGTTGGGGTGTTGTGATTAGGTGAACTTGGTGGCTGATAACCTAACCTTAGGAAGGGTCTGGATTTTTGGGTGCGCCCACCTATGCCCTTTTTTCATCGTAGGACAGTTGGAAGGTGCTTAAAGTCTCAGGACAGGGACAGGAAAGCTGGAATAGGGTTGTCGGTGTGGAGCAAGTGCATGGCTGGTGGTTTGCTGAGAGGTTTTTATGGATTGAATTGGTTGTATTATTGTTGGGTGGGGTGAAGCAGTTTGAAAGGGAGGGTGGGATTATTAAACAGATCAACTCGGGCAGGCAGCCTGTTAGTGTTGCCTAAATAAGCTTACACACTAACTGTGCGGTCCAGAATTGGTCTGTATTGTTCAGGTTCATCGTTGTACTACTGCACAACCCAAATCAATCTCAAATTGTTGCTTTGACTCTCACTTGGGCCCATGGGTTTTTAAACAATATTATAATTAATGTTTTCAATACCTCTCCGTTTCCATACCATGAATTTCTCTTATGTCCACTCCCAAATTTTGGAGCCACATGCATGCTTTGCATCTTGGGTGTCTATGACTCCCCGCCATGTGCATTGCTCCCACTTACATTCAAGGAGTAACTTGAATAAACTGTGAGTGGGGTTCAGAAGAAGCACAGAAACCTGAGAAGACTCAGAGCAGCATTTGCAAGCACCCCCAAAGACTCATGTGCTATTCTCTGTGGAATGACGTGTCCAGAGATACACAGCACTGGCTGTGCCAGCAATGGTAAATACTGCAAAGACTTTCTGTTTCAACTAAAGTGAGTGTTATCATGCCCTGCCCTGGAATTCACCATTTTGGTCTGTTGTTTTCCAACATTTTCTTGGGGGGAGATTGGAGAACGACCCCCAAACCCCCCTAGTAGCGGTCTGGCTCGCTCGCTGCGCTCGCTCGCTATGCGCTGGACGGGGGCTGGTCTTCAGAAATTTGCCAGGGCTGCTTTCAGTTCCCAGTCTGGCCCTGTATACGCCGGTCTGTTTTAAATGCCCACCTGGTATCCCATTTCCTGGAATCCAACCACACGGCAGATGACATAATGTGGCAGATCATTGATAGAGCCAACATCCCGGCAAGAGGAGGGGTTCTCACTCAAATCCTACAACGGCTGGAATTCCGATGGATTGAAAGGACTCACTCCATAGCTCAGGGATTAAATTCCGCGGAAGAATGGCGCGGTTTTTTAATGACATTGATGTCCTAATACTGTATTAATGCTCTGTTAGAATGTTACCCTAACACAGTCAGATCCTAGTATTTTTTTCTACAGGGTTGGCAACCGCCTCCCTTTTGCACACACAAGATAGTTGCTAAAACTGTTTCCTTCTGTTTCACTATCAGATAACCTTTGTCCAGCTTGTGCTGTGTAAATGTAGACATTTTGTACAATTTATCTTTTGGAATTGTTAAACAATATATTTTACAGTACTTTGTATGGCTGACCCACACCTTTACCATTCGAAAGTTAAAATGACCAATCTGGTTCCCTCCATTTCATGATTTTATGGATAAATAAGCAATGTCTAGCACGCTATGTAATTGCATATATTCACTGAATTGCCAATTGACTGGTTTGATAAAGGAGTGAAGTGTAAACCTTTACCGCAGGCTTTCTGTTGCATTCTAACCGCTACTTTTACGTGTCACAAAAGTGTGGCCCTGTCTACACATGAAGGAGGCACTAATGTAACACTGATACCCTTATTCGTGTAGAGGTCTGTACCTTGAATGTTTAAATGTAATTGAAATGTATTTGTGCTAGGCACAGGACATACGATAAATAGCCTTTATGCTACTGGTATTTTCCTTTATCCTTCGATTCAATTTAAAAAAGTGTGTCCATTTCCTCACGCTTAGGGCCATGATATACAAATACACAGAGATGTGATATCCACTGCGTGCCCCACAGTTTGAACAGCACTTTTATTAGTTTATCATTATATAATTATTTTCCTATCGTGTCCTCCCTTCTGCCTTTTCACACCACCTGCGTTGTTGCCCCACTCCCAAATTATGACACATCTGAATCTTTCTTTTCTCTTCTTTCTACTACACTTTGCTGACTTTTTCCCTGTCACCGGTCTCTCTTCTCTCTCCTCTTTTTCCGGGATTGCAGACTAGCAGAGTACTTCCCCAGGCGGCAATCCTAAGTGATGCCTGCAGTGGGAACCGGTTTGAGCGGGCTCATGGTCTACTAAGTAATGCTGTAACTGCAAGCTCACTGTCATTCAGACCCAGGAAGACAGATGTAGTGGTTCTACCTCCTTTGCGTAGCAGAGGCACACGCTATGGATCTGTATCCTTTCGTCAATGAAAAGGTAAAGGCTTTCCCTGGGCATATCCTAGTCTACCCTCATTCTAAACTGCTTTATGCCAGTGCATAATCGGGGCACTCTCCAACCATGTGCACCGCTTGTTATTTATAGATTGAAAACTCGCACCGACTGTACGACCGAGTCCTCAGTGCATCATTTACTCAAATGGGCTGGAGCTGTCGCTCCACCTGCACATCAGACATTGGTCTTGGTAAGACCCCTTAACCCTTTCGATGCTGATGACGAGCTCAGCTCGTCATCACCCACGGGTGTCGTGTGCTGATGACGAGCTGAGCTCGTCATAGTGCCACTAAAATGGCATTTTCCAGCACTGGGGGGGAAAACGCCCAGCAGCCATGTGGTTAAATTAGCACCAATAATTGTATTAGCTATGTGGATACATGCCATTGTTGGACCACATAACTTTCCATGACAGCTACGCTTCTTATTTACAGAGATCTACTCACACCATCCACAGGCCGAGCTAACAGGCAATTAAGCTTCCTACGTATTGGTATTCATCGTACTGTGCATATCCTTAGTTACCAGTTTTCCCAACCCGCTCCTCATATTGGGGTAAGCAATTTATCAATCAGCGGCCCTTGCTAACCTACCTGCAACTAAGACAGGAACCTCATTCTCATGTGACTCTTTCTTTCTTGTTTTTCCTTCTCACACTTGTAGCACCCGGCTGGGTCCCTTGTGAGTATTGTCTCTATCTTTTTGTTCACTTGACCGGTGTTTCACATTCTTCACGTGGCTGCACAACCTCCTTAGCAGGTACTACTTGGTCTATTACACTCCTTTCAAGGACTGTTACTGCTACCCAGTACCCATGGTGACACCATGATGGATGTCCCTACACCCCTAGGTCCTGAGGAGGCCCTACACCGCACACAGGGTTGAAACATCGTCAACAGCTATTTAAATTGAACCATTTAATCAGCTGTCATTATTACGTATAGAAGCTGTGATTATTGTTAAGTCATGGATGGTCGCTTTTAAAAATTGTTGAAACCAAGGCGCATATTATCAAGAACGGCGTTAAAATGATAGTGTGCCTCCATGTTTTATATGTCACAAATGTACCACTCTTCCATTCACACTGGGGACACAAAGCACTACTGTTTTTTTTTCCTTTTTTGTACATATTCATATATTCAGGCCCGGACTGGCCGTTGCGGGCACCGGGCAATTCCCCGGTTATTAATAGGATTGTGCATATCACTACCAATATAGATTAGTATATTTTTTCACGGAAACCATTGTTTCTATTACATATGAATTACCCTGGTTCCTCGTGAGTAGGGTGTCCCTTGTTCTTGTTCTGGGGCCAAACCAAAGTTAGCACTTATTAAATGTAATAAGGTAACACGGTTCTAGCCTTGAGAGAGATGAGTTTTACAGTAGTGAAAAACAATGTTGGGATTTTTTTAGCAACAGCACTTACAAAACTTAAATCCACATGTCCTACTTTTTAAATACAATGCACCCTGCCCTAAGTGTCTTTAGGGCCTACCATAGCAGTGATTTATATGTGATTAAAAGGAAGGTTTAGGCCAATTTAGTGGGTAGCACAAAGAGTGTTCGAGGCCCACTAATACAATTTAATTTACAGGCCCTGGGTATATGTAGTAGTTAAACGGATTAGCTCCGCTGATGGCACCTGATCACTCCGGTCCACCCCGCCGATCAGACCAACATACAGCAAGTTCAGGTCCCTAAGACGCCCTGATGCACATTTTCCCGCCGGATTATGACGGGCAATCGTCCTTGTCCTCCGCTCCATGTGGGCCTTCTAAATCACTTATACTGATGCTAATTTTGCCGAAGCGTGCAAGGAACCAACTAAGCTACCTGCATTTCCTACACTACCAGAGTAGAGCTCCCAAAATTAAGTAACCAGCCAGTGATCGCTCTCGACGCTTCTGGCTTGAAGCCCCTTCTCGGGCACGCTGCAATACTTTGCTACTTAATACTCGATTCTAATGTCTCACAGGCTCTTGTCCTGAAGATGAACTCAGTAACTTGAGATCGAAACACCGTTAACCTCGTCAACAAAACTTCATTGCCACTTTCATTTAATTGTGGAGTTTTGAAAATTATTATTGTTGTTCAATGCAATGTATTTTTAAAATGTTAGCTACACACCTTCACTTCATGCACTTATAAGCACTATGTGAGCACGAGAAACACTAAGTAAATATATGATAGTGCCAATCATATGTTGGCCATTTTCCCCATGGTTTAGGAAGAAAGCACAAACACTTCAGCACTGGTAAGCAGTTGTAAAGTGCACAGAGTCATCATGCCAAAGAAAAACAATTAAAAAACAGGAGGTTTGAAGGTAAACATTTGGAGAACTACCACGCTAAAGATGTCAGGTCTAACAAAGTGTATATTTGCCTTTAGGCACAAATTGTTTTTCACCTCGTGTTGAACTTACTGAAGTGCATAGGAGTTATTAGAGTCCACGTAGCATCAAAGCCAACACAACTAACAAACCTGACTTGATTCCCAATTAAAAGCTTATTGTTTCAATTAGAGCTTACTGACAACACATTTTAGCATACCAACCTTCAATTTTATCAGGAGAAATGGATTGAAAGGCCACTGAAATGGTGGCAATGTGTAAGGTAAGGAGTTGCCCATGAATATTAAGCGAGGAAAAGAGGGTAAATATGTGTTGGGGTTGAAAGAATGAAAGCAAACTATCTAAAGCAATGACATCACATGGTCTTGCAAATAATGTAATAAAAATGAGTTTTTTGTGATAGACCATGATGCTGAACCTGAAATTCTGCTTTACACTGAATGGCTGAAGGTTATAACAGGAATGAAAAGTGACCAGTAGGTCCTACCTTTAAAAATGTAGCTGATATAAGCTTTCAGATTATTGTCTCCTGGTCATTTTATGCCCCTGTCCACAACTGAAATATGTGTGTGGGTCATTCTGGATGGAATGAAGAAGATTATCTACCAAACCAATGCTGACTTGACTTTTGAAAGGACATATCCATGACGCAGGGTGAAGTGACCCTTGTGATCTAGGCCAGCAACCATCGGTGATACATTCTCGCGAATTCACTTATTATATTATTGGTCATCAGGCAAGCACAAGTTTGTACCAACTTGCCATATTGACAGTTAGAAACAGGCAGGGTGTGGCCCACATATCTCCCCAAATTTACCCAGAGACACTGAGTATTGCGCAACTAGCAGATCTTGTCAGAGATGGATAGAAATATACTTTAATTTAGTATCAGTTACTTTTCCACAAAGGATGCACACACACACACACACACACACACACACACACATATAAAGGGTGTTCATAATTCATGTTAATGCTAAGACTACATGAAGTAACATATTTGCAGTCATAAGCATTATATTCAATAAAAGGAAGACAATATTTGTAAATACTATGCAAATTGGCTTTATACGTGATGGCTAATTTAGGGACAATCTGAGATGGAATCAGTTAATTAGTTCCTTTCTTCCTAAACACTACCTATTGTATATTATAGCACCAGACTATTGCCAGAAACAGTGGCTTCTCATAGGCCCACATATATTTCTACTAATTATAGTTATATGTTTCCAGTCTGCTGCCTGTCTCTGGTCAAGCCCTGTATTTGTCTATGTTTTGTTGCTATGCTGAAGAGTGCTCAGATTGCAATTACCAAATACAACATTGATGCAGATAGTTTGTTGTAGAGGCTCCCTCTAGAACACTTAAAGCTTCTATCTCCACGAGAAGCTGGAACACAGTATTTTATAGTGTTTTCAACATTATTTAAAAAATAACAACTAAACTTCTTATCTGTGATGTAGAATGTGAATAGAACATGTGAATTCCCTTGCTAAAGCTAATATGCTTTTGCTTAACTATTCAGCTTTATGGTTAAATAAGATTAACTATATATACACTATAAACCTATGGGAAAACATTGTTATTTTTTGCATAAATATGACTAAAACAGCAACCATGCATGCAAAAATATCAGAGGCAGAAAAGAGGCAAGGCATACAAAATGGTTTAGGATACCTAGCTATCCCACTGCAGCGTTTATTTGTGCACTTGACCAAGGCAGTTTACTATATTTATTACCTCTTTGAGAAAACTTACATTTCCTGGGTTTTCAAAGAGCTTGGATATCACCTATTATATTGTTTATAATGGTCATAATAGCTAGGATTCAATTAGGAGCAAGGACAAAAGTACCTTTCTCCTAAGTATTAAACTCTTCATATTTTCTTGATAACCTAAAAAACACACAATTGTCAATAGAGTTAGATATTTATTACAAAGATTTCTTAAGCTGAGATCACAGTTTAGTATTTAGAGAACTATTTTGATGTACAGAGGAGCTGATCAGACAAAAAAACATAGGAAATTTATCAGGGGAAAACTGAAGTGATGGTATTTCGAGCTAGTACGTTATAGGGTAGTTGTAATATTGATGATAGTAGGCTGCAAAAGGTGAGTTACTGCAAAAATCTATGGCTGTTTTCTCTATAAATTATCTTCCGACCCACAAATGGATAACAAAGGCAATGCATTTCATGAATTTATCAGATCATTTGGTGAGAAAGCATATTAAAATTGATTTATTTTCTTACGCTGATAAAGGGATGATATTATCACACAATCAAGATTCTGAAGAAAGCCGTCTCACAATCTTCTAATTCAGGGCACTTCCTTGAGTTCAAGGAAAAAGGCTTAGAGATAGAGAACATAAAAACCAAGCTTTGAGGAATCAACCATAAAATAATTATAATAAAACGGCCTTGTTCATTTCAAGGACTACCTTCCAAATTGAATTCCATGCATGATATTCTGTTCAAGTGCTTTAAAGCAAATTAAAAATAAGTGTATTTACCAGCTGAAAAAGCTGCATTTTTATTGCAGTTTTAATTACATTTAAAATAAATACTTTCTATTCCCATTATTTGGTTGCAGCATATTCATTGCGAACTATGAATTATGATTCTGAAAAGCAACTAGTGTCATTCGTGTTGTTGCAGACTTTTCTGCTTTTAGAATAAAAATGTCAAAATCTTGAAACTGAGCATGACATTTTGTGTGCTGTGGCATTAAATCCTATATTTATTTTACTGAAATGAATCCCCTTGCTCATCTCTTCCTGTTCTGATTTAATTTACCGTTTGAATTCTGCGTTCATTTCTTCGATAGGTTTCAGGTTTCTAAAACACAGAGTAAGATATTTGTCACAAAGCTTACTTTGTCTCAAGAATGCAAAAACATGTCTGTCCTCGCCATCTGGGCGGTCCATTAAAATACCCATGCGTTCTCTCTCCTTCGGTGTTCTGATGCTTTTTGTCTGACTACTCAATACTTGTTGACATCCATCTGTTCTGGCAACAATTGCATTTCCTAGCTGTAAATTTTCCAGTTTCTTTTGTTTCAATCTGTCAACATATCATTAAGCTTTGGGTTCAATCGCAAGAGATTGGGTTTTTAATTGTTATTTCCTGCCTATAAAATGGATACACTCTCTTTAGTGTGTGTGTCAGACATGCATTCGTTTCTTTCGGTTTGGAAGGTTTTCCTGCTAGCATATTAGTATGCAGCAAGGTATGCAATTCTACTAACCAGAAAGCAAAGGAAACGTCACCTCTGGTTACCTTAAGTGTTAATGGTGTTGTGAATTGTTAGGTGAAGATATTTGTTTTTTGTCAAAGAACTCATACTCTCATTTTGTTAGTTGTAATGTTCTGAGTTAATTACTTTCTGTAAGGTCAGGAAAACAATCTGAAATGATCAACCTATCAAAAAATGCCTTCACGTCATAGACTGGCATATGGCAGTGTTAAAGACCAACATAAAAACTACCTACAGCTGCCCCAGACACACCTGCCTTTACGAAGCAGCCCTAATGTGCCTAAGAATCAATCATTAGAAAAATGGGGTATCCTGTCTTCTATGCCTTCTCTCTTTTCTTCCTTTTCCTTCCTTTGCTGCTCTTCTCTCCCTTTTCCTATCCCTCTCCCTTTCTCCCTTTCTTTTTCTTTTTCATCTTCTACCTATCCTTCCTTCTACCTTTTTGATGATCTACATGGTTCTTATTTACCTACAGTTTGAATTACTAAATATACAGTATGTTATTGCATTTTTCACTTTTGATAAATTTACTACTCTTTCACCTTCAAAGTTGTTTCATGGAATGTGAAAGGATTTAATCACCCTATCAAAAGGCAAAGAGTACTCTCACACTGATCTTCTTACAATCCAGATATTGCTCTTATTCAAGAAACCCATCTCTCAGATATTGAATCCTTAAAACTAAAACGATTGTGGGTTGGAACTGTTTTATTTTCTCCTGCTTCTCAAAAAAAGAACGGGGTGGCTATTTTGATTCATAAACGCCTCCAGTGTAAAGTATTGTTAGAAGAAAAAGACGATGAGGGGCGTTGGATTTTAGCTAAACTACTCATTAATGCTATCCCAATTACTGTGTTCAATGTTTACGGTCCCACATGTTTTGACTCGTCCTTTTGGCCCTCCATTACAGCGAAATGTATTCAATATAAAGAAGATTCTTTCCTACTAGGTGGAGATTGTAACCAGATCATTGACCCCTTTTTAGACCGTAAATCTTCTGTTCGTTTTTCCCCTCACAAACCACATAAACAGTTCCTTGACACTATCACTCAGACGCATCTTGTGGATTCATGGAGACTCACTCACCCAGATGTTATGGATTTCTCCTTCTTCTCTCCTCCTCATGCTTCTTTCTCTCGTTTGGACTACATTTTTCTATCTTCATCTCTATCTCAACACCTTATCTCCTCTTCTATTGAACCTATTGTTATCTCTGACCATGCTCCTATTATTACTGTCTTTGACCTTCTTCCTCCTACTCCTAAATCTTCTCGTTGGCGTTTCAACCCTTCTCTTCTTACTGATCCTCTCTTTCCTCCTCTTTTCGTTCTTTCACTTCTGAATTTTTTCAACTTTAACTCTACACCTGATACCCCTCCTCATATCCTTTGGGATTCCTTCAAGGCCACAGCCCAGGGTTTTATTATTGATTTTGTCTCTAAGAAGAAGAAAAAATTCCTTCAAAAACGTAAAGTTACCCTTGCACACATTAAATCACTGGAACATCAATTCTATACTTCCTCTAATAAACATATGTCTCCTGAACTTCTTAAAGCTAAGATCGCTTTTAACAAGCTTACTACAGATTCAGCCTCATCTTTTCTCCTCAGGAGCAGCGCACGATACTATGGAGGCCAAAATAAATCTGGCAAACTATTAGCTAATTATCTTAAATCACGTAAGGAACGAACTAACATAGATTCTATCTACTCCCCCTCTAACGTGCTTTTACATACAAATGCAGAAATCCTGGAACAATTTCATTCTTTTTATGAATCTTTATATACACCTGAGAACCCTCCCACCCCAGACCTCCTTCCATCTTATTTTGATAACCTACCTCAACCAGATACCTCCCACCTTAATTTTTCGGCCATTGATACTGATCTCACTATTTCGGAGCTGTCCACTGCTTTATCCTCCCTCACTAAAGGCAAGACTCCAGGACCTGACGGCTTTCCAGTTGAATTTTACCTACATTTTTCGGATCTCCTTTTACCTAAACTTCTATTTCTTTTTCAATCTTTTTGCTCTACTGGGCCGGCCCAAGGCTCATTTCAGGACGCTACCATATGCCCTATCCCTAAAGACGGTAGGGACCCTAAGTTTTGTAAAAATTATCGACCTATATCTTTAGTTAATGTGGACTATAAGATTTTTGCAAAATTATTAGCTCTCCGCCTTGACCCGCTCTTACCACATCTCATAGGGAAAGAACAATGTGGATTTGTTAAAGGCCGCCTTACTTCAGATAATTCCAGACTCTTCCTTAATGTGTTAAGTAAAGCCCCCTCACTATCAATTCCCATTGCCGCCATCTCAGTCGATGCTGAGAAAGCCTTTGATCGGGTTGACTGGTCCTTTCTCATGGCTTCCTTAAAATGGCATGGCTTCCACCCTAAATTTATATCTTATATTTCTTTGCTATACTCTTCGCCCAAAGCCTCTGTTCTCGTTAATGGTCAACTCACTTCCCCATTCACGCTTCAACGTGGAGTCCGTCAAGGTTGTCCTTTGTCACCTCTTTTATTTATTTTGGCGCTTGAACCCTTCCTCACCTCTATACGTAACAATCCCTCCATTTCCGGATTCCCTTATGGTGCTCATCATCTTAAATTATCTGCATATGCTGACGATATCCTTTTATTTATTTCAGACCCGGCCACCTCTATTCCCTCTTTATTAAGTGAATTTCAAAAATTCTCTTTGGTCTCAGGTTATAAAATAAATTCTGACAAAACAGAAATTCTTCCGTTAACCAAATTTTGCCTTCCCCACTTCTTTACGGCTACCGGCTTTGCTTGGAATTCTAAGAAAATTAAATATCTTGGTGTTCTTTTTTCTAACTCTATTTCCTCTTCTATTCAACTTAACATGAATGCAGTCATCTCTAGAATAGAATCACTACTCGCTTCTTGGAATCCTCTGTTTCTCTCCTGGTGGGGTCGTCTTGACTCCATCAGGATGATGATTGCCCCAATTTTGATCTATTTATTATCCATGCTTCCAATTCGTATCCCTATTTCATATTTCCGCCGCATTGATTCGGTTTTGTCCAAATTTCTCTGGAAACAGAAAAAGGCTCGTATTTCTCTCTTACGCCTCCGCAAATCTAAACTCAATGGTGGAACCAACTTTCCAGACTTTCGCCTTTATCACAAGTCTTTCTCACTTCAACAAGCTTCCCGCTGGCTTTCTCAGGAAACCTCACCCCTTTCTCCCCTTTGGCTTTCTGTCGAACAGGAGTTATTACTTCCTTACTCTTTACAAGAGGTTATCCGCTTCACTTCTAAAGCCCCATGTCTTAACCCCCTTTTATTCAAACATACCTCTTCTCTTCTACGGCCTTTAGTCTCCTCTACTCCGGTCACTCAGGAATCCTTCCTACTATTACCTATATGGTATAACTCACTCATATTAATAAATAACAGACCTTTCGCATGGCCCTCATGGAGAGCGACAGTTATCATCTGGGTACGTCATCTGTTTGATGGCTCATCCCCCTGTTCGTTTCCTCAACTCCAATCTCAATTCCGCTGCCCTTCTTCTTTTGCAAAGAAATTCCTCATCCTTATGGAAACCATTTTAGATCGTTATTATTCTCTTCCGTCTGAGAGCCTACCAGCCTCACCTCCCTCTCTACTTACCGTCCTCTCTACTGTTCCTAAAGCTTCCCTTATTTATCGCTATTTCTCTGCCCCTGACCCAGACCGTCTTAAATCGAAATTAGAATTGTCTTGGGAGGAGGATTTGGGTTCTTTATGGTCAACTTCTCTTTGGGACAAAATATGGGCCAGATCTTTGAAGATTTCCCGCACTGCCTCTCTTACTCAATCCCTATTTTTCTTCTATCACAGACTCTACCTTTCTCCTCTTTCTATATCTCGCTTTCACTCCAATTCTATCCCTACTTGCTGGACCTGTAATGCTCCCAATGCAGATCTTTTACATCTTTTCTTCCTCTGTCCATCAGTTCGCATTTTTTGGACTCAGATATTCTCTCGCCTTTCCCGTATTTTCAACATTTCTACTCATTTTTCCACTTCCATTGTGTTTCTGGGTAGCCTTTCAGATGATCTGGATCTCCCTCCACACTCTCACGGCCTTTTTGACCTTATGTTAGCCCTTGCATTACAACACATTGTCTCTAACTGGAAATCCTTGAACAATTTGTCTCTAAATTGTTGGTGGAATCTAGTATGTCAATCACATAGACTTGATGTTGCCTTTGCTTCTTCCTGCAAACCCTCCCGAAATGTTGAACTTTACTGGTTACCTCTCACTTTATATTTAGATCAATCTGCCAAAAAGACATATTCTCCAGTTTCCTCGGATAATTTCAAACCCCCTTGAACACATGTACTCTTGCCTGTAGTTTATGATATTTCAATTTCACTGTTGTGATTTTTCTTTTTAGTTTTATACTTGTTTCCTTTTCGCTAAAGGTTCTTATTTCAAATAGTCGCTAAATATTGTGTATTTTACTGTACTCTTTTGACTGACATTTATTGAATTCTCTAGTTTTTACTCACTCCTTTCCTATTACCATGTTTTTATTTACCTCCCCCTCCTCCCCCCCGTAAAATACTTCAAAATGCTTGGTTTTTTCACTGTGATATTGGTTACCTATGTTTACTTTATTCCAATCTTTAACTTTTTCTTATATTTTACTGATGTCACCTTATTGTAATATCTGATTTTACTCTAATAAAGCTTTCAAACTTAAAAAAAAAAAAAAGAAAAATGGGGTATCACCCAAAATAGTCATAGGACCTGGGTATCGAGCGATAAACATGAAAAAGTGGTCCTGGACCTATATTTCGTACTTCAAACAAATTAATTCTTTGAGAAATACTGATTCATAGGAATTAATCTTAGGCAGGAAAAGAAAAGTCCAATCTGTTCTTGTCTATATATATACATACAATGCACCCATTAGATGTTCCAAAAAATGTTCATTATGAACATCATAATTTATTTAAATATTTACAATTACATAAAAATACTTTATACAGAAATTCAAAAGAGAAAATACTGCCAGGCGCAGTAGTAAAGTGCAAGAAAAGTGCTTGTGTGATATGAAAGTTAGATAAAAGAATCAGACAATTCAAAAATGAAAAAAATAAGGTACAATTCCTTATAACAGAAACCTGACCCGTACAGCTAAATCAAAACAATTTGTTATTCCAAAAACAAGAACAAATGCAGTGGACGGGAAGGGGCGGGAAAATGGATTCAGGTTTCACAAAAATAAAGGGGGAAGGACAGATATCGACGTTTCGACCCTGGCGCGTTGGTGGGTGGGTTAGCACCTCAGCTACGGGTCTTCATCAGGACAGGACAGGGACGGGCAAGGGAATCTGGCGTAAAAAGGAATAGATCGTCAGATCCAAAGTTCTGTATAAAATAAAAACTTCAGAAATTGCCCAACAAATGGGTAGGATACATTACCTAATGTGTAAGAAGGCAGCACGTCACATAGGTGAGCCACCTAAAGATAGACAAAAAAAATGGGCTAAGCGCCATACATTGGCACTAGATGGCTCTATACAGTACTCATTCATACTAATGAGAGAAGAAAAGACGAAGCACTCACCACTTAATGATGTGCTCCACCAGCAATTTATATATATACAACGTGACCTCAAGTCAATCAATGGAGAGGTGTATCCTTTTTCAGAACTCAATTCCAAAGGCAACAATATAAACATGGTTGGGAAATATGAGTCTTATGTAAAAAGAAGCAGAAGGGAATTCACAAAATGCCTCAGTCGGATGTTCTAGACATAAAACTCACCGTGTGAGTGTGATATTTGAATAAACACTCAAAATCGGTTTGAACACAGGAACAAACAGAACTCCCCATCAGTTCTAGGAGAAAGCATAAGTAAAAAAGCGCCATATCAATAAATTGAATCCTGATGGGTGCTTAAAGATTATGATAATGCCACCATAAAGGACATGTAACTATTGCGCATACCTGTTTGCCTATATGGGCAATCCGGCACCTGAATGTTGTAACACCAAGTTGGCAGCAACAAATAAATATAGGACGCTGTAGAAGTCCCTTGTCAGTTCTAAGAATGCAAAAACGCCTTATTAGTTCAAAAAGCGGGGTTCAGGAGTACAATCATTTTCCTAAAAAAACGATTTTAGAACGAATATACATCCCTATGGCGCCTACCTTCATATATTCACTCGGCAACATCTCATTATCCCAAAACGCCGTGAAAACAAAACCACATTCAGTATCTGGCTTCTCTAAACATGACAAACGCCGGTTTCCGTGCTACGCAAAAGAAACACAGCAGAACGTGTGGGGCTCTCCTATACTTCAAACTAAGAGCTGCTTGGTCGATCAAAATAAGAGTCCTCCCAGCCATAGGCCAAGCAACCCTTCCCAAGGCCAGCTAAATGGTCTCAGTACTCCCGCGTTGTAGTGCGAGATTGAGCACAATAAAGATAAATGTGTCATTACAGCTCCTGGCGAATATTAAATAATTTCCACCGTTCATGTGCACAAAAGGAGCAAAAATTATTTTAAAACGGCAACCAATATTGAGTAAATACGAATACCCTCCCAATAGCATTGAGTAATTACCATGATTCATGAGCCAAAAATGAGCACAATAAAAATAGAAAACTTCAAGCAAACGGCAATCAAGTCTGCCACACTAGGAGTATCAAGAGGGCAGGGGAGGGGAATGACGGAGACTGCAGAGATCCACGCCTCTGCGTAGTCTCCCGTGACTCGCGACTCGGCCCCGCCTCTGGAATGGCGTTCGAGTTACTGGGACGCCAGCTGCTTTTCCCACGGACACTAGCTGCATTCCCTGACTGCTTGGATGCTGGGTGCCGCGAAGTGCCACGAAGAGAGGAAATGCGGGTGCTTGAAAACGTGAATGAAGCGGCGGCGACTTCAGCCGAAAACTGAAACGGAGGAGCCGTTTTAAAGTTTGTCCCGCGAGTCTGGTTTGACTCTCAATTGCTGCAACGCTGCAACGCTCCCGGGCTGCCCGAGGTGAGCACACCCTAACCAGACCCTAACCAGTGTCCGAGGTGAGCACTCCTAAAAACGGAGTTATATTGAGCTGAATAAAACTGTGAAGGTGAAAGACTGGGGCAAAAGTGGAGGGGGAAAATAAAAGAAGGCAATTAGACTCACTTACTCATGGAGGCTGAATAAAACGCCTATTACAGCTATTTCATTGAATTGGCTTGCAGATAGGTGATTAATGAAGAATCTGGCGCGGCAGTAAAGTATCAGCGGGGTCTATTAGCATCTGGAACTTGTAAAGACTGGCAAGTGATAAATAGTGGAAAAAAAAACTCTTGATAGACACACAAAACCCGTAATAGATTTGCACAGTTTTGTACAGCTAAAGCCCAAAAAATACTTCACAAAAAAAAAAAAAGGAAGGAGAGGTTGCGCTTCTAAAAATGGGCAAACCGCAGAAAGAGTGTGAGGATGCAGTCAAACTCAGCAAAGTGGAAGCGGCTGCCCGACAGAAGGCTAAAACTCGCCTCGCTCTGGCTAGAAAGGCGGTTCGCAAAGCTGCTAAGGATAAAAGGGAGGAAGATAACAGGGAGGAAAACCCTGTGCCTGACGACACAACACCCGAATCTTCAGATGATGAATCACCTCTCCCCTCCACCCCCCAACAGAATGAAGAACAGCGAAAAGCAGTAATTAATGAGGACAACAGGATTCATTTAGAGGTGGTAGTTCATCCTCAAACTCCTAATCCTTCTCCAACTTTGGCTATGCCAGCAGCCCAGAAAGAAGAGGAGAATGGAAAGAATGGAAAGAGTGGAACTGGAGGTAAGGAAGTGAAGGACTTTCCGCTTTTCGCAAAAAGAACAACTCCAAAAACGGCCCTCCCTCTTTCTTCACAGCCCCCTGTGGTTTCTATCACGGTGGATACTGAGGATATACCAGCCCCTAGTGCCTTATCAAAAGGCCCCGACAAGACAGTATCTGCACCCCAAACCCAGCTTCCAACAGCAAATGAGGAAATAAGTGATGGGGAAATCATACAAGCTATAACTCCCAGGAAAGAAGGAGCAACAGGGATCGACCTAAGTTTACTGGACTCTGAAGGGAGATCTGATTCGAAATTCCAGCTAGACATTCGCGAGATGCTCAACTTAATCCTCGACGAAATCCGCGAAATTAAAAATAATCAGCGAACAGAGCTAGCTGCCATCCATGCCAGAATAGATAAACTGGAGGAATTAACATTAGCACTCCCTATTAGGGTTCAGGAAGCTGAATCGAGGATAACAAGCTTGGAAGATCAAATGAATATGGTCTCAGGAGCAACCAAGGAGGCTACAAAGAAGAGGATCTCTATGGAAAATAAACTCGAGGAGTTGGAGAATCATTCTCGTAGATCAAACCTGAGGATCGTGGGGGTTCCCGAAGGAACAGAAGGATCCGACACAGTACAATGGATTAACTCCTTCATTCAGAAGGTAGTCCTAACAGACTTTGAGGGCGACTTAACAATAACAAGGGCACACAGAGTACCGGCTCAGCATTTCGCAAATTCCCCATTTCCAAGAACCATCTTACTGAATTTTGCGGATTTCAGGATCAAGGAGCGGATTCTTTCGAAAGCCTATCAACAACGTCAGTTTGCTATTTCAGAAACTGTTAAATGTAGGATATTCTCGGACATGACAGCGGCTGCGGCCAAAAGAAGGAAGGAATTTGTAAAATTGCTACAGCTGTTTAAAGCCAATGGTGCCCAGGCTTCGATTGCCCAGCAATCAAAGCTGAAGGTTCTGGTAAAGGGAAAATTCTTTCTGTTTACCGATATAGAGGAGGCCCAGACTCTTCTCAATGAGATATCCACAAAGGCTTAGGCTTAAAAGCTTAAAAACCTAAAAAAAAAAAAAAAGGGGAAAAAAAAAGGGAACAATCAAAGGCGGGTGCCCGGGTTAATGGGTCACATCAGGTGTAACAAGAAGACACCTGAAGAAGCTAATGGAGGGAGAGATGTGGGTTGCGTGGACGGAGGGGGGACTCCCACGTCACTGGGGGGGTGTAGGGTGGGGGGGTAAATGCAGTAAAAAAATTCAAGCACAGTAGGTTTGTTATTTTCGAAAATAGTTGGTACAGAATATGTTTAAGAACTTTCTATTTTATAGATGGGATCTGATCCATGCAAAATCCTGTCCATAAATGCAAATGGGCTGCTCAACAAACAGAAATACGGTGCTCTTTTAAAATGGATTACAGCTCTTAAGCCCCAGGTGGTCTTCCTTCAGGAGACACACCTGAAAACACATTCTCCAAAGTTGTTTCTGCCAAGATATTTCTCCCATGGGTTCTTTTCCTCAGCAGGGGTTGCACAGAGGGGTGTCGCAATATATTTTTCAAGAAACCTACCTTGGGAAATTGTACAGGTGCAAAGAGATTCTAAAGGTAGATGGCTTTGGGTTATAGTAAAACTCCTGGGAAAGACATTCAATTTTATAAATTACTACGGCCCAATTTTTGATGACACCTCGGCCCTGATCGAAATTAGTGAAATGTTGAGGGGTACTCTGGGGCAAATTATAATAGGAGGTGATTTCAATTACATTCAGGATTTAAAGAGGGATACCTCTAACAAGAACAAGAAACAATTAAAACCAAAAACGAAAAGGGTGCTGGAGGCCTTTATGTTAGAATACCAACTGCGGGACTCTTGGCGCTCCCTGAATCCCAATACTGAGTCCTACACATGCTATTCTAATAGATTTCATACAGCCTCCAGAATAGACTTTTTTCTATCCTCCAGATCACTTCAAATCTCCAATGCATTGATAGGCTGTAACCCGTTCTCAGATCACGGGAGGATTGAAATTGAAATGATTCTGGAGGGGATAGAGGGGGGGCGTCCCAGGTGGCAGCTGGATCGCACCCTTTTACAGAATACTTTATGGGTAGAGAGTTTTAAAGAATGGATAAAAGATTTTTTTGCAGTTAACAAGGATTCAGCAGAGCCTTTTGCAGTATGGGGCGCATTTAAAGCAGCAGCCCGGGGGCAGATAATAGCATTTTCTAGCAACAAGGCAAATGCCCGAAAGGGAAAAATATCTGCCCTTCAGTGTTCTGCAGAGAAAGAGTACGCACTAAAATTGCATCAAATGCCTAATAATTGGGAACAAGCCAAAGCATCGCTTAGGGACTTCTTTATTTTGGAAGAGATAAACTGCTCAAAGGCCTTCCAGCAAAAACTGTATGAAGATAGCCAACTGATGGGGAAGCTTCTGGCGAACTCGATCCGAAAAAAACAAGAGTCTTCTATTATTTTGAAAATTCAGGATCCCCTCGGTGGCACAGAGACTCGGAGTGAGGGGATTGCGGAAATATTCCTTGATCATTATAAGAGAATTTACTCTCCAGATATTCAAGTGGAAGAAATAGTGATCGGGGAATATTTTGGCAATCTGGATATACCCAAAATCTCTGACTCTAGGCGCAATCAAATAAACAGCAAAATAAGTTCCTTGGAAATACAAAATAGTATAAAAGAAACAGCGGGAGCGAAAGCTTCAGGTATAGATGGGTTCCCGATTGAATTTTATAAGGTGTTCTTGAAGGAATTAGAAGACCCCTTGAAAAATGTATTTAATTATATTAGACTTGGCGGTACGGTTCCTTCTGAGTTCAAAGAGTCTACAATTATTAGTTTCGTTAAGAAAGATAAGAATCCTGAGGATGTGAATTCCTTTAGACCAATTAGTCTATTGAACTCGGACTATAAGGTCTTTATGAAAATCTGGGCTCAAAGATTTGTGTTCGCTGCCCAGGAGGTAATACATCAAGACCAGACGGGGTTCATAGCCGGTCGATATATGGCAGCTAACACAGAATATTTGATACAGGCGCTAGATTTTTTTAATACTAATTCAATCCCTGCATGCATCTTAATGATTGATGCAGAAAAAGCATTTGATTTAGTTAACTGGTCAGTTTTATTTACTTCCCTGGGTTATTTTGGATTCCCTGCCCCAATTATTAATATGCTACAGAATATCTATGAAGGGGCATCAGCCCAGGTGATAATTAACGCTAGGCAAGCAGGGAAGATAAAAATAAATCGAGGCACTAGACAGGGGTGCCCCTTATCTCCCTTGCTTTTTACCTTTTTTATCGAACCTCTAGTAATAAAACTAAGGAATAATGTAGCAATATCTCCGCCAATCGCTGGAATGTCAAAGCTAAAATTGTTCGCGGACGATATTATCTTATATATGGCTCCCGATAAAGAAAACATTTTACATCTTATGAAAGATCTTAAAGAATATGAAAAGATTGGGGGATATAAGATCAATGAGAAAAAAACAGAAGTTCTTGTTCTAAGCTCAAATTTAGATTTTCTTCCGTTAGAACTCCAGCCCCAGGCAGAAAAACGGGATCCAATAAGATACCTAGGGATCTATGTGACCAGGGAGTATCAAGAACTTTTTCGTTTGAATTATTTAAAAACGAAGAACAAAATCAAGAGCTTACTTGAACAATGGGACTTGTTGCCCTTGTCTTTGATTGGCAGAGCGGCTTTGATAAAGATGAATGTACTGCCTTTGCTTTTATTCTTGTTTAGCAATATTCCAATTAAAGTCAACATGGCATTTTTTAATGAACTTGAATCCATGTTAAGAAGATTTATCTGGAATAAAAAAGCCTCAAGAGCTAAGCTCTCGGTGGTACAACTTTCGGTAAACCTAGGTGGACTCGCCCTGCCCCATTTTAAAACTTATTATGAAGCAGCTTTCTTTGACATAATGGCGGGATTATTAAGGAATAGACAGGCTAGGGACAATTTTTTTTGGGATAAAATGCTTGAAGAAGCAGGCTCTCAAATGTTTTTCTTTTTAAAAACTGCAAAGCTTCCTAAAAGAACGAGATATAGGACACTGATAGGATACTCATCAAGATTACGGCTTTTATTTAAAAAACATGGCTCAGATGGATCTATTTATTTGAAATTGGTAGAATGTGCAAAGATGGGTCTTAAGATATCGTTGAACCACCTGTTAGAATGGGAATCTGCTGGATTTGGGGAAATAAGGCACTTACTAATTCAGAATACTGTAATTGGTTGGCAAATGGTATTAGATAGAGCACATCCTAGACGCATTAGATTTTTTGAATATGTACAAATGGTCAATTTTATAAAAAAAGAAATAGGGTTAGACACAACACCCAATGTTTTATTATCAGCTCTATATGGGGAGAAACATACGGGTATTGGATTCTGGTATAACAAGCTTTTCCCTTCTGGATCATCTCCTATAATTATTAGTCACTTAGAAAAAATAAGCCTTACGACCCAGTGTGTTTTTACAGACAAAGACTGGGAAGTTATATGTCATCTAGGAAACAAAGCACTTCGAGCAGCTAATTACAAACGTATGTCCTTTTTTTCTCGTTGGCTGTTATACTATACCCCTGAGGCCTTGCAGAAAATATTTCCTGAATACGAAAATAAATGTTTCAGATGTAAAACTAGGTCTCAGGGTGGCTGGTACCATATCTTCTTCTCTTGTCCAAAGCTAGAATCCTTCTGGAAGGGGATTTTTACAGACTTGGGGATGGCAATTGGGAAAATTCTACTTCCAGAGGCAGAGGTGGCCCTTTTCGGTATCTGCAAAGAAAGGAATAGGTTTAATAAATCAGAAGAAGTGTTTATTTTTATCTCTACGGCTGTAGCACGGTCTTTGATTCTTCAAAATTGGAAATCTATGGTAGCTCCATGTCAATTAAAATGGATTAACAAAATGAGAAGAACATGTAACTTTGAGAGAGCCTATGCAGGTAGAGTGGGAGCGATTGCAAGATTTGAAAGGAACTGGAAATATTTTGAGATGCTTGAATCGATAAAATGTAGTTGATTGTTTTAATTAAGCTAATTTTTAGATGGTTTTGCTTCTACATTTTAAATATCTGCAAGTATATATTTGATCTGTTATATTATATCAGCAGTTTGTGCACCTCATCGTATATATATTTGTTAATTCTGCGCGATTCTGCATTTGTACTTTAAAGAAATATAATAATACTCCTGCTGGTATACATGGACAGATTTTGCACTTTAATGCACTAGTCACTTTCAGCCTGATTCATCAAGGTGAGTATTTGCTATTCCTTAATAGCGATTATTAAGGAATCGCTATTAAGGAATAGCAAAATGCTATTCACCAAGAAATCGCTAAATAAATTGCGATTTCTAATTATTCCTTAATTGCGATTAGCAAATTGCTAATCGCAATTAAGGAATATCTCCCCATTCATTCCTATGGGCCCAAAGGCCCATAGGAATGAATGGGAAGACATTTCAATGTGCGTATCGCAATTAGCGATTTGCATATTGAAATTGCGATTTCAAGGGTGCAGGGGTGTCCAAAGGACACCCTGTAGCACCCCTGAAATGTATGCTACATTGGTGTTGCGCACACACATGTCCCAAGGACATGTGTGTGTGTGTAACATGAAACTTAGAAAAATGCATTTAAATGCATTTTTCTAAGTTTCTGCTATTTACCACGAGGTTTGACCTCGCGGTAAATAGCGGGAAATTTTACCGATTTCGCAATTTAAAAATGATTTAAGAATAGCATTTAAGGAATCTCTAATAGAGATTCCTTAAATGCTATTGCACGCAAATATGTGAATTCTTAAATAGCGATTTTTGCATTTGGGATGTTGAATCCCAAATGCAAAAATCGCACTCGCAAAGGGCCAGATTCTCAGAATCTGGCCCTTTGCGACCGGATTTAACGATGATGAATCAGGCTGTTTATATATGCTAACTTTGCACGTTATTGCACTAGCACTTAAGGGGAAAAATGGGAAAAAAAAGAAGAAAAAAAATGTAGAATAATACTCTTGCTGGTTTAAATTTGCGGCTCTCATTCCTCATAGCACTAGCACTTTATAAATCATATTGTAATCTTGATGTTTGCTCCAGACCAGTAGTTGTTGTATTTCTCAACTGAGTACGTCTTTGTTCTAGCACTTTATGAAAGGAAAAATGTTTAGTCATATGCTGTTGCAGTTGGTATAGTTTTTTTTTTTTTTTTTTTTTTTTGTCTCTTGTATATTGCCTGGAAATCTTTGTCTAATTATGAAGTATTTAATGTACCAATGTTTCTCCTACGGCTTGTTTAATAAAAAAAAAGGAAAAAAAAGTCTGCCACACCAGCTGTCAAAGGTCAGAATAAGCCCACTAGAAACACATGTTCTAGGCCTATCGGTGGGAATTATATCTAGTTCCCAAGGTTATTAGATGCCAAGGGGCATGCAACGCTAAAGGGGAAGTTGGAGGGTGCAATACTCAAGGGGAGGTTTCCCCTACTCTTCATACTACTAGAGTATTGGCATACCTTATCGATGATTGCTAAAATTCTTCAATGTCATAGAGCATCCAATGCTTCCCATGCAAATCAGAAAAATAATGACTGATATTTTCATATTATGTAGACAATATAAAACACAATCACACAAACATAAGACAATAGAAAAGACATTTCTACACAATTACAATCAATATCAATATAAGCAGACATAACCCTCCATCCGAACTATTTGTCTAGAATACACATTGATGGTTTCCCAATGGGGAGAATCCCTTATCGCTTAAGTGTTCATACAGCCATCCTGACACCTAAATTGTACAAACATGAAACATTAGGAAACACATTTCAGCACAATTAACATCAATCTCAATACAGAAAAACAGACATATCCCTCAAAGTCTAATACAGCAATAAGTCTACAATACATATTGACGGTTTTCAGGGGCAGAATCCCTTACCCCCTAAGTGGTCATACAGACATCCTGTCACCAGTTGTCAAGCACATTCCACGATGACGGACAGAAGGAACCGCTACCCACTCTGCATGGCAGCCATTTGTCTATTGACCTCCTCATATTCGTTTAGACCTCTGCTAACTGTTTTGAAAAAATGCATCCACTTACATTCACGTATGCTTAGGGTGTTTGCAAAATTCCCACCACGTGGGTTCCTTGTGACTTTCTCCACCACCCACCATTTCAAACTTTCCAGGGGATGGTTAAATTTTACAAAATGATCTACCAAAGGAGCACCTTGTACTCTACATCGTACTCGGCTACAGTGCTGCAGAATACGTGCTTTCACCCAATGCACTGTTTGCCCGTTGTACATGAACCCACAAGGGCAAAGTATCGCATAAATAACCCCCATGGAGTTACAGTTACTGTGATGTTGTAGGACATGCTTATTGTCATTGTATGTAAATGTTTTCAATTCCAAAGCCATATCACAAGCCTTACATGCCCCACACTTATGATGGCCCAATACTGGGGGCATGTTCCACAATGTTGTCTGGTTGTCAATATTTTTCTTAGGGAGTAAGGATTGTACCTCAAAATCCCTAACACTTCTTTCTTTCTGAAATGCATGCATGGGTGGGTCCACTATTCCAATTTCATTAGCCACTAGATGCCAATGCTGATTGATTATATTCTTAATCTCTGTGCTACGTGTATTGAACGTGGTAACACAGGTCATTCTTTCCTTTTCTGCTGGTTTATCCTGTCTTGGCTCCAGCAAGAACTCCCTATGGCAAAACCAAGCCCTCTTCCTAGCCTTTTTAAGGAGACTCTTCGGATATCCTCTATCCAACAGTCATTGCATCAACACTGCAGATTCTGCAAAAAAAAAAAAATTCTTACTACAATTCCTCCGCAACCTCAGTAATTGTCCATAGGGGAGATTATCCCTGAGGTTGCGGGGATGATGGCTTGAATACCGCAAGAGAGTATTCCTCTCAATCGGTTTTCTGTATAGGGTGGTTTGTAGAATACCATGATCTTCTTCAATAGTGATATCCAGAAAATTGATCCTGTTGTTACTATACTCCAAGGAAAACTGTATGTTCTTATTCCTGTTGTTCAGCCATACGTGGAATGCTGTAAGATGGTCATTACTACCATTCCATACCAACAGGACATCGTCAATATATCGACGCCACAGTTTGATACTACTAAAAAATGGATTAGTCTCATTCAGCACATCTTCATGTTTGTTGGCTTCCATAAAAATGATAGCCAGGTCCGGGGAAAAGCTTGCCCCCATCGCTACGCCATTTGTCTGCACATAATAGTCTCCATCGAAATAAAAGAAATTTTTCCGCATCGCAATCTCGAGGAGATCTATTAAAAAACTCGAGGGTACTTTATGAGGTCTAGGTCTCTCTTCCAAAACTTTATTGATAACATCAAGTGCTGCCTCTTGGGAAATGTTGGTGTATAGGGACGTTATGTCTATAGTAACCAGCAGGTCCCTTTCCTGCTCAAAGATTAGTCCATCCACCAACTTAATAGCCTGCATAGAATCCCGCAAATAGCATGTTGTTCCTTCAGCTATAGGCTTTATGAAAATATCAATAAATTTGCAGAGTGGCTCCAATAATGAGCCACAACCCGATATAATCGGTCTCCCCTGGGGGCTCCGAAGGCGTTTTTTCAACTTAGGGAGCGTATATAGCGTAGGTAATCTGGGGTGTGAATTATTAAGAAACTCACTTTCATGTTTAGTGATATATCCATATACCAGTGCCTTCTCAGTAATTGCCTTGATTGAGGTGGCAATCTCACTTGTAGGATCCATAGTCAGTTTCCTATAGTTACCTTCAACTGCCAATTGGGAGCAAATTTCAGATCTATAATCGTCCCTATTCTGTATCACTATCGCTCCCCCCTTGTCAGCGGGTTTAATCACGATATTCGTGTTCTTCTTCACAGATTCTAGAGCCTCCCGTTCGTGTCGTGATACATTATATTTTATGTACTTTCTCTCACTCAGAATTTTATTCACATCCCTCATAACCACCTGCTCAAAAGCCAACACCTTCTGAGGCATCATACGTGCAGGTGGGGTAAAAGTAGATGGGGGGCGCAGTCCAGTGTTACTAAAGACTGGCTGATGTGGGAATCAATCAGCGGTTTGTAAAGCATGACTACTTACCAGGAAGGGTCCCAAGGCGCTATGGGGTGGGGGCGGCTCCGTAGGCTGCTGGGGTCATCCAAAGAGCCAGGTCTTGAAGTCTTTCCTAAACTAGGGCTTTGTGGTGGTTTGCCGGAGGTAGAGGGGGAGGTCGTTCCAGGCTTTCGCTGTAAGATAAGAGAAGGACTTCCCTCCCATTCTGGTCTGGTAGCTGAGTGGGATAGTGGCCAGAGAGAGGTCAGCCGATCAGAGGTGTCTCTTGGGTGCGTGGAATGATAGGCGTTCATTTAGGTATGCTGCTCTGAAGTTGTGAAGGGCCTTGTAAGTTTGGGTGAGGAGCATAAAGGTTATTATTCTATTAATGGGGAGCCAGTGGAGATTGCAGAGGTGTTGGGTGATGTGGTGGTGGCGGTGGCGGTGCATCTCTTTGGTCCTTGCATGTTTGAATACAAAAAAAGACAGGTAGTAGTGAGTTGACGTTTCTCTAGATATCAGTTATGGGCGTGAGAAATATTATTAGTGTTGCTGTATTTCCAACCGGGTGCTAGGTTAGCTTCAAACACCTACTACCTAGAGGTGCTATCTGCACATTAAAAGCTAATATGCATATCACTAAACAAAACAAAAAAAAGAAGCTATTGCAGGACACTCCTATCACTTAGATAAAGTTCTAATATCCATAAACAGTACTGGACACGTGTTAGATAGATTCCATGGTCTAGTTAATCTCTACAAAATGAGGATGATACAGTTAGCCAAATAATGTTTGGGGCATTCAATATAATCCAATAAGATCATCAGTAGTAATTGTGTGCCTCTTTTATTAATTTCCCAAAACTTTCCCAGCACACGATGTACTCAGACTTTTTCAAGGCTGGAAAGACAGATATATTACAAACAATGTGCTGCGTACAATACTGTAATGTATTAATAACCACATAATACAAAAAGTTAAAATGACCTATCATCATAATATGAAAATAGTCAATCTAATACAATAAAAGAAGATAAACAAACACCCTATAACTACATACATTAAGGATCTCATACAAAATGACTCAAAATAACGGTGTAACTAAAACTAAAAGAGAAAAGATCAAATGACACCCGTTGCAGGAGACTTGATAAAAGAGAATCAGAGAGACAGAGTGCTAAGGGCCCTTGTTCCAAATTCGTGCCATGCTCAATAAAGTATTAGGGTTGCAGGTATAGGAGTGAGAGACGTCTGATGTAAAAAGGCAATATCTTGTATCACTCAAACACAGTCACCGACTCAATACTCCATAATACCTGGTGAATAAGGCTAGAGGCAACAAGGTAAATACAAGCACCCACCAAAATGGGAATGTTGGCGGAATTTGATCAGGAAACGAGTCTGTCCCTGCAGCCCGTATGATAGTGTATGCCAAAGTCCAAAGGATGATGTTGTCGTCTATGATGGTAAATACTACAAACAAGAGGAATGATTTAATGATGAAATCATGACAACAGATATTCACAAATTAATGCTTGAGGAACAAGGACGAGGGTGACTCCACGTATGATAGGCCATAATTATATGACCAATGGCCATTGTGCAGAAAAATGGATCGATTGCCCCCACCCGAATAATGTATTTATTGAGCAACTTATTATATTTCACTACATCCTTGCATGGCGGTGAGAACTGAAAAGAAAACATCTGTCTTAATATTGTAAGGTTAGAAATGATTTGTTACCATCTATAAACAATTACAACTTAAAACACTTATGAATAGAATAAATATAATGCAATCTTTGTTTTTGGTGCCCTAGTGTAAGTTACATGTTGCTACATAAACTAGATAGAGGTAGCACACTCCCTTGTATACCCGCACTCTAAGATAGAAGTGGTGAATGCAGTGCATAATAACACTCACTTTAGTTGAAAACCATTAGAATTCAGCATTGTTGTCACAGCCACTGCTGTGTTACACAATTGTTGATATGCTTCAGTAAAGAGTAACAGTTTAAGCTTGATATGGGGAGATGTCAATGCTGCTCTAAGTTTTGCTTCACCTTTTTCTAATAATCAGGGCATATTTTGAGCTTATATGAGCAAACATGTGACATGCTGATGCAGACACATTACTCTGTCTGTCCGAAGAAATTGCCATTTATATGAAATGAAATTAAATGAAATGAAATTGGATTTATAAAGCGCATGGCTGCCCGTAAGCGTCCCAGCGCTACCATGCGAAATTAAGGGGCTCTGAGGAGGGGCAAGGGAATTTTAAGAGGCTTTGGGAAAAAGGAGGAATTTAAGACATTTGCGGAATTTGCTAAGGGACGGTTCAGTGCGAATGTGTCTAGGGAGGGCGTTCCAGGTCTTTGCTGCATTTACCGAGAAGCGACGGCCTCCCGAGCGAGCTTTTCTGACTCTGGGGACTATGACCAGGTTTTCAAGGTCCGATCTCAAGGCTCGTGAGGGTCTGTATGGGCGTATCAGGCTGCTTAGGGCTTGGGGACCTTTACCTTGAAGGGTTTTGTGGACGATACATGATAATTTGAAAGAGATGCGTTCACGCACTGGGAGCCAGTGCAAGGTTTGCAGCAATGGTTTTGCTGATGCTCTTCTTGGGGCACCCAAGAGCATCCTGGCAGCAGCGTTTTGTACTCGTTGTAGCGTGTTGATAGTGGCTTCCGGGGCTGCCAGGAGCAAAGCATTACTATAGTCCAGTCTGGACAAGATCAGTCCCTGAATTAATAGTTTTCTGGATTGGAAGGGTAGTAGTGGCAGGACTTTCCGCACAGTTCGGAGCAAGCCGAAACATGTGCCTGCCACTTTCTGGGTATGTGCCCTGAAGGTTAGTTCGGGCTCGAACCATACCCCCAAGCTCTTGATTTTGTCTTTTGGTGAGGGCACCTCTCCCATACACAGGGGCCAAGATGTGGTGGGTAGAGAGGAGAGTTGGTGACCCAGCATTAAAATCTCGGTTTTTGCTCCGTTTAATTTAAGCGTGGAGTTGGTCATCCAGGAGAAAATTTCCGAGAGGCAGGCTGAAAGGTTGTCTGAGCATCCCGAATTTTGCGTCAGCGAGACGACTAGTTGGGTGTCATCAGCGTAGGTGACGCATTTGATCCCGAACGGGGCTACTACCTCCTCCAGTGGGGCCATATAAACATTGAATAGGGTAGGGCTCAAGGATGAGCCCTGGGGGACTCCACACTGGAGGGGAGTAGATTTGGACATAATGCCATTTTCCCAGATCTTAAATGCTCGTTCATCCAAAAAGGATTCCAACCATTTCAGGGCCAGTCCCGTGATCCCGAGTCTTGCAAGGCGGTGGACTAGTATTTTATGGTCCACCGTATCAAATGCAGCGCTTAGATCCAGGAGGATCAGAACTCCAGACCCCCCTGAATCCAAGATGCATCTTGCCTCCTCAGTTACCACTATGAGGGCTGTGTCGGTGCACTGGCCCGGGCGAAAGCCCGTTTGCGAGCCACTCAACAGGTCATTGGTTTCTAAAAACCCAGAGAGCTGTTTATTTACAATTCTTTCAGCAATTTTTCCTAGACCAGGCAGCAGCGAGATAGGACGATAGTTGGCCAAATCGGCCATGTCTAGGCCTGGTTTTTTTAAAAGGGTCTTAATTCTTGCTTGCTTCCAACTGGGTGGAACCACCCCTTTAGCAAAGGAAGCGTTCAGTAAGTCCGTTGCAAGGGGGGTGATGGTGTCAGCTACTTTTTTGAGAATGTACATGGGAGTAGGGTCAGAAGGAGACCCGCTCTTCACTGCGGTGAGCGTATTGCGGAAGTCATCCATGGTGATGGTTCCAAGACTGTCCAGCCGGGGTGAATGGATCGGGGCAGAGGGGACTTCCTCGCCAGCAGCGGGGACAGCCTGTGGGAGGGAGTGAAGTATTCTTTGGACTTTAGTGTCGAAGTACTCTGCAAGCAGGTCACATCTAGCTTCTGTGCACTCCTGGTTGGTAGTTGGGGTGGGGGATTTAAGCAGTTGCTTAACAATTTTGAAGGTCTCCCTAGAGGAGTTGGCGGATGCATTAATTTTTTCCTCAAAAAAGGCTGCTTGGGTTTTCTGCCGTGCAGTTTTATACAGTCTTAAAGCCGCCTGGTAGGAGAGCTTACTGTTGGCTGCCCAATCCTTCCTCCAGGTGCGTTCCAGCTTTTTGCAGTTTTTCTTAAGATCCCTCAGTTCAGTGGTGTACCATGGTGATTATAAGGTGCCACTTTTCTTTGTGATCTTTTTCAGGGGCAATACTGTGTTGAGGGAATTAGTAAGCCAATTCTGAAAGTTTAGGTCCGCTAAGAGAGGGTCCGTTTCTGCCATAGGGGCCGTTTGTTCTAGCACCTGGGTCCATTCCTCCACTGATAGCTTCGCCCAAGCTCTCTGTAGAGTTCGTGGTCGGGAGGCGTTTTTTCCTTCTAATGGAGTTTTCCAGGAGAAGGGGACCATAAAGTGGTCCGACCATGGGAGTGGTAGTGGGGGCTTAGCCGTGATGAGACTATTCGAGAAAATGGGGTCCAACAAATGTCCCTTAGTGTGTGTACTCTCTGTGTTTAGAAGTGCTATACCCAGTGCTTTGAGGTCCATACTGAGGTCAGAGGCCGCCTTGTCAGTGGGATCATCGAAGTGCAGGTTCAGGTCACCCAGGACTAAAAAATTGGGCGACTGTGCTGCTGTCCCCAATATAATTTCTAGTAGGGATCCTGTAAACTGTTTTAGTTGGCCTGGTGGGCGATAAATTAGGAGTCCTACCACTGATTTGGTGGGGGAAGTTTGTATATGAAATTGGACACTTTCAGAATCTAAGATACCACCCTCCTCGATTCTACAAGAATAAGTGTCTTTATAAATTATTGTCAGACCCCCGCCTTTCCCTTGTACCCTATGCTGACACTGGATGAAAAAACCATTAGGCAGGGCGGTGTTGATATCATAGTCTGAATTCGAATGCAACCACGTCTCAGTGAGGAAGAGTAAGTCTAGTTTGTTGTCTTCAATGAGAAGACTAATCTCCACTGTGTGTTTAGGTAGGGACCTGCAGTTTAATAATGCCATCCCAATATCTCTGCAAGGTTCCCTGTCTTTATTTATGTCGGGACAGTATTTACATCGAGAGAGATGTTCATCGAGGTAGTCCATCTGGGAGCACCACATTCCATTCTTGTCCTGTAGTAGCATGAGTTCTTCCCTGGAGTAGCTTACCGGGAGTCGGTTGTCCGCCGGCATGGTGGCTGGCCCTAGGTCCGGTCGGGCCCGGACGGGCCCAGACGGGCTTGCCTCGGCGCGCCCGCTGCGCCCGCCCGCTGCGCGGACGGGAAGTGCCTTTCATTTTATAGCAGTCGGGCCAAAAATCGCCCGAGCGCTAGAGCGCCAACCCTGCCTTTACCCCCAAGATGGCGGCCCAAATCGTCACCCCCGGGGAAGGCTCTAAGTGAGCGTTAATAGCCCGAAACTCGGCCCTCGGTGCTCGGATTCAGTTGTGCCTCGAGCCCCCAGGTAATAACAGGAGGGTGAGTGCCACGAACAATTTACCACAAATATTTCAATTTTAAAAGTTATATAACAAAGAGCTGTGCAAAAATACAAGTGCAATGATAAAAACAATTCTGTGTGCTAAACTCCCGGCTTCCGCCTCAGGAGCGTCCTAATTTGACAGGTATTTATATTGTTACGTATTCGGTTTTTGTCTCAGTCTAAACACTCCGAGGAGCACGGACACGCCCCTTCGCTTAGGCCACGCCCACTGCAAACCTACCATATAAGCGCCACGAGTAAAGCGACGCCTGTATGTAAGTGTGTCTCCTGAGGCGGAAGCCGGGAGCTGTGAAAGCGCGATTTTTAAAATTTGATTATTGCACTATTTCTTTGTTTTTAAAAAAGAACACCTCCTCACCTGTTACCCCAGGCATCCCTCACCACCGTACAGCGGACTTTAGCGCTGAAACGGGACCCAAACAGCCAGGCTCTTTGACGCCATTGTAGCGAGGAGCACGGACATGCCCCTTAGCTTAGGCCACGCCCTCTCCAGACACCTCCCCTTCCTATAAATATGTGCCATCACAGAACGCGCAGCGGGCAAGCGCAGCGGGCGCGCCGTTTGCGCGCCGAAGGCGCGCCTAAGGCAAGCCCGTCTGTGCCCGTCCGTGCCACGACCGGGCCCAGGGCATGCCACGCCGTTCAACCTAAGGTATGCACCAACTCAATGCCTACTCTCACTAGAGAAAAAATCCTCTCCCTAAACCACAACAGCAATAACTGTCACAATGTGATCAATGTTGACAAATGGTCAGGGCCTTTATGCTGCCACTCATGCAAAATCTCTCTCACCCCAGAGAAACCGTTAACCGTTACGGAGGACTCGACTCCTGTCCGAGGAGCCCTAATCAATGCCAGGTCAATATGCAAAAATGGAGCTCATATCTATGACCTAATCACAGAAAACGATTATGACCTACTATTTGTAACAGAAACCTGGCTAAAAGCATGGTGCAACCCTGTTATAGCCCAGACTGTCCCCCAGGGATACCTCTTTCAAGGAATCGATAGACAGGAACAAAGAGGTGGTGGCCTAGCCATTATCCACCGTGACTCCATGAAGTGCTCCACGTTCGAGCTTTCGGACATTAAGGGAGCAGAAAGCTTGGGTTTCTGCATTCAGATAAATGACGAGAACACCTTTGCCGGCGCCCTCATCTACCGCCCACCAGGACCACAGAACGGTTTCTCACTCAGCTTCGAAGAGGCACTCAGCACTCTCACCATGAAATACGCCAACTTCACCATATTAGGCGACTTAAATTTCCACCTGGACAAACTTAACGACCCTAACACAATATGGCTCAATGAACTAACCGATATCCTGGGGCTGGAAATACTGACCAAAAAGCCCACACACAAAGCAGGTCACATCCTGGATTGCATTTGCACCAATCTCACTACCCTAACTGTAGCAGCTCCCCTGCCTCAAACGTGGACCGACCACTGGCTGATCCCTTTCAACCTCGCTCTAAAAAAAAGGGCAAACACTCCCAATCCAAAAGTCGACACCCAGGCACAGACAGATTGGAAGAAACTAGTAAACTTCCCCAATCTGCACCTCGCCGCTGAGAACTCGAAGCCCCTCCCCACTGGCTGCACTGAAACAGACTACAGCAATTTCTGTAAATGGATCACAGATCTCGGCGGACCCCCCAACCCGCAAAAAGCGAGAAAAAAGCAAAACAAAAAACGTGCCCCATGGTTCTCCCCCCACCTCAAAGACAACAGCACAGAGGTTAGAACCCTCGAAAAGAAATGGCGCCGTACCTATAGTGATACTGAACTCCTAGATTACAAAACTGCTAGGAAACACTATCACGCAATGATAAAAACCGCCAAAAAAGATCATTTCCTTGAGGCCATCACTATGTCCAACAACAATCAAAAGCAAATCTTCAAAATAGTCGATGACTTCATGAATCCCAGAATCCTCAGACAAGACATTCCACCTTCACCTACCCTGTGCAATTCGATAGCAGACTACTTTGAACAAAAAATTCAAAACCTCATTAAAGATTTTCCAGACCCCCCTGAATCCCTTTTTCAGGAAAATCTACCACCTACCAACAAAAACCCGCAGCTAAGCAAATTTGCTCCGGTTAGTCTTGACGAAACTCGCCAAGCTATCCTCTCCATCAAGTCAGGCTCCCCTTTTGATCCGTGTCCCCCTCTGCTGCTCCAAACCATAGTGGACACAGTTAACCCTACTATAAATAACATCATCAACTCCTCCCTTGCCACTGCTGCCATTCCATCTGAATGGAAACTCGCTGCCGAGAAACCCCTTCAAAAGAAACCCCTAGCTGACCCTACCATACTTTCCAACCTCCGCCCTATATCACTGCTTCCACTATTGTTCAAACTCACAGAGGCAGCGGTAAACAAACAGCTGACCACATTTCTGGAGGAAAACAACCTACTACACCCGAGCCAGGCAGGTTTCAGAGCAAAACATTCCACGGAATCAGCCCTCCTACATACGGTGGAGACCCTCAAGACAGCAATGGACCAAGGTAAAAAAGCCGTCCTGATCCTGCTCGACCTGTCGGCGGCCTTTGATACGGTCTCACATCCCGTATTAATTGGCCGCCTGGCAGACTCGGGGCTAACAGGAACTGCCCTAAACTGGCTAAAAAAACTTCCTTAGCCATAGGAAGCAAGTCACCATACTGGGGAACTATCGGTCAGACGAGAAGACACTCAATACAGGGGTGCCACAGGGCTCTAGCCTAAGCCCAATTCTTTTCAACCTGTATATGACCCCCTTGATAGAGCTGATCACCTCCTTCAACATCAGCACAATATCGTACGCTGATGACACTCAGCTCATCCTTGTTCAAGACAACACTACCACAGCTGAAGAAAATCTGAGAGACTGTCTCACTGCTACTTTTGAATGGATGAGAACTCACTACCTCAAGTGTAACTCAGGGAAAACGGAAATCCTCCCCTTTGGCCAGGACAACCTTTTTTGCCCGAAACAGTGGTGGCCCCAAGATGCTGAGGTCCCGCCAAACACAATCAAATCAGCCCGCAACCTCGGGATTAAGTTTGACGAAGCTCTCTCCTTTAAGCAACAAGCAGGCACCGTGGCAGGGTCCTGCTTTAACATCATCAAGGGCCTGAGAAAGTTTTTTGACCTCCTCCCCCTGACGGCCAGAAAGACAATAGCAGTGGCCCTCATCACATCCCGTCTGGATTACTGCAATAGCATCTACGCAGGTTCCAACAAAAGTGTCCTGCACAAACTGCAGATGGTGCAGAACACCGCAGCCCGCCTAGTACTGAGGCTGCCCAGGAAGTCATCTGCCTCAGCAGCACTCAGAACCCTACACTGGCTGCCTATCCATAAGAGAGTACTATTTAAAATCCTACTTATCACCTTCAGAGCCTACCACCAGTCGGGTCCCACCTATCTGTCCCAAAGGTTTGGAAGATACACCCCCTCTCGATCGCTCAGGTCCTCCAACCTGAACCTACTGGTGGTCCCCAGATTTAGGCTCTCAACCAAAGGTGGAAAATCTTTAGGTTTTTTGGGAGCTAGAGCCTGGAACCAGCTCCCCACCCAGATGCGTCTAATCCCTTCAGAAAACCTGTTTCGCAAGGCTCTCAAAACCTGGATTTTTAATGCATCTGACACCCACGTCCTCAAACTAATTTAACTTAACACAACTCAGTCAGCCCCCTCCCCCCCCTCCCCCTTCTAGTCGCCCGCACATTTCTTTTCTCCCCTCCTCTGTGACACTCTTACTGCTAGCGCCAAGATGCTCCTTGGAGTGTAAGTCGCGCTCTATAAAAACCGTATCATATCATATCATATCCTTTCAATAATCATATTGGCTTATAGACAAGGGAGTTTATTGTGCTTGCTCACTATAACAAAAGCAATGTCTAGGGTAGTACAGAATAAAGAATGTTGCTCTCCCACAAAACATGGGTAGTGGGAAATTGTCAAGCATCAAACAGCGTTGACTGCACTCAACTGTACCTCCCATTTCCATATCAACCTTAATTTGAAGTCACATTTTTGTGAAAGAAAAGTCCTTGTATAGTGATGGACATGTACACTTCTCCTGACTCCCCCAGCTATAATGGTGTCTAGATCCCTGATGTGGATTTTTGTGTGTCATGGATGAACACAGATCATGCATGTGCACCCTGACATTGGGATGTCTTGTGGATTTGAGTCCCAGTTGGATTCTTTGTTGGTTATTGCCTTTGATCTCTAGATACACACTTGATGTTCACATCTACCTGAACACCAAGGGGCCCATTAGGATGACGGGCGGACTTTGCCCGCCCGTCATCCCATCGTAAATCGTAAATCGGGACCGCCCGCCATAAGGGTGGGGGTCACGGGGGTGCCATTAGGATGTGCCCACCACTGTGGCAGGCACATCCTGTATTTTCAGCATTGTGGCGGGCGGTGCTCTCTGCAACGCCCGCCACAATGCTGAAAATGCACTTTAACATTGTCATTTGCAAAGCGGCAGGCCCCGCGCGGAGCCTGCCGCTTTGCAAATGACAATGAAGGGGGGTACCACAGGTACCCCCCACCTGCACCCCCACCTGTACTTCACTCTGGGGGGGGAAGACAGCATGCCTTTCGGTGGCGCCATCGCCGCCGCGGAAAGGCACTGCACACCACTCATCATAATATGTCTGGCGGTGTCTTTTAGACACGCCACCATATTAACCGGGGCGGAAAAGTGGCGGGCGGTGTCTCCCTCCGTTGCGGTCCCCCGCCATTGTAATGTGGCGGGGGAAAAGGGTGGCGGCGGGCATTTCTCTCGGGCGGATCACCACCATGGCGGTGGCGATTCACCGGACATCGTAATGGAGCCCTAATGGTAAGGTCTCATGGTTGGATGACTCTGAACAATTACTGTGAGCAAGCAGCCCAGAAGTAATTTAACATGGGTTATGCTAAGAATACAAAAATCAGCTTCATGAAGTTTAGGCTTGGCCTGCTACCTGGCACTCAGCACTCTCCACCCCGGCTGAAGGAGAAGGTGGACCCTAGGTGCCGCCTATGCGGGTCAGCATCGGAAGACCTGCTGCATCTATTATGTTCTTGCAACCTACTCTCACATGAACGGCTACAAATATTAAAAGTTAAATTCAACCAGCGTGAAATTCAAACTAAGAGGCAGGCTGTCCTGGCTTGCTTTGCCCCAAGTGACCCTCAACTAAACTGCGCTCTGGTAAAATTCTTGGCAGCATGCCAAAAGAAACTGCCTGAAATCAAAATATCGGCTGAAGTCCAACTTTTACATTTACCTGCGCATCTATAAACAAAGTAATATATTCAAGAATCACAGTGGTGAAAACAATGATGACATGCAATTCTGGATATAACGTGCCTAAAAACTTGACTTGTAATACCTGAATTTTTATTGTACACTCTTTTTTATAGAATTTTTACGTTTTTATAACTAAGGAGATTTTATATACAAAAATTGTTCAGTAATGTAATATTTTTGTGTTGCAATGGTTTTAACGAACTATGCAAATAAAATAAACTTGAAACTTGAAACCTCTACCTGAACACCTATTTCATCAGGCATTACAATACTCATATCTCTTAGCTCTTTCAACATTTCTAGGATTTCCCTAATTATAAAAACATATCTAAAAATCCAGTTTCCATAGAATGCCCATCCTTTTTTTCTCTTTCTTTCTATATATTCTCATACCATACAGTCAAAGCATTTTATGTAGGGGTGGGTGGAAAACTCTGCTCTTATGTTCAGGAGACAAGACGCTTGTGTATCTGTCTCTGCCATAAAAGCAGATTTAATCTTCGGACTCCTTTAAGTGTTTATAGAGACTACACTCAGCCAGCATCTGTCCTGGCAAATGAAAGGTTGGCCGAGCAATACTCAGCCGGCTCACGGAACTCAGCGGAAGTAGGCCTAGTTTTTAGGAGCTCCGCGGAATTCCATGAAGTGAAATTCCGAGAGCTGCTCCCAGGGCTAATTTTATGTACTTCATTCCAGGTGGCAATCCTTGACTAACTCCTCCAAAGCTGCCTTTTCTAACAGGCAATTGCTCTCCTTCCTCTAACCCCTGGTCCCTGCCAGGAGAGCATGAAAGAATCAAAGCCTACAATTATTTTAGTTTGACTTGTCAAATGTATCTGATTCGACATAATATATGTGGGTGTATGTACTAAACCAGTATATAAATGTGGATCCTGTGCCAAAACTATTACAATCTTAATTTAATACCCACAAAATGCCTTCTAACCTGGAATAAACATACCTCAAGCTGTGGAGAATTGTAATGGAAAATAAGAAATTCAATTTAAAATGTGTCTCATGTAGACATTGTTTTTGGTGGTCTGTAGAGTTATGACTACCCATCTCAAGGAATAACAAAACTACTTGTTAACTTCAAGGTTACTAAATTAACCTATGGCACAGAGCAGATAGGTTTAACTTAGGGCACTGTGTAAATTATTTTTGCAGTATCATGCATGTAAAAAAGTAAAAACACCAACCAATGAAAATCCCGTAACAAATAAAAATATTAGAGTAAAATGTAATTATTAAAATGATACCAAATGTCAAAAGTCCAACACTGAGAACAATAGATATGAGTTTTTGATGTTTTAGGTGAAAATAGCACCAAAGAGCAAAAAGCATCAATGATAATCAATAGTCACAGTAGACCGGGAGAAAGGTGCGAATTCAAGCTGTCTGTGATGGAGAATGTGTCAGATGATTGGTCACTGTGAACACTTGTAAGTTGAAAAGACAAAGGGCCCGATTCACAGAACTAACTTAAGACAAAGTCCTAAACTTACTACCATTTTGGAATTCACAGAAGGCACTTACCCATTTTGGTATTCACAGAAGGCACTGACTCATCAATGAGTAAGTGCCTTCTGTGACTACCAAAATAAGTAATTAACTCAAAACAAGTAAGTTACTCAAAATGAGTAAGTTACTCATTTTAGTATTCACAGAAGGCACCTACTCATCAATGAGTAAATGCAATCTGTAAATACCAAAATAGGTAAGTGCCATCTGCGAATACCAAAGAGAGTGAGTGCCTTCTGTGAATACCAAAATGAGTAACTTACTTTACTAAGTTTAGGATTTTATCTTAAGTTAGTTCTGTGTATTGGGCCCAAAGAAAGTCCAACTATAGAAAGCGGCTATGTCAAAAACAAATTGCCATTTCTTCTAAGACAATGCAAAATGGAGCTTAAATTGTAGCCGCTGCCATGGAATTGAAGGCGTGATATAGGAAGCAGATATGTCCTGCTGGCAGTCTGGAGCTTCTCTGATTTCTCTCTGAAAGATTTCCAAGTAACAATGTAGATTGAGTCACTTTTTCAGAGGTGCAGAGGTCTCAGCATGGGGCAATGCTAAGGTAAGATCTGGCACTGTGGAATTGCAAATCGTATACTTTTCCTCCACTGATGCTCTGGAGAAAAACTTTTCAAGAGTTTCCAAACTTTCTTCTGGTGCCTAAAGAACCTCATGAGCAAACTTCTAAGTCCTAGAGGACTTCAGAGGAAGATACTTACATACTCTCAGACTGTCAGGTACCGCAAGATGGGACAGGCGAGACAGCACAGTATCAGACCACATGACTTGAATGACACAGGTGCAACAACTGCTATTAATCTAGCCTTTAACAACAAGGGGTGGTGATGGACAGAGTTTCTGAATTAAGCAGAATACTCTCACCCAGTCAAGAGATCAGGGCTAGATCCAACACCGTTTTTTAGCTCACTGCACCATCCCAGTTCAGAACCTGGCTATATGCAAATTAGTCTGTTCCTGTCCCAGTGCATGATGGGAACAGGGCAAACCAAACTACTAAGCCAATTCTTACACTGGGAAGGAAACAAGCTTCCGGGGACCGGTTTCTGGCATTTCAGCCGTCGTCGGCCCGACTTGCTTGAATCCTGATGGTGCAATGAGCAAGGGACTCACATCTGAGTATACCCTTACACGCTTAGGGTGGACAAAATATTTAACAACATGGGGTGGTGATGGACAGAGTTTCTGAATTAAGCAGAATACTCTCACCCAGTCAAGAGATCAGGGCCAGATCCAACACCGTTTTTTAGCTCACTGCACCATCCCAGTTCAGAACCTGGCTATATGCAAATTAGTCTGTTCCTGTCCCAGTGCATGATGGGAACAGGGCAAACCAAACTATCAAGCCAATTCTTACACTGGGTAGGAAACACGCTTCTGGGGACCGGTTTCTGGCATTTCAGCCGTCGTCGGCCCGGCTTGCTTGAATCCTGATGGTGCAATGAGCAAGGGACTCACATCTGAGTATACCCTTCCACACTTAGGGTGGACAAAATATTTAACAACAAGGTGTGGTGATGGACAGAGTTTCTGAATTAAGCAGAATACTCTCACCCAGTCAAGAGATCAGGGCTAGATCCAACACCGTTTTTTAGCTCACTGCACCATCCCAGTTCAGAACCAGGCTATATGCAAATTAGTCTGTTCCTGTCCCAGTGCATGATGGGAACAGGGCAAACCAAACTACCAAGCCAATTCTTACACTGGGAAGGAAACAAGCTTCCGGGGACCGGTTTCTGGGATTTCAGCCGTCGTCGGCCCGGCTTGCTTGAATCCTGATGGTGCAATGAGCAAGGGACTCACATCTGAGTATTCCCTTCCACGCTTAGGGTGGACAAAATATTTAACAACAAGGGGTGGTGATGGACAGAGTTTCTGAATTAAGCAGAATACTCTCACCCAGTCAAGAGATCAGGGCTAGATCCAACACCGTTATTTAGCTCACTGCACCATCCCAGTTCAGAACCTGGCTATATGCAAATTAGTCTGTTCCTGTCCCAGTGCATGATGGGAACAGGGCAAACCAAACTACCAAGCCAATTCTTACACTGGGAAGGAAACAAGCTTCCGGGGACCGGTTTCTGGCATTTCAGCCATCGTCGGCCCGACTTGCTTGAATCCTGATGGTGCAATGAGCAAGGGACTCACATCTGAGTATACCCTTACACACTTAGGGTGGACAATATATTTAACAACAAGGGGTGGTGATGGACAGAGTTTCTGAATTAAGCAGAATACTCTCACCCAGTCAAGAGATCAGGGCTAGATCCAACACCGTTTTTTAGCTCACTGCACCATCCCAGTTCAGAACCTGGCTATATGCAAATTAGTCTGTTCCTGTCCCAGTGCATGATGGGAACAGGGCAAACCAAACTATCAAGCCAATTCTTACACTGGGAAGGAAACAAGCTTCTGGGACCAGTTTCTGGCATTTCAGCCGTCGTCGGCCCGGCTTGCTTGAATCCTGATGGTGCAATGAGCAAGGGACTCATATCTGAGTATACCCTTCCACGCTTAGGGTGGACAAAATATTTAACAACAAGGGGTGGTGATGGACAGAGTTTCTGAATTAAGCAGAATACTCTCACCCAGTCAAGAGATCAGGGCTAGATCCAACACCGTTTTTTAGCTCACTGCACCATCCCAGTTCAGAACCTGGCTATATGCAAATTAGACTGTTCCTGTCCCAGTGCATGATGGGAACAGGGCAAACCAAACTACCAAGCCAATTCTTACACTGGGAAGGAAACAAGCTTCCGGGGACCGGTTTCTGGGATTTCAGCCGTCGTCGGCCCGGCTTGCTTGAATCCTGATGGTGCAATGAGCAAGGGACTCACATCTGAGTATACCCTTCCACGCTTAGGGTGGACAAAATATTTAACAACAAGGGGTGGTGATGGACAGAGTTTCTGAATTAAGCAGAATACTCTCACCCAGTCAAGAGATCAGGGCTAAATCCAACACCGTTTTTTAGCTCACTGCACCATCCCAGTTCAGAACCTGGCTATATGCAAATTAGTCTGTTCCTGTCCCAGTGCATGATGGGAACAGGGCAAACCAAACTACCAAGCCAATTCTTACACTGGGAAGGAAACAAGCTTCCGGGGACCGGTTTCTGGCATTTCAGCCGTCGTCGGCCCGGCTTGCTTGAATCCTGATGGTGCAATGAGCAAGGGACTCACTGCACCATCAGTATTCAAGCAAGCCGGGCCGACGACGGCTGAAATGCCAGAAACCGGTCCCCGGAAGCTTGTCTCCTTTCTGGTGAAGAATTGGCTTGGTAGTTTAGTCTGCCCTGCTCCCATGATGCACTGGGCCAAGGACAGACTGATTTGCATATAGCCAGGTTCTGAGCTGGGATGGTGCAGTGAGCTAAATAACGGTGATGGATCAAGCCCTGATCTTTGGACTGGGTAAGAGTGGTCTGCTTAATTCAGACACTCTGTTCATCACCACCCCCTTTTCTGAATCGTTTTTGGCCACTATAGGTGTGGCAGGGTATACTCAGACATGAGTCCCTTGCTCACTGCACCATCAGGATTCAAGCAAGCCGGGCCGACGACGGCTGAAATGCCAGAAACCGGTCCCCGGAAGCTTGTCTCCTTTCTGGTGAAGAATTGGCTTGGTAGTTTAGTCTGCCCTGTTCCCATGATGCACTGGGCCAGGGACAGACTGATTTGCATATAGCCAGGTTCTGAGCTGGGATGGTGCAGTGAGCTAAATAACGGTGATGGATCAAGCCCTGATCTTTGGACTGGGTAAGAGTGGTCTGCTTAATTCAGACACTCTGTTCATCACCACCCCCTTTTCTGAAACGTTTTTGGCCACTATAGGTGTGGCAGGGTATACTCAGACATGAGTCCCTTGCTCACTGCACCATCAGGATTCAAGCAAGCCGGGCCGACGACGGCTGAAATGCCAGAAACCGGTCCCCGGAAGCTTGTCTCCTTTCTGGTGAAGAATTGGCTTGGTAGTTCAGTCTGCCCTGTTCCCATGATGCACTGGGCCAGGGACAGACTGATTTGCATATAGCCAGGTTCTGAGCTGGGATGGTGCAGTGAGCTAAATAACGGTGATGGATCAAGCCCTGATCTTTGGACTGGGTAAGAGTGGTCTGCTTAATTCAGACACTCTGTTCATCACCACCCCCTTTTCTGAATCGTTTTTGGCCACTATAGGTGTGGCAGTGTATACTCAGACATGAGTCCCTTGCTCACTGCACCATCAGGATTCAAGCAAGCCGGGCTGACGACGGCTGAAATGCCAGAAACCGGTCTCCGGAAGCTTGTCTCCCTTCTGGTGAAGAATTGGCTTGGTAGTTTAGTCTGCCCAGTTCCCATGATGCACTAGGCCAGGGACAGACTGATTTGCATATAGCCAGGTTCTGAGCTGGGATGGTGCAGTGAGCTAAATAACGGTGATGGATCAAGCCCTGATCTTTGGACTGGGTAAGAGTGGTCTGCTTAATTCAGACACTCTGTTCATCACCACCCCCTTTTCTGAATCGTTTTTGGCCACTATAGGTGTGGCAGGGTATACTCAGACATGAGTCCCTTGCTCACTGCACCATCAGGATTCAAGCAAGCCGGGCGAACGACGGCTGAAATGCCAGAAACCGGTCCCCGGAAGCTTGTCTCCTTTCTGGTGAAGAATTGGCTTGGTAGTTTAGTCTGCCCTGTTCCCATGATGCACTGGGGCAGGGACAGACTGATTTGCATATAGCCAGGTTCTGAGCTGGGATGGTGCAGTGAGCTAAATAACGGTGATGGATCAAGCCCTGATCTTTGGACTGGGTAAGAGTGGTCTGCTTAATTCAGACACTCTGTTTATCACCACCCCCTTTTCTGAATCGTTTTTGGCCACTATAGGTGTGGCAGGGTATACTCAGACATGAGTCCCTTGCTCACTGCACCATCAGTTTTCAAGCAAGCCGGGCCGACTGCGGCTGAAATGCCAGAAACCGGTCCCCGGAAGCTTGTCTCCTTTCTGGTGAAGAATTGGCTTGGTAGTTTAGTCTGCCCTGTTCCCATGATGCACTGGGCCAGGGACAGACTGATTTGCATATAGCCAGGTTCTGAGCTGGGATGGTGCAGTGAGCTAAATAACGGTGATGGATCAAGCCCTGATCTTTGGACTGGGTAAGAGTGGTCTGCTTAATTCAGACACTCTGTTCATCACCACCCCCTTTTCTGAATCGTTTTTGGCCACTATAGGTGTGGCAGGGTATACTCAGACATGAGTCCCTTGCTCACTGCACCATCAGGATTCAAGCAAGCCGTGCCGACGACGGCTGAAATGCCAGAAACCTGCCCCCAGAAGCTTGTCTCCTTTCTGGTGAAGAATTGGCTTGGTAGTTTAGTCTGCCCTGTTCCCATGATGCACTGGGCCAGGGACAGACTTATTTGCATATAGCCAGGTTCTGAGCTGGGATGGTGCAGTGAGCTAAATAACGGTGATGGATCAAGCCCTGATCTTTGGACTGGGTAAGAGTGGTCTGCCTAATTCAGACACTCTGTTCATCACCACCCCCTTTTCTGAATCATTATTCAAGCCTTGGCAATAAGCCATACAGACTAAAGTTAAATGGGGTCCCACTATACATAAACAAACATAACTGTGCCCTTCCCCTAAATAGCCCCTCACATGTCCATACCATGCACAAACTTTGTTCACTCGCAACTTCCTGCCTCCATCTGTGACTGAACATACTTCCAAACGTTGCCTTCCTCTTTTCTTCCAACATCCCCCTAACCTCGCCCCCCATATCTCAACTGTTTATCAAACAGCCTTACTTCCTAAAAGAAAGTTGAAAAACTTGCACAACCAAACCATCTCAAGAAAAACCTCTAGATTTAGCTGTACCTCCCAAAAACCAGCTCTATGAATGCACCCGGAGTAACTGTCCAAACATGGTTCTCAACTGTAGCAAATAAAGCCCCAAACCCAAAATAGACAAATGCCCTCTATCAACTCTGAGGAAGTCTGTTGACTCAATTAAATATTTGGGTGGCATTACTAGCAAATACCCTCATCCCTGCAAAACCTCCTCACCTCTCTGTTATGTTTGTCTCGTGCCCTATCAATCGCTCCAGGTTTTTTTCGCACTCTACCCATTCCTTTGCAACAAAAGCTCCATCCAAACTATAGTCACCTCAGCCCACTTTCTTTTTCCTTCTAACAATACCTCCTCAATACTCTTTGAAATAGAGCCATGTTTACAAGGTCATTCTCCATTAAACTCTAGCAGTAAAAAGTCTAGGCATAGGGATCCTCTCTAGAGCAAGCACAGTTTTGGCAGTAGCTCATGGCATTGCATGCCACCTTTCCCAATCCATTTTATCTGCACTGCCAGGTTGTCAAAAGCAGGTTGTTTGCTAAATGTTCATCATTCTGCATGTTGGGCTGCCCATAGAGGCACGTTCACATCTCTATGTGCTCATGCCTAGTGACTGCAACGCCTCCCGCAATACAAAAATATTATACTGAGTGACCCTCAAGAAGTGACAATCCAACCCTCACGTATTTCCTTTAGCTATCAGACCTCCAACTTTCCAGTCACCATACCGAAGAAGAAGAACTTTATTGCATGATTAAAAGAAAACCGTTGCAAATACAAAATTTAAAATATCAAGAATTCATTAAAAGAGGAGTAAGTTGGTCCGATAAGAGTGGGGATAACCGGTGGATTCTGCCAAAACGTTATGCCGATGGAGGATCACAGGCTATGGGCCCCTCACAGAGTTTTCTAGCTGCATGATCTATAAACCTTACTAAAGTGCAGTTTAGTTTGGTGTTCCTAGGGTCAAAGCAGGCCAAGACTACTGCTGCTCTACAGGTTCTGATGGTTTTTGTATTCCAGAGGTGCTTTAGAAGGGCCCGTCTTTCAATCAGCAGTTTCGGGCAAAGGCATGTGATGTGTATGATGTCATATTTGTGATACCCACAAAGACGGCATAAGTCTCGGCCGTGCTCTCTTTTCCATTTTGGCAAGTGTACCAGCAGGTTTATGACACCCAGTCTCAATTTTAAAAAACTTAGTTTCGTTCGTGCAGTAAAAGATACAGTTAGGTACTGCTGTGGGGTCAACAGGGTGTAAGATTGCAAAGTCAACCAACCATGATTTCTTTTTGCTAGACGAGCCTTATCTTCCACTATTGAAAGTTGTTTTGTGCTTATTTTCACCAGCCGTTTGAATTCCTTCTGGCTTGCATGCATGCTCCAGAGGTCATTTAGGCATAAGGTTGTTAAGCTTTTTGCCCAATAGTCATGTCCTGCTTGCCATGAGTTCGTGTCAAGACTTGCCAACAGGTGGTGTCCTAAGCTTCCTTCCTTCGATGACCTCAATTTGTGGCAGCACACGAGAAATGTCATGGCTCTAGCGAGTGGTTGGTGGCAAATTCCCAGATCCAACCTAATTTGGGCTGGTGATGTTTGGGTTGGTAACTTGAACACTGATCTATAGATCTTTGTGATGATGTTGTCCAGTTGGCCACAGTCCAACCATTTTAGGACTTCACTGCCATAGGTTAGGGTTGGAATAATTTTTGCCTGGGCGACCTGTATTGTCGGTGCAAAAGTTGGGCCTTGTAGTTTCTTTTGAATTGAACCAATTGTGAAAGCAAGTGCGGCACCTTTCCTTTTTTGTTCCTTTAAGTAAGATTTGTATTTGTCATTATTGTTAAAATTCCTCCAAGGTACTTTTGACTTTTGGATTCTACGATACTTTCCTTGTTCAGCGTCCAAGACAATTCCTTTGATTTCCCTGGGCGAGCCGCCAAGATTTTGGTCTTCTTGTTGTTGATCAGGAGCTCGTTCTTCTCCGAATATTCAGAGGTAGCATCCAGGAGCCTTTGCATTCCGATCTTAGTTTTGCTGAGAAGAACCACGTCGTCAGTATATAAAAGATTTGACAGCAGCAAGCCAGATACTTTGGGAGCATGAGAATTGACCTTGTTAAGGGCTTTGGGAAGGTCGGATAGAAATAAGTTGAAAAGTGTCGGGGCCAGGACGCAACCCTGTTTTAAGCCTTTTTCCGTCGGAATTGGGCGGGATAGTCGTGAGCCGTCCCCGATCTTGATCCTGACCCATGTATCCTGATTTAGGAGTTGTATCGCTCTTAGGAGGTCAGCTGGAATGTTTAGTCTGGACAGCTTCTGCCAGAGCTTAGCTCTGTTCACATTATCAAAGGACGCTTGGAAGTCAATGAATCCCATATAGAGTGGGCAGGACCTGAACTTCGCTTGGTCAATCAGGCAGGAGAGGGTCATGAGATTGACTGAGGTGCCAGTATTCCTTGTAAAGCCAGTTTGATTTGGAGGAATTACAGAGTTGTCATCTGCCCATGCTCTGAGTGAATTGAGCAACACTCCCGCAAAGTACTTTGCTTCATTGTCGATAAGGGCGATGAGGCGGTAATTCTTTGGGGAATTTTTGTCCCCGCCTTTGAATGATTGGTGCAAGGATTGATCCACGCCAAGAGGCCGATATGATGTTATTCTGCAAGACTGAATTAAATAAGGTGCTTAGCTTCGCAGCCCGGAATGTTGCATCTTCCTTAAACAAGGCTTGAGGGATTCCTCCTGGACCTGGGGCACCGTCTTTCCGTCCCTTTTTGATACATTTTTCATTTTCTGCCTTCTGAATTGTTGTAAGCTCAATGATGCTTGGGGTCGAGAAACTCTCTTTTGTTGTGTCCGTTTTTTTCTTTTAGCATCGTTAAGACATTCCTTCATTGGGGGATTTAAGATGTTCGGGTCAGGTGCCCAATCAGCCCCTTTTTGAGCCGCTTTGTCTTTGGAGGGGAAGCTCTGGAACAGAGAATTTGCTTCCCTGTGGTTGAAGTGATGCTGGAGGAAATCAACCCGCTCTGACTCCAATATACATGAGGAAGCAACTTTGGGTACGCCCCCAGATACGCTATTGATTGTGCGCCAAAACCGGGCGGAGTTGTTCGTTATTATATCTTGCTGTAATTTGGCCCAGAAAGAGTTCCATTGATTTCTGCGTAGCTCACTTTTGACTTTCTTAAGGTGACCGCGGGCCACTCTCAATTTTGTTATTTTTGTAGGATCAGTTGGATCAGTTTTTAACGCCCGCCATGTCCGATTCATGGATCTTGTCGCAGATAGAATATCATGATTCGAGCTGGGCGTCAGCTTTTGCACAGTCTGGTTTATGAGCTTTATTGGTTTTGCATATTTGTCGGTGAGTTCACCATACCTGAACATACTCTTAATTTAGTCTCAGTTGCTATTCTAAAGCAAAAGGAGTGAGTGCCAAAATCCATACATTGTAATCCCAAAGCTGTTAATGCTTTCCTCAATGTCCCCAAAATGTATGCAGCCGAAAGCTTTCCACTATTTTCATGCCAGAAGACCTTCCTTTTCCTGTCCCTTTTCTAGACTTTTTGTACTAGTGCCGCGGGCATAACCTCTCATTCTGACACCGCTGCAGATTCTCACATTTTCCCCAACCAGACTGACCATTCTTGAACCTGGACAACCAAACTTACACCATTGTATTCATTCCCTCCTAATTTTTGGAACCCACCATTTCCGATACCCAAAATGTGCCAGCAAACAATCACACCATGACCCCTAAGAACAATACTGCTTCCTTACCATCTACACACATTTCCGGAACCTTAAGATTCTGAGAGTCACTGGTCCCGAACCTTAACTGTGCCTCCACTCCTTCATGCTCATCCTTCAAGCATACGCTTGCCCAATTCCTTTGCTGATCACTTCTAACCTCAATATATCTTCCCAAAAAATACCACACCAGCCAACTTGCCCACTATAGTCCCTGCTGAAAGACCCGATCAATTACCAACATTATACATTTTATCACATCCACACTTCCCCTACCTTTGCTGGCATCCCGCTTTCAGCCACCCAGCTTCAAAAATTCTTCCCATGCTGGCCCATAAACCTATCTTGTGGAATCTGACAAGGAACCCAGAACCAACTGCATCATGCAACCGGTCCAGCCTTTCACAAGTTAACTGGCATTGAGGTCTTGATCTCGTCCACCCATGGTGCAACCCCACAGAATTTCTGCCACATTGAACGAGAGAGAAAATAAGCCATTTCATCATCCACTCCCGCAATGTGCTGTGTCGTGACCCGAATGTGACATAAAAACACAAACATAAAAAAAATCAAGCACAACAACTTCATCTCCAGCAAGTATCTTGCTGAGTGTCTGTTAACAATGTTAATGACAGCCAAGTTAACAATGTTGAACAAGTCTGTTACTCCTCTACAGGCAAAATGTAGGTGGCCTAGAAGGACCTGTATATCCCGCACTTTCACATTCTCTTTCCCCAACATTTGATCAATCAGCACGATTTGCATTTAATTTTTTTCCACTAGCAAATGCACTTCCATTCTTCTGGAATCCAGTTCCATCCCTAAGAACGTCAAAAGATCACTTGAGCCACTATCTTGGCTGGTGCCAAGGGCACAACCAAATCCTGCATCAACTCCTAAAACTGGCCCAGTAGAACATCACACTGATCTGAACTTGGAGCACCCACTGGGTTGATATCACATCAACCCAGATGGGAACACATCTCTCCCATTATGAAAGAGCTACACTGGCTTCCTATCCCACAAAGATGTGCATTTAAAGTTGGTTGCCTTATCTTTAAGGCCTTGCATGGTGCTAGCCCAAAATTCATATCCAGACTTATTAAGAAATATTTACCTGCACAGAGCTTATGCTCTGCCCACAAGTACCTCCTAACCATTCCTTCCTATAAACAGAAAGGAAGAGGTGGCTGCAGGTTTGCAGTATTGGCACCCAGCTTCTGGAACACTCTTCCTCTGGACATTAGAACTTGCACGGAATTCCCTAGATTCCGTAGGCTACTTAAGACTTGGCTATTCACCCAAGGGATCACTGACAGAACATCGACAGACAAAATATTGAGAGGACAAAATATCGAGGTCAAAATATCGACTGAAAAAATATCGACTTCCTATCTTCAAACAGGTAAGTACAAAAATATCGACTCCAAAATATCGAGTGTAAAAAATATAGACTGTCAAAATATCGAATTTTTTAAATGTCTTAAACGTAAATTAAAAGTAATATATTAATAAATTAAATTAATTTAAACATATTTAAAATACTTAAATAAACGTAAAATTGAGAAATAATGAATGTAACTTTAAAAAAATATATATATTTTTAATATATATATATATATATATATATATATATATATATATATATATATATATTTTTTTTTTTTTCAATGATTTGATTGAGAAATGGAAGGATAAAGGAATATTGGACTTTAAAGATTGGAAGAACCTGAAGTGCGATTTCCCTCAAATTGCAACGTTCTATCACCTACCAAAGGTGCATAAGAGCAAAATATGGCCTCCTGGTAGACCAATCGTGTCTGGTAAAGACAGCTTATTGGAGAAAACTTCGAGCTATATCGACAGCTTCATTGCCCCATTTGTGAAAGATCTCAGTTCGTATCTTAAGGATACAAAAGACTTTTTGAGAATTATACAGGATGTAAAATGGGAAGAGGACATGATCCTAATAACTTTGGACATTGCCAGCCTATATACGTCTATTAGACACACAGACGGTCTCATGGCAATGAAAAGCTTCCTAGAATACAGACCTATTAAGTATCGAAGCCACAACGCTATGTTGTTGGCGCTCACAGACTTCTGTTTAAGAAATAACATCTTTTTGTTCGCAGGCAAACTGTATTTACAACTGCAGGGGACCGCGATGGGCACGTGCTTCGCCCCCAGCTACGCGAACCTATTTGTGCGCTGGTGGGAGAAGCACGTGGCCTGGGCGGGGAAAAATGACAGGTGAATGGACAACATCGTCCTGTGGACCCGCTACATCGACGACTTGTTCTTGGTGTGGCGGGGACCACAGAATGAGGCTGAGAAATACATCTCTGAATTGAACCAAAATAACCTGAATCTCAGTTTCACAAGCAATGTTAGCAAGAGTGAGGTATTCTACTTGGACCTCCGGGTCTATGTGGAAAATGACAGAATACAAACCGCCGTCTATAGAAAACCAACGGCGGGCAATACTATATTGCACTCACGCAGCTACCATCCCGCAGTGTCATAAATAACATCCCCTTGGGAGAGTTTTTGCGAATGAAACGCAACTGCTCAACCACACAGGAGTTTGAGAGAGCCAAGGAACAGTCCAAGAGAAGATTCTCACAGAGAGGTTATGGGAGAGGAATTTTGGATCAAGCAGAAGTGAGAAGCAATCTAGTGGAGAGAAAAGACCTGTTAACTGATAAACCCAGATCTCCAGACGCTAAGATCAGACTAATCACTGACTTTTCAGAAAAATCCCCAGAAGTCTTCCATATAATGCGGAAGAACTGGAAGATTTTGAAATCAGATTCTGTAATCGGGAAGTCGATATCTGATTATCCTCTAATCACATATAGAAAGGGGAATTCTTTTAAAGATCACTTAGTGAACAGTCACTACGAAAAGAAAAGAAAGAGAAAAGTAACTGTTTCAGGCTTCTTTCCTTGTATTAAGTGCAAGGCCTGTAAAAACCCTCAAAAGGTCAAGGAATATCAAATTCCAGGCAGGAAAAAGAAGGGTAGAATAACGAAATTGGTAAACTGTAACTCTGACTATACGGTCTATTGTCTGATATGTCCCTGTGGGAAGAGATATGTAGGGAGCACAGTAAAACCAACTAAACTCAGGGTCCTTGAACATATGAGGGCTATCACCTCAAAGGATCCAAGCTACCCAGTAGCCCGTCATTTCGAACAGGAACATAACAGCAATAGCAATCTCTTGACCTATTTCATTTTGGACCAATTAGTCAGAACAGAAAGAGGGGGCAACTGGGTGAAAAAACTAAGAACTCTAGAATCAAGATTTATCATCCAGTTACAAACCAAGACCCCGGGAGGGATGAATAATGAGGAAGAGATGTGGACTCACATCTAAATAATCCCTTCAAGTCTCTTACACTATTTTCTTGTAAACCTGGAAAAATAGACATCTATACTGCCTTTCTTTAGACAGAGGTGTCTGCCTCGCTACCACATATATTTTTTAAAAAAAGAATTTATTTTGCTCATTGGTGAATCACTGTGACAATTCCAAACAGTAATTGTATGAATGTTCAAAAGTATATTGTTATGCCCATTCAGGGCTTGATTGTACTATATTTCAATAATTATGGTTTGTCTCTTAATGGGCCATGGTACTGTGAACCTTTCGCGATGTTCATTGAGAAATCGCAGTGAACACCTCGTTTCAAAGGCACCCGGGGCACTGGTGCCATTAAAATACAAATAGAAAGCATAGGATGCTGCATATTGATGAAAACGTAATTTCAGATGTGATTATGTTGAGATTTTTACTAAACCAACATTCTGATATACATGAGTGCTCCTAATGCATTGGAATTGACAAATTACAGTTAGCATATAAGCAGTTTTAAGATGGCCGCCGTGAAAGTGATGAAATAATTACAACATGTGCCTTTTTTTATGTTGATGTTTATTTTCGTTGAAAACACGTGACTTATGACAATCACGGCTTCGTTTAAAATAATGGTCAAAATCAATGTCAGTTCACACTGACGAAGGCGGCAACGCCGAAACGCGTTTGTAGACTGATTTTGCTGACAAGGTTTTTGTGAATTAAAGACCTGGCGAGCCTACGCTATATTGACTTGGAGTGCTCTCATTTTTGGAAAAACCCGAGGATTGGGGGATTTCGGCGTTGTTTAATATATATATATATACATATTATTTACAAAACATATACAATATTTTTACCGTAGGATATCAAAAGGGTTGCATTTACTGTAACGACTCCAGTGAGTGCCACAGTAGGGAAAGCATTAGATAGCGTAGGGGTAAACATTGCTATTTCCACTCCAGAGAGTGCAAAAGTAGTGAAAGCGTTGGATAGCGTAGGGGTAAAAAATACTATTCCCACTCCAGAGAGTGCAACAGTAGGGAAAGCGTTGGATGGCGTAGGGGTAAAAATTACTATTCCCACTCCAGAGAGTGCAACAGTAGGTAAAGTGTTGGATAGTGTAGGTGTAAAAATTACTATTCCCACTCCAGAGAGTGCAACAGTAGGGAAAGCGTTGGATAGCGTAGGGTTTAAAATTACTATTCCAACTCCAGTGAGTGCAACAGTAGGGAAAGCGTTGGATAGCATAGGGGTAAACATTACTATTCCAACTCCAGAGAGTGCAACAGTAGGGAAAACATTGGATAGCGTAGGGGTAAAAATGACTATTACCACTCCAGAGAGTGCAACAGTAGGGAAAGCGTTGGATAGCGGAGAGTTAAAATTACTATTCCCACTCCAGCGAGTGCAACAGTAGGGAAAGCGTTGGATAGCGTAGGGGTTTAAATTACTATTCCAACTCCAGTGAGTGTAACAGTAGGGTAAGCATTGGATAGCGTAGGAGTAACAATTACTATTCTAACTCCAGAGAGTTCAACAGTAGGGAAAACATTGGATAGCGTTGGGGTAAAAATTACTATTACCACTCCAGAGAGTGCAATAGTAGGGAAAGCGTTGGATAGCGTAGGGGTAAAAATTACTATTCCCACTCCAGTGAGTACAACAGTAGGGAAAGCGTTGGATAGCGTAGGGGTAAAATGTACTATTATCACTCCAGTGAGTGCAACAGTAGGGAAAACGTTGGATAGCGTAGGGGTAAAAATTGCTATTCCCACTCCAGTGAGTGCAACAGTAGGGAAAGCGTTGCATAGCGTAGGGGTAAAAATTACTATTCCCACTCCAGTGAGTGCAACAGTAGGGAAAGCGTTGGATAGCGTAGGGGTAAACATTACTATTCCAACTGCAGTGAGGGCAGTAGGGCAAGTAAATACTTCTTATTTAAATATAAATAATATAAATAGAAACACCAATTTCAAATTAATTAAAATATTTTACAATTGTCTAAAATATAATAAATAATCAATTTAAAATACAAATAAAAATTATTTAATAATAAAAATTACCTACTAATAGTAATTATTTACCTATTAAAAATAAAATAATTAACAATTTAAAAGTATTTTTAAAGATTACCTCAATACATTTTTTATTCAAAAATGTAATTACTTACAATTAAATTACTTCACAAGCTATTCCCCTAAAAAACACACAACCCACTACAGAAATTAATTTAATAAAAGTAACATAATTATCAATTAATCAATTACAATAAATTTCAAAATATATTTTAATGAATTACAAATTAACAATTAATTTACGATTAATTCTAAATAAATACTAATAATTAAAATAACATATTTAAACATTTATAATTAAATCACTTCCCACCCTATCCCCCTATAAACCACCAACCCACTACATAAAAAAATAATACCATTAACATATTTATCAATTAATCAATTAAAATTAATTACCAATTATATTTTAATTAATTGCCAATTAATAATTAATTAACAATGAATTCTAAATAAATACCCAAAACTTAAATTACATATTTAATAATTATAATAAAATTACTTCTTACCCTATTCCCCTACAAACCCACAACCCGCTACATAAAAAAATTAATAACATTTACATATTTATCAATTAATCAATTAAAATTAATTACCAATTATATTTTAATTAATTGCCAATTTTCAAATAATTAATAAATAATTCTAAATAAATACCAATAACTAAAATAACATATTTGATTTATTATAATTAAATTACTTTCCACCCTATTCCCCTATAAACCCACAACCCACTACAGAAGACTGGGTCCAGCGTATGGCCGGCGCGTGGGTGGGTGCGGTGATGAGTTGTTTTAGGCCAAGGTTGGCAAGGTTGTCGATCAGGGTGGCAGAGTTGGTGTTGTTGTTGTTCTCGAGGTGGAATTTCAGGTTCCCGAGGAGGATGTAGTCCATGGAGGTGAGTGCTTGGGTGCTGGCGAGGTCGGCGATGGAGTCGCTGAATTGAACCCGGGGTCCGGGGGGTCTGTAGATGAGTGTTCCTCTGAGGGTGGTGTTGGGGTCTGTGTGGATCCGGAAGTGCAGGTGTTTGGCGGTGTTGAGGGTGTCGTCTGCGTGGGTGGTGACCTTGAGGGTGGACTTGTGGATGATGGCTATTCCTCCTCCGGTTCCATTGGCGCGATCCCTGGGTGTGATCTTCTAACCGTCCGGGATGGCTTTGGCGATGTCGGGCGCCGAGGAGTCGTTCCACCTGGTCTCGGTCAGGAAGGCCACGTCTGGGGCGGAGGTGTCGAGCAGATCCCAGAGCTCGATGGCGTATTTGCGTGCGGAGTGGGTGTTCAGGAGTATGCAGCGGAGGTTGTTGGTTCCAGTCCTTGGAGGTTTGATGGTTCTGTCGCAGGTGAAGCTAGGAGAAGGGTCCGTTGGTCCGTTTTGGGGTGGCCTGGAAGCAGGTGTGGTTTCGGCTGGTGTTGAGTGGGTGGAGGCTGCTGATGTCGTGGTGGATTCTGGTGTCATGGCATTCGCGGGGTCCAGGGGTTCTGGCGCTGGGCGCGGTCCAGGCTCAGGCTGGCACAGACAGGCTTGCCTTAGGCGCGCCTTTGGTGCGCCAGTGGCGTGGCCGCGCAGCTGCCGCCATTTTAAGGGGAGCTGGGAGGGAGGAGCAGCTGGGAGGTGGGAGGCAGGGGTTAGAGAATGGGTGCGGGGGGCCACAGTGGCAGCAGTGGTGGAAAAAGTGAGCAGTGGGCACGGGGGCGAGGAAAAACAGCACCCAGGAATGGGCAGCAAAAAAACAAGGGTGCAGAGCACAAGCGCTGGTGGAGCTGCAGCCGGGGGGTAGCGACCTACCTGGCAAGGTCAAGGGTCGCTCTCCTCACCGCGCAGCTGCTGCCAAATTAAGGGGAGCTGGGAGGGAGGAGCAGCTGGGAGGCAGGAGGCAGGGGTTAGCGAATGGGCACGGGGCAGGCCGCAGGGGCAGCAGAGGTGGGAAAAGTGTGCAGTGGGCATGGGGGGCGAGGGAAAACAGCACCCAGGAATGGGCAGCAAAACAACAAGGGTGCAGGGCACAAGCGCTGGTGGAGCTCCAGCGGGGGGGGAGCGACCTACCTGAAATAAGAAATTTTAACATAACATAACACTATAAAAAAGTCATCAAAATAATGGGTCATGTTGTTTGTTACCATGAAGGAACAACAAATAGAACTGCCCAGGGGCAAAGCTTTGTCAACAAAAAAGAAGCTACCAAACTGACTCCCCAACAGTTCAAAATCTGAAGGGAGCACTGGAAGCAACTTAAACTTAGACTTGATGTCACACTTGCCATACGTGTCCCGGGGTCCAACTTGTTGATCAGTGTATTGGCTGAGTCAACCGAAGCATAGTGCACCTTTCTCAGCTCCTCAAGAATTATATAATTTTCTGATTTCCCTTCTAGACAAGACAAGTGTGGAATCAGTCTGAGTTCCCCCTCTTTCTTCTTTGGGACCACCTTGATGGGGTAAACAATCAAATGTGCTCAGGATCAGTCCACAAAGTGGTCCTCTATTCTCCCTTCTTGTTCCTCTTTCATCAATTTGGCCCACACAAACACCCTATGACCCAGCAGAGAATGCACATTTTCTGCCCAATGCCACTCATTCAGACCTTCTTATCTTAAGTTCAATCCAACCTGAAATCCTTCCAACAACATCTATGTATTTCCCCCTACCAACCCTAGAAATCAAATGTTTGACCAGTTCAATCTAATTGGCATATGATCCTTTTCCACCCTTCTCACTCTCACCCACTATCCTTGCCCTGCTGCCATCGCCCTACAGACTGATCCTGTGCGACAGTGGCCTGAAATGTATGACTGTGTGCTTTCTTTTGCATTTGAGGCAATCATTACGCTGACAGATTTAACAACTGTATGAGGGAGGTCAGCGATTGGATGAGTAGGATTTGCCGCAAGTTAAATTCCACAAAAACAGAAGCATGCACCATGATGAAAGATACATCTTTCTGGCTGCCTTTATGATAGCTACAAGAGCTTGATGATGGGCCCAAACCAAATAGCAAGGTTAGGAGCCTGGGGGTAATGATTGATGATAGGCTCACATTTAAAGATCAAATTAATTACATGCTCTCATCCTCCATTTGTATTTTCAAAACGATAAAAAAGATTGCCCATTTGCTTTCCTTTGACTTATTAAAAACAGTTGGCATTGTTCTTGTACTGGCCTGTCTAGACACTTGTAATAGACTCCTTCAAGGTCTTCAAAAACATCTTAAAAGACTGCAAACTGTGCAGAACATGGCAGCTAGATTGCTTTATAAAATACCAAGGTTTGAATCTGTTTCTCTTGCACTAAAACCTTTGCATTTAAGGCATTGTGCCATGTTCACAAATCCCTATTTGGAACCAGCCCAGACTACTTAAAAAGAAATCTTACCTGGTATATCCCTAATAGATTTTTTAAGATCTAGCTCCTCTAAAAACTTGGTAGTTCCTTCCTACAAAGGAGAGTGATGTGGTGTCAGGGGCTTTATTAGAAACACTGCCACCAAATGGAACGGTCTCCCTCTCTTTTTTATACCAGAACTTTTTGCTTTTAGGAAGAAGCTAAAAAAGTGGCTTTTACCAACTGACCTTTTTTATGTCCTTAGGTTTCACAATTAGCGACATGATGTTTCCGGATAAATGATGCGCTCTATAAATATTTTCAATATCAATATCAATACAGGTAATAGAAAAACTCCTTCATGCATGAACCCCTAGTGAAGGCCCAGCATGCAATTGTTTTCGTCCCCACTTCTCTTCCAACTGAACCCAGCCCCACCTCAGGTGGGTCGTCTCTGAAAGGGCTTGTAGATTATGGGACACCCACTGGCACTGAATGTCATTGGTTCTGGCCTCTCTGACATAATCGCCTATAAAAACAACTCATCCGCATCAGGGAATGCCCTAAATTTTTTGTCATACTTCACACAAGCCCATAAACCAAAAAACAACTGTGTCTTCCTTTCCACATCTGAGTATTTAAACAAACCCATCCACTCCCCTATGCAACACTTTTTCTAATTCGAAAAATTCCCCTTTCGAGATAATCTCCTTTGTCATTGCCAAAGAAGGCACCAGGGCACCTAGCTTGCCACTTGCCACTGGCCTCCAGTTCCTACTTGTTCCAACCAGGTCCAGTTGCTGCCTTTTGACCAGCTGACACTGTCACTGCCCAGGTTTTCCTACCTGGGGTTTTCTCACTCACCTCTCTTCCCACCAACAGAAGCCTTGCCCCACAAGACCTACTTATTGAAGTACAACCGCGCAGCAAATGCATGCAGAGGGCGAACTACTGGCATGCCAAAGGCAAGCCAAAGGGCAAGCCATCCTGCACCTGGACAGCGCCCAGTGCTAGCAACCCTGGCCTCAAAACCATCCAATGCAACACAACAACCACATATACTACTGTAGCTAATGAATGCCTCCACTGCTCCTCCACCATCCTCTGGACCTCAACAACACACACTGGCAAAGGCTGCTGCAATGCATCCTCTAGCAGCACAGTAGGATCTTCGCTCTGCACTCATTGTGCTTTCACCTGCAGCACCTCAGATGCTGACACTACCGCCTTCAAACAATCACCGCAAGCCACCACCTCCACCCAACACCAGCTGCCTACCGTGCGCCTCAATGTCCGATCTCTCAGGGAAAACTCCCAAAAAAGCTGGAACTTCCTCCACAGCAACACATCTGACCTTCTCTTTCACCACCACCACCCACACAACCTAGCTCAATGGTCTGACCGCTACAATATACATTTTGATATATCCACCCACCAAGCCACTCCACGAGAAAGAACCAAAGCACCATCAAGACACTGGGGTGAAATATCAGAAGAAACTGGACCAAGCCCCTAAAGGCACACCCACCCAACCACACCAGGAACCTCAACGTCAATACCATGATCTTTAATAAATGGCTCACCAACTGCTCCAATTACATTGCTCCCACTAGAAACAAGATCTACAAAAACAACAAACAATCCAACAGGTACATAAACGGCCTCATTGCGGCTTGACAAAACAACCTCAAGCTCAAAAAACAAAGCCGCCTTCAACCTGTACCACCAACGACTATGGGCCTCAAAGAAAAGGGTACTAACTCTCAGTCTCGAAGCCAGCTCCAACAATGGCAAAGAACTCTTCACCATCGTCAAGGAGTCTTCCAATCCCGCAGCTGCCAAAAATTACATAATCCCATCCTAAGCAATCTGCAACGATCTATCAAACTTCTTCAAACAGAAGATTGCCAGGATCTATGACACATTTTACCCACAGCATACCGATATGAACATCCCAGACCAGCTGGACATCTCTTTCTTTACCTCCTGGTCCTGTCTTCCCATCCCATTCCTAAACAGTGAACATTTAGTCTGCTCCCCAGAAACCTAATACATAGCAGAGCTTTCAGCACTTCTCCCAACATGGTGCCAACAATCAGGTGACGATATAGGGGAAAGTGCATCATACTACATCCTGTTAATTTTTTTCGGACTCTCGTCCGTTACCTTTTGCCTTGGGGAGCTATTGGTCAGGTGAGTACTGTTATCTCTGTATTTTATGTTTTTCTTTGGCGGCCTGCTGTAGTGGCTGTTTTTCTCTTGTGTGGGATAATGCTTGAATATGTTGCTTTTTCAAGGCCAGCAATAGCGGCTGCTTGTGCCTCTTTGTGTTGTTCGGCCCCTCACTCACTTGTACGCTGCCTGCCTTAGTGGCCGCTCCTTTTTTGTATGGTCCTATCGCACAATGCTTTAGCGGGCGAGATTCCTCCGTGGTCTTTCCTGTGACCCTTACCGTCCTTTGTGATTTCCGCATCCCCTGGGTATGTTTTGGGCAGCCAGACGTATTTGTATGCGTCTGCCCCCTTGCCTGATAGTGCGAGAGGTCGGGAGCTCAGGACTTTGTTTCTTTGAAAATGGGTCAGTTTTCTGTTGGTTCCTGCCTCTCCTGGTTGTGTTTAATGCCCCTGTCACTTTACCTGCTCTGCCATGGATCCAGGTATTTCTGGTGCTGCAGCTCCTACTTTGGATGCCCTGCGCCTCCAGATTAATGAAGCGGTTCCTACTGCTTTCTGGAAGCGGCTGGCCCTCAGGCAAGGTGCCTCGTGGGTCTCTTGTTTTGCCTGACCCTTCAACTAATAGTGTGGGGACCGAGGAGGATGATTGTGTGCATGGTCGCTTTGTTCAGGGTGCAGACCTCTCTGACTTGTTTGACCATTTGCCTGGAAATTTGGGTTTCCCTACTCCTGTGCCGGATGTCCTGGAGGATGACTTTTTACTCAATATCGCCAGTCGAATCCTGAGTCCTTACCCTTGCATGGAGCTGTGCGCAAGGTATTTGCACATGAGTGGAAGGATGTTTATAAGTCCATCTTCCCTCGCTTTTTGGGTAAGCAATATCCATTGGAGGGGTTTGCTACTAAGTCCTCTCTGTCTGTCAAGGTGGACAATTTGATGGCTGGTCTTTCCACACAGGGTTTGGTTCTGTCTGATGATGCCCTTCCTTCTGATGCTGTGGATAAGCAGGTGGAGGGGGCGGTGAAATGTTCCTACGCTGCTTCCAACTTTGCGGTCAGAGCAAAATCCTACTCCAACTAAGTGGTCCAGTCACTGCTGAAGGATTTAAAGGCCCTGGCTCTTCTTTTGCAGGATGAGGAGGAAGCCTCCTCTCTCTTGGCCCTCATGAAGCTCCAGGTGCACTATTTGTCGGACATTTCTTTCGACAATTTGGGTGCCACTGCGGCTGCTTCTGGGGCTTCGATTGCTGCTAGGAGTCATATATGGATGTGTTCTTGGAAGGCGGAGTCCTTTCAGAAGTCAGTCCTGCTTATGTTGCCCTTTGTGGGGTACAGGGTGTTCGGGCCCAGGCTGGAGGATTTGGTCAAGCAATCGGTTGAGAACGACAAGCGTGTGGCCCTTGTTTGCCCTCCTTCTCGGGGCGAAGGTTTGGCTACCCCATGTCTTTGTTTTTTTTCTACTCAGAGTGCTCTGCAGCTCTATCGTGGCAGGTGTCATGGCTGGGGGGGCACTAGTGGTGCCAAGTCCCAGGCCCGGCTGGTGGTGCTGTCTCCGCTGCTTCTCCTGCACAATGACTGTCTGCCTTTTCCGGTTGGGGGTCGCCTCCGCTTTTTTCTGCATCAGTGGTTGACTCTTCCTGATGCCTGGGTGGTGCGAACTGTGTCAGCAGGTTATTGGATCGCGTTTTCCTCTCCTCTCCCACCAGTCTTCTGGGAGACCCCTCTGCCCCGTCACCCTGTGAGGTGGTCATCCTTGCTGGAGGGTGTGCACCTTCTGTTGGAAAAGGTGGCTATTGTGGAGGTTCCTCCTCTGGAGCGGGGCAGGGATTGTTATTTCATCTTATTCCTGGTCTCCAAGAAGGATACAACGGATCTGCGCCCTGTCTTGCATCTGAAATGGGGCAATCTCTACGTTACCAAACGTACTTTCAGAATGGTTACTTTGCTGTCTGTCCTGCATCTGGTGCTCCCATGGTGTTTCCTTGCTTCCTTGGATCTGATGGACGCTTATCTGCATGTCCCTATCCATCCTGCGGAGCTACATTATCTCCGTTTTGCTGTGGCCTCTCAGCATTTTCAGTTCAGGGTGCTTCCTTTCGGCCTTTCATTGGTGCCATGGGTTTTCATGAAGCTCTTGGCCCCTCTGATGGTATTCTCCATTCCAGGGGTCTTCAGGTTTTCCCTACCTCGATGATTGGTTGATTTTCTGTCAGATGTGGACCAGGTGTGTCATCTTCTGGAGTCCTTTGGGTTCCTCATAACCACTGGAAGTCCTCCCTGCTGCCCTCCCAGACTCTGAAGTTCCTGGGGGCTTTCTTTCACATGGGTCTGGGGATGGTGTTCCTCTCCCTGGAGAGACAGTTGACTATGTTCCGTCACCTTTCGTGGGTCTGTCCTAGTCCCCTGTGTCTGCCCGGGTCTGGTTGCAGAGTCAAGGGGAGATTGCTTCCACTCTGCATCTCCTCCCTTGGGCCCGTCTGCATTTGTATCCCCTCCTGCATCACGTCCTGGCCCTCTGGGATCCTGCCTCTCAGGACTACAATGCTCTTATTCCCATCATGCCGGGGATTCGGGCTGCTCTCCAATGGTGGTTGTACCCTTAGTCTCTTTCCCAGGGGTTCGACCTTCTTCCTCCTACGGCCGTGCTAGTGTTATCCACTGATGCCCGTGCTGTGGGTTGGGATGCGGTCTTGGGTGCTTCCAAGGCTCAGGGTCAGTGGTCCCAATTCGCATCTTTCCAGTACTCAAACTGGAAGGAGCTGCGGGCAGTTTGGTTGGCTCTACTGTGGTTTGCTCCTCTCCTTCTGGACCGTGCTGTCCTGGTCCTGACCAAAAACCAGATGGTTTGGGCGTATGTGAATCGTCAGAGGGGCATGAGCTGGTCTCTGTTTCTCCTTTCCAGGATGATCGGTCTTTGGGCTGAGCAGAGTCTCTTGTCTCTGATGGCTGTCTATCTTCCGGGGAGGGAGACTGGGCCTACAGACTCTCTGAGCAGGGTGTCCCCTTCCTCTGTGACCATGTGTCTGTCCCCAGTTCTGTTCGATCAGATTATCCTCCGGTTCCACCTCCCCTGGCTTGATCTGTTTGCCTCAGAGGAGTCGGCCCTTCTGCATTTTTACAGCCTCGTTCCTTCTCGGCTGGCCTGGGCTATCAAGGCTTTCTCCGTTCGGTAGTAAATGGGTCTCCTATTTGCCTTCCTGCCATTTGCTTTGATCTCCTGGGTCCTCAGGAAGGTTCAGTAGGACTGGGTGGAGGTTCTTCTGGTGGTGCCGGAGTGGTCCCATCGTCCTTGGTTTCCCTTTCTTCTGACTTTGTCTGTGTGCCCATATTGGCAGTTTCCCCCGTGTCCCTCCCCTCTGAGGGCTCTTATTTTCTGCATGTCCTCCCTGTGCTGCCTCCGGCTGGGGGTTTGGCACTTGAAAGGTTGAGTTTGTTGGGTCAGGGTTTTACTGTTGAGGTTGCCCAGTGCATCCAGTTGTCTAGGCGCCCTTCCACCTTGAGGTCCTATGACCGTCATTGGAAGAACTTCTCCAGGTGTCTTGGGAAGGGTCTGTCTTCCTCCTGTGTGGCTGTGTGAGTGCTGCACTTCTTGCGGGATGGGTTTGTCCTGGGGCACGTTGTCTACATGCTCCGGACACAATTGGCTGCCATTCTGGGTTTTAGGGGTTCTTCTGTGTCTTCTGTCTCCCCTTTGGTGGCTCGCCTCTTATGGAGTTTTTTGATTCAGCGGCCTGTCTCTCATTCTCCTGTGCCGGCCTGGGCTCTTCCCCTGGTTCTTCGGGCCTTGACGGGCCTCCTTTTGAGCCTCTGCTCTCAGTGGACCTTAAGTTTCTTTCAGCTAAGGTTCTTTTTCTGGTGGCCATTACTTCTAGGCGGCGGGTTGGTGTGCTTGGTGCTTTGATGGCTTCCCCACCTTTTTCCGTTTCTGCTCTGACAAAGTAATTCTTCATCCTAATCAGTTTTTTCTGCTCAAGGATTTGTCTTCTTTCCACTGTCAGGAGGATATTGTTCTCCCTGTCTTTTTTCTAGACCCCTCGTCCCCAGAGGAGGTGGTTCTCCGTTCTTTGGATGTGCTGAGGGCTCTCCACATCTATTTGGATCAGACCAGTGGTTTTCGGAAGGTGGATTCCATGTTTGTCACCTACGGCCTCTCTGGGAAGGGTCTTCGGCCTTCTTTGTCCACCTTGTCTCGTTGGGTTAAGGGTGCTGTTGTTTTGGCTTACGAGTCTGCTTAGTGTCCTCTCCCTTCTTCGGTCCAGGGTAGGTCCACCCGAGGTGTCTTCTCCTCCTGGGCTTTGTTCAGGGGTGCCTCCTTGCATGACATTTGCATGGGCTTCTCCTCATACTTTTGTTTCTCATTATCGTTTTCAGTTGGGGGTGGCGGCCTCGGCTGCTTTTGTCACTCATGTTTTGACTGCTGTACATGGCTTATGATTTGTACTGATTGGCCTGTTTGCCACATTCTGTGGTCTTTTTTTCTTGCAATCACCATGTGCTTGCATATGGACTCACTGTTCAGGAATGGGACGGGAGGACAGGACGAGGAGGTAATGCCTGGTTACTCACGGGTAATATTCATTACTCCAAATCCTGGTCTTCCTGTTCCATTCCTGAGCCCTTCCCTCCCTGGGGTTTGTTTGTGGTGATTGTTTTTGGTTTCTGTTTTTTTTTGGTATTCTCAGGATGTGGTATAACGCACTTCCGCCTATACCCTCACCTGATTGGTTGCGCCATGTTGGGGGAAGTGCTGAAAGCTCTGCTATCTATTAGGTTTCTGGGGAGCAGACTAGCTGCTCACTGTTCAGGAATGGGACGGGAAGACCAGGACTCGGAGTAATGAATATTACTGGTGAGTAACCAGGCATTGCTAAGCAACTGGAAGCCCCTCTTGAACAAAGAAACCCACCACCCTGATGAACACCATCCACTTAGCAGCCCCCTCAAACCCATGACCCCAAATGATATACAACTGAGGCTTTTGCACCAACCACAGCATAGAGATAGCCTCATTGCAGCCACCAATGACATCAGAAGTGTTTTTGACTGAGGCGAAGTGGCCACGGTCTTCTTCCTCGACCTCTACGCAGCTTTCAATTTGGTCTCTCACAAGTCACTCATCAGAAGGTTTCAGCACTTGAGTATCTGCGGACTCCCTCCAGTAGACATCCTGCTTCCTCACAGACAAAACTCGATGAGTTGGACTACCCCCTACACCTCAGTACCCAAGAAACTCATCTGCAGAGTCCCTCAAGGAACATCGCTCAGCCCAACTCTCTTCAATGTCTACATAACTCCCCTCATAGACATTGTCAGAGCCCACAGCATCAAAATAGTATGCTAAACCAATTACACACAAAACATCCTCACCCTTGTCAGCTCAACCTGCACTGCCAAAGCAAACTTCACCAACTGCATGAGAAACATCACTGCTTGGAATAAAAACAACTGCCTCCAGCTCAACACAGACTCCCCACTCCCCTGGGATAGCTCTTGGTGGCCCTCTGAACCTGAAAGCAGACTATGCCAAGAACTTTGGGATTATCCAGGGCACCAACCTCTCTATGAGCAAACAGGTAAATGATGTCTCCTTATCATGCTTCCACATCCTGTGAATGCTTTTTTAGATTTCCAAGTGGATCCCACTGAACACCCGAGAAATGGTCACCCAGGCTCTTATCAGAATTATATTTGATTTAAAAAAAAGCCCTCAAAACGGGAATCCCAGCCCATGTCTTATGCAACATCCAAGCTGTCCAGAACCCTGCCACTAGAGTCATCCTGAGCATCCTGCAAAATTACCACACCTCAACAATCTTCACTTGCTCCCAGTCCAGAAAAGATGTAATTTCAAACTAATCACCCACGTCAACACTGGTCCAGCGTATCTCAATCTTCTCCTCAACTTTTACTAACCCATCTGACACCTTTGATCTGCATCCTAGGCAAGAGCACACCTCCTTCGCAACAAGAAGACCAGCAGCGGAGGACACTCCTTCTCATACCTCACAGCCAGGACCTAGAACAACCTAGGGAAACACCTCAGAACCTCCCACTCCCTCATGGACCTCTAAAAAACCTCAAGACATGGCTCTTCCAGATATAAAAGGCATGATTCCTACTCCACCTCAGCCCTGACCTACTCAGTGCTTGGATACCCTCACAGATGATTAGCCACGCTCTACAAATTACCATAACATACTGTAATTAGTAAGGCCCATACAGGCAATTTGTCGTGCTTTATCTCCTTAATTTCTTTTGCCCCTATATCCTCCTTCATGTTCACCTTGAACTGCAATTTACCCTCTGCGTTACCGCCTCCCATGTCTGTCCCCTGATCCCGCATATACATACCCTGAGATAAATGCATCTACTTGCCTCCCTGCATAGAATCTATTTTGCCTTGGCTAGCTCTGTGATACTCTATGATGGCAAAGCATATAGAATATGTACATCTTCCAATGACCAATAGTGAGCTAATGTACTCTGTTAAAGTAAACAGGTTCTAAGATAAGAAAATGCAAGGGTTGCTCAAAAGACCTCACCTGTGACTTGCAATTGCATTCAAGCTCAACAGTATGTGGCTGGTAGTCCCTATTAGCGCACCATATATGGATGAGACAAAGATTTCACCTTAAATCTCCTGACTACTAACATAAAGCTTGGAAATACCCCAATTTCACAATCCGGACATGTGGGGTGCACCACCCTGCATCATAAAGGTATCACGTGATGTTGGCTTTTTCTGATTGGCTCAGTTCATAATGATTGTGCAATATGTACCCTCTAACAATGTACATGTGATATATTGGTCTCTAATTATTGAGAAATTCTGCTGTGTTTGTGATTTTATCTAGCACATAATGAAACACCTTTTTGCGGTTTGCTAGAATAAAAGATTGTGATGTACTTCTCCAAATTAGGCATTTGGTCAATGAGTTCAACTGCCTTTGTGCTCCATTAATAAAACATTTCTTTCCTTATTTGAGCTAATAGAGTCTGTTTCTGATTTTCATGTATACTTCTACACTCCCAGTCTCCGTCTCCCATGTCCACTGATTGTACAAACACCACTGACTTTGTACTTCTGACCACTTTTTGAGCAACCTTACCTGGCCTCAAGGTCAGGGCCTGCTGCACAGCTTGCATTCCTGATACCATCTTTGCCTCCATCGTAACTGAAAACACTCTCTACTCACTTTGACTTGGCACACCTTCTGCAAAACATCAACTCCCTCTTGCCTGTTAGACTGCTCACACCCATGACATATCATTGAACGTGGTTCACCACACCTGCTCTTGCCCCCCTACCTCGCAAATCTCTCCTTCCTCAGATTCTCCTTCATTGTAGTCCAGAACTATTTGTGTCACGTATCTCCATACCGATTTCTAAACCACTTGTTTCCGGCACAGAATCATCACTCACACATCCATATTCAAATTGTGCGTTGAATACCCAATAGGCGTCCAGTTGTTTGGGGGAGGCACATGTAACAACACCCCACCATCTCTGCGTCATTCCCTCAACATCCCATAGCTGATTACACTGGTACAAGCTCTGCCTATGGTGTGGGGTTTTGGAGTCACACAATACTCTCCCAGCTGAACAGTTCCAGGGTTTTTAAAGGCCTCATATTTGTTTCCTGATCTCACCTGGACAGCGCAAAACCTTCCCTTCGCCATCCTGTTTCCGATTTCCGGGCCCCATTCAGGTACCCAGAACCATCTGCTCCTCCCCAGCTCTAAACTTTGTGCGTGGTACGTACTACAATTTTTTGGGTAAATAGAGAACCCGACCATTGTGTGCCCCATCATGTCCCCCTTGTCACTCCTCTATTCTGTATTCTTACTCCTGCCCTCCTCTGGGTGCCCTCGACCTGAAATACTGTGAGGTCACCCAACCCAACGTCTCCTGCCCCATAATCTGTTCTATACCACTTTTGGCCCCGCCATATTCTGTCAATGCCCCTTCACCAAGGCCCAAGGAGACCCTGTCAAGAGATCTCTGTTGTCCTCTGTTTAATGCACTGTATCCCTGGGGTGTTGCTAGAAGTGCTCTGTGTCCCTGGGATCACTTTCATTGGCTTGATAAGTCCAGCGGGCTGCCATCATCCCCCTCGGCCCCATCCTCAATATGACTGTTCATACACTTCTGGTGGCACAGAGCAACACCCTGCTCATTGGCAAATCCCTGTCATACAGCGGTAAGACTCATGCTTCTCAGCTTCGCCTGACTGCCGCCTTTCACGTGTGTTTGATCCTTACCCCCTTATCCTCCATCGACAACCAGACTGCAACAGGTCAAAACAGCTGCCACTATCCCGCCAGCTGTCTTTTGCTGGTGCCTCCCATGCTGAGGGACCCATGCCTGGTCTAGGACCCCAGGCATAATCAAGTTCTGCCTCCCCGCCTCTTCCAAAGTTCAACTGCCAATTACACCCAGTCATGTGACCCAGGAACATGCTGCAGGTACCAAAAGGTTAGGGCAAGAAAATTGCAACATTCAAAAAGAAGCATTTTCAGAACTGTGACGTAAAATCCAACTTTCCCATTGAAGAGGTTTTCAATGTCCAATTTTTTAGATACCAAACTTGGCATTCAATTTACTCACAATTGAAAGTTATCACTTATTAAATGTAATACATTAGCCCAATGTTATCCCATGGAAGAGGTAGGCCTTGCAGTAGTGAAAAACAAATGTAAAGAATTTCAGGACCAGGACATGCAAAAGTAAAAAATTAATGTCCAGCTTTTTAAATACACTGCACCCTGCCTTGTGGGCTATGCAGGCTTAACCCCAGGGTCACTTAGGTGTATTAAAATGGAAGGTTTAGTCCTGGCAAACACTTTATTTGCCAGGTTGAAATGGCAGTTTAAAACTTCAGACCTGTTTAAAAAGGCTGCTCAAGTGGGTTGCACAATCGATTCTGCAGTCCCACTAGTAACATTTAATTTATAGGCCCTGGGTACATGTAGTACCATTTTACCAGGGACTTATTTGTAAATGAAATATACCAAATAGATTTAAGTAAATTTTCCAATATGTAAAGGAGATAGCACAGTCACTAGTTTGCACAGAGGCTGAAATGCCAACAAAAACAGGTAAAAAAACACGAGGGTGAAAGCAAAAAGTTTGGTTAAGACGCTGCAGAGATGGCTAAGTCTAAAAAATGTGATAACTACCAAAGGTTAATTGAGTTGCACTTGTATGGACTTGCAAAGCATAAGTGTAAAATTATTAGGGGTTTGGTGAAACTACATTGTCGAAAACCTGAATAATATTTGAACATGTGAGTGGTGGGAACTGAGGTTTGGATGAAAGACCCTGCTGAAGATGAGGCTCTCCTTAAAAGAGGTTAGGCCAATTGGAACTTTTGTCAAGCATGTTGTGAGCCGGGTGTGCATGTGATACCTTTCTTGCCAACCTTGCGTCCATTTTTGAATTGCAGGGAAACGCAGTTGTTTTATTATGTCACGTGCTGACTCTCCTACTACTGTTGTCCCTAATGAATCTGCTCTTGTTGGGGTTAGTTGGCTTTTTTCCTTTTTCAGATGTCTGCTCTCTCACTGGTCGGTCGGTCGGAAAGATACCACCCCTCTTAACTGTACCCGGCCCTCCAACCCTACCGATCTAAATTGTGTCTCGCAAACCCCTTTATTGAAATAATCAGAGAAAGTCAGTGCTGTGCCTGGCTAATGCTTTGCCAAAGCGATGCAGTTCAAACGTCACAGACATCTGCTAATGCCAACATTTGCATGGAACTCATTTAATCTGCTTACTGTACTTGAATCAAGCAGTATGTATTGGGAAAAAGTTCATCTCGCCTGACACACACACGATCCTTTGCAGATTTTCCCTTACGTTATTAGCTCGTAAACTGTCAAGCATATGTGAAGAGGAGGGCACAAGATGACAATATCCCAAAACAAATCATTACGGTGAGATTGCAGTGGGTGGAAAACTGCATCAAACTCACCAGTGACTTCAAAGAAACCTTCCCACACATGAATCACAGCTCAGAGGTTAACTTCAAAGATTGCAAAATATAAAAAATGGAATAAAAAGTGTGTTTCACCAAAGAAAATATTTTTTTCTCAGCTACATCACACTTCGTGACTCCCTCAGGCTTTCGTAATCTCGTTTTAAAGCATCAATACTTTAAAATATAACGTTTTCTGACCAAACCCAACTGTATTTTCAACTTCTGTTACGATGTTTGATTTTATAATATACTGTATTGCTCCCCCATAGACGTCAATTAGAGGCCCTATTACGAGTCTGGCGGTCTGAGGACCACCAGACTCGTGGTGGCGCAGCTGATCCTGCCACCGCCGCACTGGTGGTCCGACCTCCAGCCTACCATGTGGGCATTCCCGACCAACCTGGTACTGCCGGCCAGGAAACCATTGTTCCCTGGCGTTGGAGTGGCGGTCAGAGGCCACAATATGTTTGGTCTGACCGCCACGGTCCCGTCAAGCATATTATGAGTTTCCTCCATGTAAACCTTGGAGGACAGAAAAAGAAGGGGGCCACAACCGCATGTGCATGCATACACGGGAGCATAACATCTGGCCCCCTGTGTGCATGCACTTAGGTTCCTGCAGAGCGTGGACTTCAAAGTCCCTGCCGTGCAGGAGCTTTGTAGTGGTCCCCCATTGCAGTGTCATTTTTAATGGCACCACCATCTTAGAATGAGGTACCGCCTGGCCACCCGCCCGCCTGCCAGACTACTTGAAAGTCGTAATCTGTGACCTTCAGCTGACTGGTGGTGCGGCGGTTTGAACGACCGCGCCACTGCTCCACCAAATTTTCATACTTGGCCCCTTAGTGTTCATCCTTGCACTTTAGTACCTCTGATAGAGATATTGAGACCCCTATGGGTGATATGTGCGGTCAATGAAACCCTTTGATGATGATGATGATATTATGCTTACAGCCCCAGCCTGGTCCCAGTGGTCAGCGGGCAGGGACATAAAGTCAGCAGGGATCCATTAGCCTTTCATTTAAGTACAATTCATTTGTGTTTCTCTGACTCTACAGCAGCAACCATAAGGCTATGCAGGAGAAAAGTGTGAAGGAAGTGGGCAGTTTTTTGATGTGACCAGGGAAATAAGCTGACCCAAAGTCTATGGCTCCAACCAGCGTTCCTCAAAGCACACATTCAAACTAGTGTCATTGATAGGTTTTATGAAGAAGTATCTTGTTGTCATATTCAGAAGTACAGAGAGCAAGCTAAGGAAATGTTAATAATTCGTTAGAACCATGCTAATTCATTGCCATGCCATGCAATGCAGCTGAGGTGATTCATATATAGCACAAAGATCCATGAAGCTCTGCCTGTGAGTTCCTAGTTTGCCACAATATGGGGAGTTCCTCTGATGGAGTCCATTGAAAGTTATGGTACTTTCGTAGTTTCCGTGATGGACACCTGTAACTGTGATGCTACATACTGGTCTGCAGAGTTCAAGGTGTACATATCTACAGTATTTATAATTTCAAATGATCACCCTTTTCTGCAGACACAAATTATGTTGCCATGTGAATATATATTAATGTATTGGTGTGCAATGCCTTTCCCACAAAATGGAATTTGTGTGGAGAAAGTGTCACATGTCTTGTATCGGTAACCTTGTCATTTGGCACAGATGTCGCGTCTGAGGGACCAGTGAAGTCTTGAGGTTCCATCTGTGTCTAATGGTGTCCCTCTACTACGCAAATATGCAGGTATTATAAACGTTATACACGTAAACAAACTATTTCATACTTTCCTATGAAACAGGAGTAATCCCTGACGGATATCAACCAAAGGTGTTAGTTCCTTGAGACTCATCACCTTTGCTAGGTGGCTGTGTAATAAAAGAATGCAGGTGAACACCGTGGGTGCTGTTTGCATGGTAAAGAGGTCAACGACAGCACAGCGTCCAAGTGCATGTACGAAGGGATGATTGTACTATCAATGCTGGGCTTCTGTCATTTTGTATGACTTTCAAATCACTCAATGCATGAGCACCCACAAGCTTATGTAGGAATTACTCTGTACTTACTGTCTGTTAGGGATTTGTAGGTCTCGCAGACCTGCTTTGCAGTGCGCATGCGCTGCTCGCTCTGCAAAGCTGCTTGTAATCCAGCAGATTTTAGAAGGGTGCTTTAAGCCCCGCCCCTTCTTCTCATTGGCTTGTGTCATAGTTCATGCTAAAAGCTGGCTTTTTATGAGATACCAGCTAGGGCTGCTGGTGCATATCACTGCTGCCTGCAAGACCTGTTTGCTATCCGTGTGGGTGCGCTGTACATTCCATTATTTCATCGATAATTTAGTTTTTCCTTAGGCCATTTACCATAAACATGGTGCCCTTGCTATAATGCACTGAGGAAAGCAGAGCATCCATCACTGGATCTTAGGGAGCACTAATGTCTGCAATACCGTTGTGGTAGTTTAGCAATGATTAGGTTAAGCATTAGCAGAAGACATCTGGCATTTAGAGACTATCTTGGCCGTTTTACGGAATCCATTTTGTATTTCTGTTGGCCATTTTGTTTACCATGTGCTCTGTCCTACCTTCCTGTCAACTGCTCTTGAAATCTGCCTAGAGACAAGATATGTTTAGTCTCCTCTACTTCGCACATGCTCAGAAGAGCATACAGCTGTCTCCAACTTGTAACTGTCAAGATGTGTCCACCAGAATTAGCTGACTGTCAGCCCTTCAAAGTTTTTGCTAGCAAACTCTCTGTATGACCTTATATGTATTTGAAACCAACACTCTGTACCTTGTACGGCCTTCATTTCAGCCCCTGTGTGGGTATAAAAGGACCAAGCTCCTTCTAGTCAGTGTGCTACCTCATACTATTGTGTGAATGTAGTTCCACCTCATGAGGTTTATTCAAATCTGTCTTTTCTATTCCAGCTACTGTGCCAACTTCTTATTATTGGTCTAAGGACTCTAAGCAGAGAAGGGTGAATCCCTTGCAATAGTAGGCCTGGCTGAGGCTTGCTACCACAAACTGGCGCGTCCAACGTGGGGCTCATCAACGACTTGGATGCCCGAAGGACTGGTCGAGACGAAGGATTGGAATCTCGCTTTCGACGTGATCATTGCAGGAAGAGACCCGAGTCTTGGCATCCACTGCGTTTTCCCTTTCTTTCTGATCTGACCATCCAGTTGGCGGTCCTCGACTGAGATCTCTTCTGTTGATTCGCCATGCAGTGACCATTTGGTCGATTTGCGAACTTGGCAGCAGGAACCTGGACACCATTTGATTGGTAAGAGCAGTTTTGCGGCACTTGTTGTAAGATTGACGCCTTGGATTGGTAAGGTAGTTTTAGAAACACTTACTGTGGCATATGTATATGGAATTGGCAAAATATTGAGTTAGTCCTATGAATATGAAAATTATATATGTGTTGCAATACATATAGGCTGGTAATGAGGAGATGTATCTCTACTTCTAAGAAAATTTGAACGGCGCACGTACGAAGAGTACTTTAAGCACTACTTTGATTATAATACTGCATATTTTGCACTATTTTTGGCATGCCTGTTTCCAGCACACTTCATAAGATGTGTTGCTTTTGTAGTGGTAACAATTTGAGAATCGATGAAGTACAACCGCCCTCCCCAGAGGGGACGCCTAATAGGGACATGTATGTTAAATATGGTATTTCGTCCATAATGTACTGCACGTTGTGGAACAAATATACCCGTAAGGATCCTGAGTTGCGTTGGCCTATGCATGGGTAATTGATTCACAAAAGATTCAGTATGTGGAGCAACGGATGTTTAAGCGAAAGGTTAGGCAAGACAGGTTTGATTGTGTGCAAAAGTGGGAGAAAGAAGTGCGTGAGCGAATGAAGCTTGAGCAGGCCATGATTGAAAAAGAACAGCGTAAGAGTGTGTATGTGAAACTATTAGAAAAGAAAAACAAAGAAATTTATGAAATCAAAGAGAGAGAAGATATGTAGCGTCAGTTACAGGTAAATGGCCAATACACTGTTCGTAGACCTCTTTATCCTATTCTTAATAAACCCCAAGATGATTCTCTCTTATTAGATCGTTGTCCACCTCCGTATACTCTTCCCTCTGCTCCTGATGAGTCAGATGAGGACTCTCCTACGGATCAGGATAAAGCTCGAGACACTCGCTCAATGTTAAATACTGAACATTCCTCTCAGATTAGATCTGCGGCGCTTAAAGCCGGTTTTAGTACTAATACTGCTTCTGAAATATTAGATACTATTAAGAATTGGTCGGAAAGGGAACAAAAATATTTCACCGAGATATTTGCTGCAGAGGTTCTTGAGCGATTTGAGCGTCACTGAAACATGGTTGGATGATACCTCAGATCCAGATTTAGTGGTTGCCATCCCGCCGGGATATAACATCTATCGGCAGGATAGATATAAAAAGAGGGGAGGCGGTTTAGCTATAATCGCTCGCAACACCCTGCCGGTGAAGACGTCTTCTACACATCTTACTTCGTGTGAAGCCACACAATTCACAATTTTATTAACCCCTTCACACAATTTCAAAGGTATTTTGTTGTATAGACCCCCTGGAGCACGGACTCTATTTCTGTCTAACTTTGACCATCTTTTAGACTCACTCGCAATGGAGGACGGTTTCACGATCCTAGGTGATTTTAATTTTCACTTAAAAAAATCTGATGATACCGATAAACACACCTTACTGTCCGCTAGGGAAATGCTGGGGCTATTCCCTCTGGTCTCTCTGCCTACGCACGAGGCAGGCCACACACTAGATGGCATTTTCTCCAGCCTTAAAGGAGTACTTTTAACGGACATTCTTCCACTCATTTGGTCCGACCATCACGCTGTGCTGTGTGACATTCTCTCCAATATTGTTTCTTCAGGTAGGCCCATTAATCCTCCTAGAACCACTTTCAAGGCGTGGAGTGATCTTAACAACACAGATTTCCGGCAATCACTGATCCCGACCTGCCCGACTTTTGCAGATGATCCTAACTCTGCCTTATCTCAATACACAAATTGGCTAGGCAGTGCTATACAGAAGCTGGTACCAGAAAAAACTATATCCAGAAATAGGTCTACTCCATCCGCCCCGTGGTTTTCGGAAAAATTACGAACGCAGAAAAAAATATGCAGGAATAGGGAGAGGACTTGGCGCAGACTCTATGACACCGAAGATAAATCTCGTTATAAGGAGTCTTTGGCAATCTATAAAAAAATGATTATTGAGGCTAAAAAATTGTACTTTAGTACTCAAATTGATAATGCAAAAAACTCGAACAAACAGCTATACGAGGGAGTTAAACAATTAGCGGGAAACACTCCTGCTTTGACTCCCCCACCCTCCCAAGCATTCTGTGATGCGTTGGCTACATTATTTTATTCCAAAGTCAACGACATTTACACAGCTTTCGCCGCCAAAGATAATTCTTCTACACTCCCCACTCTTGACACTTCCCCTGAAATCTCCTTTCCTTATTTTAACGCAATCACTGAGCAACAAACCAGGGATCTAATTAATAACATGAAAACAGGATCGGCTCTAGATCCTTGTCTTCCAAAAATTCTTCAGTCGGTTTCGGACTTAATTGTACCAGTAGTTATGCAATCATGCAATCTCATGTTCACATCGGGGTTATACCCTAATACCCTGAAGAGCACTCTCCTAAAACTTCTCCTAAAGAAACAGCATCTGGCCATGACTGATCTGAAAAACTTAAGACCAATCACCAGTCTTCCTTTTTTGGCCAAGGTGGCAGAGAAAGCCATGAACCAGCAGCTGTCTGAGTATTTAGAGGCTCATCAACTGTTGGACTTTACTCAGTTTGGTTTCCGTAAATTCCACTGTACGGAAACCGCCCTCATAGAAGCCGCCGATGACATTAGGCTCATCAAAGATCAAGGGGGCACAGCAGTGCTCATACTGCTGGACTTCTCTGCGGCTTTCGACATGGTCGATCACTCCATCTTGATTGACCGTGTTGGACGGATGGGCATACAACAGAGAGCAAAAAATCTTCTAGCCTCTTTTCTGTCTGACAGAACTCAGACAGTTACTTTGGGTCCATTTCAATCAGCAGAGCTTTCTCTACCTTGCGGGGTTCCTCAAGGCTCATCCCTGAGTCCGACACTTTTTAACATCTATGTGTCGGACCTTGCCAGAGTCATCAAGCAATACGGGATGGGCCTTACCTCCTATGCAGATGACACCCAGCTAGTACTCGCCATTAATAACAACAGAGAAGAGGTGCCAAAGAGATTCCAAGAGGACATGCAAGCAATTGGAGACTGGATGTCCTTAATCTGCCTTAAGCTAAACTCTGAGAAGACCAAAGTGGTCATCTTTGGAAAAATTTCACCACTCTGGTCATCTATCTGGTGGCCACCTTCATTTGGAACCGTGCCCAAGCCTGTTGCAAAGGTTAAAAATTTGGGAGTCGTGTTTGATGACCATCCTAATTTTGCCGCGCACGCTAATCAGACAGCAGCATCAGTTTTTTTCAAACTAAAACTGATAAAAAAAATTCTTCTGTTTTTACCTGATACAGCAGGCAAAACTCTGGTCAGTACGCATGTACTGTCTTCTCTTGATTATTGCAACCTCATTCTGGCCAATGCCCAAGCTCGGGTCATTAATAAAATGCAATTAGTGCAAAATGCCTTGGCCAGATTATTATCAAAAAACCCCAAATTTAAACCTAATGCTCACTCCATCCGCAAATACCACTGGCTACCAATAAAAAAACGGAAAGTATTCAAAACGCTCTGTCTGGTATTTAAAGCACTACATCACCGTGGTCCTCAATTTCTGAGAAACCAGCTTATACCATACTTTCCAGCCAGGCAACTAAGATCAGCGACTCTGCACCAATTAACAGTACCCCGCACTAAGACTCTTTCATGGGGTGACAGACTTTTTTCAGTTACAGGTGCCAGAATGTGGAATGCACTTCCGCTTCCAATCAGATTAAACCACTCTCTTTACACGTTTCGCAAAAGTCTAAAGACATGGCTATTGACACATTAATTTAGTCTGGTTTTACACTGTATGAGACATGAGTTTGAGTCTTTAGCGCCAAGACGCCCTTGGGCAAACATTCGCGCTTTATACGTCTCAAAAATAAATAAATAAATAAATAAATAAATAAATAAATAAAATAGAGCCAGATGATATAGCAGCTGATTGTAGGCAATTACGTGAAGGTTCTTTTGTCTTCTCTCAGGTGACTGACACAATCAGACGCTTGGTTAAACTACGTGATGAAGCAGTCCATTTGCGGGAGGAGAAAAAGGCAGCAGACGCAGCAGCACAAATGCCTCAAATGAACATGGGACGAGCTTCGACGCTCGAAACAGATAAGAATGTTGTAAATGTGAAACCTATGCGGGAAGCCGCGCCTTTATATGTTCCTCCTAAAGCAACAGGCACAATTGATGATAAGACTTCTACTGATGCGAAAGGGTATTTTATTTATAATTGGGTTTACACTCCTTGGAATAGAGCAGATGTCATGGCTCTTAAAAATGCGTTGTCTGATCCGCGAAAGAATCCGACAGCTTTTTATGAAGAAATTGAGGGTGCCATTAGCTCTTGTACTATAACTTTGTCTGACATTGATTTGTTTTTTGGATTAATATAACTGCCTGATATGTGGAGAACTGTGCGTAAAGTTGACGATTGTGTGGTATTTGGGGCATTGTGGTCAGATATAGAACAATTAGATAAAGATAGAGAACCTGCATAAAAACTGTGTCAGCAAATTTCAGATCTTCCAGCAGCTATATTTGTTAAATTAAAAACAATTATTCCCCCTAAAAATATAGATTGGACTATGTTAGCGTCTTGCAAGCAAAAGGTAGATGAATCAGTTTCAGATGTTTTCACATGCTTTAAAGAAGCATTCCATGATTTTAGTGGCCAGTCATTGGCAGATGACACGGGTAGGCATCTGTTTGTCGATAAATATGTCACAAACCTTTTGCCAGAAATAGCTAGTCGCCTAAAGGCCAGTGAAAGTTCATGGACTCTCTCCTCTCCAGTTTCTCTCCTAACTATGGCTCAGTATTATGAACGACAAGAATTAGAAGCAAAAAGTAAGGAGGATAAAAAATCTAAAGAGTTGAAAACAAAGGTTATGATGGCTCAAGCTTATGGCCCACCTTCTAGAGGCAATAATAGAGGTGGACGTGGATCTTATGGTTCGTCATTTCCTCCCTATCCTCGTGTCGATTTGATTGTTGAGCAGTGTATGTACAGCAGACAATTCAGACATTGCATTTCTAATTGTCCAGTGCTATGTGCTCAGCAGGGTTCACGTGGTCGGGGACAAATGAGAAATCGTTCAGGATATTCAGGGCCTAGAGGAAACACGAATGATCATGCTAGGTTTGATGCTAATACAGGTGGACAAGAGGGAGCTAATACTTTTGACAGATGGAATCAATATCAAATGTCCGACTATGAGCCGTCTAATTTGCAAGATTCTGCTTATGCATAGGATTGCCTAGGATGGGGTAAGGAATCAGTTGAAGTTCCAGTAGATCAGAAGGGTCCCTATGTTACAGCACATGTTTTGGGTTCTACTTAAGCATGGGCGAATTTTGCGAATCTCGCGTTCGCGAATTTTGCGGATTTGCGAACTCGCAATCCGCAAAATCCGCGAATTCTCGCGAATTTGCGGATTTATTTTTTGTGTTCGCGCGGGTTTCTGCCAGTTCGCGAGGGTTTTGTACAATTTCGCAAAACGCAAACTTACCTGTCGGGTCGCAAGTTTTGCGAACTTGTTGTTTCTACGTGTCCAGCCTGTTTGGGACACTCTTCTTCATCACTGCCACTCTCTGTCACCACTGCCACTCTCTGACTACTCATGCCACCCTCTGGCCCACCCATGCCACCCTCTGTTTCATCACAGCACCCTCTGGTTGTCCAGTCAGTGTACATTATTGTGGCAACGCAAGCACACCTTCCCTGCCTCAAGTGACCTGAATTAATTTGGGGCTGATTAATGTGTCACAGAATATTTTTTTAGCTGGCACCTGCTTCCTTAGTGCTTCCTGATTAGTGATCTTTTGCACTTGCTAAGTGCTTTCATTGTTGCAAAATTAGTTACAACACCTGCCCTGCCCCAACTGACAATAATGAATTAGGGGCTGATTAATGGATTTGAACTTCCAGCCTGGCTCCTGCTTGTCTCCCTTAGCTGTAATTCAGGACCTTTGTGGCATATGTGTAACTATTCTGAGGTTCAGAGCAGGGTCACATAATAGTTGCAACTGGCAACTGAACTCTGGAGGGGCCCCTCAGGAAGCACTACAGGAAATGGCTACTAATGATGAGCCTGAACTTTTGAACCTGGTAAGTAGTTTCAGTTTTGCTAAGATCGTATTTCTGCAATTTTGCGCTTATTCGCGGGGCGCGAAGTTGTACTGGGAAGCCGCGAACTCACGCGAACAGTGCGAGCAAGCCATGAAATACGCTGCTCGCGGATTTGCGGATTTTGCGGGAGATTCGCGAATCTCGCGGATTGCGAATTTACCGAAAATCCGCAAAATCCGCGAGCGAAACGGATTTTCCGCCCATGCTTAGTTCTACTGATCAGTTTTTGTTTGATACAGGAGCTACTCGTAGTGCCTTGTCTAAACACTTGATTCCTAGGGCTCCCCTGTCTGGCTCAACTATTACTTCGATAGGTTTCGATGGAACCTCCACCCTTGGCCCATTATCACAACCACTTGCACTCCATGTTGATAAGTTTACTGCTCCATGTCCATTTTTGCTTTCTCCAAATACACCAGACAATATTGTGGGTCTTGAAATGCTCAAATATTTCAGGGCCACGATACGATGTTCTCCGGAAGGAGTAAGGGTTATTTTAAATGACAACCACCCCTGATTGAGAGATCCTGTATTGTTAAAGAGGATATTGCACTAGCTTCACTCGCTAGTACTTTGTGGGCTACTTCAGACACTGACGTAGGGCAAATGATTATTCCACCAGTACATATTAGTGTCAAGGAGGGAGCTATACTGCTGAGATTGCCTCAGTATAAAATGTCTCGAGATGGAGAAGAAGCACCTACACGTATTGCGCAAGATCTGATTGAACTGGGGGTGGTGGAAGAAGTTCCTTATAATGTTTGCAATAGTCCGATTCTTCCCATTTTGAAAAAAGATGCTGATACTAAGATTTATAGATTTATCATTGATTTGAGAGAGGTCAACAAGATTGTAGTACCACAGTATCCTGTAGTATCTGACATAACGACACTGCTTACCTTGGTCCCTCCAACTGCAACTACATTTTCAGTAGTAGATCTGAAGAACGCTTTCTTCTCGATTCATATTCATCCTGATAGTCGATATTTGTTCGGTTTCACTTTGAATAATAGTTCATATAGATTTTGTAGGATTCCTCAAGGGTACACTGAGAGTCCAAGTATCTATAGTCAAGCCTTAAAAAGACAACTCGATTCCTTTACTTTGCCTGAAGGAGTGGCTCTCATACAATATGTCGATGACATCTTGTTGGCAGCTGATACACCTGAGCAGTTTGAAACAAGTACTTTGTCCTTGCTTTCTTTTCTTGCTACACAACATCATAAAGTATCACGGAAGAAATTGCAATATAGTAGACCGAAGGTAACCTATATAGGTCATCTTCTGTCTAAGGAGGGACGTGCACTGACATCAGATCACATTCAAGCAATTCTAGACACTCCAGTACCTTCCACACAGAAAGATGTTTGAGTATTTATTGGGTTAACTTCATTTTGTAGGCAATGGATATTGGGTTTTCCACACATTGTTAAACCATTGCAAGCAGTTTTGACTAAGAACACTCCGATTCCTCTTCCTTGGACAGATGAATGTCAAAATGTTTTTCTCCAGTTGAAACACGCTCTTTGCTCTGCACCAGTGTTAGGTACACCAGATTATGCGAAGGCCTTTACACTCTATGTACACGAGAAAGATGGATGTGCATTGTCAGTTATAGTTCAGACACACAGTGACAAGCAGCGTCCCTGTGCATATTTTTCTGCAGTTCTTGATCCTGTTGCTCATGCGCTGTCTGGATGTTTCCGTTCAGTCGCAGCGACAGCCGTGTCTATACGTCAGAGTGAAGGGATAGTTTTATCACACAAACTGTGTGTGCTAGTATCCCACGCAGTAGATGCCCTTTTGAATCATACTAAAACTCAGCATTTAACTAGTGCTTGCTTGACAGGATACAAATTAACACTGTTAGCTCCCCATATTACATTGAAGAGGTGTGCTACATTAAACCCAGCCACTTTGTTGCCATATCCTGCGACTCGGTCTCAGTCAAAGGAGCCTCACGAGTGTATATTCCTTACTGAGGAACAGAAAAAGGGTTGCATTGATCTGCAAGATACACCCCTTCCAGATGTCGATGGGGAGCTGTGGGTTAATGGGTCTTGTTTGAAGTTACCAGATGGCACAACCTCAGCCGCATATGCAATCACAACACTTAAAACAGTAGTGGAAACAGCTCGCATACCACAGAAGTCAGCTCAAGCAGCTGAACTAATAGCTTTGACACAAGCATGTGAGCTTAGCACTGACTTATGTGTGAACATTTACACGGATAGCCGCTATGCTTTTGGAGTGGTTCATGACTTTGGCCTACTCTGGAAGGAAAGAGGCTTTCTTACATCCCATGGGATGCAGATAATGCACGGAGAATTAGTACATAATCTTTTGACTGCACTGTCATATCCGAAGAAAGTTGCCATTATGAAGTGTAGCGCACACAAGAAGATCACTGACAAAATAGGACAAGGGAATGCCTTTGCAGATCGTGTAGCTCGCAAAACTGCAATACAGCGAAGCATTACACCTATATACGTAGTAAAATCACAAGCTGAGCGTTGGCATGATGCTAGAGAGGAAGTATTGGATATACAGAGATCTGCCTCTGTGGAAGAACTTGAACAGTGGTCCAAAGACGGAATGTTGGACGATGAGCGTTGTTGGCGTAACAAAGATATGAACAAGTGGAAACCTGCAGCTTATTTACAACCTATGGTTCAAATGGCACATGGGCTGGGACATGATGGAGCTCTAGCAATAACTAAATTGCTTACACAAGTCTGGGAGCATCCTGAAATTGCCGGCATAGCTAAAAGAGTGGTACAGTCCTGTTTGATCTGTTGGCAGTACAATCCTGGAAAAGGGACACAAACTCCTACAGGAGGGTTTGCTACACCAACCGCACCTTTGGAAGTTTTGCAGATGGATTACATCCAACTTGAACGCTGCAATTATCTAAAATTTGTCCTAGTGGTGGTATGTGCCTTCAGTAAATGGATAGAGGCATACCCTACAAAGGACAATACTGCTCTTACCACAGCAAAGGCGCTTCTGAAGGAATTCTTCCCTAGATATGGTGTTTGTAAAACTTTATGGAGTGACAACAGACCCCATTTTATTGGGCAAATTGTTGATTATGTCCTGAAAGGATTAGGGATAAAACAGAAATTCCATGCAGTCTTCCACCCACAATCAGCAGGATTGGTGGAAAGGTATAATGCTACCTTAAAATTGAAGCTGGAGAAAATGCTGGCTCTCCACGTCCCTAAAGTGGCCAGAGCTTTGGCACTGTTATGCATAAGATCAGTACCACACTCACGATCAGGTCTTAAACCATGCCACGCCCCATACATGATGTACCTTGTGTTCTGTTGAATAATTATTTGGCACAGTTAACCAACAGTTTGACCTCTATTCATGAACAGGTTCGAGAAGCTCTTCCTGAAAGATCTACAGGTGAGGCCCATGATCTCCGTCCCGGTGACCACGTGATGGTCAAAGCATTCGACAGATCAAAAAGCTTGGAGCCGAGGTGGCGAGGTCCGGAGCAGGTGCTGTTGGCTACAAGGACAGCAGTTCGAGTGACGAACAGAAAGAACTGGCTCAATACCATGCATTGCAAGCGCGTATCGTCCGCCTTGGTGGAACCTACTGTGCTGATCGACCATCGAGAGATTCTGTAAACTGAGAAGGGTCAAACTATCTCATCTGACGAGTCTACGGAAGTCTTCCCGGACCGAGGAAAGAATCTACAGTTTTGAACGAGAGTGGTTGAGCTACCTCCCTGGGTTTGTGAAACGGAGAGCCAATGAGGCAAAGGGGGGGGATCAGCCCTGAATTAGTGTAGTGACACCCGTCTTGGCCCATGGTGAAGAAATCAACTGCTACCCAAGGGATAAGAGCTCCAACGATTGTTTTCAACAGGTTCTTAGAAAGATTGAGCATCATTGTCAATTGAATGAATAAGAAAATAATTTGTGCTGTAGGGTTTTTTGTTGCCTTGTTGGTTTTGGCAGTAACAACTTGGTTAATTGAGAAAGCAGTTCCTGCTCGACAGCTTTTTGTTGCAACTACTTTAGCTCCACTGGAGCATCACTATTACACTCTTCCTTATCATGAGCAGAAACATCGACAGTCCTATCTGAATAACACAGTCATTCAGATGTTGCATCATACCTATGATGCTACAAATGCTACCCATTGTTGGGTGTGTGGGATGATACCTATACACTAGAAGAAAGGAGGAACGCCTTTTATTCCTCTACCGTTTTCTAATAATGGTTCATGTCAAGCTTGGTATGCCATTTTGTTTGCTTATGGGAAACCTTCAATAGGTGGAATCATTTTTCGATTGAATAAAGAATGTTACCAAGATAAAGATGGCTATCCTCAAGCTAAAGGGACTAAATGGGAATGGGATAAATACCAACTGGACAATGGACTTTTTGTGATATCAGTAACAAGAGCAAAAGCAGATTTATGGATTGGCAGTGTTGGGAGAATTCCCGTAGGATGAAGCGAATGTACTACTGTATTAAACATTGAGGGTGGTAATATTAGCAGCTTTATATCGTCACATAACACCTATTTTGTGTGTGGGAATAAAGGATATTACCAATTACCTGTTGGATGGTCAGGGGTATGCTACATATCATTTTTGTTACCCCCTGTGTGTTTAGCACCTGCATCATATCATCTTGACCTGAAACTGTATAATGATATTTCAAGGAATAGATATAAACGGACAAGTACTGATGAGATTGACCAGACAGACACCGCTCTGAAAAAATATGTTTGATTTCAATTGGGGTTTGTTTTTATTCGTGGGTGCAGCATTAAATAATAGAAAAATCAGACAACTGACTCGTGTAGTGGAAAGTGTCACTGATCAAACAGCTATAGCGCTTGGGAACATTATTGAAGAACTGCAAATTGCAAGAATTGTAGCAATCCAGAAACGGATCGTGCTCAATGTGATCTTGGCTGATCGTGGTGGTGCATGCTGCATCATTGGAAGAAGTTGTTGCATCTTTATACCTGACCACTCACCTTCAGTTTATGACACAATCTCTAAACTACATAAGATTGCTGCAGACATTCACCCAGAGACTGGTACATGGACATTTTCTTACTGGATATGGACACTCTTTGTTACTTGGGGCAGGAAACTACTCACTATTCTATGTATACTAGTGGTAATACTATTTACATGCTGTACTTGTATACAACGTGGTACCATGATTTGCTCTATGTCCATTACTGCTTGTACACCTGCCAAAAGAAGTGTTACAAAAGAACAACAAAGGTTAAAGTTTTGAAATTACTGAGATGATGAACATCAATGTACAGGATTCAGATCCAGATCACCCTAGACAGACGAATGTCTTCAGCAAATGCTGAAAGGGTCATCTGTGGTAGTTTAGCAATGATTAGGTTAAGCATTAGCAGAAGACATCAGGCATTTAGAGACTATCTTGGCATTTTTATAGAATCCATTTTGTATTTCTGTCGGCCATTTTGTTTACCATGTGCTCTGTTCTACCTTCCTGTCAACTGCTCTTGAAATCTGCCTAGAGACAAGATATGTTTAGTCCCCTCTACTTCGCACATGCTCAGAAGAGCATACAGCTGTCTCCAACTTGTAACTGTCAAGATGTGTCCACCAGAATTAGCTGACTGTCAGCCCTTCCCACTTGTTGCTAGCACACTCTCTGTATGACCTTATATGTGTTTGAAACCAACACTCTGTACCTTGTACCGCCTTTATTTCAGCCCCTGTGTGGGTATAAAACGACCAAGCTCCTTCTAGTCAGTGTGCTACCTCATACTACACCGAAAGGTGTTGTGTGAATGTAGTTCCACCTCTTGAGGTTTAACGATGCATCCGGATGCCTACCGATTGGTTGGACTCCCATTGACTTCAATGGGAGCAAATATTCCTAACTGCATCATAATTGGACCATCGGTCGGTAAGACATGTTCCTGATCCCATTTGGAAGGAGAAAATGCCTTTAGGCGGTCTTCCTAACCGCATCAGATGCAGGCCCTAGGTAGGAATGCTTTTCTAACCACATCAGAATCAGACCCTAAGTTTGGAATTTGAGAGAGTTCATTAGGCTTCATTATTTATTGCTCTACTGTCCTTTCTTGACCTCAGTGATGAAGGCTATTACTGCACCCGCTAACTAGAGCCACATGCAGAAGTGAAATACAGAGACACTAATATAGCAAGTCTCATTTGGCATGGCATGGGTGCACAGATTGATAGATTGGTGAGAAAATTACACTTTACACGAATTCAGACAACATTTTAAGATTACTTCAGCAGCAATAGGTTCACCCGTTCCACATCAGAGTTACAGCCTGACCCCACCTTATAGAATTCTAAGGCCCTAACGTAAGCGGCAAAATATCAACCCATCACTCAGAGTGGAGAAACAGACAGGTGGTGTCCCATGAATCTCTACTGAACTTACCTAGCATGGGGATCTGTTTGGAATGTAATACTACTTCTGCCATAAACATATGATTTTAAAGAGAGTGGGATACAGTAGCAGATTCATCTTTTCTGCATGCTCATTGCAGATTGTTAGCATTTTTGAAGACCCTATTTTTGATGGTATTAGGGCCACGGCTGGACTGGAAACGGAAAGCAGCCCGGGCACTTCCACTAAATAGGCCCAGGGTGATGGGGGCATGAGGGGAGCTGGTCAAAAACACCACTGCTGCTTTTGCACCTTCGGGTCAAAAACTGGCCCCCACCCTTCCAGTCCACTGGGAAAACACCTAGTGCCCGCTACTGCTAGTCCGGCCCTGATTAGAACTCTCTGCAGCAAGACCTTGCAATCACAATGAGTGAGCTCTGGCCTTAAAATAATACTGGTAGATTTGCTTTCACACAAAATTGGTCTAGTTAACTATCTAGGAATGACTTAGTGAGTGGTGTAGAAAATGAGCAAATAGCATGGGAGGTAAATGTCATATGTAGGATGCAGTATGTATTTACAGTGCCCACATATTTGAGAAGCAGAAATGGCTGTCAGGAACATTACTATACTCTGCTTGGGCTGCATTTAAATGTGCCGCAGTAAAACATGGCAACCGAAAATTATATTTGGCATGCAAGAAAAGCTATGTTGATATATTAAATACATGCCCATAAACAAGGGTGTCAAAAACATATAAATGTGACACTCTATATACTTAAAATGTATACCCTCATAGTGGTTGATAGGCTTTAAGCTATTTTCACTGTGTGCTGGAAGCTACATTTTCCATAAGACAGGCCTAGATGTGATAAGAAAATATTTTCTTGGGAAAATGCTACAAGCATTCTTGGTGAAATGCAACATTGTTTTCCCCTTTACAAAAAGTTGGTGTATGGTTTGATCAAATTTCTAATAACTTTGATGGAAAAGTAAATTTCCCAAAAAACACACTTTAAACTTCCTGAGACAGAATTGGCTTAAACCCAGGTCTGACATTGATCACAGAGGAAAATATACATTACCCGCTGAAGTTTATCAATTTGCCTGCCAGGTGACAAGAGGATGACCTGTGAACCAAGGAAGGCAGAAGTGTTATCAACAACTGGCACTGTATCAGAAATTCCACATTAAAGAGGGATGCATGACATCTGGCAGTACAAATGACGACCTTAAGACTTGTTCTTTTACGACCTGCTGATCCCAAATAGGGACAAAAAGATATTCTCCTATTCATTCCAAGAGACATCCTAGACCCTTGGCTCAACCCCAGCAGGGGCTTAGCATCTTTTGACCATGGGAGAGTGGGGAAGGAGAGCTTGTTTAAATAGGGGTTTGTTTAGAAGGCTGCCTAATATTTCATTGCAGGGAAGAATGATCATGCTGTCTGAGAGTTAGTGATTCTGGGATGTTTCACAGGAAAGAGAAAAGAAAATGCTGCAGCAGGAAGTAGGGTAAAGGTGTAACCATAGCCATGATTGTGCAGGAAAAACACTGTATTCACTGGCTAGTGCACACACTAATACTCACCTTATCACCACCTCCTCAGAACATCCTGGATATGGGAAAACTTTACCAAAAGTGGAAGGCTCTGCTGGATGAAAAAGACTTCTCACTTCTGCTGGTACCGTTGGACTGGCACTGCTCTCCGAGTTTCAAGTGATTGGTCTTCTGGCTGCCCTGGGTTCATCCAACTCAGAGCCTTTTCCTGCTATGACAGCAGGTTCAATGAGACATCACCATAAAAGTCCTGCATTGCCCCACTGAAATATTTTGACCAGATTTGGAGTCTGCTAGGTAAAGACAGGCTATCAAAACCCATCAGTTCAACCATCCACCACCATGGAGGTCCATCAACCTCTCTGAGTAAATGAGTAGGAGGATCTGTTACCTGCCATACTTACACATCACTAAGGCCCTGTCTTAGCACTCCCACAAAGGGTTTGGCATCAGCCTATTTTGACTAGGGGTGGGTGCACCCCTAGTCAGAGTTTCACTTCCACAGTCACAAAAAAAACTATGCACGATTCGGCGGAGTTCTGATGATGGGCATAAAATATGCAAGTTGCACTTCCAGCACTGCAATTCAGAGCCTGCAGCGTGAACAGCACCATGGAGTTCCTAAGAGTGTGCAGCCATTTGAGGTGATTTGTTGGTGTTGCCCAAACAAAAAATCACACTAGGAAATGCTTAATCTCACTCACATTCCTCAGTTTACATTTATGGAGCATCACAGGCAAAAACAATCCACCTTGTGGCAATAGACAGAAGTTGTCCAGAACTTTGGGTTACAAGAGTAATACAGTGTCGCCAAATTCTGCCAGCCAAATGAAACATTTTGCCTAACCCTAATTGTAACTCCAGACAACCTGGGACCAGGGCAGGGAGGCAGGAAATTCAAAGCACATCTGGGAGGGAGGAGCCTCTCTCTAGAAGCTTCTCCTGCTACAAAGTGGGCACTAGATATAGCTGTTGGACCCCAGACCCCAACTCTTCAGTAAACATTCTGACCTGTAGAAGACTCAGAAGAAGGGCTGATGTGCTGCTTTTCTGCAAGAAATACTGCCATTCTACTGCCCTGCTGTGCTGACCTGCTACACTTTAGTGAGAAGTACTGGACTTGCATCTTCAACCCAAAACCACAAGACAAACTCCAAGGACTAGTTGGCTGGCCTCTGGATCAGTAGCCTCAGGGACAGAATAGACTTCCTTCATCTTGAACCAAGCACCTGGACTCTGACAGCTGTGAATCTGGCTCTCCCGAGTGGTGTTCCCCCAATCCTGTACCCTTAGAAGTAGGCCTGAAGGTGCCCGGCCAGCCCAGCAGTGGTCCCAGTGGCACCAACAAACTGTGACATATCTCCTTCCAAAAACTCTAGAACTGGTTCATGACACTGAAACACATGCCCTCACATCTCAAGCCCCTCATTGATAGCACCCTTGATACCGATGCAGGACTCCACATTGCAAGCCGGCTTTGTTGGCACAACCAGCCAGTACCTGGCTAATCTTGGATGCAGGACATTGCATTGCAAGCACCTTGTCAATGGCCTCCTAGATTCCAATGCAGGATTGTGCATCGCAGCCCGCAGCTACTTGGAACCACCGGTCTGCAACAATTCTTCCACAAGGGGTCTCCCCAAGGCTCCGCAGCCAAGATTTAAGGTACTTTTGTACAGGGGGCCAAACTTGGAAATACACATTACAAAGAAGGGCAGGCTGAACCACAACATCATTGGAAGACCAATTCAAATAAAAAATGTTACCTGACATCAGAATTCAGCCTGCTATCGCTACTATTGTGGAAGTTGAGGGCAGTCTTACATTTCTGAGTGATTGGTTCATTCAAATGCACAATGGGTGACTCAGATGGAATGTTTCAGACAACATTTTCTTCAGTTCTCAATAAGGTCCTGGATATTATACTTAGATTCTTCAATGACGACATTCAATTTCCTATTGATAATGCTTCACTGAACAATCTCGAGGCCTAGTTGTATGGCTTTGGAGACATACCACACATTTACGTCCACTAGATGGAGCCATTCTTGCATTGGTGCCAACTCATGACAAGAGCAAGTTTACCTCAATAGGAAGCATTTCCACTCTATCAATGTGTAGATGGTTTGAATTGCATACTTTTACATCTCTAGTGTGTCCTAGATTTTCTGATTTCACCCATGATTCACTGCTGCTAAGGAACAGTTCAATACCACAGCAGATGCAGGCATTGCACCAAAGAGTGCATGGCTTATTGGTAAGTCTCAGGCATTAAGGTTAAGCCATTTTATTTGTTACTAGGTGCCCCTAAAATGTCAGTTCACATATGTTTGATTTTGTGTGGTATTTCGAGAACTCAGGAATTATACCTGGCTTTTAACACCTCTGAGGAACCTGTCTACACCAGTGGAAGTTTGCTGTTATGAGGCCCATGTGTGAATGAGTGGTCCTGTGGAGGATGCTTATGGACTCCTGTAAGGCAGATTCACGTGCCTGTACAAAATCAAAGGGGCCTTTCACTATTTTTCCTGGCGAGGTCTGTAAATTGTGTTGTTATGTTGTATGTTTCAACACATTGCTCTGTGGATAAACATACCATTCATTGCTGATGAAAATTACCAGTGGGAATCCCAAGATGATGTTGGTGATGTGTGCCAGCAAGTTGACAGTGATGAGTATGTAGGCACTGATCTCATGTGTGAAATCACTGAACATTACTTTGTCTGATTGTGTCTGGAATGATTGGTTCATTTGTTTATCCACTCTATCGACATATCCTCTCTGGCAATAGAACCTACTGACCAACCCATATCCATTCTGATTGTGATTTGTTTTTTATTTTGATAGTATATATAGATGTTTAATGTATATTTGTATTTTAATGAGTAAAAACATTTCATGACCATGCCTGATGACTTTTACATTGTACACCAAATGATATTAATTTGTTAAAATATTATTCAATCAATGATAACTTTATTTCGGTCGAAAAGACAATAAAAGTGCAGATAAAATACATACGAGGCACTGTTCATTTTAAAACAATAAATAGAGAACCAATCAGTATTAAGATAAAAAATTGATTAAACTCAGCAGTTATCAAAAGATCAAATAAATATAAAAGTCGTAGTTGATCACAGGCATTATACAAAACATTTCCTTCTGCGCCACATACCAAGTAAAAAACGAGATACAGCAAATACTATGGGAGAAGTGGTATCATACATTAGAACCCTGCAGGCCTGTATACAATGTCTAAACCCCAGGTTCCTACATTAAGAGATCAACCAGCATTTCCTTATTGTTACATACGCTGGACAGAAAAACATGACATGAGGGACATCTTCTCGTTTATGATTGCATGCTGGGCAGGCTCCATTCTCTGATTTAGCCCATTTAGAAGTAAATGCCCTGACTGGTAGGCTACCGTGCCTTAGTTGAGTGTATAACTTCCTCGCAAGAGGTGGTTGGATTACATCTAGGAATTCCTCTAGTCGTGGTTCCAATTTTACTAAGAGGAACTCTACGGACAGCCTCCCCAGGGTAGCTGATCTCTGTATGGCTAAGTAATTTTGCTGCTTCAGCAGATTTCGGAGTTCCGATCTGGATATCCTCGGGCAACTCAGCTCCGGGGTCTCCCAAAGCTCAGGCAACCCTGGCTACTAAGAACCTTAATATGAAGTAACCAAGGGATATTTTTGCTTTTTAAAAGACCCCAAACCTCTAAGAATTCCGCTCTATAGGAGGCCAGCTCAGGGACCGACCAGAGCCTCCTCCAATAGATCAAAGGCCGTGCAGCTCCCAACTCCTCTATTGACTCCAGGCCCAAATCAAATCGTAGAGGAATAAGTGGTGTACTTTGTGGTAAATCTACCAAATTACTCATAAAACACTGTTCCACCCTCAAAAGGTTAGATGTATTCTTATGGCCCTAAAGTTCAGCACAGTATGTTGAGGCTGTTCTCGCCTTGATTCGGTATATTTCAAGCATCGGAGCTGCCAGTTTGAAGTCTGATGTTCTATGGCGCTTACTAATACCCCCTGCTATTTGTGTTACCCTGAGAGCTGACTTAGAAATTTGGAAGCCCCAGTCAAAATCTTCTGTTAAAGTAATACCAAGATAGACAAAGGTTTTGACATGTTCCAGGGGTTTACTATTAAGGACGGGATTTGGGCGGGTCTGCCTCGGAGGATTGAATATCATATACTTGGTCTTATCCAAGTTGCCCTCCAATCCACGCAAAGCACAGAAAGTTGAAAAAACGTCCAGAATACGCTGGATGCCCGATGATGTTTTGGATAACAGCAGAGTGTCATCTGCAAACATCAGAGTGGGCACCCGCCCGGTAGCCAGACAACAGGAGGAAGGTCCTTCTCCTACCTGGCCGCCAAGACCTGGAACACCCTCCCGACAGACCTTCGCCTGACCCAAGACCACCTCTCCTTCAGGAAGAAACTCAAGACCTGGCTGTTCGAGCAGTAGCGCCCCCCCCCCAAGCGCCTTGAGACCCTCCGGGTAAGTAGTGCGCTCTATAAATGCCCTGATTGATTGATTGATTGATTGATTGCCTTGGAGCATCATTGTCTTTTACACATTTAAGTGGTCCACAAGATCATTGATGTAGAGACAAAATAGTGTGGGAGCCAGGACACACCCCTATCGTACACCCTTTGAAACAGGAAAGGGTGCAGAGAGATCTCCATAAGTCCCACACCTAACTTGGGCATAATTGCCAGTGTGTAATCTAATTAAGATAATCAATAAATAAGGCAGAAGACCCAAGTCTGTTAGAACTTTCCAAAGCTTTTCCCTAGGCACAAGGTCGAAGGCGGCCCGCAGGTCGACAAAGACAAGGTACAGGCTGCCACCCTCTCCTCTTGCCGTTTTCCAAAATAAAGCCTGCAGCCGAAAAATGTGGTCCAGGGTTGAAATACCTGACCTAAACCCTGCCTGGACTGTACTCAATATATCGTTTTACTCCATTCACCCTTGGATCCTATCCAAAATGATCCTGCCCATTACTTTTTGTGTTGTATCTAAAAGGCTAATGGGCCTATAGTTAGATGGGGTTAGCAGGCAACCTTTCTTATAAATGGGGAAGATCTCGGCTCCTAGCCAGGTGCCTGGTAGATCAGTCCCCCTAAGGATTGCATTAAATAGAACAATCAAGTATGGTGCACATATTTTGGGTTGAGAACGAAATAAATCCCCAGGCAGTTTATCAAGGCCAGGGGCTTTGTTAGAAAGTAGCCTTGCTAATGCAAACTCAACCTCCTTCAGAGTAATACTCTCAGGTATTGCAAGATGGCACCCCTCCTCATCATTCCAGATGCCCTGCCACCGGTATTCGCCGGGAGCCCCCGCCAATCGATACTCAAGGCGGGGGCCCGGGGCGAGGAACGTAGGAGGCTCCGTAGCCTTACTCAGGATCTGGTCCGTCACCCCCACCAAACTATACTCTTGACAGGGTTTAAGACCCGAAGGGGGCACGGCCTCTAAGTCCAGGTCGGCATATAGTGCTCCAAAGTGTGCTTCCCACACAGAGGGTGCTATATTCGGGGATAAAGCCGAACTTCCCCCACTCACGCCTGAGGCAACAAGAGCCCAAAACGACATGGAGTCCTTACATGAGAGTGCTGATCTAAGCTCCTCCCACCTAGTCTGCTCCCAAAGCCTCTTTCCCCTAATGATTGCCTTTTTGTAGAGCAATCGTGAAATCCTGATTCCTGCTCTGTCATTAGTTTTAATTGCAGTGAGCAGGTCTTTTTTTGCTTTCCTGCAGGAGGCGCCATACCGGGGATGTGTCTTGACCTGCTGGGACTTATTCCTACTCACAGGGCAAAACACATCCACTAGCGCTACTGCCAACTGCTTGTGGATTTCCACAGCTCTACCCTGGGGACCCAGATCCTCCATCTCAGAAATCAGAGGTATGGCTATCTGATCGATTTCAGCAAGTTTGGTGGGAGAGTCCTGGAAATGATGTTATTTAACCCTGTGCCTATTTTTGGATATCATAAGAGTCAGGGGTTCAGAATTAAATTCGGGTCCAGGATTTGTCAGCCCAAAACTCCCTGGCTTAAGTGTTATAAAAGTGTTAATAATAAATATTATTATAAACAACAAATGTTAAAAGGGTAGTAGCTAAATACTTGTGTTGTGATTTTATCTTCCTAATTTTTCTTAGGCCATGTATGCTTGGGCACAAGCAAATCGTTGGTTGATTCTTTGGATTATTGTAGTCATGCTGGTTTTAGAGAGATCTGCAGTGCAAGTTGTCTCAATATTGGTAAAATAGTAGTACACTTTCTCTCAGTCAGGTAATGATGCCAATACAAATGGGTTTTATCACATTGGTTTGACATAAATATCCATGTTCTAAATATCAAAAAAAATATTAAGACTACAAAAATATCGAATCCTATACCTAAAAAGGTAAGAACAAAAATATTGAATTATAAACATTGATGTAAAAAAGAGCGATTTAAATATATATATATATATATATATATATATATATATATATATATATATATATATATATATTCACTGAAAAAAACATAGGTTTTAGCCCATATATAGTTAGGGATTAGCATTTACAAAACCGTAATTTACTCGCACAAAACCATAGAAATTCCCATATATAGTTAGATGCAATAACTATATATCGCGCACCCGCAACCCACTGCTGATGATGTCACATATTACATCATTCATGACATGGTCAGTGACATCACTGATGACATCACTGATGACATCTCAAATGACATCACTGATGACATCTCAAATGACATCACTGATGACATCTCAAATGACAACATCCAGTGACTGTATGTTTCTGTAAAGTTAAAATATGTCTTACATATTGAAGAATGAGTGGATGTATAAGTGTTTGGATGAAGGATTTAGTAGGTGCATGACTGACTGTATGAGAGAATGATTAAATGTGTCTCACTGAGTGCATGGGTTAGTGACTAAACTGTCTTAATTTGTGCATCATTATTACTGTAGTTCTGTAAACTGCTGCATGTGTTGATCAGTAGCTATATGAGTAACTATATGGGTTATTGATTGGTTGCCCAAATATTTGTATGGGAGAGTGAGTGTGTGTGTGGGGGTGGCTGGTAGGTGTGTGACTCTGTGCATAGATGTGTGAGCAGTTGATTCAGTGGATGTATGGGTTCAAAAGTGCATGTGGAAACAGCTGTATGGGCGGTTGACTATCTGCATGAGTACATTGGTGAGTAATTGGATTTCTCAGTGCTACATGTCAAAGTAAGTACATATGTAAAACACAGTACATGTAAGAGTTGACATATATAAATAACTGTGCATAAGAGCCAGTGAATGTGTGAGTGGCTGTATGGATCATTGTGAACTTGTATCAGGGATTGTATAAGAGAGTAAATATGTGTTAGTATATGTTTGATTAAGTAAGGTGTGTATAACTGTATAGTTGAGGAAATGGAGGTGTGATTGATTCTTTGCATGAGTGACTAGGTGTGTGAGTAACTCCATGGATGAGTGACAGTCTGTGAGAGTCTGTTTACACTGATTGTATCTAAGGTTATATTAGAGTCTGAAGAGGTTGATCGTATTATCACATGAATGATATCATCAGTGATGTGATCAGTAATGACAAATGAGATGTTATCAGTGATTTTATCAGTGATGTTATCAGTGATGTCATTTGAGATGTCATCAGTGATGTCATTTGAGATGTCATCAGTGATGTCATCAGTGATGTCACTGACCATGTCATGAATGATGTAATATGTGACATCATCAGCAGTGGGTTGCGGGTGCGCGATATATAGTTATAGCATCTAACTATATATGCAAATTTCTATGGTTTTGTGCGAGTAAATTAAGGTTTTGTAAATGCTAATCCCTAACTATATATGGGCTAAAACCTATGGTTTTTTCAGTGAATTTCAATGGTTTTTTAATAGCAAATATCAAAAGCTGTCAAATGTCAAGTACGTGATAGGTAAAAACATTTTTGTGTTTATGCACGCTGATGTGCTTTGAACGCTGCCCCCCCCCTCTTTTCTCTTAGTAGTACTCTCCCTTTGCAGATAGTGAACGGTAGTTAACGTAGGCCTTTGCCCCCGTTGTAATCCGTCGGGCCTGCTTGTCTCTCCATTTGATTGATTGTTATCCAAGCATTTACTGTTTTAGAATTGATTCTCTTTGGTTCATTCTCTATTTACAAACAAGCACAAAGTCGCAATACTCTGTTTAGTCTTTGCAGATAGTGAAAAATCGTGTAAAAAAACAAAAGTAATCGAGCAAAATCAGTAGGCCACTAATGGGATCTCTTTTTGACCTCGCTAAAATAGAAACATTAGGAACAACCCTTCATGAGAAATACGAAACTAGTGAGATGAACTGAGCTCTAAACCATGATGGCTGCAAGACAGCTCGGCTCCGCCACCCACCCCGCCCAAAATAACGATAAACTCTATGCAAATATTATAAATATATACAACACACCAGCAAAGTAACAGGGTAAAACATTTTATTAAATAACTATTTACATAACTATTTTATACTTTTTGTTGCCTGATCCGGCTAGCTCAATCGATCGAGCATGAAACTCATGCACTCTGATAGCAAGCGTTGCTGCTGATGCTATGCAGACAAAAACTGGTTTTCAGTTTGTACATTCTTCAAGATTTTTCCATCCAAGGCTGGTTGAGAGTTTGTAGAACGATGGCTTCAGATTTTCAACATACGGTGTGGTGGCGCGGACTGGGAGGGGTCGCTTGGCTCCTGCCCCCTCCCCAAGTCGTGTTGCCCTGGTGTGGCCTAAGATCGCCCCCGACATAGGCGGCCGACTCCCGGGGTCCGGCGGAACTTTTTGCCTTTTGATGACTCTTCCATTCTGGACCTTATCCCACAATCCGTTTGACCTGAAGACTCGCTGTAGTAGGGCGCCCCTTTACCGTTTCAGTTGCCATTCCGCCCGCTTTTGCTACACTGTGCCTCTTCCGCCATTCAGCTGTTTACCACCCGCTCTTGCAACTACAGCGTCTCGCTCACCATGTAGTTGAGTTGCTCCCGCTCTTGCGATGCAGCGATAGGCGGCTGCCACAGGACTCTCAAAATGGCGGCCGGCTCTTCAGATTTGGGCGTGGTCCACTAAAATGGCCCTGGGACACCTTTGAACTCGGCGCTTGTCTGCTAGGGCTTGGGCCCCATTCTCGAAAGCGTCCACTGAGCCTTGAAGATTCTACAAAAGTCTTGGGGGCCCCCGACTCCCGCAGGCTTCTGGTGGGGAGCGGCTGCCATGATTTCTCGTGGAATGGCCACGACTGAGCTACGAGATGGTGGTGCTCTCATGCTGTGCATAATAGCAATTATAACAGTTACAACATGCTGACGCCAGCTTCAGTCTGAAACATCCAGAAACACTGTAGACTACCAATTCGATCAGTTCCGGTAGCGCCCCAACGTGACCCGGTAGGGAAGAACTTGCCCTCCCCTCTTTGACTGATGGTTCTTGTTGCCTGTCCCTTCTGTTCTCATTTAACAGAACTTTTTAGACTGCTGAAAGGGGTTGTGTTCCGACCGCTGATTGGTGGAGACATTTTGACTATATTCTGGACCTACGTTGTCGCGTAATGCGTTATATGACACGCCGCGTTAGCGCACCCGGAAGTGCTCCGGTGCGCGAAGCGCAGCTTCCCAGAAGCGATCGGGGCGCGGCGCGCAGCGTGTAACGTAAGCATAACAGGTCATGTGACTTGTTAATAAAACTTTTCATTGGTTCATTTTACTTTTGTTATTCTAATGATGAAAGGCTTGGTCATATGACCTAAAAATTACGCTTTTTATTGCTTTCGAACATTATTTTTTCTTAAACATATATGTTATAATGTTCCAGGCTAATGTACTTTCCCGGAAAATGTACAACTGTCCTGCAAGTAAAATATATTCCTTTTTCTAGCAAAAGGGTGTTTCTTCGTCCCATGACGGAGCCGTTGAGCAAAAGATGCTCGGCCTGCTGTCTTAGTCGCCGATACGCCTGAATATCAGATTCTTATCGATCACTTTATGTTGCAGGAGTAGAAAACACAACAGCCCTTGACCATTTATCTTTACTGCGTTCCTGCGTATTATACCTTTTATCCGTAATGTAATTGGACTGCTTTATTTCACTTGCCTTTTACTGATTCGAAAACAGTGACTAAAATTAAAAACTTTACCAATGTAAATATTACTACCATGTTTTGTTTTAAAAACCTTTATTGTGAAAATGTCAGTATACAAATACGGGCCTATAACCACGTGGGCCGGCCACGGAGCAAACTGGAATCGTATATGATGAGGAGACATTTACACTGTAGAGGAACGTAACGAGCGGGCCATTAGGTTGCAAGAACTAAGGTGTCTAACAGTTGCGGAATCGGTGGACGTATATTTTGTAATTAAAATACGACAGGGCCACTTACAATAAAATTTTCTAGATATACATTTGCGGGCAAGTACCATGGGTGACATTAATTCGAACTTTCAATAGTACAGTAATCAATAACACATCAGAACTTAATATCAATAAGGATGTCAAAATATTCAATCAATTCTCGTCCCCGCCCGCCATGTGCTTCAAAACTGCATACGTATCTCGTGATATCAAGGTTGAGCAACCAGTACCCAACAAGGAGTTACGAGTCCCATTTATACCGGCGCCATTTTGGGTGAGGCCGGGCAGGTCCAGGATATAGTCAAAATGTCTCCACCAACCAGCGGTCGGACCAGAACCCCTTTCGGCAGTCAAAAAAGGTTCAGTTAAATGACAACAGAAGAGATAGGCAACAAGAACCATCAGTCAAAAGAGGGTAGGGCAAGATCTGAAGCCATTGTTCTACAAACTCTCAACCAGCCTTAAATGGAAAAATCCTGAAGAATGTACAAACTGAAAACCAGTTTTTGTCTGTATAGCATCAGCAGCAACGCTTGAGTCAGCTTTGTGTGAAGCCGCCATTTTGATTCAATCAATAGCGTCCCCCTGCACACATTCAGGGACCTGGTCGTGTCTTCAGGTCAAACGGATTGTGGGACAAGATGCAGAAAGGAAAAGGAAAAAAGTTCAGCCGGACCCCGGGAGCCGGCCGCTTATGTCATGGGCGATCTTTGGCCACACCAGGGCAATAGTGAAGCTGCAGCAGGTGCAAATAATCTTCAGACAGTGTTACAAGCGCTGCTCAGAACTCTCAACTATGACACCACCTCCGTGCCATCCGGATCTTGGCGCCTTGTGCTGGTTCCGGCCTATTCACACATCGGTCCGCTACTGACACCACCTCATAGGCCAACGGGGCACCCCACGCCGACTTTCGGCGCAGCATTGTAGGATGGCCACGCCAGTGCGACAACTTGCTAGACACCACCTCGGTGCCATCCAGATCTCGGCGCGTTGTGCTGCCTTCGGCCTACTGTAGCCGCAAGTGCGGACGCAACTCAGCTGGATAGCGAGTGAAACACCAAGGGGCGCCCCACTGCAGCCGAGGAGCCTCCATCTTGGGGGCGACGCACAGCATCACATTGCTTTCCAATGCAGTCAGATCCTCAAACAGCCCCCACTGACTGACGCGACCTCACAGGCCAACGGGGCGCCCCACGCCGACTTTCGGCGCAGCATTGTAGGATGGCCACACCAGTGCGGCAACTTGCTGAACACCACCTCGGTGCCATCCGGATCTTGGCGCGTTGTGCTGCCTTCGGCCTATTCGCACATCGGTCCGCTACTGACGCCGCCTCAAGTGCCAACGGATTTTCTACGCTTTTTATAGCAGCGCGTAACGTAAGCATAACAGGTCATGTGACTTGTTTATAAAACTTTTCATTGCTTCATTTTACTTTTGGTTTCCTAATGATGGAAGGCTTGATCATATGACCTAAAAATAACACTTTTCATTGGATTAAAACATTTTTTTTTTCCCAAACGGTGAAAGCACCACCTTGTTTCTGGATGCTTCAGACTGAAGCTGGCGTCAGCATGAGAGCACCACCATCTCGTGGCTCCGTCGTGATCATTCTGCGAGCAATCATGGCAGCCGCTCCCCACCGGAAGCCTGCAGGAGTCGGGGGCCCCCAAGACTTTTGTAAAATCTTCAAGGCTCAGGGGACATCCGAGTTCCAAGGTGTCCCAGGGCCATTTTAGTGGACCAGGCCCAAATCCGAAGAGCCGTCCGCCATTTTAAGAGTCCTGTGGCAGCCGCCTATCGCTGCACAGCAAGAGTGGGCGCAACTCAACTAGAGCGGACGATAAACAGCTGAATGGAGGATGAGGCACAGTGTAGCAAAAGCGGGCGGAATGGCAACTGAAACGGTAAAGGGGCGCCCCAGTACAGCAGACGAGCCTCCACCTGGGGAGGCCCGTTCACGCCAGCTCCCCCCCGGGGCGCCCCACGTCGTTTATCGGAGCAGCATTGTAGGATGCCAAAACCAGTGCGGCAACTTACTGGACATCACCTGGGTGCCATCCACATCTCAGCGCGTTCTGCTGCCTTGGGACTATTCGCACAACAGACCGCTGCTGACGAGGCCTCCCCCCGCACCACCCGGGACGCCCCACGCCGTTTTTCGGAGCTGCATTGTAGGATACCAAAAACCAGTGCGGCACCCAGGTAACATCACCTGGGTGCCGTCCAGAACTCAGCACGTTGTGCTGTCTTGGGACTATTCGCACAAAACACAGCTACTGACCATTGTTGCTTCTTTTTTAAAAAAATTTTTAAATGTATTTACTGTTTTTGTTGCGTTGTATATATTTATAAGTTATTAAAATGTTATAATCCTACTACTTTGTTGGAGTGCTATATATTTTTAATGTGACACATAATTGTAAAAACTTTGATGTACAAAGAGGCATCCCTGGAATCTTCCACTTCAGGCTCGGACCCACACACCCTCACAGTGAGAATCCCCTCCCCAAGCACAATACAGGATGGTTATCAGATAGTAGGAACGCATGTGGTGTGACGGATCTCATCGGGTGGGGGCCTTGATCTACTGTAACTCCTTTGAAGAGGGGTGATTCTCTACAGCTGGGCCATAAACTACATCTGCAGGGCTAGGTGATAGCCTGGGACCGGCCTGGACAATCGGACACAGAGGAAGAGGAGTGTCAGAGGGTGCGGTAGTGAATAGGGTGAAAGGGAGGTGTCGGGCGGGCACAGGGTGTGATTCTTAGAGAAGAACAGCGCAGATGGGAGGAGGTTTCTGGCCCATGCATGAGAGAGAGAGCGGGGGTGACCAGTGCGTGGGGGAGATGCTTGCGAGGGTGGGGAGCCATGCTGAGGATCGGCGGCGTGCAGAGAGTGGGTCTGGTCAAGGCATCTAAAATGGCTGCCGTGCTCAACAAAAGTGTCGCATTGCAAAAAAGGCAAGATGGCGCAGACAATGTTTATCAATAAGGATTAATTTATAACAATTATTTTTAACAAAATATTTAATCGCAGTGACAAAATGGCGGTCAACAGTTGCTGATTTCCATCGAATCGAACGTTAACAGACGTCACGCAGCAAAACAAAAAAAAACGCTCACGCACAGCCGCTGGAAGACATGTATCAACATATATGAGCCTCCTCAGCCACCCTCAGAAAACATAAGGGGTCAGGATACGTCTCCCGTACCCCCTTATACCTAGTAATTTAATTAAATTGAAACACAAAATGGCGAATTCACGTTTCGCTACCAGTTTGCGACCCGGTTCGCGAACCGAGAAGCGCTTCTACCGCGAAAAATCTAATTTTTAATATTTGCCCCACGGGACCCTTTAATAACCCCAACATCATTCCTAGGGGGTCAAGAGGGGTCTACCTTGCCCCCTTTCATTAAATTACCCCTTTGTTTTTCTCCTCCTCTTGTCTCTCGATCCTACCGAGAGACAAGATGGCGGCCGCACCGGACTGTTTAGAATGTTGACAGACACCGGAGAGCCAATCAGCTTCGCTACGCAAAGCTCCATTACGCGAAAAGTACGCGATCTGGAGCGCTATCTAGGACGCTGTCACAGATAATTTCTCAAAATCCACTGGAGCACATATATCGAGACCCAGCAAAGGCACATCGGGCTAACAGTCCCTATAATTTTGCCAAGTTTCGTGTAAATCCATTCAGCCGTTCGAGCTAAAAGTGAGGCCAAAGGCCCTATGGAAAAATGAATGGGAAAAACGCGTTTTGGGACCCCCCTTTTTTCTCGGCCCCCCCTTGACGGAACCCCCCAAATTTTCAGGGGCTGCTCAGAAACAAAATGTGCAATTTTCCTGAAAATTTCAGCCAATTCGGTCCACAAACACCAAAGTTATTAGACATAGAATTTTCAAAAGTTCCATAGAGAAAAAATCCTAACTATATATATACCTACTGGCGACCGCCAGTAGGTAATATATATATATATATATATATATATATATATATATATATATATATTACCTACTGGCGGTCGCCAGTAGGTATATATAGTTAGGATTTTTTCTCTATGGGATTTCTGAAAATTCTATGTCTAATAACTTTGGCGTTTGTGGACGGAATCGGCTGAAATTTTCAGGAAAATGGCACATTTTGTTTCTGAGCAGCTCCTAGAAATTTGGGGGGGTTTCGTCAAGGGGGGGCTGAGAAAAAAGGGGGGTCCCAAAACGCGTTTTTCCCATGTTAATTTCCATAGGGCGGTTGGCCTCACTTTTAGCTCGAACGGCTGAATGGATTTGCACGAAACTTGGCAAAATTGTAGGGACTGTTAGCCCGATGTGCCTTTGCTAGGTCTCAATATATGTGCTTCAGTGGATTTTGAGAAATTAACGTTTAAATCAAGATATATATCTGTAACAGCGCTCCGGGCAGCGATCCGGTTCGCGTACTTTTCGCTTATCGGAACTATGCGAAGCGAAGCTGATTGGCTCTCCGGTGTCTGTCAACATTCTAAACAGTCCGGTGCGGCCGCCATCTTGTCTCTCGGTAGGATCGAGAGATAAGAGGAGGCCAAAACAAAGGGGGAAATTTCGATAAGGGGGCCTAGTAGATCCTCCCTGACCCCCTAGGTTTTATGTGGAGGTTGTAAAAGGTTTCTGCAGGGGGAAAAAAAAAAAAAAAAAAAAAAATTATTTATGCGTGGTGAGCTCCTAGTACGCGAACCGGGTAGCGCTCTGGGCAGCGTACTATAAGGATAAAAGAATGATAGATTTTTTTAATACTGTATGTTAATTATTTGTTGTTTTTGTTGGTTTTTTTTTGTTTTCTTTATTTATTTATTTTTTTTATTATGATTGTGTTTCATACTTTATTAAATTTTCTAACATTTCATTGTCAGAAATGTCATAATTTATTATAGGGTGTAATTGTTTTTCATTTTGAAGCAGGTTGTCCACTGCTTCAACACATTGTAGAAGTTTGTGGTCTCTACTGTCATCCATAAAGTCATCAATTTTGTCTTGGCTGCTCTCCTTCAGTTCAATTGAAAATGAAACTTGTTGTTCGCCTTCCATTTTGCCTGAAATTTTGAATAAAAAAATATATATTAGTAGAGATTGGGCACTGTTGGGATTAATTTTAGATAGGTAGTTTTTATCAGTGAATTTTTCTTTTGGCAGTGTATAGTATCAGAGTGGAAATATAACTATAAAAAAGTGTATGTAATTTAACGAAGAGAAGCCTAACTCCATTCCTAACTATAACAGAGAAGTCTATCTAAATCCATAACTACTACAGAGGGATAGTGTATATGTATCAGAAAAAGTCTACCATATCAAGTTATAGTGTACAATATACTTCATTTTTAAAAATAACAACTTACCTTCAGAAACAAGTTGAAGTCTTAGGTAAGTATTGAAATGTGATGTACAACAAGAAGTAGCAGTCAAAATGGCTGTGTTTTCTTCTCTTCCTTTATATATATTCAGGTATATAACCAATCAAATATCAGGTAATAAAAGTAGAAAATGAAAGTAAGATTTTTATTGGTTGTCAATTCCAACACTTCAGATGTGTTTTGTGAAGTAATTTACCTCAAGGTATTTAGAGAGGTCTACAGGCTTAATGGCTAAATGGAATTTCAATCAAATTTGTGAAAATGAAAGGGATTGTTATGTAGTATGAGTTAATCTATATTTGGTGAGAGTGTCTCCAGTCCTTTTTCTTTGAATTACTTTCCCACCTTTTCTTTGGGCCGCTTCCCGGGAAGCAGTTTAGTCCGCGAACTAGAAGCGTAACGGGAGTCCACCATTTTGTGTTTCGGTCGAATTAACATATAAAATGGAGGTTAAATAATGTTCAGAAAGGGTAGAAGGGGACACGGTACAAGTATTTTGACCCCCCAGGTTTTCTGAGGGTGGCTGAGGAGGACCATATGTGCGGAGAAAAAACATTTTTAAAATAATTTTGGGCGGTTAGCTTCCAGTTCGCGTACCGGGTAGCGCTCTTTGAGCGTAGTTTGTTGAAAATTACAGAAAAAAGTTAGAGAAAAATAATAATTGTGAGTGATCAGATGAAGGGTAGCTCTGAGAAGAGCTTTTGGGTTTATGGTACATTTAGGTACTTATAAGTAGGTACCAATGCACAGTCTTAAATTCAGAATGAAAATTCTGTTGCCCTCATCTGAGAAGTGAACTCCATCTCCTCTGTAGATATCTTGCATGTAGTAACGCAAGTTATTGTTGTACAAGGAGCCCATTCCATGGTCTCTCATGTAAGCTGAAACAGATTTGTTTACATGCTTCCTCGCTTTCTCAATTTGTGGACAAAATTGGTTGGACCACCTCCATTTCTGTCTTTGGCATATATTGGAATATACCAAGGCAGTTTGAGGAAAAAGTGCCATTAATTGCTCAAAGGTGTCCTTTAAAAGCATTTCCAGTCCTACCCCAGTCAAAGTGCCCAAATCATTACCTCCACAGTGCAATATTAACAGGTCAGGTTTTGGCAAATGCATAAAGGTTTTCACCAATGGTATCAATTGGTGACATTTTAATCCTCTTTGGCCCAACCATTTAATTTCCACATCTTGTAAATTGAGGTTAGGTAAATTTCTGTTCTCAGCATACCTTTGAGCCCAGTGGATGTAACTATGTCCAACAATCCAGACCTTAAACATTGTGGGAGAAGGTTGTGCTGCAGTCAGATGAAGTGTGGTAATGAAAGGGCAGTTGAAACAGTAGGAGTTTGTAAAGAAAAAAAACTGTGGATTTCCAGTGCTAATGATTCATTAGCAGTGATTGGTGCATTTCCATTTCTGAAAACAGAACGTTAGGGTGCATGGATGTGTTCTTTGAAAGATGTAATTTGAATGGTCAAGGAAGAAACATTTAATGAAAGATTGCACTGGATACGCAGGTGCACTGAGAGTTCAGAGTTCAATTGAAACATTGTTGTGTGAACTTGCAAACATGAGAGGTCTTCCAGGAGGTGGTTGCTATGGAAAAAAGGCAGAGAGGGCAGAGGGGGGAAGGGTTTTGATTTGAAAAAAGTGAGGGAAGAGTTATGATTGGCTAATATGAGAGATATGTGAAATGAATATCTGTATTTCTGTGCTTTCAATAGCTGCAGCCTCTGGAGTGCATCCTCTTTCTTCTGCTGAAGACAATTTGGTGTATTTCTGAGACTGTTTTCAAAACTCAAAAGTATTTGCTAAGGTGAGAAAAGATTTATTTAATTTAGATAGAGAATAGTATGATTTAAGGAGAAAATGATGAAGAAAGCTGTGTTTTTAAAATGTGACTTTGTCTCTAGTGATATACAAATAGATTTTGGTTTTAAATTTTAATTGCATATTCGGTGTAGCATTCTGGCATGCAGTAACACAAGTTATTGTTGTACATGGAGCTCATTCCATGGTCTCTTATGTAAGCTGAAACAGATATGTTGTTTTTAAAAACGATTTTTGAAAACAATTACATTTCGGGATATGTACTGCTAGAGCTTCATAGGTTGTTTTGGGTCATATTTATAAGGCATTTGAGTGTCTATGATGTTATTTTTCCCTTTCTAAATGGAAAGCATTCCTCATGGGGCAAGTTTCTTGTAAATACGCTCCCACCTGTGCTTGGCAAATTTAGATTTTGATTATGGGAGTTACATAGCCATGTTAATAATGTCTCAAAAATGGTGCTAGGGCATTCCAAAAAACGCTTTCATGTGTCTCAAGGACATTTTCAGCCATTTCCTCTTGAATGCAGGTATACAATTGATTTATATGCTGTGTTTAAAAACGATTTTTTGAAATCAATTACATTTCTGGATATGTACTGCTAGAGCTTCATAGGTTGTTTTGGGTCATATTTATAAGGCATTTGAGTGTCTATGATGTTATTTTTCCCTTTCTAAATGGAAAGCGTTCCTCATGGGGCAAGTTTCTTGTAAATACGCTCCCACCTGTGCTTGGCAAATTTAGATTTTGATTATGGGAGTTACATAGCCATGTTAATAATGTCTCAAAAATGGTGCTAGGGCATTCCAAAAAACGCTTTCATGTGTCTCAAGGACATTTTCAGTCATTTTCTCTTGAATGCAGGTATACAATTGATTTATATGCTGTGTTTAAAAACGATTTTTTAAAATCAATTACATTTCTGGATATGTACTGCTAGAGCTTCATAGGTTGTTTTGGGTCATATTTATAAGGCATTTGAGTGTCTATTATGTTATTTTACCTTTTTTAAATGGAAAGCGTTCCTCATGGGGCAAGTTTCTTGTAAATACGCTCCCGCCTGTGGTTGGCAAATTTAGATTTTGATTATGGGAGTTACATAGCCTTTTTAATAATGTCCCAAAAATGGTGCTAGGGCATTCCAAAAAACGTTTTCATGTGTATTAAGGATATTTTAAGTCAATGAGGAAACACAGGTGATGTAATTCTGAAATAAGGAAAAGAAACTCCACATTTTTCAATTACATCACTAGTGTTTCCTAAGTTTATGAATGACATTGTGCAGATGAAGTTTAGGTCTGACCACAGATTCAAAAGAGGTCTGCCCTTTGTTCAAGAGTGAAGTGGACATGACTTACTTCATTGGTAGGCCTTCACATGTATTATCTCCTTTGTTTTCGCGAACCGGGCAGCTAACGGGAAAGCGAACCAAAAGAAATAGAGCTTGCCAGAGTGCTAAACATTCTAGCAATTTTATTTGAAAGGGGAGGTAGTTCTGAAAAGAACTTTTTTTTTAATGTTTTTGTTGTTTTTTTTTGTTTTTTTTCTAAACATTTTTTGATTTTTTTGTATTTTTGAACAGTTTTATGTTTTTTTTTGTTTTTGAAGGAGGGGAAACAACAAAAAACAGGCATTGAAAAGGGCTCAACAGGAGCAAAAAAAAATATTATTGTCTGGGTTGGTTAGGGCAATTGTGATTTTCGAAAGCAATGTTCATTAAGTTTATGCTCATGTTCCCACATGAAAGTAATGCCCCGCAATACAAGCAGGTTAGTTTCATGTGTTTAAAGTTCTTTTGAATGTTTGGCATGGTTTCCTGTGCCTCTCCTCCAGTCAAAGAGATATGCAAGGTTGACCTGGCCACAGGAGTTGTTGGGGGATTATCCTGCAGGTCACGCAACTCTGCACGGCTGTAGTTGAGTGGATGCCACCTGGTCATATGGCGATGCAAAGTATAGTTTCCCATGCTATACTTTTTTTCAGTGCCTCTTGATAGCCTTTGTTTACAGATAAGGCAGGTGGCATATTTTGCATTGACTTTCTTCTCCCCTCGAGGGATTGAAAAAAACTGCCAGATAAAACTAGTTTTCCGACGGGAAACACGGGGCAACTCCTGTAAGAACTCTTGTTCTTCTCTCTCCTCTTCCTCAAGTTCATCCTCTTCCTCCTCTGTGTTGGCGATGAACCGAGATGATGGTCCTCTCTTCTCATGAGGAGGTGGAGGTGGTGGTGGGGGTGCACCAGCTGAAGCAAGTACAGAAGCCATTGCTCAATTATAGGTAAATGGTCTTTCTCTCACCAAGATGAAAGTCAGAGTGAGGAAAGAAGGAGGGGTTTTCATCATTTGGAAAAAGCAAAAGTTCTAAACCAATGAAAAGTGTTATTTTTAGATCATATAACGTAGTCTTACATCATTTGGAAACTAAAAGTGAAATGAAGCAATGAAAAGTTTTATGAACAAGTCACATGACTTGTTCCGCTCACGTTACGCTGTGCACGCCGCGTCCCGGATCGCTTCCGGTTCGCTGTCCGGAGCACTTCCGGGAGCGCTAACGCGGCGCGTCATAAGACGCATTACGCGACAAAGTGATACGTCGCGCTTCCGCGACGCGTCACAGTTGCGCAAACGAAACGTTTACCGGTTCGCGGACTAGGTCGCGGCATCAAGATGAGCTAACGGAAAGCTTCCCGGTACGCGAAAAAGGAGCGAACCCAAAAAATATTTTTAAAAAAAATAATCATAAACATATAAAATATAATTTGGGATATAAAGAAAAAGACATTTTACAGCTACAGATATTAGCTTTTAAAAAACCATTGAAATTCAATGAAAAAACCATAGGTTATAGACCATATATAGTTAGGAATTAGCATTTTCAAAACCATATTTTACTCGCATAAAACCATTGAAATTCCATATATAGTTAGTTGCCCTAACTATATATCGCGCACCCGCAATCCACTGCTGATGATGTCACATATTACATCATTCATGACATGGTCAGTGACATCACTGATGACATCACTGATGACATCTCAAATGACATCACTGATGACATCACTGATGACATCTCATTTGACATTACTGATCACATCACTGATGATATCATTCATGTGATAATACCATGAACCTCTTCAGACTCTATTATAACCTTAGAAACAATCAGTGTAAACAGACACTCACAGACTGTCACTCATCCATGGAGTTACTCACACACCTAGTCAGTGATGCAAAGAATCAATCACACCTCCATTTCCTCAACTATACAGTTATACACACCTTACTTATTCAAACATATACTAACACATATTTACTCTCTTATACAATCCCTGATACAAGTTCACAATGATCCATACAGCCACTCACACATTCACTGGCTCTTATGCACAGTTATTTATATATGTCAACTCTCACATGTACTGTGTTCTACATATGTACTTACTTTGACATGTAGCACTGAGATATCCATTCACTCACCAATACACTCATGCACACAGTCAACCGCTCATACAGCTGTTTCCACATGCACTTTTGAACCAATACATCTAGTGAATCAACTGCTCATACATCTATGCACAGAGTCATACACCTCCCAGCCACCCACACACACACTCAATCTCCCATACAAATACTTAGGCAACCAATCAATAACCCATATAGTTACTCATATAGCTACTGATCAACACATGCAACAGTTTATAGAACAACAGACATAATGATGCACAAATTAGGACAGTTTAGTCACTAACCCATGCGCTCAGTGAGACACATTTAATCACTCACTCATACAGTCAGTGATACACCTACTAAATCCTTCATCCAGACACTTATACATCCACTCATTCTTCAATATGTAAGACATATTTTAACTTTACAGAAACATACAGTCACTGGATGTTGTCACCAGTGATGTCATCAGTGATGTCATTTGAGATGTCATCAGTGATGTCATCAGTGATGTCACTGACCATGTCATGAATGATGTAATATGTGACATCATCAGCAGTGGATTGCGGGTGCGCGATATATAGTTAGGGCAACTAACTATATATGGAATTTCAATGGTTTTATGCGAGTAAAATATGGTTTTGAAAATGCTAATTCCTAACTATATATGGTCTATAACCTATGGTTTTTTCATTGAATATATATATATATATATATATATATATATATATATATACCCCCCCCAAATTTTCAAGGGCTGCTCAGAAACAAAATGTTTGCTGGCAAGGTAGAGAAGGTCCAAGTATTCTAAGGCTTAAACAACGCTTTGATAAGCAGCTTTTTATAGGAGAATGGAGACACACTCGAAGCTCTGGACCTCTTGGGCTTCATGTAGAAATACAGGTTTGAGAAGTGATGAGTGTGTACTCCATAGAAGATCACAAAGATTCTTATCAGGAATAATATCCGTTCTTTCAAGTCTGTATACAGAGGACAGGACTATTTCTAGTTGCAGAATAACATCTTTATTATTTTTTGTGGAACATGGACAGCCGACACGTGTTTCGCCCCCTCTTGGCGAGTTGCGCCGGGACTTTCTCAAGGCTGTAGGGGAAGATGAATAGATTGTTTAGATGTGAGATGAGATAGCAGTTGACCCCAAGAGGAAAGAAAAAGTCACCTAGAGTGGAAAAGTTATTGGAATTTTTTGATATCTCAGCGTGAAGGCCTTATCTGAACCGTGAAGTAACAGTGTGTCGTGCCTCAAATCAGTAGGTTATAACTTACATTGTAGTGAGTCAAAGCAATAGTCAGAAAGTGCAAAGGAAAGTGCAAATCATGAAAAGATGGATCAAGTGATTTTAAAACAATAAAGTCAGGAGTGCGCTTTAGGAAATGTCTCGATGTTCAATGTTCTTTTAGCAACCCGGAAAGTAGCCAAAAATGCCAGACCAAGATGATGTGATAAGACATGACCAGAGAGTGACAGCATAATCAACAATATAAAGTAATCATACCTAATTTCACATATATAGGGTATATAATTATGGTTCCCAATTTTTGTAATATCCAAGATACAGGGAGTTCAATACTCCAGGAGCAGAAGTTCTTCTTTAAGTTCTGATAAAAAAATCATTTATACAAAATGCTTATAACTAAATCTTGTGTCATAGCATAGCATACAGATCATACAATATAACACATACAAAATCATTAGAACCGCACAGGTTGTTATATTAAAAAGGAAATTATCAATTGGATTATTTTCCTGAGTTAAGCATTTCAAAGACACTCTGTTCATCACCACCCCCTTTTCTGAATCGTTTTTGGCCACTATAGGTGTGGCAGGGTATACTCAGACATGAGTCCCTTTCTCACTGCACCATCAGGATTCAAGCAAGCCGGGCCGAAGACGGCTGAAATGCCAGAAACCAGTCCCCGGTAGCTTGTCTCCTTTCTGGTGAAGAATTGGCTTGGTAGTTTAGTCTGCCCTGTTCCCATGATGCACTGGGCCAGGGACAGACTGATTTGCATATAGCCAGGTTCTGAGCTGGGATGGTGCAGTGAGATAAATAACGGTGATGGATAAAGCCCTGATCTTTGGACTGGGTAAGAGTGGTCTGCTTAATTCAGACACTCTGTTCATCACCACCCCCTTTTCTGAATCGTTTTTGGCCACTATAGGTGTGGCAGGGTATACTCAGACATGAGTCCCTTTCTCACTGCACCATCAGGATTCAAGCAAGCCGGGCCGAAGACGGCTGAAATGCCAGAAACCGGTCCCCGGTAGCTTCTCTCCTTTCTGGTGAAGAATTGGCTTGGTAGTTTAGTCTGCCCTGTTCCCATGATGCACTGGGCCAGGGACAGACTGATTTGCATATAGCCAGGTTCTGAGCTGGGATGGTGCAGTGAGATAAATAACGGTGATGGATAAAGCCCTGATCTTTGGACTGGGTAAGAGTGGTCTGCTTAATTCAGACACTCTGTTCATCACCACCCCCTTTTCTGAAGCATTTCAAAGTAGTCATTATTAACATGGTGGTACGAATCTTTTTTTCTTTTTTCATGTGCATATTCGTCTGTTGAAAAAACAGCGTTTAGTCGCCCTATGAGCACCCACCTAGTTATGGGTAATTCGCATGTCAAGACGGGAACCGATTAGGCAAAAGGGCGAGGGCGTCACAGGGCGTCTTATAGCAACGGGTAATCATACTTTCTGTTATGCATAGGGTCCACATCTAATAAGCGTTGTATCTTGTGAATATTTGTTACTCTGCCTAAACTACAGAGCGGGGATATGATCATGATTAGGTTAACAAACCCATTCTGATAGCAAGAGAGCAAGAGCAAGAGAGCAAATTTTGGCAACTTTTAGCAGGACACAGAAAATATTCATCATGGTACATCCTAATCTAATTATTGATTTTTAAGGATTTTTAGGTCACGCCTTAATATTGGTTCCGTTTGTGGGACCCGAACACACCGGCAACCTGGGTGTTCCCATGTAGGCTTCACTAATATGAATACTATGAGTTGTACTGTCGGTTTTTCATTTAATGTGTTCCTTTAAAAAGCTTCCTTTTGCCTAATCAGTTCCCGTCTTGACATGCGAATTACCCATAACTAGGTGGGTGCTCATAGGGCGACTAAACGCTGTTTTTTCAACAGACGAATTTATTCCTGATAAGAATCTTTGTGATCTTCTATGGAGTACACACTCATCACTTCTCAAACCTGTTTTTCTACATGAAGCCCAAGAGGTCCAGAGCTTCAAGTGTGTCTCCATTCTCCTATAAAAAGCTGCTTATCAAAGCGTTGTTTAAGCCTTAGAATACTTGGACCTTTTCTACCTTGCCAGCAAACATTTTGTTTCTGAGCAGCCCTTGAAAATTTGGGGGGGTTTCGTCAAGGGGGGGCCGAGAAAAAGGGGGGTCCCAAAATGCGTTTTTCCCATTCATTTTTCCATACTGCGGTTGGAATCACTTTTAGCTCGAACGGCTGAATGGATTTACACAAAACTTGGCAAAATTGTAGATATGGTTTGCCCGACGTGCCTTTGCTATGTCTTAAAATATGTGCTCCAGTGGATTTTGAGAAATTAACATTTTAAAAAACAGATATATCTGTGACAGCGTCCCGGTTAGCGCCCCGGTTGGCGTACCTGACGCATAACGTAACTTCGCTAGGAGAAGCGGATTGGCTCCCCGGTGACTGTGAACATTCTAAACAGTCCGGAGCGGCCGCCATCTTTGTGTCTCGGTAGGATCGAGACACAAGATGTGGCAAAAACAAAGGGGGAAATTAGCATAAGGGGCAAGAGTACATCCTCCCTGACCCCCTACGTTTGATGAGGGGGCTTTAAAAGGGCCCGGCGGGGAAAAAACGACATCATTTTTATTATCGTTTTTTTTTCGGGGGGAGCGCTCGGTACGCGCACCGGGAAGCAGTCTGGGAAGCGTAATATAGGGAAAATAGGATGAAAGAATGTTCAAATAATGTATGTATATTGATTGTTCTTTCTGTTGTATTTTTTTTTATTTTTTTAATTTAAGTACTAACATGTAGGTACCAATGCAGAGTCTAAAAATAAAAATACACCGTTTCCTTTGTAGATATCTTGCATGTTGTTTCAGAAGGTATTGTGGTATATGGAATTCATAGCGTAGTCTGTCAGGAAAGCAGAAACACCATGGAGGCAGGAGATGATAAAGAGATGTTAAATACACATTGGAGATAATATAGTGGGAGAAAGGAAGTAACTATGAGCAAACTTACTATGTAACACAAAAAAGTTGCACAGTATATTTAAAGTCTGATTTTACATTATAATCAATTTGGTACTAGTTTAAAAAATACATATAAAAATGAATAATGTCTCAAACTATTTTTTAATTATTAAATATAAATGTATTTCTCTGATTCGTTTTCAAAATTTAAAAGAACTTCTAATAATTGATTGGCAGAAATGTTCTTATTTTGAATCAGGTAATCTACTGATTCTACACATTGCAGAAGTTCAAAGTCCCGTGATTCAATATCTGTATCTTTGTTGCTTTCCAGAACAATTTTGATGGTATTTTTTCGCTCTCCTTCCATTTTTGTGCTGTAAATTGAATTTTAAAAAAAATATATCAGTACAGATAGGGCACTGTTGGGTTTAAGTACTGACAGGTAGTTTGGTTTTTTAAACAGTGATTTTATCTTTGGGCAGTGTATGGTATCAGACTGGAAGTAGAAATATAAAAAAATGTAGGTGATAAAGCCTAGGTAAATTCTTAATTATACAAGACAAGCCTAACTCCATCCATAACTAAAACAGAGAAGTCTATCTTATTCTATAACTATTACAGAGGGATAGTATATAACTATCAGAAAATGTTTTCCTAATTAACTTAAAGTGCACAACATACTTCAGTTTTTAAAATAACATCCTACCTTTCAAAAAGAAGTTTAAGTTCTCAGTTGAAATGCACTTGATATGTACTTCAGGAAGTAGTAGTCAAAATGGCTGTGTTTCTCTCTCTTTCTTTATATATATTCAGGTACATAACCAATCAAATGTCATGAAATAATAGAAGATATTGAAAGTAGCATTTTAATTGGTTGTCAATTCTAACACTTGATAAGTGTTTTTGTTAGGTAATTTACCTCAGGATATTTAGTCAGGCTTACAGCATAATTTTCTCAATGGAATTCCATCAAATTTGGGTAAATGGTAGGGACTGCTATGTAGTAGGGCCTATTCTATATTTGATGAAAGTGTCTGTAGTGGTTTTTCTGTAAATTACTTTCCCACCTTTTTTTATCGAGCGCTCATCGGTGCGCTCCCCGGTACGCGAACCGGCAGCATTAGGGGAGTCCTCCATTTTGTGTATCGGTAGAATTGTGACACAAGATGGAGGACAAACAATGTTCGGAATGGGTAGAAGGGGGCACGGTAGACACTTTGTGACCCTCTAGGTTTTCTGAGGGGGGCTTAGGACACTGATATATGCAAAAATAAAAATAAAAATTGGAAAATTTCGCGGGGGGAGCGCCCGGTGCGTGCACCGGTAAGCGAACCGGGGAGCGTACTTTGGTGAAAAATAGTGAAAAAAGTTAGAAAAAGATAAACGTTTTGAATGATCAGAGGTAGGGTAGCTCTGAAAAGAGCTATTGGGTTCTGTGGCTAATTTAGGTACCTACAAGTAGGTTCCAATGCACAGTTTTAAATTCAGGAGGAATATTCTATTCCCCTCATCGGAGAAGTGCACACCATCTCCTCTGTAGATGTCTTGCATGTTATAACGCAAGTTATTGTTGTATATTAAACCCATTCTAAAGTCTCTCAGGTGAACAGAAACAGATTTATTCACATGTTTCCGTGCTTTCTCAAATTGTGGAAAACATTGGTTGGACCACTTCCATTTCTGTCTTTGGCATATATTGGAATATAACAAGGCAGTTTGGGGAAAAAGTGTCATCAATTGATGAAAGGTGTCCTTTAAAAGCATTTCCAGACCAACCCCAGTCAAAGTCCCAATATCATTTCCACCACAGTGCACTATTAAGAGGTCAGGGTTTGGCAGATGCATAAAAAAATTATATTAAAAACATATAAAATATATTTTTCCTTTAAAAGAAAAATACATTTTACAGCTTTTGATATTTGCTATAAAAAAACATTGAAATTCACTGAAAAAACCATAGGTTATAGACCATATATAGTTAGGGATTAGCATTTACAAAACCTTATTTTACTCACACAAAACCATTGAAATTCGCATATATAGTTAGTTGCACTAACTATAAATCGCGCACCCGCAATCCACTGCTGATGATGTCACATATTACATCATTCATGACATGGTCAGTGACATCACTGATGACATCACTGATGACATCTCAAATGACATCACTGATGACATCACTGATGACATCTCAAATGACATCACTGATGACATCTCATTTGACATTACTGATCACATCACTGATGATATCATTTATGTGATAATACAATGAACCTCTTCAGACTCTAATATAACCTTAGATACAATCAGTGTAAACAGACACTCACAGACTGTCACTCATCCATGGAGTTACTCACACACCTAGTCAGTCATGCAAAGAATCAATCACACCTCCATTCCCTCAACTATACAGTTATACACACCTTACTTATTCAAACATATACCAGCACATATTTACTCTCTTATACAATCCCTGATACATGTTCACAATGATCATACAACCACTCACATATTCACGGGCTCTTATGCACAGTTATTTATATATGTCAACTCTCACATGTACTGTGTTTTACATATGTACTTACTTTGACATGTAGCACTGAGATATCCATTCACTGACCAATACACTCATGCACACAGTCAACCGCCCATACAGCTGTTTCCACATGCACTTTTGAACCCATACATCTAGTGAATCAACTGCTCACACATCTATGCACATCATACACCTCCCAGCCACCCACACACACACTCAGTCTCCCATACAAATACTTGGGCAACCAATCAATAACCCATATAGTTACTTATATAGCTACTGATCAACACAAGCAGCAGTTTACAGAACAACAGACATAATGATGCACAAATTAAGACAGTTTAGTCACTAACCCATGCACTCAGTGAGACACATTTAATCACTCACTCATACAGTCAGTCATGCACCTACTAAATCCTTCATCCAGACACTTATACATCCACTCATTCTTCAATATGTAAGACATATTTTAACTTTACAGAAACATACAGTCACTGGATGTTGTCATCAGTGATGCCATCAGTGATGTCATTTGAGATGTCATCAGTGATGTCATCAGTGATGTCATTTGAGATGTCATCAGTGATGTCATCAGTGATGTCACTGACCATGTCATGAATGATGTAATATGTGACATCATCAGCAGTGGATTGCGGGTGCGCGATATATAGTTAGTGCAACTAACTATATATGCGAATTTCAATGGTTTTGTGTGAGTAAAATAAGGTTTTTTAAATGCTAATCCCTAACTATATATGGTCTATAACCTATGTTTTTTTCAGTGAATATATACATATATATATATATATATATATATATATATATATATATATATATATATATATATATCCCTTTCCAAACGGCGTTTCTTAATATTATTATAATTTTTTAAAAAAGTAATATACATTTTAACAAAATATAACAAAGAAACTTTTAAATAATTATTAAAGTATTATCTTTCATTTATTTAAACAATGTTTATAATTATATATAAATAATTTATATATAAATAATATATGTATAAAAAATGTAAACTATAAAAAATCGATAATAAATTAAAACATTAAACTATTACAAAATATTTACATTTACATTTCCCAATACAATCAGTGCAACAGTAGGTAAAGAGTTGGATAGAGGAGGAGTAAACATGTATATCCCAACTCCAGTGAATGCAACAATAGGGAAAGTTTTGGACAGCAAAGAGGTAAAATTTACTATTCCCACTCCAGTAAGAGCAACAGTAGAGGAGGTGTTGGATCGCGAAGAGGGGAAATGTACTATTCCCACTCCAAGGAGTGCAACAGTATGGAAAGTGTTGGATAGCATATGGGTAAAAAGTACTATTCCCACTCCACTGAACGCAACAGTAGATTAGCTGTTGGATAGCGGAGGGGTAACATTTTCTATACCCACTCTAGTGAATGCAACAGTAGGGAAAGTGTTGGATAGCCGAGGGGTAGAAATTACTATTCCCACTCCAGTGTGTGCAACAGTAGAGTAAGTGTTGGATACCGGAGGAGTAAAAATTACTATTCCCTCTCCAGTGAGTGCAACAGTAGAGAAACTGTTGGTTAGCGGATGGGTAAACATTTCTATTCCAACTCCAGTGAGTGCAACAGTAGAGAAAGTGTGGAATAGCAGAGGGGTAGAAATTACTACTCCCACTCCAGTGAGTGCAAAAGTAGGGAAAGTGCTGTATAGCGGAGAGGTAAAAATAACTATTCCCACTCCAGTGAGTGAGACATTAGGGAAAGTGTTGGATAGCTAAGAGACAATAGCTAACAGTTAAAACAAAACAACATAATTCATAAAAATGAATAAACAATATTTAAGAGTGAATAATCAAACATATTAAATATATAAAATAAAATAATATATTATTAATTACTTATAGAAAAATACAAACAATATATAATATAAAATGATAAAATGATAAATACATTTATGAAAATGTATTCTTTTAAACTAGAAAATATTTACAACAAATAAATTAATTAATTAATTAATTAATGTATTTATATTATTTCCTACCCTATACCACAACACTAATAATAAACACTTCAAAATTAACGCAATTAATAATCAATTAAAAATATGAATAATAAAAAACATTAATTGACTACAGACACTTTAACACTATAATATCCACAACACACCTAAATTAAATTCTAAAATAATAAAACACAATTAAAACTTATTTATAAATTAAAAACGATTACTATTAACAATTAATAATTAAAGTAATTAAAATGTATTTAATATCCACCGTTTACCCCTATAAAAGTTTAAACAACAGTCAAAATTAACAATTACCCAAAATCAATATCAAATAATTATTATTAATTAACAACTACATATTAACTAATTAAATACAAATTACTTCCCATCCTTTACTCCTATAAACACCAAAACATATACCTAAAATTAATCACACAAGTACCATAGTTTATTATCAATTAATTATTTAACATTCAATTATTAATTCATCAATTAAAAATAAATTACTACCCACCCATAACACTTAAGAAACATAAAACACACCTAAAATCTATTACACAATTATCATAATTAATGATCAATTACCTAATTAAAATGAATAACATCCAATTTTTTATTTGTTGATTAAAAATGAATTACTTCCCAGCCTTAACACCTATAAACACCACAACACACACCCAAAATATATTACACAATTATGATAATTACCAATTAATTAAATTTAATTTACAACCAATTAATAATTAATTTGCAATAAATTACTTTACACATTTAACATTATAACATCTCAATTAAACAAATATTAATACATAAATAAAAATCAATACATTTATATAATTAAATAACATTAATAAACAAATTATATTTTTAACAACTACATTTTGGCAAACAATATTAAAAAGTTCGATATTTTTAAAATCGATATTACTTACCTTAAGTCGATATTCTTGACCACGATATTCTTGCTGTCGATATTTCAGACCCACGAAATTTACGACTCGATATTTGTGTATGTCAATATTTCTCATTCGATATTCTGTTTCTGCACCATATGTTGTGTGTGTCAAAGTCTAGAACTTGAACTTGATGTTCATTGTCTCTTATGTCCGTGGAAAACATGAGGCCAGCCAGATGTGTGGTTGAAGGCTTCCATTTGCGTTCCTACTTTATTGAGAGTGCCAGTTGTCACTGAAATGTATCTTCAGAATACGTTAGTTTCCTCACATACCATTTATTTATTTATTTATGGGTTTCTATAGCGCTGGAATCGACTCCAACCGGAGTATCTCTGCACTGTGATACCAAATAGAGTTTAAATATATATGCAGATGAGGGGCAGGCGCTAGATTTTATCAGAGAACAGCAGAGTTTTTAGTTGCTTCCTGAATTTTAAATGGTCTGTGCAGAGCCTAAGGGCCAGAGGAAGTTTGTTCCACAGTGTGGGCCCTGCAACAGATAAAGCTTTCCCTCCGTGTCTGTTTTTTTTTACACGAGGCACTGCCAACAGAAAATTTTCAGTAGATCTCAAAGATCTGGAATGGAGTGTAGTGGATAAATTTCTGCTCCAGGTATGTGGGGCCATGTCCGTTTAAGCATTTATGGATAATGCAACATATCTTAAACTTGGCTCTTTGTCGAATACTCAACCAGTGTAGTTTCTGTAGTAGAGGCTTTGATGCTGTTCTGGGGGGGGCGTTCAGGACAAGGCGAGCTGCCGTATTCTGGACCACCTGGAGCCTATCCAGAACTCCTTCATTAGCAGAGAGGAGCAGTCCGTTACAGTAGTCGATACGACTCAATATAAGGGCTTGCACCAGGGTTTTTCTGAAGTAATCCGGCAGCAGGGGAAAAATTCTGCGCATCATGCTGATGGTGTGGAAGCATGAGCCAGCTACCATGTTGCTGTGCTGTTTGAGGGAAAGGTCGTGATCAAGGCGCATCCCCAGATTTTTGACAATCTGTTTGGGCTCCGGAACAGTACCAAGATCAGATGGCCACCAGTCAGGGGTCCACAGTAATTTGGCATCTCCAAACAGCATTACTTCCGTCTTGTTGACATTGCACTGTAGGAAGTTGGTGAACATCCACTGTGCGACGGCTTTCATGCCAGCGGAGAAGGAGTTTCTTATTTCCGTGGTGAGATTTTGAAAGGGAAAGAGGAGCTGCGTGTCATCCGCATATGACACGGGGATGAAGCCAAATTTGCGCATCACTCTTGCCAGGGGTGCCACGTAGATGTTAAAGAGTGTTGGGCTCAAACAAGAGCCCTGTGGCACCCCTTTCGTAATCTCTACCTCAGTTGATCGGTATTCACCCATGGTGACAGTCTGGGTGCGATCCGTAAGAAAACTCCTTAGCCAAGCAAGGGCCTTGTTCTTAACCCCTACGTTCGACAACCGGTCAATAAGGATGTTGTGTGACACGGTGTCGAACGCTGCTGAAAGGTCTAATAACACCAAAATTACCGAGTAGCCTTTGTCCTGAAACATATGCAGGTCGTCAATAACAGACAGGAGAGTGGACTCTGTACTGTGTTTCGGCCTAAACCCAGATTGGGAGTAGTCTAGGCCACCAGCTTTCTCAATGTAGCTGGATAAATGACGATTAACATATTTCTCAGTGAGCTTTCCCAGGAATGGTAGCAACGAGATAGGTCTGAGATTTGATAAATCAGCCCATGGAATTGTGGTATTCTTCCTGATTGGCCTTACTAAGGCCTGTTTCCACTGTTTGGGGACAGAGCCTGTACAGAGAGATAAGTTGACAAGTTTTTCGATGGTGGGAGATAAAGTTCCGAGCAAGGTGGGCATGAGTCTTGCCGGGATGATGTCATCAGGACTTCCACTTTTAATCTGCGTCGTGAGCAGAGACACCTCTTTAGGAGTGATAGGGGGGAAGAAGTCTAAAGTATGAGGGCCACTGTCAAGTTCTGAATCCTGAAAGATAGGGACTGCATTAGTAGTCAACTTGTTGTTAGAGTTGACTATTTTCGCATAAATGAGATCGATTTTATTAGAAAAAAATTGAGAAATATTGTCGCAAAGTAGTTGTGACATTGGTACAGTGATAACTCATTTTCTACCAGGCCTCACAACTGTTAGGATTTAAATATGTACTTTCTAATGTTGTGTCTTCTCTGAATGTTATGCATTTAGACAAGTTTCTGTACGCATGGTTGATGTGTTCTCCCTTGCTGGGCACCTGAATACTGCTTCCGCCCACCAGCTTAGCGGAGATTGGGTCCGACCACCCTGCATGCGGCGATCCCAGCACATGGTATTACGATATGACCGCTGCAAGCATGGCGGTGATTGAGTCCGACCACCATCGTAATAGGCCCCTAAAGTTTTACCTTTGATGTGAAGTATGTATGGGTTGTGACCAAATATATTATTACCCCAAAAATTGTATGGGTCCTCACACACAAATATCCTCTAATGAATGTATTTATAATCAAATCAATTTTATTTTAATAATTTCCGATCCAGTAATATTCTCAGACAATAAGGTAACTTGGCTGTTAGGTGAAACAATTATGAGTATCCAGTTGTTTCCAAACTTATTGCAGACAAGACAAAGAGGGCATGGGAAATGCGTTGTCATCAGGTGGATAGAGAGAACAGTCTAGATGCTTATACTAGTAGATCACCTTTGCATCCTTTGATGTTTGATTTTTTGGTATTGTCTTGAACTAGACCAGATGAATAACCTCCTCTAAAGGCCACTGAAGTAGCCTGAGTGTCAACAGGAGGGGTAAGAGATAAGTGGCTCCATAGACAGCAGTTTTTCACTTTCTGTGGAGCCACCAGCTGGATATATTTCAGAGACAAATCTGGCAGCAGAAGATACTTGACCACAGAATACACCACCCCAGCACCCAGTGGTAGAACTCCCAGATTGCACTTGAGGAGAATATTCTGGACTCACTGGATATCTCTGTGGTTTCTCAGGAGATCCATCTGGGTCCTTTCGGAAGTCAATTATATGGCCCAGCAGCTGCATCCATCCTGTCTCTACTCAAGATGTACATATTGGTGACCACACTCTGAAATTAAATGAAGAAAATGAAAATGTTTTTTGTAGAGCGCACATAGCTGCCCTGAGGCGTCCAAGCTCTGACCCTCCGTCCTTGAAGTAGGTCCTGCCCTAGCTAATTTCAAACCATGCTAATGCTTTTGCTGGATGACTACATGCTGCGTGCGTCCCGGGAGCACTGGAGATGTTATGTCTGTGATTTTCATATCATCCAGGGCAGGGGTAGCAACGATTGTGAGGGAGTGTGGAGCCACAGGGGGCTTGTAGGGGCACTGATGTTGATAGAAGGGACAGGATCCAATGATCCACTGGGTGTTCTTGATCCTGGTTCTCAAGAAGAGGGGAACGCTTAGGGCACTGGCCACACACACCTGGCTGGCCTTCAAGATCATCCTCATTGACATGAGTGCTATGCTTCCTCTGTAGACTTGAGACTATACAGTCAAGACAGAACTTGCTGAGTCACCCTAAATAAAGTACAAGGTAAACAAATTTAACTTTTTGGAAATTATAGCTGTAACTGTTATAAACTTGTCAATGTATGCGATTGAACATTTGCAAGTTAATGTTTCATATGTCAGAAAACTCATCACCAATTTCCATTGCAGTACTGATGCAATAGAGGGGTCTGTCTGTAATTATCGGCCATTTACCATAGAAATAGTGTTTTGCTTATTTATACAGAAAGATGAAAAGACATTTGGAAATTCACAGGGCTGGCCTGGCCTAGTGGGCATCTACTTTGGAGCCTTGGGTTGTTTGGTCCAGCTTTCTCAAGACTATGCCTTGGTAAAATTGTACCAAAAATAACTCATCAAGGACTTGTTTGTCAGTGTTAGTAAAGGTGATTAATCATATGCTTCTCAAGGAGGTCAGTGTGGGCATAATACACACTCAGTATGCATCATATATACAGGGTGCATTGCAAAAACTGAGTAGTAAAATGATAGTGTTTCACTAAAGAGGAACTTTAATGTTAATTAAAAAAAATAAAAATGCACACAAACTATACACAATTGCATGTAACCTATTTACAGGTGTGCGGGAAAGATGTCTAGGATTGCTGATTTCATGTTACTCAACCCACCTCCCTTTTGCAGAGTTTGGGCTTTTAGCAACATACACAGTGCAGATGCTGCACTAATCTGATATAGTATCTGTGACTGTATGTTTCCTACTTAATCCCTGGGCATCAGCAGGCAACAAGGTACCTTCAAATTACATTCTTATGTTACCAGAGGTATGGTTACCACAATTGAGCGAGACAGCTGTACCACTCTGATCAGCTAACACAGGCCACTTTGCAGTACTTTTGAGCGACAAATATATGAAACATTATTTCCACATCAATGTAGATGGGGTGAGGGGTGTGTGTTGGTTTTTAAAATTGAGTTGTCTTTGTACTTAGTTATGGTTGAGAATAATGTATGCCTGTGTAAGAAGTAGAAAACATTGCTAGCAGCGGTAGAAAGAGGCAATTGGAGCAGACTGATTCGCAGACTGATTTGCATATGTCCATGTCTGAACTGGGGTGGTGTAGAGTGCAAAAAAACGATGGATTTAGGCACAGATCTCTGTACTAGGGTGAATGTATGACATTGTTCTGCATTCTGTCCATCACCTGTGGTTTTTGCATTTGTCACCCCGAGTGGGATGGGTATACTCAGACGTGAGTCCCATGCACTCCACACCACTGGATTCAAGCAAGCCAGGCTGAAGACGGCTGTAATGCCAGAAACCGGTCCTCGGAAGCTTGTTTCCGGTCCAGGGAAGGCATGGCTTGGCAGTTCGGGCTGGACTGTTCCCATGAGGCACAGGGTCAGACTGATTTGCATATGGCCATGTCTGAACTGGGGTGGTGTGGAGTGCAAAAAAAAGATGGATTTAGGCCCAGATCTCTGTACTGGGGTGAATGTATGAGATTGTTCTGCATTCTGTCCATCACCTGTGGTTTTTGCATTTGTCACCCCAAGTGGGATGGGTATACTCAGACGTGAGTCCCATTCACTCCACACCACTGGATTCAAGCAAGCCGGGCTGAAGACGGCTGGAATGCCAGAAACCGGTCCTCGGAAGCTTGTTTCCGGTCCAGGGAAGGCATGGCTTGGCAGTTCGGGCTGGACTGTTCCCATGAGGCAGAGGGTCAGACTGATTTGCATGTGGCCATGTCTGAACTGGGGTGGTGTGGAGTGCAAAAAAACGATGGATTTAGGTTCAGATCTCTGTACTGGGGTGAATGTATGACATTGTGCTGCATTCTGTCCATCCCCTGTGGTTTTTGCATTAACCATTAGCGGTGCCACAGTTTAAATTTGGCTACCCCCATGACAGTTTAGCCATTACTTCCAAGCAAGTTGCATTGCCAATAAGCAAACATTTTCCCCAAAAATCCTGGGACTGGATAAGGTTCCAAGAGATATTTTATTGGAAAGGCCTGAGTCCTTATTTTTCTCTCATTTTTAGTGCCATAATGAGGGATGCCCCTATTTCCCTTACTGGGTCTGGGGCCGAGATCATTGTCACCATGACACCACATTTCCATTCCTTACCTTTGCTTTTACATATAATTGGATTCATGTGTATTAGTATAAATAGGCTAAAATAAAATTGATAAAATAATCACCAAGAATGCAGTCATTTGTTAATTTAAATCCCGAGACCTAGAACAATTTCATCTCAGTGAAATGTTTTCATCTTGTACCCTAGTGCTACAGGTTATATTGGTTTGGCATTGCAGTGGCTCCAGACAGTTAGTATGCTGTATCTGTTTTTTTAATTAAAAAATGGGTACATTTCACAGTAGAAGCTGTAGCTGTTGTTGCAGAGTTGATTTTGAGCAGGTGAGTGTTGTAGAACATTCTGCCCACAATCGCTCTCCATCCATTGAGGATGCCCATATGTTCCACTCTGATAGACGACAACTCTTAATATGGCAGATGGTTGCCTGCCATATCAACATTTATAGAGCAGCATTTTATGTCAGAGGTTGAGGGACAGATGATGGAGAACTGAAGCACAGCCAATGTTATTTCTCCTATCTTGGCAGATGGTTAACCACCGACCCGACGGACCAACCAGTTTCGCCGTGAGTGATGAACGAAGGTCCATCCACTAAACTCTTGTTCAAGCCCTAAGTCTAAAAATAAAACCTTGGACCAGGATGAGGCAGCAAATCTATCCAACCTAAGAAGCAACTTCGGCAACTATAAAATATTGCTTTGTTTCACTCAGATATTTATAAATTCAGCACTGATTGCTTCAGCTGGAACTCACAACAATGTGTCTGACTTTGAAGAACGCTCACTGGCTCCAGCTTTAAACCTGGCTCTGCTGAAGGATTTTGACTTCCTTTTCAGAAATAAAGTCCAAGGGTTAAAACTTTGAGATTGATGCCCCTCTTGGTTCATCTGGACTCAGTTCCATGTCGGCTGGGCTGCAATTGCACCCTTGTCCCAGTCAACGGAGTACTGTTGTTTTTCAATAGCACATTACTCTTTCTTGGCACTATTTGCCTTAAAACTTTAAAACGTCTTATTTTCAATTCCTCTCTTTCAGCTTTAATGATCTGGGTGGTTTTGCTCATTATATATTGCTCTATGTTTCAAAATTGGTTTGTGAATTTTATTGGTTGGTTCTTGACTTTGAACTTTTTGGTATTGCTTGAATGTAACACACATCTCGCTGGCGATCTCCTTTGTGCCAAAGATACCTGGGACTAAACATAAATTCTCTTAGAATTATGTTTTGGTTTAACCAGATTGTGTTTATTAAGTTGTTAGTGGTCACCCCCTTGCAAATTAATAATCCATTTTCTGACAGTTACCCTCACTGTATCCCCCAAATTGAAGTAAAAGAAGGCAACATACTACATAACATTTCCAGTTGACAAAAATGTATTCAGTATTATGTCGTTAAAGTTCATACTTATTGCAATCATAAAAAACTTTCTAAAACAATAGCAGTAATCAAAAATTTAGATAAAAATACATATATGTGTTAAAACATAAATACATAATTAAAACCAGTATGATACAAATATACTGGCACTATCAAAACGTAATCATAAAATAGACAACTTTGATTATTTTCATAATCAACAGATACCGTGAGACCGTAAACATTACACACTGACAATTGTTGCTTTTTGGGTCTCGCCTACGCAGCGCGCATGCGCTGATAGACGACCTTTAGAAATCAATTCAGTTTTGCAGTTAAAAACGTGCACGCATTGCATTGCTTTGAATGGCAAAGCGTGCACGTTTGGCAATTCCCTTGTGGGAGCGAGCTTTCAAACCATCTGTTTGCAATTAACAGACGGTTCCTGCTCACTCCCGCAAGGGAAACAGGCGCAGGCCCCCTCCTCTCTCCTCTCTCCCTGCTGCTTCTTGTCAAACTTTTTTTTTTTTTACTTGGAGGACAAGGCGCGTGCGCTTGTTTCTTTCTGCACATTAAAAGAAGGATAAGGCCGCAGGGTAGCTGAAGACATGCACATGGTCATATTAACTATTCTCATAGCACACAAAGGACTGAATTATCTTGGTGGGTAAATGTAGCTGTGCCACAAGAGCCTTTAGGGTCTTAGACCCACTTATGTTGCCATGTGCAGTTTATCATTCCCACAGCATCACAGCCATTTTTAGGACACGTGTAATATGGTTCCATCTTGTGTTTATTTGTGGTGCTACCACAGCGGTCCTGAGTCCCTGATGAAATAAATAACAATAGTCTTGGAGCCGGACAATAAAGCCAGTTATTAAGCCACAGGCAGGGGTGAAGTCACACAAACTGGACAAGGACGAAAATACCACATTAGCAAATGATCGTGATAGCTCTGGCACACCTATATCCAATCTCTCTAAAAATCAGTATTCTTGTGTAAGAGTTTCAGTGCAGTGCCATTAAAGCACAGGCTGTATTACGAGCACCCTGATTGGCTGTCTTGCGCTCATGTGGTAAGAGATGTCATTATTAAAGTTCAAAGAAATACTTGGTTCTCTTTGCTGAATCCTGTATACCAGCTATAAGGATAGCGCAGTTACCTTGTTTCCATAAATATAGCTGGGTTCTCCCCATAACTGTGGCTCAAATCACTAAGTAGAAGGCTACTTAAATCAAGTTAAGGTTACTCCTTTTATTTACCACAGACAGAGGCAGCCCTGCCGAGGACTCAGAGGTCGGTCACAGATCTCTGCAGGGGGGCTCCAAAGTAGGCTGAGTCTGCACTTTACCTCTGCTGGAGAAAGCCATGGAGCAGTGTTTGGAAGCAAGGACGCCTCAGCAGATGCCGGCTGGATGGATATAACTTCGGTGTATACATTCTGTTTCACCGAGGGATGAGGAAAGCAACAGCAGCAACATGCATAGGAAGAAGGACAGACACAACTAATGACCACGTGGACAGAACTGGATACCCACGAGTTCTCCAACAGAAACCCCTGGGAGCTGGGTGTTTAAGGAATTATTAGCAGAGACATAGTGAATGTATACCAACTATCTTGCATGCAGCCGAGTAGACATTTTTGGCTTCAGTACTTTTGTTAGAGAAACACAGACTGGGCCATTGCACCATAGAAGTTAATAATTACAAGTTATATTAAAAGTGGGGCCAGTCCAACTGATCTGGCTGTTATCGCCACATAAATGTTGTATAAGAATTACTGTTCACTATTTGAAGAGACGCACTTGTTTTGCAATATATGGGCAACATCGACAGCCGTCAGCTAGGAAGGTACCAATGCAGAGGACGCAAAATGTTTTTCCCACATTACAAAATAAAAGTTGATAGAAAAAGATGCCACTCACGAGTCAACAATGTTGATGTGTACCTCAAATATACATACTCTTGGCCGCATAATGTTCTGCGATGGCATGGAGTCCTACGAACCGTCAAACATTTAACAGCAGGCCTCCCGGGCTTTGTAACGTATGAAGAGAAAAGTCATACAGCATTCCTAATGAATCTTAAAAATGTGGATGTACATAAATCTACTGTGCTGTTTCTTAACGGTTTTAAACATATGGGACCATATGTAGGAGAACCAATACCGGTCGGTAACAGACGAAATTACCGAATTTTGGCCGTTAATGACCGTTTTTGGGCATTTGAGATGTAGAGGCTAAATTTAAGGATTCAGTAATTTACCGAATCGATAATTTAAGGAATCTGTAAATTGCTGATTCCTAAAAATAGCGATTCAGTAAATTATGGAATACTTAATGTAGGGAGCACTCAAGTGAGTGCATTTCTGAGTTAAGGATTCGGTATTTACCACCAACTAAAAGTTGGTGGTAAATATCAAAAACCTTAGAAAAAGCAAATTTGTGCTTTTCCAAGAGTGCCATGTGGCAGACATACATGCCCTTAGGGCATGTATGTGTGCCACATGTGCACCCATGCACTATTCAGGGGTGCAACAGGGTGTCAATGTCACACCCTGCCATCCTTGTAAGTCTTCCCCCTATTACCGATTTGGTATTTACAGAATAGGTAATTCCCATTTATTCCTATGGGCTTCAGGCCCATAGGAATGAATGGGAATTACCAAATCGGTAAATACTGAATCAGTAATTACCTAATTTTACTGATTCAGTAAAATTTACCGAATTATTATCTACATCCCATTTACAGATTCTAAAACACCGAATCGGTAAAATTCGGTATTTTAGAATTGGTAAAAATGGATTACCTACATATCGCCCATAGGCTTTTAAATTGCAAGCATTGAATTAAGTTCATTATGGTTTATAATTATGGTTTATGTTTAACTTGAATAAACTTAATATAAACAATGTTGGTACTAGCAGGTCACATCAGAACTTACTATATTTGCAATATACCTTATCTAAAAATCTTTGTCAAAACCATCTATTTATTTCCAAGATGGTGGCCGCGGACAAAGTGGCACATGTAACGCCACAGGAATGCCAAGAACACACTGCCAGGATCTGCTAATCCCCCTCCCCCCACGCAGCACGACAGGGAAAAACCTTCCACCTGTTTACTTAACACAATGCTGCATTCCAGCCAGGACAGGTGAAGTTATGGCATCCACAGGTGCACTGGTCATGCGTACAACACTCCGAATGACCCCGGAAGCTGAAAGGTCAACAATGCATCTGGAGACTATAAGAGGTGAGCCCTGGGGCTGCACTACAACAACTCTGCATTGTGGCATTACAATAAAATAACTAAGAAATCTATTTGCACAAGTTCTTGATATTTGTATAAAAGGAAATGAGGAAAATAGTATTAGCTGAAAGCTAAAGGTTAGCCACAGGGTTAATATTAGTGGGATTTCTCCCAATGTAAATATGTTTCTGAACAATGGAAATAATAAATTGTATTGGATCTTCAAACAAGGTCCTATGTTTCGTTATTGGGCAAAGGCTTTGTCATGATTACCATCTTTCTTACAGAGCCGCACTTCTCAGGTGGCTCAAAAGCCTTTTCTATATGAGGGTTTTCCGCTTCAGCAGTGGGTGTCGCAAGGCTCAGTGGTGACCCCTAACTTATTCAATTTGTATATGCGCCCCCAGCTGATATCATCAAGCATTACACCTTTACCATCGTGTCATACGCTGGTGATACGCCGCTTATTATCACCCCGTCTCAGGGTGAAGGAGACACTGCAGCTCGGTTAAGATCCTGTCTGTCTGAACTGGCTGAGTAGCTGGACCAAAGCTGTCTCAAGTTTAATGCTGGGAAAACAGAGATTCCTATTATGAGGGAACAGCCATCAATCTTGTCCTCTGCTTAGTGGCCGGATTCACTAGTGGACTAGTGGACCCTAAGCTGAATGTTAAGAACCTGGGCATCTGGTTTGATGCTGGGCTCTTGTTTGCCAGTCAGATTACCAGTCTAGCGGGGAAATGTTTTGGAATTTTGAAGAGTTTGCAAGAAAGTCAGTGGTCGAGGCCTTGCTCATGTCACTATCAAGATTGATGAGACTGCAGAGGGTGCAGAATGCTGCAGCTTGGCTGTTGCTTAATCTCCTGAGACAGTCAGCTACTAGTGGCGCTTGTCAAACTTCACTGAGAGCCTCTGGGTAAGAGAGTGCCCTTGAAAGCTATGTGCCTCTGCCACCACATTCTGAATGGAATAGAACCTCGCTATCTGCACCCTCTTGTCTAATCGTACATAACCGGCAGTAGTATTTGGTCTGAAGGAGCCTCTTTAGTCACAATCCCTTTGTAAATGTAAATTGATACTTGTATAGTGCGCTACTCACCTGCAAGGGTCTCAAGGCACTTGTACGAATACCGCTGTAGAGCCCATCCTGGCTTTCCCTGTGAGGCGTCCACTCCTGGGCACCCCCAAGGTGGAGGCCAGGCATCCTTAGCATTGTGGGGGCCGTTTAGGAGATTAAGCAAGCTATTGCCCAGAGTTGCAGAGTGGGACTCCATGATTGGAATAGGCACTGAGGTGAGAATTATCAGGTCAGTGAAATTTTTGAGCCCAAGACCCACCGAGGCGGGGAATTGAACTCTGGTCCCGGGCTATACCTCTGCATCAGGGTCTGCCGCTCTAACCATTGAGCCACACTTCTCCATATTGTCCATATATCCTATTGTAAACAAGCATCGGCAAAGCCAATCGGTCTCGCCTTTGGGACCTTATAAGTGTTTAGCCATGCAACAGTTAATGTGGTTGCACCACAGATATTGTGCTGGATAACTAAACACTTATAAGGTCCCAAAGGCGGGACCTGTTGGCTTGTTAAAACTCCCAACGCCTCTCTTTGAATCCTGATTTTAAGATTGCAACACAGTGGATAAATGTACAGTCTCTTGGCACATTGATATGATGGGCAAAAGAATAAAACATTCTCTACTGTTTCATTGACATCAGAACAAGATACACATTGCTCAGCACAGGTACTTGGTGTACACCCCCATGTGGCTGTAAAAGAGGAAAGAGGAAGAGACCAATTAATAAAATGTAAGTAAAGTTTCCTTGCAGTCACTGGCTCAATTTCATCCAAACACAGCTCCCACTCATAAACATCTTTCTGTTTAAAGAATTCCATGGTTAGGGATCCTAACTAAACTGGCTATGCAACAAACGTGTCTTATGTTCACAATAAGCATTCTTAGGGGCCTATTAGGATGGCGGATGGACCTGCGTCTGTCTGCCACCCCAGAGGAGGCGGGACCGTCCACAGGAGCAGCGAATTAGGATGTGAATGCCACCCTGGCGGTCACATCCTGTATTTTTAACATTGCGGTGGGTGCTGCTTGAAGCAGCACACGCCGCAATGTTAAAAAATGCATGTTTACCTTTGTATGCACGAAGCGGCAGGCACCGTGTGGTGCCTGCCGCTTCGTGCACACAAAGGCAGGGGGTACCATAGGTACCCCCCCTATGCACCCCCACCCCCCCTTCACCTCTGGGGGCCCGCAACGGGCCCCCAAAGAAAAGACCGTATGCCTTTCCACGGCGAAAATGCCGCCGTGGAAAGGCATAGGAGCGCCGCCATGCTAATATGGCTGGCAGTGTCTGATAGACACCGCCAGCCATGTTATAGCTTTCCCGCCGCGGTCAGAAGGTGACCGCGTCGGAAAAGCGGCGGACGGAAAAAAGATGCCCCAGCTATCCTAATCTGGCGGGGGGTCTTTTCTCAGTCTGCAGCGGTTAATCCGCATCATCCAGGCCGGCGGTGGCTGCAGAATATCCGCTATCATAATCGGACCCTTAGTTTGAGCTTTGGAAATTTCACAGGCCTCTAAGTGGGCATCCCATAAATGGCTTAAACCAATATTAAAGAGAGTCTCCTTCACATACTTCAACCATAGAATAACATCAGCACTCACACTGCAGAGTATCTCCAATATGCCTGAATGATAAGCAGCCAGTTTGGGCGTTGTCCAGCCATAAGGAGAGCAGCGAGGTGCTAACAAGTGGACCTGTTAAGTCTCACATGAAGCAATTTTTCACTAGGCCAAGAGTGGACACATCTCTGTGTCCCCAAAGTTGTGCACCATATAATGCTAAACAAAGCACCTTATAGTTGTAAATTTGTAATACGCAAGAGATGAGATGAAAGGTTCACACCTTATGCAATTTTAAAGCACCCTCCGGAAGTTTGCTCTAGCCTGAAGGAAGTGGACCTTAGGGGCAACCCGGGTTACTTACAACCACCTGCTATGCCTTCCCAAGTAATGAAGAGTCGGTCAGACAGTAGGGAATTCAAATAAACTTTTATTAGCAATACTCTGCAGAGGAGCTCAATCTGACTTGCATCCTAAGATGTCTAGTGGGACAGACCCACCAACAGTCTAAAACACTTAATGATTCTTCCTAAGAATCTCCAACCACGCCCACAGAGGAAAGTTACCGGCCTGGGCCGAACATGAACAAAGAGGGCACTGAGGGATGAGCTACCACCTGCCAGGTGGGTACATGCAATTCAAGCTTACCGTGCTGAGCCTTAGCTTCTCCTAAAGTGCGAGCAGAACTACACACTTGGATAGGCATGCAAGGGCAGAATGGCTTATTCTTTAGGAAGTCGAGAAACAGCCTTGAACAGAATAGAAAACAAAAGCAAAATACAGTGTTCTGCTGAGGCAAGCAATATGAGTAATGAGGCCTAGTTCAGACACAGTCTAAGCAGCCTAATAGGGATTACAAAATACAAAATGGAGTAACACTTGCTAACTGAAGCCTGCACATTACAGAGATAACTCAGTGAGTTGCATAACGTGAATGTAAATGGTGTCTATTTAGCCACACACTAATAACCTAATATAGCATGAAACAAGTGCATTGCAGTAATGTGATTTTAAACCTAGCAGAACCTCCTTTAAGCTTGGGTGGCTAAATGCTTTATTGAGGCTATCCGGTAGGGTCTTTAAAATTCTAAGTGGGGAGAAAGTAAGTACATAATCACTCAAGTTACAAGAAAGAATAAAGCATCACATGAGTATCAAAATTCACTTAGTATTCAAAAATGCCCTCATCAATGAACATCATGTCTTGGATATCCTGCATCATCATAGTAGAGACCTTATTATCGTGTCCTGACAAGTTAGGGGTATTGGTGAGCTTGCTCACACAATAGATGCGACATTCTGGAAGGCAATAAATACATAGGCAACATGTAAAGATGATACCTGTAATAGCTATTAGGATATGTAGTACAACCCCATGATGTCAACAGACCCCAGAGCCACCCTGTGAGGGGCTATGAACGATTATCCTGATGGATATCTGACGCAAGTCTGTGTAATTTCTGTATTGCTGAGTATACAGTAGGGGCGTTATCAAGAATGTACCCACAACAGCTGCTGCCAATGATGCAGCAAGCTCCACCCCTATCAGCAAGAATGACATCTAAAACCATCCGATTTTGAAGAGCAATGAGTCTTGTAGCTTGAAGCTCGACTATAATATTAGTCAGTATGCCTGCAGTAGTGTTAATAACTCCCTTAACTACTCTGGCACAACAACAAATATTATGACTTTTGAACAAGGGACCCCAGAACGGAAGAATGCCCTTCTTTATATCAGTAAATTGCTGTAGGGAGGTGTCTGTCTGATCAATATCGTCTGGATTGACAACTCTCTTAACACGATGCAAATGGAGATCCCTGCGCTGTAGCCTATGACCCTTGTGATAATTAAATGGTGCAATGTAAACAGGAGGTAAGAGGAAAGAGACATAACACCAGCCAGACCATCCCCTGGGAAGCCACATGTAAACCTGTTCCCCACAAATGAAGTATACATTCGGAGATGTAAGCAACAGGAACCAGGCCTCACAGCTACCTTAATGTGACAGGGGCAATGACAACAGCAAATCATTATTGTGCATAACAGAGGGGAGTAACCCACACACCCAACCATTTCTGGCATTAGTGGTACTGTGTACCCGATGAAGCATTTGCAGGAAAGTGTTCTGGGTATAAGTCTGTCTGTGTCTCTCTTTATGCGGAGCCAGTGTAATGAACAGGTGTTCAAGTGGAACCAGGGTAGTCCCTGCCAGAGTGTGCACAGGATGCTGTTCTTCTAAATACCAGACCACCCCAAATAGTGTAAGCATTATTATGAGGATGACTACTAGCACTACTACCCTACTCCCAGTAGACCAACCAGACCATACAGGAGCATTCTGCTATAATGGAAGGGCCACCAGGGGCTGTACCTCCTTCATGACTGCCCGGCAAAATGGGTACATAGAAAGAAACCTTAGGAATTGGAGCCACAAAAATATAATGGACCAAAGGGGCACAAGTCACCCAGCGTTCATCAAGAGCCTCGCTGGTAGGCACCTATAGTTCATCAACGACGGTGCTGTGAACCACTGCCATGGGGGATCTGCGCCACCACAGCCCCTGCAGAAAAACAAATCCTCTTCTTTCAGGATTGGTAACCTTCCCTTCTGGGCATGTACCCTCCATAATCCTGTCCAGTGTCCAGGGCTGTGCACCAGTTTAGCTCACTCCAATCTAATGCAGGTACCTTAGACATGCCACCTATGCCCTAAGCTCACGTTCTTCCCTAACTCCTGGACTGTTCTGCTGGTGCACCGTCCTTCTTTTGAGGCCACAGGTTATACCTGGTGACTCCAGGGACTGTCTCCCCAACAAAAAGGGGTTAAACTAAGGTTCAGGTGGGCATTGACACTCAGATTCTGGTGTATTGGAAACAGGGTTATCCGGGGTGGCCTTTATCTCTGGTGAGACCGCCTCCAACAAGGCTGCATCACGTTCTTCGTCCATCTGCACCCACCTGAGTCGGGAGTGGGAGAAGGGAACAAAGCGGGGCACCCGCTCTCCTCCCTGGTCAGCAATGCCGTCGAGTATCCACTGATCATACGGAAGTGGAAGATGGTTGCTTTTGACGTGAGTTCCATGCACCCTATGCTTACGCCCTTCAAGCTTGACTGCTGTGCGGGTGGCGAGAAGGTCAAGCAGGGGCCCTTTCCACCTCTGCTCCAGGTAGTTCTTTCATTGAAAGTATTTTACCAAAATGAAGTCGCCGGGCTGTATCTGATGCCCGGGCCCCTCTGGTACTGGTTGTAGCGTGGTGTGAATCTGTTGGTGGATAGATTGAAGATCTTTATACAATTCATACAGATAATCTATGAGCAGGGGTCCTCTATCCTGGAAAAGTACTTGCGTCATGGAACGCCCAGACATTAGCAGGGCGTCAGAAGACCTCCTTATACAGGGACTACCCTGTTCTAAAATGCGCGGTCACCCTGATAGATAACAAAGCCAAAGGTAATGCATCTGGCCATCACAATCCTGTGCTTTCTTGAATCTTTGCCAGCTTCAGTTTGAGAGTGCCATTGTACATTTCAACTAGGCCTGCTGACTGGGGGTAGTTCGCTGCATGAAACTTCTGCTTAATCTACAAACCTTTGCACACCAATTCAATGACCTTTGAATTGAAGTGACTTCCGTTGTCACTCCAGATCACATGCGACAATCCATAGCGCGGGAAGAACTCTTTTAAGAGTGCCTTTGCCGTCACCAGAGCCATATTCTCTTTGGTGAGATAAGCCTCAATCCATTTACTGAATGCACAAATCACTACTAGCACATACTTCAAATTGTTAACTCGTTCTATTTCGATGAAATCCATCTGGAGAACTTCGAAAGGGAAGGTAGGCGGTGCAAAGTTACCTGCATGTGTAGGAGTACCTTTCCAAGGATTATGCTTCAAACAAATGATACAATGCTTCACTAGGTGTGTGGCTACTTGGAGATATTATCGTTCTGCCATACTGGGGCCAGTAGTTTACATATTTCTTTGGTGCTAATGTGTGCTGGACTGTGGCCCATGGTAACAACAGGGAGCACATAAGTATTGGGTAGCAACCATCTCTGCTTCCCAGACTGATCAGTCCAGCACCCATCGTCATCCAAACGTTCTATACTCTCTTCCCATATTGCCAGTTCATCTGATGTTGCCTCACTTTGTATTTCCCTGGCATTTTCCAATGTGTCCTCCAACATTCCATTGTCTTGAACCCACCTAGCGGGACCTGCCACAAACATCTTTTTCATTTTTGATCGAGCTGTCTCATTAGCTTTTTGATCTGCAAACACATTTCCCCTTCCAACATCGTCTGTGATGGCTTTGTAGGTGCTACATTTTATTATTGCCTACTTATCAGGAAGTGTCAATGCTGATAACAGTCTAAGTGTCAATGGACCATGCTGTATTTGCAACCCATGAGAGGTCAAGGACCCTCTCTCCGCCCAGAGGCGCCAGAAATTATGGGCCACCCTTAAGGCGTACTGGCTGTCAGTGTAGAACTTAACAGCAAGTCCCTATCTCAACTCACAAGCCCTAAGTTGGGCAACCAACTCTGCAGTTTGGGCCGATGGGTATGGGATACGTGATGTCTCAACTACATTGTGTAGCGTTGTGATTGCATAGGCTGCAGTGGTATTGCCATCTGGTAGTTTGAAACAAGAGCCATCGACATATTGTTCCCCTTGGGGGTCAGATAAGGGAACATCAGTCAGGTCTACACGTTCATTCGTTTCTACCTCAACAATCATGGACATCATTGTACTTTTCTTCCAAAGGGAGGGGTAGTAACTTATTTTGATTAAGAAAATTGTATACAATATGTACCAGAGTACTTAAAAGTCTATTTTGAATTAAAATTATAAAAATAAATATTTACTTAATAATTAGTTTATAGTCATGTCTATATACAACATGTATATTTAATAATAGTAATATATAATATATTAACATTATTAAATAAATTAGTAATATCCTTTAAAATAATTTTTTTTAAATATGTTTTAAATATTAAAATTTCTTTGCCAAATGTAAGGAACAACACTTTATAATTACTTGTGGGAATATTGTCAAAAATATCATTTTGTAAAAATGTACAACATTTATGATTATTAATAAATGTAATATAATACATCCTATGTAACTAAATACTTTAGTAAAATTAAACAAATTTTGTATACTGTACTGTGCATATTATAAATACAAATTGACAATAAAAATTATCTAAACGTCCATGTCTACTTATTTTTAAAAGATGAATAAACTGTTATGTGAAAATTTGAAAAATGATGATAAGAGATATAAATGTAAAACTTCATGTACCATTACATATATTAAACATACAAATAAATTACATCAGATTTTCTATTAATATTCGTTTTGAGATAGATGTTTAACATGTAATGTAATGTAATGTAAGTGTGCACTTTTATAGCGCGGCTGTCACTCCAAGGAGCATCCTGGCGCTTGTAGCCCGTAGCCTAGATGGAAGGCCGGAAAAGTCAGCTCACACATCTATCTCATCTAAACAGAACGCTGTGTCTAAACCAGAGTCATACAGACCGAGTCTGGGAGGTTGAAGATCCAAGTTTTCAGAGCCTTACGGAAAATCTTCTCATCGGAGATTAGGCGCAGGTTGGGAGGGAGTTTATTCCAAGCTTTTGCGCCCAGTGTTGCGAGAGATTTCCCTCCTCTAGTAGAGAGTCTGAATTTAGGGGTCTGTAATAAATTCATGTTGGCTGATCTTAAGGAGCGTGTTGGTGCATACTGTTTGAACCAGGGAAGGAAGTATTTGGGTCCTTTATGGTGATATGCCCTAAAGGTAATCACTAAGATTTTGAAGAGTATGCGTTTGTGAATAGGTAGCCAGTGTAGGGCCTTGAGGGCGGCTGAGGCAGAAGACCTCCTCGGCCATTTTAGGACCAGACGGGCAGCAGCATTTTGGACAACTTGCAACCTATGCAGGACAGATCGATTTAATCCTGCATATAAGCTGTTGCAATAGTCCAAACGGGATGTTACAAGTGCTACTGTCACCGTCTTCCTGGCTGTCAGAGGAAGAAAATCAAAAAACTTTCTAAGCCCTCTGATGATGTTAAAACAAGACCCTGCCACTGCCCCTGCTTGCTGTTTGAAAGATAGGGCACTGTCGAATCTGATCCCTAGGTTCCGGGGCGCAGTGATGGTATCCGGAGGGGACTCCCACCCTAGAGGCCACCATAGGCTGGGGGAAAAGGGTTTTGGGGGCCGAAGGGTATAATTTCGGTCTTCCCGGCATTACATTTTAGATGGTTGTCACGCATCCAAATGAAAGTTGCTGTGAGGCAGGCTTTTAGATTTTCCTCTGCCTTTCCATTTTCCCTGTCTAGCACTAGGATGAGCTGAGTATCGTCAGCGTATGATATGGTACTGATGTTAAAAGACGAAATCAGCTCAATCAAAGGGATCATGTATATGTTAAACAGTACCGGGCTTAGGCTGGAGCCCTGCGGTACCCCTGTTTGTGTGATTTTTTCCTCAGAACGGTATTCTCCTAACACCTTGACCTGCCTACGGTGGTCGAGGAAATTCCTCAGCCATTCCAACACGGTGCCCCCAATCCTTGCTGCCCTCAGTCGCCTGATTAGTATTGAGTGGGACACCGTATCGAAGGCCGCCGATAGATCAAGTAGGATAAGGACGGCCTTCTTCCCCTGATCCATGGCGGTCTTCAGTGTCTCCACGGTGTACAGAAGGGCGGATTCCGTAGAGTGTGAGGCCCGAAACCCAGATTGATTGGGGTGCAGGATATCCTCGTCCTCTAGGAATTTGGTCAGCTGTTTATTCGCCACCCTTTCGGTCATTTTAAAAAGCATCGGGAGCAGGGAAATTGGACGGAGGTTGGAGAGTGTTGATGGATCTGGCAGAGATTTTTTTTGCAGGGGTTTCACTGCCGCTAATTTCCATTCCGAGGGGATATCAGCAGAGGATAAGGATGAGTTTATGATGTTGTTTATGAAGGGATTAACTGTATCTACTAGGGCATGTAACATCATAGGGGGGCAGGGGTCAAAGGGAGATCCCGATTTAGTGGACAGAATCAATTGACGTGAGTCTTCTAGACTTATAGGCAGAAAATCACAAAATTGTGCTGCTCCAGGGGCGATTTCAAGGTCCTCTGCTGCTATGACATATATATATATAACTTACTATTCCCACTTCATTAAAATTACATAGAAAAATAACAAGGTGGTGGAGACTTACCCAATGAAATATACTACTCAAAATACAGTCAAATAAATATCAGTGAAGGTGCTGACACTGACCAAATGTAATTTACTATTCCAACTCCAGTCATACAAATATCAGGGAAGGTGCTGGACAGTGACCCATTATAATTTACTATTCCAACTCCAGTCATACAAATATCAGGGAAGATGCTGGACACTGACCCATTATAATTTACTATTCCAACTCCAGTCAGACAAATATCAGGGAAGGTGCTGGACACTGACCCATTATAATTTACTATTCCAACTCCAGTCAGTTAAATATCAGGGAAGGTGCAGGACACTGACCCATTATAATTTACTTTTCCAACTCCAATCAGACAAATATCAGGGAAGGTGCTGGACACTGACCCATTATAATTTACTATTCCAACTCCAGTCAGTTAAAAATCAGGGAAGGTGCTGGACACTGACCCATTATAATTTACTATTCCATCTCCAGTCAGTTAAATATCAAGGAAGGTGCTGGACAGTGACCCATTATAATTTACTATTCCAACTCCAGTCAGACAAATATCATGAAAGGTGCTGGACACTGACCCATTATAATTTACTATTCCAACTCCATTCAGTTAAATATCAGGGAAGGTGCTGGCCACTGTTCCATTATAATTTACTATTCCAACTCCAGTCAGTTAAATATCATGGAAGGTGCTGGACACTGCCCCATTATAATTTACTATTCCAACTCCAGTCAGAAATATATCAGGGAAGGTGCTGGACACTGAGCCATTATAATTTACTATTCCAACTCCAGTCAGTTAAATATCATGGAAGGAGCTGGACACTGTCCCATTATAATTTACTATTCCAACTCCAGTCAGAAATATATCAGGGAAGGTGCTGGACACTGAGCCATTATAATTTACTATTCCAACTCCAGTCAGTTGAATATCAGGGAAGGTGCTGGACACTGTCCCATTATAATTTTTTATTCCAACTCCAGTCTAACCAATATCAGAGAAGGTGCTGGACACTAACCCATTATAATTTACTATTCCAACTCCAGTCAAAAATATATCAGGGAAGGTGCTGGACACTGTCCCATTATAATTTACTATTCCAACTCGAGTCAGAAATATATCAGGGAAGGTGCTGGACACTGACCCATTATAATTTACTAATCCAACTCCAGTCAGTTAAATATCAGGGAAGGTGCTGGACACTGTCCCATTATATTTTACTATTCCAACTCCAGTCTGACAAATATCATGGAAGATGCTGGACAGTAACCAATTATAATTTACTATTCCAACTCCAATCAGACAAATATCAGGGAAGGCGCTCGACACTGACCCATTATTAATTGATATAAATGTACCTAATTGTTATGATATTTTAATTACAAGTGAAACATTTGATTTTACATAAATGTAGAACTAATCTGATTATTTAGATAAATTTAGTACATTTTGCAATTTTTTTATTATTTTATATTTTTTTCGTTTTTTCAAACACATTTTTTGAAATTTTGTACTATTTCCTAAATATTTTCAAATTTTGTGATGATATGATATATTTATATATATATTTTTTTAGTAATATATAATTATTTTGTTATAATCTTGGTGAAAACATCCTACATTAGTTTAATATTTACACTATATTTCTATGAAAACAGTGGACAAACAACATTATTAACAATACATGCAATATATAGTAGTGATTTATTTCGTCTTGCTCTTTAAATATATTTCGATTTTCATGTTTCTAATTCTAATTTAATATTTATATTTATTTTATTTATATGTTTCATAATGTTTTTGTTCCTTATTTTTATTAATATTTGAATAATTAATGTTGTATTTTTATAAATATTTTTTTACAATTTATGAGTATGAAATATATTTATAAATATTTAAAAAACATTGTAATATTTATTTATTTAAAAAAATTTTTTTTTTATTTAATTCATTATATTTTTATATTTTTCGAATTTCAAATTTAAATTAAATTTTTCTTTCCATAAATGTTAACATTTTTTAATTTTATAATGTTGTTTTTCAATTTAATTCATTCTATTTTTTATATTATAAACATTTCAAATTTTAATTAAAACATTTTTTTCCATACATTTAAATTTTTTTTCTTTTATAATGTTGTTTTTCAATTTAATTCATAATTTTTTTTAAATATTTAAAATTTCAAATTTTAATTTAAATTTATTTTTTTCCATAAATTTAAAAAACAATTTTTTTTTTTTTTTTCTTGCTATAAATATTATTTAACACTTTTTTTTATTATTTTTCCAAATTATTTTAAAATTACTCCCCACCCTTATCCCCTAATAACCCAACATCCCGCTCCTAAACATTAACTTTCTTTTGTATTTTAATAATATTTTTTATTTTAAATATTGTAATAATCTATTTTTATTTTAGTTTCCTAATTTTGAATTTTTTTTTTGATTTTCAATATTTATTTTTATACGATTTATTATTTAAATTTCCTACTAATTTTTTAATTACTCCCCACCCTTATCCCCTAATAACCCAACATCCCGTTCCTAAACATTAAGGATCAATTTTCTTTTCTTTAATTTTATAATTTAAATATTTTGATAATAATTATTCCTAAAATTTTTTTTTTTTTTTTTTGAATTTTTTGATTTTCAATGTATATTTTTATACAAACTATTAATTATTTAGCCTACATATTTTTTAATTACTCTCCACCCTTATCCCTTATTAACCCAACATCCCGTCCCTAATTGAAAACTTTTTCAAACAAATTACACATTTCTTACATTAGAAATATTGACTAAATATAACTATTTTTTCATATTATACACTTATTTTTTTGGGGGGGTTATTTATTATATTATTAACATTCGATATTTATATTTTCGATATTTTTACCAACACTAAATAATCGATACTATGACTACTCGATATTTTTGACTCGATATTTTTGTTTTCGACATTTTATTACTGTTAAAATAAATGATATTTTGCACCTCGATATTCTTTCTTTCGATATTTCCCTATACTCAATATTTTTTACTCGATATTTTGTCCAATTGATATTCTGTAATCGATATTATGACCAGTTACCATTTTAATCCTTTTCCACCAACATATTGTAAAAAAACAGCAGAAAAGAAAACAAAAAACACAAACAAATTGTTCTAATTTACACAATTATGCAATCTAGTCATAACATTTTCTAGGATTTTTTCTGAGTCTTGTACTTGTACTTGAAATATGCATACCTGACTAAATCAGTATTGCTTTATTTGACTTTAGCTAAATAGGGTATATTCCATCACTGCCCGTTGCTCAATTTCACCACCTGACCCTTAATTTCAACAATGCAAATAGGTTCCATGAATTTGGAATTTTGTAACAATAATGGTTATTTGGCACGAACTAACTCACCGACTGAAAAAATCACTTCTTCTCACCATCGTTGATATTTCAATCTTTTACATCTTATGCGATTGACATTGTCGCTAGTACATTTGGCTTTGTTGGTCTCATTCAATACACTACAACACCCAAGGCTTTGATTTTCCAAAATGGATTCAATGTTGAGGTTACCTTTCTCGCTCTCATCAGTTCAAATGGCACAGACCCAGAAACAAAGTGTGGAGTGGTTCTATACTCCCAAACAACATCTCTAACAGCTATTTCACAATCTATTCTTGATTTTACTGCACTTTGGATGCACACAAGCAATACTCTGTTGAATGTTTCAACTTTTTCGTTTGCCGGTGAGTTATATAGCGGGATGTGTAAATGTTTCACCCCTACCTTTGTTAAGACTTCTTGCATACTGGCTGATGTAAATTGCACACCAATGTTGGATAACAATTCTTCAGGAACCCCTTCTCTACTGAATACATCCTGTAGAAAACAGATAACAGATTTGGTGTTAGGCTCCAAAACTCCTCTCAGCTCCACCCATCTGGATAAATGGTCTAATAATATCATGTTGTTGGATAGTATATGAAAAGTTCCTAAAAAATCCACAGCTACTCTCTGCCAAACCCTGTCCAGACACAGAACAGTTCTTGACACTGGCGTAGAAGTGGCAAGATGGTTTTTGCTGTATGAACATTGTGCACATTCCCTTACACTAACTCACGATCCACATTGCACCACCAAAAGTCATTGCTGATTCTGCGTTTGGTTGCTGTCGTTCTTAAATGACCCGCATGAGCTGTTCCTAATCTCCTTAGTCTGAAAACAATTTGGAGGAATTAATTTCCCTCCTCCGACCGGCAAATTATTTTCAATCGAAAACTCATCAGCTACTTTACAATATGGTTGTAAATCAACATCAATCGATTTCTCTTCGGGTCAACCAGCAGTCACAAAATCCATGACTTGCTTCAATATAAGATTTTTCTACAAAGCATTCTGTCATTCTCCCATATTTGAATAAATCACAGTGTCCTCAATACTCACAAATATGCATTCTTCAATTTCCTCTTGTTCTTTTGAATGGAAACTACTGTCCCCTTCAGGTAACCTACACAAAAAATCTGCCTTTATGTTCTTACCATCTGCAATGTGATGTACCTAAGAATTTAATTCTATCAACTTAGTTGACAGTCATGCTAATCTAGCTGTCGCTTATTCCCTGATAAAATATTTACTATCGACTTACGGTCCGTCCTCAGCCAAAACATTTGTCTCCACCCATAAGAAATAAATTGTTCTATTTTCCATTCGCAAGCAAGTAATTCTTTTTCAATAACTGAGTATCCTAACTCAACATCTTTAATTCTTCTAGCGGAAAAACCTACTGTCACTTCTTTATCTCCAATCATCTGTGATAGTACTGCACTCATATCATTTGAGCTTGCATCAACAGTCACATAGGTATTCCGACTCTCCACATAATATTGAAGAGCCGAAGAGCTGAAGTTGCTAAAATGCTCTTTTTGAGAAGTTGAAAAAAAGTTCTTGACAAGCCGATGTTCAAATAATATCTGCCCCTTTTTTAGCATACTTCTTAAACATTCTGTAAGATCAGCAAACTTTTTGTATGAATTATGCATAAAATTAACACAGGCCAATGAAGGACTGTAATTGTTGCTTATTGACTGGATTGGGAGCATTAAAAATGCCTTTCAACAATGCTGGGTTTATGTTTAACCCCATCCAAAGAATGTGATCCAAATACTCAATATCATTCGCAGCAAATATACATTTGTCTTCTCTAACTTTCATACCATTCTTTTGACATGTCTCCAGTAACTGTTCAACAATCTCATTATGTTTTTCTTCTGTGTAGGTGTGTACTGATATATCATACTGGAAAATAACCACGTTAGATACATCTTTAAACATATTAGTCATTACTTTCGGAAACACAGAAGCTGCTGAGTCTAATTCAAATGGCATGCGACAACATTGAAATGTACCATCAGGTGTAACTAAAGCTGTTAAATGACGAGAACGCTCATCTAAAACTACCTGATGATACATCACATGCAAATCCAATTATGAGAACCATTTGAATTGACCTACAACTGTGATCAAATCATCAATGCGTGGTAGATGGTTGCTTTCAACCCAAATGGCATTATTGAGGGATGTAAAATCCACACAAAGGCATAATTCATCAGTCTTCTTCTTAGCTCAAACAATGGGACGCAACCACAAAGTGGCATCCACCCTTTCAATAACCCCATCACTGTGCATTTTTTTTAACATCAGTGACAATTCACTCCGTATACTATGGGGAACATTACAGAAGACATACCCTCTTTAACTTTAATGAAATGAGAAGAATACTTGATTTGTCCTATTTTGGCTTGAAAAACAAATTCTGATTTATGTTTCCAGTGCATGTGGTCCAATACTGAAATAAACAGGGCTTTACTGGTCTGGCTTGTTGCCCATTTCAAATTCTGCTTGGTGTTCCATCCAAATACATGTATGCCTTTGTAAGCTTCATAAGCTTTACCATGTATAGTTTTGTTCTCAAACTTGATATCCCCCCAAAACACCCCTCCCAGATCTATTCTACTGCCTTTAAACTCAGTAGTAACCAAATCTGGAGGTAACAATACATTTTGTGACCTAGATTCTCTTTTATTTGTCAATTGAGAAGATATTTATCCTAGCTCCCGAATCAATAAGTAGAGGGCTTCCACTGCCCTAAATTTCTACATGTACTAAAGGATCACTGCATTTCCTCTCAGTTTGAATATTGTTAATTTCCACACACTCTACAGATAGGACTAATTCCTCTATTTTGTTTCTCAATGTCCTGCTGCTCCTCACACAATGTGTATTCTTGAATGCTCCTGATAGGAATGTGTCTGCCACCCCTGTACACTTTGCCAAAATATACCAACTTCTTACATTTCCAGCATTCTTGTGTTACAGCTGGACATTTTCTATAATTAGACAGATGAGTAGTTGACCACATCTGAAACAATGAAATTTGGGAAAACTGCATCTAGATATTTTACTCTTGCCTCCACTGTTACTTGTTTCTCCAGTGCTTTAACCCCCTTTTGGACTTGAACCACTAAATCCAGATATATTTGAACTTTTAGTTGTAGAATTAACATTTGCTACTCCTGCGAGTGGAGCTTCAATTTTTAGTTGTTTAGCATCTAGTTGTGAACTTTCAATGCTTGTTTCCATATCTATATCCTCATCCAATGATGGATTCTCACAGGATAACAATTTTTATTGAATCTTTTTGGAATAACATCTGCAAACTATCTGGTCCCTAATTGATGGAGAAGGGAAGCTTTCAAAATCAGAGTAACCAGCCAACATTTTTAATGCAGTGACATAAGAATCAATAGATTCATTGGGGCCTTGAACTCAAGTATAAAATGTGTGTCTATGTGCCACCAAATTAACCTCTACCTCAAGGTACATACTTAAGGGGTCATTACAATGGTGGGGGCCCACCATCGATGACGGGACCGGAACCGCCCGCCTTTAAGGCGGCGGTCCCACACCCTTGATTACAATGCGACTAGCCCTGTGGCGGTCGCATCCTGCAGCCTGAACATTGTGGTGGGTGCTGCTGTCTGCAGCACCCACCACAATGTCAAAAAACCATGTTGTGTGTTTCCCTGCACTATGTTGCAAACACCATGTGGAGCCTGCCACTTGTTGCAGGGAAATGCGGTACCTTGGGTACCCCCCTGTGCACAACCACCTCCGCCCAACACAAGGGGGCCCGCAACAGGCCCACAAATCCAATCCCCACCAGCCTTTCCTTTGCGGTTACACCACCATAGAAAGGCTGGTTTTCATCGGCATCGTAATTTGGCGGATGGTGCCTGCTGGGCACCTCCACCATTCTACACATGCTGGCCGGGGCGGCCAGGCAATTGGAAAGATTGCCTGTGGCGGACCATTGGCAGGCGGTTTTTATGACCGCCACACTTCACCAACGATTCCCCCTGCCATCGTAATATGGCGGGGCGAAAACAGTAGTACGATGGCGGAGGGCTCATCAACGCACGGCTGATGGCTGGTGGCCCTCCTCCATCATAATGACCCCCGTAGTTATTTTACTGCTAACTGATATTCATCAAGATCTTCACTATTATGACCTGTGTATTCTGGCAGCTGATTGTAAAAGTTGTGTCCTTCTATACCCAAATATTAATACATTAGACTTCATTTTCTATCCCCTTTGAATTTTAGTCCATCAATTGCTCCTAAATAATAATTGAAAAATCTGTACCACAAACACCATTCGACTGGGGGTTCGCCTGTAAGAAAGGACTAGGAGGTGTAACTGTTTGCATTGTGACTAGATGCTTCAATACAGTGTAATTTTTTGAAAAAAATATTATTACTACAATCAGCACTGAGGCAAATACAAGTCTTTTCTTAATGGGAAAAAAAGGATGACACAAGCCAAAATAATTGTCATGAAATGGATAAGCTTGTTACGTGAGAGAAAAAAAACTGTGTCAATAGCTATCATCAACAGATGTTCTATTCTTTTTTATACTGCTGTAGTAACGCAATTATCCACATTCAATGCTGCAAAGTTAACACATTATGTAGTTGCACTATCCAGAAAACATTTGGGGGGAGATTTACAACCCCCTTGCGCCACGTTTACGCCGCCATGCATGACGCAACAGCGCCGTAAACGTGGTGCATCCCTGCGAGGCATTTACAACGTGACGCATCTATGGAGATGCGTCACATTATAAAGCCCAGCTCCACAATGGGAGCGTTCCCACGCAGAGTGGGCGTTCCGGCGCCTGTGCGCCTAGTAAAAGTGCCTGCGTGAAATCTACAAGATTTCACGCAGGCACTTCCGCGATGATGCTACGATGCTTCAAGCAGGCATAAGGACTGACGCAGGCGTAAGGACTGACGCAGCATGTTAAAAGTATTGGGCGGCCCTGAGCATTGCTGGAGTTGCGTCGCGCTTGCGATGCGACTCCAGCGATGCGCCGCCCTTACGTCACGAGATGCGTCACGCATCTGCCGTGACGCAAGGGTAGTTTTGCGTGATGCATTTGTTCTGGCGCATCTCTGCTGATATTCAGAGATGCGCCAGATCTCGTAAATATGCCCCTTGTTGTTTAGTTTCCGGGAAACCTGCCTCGAAGTTGTACAGTCGAACAGCCCATAACGTTAGAAAGGTGTGGATTCAGGAAATACCTGAGCCATCAGTCTTCACTGAGCACCTTATATGCGAGAGGTACTTTCTGTTCTACTTGCACAAACTGCTTGTTTCTGAAAAGCTTGTGTCACTGCTGCTCTCTAAGGAATTCATCGCAGAAGTGAAACTCTTCAAGCGCTCGTTGCATGCGCTTCAGATGTATGAAACATTCACGAGTCCACGGCTCGTGGCAGGCTCGACCAGTACACAGGGAAAATCTTCACTCACTCTTTGCTTGCAAACGCTGCAGAATAATGAAATGCTCACGAGACCCCAGCTCGAGGCAGGCTTGACCAGTACACACATACGATGCTGAGATGACAGAATGAATGCCATATGGGAACGTATATTTGATGAATACTTTCACCAACACAGCAGCGGTGGCGCTTCAAAAGTTGCAATCCCGAGCCCTCAAATAGAAATAAACTGTGCATTAAATTTCTTTGAAAGCAAGTTTTATTGGATAAATAGATGCACTATAATAAACAGCTACAGATGGCCTAGAGGATCAGCACCAACTGCCTCTGGTGTTCTAGTCTTTTTCCACCAACACATTCTAAGAATTACATTATATATAATACAATCTCCTAGGTAACTAGGATACACAAACATTATATGTGCTACTTTATAATATAAGCAACAGTATAAATGTTACCTAAGCACCGCAATTCACTTATTATCAAACACTGGCTAACAATTACCTCTGAGCGATTTGTCGTCATGGGGGGTTCACTGTTTTCAGCACACACCTCAAGGCAAACAATTTGGAGCTGATGCAAGGACAATTTGTATTTATTAGAAGCTAGGACGTTCTCATTTAATAGCCTTTATAGAAAGACAACAATTTCCCTAAGGGTCAACATGTTCCTCTCTCTGCAAGACGGCTGAAAACGCGGCCTAAAACCATTGTAAGGCAAATATCCTCATCTTTTGTGATGCAAATTTAGAGGAAGCTCATGAAAAGGATTTAAACATTTTTACATATACATCCTCTCTATACTGATTGAACACTACTCAACATTCGAATATATGCATTAGAAAAGTAAAAGCATGTTACCAAGACTCATGATGGATATAAGTCATATTGTCATACAATAATGTAAATGAAAAGTAATAAGCAACAGCATAAATGAGAAAGAATCTATGAGACCTTGAGCACCAGTACAATCAGTACAAAGCACATGACCCAGTGGGAGGGTAAGAGCAAAGAGTAGCATTTGTCATGAGTTCTTATTTACAATTTGATAACAGATGAATTTGAATACAGCTTCATTTCTCATTTAGAATTTGTGCTGTGGATCACAGACCTAATGAAAGGGGCGACCACTCGGTCCCCCCGAACGTATGGCGGAGTACCACGATCCCCCCGGGAAGCCATCTTGGGCGGGAGGCGAGTCTCGGCTGGTATGCCCGAAGCGGCGTAGCCGGGGCGCGCCTTTTCCCGCCCTAGAGTGGGTTGGCCTAGACACTGACGCGGCTGGCCACGCCCTTGGGGCAGGCAGGGGCGGGTTTACGCCCGCCCTGAAGACGGATAAAAGGAGAAGCAAGATCAGAAGGCATCCTCTTGTTCCTGTGCTCTGAAGCTGCACCTCCTCGCTGCACGTGAGCTCGAGACGGAACGAAGAGCCAATTTTGAGCGTTGTAATCGTTCTTATTTGTTTTTCAGATACTCTGTTGGAGAATGCCGAAGAAGGCGGGAAAGCGCATGACTACTGACCAGATGCTGCGCGTTCTCATGAAAGAGGTGACCGACCTAAAGAGGCGAATGGATAAAGACGAGGAAGGGGGACCGAAACGTCCTTTGGCGGGAGCAGCCCCGGGAGGGAAAAACAAGAGGCCCAGGAGGGGAGCAGCTGGGGGAGACAACCCGGGTCCCGGTACCCCGCTCGAGGCACCCACTCCCGTGCCGGAGGAAGGGAATCCGATTCCCGTTGTGGTCACCCCCGTGTCCGGGGAAGATATGCCGCCCGAGCTGGCAGCACAATTAGCAGCGTGGTTGGGAAAAGGTAGCGAGGGCGCCACGGCTGTCGACGCACAAGAGCTGATGAAGCAATTGCGTGAGTCACGGGAAGCAGCGAAGGTGTCCACGCCGGCTACCGCAGTAGAGAAGCCGCAGGGGACGGGTTCAGTAGCAGAGGCAACGCCCGGTGCAGGTAAGCGGCCATTGCCGATTGCGAGGGATGAGTCAGCACCCTCTCGTAGGGAAAAGTTGGGTCAGCATGTTCCTTTGGCTATTAAAGAGAAGATATGGGCAGGGGAGTACGTAAACATCTTCTCGTTGCTTACTGATCACTATGAGATGGAGCATGTTAAGGGCCAGAAGGATCTCATGCATCCGAGTGTTTGGCGCGCAAAAATGGCCGCCTTTAAGGTAAATGAAAACATTGGCAATTGGGGCCAAGCGTGGGGGGTTTTTACATCGATCCTGGGGGAACGAAGGCCCGATCTGTTACCCGAATTGCCGATTTATCAGTCACGAATCATGGGGTACTCGATATCACACGAGGGTAATCATTGGTTCTGCTATGATAACCTGTTTAGAAAGGCTAAAGAACATGATAAAAACTTAACGTGGGATTGTTATGATTCTGTGTCATGGTCCAAAATGAAGGATACTGGTATGTTAAAATTGCCATTAGTAGGGAGTATCGTTGGCGAATCCTCCCGCCAGTATGCGGGGACGCCCTTTCGATCGGGTGCGGGTACCGACAATTACTCGAGGCCTGCCGGCAATACAGGAAAAAGGGGGGTTTGTTGGAACTTCAACAGGGGTAAATGTACTAGGCCCCAGGGATCGTGCAAATTTAGACACGAATGTAGTGGGTGTGGGCAATCATCCCATCCTGAGTCCACGTGCAGAGCCAAAACGGGTGATAACGGGGGTAGAGGAGGCGCCAAACAGGTCTAACGTAGTCCGAGGGGCGCCTTTACCTACCCCGATTGATACCTTGGCAATGATTCCTTGGCTCAGTGAATACCCGGATCGTACTTCTGCTGGGGTGTTGCGGGACGGGTTTTCTTATGGTTTCCGCATCCCAGTGGGGGACTTTCAAGGTGCAGCGAAATGTAAAAATCAGCTATCGGTCTTCCAGCATACGACCGTGGTACAGGATAAGATCAGGAAGGAGGTTACTCAAGGTCGAGTCGCCGGTCCGTTTAGTGTACCACCGGTTCCTAACTTTGTTTGTTCCCCTTTAGGTGTGGTCCCAAAGAAGGACCCGGGTGAGTTTCGGCTGATACATAATTTATCAGCCCCACGTGGTCTTTCCGTAAACGAAGCGATAGACCCGGAAGTGTGTTCGGTGCGGTACGCATCCTTCGATGAGGCCGTAGCCATTTTGAATCGCCTGGGGCCCGGGGCGCTGATGGCAAAATCTGATATCGAGTCAGCGTTCCGGTTGCTCCCGGTACACCCAGACGATCAGCGTCTCCTAGGTTTCATGTTTCAGGGTCATTATTACATGGATAGGTGTATGCCGATGGGGTGCTCTATATCTTGTGCCTATTTCGAAAAATTCAGTAGTTTTCTACAATGGGTCTTCACAAGGAAGACGGGTTTCCAACATGTGATGCATTACCTTGATGATTTTTTGTTCTTGGGGGCAGCCGGGGATCCGGAATGTGGGCAGGCTTTGGCGCAATTTTGTGTCTTGATGAATCAGTTTGGCGTGCCATTGGCACCAGGTAAGACTGTGGGGCCTTCCACTTGCCTCGAGTTTCTGGGGATCGAGTTAGACTCCGGAGAAGGTTGTTTTCGTTTACCAGCCGACAAAGTGTCAAAGTTCAGGACATCCCTGCAAATGTGTATAAGTGGACCTAAGGTTAAGCTGCATCAATTACAGCAGTTAGTTGGCCAGTTGAATTTTGCCCTGAGGGTTATACCAATGGCCCGCCCCTTTTCCCGTTCGATTGCTCAAGCCATGGTCGGCCTGAAGGAGTGCCATCATCGCACAAGGCTCTCGGCAGAGGTCCGCCAGGACATGCGCATTTGGTTGGCATTTCTGGCGGATTTCAATGGTCGAGTTGTCTGGAACAAGCCGGCCGTGTCCTCTGAGGAGCTGGGGCTGTGGACAGATTCGGCAGGGAGCATAGGTTTCGGCGCCATCTTCGGCACAAGATGGTCTGCACAAAAGTGGCCGACATGGTGGCATGACAGTGGACTGACAAGTAACATTGCTTTCCTGGAACTTTTCCCCATTTTAGTGGCCCTGAGAACTTGGCCTGAAGGGTTCAGAGATCACTCTGTGGTATTTTGGTCTGACAATATGACCGTGGTCGAGTGTATCAATAGTCAGGCAGCACGATGCAAATGGATTTTGAGACTGCTCAAGGAAATTGTTTTACTGTGTATGCAATTGAATGTGCTATTCAGAGCAAGACATGTCCCAGGGGTAATGAACCAGGCGGCTGATGCACTGTCTCGTTTTCGTATGCAGGCTTTCTGGGGTTTCCTTCCCACAGCGGACCCGGAGCCGGCACCCTTTCCCGAAGCTCTCTGGTCTCTCGGTGCCCCGAACTTCGTAACCTCGTGGGAGAGAGTTTAGCACCCAGGACGAGGAAGGCATATGAAGGGGCGTTCCGGTCCTATTTAGCCTTTTTGGGGACTGATAGAGAGGAGCTTTGGGGCCAGGAGGAGTGGGTGGTAAATTTTCTGATGTCCTTACATCTGGTCGGGAAATCGGTGGCCACGGCTCAGAGGCATCGGGCTGCCATTTCCTTTGTTGCTAGGGCTCATGGGATCCATGACCCGACAGCGTCTTTCGTTGTACAGAAAGCGCTACGGGGGTGGCAACGCCTTGAGGGTCGCAGAGTAGACGAGAGGCGCCCGATAGGTTTGGATAGGCTGGCCCAGTTATTATCCAGACTCCCTGCTACGTGTTCATCTCAGTTTGAGACAGTGTTATTCCGAGCCGCTTTTACGCTGGCATTCCATGGGGCTATGCGGGTAAGCGAACTAGTGGCGAGGAACAAGCAGGATGTGACAGGAGGATTGTGCCAGGAGCACGTCCAGATCAGAGGGGAGACGATGACGGTCTCATTTGTCAGGTCCAAGACCGATCAAAGTGGGATGGGTGACTGTGTAATCATACGCAGGATTCCCGGGTCCTCCATGTGCCCGGTAAGGTGTCTAGAAGATTATTTAGCACAAAGGGTGGCATCATGGGGGGGGACCTTGTTGAGACACGCTGACGCCACCCCACTGACAAAGTTTCAGTTTCAGCGGGTGCTTGCGATGTCGATTGCCGCTGCGGGCTTGAACCCGGGCGAGTTTGGGACCCATTCCTTTCGGATAGGGGCTGCTACAGAAGCTACAGCCAGGGGTCTGAATGTTGAACAAGTTAAACGGGTGGGGCGTTGGTCCTCCAATTGTTATAAAAGGTATGTGCGGTTGCACATGTTGTGAAGCTGTAACAATGTACTCACGCTTCTTGTTTTTGTTTGGTTTTCAGTTGCGCAAGCCTACGAGGCGGGGCGAACTTTGCAGTCGACCCAACACCGGGCCAGCGGTCAGACATCACCGGCTGTGAAAAAGGAGGTGTGGGTCGTGGGCCACTCATACGTGAGACGTGCCGCAGACGTATTCAAGGCAGGTGATATGATTCACGTAGCTGGGGAATACGGGTACAGTGTGTCCTTCTACGGAAGAGGCGGTCTCTGTATTGACCAGTTTCAATCATTTTTTGAGGGTGTGCTAGGGCGGACGAGGTCACCGCCGTCTGTAGTCATAGTACATCTTGGGGGTAATGATTTGGTCACCACTGGTAGACGACTTCTTCTTGAGGCGATGCTTTCCACTGTAAGTTGGTTAGCGAGGAGAGTTCCAGGGTGCACAATTGCGTGGTCCCATATGATCCCACGAAAAGTGTGGCGGGGGGCTATTTCGGTTCCTGCTTTAAATCATTCTGTTAGAAAGCTTAATAACAAAGTGAGTAGGTTGTTCCGTTCCAAGACACTGCATTCTATTTCGCATGGGTGTATTAATGATGACAGTATGTATTTGGGGGATGGAGTGCATTTGTCTCGGGCGGGGAATGAGTTACTCATAGGAGACTTCTTAGCATGGCTAAAAACGTTACACCATGACCTTTAGGTAGGAGTGTTGTGGGGGGTCCGGATAGCCGGTCAACTATCCGGCCTGTGGCGGTAAGGTCATGATCGGTGAGCCCTAATTGGAAGATCCCTATGAGTGGGCGTCACCCAGCACGGATGGGAGCGCTCGGGGGAGGTGGCCATTGGCCCCTCAACGGGGAGGCGGTCCCTTCTAAGGATGGGTCGCCGAAAGAAAAGGAAAGGCGGTCAAGGCCCCTTCCTGGGTAGGAGGGGTTACAGCCCCCTCCTGGGGAATTTCCCGGGGCCAGGACGTCTGCGACGGCAGATGTGGTAAGTTGTGTGGGGTTTGGGGGGGGGTCTACGCTACCTTCTAGATACCTCACACGAGTCCTCGTACGACCTCTAAGTGGCGTCGAGTTTTATTGGGGCCCCCGTCAAGTCAAGGGAAATTGGTAATTGCACTTGAGGTACGCCTCTGGGCCGCCCCTCACAAGTGAGGGCGATATTTCTGGGTTAGGGATCTTGACACCGGTTACGACCTTGCCGTTGGCCCTTAAACGTTAGGATGTACAATTTCAAAATTTCAAGTAAATGTTTTGTAGGATGTTAGTTCGGCTAGGAGAACCTTTGTATTAGAGAATCTGTTAAGGTTAGCCAAACATCGCAATGTGGTAATGAAATTGTACATAATATGAAACTGTTTATTTAATGTTTTAATTTTGTTTCATATTTTAATAAATACGGCCGGGAGGGTTACTCCCTCCCGTCTTCCAAAGACTTCAGAACTGTTTCCGGTGTCCCATCCTTGGGGATTGTGTTGAGAGGGGGTGGCGGGTATCTCAGCCATATGGAAAGGGGCGACCACTCGGTCCCCCCGAACGTATGGCGGAGTACCACGATCCCCCCGGGAAGCCATCTTGGGCGGGAGGCGAGTCTCGGCTGGTATGCCCGAAGCGGCGTAGCCGGGGCGCGCCTTTTCCCGCCCTAGAGTGGGTTGGCCTAGACACTGACGCGGCTGGCCACGCCCTTGGGGCAGGCAGGGGCGGGTTTACGCCCGCCCTGAAGACGGATAAAAGGAGAAGCAAGATCAGAAGGCATCCTCTTGTTCCTGTGCTCTGAAGCTGCACCTCCTCGCTGCACGTGAGCTCGAGACAGAACGAAGAGCCAATTTTGACCCACCCACCAGCCCCTGAGGACAGCAAGTGGTTTTTTGAATAAAGTTGATGGATAACTCTGATTTTCGTTTACAGGTTGTGGTATTATCGTGATGATTTTGAGTATGTAATAAAGAATGGTCGATTTGTGTTACGTTTCGCAAATAAAGAAATTCTGCTTTAGTGTTCATTGGTAAGCATGCTTTTAATAAAATTGTAGTTGCTACTGTCTTTTTAGTTTAGTCATTTAGTTAGCATTGTCGTATTTATTTTGGTCGGGCGGTAAGGTCATGATCGGTGAGCACTAATTGGAAGATCCCTATGAGTGGGCGTCACCCAGCACGGATGGGAGCGCTCGGGGGAGGTGGCCATTGGCCCCTCAACGGGGAGGCGGTCCCTTCTAAGGATGGGTCGCCGAAAGAAAAGGAAAGGCGGTCAAGGCCCCTTCCTGGGTAGGAGGGGTTACAGCCCCCTCCTGGGGAATTTCCCGGGGCCAGGACGTCTGCGACGGCAGATGTGGTAAGTTGTGTGGGGTTTGGGGGGGGGTCTACGCTACCTTCTAGATACCTCACACGAGTCCTCGTACGACCTCTAAGTGGCGTCGAGTTTTATTGGGGCCCCCGTCAAGTCAAGGGAAATTGGTAATTGCACTTGAGGTACGCCTCTGGGCCGCCCCTCACAAGTGAGGGCGATATTTCTGGGTTAGGGATCTTGACACCGGTTACGACCTTGCCGTTGGCCCTTAAACGTTAGGATGTACAATTTCAAAATTTCAAGTAAATGTTTTGTAGGATGTTAGTTCGGCTAGGAGAACCTTTGTATTAGAGAATCTGTTAAGGTTAGCCAAACATCGCAATGTGGTAATGAAATTGTACATAATATGAAACTGTTTATTTAATGTTTTAATTTTGTTTCATATTTTAATAAATACGGCCGGGAGGGTTACTCCCTCCCGTCTTCCAAAGACTTCAGAACTGTTTCCGGTGTCCCATCCTTGGGGATTGTGTTGAGAGGGGGTGGCGGGTATCTCAGCCATAGTAACTGGAAATGTTTTTATAGATCCGGTCACAACATGAAGTGTGACTGAAACTTTGGAAAATATGCTTCATTTTGAAGGAATTCTAGCGGTTTTAATTCCTGAGATTATGCACATATTTCAATCAGTCAAAATTAAACAATCTTTTGGAAATTACAGGTAAGGGGGCATATGTATCAAATACTGTTTTGGGGATTCTCAAATAGCGCTTTTTAGAGAATCGCTATTTGAGAATCGCAAAACGGGATGTAATTAAAAATTTGAAAATATTTTGCGAATCCTTGGCATTCCTTAAATGCGACTTGCAAATTGCGAGACGTAATTAAGGAATGGCTTCCTGTTCAATCCTATAGGCCTAGAGGCCCATAGGAATGAATGGGATGACATTCGCAATTTACGAGTACCCATTAGGTACTCGAAAATTGCAAATGCAATTTCAAGGGTGCAAGAGTGTCATACGGACACCCTGTTGCACCCCTGAAATGAGCATATATGCACATGTGGCGTACAGACATGCCCTAAGGGCCCTAAGAAACTGTTACAAGTAAGTCAACTTGATGGTGCCGTGCACTCAGACCTAAATCTTTCCTGAGACTTAAAAACTCTTAAACATAAAACATATTAAATTAAACCAAATTTTTGTTCAAATTAATTTCATTATATCATATATATGTATCAAACCCATGTAATCAATATTTTGACATATTACAGCAGTGTAACTACACATGTTTAGGAACATAAACAGTGAAAGAACATTCTTGTGTGTGCCCAATGTATTTCGGGACATTGTAGTCCTACCTCAGGGGCCAACCTATGAAAAAAAGAATACTTTAACCATACTTTTCTCACAACATAAATTCACTATATATACAATGGCATCAATACCCATTTAACCACTTTATCAAAGTGGATTTAACTTAAGGAACTAATGTGCCTAAAAAACAATCATGCACATTTCTTTATGCTACGACAAACATAAACCAGTGTTGTGATGTTATCCTGTGGTTGACTCAAAGTACTGAGCTTCACTGTTGTTGTGAATTAGTGAGAGCATACCTTCACCCTTGTGAGTGTATAGCCAAGAATAGAAATGAAAAAATTATAATAAAGACCAATAGTGACACACCACCTGATGTATACAAATGCCAATGGCTGTTAATTTGTGAAGGGTATGTAGTCACGCTGTGTTATAGACAAATGATCCTGTATAGAAAAGAGATGAATCTTTAAAGAATCAAACTCCCTAATGATTCAAGAAGAGCCAGAGAGTGGCCGAATTGAGACAATGCTCACCTGAACGCAAAAAAAGTCTGCTTAAAACATGCTCGGTGGATTGTACTGCAGAAAAACCAACAAGCTATCAATATAAAGAAGTTGCTAAAAAAACAGCAATGTGTGCTTAGTATCGAAATAGCAAACTGCGCTTATCCCGTTGGTGAAAAACCACGGTAAATACTCTGTGCGGCACGTGCTTCCGAAAATGCTCCATCCTATAAAAAAGAGATGATAAACACCACTAAACTGGATCTTGACTGTTTATAAGAGCATAATCACTTCCTGAATAAGAAAGTCCAGCTGATAAGAAATGCTGAAAAATGGATGCAAAAATATACACGCGAATAAAATTACAGAGACGCCCGAGCCCTCCAAGAAAGATTTATCGGCTGCTGTATAGTTGAATGTAGATCCACAACTGCTTTATTCTAAAGCAATGTCTGTGTAAATGCTAACTTCATTTGGCACTAAAAACATGGGACATCCTTAGATTGCAAAAACAAATAAGTAAAAATGAGTAAAGGAGGAGAAAAAGAAGGAAAATTATATTGTGCCAATCCCGTCACCATTTTAGAACTGTGATAACTCCCACGCTCCCTTCTCAGATGATAACTCAGTAGTCATAATATTTGTACTCAACCTACAACTCTGCTGGACCATGAATTTAGCGTCTGTGTTGAGTGATCTATAAAACGCAGCTCATGTCCAAACGATCATTTAGACCTGTCGGCATCATTGTTTCAAGACTTTTTATCCAGAATACTTCTCTGCCAAGCAGGGTTTTGGTGATGTCCATTCCAGGTCGTGCTATCAATATTTCAACTATCTGAAATCTAAGTTGTGATATATTGTGCTGGATTCCTACCAAAGAAGAGTTAAACTCGATGTTGTGCTTTTTGTCATTATTTTGCTCTTGTGTTCCAAAATTCACACTTTTAATTTCCGCTCCGTTTTACCGATATAGTCTTTACTACATGGGCATTTAAAACAATAAACAACACTGTTGGTATTACAGTCACCCGTATGATATAATCGTATTTTCTTGCCTGATGATGGATGCGTTAGTATATTCCCTGTTATTACATTGCTGCAATGAATGCAGTTATTGCACTTCATGGTGCGCCGCATATTGGTTTGAATGACTGGTTGGTTAGTGGATGCTAATATTGTTCTTAAGTTCTTGCCCCTCATGTATGCAAACATGGGTTTCTGTTTGAAGATGTCATTAAATCTTTTTCATTCTCCAGTAGTTCCCATCTGTGATTAATTATCTTTTTAACCGCTTGTGAGGAGGTTGAATATTTGGACACAAATACTAATTTGCTCTGTTGGGATTTAACTCTTTTTTGTAGCAACTCTTCTCGTTGGTGAGTCTGCGCCCGGCTGAGGTAATCCTGTAGTACTTCCTCAGGGTACCCTCGATTATGGTACCGATCTTTGTATTCCAAATGTTTTTGTGTACTCACATTAGCGTCTGAACATATTCTTCTTATCCTGATAACCTGTGAGTACGGCAGGTTCCTGATAAGGCTCTTTGGGTGAAAACTTGTGTATGCCACAGCATTGTTCCTGTTAGTAGGTTTGCTATAGACCTGGGTGTCAAAGTGATTATTTTTCCCATTGCGACCCACTAGTACATCCAAAAATCAATACTGCTTGTGGCGATATTATATGTGAATTGTATGCGAGGATTGACCATGTTAAAGACAGCAAAGATGGATTCTAATTCTTCTTTGGTATTGGTCCAAATGATGAAAATGTCGTCAATGTAACGACAATAAAACTTGATCTTCCTCCACCAATTTTGGTTGGCCATGATATTCTCCTGCTCAAATTGTGCCATTAATGTATTGGAATACACTTGGGCTCCCTAAAAGCCCATTGAAGTTCTCCTCAACTGAGCAAAGTACTGCCACTCAAAGTAGCTATGATGTAGTCAAAACGTTTTACAATTGTAAAGTGAACAATTTTTCTGCATCGATGTCATCCATTTGTAACAAGGCCCATTCCACTGCCTCTAACCCAGCTTTGGGGGGTAAAGATGTGTAGAGCGCAGCTACATCAATAGTGCAAAGAAGTGGTACATCGCACTCATCCAGTGCCCTAAGGGCATGTATGTGCGCCACATGGCACTAAAATGCCAAAAAGTGCCTTTTTCAAAGAAATTGCAAATTGCTACCAACTTGAAGTTGGTGGTAATTTGCGATTTCTTAAGGAGAAATCCCACAACTTGGGTGCTTTCTACATCGCATTTATGGAATCACAATTTGGCATTCTTTAAATGCATTTGCAAAATAGGGAATAGCTAATTTTGTGATTCTCCATTTTGCGCTGGCCTTTTGGGATGATACATCCCAAAACGCTTTTTGCCGTTCGCAAACGGGCCGATTCTGAGAATCGGCCAGTTTACAAACCAGAAAGGGGCTTCATAGATATGCACCAGGTATGTTATTGCTATCTTGTGGTACAATCCTTAAGCTGAATAGAAATATTCAATGTTGTGAAAGAAGCTGTACAAATGCCCTTGACGTATTAATGGATTAACTTTAAGAAGTATTGAATTGAATGTAAATGCACAGTATAATAACACCCACTTACTTGTTTGAGTCCATTTGAAATGATGAGGACGAGGAAAGCTGGGTCATCTGTTTGTCCCTGGAGGAGGACTGTGAAGAATAACATCAGTGTGGGAGTCACTGCAACAAAAATAATGTACAGGATGCTCAAAGCTCAGAGGTATTATGCCCAGGGTCAAAGTACACGAATTAAAGGAGAAAGGCTTGTTACGGATAAAGTAACATGATCACTTGTGAAGAGAGACTCTTAATTTGGTCCTTTGGTACAGGTGACTTCATTGGGAAGAACTGTGAGTGGATCAAGGCAGAGAAGAGTTGGAATGTACGATGTGGTGCAAGGGGCATATCTAGAGATGATGGGGTTGTGAGCAACTAAGTGAATGGTGAAGGAGAATGTTTTTTGGATGTTGGCAAGGTGTTTCCCATATAAGGTTCTCTGATTCACCCACTCTAATAGCCGTTAACAACAGTCTATCTTTAACTTAGGCATGGATCCTACTTCTAAAGAAGGTGACTCCACATTAGGCAAATTCTGCTCCATGCCATTTCTTCTTTCTCTGCCCCTACCCTTTGTTGTAGCCAATATACTAAAAGTAGCAAAACCACTCCTCTGATTTTCCTCCAGTGCCCACGTCTCCTGCATTAGACAAACATCACACTTCTCTACAAATGATCCCCAGTCTGGGCATAATAATTTATTTTTAATCCCAGCCACATTCCAGGAGAGGATTTTGATATTTTCATATGACTCCCCCCCCCGCAATTTCCTTTTGTGCCAAGTCGCAACTATTAACCCCAGCAAGTGGGCCGTCAATAGACTTCCCACTTCTGCTAAAGTTCGTCCCCATATCCCAGACATCACTGTTGTGATTCCTTCCCTCTACCATTGGAGACGCAACACAGCTTACATCCTCCTGAATTGCGGGTGGCGAAGCACCAGGCAGTACACCAGTCGAGTTATTCCCATTACCCCCCCTATCCATGCACCTAGTATCCTCCCTAACTAGCCCACCCCCTTGAGGACTAGGTAAAATAATAGAGCAGACATTTGCCTCTATGCCTTCCCTGGCTACAAGTAGACTTTGAGCATCAGTATGGGGAGACATGGAACTCTTTTGCAGTCAATCTATTTAATCTAAAACACCAAATCTGTTACTCAGGGGAAGCATAACCTCTCTAGGGGTATAGGTATTAACACCCTTCCAATTAACGTGCCCAACTTGGGCACTAAGGTCCCGGGTGCCGTGGTCCCCCCAAGACTAACCTCCACTAAAGTCAATAGGGGAAGCGGGATAGAAATACGTTAGGGGAAAGGATTGAATTTGCGTTTCAGAGCGCACTGGTACCCAGTTGCAAATATGTGTAACCGCCCATCTGTTCCTGAAGTTGATTATAACACAGTCCCCTCTATTGTTTTTTCCCGTGGCCCCACCTAATCCACTCGTCGAGCGAACAGAATTTCACTGGATACATGTGTAGGAAGTGGCCTATTGTAGTTCAGCCAGTGTAGACACTATTTTTAAGATCACCATAGTCCTCCCTTTTCCCTGATTCAAAACTGTAACACCTACAAGCACTACCACATACGGTACCGACTCAGGAGGAAAATCTAGACATTTTTGTTCTTTTACTGGGACATCACAAGTTGTACTACTATTTGGTGGAGGTTGTTGTTTCCAGACCCTCTACCGCCCCCCCATTCTCATTAATTCTACTAATTACTGGGTTGTTATTCCCAGCGCTGTCACTAGGTTGAGGTATATGGTCACTGGGCAGCAAAATTGTAGTGGCTAAACCAACTGCATTGTTCACTTCGGACAGAGCAGAATGGTTGGGAATTGCATTCACTGCCCTAGACGGGCTCTCAATATTTCCATTATAGTTCAAGTTCAAGTTCAAGAATTTGTATAGCGCACTACTCACCCAGAGGGTCTCAAGGCACTTGGGGAGGGGGATCATTATCTATCGAATAGCCAGGTTTTAAGTTATTTTCTGAAGGAGATGTGGTTTTGTGTGATGCGGAGGTGAGTGGGCAGTGAGTTTCAGGTCTTGGCCGCCAAGTAGGAGAAGGATCTACCTCCTATGGTGGATCTTTGGATACGCCGGACTGCGGCGAGGCCTTGATTGGAGGATCTTAGTTGGGAGTGGGTGTGTAGAAGGATAGTCGAGTGTTGAGGAATTCGGGTCCTAGTTTGTAGAGGGCCTTGTGTGCGTGGGTGAGGAGACGGAAAGTTATTCTCTTGTTGACGGGAAGCCAGTGGAGGTCCTTCAGGTGGCCGGTAATGTGATCTTGGCGAGGGATGTCCAAAATGAGTCTCGCCGATGCGTTTTGGATGCGTTGAAGTTTTTTCTGTAGTTTGGCTGAAATTCCGGCGTACAGGGTGTTTCCGTAGTCTAGCCGACTCGTAACCAGTGCGTGGGTGACAGTCTTTCTTTTCTCGGTGGGGATCCAATAGAAGATTTTTTTGAGCATACGAAGTACGTTGAAGCAGGAGGATGAGACGGCGTTGACTTGTCTGGTTATCGAGAGGGAGGAGTCTAGGATGAAGCCTAGGTTGCGTGCGTGGTCTGTGGGTATGGGTGCAGAGCCCAGATCCGAAGGCCACCATGAATCGTCCCAGGCAGAGGGGGATGATCCTAGGATGAGCACTTCCGTTTTGTCTGAGTTAAGTTTTAGGCGGCTGTTTTTCATCCATATGGCTACATCTTTCATGCCTTCGTGGAGATTGGTTTTGGCGGTGTGGGGGTCATTGGAGAGGGAAAGGATCAGCTGGGTGTCGTCCGCGTAGGAGATGATGTTGAGGTTGTGTTGGCACGCGATGGAAGCGAGTGGACTCATGTAAACGTTGAAGAGGGTGGGACTAAGTGATGATCCTTGTAGTACACCGCAGATGACTTCGGTGGCCTCTGATTTGAATGGGGGGAGGCGGACTCTCTGGTTTCTTCCGGCGAGGAACAAGATGATCCAGTCTAAGGCTTTACCTTTTATGCCGATGTTGCTGAGGCGTTGTATGAGGGTGCTGTGACAGACTGTGTCGAAGGCGGCGGAGAGGTCGAGTAGAATGAGGGCCACTGTTTCTCCTTTGTCCAGTAGTGTTCGGATGTCATCTGTTGCTGCGATGAGGGCTGTTTCGGTGCTGTGTTTGGCTCGAAAGCCGGATTGTGAGGGATCGAGGGAGTTGTTGGATTCCAGGAAGGCGGCGAGTTGGCTATTGACAGCTTTTTCAATGACTTTGGCCGGGAATGGGAGGAGGGATATGGGGCGGTAGTTTTTAAGTTTAGAGGGGTCAGCTGTGGGTTTCTTCAGGAGGGCGCTGACTTCGGCGTGTTTCCAGCTTTCTTGGAAGGTAGCAGAGTTGAAGGAGCAATTGATGACATCACGGAGATTGGGTGCGATGATGGAGTCTGCTTTGTTGTAGATGTGGGTGGGACATGGGTCGGTTGGCAGGCCAGAGTGGATAGAATTCATTAGGCGGGTTGTGTCTTCAGTGGTGATTGGGTTCCAGGCATTGAGGTAGTTGGTGGGTGGTTTAGGTTCTGAGGGGGGTGGGGAGGATTGTTTGTTGGAACTGTTTTCGAAGCTGTTATGTATGTCGGCAATTTTGTTGTAGAAGAAGGAGGATAACGAGTCGCAGAGGTCTTGGGAGGGAGTGATGTTGTTTGAGGCTGTGGTGGGGTTGATGAATTCTTTGACGATGTTGAATAGTTCCTTGCTGTTATGGGCGTTGTTATCGAGTCGATTCTTGAATGCTGATTTCTTGGTGGATCGAATCAGCTGGTGGTGTTTGCGGGTGGCTGATTTGAAGGTGGTCATGTTGTCAGTGGTTGGGTTTTTTCTCCATGTTTTCTAGAGAGTACGGCATAGCTTCTTGGATTTCTTAAGGTCATCGTTTAACCAGGGGGCCTTTTTGTTGTCTTGTTTGGTGTGATGGTTTTTCAAGGGGGCTAAATCATCAGCGCTGTGAGTGATCCATTGTTTGAAGATGATGGCAGCTTTGTTTGGGTCTGAGGAGAGGGCGGGTGGGTTCTGGTTGAGCGATGTGAGGAGTTGGTCGGTGGTGATTTTGTTCCATTTTCTTCGGGGGATAGGTTGTGGGGGGTTGTGGGTCGAGGTGGTTCTGTAGCTGAAGTGAACAAAACAGTGGTCCGTCCAATGGAGAGCTGTGGTGTGATCGAAGGAGATGTGTTTGCTGGAGGAGAAGATTGGGTCGAGCGTATGTCCGGCTATATGGGTGGGGGTGTCAACAAGTTGTTTGAGACCGAGATTGGCCAGGTTGTCCAGAAGGGTGGTGGTGTTGCTGTCGTTTTTCTTTTCCAGGTGGAAGTTGAGGTCTCCCAGTAGAATGTAGTTCTCGGAGGCGAGGGCATGTGGACTGATGAAGTCAGCGATGTCTTTGCTGATATGTTTACGGGTTCCTGGTGGTCTGTAGATGAGGGTGCCTCTAAGTGTGGTTCTAGGGTCGGTGTGGATCTGGAAGTGGAGGTGTTCGGCGGTTGTAAGGTTTTCGTCGGAGCTGGTCGGGATTTTGATGGTGTTCTTATGGACAATGGCAATGCCTCCTCCTGTTTGGTTGGCGCGGTCTTTCCGGATGATCTTGTAGTTGTCGGGGATGGCAATGGCGATGTCGGGTGCTGATGATGCGTTCATTCAGGTTTCTGTAAGGAAGGCGATGTCCGGTGAAGCAGTGTCGAGTAGGTCCCAGAGTTCAGTGGCGTGTCTGTGGGTCGAGCGGGTGTTCAGCAGGATGCACTTCAGCTGATTAGAGTCGGAACTGTGTTTGGAGGCAGTTGATTTGGTGTGGGTCTTGATGCAGTTGAACTTGCAGGAGTGGCAGGTGAAAGGGCCGTGGGTGCGTCCTAGGGCAGCCTCGTAGCATTGTGAAGTGCGTCCAGGGTTAAGGGCTAAGAGGGTGGCAGTGTCGTACGTTATGTGGGATGAGTGTGGTTTGCGAGGAATAGGGGGTATGGTGCTGGGCGCGGTCCAGGCGCGGACGGGCGCAGACGGGCTTACCTTTGGCGCACCTTCGGCGCGACTGGGGCGCGACCGCTGCGCATGAACGCTGCGCGCAAAAGCATCTGTCATATGTGGATAGTGAGGGGGGAGGGGCGAGGGAGGGGCAGCTGGGAGGCGGGTGCGGGGCGGATATCCAGTTAGGTAGGCACAACAATATCAACAAAATGGCAGCGAGCCAAAGCGGGCACAAACATCAACAAAGCAAAGCAATTGAAATAATCGGACACCAAAGGAAACAGCAGGCAGCACAGCACAACTGAAAAGCGCACTTTGGCAAACTAGCGCTATGAAATGCTCAGCCAAGCTAAATAAAAATAAGCAACAATCTGGCAATCTTGCGCTGCGATCTTAATTGTATAAATGAGTAATTAACTCAATATTGTAGAGGCGCCTTTGTGTGCAAGGCGAGGTAGCGGTATGCAGTCAGGCTGAGAGCACTACGATACCGTGCAGTCAAGGCAGGGCCGGGAGCAGTGTGTGGAGCGGCCGCGTCTGAGAGGATCAGGGCGGTCACAGCAAAGCCGTGGGAGCGCAGGGCCTACTGTATCAGTGGGAGGGAGGGGCAGCTGGGAGGCGGGTGCGGGGCGGATATCCGGTCAGGTAGGCACAACAATATCAACAAAATGGCAGCGAGCCAAAGCGGGCACAAACATCAACAAAGCAAAGCAATTGAAATAATCGGACACCAAAGGAAACAGCAGGCAGCACAGCACAACTGAAAAGCGCACTTTGGCAAACTAGCGCTATGAAATGTTCAGCCAAGCTAAATAAAAATAAGCAACAGTCTGGCAATGTTATGCTGCAATCTTAATTGTATAAATGAGTAATTAACTCAATATTGTAGAGGCGCGTTTGTGTGCAAGGCGAGGTAGCGGTATGCAGTCAGGCTGAGAGCGCTACGATACCGTGCAGTCAAGGCAGGTTCGGGAGCAGTGTGTGGAGGGGCCGCGTCTGAGAGGATTATCGTTTGCTTGTGTAACCCCCTCCTCCACCTGAGCAGAAACAACCAATAGTCCAAGGCGCAAATGTCTACTTTCCATACCATTGAGTCTGTCATAAAAAGGAAGGCATGTCTTAGTAAAAATACTTTCCACTTTAACCCAAAAATCTTGTCCAAATTCTGTAAGACACACATTACCAGGAGTTGGTAGGGGCGTAGACACTTGTTCGTTGGGCTGACATGGAGCAGGGCTATTAATAATTCTTGTTGATTGTGCTTCCCCCGCATTATTACATTTCAGAATTTTTGCTTTCCTGTTTTTCAGAGGGGCTCCTCCGCGCTTCCTTTTAGGGATTGAGATTGGAGCAGGGATTTTGGCCCCTCTATTAGAACTGCTGGCAGATTAAGTTTGTTTTCTCAAAGTAGACTAAGCGGGAAACTCATCTTTTTGAGCAGAAAAACATTGGGCATTAGGTACAACATCAGTACTAGCTGAAGCATCTGACGGTCCCCTATCTACATTTGCTTGATGGCAGCCCTCGCCATTGTCACCTAAAGAGGCTGTCTCTATACTTCCTTGTCGATTTGGTGACGGTGCCTGTGCCAACCTGCCCATAGACGACCGTTTATCAAAGGCCAAGTCCAGTGATAACCTCTTTTCCGTTATTTCTATTTCGTGCACCAGCATCGAGGAGGCCCTAGTAAGAAATTGGTCCAAGGTTACCACTATCGACCCGCCGGAAATAGACTTTCTACCCTTCCCCCCCTTGGTGGTAGTCATTGCTGGAAATAATTTAAGAAAACAGTTATGCCTCTAATGAGTTGTAACGGATCCTACAAAAGATGATCAATCTGCAAAGGCCAAGGAAAGTATAAGTACTGACCTTTCATAAGTTCATTTGATTGCAGACGTAAGAGGGGGGCCCCGTCCTGTCCACGTCTGTCCTCGAACGGGCTCAAACAGGCCCGCCCTTGGCCCGGGCTTCACCCGGGTGAGCCTGTGCGCGTCCCACACCGCGGGAGTCAGCTCCGAGATTTAAAGGGCGGGTGGCGGCTGGCACAGCTCCTCGCGCGAGACCGCACGCCCTTGTGGGATATCTAGTCCCTTTGGCAGTGCGCGGTCCGCGCTAGGGAGCAGGGAGAGGTCCTCAGTTGGTTCTGGCAGCAGCAACAAGTCTCCGGGTCCGAGAAAGGGCAACAGCACCGCCTGGCCAGCAGCAAAGAGCAGTCCAGGTAGGAAAATGTTTCTCATAATAGATTCGAAAGGAAACTGGCAGGGTCAGGTGTCTAATAAAGCCAGACCCATTTTTTCCATTTGATGGGATATTACAGTTAGGCATAAAGTGAACCTAAGTCAGGTGATGTACAAGCTACATTCAAAGCCTAGTGTCAGCAGTTAGGAGAGTCAGAACAGGTTGAGCAAATTCCAGATGCAGAAATGTTGTCAAATAAAGGTGGAAGAACATGCATCTTAATCTAAATGGCGAGAAAAGTAGAGTGAATGTAGGCAGGTGGTTCTGATAGTAGAGTAAGTGAAAAATAAAAGTGAGCCAGCATCAATATGTTGTAACACTACAAATCTTGAATACAGAATGGAAAAATTATGATTTCATTTAAACAAAAAAGCTATTAGAGGTGAAGCTTATGTGTACTTATGACCTTAAGGAGTCCATCCTAGGTTGCTGGCGGCTTCAGTTAGTTAATAAGAAGCTGACAGACCTTAAAATGGGACTCTAGAGTACTGTATACACAGGGACATCTTGAGAATTTTGGGTTCTCGGCTCAAACCTAATGTGGGGTTCTCTGCTAGGAACAACTCTGAATTTAAAATACATTTTTAGCTCATTCTCAACCTTGTCAACTATGGTGGATCATTGTAAACCCTGTTCGTTGGCCAGCGTACATTCGGGATTCAACCATGCAACAATTTCTCTCTACCCAGGCAGCATTAGATAAGCAGAAAGACTAGTGGCATGAACAAGTCTGCCTCATTCCGTGCAGTGAAAAGGTGTTTCATTTTTTGGGCCTGTCCATATGGAGGGTGCATTTTTGTGTAATGCACTCCAGTACCTGTTGTGCAAGGAATAGGAATTCTAAGTTAGTTGGCATTATGTTGTGATTGCACCAGCCTAGCAGTGGCTCCACATGGACAGTGCAACTGAGAAGGAAGCATACAATGTTGCTCTGCACTTCACACTGATATGTGGCCTGCCTTTGTGGCATAGCCTGTGGCATAGTTTGGCACTTGCAGTGTCTAGCTGGTCTGCACCAGAAAAGCAAAAAGACTAGTAGCCCAACCAAATATTCTACATACAACAGTGTACTTTGTCTGTCTGTCAGCATCAGGCAAGCTCACTTTATGTCATTGGAATTCAATCTGGTGGCACTAGACTGTGAACTCATCAGTCTGGCAGCAGCGCCAAAAGAGTGATAAAATCTCAGAGGAAGCAAACAATGTCAGTCTTTACTGTACAAAAGGTGGCACTTATTGCAAAAAGGCATATCTTTGTGCTTTTGGGCTGGACATAAGCACTTTAAAATGTTAAATGCTAGTGAACCTAACCAGAACCTAATTGGTACTTTTGTATAACCCTCACTGTCTAGCAAGTAACAAAGTAAAGTAACAAACTGGTATTTAAAAAGTTTTCAGTCGATGGCTGTCACAAAATCCTAACAAAGGGACCCCCTGGAAAGTGGGGTCCCAAAGCACACTTGCCCACTCTGTAATGTGACGCTGCCCTATGCCAAAGTGAAGGGGCAGAAATGGATGGTATTTAAGCAATATGGTGCATTCCTGCCCTTTCTGCCTGAGCTGGCACAATTTTGCACCCTAGTGCCAACATAGGTACCCTTGAACAATGGTGCAAGGGTGCCTCTGTGCAGGCAGAATTGTTTTAGTGCAGAAAGGGACACCTTCCTTCACATGGACAAAGACAAATTAGGTGAAATGAACACATTTCTCCGCGTTATGCCTCACATGTAGAGGCATAAGGATTTTACGCTTCCCCAGGTTCACATCACTGTGTAAATCTAGGGCAGCATTATATTCCATGGGTGTTGCATGGGAAAACCCTCCACAACAGTTGTGGAACGCCACCCTGGTACAGAGTAAGGCAACCCAGGGATTTGCACTGTCACCTTATTCATGATTCATGAGGCCACTCAAAGCCAGGTGGGTACAAAAGTGATGCAGGGCTATCATAAATAAGCCCCTTGCCATTAAATTGTAATTGACAGAGCCATATCATTTTGGAGGGCAATGAGCAGTCTAGTGCATGCTGGTGTGGGGTTTAGAGGTCTACCGGCCCTAAAATGTGATTGTTGACTACTCCAGTACAACAGAAAAAAGGTTTGTGAAATCCTTCAAAAAGCCTAGTTAAATGTACATCGGTCTTCCACTTGCTTTTTACATTATTTAAGGACATGTGAGCCTATAGGTTTGTTTACAAGTTGTGGGTTTGTGAATTACAACCCACAGCGCTTTGCAAGGTGATTGTGGGAGCAGGATGCATCGAAACAGAGACTGAAGGCACGCCGTTTGCCTCATAATGTAGCTAAGGGTTTCTGAATGCAAAAAATCAGAAAAGAGTGGGGACATTTCTTGAAATGCCTATTTCGCTGTGTGATTTTACTACAGTTCTGCTCAAATTATCTAGTTACATGACTAGTACTTTAGTTATAAAACAATAAGTGCTAGGGCTCTCGTCAGGAGGCCACTTCAGCTTGCACCACATGTTGGCCCTGTCATGTTGCCAATGATAGTTACAACACAACTACTAACCTTCACACTATTACAAGTGTAACAATTCTGACTATTTCATGCTCCCAAATCCATAAGAACGGCTTGGGTGGCAGGTAATAGTAATTTCTAATGTATATTGAATTAATAATTAACTGTTTTTGTGGTCGCCTCTAATTTAGACAGACAGTGCCACCTTGTATCAGACTTTCACAAGCACTGGTGTTGACAATTAAGTGCCAGCTGTGAGCACACAAAACCACTGGCACAAATTAGGCACCGTACATGACCCGAGGGGACAGCCATAACCTAGATTTGAGAATCTGAAGAATTTTACAATAGGCCCTTCAAGATACAGAGGGAAGGATCCCTAAAATTTGGCTATATTATAGACGCACCTGTTCCGTTACATTAGTAAAGGGGAAGATGAATTTCGAAGAACTGATTTATGCTTGTAGTTGAATTGCATCTACTTTTGATGTGAATAAAGTATATCGATTGTAATGCCATTTGTTTATTTTTTTATTGGTTGTACCTCAACAGTAGAAATACAAAAAAGAAGTGATACTCTGAATAGAATGGGCAACAGAAAGTTTTGGAAGACCCAAAGTGAGAATGCCACCAGCACTGCTTTAGCAAGATTAGGTGAATGAACCTTTTTCAAATACTTTTTTAAGCATTTGTCTAGAAAGGGGGCTCTATTGCACATTCTAATCGAGTCACCATTGATTGTTACAGTTGAAAAGGCATGGGGCAAAGATAGAGAGCCCTCAATTAAAATATATTTATTTTTTTCAAAGCTTTTGGCTTCTGTCCCATTTGCATTCCGCTATCGCATTTACGAATTCACATGTCCTCAGATGGTCTTAAGTAATCTGCTACAGACTGGAAGTGGCATGGAAAAGAGAAAGTGATTTAATTTATATTTAATTTGATCTGAATCATAATGGTAAAGAGCTTGATTGCCCTGAGGCGTCTTGGCATTGCTGCTTCGCTTAAGCAAGACAGAGAAAAAATATATAAACCAGAAGTCTGCACTAGTGGCTAAAAACCCAAGTCTTCAGATACTTTTGGAAGGATCAAAGATCTGGGTAGTTTCTAAGGCTCAAAGGGAGAGAGTTCCATAGTTTAGAGGTCCTCAAAATGAAACTACTACCTCCCCAAGATGCTCATTTGACCTTTGGCAGTGCTTGGCGTCTGAGGACCTGAGTTGCCTACACGGAATATACCAAACTAATATCTTGTCAAGATATTGTGGACCTATGCCGTGCAGTGCCTTGAAGGCTATGCAAAGAACCTTAAATTGTATCCTTTTATTTACTCGAAGCCAGTGCAATGTAATCAAAACCTGCGAAGCTGACTGCTATTTGGGTATTCCTAATAGAAGCTGAGCTGAGGCATTCTGTAACATCTGAAGTTTAAGGAGTGTTTTTTTTCTGTATGTCCATAAAAGGGCATTACCATAGTCTAACTTAGCTAAGACTAGGGTGGTAACCACCAATTTGTGAATGTCAGAGGGTATGAATGAATAGAGTATTCTAAATATTCTTAACGTGAAGAATACCGATGAGGGTAAGGCTTTGCCCTGATCATCGAAACTGAGCTTGTCATCAAAGAGTATCTCCAAGTTCTTAACTTTCCACATGGGTGAATGAGGTATTCCCATTTATTGAGGCCACCAGCTTGGTGACCAGTAAGAGTTGTCTTTGCCAAGAAGAAGCACCCCTGCCGTCCTGGAATTGAACTTTAAACAGTTTGACAGTCATTTCTTACAATGTCATCAAAGACATTTGTATGAAGCTCCTGCAAAGCCAGTATATGCAGCTGGGGGCTGTGTTGGACGGGAAACAACCTTTACAACACAACTTTTACAATGCACTACCATTACAACGCCATCATTACAACGCAACATCCCTTACAACGCGTGCCATTACAACGCAACCATTACCACTCATGACACTACAACGCATACAATTACAACTCATGTCATTACAAGGCAGTCATTACAACGCATACCATTACAATGCATACCATTAAAACGCATAGTACCCTTACACTATCCGACACTTACCCTACTTTTGCATCCCCTGGAGGTATAATAGTAATTTTTACCCCTACACTATCAAATACTTACCATACATGCAATGTAATGGTATGCGTTGTGATGGTATGCATTGTAAAGGTAGTATGCGTTGTAATGCAATGCGTTGTAAAGGTAGTTTTTAAATATTCGTTATAATGGCATGCGTTGTAATGGGATGCGTTGTAATGGATGTTGCGCTGTAAAAAATGAATTGTAAAGGTATGCATTGTAAAAGTATGCATTGTAACATCATACATTTGTGTTGGACATCACAAACATGAGGAACTACAGGTCTGTACGCTGCCATGAAAAGTATGTTCCTATTATTGCATAAAGACTGTTACATCTATCCTATTTCACAAACAATGTACCATTGCTGTAAAGAATGATTCAGTCACTATATAGAAAAGAGTCAATCCTTACGTAGCAGCAGTCATCCTTAATTTCATAAAGAAGAGTTCAAAAGAAGTCATACCTTTGATTTATCCTGTTTGGACTATAAATACTCCAAACAAATGTTACAAACTTGAGCAGGTGAATGTTGCCATCGCTACAGTGTTTTGAGTGTAACCCCAGATATTAAAATAAAAGTAGTGTTTCTGGCTCAGTTTTCTTAGAGCAGGTCACAATCAGATCACAATTAGAAATGAGAGAGCGTGAGGAAGCAGCTACCGAGGAACAAGACATTAAATGCATTTTCGATACACACTTAATGAAGCAAAAAGCACAGGTCAAAAAAAAGTGCAAAGAATATGTATTATGGGTCACAACAATATAATAAAGTTTAAAGTTCTGAAAGTTCTAAACTGCTTGGCTATATCAGGTCAAATATCACATACACATGTTCAAGATAGAGCTAGAAAAAGAGGCTGTTTGTAATTTAGTTTTAAATGTTTCGTTGATAAAGATTGACAATTCCATACAAAAACAACTGCGTACAAATGTGACCACTAAAGAATTAGTAACAGAGCCAATGTAGGTTCTAGATGGGTTCTATGAGCCATGTGGCTTATGTCACAATACTCGTTCATCACTCTTTGCTCTGGGTTGTTGGTGTAAAAACTCTGCACCTCTGTACATATAGTAACTCCCCACCACAGTTGTGCAATTATGAGTTACACCAATCAAAATGGGAATTTACTGTGTGGAATCGGATTTAGTGGGTAGAATTCTGAATGTAAATCCAATTGTAGTGGGGCCTAACGCATACATTTACCACCTGCTGCTACAAGCAGGCTTAATGTGGGGATGGGCTGGTGCGAGGAGGGGGGAGGGGACAGGCCTAATTTTGCTCTTTGAGGAAGATACAGTCTAAAGCCTACAGCGATCTCAGGGTCAGTTGTGATCGGGCAGCGCTGCACGGAGATATCCAGGCATATTATCAAGGACCGGTGTTGAAATTATCGCAGTTTTTTCCGGCAGGAAACTGCCGATAAAACTGCGATAATGGGCTTGATAATACGCCCTTGTTAATTCCAATAGAAGCCCATGTTAACATCAGTACATGGGCTTCTATGAGAATTCACAAGGGCGTATTATCAAGCCCATTATCGCCGTTTTATCAGCAGTTTCCTGCCGATAAAACGGCGATCATTTTAGCAATCATTCCTACCAACTCGTAACCAGGGCCTAATATGAGTTAATATGTGGGTAAAAAAACACAAAAAAAGCATGCCTAATACGAATGACTAAGGGGATATTTGGCAGCTCAAATTAAAAACATAGAAATCACCAAATCTCGGTAAGGGCCAATTGTAAAAAGGCCACACTGAGTAAAATTGTGTTGTAGACTTTAAAACAGCAAATGAAACCTTTTTCGCCATTTTCAAGTTTCACAGTAAATCGTAAGTTCTTATATAGCGCTTTTCACCGTAAGGTCTCAAGGCACTTGCTTTGGGAACCCATCCTGGCCTTTCCCTGCGAAATTACCCCTACTGGGAATCCCCACGGTGAAGACCAGGCATCCCATCGTGGTGGGGCCATAGTGGAGATTAAGCAAGCTATTGCCCAGAGTTGAGAAGTGTGAACCCACGATTCGAGTTGGCACCGAGGTGAGAATTATCGAGTCCTGGACATTTTGAGCTCGAGGTTCTGCCGCGTCGTCGGTATTGAACCCTGGTCCTGGGTCTGACCTCTGCATCAGGGGCTGCCTCCTCTAACCGGTGAGCCACACTTCTCCACAGTGGGATTGTAAGCAATAAACAATAAATATGGCAATGTACATGATGTACAACATTCCATATTTCGTTTTCTAATTTTGTTTTTAAGTGATTTATAATAGTTATTTTTCGAATAATTAATTTGTGCTGCATGAGCTGGCTTCTCATCGTGATTATTTTCGTGGCGTTTTTACTTAAATGAAAAACATGATAAATGAGCTAAATACATAGAAAATAAACAGTGTCTTGATTTCCAAAACAACGTGAAAGCTAACCCAATCCAGTGTGCCAACCCCATACTGAGATAACAGCATTAATCATGATAGAATATGGCACCGAACACTCATGAAAGTGTGATTCAAACATTTTACACCTAACGTGGTAAACGCGCTACCCCCTCCGATCACAAACACCAAGGCAGTAGAAGTGATAAGTTGATATTGGCAGGCTATCAGTGGAACTACAAGTTCTAAAAAATAAATACAATTCTGGATGAATCAGTGCATGTGGGATGTAGTCGATTCAATGCTATTTTAATCTGCTGCGTATAAGGGTGGGTGTCATTTTTAGTCATCTTACCATTAAAACTTTGTGATTTATAGCCATAGTCTATCTTCTTCTTTCCTAAAGTATGCCACCTACGTTACATTAACGATTAGTAAGAACGGCACTGCTTGCTGCAGCACACTTGGAAAAGGAATGAGCCTCAAGGGATTGTTTTTTGCAGGAAGGTCTCTCTTACTGCAAAAAAACAATTCTGACCTCAATGCAGGCACCCTTGCATCATGATGCAACAGTGCGTGGGTTGGCGCTCGGCAGCAGATTGTGTACCAGCGCAGTCAGAGAGCAAGAATGCATTATCTATTGACAAATATGGTGTATTTCTGCCCTTTCATGCAGACGAACAAATTGGCTTGCTGCGTTGCATTGCATGACCTATTAATACATGTGCCCTAAATGTGCATGTTTCCCCATGAATATGTCTCTGTGCTGCCCTTTCCCATTTACATCTGTAATATTTTGAGATATGTTGGAGTACTAATGTGATTTGGTGGCACAACTTGATGTTGTGTGAGATGTGCGTGCACGAATACACATGGCTACAAATTGCCTTTTTCCATCATATACATGATTTCCTTTGCTACCAGGACATGTAACGGGGAAACTCTGGAATAATCAGTAGATCACTACTGGAGTGGCCCCATAAAAAGCCTGTGGCTGTGTCATCCCCACAAGAAGGGTAAGGCGGGCTTGAATCAAAGTCTGTCTTTGTCAAGAGTCTATGCTGAAAAATGTTAAAAAAGAAGATACAGCTTGGACAAGTTGAGGAGGACAAATACTCCACACCATGAGGTACCGCAGTAGAATGTAGTGTTAAGTACAGCCTCTGCTTCTCCAGCACAGACATTGATGGGAGCCTAGCTCCCCTCTACTCCATGTGCCACTATACAGCACATGTGATCGCGAGGAATGCTAGGACTTGCCCTCCACACCAACAATGGGAATCTGACAAAACAAGATGTAGTTGATCCATCTGCTTTACCCTCCTACTGGTCATATCCATCATGCAGACGCCATGCCCACATAGACCAACCCACTAGTCTCAGAGAGAAGGAAACAGCTAACGAGACCTATCCAGCTCCACACTGTCCAGTTTCAGTGCCTACTTCTCAATATTTAACAGCATGGGCATAAAACAAAGATTCAAACCAGCACATGTGCTCCTTCCGCGTCTACGAGAGGTAACCCCCTCCACCCACCCTGGATTTTTCTAGGACAGAATCTCATCAGCATCCCCTAGCCATTGACCCAGGTATACACAGCCTCTTTCATTGGGATTTGGAGACCTTTGCTTGAAAATCTGCATGTATTTGCAGTAATATAGAATGAATTCAGCTGCTTTGTTCTCAAGACTATTAGCTTTGATTCTGCCAGTCTCCTTACTTATCAATGCCAGTTGATATCATTTTTTCTCTAAGGCAGACAAATATAGATCAGCACTGTGAGAAACCCTCAGTCTAAATTTAAAATGTATCACTTGCAAATTAAACATCAGAGTACAGGGATTTTCCACTAACTCAGCTATGGGAGTTGTCCAACCAATGAAAATATTTATATGACTACCAATGCACAGGCCCTTGCTGGCCATTTATCTTTCTAAACAAGCACACAGAGCCACAATAGTGTGACTTTAGGGATACTGTGGGCTGATTTAAAGTTTGGTGAGTGGGTTACTTTTTCACAAATGTGAAGGATATCCCATCAGCCAAATAAGTCAGTATATCCTACGTCAATATTAATAAGGAAGAAGTCACATCACATCTGTGTCAGAGTACCCATCCGCCAACATTAAATCATGCCCTACATTTTGGTGGGCCTAGTAATGTGTCTATAAACTATTGAACGTATCCGTTATAATTTAGATTCGTCGATACAATGGCTTGTGTCTTCCATTAACCTTTCTTTGCTTTTACTCTTGCTCTGGATTACCCCCTAGCCATCCATGACTACTCACACACAGATACTTATAACATCACTGAAGTATTGCACATAATTTATGATGCAAGAAATACTAGAATACATGCATTACAATTGTAGTGTCTTGTGAGTTAGCAATGACAGAACCCTTTAGGCTCTTGATGGACACCATAGAGCTGTGACATAAGTATTCGATCGGAATGCAATGAAGACTGATTTTGAATGTTGAGTTTGCAGTTACATGCAGAAGAATAAATACTTGTAATACTAAGCTTTATGTGTGGCATACTCATTGGTGTGTACCCAGGCTGGGGAAGATGCTGCAAATGGAGATAAGATAGGGTAACCCTAAGATCAACAGTGCTCTCCCAGAGAGTTTGACATGGCTCAATCAGGCCACGTCTGTTGTCGTCTATGTACGGATTCAACGCTTAATGCATGTGTAGTCAAGCTTAGTTCTAGATGCTGCTAACCAGTTGAAGATAACAAAAACCTTGCAGAGAATCTACATGTTGTTGGCTGAAAATCTGCTGATTAGGCCATACACGAAGGAACCGCATGTCCATGCAAGATAAAGTAATACGTTCTACAGAGTGTTAAAGCTGAAGGCAAATACAACTAGGTTTTCAATGAGCAATCATTGATTATCAGAAATAACAAAATGGCACTGCAAGCAGAAGTTCTGCAAGTTGAAAATAAACCAGTTGTCAGAAAGTGCAAGCTAACATTTAGAAAAGAAGAAACAATTAACTGCCAGAATATCAATATCTACTTGAGCCCCCTCGCTCAATATCTACATGAGCCCCCTCGCCGCCATCGCCCACAAACACAAAATCAACATCATCCCCTACACCGACAACACCCAGCTGATACTCTCCCTCACCAAAGACCCAGCCATGCCAAAACCAACCTACAGGAAGGAATAAAAGACATCGCAGAATGGATGAAGCTCAGCCGCCTGAAGCTGAACTCAGACATGACGGAGGTCCTCATCCTCGGACAATCCCCCTCTGCCTGGGACAACTCCTGGTGGCCCTCAGCACTGGGCTCCGCACCAACACCCTCGGACCACACACGCAACCTGGGACTCATCCTGGACTTCACCCTCACGATGACCAAGCAAGTCAACGCCGTCTCGTCATCATTCTTCAACACCCTGCGCATGCTCCGAAAGATATTCCGATGGATCCCCACCGAAACCAGAAACACTGTCACCCAGGCCCTTGTCACTAGCTGACTGGACTACGGAAACGCCCTATACACAGGAACCACCGCCAAATTCCAGAAACGACTACAACGCATACAGAACGCCTCTGCACGACTCATCCTCGACATCCCTCGCCATAGACACATATCCGTCCACCTGAGAGACCTGCACTGGCTCCCCATCAACAAAAGGATCACATTCAGGCTCCTCACCCATGCACACAAAGCTCTCCACGACATGGGCCCCGAATACCTCAACAACCGCCTCACGTTCTACACTCCCACCAGCTGCCTCCGCTCCGCCAGCCTCACCCTCGCTATCGTCCCACGGATCCGCAGAACCACAACCGGAGGAATATAGTTCTCCTACCTGGCCGCCAAGACATTGAACTCCCTCCCCGCACACCTATGACTGATCCAGGACCATCTCTCCTTCAGGAGGCACCTCAAGACCTGGCTATTTGAGCAGTAGCAGCACCCCCCCTCCTCCCTTCAGCGCCTTGAGACCCTCACGGGTGAGTAGCGCGCTCTATAAATGTTTTGATTGATGTATTGATTGATTTAGAAATCATAAAAGAGAGTCATCATGCTGCTGTACTTAGTAAAGTAGCTCAAGAAGATGTATCCAAGTTTGTGCTAAATCAGCCATCCATACCCATAGTGACCAGCCTCAACAAACTGCAGAGTGGGACTCAAAATAACTTCACATGTCTTCAAAGAATAAGGAGCCAGGAGCAACAGATGGCAGCAAAGAAAGTCACATTTTCAACTATCGTTAAAGATGATCCAAAGGCCAGCACATCACAAGGCCTCATTGATGAGTTACTTAAATCAAGTCACAGTGACCCCCCAGAAATGTCATTAAGTTCCGCACTGGTCTACAATGTTGCTGAGTTTCTGAAACCACCACCACCACCGTTTGATACTGCCAAACAGCTGAATATTGGCGAAAGATGGATTGTCTGAATAGAGACATTTGAAGATTTTGTTGTGGCACTTAAGAGACTGATAACAAAAAGATTATTAAACACTTCAAATTTCTTCATGGTGATGGTGTAAAAGAAGTCATAAAGAAGATGCTCTGTAATGATGATGAAATCACATACCATTAGATTAAAGAAACCTTGAATCGCAAATTCAATCCATTGCCCAATGTAGATTACGAAAGATACATTTTCAGTCAAGAGTGACAGAAAGTTGGTGAAACCTTTGCTGAATTTGTGGAGAGACTTGACACTATCATTAAACACTATAAATTCACTGAATTTAATGATGAAGAAGCTATACATCTTAGAGTTAATAATGGACACTTCTCAGTTTCATTCAGACAATGAATGCTGAGAGAAACTCTTAGTCTGAATGCTGAGAGAAACTCCTAGGGGCAAATTCACAAGGAGCTATTGCTGAATTAACAGCACTTTAGCACAGCCAAATTTACCCCACCATTCACAAGCTGGTGCTAACAGCCCACAACATCAGTTTTCCTGTGATAGCAGCCGCAAAAAACATTGCAATAGAGGACCTCCTCAACCATCGCTAATGAGATGCAGAGAAGGTGTTCCCGTGCAAAAAGCCACAAAACACGACACCTCAACATTCACAACTACCCGCCAGATCACCGATAAGAACACAAAAGACGCGATTAGGCATGTTAGCAGCAGGAAATTAACACCTGCTCTAACCTGGTGTAAAGTCAGACCACAGCCTATGCTACAAAAGGGAGCACTGCCCAGGGTGCCATCAGAAGGGCAACATATACCATGGAGCCACAGATCATGCAGCCCGGACACCCAATTGGGCCACACACCCAAGCGGCACACCCCTCCCGGACCACCACAGAGGCAGCGCAGACAAAGATCGATTCAGATGCTCCGTCCATCACCACCCCCTTTTGTACTGCTTTGGGCCGCCATAAGTGTGGCAGGGTATGCTCAGACGTGAGTCCCTTGCTCACTTTGCCACTGGATTCAAGCAAGCTGGGCTGAAGACGGCTGGAATGCCAGAAACCGGTCCTCGGAAGCTTGTTTCCGGTCCAGGGAAGACATGGCTTGGCAGTTCGGGCTGGACTGTTCCCATGAGGCACAGGGTCAGACTGATTTGCATATAGCCATGTCTGAACTGGGGTGGCAGAGTGGGCTAAAGAACGGTGATGGATTAAACCCAGATCTTTTGACTGGGTGTGAGTGCTTGATTGATTCAGATGCTCCGTCCATCACCACCCCATTTTGTACCGCTTTTGGCCGCCATAAGTGTGGCAGGGTATGCTCAGACGTGAGTCCCTTGCTCACTTTGCCACTGGATTCAAGCAAGCCAGGCTGAAGACGGCTGGAATGCCAGAAACCGGTCCTCAGAAGCTTGTTTCCGCTCCAGGGAAGAGATGGCTTGGCAGTTCGGGCTGGACTGTTCCCATGAGGCACAGGGTCAGACTGATTTGCATATAGCCATGTCTGAACTGGGGTGGCAGAGTGGGCTGAAGAACGGTGATAGATTAAACCCAGATCTTTTGACTGGGTGTGAGTGTTTGATTGATTCAGATGCTCCGTCCATCACCACCCCCTTTTGTACCGCTTATGGACTAGAGGGCAGTTTTCATCCTTATGTAGCTAATACCGAATTGGTGGTGGCAACGAGGCTGTCGCATTCCAATCCTCCATTTGCTGCTTCCGGATGAAATCAAACCTTTCGGCGCCATGGTCTGGAGGGCACCTTCCACTGTCCCCCACAACCCTCCACAACATACACCTCGGACATTGATGGTGACCCGCTCAGGTTGCATGGCCCATCTGACTGCACCGCGAATCACCGTCCCGTGGCTGGGTGCCTGTGCCGGCGCCAGTGCATCTGGGGCCCCTAACCCTGTTATGGTCAGGTCTGGGACCCCTTCTCCTGAGACACTGGGTGGCCCCTGAAGAGTAGGCTTTGGGGACATCAACACCATTTCTCTGTGGCCTTGCACTGTACACAGCCTCTGGGCCCTAAAGTATCCCACCAGGGCTCACACACCAAAGTGAGTCCAGACCGGCCCATACATTGCATCACCGAAGTAGGCACATGCCACCACCTCAAGACCACCTCCAACCACCACCTTCCAGAGTTGAAACTGTGGTCATGACAGACTTACGCAGTAGCTCAGGCCTGTCGTGGATGACATCATTAGCCTGATACTCTGCTCAGCACTCCAGGTGCACCGCCGGCCATTGTCCATTGCTGATTGTGTTTTGTGCTGTGGAGTGGTTGCGCAGATATGTCACCTTAAACCGTGTGGGGGCCCTGAGACATTGATGGGGAAGGTGATGCAGGTCTAACACACCCCACTGCATTTACATCAGGAACATATCGAAAGGACACAATGCAAGATTTCTTCTTCAAATGAGTTCGCTTATCTCTAGTGTCCCAACCCCAGTGCACTGCAACTCACAGACACTTCTGTTTGCGTGTTGGCTGTCCTCTAGACTTTCTCCGGCCCACTCCATGTTGCTCAGCAGTTGACTCTGTTATGCATGTGTTTTCTGTTTTCCTTTGCACTGGTGTCCAATGTACAAGTGTTTGCCAGCACAAGACATACCGTGTGGAATGGCTTACACGCACCCAACACACATCCAGCACAGGCGTCACTGTACATGTGGCCCTGCCAATAAAGGGGTCAAGTGCATGTGCCCATAGCCAGTTCAACTTGATATCTGCGTGTGTCCTTGTGGTCTTGTTGTATGCATGAGGGTCCTGGGCCCTAAGACATTACATTGTGCTGTGTACATCGGATGCAGACATGTCACTGCAGGCAGCAGGTTGGAGCTTGGACATGTAGCTTTGTCGTCAGCCACTCAATTTGTAAGGGGGAATGGCCCGGGCCGTCCTACGCATAGCAAACATGGGTGTGTGACTGCTATTTGAGCGTCCCTGGGTGTGGTTCCGTACTGTGAATATGTATCTGCATGTGTCTCTATAGCAGTGTGGGGCTCCTTAGTGGGGTGTGGGTGGGCCCTGAAGGTTGATAGATACCTACGTATATGTCCTGGTTCGCATTCCATGGGTTCAGTCCCCACCCACACTTTTTGGGCCACCTCCTTTTGGCGTTCTGACACATGGCATTGGGGTGCCATGTGTGGATGGGTGAAGTGTCATGAGCCAGTTGTGCTTGCAGGTGCTTCCTGCTGTGCGCCCGTTGCAGGCTCAGTGTTCTCCCCTGAGTAGCTTGATTGGCCGGGTCCTGGTGGGGGGTTGAGTGAGATATCCATGGGCTGTTGTAGGGTGTTAGTGTCGATGGTGTGATGGTCCTCTCAGGCATCACTGATGTGTTATATTATGTGGTCTGCTGAAGGTGTTGTGTGCACCTCTGCAATGTTAAGGGGAGGTGCATGTTGACTTTGTGTTGACATGTATGTTAGCGCATTTTGCTGGTTTGCATGCACACTATATGGCAATGTACATTGTGACTGTTTGGGGGTGCTGGATACTTCTGCAGGACAGTGTACATTTGGACTACATGAGTGATGTTAGTTTGTACGTGTACGTTTCCATTTCATAGTGTCAGGCTCTGTCAGATGTAGTAGGCATGTTTCTGTGCATGTCCGGAGCCAGTTGTGTCCTCTGTTCTGCAGTGTCGGCTATGTGTGATGTTCCACCTTGTCGTCGATGTGGGTGTGCTGTTCGTGCTATGTGTGTGTGCTGCAGTGTGCAAGGGGATCTGGGACATGATCCTGGGTGATTGTGAGTGTGCAGTGTGCTACACCTTGTTGCGCATGTATGCCATTGTGCCCATTTCCCCCATCACCCTAGTCCCTGTTTGTTGCACTCCCTGTTGAGGTTGTGGTAGGTCCTCTTGAGCTGTTTCTGTACTCCCTACGTCTTGCACTGTCTCCACACTGATGACTGTGGCCTGGGTTTCCTCCAGCTCCTCCGGTGGTGCTGGACTGGCACCTCCTGTCAAAGTTCCTGCCTTCCTGTTGGCAGCCGGTGTGCCTAGTTTAGGTAGTCACATCATGACAGCGTCTATTGGCCTCCTGGATTGACCTCTTTGGCACTCTGACTGCAATTCAGGTGGTCTGCTAGTGGGTCAGTTGCTGGTATTGTTCTGTCACCTCTGTGATGCTGGTCTTGTTTTCCTGAGGTCTGCACCCCTCTTCTTCTTCCTTTTCTTTTTGGCCTTCCCCAACCCCGCTGTTCCTTGCTGGTAGTCTGTGGGCGTTGTGGGGTTCGAGTTGGCCTTTGCGCTGGGTCAGGGTGAATCCATGTTGGTTCTTGTTTTGGCTTGTTTCTGGTGTATTTTTTCTGTGGTTTTTATGGTGCATTGTCCCGCCAGAGGCGTGAGATTTGCAGGACTGTGGCTGGTTTTCGCAACTTTTTGTACCGCGGTTGGCCTCATCACGTTTTTTTGCGTTCGCGTATAGCATTTCTGCGGCGTGGCGTTGATTTTCCCGTGGACATTTGCCACATTATCTGGTGTCTATCACATGCTACCGCCGCATTGTGAATTCTAGGTTGACACAGGTTGTTTTCCCGCTATAGGCTGCGATGTTGAATGTTGCGTTACGCTACTCTTGCGGTAGTTATCACACGTTCTTGTCAATATACCCCTTAGTCTGAAGCAAGTGTTAATAACTTTCAGAACTGGAGAGCGTGCTGATAGACAAGCTGTTGACATAGTGCCCAGAATGAATCAGTCATAAGTGTGAAAAGTAAACCAAAGCCAAAGACTGAAGGTCAAAAGTGATGTCTACATGTAAAAAGAAATTGTGTTTAAGATGTGGATTTTTGTTTTCCCTTGAAGATAAATGTTCCACCATTAGACAGATAGGAAAAGGCTGTAGGAAGAAAAACATTTTGTGTCGGTTTGCAAATGGTGCAATTAAATGGTACAAAGGTCTTCTCTTGCATTGATTTGAATAAAGGTTATCATCAGTTGGAACTTGAGGAAAGTTGCAGGTGGATTACAACATTTTGGGTTGAGAAAAAGGGTACCCCTATGGGAAACAGTGGAACTTGCTAGCAGTAGGGAAAATACATAAGGGGTAAAAGTAAAGCTAGGTACAAGTTATATACTTTTTCTTGGTGATATAGTACAGGCTATAGATAAAACAACATAAATCTCTATGAGATTGCACGACCAAGGGTATTTATACAAACAGAGCAAACAATTATTTCTATTTTTCATAGATCTTTTTTATTTTTATTTTGTTATTCGTATTTTCTTTTTATTATTTATTAATCTCAGTATGAAAACTTCATTTGATAGCTGAGTTTAAATAACAGAGTTTTTAAAATTAAATAAATGAATGTGGCATATACATTCCTTTATACAATAATACAGTCACAAAGCTTACCAAAACTGACATACAATGTGAATGCAAACTATTACATAAAATATCTAAAAATGCATCATTCTGAAACAGATGACAAGACGAGAGAAGGAGATGGTGAATTATCAAAGAGATTTCCAAGGCAGGCGGTTGATGAGAACACCATGCACTTTTCGGGAGTATTGCCTTCATCAGGGAAAACCGTCACAAATTTCTCTATAACAAAAACATACAATTAACATAATATATCAACAAAAATATATAGCTTGTAACAAGCATTTTGATTTATAGTGAGCAGGTCATGCTTCACCAGCAAAGGGCCTGTGCAGATGCAGTAAAGGAACACTATAGTTTTCAGACAGAGAATATTGAAAGCGCACAATGCTGAAATTTCAGTTAACACCTCCACAATAAAGATACAGAATTCCTTATATTCGAAGTGAAAAGATATATTGTGTTGTAGAATTCCTTATATACCAAGCAGAGAGATATCTTGTGCATAGAGAAATAAAAATGAACATTGTGAAAAGGCTATGTCTCTAGTGAATCACCAGAATAATGGGACATCAAAAATGTTGTCTAACTCTCAGCGTATTTTCTCATTTAAACTTTAAAGATAAGTGGATAGTTAATATGATGATAGCACTTATACCTGTTAGGAGTATGGGCAAAGGCTCTCTATTTATGGTTGGATACTCCGTATGAAATGAAAATGATCTATGTAGCAGTCGACATATGAAATGGAATTAGAGACTTCTTTTGTTCTTATCAGTAAAAAGAATGCATATTGGCATTCTTGTAAGTACGAGATACCTTGATGAATGGATTGACAATGCATACCTATATGGCGACTATACGGAGGGGTATTCTTGGTGTGTACATAGATTTAAAACACATTTTTTCATCCTCCTTAGTACCTATTCAGATGTTGAGCATGTGCATATCTGTGAATGGGGAGACAAAGAGTTGATTTAAGACTCATATCATGTTCTACAAAAACACTACCATTAGTATTCCTTATATACACATACTTACGGTATTTAAATAAGTGTTCATATTCGCTTTGTCTTAGGGGGGGTGTTTGGGAGGTAAAAACGGATCACTATTTGCAGAATATCTGTGGATGAAAGAAACTACCTTTATTGTACATGTAAAAAAGGTCTTTGTATTTGAGTAATCATTCTTGTGTGAATGGGAACTTACCTGTATAGAAGATGAAATTATTTGCGTCTTTCCTTCTTATCTTATTGTGCAGAACACTGGTAATCAGTGGGTGGCTTCTCCTAGAGCAGATTGAAACAACAGCATTGTAATGACTGTCTGAGCCTTGGAGGGATTGTAATAATTTCTAAACTCTATCTTTAATTCAGTTTTGGTATGGGAAAGGTCCAAACTCTTCGATATATGTACATTCGTAAGCAATTTTGAAATATATCAGGATGGTTGTGCATTGAGCACATACCTTTCTGTGGTACATATTTAAAAATGTATGTTGGCAGAGCTGCCTTACTGATTCCATAAGGGCGTGGAATATATAGAAACAAAATTTGGTGCCTAGCGCATGTCATATTTAGCACCAAACGTGTAAAAGTATGTTATTATAGTGAGGCTGCCACATAGCCTGTAACTCAGTTTCGCATATCATTTTTATATAACAAGTGAGCAGAGATATTTCGGTTTGGCGAAGCTACCATATGGCTTGCAACACTGTTTTAGGCGTATTTTTGTTCAGAATTTTATGTCTAACGCATTAGTTATAAAACAGTCCAGCATTATGTTCATGCAGTTGTATATTGCGCACCTGCCGTTTTCTGTGGTGCACGTTTAACAGTAGTTCGGTGAAACTATCTAACTGCTTTCAACATGTTATCGGGTCTATGAAGCTAAAATTATGGGCCTAGCACATGTGCTTGATTATACTCAACGTGTAACATGTTGCCACACAGCTTGCATTACAGCTATGCATATTATTTTTTTAACAAATGCACAAAGACATTGTAAAGTAAAAGAGCTACCATGTAGCCTACAACCCAACTATGGATATATTTTTATCAAGAATTCTATATCTAACGCACATTGGGGCATGGTACTTACTGGCAAGAGGTGCACATGTCTACTTCATCCACCCAGAGCGAAAGTTCAATAAAAGTTATTTGACCTGCCATTACAATGTTTTATATGTACCCACAGTGTAGAACGAATGGTGTAAAGTCCGGCATGTATACATCTGCAGGCGTCAGATGTTTTATGGTCATAAACAAAGGGCTACCTAGGTCAGCGCCATACTAGGGCGGAGTTCTAAACTCTAATGCATCAATGTTTTATGTGAAATTCGGTGTGCAGATGACACCAGGCATCAGATGTGTCATAGAACTAAGCAAACGGCTAACTAGGTTGGCGTCATATTGGAGTAGAGTTCAGACATCTAGTGCATTAATGTTTCACACTGTAGCCATGTTTTATATAAATTGTTGGCTAGAAGTGTTTGGGAATTTGTAAAATAGTAATACTAGAATGGGACTACCTATCCTTCAATGTTAATAGCCATATGCTGGATGATGATAGTAAAAGTTATTTCAAAAAATGATTATTGCCAAACAATATGAGAATGGTATTGTTATAAGTAGTTATACTGGGTCTCTTCATTGGGTTTTATGAACTAAGGGTTATTGGGTGGCTGGTATTTTAATGAATGAACAATAGTGCATGTATCCACGGGATTTCCAGATTTAGGCCTCTATCCACAGTGTCTAGAGTAAATATCCAGTACACCAGGTTTTTTTTGGATTGCTTCATTACTGTAACCTTGCCTAGGTGAAATTATTTCAATTATGAACCACTTCATGTCTTCCTCTGTGTGATTCATGGTAATGTAGTGTTCCACTATCGGGGTTGCTAGTTTCCTTGTTTGGATGGCCGGACGATCTTCAGTTAAGTGAGTACTTATCAAGTGTGCAGTTTCACTTACATAGCCCAATCTGCACAGGCAGATTAACCTCATGCGCGCTAGCGGAATTCCGCTCCTGCGCTGAGATTTTTTAAAACACATGTTACGTGACGAGCTGGGCTCGTCATCAGCGTGCGAGGAGGCTACGCCATGACGAGCCCAGCTCATCATCAGCGTGGAAGGGGTTAAAAGATATATTATATCCTTTGTTTTACAGCTAGAGAATCCATTTACTTGGATCTTATTTCCATTTAGTTCAATTGTTTCCGTTTCTAGAGCTAGTTGGCAGACCTTACATGTACCACACTGGAAGATTCCTATAACGGGTGTGGACCCTACAATACTTCGCTGTATTGGCTGTTTTTTCAGGGGCATTCGTTATCTTACTACCAGGCAAAAATATATCCATATTTGGGTTGTAGGCTATATTATTGTGTGGCGTTTTAGGCTCTAAGTGAATTTTCCCAATTCATGCCCTTATATAGGTACAATTCACATTGCCCTTATATAGGAATATAAATGAAGCCCTTATTTAGACATAGCCCATGCAGACCAAATACAGACATGGCTACTTCCACCCATACCAAACGTCACAACGATTTCTTAAAAAATCAACTTAAGAAGTTAGGGAACTTCCCCTTGCTTGAATATTGATCTGTCCAAGAACGTATGTACATTGCAAAGAACAAATATTGCCTAGGGGTTCTTTCCTGATGTTATTTTGCCCGACTTTACATCAATCTATGACATTCCTAAATACCTTAAAGATATATATATACCTTCACTTGCTATGGAAAACTACAATGGTTCAGAGCAGTTCGAAGACCTACTTGCCTGACGCAGCTCGCTACAGCAAGTACAGAAGGAAGCCGACTCTCCAGCTGATGCACTTATCAGGAAGCTGCCCTTCTCCTACTGAGAATCCAGCTCCAGTGTTTCCGGCTCCCCTTGCGGGGTATTGGGAAATCGAGTCCCGAGACAGAGATACCAGACCGCCGTCATCCTAAACAAGGTATGGAGCTGATTAGAACCTAGAGAAACCTTTGGTAGATTCTTGGCAAAAAATAAACCTATGTTGCACAATACTTCCATCTTCCATCGTATTAGACTTAGGTTAGGTACATTAGGGTAGGCGTATATTAGAAGCACCAGTTGAGTATTTTAGTCACTGTTGTTTATGTATGTATTTTTAGATGGCTTAGAAACCATACAATGTTCTAACAGTATTATTTCATATTACTGTTTAGGCTGTACGCATTATAATTTGGAGTCTGCATAACGATTGTACCAGTTCAACTCTCTTGCATGAGAAAGAAGACTGTTCAATAAACCCTTTTTATTGAAAACGCCCGTCTCACTATTTCTCGGCAACTCTGTAGAAACGAAGCATGCACGACTGACTAAGTGAAATACTTATCTATTGTTTCCGCGACTCTTGAGATATATTTCTTATTCTTGGGAAACAAAGTTGTCATGTTTATGTGGTTGACAGAAACTAATCCCTTCTTGTGAATTCGAGAAAGTTTCTAGTGACCTCTGAGCTAGCTGGCACTCACTATTAAGTTTAGTATATTTGATAGAGACCTAGTCGACCTCAGTCCTACGTCTAATCTATAGGATATATATTATTCCAATCCACAGAGCCTATTGGGAATATTGGAACTACACTACATGGCGCCCAACGTTTGGTAAGGCACTAATTTAATGCTAGATACTAAAGTAACTCAGTCGTGCTTTTCTCAGAGACCCCGTTTCCCATAAAACACTACAATCGACGTCTGGCGTGTGTAAAGGGATAAATATCTGCCATAGCTGAGTAGAACGAAATTCCTATGTATTAGTTTTTGGTTTATTTAAATGTTGAACGATACAGTGATCCAAAATATTGTGCACCTTATCTTTGTTTCCTTGAAACTTGCTCTGCAAACTTTCATTACACAAAAAAGCCGGATAGCGACACCAAGAACGTTAAAGCTACAGGCAGCAATGCTGTACAAGCTTTAAACTTTACAGGTCTCCAAGAGACCGACGTGGATGCTATAAGCATCCCAGAAAATCTAAGGAAAGCCATCACTATAAAACTTATAAGAAACGGCCTATCATCTAGAGGTGGTAGGGTAGTTTTTGTGATAGAGGAACATGAATATCATCAGACAGACGTATTATATTCATGGATAGTCTTCCCTGAAGTAAATCCAGGAACAAAAGTGTTTCACTTCTACAAAGAAGATGAAGCTCCAGAGGAATACATTCCTTTCGAAGATGTTGAAATTCCACTAACATACCAAGAGCATGCGCTCTGGTTTAAAGGCACCCTAAAACATACACATCACATGACCATGAGAGACCAGGAGCAACATGGCCGGTATTAGCCAGCTATACAGCACATCCTGCCATTGAAAGTATGACAGATGCGGAACTATTAGTTCAAATAAAAGAGCTAAATAAAATCCACAGACAATTGGTTCAATATGTCATGCGGACCTTTACTGTCCAAACAGCAATAAGGATTCCACAACACACCCCTTACAAGGGGAATACAAATAAAATTACACTACAAACTATACAATCAGTCATTGGTAAATTGACCAAAAAACGGGAACAAATTCCATTCTGGATAGCTCAAAAAATTACTCAAATAGAGGCAGTGTTTCCTGATACTACCCCTCATGAGAAACACAGGATTCTAACAATCTGTTTATCACTGGGGATCGCATCACATCTGGAGGACTGCAACACTTGGGGTACAGTCTTTGCTGTATTCTACACCAAAACACATGGTGTTCCATCTATGGCGGTTATACCTTACATCCTGAAACAGATTCAAATTTAATACGGGGCAGAGCCTGCTTCAAATCAAGGTATGAAACTACTGAAAGATTTGAAACAGGTCTCAACAATAATATTAGGTAATATTAAAGGTGAAGCAGCATCCGTGGCAATCCGCCAAAAGTTAAGAGAATTTGATGTAACTGAGCAACCATATGAACTGGCCAGAATTATTGAAAAATCCTTTGAAGAACTAGGAAGAGACAGTTTGGGTGGTAAACCAGTGAAACCCAAACTGACTGAAAGTCCTGAAAAGGTCATTATTAAAAACACTCCTACTCCTCCCAAAAAGAAGTGGGAGAACACTAAACAAACTTCTAAAGAGAAGCTTTCTCAACACGAGGTAGGTCTCCTCAGAAGGAGCCCTCTGAAAGGAGGTATAACCTCGGGAATAGGGATAATTTGAGAAAACCTGATAGATATCAAGATACTGATACACGATCCTCTCGTACCTTTCAGAATTCCTCACAAAAATCCAAAAGAAGAGGACGATCAGAACAAAAAGAAGAACCCTTGAAGTCCAAAGACTATCAACACATTCCAAAAAATAAGAAAACTCAATTCAACAAAAAGAAGGTAGAAGGTCTAACAATCAGACATGCCATCGGATCTTGAGGACACAACTTAAGAATGGAGAATGGGCTCAAACGATGTTGGCCAGCGCAGCAGAAGTTACCATAGCTCCAAGAACTTGAAGGATCATTTGGAGACAGTAGACTTAATGAGTACATCCAAGTTGAAACTGCAGATACCAGGGTTAGTGTCCCACATACGTTATATGAAGTAACACTCTGGATAGAGAGGGACATAAGTAGAAAAATAATAGCACTCTTTTGGGAGAAGCTCTCTCAGGGTTATGACATTCTTTTAGCTGAACAAGACTGGCCACCTGAATTTGTCAGGGAGTGCCCACAAGGCGAAAACATCATTATGCTAGCTTTCTCCAATCATATTCCAATTCATAAAAAGTATACCTATGCCAGGAAATGGGCCGTAGCCCAGGTTCCTGTATTATATAAAAGTCATGAATGATGGGATGAGGATTCTCCTCAACATAAAATCCAGTTAAAAAGTCCACCAACTGTGCAAAGGCAGTACCCAGTAAAGCAAGAAGCTAAAAAACAGGTCGGGGAGATTAGATCAACTTAAAAACCATGGGGTGATTGAAACATGTGCCTCGTCCATGAACAATCCTTTGTTTTCTGTCTCCAAACCAGACAATACATATCGTCTAGTTTTGGATTACAGACATTTAAACTCTTGTTGCAAAACTTTTGCAATATAAAATGCGCACAGTGCAGCACTAATAAATAACATTGTGCGTAAAAAATATAAAACCACATTAGATATTTCGAACGGTTTCTTCTTTCAAAACAATGCACATGAAAGTAGGTATTTGACCGCTTTCTCAATCATGGGGAGACAGCGTCAATTCTGTAGCCTCCCCCAGGGATTCAAGAATAGTCCAGGGTTATTTTTAGCCAGAGTAACAGAGTAACTACAAAACTATGATGATGAGGCATTATCATATGTCGATGACATCTATCTAACAGACGATGACTTGTATAGGCACTTGAACAGAGTAAACATCATTATTTTGGGATTCGTCTCTGAAGGGTATAAATTGAATTTTAGGAAATAGAGAATTGCCCACTTAAACATCCTTTTCCTAGGATATGAGTTATCAAGTGAAGGCAAGAGCCTGGCAGCAAACTTTTTAGAGAAATGTGCGCTGCTCCAACCTCCAAAAACACTGAAAAACTTACAGTCGATTAGGAAGAATGTAAGTTTCTGAAGAACTTACATTCTAAATTACCCAAAAATGGTTAATCCTCTCTACAAATTAATCAAACCAGATTTTACAACAGTTAATTGGGATCAGAAACACACAGAAATTTGCCTTCAATCCAAACTGACATTTTGACAACTACACATTTACACACTCGCGTAAACGAACGCAACTTAGTGATCCGAATCATCCCAGGAAGATCCAGATTCATGTACTTAACCTTTAATGAAGGAGAAAAAGTACCAAAAGCTTACAAATTTCTCTTGTACACACAAGCTGAAATGAAATTTACTTCTACAGAAAAAATTCTGACAGCAGTTCAAACTGCAGTAGCAAAAGAGAAAGCCCTCGCACAGGGTAAGCGCATAATGGTCATTACTCCTGTACCTGCCTTAGAGGCAGTGACAAAAGCGAGCATTCAATATTCTAAGGCTTTACATCCGAGATGGATATAATGGGTTAATTCTCTTGCTGCAACAGATGTTTTCGACCCTTGTTTGAAAACATAAGGATTTCTACAATATGAACAAGAATGTCCTCTGCCTACTTAAATTCTGCCTCTAGAACAGTATGAATGTATCATTTATACTGATGGATCAGCACAGCCCGCTATTGGGGGAAAACAAGCTTATAGTGCTACGTGCGCGATCGTTAAAGGTCGCTGGCGAGATGGCAAATTCTGACCAATGGTCACTAAAATGTAATCTCTAGGAGATTGTACAGCACAGCCAGCTGAACTACAAGCATTCAAGATGGTGCTTGAAAATACTGATCGTGAATTCCCCACACTCATAGCGTGCGATTTGTATTACTGTGTTCAATCTTACAATTAATACTTGCAGAACTGGATTAAAAATGGCTTCAAAGATGCAAAAGATGGCACAATCAAGCAAAAGTTGCTTTGGGAACAAGTAGTTCAGGTACAACAAGAACTACAAAAAGCTCACGTGATCCATACACTGAGTCATCAACGTGATAGCGTTCACGTTGCAGGGAATTTATTGGCTGATGAAGCAGCGAAGGCAGCTGTGCAAACGGCTTCCGTAGCTGCAATCACTCATTCAAAAAGGAAAATAGACAGCAAAATAATGCAAGCTGTCAATGCTTCAAGCAAAGACAGTGGTAAAACCTTACCAAAAGGCTTTCCACTCAAATACCGATACATCACTGATGCAAATAATGTTCCTTTTGCTCAAATTCCAGCAGTGGGGGATAGAGTAAATCCAAATATGGAACATAGATTAGGGCTAATCTTAGCAGCACATGAAGGGCTCGCCTCTGCACACGCAGGTGTTTCCGCCACAGTGTCATAATTAAAACAAAGATACTGGTGGCAGTGCATGAGGAAAAAGACCAGAAACTTTGTTCTGGAATGTGAAATCTGCCAAAGGATAACATTTTCTACTGTGAATTGTCCAGCATAGACGCCATTGTTAATTCCAGATAAACCATTAACGTGCATTTACCTGGATCAGTGCGGTCCCTTACAGAGGGATAGTAACTACAAATATATAATGCTCGCAGTGGATTCATGCTCAAGATTCATTTGGATGTGGCCTCAGTGCTCGGCTGACCCTCAAACTGTTATGAAAGATTTGCGAGTCTTTATCGTCACATATGCAGTTGGCACACTACCTTCTGACTAGGGTCCAGCGTTTAGCTCTCGAGCTTACAAAGAAGCTAGGGCCAACATGGGTATTGCATTGTGGTATTCTAGTCCATTCCATCCTGAGGGAAATTCGGTAGTGGAGAGAAAAAAATGGGACATAAAGCAATCTATAACAGCTAGGGTACTAGGCTCAGGTGATGGGTGGGTCAAACATCTAATAAGTGTCCCACGTAGTCTTAACAATCTGCCAAGACGTTCTCTCGGTATCACTCCATATGAAATCCTTTTTGGAACTAGAATGATCGTGCAGGACCTCGATTGTCACACTTCAGTGGTGAAACAAAAACCCTTTGATATAAAAGATCGTTTGGCTGTTTTGCAGGACTTAAATGAAATAAGATCCAGACAAAGTAACATACTCCTGAAACCAACAACCTCTGAAGAGAAACCATCCGTCCCAACAAGTCCTGTCTGGATTCCAAAGATTGGGGATCTAGGCAGAGAAAAGATTGTGGACAAGAAGGAATCTGGGTCTTCTTACAGACAACCAGTACCTGTCCTAGCCGACCACAGATCAAGAACAATTTTATTGCCGTCCCTTGCTGGTAAAAAGGAGAACAGGTTTATGTCAATCGACCTGGTAAAGGGGAATGCTAACTTGCATGTGGAAATGCAATCTGCAAAATGGAAACTAAGTCTGCTATGGGAGGGCAGGAGCGGTTAGACTCCTGCCCTCTCAAAGTGAACAGCAGTGTCCCGGGGGTAGGTACCCCGGTACACTGCATGAGCCGGCCGTCGGGCATTGCGGGCTCCAGGGCTCCGTAGGGCTGTAGGCATAGGTTCACACAGTCTGTCTCTCACAATACACACATTTCCGGGGGTGGTGGTTCCCGGGGCTTGAGAGGGGTCGTTGAGGCCCACACACTTCTAATTTTGTAGTGGGGGCCTTGGACGCGAAAGTGGTGCAAGCGGGTTGTAAATCTGGTACACAGTGTTTTGTTTTAGTTTGCTTTCCTTTTCGGTATTGTAGAGGATCCAGGGTTAATATAATGGTTTTTGTACAGCCAGTGCCTTTCAACTCTACCCCCAAATGGCTTTCTGCCTTTTACCATAGTAACAGTTCAAGGAACACTCAAATGAGCACAGAGGTTAGAAGTTCACCACACTGTGTTGGTAATGGAAAAAAAAGTTCCTGTGCTGGAGTTTTTAAATTTTTCCATAGGAACCGTTAGTTGTAGGTATAGACTCTGGTAAAGATCTGGTAAAGAGTTAGCCTCAGATTTATACTGCAAAATATAAATATCATTTCTATTGGGGACCCCTTACCTCCCCCAAAAAAAGACATATATACTCTTTTTTATTAATTTTATTAAAACAATAAATAACTGGAAATGTAACTTAAAGATAACAATACAATAAATAACTAGAAACATAACTTTAACAAAACAATATAATAAACAAAAATGTGATATGGAGTCAAATAAAAGTATGGTAGGTAATGTGCAGAACAAAAAAGAAAATTATTGTTTAAAATTAGATTGATGTGACTAAATGAGATCAAACATTACGAGTCAAATTATTAGTTGAAGATATTTCCTTCTTTTAACGTGTGCAGTGTGTCCGATACATTTCACTTGTCTTATAGGCTTGCGTTCAAGCAGTGTCTGTATTGAAGAGCCTACTGTGGAGATTAACATTACAGATCAACAGGTCTGTAAAATGATTCAGAGATGAGACAGAATTAGGTGAGAGATCAAGTCATTATGCAAGACAATATTCTTTAGGGCTTATTTACAAGACTCTTGCGCTAGATTTGTGTTACTTTTCTCATGTTGAAAATGACTCAAAAGTGGCGCAAGCAGCTTGTAAATAAGGTCTTTCATTTTTAATGCATTTAATCGGCGGCATTGTATATCTAGGTCGCTCTGCTTACCTTGTGTAAACACTGTGGCCAACAGAGTTCACAACTTGAACTCAGCTTTGGTTGGTCACCCAGAGTGGACAACATCGTCTATAACTTTAAAAGAAAAAGAGAAATGATGTGAGAGGGAGAGAGAGAAAGAGAGAGAAAACAACAATAAAACTGTGAGAGAGTGAACGTTATAGACGGAGCAGTTAATAGTGGAGAAAATACTCGTAGCTCACCTTTTGCCAGGGTTGTGTGTCCAAGTATGTGCTGGCTCATAGTGCACCCTCCAGTTTAGTGATCTGAAATATAGTATATAGAGTTAGTCATAGTATAGTACATACAAAATTGGCATAAGGGGCTTGTAGATTTGCCTCTAAGACTGTTGTAATCTATCTATTGTCACTGCTCTGAGGTATTTGTACAATCCTACACAGTAAAGCTGCTGCACACTAACCACTCTCTGCTTTCACAGATGAGTTGTAGTTGTTTCCGAAAGAAGCTTTTTTGCTCACCTTCTGCCAATGGAGTGATTCAAAGACGGTGGACCACGAGTTGTAGCAGCCTTCTCAAACGTTTTTACGATGGCCACGCATCATTGCAGAATCCTCGAACTTTGAGTTTTAGAGGTGTTGGGGGGCACCAATTTGTGAAACACAACCCGTAAAATAAAAAGGAAGTTAACATTGTATGTCATTTTTTTATCAGAGGAGAGAGGAAGTGAGAGAGTGACTGCAAAGAGTGACTTCAAAGAATTTTCGCAGCTCAACTTTCTGTCACCAGTGTGTTTTTCACCACGTGCTGGGACATAACGCCGCCTGAAGCTCTACATCTAAAAGATAGTAAAAGAAAGACGTTATATTTGGTAATTGTTACTATCTTAATGTGGAGTTGAATAGCATCGGCCTTTCACACACGTTCCCTCTCACATTTAAAAGAACTATTTGTATAGTTTATATTCCGGATGTTTGAGCGATTATAAAAACGTTCCTGCTATTGGAATAAAAAATGACATGTAATTTGATACACTACAAAGGACTGCGTTTGTCTAAATTGCTGCCTCGCTTTTTTGTATCCAGTCTGCTGCAGCCCATCGACATGCACCCAGGCCTCACTACTCACCTTTTCATGGACAGGAAACATTCTGCATCATGTAGTCCTGATCTGCCATTAAGAAGTCTCATATATGATGCCGAGTTCTGATATCGGTATGGCTAACAACATACTTGTGCTCCCATCATCATCACAGGTTCCTCACCGCTCAGTGCTTCTTTTTTTTATATATATTTTTTATTGAGAGTTCATAGATAAATGAAAAACATTACATGCCAGTTTTCGCTTCAGATTTAAAAAGTGCAAAATACATTATACGGAAATAGGCAGGCTGTCAATGTAGTGTAATACAAATACGAATTCTGAGACACGATATTTCTTTTAAAGTGCAATGTGCATAGTGCAATATATTGATATCAAAAGAAAAAGCAATACTTGCCGGAAATACGTATACAAAAGAGAAAGAAGTTAAAAATCAATGACTAACACTCAAAAACACTCCAGTATTTATAGTATTTTCTGAAGGCCCCTGACCTCAGTGTATTTTTTTTTCCCTTCCGTGAATCCCGGATATTTTTGCCTTCCATGCATTAATAGTCGGTACTTTATCTGTTTTCCACAGTGGTAGAATACGTGATTTTGCTACCAGTGATGCTATAAACACGGACTCATCATGGGGAGTAGAGCTAGGGGAACAACCAAAGACTGAAATTAAATAAACAAATGTAATCGTAACATCAATTATATTTCTGAGATATTTTCCAATATCATTCCAGAATTCCTGTATTTTGGTACATTCCCATATTATGTGTTTCCAAGTACCCTTTTCTTCACAGCGGAAACACTTATCCTCCACTTGAGGATATATATTGTGGAGAAATGAGGGTGTTCTATAGATTAACCATTTACTGAAGAATTGCATTCGCTTAAAATTAGCACCTCAGAAGATGGATTTATTAAATTTATTAACTTTGTCCCAGGTTAATTTATTAATGTCAATATCTTCTCTCTTTCTCCACCTGTCCCTCGCCTTATTGTATAAAGTGGCTGAGTTATCTTCATTAAGATCTTTTATCCAAGTGCTAATCTTCCTCTGCGTCACACTGTTTAGTGCTTCAGTTATATTTATTTTATCAAATAAGTTACCTATATATAATTATCTTAGTGCGGCACGGAGGCTAACAAAGGACCATTTCAGGATTGCATTTGAATGCTGAATCTCCCTTTCAATTACCTCCCAGGTTTTCCATATGTTCTCTAGTATAAAATCCTCAATTTTCTAAAAACCATTATCCTTCCAGAGTCTCAAAATATTTTTATCTAAAGTACCCATCTCTCCTATATTTAGATTCATTAAACTAGTTGAGATATTTGTACTAAAAATGTCAAACTGTTTCAGGAGCTGTTTTTCTTTGTTAAATAACCACTGTATAAACTTATAACGTACCTTCTTTGGATATTTCGTAATTCTTACGGGGTCATTGATTTTGAGTGCAATCAAAATCTTTCTCATTAAAAAATTATCTGCTTCGTGATCATCAGTAAAAAAAAACTAAAACTGTGGTGTGCAAAAGTAGCATAATAATAATCTCTAATATTTGGGAGAGACAGCCCTCCCTGTATGGTCAGGAAGTTCAAAGTGCTAAGTGCTGATCTCAGAGTCTTATTTGCCCATAAAATGGAAGAAAACATGGCGTCCACTTTCTTAAAAAATGAAACCTGAATTGCGCAAGGAGCTGCACTAAAAAGGAAGTTAAAAAGTGGTAGGATAGACATGCGGATTAGGACGGCACGACCCATTATTGATATAGGCAGTTGGTTCCAGCGATCTAATTGTGAGCCAACCTTTTTTAATGAAGGTATATAAATTAGCTGGTAAAGATCTTCCAGGTTTTCTGATATAAAAATTCCCAAACATCTCCTAGGGAGAGTATTATATATTTGCCTGAATTCTAATAATAAAGTGTCTACTGTGCAATTACATAAGATGATTTCCGTTTTATTCGTATTTATCTTATAGCCTCCCAGTTTTTAGAAATCAGAGAAGATTTTAAAAATGTCCACTTGACTGGTAGGTTTTGGGTTGAGAAATAGGACAATGTCATCGTCATAAAGTTTTATATTCGTAATTCCGACTACTGGTGCTGTGCCGGCCATTTTCCCCCTGATTGCGATCACCAAGGGTTCAATAAATAAGGCAAATAAAATTGGAGATCGGGGGCAGCCTTGCCGCGAGCCTTTGTTTATTTGGCATGTCCCTAGGTTCATATTATTAATATTAATCTGTGACCTAGAGTTCTCATATAATTGTTTCAAGAGAGAGATCAATTCAATCGGAAAATCAAAACTGTGCAAAATCGCAAAAAGACAGTCCCATGAGACAAGGTCGAATGCCTTTTTGGCATCTAAAAACCAAATCTGTGCTTCCACTTTCTTAACATTAAAAAAATCCAATGCCTCCAATAAAAATGTTGTGTTGGTGTGGAGGTGTCTTCCTGCTATAAAACCGCACTGGTCTGGTCCGACAAGTAACCCTACCATTTTATTCAGCCGGTTCGCCTGGAGTTTCGGGAAAATTTTGTAGTCTGAATTTAAAAGACTTATTGGTCTGTATGAATTCATGTTTTCCTTATCTTTTCCTTTTTTCAAAATACTAACTACAACTGCAGTGCGGAAGGATTCCGGCGGCAGCCCTCCTTGTAATAGATGATTGGCTAATATGAGGGTTTATTTTGGAGTTAATCTTTTTGGGATGAGTCAATTGTGGGATTTTGTAAACAATTAAAATCACCCCCCCATAATATTTGCCCAGGTATACCTGTCAATGCTTCTTTAAGTTGTAAAATTGGGAGTTGGTTGTCTATGACTGGTGCATATATTGTAATTAGTATTATGTTTACCAGATTTAATTTACCATACACATATGCCCATCTACCACTGTGGTCTGTATGTGACCCTTCCACTAGGAACCGTACGTGTTTTCCTACTGGGATGCTTACCCCCCTCTGCGCAAGGCCAGCTGCTGACAAAACTCTATAACCTGCCCAGCCCTTTAAAATTTTATCGGAATCTGCCAGGTCTTTATGATGAGTTTCTTGTATAAAAATAACATCTGGACAGAGAATTTTTAGCCAGCATTCTATAGAGTTTTTTTTACGAACATTATTCAAACCATTTGCATTAAAAGACAAAAAGGTCAGCTTATTTCTCATTAATTCTCAAACTTTCGTAAATCTGAATACTCCTGCAGAACAGACATTGTAAAAGAAATTAATGTCCAAAATACACAAACACTGAGACAAGAAACGAGCAGGAGCAATATATGCAAAGTTAATGCTAAAATGCAGAGATCATAGGATTCAAGCATCCTTCTTTGTGCAAAATACGCAAACCTCAACTCCAAAGAAGAGAAAGCAGCAAAAGCTGTGCAAAGTCAGCATTAAAGTGCAAGTAACATGAAAATTGGTCATTTCGCAAAGTGCAGCATACGCAAACCTAAGCTTTAAAAATTAGTATAAAATTCTAACATTATTTACAGAAATATATCTTCCTTTACCCAGAGATTTACGAATGTGGAAAATCAGCAACCATATGCAAATTGGATCGGTTTCCAACAACTGGCTACGGAAAACTGCCTTAAAGTGCGAAGATGTTCTATTTGGATAATTACTTAAGACCTCCAACATGAATTACAAAGTGCCTTAAAGTGCAGAGAAAGTGCCTTAGCGTGCAGAGAACCGGGCCTAATAACTTCTCTCATATCAAAACTGTGCAACAAACTGACCATGTAAATTCCTACAATATGAACTCTTTTTTCCCCCTGCTTCACACCCTTCACCAACCCCCCTCCCTAAACCCCCTAGAGGGGACAGAGACCCCCAGTGTCCCACTTCCGTCCCCATCTGTTTTCTTTTCTTCTTTGTGGATGCCATCTTACTGCATCCGTGTGCGCTTCATGAGTCATCTTGCGGCCGCCCCTTCAATCGCAAAGTCTATACATGGGATCTTCAATTTTTCCAAAAATTTCTACTATATTTTAATTATCTCAAGCCTGGCTATGTAGAAAGACCCTCCAAGAATGACTGAGCTTCTTGTGTGTCTGTGAATATGAAAAATTTTCCTTTGGCTATCACCTTTAACTTGGACTGCTGAACAGTCATTGCTTGAGCGCCTTTAGCCTTAAAAGAGTCAATCATTTTAACAAAATCCCTACGTCTATGAGCAGATGCCGCTGACATGTCCGAGAAGATCCAATTTTTTTTTACTTCATCGCAATTGAAAGTTCTTCTAGAAAATGCCGTATTCCAGATTTTTTCTTTAACCCTGTAATCCGAAAAATTCATTAGTATGGTTCGCTGATATTTTAGGTTATTGGGCTTATGTACCGGCACTCTGTTTGCTCTTGTGATTGTTAAGTCACCTTGCAGTTCCGGTATAGCCTTTTTTAAGAGTGACTCTGACCATTTTACCACATCTGTACCTTCCAGACCTTCGGAAATGCCCACTAATCGTAGGTTGGACTGCCTGTTGTAATTTTCTAAGTCCTGCAGTTTCGCCTCCATTTGGGATTTATCTTTATTTGCTGCATGAAGGTCTTGTTTTTCAGAGTTGAAACCCGAACTTCTGCCTCCGAGACCCTTCTGGGTAGATTTCCGAAGTGTTCCTCCATCTTCGTAACCCTACTGTGGAGTTGTGATATCTCATGCGCTTGGGAGATTTTAAGGTCCCTTATTTCCTGAAGGATAATTAACAACATCTCCTCTACAGAGTTCTCTTTTATGCTTGATATTTTCGGCAGGATACATGGAACATCTTCCTGAATCATTTTGTGAACTTGAACCTAAACCTGCCAGGACTGTTGAAGATGGAGTAGTTAGCGAAAAGAGGGTATTCCCGGACAGTGCTTCTTCTACATGTTCAACTGTCTGTGTAATCCCATTAGGGTTAAGCTGAGGATGGGGACGAGGGTGGGGCTGAGGTGTAGCCTAAGTCAGGAGAGCCTGGAGCTGTGGTGTCTGTGTTGGGGTAGTCAGGGGAGCCAAATTGGCGTTTGGCACTGCCACTGCCACTGCCACTGGCGGTATTGATTTTTATCCCATCCCCTTCTTCTCTATATTCTTCCTGCTCCTTCACTCCCTTCAACTCCTCCCGATTCTGGGTACTCATAAATCACCCCTGCGGGACTAGTGGTTTGGAGAAAAGGTCCACTTTATCCTCCCCATTCCCCTCACTCTTGTCTCCAGCAAACTCAATTCTGCTAATAATTCAGATAGTGTCTCCGCATCCTCGTTCTCTTCTCTCAAGTCTTCATCCTCCTCCACAGATTTATTTGAGGTATTGTGTTTATTTTGTCTATTTTTTTCCACCACTGCCACAGCTTTATTTTTTAAGGCGTTTCTTTGTTGTGCCTTTCTTCCCCTTTTTTATTCCTCTTTCGACACAAGTACAGGTATGGCCACCGTTGGTGATGCACCAGACTTTAACAGCTCTCTTGCCATGTCTGCCTTAGCCTGTTTGCCCCTAGCTTTCACTGTCATCTTAGTACTTTAATAAGACGGGGGAAAGGCAGTAAATGCGCGGACCTTTGCAAATGCGAGCGTACAATCTCAGCGCAGTTCAAAAATCAACCCCTCATACCTGGTGGCAGACTCACTTAACTGCTTGTCCGCTTCAGGCCCTCGGCGCACAGGAGAAACCATGGCTGGCTAAGACCAGACCCCCAGGGAGTTCTGGAAGCGCTGGTAGGTAGTTGAAAGAATTTGTTGCTGGTCAGCTCAGTCCTTCTGATACCACTAACTCAGTGACCAAAGAGGCCACACACGTAGTGGTGGGCCCCCCTACTCAGTGGTTCGGGCGTACATGAGGCGTTTGAATCACTAGGACGGGCCATCACAGCACTTGGGATGGGAGCAACTCTAAAATGGCGTAGAGCACTTGCTCCTGTCTTTTTTATTGGTAGGGTCACGTGTGTTGTGATGCAGGTGCTGGATGGGTGTGGTGTGGGTGTATACCAGCCATGAGGGAGTGTGTGTGTACCGTTCTGACAACTAGACCTGGAACTAAGAAATCACTACAATTAAAACTGAGCAATTTTTCGTTGTTATGTTTTCCTAGAAGCCTAAGTGGAGAGGGCTGGCCTGACGTATGCCAGTGGTGCACGAGGCTCTGAACCATGATTCTGGAGCTATGGGCGTGGTCCCGTCCTGAGCTATATGAGAAATCAAATGATTCCGGTGTCCGTTTTGTTGTGCTGACATCACCCGGGTCTTAAAAAGAAATGTGTAATTATATCTGTAAAGTCCCACAACTTGGCCAACATGGAAAGTACGGGGTATCACTGACTCTATGTTCGTTCAAAGTTGCATACATAAAAGATGGTGGACATGACGCATTTCTGCGATTATGAATCATGAAGGGCAGCTAATATATATATACGTATGTGGTTATTCAGGAACACTGTAGAACTTGGTGCTGGAAATCAATGTTTGAGCCTGGGAGTTGCGTCCACATCCTGTTATTGTAGAGTAATGACGTAATGTACGTGTGCCTGAAAATGTATTCGTTTTGGGTACGGGCAAGTGTGCTCGACTCTATTTTATTACGTTGTTGTTGGTAAAAAGTAGAATAGTAATCATGATATCATATACAGATATTTAATCATAAACGGTTTATGACTTCTGCTGTACAAAGGTAGGAGAATTGTATGTCAAATAATACACAGAAGATTCTATCGTAAGTTCATGAGTTGTGGTGGACTGAGGTAGGGGCTGTTTGTGTGGAGCCTGCGATGATGCGTGGTCCAGGCAGACCGCACTGGTAAAAATTTGTTTTGAGTATTTAATTTTGCCTTAACAAGGGCACGTAGCGATTATTTACGGTGTACTGAGTTAGTGGCACGTCTGTTGTTTATCGTGTGCTCACCCTGCGATGATGCCTGGTCTGAACGGGCCGCACTAAAATCATTCTCAGTTGCATACTGGAGTATATGAACTTTGAGGGGAAAAAAATAGCATTGATTGCTGTGAAAACTAGGTTTACTGATTGCTCTTCATAACAATTTACACACTACCTCTTCACGCAGTGCATTGTAACTTTCGCAAATTGGGGACGTATGTCTGGTGGCGATGTTGAAGATGATACCTTAGAGGTACTTGTTATTGCTGGTGGTGGAGGTACATGTTGGCACAATCTTGTACATTGTTTGTTATCATAATTCACATGTTGCAGCTATTGAAGGTGCTTGCACATACCAGCAGTGCACCAGCACTATTTTTTTCTCTGCTTTAAATAAATCAAGGCTAAATTTAATGCTGTCTGTAGTGTAGATGAAAAGGTATATTCAAGTGTAGAACCCTACTGTGCACAGTGTAAATAGAAGCTAGTAGTCAGTACAGTTATAGAACAATGTTTTCTTCACTTATTTTAACAAAATCTGAATACATACAGTATAATGGCCTCTGCATTGAATAACTCAAGGTTGAATTTCCTACTCTCTATAGTGTAGATGCAAAGGTGAATTCAAGTTGTATACCCTTCTGTCTGCAGTGTAGATATTAGGGTGGAGTGCATCATCAGCAATCATAGTGAAAGTGGATGATTGAACATGTATGCAGTGTGCATTTTATTATTCAACTAAATGTATAAGTGACATAAAATACGTTTTTCAAGGAAGCATAATAAAGGGATATCGGGTAGGGTTTGATAGGTGTTATACTTAATTTGGTTTCTACTGATTTAGTGGTATCTAAAACAAGAAGGTTCTGTAGAGCCTGCGATGATGCGTGGTCCGGGCAGGCTGTACTAATAGTAATGTTTTTTCGGTTGTGAATGGTGCCTTAGTAAGGCCACGTGCTAATCATTTTTGGTGCACTGAGTTACTAGTATCTTTGGTGCTTAGCGTGTACATATTCTGCAATGATGAGTGGTCTGGGGGCAAGGGTGGCACAGTAATTGTAGGAATGTCTTTTGTCGATTGGATTCTGCATGAATTCCACTTAAATGTGATTGTATGCCTCATTGGTGACATAAAACTGTTCACTCTTCTTTCCAATGATTTATAGTGCACTGAGTTAGTAGTATCTTTGGTGTTGAGTTTGTACATACCCTGCGATAATGCGTAATGCAGGGGGGCTGTACTGGGAGCAATGTTGTATGACTAGTAAATTCTGCTTTAATAAGGCTATGGGGAAATGAGTTGTGGTGCAGTGATTTAATGGTACCGAAAGAAGTCAGCGTTTGTGTACCCTGTGATGATTCGTGGTTCTGTGGGGGAAGGGTCGCAGTGGTATAATATCTCTTGTCTACTGGAATGCGTGATGTACAATTGTCATTCTATCTGAAATAATCTGAACACATGCAATACAATTGTCTCTGCATTCAATGATTCAAGGCTCAATTCCTTATTGTGCATAGTATACATGCAAAGGTGGCTTCAAGTTGTGAACCCTGCTGTCCGCAGAGTACATCGAAGGCTGTAGTTGACACAGATATCGAAGAATGCTTATTTTCTGTTACATACTTTAACAAAATCTGAAGACACAGTACTATTTTTCAGCCTTAAATAAATTGAGACTGAATTTTATGTTGTCTGTAGTGCTTATGAGCCACTGGTATCAAGCGGTAAACTCTTTTGATCACAGTTTACATTTGAAAACAGAACTCACTACAGTCATTGAGGAATGTTTTTCGTGGCATCCTTTAACAAAATAATCTTTGCCTTGCATAAATCAAGGATATCTTAAATGCTGTCTGTAGTGTAGATGGAAAGCTGAATTCAAGTTGTGAACCCTGTTGTAGGCAATGTAGATTTAAGGCAGTAGTCAACACAAAGATCTGAGAATGCTATTTTTTTACAGAATCTGAGGACACAGTACAATTGTCTCTGCCTTAAATAAAGCAAGGTTGGATTCAATGCTGTCCATAGTGTAGATGAAAAGCCTAATTCAAGTTGTGAACCCTGTTGTATGCAGTGTAGATTGAAGGCAGTAGTCGACACAAAGATCGATGAATGCTATTTTGTCACAGTTAACAGAATCTGAGGACACAGTACAATTGTATCTGCCTTAAATAAAGCAAGGCTGGATTCAATGCTGTCTGTAGTATTGATGCAAAGCTGAATTCAAGTTGTGAACCCTGTTGTATGCAGTGTAGATTGAAGGCAGTAGTCGACACAAATATTGATGAATACTATTTTGTCACAGTTAACAGAATCTGAGGACACAGTACAATTGTCTCTGCCTTAAATAAAGCAAGGTTGGATTCAATGTTGTCCATGGTGTTGATCCAAAGCTGAATTCGACTGGTATCAAGTTGTCAACTATACTGACCGGAGAATGAATTGAAAGCAGTTCTCAGTGCAGATACTGAAGACAAATTTAGATCCAAAGTTGAATTCAAGTTGTGAACCCTGCTGTCCACAGTGTTGTTGGAATTCGCAATCGGCCTGTATCAAGGAAGCACGCGGTCATGGCGGCAGCCTAGTGGCAGGGTGGGGACCTTCGCTAAACCACAGTCTCTTCTATTTGCAGAAGTAAACCACACCCAAGGCGTAGCCTAATTATTTATAGTGGTACGTTGATGTTGTTTATGTTGGACTAACATACTTTGCTTCTGTTTCAAGGGGGGGGGGTGAACACAGCTACATGACCGAAATATTCCCAAGTGTCTGAGATAATATGGTTGGGTCCACTATTCAGTACATTACACGTATCAATGTTATATCTACACACTGAAAAGTTTTTGATTTCTAAAGTGAATTATGTATAGTATTTCACCGGTAGTTTCTGGCTCCGCTGTGTACATTATTGTTGATGTTCGAGTTCTTTCCCTTATGCATACTTGGTTGTAACATCCCTGTAGATTAAGCTAGTGTGCTGTTGAGTGGATATATTATTTTGGAACGGTTTGTTGTCCTGTTTTGCGCAGCCTCTGAGGTAGTAGGAAGGAGAGGTCCGTAGAGGTGGTTGTAGTGGTAGGGGCACTGAGTATTGTGATTTTGTTGGTTGTCGGAAGTGTATAATTACAATCTCTAACACACATTGCTCTTTAAACATGGGTGTGAGTTTGATGTAATTCACGTAGTACATGTTCGACGTGCTTACAGTAGTTAAATGTTGATGTTAATTTGTTAGTGGTAAGTGGAACTATTGCCTAATTTTTTACGTAGCATTGCAGATTTGGTTTCTGGTTGAAAATATGGGGAAGTGGTCAACATAATAAGTAGGAATTGTCATTTAAAAAACGTTTGAAATTCACTGAAAAAGCATAGGTTTCAAGCAGTTTTTAGTAAGGAATTATCATTTAAAAAATCTTTGAAAATCACTGAAAAAAACAGAGGTTTCAGGCAGGTTATAGTTAGGAATTAGCATTTAAAAAACCTTGGAAATTCACTGAAAAAACCATAGGTTTTAGGAATGTTATAGTTAGCTAGACATTTCACTCATACAAAACCATTGAAATTCCTGTTATGGTTAGTTGTACTAACTGTCACTCTCGCGTCCGCAATCCACTGGTGATGATGTTACATATTACATCATTCATGACATGGTCAGTGACATCAACATAATATCAACATAATAAGTTGAAATTGTCAATTAAAAAACGTTTGAAATTCACTGAAAAAAACATAGGTTTCAAGCAGTTTATAGTTAGGAATTATCATTTAAAAAACCTTTGAAATTCACTGAAAAAAACAGAGGTTTCTGGCAGGTTATAGTTAGGAATTAGCATTTAAAAAACCTTAGAAATTCACTGAAAAAACAGAGGTTTCTGGCAGGTTATAGTTAGCTGGACATTTCACTCATACAAACCATTGAAATTCCTCTGTTATAGTTAGTTGTACTAACTGTCACTCTTGCGTCCGCAATCCACTGGTGATGATGTCACATATTACATCATTCATGACATGGTCAGTGGCATCACTGATGACATCACTGATGACATCTCAAATGACATCACTGATGACATCATCCATGTGACAATCAGATACACGTCAGTGAAGTTGTGTATGCGGAGAACCGCAAGTACATCCCCAAGGAGGCACACCGGTGTAGATCACAAAAAGTGGTTCAAAGTTCAATTGAAAATGGTATTTATTTTCTTCAGTACGCTTTTCTCATGTTTTCATACTTGTTTTCATTCTTAGTCTGATATTAACAGCATATCAGAAGACAACGTGTACTCGTTAAGGTTAACATATGAACTTTTAACTCCAATGCATTTCGGGCTAGGGTGCCCTTGGTCACGGAGAGCTGAGGAGGAAGAACACAAAAACGGGTGTCAGGGAACGGGTGGTTTGTGAGAGGATGGGGACGTTTACTGGTGCTAATGGTGTGTGGGCTGGGTCGTTAATAAAAGTACGTAAAGTGCACGATGCTAAAGTGAGGGTCTGGGGCAAGTGCAGAGAATATTACCGCCTGTGCAACATTAAATTACAGATAGTAGTCGAGCGCGTCAATAGTTACTCCGCGATGGGTAAAATCTTACTTCATAGTTACTGGTAGCGCAGAAAAACGCTATCCGCCGGTCATCCGCTCGTTGTCTCAAGTGCTCTTGTGAAAGGCTACAGCATATATGGGTAAAAAGCGACGGTGGACTCATACTAGGGGTTGACTGATGTGTGGGGGGATGGTTAGTGAAGGGAATACGGCGGCCATTTTAGAGTGGAGGGTTAGCTGGAGATTAGAGTGTAAAGAAAGAAACAGTGAGTTAAAGAAAACTGAAAAAGGTATAGGAGTACAGTGAAACAGTTAGATAGTTGTACTATATCATGAATACATCAAAAGAAACAGCCAAATTCAGTGCGATCGTTGAGCCCGTGGGGCTTCTATGTCTGTAATAAATAGATCCATTCAAGTTCTCTCTTTAGTAGCAGTTTGGTGTTATCAATACCTTCTTTCCCAGATACAGTCTCTAAGATTATGAATTTCAGTTGGGCGATGGTGTGGCGTGCAGCAATAAAGTGCATGGCAATATTAGATTTTTCCAATCTCAATCTGATGTTGGACTTATGCTCGTTAAGGCGGGTTTTAATTTTCCGTTCAGTCTTACCAACATATAATTTGCCACAAGGACATTTAAGAGCATAAATTAAGTTGGAGGAGTCACAGGTTGCATCGACTTGAAGTTTAATGTTGTGTCCTTTCATGGGATGCTGTATAGTGGTACCTTTGATAACGTTATTGCAATGATTGCAGTTCAAACAAGGTTGGGTGCCACGATGGTGTTTGAGTTTATCGGTGGGCCTGGCGAGGATCTCTTTAATGTTTCTACTCCGAGTGTCAAGTCAAGTCAAGTCATAAAATTTGTATAGCGCACTACATACCCAGAGGGTTTCAAGGCGCTTAGGAAGGGGAGGAGGATTATTTGTCAAATATCCACGTTTTAAGCTGTTTTCTGAACGCTAGGTGGTTCTGGGTGAGGCGAAGGTAAGCGGGGAGTGAGTTCCATGTTTTAGCAGCTAGATATGAAAAGGATCTGCCTCCCATGGTGGTTTTGTTGATGCGAGGTACAGTGGCGAAGGCTTGGCTGGAAGAACGTAGTTGGCGGGGGGGTGTAGAAGGACAGTCGTGAGTTGAGGCAGTCTGGTCCGATGTCGTAGAGTGATTTGTGTGCGTGGGTAAGCAGTCGGAAAGTGATCCTCTTATTGACGGGTAGCCAGTGGAGGTCTTTAAGGTGACCAGAGATGTGATCGTTGCGTGGGATGTCTAATATGAGTCTGGCTGAGGCGTTTGGATTTGTTGGAGTTTCTTCTGGAGTTTAGCGGTGGTACCTGCGTAGAGGGTGTTTCCGTAGTCCAGTCGGCTCGTGACCAGAGCGTGGGTTACTGTTTTCCTTGTTTCGGAGGGGATCCAGCGAAATGTTTTTCTGAGCATGCGAAGAATGTTGAAGCAGGAAGAGGATACGGCGCTGACTTGTCTGTTCATTGAGAGTGAAGAATCCAGGATGACGCCAAGGTTCCATGCGTGGTCTGTCGGGATGGGTGCTTTTCCGAGGGCTTCCGGCCACCAGGAGTCATCCCAAGCAGAGGGGGATGTACCTAAGATGAGGACTTCTGTTTTGTCTGAGTTCAGTTTCAGACGGCTTTGTTTCATCCATTCTGCGACTTCTTTCATTCCTTCGTGTAGGTTAGTCTTGGCGGTGCTGGGGTCCTTGGTGAGAGAAAGGATCAGTTGAGTGTCATCCGCGTAAGAGATGATGTTGAGGTTGTGTTGGCGGGCGATGGCCGCGAGGGGGCTCATGTATACGTTGAAGAGGGTGGGACTGAGTGAGGATCCTTGAGGTACGCCGCAGATGACTTCAGAGGCCTCGGACTTGAATGGAGGAAGGCGGACTCTCTGGGTTCTTCCGGTGAGGAACGAGGTGATCCATTCAAGTGCTTTTCCTTGGATTCCGATGTTATTGAGGCGTTGTAGAAGGGTGCTGTGGCAGACTGTGTCGAATGCTGCGGAGAGGTCGAGGAGGATGAGGGCGACTGTGTCTCCATTGTCCAGTAGAGTTCGGATGTCGTCTGTTGCTGCGATGAGGGCGGTCTCAGTGCTGTGTTTTGCTCGGAAGCCAGATTGTGAGGGGTCGAGGGATTTGTTGGCTTCGAGGAAGGCGGCAAGCTGGTTGTTGACGGCTTTCTCGATGACTTTGGCCGGGAATGGAAGAAGCGAGATGGGGCGGTAATTTTTGAGTTCTGTGGGGTCCGCTGTTGGTTTTTTCAGAAGGGCGGTGAGTTCAGCGTGTTTCCAGACTTCTGGGAAGGTAGCGGAGTTGAGGGAGCAGTTGATGACGTCTCGGAGGTGCGGTGCTATGACGGAGTCTGCTTTGTTGAAGATGTGGTGAGGGCATGGGTCTGTGGGGGATCCAGAGTGGATGGAATTCATCAGGCGGATGGTTTCCTCAGTGGAGATTGGGTTCCAGGCGTTAAGGGTGTTTACGGGGGGAGGATGGTCAGCAGATGGTAGGGTGGGTTGGTTTCCGGGTTGGTTGTCAAAGCTGTTGTGGATGTCTGCAATCTTGTTGTGGAAGAAAGAGGCTAGGGAGTCGCAGAGGGTTTGAGAGGGGGTGATGTCGTTGGAGTTGGCCGAGGGGTTGGAAAATTCCTTGACGATGTTGAAAAGTTCCTTGCTGTTGTGGGCGTTGTTGTCAAGTCGATCCTTGAATGCTGTTTTCTTGGCCTTTCGGATTAGTTGGTGGTGAGTGCGGGTGGCATGTTTGAAGGCGTCCTTGGTGCTAGTGGTAGGGTCTTTTTTCCAGGCCTTTTCAAGGGAGCGGCAGAGTTTCTTGGACTTCTTAAGATCATCGTTGAACCATGAGGCCTTCTTGTTGCCAGGTTTGCTTTGACGTTTTTTCAGTGGTGCTAAGGTGGTGGCGGTGTTGGATAACCATAGGGTGAGGTTGGCGGCGGCTTCGTTGGCGTTAGAAGAGAGGGCTGGGGAGTTTCGAAGGAGCGATGCGGAGATTTGGTCCGTGGTGATTTTGTTCCAGTTTCTTTGCAGGGTAGGTTGGGAGTGGTTGATGGGTTTTGGCTTGTTGTAGGTGAAGTGAACGCAGCTGTGGTCGGTCCATAGGAGATCCGTAGTGTGGCTGAAGGAGACATGATTGCTGGAGGTGAAGATGGGGTCGAGTGTGTGACCTGCGATGTGGGTGGGGGAAGTGACTAGTTGTTTAAGTCCGAGGTTAGCGAGGTTGTCCACGAGGGTGGCGGTGTTGTGGTCGTTTATCTTTTCAAGGTGAAAGTTGAGGTCTCCTAGAAGAATATAGTCTTTGGAGGGAAGCGCATGTGGAGAGATGAAGTCTGTGATGTCTTCACTGAATTTTGCGCGGGGTCCTGGTGGTCTGTAGAGGAGGGTGCCTCTGAGTGTGGTTTTGGGGTCGATGTGGATCTGGAACTGAAGGTGTTCGGAGTTGGCGAGGTTGGTGTCAGAGCTGGTTGAGATGCGGATAGATTTCTTATGGACGATAGCGATTCCTCCTCCTGTGTGGCTGGTACGGTCTTTGCGAGTGATCTTGTAGTCTTCAGGGATGGCAATGGTGATGTCTGGTGCGGAGGAAGCATTCATCCATGTTTCCGTAAGGAAGGCGACGTCTGGGGAGAGGGTGTCTAGTAGGTTCCATAGGTCAATGGCGTGCCTGTGCACCGATCGGGTGTTGAGAAGGATGCATTGTAGGTGGTTGGGTTCGGGAATCTGTGGTTTAGTCGTAGTGGAGATGTTGTCGGTGCTGCAGAATTTGCAGGAGTAGCAAGAGAAAGGCCCATGGGTGTGGCCAGGGGCGGCTTGGACGCTGTTGGGGGCGCGACCGGGGTTAAGGGCTAGGAGGGTGGCAGCATCGTAGGTAGTGCGGGGGGGCTGGGCAGCGCGAGGGCCAGGGGGTCTGGCACTGGGCGCGGTCCAGGCGCGGACGGGCGTAGACGGGCTTACCTTTGGCGCACCTTCGGCGCGGGTTGGGCGCGGTCGCTGCGCGTAAACGCTGCGCGCGGGAAGAACTGTCATATATGGATAGTGGAGGGGGAGGGGCGAGGGCGGTTCAGCTGGGAGGCGGGTCGGGCTAAGGAGGAGGTCAACAATCACAAAATGGAGGCGGAGGGGTCAGGACGGAGAGAGCGCTTGGGGGGAAAACACTAATGCTGATAAATACTCTGAAATCACAATGTCAATAAGCAAAGCGGCGATTTTCAGCACATGCAACTAATCAGGGAGCAAATCTGCTACTAAAGTTACGCTGGCAATGCAACAAATGAAACAATCAGCAAATCAAGTATGCAAATGGGCTAAAGCGTTACACAGAGCGTGCAGCGCCAATCCGAACACAAAGCAGGATATAATTGTAGGAAATACTGAAAATCTTGAAGTAAGCCTTCTGCAACGATAACGCAGCAGCAGGGGAGCGACCACTCTGCTCGGAAGCGGAGAGCGAGTCACGGCGCTTCCAGGCAATGGAGCGCTGTTTGTTTACTGTGGGAGGGCGGTTCAGCTGGGAGGCGGGTCGGGCTAAGGAGGAGGTCAACAATCACAAAATGGAGGCGGAGGGGTCAGGACGGAGAGAGCGCTTGGGGGGAAAACACTAATGCTGATAAATACTCTGAAATCACAATGTCAATAAGCAAAGCGGCGATTTTCAGCACATGCAACTAATCGGGGAGCAAATCTGCTACTAAAGTTACGCTGGCAATGCAACAAATGAAACAATCAGCAAATCAAGTATGCAAATGGGCTAAAGCGTTACACAGAGCGTGCAGCGCCAATCCGAACACAAAGCAGGATATAATTGTAGGAAATACTGAAAATCTTGAAGTAAGCCTTCTGCAACGATAACGCAGCAGCAGGGGAGCGACCACTCTGCTCGGAAGCGGAGAGCGAGTCACGGCGCTTCCAGGCAATGGAGCGCTGTTTGTTTACTGTGGGAGGGCGGTTCAGCTGGGAGGCGGGTCGGGCTAAGGAGGAGGTCAACAATCACAAAATGGAGGCGGAGGGGTCAGGACGGAGAGAGCGCTTGGGGGGAAAACACTAATGCTGATAAATACTCTGAAATCACAATGTCAATAAGCAAAGCAGCGATTTTCAGCACATGCAACTAATCAGGGAGCAAATCTGCTACTAAAGTTACGCTGGCAATGCAACAAATGAAACAATCAGCAAATCAAGTATGCAAATGGGCTAAAGCGTTACACAGAGCGCGCAGCGCCAATCCGAACACAAAGCAGGATATAATTGTAGGAAATACTGAAAATCTTGAAGTAAGCCTTCTGCAACGATAACGCAGCAGCAGGGGAGCGACCACTCTGCTCGGAAGCGGAGAGCGAGTCACGGCGCTTCCAGGCAATGGAGCGCTGTTTGTTTACTGTGGGAGGGCGGTTCAGCTGGGAGGCGGGTCGGGCTAAGGAGGAGGTCAACAATCACAAAATGGAGGCGGAGGGGTCAGGACGGAGAGAGCGCTTGGGGGGAAAACACTAATGCTGATAAATACTCTGAAATCACAATGTCAATAAGCAAAGCGGCGATTTTCAGCACATGCAACTAATCAGGGAGCAAATCTGCTACTAAAGTTACGCTGGCAATGCAACAAATGAAACAATCAGCAAATCAAGTATGCAAATGGGCTAAAGCGTTACACAGAGCGCGCAGCGCCAATCCGAACACAAAGCAGGATATAATTGTAGGAAATACTGAAAATCTTGAAGTAAGCCTTCTGCAACGATAACGCAGCAGCAGGGGAGCGACCACTCTGCTCGGAAGCGGAGAGCGAGTGTGAGCAAATATGGGAGGTTTGTCAAAGATTCCCTGAAAATCAGGTTCATTTTGTAAGATGGGCCAATGTTTCCATATAATCTTGTTATAAGCTGAGCTTGCTGTGGAAAATTTGGAGACTAGCACCATACGTTGTTCTGTGCTTTTTTGGGTCTTGGTCAGGCTGTTGGACCTGGAAATGTTGGCCACACGAGATCGTGCTTGTTGCAGGACACTATCGGGGTAACCTCGTTCAAAGAACCTGTTGTGCATTTCCATGATGCGTCTGTCGATAATAGTATCATCAGATACGATGCGTTTGACACGCAACATTTGAGAAAACGGGAGGTGTTTCTTCAAAGAGCCTTGATGGAAGCTGGCATAGTGGAGAGAGTTGTTATGATCAGTGCTCTTTCTGTGGAGATCCGTGACTAATCCTTCTGGGGTGTTTTTGATATGGACATCCAGAAAAGCAATGTCAGTTTCACTAATTTGCCAAGTTAACTTGATGCGTGGGTCTTTACTGTTGATTTCTATCAGTAAATCATGTAGTGATTCCTTGGTGTCAGACCATAGAAAAAATAGATCATCAATGTACCGCACGTACAGTTTGGAATGATTTTGGAAGCTTGAATTGGTGTGTATATATAATGTCTTTCAAAGTTCTCCATGTATGTATTCGCATATGACGGGGCAGCACAGTTTCCCATTGCCATTCCGGAGAGTTGTAAGAACCATTGGTCATCAACTTTGAAGTAGCTGTGGTACAGGATGAATATCATCAATTCCATTAGGAACGTTTGCATTTGTGGGTCAATGTCACTTTTAAGTAAGATCTGTTCGATGGCTTCAATTCCTCCTAAATGGGGTATTGAAGTATATAACGAACTCACATCAGCTGTGCAAAGGACAAACGACTCATTGTTCAAACTTTGAGCACTGGATAATTTCGTGAGGAAATCCGTGGTGTCTTTGATATAACTCACTGATTGGGTGACTAGGGGTTACAGATACTTATCAACAAATTTGCCAGTCATTTCATGAATTGATCGTTTGGTGGAGACTAAGGGCCTGAATGGAGGGTCCATGAGGTTCTTATGAATTTTTGGACACATGTACATCGTCGGGCTTTTGGGATGGTCGAGTATCAAATACTTCTTAGTCCGTTCTTCAATCACACCCGCTTGGTGTGCTTTATTGACAAGATCTTTGAGCAGGTCTTGGTATTCATTAGTAGGATTATAATTCAATGCCATATAGGTCGAGGTGTCTTGGATGTGTTCATGAAGTTTGCGTGTATACATCTCACTGTTGAGTATTACTAAGGCACCGCCTTTGTCAGCTTTAGTAAGTTTGATATTGGGATTGTTAGCGAGCGATTTAAGTGTGTCACGATCTTTGTTGGTCAGATTTTGGATTCTCCTAGGTACTTTAAAGTTGATGTTAGCTAGGTCTTTCCGGACTAGTGTCTCGAACAAATCAATGCACTTATGGCTGGTGGGTGCTTGATACGTACTGGAGGGTCGTAGGCCTTTGAGTTCATCATCCTTGGTGGTTGTTGAAGGAGGTAGTATATTGTCGAAGAAATGTCTCAGTCTCAGCTTGCGGGTGAACTTAAAAGTACTGACTTCGAGTTCCAAAAGGTTGGTCGGTGTAGTAGGGATGAATGAGGTACCTTTTTCAAGGAGATTCATTTGATGACTGGAGATTTCTGTCTCAGAGATGTTGATTACGAGACTGTTTTCTTTGGTTTTAGTTCCTTTTTGGCAACCGTACTCCTTGTCGCGGGTGGACTCTTGTCTTTGTCTTTTGGCCTTGCTCCGCCTGAGTCTTCGGGTTGGTCTGGGCTGACCTCTAAAAAAGAGCGTGTGGATTTGGATGTGCTTTGTTCTTGGCTGGTACTGGGCGCACTGGCCTGTTCATTACTTGGTGGGTGCCTAGCGGTTGGTGGTCGTCTAGGTGGGCGATTGGTGGAGTCTGTATCAGATGATGAAGTATCCGTTTGAGTATTAAACGGTCTGTTGCGACATATTTGGGCATAGACATCAGCCCATGAGTAAACCTCATCAAGCTTGTAGTCAAGCGTGTCACGACGGAACTTCCTGACTTTGTGTTCATGAATTTCTTTCTGGTATTTATCAAGTATCACTTTTGTTTCATCAAGCATAGAAGTAAGTTCCTCTGGTGTTAATAGATTTTTGATTTCATCATCGATCTCTTTCATTTCAACCTCCAATTCCTTAAGGATACCAGCCAATTCCTCCACAATTAGTAGTATCAGGTCGAGACTACATTTATTCAATATCCCGTTCCATTTCTCCAAGAAGGTTTTTGAATTTTTACAGAGTGAAGGCTTTAGTGCGATTCGTAGTCCACGTGGGATCCTGAGTGCCCGGTGATATCGCAGTAGTGTGCTCGCATGGAGCTTCTGGTTGATATGCCGTTTAGATAGGTAAATTAACTGTTTCACACATTGCTCCTTGTTCCTGGTAGTGGTAGTGGGACTTATATCTTCCTCTATCAGCAAGTAGATTCGTTCTTTATCTGATTCGTCATATGCTAACGTGTGGGCTCTGGCTTCTGTGCTCCTGCTTATATCGTCAAATTGCATCGTAGAAGCGTGCTACCCCACCGTGGGCGGAAATATGAATTGACAAACAAAAGAGTTTGGGGGGTGCACAACTGTGGAGGTTGGTACGTTAAAGGAAAATGTCCAAAAGTTCTGGGTGCTCTCAAAGGGTAGTGTTATCCGTCTGAACACCTATAAATATCAGTGAAGTTGTGTATGCGGAGAACCGCAAGTACATCCCCAAGGAGGCACACCGGTGTAGATCACAAAAAGTGGTTCAAAGTTCAATTGAAAATGGTATTTATTTTCTTCAGTACGCTTTTCTCATGTTTTCATACTTGTTTTCATTCTTAGTCTGATATTAACAGCATATCAGAAGACAATGTGTACTCGTTAAGGTTAACATATGAACTTTTAACTCCAATGCATTTCGGGCTAGGGTGCCCTTGGTCACGGAGAGCTGAGGAGGAAGAACACAAAAACGGGTGTCAGGGAACGGGTGGTTTGTGAGAGGATGGGGACGTTTACTGGTGCTAATGGTGTGTGGGCTGGGTCGTTAATAAAAGTACGTAAAGTGCACGATGCTAAAGTGAGGGTCTGGGGCAAGTGCAGAGAATATTACCGCCTGTGCAACATTAAATTACAGATAGTATTCGAGCGCGTCAATAGTTACTCCGTGATGGGTAAAATCTTACTTCATAGTTACTGGTAGCGCAGAAAAACGCTATCCGCCGGTCATCCGCTCCTTGTCTCAAGTGCACCAAACTGCTACTAAAGAGAGAACTTGAATGGATCTATTTATTACAGACATTGAAGCCCCACGGGCTCAACGATCGCACTGAATTTGGCTGTTTCCTTTGATGTATTCATGATATAGTACAACTATCTAACTGTTTCACTGTACTCCTATACCTTTTTCAGTTTTCTTTAACTCACCGTTTCTTTCTTTACACTCTAATCTCCAGCTAACCCTCCACTCTAAAATGGCCGCCGTATTCCCTTCACTAGCCATCCCCCCACACATCAGTCAACCCCTAGTATGAGTCCACCGTCGCTTTTTACCCATATATGCTGTAGCCTTTCACACGAGCACTTGAGACAACGAGCGGGTGACCGGCGGATAGCGTTTTTCTGCGCTACCAGTAATTATGAAGTAAGATTTTACCCATCACGGAGTAACTATTGACGCGCTCGAATACTATCTGTAATTTAATGTTGCACAGGCGGTAATATTCTCTGCACTTGCCCCAGACCCTCACTTTAGCATCGTGCACTTTACGTACTTTTATTAACGACCCAGCCCACACACCATTAGCACCAGTAAACGTCCCCATCCTCTCACAAACCACCCGTTCCCTGACACCCGTTTTTGTGTTCTTCCTCCTCAGCTCTCCGTGACCAAGGGCACCCTAGCCCGAAATGCATTGGAGTTAAAAGTTCATATGTTAACCTTAACGAGTACACGTTGTCTTCTGATATGCTGTTAATATCAGACTAAGAATGAAAACAAGTATGAAAACATGAGAAAAGCGTACTGAAGAAAATAAATACCATTTTCAATTGAACTTTGAACCACTTTTTGTGATCTACACCGGTGTGCCTCCTTGGGGATGTACCTGCGGTTCTCCGCATACACAACTTCACTGATATTTATAGGTGTTCAGACGGATAACACCACCCTTTGAGAGCACCCAGAACTTTTGGACATTTTCCTTTAACGTACCAACCTCCACAGTTGTGCACCCCCAACGTCTTTTGTTTGACAATCAGATACACCTCATCATACACTACTATAATATTTCATCACTCACTGTAAAATATAGAGTACCATATTTGAATCAATTGACACACTAATACAAGTATCTAAAACCCACTCAGTCATTCTTAGATCTACACAAACATGTAATCAATCATCTATAGATTCACTCATATATGCTCTCAATGATCAATAGAACACTATGAAATATACTTATACACATATATTTACATTACCCACCAGCACACATCCTATTTACTTATGCAGTCATCCTGCTCAATTATGCAAACAATGGATCATACTTATATTTACTGAGCTACACACTTATACAAACACCACTACATTTAATGATATAGACAGTAACTCATAATCAGTGTGTTTTATAAAATTACTATTACAAGTATACTGTTATCCATACAGTCACTCATGCAATCACTGAGTCTTATGTATACTTATTTATACACAACAAATGTCACATACACTGCCTTTTATTATTCTAGTTTGTTTGTAGCATTGAGAGATATATTTGCTCATCAGCACATCCATATACATATTCCCTCACCCAAACAAGTATTATAACATGTAGTCTTAACATCATATACCTTCTGAATCAACTATTGACACATCTTTGGGCAGTCACAAACCCCCCACCAAACCACACACAGATTCACTCTTCCATACAAATAATCAGTTAACTAACCAATAACTAATATAGACTTTCACGTAGCTATTAACTAACTGGTGCAGCAGTTTACACAACAACTGAGAAAGTAATACAGATATTCACACAGTTTAGTCACTATCCAATATATTTACTATACTATAAATTAGTCAAGTGAATAGTCAATCACACTGCTACTAAATCGTCCTTTTAGACACTTATACATCCACTCATTCTTCAATACAGATTGCTATATATATAATACATATTTAAATATGAAACCAATCCACATTCACTGGATGATGTCATCAGTGATGTCATCAGTGGTGTCATTTGAGATGTCATCAGTGATGTCACTGACCATGTCATGAATGATGTAATATGTGACATCATCACAAGTGGATTGCGGGCGCGAGAATTACAGTTAGTACAACTAACTATAACAAAGGAATTTCAATGGCTTTGAATGAGTGAAATCTCCAGCTAACTATAACATTCCTAAAACTTATGGTTTGTTCAGTGAATTTCTAAGGGTGTTTAAAATGCTAATTCCTAACTATACCCTGCATGAAACCTATGTTTTATTCAGTGAATATATATATATAAATATATATATATATACATCCTCTGTCGCAAGATAAGGGCAGCTGGCTGACGTCCATTATTTAAATCCAAAAGTGATTCTGACGAGAATTTTGCCTAGCCTGGCAGGTCAGGGCTTGGTAGCGGTGTCACTGCTTTATATTCTAAAAGAAACCTCACGTACACAGCACACCAAGAACCCAAACCCAGGACCTTTAAGGGAATGGGCTGACAACAACGCAGAGAGTTCAACCAAAATGTAATTAAAAATGTGGGAATTAGGAGGCATGGCTTGGCCGGCTGCAAGATGGCCGCACTCTAAGTGGGCTCTGCCGGCTAAGCTTCTCAATCCGTAACTATCCGCTAGGCATCTGGACCTCTCCTGCACTCTAAAGTGCATTCCTGACTCCGGGCGCCGGGGGAACCGCCTGCACCGTCCCCCGTCTTCCTACCTGGCTCCTCGGCTGGTGGGGTCTGCTCATGGCCGATGCTGGGCACCCGATCCCGGGAGGGCCACTCCTACTCCCTCTGGGACTGCACGGGCCCCGGTGCGCCCCACGCACTCGACTGTTGGACCTGCGTCTCTCGGCTGCTGTTACTGGTGAGTGGTGCCGTTCCCGGGCTTGCCACTGGTGGGGTAGGAGGGCCTCTTGCTGCACAGCCCGGTATGGGGCGCTGTTGCTTAGTCACCGCTTCTCCCACTGCACCCTCTTCGGCCACCTGTGATGCTGGTTGCTGGTGCCTGGGCCCACCTAGCGGCGTGGCTGACCCCCTGCGTCTCCCTGCCTGCTTGGGCCCCGTGTGGTGCGCGTCCTCTGCCCATCTTCGGCATTGCCCATCCTGGCCGGGATGACGACCTCAAGGTAACCATGTTGGAGGTCAAGTAGGCCGTGACCGTGATCGCAACTCTGCTGGACCAACTCTCTTCTCACTTGGACTCAGTGAAGGCCTGTGTGGACTCTCACAATAAACGCCTGTTCCATGTCGAGTCCCGGGTGTCTAAAGCGGAGGATGCTGCTATCCAAGACTGTCAGAAACTTCTCAAGATGGACAAAATCCTGGTGGTCATTAGCAAAAAGAATGAGGATTTGGAGGCCCGCTCCCGTCGGAGCAACCTCCGCATCACGGGCCTTCCAGAGTCCACTAACATTTCGAGAATGGAGGACTTCATCGAGCAACTTATCAAAGATCTTTTAGGGGATGTCCTTTCCCCGGTGTTCGTCGTGGAGCGCGCCCATCGCTCCCTTGGTCCATGCCCCAGTCCTAGCCTGCTGCCCCGCACCATTGTAGCTAAAATCTTGAATTACCGAGACCGAGATGCCATCCTTTGTGCGGCACGAGACAGAGGCACCATCAACCATCAGGGAAACACTCTCTCCTTTTACCCGGACTACACTCTGACTGTCCAGGCAGCCCGGCGAGAATTCCTTCCGACCGAGCGCATTCTTCAATAGCATGATGTCTCGTACTCCCTGGCGTACCCGGCTAAGTTGAGGGTCCATCAGTGTGCAAAGGCACTGGTTTTCCCGGATCCTAGGAAGGCCCTGGCATTTGCTAAGAAATTCAAAAAGGGGGCCCGTTCCTCCCCTTCTGGGTCTCACTAGGACTGCGTGATCGGCTAAGTGACAACGATTGATTGCACAGACATTGTTCCTCTTTAATATCTAGTGTTGTATGATGCCTAATTACACCCAAGCTTGGCCGCCCTGCTTCTTTGCAGGGGTGTTTGCTGAGCCCTGCCATGCCCCCACGGGATGATTCCCAATGGTACTGCTGTTCTTCCCCCTCCCAGTTGTGAGTCCCTAGGGTGGGGTGGGTGGGTTTTTGAGCCTAATTGGGAGTTGGAGTAGGTGCGGGGTTGGTGGTTTTTGCTTTCATCTGGGGTGTGGGGGCGGGATGGGGGTCGGGGAGGGGTGCGGGGTTCATTTTTGAGCTTCTTAGCTCCTCTATTGGGGTGGTGGCTTGGGTGTGGGTTACTGTGGGCGTTCCCTACTCATCTATTGGGGTTGTGCCTTTTTTTTGCCACTGTATGGTTGTTTTTTATTGTTGCTACATGTATGGTTCTTGACACTGCACTGTGCTTCCTGCATAGCTTTGCTGCAAGACGATCTCAGTCGGCACTCTGTCTCGCTTTTATTTTTACACAGCATTGTGATTTTCGATCTGCTTCGTTTACACTCATTGGACATGTAAAACAGGTCAAGGTGTTGCTCCACTGGCTCTCTTCTCACCTTATAAGCTGCTACCCCCTGTGGTATGGTCTGTGGGGTGCTGTCACTACCTTCCGGAGCGCTCCGCCCTCCGAGCCATACCTGCCCCTCAGACGCTCAAACGCCCTTTCCGCATTCCTCCGTTTGTGGAAATCCATCGAGAGCTGTCTCTATCTGCTTGCTCTGCTCCCTACCCGTGCTATACCCTGCTGCCCCCTGACTCCCTGGCTCCATTTGTGTGCTGTGCTAGTCTGTGTAGCTTGCCGTCTGTGCTGCAAGGTGCTGCAACCTGACCTGCCCCTGTATGGCTGACATCGTCTGCTGGACTTGAAATGTTGGGGTCTTGAATGATCATCGCAAGGCACGACTGATACACTCACACCTACAGCAACACAAAGTAGATATAAGTCTCTTACAGGAGATGCAATTGTTGCCCGGATCCATCTCCAGTCTCAATCTTGCTATTGGGGGGAATCCCACTCTTTAACATACTCGTTTTATGCCAGGGGTGCCTCAATTCTGCTGCGTCTGGGTCTTCCTTGGCAAACTGCTTGGGTACTCCCAGATCCGGGGGGCAGGTATGTGATTCTTCATGGTTTACTACTGGCCCAGCCTGTCACGATTGCCGCGGTCTATGGCCCTAACTCCGATGACCCGGAATTATTTAACCACGTATGGCACCTTATCTCCTCCTGCGGCACCGCGGCGGTGGTTTGGGGTGGGGATTTCAATGTTACTCTTTCGGCTACCCTGGATCGCTCTTGCTCTTACATGTCCCATCCACGTGCAGCTGCAGCTCTTATGTCTATTTTAACTGACACCGCTCTCTATGATGCCTGGCGCCACCTACGTCCTGATGCTCATGAAGGCACCTGTGTCACTGGCACGAGGGGCTGTTGGTCGTGGATTAATCTCTGGCTGACCTCGCCGGATGTCTTTTCCTGGCTCACTGATGCGGTGCACATGGCTTACACCTTCTCATATCATGCGCCAGTCCAGATCCGTCTCCGGCCTTCCTAATTCCCCGAGACGGGCCTTTACTTGGCGTCTTCCTCCCATTTCCCTCCGGGACTCTGCGTTTTGCGCGGACATTCACACTGCGATCACCAACTACTTCGATTTAAACACGGTTTCTGTCAATTCCACCTCCACCCTATGGGAGGGTTTCAAGGCCATCATTTGAGGCGAATGTATTTCTAAACAGGTGGACGTCCTCTGCTCTATTTGCACCACCCTGGCTAAGCTCGAGGAGGAAATTAAGGAACTGGATGGTGCCCCGGCGGCACGCCCTAGCCCTGAGAAGTTGGCGCTGTTACGCCAAAAGCATACTGAATTCTCGGATGAAGCTGGCCGTGAACTTTCTTTCCTGGGCACAGAGGGTCGGGCGCACCACTTTGGGAAGGGGGACCGCCGGGGGCGACCTTTGCTAACCTTCTTCGCCCACCGCGAGCTGCCTCCTATATAACGGCCCTCAGAGATGGCAGCCCAGATAGGACTACCTCCCAGGAGGATATTAAATCCTGTTTTCTTGATTTTTATTCACAACTCTACTCTGCCGGCACTCCTTTGCCACGGGAGGATTTTGACCAGTATTTTGAGTCTATTGCCCTCGTCTGGCTTGAGGATTACCATCAAAAATTCCTTGATGAACTGTTTCCCCGAGAAGAAATACTGGCAGCCATCAATAGCCTACCTGGTGACAAGGCCCCTGGCCTGGATGGCCTGCCAGCCTCGTTTTACAAAACATTCGCTGACATCCTGGAACCGCATCTGTCGGCCATGTATAATGAGTCTTTTGATACCGGTCCATTACCGCCATCTTTGTGTGAGGCAATGATAACCTTGCTTCTCAAACCTGACAAGCCCGCCGACCGTCACAACTCCTACCGCCCCCTTTACCTTATAAATATTGATAACAAAATCTTTGCTAAATTGATCGCCTCACGTCTTCTTCTACTTATGCCCACCATTGCCCTCCCCGATCAATCTGGTTTAATTCCTTGTAGGGCAACATCACATAACCTTCGTACCATCTTCTCAGTCTTGCATCAAATTAATCCTACTCTGCTGGCAGCGGCTGCCCTACTCGACACTACTAAAGCGTTCGACACGCTGGAGTGGCCCTTCTTATTTTACTTCCTACTGCGTATGGGATTCCGTGTCCACTTTCTGCGTAATGTTAGACTCCTTTACACCAATACATCTGCACGTCTCCGCATTAATGACAGGTTTCCGATCCCATTATTATTGCCCGTGGCACACGCCAGCTGTGCCCGTTATTGCCCATGCTTTTTGCCATCACATTGGAGCCCCTGACCGCCAGGCTTCGGCAGCAGCATTCTCGTCCTGCTCTCTACTCGTGTCAATGTACGCGGACAATGTTACCCTATAAGTCCGCCATCCTCAAGAGAATCTTAGCCCCCTAGTCTGGGAAATCATACGTTTTGGAGGGCTTTAAGGCATCCAGGTGAACTGTAGCAAGTTCCCACCAGATTTTCCATTTGTGTGGGCTTCTGGCCCCACGCGCTACTTGGGCATCTGGCTAAGTAGGGATTTGGACGAACTATCGACGTCAAACTTTGGGCAGGTGGTAGACTGGTTTGAATCCAGGATTCCATCATGGAGCCGACTTCTGCCATCTCTGGCGGGCCGAATCGCAATAGCCAAAATGGTGGTCCTTCCTAAATTCCTTTATCTCTTCTTAAACATCCCCATCCGCCTCACTTCTCACTTTTTTCACAAAATGCGCTCTCTAGTCATCTCGCTCATTTGGGGGGTAAACAGCATAGAGTGGCTTATGATATCCTCACTCTCCCCATGTCTGCCGGTAGGATGGGTGCGCCTGACTTCAGGATCTATGCTCTATGCGTCCATGCCAGTATTCTGCACTTTTGGATTCACACTACCTCCTAGCGACCCCACGTCGCAGTTGAGACCAATGTAGCTTTTCCTTGGCCCCTGTCCACTGCTCTATTCGTGCCGGCGGTGCGCCCTCGGGCGGAGGTAGACACGGTTTAGATGCTACGTTGGGCCTGGTCTGCGTCGGCTTTCCCCTCACTTCAGTCTTCCAGCATGTCCCGACATGCGACGCGACTGGGTTTGAAGACGGTGGCGGATCTATACCCAGAGAACTACTTTTACTCTCTCCCAGACTGCTAGGCGATGCAGGACACATTTTTATTCTATCAGCTGCGTGCCACTTGCCGGAAGCTGCACCCCACATTCCCTCAGCCCCCGCCCACCATTCCTGCTCTGGATTTCATATATGCTTCCCCGTCGCCGCACAAGTTAATTACCAAACTGTACGCTCTTTCTCTAGTGTCAGCCCCCATTTCCTCGGCTCGTGCGCGGGATGTATGGAGTGCGGAACTCAGTATTGATATTTCGGAGGCTGACTGGCTTTATTGCTGTAATGAAACGAAAAAACTATCAACAAATTACCGGCTCTGCCTGATCCATTTCAAGTACTTGCACCGTTTGTACCGCATCCCAGTGCAACTCCACCGGCTCGGGCTAATCCCTGGGGCAATTGTGTGCGTTGTGCTGCTCCTGCTGCGGACTTTGAAGGATTCCTCTCAGTGCCAGGCTCTCCTATAGGAGTTCTGGTACTTATGCCTGCCACATCTAGACCTGTTGACATTTTGGGGCCCCTGGTCACCTATCTCATCTCCCGATCCCACCCTGGCGATGCATCTCCTGCGCTCCCCGCCGGCCCGGGGTCCGCGGCTGCCGCCGACACTGGTCAGTGACTGCCCTCTGCCGATCCATTAGGGTCCCCGCTTTTCTGTTTTTTCTTTTTTTTCTTTTTTTTAGAATCCTCACTGATGTTGCTTTCTCATTTGTGCTCTCCTTGGGGGGATGTGTCCTTGTACAGTGGAGCTGTGATCTCAAAATTCCTTGTCTACTGAGTTACTGTCAATGTACTCTGCATGATACTAAATGACTGACTTGAATTGTATTTTGCTGATGTGAGCTGCGGAATTGCTTGGTGTATTGTGTCAGTGATGATTTTGTTCCTCAATAAAGGTTTTTGAAAACGTAATTAAAAAAAATGAGGGAATTGAAAGAACTAAAGTACTTGAAAAACTAAAGGAAATCACTGAAATATTAGGTAGAGATGGTGACCAAACTAGAATCAACAAATTCAAAAGTGACATGAAAAAACGGTTGGAAAGATACGAAAAATAGATTGGACTATGAAAATAGGCAAATCTATACTTTTGCAAAAAGGTTTGATACAACTAGAAGGCAAAAAGTACAGCGTGGTAGTCTAATCCAACAGGAAAATTCTCAAAGTGTTATGAGCTTGGATACAGGTTCAGAAGTAGAACAGGAAGAAAATGCAGGAAAAGGAGCAAGTGCCATGAAGCTCACAGTTGCGGATGAACAGCACTTTTTACAGCTGGACCAAAGAACAACCTACCATCCCACGAGAGGGAGAGGAAGACCAAGAGGAAAAGGAAACAGAGGAGGGAAGGCCAGAGATACAGAATAAACACTAGAGAAAAACCAGGGAGATCAATGTGCTCCAACTCAAAGAACTAGATCATAAAACAACAACTATTAACTTCTATTTTAAGCTGTTTATGCTTCAGTATGGCAACACCTCGAATTGAGGCATTGAAGTCTGTGCAGACCAAGAGATCATAGCCTAACTGATTCAATAAGCGTCTATCCTTATATGCAATATGAGTCTCAGTTATAACTACTATCTGTGGGTTATGTATCCTGAGTTCTTCATATACTAGTCTCCTCTTAGTCCGATTATTTAGACCAGCCACGTTCCAAACTAGAAGTTTTAATTGATACATTTAATTGGTGTTATTATTAAAAATTCTGACAAGGCTTCTACCCCAAAAAAAAAACATAGCATTTTTGCAAACCCTATAAGCTTCTCTTAGCCAAAAGAACATAGATATATTTATACTCATGATGCATTTTTTTTATTTTTTCCCCTCCCCCATTTCCCACCCAGTGGCTACCTTCTGGTCCCCCCATTCGTTTGACTGCCGTTCCCTTGGCAGTCGGTGAGCGGATAAAACACTGTTAGGGTCCAGGCATTCAACACTAATTGTAGCAATACAAAAGCAACACAAAAAGTAAAAGTAAAAGGAAGAAACCCGTGCTACCCAATGCTCGTTCATAGGAGCAATCACTTGGTTACCATATAAACTTTTAAAGCTAACCAAAATATAACTGAAGAATCAACAAAACCGTATGCGCTGGGCATTAGACACAACTTAGTTGTTAGCTTAATCATTTCCCCTGTCGCCAGGAAGCAATAGCATTTTCAACCTCATTTACTTCCAAGAAGAAATAAGATCGGCCATTTTTAATCACTTTCAGCTTTGCAGGTTCCTGCAGATAAGCTTGATGTCCGAGTTCTTTAATCGGATCGATGAATTGCTTCAGTTTCCATCGTCTTTCTAGCGAGAGTTTGCTTAGGTCAGATCTCACAAAAAAAATAACAGAATCAATGGTGACTGGAGTGTTAGGCCGTGCTTTTAGAGAAATAGCTTGTCGGAGCAGGTAGTTACCTATATAAATCAAAATCGGTCGTGGGAATTTACCACTCTTATCTTTTTGAAATAGGGGTAAGCGATGAGCCCGCTGGATCTGAGAGTCCCAGTCCCAGTCTGAAAGATCGGGAAATGCCTTTTGAAATAGTTGGGTAATATATGCTCTCGGGTCTGCCCCCTCCGTTCCTTCAGCAATACCAAAAACACGGAGATTCTGTCTTCTCTGTCTATTTTCTAAGTCTTCCAGTTTATTTTGCATCTGCAGTAATTGAGAGTCATGTTTATTCACCGCTATCTCAGAGCGCTGTGATTTCTCCTCTGTCACCACCACTCTTTGCTGTAGTTCCTCTATATCTTGAGATACTGACCCCAATTTGCACGTCATCTCTTGCAAAGAGATTTGAGTTCTGTTATTATCCTCCCTCATTTGCTGATAGTGATTTTTAGCTTCTTGTTTCTGTTCGTGTAGGAGTTGTAATATTGTCTGAAAAGAAGCAGACACCTCCCCTTGTGGAACCCATTCTGTTGGCACACTAGAAAAAGAAGATGCAATATTTTCCGTATATATTTCTTGTATAACCTCTTCTGTCGGAGTAATTAATGCCTCACTTGTAGACCCAATTGGAGTATCAGGCAAATCTTGAGTTAGGTCTTGGGTTATACTGCCACTACTGTTGTTATTGCTTTTGCTACTGCTGCAGCTGTTTGACAAAGAAGCGGAGTTGTCTTCCGTAAGTATCGTATTAGGTACTGAGGGTACTGAGGTTACTGAAGGTACTGAGGGTACTAAAGGGTGTGGCTGATCCAATAAACTTTCCCCCAAAGACTCTGCTGATTCCTTATTCAAGCCAGATTTGTCATAACTATCGGTCTTTGCTTTTGTCACCTTTGTTACATTAGAGATAATAGTCTGAGTAGGGCTGAGTGGTATAGTAATCTGGTTTAGGTCTTTGGAGATAGTATTTAGATCGCTGGGGCTGTTGCCAGACAATCTCATTGCCATAGATTTTACACCACCCTTGGCCTGTACCCATTGTCTAATTGGGCTGTTCTCAGCAATCATTTTCATAACATTTGTTTTGGATTTGCTTATAATTTTGGTAGCTTTATTCTTGTTTTTGCCCTTTAATTTCTTTGTGGTGAGTATTTTATTTTTGTCTTTGGTCGCTTTTAACATTGTATTGCTTCCTATATCGTTAAGATCCAGGTATTCTTCATCTGTCTCAGCGATATCTGTATTGTCAGTATTTTCTGCACCCTCACTTTCTACCATGCCCTCAGCACTCCCCTTGTCTGCAGGCATGCTGGTCAAGTTGGTTATTTCAATGTGAGGGCCGCTCATATTAGTATCAATATCAAAATTAGTCACTTTATTCAAAAGTTCTGAAGGTTCAGTGTCTTCTTTGGCTAGAGTAATAGACAGATTAGTTAACTCTCCCTCTGCGCCAGCCAGCTCAGTAGTGTCTGATGTAGATATCATAGTTACATTACTTAAAGCATCATCGTTCTGTGCTGCAGCACTACTTTGAAGAGAGTTCTCAGACTCCTCTGTTCTCATTTGAGCGCCCTCGATTACTAATGGATTCTTTGCTGTGTTATCAGCGGCGCTATCTGCTGCATAACTTTTCTTTTGAGTTGGGTTTTTCTCACCAAGTTTACCTGAATGCAATTGTTCTGAATCTAAGGCTGCATCCATCGCGTTATTAATACAAGAGGGTTTCTTACTTGTTGTAGGTTCATTTGTGGCCACAATTGAGACTAGCAGGGGGGCCGTCGCTCTCCCGCTAGCAGCTGTTGTGCGGGTTGTGCGCGTGGGTGGTTTCGGCGCCATCCCGCTGCTGCTCCCGCTGCCGCTCGTCTCCTCTGGCTGTGCTGTTGCCGGTGTTGCGGGGGAACGCAGGCCAAACCAATTGAATACCGTTAGTCTCGGTCTCGTCCACCTCGTCCACCTCGTCAGAATCAACCAGCTCGGCCAGCCACTCAAGGGTTCCTGACTCGATGAAGCGGCAGGTTTCTTTGCGCTAGCAGCCCGCAGCTGACTCCGGATACGATTGCCGATCAGCCGCAACATTCAGAGTGCTCCTCTGTCCTTACGGTTCTAGTAAGTCTTCAGTCGGGCTTTTTCCTCACAAGGCATATGACTCGAAAAAAGCAGTGTATGCTTGCAGCTTCGCCACTCCAATATTACGTTGCTGTTGCTGTTTCAGACCAATTGCTTAGTATCCGCCTGGACCCGTTTCAGTGTTCACCACTCCGGCGGTGTCAATCCGCCATCTTGCCCTTCAATGTTATAAAGTTAACAAAAAAATGACGGATAAAGCGGGCAGGTGGGCCATGGTACAAGTGACTTTGGAAGGTCTCCAATATATAATTTGTGGGGTTTATGCTTCAAATCAGGACGAACCAAGAATAATTGATCAGGTCAATATGGAGTTACTTACTTGGGAAGGGGAACGTATAGTGATGGGTGATTTTAATTGTGTTATGGATTATAATATGGACACAACCAGAAAGGGTGCGAAGCAAAGGATGCGTAAGACGAGGGCTGCCATCTCAGATTTGGCTAATATACATGCAATCAAAGATGCTTGGAGGTATCTTCACCCACACTTAACAGGGTATACTTATTATTCATCCGCCCATAAACTCTGCTCACGCATCGATATGGTTTTTGCCTCTAACTCTATATTGTCAACTAGTAAAATGTCAATATGCCCTAGGGTGACATCGGACCATAACCCGCTTTCATTCATAATACAAATTGAAACGGACAAGCATCCACCTAGGCCCTTTTCCTTTCCCCGATATCTTTTCTCTGAGGCTAAGTTTGTGAGTTTGTTGAAAGGACACATAAAAGATTTTATCGATATCAATGGGTCTTCTACATCTCCTCTGATGGTATGGGATGCATGTAAGGCCAGCATCCGTGGATTCACACAACAGTTTGTTTGGCAGCAAAATAAAATCAACAGGGTTCAAAATAAAAAATTACTAGATGATATATCTAATATCGAAGAGAGGCTATCTAAGATGCTAGCTAATTCCACCACTAGAAGGGCAAAAGAAATCGAAGATTTAAATTCAAAACTGATGGAATCAAGATTAGTTTTGAAAAATATTTTTAGGGAGAAAAGCATTTCTAAATTAGCTAAATATAGGCTGAATCAATATGAAAGTGGGGAGAGGATAGGAAAAATTCTGGCATATAAAGTGGCGGAAGATCGAGCGCAAACGCTGATCAAGGAAATAAAAGGGGACGACGGACAATTACATCAAGATTCTAAATCAATTTTACATCAGTTTGCCACATACTATCAAGAGTTATATACGCCTGAAACAATTCCAACAGGAGATAATATAAAAGTCTATCTGACAGAAAATGTTGTACAGAATATAGAGGATGAGCAAGCTGATCACTTAGAAGCAGATATAACAGTAGGAGAAATACAGGCAGCTATTAACTCCTTAGCACTTGGAAAAGCTGCAGGCGAAGATTCAATCCCCATAGAACTTTATAAAAAATGCATGGAAGAATTAATCCCTCTCCTGATTATGGTTATCAAAGCTATTGGTAAAGGCGAACAAGCTCCAAAATCCTGGAATCGCCCTCAAATTATATTCTTTCTTAAGAAGGGGAAACCCCCACAAGAGAGAGGGTCTTATAGACCTATATCACTAATTAATGCTGATGCAAAGATATTTGCAAAAATACTAGCAACAAGGCTTGCGTTACTAATGCCACAGATGGTTTCACCATTTCAACATGGGTTTATCCCCAAACGGGATACTACTGCTCACATTAATACTGCTATATCGGCATTTGATATCGCTAGGACGTGTCCCACCCCACTCGGAATGATCCTTTTAGACGCAGAAAAGGCATTTGATCGCGTGGGGTGGGACTTCCTCTGGGCAGCTTTGGTTGCATTTGGCATAAAAGGTCAGTACCTGAAATGGGTTAAATCCCTTTATGACCAACCAAGGGGTAAAGTATGCTACTCAGGACTATGCTCACCTATCTTTCCAATTGAACGCGGCACTCGACAAGGGTGCCCTTTGTCTCCTTTGTTATTTGCTCTAGTAATAGAACCCTTCTTGATTGCATTACACAAACAAGAGATGATTGTACCGTTTAAAAATGGCCTTAATGCACTAAAAATAACTGCTTATGCAGATGATGTAGCGGTTTTTTCTACAAATGTTCCTGAAGCGATATCAGGTATAGGTATCGAAGCAGATAAATATGGTATGGCATCAGGGTATAGGTTAAATATCAGCAAAACACAAATAATTACACATTTTACTTCACTAACACCAATAGATGGAATATGTAATGTGGCAACATATCTTGGGGTAAAAATATCTTCTAATCTTGATTCAATAATTGCACTCAACTATGAACCTTTATTAAAAGAAACTTCGCTTCTTCTTAAGAAATGGCACAAACTTCCGATGGGGATCTTGGGGCGAATAAACTTAATCAAAATGAAGATCTTACCTAGATTTCTATATCTTTTCCGGTCTATACCCTTAAGAGTATGTAACACTTACTTTAGCAGACTGGAGGGTATCATCAGCAGCTTCATATGGGGGTATAAGAAAGCACGACGGGCGATATCTCTGCTTAAACTCCCCTATGACCAAGGTGGACTTGGGTTACCAGACTTTAAATTATATTATTGGGCTGCTTTTTTAACTCGCTTTCGCAGCCTACTTATTCCTGACAAATGTCTTTACTTTCACAAATTCACATTAGGGGATGATGCTACTATGTTTCTGTACAGATTCAATGACCCCAATTACTTTAAACGAGTACGGTTCAAGACGATTCGAGACACAGTAAATATCTGGCGATCCATCCTTGTTAGGAATAACATCTCCCTATTTCACGCCAAAACACCACTCTGGTACAATCCAGGGTTACCAGGTGTCTTTCACGATCCAGCTACTTTTATGTTCTCGGATAATGGCATAAATAATTTGGGAGATTTGTATGACCATACTGGATTTTCTAATTTTGAAAAGCTAAAGATGATGTATAAATTACCAGAAAGGGCTTGGTTTAAATATAATCAGATCAAGGATTATATTACCCGTAGAACAGGCCTTGATAGTATATCTGAATCCGAAATCTGGAGTTGTATGTATAGGGATTCTGACAAGGCACTGATCAGGTGTGGTTATAAGACATTCTCTATCTTACATAAGGACGATATTAGTAAGGTGGCAGAAAAGTGGAGTACAAAGTTGGATGTGAATGTAACACCAGACTTAATAACCTCCTCACTAAATGTGATTGATGAAAATGATGATTCTAAAACTAGACTGACAAACTGCCTGACCGAACTGGCAACATGGATGCAGGACCATTGTCTTAGACTTAATGCTGACAAATCCGAAATTCTATTGTTTGGCAGATGCACACAGGTCTGGGACAACAGTTGGTGGCCGAGCGATTTGGGCTTGCCTCCTAACCCGACTACAAAAGCTAAAAATTTAGGAATAACACTGGATAAGGACTTATCCATGAAATCCCATGTCTCCATAGTTTGCGGCAGAGGCTTTGGCCTTTTGAAGATGCTCAGACGATTATTTCCCTGGGTTCCGACAGATTGCAGGAGAACACTAGTCCAATCACTATTGCTGAGTCGGTTGGACTATGGTAATTCACTGTTTGTGGGAATGGCAGACTACCTATTTTCCAAATTGCAGTTGGTTCAGAATGCCGCTGCCAAAGCCATCTGTAATAAAAGAAAATATGACTCAGCCAAAAAATGTATGCGTGAGCTCCACTGGCTCCCAATGCGACAACGAGCCATTTTTAAACTGTTGTGTATTTCACACAAAGTACTCCACGATACAGGCCCCATCATCCTACATGATACGATCAGATTTCATAAACCCTCTAGAAACCTACGATCTATGACGTCCGGAAGAGCATCTATCACCCGAGCTCGGACTGTCAGGATGGGAGAGAGGGCTTTCTCTCACATTGCCGCAACAAAATGGAACGAGTTACCCCACAAACTCAGAACAACTGACTGTTTCCTTTCTTTTAGGAAACAACTAAAAACATTCCTTTTCCCCAGCCCAGATCAATAATTTCCAAAGTGTTGCCGTTAAATCACTTGTAATTCTTCTTTAGCGCCGTGATGTCCTTTTAGGATGAATGTTAGCGCTTTACAAATAAAATAAATACAATAAATACAAATACAAATAAATAGCCTAAATAATGCAGTTCAATCATCTAGTCTGAAACTACAGTTGTTTAAAACTGTGTTTCAACTGTATTACTCGCCAGACAGGATTCTAAAATGGGCTTCTAATAATGAATTGAACGATTCGAATGATCGTACAAAATGTCCTAAATGTGCACTCAAGGGGGCAAATATTGTTCATATGTTTTTTTCATGCCCCGAGCTATTCATTTTTTGGAAGGATGTAGCTTGTGTTATCTCGACTAAATTGGCTAGGCCAATTATACTCACGCAATTGGATATTTTGATTGGAGTTGTTGGGGTAAACAATAATTCTCGGGATCTGATGAATATACTTTTTACATGTGCCAGATTAACTATTGCCAGGGCCTGGATACAAAGTCATCCCCCCACGGTCATGGAATGGTGGCTTTTGGTTAAAGACATTTATAATATGGAAAACTCGTTAGCGATGACTCAGGGACTGAGGCAAAAACGGAAGATACAGGAAATTTGGGGAGTAATTATGTCTTAACGATTTAACAGAAATATTGATTTTTAGTATTGTTTTTGATTGATGCCTTATCTTATATGAGTTATCTGACATTGTATATATATGTAGTTGATGTTACTCATGATGCTAATTAAAAAAAAATTTAAAAAAAAAAATTAAAAAAAAAAAAAAAAAAAACAACAACTATTAATACCATCATTAATCTAAGCTCAATGGAATTAATGAATGAAGACAAAGGGACCCTGGAACTAGGTGTAGCGTACTGCCACCAGACTGAGTTCAACTATGCACACAGTAGGATGGGCCTATACAGATTTGTACCAAAACCAAACCTGACAAAAATACACAAAATTAAGTTGAATATTTAACAATTGAAGTGTTGAAGCAGTTGTACCCCCCCTCAAGTTCCAAAGAATCTTAAGGAATCCACCCTAAATCGATCACCACTTATCTCACTAAAGAACACAGAGAATCCTCCTCCCACTGTGCAGCTGGGAACACAAGAAGATTATCTGCAGCATTCTCCAAGGATCACTCTTCAGACCCACCATCGCAAACCTGTACATGTCCTCCAGGCCAAGAACGGGAGTTCGCATAGACAACAGTCTCCAGCTCAAGATGGACAAAACAGAAGTCCTTATCTTCAGAAACAACACCTTTCAATGGAATGGCACATGGTGGTCTGAAGAACTCGGCCCATCACCTCTCCCAAAAGACCATACCCGCAACCTAGTCCTCATCCTAGACAGCAAGCTTTCCATGAAAAAACATGTACATGCAGTCTCATCCGCCTGCTTCTTCACCCTATGCATGGACAGCAAGAGCTTCAAGTCACCCGCAATCAAGACCAGAAGGACTACCACGCAGGCCCTCATCAACAGCAGGCTGGACTAAGGAAACACACTTTAAATTAGAATCACCACACAGCATCTGAAAAAATTACAGAGTCATCCTTGACCCCACTTCCCCCACCAGATGAACCCACATCACACCCCACCTTAAGAATTGACTTTCGCTGCCTTTCCAGAAGAGATGCCAGTTTAAGATGTTAACACACACATTTAAAGCCCTGCAAAACAAAGGACCAGCTCACATCAATGAATGCTTAACCTTCCAACAGCCAACCAGAAACATACAATTTGTCTCCCTCTTCCTCGCAGACACCCCCAGCATACACCAAAGCAGCAGCAGAGTATATGCTATCTCACACCTGGCGGTCAAAGCTTGGAACGATCTTCCCCTGCACCTCAGGACAACCCCATCACTCCAGCAATCTGGAAAGGACCAAAGACCTCCATGCTCGATCGCTCTGCAAACACGCCACGGAGATCTGGTAAATTATCTCATCCCTCACCCCGTATATCATCTTCCTCACAGAGACCTGGCTGAACCCGACCTCTGCACCAGACATCGCCATTGCCACCCTGAACCCAACAAAATAGCACACTGGGACTGAACCAACAAACACAGAGCAGGAATTGCTGTTTATCAACAAGGACACAATCTGCCATATGACCTCCTCAGATGAATTGACCCTAATAAGGGAGAATCTGAACTTCCAACTCTGCATAGACGGAAAAATCATCATCAGAGGCACCCTCACCTACAGACCACCAGGCCCATGCCCCAGATTCTGCAACACCAACCCTGACCTCATTGCCCCCATTGCCATTGACACAGAGCACTACATCCACCTGGGAGATCATAACTTCTACACCAACGATTCCAGTTACCACTACACAAATGACCTCCTTGAAAGCAGGAACAATATTGGCATCAAGCAACTTGTCACCGATCCTAGCCAATTTGTAGGAAAGACTTTTGACCCCTTTTTCACATCAAGTGACAGAGTCAAGTACAACTTTGGCTCTCAGCTTACCTGGACCGACCATTACAGCATCCACTTCACCATCTCAGGACCTACCAACACGAGTACCTTACCACCAAGCTCCACATACAGAAACTGGAAAAAGATATCTGGAGAACAGTGGAACTAAGCACTTAACTCCCACCTTTCAAATGCAACATCCATCTCAGAACAGGTGGTGAAGAAATTCTCCCAGTGGATCACTGAATGCGCTGAAATAATCGCTTCGCAAAGTTAGCTAAATCCAAAGAACCTGCCAGAAGAGTGTATGTTCACCGCAGAGCCGGAATCCAACAAATCCAAATGCTGGCAACTAGAGACAAAATGGTGCACCAGCAAATAGACAGGAGACCATAAAACCTTCAAGACAGCACTCAACCAGTACCACTGCCTCCAAAAAGCCACAAAGAAGAGCATTCTAGCAGACTGCATAGAAGCCAGCACAAAGTGAAGCAAAGAGCTCTTCACCATTGTGAAGACGTTCTCCAAGACTACAGCTGAAGGGAAAAACATCATCTCCTCCCAAGAACTGTGTGACACCCTGGCGGACTTCTTCCACAACAAGATCGATGGTCATCTACAAAAACGTCAACCCCCAACCAATCAGCGATTAAAACATCAGCCTGCTCACATCCTTAAAGAAAAACACACACGAAGACCCACTGGGATCTTCTCACAACGCAAGCCACAATCTTCATCAGAAACTCTGTGCACTCCTGGGCACCCACGGATATCTGTTCCCATCAGAACTTCAACCTCAGTGGCAAGACAATTTGCAATGAGCTCAAGAATGCCTGAACACGGGGGCGTGGCTTAGCGGGCGATCATGGCGGACGTGGCTGCCTAAGAGCTCCCGCCGGCCCGCCGTTTATCCTGGCATTATCCTGGCCCTGAACCCCAGAAAGTACACCACATCCAGGGTAGTGTTGGCGGAGGACACCGGGAACCGTCCGGTGCTGGAGAGACCGCGCCGAGACCGCCTGCGGCTGTGGGGCGAGTGATTGCAGCGAGCGGCCTGGTGCCCGCCGGACGAGCCGGGGCCTCGATTTTGGCGTTCCCGTCGGGGGGACCTGACCCGGAGCCGGCGCTGCCGCTCCCAGACCGCGTTCCGGGGCTGTCTGCTACCGGCGGCTCACTGCGGAGTGCCCTGCCTGTCCTTCCATTGCCGGTGGCGGGGGCCTGGGCCGGTGGGGGCCCTCGGAGGGGCGGCGGCCTACCTGGCCTTGCTGGAGCCGGGGCCTCGAGTTTGGCGACACCCGAGGACGTTCGCACTGGTGTCCGGACACTCTGCTGCTGCTGTCCCCCACTACTGGCTGGCGCATTACCCCCCGCTGGGACTGGCGGCGGCTCCATTGCCGGTGAGAACTGTGTCCTCCATTCTTGTTGACCGGCGCAGTGGGGGCTGCTGCGAAGAGTTGTGCCAGAGGGGGTCGCGACAAACATTGGACCCTTGACCAGTGATTATCCTCCCAGGGCTTGGCTGGACCTGCAGGTGGTGTGGACGCGGCGAAGGGGCCGGAGCGGCAGGGGTGGCCTGGTGGCCCGAGCGCAGTCGGGACCTTGCTTTTCGCAGCCTGGGCTGGCCACGATCCGGGGTCCCATGCTCCTGACGACCTACAGTGGGATCCTCGGCCCTTCCTCGCTGCGACAGGAGGGGGTGTCGGAAGCTCTGCGGCCTGCCGGGCCTTGGTGCAGCCGGGACCTCTGGTTTGGTGGTCCCCACCCGGAGTCACCGGCCCGGATCCATTGCCCTATCCTGCTCCTGTAGTACCTGGGGCGGTGGCTGGAGAACTGGTGGTTCGCACTGGGGTGGCCCATATCTGCGCCGTGCCAGGAGTACCGGTTGGCGCGAAGACAATTTCCTACACCTTGGCGGGGCAGCATTGCCTGGGGTGCAACCCGATCTGTGGGCCAGTGGTGAGGGACTCTCGGGCGGCCTGGTGTGTTCGAGACGCCTCGGCCGGGGCCTAGCTGGTGGACTATTGCGAGAAGCGGCCCTGATACAGGTGCGTGTCACTGCTCACGGCCGCCATGACGAGGGGCTCGGCCGCCACTAAGACAGGACCCATTGACAAGTTCACCGGCCATGGTGGGGGAGCCGGGGCGGCTAGTGGGAGTCACCCTGCTGGACCGGACAACGCGGCGTTGATGGCGGCCATTACACAGTCCCGCGACATGCTGGATGCGAAAATCGACGCGGTGGGGGCCGATGTGATGCTGCTGCGTCAAGATCTTCGCAATGCAGTCGCCCGCATTACTGAAACTGAGACCAGGGTCACGGCAGTGGAGGGTGATGTTGGTGCCCTGCAGAAGAAGATTGCCGACATGGAACAGATCCAACGGGGCCTGGCGACTCGTGTGGAGGATGCCGAGGGGCGGGCGAGGCGAAACAACCTGCGCTTCGTTGGCTTTCCGGAGGACTGCGAGAATGGGCCTATGGACGCCTTTCTGTCCCGGTGGCTGGAGAGCTGGCTACCTCCGGACTCCCTGTCGCGATGCTTCATAGTGGAGCGTGCCCACCGCGCCCTGACACAGAAGCCGCCAGTCGGGGAGCGGCCTCGCCCGATCATCGCCAGGCTCCTCAACTTCCACGACAGGGACGTCATCCTCCGGGAAGCGCGGATGAAGGACACCCTGCTATATGACAATCATAAAATAATGATCTTCCCGGACTATACCAAACTGGTCCACCAACAGCGGCACTCCTTCCTGGCTGCCAAGGCCAAGCTGCGTGGCCTGAAAATTCAATACTCGCTGCTCTACCCGGCCCGCCTTCGGGTGATCTTCAACTCCAAGACCATCTTCTTTGATACGCCGGAGGCCGTCTTCAACTGGACCGATGAAACAGTCAGGATCCGACCTCACGTCCAACCGGGGCTGCACTCTGGATCATCGCGTGGCTCGTCTCAGGACAGGAGCAACCCGTCTGGCAAAGGAAAACGTCATCGCAAGTCCCGCTCCCGGCGGAGGTCCCTGTCCCGGGACCCCCTCTTGGGGGACACACAGCCTGATGCGGATCAATCTGATGGAGGCTCCTGATCGCCCGTCTTGGGGACTGTCTGCTGGTTGCCTTCTATATGTGACTATCCCTGGCGGAGGCTGAGCTGTGGTCGATGGGACATACATTGGCTGGTGCAGTATTGCTTTCTTCTTGGCGAATGCCGGGGCCTTCATGGGCTGTAACCTTCTGGTGGTGCTATGCTTATGACTCTAATGTGTGTTTGTTGGGGTTCAGGGCACGTACTTTGGGCTGCCTCCTCCTGTTGGGACTGGGTGGTGGTTCTGGGTGTGTCTGATTAGTTAAAGGGGGGACTAGTTGGGATCCATTGGTATGGCTGGCTTTGGGTGCAGTGTTTTGGGCCTGATGTACAGTATACCGCGACAGGTACTTCATTGTTCCTTGAAGTATGGGGGTGGGGGTGGGGGGAACCTGGGTGTTTGGTTGCTTGTGGGTTGGGTCGGGGTCGGAGGGGTAGTAGGGTTTGGGGCTTCGGGATTTGTGGGGTCTGGGGTTCTGGTTCTGGGGGTGCACGTGGTCTCTGTGTATTTTGCAACTGTGGGGTCTGGGACGTGGGCCGGGGGTCGGGGAGTGTGGGGCTGGGAGCATTGTGATCATGGTTGATGTTCCTCACTTGGCGCCCAATGGCGCTTCCATGCGTGTCCTTAGCTGGAATGTACGGGGATTATTGGACAAGATTAAACGGGGAGCGGTGCTTCGATGGGCTAAGAGGGACTTGGCAGATGTGCTCCTTCTTCAAGAAACGCACATGCTAGGTACGAAAGCCCTGAGCTTGCAGCGCTTTGGCTTCCATCAAGTGTTCCATGCCGGATTTACCAGGGGCTCCAGAGGTGTAGCCATTCTTATTCATAGACGGCTGGCGTATGTACATGAGCGTCAGTGGCTTGACCCCCAGGGCCGTTTTGTCTTTGTACAGGGGAAGGTCGGGGTGGAGCCGGTTGTATTTGGCTGTGTGTATGCCCCCCCCCCCTTGCAGTGGGCCTTAGCTGAACGTTTGTTTGCTGTATGGACCGAGCTCCCCCGCTCCATGGCTGTGATTGGCGGAGACTGGAACGATGTGATGGATGTGGCTTTGGACCGGCAGAGGAGGCCAGGAGTGGCACTTGTATCCTCCCCTACACGGTTGGGGGCTATGGTTGATGGTCTGGGCTGGGTGGATGTGTGGAGGCATTTGCATGCGGGACGGCGAGAGTACACCTTTGTCTCGGCTGTCCATGGCTCCCTTTCGCGTTTGGACTGTGTGTTTGTCCCGAGGGCTTTCCTTGACAGAGTGAAGGGGGCAGCGATTCGGCCCCGCGGGCTCTCTGATCATTCCCCAGTGGCGGTACAAATTGACTTGTGCAAAGCACGCTCCCCCTTCCGATGGCGAATGTCCGCGTGGCATCTGCAGCGCCCTGATTATTCCCAACATTTGCGTAGCGCAATCGCCCATTATTGGCAGGACAACCTTACCGAAGGGATGGATGCGGTGACAGTTTGGGAGGCTATGAAACCCACCCTGCGGGGCATAGATATTGCTTGGTGTGCAGCTGCTCGCCGGACTCGACTGGGAGGCATTGCTGCGGCCGCAGAGCGGGTGGAGGAGCTCGAGGCTCGGCACGGCGAGGCACCCGATGATGTGGCACTGCGGCTACTCCTGCAGGTGCAACAGTCTTATTCCTCGGTCCTGTTGGATGAGGCTCGACAGGCGTGGCTAGCCACCCGTAGTCGGGTCTACCAGTGGGGTGACAAGTCTTGCACCATGCTCCATAGGCTGTGCCAACAGAACCTACAGCCTCTTACGCTGCCGGGCCTTGTTGATGGTGCAGGAGTGGCAATCACAGATCCGGCGACTCTTGCAACGAGTTTTGCGCACTATTATGGGCACCAGTATGCCTCTCGGGAGACTCTCTCCCCTGCCATTATCGCAGATTATATTGCTTCGGTTCCCCCATCTGCTGTATCTGATGAGGTACGCGAGGCCCTGGACCTTCCCCTGTCGGCTGAGGAGCTGGGTGATGCTCTGGGTCAGTTAAATGTAGGCAAGGCGCCGGGGCCGAGCGGTTTCCCCAGCGAATTTTATAAGAAGTTCCATCTGCAGCTCGGGCCGCACTACTTGCGGGCCCTGGAAAAGGCACGAGAGCGTGGCCGCCTCCCACCGGACTGGCGTCATGCCCAAATCGTGGTGTTTTTGAAGCCAGGTAGGCCCCCCGATTGCCATGACTCTTATCGCCCCATATCCCTCATCAACTTCGAGGCCAAGCTCCTGGCAAAGGCGCTGGCGAACCGTTTACTCCCACACATTTCGGCCCTTGTCCACCCAGATCAGGCGGGTTTTATGCCGCGCAGGGCAACGAGACACAATATACGACGGGCGCAGGCCGCGATACAAGCGATTGAGTCTTCGGAGGACCCGGCGGCGCTCCTGCTGGCTGATATTGATAGTGCCTTCGATTCGGTCAGCTGGACCTTTCTTTTTGCCTGTTGCCGCTGCTGAATCTCGGCCCGGTGTTCCTCTCCTATATCAGGCTGCTCTACACTGAGATCACGGCCTCGGTGCGTATCTCGGGAACGACGTCTGCTCGTTTTCCGGTGTCCAGGGGCACGCGTCAGGGGTGTCCGCTCTCCCCTTACCTTTTCGCACTGGCCATGGAGCCGCTGGCCGCCAGGGTGCGCCGCGATGAGCTCTACCGTGGCTTCGTCTGGGGTGCGGATCACTCGGACCGCATAGCCTTATATGCGGATGATGTGCTATTTTTCATGACCGACCTGCAGCGTACGGGTCCTCGTGTCCTGGAGTTGATGCAGGAGTTTGGTCGGGCATCGGGGCTCTTCCTTAACCCGCGCAAATCGACCATGTGGGTGCTGGGGGGTGCCGCAGTGGACTGCCCGTGGGCTGCATCCCTTCAGATGGCAGATGAAGGTGTGAAGTACCTGGGTGTCTTCCTCTCTGCCTCGCCTGCAGTGGCATGGGGCCGGAACATTCTGCCTGTATGGGATCGGGTCCAACTGGACGTCAAGACATGGTCGCGCATGCCACTTAATATCTACGGCCGGTCGGCCATCTTCAAGATGGTGGCTTTGCCCCGTCTGCTATATCAACTGCAGAATCATCCCTTCCAGGTTGACCCGCAGTGGTTCCGTACTGTTGATTCTGTGCTGGGCCGGTTTCTGTGGGCTGGCGGTGCCGCCAGGGTGGCGCTGCGCACATGCTTCCTCTCTACCTACTGCGGCGGCTTGGCGGCCGCGGATATTTTATCTTACTATCAGGCCTCCCATCTCCTTGTGCTCAACGAGTGGTGGTATGGCAACCGTAGTGACCCGGCTTATGCCCTTGAGCATTCCCTGATGGGTGGCACCTCCCTTCACACCCTGTTGTACTCGGCTAGGCGGAGGCGACTGCTTCCGCAAGTCACCCAAGTGGTCTTCACTGTCTGGCGGCGGGCCTTGCATCGGGTGGGCTGGTGGGGTCGGCTTACAGCCGAAACCCCGTTGTGGCGAAATGGTCTGTTACCGGCGCTGGCGTCTCTGTCCGGATTTGACGGCTGGGATGCGATTGGGATCTCGTCCCTAGGTCATGTCCTCTCTGGTACTACCCTGAAGTCCTTTCGGGAGCTTAGCTCCGAATTTAGCATGCCCAGGACCCAGTTTTTCCGCTACCTTCAATTCCGCCACGCACTTACTCCAAGTCTGGTGGGCCTGGAACAGCTCCCTGATTTTAGTCCTATTGAAGCTAAACTGTTTATGGGAGACCTGGGTGACAAGAAGGTCTCGCAGATATATCGCTCTCTGGTCACTCACTGTTCCCCTTCACTCGCAGCACTGCGGGCCTCTTGGGAGGCTGATGTAGGTCCACTGGATGATGACGACTGGCGTGAGGCCTTGGAATCTCCCCGAGGTGCTGCTATAGCCATCCGCCTTCGCTTCATCCAGTTCAAATACCTCCACCGGGCGTATTATACTAGATACCGTCTATGGCGGGCAGGCCTTGTCGCGTCTCCCGAATGTCTGAGGTGTGGTTCTGAAGAGGGCACCCTGTTTCATACAGTATGGTCCTGTGAGAGACTGACTCGATTCTGGGCGGGGGTGTGGGACTGCCTATCAGAGGTGTTGGGTTGGGACCTGCCCCGTACCCCCAGGCTGGGCCTTCTTCATGTTCTAGAGAATGTTGGAGGCAATATTTACAAGCGCCATTTGCTGTTGCTGGGGCTGGTGGTGGCGAAGAGAGACCTGGCGCAGGCCTGGAAGAGCGAGCGCGCCCCCCCCCTCGGGGCTTGGAGGGCGGGACTGGATTTCCTCATGGGTCTAGAACAGCCTGTTTTTGAAGCCCGGGGATGTCCCCGCAAACATTACAAAATCTGGAAACGGTGGGCGGATTACCGGGGCCTGCTCCTTGACCCCCCTGTGGACATTGATGATGCATTACAGCTGAATGTGGATCCCGCACTCTAGGCCGCTGGCCGGCTCCACCTTTGTAGATTGTCCCAAGTTGCTGGACTGTGATCGCGTGCACTGGGTTAGGGTGGGATAAGGGGTGGGTAGCTGTGGGCGGGGCTGGTTGGTGTTTTTGGGGTTGGGTGGGTGGGGTAGTTCGATGCCATTTACTGTATAACAATGGGTTCGATGCTGTACTAATGATATGTCTCTTTTTATCTGTCTTTGACAGTCTCCTCCTGACTGTGGAGGGCTGTGTTGAGCTTTGCTTGAACTCATAATAAAATTGGTTATGAAAAAAAAAGAATGCCTGAACACTTCTATCACCTCGGCCTCCTTCGCTGATGACTGGGACACGCTGAAGTGAGGCCCCTCCCGAAGAAACCATCCACTGACCCAGCAGAACCGAAGAGCTACCGGCCCGTCTCCTTGCTTCTGCTCCAATTTTCAGTGAAGGTTCTTGAGAAGGCAGTCAACCAGCAACTTACCGAAAACCCGGAGCACAATAACCTCCTGGAACCCTCTTAACCAGATTCTGAGCAAAAACAGTACCCAGACAGCACTCATCACAGCTACTGATGACATCAGAACCCTCCTGGACAATGGGGAATGGCAGCTTTAGCCTGCTGGACCTATCAGTCGACTTTAACACCATCTTTCATCTCATCTTAATCAACAGACTCTACCAAATCAAAATCCAGGAAATCCACCCTAAAATCGAACGCCACTTATCTCACTAAAGAATACAGAAAATCATCCTCCCACTATGCAGCTGGGAACCCTAGAAAATTATCTGCAGCATTCTCCAAGGATCATTTTTCAGCCCCACCCTTGCAAACATGTACATGTCCCCCGGGACAAGACCGTCAGATCGCACAGACAACTGTCTCCAGCTCAAGATGGACAAAACAGAAGTCCTCATCTTCAGAAACAACACCTCTCAATGGAATGGCACATGGTGGCCTGATAAACTCGGCCCATCACCTCTCCCAACAGACCATGCCTGCGACCTAGTCTCATCCTAGACAGCAAGCTTTCCATGAAAAAACAGGTACATGCAGTCTCATCCACCTACATCTACACCCTACGCATGCACAGGAAGAGCTTCAAGTCACCCACAATTAACACCAGAAGGACCGCCACGCAAGCCCTCATCAACAGCAGGCTGGACTAAGGAAACACACTTTAAATTGGAATCACCACACAGCATCTGAAATGATTACCGACTCATCCTTGACCCTACTTCCCCCACCAGATGAATCCACATCACACCCCACCTTAAGAAACAACTTTGGCTGCCTTTCCAGAAGAGATGCCAGGTGAAGATGTTGATACACACATTCAATGCCCTGCAAAACAAAGGACCAGCTCACATCAATGAATGCGTAACCTTCCAACAGCCAACCAGACACCTACATTTTATCTCCCTCTTCCTCGCAGACACCCCCAGCATGCAGCAGAGGATATGCAATCTCACACCTGGAGGTCAAAGCTTGGAACGGTCTTCCCCTGCACCTCAGGACAACCCCATCGTTCCAGCAATAAGGAAAGGACTAAAGACCTAGATGTTCAAATAAATAGATCACCATTAAACTAGGGGCACAAGTGCCTTGAGATCCTCTGTGTGATTTGCTATGAATTATAAATCTGTGATTGATTCATTGTTTCACTCTTTGTGATTTATTTCACCAGTGACTTACTTTAGGCAGCCAAGCAGCTAATGTTAGTCATAGCTTATCTTTTTTCTATCAGTGTCCTGTAGAAATTGTAGGAACTGCATAAAGGCATTCCTATGACCTGTGATTTTAAAACTAGATGTGCTTGCATATAGGCAATGAAACACTGCACCCTATACTTGAATGTTGTGTATCTTGCCTGCTAGTACCACATTATGATTCTGGTTCCACAACAATATTAAAGCCTGACATACAGTGGGTTTTATGACTAGGTTTGCTCTTTCTTATATTTGCTCCCAAAACTGGCATTTTGTCAATGATTCTTTCAACAAGATATTGTACATTTTATATTCCATTAGTGTTAGACCTGGCATCATTAGCGTGAGTCTCCCTTTCATTTATACTGATTATCTCCTCTGTTTTGATATATTTTGCTGGCTATATGCTTTGGGCACTGTGCTACTGCTATTCAGTGCCACAGTGTAAGTGCTCCCTATGCTAAATTGATGTACTAATTAGTAATTCCATGATTGGGTTATTTTATTTACTTGTCAGACCCTAGTACAGTTTACCATGTGTGCCCAGGGCTTGTAAATCAAATGCTGCTGGTGGGCTTGCAGCACTGGTTGTGCCACCCAAAAAAGCAGCTTGTAAAGTGTGTCTCAGGCCTGCCATTGCAAGGCCTGTGTGCAGTCCGTGACTGCCATGTCGATTTGGCAAGTGCACCCACTTCCAGTCCCTAAACCTTCCCGTTGCTTCATATCAGATACCCCTATGGAGGCCCAAGGGCAGGATGCATTGTAAGTATAAGGTAGGACATGCCCTGGTGTGTGTAGCATGTCTTAATAGTGAATTTCAGCCATTTTCAGCGTTCACTATTGCAAGTCTCCCTGTTCTCCATAGGCCAGAATGGGCAGTTCGATTATTACAGTCTTATAATCCTAACTGACTAAGGGAACATTTAGTGTGCCTAAACTCAGAATGATAAAATACATATTTTAGTAAAGTTGGTTTTAACATTCTGTGTTTGAAAATACCACTTTTAGCAAGTGGGTATTTTCTTGCCTAAATGTCCAGGCCTGCCTCTGCTAGGTTGTGTTTTCCTTGTCTAGAGCTTGACAGGGCAGGGGGATTCCAGGAGACAGGCTGGGGCAGCCCAATGGTGAATAGAGAGATCTGCATCTAGATGGCATGGAGGATTTGCACCTGGGACCTGAACAGGGCTGGACCTTCCCTCTACAATGCTGGCTCCACCTCCTGTGGTGTGTCTGATGTCTCTGCCCTGCACTGTGAAAGGAAAGGAGGAATCTTGTGAGCAAAGTGCTCCAGAGCTGTGCCTTTTCTCCCCCGTGCTGGCTCCACCTCCTGTGGGGTGGCTGATGTCTCTGCCCTGCACTATGAAAGGAAGGAAGGGGTCATGTAAACAAAGTGCTCAGGAACTGGTTTGAACTAGGCAGATGCCTCTCTGCCTTCAGAGAACAAAGGATTTTGGGGTATGAATATTGGGACCCAGTCCCACAAACTTTAAGTCACTTCTGGAACAAAAAACCTTTTGCCAAGGAGAAGAACCAAGGAAGCTGCAGGAGTTGGAGTGCCCCTCTGCCAGTGTGCTGTTTGTTGGGTTGGCCTGCAGTGGTTTCTTTATTGCCAAGGGTAAGGAGGAGGAACGTTTTAAGGACTTTCATCATCTACAGAATATTCTCCAAGGGCTTGAACTGTGCTTGCCTCCTGCTGAAGTCTCAGGGGCAAAATACTTCACTACCAGCTCCCTCCTGTGAATTTCCTTGCAGGGAAATCTATCTACAGACATTTGCGTGTCGCTGGGAGCTAGAAGCGCGATGCATCGAAGAGGAAGCGTGTCGCCGCCGCAGCCGAGATCGTCGCATCGCCAGAGAATCGTGCCTTCACTGCATCTTCCTCCAAGCATGTCTTCGTCAAAGCTGCCTGCTGTCGCATCACAGAGAAGTCACCATCGCATCATTGGAGAAGCGTGTGGCAGGGCCTGTCACGGCTCCAAAGTACAGAGTTGTCGCAAGGCTGCCAGGGAGTTTACGCATCACCATCGCATCATCGTTTCAAGGGCGCCATCTTCTCGTATCGCACCAGGATCATCGCATTGCATCAAGGCGCCATCTTGCACAGCGCAACCGGACCGCAAGCCGAGAATTTACGCATCAACCCCGCACCGGTAAGGATCACGACGCATCCCCTACTCCGCGCAAGCATTGAGGCATGACGCATCATTTACCCTGGATCACGGATCCAACACATCTCCCCTTTTGCAAGCCTTTTGTTCATTTTGCGTTACACATCCAGGTACTTTGTTGAGAACTTTGTCGCATTTATCATAAACTTGAATTAAGCAACGTTTCTTATCTTTAAGTCTACTTTAAATATAGTATTGTGGATTTTTGTTGTTTGCGGTCTTGTGTTAAGTATATAAAGAAGAATACTTATTTTTATAAAACCTGTTCTGTGTCCATCTGTAGTGTTTTCACTGCATTACTGTGTATATTCACAAATGCCTAACACACTTCCTCTGAGATAAGCCTGTCTGTTCGTGCCAAGCTACCAAGGGGGTGAGCAGGGGTTATTTAGGAGGGTAATCTCCTTATCTTGACTTACAAGTAAGGGTCCCTATTTGGACAACGGTGAATACCATTGCCAACTAGAGACCCCCAGATCTAACAATTCAACATGCAAATACTGTTACAGTGGTTTGCCTTTCATCAAACCATTATATACATTCTTATCTACCAATTTCACTTTGTCTTTTTATTTCATAGTGCTTGTAGCTCTCCCTGCCTATGTCTCCATCTCTAACATTTTCTGCATATATTTCTATCTGCTGAAACCTCTACCACCCCTCAACTTTCCAACATCTATCTCTATATGCATCTCTCCCTGACTGCACCTCTGTTAGCTGGCACACACTCCATCTATTTCTATCTGTCATTCTCCATTGCTGCACACTTGTCTCTACATAGTGGCGTTGATGAGCTAGTTTGATTGCAATGTGCCAGTCCTGTTCCAGCAACAGCGTCTGTTCGAAATTGGGTTTCTGGTTGGCAAGGGTATACACCAAAGCCAGCAGAACTCACCACTCTAGTCAGGATAAAGGAGGTAACCCCTGCTCACCCCCTGGTGGCTTAGCAGAGCAGTCAGGTTTATCCAAGAGGCAACATGTAAAATGTTTGTGCAAGAAACACACCAGAAACACACTAGGCACACCACAAAAGAGTCTTCATGCAAGGTTATATAAAAAATATCACCTGTATTACATATAAAACACATAGACCACAATCACATAAATCACTTTGCCAACAAGGCAATTGTAATGACTTCACAAAAATCATTTAACACTTTTCCCCCAGGCGATTGACATAAGCATAACAGTTAATGCAATAAGTAAATACTTATAAGTTGCACATGTCATCACAACACCAGGAAAACTCTATTACCTCACATGTAAATACGTCTGGAAATGATACTTGTTATTTGGTCTTAATAAGGCATAACACATACATTACCAGCTTTCATTGTAAATGAATTACCAATTACAATCAAGACTTCCCCATACGGTAAATCCCCTACAAGTTGCAGATAACCCCTGGGGACAGCAGTCTTGTGCTTTGACTAGGGTCTTGAAGGTAACATGTCCCCCACACATAGGTGCTCACACCAGACACTTCCTAGAGTCTAAAGGGGAGAACATGAAGTAAAGGGCAAGTGCGGAAAGACCACCCCCATCCTTCGTCCCCAGGGTCAAGGACTCATGGTCGCTGTCCAAGTCTGTGTAGTGCAGCTGTGAAATGAGCCTCTACTTGCTCCTCATGTAGCTGGGGTCATCAGCAAATGCAGCGCAGACCCAATAGTACCTGCTTTTTGGACCACACCCGACGGCTGGTGCCTAGAACTGAAATCCGGCTTCAAGTGACAGTACGGCTGGTCGTTGTCTGCTTCCCACATCCTCAGGGAGGAATGTGCCCGGTGCAGTGAGGTTGAGGCACCAGAAAGGGAGCACAGCAGTGTGAGCATGACACGTGAGGTCCAGTCTTGGCATGGGACTCCTCCGGAGATCTAGGATGTGTCCTTGGTTGCCTAGAAACTCTGCAGTGGGGCAGTCAGCTCTTGACTGCATCACACCAGGGTGGGGGACATGGGTCCTAGTTACAGGCATGCCCTTCTTCTGCTCCACAGGGTAAACACGCCCACCCTGATCTTGCCTCAGAGGGTGCAATGGTGCTGTGCCGGATGCCCTTTGTCATTGTTGATCCTCTCTCAGGATGTGGGAATCACTTGTTGATCTAGGCGTGGTGTCTGGTCCTGAGGTTAATGCTCACTAATCAATCTGGACCTGAACTCCAAACAGCATTTGCCCACACATCTCAATAGGGAGTAGGCCATGTGCTGATCCATTAGGTACACATATGCGCTAGCAGAAGAATGCATAACGCGCTCCCCATGTGCTAAGTCTGCATAAGGAGCGCTTTCACTTTTAGGCATTAAAAATGATGAGAGAAGCAACCCAAAGCACTCCGCATGCTCTTTTTAAAATAAACAGAGAGAAGAACAATCCAGTCCTCTACCTCTGCTAGACAGGAGCAGCAACTGCAGGCCGTCCCACCCCACGCACATCAGGGGCAGCGCTCCTTGCAGGTTGCTCTTAGATCCAAGAAAAACCAAAGGAGATGATGGACGGAGCATTGACAATACAAACACTCACCCCCAGCCAACTGATCTGGGTTTAATCCATCACCGTTCTTTAGCTCACTCCGCCACCCCAGCTCAGACATGGCCATATGCAAATCAGTCTGACCCTGTGCCTCATGGAAACAGTCCAGCCCGAATTACCAAGCCATGTCTTCCCTGGACCGGAATCAAGCTTCCCAGGACTGGTTTCTGGCATTACAGTTGTCTTCAGCCGGGCTTGCTTGAATCCAGTGGCAAAGTGAGCAAGGGACTCACGTCTGAGCATACTCTTCCAACTTAGGGCGAACAAAGAAAAACTAAAGAGGATGATGGACGGAGCGTTGACAATACAAACACTCACCCCCAGTCAACTGATCTGGGTTTAATCCATCACCATTCTTTAGCTCACTCCGCCACCCCAGTTCAGACATGGCCATATGCAAATCAGTCTGACCCTGTGCCTCATGGGAGCAGTCTAGCCCGAATTGCCAAGCCGTGTCTTCCCTGCAACGGAATCAAGCTTCCCAGGACCGGTTTCTGGCATTACAGCCGTCTTCAGCCGGACTTGATTGAATCCAGTGGCAAAGTGAGCAAGGGACTCACGTCTGAGCATACCCTGCCAACTTATGGCGAACAAAGAAAAACCAAATGGGATGATGGACGGAGTGTTGACAATACAAACACTCACCCCCAGTCAACTGATCTGGGTTTAATCCATCACCGTTCTTTAGCTCACTCCACTACCCCAGTTCAGACATGACCATATGCAAATCAGTCTGACCCTGTGCCTCATGGGAACAGTACAGCCTCGATTGCCAAGCCATGTCTGCCCTGGACCGGAATCAAGCTTCCCAGGACCGGTTTCTGGCATTACAACCGTCTTCAGCTTGGCTTGATTGAATCCAGTGGCAAAGTGAGCAAGGGACTCACGTCTGAGCATACCCTGCCAACTTAGGGCGAACAAAGAAAATCCAAAGGGGATGATGGACGGAGCGTTGACAATACAAACACTCACCCCCAGTCAACTGATCTGAGTTTAATCCATCACCGTTCCTTAGCGCACTCCGCCACCCCGGTTCAGACATGGCCATATACAAATCAGTCTGACCCTGTGCCTCATGGGAACAGTCCAGCCCGAATTGCCAAGCCATGTCATCCCTGGACCGGAATCAAGCTTCCCTTAGATCCAGCCAGGGTCTTTCCTGAAGTCTTTTATCTCCCTGTGACTTCCAACAGGAGGCAAGAACACACAAGCCCTTGGAGATTCTACAAAAGCAGCATACCACAGCAGGTCAAAAAGATTCAGTCCTTTTCCTTCACCACAGACAGGAGCAGTAACTGAAGGCTAACCCACCCCTCCCACTGAAAAGGCAGCACTTCTCACACAGTTCATCCATTCTTCTTCTTGGCAGTGTCCTCTTGTTCTTTGAAGTAATCTAAAGTCCTGGGGTTTCGAGTCCAGTACTTATACCCCATTTTGTCATTGTTCTCTTTGTGGCAAGGGTCCCTGGACCCAGTCCAAACCAGTCTTGTCCTCCCTGTTGCAGCATGACCACAGTGGGCAAATACAGCATTGTGCAAAGGAGACACAGCCTATTTATCTGCAAGCGAAACTCCTCCCACCACTCTAAATGTAGACCAGGTCAATTAAGCCTAGAGATGAGTCACCCATGCAAGCAAGGTCACACCACAACCCCCCAGTGACTGTAGTGAATGCACATCACCAGTTCCTGTCACTCTGACATCAGATGCTGCATACACAAACAGACAGAGGAACACAGAAAGGAAAGGGCAAAAAATTCCCACTTTCTAAAAATTGGAATTTTCAAATGCACAATTTTTTAAAAACCACCTTTCCCAAAAGGTGCGGTAATAAATTCTTAGTACAGAGAGCCTAAACTCACAAGTCTACACAAGTCACCTTTATTTTGGTCGTTCTGACCATAAAAGTGCAAATGCCTGCAAAGCAAAATGGTATGGATAAGTAAAATTGCATAGTTGCAATAAAAGTGTTAAAACCATAAAAGTGCAAGTGCTGACAGCACAAACCTTCTGATTTGATTACAAAACAATGATCCTTAGAAGGTTTGCAATTATGGATTAGTCAAGGAAAGTAGCAATCATAGTAAAGAAGAATAGAGATAAACAATTAAAATGTTAAAAAGATTAAATATTATGGTTAGCCAAGGAACAAGCCCTGATAATGTGCATTTGGAATCCCACTAAAAAATGACAATGAAAAGATCAGACAATAAACATTTCGAAAATCCTAATGTTGCTGGCCTGTTCTCAACTTGTGAATTTGAAAAAGTCGAAAAGAAGAGTGCTAAGACAGACCTTATCACTTCTTAATTGTGCGCCTTCTAATTATCTACATTTTTCTGAGACACTTAGCTACTGCACAATCAAAAATTAATCTTGAGTCTGACTTTAAAATACGCAGTGCTTTCTGGTGGCATCATGTTTCAAACAACCTACAAATGGGTGACAACCATTTGCGTCTCAGGAAAATGTACATCAGACAAGCAAAATAAATGCATGCAATCGTCTCAGGGCATCTTCGGCAATGTAACTAAACTCAATTTGTCTATCTTGTCCGAATAGAAAGTTTCACATGTAAAAAGTTTACAGTGTAGTGACCCGATCCCACTAGCCAGTATACTTACGCATAAACGCACCAGGCTACATGACCATGACATTAATCTGGTTAACGCAACCACAGAGGCATGGAGACTATTGGGTAAAGCGGCAGACAGCCTACCACTATATGCACCCACGCTCCCACTGGCACATCACCCAGCCCTCTCGGTAACACAGGAGCAGGTTGGCATGGATCTGTTCCGGCGGGCCGGAATAGACACATTGGGGGACCTGTACAAGGATGGCGTATTCCAGACACTAGACAAGCTACAATACATCAGTAACCCATCTCCACTGTTTAGTTTCAACTACTATAGGCTGCAGAGAGCACTTCGGGAACACTACCCAACTCATCCGGAAGAGCCACCTACCCTTGAACCCCTACGACTACTCCTCACTACAGCCACAGCAGCTCACCTGGTGTCCAAGCTATATGCGAGTATACAGGGGGCGGTGGGGGAAAACACACACAAGGCCAGGGACAAATGGAGCGCTGGACTGGCAGAACCCCTAACGGACGTAGAATGGAATTCCTCCTGCATGCTCGCGGGTATGCTGACACCCAACGGGAACTTGAAAATCATACATTACAAGTATTTGCATCAGGTGTACCACACACCTCAGAGACTATATAAATATGGCTTGAGGGAAGATTCACAATGTTGCAGGTGTAAACAAGAAGATGCGGACTTCATGCATCTAGCATGGCACTGTCGTAAAGTTGCGGGATATTGGGAACAAGTCATACAGATTTTGAACGAAATGCTAGGGGTTTCCATGCTGTGTGACGCAAAGATCTGTCTCTTGGGTATAACTCCGCACCTAAGAGCATTGAAGCGCAAATTCTGTGCTATTGCGCTACTGCTAGCTAAAAGAAGGGTGTCGATCCACTGGAATAGCAAAAGAGCACCGGAGGTAAAACGCTGGATTGAAGATATGGTGTATTGTCAAGACACACTTAACACGTATGAGGAGGAATTGCCAGTCAGTTCTAGGCCCAAAGACTATTGGGGGTACCTGCGTGCCTATTTACTAGACCATGGTACGTCAGAATCAGAAACGGAAGTTGAGTGAAATAAACATCTGAAAGTGACAACACAGGGCGAACAATTGTCAAGTACTGACACTGAGGGTGGAGGATGCTGTGATGCAGAGGGAAGGAAGCAAGGGGAGAATTACAAGTTGGGTAATACACTGTTATGTTAGTTCAGTTAAGACAAAAAAAATGTGAAAATGTAAGATTACTGATATATAAGGAAGCGAGTACAGCACTGACATACAACTGGGTGCTGTCAGATAACACGCAGCCGGTCCGCTGGATGTCGGCTGATGGGCTGTGTACAACTAACATTGTTGATATCGACTGTGATTACATGTAGCCGGCCCATTGCGGTTGTAGGCGAATGCACTGTAGGTGATTTTTTTTCTTTTTGTATGTGATGAAAAGTGCAATAAAATTCTTACACCAAAAAAAAAACAAAAAAAAAAAGTTTACTGTGCAGCCCCAATGATAAACCTATGGGACGGACAGCGTTTCAATAGTGAATAACAAAATACACAGTATTTCACTATCATAACATGTCACACACACCAGAACATGGCCTACGTTTCCCCCACTGACCCCTGCCCATGGGAGTATCTTGGGCCTACCTTAGGGGGGACTTACATGTAAGAAAAGGGAAGTGGGTGCACTTTGCCAGGTCAACATTGGGGTAAACAACTGTGTGTGCAGACACTACAGTGGTAGGTCTGTGACACATTTACAGGGCTAATGATGTGCGTGGCCAACCAGTGCTGCACGGACACTAGTAACTTTTGATTTATAGGCCCTGGCACACACAGTGCACTTTACTGGGGACTTACCGGCTAATCAAATATTCCAATCATAAATAACCAGTCATACCACAATTTTTACAGAGATCATATGCACTTTAGCACTGATCAGTAGTGGTAAAGCACCCAGAACCTGATAGCCAACAAAAACAGGGTTTGCTAAATTCGAGGCAAAGGCAAAAAGTTTGGGGATAATCCTGCAAAAGAGGGCCAAGTCTAACAACGGAGATGCGTCACTTCAGCTCATGCAGACGAGGATGCGTTGGTTCGGCTGGAGCAAACACCTTAGGCCAACTTCCAAGGACTGGAGTGGCACCACTTGGCAGGTCTGACTCACAACTTGCAGAGTCCAGGTGTAGGAGCAGGATGGATAGAGATCTTTTATGTCCCTGAGACTTTAATCAGAAGGCAAGCCAACAATCCCTAGGAGTCACTCTGTGTTTTGGGTTGAAGAGATGTATATCGAGTCCTTCTGCTCCCAGGTAAAATGGAAGCAAGCTCCAGGTCAGCCCAGCAGGAGTTTCTTCAGAGTAGCAGTCAAGCAAAGTGGAATTCTTGTAGCAGCAGAGCAGTCCTTTATTCTTGTCAGAGTATCCAAAGGTCCAGAGTTGTACTGATTTGGTGGTGTCAGAGGTTCAGTACATATATGCAGTTGGAGTTCTGAAGTGAGAGAGACTTTGAAGTGCACAGATTTCCTGCCCTTGCTGCCAGGGATCCAAATTCACTAAAAGGGGGTATGCAGTCTTTTTTGTGAAGACAGGACACATACATAGCCTAATCAGGTGTAAGTGTCAGCTTAGCGCCCGTTTTCTTTCTGCTTTGCCTCGCATCGCTAATGAGATGCCAGGTAGGAGTGCCTCGTAAAACTTCAGTGTAAAATATCGCTAACGGGGCTTTGCAATATTTACAACAAAGCCCCGTCCGGTGTAGCGATGATTTTTTTCTCGCAAACTCATCCTTAACGCAGGAATTTAATGTCTGGTAAATTCCTGACAAAGGCATACCTAACATGGGAGGCGCATTGTGGGCCTGGATAACCAGCGTTGTTCTATGGAAAACTGCGATATCCCCGCTATCGCTGGAATTTTTATCGGCTCGGTGATACGCGTTGTTAATAACTTGCTAACCGGGCGATAAATTCCAGCGATAAAGAAAAAAACACTCCTTGCGATATTTATCGCCGTCTATTGATAATATGCCCCTCAGTCACCAGATATTAGGTGCTCACACACACACCTTGTCCTGATGATGACTTCACATCTATAGACTATAAACATAACGACTCCTTTTTCACTGCATAAAAACAATGCAAGGAGTTGTGTTCTGTTAGTTGATGCATGATTTTTATCACACACTTGTCACTGAACGCTCTTTTCACTGTAAGCACTAGATCTTATTTGACACTATTTGATCAATATACTTCAAATATTCTGCAATCTAAAATTTGCAATGAATAAATTCATTGCAGTCAAAATACTGTTTTTGTGCCCATGTCGACATTTGCTATGGTAGATTAACTAATAATCTGGTTTAAAAGTTTTATAGACCAGATTTTCTTTGTTTACTTGATTTACTATCTAAAGCGAACTACTGTTTTTTACAATACGGAGACCCACCACTATCATTTAATTTCCAGTCCTGGGCACATGTAGTGCACTTTACTAGGGACTTGCAGGTGAATTAAATATGCTAAATTGTGGATAAGCCACTTTTACCAGGGTTTAAGCAGAGAGCACATACACTTAAACACTGGTTATCAGTGGTAATGTGGAGGAAGGCAACACGTTTGAGAGTGACCCGGCAAAAGGGTCCTTTCCTAGACTCTCTTGGACATTAACTCCACCATAGCACTTCCTCTATGCTCACACGTCTCACTGCTGACATATCTTCTACTCCTCGCCTCTCTCTCCTCGGCCCCACCATGCCCATATCTCTAACGGTCTGGGTCTCTTCCTGCCTCCATTTCTCCTTGCTAAAGCCTCTCCCAGCCTCTACCCAGGCCTCAGCCAGGGCCGGCGCTAGCCATGGGCAGCATGGGCGGCCGCACAGGGCCCCGCGCTCAGCTCATCAATAGGGGACCTCACAAAAGTGTTTCCCCGAACCCACCACATCTTAAGCCTCGCACCTGTGGTGAGCACTGCGTGGCCCAGGGAAGTGCTGCCTCTCCCCTGGGCTTCGCAGGCATGTGTAGGAATAGCGGAAGAGGCCCCCTCCCGTGTTCCTCGCAGCACTGGGCAATGGCTGTTAACCCCCGGGAGGGGGCCCCTTTCGCCTTGCAGCCCCACATGTCGCGCGAGGGCCGTCTGCATTTTCAGGTTTGATTGGGCATGCCAACCACTTCCCACTCCAGTGCCAATTAGCACGCATTTTGGGGCCTGATAGTTTTAACGATCTATAAAGACAAGCAACGCTCACTCTTTCAGATGCTGATGAGCTGCGAAAGAGAAGCTTGTCAGTGGCCGGCAGGGAGGCGTTGAGGCACACCAGGGGGCATGCACCACAGAGGGTCAGGAGCACCTTCCATCATTTAGATGCAAATAGCTTTCAATGTGTAAATGAAACCAGTTTTCTTCTGCACTTTTTATATAGCGCAAACTTGACCGAAAGGTACTGGAGTGCTTTACGTGAGCAACAGTTACGTTAAACATGGACATATTCCTTTTTTTAGGCACAGTGTGATTAAGTGATTTGCGAGAATCACAGGATAAGACAAGGTCAAAACTCGAGCCTGATTCCTCAGTTCCAAAGGCAGCAGCTCTAAAGGAACACCACATCTTTCCCCCACCTCTACCTCTCAAGGGAGTCATCTTTTAATGTCTATTTCTTACATGAAAGCTGTTTCAAAGTGCTGCCCTGCTGTCAAATCAGTGGCCGGGACACAGGGAGAAAATTATTTACCCAGAATCAAACAGTTGGTTAAATCAGTAGAGCCAGGACTGCAGTGCACTCCTACTTGGAGCAAAGCCTATATATTTTCCACTGTACTGCATTTAGGTGACTATGCATGTGACCGGGAACCTCACTGATCCAAGGTAATATTCAGTCAATTTATTAAATCACACTGACTAGTAGTTTTTACACAGACTCAAAATACTCCCAATCTTCCCATAAAGGGAGCAGCAGAGCAATAAATTCAGAAAAGTGATTGATTGCCCAAGAGCATGCAATTTGGGGCCGGGATAAAAAAACTTCTCCTGCTGGTTCCACATTTCCAAATAGTCAACCAGGCCACAACTGGGGTGTCAGTGATTCTGAAGGCAAGGTGAAGGGGCTGCCCCTCCCAGGGAATTGTTACTTTGTTGTGGGCTCTGCCCAGCTTTAGAACACAGTGTTCATTTCTATCATAAAGCTGAGATTAGTTGTCAAATATCCATGTCTAACATCCTTGTCCAGTGTAACCACCAGACCAGGTCCTGTGGCAGAGGGTACTTACTGGACTTGGTAGTAGCTATTTACCACTGCTGTTTCAAACCTAGAGACTATTTTATTCTAATTGGATACCAGAGTTAATTTTCTAAACTCAAAATTTGCAACAGCGAGCAGTCAAGGCTCACTCCAAGAGGTGGTAAAGGGATACAATCACAAGTATAGAATGAAAATAATAAAGCTTGATAAACTCAATTCCCTAGCTGTGTTATCTTTTAACCCCATGGCTGCTAGGCGTTTTCCCGTCCTGCGCTGGGTTTTATTCATTTTCATTGTTTTATGACGAGCTGGCCTTGTCATCCGCGCACGGCAGGTAAGCGCCATGACGAGCCCAGCTCGTCATTAGCCTCGAAGGGGTTAACAGGGCCTGCTTTAAACGGAGGGATTTAGAATAAAAATAAAAACACTATGTGACTCATAGTGCCCCTATTTCCCAATGCACATCCTCTGATGCCTCTACACACCCAATATGCCTCCATATATGCAATGTGTCTCCAAAAGAAAAAACTGACCTGTGAAGTGATAATGGAAAATTGACCACCTTACTTGGCCCTCACAGCAATGGCTTGGGACTAAGACTGTGAGGCCCCGGGAAAGGGATTCTCCTCTTCTGGACCTTGCAGCACCAAACCATCGATTGGATGTCAGGGGCAGTAGACCAAATCCCATCCCATTGCAGCACTAGACAATAGCTGAAAGGCCAAGGGGATGGAACCACCCTCCCTTGGGCCTTGCAGCTCAGGCTCATGGTGGGGAGGTCCACATCTTGAAGCCATGGTGTAGCACTGAAAGGCCTTGCAGAGGGCCCCTCTCCCCTGGGCCTCATAGCCATGGTTCAGTGCTGATAGGCCTATGGGTCTATCCTAATCCTCTCAATGCTACACCCTGGCTGAGAGGCACAGGAGAGGGGCGCGCATTGTGTGGGTCCCCACCCCTGGGTCCATTTTTCTCACAGTGCTGGACCCTGGCCTTGTGCATGTGTCTCTAACAGAGGAATAGCAATCGGTAGTGCAGCAGGTGGCATGACACCAGGCTCAGGCATATTAAAAGCTCAATGTTCCCATATTATGCCTTACTGTACTGTGCAGTCAGTGGACGAGGGTGAGAGATGCTTTCACTTTGTACCATGGCACCACTGGTATGCTACAGCCCTCTCTTTCATGGGCCTCACACCCATTTTACAGAGCTGTGAGGCCTGCGAGAGGCCCTGCCTCCCATGGGCATCACAGCCATGGTTGGACACTCACAAGAGGAGGCACCCTCCTATGAGATAAGCAGCACTGGAAAATGGCTATGAGGCCCATGGGTCCTCTCTCGGGGGGTGTAGTTAACAATAGTGCAGCAGGTGCAGTGGCACCAGGGCTCTTTCTTGCATCACGGCTAATGGCAACATTACTATATCACTGGTTCCTTCTCCCATGCACCTCACTACCATGATCCAGAATTTTTGTGCAGCGCATGCAAGGCCCCCCCCAGGCCTCACTGTCATCGTCCAATGCTGAGAGGCAGCACAGATTCATGAATTCCATGCTTAGGGCAAGAGGCAACATCTGAAGGGCATAGCTATCAATAGTGTAGAAAGTGCAATGGGACCATGGTCTTGTGGGGTTATGTGTTCAATGCACCCAAATTATGGCTGTACTTTACTGCTCAGTCAGTGACCAGAGGGTTGTGGGGAGTCACAATTTGCCTTGCTTGCACGACGGCTGGCCTGCTCTCCTACACCTTGCAGCCACGATCCTGTTCTGCGATGTCCAAATGTCATTCTCTCCCTTGGGCCTTATGTTTTTTACTATATGTGTTGTGTTTTACACTTTACATAGTTCTGGCGAGTAAAGAGCCTACACACAAAAAAGATTGTCCTACATCTCTTAGCATGTGTCTGTGGGATACTGGTGAGAGGATTTATGTTAAAACAAATTACGAAGTATTAATGTCATCCTAAGGTAGCACAATAATGGCACAGAAAGATAAGGGAGCCTTTTGAAATTTGCAATTATATCCATGGTATGAGAGGTTTTCTCTTGTGTCATTTTATATTTTGAATGATCCCGCCCCTCATTAAATCACAGGATCTCCCCCCTTTATGAGGCAGAACTGGAAATTGTATCATGCACTCATCTGGAAACAATCAGTTAACGAGGAGTAAATAATATACATCTATGTGGACCTGCACCTAGCTTTTCCATCCAATGTGACAACTGTAATCCACTTAATACAGTTTTAAAATATATGGACTTATTTCATTTGTATATTTATCTTTTTGTCCATGTTACTGATATCCATGTTAGGTCTCTTCAGGGATGCCAAATAAGATCAATAGTCCTGCGATGTCACTTTCTGTGATGTCACTTCTTGTGATGTTACCAAGGGCGGCTCATCCACTAGGGCGGAGGAGCGTTTCCCCACTGCTTTCTGCAGTGCGAGAAGCAAAAACACAAAATGCTTAAAAACTACCATTTTATGTTTCTGCTACTCGCACTGCGAGAAAGCAGAAATGTTTGGGTGGGGGCGGGCGGAAGAGTGCCTTGCCCACTGCTAAGGGCCCCGACTGTTTGGTCGGCCCTCCGGGGCCGAACAAACCAGTCATGCACACTCTGGCCTTTCTCCATGTAGGCACCAATGCACCCTACATGGAGAAAATGGCATCCCCATAGGCGCCTGGCTGGTCGGCGTCCCAACCAATCGCAATGCTGCCATTGCAGCGTTGTGATTGGCTTAGGGGAGGGAGGCTGCCTGCTTCCTGTTCCTGCCAGAGGCGAACCCCCGCAAGACCTCCCACCCGCGAGTCATGCTGGCCGCGACTGGATTTTACATGCAAATTAGAGGGGCCTCACATCTTCCCTTTCGCCCGGGGCCCCAGAAGTTCTAGGACCGGCCCTGGCCTCAGCTCTATGTGCTCATACTTGTAATCTGACCGTACCTCCCTGTGCCTGTACACCAGGTTGTATGCGCCCATTATTTGCTAATCAGCGTTGGCAAATCCCTTGCATGGATTTCAACTCAAATGGCATGCCGACCCTATTGACATGGCAAATATCTCTAAACAAACGTACGATGTCAGGAATGGACACACTGGAAATTAAAAGTTTGGCAACTTTGAAAAAACGCTCGATAATGTACATCTGAGAATTTTTTTTTTACAAAAACAAGCATGACTGTCTGTACAAAACCTTATAATTTCAATAGGCTAGGCGCCCAAAATTGAGGAATGGTTCACTTCCATAGTTTTTTTTCTTTTTTGTCAGCTACTACAATGAAGTAGCGGTTCGTAAAGCTCAGAATTTCCAAGCATCGGTAATTGATGGGAAAATGCGGACAATTCCGCCATTTCTGCATCGCTGGCGCAAAGAATGCGACATGGACTGCAAAACAAACTCCTTATTCTGTGCATTGAGGAACACAAGGAATTCTAGTGCTGACAGCATAGACAAGGGCTGGACATGGAATTTTCCTCAAAAATAATTATGTTAAGTTGTTTACCGTTGCCAGGCTCCTGGCAACACTTTGAAGAGCAACTTTCCGAGCCGCAGAGCTTGCGTGTGGCGTCTGCGTGCTAGATCACATGGGAAGGAAGGGGGGAGAGGGGAGACAATCTTTGGGGAAATTGCTTTGAATTGCACTACAGGGCAACGGGCCATGTATTTACCTTAATGCAATCAATATTTACGGAAATAAATAGCCCACAAACTTTAAGTGCTTCTAAAAGCAACTGCTGGTTTTGTTCTGTGCTCTGAAGCTGTGGATCAGCCCCAACTCTGCCCGAAAGGTGGTAAAAAACAGAAGCAAACTTCATGCGTTTCACCTGCAGTACAGGAACCTCGCCCCGTTCTACAGCGGAGTTACGTCATGTTTTTGCTGGACACGCACAATCTAATTCCTGGATGGATGTTTCTGTTGTAACAGCGGGTTCTTTCATCGCTTTGTCCACATCTGAGACGGTAGATTTGTTATGTCTTGAAAAACATTGGACATTTTTTCGGGAAAATGCCAACCGCCAATAGCGAAGAATTGCACGGGTAAACACATTTCAAATCAAAAGGTAAACACAACGACTAATGCAACTAATTTGGCTTAAAGTTTAAACAACATGCACGCTTTTCTTAGCAATATTGATGAGGTACTCAGAAAGATGCGATCCACAGCATCCCTAATGACTACCTAAAAAGAGAGAGAGATCTGTGCACATCCCCGCACGGCGCCGCATTCTGCTGAATTTCAAATGGGAATCCACCTCCGCACAGACGAAACGAGCAGTCACAGAGGAACTTCTCCCACTCAGCTAAAAATAAGAAGCAGTACAGTAGCCATGGCAGCCAGAGTAGGACATCAGCTGATCCTACACCGAGCTATGCTTGTTGCGCTTCTAAAACAACTGAACATTTCTCGAAGTAAAATCAGAAACAAACACTATTGGGATCGCTACCAGCATTCTCATGCAAATGATCAACTTACTTGTGGCGCTGAAATATGCAGGTTCAGGTAAAGTGTGATTCTGAAGATATCATTAGGCTCAAAGATTACTATAAACATGTTTTCATGAGCACTTGGAAATCATCTCTCATTTGTTGCAGGGATGATGCAGTTTTATTGTACGTGACATTCAGGTGAACACAATTGAGAATATATTTTTGCTACATATTAGACGAGCTGTCGATACATTACTATCAAGGTGCATTCTTGTGCAGTTACAGAATTCTTGAAATATTTAAATAACAAAAGCAGTCTTTTTTCATAAGTGCATTAGAAATACAGGAAGTGATTTAGGCCTAGATGTATCATCGTTCCCATTTGCGATTTCTTCATAGCGATTTTTACCGAATCGCTATTAAGAAATCGCAAAATGGGATGTATGTTTAAAATCGCTTTTTTTTTTGCGATTCCTTATTATTCCTAATTTGCGAATTCGCAAGTTGCAAATTCGCAAATAAGGAATAATTTCCCATTCATTCCTATGGGCCAGGAGGCCCATAGGAATGATTGTGAAATAATTCTCAAATTGCGAATTCGCAATTTGCTAATCGCAATTTGAGAATTATTGCAAGGGTGCAGGGGTGTCTCATGGACACCCTGCTGCACCCCTGAAACTTACATGTGTGTGCATATGGCCCACATACATTCCCTATGGGCATGTATGTGTGCCACATGCCACCTTCAAAATTGCTTAATTGTGAATTTTGAATGGAATTCGCAAATTAACACCAACCTGAAATTGATGTTAATTTGCGATTTCTTAACCTGAATTCGCAAATTGAAATTGCTTCATACATGGCATTTAAGGAATCGCAAAACTGCGATTCCTTAAATGCTTAAGCAAAATAAGGAATCGCAATTTTTTGCGATTCCTTATTTTGCTAATTTCTCATACATCCCAAAAGATGCAAAATGTCCGTTTGCGATTCGTTATGGCCGAAATTCTGCGAATTTCGGCCTTAACGAATCGCAAAAGGCTTGATACATCTAGGCCTTAGAGTTTGGCAGAGAGAGTACGCTGTCTCAATACATTAGACGCGGACGTGTGTCCACGATTCAGCCTACCCCAGCTCCATCGCCCTCAAAGCCATCCCACTTTAGAGTAGTCGATGGGAATTCTTTTTTGTTTTGCTGTCTGATACCCCGACGTTTTATGTTGAGGAACAGTAAAAGAAAAGAGTGACCCCCTAGGCCTTGGGGGAAAACTCCACTTGATGGGGGAAACTCCCATGCTATGGAGGTCATTAGTCCTGTTTAATTTTTCAAAAACATACAAACTCCTACATTAAAAAATGTTCAAAAACGTACAAACTCCTACATTGGATTTTTAAAAAAAAAATGAAAAGCTTTGTAAAACTTTGACGAGCAGCCATCCTGTTTGATAGCCCCGTATGTCATCGTTTTATGACATTGGCAGGAACTATTATGGAATGTAACTGGATCTCCACAGGGCTGTATGACTACGCTAGATTTGGATGGCAGAGGTCCCTCAAGATGGTGGGGGCGATTTCCTCAACTATCCTGAAGGAATACCTTTGCCCAAAATAGTCAAAATGAGCCTGAAAATGCCCTTTTGAGTCAGGTCATCATTGTGAATGAAGAATTTCTACATATATTTACATATCACCTTATATAAATCATACTCCAACCTGATGTTAAAATGAATTTGGTCAATATTATGCAATGATTTTGACCAAAAAGGCCTTCTAGCTTAAGTTTTTTTTTCTGTATGAAACAACATATGTTGTCCATACAGATGTGGACACTTCAACGAAATTGACCAACTGAACTACCGGAATCACTGAGGTGCCTAGCACATATGCTTCAGGATCTGAAGTTAGTCTTCAGACTCTTTTCAGCAAAATAAGAGCAATCGGTGATTCACTGTATTAATACTTTTTGATGACTAGAAATTGGGTATGTCAGAATACGAGCAGTTGATGAGAGACTCAACCACAAAATTATAAACATTATTGTGGATGTTTTCTCCACATTTTATGAGTGATTGAGGATTACCAATGGTAATAATACTCCTGTATGTACAACCCCACAGTTGACGAGAAGATCACCGCCGACCAGCTCACCACCGCCCTCAACCAGAACACCCCCGCCAACACAACGGACCCCAACGAAGCAGCCCACAACCTCACACAGTGGCTCACCAACTGCGCCGACGAACTCGCACCACTGAATAACTCACCCAGCAGACCCGGCAGCAGGAAAGCCTTGTGGTTTACCAAAGACCTCAAAAACTCCAAGAAAACCTGCCGCACCCTCGAGAAAGCCTGGCGCCACGACCAGACAGCAGAATACATGACCGCCCTCAAGAACGCCACCCGGAAACACCACCAGCTGATCCGAACTACCAAGAAGACAACATTCAAAGAACGACTGGACAACAACACCCACAACAGCAAGGAACTCTTCAGCATCGTTAAAGAGCTCTCCAACCCCAGCGCCTGCAACAATGACATCACACCCTTGCAAGACCTCTGCGACTCACTCGCTTCATTCTTCCACCGCAAGATCACCGACATACACAACAGCTTCGGCACGCTGACAAGGGACCCAACCAGCGCACCAGCGCCCTCCACCACCACCCTCTGTACCTGGACCCCGGTCAGCATCAAAGACACCACCCGCCTGATGAACACCATCCACTCCGGCTCCCCTACCGACCCCTGCCCACACCACATCTTCAACAAAGCCGACTCCATCATCGCACCCCAACTCCGGAACATCATCAACAGCTCCTTCGCGTCTGTCACCTTCCTGGAGAGTTGGAAACACGCAGAGTTGAGCGCCTTCCTGAAGAAACCCACCGCGGACCCCATGGACCTGAAGAACTTCCGCCCCATCTCGCTCCTCCCCTTCCCTGCCAAAGTCATCGAGAAGACCGCCAACAGACCACTCTCCGCCTTCCTCGAGACCAAGGGATCCCTCGACCCCTCACAGTCCGGGTTCTGAGCAAACCACAGCACCGAGACCGCCCTCATCGCAGCCACCGACGACATCAGGTCCCTGCTCAACAACAGGGAAACTGCGGCCCTCATCCTCCTGGACCTCTCAGCAGCCTTCGACACCGTATGCCACCGCACCCTGATACAGTGCCTCTGCAATACCGGAATCCAAGGAGCGGACCTGGAATGGATCATCTCGGAAGAACCCAGAGAGTCCGCCTCCCCCCGTTCTGCTCCGCATCCACTGAAGTCATCTGCGGCGTTCCACAAGGATCCTCACTCAGCCCCACCCTCTTCAACATCTACATTAGCCCTCTTGCAGCCATCAAACGCCAACACAACCTAAACATCATCTCATACGCCGACAACACCCAGCTGATCTTCTCCCTCACCAACGACCCCGCCACCGCTAAAGCCAACCTCCAGGAAGGAATGAAAGACGTCGCAGAATGGATGAAGATCAGCCGTCTGAAACTGAACTCAGACAAGATAGAAGTCCTCATCATCGGACCATCTCCCTCCGCCTGGGACGTCTCCTGGTGGCCCCCCGCCCTGGGCATCGCACCCAAGCCAACAGACCATGCACGCAACCTGGGCTTCATCCTGGACTCCTCCCTCATGATGACCAAGCAAGTCAATGCCGTCTCGTCATCCTGTTTCAACACCCTGCGCATGCTCCAAAAGATCTTCCGATGGATCCCCACCGAAACCAGGAAGACGGTCACCCAGGCCCTCGTCACCAGCCGTCTGGACTACGGGAACACCCTCTATGCTGGAATCACAGCCAAACTCCAGAAAAGACTCCAGTGCATTCAGAACGCCTCAGCACGACTAATCCTGGACATCCCTCATCACAGCCACATCTCTGCTCACCTGAAAGACCTGCACTGGCTCCCCGTCAACAAGAGGATCACGTTCAGACTCCTCACCCACGCACACAAGGCTCTCCACGACACGGGCCCGAAGTACCTCAACAACCGCCTCACATTCTACACACCCACCCGCCAGCTCCGATCCGCCAGCCTCGCCCTCGCCTCCCTCCCACGAATCCGCAAATCCACCAACGGAGGAAGATCCTTCTCCTACCTGGCAGCCAAGACACGGAACTCCCTCCCCACTCACATACAGCTGACCCTGGACCATCTCTCCTTCAGGAAACAACTCAAGACCTGGCTGTTCGAGCAGTAGCGACCCCCCCGGCCCCACTCAGCGCCTTGAGACCCTAACGGGTGAGTAGCGCGCTTTATAAATGCAGTTGATTGATTGATTGATTGATTGAGAAGTAGGTTACTGCCATGTTGCACAAATGTGTGCTCTGCGTTGGATTTCCTGAACTTAGAATCATTGTCTCTGCTGTAGTGTACTCTCTATCACTAAGTCACTGGGTGTTGGACTAATTGAAAACTTTCTATGAGTTATTGAAGTTATGTTATGTGTATCAGTAAAGCACACTATCACCCGCAAGGGTATGCTGAGGCTGACACAGAAGCTTAGGCCCAGAATAGCTTTGTTCATTCAGATCTATGATATGGAAAATAATTTAAGACCACTTGATTACAAGTCTAATTCTGTCTGTTCATATCTGCAGCCACATTGTCATGAGTCTGAAAGCTAAAGTTCTCCTCTGTAGGGAGTCATCTGATCGTGACACAAACTGATTGTGCACTTTAGAGATTAGGTTTCCGTCAAAGAAAGCAACATACTGAGAAAAGGAATCTTTAACAATGCTTTGTGAAAAAATAGTCCAGGAAAAGTCACTAGCTGTACACAGTGAGGAAGTAACATAAAACATCTCAGGATAAGACATAGCATAAGTACTGGTCCTCTTGGAGTCAGGCAGGTTATGAGAAAAGGCCAAAACATGACTTCTGTCCTAGGCTTCAGTTCTATCAGATCATTTTTTGTATCTCCCATCCATAGAAGAGAATAGTAGTACAGTCAGACCACAACAGCAACGATAGAGCTTTGTAGAGTAGAGATGCATAAGGAGGATTTTCATTAAGGATCTTGGGTATCATTACATCAAAGAGCAAAACACCTGTATAGGAAAATTAAACGTTTTGGTGGTTTTCACATTTCCTGACTGAACAGCTAGTTATGAATGTTGTATAAAAGGCAATCATCCAATGTGGGACATCGCATGGTGTCACACCACTCACGTATAGGACAAAAATCATGGCAAAGGGCTAAAAGGATAACAGGCAGTCATGTGACAAAGCTGCAAAATCAACAATAAATAAGGTTACCATGTGTCAGGCGACAACGCAGAAGCAGCTTTAAACTATACAGGTTTTAATGAAACTGATGAGAATGCTATAATCATTCCTCCAAATTTAAGGAGAGCCATCACTCTAAAACATATAAAACATGGCCTAACACCAAGAGATGGTAGAGCAGTTTTTGTGATAGAGGCACATGAATCTCACCAGACAGAGGTATTTTACTCATGGATATTATTCCCTGTAACTAAAATGTTTCACTTCTACAAAGAAGATGAACCACCAGAGGAATATAGGGGCATATTATCAAGCAGGGCGTTAAAAATGATCGCTGTTTTAGCGGCAAAAAACTGCTGCTGAAGTGGCAATAATGGGCTTGATAATATGGCCTTGTGAATTCCAATAGAAACCCATGTTCTGCTGTGAACATGGGCTTCTATTGGAATTATCAAGAGCATATTATCAAGCCCATTATCACCACTTTATCTGCAGTTTTCTGCCGGTAAAACAGCGAAAATTTTAACGCCCTGCTTGGTAATATGCCCCATATTCCCTTTGAGGATGTTGAAATTCCACTCACATACCAGGAGCATCAGCTCTGGTTTAAAGGCTCCCTAAAACATTAAAATCACATTATCAGACTCGGTCCACAAGGTAGACCAGCATCAACATGGCCGTTTTTAGCCGGGTATACACCACATCCTGACATTGAAGACATGTCAGACGTAGAATTACTCACTCAACTCAAAGAGTTGATCAAAATTTACAGACACTTGGTTCAATATGTCATGCGGACTCTCACAGTCCATCCACCATTAGTTATTCCACAACAAACATCTCACCAGGGGAATACACTAAAAATCACACCACAGACTTTACACGCAATCATGGGAAAATTGCCCACAAAACATGAACAAATTCCGTTCTGGATAGCTAAAAAAATTACTCAAATCAAAGCGGTATTTGCTAATACCAGCCCATATGAGAAACATAGAATTCTAACAATCTGTTCACCAATGGGGATAACACCACACCTGGAGGACTGCACCACTTGGAGGAGCCACCCTTGACCTGGTAGGTCGCTCCCCCTCTGCACAGCACCGCCTGTGTGTCCTGCCTGAGGTGGTAGCAAGAACAACTGCCCTAGAAGAGCGGGCACTGTTCCCAATAACCTGTGCGCGTGGGCGGCCGCGCACGTCTGTACTTTAAAGCGCGCAGTGCTGTGTGTGGAGCGCGCACACACAGCACATCAATCAACAACATTCAGCGCCGCTGCTTTTAAAAGCAGGCGGCGCGAAAGCAGTGTTTCTTTAATGTGTGCTTTCGTTTAAAGTACTCATGTTAATTGCAGCGCCATCACAAGCTGCAATTAACATGAAAACTTTAAACAAAATCAAACAATGTGACCATCATCCTGGAGCTGCGCTCTATTATGAAAAGAAAGTCAGCAACTCTACAAACACGGCGTGAAAAGCACACTTCGTGTTTGTACAGTTGCTGCATTTCTTTTCTTAACAGAGCTGGGGTGCAGGGTGATTGTGGGGCTTTGTTAACAATTTCAGGTTAATCACAGCCCCAGACGGGTGCTGTGATTAACCTGAAATCTTTAACAAAGCTCCACAATCACCCTGAACCCCAGCTCTGTTAAGAAAAGAAATGCAGCAACTGTACAAACAAGACGTGAAAAGCACATTTCTCTACTTACTACTTTCGGATTTTTTATTTTTTTTTGTGTTCGCAAGGGTTTCTGCCAGTTCGCAAGGGTTTTGTACCAGTTTGCAATTGCGAACTTACTTGTCGGCTCGCAACGGCCGCGACTATGTTGTTTCTATGTCTGGGTCATCATCACAGGTTCACAGCACCCTCAGTATCACCACTGCCACCCTCTGGTTCACCCATTTCACCCTCTGGTACATCACTGCCACCCTCTGGTTCATCACTGTAGATTATGGGGGGGGAAAGCAAGCACACCTGCCCTGCTTCAACTGACATGAATTAATTTGGGGTTGATTAATGTGTCACTGAATTTAAACTTCCAGTCTGGCACCTGCTTCCTTATCTGTAATTTGCTTTCTGTTGCAGTGTAATTTTTTTTCACAGGACCTTTGTGGCCTACTTGTAGCTATTCTATGAGCCTGGTGTGAGGGTTAGAGCAGGGTTATAGAATAGTTGAAAGTAGGCAACTGAACTCTGGAGGGGCCCCTCAGGAAGCACTACAGGGAATGGTTACTAATGATGAGTTTGAACTTTTGCACCTGCTGAGTGCTTTCAGTTTTGCAAAACTCGTTTTTCTGCAATTTCGCGGGATTCGCGGGGTGCGAATTTGCGCGAGATCGAATTCGGAAGCCGCAAATTCGTGCGAATATGCGATTTGTTTTTTTGCGTGCGGCGTGTTAGTTCGCAGGATTTGTGCGTTTTAGCGAGCCGCTTGTAGCGCAGCGGCGCAAAGTTACCCTCACGGTCAATCATGGGCGCGGCCATCTTGTTTGCATGACGTATTTCCGTTTCCGGGCGCGATGTGTAATCTCGCAAAGTGTGCGGCTCGCTAGTACAAGTTCGCGTGTGATCGCGAGGAAAATCTCGCGCGAACTTACCCACGCGGTCGTGAACGGGCGCGGCCATCTTGTTTCTCATTCATTGCTATGGTTTTGGGCATGCTTTCTGTATCCTCTCTGAATCTCTGCCATCCTTTGCTTGTTTGAAGTTTTTTAAAATCTATTTTACTTATTATCTATCCCTCTTTTTTTCTAGCTCTATATTTTTGTGTTTTCTGCTACTTTTGGTTAATTTTAAACTACTTTTTTAAACTCTTCTCTTTTCTTCTTCCCTATTCTATTTCTTCTTTATTATTTACCTTCCTTTCTGCCCAGACCATGGTAAAGGAAGCCGGGAAGCATCCTGAGAAGGGGAAGAGTCCTGCACCCCGTGCCCGGCTCCCGTGCGGGCGTTTGAGGGGGGAGCAGGTCACAGCCTGGGAGATCTTCAGCGCGGAGGAGGTGGCCGCACTAGTTTTTTATGTTCAGCGCCGCCTCCCCAGGACCATCATGGCAGGCGGCAAGATCTCTAGCGGGTATGGGATCCGGGAGCGCCGGAAGCGGTGGGAGAAGGTGTGCCGGGCCATGTACCAACACTCTCGGGTCCGGCACACCTACAACCAGGCCACCCACCGTTGGACGGATCTCCTGGACCGGGAACGTGACTTGATCGACCTGATCGGCCTTGAGATCCCCGGGCTTGGTGAGTAGTAGTATCTATTTCTTCACTACTCTGTTTTCTCCTGCTCTGTGTGTTATTATATTGCAAATTTTTGTTTTTCACCAAGAGCAATAATACTGCTGATTACATTGTAGGTAAATTATATTTCAAAATCTTCTGTGCATTTCAGGTGCACTGCTCTCCTGCTCAGTAGTGTTGCTACTATGCTTATTTGTTTTCGATTTTGTGTTCATTTCATTGGCCTGAGAAATTATGTATGAGTGTAGTTTAAAGAACTGCGTAATGCTAGACACTAAGGGTCAGATTTTTAATTACCGGCGCATCCCTGCAAAGTAGCAGGGATGCGCCAGTAATTGTGCGCCACGCCACCACCACCCATGGTGCGCCGTATTTACAATGCGACGCACCATGGGCCCAAAACGTCACCGAAGCGTTATACATCTGTGCCGTAAAGGCGGCGCATTGCTGGAGTTGCGTCGCAACGATGGCGCAGCTCCAGCAATGCTCTGGGGTGCCCTATCTCCCCAATGCTGGGTCAAGCCGTACGTCTTCTTCAAGCAGGCGCAGGGTTTGAGTCACGCATCATTGTCCTAAAAGTGACTGATTGAAATCTTGTAGATTTCCCTCAGCCACTTTTAGGATGCGTTCCGGTGCAGAAACGCCCTCCCTTGCGCCGGACCGCCCGCTGATGGCGCAGGGCTTTACAACGTGATGCATCTCCAGTCCCATATGCGTCACGTTGTTAATATGCGCCGCACCATGGCGCCTCTTTTGTTCTGCCACTGCGTCACAAAAGTCACGCAACAATGGAGCAAAAGAGCCACAAGGGGCTTGTAAATCTGCCTCTACAGACTCAAGTCCAGTCCTTCCTTTGTACACCTGGCAATAAGAAGAAATATTGGTGGTGGATTGATAGTTTGAGTATTTTAATGACTGGTTAATGTAGTAGGAAACTTTTTAGTGTTGTCGCTGATCTGCAATCACGTAGACTCTGTCTGTTACTCTGTGTGCTGCGGACTGCTGCCTGCCAGTCCTAGGCGAACCTTTTTAGTAGTTTGTTTAGTGAGTTATATAACTTTCCAAGTCGACGGTCTGCAAATCAAGCAATACTAATATCGTAATAGACCACATGAGATAGGTCAATATATCCCGTGGAATAGTTGTCTATTTTTTATTTTGCCAAAATATTTTGTTATTGTTCTTTTGAAATGTTTGATTTGGTTGACAAATATCATCCATGTTTTCTGGTCTTTCTTTCTTTCATGTTGTACATCAGCTCCCCCCAGATGCAAGAGGGCATTGTAGGAGGCTGCTGCTGCTGCTGAACAAGGCCTTGATCGGGCAGGCGAGGGCTCCTTTGCTGGCCCCGGTAAGTTAATTTTAATATAGAGTACCTATTTTTTCCTAGCGTTCCTCATTCAATTTTTTCTAAATCGTCTTTGATCATCTTGTAGACTGTATCTAAATTCTTATCCTGCCTCGAATATGACTCCCTGTGGTATTACTAGATTATTCTGATTATTCTGTCTGTGTAGCTAACTAAGATTGCACATTTGGCAAAAGGTGTAAAACGAAACTCCCATTCTAGTCAGCAATAGCTCTATGCACTGAGTGCAGTCCTCTGGGATTGTCCATAATGTCTTTTCAAGTCTTCTAAATGTTTATGGTTTGACAATTACCAACAATAAAAAGGTGAATGACCACCAAGAAAGTATAAGATACTACTTTACTTTTGGTTTGGATAGGAGGACAATCCATACTACTACTGTTGCAGGGACAAATCTGCACAAACAGAACTATGGACACTAAATAGTGCATTGTTTATCAATTATAATAGGAGTAGGTAGACTTTCCACATACCTCAGTGATATCAGACTTTGAAGAACCCCCAATCTCCTTACTGACTAGATAGTGTGGCAGAGTCAATTGGCTCCCAAATTTATCGATGATTGATCCCCAATGATGATTATCCAACGCAGGACAAGAGTACGGAGTCAGAGTCCAGAAGTGTCAGAGGCACGGACTCATGCTTGCAAATTGCAAAACCTTTTGCTCATTTACTCAAAAACCACAGAGTCTATTTAAGTTTTAAAGCTTTATTAAAAGTAAAAATATTTATTAAAATCAAACTTATCATAAAACATAAACGGTTGATTAAAAATGGAAAAGTGCTCATAGTGATTTTTTATTTCACACATTTATTGTGGGCGAGCCGAGCCCTCACCTGGTTTGAACTTTCATTTTTCTTTTTGGTGCTGAATCATTGGTCCTTCGTCCTAGTTATGATGATTTGTTCTTAGAAGTGAAGCTTTTGTCTGTTATGAGAAAAATGGTGCGTGTTAAAAAGCAAGCATTCATCAGTTGTGCCAAAAAGTGCAGCAAGACAACACCCTTCCCTGGAAAAAGGGACATTTTTACTTTAGAGTAGACAGTCACAAATGATTAGATTGGTTTCTGTATTCACATTTCTTCATTCCTAGACAAAATACTAGTGAGTGTTGTATGTCTATGACATCTAACATTCTTAAATGTACTTTGTAGGTGGAACATCTGGTGCTGGGCCCAGCGCGGAGGTGGAGGAGGAAAGCTCTGGGGAGGAGGCGGTGGAAGCGCCGGACCAAACTGCTGTGCGAGTTGCCACGGTAGTGGCGGGCAGTGGTAAGCTCTTATATTCCTTACTTATTGAGATTGCAGACTGCATAGTGTGCTGCTCCCCGTGAGAAAACGTAAGGTTTGTCCAGATGAGAGACATGAAGAAGAATGATTGACATTTAGGGGCCTATTATGATGGCGGACGGACCTGAGTCCGTCCGCCACCATAGAGTAGGAGGGACCATCCGCAGGGGCAGCGGCGGTCCCTCCGTGGTAATTAGGATGTGACCGCCACCCTTGAAGCAGCACCCTCCGCAATGATAAAAATGTAAGTTGTGCATTTGCATGCACAAAGCAGCAGGCACCGCATGGTGCCTGCCGCTTTGTGCAGGCAAATGCAGGGTGGTACCATAGGTAGCCCCCATGTGCACCCCCCACCCCCCTTCACCCCTGGGGGCCCGCAACGGGCCCCCAAACAAAAATCCGTATGCCTTTGCACGGCGGAAATGCCGCCGCGTAAAGGCATGTTCCTCCAGACATCCTAATATGGCTGGCGGTGTCTGATAGACACCGCCAGCCATGTTAGTGCTTTTCCGCCGCGGACGGGAGGCGACCGCAGCGGAAAAGCTGCAGACTGAAAAACGACCCCCCAGCCATCCTAATCTGGCGAGGGGTCTTTTTCAGTCCGCTGCGGATTTCCCGCATCCTCCGGGCTGGCGGTGAATTCCGCCGGCCCGGAGGATGTGGGAATTTCGCAATCCTAATCTGCCCCATAGTTTGAATGGATAGATGCCTGGATCATCGTACTATCTGACTCTTAGATAGCATATGTGTATCTAGAGAGAGTAGACGGTCACTGGAGGAACTAAGTATTACTTTGAAGAGCATGTAACACCGCACTCGCACGTCCGTCCCAGAGTAGGAAAGGCAAGGAAAAGAAGTTGTAATTTTGTCGGAATACTACCATGAATAGTAGCAGTAGTTTGTATTGCAAGCACAGCATATATCCGGCTATTACGATGGCCACTCACTACCTCTGTTAATAAGTTTAGTAGAACTCGATCATTCATGTGTGGATGTATCACTGTTCACTCAATAAAAAGCAAAGCACCTAAAGTCATCCCATATGTAAGCAAATACATACTATGTGCAGTGATAGATAATCAGATTATTTATCTTCTTCATCTTCCTTTTTTAGTATTCATTGGCATTGTAGGGTGAAAGTTAAATTAATTAAGCAAGCAATAGCCCTTGTAACAGAGTATTCTCAGTGCCACCCGTAATAGAAAAGTAAGAGCATCACCACCTTCATGTACTGGACTGGTACAGTAACGCAAGTCTGTCTCACTCATCATGGCGGGCATCTGTTTTTCTCGGGTGCAAGTTGACTACGCTGGCATTATGCCGGCTTGCAGAAGTTAATGTACCAATTATGCTAAACAAGAGAGAAGAAGAAGAATAAAACTGGTGTACTGTCATAGTCGACTCTAATGGAGTGAGTCCATAGTGCTTGTAGAATAGATTCTTTAAACTCCCACTAATGTTAGAGCAAGGGTGAAGAAGTGGGAGGTTAGATAGATACTGGCCACAATAGTTATGTACTGCACTTGCAAGTTGCTAGTTCTACTGTGACACAACTTTCTGCTGAATCAATTTGTGTTAATCTTAAAGAGCATTGGTTACAGACTATGTCTTTCTTTGTTCATATAGATGCTCCTTCCAAACCAACCTGGAAGGAGCTGGCTAGACGGGCCCGGCAACGGAGGCTGGAGGCCACTGTCGCTGAATATCGGCGGCTGGTGGCCCAGGAGGAGGGGGACCGCAGTCTACAACAACACCTACAAGCACAGCTGCATCCTCCTCCGCGCTCCCTGGGTTACCCAGTCAGCGCAGCAGGTTTCCAGCGGTACGGAGCCGGGGTACCGCAGCCACCTGCCACCGTCGAGCAGCAAAGAAATCAGCTGCCCCCCACAGCAGTTGCAAAAAACGGATCCACCGCCTTTCCCTGAGGGTTTCCTACCTCGAGCCGGAGCTGCTCAACACGAAAACCCTGCTCGAGACCCTCCGCAAGGAGCATTCCGACCTGGCCCGGAAAGTCAACAGCAGCAGCCAGCAGTAGGAGGAGACTGTCCCTTGCCCCTTTTTTAAAGACTTCTGGGGGGTGGGAATTGGGAGTTGGGTTTATTGGACTTTTCACGGACATTCGTTGGGGTTAGGGAGTGGGGGTGGGTTGGGTCTTGCGGGAGATTATTTTTGTCAGGGATAAATATACTTTAAACTTTATCTTAGCATACGTGTTTTTTTTTACTGCTTTTGAGGCTGGTGGGTGAAACTTAAGTGGCATCTTGATTCAAGTTGTGTAATTAATTGCCCAAATGTTTTCAAAACTAAGTGCCTTTCACAGAGTAAGTGAATTCAATAGTCCCAGGACTTTACTAGTACTAGCGTCAGTCTCTCGTCTCTCCTAATACTCCATTATAATTCCTCCCCCCAAACGCTTATCTTACCTGTAATTTGTGTTCAGAAATAGGGCTAGGCACAGGGCTGGCTGCACGGCAAATGGCGATTAAGGTTGGCAATCCTGGGCGGATGAAATGTCATCATTGCGTTGGTACTAGTGGTATTACCCAGTGGCAATTGCAGCATCTGAAAAAAAAGAAAATGAAACCTTGTTTGTCCTTACCGTAGCATTAGAATGGTACAATAGAGAATATAGCAGGTGACAGTACACTAGAACAGTGCCACAATGTAGCCTAACAAATGGTAAAGTATTCAAAGTATAACTAGTACTTGCATTGAATTTCTTTGACATTGGCTACTACTACAAGAAATAGTACCGAAGGTGAAGGACACAGCAGCGTAATAATTTGCCACGTCTAGGAGGAGGATGCTCTTGATGACCAATCAAGTTGATGGCGCACATGAAAATCTGCTTTCATTTGCCAATAGTGACTGAGTGTCAGGCTGAGTAAGAATAGAATATATCGTCGGATTCTTTCACCAGCCTGTTGCTATGACCTTATCCTCCCCAGCAAGTGTGTGGAATTATTGCTGTCATTTAGTCACACATCAATCAAAACCACAGAGCCCGGGGGAAGAGGGTTAGGGTTTGGAAAATGGATGGGAATGGGGGATTTTGGGAAAGTTTTGGTGAGAGAAGAAAAAAAAGCACAGCATGGACAAACAATAATTGAAGATAAAGAAATCTTTGGGTACAAAGCTAACCATAAATCTTTTAAGTGACATAAAGGAAGTGCATGCACTACTGCATGCATGGGTACTGAAAAGTAAGTAGTACTTTCGACAACCGTGAATGAAAGAATGAGACAGTACAGGGCTGCAGCGTTTTCACTTGCCTATCTCTGCACTCAGAGAAACACTTCTTACATTAAATTAGGTTTAAAAATAGCAGAAGTAAAACCTATAGAATGGCTGTAGGGATGAATTTAGAAGCAGAGATCAAAGAAATGCAGAGTCACACTCATAGAAGTTCACAGCAATAACATTACTTAAAAGATAATTAGAAAAGAACGGATACTGTATCTGTATGTTGTTGTAGTTGTCCCGTTGAATTTGGTAAGTTGCGTGCATCAAACCATTCCTCTTATTAGCGGGACTCCTCCATTCCAGCTGACGCTCCGTCCATCAATGTTGGTGACCGAAGACACCCTGTCCACTGCCTGCCTGGCGGATGCTGAATTGCGGCTCAATAATGTGAAGCCTGACTTCATCCTTTTTTTTCCCATTGCACAGACTGAAACTCGGCCTGTAATTATTGATGGAAAAACAGGAAGTGATATTAGAACACCACTGACAAATAAATATAAGGTATGTACGCTGTGTAGTGCAAAAAGTCACACTTTGAGATTCCTAATAGACAGTAGAATATTTTTGAAAGTGCGTACTCTGTCTGAGTCTCCTTTTGAAGGATAAATAAGTATGGGCAAATTAATTTAGCGGATTTTTCCCCTCAAGCTAGGTGTACTGTAAACTGTGTTTTAGAACAAAATTAGACCTTCCCAGCAGTGCTCCCAGACCCTTACTAAACCCAGTCGCAGAAATGTAGAAGACCCCCAATCAGATCTCAAAAAACGAGGCCTAGTAGAAAAATGGTGACAAAACGTACTTTGAAAGTAAAGTAGGCCCAAATCCCCCCTTTCCCACCGTGGATTGTATTCAAACGACTTGCAAGCAAGCAAAAGTATCCATACCCAGCATCGCTCCAAGACTCACAACCCCCCCACACAAACAGCCCCCCGCCCAAACACATGCAATACAATACTGCTAACCCTAACGAGCCCTAAGTTAAGAATAGTGGCTAGGCCAAATCCCCCCTTTCCCACCATGGATTTTCTTCAACCACTTGCAACCAAGATTACACATTCCCACGAGTAAGACCCCAGAACCCAGTTGCAAAAATCTAGAACACCCCCAAACACATGGAATACTGCTGCTAGTGCTAACCCTAACGAACCCTAAGTTACAAAAAATGCCAAAAGGCTTTTCAGCATGGATTTTATCAAAACCACTTTTATCCGGTATTAGACATTCCCAGCAATGCCCCAAGACCCGCCAACCCACCCCCAAAAAAGCACAACACCCCCAAACAGCCAAAAAGCAAAAATGGAAAATCTCATACTTACAATATTTTTCGGCCTTCTTTCAATTCTGTCCAAACGCGCTGTGCAGCTAGGCCATAACTCCTGTTTTCCACCATGGATTTCCTGAAAAGCAAATGCAATCAAAATTAGACTGTGCCAGCAGTGCTCCCAGACCCCAAAACCCACCCACAAACACCCGGAACACCGCCAAAGAGCACCTGAATGACAAGCAAGTCAGCAAAAACGCAAAAAACATTCGCCTCCAATTGGTCCAAACCAGTTTTATTGGTATTAGACCTTCCCAGCAATGGCCACAGAGCCGTCAACCCAGGCGCAAACAAGTAGAGGACACCCAAACAGCCAAAAAGCAAACGTACAAAAATGGGGACTTAGTCATTTTCAGGGCAATTTCCAAAATCACTCTACGCGCTCTCTGCAGCTAGGCCCTAACTCCCCTCTGCCACCATGGATTTGCTTCAAACCTCTTGCAATCAAAAGTTTCCATACCCAGCAGTGCTCCCAGACCCCGAAACCCACCCACAAACACCAGGAGGCCCCGATACAGGCCTCCTAAAACATGATAGTGAGCAAAAAGGTCCAAACCAGTTTTATCCGGTATTAGACCTTCCCAGCAATGCCCCAAGACCCGCCAACCCACCCGCAAAAAAGCACAACACCCCCAAACAGCCAAAAAGCAAAAATGGAAAATCTCTTACTTACAATATTTTTAGGCCTTCTGTCCAAACGCGCTGTGCAGCTAGGTCATGACTCCACTTTTCCACCATGGATGTCCTAGAAAACAAATGCAATCAACATTAGACTGTGCCAGCAGTGCTCCCAGACCCCGAAACCCACCCACAAACACCAGGAAGGCCCCCAAACAGGCCCCAGAAAACATTATAGTGAGCAAAAAGGCAAAAACGTTTTCAAGTCTGATTTGTCCAAACCACTTTTATCCGATATTAGACCTTCCCAGCAATGCCCCAAGACCCGCCAACCCACACGCAAAAAAGCACAACACCACCAAACAGGCAAAAAGCAAAAATGGAAAATCTCATGCTTACAATATTTTTCAGCCTTCTGTCCAAACGCGCTGTGCAGCTAGGTCATTACTCCACTTTTCCACCATGGATGTCCTAGAAAACAAATGCAATCATCATTAGACTGTGCCAGCAGTGCTCCCAGACCCCGAAACCGACCCACAAACACCAGGAAGCCCCCCCAACAGGCCCCAGAAAACATGATAGTGAGCAAAAAGGCAAAAAAGTTTTCAAGTCTGATTTTGTCCAAACCACTTTTATCCGGTATTAGACCTTCCCAGCAATGCCCCAAGACCCGCCAACTCACCCTCAAAGAAGTAGAACACCCCCACAAGTGCAGAGTCGTTCTTCATTGGGCGTAATCCAGCCCTCTGCTTTGAGGGAAATAGGAGTCTGGAGGAGGAGGATAGCGGAGCATGTTCTTGTGAACTTGTGAACCTGAGGAATGCAGACTGTGGCACCTTCAAATCAATAAGCAAATAAGTGAAGACAGTTCTGCTGATGGGCTTGTTTTTGTGATTAGGTGATTAAGTTTTTATTTATATTAACTGTGCAAAACAAAGAAAGACAGACACACAGGAATAAAAGTGAATAAGGACGAAAAAGAAAGTTATTGATTCATTGGCTCATTTTCAAGGCTTGGTGTCAGGGAATAAGAGTTCGTCCTCATACTCTGCGAACTCAGGCGGGAGTAGGTCACCTAACAGAGAAGAAATTCCCTCATCTAAGTTGCTGTCCTCCTCGTCTTCTTCCGGCGTGTATTCTCGTACTTTGTAATCTGGTGTTATGAGGTGCTGATTCATCTTGATCATTGTTAACCTCTCCACATTTTTGGGCGAGAGGCGGGTCCTTCTGCAAGTTACAATGCCACCAGCAGCACTGAAAACACGTTCAGAAGACATGCTTGCGAGTGAACAAGACAAGCAGTTTATAGCCAGGTTGGAGATCTCTGGCCACAATTCTTTTTTCCCATGCCAATATGCCAATGGGTCAGTATCAACATAGACCTCTGTTGAGTCATTCAGATAGTCCTGCACCATCGACTCAAGGTTCTCCACGGTTCCTCCACTTTGCTTACTTTTTGCTGGGACCTTTTGAGAAGCAAACCCAAGCTGAGTTAGCCAATCCTCTTCTTCACCCAATGTTACTATTGTGTCTGGTGCAGATGATCCGGTTGCCGGTGTCTTTAACGGCTGAGAAGTCACTTCTGCCACAGCCACAGGTGCAGAAGTGAATTCTTTTGACTGGGGATGGCCTGCTGATGCTGATGTACTGCCTTTTCCTTCAATTTTCTGCCGTTCTCTTTCAAACCTCATGGCTGACACAGCGAGCCAATGTTTGTACATTAAAACTTGTGTGTCACCAAAAGCAAAGAATGTTCTGCCTGCCAGTGCCTTTTTGTAGCATGGGTCTAGAATAGTAGCACAAATGTAATGCTGTTCTGAGTGGATCATTTGAAGACGTTCATCGCCAAGTAGGCGCTGTAATAATTTCTCCGCCAAAACAAAAGCTTCTTGCTTTTCTTCATCTTTTTCAAACATAGAAGACACCGTCTTCAGTTGGTGCTCTAGCATGCGCAACAATGGGATAGCTTTTCCTAAATTACAGTCCTCCCTGCTGACTGCACGCATGAAGACCTCAAAAGGACAAAGCATGTCTGTCAGGCTTTTAACTAGCTCCCATTGTGCCGTATTTAGCCTCAGGTCCTTCAGAGCTGTACCCAGTGTTAAGAAATACTGATCGAGTACCGTAAACTGCTCATACAAACGCTCAAGCATGTAGAAGGTTGAATTCCAACGTGTTGGCACCTCCTGGATGAGTGCTTTCACTGGCATTGGACGTTCATGTAGCAGGCCCCTCAGATGCTTCCAGCCTTAAAAGAATGGCTGAAATGGTTGCACATTCTTCGGCAGGTGGTCACTAACTCGCACACTGGACTTTCTTCACTCAATAATTTTTTAACAACCAGGTTTATACAGTGCGCCAAACACGGCACTCTGAAATATTTACCCAGCTCCATGGCCTTAACTACATTGGCGCCATTATCCGTGGAAACATAACCAATCTTGCGTTTTTTTGGGGACAGCCATTGAAAGACCTTTGTGTTAAACTCCTTCAAAATGTTTTCTCCTGTATGACTTGTCTCCATGCCAAACATGGCTAGTGTTGCATGTTTCCGAGCAGCTTTAAAAACATTTTACGGGTCAACACCTGCCCTTAGCTTTGCTGTAACTCCTGAAAAAGAGACAGTGTGCAGTGATGCACATGTAATCAGTGCCTGCGCCACTGGTCCACATGTCTGTTGTCCGATGTATAGTGTGAACAGCACTCTTCTGCAAAGCTGCCCCAATCACCTCCAGCACATCTTCATGTAGTGCTGGAACCGTAACTCTGGCAAAATAGAACCGGCTAGGAACCTTCCATTTAGGGCTGAGCGTTGCCACTCATTCTAGAAAACCAACCCCTTCCACAAAAGAAAAAGGGAGAATGTCCAGAGCTAGCATTTTAGCCAGCTTAGTGTTATACAGACGCGTCAGTTGGTGGTTGCGATCAAATGGTGCTTCTGAAAACAACATGCTTCTAATGGTGGGCTGGACCATTTTACGGGATGATGATGACTTCTTCAACCCAGTTACGCTCGGTGATGATGAACTTTTTCGCATTGGTGTCTCACTCTCTCCCACACTCTTAGTGTGGCTCACAGGGGGTGTGCTGCTGACAGGGGTACTGGGTGTAAGTGAAGTGTTTGACGCTTCTTCCTCCTCGTCATCATCAGATGAAACTTCAACGTATACAGTTTGTTGACTTCCAATTCGGGCTTCCTTGATCTCCTTTAGCTGCGCAAACCATTGGACAGTGTGCTGTCTCCCAAGATGTCCTCTCTGTCCTCCGGTACCATAGTTGGTACCAAACTTACCACGACTAACTGCAAGCTTACAAATGCTACAAATGGCTATGTTTTCCCTTTTTGGGCAAACACTAAAGAAGTCCCAAACTGCAGACTTGAAATGTCTGTGGGGGCGGAGGAGGCGATACTGGTGGTGGTCATGCTGCTAATGCCAGATGAAGTGGAGGATGTGTGTTGCCGAACTTTACTACGTTGTGCACTTGCACCACCACTAATTGAGGTTAAGGTGGATGGAGGTCCCTTCTGGCGAGAAAGAAATATGGAAGCGGTAGGTGGTGGTGTACTACTTAACTCCAATGATGGTGTTCCCATTGCCTCCTCGTCAACAACATCACGCTCAGCAGCTTTTCGGGCTAGGGTCAAAATGTTTGTTTGCTGCATGCCCGTCGAGGCTGGAGTGGCGTGTGCGATGATTGCGTCGTCGTCGTGAGAGTTTTCATCAGCAGGAGTAGTAGACGCCACTTCTTCTTCAGCACCACACTCCATAAGTACGAGAGTATCGGGGACCTTCCTTTTACGCTTAGCTACCTTTATCAGATCATGGTGTGCCTCACTCTCAGACGGCAGTGGTGGTTCCCAAGTTTGATCCATATCATCAGAAGGAGGTGGGCTTGAAGAAGATGTAGACACCATTCTTGATCTTTTCCTTGCTAGGGATGTGGAAGACAATGAATGATCAGGAGGAGTGGCTTCCTCAAATGATACCTCAGCTTGAATGTCGATTTCCTGATGTGCCCCTACTTCGGAAGGAACAACTACTGTGGGCACTTGTGCCCCTCCATGCACCTCTGCTTGCGCATCTCCTTGCGCTGCCTCTCCTTCCACATGTACTTGGGCTTGTACTTGCACATGTGGTTGTTGTTGCGGCTGTGGTTGTTCAACACTCGTCAGATGAGTTACACAAACCTGTGTTGATTGAGGGACATTGCTGCTACTTTCTTGCGATGAGCCAACATCACTGGTCGATGGTGATTGAACAACTAGACTGGCTGCCTCAGCAGCACTCAAGGGCTTGGACTTAAGTTGGCGTGGTGATGGTGGCACTGAGCCCAATGGAGCGGGGGTGCTGCATCCCAGTTTGGTCCTCAGCAGATCCCGCTGCTGCTGCAGGCGTACTTTTTTTTTTATTCCCAAAAAATGTGGCGGGCGGCACACCAGTCTCCTTGGTAACTTGCTTCTTTTGCTCCTTACTGGCAACTTTCTTGCTGGAGGAGCTACGGGGAACTTTTTTTGGGGCCATCTTCTTCAGAGGTCAGAACAGCAGGCCGCAGTTGCACGAGTTGCAGAGTTGTCTGTGGCCAGACGTGACGTCGCGTGACGTTATGCTGCACACTCAAACCGCTGCAGGACTTCTTCCTGGCAGTGGTGGTTCTCTTGAGTCTTGTGCACCTAAAAGCAATGGAAGACAAAGGAACATCAGTTATACACCCCAAAAAGCCGAAAAACACATAAAAATCAGCACAATCCCATGCCATCCATGCCCTCAATGATGCTTAAATTCAAGACACCCCACAAAAAGACTAGGCCCATGCACCACTCACTACCCCTGGGCATGAAGGATGAAAGCTAGGCAAAATTGGTTGAAAGCCTGAGAACACTGCCTGCCTTCAAAATGGCCCCTTGCCAGGGCCTGTCTATAGCAGCACTCAAAATGGCCCCCACCCACATGGCCAGTCCCCAACAGCAGCCAAAAAAATCGAAAAACACACAAAAATCAGCACAATCCCATGCCATCCATGCCCTCCATGATGTTTACATTAAAGAGACCTCACACAAAGACTCAGTCCATGCACCACTCACTAGCCCTGGGGAAAAGGCCCCACAACAGCAAAACAATAAAAAAAAACCAAAAAATCAGCACAATGCCATGCCATCCATGCCCTCAATGATGTTTAAATTCAAGACACCCCACAGAAAGACTAGGCCCATGCACCACTAACTAGCCCTAGGCAAAAGGCCCAACCAGCAGCCTAAAAAATCGAAAAACACACAAAAATCAGCACAATCCCATGCCATCCATGCCCTCAATGATGTTTAAATTCAAGACACCTAACAGAAAGACTAGGCCCATGCACCACTCACTAGCCCTGGGCAAAAGGGCCCTACCAGCAGCCAAATAAATCGAAAAACACACAAAAATCAGCACAATCCCATGCCATCCATGCCCTCAATGATGTTTAAATTCAGGACACCCCACAGAAAGACTAGGCCCATGCACCACTCACTACCCCTGGGCATAAAGGATGAAAGCTAGGCAAAATGGGTGCAGGCCTGAGAACACTGCCTAACTTCAAAATGGCCCCTTGTCCCCCTGCACGTAGCCAGGGCCTGTCTGTACCAGCACTCAAAATGGCCCCCACCCACATGGCCAGTCCCAAACAGCACAACTCACTAGCCCTGGGCAAAAGGCCCCAACAGCAGCCCATAAAATCGAAAAACACACAAAAATCAGCACAATCCCATGCCATCCATGCCCTCCATGATGTTTACATTAAAGAGACCCCATAGAAAGACTCAGTCCATGCACCACTCACTAGTCACTACCCCAGGGCAAAAGGCCCCAACAACAGCCCAAAAATCGAAAATTCCAAAATTGTAGTTGCAGCAACTGTAATGCCCCAAACAAACTTACTTGTGAAATTTCGAATCCAAAAGTGATCCAAAGAAAGTCAAAAAGGCCTCAAATCCAAATATCCAGCAGCATCCACAAAAAGTAATCCTTCCAGGTCAAGATCCAAATGAAAGTTACCAGCACATGAAGAAATCACTGGAAGGAGCCTGCTGGACAGGAACAGGAAGTTGGAGACTGTGGGGCACTTCCTTCCTCCCCCCCCCCCCAAGATGGACTCCTTGCAAAAAAAAGTGCAAGCAAATGTCAACCTGAGGAGTTATTCTGATAAAAATCATAATTTTCAGAAGGTTTATGCTGCTTGCTAGTGGATTTCTTGTGCAGAATTGCAAATTTTGTAATGTCGCGAGTGCGAGATTGTTGCTGCCCACCGCATCTACGTGTTCGCAATTGCATACTCCCGCGATACATGATCACGGCGTATCTCGCGTTGACAAACTCTTGCTGTGCAAGGTGGCAAGCTGCGATGACGTAATCGCGGTCGCCAAACTCCCGCGGGATCCCGCAGAAAGATCCAAAATGGCGCAGCACTCGCAAAATATCGAGAAAAACAACTCGGCAAACGCTGAATGACAGTAAGTGAACGCCGCGTGCCGCAATATTGTGTCACCAAGCAAAAAAATCAGTCGCGTGCGAATTAGCGGATTTTCTGCAAATTCGCGAGAGTTCGCGGATTGCGAATTTACCAAAAATCCGCAAAATCCGCGAGCGGAACGGATTTTACGTCCATGCTTATACTTAATAGAGCGCAGCTGAGGGTGATTTAAACCTTTCTGTGCTTGGAATAGTGTGCCACCCCACTCGTATTTTACCGTTTCTGTCATTGCATCCCACAAAGATGTGCTTAAACTGCCTATAATATTCATATCTTTTCAGATCATTTTCGGGAAATTGTCTAAAAATGTAATGCTGAGGTGCGATGTTTCAAAGTTTTATAGGAAAAATGACCTATAAGACTAAGCCATTTCGATCAATATTTTTACCTTGATGAAATCGGGCTTTCTTTCTCCAATTCGACTATTATGACCCACCACACTTTAATGTTCACCCAGTTTTCTGTGTGGACAGGCAGCCTTGCTGAAAGACCTGTAGGTCCTGGGTGATGAGGGACATTAGGTTAATATGAATAAATGGGCATGATGACTGATGGACCCAAGAAGTAAATAAAGGCATACAATACAGAGAAACTGGGGCAAATGTTGGGAATCAGTTGGTGTTCAAGGTCAACTAGGGAGTACTGATTTGTCTAAGGAGGAAGAATATATTACACAGCGATTATGTCGAAGGTAAGTACAATGTCGTTCGCATTACAAAGGGGTCGCTCATTCACTACACTGCCTTCTTGTTAACTTTCAAGGGTGTCCCTGGTGTTTTTACCCAGGCATCACGCCAGGCTTTAGGTTCTCTAAGTTTCAATATTTTCACATGAACCAGAACGGTTCACACAAGTGTCTGGAGGTGAATTGGATTAGCAGATGGTATTTAAACTATGTCAGACGTGCGTCCACTGCACGTTCCACACCAGCTATCGCGACCCGGGTACACACAGAACGTGCCCTTGTGAGAAGGATGAAGCATCTTGACCTTCACGTTAATGACCTTCTCACGGAAGCCGCCGGGGCTCTAAACACAGGCTTGCCTTCCGTACCGGCGCATCGTCCTACAACAACTCTGCATCAGACCTCGGTGGGCTTCAACTTGTAACAAACCCTCAGACAGAAAAAACACACAAAATAGATTATTTTAATATTTTCTTTTTTAGCGCATTACAATGGTTAAGGTGGGTAAAATGATTACCATTCAGTTTATTAGAATTTCAAAAGCCACTTCTTATACCAAGTCATGTTTGCATTCTTGCGCCACCGGCGCATCATTTTAAAATATGGGAAAAAGTGGCATATGAGTGGCGCAAGGGCCTTGTAAATAATCCCTTAAGTTTGTTAGATACCTCACATGGACGTCTGCAGAAATATTTTCAGGGGTAGCATAATTAAATTTAATCAAACTTGTTCTGCCGGTATTATACCCCCAGTGCGATCCTGAAATGTTGTTAATGGGCAAGTGAAAAATCCACGATCCATTGGGTTGGGAGGGAGGAAGCTCCCTCCCTTCCAGACGCCCATGATATGTGACTAAACTGAGCACTCACTGCAGCCTAATCATTAAGATATTTTAAGCTGCAAGCGTCAGCTGAAAATGCTTTACGTACACCTGCGAGGAATTGACAAAGAGATTCTAGGCAGACGTATGTGCTATTATAAAGCCTGGTTTGCACTAGAAGTTTGGGAATGCCCACAATCTTAAACCCCAGACGGGTGCTGTGATTAACCTGAAATCTTTAACAAAGACCCACAATCACCCTGCAGCCCAGCTCTGTTAAGAAAAGAAATGCAGCAACGGGATAATCTGACCGCTTTTAGGCGTGCTATCAAAACCTTCCTGTTCTCTGTACCTGGTTAGCCGTCTTTTTCCTCTTCCTGCGTATTATGTTTTAGTACCTGTTCAAGCGCTAGGACGCCCCTTTGCTGGGGCAGCTGTGCGCTGTATAAATATTATTAACATAACATAACATAACATAACATAACATAACATAACATAACATAACTCTACAAACACGACGTGAAAAGCACACGTCGTGTTTGTAGACTTGCTGAATTTCTCTACTTAATAGAGCATAGCTGAGGGGTGATTTACACCTTTCTGTGCTTGGCATAGTGTGCTACTCTACACGTTTTTTACCGTTTCTGTCATTGAATCCAGATATATGATACAACAAATAACATCATGCACATATGGGCTCACAGGACAGCATGCCAGCAAAGACCAGCCTATCGGTGCTGCTTTCTTACCAAGTTTGGCTCTTGGCTTTTCTCTCAGCTATCATGGACAGGTTCTAAAGACCAATTAATGGGCCACAGATCGGTGTGCCTTCATTAATCTTGTGCATCATGCTTCCCAGAGAAGAAATCCAGTTAATAAATTGCACAGGTTACCAACAAGCCGCATTCTTTCGTTTACAATTTTCTCACCATGTACTTGTTGAAATGTTATTTGTTAACAACAAAGGGCTGGGAAGAGGTCCAAGTTATATTTTCTTATTAATGCTGATAGTCAGATTTGCCTCAAGTTCCATTGACAGGTATACATTTGCCTAGTACACTTTTTAATTGTTTGTGCTCCTCCCACCGCCTGTTGAGCAACCTGTTGTGAAAGATCGGGAAAACAACTTGGTGTTCTGTCTCCTGTAATTTACGTAAGAGCGCACTCGTAATATTTGTGTATCTTGGCTCATGTTTCAAGAATTTGTTTTAGCAAAGCATATACCTTACTTTGGCAACCGGGACCAACGTTGGTGAAATAACGCTGTAATGTTTATGTGTGTGTGGAGCACAATAGACAGCTCTTCATCACAAGTGTGTCTTATTACTGGGCTTTCCAGTGTATGACCCAATCAGAGTCGGTAATAAAATGCAGTTGCTTACGAGAATTGAATAGTAAATCGGGTCCTTTGTATCTGCAGGGAGATAGTATAATCTTTTTTTCCTGGGAGTGCTCCCATATGAATGAATTTCTCTGACCCTTATAAAGACTTGCTCTTAACCATGTGCTTTTCTTGCTGTTTCGATTGAGCTTTTGTTGTCTTAAAAATTAGTAAAATGTTCAAGTGAAGATATCTTGGTCAAACTGCCTTTAAACTGCTGGGGCGGAGAGGATGTAGCCTTATGGCTAGAGCGGTCTACTTTGAAGCTGGGGAACCAGGTTCGAGTCTCAACAACGATTATGGGCAAATCACTTCATCTACCCATGCCTAACAAAAATATGTCCTTCTGTAACGAAACTGGTGCTCATGTAAAGCGCTCTGATACCCGATGTCTCGGGTCTAGTTCGAGCTATATAAAACTCTTAAAATAAATAAATCATACCTACAAGTAAGAACTATTGACTTTGTCAATGGTTGTTAGTTGCATAAGATAAATAAGCAGCAACTATGACCTGTGTGTAATATTGAAAAGGCTTCAACCTAAAGCCCTGGTGACACCACAACAATGTTGCTGCCCCTGAGTTTCAAAAAGAGTTAGTGAAGAGAATACTCCAGACAGATGGATCAGTCATTTACACACTTGCGGCTGCTATGTGCTCAGACCTGCATCTTGGCAAGATTAAAAATCTTGGCAAGGCCTAACCAACCTTCCACCCTTCTTAGCTTGCCCAGGTGAGCACGGTTACATAGAGCGCGCATTTAGAAATGACAAGATGGCGAAAAAGGCTCCTTATAGATCACCCCAACATCAATATGCAGAGACGCTACTTCTGAAACATTGCCATACCACACTTGCTGTCTTCTCTGACATATCTTTTGTCCTTTTTTCTTCCACTCCCCAGCTGCTCTCGCCATGTCCTTCTCTTCTTTTTCTTCTTCCTCATATCAGTCCAGATCCACGTTTACCCACTTCCCCCTTCTCCCCATCCCATTCTTGTCTCCATTTCCACTCTCACTGCCTGTTCTTTGCTTTCTCTCTTACCGGTTTTCCATTCTCCTTTCTCCCTCCCAGTTCTCCAAAGCCTCTGGCTACCTTTCTTTCTGTCCCTCTCTTACCAATTTCTCCATTACCCCTTCCCCATTTCTCGTCTTTGCGCCCTGACTTTTTTCTACTTTGTTCCTCTCTCTACCACTAAATCCTATTACTCACGAGTCTCCTCTCCTTTTCCTTCAGGCTATGTTACAATTTGAAAAACACAGACTGGTGGCCTTTAGGGTCCCGGCTTGGGATACGCTGAGCAAGATAGCGACTAGTATTAAATCTGGCTTGTCTAAAGATCCTGCGCCGGCTAAAGTTTTAAGGGGTAGCACTGAGACTTTGGAGCCATATATCAGACACTTGTTAGAACTCTCCTTTAGCTCAGGTAGGGTGACGAAAACACCGAAGGAGGCAATGGTGCTCCCTTTGAAAAAAAAGCCGAACATCAGTATGGAGCAGTTAGACAACCTGCGCCCCATCTCGCTATTACCCTACTTTGCCAAGATTGCGGAGAAAGCTGTTAATCAACAACTGACAGTCCATATTGACACTCATAAGCTGCTCCATCCCACGCAATCTGGCTTCCATGCACTCCACTCGACGGAGTCAGCTCTGCTCTTCTCCACAGAGACTCTACGTAGACACGTGGATGAGGGTCAAATGGCGGCACCCATTTTACCTGACTTAAGTGCTGCATTTGACACTGTAGCGCATCACACTTTGCTGCAGGGTCTGAATAGGGGAGGAGTGGCTGGTAAGGCGTGGGAATGGCTGGAATCCTTTCTTCATGATCGTAGTTTCCAAGTAGCACAGGGACCATATAGGTCAAAAGCTATAAGCCTGAAGCAAGGGTTCCATCAATGGTCCTGCCTTACCCCGAGCCTTTTTAATCTTTATGTGGCGCCCGTGGCAGAGATTACTGATAAATATGGGGTGGAAGTTTTGTCATATGCAGACGACACTCATCTGGTTGTGGCTTTGGCACAGCCAGCTGAGAGTGCAGCCAGTAATTTCACCTCTTGTTTACAAGAACTAGCGGTTTGGATGGCTAGCAACGGTCTACGATTGAACTGTGATAAAACCAAGGTGCTGATTGTTGGGAATGCGCCGTCAGTATGGACTTCGGCGTGGTGGCCTCAGACGCTTGGCCCTCTACCCTCACCCAGTGAACAAGTCAGGAATCTGGGGGTATGGATTGACTCTAAAACCTCATTCGAGTACCACACTAGATGAGTTGCAGGCACCTGTTTTGGCATCTTGCGGGGCCTCAGGAAGACTTTGGATCAACAGCTAGGAAACCCTTATTCCATGCCTTGGTCACTTCGAGGCTGGACTATGGTAATGCCCTCTATTTGGGAGCAAATGTGAGGTGCATCCAGAGGCTTCAGCGCATACAGAATGCGGTAGCTCATCTGGTGTTGATGCTGCCAAAGACAGCTCCCTCTATGAAAGCTCAGGAGACGCTACACTAGCTGCCAGTGAAAGAACGGGTGCAGTTCAAAGCCCTATGTGTGAGTCATCAATGTCGTTCGCATTACAAAGGGGTCGCTCATTCACTACACTGCCTTCTTGTTAACTTTCAAGGGTGTCCCTGGTGTTTTTACCCAGGCATCACGCCAGGCTTTAGGTTCTCTAAGTTTCAATATTTTCACATGAACCAGAACGGTTCACACAAGTGTCTGGAGGTGAATTGTATTAGCAGATGGTATTTAAACTATGGCAGACGTGCGTCCACTGCACGTTCCACACCAGCTATCGCAACCCGGGTACACACAGAACGTGCCCTTGTGAGAAGGAGGAAGCATCTTGACCTTCACGTTAATGACCTTCTCACGGAAGCCGCCAGGGCTCTAAACACAGGCATGCCTTCCGTACCGGCGCATCGTCCTACAACAACTCTGCATCAGACCTCGGTGGGCTTCAACTTGTAACGAACCCTCAGACAGAAAAAACACACAAAATAGATTATTTTAATATTTTCTTTTTTAGCGCATTACAATGGTTGAGGTGGGCAAATTGATTACCATTCAGTTTATTAGAATTTCAAAAGCCACTTCTTATACCAAGTCATGTTTGCATTCTTGCGCCACCGGGGCATCATTTTAAAATATGGGAAAAAGTGGCATATGAGTGGCGCAAGGGCCTTGTAAATAATCCCTTAAGTTTGTTAGATACCTCACATGGACGTCTGCAGAAATATTTTCAGGGGTAGCATAATTAAATTTAATCAAACTTGTTCTGCCGGTATTATACCCCCAGTGCGATCCTGAAATGTTGTTAATGGGCAAGTGAAAAATCCACGATCCATTGGGTTGGGAGGGAGAAAGCTCCTTCCCTTCCAGACGCCCATGATATATGACTAGACTGAGCACTCACTGCAGCCTAATCATTAAGATATTTTAAGCTGCAAGCGTCAGCTGAAAATGCTTTACTTACACCTGCGAGGAATTGACAAAGAGATTCTAGGCAGACGTATGTGCTATTATAATGCCTGGTTTGCACTAGAAGTTTGGAAATGCCCACAATATTAAACCCCAGACGGGTGCTGTGATTAACCTGAAATCTTTAACAAAGACCCACAATCACCGTGCAGCCCAGCTCTGTTAAAAAAAGAAATGCAGCAACTGGATAATCTGACCGCTTTTAGGCGTGCTATCAAAACCTTCCTGTTCTCTGTACCTGGTTAGCCGTCTTTTTCCTCTTCCTGCGTGTTATGTTTTAGTACCTGTTCAAGGGCTAGGACGCCCCTTTGCTGGGGCAGCTGTGCGCTGTATAAATATTATTAACATAACATAACATAACATAACTCTACAAACACGACGTGAAAAGCACACGTCGTGTTTGTAGACTTGCTGCATTTCTCTACTTAATAGAGCACAGCTGAGGGGTGATTTACACCTTTCTGTGCTTGGCATAGTGTGCCACCCTACACGTTTTTTACCGTTTCTGTCATTGAATCCAGATATATGATACAACAAATAACATCATGCACATATGGGCTCACAGGACAGCATGCCAGCAAAGACCAGCCTATCGGTGCTGCTTTCTTACCAAGTTTGGCTCTTGGCTTTTCTCTCAGCTATCATGGACAGGTTCTAAACACCAATTAATGGGCCACAGATCGGTGTGCCTTCATTAATCTTGTGCATCATGCTTCCCAGAGAAGAAATTCAGTTATTAATTTGCACAGGTTACCAACAAGCCGCATTCTTTCTTTTACAATTTTCTCACCATGTACTTGTTGAAATGTTATTTGTTAACAACAAAGGGCTGGGAAGAGGTCCAAGTTATATTTTCTTATTAATGCTGATAGTCAGATTTGCCTCAAGTTCCATTGACAGGTATACATTTGCCTAGTACACGTTTTAATTGTTTGTGCTCCTCCCACCGCCTGTTGAGCAACCTGTTGTGAAAGATCGGGAAAACAACTTGGTGTTCTGTCTCCTGTAATTTACGTAAGAGCACACTCGTAATATTTGTGTATCTTGGCTCATGTTTCAAGAATTTGTTTTAGCATAGCATATACCTTACTTTGGCAACCGGGGCCAACGTTGGTGAAATAACGCTGTAATGTTTGTGTGTGTGTGGAGCACGATAGACAGCTCTTCATCACAAGTGTGTCTTATTACTGGGCTTTCGAGTGTATGACCCAATCAGAGTCGGTAATAAAATGCAGTTGCTTACGAGAATTGATTAGTAAATCGGGTCCTTTGTATCTGCAGGGAGATAGTATAAAACATTTTTTTTTATTATGGGAGTTCTCCCATATGAATGAATTTCTCTGACCCTTATATAGACTTGCTCTTAACCATGTGCTTTTCTTGCTGTTTCGATTGAGCCTTTGATGCCTTAAAAATTAGTAAAATGTTCAAGTGAAGATATCTTGGTCAAACTGCCTTTAAACTGCTGGGGCGGACAGGATGTAGCCTTATGGCTAGAGCGGTCTACTTCGAAGCTGGGGAACCGGGTTCGAGTCTCAACAACGATTATGGGCAAATCACTTCATCTACCCATGCCTAACAAAAATATGTCCTTCTGTAACGAAACTGGTGCTCATGTAAAGCGCTCTGATACCCGATGTCTCGGGTCTAGTTCGAGCTATATAAAACTCTTAAAATAAATAAATCATAACTACAAGTAAGAACTATTGACTTTGTCAATGGTTGTTAGTTGCATGAGATAAATAAGCAGCAACTATGACCTGTGTGTAATATTGAAAAGGCTTCAACTTAAAGCCCTGGTGACACCACAACAATGTTGCTGCCCCTGAGTTTCAAAAAGAGTTAGTGAAGAGAATACTCCAGACAGATGGATCAGTCATTTACACACTTGCGGCTGCTATGTGCTCAGACCTGCATCTTGGCAAGATTAAAAATCTTGGCAAGGCCTAACCAACCTTCCACCCTTCTTAGCTTGCTCAGGTGAGCACGGTTACATAGAGCGCGCATTTAGAAATGACAAGATAGCGAAAAAGGCTCCTTATAGAACACCCCAACATCAATATGCAGAGACGCTACTTCTGAAGCATTGCCATACCACACTTGCTGTCTTCTCTGACATATCTTTTGTCCTTTTTTCTTCCACTCCCCAGCTGCTCTCACCATGTCCTTCTCTTCTTTTTCTTCTTCCTCATATCAGTCCAGATCCACGTTTACCCACTTCCCCCTTCTCCCCATCCCATTCTTGTCTCCATTTCCACTCTCACTGCCTGTTCTTTGCTTTCTCTCTTACCGGTTTTCCATTCTCCTTTCTCCCTCCAAGTTCTCCAAAGCCTCTGGCTACCTTTCTTTCTGTCCCTCTCTTACCAATTTCTCCATTACCCCTTCCCCATTTCTCGTCTTTGCGCCCTGACTTTTTTCTACTTTGTTCCTCTCTCTACCACTAAATCCTATTACTCACGAGTCTCCTCTCCTTTTCCTTCAGGCTATGTTACAATTTGAAAAACACAGACTGGTGGCCTTTAGGGTCCCGGCTTGGGATACGCTGAGCAAGATAGCGACTAGTATTAAATCTGGCTTGTCTAAAGATCCTGCGCCAGCTAAAGTTTTAAGGGGTAGCACTGAGACTTTGGAGCCATATATCAGACACTTGTTAGAACTCTCCTTTAGCTCAGGTAGGGTGACTAAAACACCGAAGGAGGCAATGGTGCTCCCTTTGAAAAAAAAGCCGAACATCAGTATGGAGCAGTTAGACAACCTGCGCCCCATCTCGCTTTTACCCTACTTTGCCAAGATTGTGGAGAAAGCTGTTAATCAACAACTGACAGTCCATATTGACACTCATAAGCTGCTCCATCCCATGCAATCTGGCTTCCATGCACTCCACTCGACGGAGTCAGCTCTGCTCTTCTCCACAGAGACTCTACGTAGACACTTGCATGAGGGTCAAATGGCGGCACCCATTTTACCTGACTTAAGTGCTGCATTTGACACTGTAGCGCATCACACTTTGCTGCAGGGTCTGAATAGGGGAGGAGTGGCTGGTAAGGCGTGGGAATGGCTGGAATCCTTTCTTCATGATCGTAGTTTCCAAGTAGCACAGGGACCATATAGGTCAAAAGCTATAAGCCTGAAGCAAGGGTTCCATCAATGGTCCTGCCTTAACCCGAGCCTTTTTAATCTTTATGTGGCACCAGTGGCAGAGATTACTGATAAATATGGGGTGGAAGTTTTGTCATATGCAGACGACACTCATCTGGTTGTGGCTTTGGCACAGCCAGCTGAGAGTGCAGCCAGTAATTTCACCTCTTGTTTACAAGAACTGGCGGTTTGGATGGCTAGCAACGGTCTACGATTGAACTGTGATAAAACCGAGGTGCTGATTGTTGGGAAGGCGCCGTCAGTATGGACTTCGGCGTGGTGGCCTCAGACGCTTGGCCCTCTACCCTCACCCAGTGAACAAGTCATGAATCTGGGGGTGTGGATTGACTCTAAAACCTCCTTCGAGTACCACACTAGATGAGTTGCAGGCACCTGTTTTGGCATCTTGCGGGGCCTCAGGAAGACTTTGGATCAACAGCTAGGAAACCCTTATTCCATGCCTTGGTCACTTCGAGGCCGGACTATTGTAATGCCCTCTATTTGGGAGAAAATGTGAGGTGCATCCAGAGGCTTCAGCGCATACAGAATGCGGCAGCTCATCTGGTGTTGATGCTGCCAAAGACAGCTCCCTCTATGAAAGCTCTGGAGACGCTACACTAGCTGCCAGTGAAAGAACGGGTTTAGTTCAAAGCCCATATGTGAGTCATCGGATCACACAGGGGAAATGGCCCTGTTATCTCCAGAACCTGCTAACCCTATACAATCCGACCTGGAAATTGAGATCTAGCGGGACGGGACAGGTTAAGGTCCCTAAGATCAGAAGAGCGAGAATGGGAGGGCGCTCGTTTCGCTTTCTGACAGCACAACAATGGAACAGATTACCTCTGACGCTTTGGTCGGAAACCTTAGAGCTGGCTTTTCGTAAAGAGCTGAAAACCTACATATTCCCTAGGGGGTAGGCCAGAGAGGTTTGTCCGGGGGAATGGCATATATGATGGCAAGGGAGGCTGTGCTAGGCTGGTACTACAGTGTGGGGAAACACTGGTCAGTGTATCCATGCGCTTTATAAGCTCAGTTTACTTACTTACTTACATCCAACTATCTCAGAATATTACATGGAATCACATTTCGAATTTGGACCAATGTGCCTCTGCAGTGTCGGTGACCCGGCCAAAAAGGACATGAAAAAGCTAAAATTGTATCATAAATCCAAAGCTGTTCAAATCAGGGGCCCCAGAAATAAGTTTGTCCCAGGCACTCAAAATCCTTAAGATCTCCCTTGCATTAGTTAAAGTTTTCATGTTAATCGCAGCACCCATCATGAGCTGCAATTAACATGAAATCCTTAAAATAGCTCACAATCACCCCGCAGCCCAACCCTATTATGAAAAGAAATGCAGCAACATAGCTGCCAATTTTTAAAATTGCAATGTGGGATGTTTTCATACTTTCACTGTAATTATTAGTGCCATTTGAACAGGGCCGGGTTTAGTGCTGGTGGCATCTGCTGTGACTGTGTTTGTTGGCGACCCAATGACCACCTCAGCCACGGATATTCTCATTATCAACCTTTAACAGTGACCCTCAAGTCTCCAAAACCCCTCTCTCTTTCATATTTATATTGTTTAATAGCACCACTCATACCAGTGTAAGGTGTTAAGCACTTTACATCACATACACATTACACAGAGACACTGAATCATAGTGTGTAAATAAATGTATAAAATATGTTACATCAGACAGAGGAATAAAATGTCTTTTCTTAAGAGAGTCTGGCAGCTAGGGTTTTAAGCAAATGTTTGAAGTGATATTTGGCACTGCACACGTGCGTGGTGTGGTTCCTGGCGCACATAGCCACGGTTTAAGTGCACAGAGACCCTACACTGCCGCACACAGAGAAAAAAAATTAGTGGGATTGGAGGCCGATTTGGAAAGTGTCAAAGCCCAGCTCACCTGAGTCTCTGTTCAGTTCTGATGGAGGTTGAATACCATCCGACCCCACCCTGAAACTGCTTGTTCCACCACACTAGATTTCAAACAGTGCACTAAGAACCAGAAGCTCAAGGGAAGGGGGGAAGTGGATAAAATAAAAAAAGAGAGACAACACCGTTCTTGCGTTTCCACTGTAGAAGAGCTGCTAACATCTGCGGCCCTCTCTGACTTCTGTAGAAACTGGTGCCTAATGAAACATAAACAAAGAATAGATAAGTGCAACCTATCCCTAAATGTGTTCCTGACTAAACCTCAATCTTACTAGAAATTCTGATCTAAAAGTACCTCTTGGATCCTGGTCTCAAGCTTCCAGGTTTGGAATGTGTTACTGTTCTGGGATGTGCTTTCTATTACTGTAAAACGTCTGTAAAATCAAATGAATATCATTATTAGAATTACCACGTCTAACATTCACCTTAATATAACTAAAGCCTAAATTCTTAATAGCAAACTCACTTTTCACACATTTCCAGACTTTTTATAAAACAAATACTGTACTTTGACCTCAAAATACATCAGGTAATTTGTGCAAGTCCTTGATTTACTGTTTGCCTTGCTGTCAATGGTTTCCTCTGTTTGATTCTTAAAAAAGTTCCATGTAAAACAATGTTTATTTCACAAAAGTTCCACAAAGTATTCTTGTAACAAAGGGTTTGAACCACAAAGTTCGTGGGAGATATCTTGTTCCAAATTGTCTTTACATGAATCCAGAAAATCTCTGATAAAGTTCTTTCAGGTAATAGAAGGTTTTGCACTTACTTGTTGCTGAAAAGGGATACTGATCAGTCTAACCTTGACCTCTTTCTCTTTTGCAGGTCGATTGCAGTGGACAGAAGAGGGGCAGAGGCAGGAAGTAGCCAGAAACCAGAAGAAGGAAGAGCCAGAAGCCGCGCCCGTTGAACTCAATGAAGGTCTGGAGGGAGCAGGAGTGCCAGCGCCGAAGGATCTGTTCTCAGGTAAGAGGGAGGTAGACGAGCACAAGCACTGGGTGAGGCTCAGGAGCTGCCTTTTATAGACAGGGCTGGTTGTGGTTCGAAGAGCTGGGTGTGGTTCAGAGAACTGGGTGTGGTTCTCACAAGCAGGTGTGCAGAGCTTCAGTTATTATGCTAATGAGTTGAAGTAACACATGCTCCAGGGAGGAGCGTTCTAAATAAGCCTTGGTAAAAGCAAGGTCCAATGTTTTCTAAATAAGCCTTGGTAAAAGCAAGGTCCAACTTGTGAATACATTGAGCAACATACACAGAAGTCTTAGGGAGGGGCTGAGATAACAAGAACGGCTTTCAGTAGTATGTTTAAAGAGAGCTATTACAGAGACCACTAGTGTAATGAGAGGGGACATACTCTTTGCTGTGCACAAACCCTAACAGTCGCCCCCCTCAAAGGCCTTCCTACTGGACGGGGTTTCCCTGGATTTGTTAGATAAAACTGTCTAATCAACCGTGGGGCATGTACATAGGACACTAGTTCCCATGAATTCTCAGTTTCACCATATCCTTTTCATTCTACTAAATAAAACAGATGTCCATGAATTCTTTTTGCGTCTTTTATGCTTTTCACTTCATATTCTAGATTTCCCTTAATTGGTATGGGTGGAGGTGGTGGTTCGGGTCGGGTATTTGGGTTGTACGGCTTAAGCAAGGACACATGGAATGTAGCATGTACTGGGTATTCTTTTGGTAAGTCCAATTTTACCGTTACCGGGTTTACTATGGCATTTATACTAAAGGGTCCAATGAAACGTGGTTGCAGCTTTCGGGATACCTCTATATTTAGGAACTTTGTGGAGAGCCATACTTTGTCACCGATTTTTTACATTGGGGCCTCAGATCTGTGTTTGTCTGCTTGTCTTTTCATGCTTTCTTTGTACTTTAATAAATGTTTCCTGGCCTTGTCTTGTATGTCACCTAATCTTGCATGTCTATCTGTTACTTTAGGCAACAGGAAATCTTCTAATAAAATGGGTATAGCTCTCGGATGATACCCCTGCATGAAATAGACTGGTGAGCAAAGTAGATCTACATGCTCAGTATTATTATAAACAAACTCCGCTACAGGGAGAGCTTCCAACCTTTCACTAGAATAATCAGCCAATAAATAACGTAGCGTTTGAAGTAAGGTTTGGTTCAGTCGTTCAGTTTGCTATCTGTTTCTGGATGGAAAGCAGTGGCTAATGCCACATCTATTTTCAGTTTTTTGCATAATTTTTTCCAAAATCTAGAGTTGAACTGGCTACCTCGGTATGACACCACTTTACTTGGCAAACCATGTAAACGCACAATTTCTCTTAAAAAATTATTGGAAAATTCTGCTGCAGTTGTCAATTTACGTAGTGGTACAAAATGTGCCATTTTAGACAAAAAATGCACTATCACTAACACTGTTGTGAAGGATTTTACTGGTGGTAAACCTACAATAAAGTCTACATTCACAGTGTCGCACGTGAAGTCTGAGGCCAGTTGTAAGTGGTCCGATGGTAAGACCAAATTTCAAGAAAAAATACGCTGTTTTTTCAGGAAACCCTCACTCACCCTAGTGGTGACATGCTTCATCATCGGGTCCACCGGGAGAGATCGAATACCTCCCCGGTGTGCTGCGACGCCAGGAGACTGCGGAGCAGGTTTTTGTGAGAAGATGAAGTGTGAAAAAATAATGAAGTTTAAAAATGTCAAAGGTTGTACCAAAAAAACTTTATTCACTGGTCAACCTGACATATTAAAAATAAGATATGTGAAGGGAAACTAGCCAATTACTTTATACTGGTGTTTACCCTGTAAAGAAGGTCAACATGTTTCTGCCCGTTTTTATGTGTTACTTTACTGGGCTTTCATCAGGACCGGTAAGCGAGTGTGCCAATGACAGGAGGGGCGCGCTAAGGCCCGCCCTGCCAATGGTCGTGAAAGTTAAAAATAGCACTATGTGTAAAAATGGTGCAAAAAGAAAGAGAAACAAACTCATAAGTAGTGGGGTTTTACCTCTTTTGCGAGGAACCTAGGAGTCTGTAGGAAGAAAAATTGACAAACAGACAAATACAAACATAGACACAAAGATATCGGATCATTGGTTTGTGCATATGTACAGTGGCCATAAAGAGTGACTTTGTGGCTTGACACGTGCTAGCATACCTATAAAGGGCCGTGGCCGGTATGCCTGGGTTGCGTAGTTGAATTCATGCCAAAATCCGAAGTGGAGGGGCCTCAACTAACGCTGATTAAATCTATTCAGCGCAAACTGTTGCATATGTGTGGTATAGCAACAGTGGCTAAACAGGCAGACTAGTCATGTCTAAGTCTATTTGGGCCCGATTCACAGAATGAACTTAAGACTCAATCCTAAACTTACTACTATTTAGGTATTCACAGAATGAACTTACTACTTTTGGAATTCACAGAAGTTAGGATTTTGTCTTAAGTTTGTCTTAAGACAAAATCCTAACTTAAGTCTGTCTTAAGTCTGTCTTAAGTTTGTCCTAAGACAAACTTAAGACAAAATCCTAACTTCTGTGAATATCAAAAGTATTAAATTCATTCTGTGAATGCCAAAAGTAGTAAGTGCATTTTGTGAATGCCAAAATAGTAGTAAATTTAGGATTGAGTCTTAAGTTCATTCTGTGAATCAGGCCCTATGTGAGGAAATACAAGAAATATCTTGCTACCTGTGGTGGGGTGTCAGGGAATGAACCCCGAAGGAAAAAATACGTTAAAGCAGCGTCCCGGTGCAAAGCACCGTGACACTGCTGGCCGTGGTATATACATTACCCAAGCACACAACACTAAGTACAAGGTATAGGATAAGTGTCCTCACTTGTAAAGAGATAGATCCACGCCCCATAGAACACAGGAGGGGGGTGGGAGCGACAATGGCATACCCTGTAATTGAGGGAGAGAGGGAAACAAATGCACACAAAGGAGGATTTTAGAACTGGCAGGATTCCATTCATACAACTTATCTGGTTAGAATAATGTCTCCAAAGTAAGGTCTCTTACGCCCGCAACGCTCAGCACCCACTCGGCACCTAGCTTCACCCTCGCTGGATCTCGTGGATCCATTGCGACGGGCTAGCGAGGCGTTTAAAGGGCGGTGGCTGCGTGCGGACCAATGAGGCGCTTTCAGATGAAAGCAAGGCTTGAAGCTCAAAGCCGTTAAGCCAATGGGTGACAAGGAAAGTGCTCGCGTAATCTCGCGTGAGGACCTGGAAGCGAGGCTTGCGTTGAAACGCAAGCCTCGATCTAAGGATGGGCGAGGTCCGCCCTAGTTTCAGAGGTGCTCGCGTAATCTCGCGTGAGGACCTGGAAGCGAGGCTTGCATTGAAACGCAAGCCTCGATCTAAGGATGGGCGAGGGCCGCCCTTGTTTCAGAGACATGTTGTTTCAGCGCTCACGAGATCACGTGAGATATTGACCAGAATCACAAAGAGGCTTGTAACTCAAGCTAAAGTGGAACGCAAGCCTGGAATTTTGCGTGGCTGGTGTTAGTAATAAGCGGAATGCGTGATGTCCAGCATATGTTACCCAGTGTTGGTAAAGACTTAAATGAGCAGCATAAGTCTGGTCAGGTTGGCTAAATCAGGTTGTTAACATGGGAATAAGTTCATGAATGAGACTAAATAGCGCTGGTATGAGTAAACCACTCGGCAAATGTGGTTATGGTATTTTCATTCAAGAAGGGTGGGAATCAGAGAACTCGGGATAGTTTTTAGTTTTTTAGGACGCTGGTCCACGGAATTTGGTCATTAAGCCCATTTACATGGGTGCTGAGTCGATAGACCCAGCGTTGCTCTTTTTCGAACAAAATGTTTTCTCTGTTTTTTACACAGTTGACCTGTTCGATCACTGTCCAGGTCATGTCATTCGGAGTATGGTTGGTTTGCAGTAAGTGCTCGCTGAGTTTCGTGGTGATTTTTTTGCATCGAATGTTGCTACGATGTTCCCCGATGCGTGTTTTAACTTTCCTGGTGGTCATCCCCACGTAATGTTTCGCGCAGGGACAGGTGATCAAGTAAATCACATTTGTCGAATTACAATTTGTGTGGGATTTTTGTGTCCACACTTTCCCTGGTTCCAAGTTGAGTTGTTTGGAATGAGTGGTCAGATGACAGACACTGCAGTCCGTGCAAGGAAAATGACCCGTAACTGGGGGTAGGTGCCAAGCATCTGTAATAGACCTGGTTGCTGTGTTTGCACTGGGGGCTGTTAATGGTCTTGTATGCACCAAAGCATCTTTAATGCTCCTGCCTTTTTTAAAAGAAAAAAGTGGTTTTTCCCAGTTGCTGAAGTTGCTGCTGATAGTTCTCCAATTTTTATTGATGGACTTTTTTACTGTGTCTGAGAGGGTGCTGTAGGTGGTTACACACGTAAGTGGTGTTTCCATGGTTGTCCTTACGTTGTCCTCTAGTAGTGCCTCTCGAGGTTGATTCCGTGCTCTGGTTTGGCCTTTTTTCAATACTCCTTTTGGATACCCTCTTTGTGTTAGTTTGTCTGTTAGTTCCTTGGCCTGTTCCTTGTAGTCGTTAATATTGCTACAATTTCTTTTCAGCCGTAGGAATTGGCCGTAGGGCAAGTTTTCCCTTAAAGGTCTTGGATGGAAACTCCTAAAGTCAAGGAGATTGTTTTTCGCCGTTGGTTTGTGGTGAGTCACAGTTGTGAAAGAGGTGCCCTCTATTTTAATTACCACATCAAGGAAGACGATCGATTCCCTACTGAAGTTATTAGTAAACTTCAAGAAAGGATCCAGAGTATTTACCCATTCTAGGAACTGCAGCAGACTGGCTTCTGTCCCTGTCCATAGTAAGAGACTATCATCAATATACCTCCTCCATAATCCTATGGAGGAGGCAAAGGGGTTGGTAGGTGGTAGGATATGCTTTGTTTCGTAATCATAAACATACAACCCCGCTACGCTAGGAGCGAAAGTACTCCCCATAGAGGTCCCTGTGCATTGTAGATACAATTGGCCTTTGTACTCAAAGTAATTTTCTTTGAGTGCCATTCGTGCACATTTCAGGATGAATTCTTTGGGGGTGGTGTATTCCCAAGTTTCTTTGTCTAATGCTTCCCCTAGTACCCGTAGTGTGTCTTCCTGTGGGATACTAGTGTACAGACTCTCTATGTCCATTGTTACCAATATTACTGAGCTTTCAGGTAGAGTGGTATCGTTCAGTAATTTGAGTAAGCTTTTGGTATCTTTTAAATAGGTGCTGGAGTTCTGTACTAGCGGTTTCAAGTAATGGTCACAAAAGGTGGATAAGGGTTCCAGCACTGACCCGATCCCAGATACTATTGGTCTACCTGGAGGTGGGTCCACATTTTTATGCGTTTTAGGCAGGGTGTAAAAGTAGGGTATGGTTTGTCCCCCTGCCATAAGGAATGCTGCTTCATGCGGGGAGACGTGACCTTCAGTCTCTGCTTCCTGTACTAGGGCTCGAATGCGTTCCTTCATTTCTGTGGTAGGGTCTGTGTTGAGGAGCAAGTAATTTGTTCTGTTGTTCAGAAGTGTCATGCAGGCCTTATCATAGTTAGTGGTGTCTTGGATCACTATCCCTCCGCCTTTGTCGGCGGGTTTTATAGTTATTTCTTTGTTGTTTCTCAGGTTATCCAAAGCCTTGTGTTCTGCAGCGGAAAAATTGTGGAATCGTTTGGGGTCTTCACAATTTTCCAGGTCTTTTATAACCGCCTGTTCAAAGGCAGTAATTGCCGCAGAGGTCGTATGCGGAGGTGGCATAAACGTAGATTTGAGTCTGAAATTTGTGTCAAACTCCTGTTCTTCTGTCGGTGGCTGGTCCTTAGATTCAAAGAAGGCCTTTAATTTTAATTTCCGAAAAAACTGTGAAAGTTCACAGTGTAGGAGGAATTTGTCAGGACGACCGGTAGGGACAAATCCCAAGCCTTTTTCCAAGACTTTTGTTTCTTCTGGAGTTAAGACTTTTTTAGAAAGGTTGGTGACCAGGCTTACACTGCGCTGGTGCTGGCTGTCGCTGTTCTGCTGCGGGTGTGTTTCCCCACTGCATCCTCGTCTTCCCAGGTCACTTGTGTGTTGCCTCTGTTGCCTCTGTTCCGTCCACGTCCTCTCCCGCCCCTCCCTAAAAAAGGCATCGGTGGATGATTGAGGGGAAATTGGGGGTGCATGTACGGATTCCAGTTCATCATGGGGAACTGGGGTTGTTGGTAAAACATCGGTACGGGACCGTTGTTAGGCTGGCCATAATTCTGCCATCTTGGTTGTTGGTTAGGGAAGTTAGATCTACCCCTTCCTCCTCTCCGTCCCCTTTGTCTTGGACTCTGATTGCTAGCTGTACTCCCACTTGAGGAGTGGCTATCTGAGTCATCTGATTTGCTGGTATCCTTTTTTGGAACACTGTAGTTGGGATCGGAGTAGGGATATACGTTCTCAAATTTAAATTTTTTGAGGTCTTTTTGGAATTTTGTAAGTTTCGCCTGCATCAGGTTGTCCTTGTACTCCGTAAGATCTTTATTGATTTCGTCCAACTTTTTTTTATAACCCGTTATTGTAGCTTTGTATTGGGCTTCTGTTTGTTGGATTTCAATCAACAGAGTTTCGGATAGGCGTAATGCTGTCTTAATAATAAGTACCAGCCAGTCTCTGGTGCAGTGCCAGGCAATCATGGCCCAATCTCTTCTAAAAGTGGCGTCATTGAGAAAGATCCTCGGGGCATTTGTAACCAGCAGCCCTTTGGGAGCTGAATTGGAGGTAAGGTATTGTTTTAGGATAGTTCCATGAAGTATAGTTCTTATTCTGTCGCGCTTTAGTTCGGTAACGTTACGTGGGGATGACCACCAGGAAAGTTAAAACACGCATCGGGGAACATCGTAGCAACATTCGATGCAAAAAAATCACCACGAAACTCAGCGAGCACTTCCTGCAAACCAACCATACTCCGAATGACATGACCTGGACAGTGATCGAACAGGTCAACTGTGTAAAAAACAGAGAAAACATTTTGTTCGAAAAAGAGCAACGCTGGGTCTATCGACTCAGCACCCATGTAAATGGGCTTAATGACCAAATTCCGTGGACCAGCGTCCTAAAAAACTAAAAACTATCCCGAGTTCTCTGATTCCCACCCTTCTTGAATGAAAATACCATAACCACATTTGCCGAGTGGTTTACTCATACCAGCGCTATTTAGTCTCATTCATGAACTTATTCCCATGTTAACAACCTGATTTAGCCAACCTGACCAGACTTATGCTGCTCATTTAAGTCTTTACCAACACTGGGTAACATATGCTGGACATCACGCATTCCGCTTATTACTAACACCAGCCACGCAAAATTCCAGGCTTGCGTTCCACTTTAGCTTGAGTTACAAGCCTCTTTGTGATTCTGGTCAATATCTCACGTGATCTCGTGAGCGCTGAAACAACATCTCTCTGAAACAAGGGCAGCCCTCACCCATCCTTAGATCGAGGCTTGCGTTTCAATGCAAGCCTCGCTTCCAGGTCCTCACGCGAGATTACGCGAGCACCTCTGAAACTAGGGCTGACCTCGCCCATCCTTAGATCGAGGCTTGCGTTTCAACGCAAGCCTCGCTTCCAGGTCCTCACGCGAGATTACGCGAGCACTTTCCTTGTCACCCATTGGCTTAACGGCTTTGAGCTTCAAGCCTCGCTTTCATCTGAAAGCGCCTCATTGGTCCGCACGCAGCCACCGCCCTTTAAACGCCTCGCTAGCCCGTCGCAATGGATCCACGAGATCCAGCGAGGGTGAAGCTAGGTGCCGAGCGGGTGCTGAGCGTTGCGGGCGTAAGAGACCTTACTTTGGAGACATTATTCTAACCAGATAAGTTGTATGAATGGAATCCTGCCAGTTCTAAAATCCTCCTTTGTGTGCATTTGTTTCCCTCTCTCCCTCAATTACAGGGTGTGCCATTGTCGCTCCCACCCCCCTCCTGTGTTCTATGGGGCGTGGATCTATCTCTTTACAAGTGAGGACACTTATCCTATACCTTGTACTTAGTGTTGTGTGCTTGGGTAATGTATATACCACGGCCAGCAGTGTCACGGCGCTTTGCACCGGGACGCTGCTTTAACGTATTTTTTCCTTCGGGGTTCATTCCCTGACACCCCACCACAGGTAGCAAGATATTTCTTGTATTTCCTCACAAATCGACTTAGACATGACTAGTCTGCCTGTTTAGCCACTGTTGCTATACCACACATATGCAAGAGTTCGCGCTGAATAGATTTAATCAGCGTTAGTTGAGGCCCCTCCACTTCGGATTTTGGCATGAATTCAACTACGCAACCCAGGCATACCGGCCACGGCCCTTGATAGGTATGCTAGCACGTGTCAAGCCACAAAGTCACTCTTTATGGCCACTGTACATATGCACAAACCATTGATCCGATATCTTTGTGTCTATGTTTGTATTTGTCTGTTTGTCAATTTTTCTTCCTACAGACTCCTAGGATCCTCGCAAAAGAGGTAAAACCCCACTACTTATGAGTTTGTTTCTCTTTCTTTTTGCACCATTTTTACACATAGTGCTATTTTTAACTTTCACGACCATTGGCAGGGCGGGCCTTAGCGCGCCCCTCCTGTCATTTGCACACTCGCTTACCGGTCCTGATGAAAGCCCAGTAAAGTAACACATAAAAACGGGCAGAAACATGTTGACCTTCTTTACAGGGTAAACACCAGTATAAAGTAATTGGCTAGTTTCCCTTCACATATCTTATTTTTAATATGTCAGGTTGACCAGTGAATAAAGTTTTTTTGGTACAACCTTTGACATTTTTAAACTTCATTATTTTTTCACACTTCATCTTCTCACAAAAACCTGCTCCGCAGTCTCCTGGCGTCGCAGCACACCGGGGAGGTATTCGATCTCTCCCGGTGGACCCGATGATGAAGCATGTCACCACTAGGGTGAGTGAGGGTTTCCTGAAAAAACAGCGTATTTTTTCTTGAAATTTGGTCTTACCATCGGACCACTTACAACTGGCCTCAGACTTCACGTGCGACACCCACCTCTTTCATATACTTTACCTTTATGGTCACTCTTCTTTTGATTACCTGTATATTGCTTGGGGACTAAGAGTGCCCTAAAACCCTCCCTCTCCTTTTGTTGAGATATACTTAGCTGCGCACAGCAGTGAGAGAATTTTTCTTGTCACATAAACCTTTTTTCACAAAATATAAATTTCCTATATTTTGTACTGATAATGGCAGCAAATTTGGGACTCACTTTCTCTACGGAGGAGATAGACGAACTCTTGGCAGATCCAAATATGTTTGCTGATCCAGCAATTTCTCAGGCTATCTCACATACAGCGGAATGGGAACAACTTACCGAACTAAAGCGCGACAGAATAAGAACTATACTTCATGGAACTATCCTAAAACAATACCTTACCTCCAATTCAGCGCCCAAAGGGCTGCTGGTTACAAATGCCCCGAGGATCTTTCTCAATGACGCCACTTTTAGAAGAGATTGGGCCATGATTGCCTGGCACTGCACCAGAGACTGGCTGGTACTTATTATTAAGACAGCATTACGCCTATCCGAAACTCTGTTGATTGAAATCCAACAAACAGAAGCCCAATACAAAGTTACAATAACGGGTTATAAAAAAAAGTTGGACGAAATCAATAAAGATCTTACGGAGTACAAGGACAACCTGATGCAGGCGAAACTTACAAAATTCCAAAAAGACCTCAAAAAATTTAAATTTGAGAACGTATATCCCTACTCCGATCCCAACTACAGTGTTCCAAAAAAGGATACCAGCAAATCAGATGACTCAGATAGCCACTCCTCAAGTGGGAGTACAGCTAGCAATCAGAGTCCAAGACAAAGGGGACGGAGAGGAGGAAGGGGTAGATCTAACTTCCCTAACCAACAACCAAGATGGCAGAATTATGGCCAGCCTAACAACGGTCCCGTACCGATGTTTTACCAACAACCCCAGTTCCCCATGATGAACTGGAATCCGTACATGCACCCCCAATTTCCCCTCAATCATCCACCGATGCCTTTTTTAGGGAGGGGTGGGAGAGGACGTGGACGGAACAGAGGCAACAGAGGCAACACACAAGTGACCTGGGAAGACGAGGATGCAGTGGAGAAACACACCCGCAGCAGAACAGCGACAGCCAGCACCAGCGCAGTGTAAGCCTGGTCACCAACCTTTCTAAAAAAGTCTTAACTCCAGAAGAAACAAAAGTCTTGGAAAAAGGCTTGGGATTTGTCCCTACCGGTCGTCCTGACAAATTCCTCCTACACTGTGAACTTTCACAGTTTTTTCGGAAATTAAAATTAAAGGCCTTCTTTGAATCTAAGGACCAGCCACCGACAGAAGAACAGGAGTTTGACACAAATTTCAGACTCAAATCTACGTTTATGCCACCTCCGCATACGACCCCTGCGGCAATTACTGCCTTTGAACAGGCGGTTATAAAAGACCTGGAAAATTGTGAAGACCCCAAACGATTCCACAATTTTTCCGCTGCAGAACACAAGGCTTTGGATAACCTGAGAAACAACAAAGAAATAACTATAAAACCCACCGACAAAGGCGGAGGGATAGTGATCCAAGACACCACTAACTATGATAAGGCCTGCATGACACTTCTGAACAACAGAACAAATTACTTGCTCCTCAACACAGACCCTACCACAGAAATGAAGGAACGCATTCGAGCCCTAGTACAGGAAGCAGAGACTGAAGGTCACGTCTCCCCGCATGAAGCAGCATTCCTTATGGTAGGGGGACAAACCATACCCTACTTTTACACCCTGCCTAAAACGCATAAAAATGTGGACCCACCTCCAGGTAGACCAATAGTATCTGGAATCGGGTCAGTGCTGGAACCCTTATCCACCATTTGTGACCATTACTTGAAACCGCTAGTACAGAACTCCAGCACCTATTTAAAAGATACCAAAAGCTTACTCAAATTACTGAACGATACCACTCTACCTGAAAGCTCAGTAATATTGGTAACAATGGACATAGAGAGTCTGTACACTAGTATCCCACAGGAAGACACACTACGGGTACTAGGGGAAGCATTAGACAAAGAAACTTGGGAATACACCACCCCCAAAGAATTCATCCTGAAATGTGCACGAATGGCACTCAAAGAAAATTACTTTGAGTACAAAGGCCAATTGTATCTACAATGCACAGGGACCTCTATGGGGAGTACTTTCGCTCCTAGCGTAGCGGGGTTGTATGTTTATGATTACGAAACAAAGCATATCCTACCACCTACCAACCCCTTTGCCTCCTCCATAGGATTATGGAGGAGGTATATTGATGATATTCTCTTACTATGGACAGGGACAGAAGCCAGTCTGCTGCAGTTCCTAGAATGGGTAAATACTCTGGATCCTTTCTTGAAGTTTACTAATAACTTCAGTAGGGAATCGATCGTCTTCTTTGATGTGGTAATTAAAATAGAGGGCACCTCTTTCACAACTGTGACTCACCACAAACCAACGGCGAAAAACAATCTCCTTGACTTTAGGAGTTTCCATCCAAGACCTTTAAGGGAAAACTTGCCCTACGGCCAATTCCTACGGCTGAGAAGAAATTGTAGCAATATTAACGACTACAAGGAACAGGCCAAGGAACTAACAGACAAACTAACACAAAGAGGGTATCCCAAAGGAGTATTGAAAAAAGGCCAAACCAGAGCACGGAATCAACCTCGAGAGGCACTACTAGAGGACAACGTAAGGACAACCACAGAAACACCACTTATGTGTGTAACCACCTACAGCACCCTCTCAGACACAGTAAAAAAGTCCATCAATAAAAATTGGAGAACTATCAGCAGCAACTTCAGCAACTGGGAAAAACCACTTTTTTCTTTTAAAAAAGGCAGGAGCATTAAAGATGCTTTGGTGCATACAAGACCATTAACAGCCCCCAGTGCAAACACAGCAACCAGGTCTATTACAGATGCTTGGCACCTACCCCCAGTTACGGGTCATTTTCCTTGCACGGACTGCAGTGTCTGTCATCTGACCACTCATTCCAAACAACTCAACTTGGAACCAGGGAAAGTGTGGACACAAAAATCCCACACAAATTGTAATTCGACAAATGTGATTTACTTGATCACCTGTCCCTGCGCGAAACGTTACGTGGGGATGACCACCAGGAAAGTTAAAACACGCATCGGGGAACATCGTAGCAACATTCGATGCAAAAAAATCACCACGAAACTCAGCGAGCACTTCCTGCAAACCAACCATACTCCGAATGACATGACCTGGACAGTGATCGAACAGGTCAACTGTGTAAAAAACAGAGAAAACATTTTGTTCGAAAAAGAGCAACGCTGGGTCTATCGACTCAGCACCCATGTAAATGGGCTTAATGACCAAATTCCGTGGACCAGCGTCCTAAAAAACTAAAAACTATCCCGAGTTCTCTGATTCCCACCCTTCTTGAATGAAAATACCATAACCACATTTGCCGAGTGGTTTACTCATACCAGCGCTATTTAGTCTCATTCATGAACTTATTCCCATGTTAACAACCTGATTTAGCCAACCTGACCAGACTTATGCTGCTCATTTAAGTCTTTACCAACACTGGGTAACATATGCTGGACATCACGCATTCCGCTTATTACTAACACCAGCCACGCAAAATTCCAGGCTTGCGTTCCACTTTAGCTTGAGTTACAAGCCTCTTTGTGATTCTGGTCAATATCTCACGTGATCTCGTGAGCGCTGAAACAACATCTCTCTGAAACAAGGGCGGCCCTCGCCCATCCTTAGATCGAGGCTTGCGTTTCAATGCAAGCCTCGCTTCCAGGTCCTCACGCGAGATTACGCGAGCACCTCTGAAACTAGGGCGGACCTCGCCCATCCTTAGATCGAGGCTTGCGTTTCAACGCAAGCCTCGCTTCCAGGTCCTCACGCGAGATTACGCGAGCACTTTCCTTGTCACCCATTGGCTTAACGGCTTTGAGCTTCAAGCCTCGCTTTCATCTGAAAGCGCCTCATTGGTCCGCACGCAACCATCGCCCTTTAAACGCCTCGCTAGCCCGTCGCAATGGATCCACGAGATCCAGCGAGGGTGAAGCTAGGTGCCGAGCGGGTGCTGAGCGTTGCGGGCGTAAGAGACCTTACTTTGGAGACATTATTCTAACCAGATAAGTTGTATGAATGGAATCCTGCCAGTTCTAAAATCCTCCTTTGTGTGCATTTGTTTCCCTCTCTCCCTCAATTACAGGGTGTGCCATTGTCGCTCCCACCCCCCTCCTGTGTTCTATGGCGCGTGGATCTATCTCTTTACAAGTGAGGACACTTATCCTATACCTTGTACTTAGTGTTGTGTGCTTGGGTAATGTATATACCACGGCCAGCAGTGTCACGGCGCTTTGCACCGGGACGCTGCTTTAACGTATTTTTTCCTTCGGGGTTCATTCCCTGACACCCCACCACAGGTAGCAAGATATTTCTTGTATTTCCTCACAAATAGACTTAGACATGACTAGTGTGCCTGTTTAGCCACTGTTGCTATACCACACATATGCAACAGTTCGCGCTGAATAGATTTAATCAGCGTTAGTTGAGGCCCCTCCACTTCGGATTTTGGCATGAATTCAACTACGCAACCCAGGCATACCGGCCACGGCCCTTGATAGGTATGCTAGCACGTGTCAAGCCACAAAGTCACTCTTTATGGCCACTGTACATATGCACAAACCAATGATCCGATATCTTTGTGTCTATGTTTGTATTTGTCTGTTTGTCAATTTTTCTTCCTACAGACTCCTAGGTTCCTCGCAAAAGAGGTAAAACCCCACTACTTATGAGTTTGTTTCTCTTTCTTTTTGCACCATTTTTACACATAGTGCTATTTTTTACTTTCACGACCATTGGCAGGGCGGGCCTTAGCGCGCCCCTCCTGTCGTTGGCACACTCGCTTACCGGTCCTGATGAAAGCCCAGTAAAGTAACACATAAAAACGGGCAGAAATATGTTGACCTTCTTTACAGGGTAAACACCAGTATAAAGTAATTGGCTAGTTTCCCTTCACATATCTTATTTTTAATATGTCAGGTTGACCAGTGAATAAAGTTTTTTTGGTACAACCTTTGACATTTTTAAACTTCATTATTTTTTCACACTTCATCTTCTCACAAAAACCTGCTCCGCAGTCTCCTGGCGTCGCAGCACACCGGGGAGGTATTCGATCTCTCCCGGTGGACCCGATGATGAAGCATGTCACCACTAGGGTGAGTGAGGGTTTCCTGAAAAAACAGCGTATTTTTTCTTGAAATTTGGTCTTACCATCGGACCACTTACAACTGGCCTCAGACTTCACGTGCGACACCCACCTCTTTCATATACTTTACCTTTATGGTCACTCTTCTTTTGATTACCTGTATATTGCTTGGGGACTAAGAGTGCCCTAAAACCCTCCCTCTCCTTTTGTTGAGATATACTTAGCTGCGCACAGCAGTGAGAGAATTTTTCTTGTCACATAAACCTTTTTTCACAAAATATAAATTTCCTATATTTTGTACTGATAATGGCAGCAAATTTGGGACTCACTTTCTCTACGGAGGAGATAGACGAACTCTTGGCAGATCCAAATATGTTTGCTGATCCAGCAATTTCTCAGGCTATCTCACATACAGCGGAATGGGAACAACTTACCGAACTAAAGCGCGACAGAATAAGAACTATACTTCATGGAACTATCCTAAAACAATGCCTTACCTCCAATTCAGCGCCCAAAGGGCTGCTGGTTACAAATGCCCCGAGGATCTTTCTCAATGACGCCACTTTTAGAAGAGATTGGGCCATGATTGCCTGGCACTGCACCAGAGACTGGCTGGTACTTATTATTAAGACAGCATTACGCCTATCCGAAACTCTGTTGATTGAAATCCAACAAACAGAAGCCCAATACAAAGCTACAATAACGGGTTATAAAAAAAAGTTGGACGAAATCAATAAAGATCTTACGGAGTACAAGGACAACCTGATGCAGGCGAAACTTACAAAATTCCAAAAAGACCTCAAAAAATTTAAATTTGAGAACGTATATCCCTACTCCGATCCCAACTACAGTGTTCCAAAAAAGGATACCAGCAAATCAGATGACTCAAATAGCCACTCCTCAAGTGGGAGTACAGCTAGCAATCAGAGTCCAAGACAAAGGGGACGGAGAGGAGGAAGGGGTAGATCTAACTTCCCTAACCAACAACCAAGATGGCAGAATTATGGCCAGCCTAACAACGGTCCCGTACCGATGTTTTACCAACAACCCCAGTTCCCCATGATGAACTGGAATCCGTACATGCAACCCCAATTTCCCCTCAATCATCCACCGATGCCTTTTTTAGGGAGGGGCGGGAGAGGACGTGGACGGAACAGAGGCAACAGAGGCAACACACAAGTGACCTGGGAAGACGAGGATGCAGTGGGGAAACACACCCGCAGCAGAACAGCGACAGCCAGCACCAGCGCAGTGTAAGCCTGGTCACCAACCTTTCTAAAAAAGTCTTAACTCCAGGAGAAACAAAAGTCTTGGAAAAAGGCTTGGGATTTGTCCCTACCGGTCGTCCTGACAAATTCCTCCTACACTGTGAACTTTCACAGTTTTTTCGGAAATTAAAATTAAAGGCCTTCTTTGAATCTAAGGACCAGCCACCGACAGAAGAACAGGAGTTTGACACAAATTTCAGACTCAAATCTACGTTTATGCCACCTCCGCATACGACCCCTGCGGCAATTACTGCCTTTGAACAGGCGGTTATAAAAGACCTGGAAAATTGTGAAGACCCCAAATGATTCCACAATTTTTCCGCTGCAGAACACAAGGCTTTGGATAACCTGAGAAACAACAAAGAAATAACTATAAAACCCGCCGACGAAGACGGAGGGATAGTGATCCAAGACACCACTAACTATGATAAGGCCTGCATGACACTTCTGAACAACAGAACAAATTACTTGCTCCTCAACACAGACCCTACCACAGAAATGAAGGAACGCATTCGAGCCCTAGTACAGGAAGCAGAGACTGAAGGTCACGTCTCCCCGCATGAAGCAGCATTCCTTATGGCAGGGGGACAAACCATACCCTACTTTTACACCCTGCCTAAAACGCATAAAAATGTGGACCCACCTCCAGGTAGACCAATAGTATCTGGGATCGGGTCAGTGCTGGAACCCTTATCCACCTTTTGTGACCATTACTTGAAACCGCTAGTACAGAACTCCAGCACCTATTTAAAAGATACCAAAAGCTTACTCAAATTACTGAACGATACCACTCTACCTGAAAGCTCAGTAATATTGGTAACAATGGACATAGAGAGTCTGTACACTAGTATCCCACAGGAAGACACACTACGGGTACTAGGGGAAGCATTAGACAAAGAAACTTGGGAATACACCACCCCCAAAGAATTCATCCTGAAATGTGCTCGAATGGCACTCAAAGAAAATTACTTTGAGTACAAAGGCCAATTGTATCTACAATGCACAGGGACCTCTATGGGGAGTACTTTCGCTCCTAGCGTAGCGGGGTTGTATGTTTATGATTACGAAACAAAGCATATCCTACCACCTACCAACCCCTTTGCCTCCTCCATAGGATTATGGAGGAGGTATATTGATGATATTCTCTTACTATGGACAGGGACAGAAGCCAGTCTGCTGCAGTTCCTAGAATGGGTAAATACTCTGGATCCTTTCTTGAAGTTTACTAATAACTTCAGTAGGGAATCGATCGTCTTCCTTGATGTGGTAATTAAAATAGAGGGCACCTCTTTCACAACTGTGACTCACCACAAACCAACGGCGAAAAACAATCTCCTTGACTTTAGGAGTTTCCATCCAAGACCTTTAAGGGAAAACTTGCCCTACGGCCAATTCCTACGGCTGAGAAGAAATTGTAGCAATATTAACGACTACAAGGAACAGGCCAAGGAACTAACAGACAAACTAACACAAAGAGGGTATCCCAAAGGAGTATTGAAAAAAGGCCAAACCAGAGCACGGAATCAACCTCGAGAGGCACTACTAGAGGACAACGTAAGGACAACCACGGAAACACCACTTACGTGTGTAACCACCTACAGCACCCTCTCAGACACAGTAATAAAGTCCATCAATAAAAATTGGAGAACTATCAGCAGCAACTTCAGCAACTGGGAAAACCCACTTTTTTCTTTTAAAAAAGGCAGGAGCATTAAAGATGCTTTGGTGCATACAAGACCATTAACAGCCCCCAGTGCAAACACAGCAACCAGGTCTATTACAGATGCTTGGCACCTACCCCCAGTTACGGGTCATTTTCCTTGCACGGACTGCAGTGTCTGTCATCTGACCACTCATTCCAAACAACTCAACTTGGAACCAGGGAAAGTGTGGACACAAAAATCCCACACAAATTGTAATTCGACAAATGTGATTTACTTGATCACCTGTCCCTGCGCGAAACGTTACGTGGGGATGACCACCAGGAAAGTTAAAACACGCATCGGGGAACATCGTAGCAACATTCGATGCAAAAAAATCACCACGAAACTCAGCGAGCACTTCCTGCAAACCAACCATACTCCGAATGACATGACCTGGACAGTGATCGAACAGGTCAACTGTGTAAAAAACAGAGAAAACATTTTGTTCGAAAAAGAGCAACGCTGGGTCTATCGACTCAGCACCCATGTAAATGGGCTTAATGACCAAATTCCGTGGACCAGCGTCCTAAAAAACTAAAAACTATCCCGAGTTCTCTGATTCCCACCCTTCTTGAATGAAAATACCATAACCACATTTGCCGAGTGGTTTACTCATACCAGCGCTATTTAGTCTCATTCATGAACTTATTCCCATGTTAACAACCTGATTTAGCCAACCTGACCAGACTTATGCTGCTCATTTAAGTCTTTACCAACACTGGGTAACATATGCTGGACATCACGCATTCCGCTTATTACTAACACCAGCCACGCAAAATTCCAGGCTTGCGTTCCACTTTAGCTTGAGTTACAAGCCTCTTTGTGATTCTGGTCAATATCTCACGTGATCTTGTGAACGCTGAAACAACATCTCTCTGAAACAAGGGCGGCCCTCGCCCATCCTTAGATCGAGGCTTGCGTTTCAATGCAAGCCTCGCTTCCAGGTCCTCACGCGAGATTACGCGAGCACCTCTGAAACTAGGGCGGACCTCGCCCATCCTTAGATCGAGGCTTGCGTTTCAACGCAAGCCTCGCTTCCAGGTCCTCACGCGAGATTACGCGAGCACTTTCCTTGTCACCCATTGGCTTAATGGCTTTGAGCTTCAAGCCTCGCTTTCATCTGAAAGCGCCTCATTGGTCCGCACGCAGCCACCACCCTTTAAACGCCTCGCTAGCCCGTCGCAATGGATCCACGAGATCCAGCGAGGGTGAAGCTAGGTGCCGAGCGGGTGCTGAGCGTTGCGGGCGTAAGAGACCTTACTTTGGAGACATTATTCTAACCAGATAAGTTGTATGAATGGAATCCTGCCAGTTCTAAAATCCTCCTTTGTGTGCATTTGTTTCCCTCTCTCCCTCAATTACAGGGTGTGCCATTGTCGCTCCCACCCCCCTCCTGTGTTCTATGGGGCGTGGATCTATCTCTTTACAAGTGAGGACACTTATCCTATACCTTGTACTTAGTGTTGTGTGCTTGGGTAATGTATATACCACGGCCAGCAGTGTCACGGCGCTTTGCACCGGGACGCTGCTTTAACGTATTTTTTCCTTCGGGGTTCATTCCCTGACACCCCACCACAGGTAGCAAGATATTTCTTGTATTTCCTCACAAATAGACTTAGACATGACTAGTCTGCTGTTTAGCCACTGTTGCTATACCACACATATGCAACAGTTCGCGCTGAATAGATTTAATCAGCGTTAGTTGAGGCCCCTCCACTTCGGATTTTGTCATGAATTCAACTACGCAACCCAGGCATACCGGCCACGGCCCTTGATAGGTATGCTAGCACGTGTCAAGCCACAAAGTCACTCTTTATGGCCACTGTACATATGCACAAACCAATGATCCGATATCTTTGTGTCTATGTTTGTTTTTTTCTGTTTGTCAATTTTTCTTCCTACAGACTCCTAGGTTCCTCGCAAAAGAGGTAAAACCCCACTACTTATGAGTTTGTTTCTCTTTCTTTTTGCACCATTTTTACACATAGTGCTATTTTTAACTTTCACGACCATTGGCAGGGCGGGCCTTAGCGCGCCCCTCCTGTCATTGGCACACTCGCTTACCGGTCCTGATGAAAGCCCAGTAAAGTAACACATAAAAACGGGCAGAAACATGTTGACCTTCTTTACAGGGTAAACACCAGTATAAAGTAATTGGCTAGTTTCCCTTCACATATCTTATTTTTAATATGTCAGGTTGACCAGTGAATAAAAATTTTTTGGTACAACCTTTGACATTTTTAAACTTCATTATTTTTTCACACTTCATCTTCTCACAAAAACCTGCTCCGCAGTCTCCTGGCGTCGCAGCACACCGGGGAGGTATTCGATCTCTCCCGGTGGACCCGATGATGAAGCATGTCACCACTAGGGTGAGTGAGGGTTTCCTGAAAAAACAGCGTATTTTTTCTTGAAATTTGGTCTTACCATCGGACCACTTACAACTGGCCTCAGACTTCACGTGCGACACCCACCTCTTTCATATACTTTACCTTTATGGTCACTATTCTTTTGATTACCTGTATATTGCTTGGGGACTAAGAGTGCCCTGAAACCCTCCCTCTCCTTTTGTTGAGATATACATTCACAGTGTGCCAAGGTTGTTTGGGTGATGGCATTGGTATTAACAAACCGCCAGGGGCCTTATGAGAAGATTTATTTCTTGCACAAACTGGACAGGTAGTGACAAATTGTTTAATTTCCTTACTCATATTGTCCCACCAAAAGTGTTTTCGTACATTTTCCAGGGTTTTTACCCAGCCAGGATGACCTGCCAACGGTGAGGCGTGATGCCAAATTATCACCTGTGTTTGTACTTCTGTGGTGGGCACTAACAGCATGTTGTTGTGATACAATAAACATTGTTGTATTGAGTTATGGGAATACTTTAACCAATCTTGAGGTACCATTTGCAAGTTTGCATTATATAGATCTGTGATGAAATCCTTCTGTTGTACTGGTGCCAAAGGTTTTTGGGGAGGAATAAAGGGTTCTCCTATTTTGTCTTGTTTCATGTCTGAGGTATGTCCGTATCTAGATAACACATCAGATTAAATGTGTTGTGCACCTGGTCTACAGGTTATAACAAAGTCAAATGTACTGAAAAAAATTAACCAGCGCATCTGACGTGGAGTTAATGTTTTTAGTAATCCAAAGAACTGTAGGTTCTTATGGTCAGAATAGATGGTAACAGGGTACTTGGCTCCCATTAAATGGTGCCTCCATTCAGAAAAGGCTACTTTGATAGCTACAGTGTAATTTTGTTCAGCTGGTGATAACTTTTTGGAATAGAAGGCTATAGGATGTAATTGGCCATCTACTGCATAATGTTGAGAGAGAACTCCTCCCAAAGCTATTTGTGAAGCATCCGCTTCGACAAAAAATGGCAAGTCAGGATGAAGATGTTTCAGAATTGGGGCTGAAGTGAACTTTTGTTTCAGGATTTGAAAGGCGTGAGTCGCCTCATCAGACCAAAGAAATCGTTGCCCTTTCCGCAACAAGGTTGTTATTGGGGCCGTAATGTCTGCAAAATGAGAAATAAACCTCCTATAAAAATTGGCGAAACCTAGAAATTTCTGAACATCCTTTACAGATGATGGTTCTGGCCAATCAGTAATAGCACTAATTTTCTTTTCATCCATAATTATTCCTTGAGGTGACAGGCAGTGTCCTAAAAAGTCCACTTTGCTGACATTAAAAGTACATTTTTCTAATTTAGCAAAGAGATGATTTTTTTTAACTTTGATAATACTGCACGAACATGTTGGGTATGTTCTTCCGGGTTCTTAGAGTAAATGAGTATGTCGTCTATATATACTATGACACAAACGTCCAGGAATTGGCGTAGGACCTCATTTATAAAGAATTGAAAGGCCGCAGGGGCATTACACAACCCAAAGGGCATTACTGTGTACTCAAATAGACAGAAATTTGTCTTGAAAGCTGTCTTCCACTCATCCCCCTCTTTTATTTGGACCAGGTGGTAAGCTCCCCACAGATCTAGTTTAGTGTATACAGTAGAATGTCTTAATTGATCCAACAACACAGGTATTAGAGGAAGAGGATATATATTTTTTATTGTAGCCTTATTTAGTCCTCTATAGTCGATACACGTGCGCAGAGATTTATCCGGCTTCGGGATAAAAAAAGTGGAGATGACACCGGAGATGTGAAATGTCGGATGAACCCAGACTGTAGTAGGTCATCTAGGTAGGTTCTTAAATATTTGGTCTCTTTGTCAGTCAAAGCATATACTCTGTTATTAGGTAAAGGGGGCCCTGGGATGAGATCTATACGGCAGTCATATGGCCGATGTGGGGGTAACATACTAGCCTTCACTGGATCAAAAACATCTTTAAAGTCAGAATATTCAGGAGGGAGACTTGGTCGTCTTGTGTAACACTAGCACAGTGTATTGCTGAGCTCTGTTCTGTACCTGATTCTTGATAGAATGAGGAATCCAAAGTAACTGTTCTGTTTACCCAATCATTTTTTGGGTTATGAGTTGTTAACCAGGGTACCCCGAGAATCAAGCCAAAATTAGGGGTATCCATCAGATCAAAACTAATCATCTCTGTGTGCCCGTTTTGACAGACCATGACAAGGGGACTTGTTTGTTTTGTGATTAATCCAGAGGTCAATTATGACCCGTCCACTGCACATACTGCTTCTGGACAAGGCTTTAGGCAAATAGGAAGACCTAATGTGTTAGCTAACTTATCATCCACAAAATTTCCTGTTGCTCCTGAGTCCATTAGGGCAGGGAGAGAATGTATAACTTGGTAGTAACAATTAAAAAGATCTGAATTATGAAATGTCTAGGTATGTGCGGTACCATGAAGGCTGCAGAATTAGAGGTTTGATTAAGATGCTTTCTCGAACAAGTAACCTCCCCCCTTGTCGAGCTTAATCGTTTCCCAACTCAGTTGAGGAGATAGAGGAAACAGTACCCTTTCATGAAGTTTCATGTTTTACTGGACATTCTCTGGCAAAATGTCCTGCCTTGCCACAATAAAAACATAATTGAAGTTTTTTCTTTCTTTCTTTTTCCTCTGACGTGAGTGGACCTCTGAGTGACCCTATTTGCACAGTCTCAGGTTCAGGGAGTTTATTTTCTGTGTCTTTCTTCTCATGTCTAATAAAAGTTAACCGCGATTCCAGATTGGATTTATCTCCCTTTCTTTCTCCTAGTCTGCAGGTAGAGCACTATAAGAGCTGGTGTAATTTATATATTACTCCGGTGCGTATCCATCGATGCGAAGGGGACTTCGGGGACACGCTGTCCTCAGTGTGGGTTGCTGGCTGCAGACAGCACTCATATGTTTGGCACTTGTTTTGGTCTCTTTCAACTGCTGGCTAAAATGGAGCAGTTCTTGGAATCCATAATGGGATATGTAGTATTACTGACCCCTCAGGGTATTATGTTAAGGATTTCTAACCAAGAAATGGAGGAAGCAGATCGGAAAATGTTGTACATAGCAATGGCGGTATCTCAGCTCTGTTTAGCCACGGTCTGGCTTGATCCAATCTCACCCTCGATACATGTCTGGTTTAGTAAATTATTATTTATATACAATTGGGAGATATCTGTGTTTAGAAGAAGGGTGATGTAGGGCTAGGGCCAAAGGCTAAATGATCTGGGAGTCTTTAACTAAATGGTTGCATAAGGACTAATTGTTAATATGATCAGAAGTACCCCCTAGTCTGTTATGTTAGTGAAAGTGTTGTCCAAGGATATTTGGTTTTTCCTATGTGGGGATGCACCGTGGGGGGGGGGTGGGGCAGGGGACTAAAATGAAAACATTTTGGGCATCAGATATGGCTTTTTTTTCTTTCTTCTTGTATATGAATATATGTCATACTGATTTGTTTTTCAATATCTATTTGATGTCCAATAAAAAAGCTTTAAAAAAAAAATCACATTACCAGACTTGGTACACTAGGTAGACCAGGAGCAACATGGCCGGTTTTAGCCGGCTATACACATCATCCTGACACTGAAAACATGTTAGGCGTAGAATTACACACTTAATTCAAAGAGTAAATCAAAATTTATAGACAATTGGTTCAATATGTCATGCGGACTCTCACAATCCAACCACCATTAGTTATTCCACAACAAACGTCAAACCAGGGGAATACACTAAAATCACACCACAGACTTTACACGCAGTCAGGGAAAATTGCCCACACAACGTGAACAAATTCTGTTCTGGATAGCTCAGAAAAATACTCAAATCAAAGCGGTATTTCCTAATACCAACCCTTATGAGACACATAAAATTCTAGCAATCTGTTCACCAATGGGAATAACAACACATCTGGAAAACTGCACCTCTTGGGGGTGCGACCCTTGACCCCACCAGGTAGGTCGCTCCCCCTCCGCACAGCACCGCCTGTGCGTCCCTGCCCTAGCTGACGCTGCTGAGGAACTTCGAGGCCCTCCACCACCCGCAGCCTTCCATCGGCACCTCATCCCTGGTGGCCAGTGGTAGGCCGTAGGTTTGTTCATCTTCCGCTTTATTGTTTCATTGTATTGACTGTATTTCATTGTTGTGTCTGTGACTGCTGTTGTTCTGTCTTCACCCGCTGCAAGTTCGTGGTCCGTGCCCGTTTTCCTCCCTCTGTTCCCCTCGCTGTCCATGTATCTCTCAGCACGGTTTTTCCTTCTGTACCCCTAACTGCCCCGTGTCTTTGCCCGGTTTTTCCTTCTGTACACCTCACTGCCCCGTGTCTCTACCCGGTTTCCCTTCTGTTTCCCTCGCTGTCCCCGTGCGTCTCAGCCCATTTTTGCCTTCTGTTTCTCAGCTGCCCCTGTATTCTTGTGCCTTTGTGCCTTCTGTGCCACTGGTTTTTCCTGTATTGCTGTGCCCTCTTGCCTTCTGTTACAATCGTTTATCCTGTATTTCTGTGCCCTTTTTGCCTTCTGTGCAACTCGTTTTTTTCCCTGTATTTCTGTGCCCTCTTGCCTTCTGTGACACTTGTTTTTCCTGTATTTCTGTGTCCTTCGTCCTTTCTGTGCCACTCGTTTTTCCCTATATTTCTGTGCCCACTTGCCTCTGTGACACTCGTTTTTCATGTATTTCTGTGCCCATTTTGCCTTCTGTGCCACTCATTTTTTTCCCAGTATTTCTGTGCCATCTTGCCTGGGCACTTGCAGTCATCTGTTAAGGCTCGTGAGGAATCAGCCCATTGTTGGCGCCTCAACCACTCCACGGGGAGATTGATCTCCGTGGCATACCTGCCTGAAACCCAACCCTGCCAGAAACGTAATCACCGTTTAAGCTGCCCGTTTAAATTGGGACTATCCGGTTCCTCCGCGGATAACGACTGCCCCCTACTCCCTGCCACCGGCCGGCACCCACTGTGTGCGCCTCGCCCAATGCGGCTATCATGGCTAGGAATGATTAGGCTTTACTCAGTCCTGATGATGATCCCTGTAACTATGTAATGGGATCGAAACGCCGTCGACAACTTCTCCACAATATACTCTGTTGTGTATCTGTTACTATATTTCAAGTAATGGTGTAAATGTGAATTCTGTTATTGCTATATGCACAGAAAACAATAGCTTTTGCCTAAAAACCTTTCTCTACCTTCTATCCACTCCGCTAACCATAACAATTTGTAAACGTCTGGGCACAGGCTTGTGCCCATCTCCAAGAAATTGTTGAAGGTATCTCCTAATATTGTGGTTCTAAATTAAATATTAGACCTCTGCCCGGCTGGGCAAGTCAATTTACAATATAGTTTCCATTGTGTCTATATTTACCTTTTGACTATATCCCTCCTTGCATAGGACCGCTGTTGTCTTTACTCATATGTTCCCCGAGGTCCTGTGCTGACTCGATTGGGTGCCCTTGTTGTTTTTTATAATCTTGCTTTCTGTGGCACTCGTTTTCCCTCAATCTTGTGCCTTTTCTGCCTCTGTGCCACTCGCTTTCCATAATTTTTTGTACCCTTTTGCCTGCTGTCCCCTTCATCGTCCCTCACCATCCCACCGCTGCGTCCCCTGCGGCCCCGCCCCCTGACTCCCCACTTCCCATTTGCTGCCCCCGCCTCCCAGTTGCTCCTCCCTCCCACCTCCCCATACAGTCCGGCCACTGCACGGTAAGGAGAGCGACCCTTGACTCCACCAAGTAGGTCTCTTCCCCTCCGCACAGTACCGCCTATGTGTCCCTGCCCCAGCTGACGCTGTTGAGGAAGTTCGAGGCCCTCCACCACCCGCAGGCTACCACCTTTGCCTCATCCCTGGTGGCCAGTGGTAGGCCGTAGGTTTGTTCATCCTCCGCTTTATTGTTTTATTGTATTGCCTGTATTTCATTGTTGTGTCTGTGACTGCTGTTGTTCTGTCTTCCCCCGCTGCCTGTTCATGGTCCGTGCCCGTTTTCCTCCCTCTGTTCCCCTCGCTGTCCCTGTGTCTCTTAGCCAGGTTTTTCCTTCTGTACCCTTCACTGCCCCATGTCTCTGCCTGGTTTTTCCTTCTGTGACAAAAAAAATTAGACCAAATGGACCAACTGTGTTAGGTACCAGGTACGTTTAGAATGAAGAACTCTTTTCTAACGATTGACTAGGAGAAGGAAGGATTTTCTCTGATCTAGTGACTGCTGCTGTGTTGTAGCTTAGAGTTGGTGACACAAATCTCTAACACCATCTCTGTGATTGCATTTATTTGTAGTGAAGCACAATTTGTAACATACCTCAGGACTATTGATCAGGTAGCTGTGGAGTAGGACATTTTATTTTGTGGTTCAAAGTTACACATTTCATACTTTTGTAAATTGTTAGTGGGATTTGGTTGTAACCACCTGGAGAGGACAGATATGGTGATGTGAGGTTCCGATATCAGACTCTAAGGGTCAAAGTTTAGGGCTTCAGGTTTGTTTTATGGGCCCAGTGAGATGCCTTCATTATTGCCAATTCACTTCTCCATATTCTTGGCTGTAATACAGGAACCGACTTTCAGATGGACCTACTATTGGGACAGAGGAAGGTAAGTTCCAGGATAGGTTTGTATTTTGAAGAAGTAGACCATTAGACTATGCTTAACTATGGAGTTCTTGGTGCCTACAGTGAAGTGGCAAAAGCAACAGTTTTGTTTTGATTTCTAGCCATTGCCACAGATGAAGTTACCTAATTTGTATTAAAGAAACATTATCCAGACACAATGATAGTTATATTGTCTGCAGCAACAGTTACTTGGACAGTGAAGGGGTTCATGCTATGACTAGGGTCCCCATCTTCTTTAAAAGGTTCAGGAGTCTAACTGGATTCTTAAATGGACAGGATAATGTGCCCTTTTTGTGATTTATTGATGAACGGTTTAAACTAAGTCGAGCCTTCTGGGTTTTTAGGACTTTATCTTGATTGCAATGTAGATTGAGGTGTTACAGCATTGACAACAGATGGTGGGGATGTGAAAGATATGAGGCTAACTCATTGTGTATTGGTTCAGGTTTTTGCTTTTTTAGAGTGCTAAACAAGAGTTCAAAGCTTAGGCTATTTCTATAGGGTACCAAGTCCTGAATGTATATTCTGTCAAAATACTTATTTTTACTGGGCCGTTTTTATATATACTCATAGGCCCAGTAACAGGAGGTATTGGACCTAATGGAATTGTGAGCTATGGGGCCTTTTCACATAAAAGAGCACTGCATCACCATGCAGTCACCATTCACATATGCCCCCATGATCCAGCTACCTCTCCTAGGGCCCGATTCACAGAACTAACTTAAGACAAAATCCTAAACTTACTACCATTTTGGTATTCACAGAAGGCACTTACTCATTTCGGTATTCTCAGAAGTTAGGACTCCTAACTTTAGGAATCCGAAATGCCTTCTGTGAATACCGAAAATCTTAAAGTTAGGATTTGTCTCAGTTTAGGAGTAGTAAAGTTAGGACTCGTAACATTATAACTCTTAAACTGAGTAAAATCCTAGCTTTAAGATTTTCGGTATTCACAAAAGACATTTAGGAGTCCTAAAGTTAGGAGTCCTAACTTCTGTGAAAACCGAAATGAGAAAGTGCCTTTTGTGAAAACCGAAATGAGTAAGTGCCTTCTGTGAATACCAAAATGGTAGTAAGTTTAGGATTTTTTCTTACGTTAGTTCTGTGAATCCCTGTGTAACCCCTATAGCATTATGCTGCCTTTTGGCTAGGTTTGTGCTATAACAAAACCCCATACATATATAAAGTGAAAACTTGTAGCAGTAAGTTAAGGAACAATCTCTGCCACCGTTTTGGACTGACTCTTACCTACTATTCATGAAGACATCCAGCAATGCTCTTTTACTTCCCTAGACAGTTGGTATATGTTGCTTGTCGGTCATGGAATATTTAAATGGCTACACCACTTCTGATTGGAGTTGTAGAAGCATAGGTAGACATATCTAAAATAAGCAACAAAACAAAACACAATAACCTACAATAACCTAGAAGAAGCAACACAAAACATAGCAGGGCACAGGAAAACTGATAAAACAGATAGCAAATGAACATCCACAGTATATCACAAAATCCCATTGCAAAAGGTGAGAAAAGAATACAACAGCACAAAGAACAACAGCACACATCACGATGACAACAACATTCACACCACAAATATATACAAATCATTCTGTTACACATTACTACCTTCAGAAATCTGTGTTCATAATACAGTGGTTGGCAGGCACCAAGCACTGTGAAAACTTATCACCAAGGACTTCATTCAAAGTGTGGCAGTCTAATACGTTCTATGCTGCGACCCATGTTGTTTCCTTCACTTGAGGAAACAGTGGAGGAATGTGTGAGGGACTTTGCACAAATACACATTTTCTACATGCTATTCCGCAACATGTTGTAATCTCTGTTATTTCCCTACCACACGATTACCTGGACGCGCTTAACTGTAATTCCAGGGTAGGGAAATAAGACGGATTATTATGGGCCGCTCAGATTGAGTGCCACAGTGCTCTATACACAGTGGTGCATTTATTTGGGATAAGTATCATTATTTATTTGCATGAACAGGTTGACATAAGCATTTTTAGCTATGGTTCTTGAACGTGAATTGTTTTATTTCCACATTGCATCCTTTGATAAACTGTGATTTTGTTTCTATATTGCAATGATCACTTTCACTCACACAATGTGGTTGCAGGAGCTACCCTTGAGATAGTTTTTTCCAATTCTTACATTTTTCGGCTATGTATGTGCTAGCATGAAATGGCACTGACATTGTAGGGAATCTGCTACAGTTGAGAAAGTATTATTTTAGAGAAACTGTCTGCCAAAAGTGCACTCAGAAGATCATGAATGCTTTGTAGTGTTGCAGCATTCCACTTCGGAATATGCACACACCATTATCAGGCAGTTAGGAATGTAAGGCTTTAGGTTTTTGAGGGTGGCAGTTGGGATTGAAACCAGGTCATGGAAGGTGCTGTATTGTTGCTGTCATGCCTTTTAACAGAGTTGAGAATAAAAGAAGATACACAAGCCTGAGCTATATTTCTTTACATTACAAATCTGGCGACAGGTTCAACTCTGCATAGAACCTACATGTCGGTGATTTCATCGGTGAAGGTGATTGCCTACGTCGAAGTATTAACGGCGGCAGGAAATACTGTAATCGATAAGTGAAGGGAAAGTTATCTTAAGTAAGTTACAGGTGTTGACTGCGTGGGCTCTTCTATTGGAGGCTTGGAAGTGCGGACTACGGGCCGAGATATTGTGGTGGAGTTGATTTAGCACTCGGTGAAGTCAGAGAGCATCACGAGGTGTACAAACTAAGGAGGGATCTCGTGCACAGTGTTGCAGCCTTGCTGTAAGTGAAGACGTCACATGAACAAGTCCTGTGAGGAGAAGTGACAACACACATCGAGCGTCGCAAGCATCCATTTTGGATGGAGCATTGGTCTATGTTGGCAGTGGATTTTGTGGGTCCGGAGCAGTCTGTGTCAGCTGAGAATAAGTACATTATTGTGTTGGTGGACTATTTCAGCAAGTGGATGGATTTGGAAGTAGTGCAGAGGGCTGATGCGGACAATGTTGTGACATTTATGGAAGCAGTATTAATGAGAAAAAAATGTTGCTGGAAAGACTTCTGAGTCATAATGGAACACATTTTACAGCTTCACAGGTGGAGCAGTATTTGAAAAGGAATAGGGTGCAGCATATCAAGACCTCTGTTTATCACCAGCTAGAAATGGGGCTGTGGAGCGATTCAATTGAGTGATCAAGGGTACTATTCAAATAGGGTGGGATAACAAGAGGAGATGGGATGTGAAATTGAAGAAAATGTTGTGGGGTTACAGATTGACACCATCCCTTCACAGGGTACAGCCCTTTTGTAGTGATGCAAGGCATGGAGCCCTTTATGAAGGAAAACATTGGGTGGAAGGATAGTACAAGACTTGTGGAGTGGTCTCCTGAGGTAGTCAAGAGAAACAATGTTAAAGCACATAGTGTGTACAAAAGGAATTATGGTTTGAGGAATGCGGTCAGAGAGGAGATGTTCAACGTGGTAGATTGGGTAATGGTTAAATAAATGGGTACAGTTGCAAAAGGGTAGAGTGTATTTATGAACTGCGAAACTAAGTGACGATTATGCGTGGCACATTAGCCATTTGGCTAAGGGTAAGGTTTTTGTAAAAGGAAAAGGAGGAGATGAAGGGGATACGCTGGATCTGAGTGATTGGTTGTGGGAGGATGAAGTGGATGAGGAGCAAGAGGAGGTGCAAAGTGAGACTGAGGTTTTGGAAGAAACTGGGGAGAAACATGAGTGTGTAGAAGCTGGGTAAAGGAGATTAGGTAGATTGGGAAGAGTTATTCACACTCCTAACAGAACCTAAGAAAACCAATTAAGGAGGTTAGCGTTCCAGGCCCCTCCCTCCCTCCACACGCGCGGCTGATGGCGGCAGCAGCCTCGGACTTCAGCTGGGCGTTCGGATGACCGCCTCGCTCTTTGTGTTTTCTGGAGCCGCTTGCAGGGGAGAAATGAGCGGAAGTACGCCGGCTGATGCGGGGATGTCACTGTTGTCTACCTCCTGGTCTGTGTCGTGCTGAGGCGCTGTGCTGTGGGCGCTGGACGGCGTTCGGAAGTTGTTTGGGACCCGCACCCGCGGGGACGGTTTGTCAAATTGGGACATTTGATTGGCGGGGCTGTTTCTCCTCGTTGTTCCTCGTTGTTCTGTCGGACCGCTTCCCGTTGATTACTGGAGTGAAAGCCGCGCTGCATAACGTCGGACAGCGGCCGGTGTTCGGAACTTGCTCAGCACTTGTGGCCACAGGAACAAATTGCCGTATGGTAAAGGAAGCTGTCTGCACTGTTGTTGGTGCACTCTGCTGCATTGTGCAGGGGGGAGACCTGACCCTGGACTGTGTTTCCCTGTGTTTCCCTGTGTTTCCCTGCCTCGGAGCCTGCCTCTAGCCGCTCCGCGGGTGCTGCGTCGTTTGTTTTCAGGAGCTGCAGGAGTTGCCGGGGAGAGGAGCACTTGTTGCTCGGGACGCTGTGTGGCTGGGCTGATCGGCATTCTAAGAAGGCAGCATTGTGAGCGGTGCTGCAGGGACTCACTTTCCCAGGAGTCCCTGCCTGAGCCTCACCACCTGGCTTGCGCTGCCTGGCTGCCCCACCCCCAGGACGAAATACGAGCTATAAAATTCCCTAAGGATTCCGCAGCGCAGGAGCGCCCGGGGTTAGGCCCTCTGACCTTATTTGCAAGAAGGAATAAAGACTTACCCCTTTTGTCCAAAAATACCAATTGACTAATCTAAGGGAAATATTACCTGTTCATGAAATTTATATATCATAGTGCCCTTTTCTGTTAATTAATCATTCACCCATATCTTAAGATGAATCGGAAGGGGGTACCTAAAACAATTGTTATCCCGCTGAGGGATCCGTCCAAAGGGACACTGGTTCACCACCCAAACAAGTTAACCCTGACATCTCCACCACTAACAGATATTAATGAACTTTTTTCCTCCTATAGAAATTATAACTAGTAAGCAATCCCCTTTACCCACAACCAACTCAGGGGACACCATATCATGGTTAGAGGAACTGAGTAACTTGTGCGGAACTAAGTATGCTCTAGTGGTAAGCAGTCCCGAACCTACTACCCCCCCAAATCATTGTGTAAAAAACCCAAGTGCACTAAACCCAATCAACAGCCCGCGCGATCTTACTTTACCTGTCATATTCGGTGTACGAAGTACGCCTCCATCCCGCCCTGTATCTGCCAAAGGGAAGTGTGATGAAGCCGAACACAACGGTAACCATTCCAAACAATCTAAATTGTGTCTAAACCCCTCACTGTCTGCCTCCATTCCCCCCCTAACTCCAGATTCGGTTGAGTTTACGGAAATATTGGATGACCTAGCCCCTCCATCACAGTTGGCCTTACTGTCTCTTGTCAAACGGCTGATTAATTCCGTCGTTTCACCATTGATGGAAAAAATAACACTGCTTGGGGATAGGCTCACGAAATTAGAGGGTGCATTTCAAGTAAATTTGGCTTCTATAAAGTATCAGGTACCCTCTAACCTCACTCACCCCCCTGTTATTGTTGAACCCCTTAAGTCATCTGCACTAAGCATTAATGCACATATTCAAGTATCAACCCCCATCACACCAGTCCCAAAGGCCCCCAAAGCCCATCCAAAACGTGTTCCAGCACAGCGCAACTTTGTTAGAACAGGGTCGATCAAACCACCTCATATCCACCTACCACCGGAGGCTGCCTCCTTCGTATTTGTCCTTTCGGGAGTTCCCACACTCGAACAGGGGAAAACTGAAAGTCAACTAGACCTACAAAATAAGGCTACATATTGGCTATCAAAGAATAGACCTTTGCCAGCAGATCTTGACGGTAGAATTTTAAGTGTTAGAAGGGTGGGCTGGTTGGGTCCCCTCCGAAAAGACACGCCCGGGGATTTGGTCTTAGTAAAATTCAGAAAGCAGACGTATCATTCCGTACCTCCAAACCTGGCAGCGTCAAAAAGAAGACGGCCCCATAAGTACTGGGGATCTACATGACTTTTATCCCAGCTCATTATATACTTCTTCATTAAGGCCAAGGGCAGGGTCTTTTTATCCAATGGGTATAAGTGCCTTGGAAATGAATGGCAGTAACTTTTTTCCACGTAATTATTCTGACGCTGTATACAACAATCATCTTTATGGAAGATTTTATTAATTGCCTACGTGAAGGTTCAATCTAAGGAATTGGCGGGTCTGCTTAAATGCTGAATTTTGTGATAAGTGCATTTCTAACAAAGTACCTATGTTTATGGGCAGGTTACTTTTTCTTCTTTCTTGTTTTAAATGTGTTAGTATTCTGTGTTATCATTTGCTAGTTCTACTTTTGTTTGTTTTTAATTTGTATGTTTTTAACTTGTACGCTTTTATGATTTGCATTTTCAAATCGAATAAAGCTAAATGAATTGATAAAATTGATAAGAGTGTGTAGAAGCTGGGTAATGGAGATTAGGTAGATTGGGAAGAGTTATTCACACTCCTAACAGGCTGAAGAATTTTGTCTTATGTTAACCTATGCCGTGTTTTGAAACAGTGTGTTTTATTCTAAGTTATGTTTCTTTGTTTTTCTTGGAGAAAACTTTGTGTTGTATACAGGATCTTATGTTATTTCTTCAAATTTCTTTCTTAGTTGTTTTACTAAATATATGTAGGAGGGGGATGTGTGGTAATGCTGCATTCCACTTCTGAATGTGCACAGCTCCATTATGAGGTAGTTGAGAACATAAGGCTTTGCGGGTTCTGGGTAGACAGTTGGGATTGAAGCCAGGATGTGGAAGGTGCTGTCTTTTTGCGTTCCTGCATTTTGCGGAGTTGAGAATAAAGATACGCAAGTGGAATTGTGCATATAGAATTCTGATTCAGGGTTCCAAATAGCAGAGTGCAGCTGTAACTCTGGTATGACCGGAATTGTATAAAGAGGAGAAAGGAAGAGGTAGCAATGGGACTGAATCTTTTTTAAGATGCATTAAACTAAAAGGTTTCCAATTTGAACAAACAAATGCAGAAACCCAAACAAGATTTCAGTTACACAGCCACAAATAATAGACACTTGTATTAAAATAAATGGCAGGAGCTTACTTATTTATAGGAAGGAGCAGATGAGAACGTGTACAAAGTGTGTTGTTACATTTGCATGTGTTCTGTTTTTCAACAACATTTTGTTACACTTATTATTTAATATACTTCTTTTAACTTGTATACCCATATCAATTGCTAAAATATTTTCATTTTGGCATTTTGGAAAAACTGAACTTTTCCATGCAATCCTTATTAGTAACGATATTGTGTACCAGTAGGAATGAATCCATTACAAAAGTGAATATAATGTGGTGACATATTCAGAGAGAGGAAGTGTGCATTCTGTGATTTTCTTCCTAATTGCCTTATGCCTTATGCCTTATGCTGATATTTAAATTATAAAGGATGAAGGACTGCAAACAGTGAAGCCCCACTCAAATAACAACCACAAATGCTTTTCAGGGTGAACCACAAAAGTAACTAAATTAACCTGTTCTTAGCCCTATGGTAGGTTAGCACAAAGTTGTCCTTTTTAACTTAGAGCAAACTGTAAAGTATGTATGCACCACACAAACAGTAATAACGTAAAAACACAACACAAGAAAAATGCATCGACAGTTTAAAGAAATAGGGTACATTTAAAAAAAATTATATCAGAAGGACACAAATCCAATCAGGAGAATCGAAGATTTTAAATTTAAATGTTTAAGTAAATATAGCCCCTAAAAGCGCAAAAAGCCACCTGTGGGTTTCATCGCTACACTGGACCAGAACAAAGTCACAAGTTCAGGCTGATTGTGATGAAGCGCAGACTAGATAAAGGGACCAGGCTAGTCCCACTGAGCGTAGAACCTTATGCCATTGATGCAAGACTCGTCATCAGTTGGTGTCTGTTCCAAACAGGAACTGTGAGCGCTCTGTTCCATGGCCCTCCTTCAAGTTGCATCATGATGTATAGGTTCTGATGAGTCTGCCAATCAGGAGCTGTGAGGGGCTGCCATTTGAAGTCCAGTGCTGTGATATGTCAGATTTGATGGAGCCCGCAGTGAGGCAGGGAGGAGTACATTCTGATGTCAGTCAAGGTTCCAGGACCTAGGAGGCACCTATTGGGGATTAGGACTCACTCCAGGCAGGCAAAGTGGATTTAGGGCTCAGGCAGATCGGGTTGCAGGTCCAGCCAGGTCCAGTGCAGCAGGTCAGCTGGTTATTTTGCATGGAGTCCTCTGGAGCTTGTTGTTTCCTTGTAGCTTACACAGGTGGTCAGCCAACTGACCCTTGAAGTGCCTCAGTTGAGCCTGGGATGAAGGCAGGTCTGCTTTTTTTTCTCAGACAATAAAGCAGACCTCTGGCAGCAGAGCAGTTGTTCTGTAATGTCCACAAGTCCAAGAATGTTCTGATGAGTGGATATGAAGTTCCAATATACCTGCTGACATCCCTTCATATGGAGGATTCCCTATGCTACCAACACCGTAGGTTCTGTAAAGATCAACCCCCTTCCCCTGTTAAGGCTCCAAGATGTCTGGTGTGAAAAGGGTAGGTCAGGCCTGGTCTCAGATTCCTCTGAATGTGTGTGAGGCAGAGTCCTTTGAAGTGCAAGTGGGTTTGGGTGCTACTCCTCCCAATCATCATGTCGGGATGGCCAATCCTGTCCATTCCTAAGCCCACTCTGTGTCACTGTCTGGAAGGAATACACAAACCCCAACAGCAACACCATTCGAATCATGTGACACTGGCAGAAGGCTCAAATGGTTAGGACAAAAAACGTAAACTTTCTAAAAGTAAAACCAAAGGGGATGATGGATGGAATGTTGAACATTGCAAGAACTCACCCCCAGTCAACAGATCTGGGTTTAATCCATCATCATTCTTTAGCTCACTCTGCCACCCCAGTTCATACATAGCCATATGCAAATCAGTCTGGCCCTGTGCCTTTTGGGAACAGCCTAACCCGAACTGCCAAGCCATGTCTTCCGTGGACCGGAAACAAGCATCCTTGTACCGGTTTTTGGGTAATCAGCCGTCATCAGCCAGGCTACCGTGACTCCAGTGGCAAGGTGAGCAAGAGACCCACGTCTGGGCTTACCCTGCCAACTTAAGGTGAACAAAGTGAAACCAAAGGGGATGATAGACGGAGTGTTGAACATTGCAAGCACTCACCCCCATTCAACTGATTTGGGTTTAATCCATCATCATTCTTTAGCTCACTCTGCCACCCCAGTTCAGCCATAGCCATATGCAAATCAGTCTGACCCTGTGCCTCATTGGAACAGTCCTGCCCGAACGGCCAAGTCATGTCTTCCCAGGACCAGAAACAAGTATCCTGGGACTGGTTTCTGGCTAATCAGCAGGCATCAGCCAGGCTAGCTTTAATCCAGTGGAAAAGTGAGCAAGAGACCCACTTGTGGGCAAACCCTGCCAACTTAGGGGGAACAAAGCAAAACCATAGGGGATGATGGACGGAGTGTTAAACATTGCAAGCACTCACCCTTAGTCAACTGATCTGGGTTTAATCCATCATCATTCTTTAGCTCACTACGCCACCCCAGTTCAGACATGGCCCTATGTAAATAAGTCCATCATCCCTTTGGTTTTGCTTTGTTCGCCCTAGGTTGGCAGGGTTTGCCCAGACGTGGGTCCCTACATTGCAAGCACTCACCCCTAGTCAACTGATCTGGGTTTAATCCATCATCATTCTTTAGCTCACTCCGCCACTGGCAACCTAAGTAAACCTGTCACAATTGTTAAAAACTATGCACCCTGCCCTATGAAACTTAAGGGCATACCTTATGGGTGACCTCTAATTAATAAAAGGGAAGGTTTATGCCTCGCAAAAAATGTATGTTGCCAGTTTGAAATGGCACTTTGCAGCTGCACTAAATGCTGCAATGGCAGGCCTTATTCACATTTTAAAAGGCTACTTCAGTAGGTGGCTCAATGAATACGGCAGGTCCACTAGTAGAATTTATTTACAGGACCTGAGTACATGTAGTTCCATTTACTATGAGCCTACAAGACAATTAAACATAACACATATGTGGAGGTCAATTTTACTATGTTTGAAGGAGAGAACACAAGGACATCTGATAGAGACATCTAGCTGCAGATTCCTTATCTTTCAAATGCTCCCCAGGTGCAAGTCTGGATCTGGAACTTTTTCAGCAGTACCTCTGCGTGCCAGGGGATGGCGTTATATGGCTCTGCGATTACGTAGACTAAGGTCATGACATCAGTGGAGCCATATAAGGCCCCTGCAGCGCGCTGATGTCAGGTGCTTCTTTTCCCCACTGTAATGCTAATCCTGAGAAGTGGTTCCTTGGGTCAATTTTTTAACCTGCTTCGATAATTTGTCGTAAGTGGAACAATATGCCTTTGTCTATGTCTACAGGTTTCAAACTTTGTGGGTCTTGTAGCTGAGATATGTCAGTGACGGACCGGCATGCAAATTTGCATGTGGTGTTTGAGTGAGCACCATGACCCTGAGGAGTGTGGCTCATGCCAGAAAATGAAAACGAAGTCGCTAAAGGAAAGGTGTTTGAAGTTGATGGCAGCACCTGTGTCATGGTCCTTGTAGGCTTTCCAGCTTCAGTCTTAATCGTCCCGGCAAGAGTGTTTGCGGAGTCAATGTAGGAGCCAAAGCCACTCTGGATTACATTGTTCTCCAAGGAAGTCAAAAGGTAAGAGGCGGTCAAAGTCTCTGCATTCTTGGTCTTCACCGAGTGGAGACTGTGTCTATTAAGGCTCTTCCCACTCGATGGTTGAGGAAGCCATTCGCAACTCTGCTACAAGCCTCCCCATGTTTCTGGGAGCAGGGACGTCGATGGCTCAGATGAGGGGATATATTAGAATTCCTTGCACCTCATCTTTGGGACCCTATCTCCCTCTGGAGTGTCTTTAGGCCCCAAGGAGGTGAGTGGAGCATTGTCGGAGGGTTTGTCCTCGGTGATGATTGACCTGATAGAGTTGATGGGTCGGCACTGGTTGATGTTGGCTGGTGCCACTTTGGCGCAGGTCCACAGTACTTTAGGATCTCGGCCTTAGTTGCCCGACTTCGATCAGCCAACTCTGACAGTGGTGTCGGTGGAAGTTGCTTCTCCTCCTCTGTGTAGGCGGTGTACAATGTTGAATGCAGAGTCGACTATTCAAGCTGAGGTGAATAGGCAAGTTTTGTTTCTTTCTCAGGAAGAGGTTGTGGAAAGACAGCCTGCGTTGATTGAGGCAGGGCTCCTTCAGCCCATTCCTAACAATAATGAGCCTCAGATTGAGGAGAGCTGGTTGTTTGGTGTTTTCCTGAATTAGTCCTAGCAAAAGGTTAAGACAACTTAATTTCAATGAGTCGCAAAGTGTTCTGACCTCTGAGAACATGTTAACATAAAAATTAGGGCTAGGTGGACCATTTTGCAGCACATTTTCTTGAATAAACGAACTAAAAAAGCGGATTTTGAAGAGGAGCTAGTGATATATTTCAATACATTTAGAGTGCCCGTAAGTAGTTGTGATAGACAGTATGGGCCAAGAAAAGTTTTTCAAGGATGAGTCTGATTAGGAATATCTGAGCCCATTCTCTTGACTAAACAGATACTCACATACAAATATGTGCTATGCATTCTGTTAGACCTGGCCCATTTTGTAGGTTTAGACACAAACTTTTTGCCTTTTGACTCAAATTTTTCCGTCCTTGTTTTTGTCGGCTATAGGATTCTGGGCACTTTACCACTGCTGATCAGTGCTGAAGTGCATTTATGAGCTATGTGATGCCATGAGAATTACTTAGTGGCAAAGTGAATTATGTGTTTGTGGTCTATGTGATTTACACATTGAATCCTATAAGCTGGGATTGAATCTGGGATAGGCCTGACTGCTCTTCCAAGCTACCAATGGGGTGCGCAGGGGTTATCTTATGTGTGTAACTCCCTTATACTGACTAAAGTGGTGAGTTCTGCCTGGCCCAGGTGCCAACCGAAGTCAACCAGAAATCCCATTCTAACACATACTCACAGACACTCACACTTGTCAAGTCTCTCTCTCTCTAGTGTCCCTCACACACACACATAGATGCACACATGCATACATTCAATATTTGACGCCACTCCTTGCCAAGGTGACAGCAGGGACTGCGTCTCTGCACCTTTAGTTTACACAGAACTGCAGATTCTTCCCACATTAACCTCACAAGAGAAGTCAGTGACAGATATATTCTTGCACTTAAAGTACTCACAGAGATTACAGTTGGCCGGAGAGATGCTCCAAGCCATTGTTGCAATTAGATTATTACTTTCTTGGTAAGGGCATGCCTTCTTCCAGCTGTATAACTGTTTCTGTTTGACCTCATACTCTGATTAAACCCCAAAGTTATGGGGAAGAATTTAAAACAACTATGGTCTTCACACACTGAAGCCATCATTGTTTCATTAGGGTGCGATTCTGGAGTGTCTTCACTCCCAGAAATTGGATGTCACTGAGTACAAACATGCTGATCCATACGAACCAAAAATACATTAGTGCCTAAGGACAAACTACATCAAGGAGAACATGAGTCAAAATCAATTGCAAATTAAAACAAATATAATAATGTCATGTATCAGAGGCTCCCAAATCTCAGTGTTGTACTCTTTTCAGTTTGCACCCATGCAAAGAGTGTGCACATCTGAATACTATGGTTTATTTATGAGCAGTTATCACATTTACGGGCCAGCCTCATGTGTAACTTAATAATTAAACACCATCTAATTCCCTACTTGTTAGCTTTGTTCTCTTGATTACAGTGGTCTTTTCGCTTGCCATAATGCATCTTTGGACACTTTCAAACCTAATTAGATAACTTGCATATATATGTGTTCTCTGGCAGATAGGTTGAATACGGTTTCACTATCATGCTGATAACCCTCCACCACTTCCCTTCACCCGCGCAGTCATGAAGCAATCATTCAAATGCCTACACACAAGCAGACGCCACATGCACACACAAGGCTACAGCAACAGTCACTCATTCATAAAAACACATTCACACAAACCTACACACCCACCTTCCTCTCAGTCTGTAGCCTTCAGCCCTCATCGCCCCCCTGCAGGAATACAAACCGTAGTAAAGTCACTGACCTTATGCACACTAACAAAAGGGGCCACTGTGACAGCCCAAGGCTCACTAAGGAGACAATGCTTTTACATACATGGGAGATGGCAGAAGTGCAATGCAGAAAACACATTTTATCAAGTGAGGAAAATGAAATGTGGGGCAAATATTCTAAATGGTAAAGGTAATTTGATTAAACAGGTTTATAAGACAAAAGGTTGAACAGGCCCTGCTGATATGTACATCTATATTACCCTATAATTATCCGAACCTAAAACCTAGACTTTCAAAACTATGAGGCAGAAACACCGATCCCATGTGAAAAGACAAACACCAAATCATACCAGCCAACCTAAACCCTGAAAAAGTATGCCAAGGTTTAAAAGAATGGAAGAATAGAAAAAAAGTGCAATGTACACCTATTCTGCCCCAAACCTAGCCATAGCGACTATATGAACAACCAGTTTGTCTGGCAAAAACACCCCAATAGAGTGGATGTATGTCGTTACAACGCATACTTTTACAACGCATGTTTTACACCGCAACATCCATTACAACGCATTCCATTACAACGCATGCCATTACAACAAATTCTTTGAAACTACCTTTACAACGCATTCCACTACAACGCATACTACATTTGCAACACATACCATTACATTGCATATATGGTAAGTATTGGATAGTGTAGGGGTAAAAATTATTATTCTAACTCCAGGGGGTGCAACAGTAGGGTAAGTGTTGGATAGTCTAGGGGTAAAAATTACTATTCTAACTCCAGGGGGTGCAACAGTAGGGTAAGTATTGGATAGTGTAGGGGTAAAAAATACTATTCTAACTCAAGGGGGTGCAATAGTAGGGTAAGTGTTGGATAGTGTAGGTATGCGTTGTAATGGTATGCGTTGTAATAACTGCGTTGTAATGACATGCGTTGTAGTGGTATGCATTGTAGTGACATGCGTTGTAATGGTTGCGTTGTAATGGCATGCGTTGTAATGGATGTTGCATTGTAAAAGTTTCGTTATAAAGGTAGTGCGTTGTAAAAGTTGTGTTGTAAGTGTTGTTTCTCAATAGAGTACCACTTAAAATGACCCTTGGTTCCTCCATAAGCCTGGATACATCACGTCCAGGACAGAAGGCACATTTCTGTCATATTTAAAAGCATTTCATCTGAGCTCTGAAGACAGGGGTCTCCTGCACAGCTCTGCATCAACACACCAAAACAGGGTAGCAGCAGAGACTGTTGCCAAGCAACAAGGAGGGCCTGGGGCCAGAAAACACTAAGGCCTTCGCCTGGTTTTTAAGAAAACTAATAAAAGGGCACATATACAACTTTTTCAATAGTTCGACAGTGGTTCGACTGCAGATATAGTAACTTAAAAACGGCAGAATGCTGTCTGGCTGCAGGGGCAGAGGGAGCGGGAAGCTAACTGTTTATCTCAGGAGGGCGATCCATACTGGAGCACTGTCACCCCAGGGCATGAAACGTGTATGGGGGACAATCTAGTCCCAAAAAGGTAAATAAACAACTTTTTTATGGTTTTTCACCAAACTGTGCCGGACAAACAAGGAAGCTCTACGTACACAGGGACAGAGAGCAAAGTAAGAACACATACAGAATTCCATGCATGTTGCTTTATGTCATGCCCCTCCCATATGCACCACAGCCAGACACAGGTCCATCCCGGCGGCCGGAGTGGCAGCCTCCCTCCCAGCACCAGTGAAGGATGACGGGAGCTGAGCAGTGCTTGTTTGCTCGTTTGTGGCTTCGCCCCTTTTATGTTTTTATACCGATTGCTTTAAAGCGCCTTCCCACGCTTGATGCAGCGCTCGCCCTGCACTCGCGCTGTCTTTCCAATGTCCGCACCGTTTTGTTTGCGTATTTTTTTTCCTTATTGCACCTTCGTTTTCGTGTCCCGCTTTCTCCGCTTGCCCCCCGTCAGTAGCCGACCCTTCGCCGCGTGTGATTCTTGGTAAAGCGCTGTCAGGCTGTCAGGCGTTAGCGATCCTCTCCGCTTCTCCTCACTGCAGGGCTGTTGCGCGACTCACCACACAGCTCCTCTGCTGTTTCTTTTCCGGCGCTCGGGGACTGACGTGCATCCGCTTCCGATCCTGGACTTCCGTCTGGGACCGGAGAAGACTTCCCTTAATGGCGCCTTCCCTCCTGCCACTTCCGGTGCCTGTCCTCCTGACTCTGCTTCGAGTCGCTCAGGGGGGTCGCTGGTCTGGCGGGCTTACCTTGCTTCACCGCCTTGTGAGTCCGCCTTGTTACGGCGGTGGGAGAGTCCGTGCCGCTTCTCTGGTGAGTGCTCTCGGCCAAAGCGCTTTCTGTGCTACCCCGTTTTGCTTCCTGCTTTTCCGCGATTATCGTGTTTCTTTTCTTCCCTCCGCTGCTCTCCGCTTGCTGGCAAGTTACTCTGTTGTGCTCTGTTCGCTGCTTGGATGTTGTCACAGCAGACAAACACGGGGCGCCATTTTGATCTCTCGCCGTTATGGCCCCTGGCAAAGTTTCTTAGAGCTATTTTCGCGATGCGCTTGGCGATTTGCTTGCTTCAGGTCGGCTTCCCCGCTTCCTGGATGCTTCCCCTGCTCGATTCTTTGCTTGATTGTTGTGTTTGGCTGGTTTGGCGTGTTGGTTTTCCCTCAGGGATGCGGAGCTGACGGACCTAGACGACCGTCCACATTGGGACTACATTGGCTAGACCCAAGAAAGGAATACACCCCAGCATGGCTATCTTTCGAGCGCGGCCTACTAAAGGGCATGAACCCTATAACACTCCTGACAGCCACACAACACCCAGCAGTGAGGGAAAACCCAGTCCTCAGGAACACAAGGACAGCTCTACTGAGCGTCGACAAAACACTGTCAACAAGCATCAGGGGAGGCCAATTTGAATCCCTCTGGCACAACCCTACCTTAAAATACAGAGATAAGGTTCTAGACATGCCTGTGTGGTACGGACAAGGCATATCCACGGCCCATGACCTTCTAAGACAAGGCGAAAACACAACGTTTGACACACTCAAGGATGCGCACAACCTACAAAACATAGAACTATACAACTTCCTGAAAATAAAAGTAGCTATTAGAAAGGCAAACCTCACAAGCATGACACCTTCGCTCTTACAGCTTGCAGCTAACCTCAACAAAACAGGACACCAAATAGCACACCTCTACAGAGCCCTACGCCCCAAACACACCAAACTCAATGACAAGGTCACAAACTTCTGGGGGACTGTAGCAGGGAAGGAACTAAGCGAAACAGAAAAGGCTGAATTGTGGAGATCGACCACTAGGAAAAAGATAACTGCTTCACTAAATCAGACCAAATACTGGTTAGTGCACAAGGCATACTGGACACCGGCCCGCCTATCTACCCTGGGGATCCGAGAGAGCGACACATGCTGGAACTGTAACGAAGGTAGGGGGGATTTAGAGCATCTCTTACTCAGCTGCCCTCAGATCAAGGATTTCTGGGAAAGAACGGGGAAGCTTATCAATGACATCACTGGGGTAGCAATGCACATAGATTTTCCAAGTCTAGTCCTGGGCTTTGCATCCCCGTCCATTACAACGACAGAAGACCGCGACCTCATTGACCTACTGTTGACTGCTGCAGTCAAAATTATCCTAAGCAACTGGAAAGACACCACAAAAGCGACACCACAGGCATGGCTCAACTGGGTCACTTTCCTAAGAGGGGCAGATAACATTACAGCGAAATATACACCGAAAACACACAGGCAATCAAACATGTGGAGGCCCTTAGACCTCTACCTTTCGTCACACAAACCCCCCTAGGCGCAGACACAGGACACTAGACAGCCACCGAGGGACACAGCACAGGGACCGACACTACAACAAGAGAAACCGGCTAGGAAGTACACTCTCCTATCTCCTACCTCTATCACTCTCTATCCTCTCTATCGTCCGGGGCGCTATACCCACCAGGCAGATCAAAGGGGGGAAAGAAGACAACGCCAAGCGAGACTCGGATAACGGACTTCTTCTTCCTTCTTGGACTAGTAGATCTATCCAACCCCACGCACCATGGCAAGGAACGAACTATTGCAGGACAATATTACTTCAGCCCCCCCCCCCCCGGCTCCTTCTTTTTTTTTCTCCTTTCTTCTTTCTCCTCTTTTCTTTCCGCCACTCATGTATGCTCCATGTAAATATATATTTTTTTTATATACAATAAAAAATTACAGAAATAAAAAAAAGAAGGATGACGGGAGCAAGCGACCATGGGGATCAAGGCTCACCACACTAAGGCAGGGTTTCTTTACTCAGGTCTTACCTGTGAGGCTCCTGTACCGGGAAAGGAAACTCGGATTCTCCATGTGTGACTCAGTACAAAAGTCCTGAAATTTCATGTGTATAAGATCTCCCATTGTGAACAACATTTCCCAACTCCTGAAAGGATGAGGTGGCGCTAGGGAGGCTTGCTAGCCCCACACTATCCTGTGATGTGTTTGGTGATGGGTGGGGTGCAGTGCATCTCGCGGATTTACAAACAAACAGCCTTGTGAAACCCAGAACTTAAGCCCAGTCTGTTTTCAATTAGCGAGGCAGCAGCGCGTCATAGGAGGAAGTGAGTGGCCTTACAGCATTACCGGGCGCATTGGGCCAGGACTGAATTCAGGTTATCGCTGTAAAACCTGCAACGCCAGACACATGTACACTAGCGCAGGTGTTTTATTAAAAGTGTCTGCTTTTGCCTGACTATCGCACAGAGTGAGGGCCAGAAGGTCTAAACAATTCCGTGCCTGCAAATGTTTTAAAATAAAGTAGAAGGTAAAAATTCATGAGGGCGCAGGCCCTTTTGCCCAGGAAACCAGCTGCCACTGTCTACATGTGCCTTTCACTTGACTATATGGTCCAGGAGTTTCTTGAATGATCCATTATCTACACTTTCCGTTTATCCAGAGGTTAGTTCCACTCAACCTGAGGAAGGGGAGGTGCTCCAGTGATGTTCCCTTGGATTGTACTTGAAGTGTGATCTGAACGATATATCCACCCTATCATTTAGCTTAGGTGGCGTTTGACACCAATGAAAGAGTTCTGTCTTCCCCTAGAAACCGAGGAGATGGATGGTGTGACTACCAGCCCTGGAGGCCTCTAGTCCAATCCTCACCTGTTAAAAGACTGAAACAAGGTTACATAGTTAACAAGCATTTGCAATGCAATAGGCCTCGCCTTTGCGAGATTTTGAGCTATTGGCATTGTAAATAACAATGACTTTTATTTATGTGTTTAAAAAACCTGCAATATTAAAAAGGTATTGTCATTTACAATACCAATAGGTCAAAGTTTTGGAAATGAGAGATTCATTACATTGCAAATGCTTGTTTTAGGTACGGGAGATGAACGTATTTGCCCAGAATCACAGGATGTTGAGAAGCCCCAGCTTTGAAGTAAACCGCTCTAGCTCTTAGACCACATCCTCTCCCCTAGTTTCAGTGTCCAAAGCACAGCTCAGAAGCCCAAACCCAGTGAAATTAAATGTGGACGTCCTGAATGCCAAGGCTGCGTAGTCTTAAATCCAGCTCAGGCCTCTTTATTCACTCCCTGCCCCTTTCTCTCACTCATTCAGACTCCTACTTTCTCTATTTGTGGCATGTTTTCCCGTTTTTCTCTTCCTCCATATTTCCGCTTTGGTTGATCTCCCTCTCTTGCCCAATTCTTAGATCTACCAATTCAAACCTGGCCTCCAGCCCCACAATGTCTAATGCAGAAATTTAGAACTTGTGCCCTCTAGTGAGAGCTGGTGGCACCCACCGGCTCAAATTAATCCTTCAATTGAAAACCTGACCGTTCACTGGTTCTTTATGCAAAAAACTGTTTTGAGGTTAAAACAGAGTGCCCAATCTACTGCAGTTTCGCCCAGTGTGGAAATAAAACAGGAACACCATCAGATGAAGGGTGACCACCTGTTTGTTAATTTCACGTACTGTCTGTAAATTCAGCATAATGCCAGTTATGGAGCTCCCAACAGAGCATTTAGCTACCTCAGTTTTGAAGCTTTCAGTTATATCCTGCACCTAACATTTGTCTGGTGTAATTTCCAGGGCTCTGATAAAGGTTAAAGAGCACTGAATAAAAAAGCAATACATTTCATCAAAACCGATAGCGCTGTGGAATGTTTGAAAGGCATGCTTTTATTCTTACAGTTTTCAGATTTTCCACATTTGGCCTCTCTCTCTAATATAATTTAGCAGGAAGATTGAAGCACATTGCATGTTTTCCTTTACCTTGTGCATGTTAATTATGTGTTATGCTTTATTATTGTTTGGGATGGAGTGAGGAACCTATGGATTGATAGAAGGATAGATACAGGGTGTGGGGGATCAATGGACTGAGTATGGGTGGGCGGATGACTAAATGGATCCATTGGCTGGGACGATGAAAAATGGATGAATGCTTTAACGAAGTGGTGGATGAATGATATGAACAACCTTTTTTTAACAATAAACGTCATTGCCATTATGAAGCATGCAAAGGACAAATCACAGTTTTGCAGGGGGACACAGCATCCCACTTAGTGGCCTGCAGTTATCATTCCACACACATATTGCCTGGGAGGTCATTGGTGAGAGACTCGAAGGTTATCCCTTTGTAAAAAATGTAGAGGATGTAAATGGTGGCTTGTTAGAGAAAAGGTCCATTCTTAAAAACGCCAGAGGAGCAGGGCTCTAAGGAAATCCTTTTCACGGGATGTCGATTTCTAGAAGCTTCACCAAGTAAATATTTCAAACCCGCAACAATCAAATGAATTATCCAAACAAACACCCATCAGCATTCCTAAAACCAGGGACCTGGGGCATCCTCGAAATTTAAATTGGTCACGGTACTCTGTGTCCTCTTGAAACATTAGAGGCCTCAGTAACATTCTCACTCGGCCAGCAGTAATGGGGGAGTTATACCAAAATGATATCATTTGCCTACAGGAGACCTGGGGCCTCATTTCTGAAAAGTGACGCATCGCTGCGTGAAAACAGCGATGCGTCACTTTTCACTGCGCACTCCTTGGGACACCAATGATGCGTCATATTTAATGTATGACGCATCATGTCGCAAGGACTTACAGATACGTCAGTATTTCTGACGTATCTGTAAGCGCAAAAGTGACGCATAGCTGGAGTGTGTCACAAAAGTGACGCAACTCCAGCAATGCTTCCTTTCACATGGGGAAAGCCCCATGTGAAAGGGCTTGCATCAGTCTTACGCCTGCTGTGAGGCAGGCGCAAGATTTTGACGCAACAGCATCCTAAAAGTGACGCAGTGAAATCTCATAGATTTCACTGCATCACTATTACGAGGCTTTTTGCGGGGGAACGCCCCCTTTGCATACATTATACCTGACGCAGGTATAATGCGGCGCAGGGGTTTAAAAAGTGACGCATCTACCTAGATGCGTCACTTTTTAAATATGGCGCAACAAGGCGCATTTTGTACGCCGCTGGTGCGTCACAAAAAGTGACGCACCGGCGGCGCAAAACTGACGCAAGGCCTCATAAATAAGGGCCCAGGTGGGCAACTGGTAGATGCTACCTAGATTTTAATTAAGTATTCGCACCTGCCCTGCCATGAACAACAAACGATGGGAAATTATGAAATTAAGGTACAAAAGCGCCGATGCATATCGCTGCCATAAGGAAAAATATCTGACACCTTACAAATGTATTGATTACGGTTACGTACTATGAAGTGACATCTGGAAGGAATACATTAATAACTGCACATAGTATTAAAGAAAAACTTACTGCGACACGTCGGGAGTTAGACAGCAAATGTAAATCACATGCAATATTTTGATTAGTGGGGGTCTAAATAAAGAACAATTCCTTCTACGATTACAAATAAAAGCAGCACCCAACTTTGTGGCAGTATTTCAAAAAGTAACCAATGATTACACACTTGTTGCCATCACTTTTCTCATTTCATTTTCATTTTATTTCATGAAGCTTTAGTCGGTACATGATACACAATGACCATAAAAGCACAGCAGAATGTAATACATTTGAAGAACAAGTCTAAAACAGGTGAGTTTTTAAAATATCATGCTTTTCCTAAGCTGAATTGATTTACATAAAAACATAGCGGTATAAAAACATATGTCCGGAGAATTCATATTAAAAATCAACTTCATGGCATCGTCCACATTATAAATACCGTACTTTATAAACATAGGTTTCAGATAAGCAACCCTAACGTTCAAATAGAGATTGCATATTAACATAAATTGCAGTGTGCTTTGTTTCGCAAGACCATCACATTTGCAGGGTCCAGCTGGATGCTTCTTTGGTTGAGGGAAAGCCACCAAAACATGAGCTATTCCGAGTCTAAGTCTAGATAAAAACCTATGGGCTGGTCTTGATACAAGGCTCAAATACAGCTGGAAGCCTTCACTTTCAATATATTTATTATAAAAATTAATTGAAGTGAGGCGACCATTAACAACTAGACATTTTTGGGCTCTGTACGCCATGAAGATATTTTTCATATCCTGCTTGGAAAGGTTTCCGGCGGAACATGGGTCGACCAATATATTAAGTCCGTAGATAACTTGGAAACTGTCGACAATATATTTGAGCCAGGTTATTTTGGCATAATTATCCAGATCGAGACAATCCCTGATGACACACTGATTAAAGGCTGTCTCCTCCTTGTGCCAAAGTGCACGCCAGATCATTAAAGGCCTTAGTAAAATGAGGTCACTTAAGTGGGCGCTCCCCACTTCCCTATGGATCAAATCAGTTGAGGCTGATGTAGGTAGGCATAGAAGTTTTTTGATGAAGTTATTTTCTTCCCTCTGCAGGGATCCTACATTAGTGTAGCCCCACAGCCCGCCCCATATAATGCAATAGAGACACTCCTTGCCTTATAAATTTGCATCATATCCCTGATTCGTCTGTTGCCGATCTTAGAGGCAAATTTAAAAATACCATAGGCATTTTTTACCATCTTGGACCTGACATTTACTAGTTCCTGGGTCCAACTACCATCATACATAAAGGTAACACCCAGATAACAACATTTTTCCACCTGCTGTACTTTCACCCCATCGATAAAAAAAAGCACAGCTTTTGTTGCTACTGCCACCACAGATCATGGTGTGAGTTTTACTCTTGTTGATTACCAGCCTCCTTTCTTTAATAAAGTCAGAAAACTGTTTCATCAGGCGCTGAAGCCCTATAGGGGTCCGGGACAGAAGCACAGCATCATCTGCATAAAGCAGAACTGGCACACCTGACCCATTAACCTGCGGTGCATCAGCTTGGACTGTTTTTAGGACTGAGTCAGCAGCATTAATAAAAAGGGTAAAAAACAGAGGGGCAAGGACACAACCCTGTCTTATTCCGCGTTTGACGCTGAAGTTTGAGGTACATTCCCCACTTGACCTGAAGCGCACACATGTTTGCATCTTGTCATAAAGTCTAGCTAAGAAAGAAATAATAGCCTATGGTGCGCCAAGTTCCAACAGGACTGGCCATAGTATCGAGTGGTCTACCAGATCAAATGCACTGCTTAAATCGGCAAAGCAAAGATATAAAATACAAGGCTTTGCCTTAGTATACTTGCCGATTAGTAGTTCTAAATTCAGGCATTGATCTAGTGTTCCCCGCCCTTCCTGAAGCCATATTGGGAGCTTGCAAGAATCCCACACTCATCCGCCCACTCTTCCAGCCTATACAGCAGCACTCTGCTCATGATTTTCACCGACGAGTCGAGCAGGCTAATAGGACGGTAATTACATGCTGCTGATTTGTCACCCTTCTTATAGATAGGGACAATGATGGAATCCCCCATGTAGGTGGAATCAGGGTTGTAACAGCAGCATTTAATACCATGGTAAGTATAGGTCCCCACAGCAGTGGGACAGTCTTAAATACATCAATGGGTACTCCGTCAGGTCCTTGGGCCTTACCCCCCTTACTGTTCTTGATGCAAAGCTCGACCTCGCCCAAGGAGATGTTCAAAGGGATTACAGGCCAGCATCTATGTTCCTCGTCAGAGGGGCCTGTAGCTTGGAATATAGCTGAAAAGTGAGTAACCCAGGCCTCACTACTAACATTTAATGCAAGTTGTGGGACTTTGTCATCTTTAAGGAATGGGGAATTAACCGTGGACCAAAACAAACAACTATCAGAAGTCTCGGCTGCCTGCGACAGGTTATCCCATGCTTCTTGCTGAAGCTCCCGCTTCCTTCTGCATAGTGCTGTTTTATATTCGTGTCTCAGGTTTTTCACAAGGATCTTATCCCTGGGTCTAAGTACTAGAGCCTGTTTCAGTTGGGAGAGAAGGGCTGTACAGGCGTGGTCAAACCAACCCTTTTCACAGGCAGCCTTGCCATTACTTTTTCCAGTAAATAAGTCATTGATTATTTTATTAATATTAGTAAAATAGTTCACAATAGAAACCGAGGCATCACCTGATGTTAATAAACCTTCAATATCCGCCAAGGATTTTGATATAATAGACTTCATTACTGTTGCTGATTTTTCCTCCTTCCACCTTAACCTGGTCTCATTTGGCCTACAGGGCTCAACATTACATAGGGTTCTGGACACCCGCTGACTTACGCAATTCCAGATCTCTGTTCTTATTACAATGCGATTATGGTCACTTAGAGTTATAGGCGATAGCGACGTTAGCGACTGCTTTCAGTCGCTAACAGATTGGGTACGCCCACGTTGCATGTCATTAGCGATAAATATCGCTGACATGCAAAGCGGGCCCAAAACCGCTCGCTATCTCCTACAAGCTATTGCTAACTGCTGTTAGTGACAGCTTGTTAATAGGGCGATAGAATTATCGCAGCTTAGCAGCAGAAAAAGGCCGCTAAAGCGGCGATAATCACATATCGCCCGCCTTGGTAATATGCCCCTCTGTTTTTTAACAAAAGGGAACTTCCTGCCGCTTTTGATAAGATCTAATTGATATCGCGCCTGCTTGCCGCTCTGTGGGAAATTATTTATTTAATATCGCGCCTGCTTGCCGCTCTGTGTAAAATTATTTAATAACGTGCCTGATTGCCGCTTTGTGTGAAATTGTTTAATAACGCGCCTAATTGCCGCCTTGTAACGCTTATCTTGTAGCGCACTTTTAGCACTGTTAGGAAGCATTTACATTGCATTTACACCAGCGCATTTCGCCCCAAGCGCTCCGCTCCGCTGTCCCCTACGCAGCCATTTTAGTTGTTGTTGTCCTCCTTCGTGACCCGCCCCGCCTCCCAGCTGAGACGCCCTCCCACTACGCTAATACAGCGTTCCTTGCTCTCCACGCGCTGTGACTCGCTTCGCTCCCCAGCAGAGTGGTCGCTCCCTTGCCTCCCTGGCGATCCACGGTATCGTTGTGTGTTCTTACCCTCACTAAAGACCTGCAGCGTGCCCTGCCTGCCGCTTTTGATAAGATCTAATTGATATCGCGCCTGCTTGCCGCTCTGTGGGAAATTATTTATTTAATATCGCGCCTGCTTGCCGCTCTGTGTAAAATTATTTAATAACGTGCCTGATTGCCGCTTTGTGTGAAATTGTTTAATAACGCGCCTAATTGCCGCCTTGTAACGCTTATCTTGTAGCGCACTTTTAGCACTGTTAGGAAGCATTTACATTGCATTTACACCAGCGCATTTCGCCCCAAGCGCTCCGCTCCGCTGTCCCCTACGCAGCCATTTTAGTTGTTGTTGTCCTCCTTCGTGACCCGCCCCGCCTCCCAGCTGAGACGCCCTCGCCCCTCCCCCTCCACCTTCCATATATGACAGTTCTTCCCGCGCGCAGCGTCCACGCGCAGCGACCGCGCCCAACCCGCGCCGAAGGTGCGCCAAAGGTAAGCCCGTCTACGCCCGTCCGCGCCTGGACCGCGCCCAGCGCCAGTCCCCCTGCCCCTCGCGCTGCCCAGCCCCACCGCATTACCTACGATGCTGCCACCCTCCTAGCCCTTAACCCCGGTCGCGCCCCCAAATGCGTCCAAGCCGCTCCTGGACGCACCCACGGCCCGTTCTCCTGCCTCTCCTGCAGATTCATCGCCACCGAAAGCTTCTCCGCTGCGACCACAACACAGACTCCCGACCCCAACCACCTAGAATGCATCCTTCTCAACACCCGCTCGGTCCACAGGCACGCCATTGACCTTTGGAACCTACTAGACACCATCTCCCCTGACGTCGCCTTCCTAACGGAAACATGGATGAACGCCTCTTCCGCCCCTGACATCGCCATTGCCATACCTGATGACTATAAGATCACACGCAAGGACCGCACGGACCATACAGGAGGTGGAATCGCTATCGTCCATAAGAAATCAATCCGCATCTCAACCAGCTCTGACGCCAACCTCGCTAACTCCGAACACCTTCACTTCCAAATTCACATCGACCCCAAGACCACACTCAGAGGCACCCTCCTCTACAGACCACCAGGACCCCGCGCAAAATTCAGTGAAGACATCACGGACTTCATCACCCCACACGCGCTCCCCTCCAAAGAATACATCCTTCTGGGAGACCTCAACTTCCATCTTGAAAAGAGCAAAGACCGCAACACCACCACCCTCTTGGACAACCTAGCCAACCTCGGACTCAAACAACTGGTCACTTCCCCCACCCACATCGCAGGTCACACACTCGACCCCATCCTCACCTCCAGCAACCATGTCTCCTTCAGCCACACTACGAATCTCCTCTGGACTGACCACAGCTGCGTTCACTTCACCTACAACAAGCCGAAACCCATCGCCCACCTCCAACCAACTCTACAAAGAAACTGGAACAAAATCACCACGGAGCAGATCTCCACATCGCTCCTTCAAACCTCCCCAGCCCTCTCTTCTAACGCCAACGAAGCCGCATCTAACCTCACCCTATGGCTATCCAACACCGCCGACACCTTAGCACCAATGAAAAAACGTCAACACAAACTTGGTATCAAGAAGGCCTCATGGTTCAACGATGACCTCAAGAAGTCCAAGAAACTGTGCCGCTCCCTTGAAAAGGCCTGGAAAAAAGACCCATCCACCAGCAACAAGGACGCCTTCAAAAGCGCCATCCGCACTCACCACCAACTGATCCGAAAAGCCAAAAAAACAGCATTCAAAGATCGACTTGACAACAACGCCCACAACAGCAAGGAACTTTTCAACATCGTCAAGGAATTTTCCAACCCCTCGGCCAACTCCAACGACATCTCCCCCTCTCAAACCCTCTGCGATTCCCTAGCCTCTTTCTTCCACAACAAGATTGCTGACATCCACAACAGCTTTGACAACCAACCCAGAAGCCAACCCACCCTTCCTTCAGCTGACCATCTTCCCCCCGTTAACACCCTTAACGCCTGGAACCCTATCTCCACGGAGGACACCATCCGCCTGATGAATTCCATCCACTCTGGATCCCCCACAGACCCATGCCCTCACCACATCTTCAACAAAGCAGATTCTGTCATAGCTCCGCACCTCCGAGACGTCATCAATTGCTCCTTCAACTCCGCTACCTTCCCAGAAGATTGGAAACACGCTGAACTCACCGCCCTTCTGAAAAAACCAACAGCAGACCCCACCGAACTCAAAAACTACCGCCCCATCTCGCTTCTTCCATTCCCGGCCAAAGTCATCGAGAAAGCTGTCAACAACCAGCTCGCCGCCTTCCTCGAAGCCAACAATTCACTCGACCCCTCACAATCTGGATTCCGAGCCAAACACAGTACTGAGACCGCCCTCATCGCAGCAACAGACGACATCCGTACTTTACTGGACAATGGAGACACAGTCGCCCTCATCCTCCTCGACCTTTCTGCAGCCTTCGACACAGTCTGCCACAGCACCCTTTTACATCGCCTCAGAAACATCGGAATCCAAGGAAAGGCACTGGAATGGATCACCTCGTTCCTCACCGGAAGAACCCAGAGAGTCCGCCTCCCACCATTCCATTCCGAGGCCTCTGAAATCATCTGCGGCGTACCACAAGGATCCTCACTCAGTCCCACCCTCTTCAACGTATACATGAGCCCCCTCGCAGCCATCGCCCGCCAACACAACCTCAACATCATCTCTTACGCGGACGACACTCAACTGATCCTATCTCTCACCAAGGACCCCAGCACCGCCAAAACTAACCTTCACGAAGGAATGAAAGAAGTCGCCGAATGGATGAAACAAAGCCGACTGAAACTGAACTCAGACAAAACAGAAGTCCTCATCTTAGGTAAATCCCCCTCGGCATGGGACAACTCCTGGTGGCCGGAAGCCCTCGGAAATGCACCCATCCCGACAGACCACGCACGGAACCTTGGCGTCATCCTGGACTCCTCACTATCAATGAACAGACAAGTCAGCGCCGTATCCTCCTCCTGCTTCAACATTCTTCGCATGCTCAGAAAAACATTTCGCTGGATCCCCACCGAAACAAGGAAAACAGTCACCCATGCTCTGGTCACGAGCCGACTGGACTACGGAAACACCCTCTACGCAGGTACCACCGCCAAACTCCAGAAGAAACTACAACGAATCCAAAACGCCTCAGCCAGGCTCATATTAGACATCCCACGCAACGAACACATCTCTGGTCACCTTAAAGATCTCCACTGGCTACCCGTCAATAAGAGGATTACTTTCCGACTGCTCACCCACGCACACAAATCACTCTACGACATCGGACCAGATTGCCTCAACTCTCGACTGTCCTTCTACTCCCCCCCCCCCGCCAACTTCGCTCCTCCAGCCAAGCCCTCGCCACTGTACCCCGCATCAACAAGACCACCATGGGAGGCAGATCCTTCTCTTACCTGGCCGCCAAAACATGGAACTCACTCCCCGCTTACCTTCGCCTCACCCAGAATCACCTAGCGTTCAGAAAGCAGCTTAAAACGTGGATATTTGACAAATAATCCTCCTCCCCTTCCTAAGCGCCTTGAAACCCTCTGGGTATGTAGTGCGCTATATAAATTGTATGACTTGACTTGACTTGACTTGACATTGGTTTGATATTTTGTTCAGACTGAGGGCAAATAAAATAATAGACAGTTTCAATTTTCTAATATATTGCAGGATCTGTGACCCTTTACACAATCATCCTATTTGTCTGGCTTTGACTATGCCTTTGCTTGATATTTAATTTTAAATGCAAATGCATCCTCTACATGTCAAAAAGAAAGAATGAAAATTTGAAAAAAGTAACCAAGTAGCTTCAGTCTGCAAGTATGACTGGGCATATGGCTTTCCATGTATGACAAAGGAAGGGGAGTGATACTCTAAACCTGAATGTGTTTAGTCATGTCAGGGAAGGTAGGGTTGTTGGTCATTGCAGGGTGATTGCACTGTCTGGCGAGAGGCTCCCATGCTGTTTGGAGATGCGATGATCATCTTGGATGGCCCATGGTGGCTTTGCTGGGCAATTGTGATATTATGTGGCCACAGCCAGAACCTTGCCGTGTGGATCTAAGATTTTCTTTTCAAAATCTGTTATGTTATTTTGGAATTATTTTGAAGGATATTGGGAAAAATCAGAAGTATTCTGAAAGCTGAGCCTTGTTGTAAAAGCAAGTTTTGAATTATATTGCACATTTAACCTGAACTGTAGGATTGTCTTTTTTGCTTAGGGCTATCCAGGAATAAAACAGGAAGGATTCTTAAGTTAGAACTAAATCACACTTGCTACGCATTTATGGTAATGAGTAAGGTATTCAAAGTTTCACTAATGCGTTTAAGAGTAGCCCAGTTAAGAACCACAAGATATTAGCGTATGCAAATTACTCGGCAGTGGCATTTAAGTTAAGCAGAAACAGTAACACATCTTTCAACAAGAGGGTACATAGTGACAAAGCTAAATGTAATGATGCTATTCATATAAAGTAGTGTTGATGAATGTTAGACCTGGCATCTTTGGCGTGATTACCCCCATTTTTTTGCCTCTGCCTCCTGTATTTTTGATGCTGTGCTGGATTTCGTTTTTGCTGGTTTAGATGCTTTGGACACTCTGCCACTGCTGACCAGTGCCAGAGTGTAAGTGCTCCCTATGTAAATTGTTATTCTGATTGGATATACATGTTTGGCATATTTGTATTACCATGAAGTCCCTAGTAAAGTGCACTGGGTGTGCCAGGGCTGGTGATGACAAATGCTACTAGTGGGCCTGCAGCACTGATTGTGCCACCCACAGGAGTAGCTCTAAAATGGTGTCTCGGGCCTGCCACTGCAGCGCCTATGGGCAGTTTAGAACTGCCATGTCCTCCTGGTCAGTGTCCCCACTGACCAGGCCTAACCCTTCCCTTTTCGTGCACATCAGTCACCCCTATGGAAGGCCCAAGGTACCCCCCTGGGCAGGGTGCAGTGTATGTGAAAGGTAGAGCATGTACTAGTGCAGGTACCATGCTCTGGTAGTGAATTACAGCCATTTTCGTTTTTCACTATTGTAAGGCTATCTTGCTCCATAGGTTAACATGGGGGATGCTGGCTACAGTGGTTAACAGCATTTCTTCCCATAGGAACAAGATAGGACATAAGTATCTAGTATCCCTGAACTCAGAATTTAATAATACATCTTTTAGGAAAGGTGGTTTTTAAATCCTGTGTTTGAGAACAGCACTTTTAGAAAGTTGCTGTTCTCTTGTCTGACCCTTCTGTGTGCCTGGGCCTGTTTGTGTATTGACTGTCTGGTTTGTGAGTGACAGGGGCTGGGGAATTCCCCCAGAGGCTGGATGAGTCAGCACTAGGCTGAATGAAGCAATTGCAACCTGAGTGGTGGGAGGAGTTAGCACCTGGGCTGAATAGGGCTGTGCCTGCCTGCCACAATGCTGGCTCCACCTCCTGCTGGGCGGCTGAGGACCCTGCCCCTCACTCTGAAAGGAAAGATGCAGCCAGCAAAACAAAGTACTCAGGATCCACCCAGAACTGGTTCAGACCGGGCTCAGGGCCCACATGCACAGAGAGAACAAAGACTTTAGGGGTATAAGTACAGGACCCCTGACAACAGAAAATGAGATCATCCTGGAAATCAAGAAGGAACCTCTGCCAAGGAGAAAGCTGACTCTGAAGAAGGAAGACTGTCCTGCTGTTGCTCTGCTGGACTGACCTGCTGTTGCTTTGCTGCCAAGGAGAGGGGAAGGACTTTGCTGTGAGCTGTGTCCCCTGTCTTGTAAGGAATCTCCAAGGGCCTGAGAAGAGCTGGCTCCCTGTTTTGAAGTCCCAGGAACAAAAGGGCTTCACCCCCAGTCTCCCTGAACTCTGCTGAGAGAGTTCTGTCCTTCCTAGAGTGCTTGATCCAGTTGTGGGGCCTCTGGAAGTTGAACCTGAGCTGGGAAGCTTGAGACTAAGCTGAGAAACTTGTGAAGCTGAAAAGTGTCGCATCGCTCGCTTGCGGAGCGCATCCCCGACAGTGCGAGAAGTTTCCCGCCGCTACGAAGGTCGAGATCGGCGCAGCACCTGGCATCGCTGCCGGAGCCGTCGCACCCTTCGTTTGCGGGACGCACCAGACCGGTGCGGGAGAATCGAACATCGCTGCGAGTGTCGTCGCAGAGCCTGTCGTCGCTGGGTGAGATCGCCGCACCGCTTGCTTGCGGACCGCATCACGTCGCTGCGAGCACCGTCGCAGAACCATCGCATCGAGGAGCTGCGAGAGAGAGGATCACCGCTGGACCGCGCATCGTCGCCCCGGAGATCGTCGCAGCCCCTACGAGATCATCGCATCGTGCCTTTGCGAGAACAGACTTCCCACGGAACCTACGCACCGGAATCTACGCAAGCTGCCTTCCTCCCCATACAGACCGGATTCGTCGCAACACGCCCGCTGCTGCAGCGGGGCTGTCGCATCGCCTCCCCAGGGTCTCAGGAGTGACGCATCGCTTGTTTCCACCGCACCAGCTTCCTGCTTGTGGAACTTTGTTGCATCTAAAAGGTACTGTGAGTAAACGTGACGCAACTGTGAACTTTTCACACATCTGTGGATTATTTTAACGCAACTTAAAGAACTTTGATTACAACCTGAAGAACTCTTTTGAAACCATATCCTTGAACTGTGTATGTTGGATTTTTGCCGTTTTGGTCTTGTGTAGTTTAGAATAAATATCTTTATTTTCCTAAACTGTTGTGGAATCAGTTTGTGGTGTTTTCACTGTGTTACTGTGAGTGTTGGTACAAATACTTAACGCATTGCCTCTGGTTAGCCTAGACTGCTCAGGCCAAGCTACCTTGAGGGCGAGCAGGGGTTATCTGAGAGGGTTATCTCCTTGTCCTGACTAGAAGCAAGGGTCCCTATTTGGACAGTGGTACCTACCTCTGCCAACTAGAGACCCCCAGTTCTAACAATGAACATATATTTCAGATATTCATTTCTTCTATCTTTTGTTTCAGGATTAACAAGCTTAGATATAATTACAAAGAGTTGCTTACAAAAACACATCACTAAGGTGTATCTTTCCTCTGTTACAGGTAAATGCAGGCCTGTTATCGACAGATACCAAAAGATATCACTCATTGCCTTTACACACCCAATTACCCCTTTCAGCTCTCAGTGATCAGCAGATGTGATAAAACAGAGTTGTAATCTGGTGTTCTTTCTGTCTCATCCCATACCCTGTTCCTGGTGTTTCCCCTTACCGTCATGTACTTGTGTATGTGGTTATTGGAGAATGTGGAGCGAAATGGAAAACTGCATCACTTCTGTTAGAACTCGAGTTCAAGGTTAGTGCTTTCTGATAACGTAGAGAAAAGCACTTGATTTCTTGTAATCTCATACTAAACTATTATCTGTTTTGCCTTCACAAATTAGTATATATGAGTCATTCTACTCATTATCGTTCATACATTCTTCCCATATTATCTATTTTCCCTCTTATTGGTTAATCCTTAAAAGTCATCCTTACAGACCACACAATGTCACACCTATCTGTTCTGAACCATGCAAAATTGGGAGGGGAATTGAGTGTTGGAAACATACATACGAAGTGGACAAAGTTTAGTACTACAATAGTCCAAAGTTTCTAGGAGAAATACTTGAACATCTACCCACTACATATGACAACCAAAAATATATTTGATATACTGTCACTCCTAAACTTGATTTTAAAGGGTTGAATCTTGAATACTTGACAAACTAGGACATCATTATTAACAGCATCCAGGCACCAGAAACTAAACATTCTACTAAATTAGGGTATTAAACAATGGATGGGATGGTACAATATAGCAAGGACAATTCCAAACATCCTTTTTGATGACTAACACACAAAAAGCAGATCACACGTCCCAATAGAAGAGGTCACATCATGTGAGGAGAGGATAGGTTTTAGACACGATAAGTAGACAGTAGTTTGAACCAAAGCACCCACTCAGATATACCCCTCTTTTCTGGCAAACAGAAGATATAATGTTATCCCTTGCAAAAAAATGCAGTAGTCCTCTGAATTTGTCTATTAGACACAGCACAAACCTGGAGGAGATGTCAACTGTACCATCTTTGGCTGCAGGTTAAATTACCCCAAAAAATCTTTGTAAAATTTGTCTCATGAAATCTTTTTTATGTGTGATAATTATCCCCCTAAAAAGAGTTCTTGCTAAAATATTTAACAGAACTGACATTTTGCATGATTTTTTATCCTAAACGTTGGGTTTCACACTTTGCAAACATCATGTAGATGGGTAAGTTTAACAAAGCTGCATGAAATTGGCTTCTGCCTCATTTGCAAATTTCTATATGCCTAGTTATAGCATTCTCACCAAAACCATTATATTGCTTGTGCTTTTCTATGATCCCTAGTAAGCATAAACACAACTCTCAAACTTCTAACTGTATATGTGACCAAACAATGTGGTCATAAATGATATGACCAGGTTGGGCAATAAAACTCAGGGATATATTTACAAGAACTGCCGCTAACTAGCATTAGCGTTAGTTAGAGGCAGCTTTCGTAACAAGGCCTATCACCAATAACTATTGCCCTTTTAGAGATGTATTAACGATACTTCGCTACATGGCGATAGTGACAGCTAGCAGCGGTGAAAACTGCATCGGGGCGACACAAAGTTTGATGTTAGCAAGAGAAAAGTGAATAAAGGCCCTTTAGCTGCAAAAAAACTCACCTTAGTTAGCCTAGCGTGCCTTTGTTTGTCTCTAGAGGCAAAAATAGCCTATAAGTCCACCTCCAATGAAAAATAGGAAATAAATCCAAAGGAATGCAGAATGGAGCATCTAGGGCCAACTGCAGCACAAATCAACAACACCCCATATCCCTCAACAGTCAGGATGACCAGCCGGAGTCCCAGGGAAAGAGGAAATGCAGATCTAGGGCTACAGTTATGAAACAAGGCGCATTTCTGGGAAAAACCAGTGATGCACCACTTTTCATAGCACACTCCTTGCAATACCATGGCAGCCAAAATCTTGAAAGTGTGGACAATCCCAGGGCCCAGAGGCCTCGTTGTGCCTGCGTCTGTGACCCTGAGTGGGAGACAGAGGTGCTGTGGAGTTAATGAGCCAAGGCAGTAGACATTGAGGCATCAGCGATCGCCCTTACCTGGTAGTGAAGTTTGACAGGCCGCATAGAGACACATTGCTGACCTGTGTTAGAGGACTGCCTGTTCCACTTGGAGCTGTGACCAGTAGTGGTGCTCCTGGGTACCAATCTAGGGAGTTCTGCATTTCATACCAGGCGCCACCAATACACCAGGGTGCACGGAGGAGATTACCAATGGTGGGCTGAGCCTCTCTTCATCACATGCCAGAGAATGTTGCTCTAGCCAGACGCTGTGGAGGGTGATGCCCCTGAGCAGTGCCAAACTTGCATGGTGGGAGCACTGCAACATCACGCCTAAGGGGGCCCTGTTGCCCACCTGCATCTGGAGGTTCCCCAGTGGACTTAGCGGTGACTGCTGTAACCAGGCTTTTTAAAAACCACCAGGCTGAGGCTCCTGAATGCTGAGTCACGGAGACAGTGCAGTGCATTGAGCCCTGGTGTCAATGTCCAGGTGAGGAGAAGGTGGGACGTGTAGCGGAGGCGGACTGGGGGTGAGTCGGGCCCAGGCCTAGCACCTGTAGGTGACGGAAACCGTGCCCTGAGCAATCTCTGAGATGCGGCTGACCTACATCACCGAGGGCACCACACAAGACTGGTGGAGGACTCTACTATCTGGCTCAAGTCGCTGAGAGCAGCCATTTTTGGCAATGGGTGACAGGGGCACGGGCCGGTTCTGGTCCAGGTACTTGGGTATGCTGCTTCATCCACTGTTACGCTTTGGGGGACACGGAATCTGGTCACCACTGTTAGATTGGAAAAGGCAACCGGGTGGTTCTGCCTTTCATTGCCCCCTTTTATTTTGCTTTTGGGTGTACAGGGGAATAACTCTTAGTGGACTTCCTCTTCCCACAGCAATGCACCATCTTGTTGCTACTGCGGCTGTCCACAGCTGCTGTTGCTGGTTACTCTGACCAAGAGGTCAAGTGTTCAAGTGTTTAAGTCCCTCCTCCACCCACAAGCTCCTGCCTACGCCTCACCCCTGGTGGTCCAGTGGTAAAGTGTCAGTGCTCTGTAGCTTGACAACCCTCCTGTCCCTCTTTTCTGCTGTTCCTGTTCATCTTTCAGATCTTCTCTGTTGCTTTTCTACCTTTGTAATTTTTATAATCTTTGCTTTGTTTGCCTTTGTTTCTCCTGTGCTATTTTGCAGTTCCTTTTTCCTTATCCTCTCCATTGATGCTGCTGCAATCACCTGTGCACCCGCCCCCTCCAGTGACCTTTCCAGCGTTTCCCACCTCCCAGCTATCCAGCCCCCCTGCAGCACTACTTAATGACGGATGCTGTACAGCCATGCGCAGCGAGAATGCCACTAATGTGCCGAAGGCAAGCCCGTGTGCGTCCGTCCTCCACTGTACGGTGCCCAGCACCAGGGATCCTGCATCTCAGACAATACACCACTGCAACCCCTGCCCCCTCCTCGCCCTCAACCCTAGACGCCACGCCACCTGCCATCTAGCATGACCAAAGAATGCCTGTGCACCCTGTGCTCCTGAAACTGCAAACACATCTCCGGCCACATCAGCACACCAGTGCCTCTTGTTGCCTCTTCAGCCAACAGCGCACTCGACCAGCTCAACTGCATCCTCAACAAATACGCCACAGAAATCTGGGACCTCCACGATGCCACCTCTTCAGACATTGCCTTCTTCACGGAAACCTGGAACAACCCCTGCTCTGGACCAGACACTGCAATCGTAATCCTGATGGCTAAAAAATCATCTACAAGGATCACTCCAACTTTCAAGGAGGAGGCATGGCCATTGTCTAAAAAAGCACACTCCAACTGGCCACACACTCTAATGACCCAAAACCGAACATGGAACATCTCCACTTTCAGATCTGGACCAACCCCAACACAAGCCTCTGCAGCACCCTCATCTACAGGCCCACTGGGCCATGAACCTCCCTTCACCGTTGCCATTGTAGACATCATCGCACCCCAGGCTCTCCCATTCACCAACTGCATTCTACTCGGAGACCTCCAATTCCACCTGGACAACCCCAGTGACCAGAACACCACCCACCTCCTGGGGAACCTCACTAACATTAGACTCAAGCAGTTAGTCACCACACCAACCCACATATCCAGAGACATGCTTGAGCCTGTCTTCTCCGCCAGCTGGAACTTCAACTACAGCCACACCACAAACTTTCCAGCACTGACCATCATTGTATACATCATGCCTTCCCAGCGCCCACCGTAAACTACCGCCATCATTGCCCCCCCCCCCCACCCTGTCACCGCTGGATCAAGTCCACATAGAACTTCTTGCCAACTCTCTCAGCACCACCCTTCCTACAATGCTTATAGACTCCAACACCAAAGTGCGCAACCTCCACCAATCCTGGATGCACTGGAGTTCACTGCCATGGCATGAATGTCATGTATTATTTCTCCTGTTTGGGACAACAGTGGATGTTCTTATGTACTGATAATGACTTATGACCCAATGCAAGTCAGGCTGAGGTCAGCAGATGCCTTGCTGACAAAAACACGATAATTCATCCGAAATTGAACAGGAGAATGAAGAGATTGGTAGGCAAGGTAATCTGCCACATTTGGCTAGAGTACACTGTTAGAAAAACTTCAAATACACCCTTTTGCTTATACTGTGTAGTTGTATGTTGAGAGCAGATGCAGGATAACATCTTCATCCCATTCATATGAATGTCCAGCCAGGGCTTTCATTTTGAAAAAAGTAACACTTTAATAACTAACCAAAGGTGTCATGTAATGAAAAATGAGACCATACAATTCAATGAATACCAACATCTCTACACATAGCTCCCTACTTTATGGTTTAAATTTCTTTATTAAAGGTTGTGACATGATATAGCATATGCATACAAGCGAGAAAGGAAAAACATACCGTCAGGGCTCGGTCAAGCTCCCTACTTTAAAAGAATTGAATATCATTGACTTTAAAAGGTGCCTCTGTAGTATGAAGTACTGCTACTTCTATAAAATCTGCTAAGTTTAACAGTAAGAGGAAAATTGAAGTAATCTATGCACAGATAATAAATACCACAAGCCACCACCAATGTTACAAAATACACATGAGAAAAACAATTACTGAGCAGTTGCCTGACCCTTTTAAATAGGAAACATAAAATGATAAGTGGTCAGTTAAATGGGGGGGGGGTGGCTAGTCACACTCGAGTGAAGCTCCAGCCCCTAGTCCTGCATTAATCCTGGTGGAACCAGCAAAAATGCCCAAGGGAACTGTGCAGCAATGTCCCTAAACCCCAGCAGGATGAAAAATGGAAGTCCTTTATCCTGCAGCATTGAAAAAAAAGTCCACTGCAAAAAGTGAGCCGAGTGGCGAGGCAGACCCGCTGATGGCGGTGCCTGACCAATGCACTGAAGAAGGCCATGGCGGTAGCGGTCGATTCTGCTACGGCAGGTACTGACAACTGAGCCCGCCACAAATACTGTGCCCCGATGAGGCCTGACCCCTGAGTGATCGTGGTTTGGTTGGGTACAGGGTATGGAGGGAAACCCTATCTCCAATGAAAGAGAGAGGCCAAAAGAAGAGTAGGCATGTTGGGGTGGTGCTGCGCTACTCCAGAGTTGAAAGAAGAAGTGCAAAGGTGTGGCCTGCTTAGGTCTCATGCGGCATTCGGAGCAAAAGACACTCGACCAGACAAACTATGGAGCATTGAGGTGCCCGAGAAAAGTGCCCCGTGTATGTGCCGCATCTAATGATGATGATGATGAGAATTTTGTAGAGCATGCAAATACCCTGGGATGTCTAGGCTCTCCCTGCAGGGAATTCACTACAGAGGAGGTAAGACAGTCACACCGAGAACTGCCAAGTTATGAGTCCTTTCCTGAATTTAAAGAAACTATTCTCTTTTTTCAATGTGATAGGCAAGGAATTCACTGTGGTATCAAGTACTAAGGAAGACAACCAGCCCAGCCGGATACATAGCCGGGACCTTAAGAGGAAGGCCGGAGAAGAAGCGACGGAGGACTGGGACGCAAGCGGCCTAACAGTGAGTAGGTCAGCCTGGGGGCGGCTCTTGTCCTGTCCGAAGTACCAGGACCCGCATTGCAGTGTGGCTCACACTGTGCACAATTGGAATCCCAGGGGAACAGGGTAAAACCCACCATGAGCTCTAAAGCTGAGGGGAGAGACGGGCGAAGCTCGGGGGAACAGCCAGACCCGGTCAGAGAGTGGCAGAGACAGGAGGCCCCTGAAAATATAAAAACAAAAATAAAAGAAAGGTAAACAGGAGCAAAAAAGAGAAGCAGATACAGTGCACAAGAAGAGAACAGCCTGCAAGACAACGCAGAACATAATAATAAATGGTCTCCAAAATGAGTATAAAAGAACAACATGAAGGGCAACAGAAAAGCACCTGCATCCAAGTGTCTATAAAGACATGAGCTGCACCAAGTGATACACTGCAGGTGGTGAACACAATGCGAAGGACGCAAAAGGGTGCAGAACTGGTCAGTGACCCCGTAATGGTCTAAGGAAGGAAGGAGGAGAAGGCAGCCAGGACTCCAACTCTGCCCCATTTGAGGCCAACAGACAATAGGCTTATAAACTGAATGGTGAGCAATTAAAGAGGGTAACGGGACACGAGACAAAGGGGCTACCAGCAGGACAGGTCGGGCCCCTCTTTAGTTGCAGGGAGCTGGAGAGTGGCATTGAGACCTGAGCAGGGGAGGATTGTGATCAACATGGAAGGTAGGGACCAGAGAGATAACCACACTAAATAGCACCCCCCAAAGAGCCTCGCTAGCCCAGATGTAACTTTGAACATGTTAAAGAGCAGGGGAGCTCAGAGCAGAGTACGGAGGAGAGTGGAACTGTGCCACCCAAGCAGAGCTATCAATGCACAGCTGGAAAATTGTAAAAGATAAGCCGTCGAGGGGAGGTCAATCCAACAAAATAGTGCAATAATCAGTATCAGGCCCAGCACCATCAGAACAACCAAGGAGAGACCCAGAGAGTGAGATCGCCCAAGAAGAGATTGCACGAGACAAGGTGGATATTTTAGAGGCCATCAGAGAATCATGAGAAGCGATAGCGACAAAGATGGACACAATGGCGATGGGCATAAATCACCCATGACTAGATCTGCGTAAGGTGGCGGAAAGAGTCACAAACATGGAGGAAGAAGTGCTGACACTGTGGGAAGTAGTCCAGAGGCCACATACAACTGTAACCTTGTTGCAAGAGCAGGTAAATCACATAACAGATAGAGTGGAGGATGCCAAAGGGCGATTCAGGAGGAACAACCTTAGATTTTTAGGTTTCCCTGAAAAAGCAGAAGGTCGGCAGTGAATATAATTATATTATATTCTCCACATTTGTTGCTCTATGAGGATCCCACCGGGCTCTCGGACTTCTGCCAAGCCCGGATTCACCACCTAGAATCCTGATAGCACATCTGTTTAATTATAGAGACAGAGACATAATATTGCAACATATCCGTGCAAATGGCCCGCCCAAATACGAAAATTGCAATATCCAAATTTACCCAGATTATGCCAGAAAAGTGCTGGACCTCAGAAATGGATTCCTAGGAGTCAAGCGATGACTGAGAGTCAATAATATAAAAATGTGCCTGATATTTCCAGTGGAGCTCCGAGTACAGTATGAGGACAGGACCCTGTTTTATGAAGCACCTCAAGAGGCAATAGACTGGATGGACTCGAAAGGACTGGTCGGACAGGATCAGAACCAGGGATGGCAAGAACAATGGAGAAGGAACAGACACCAGTAAGGCCAGTGGCGAGATTCAGAAGAGTGAAGATCCACGCTGCAAAGAGTATCGGATATGGGTCACATCATCGTTGGAGCTGACGGAACACCCCAGAACGAAACTGCAACAATACTACTTCAGCACCAGTATTCCCCACTCTGTTTGGTGCAGGAGACCCAAACACAGTCTGAAGTTATCCCAGGATAAGGAGGGGAGGGCTTCCAAGTTTGAAACAGCAGACGGGGTCAGCAAGAAGATGGGAGAGTACACCCAGAACTTGTAAGTAAATAGGATGGGGGAAACTAGATAATTCGGAGACTGTATGAACTGCAAACATTTTTGCTGTGTGTGTGGCTTGAGTGGAGGGGAAGGGAAAAGAACAACATATGGACTGGAGTAAAGGGACACAGAAAATGTTGACATTGCGGGGTACCGCCACTTGAACTTTGAGGACACCCCAGCTGCTGTGCACATGCACTGCCTTGCGGAGCCCTAGCAGCCCAGGGAGGTGGTGGGGTGATTGGCAGACTGGTCCCATTGCCGAGACTGTGTAATAGAACTAGACTAGATGAATATTTCTATTTAAACGGTAAGGGGAAGGCATTAGGGAGGTGGGGGGAGACCGATTTGGGGCAGAGTTGTCACCGTTTGTTGAGCAATGGGAATGTGGTACCACTGTCTGTGGGGGGTGGAGGGGAGTTGAGGAAGTTACACTTAAGGTGTTAAGTAAAAACTGGCGATCAAAAAAGAAGTGATGCCAAGCAAAGAGGAAGGTCAAAAGAGGTCACTGACACACAAGACACTAAAATAAAAACCCCTTTAGGAACCAAAGAGAAGCCCCTGGACGACTTAGCGACATGAAGGGTGTAAAACATAACTACAAGTTTATAACATTGAAGGTCTGAGGGCTTAATAATGTTGTTAAAAGTAACCGCATAGTAGCCTATTTAAGGAGATATGGGGTCACAATAGCTTTTCTGCAGGAAACCCATTTATGGGGAGATAGCCTCAAATCTGTACAGCGATGTTGGAGAGGTCATATATATGCAACATTCTTTTTGGGGTATGCCAGGGGAGCGCTGATCTGGGTGGCACATGTGGTCCCCTTCAAAAAGGAAAGGACTAGCATAGACCCGGATGAGTGGTACATAGTGGTGGAAGGAACATTAGATGGCCAATATGTGCTTGATCAATATATGAGCTCCTATTAGGGATTTTCTGTGGTCGACCCTTAGACAGACACACCTCACATCCGACATGGAACTTATTGTTGCCGGGGACTACAACTGCTCTTTGGATGAAATGCTGTATAGGTGTACGCCAAAGTCAGAGGCTAAACCGAAGGCAAGGGAGGGTATACGCCAGATACAAATTACCTGTTTTCACGGATACCTGGCGCCACAGTAACCCACACCAAAAACCCTATTCTTCCCACAAGCTGGCAACAAACACACATAGCCAACTAGACTTTTTTTTATTCAGACAGTGGTCATATATAGAGTAGTAGAGGTGCAGTACTTGGGCCGATACTTGTCAGATCATTAACCATTACTAATAGAATATTCGCTAGGTTGACTTCGATCCAAAAGATCACTATGGAGGATAAATACTGAGGCACTCACTGACCCGGTTTATAATTCTACAGTATTGACCGAGCTGAAAGGATATTTTGATTTAAACTAGAATACAGCAAGCACCAGGGCAGTAGAATTTGACGCAATGAAGGTAGTAATTGGAGGAGTGTGGGCCATATTATCAAGAACAGCGTTGGCTTGATAATATGCTCTTGTGAATTCCCATCGAAGCCCAGGTTCACAACAGAACCTGGGCTTCTATCGGAATTCACAAGGGCATATTATCAAGCCCATTATCGCCGCCTTAGCGGCAGTTTCCTGCCGCTAAAGTGGCGATAATTTTAATGCCGTTCTTGATAACATGCCCCTTTGTATATCGACAGAGGTTGGAGTAAAGAAAGTGTAGAGCATGAACTACAGAGCCAAAAGAGAGACCTAGCTACACAGAGAGCAGCACTACTCCCATATGTAGATGGACCTAAAAAATGGACTGAACAAAAACATAAAGTAGGGGATCTATGAGATAGACTAGACAAATACAACAGAAATAAAAGGAGAGGACGCGGGTACACAGAAGGCGATAAATCGGGTCGATTGTTGGCCAGCCTTATTAAAATGGAGACTCAACCTCAAGCAATAATGACTATACGGGACAAGCAAAACCAGTTGGTTTACACACAACACAAAATGAATAAGGTATTTGCAGCTTATCTAACTAAAGTATACACGGAGCCTCAGAATCCCACACACATCCAGAACCTAGAAATGTACCTGGAGGGAATACTAATGCATAGTCGAGACCTGAAGGACAAGAAGGATTGGGTGCACCAATAACTGTGACAGAAATAAAGAATGCGATTGCGCACCTGAGAACAGCCAAGTTTCCCGGCATGGACGGCCTCACAGCCGAATTCTATCAGGAATACCCAGGATCGGTGGCATATAGAATGATGAACATACTTATAGAGGAAATGGAGAGAGAAGAATTACCAAGCTCAATATACGATGCATTAATAGTAGTAATTCCCGAACCGGGGAAAGACCCGCCGCTACCAAACTCATATAGACCTATATCCATGTTAAACATGGACTTAAAATTTATCAGTCATGTTTTAGCAAGCAGATTGCTTCCATATCTCCCCCAACATGTTCATGAAGGTCAGTGGGGGTTTATACCCCGCAGAAATACCCTAAGGAATGTCCGTCGACTTGCAAACACAATGCAGATGCTAGAAGAAGATGCTGAGAGAAGAGTGTTTGCCGTTTTTTAGACACAAACTCCACAAAATGGGCCTGGACCCTCGATTCATTCAATGGGTCAAACTACTGTATACAAAGCCAATGGCAAGGGTCTGTACAGGACGTTATGAGTCTGATTGTATAAGGTTACACAGAGGGATGAGGCAAGGATGCCCACTCTCACCATTAATAGTCCCCTTAGCAATGGAACCTCTAGCATGCCATCTGAGATCAGTACTGTAGGGGCATGGCATAACCATTGGACAAACAGAGTATATTGTGTCACTATATGCGTACTACACATTAGTGTAGCCGAGTCATTTGGCACATTCCTCCTCAATTTTAATTCAGGCCCTAGAAAATTTTGTGGAAGCCTCAGGTCTGCGCATTATTAAGTCTAAGTCTCAGTTATATCCGATAAGGAAAGTTGAGGGAGGGGAAGTGTCCCCGCTTCGCTGGCTGGAGATCCCCTTGAAACTAGAATTTTTCCGATACCTAGGTATACATATTGCCAGAGAGAAAGGCTGTTTTTATGAAATATTATGGGAAGGATAGTGAAGAGATTGCAGGGGAGTGGTCGCTTCTGGAATACATTGAAATTATCTCTGATGGGAAAGGTAGCACTGATAAAAATGGTGGTAATGCTGAGATGCCTCGATGTAATGTAGGGGTCATTCTATGTAATCCCACATAAAGTATTCTAGGAACTAGATGTCCTACTAACACACCTGTTGGCGAATGGGAAATGCTTCAGGGTAGGCCTGGAGGTAATGAAGCAACAGTGTGATAGAGGAGGGTTGGAAATCCAAGACCTGTAATTATATTATCTGGCGTCACAATACAACATGCAATATCATGGCTAGATACAGAACCCTCATGGGAAAGAACCCTACAAACAGGTACCTATGGCAGGCAGCAGCTGGGAGCCCTCCTCCTGAAAGGAGAAGGATTACATGGAGCATATCCTCCTTTATTAAGATGAATCACCAGAATATGGAATAGAACAGTTCAAAACAATTATTAAGAAAGGCCTCTATGCAACAGACGCGGATAACTGGATCATACCACAGTTCACCCAGGTAGAACATGTAATGATGATTAAGAAGTGGAAGAATGGAGGCTACCTGATGCTGTCAGATTTATATCCAGAAAACAGGTTCATAACCTACCAGGATGCAATAGAAACATTTGAGTTAGGTTGAGGGCAATTTCTGCAGTACGCAAAGATGGCAGTCACGGCCCGACAGCTATGGCCAACATCCCTGAAGCCCCAGAATACTCACAAACATTGATCATCATGATCACAATGGCGGGCGGGTGGAGTTTTGTAACCCACCTATATAAGGCATTGAGGGAGGAAAAATGGGGCAAAGCCCTTAAGATTGAAAAGAGATGGCAAGAGAGCAGTGATCAGCTGCTTATGCCGACAGATCGGAAAAAAATACATGAAGAAGTCCGTAGAATATCAATATGTGCCAGGTTTAAGCAGATACAATACAATATGGTTCACATGACGTACCTCTCACCTAGGTGACTACACACCATAAATGCAACATAAGACCAGCTATGTCCCCAGTGTCAGTGCACTTAGGCCGATTTCATACATATGGTCTGGCAATGCCTCAATGCACAAATATATTGGGCGGAAAGACTACTTCAACTTAACAGGGTGATGGGATGGAAGATAGCCCATGAAACACAGACCTGTCTCCTGGGACTGATACCTAGACATCCAAAACTAAAGACTAGCAGACGGTTTCTGATACTTGGACTTATGATAGCCAAGCGACGAATAGCTATACACTGGCTAACTATAGATAAGTGGGGATTAGACCTGAAGGAATGGGCAATGGCAGAAGAGAACCATATGTGGAAAACTAGAGGGGACGAGAAACTGCTGGAGGTTTTGCAGGCATGGGGCTCAATGATTCAAGAAGTAGCAGATAAAACCCCACCCCCACAACAAGACAAACCTGAGGGAGCAACGAGAATTGGATGAGACACACAGTCAGGAAATGCGAGTCAGTGACAATCAAGGGTACACTTGAAATATCCCACAATAGACATTAGCAAACAAGAAGCAGGTAATGGGGGGGTAGGTGAGGAGTTGTGTACTTTAGAAAACATTTTCTTTATACATTCATGAAGGCAACGAGAAGGGTGATTTCAATCTTACAACAAAAAGTTAACTGAACTGTAAGAACTGTGATATTAGATGCATGTAGGTGAACGCTGCTTTCTTAATGGAAATAATATAGAAATGTTAAAAAAAGGTGGTCAATTAAATGTTAAATAGGTTCATTGATGTTCACATCCATAATCACATACTCTGGTTTTGATTTACATTTTTTATTAAGTTGTTAACCTTTCCTACAGGTAATGTATTGTTTCTTCTTAAAATAGGAAATTCAGGGAGTGGCTTGGTCCCAATCGAGAATGGACACATACTGAGGGAGCTCCGCTGCAGTCTTGCAAAATGGAAGCGTATCCATGTTGCAGCGGTGGAGATGCTGCTGACAGCTTTGCTTCAATTTAGGATGTATTTCCTTCATTGACCAAGTGTTTGCTTTTCCTCAACGGCAGTCGTGCGTTGGAGAATTTTTGCGACCACCATTTTTAATAGTTTTTTACTGAGGTCTTTACCAGCGATTGCATGAACACATCTTTCAAATATATTTTTACACCACCATCTAGTAAAAAAGGAGGATTTTCTCCTTATGCCACATTTTGTTCTTGAAGACAGACGAGAGACAATTTTGTCTACTTTAAGTATTTATTTACAATTACATTAGTACTGTACTACAGGTATATGGATTGCAACACATGGATTGTGTCACTTAGCTACTAACTCTCCTCAAAGGAGCTATTACCTCTTACCTTTATACACTGTGGTAGACAATTTTATGCATTGACATGACACTTTAGGATTATTATTTTACTTAGACTCTGTTTTTTTTGGCGATAAATAATATTCTGTTTTGTGTCCTTCCACTTGTTCATTTATGGGAAGAACCAAAGATTTAGGACTAGAGTGCAAAATATGTGCTCAATCCAAGCACTTCTTCATCTCTCATGTTACAATAAAATGGAGTCCATGGTAGATACAATACCAAAACAAGATACTACTATTTTATCATTTGCATTCAGCGCTCCAAAACTGGTCAATCAATCAATCAGTCAATCAATAAGAGTCTTCCTGAATTTGAGCAGTGATGGTGATTGCCTGAGGTGTAGAGGCAGGGAGTTCTAGGTCTTTGCATCGAGGAAGGAGAAGGATCTTCCTCCAGATGTGGTCTTGCGGATCTGTGGGAGGGTGGCTGGGGCCAGTTTGGCAGATCGGAGATGTCAGGTGGAAGTGTTGAAGGAGAGGCGGTGGTTGGGGTATGCAGGTTCGGCATTGTGGAAGGCTTTCTAGGAGTGCGTAAGAAGCTTGAAGGTTATTCTCTTCCTGACAAGTAGCCAGTGCCCCCCCCCGCATGAGAAGAAATCCCCAAGGACCTGTGTGTGCTGGCCTCCTGTTCAAGGAAACTCAGAGACATCAAAGTTTCTACTCTTGCTTTGACTAAACTTTAAAAGGATTGCCTTAGGCTTTATCCCATGAACTATTGCAGGGGGACCCCCCCAGCATGTCCCCTGACCTAAAGCACAAAAGGTGCTGTGAACTGCTCATTGGAAGCGCTGCTCCTGACTCTGGACTGAGGCCCCCCGCTGCTACAAAGGCGCGGTCAGCACAAATGAATCCCCAGAGCCTCTACATCAACCTGCAGCCCGAGTATCCAATGTGGGCAAGTGCTTGCCCCGCGATTCTTTATCAGCGCAGCGGCAGCAGTCATCGAGCCAGAGCACATTGAGCCTGGCAGCCAATACATCGCTGAGTCTCCAGGGCGGCCGAGCACTGCCCAGAACTTGGACAGCTGCCTTGTCGCTACAACCTCACTGGACCACCTCAGAGATTTTAAGGGATGGCTACCAGCTATGCGAAGGTCGTTTCGACTAGAGGCTTTTCACTTCTCAGCCCTTCCTCATTCCCTGATTCAGTGTGGTACGGGTGGCAGCTTAGGTCCCTTCCCTCAAATGCTGGGAAGATTTCAGTACTGAGGAGATAGGCCTGCAGAAGGTATCTCAGCAGTGTCCCTTCCTGCAGCTATAGGTAGGCACGGAAAACACCGCCACTTATTTCCACTTCCCTCATTGGGAAAGGAAGGGGCATCTTTCAGTACCACAAGTGCTGTGGGCATTTTCTTTTCAATGTGATCCACTTAAGGTGATTAATACTGAGAGTGCATAGCTCATAACGTTTGTTTCTATTCAAAGTGAATATCAATACCACGTCATTCTCTATCAAATAATGTCTGTACCAGACCAGGACTGATTTCTGATTTATGGGAACAAATGTATTTTTATGTGCTGTTTGGGGTGTTTTCCTGTCATTGTGTCCTGCATAGTGAGGACGACCAGTATTGTGATGCTTAGAATCTGCACCATAAGGTACAATGAGGGTGTTTTTCCTTGTGATGTTGTGCATTATGTTGCCTTAATGTTCTCAGGACTTACGCAACTTTATGTATATGATTTACTGCACTAAATGTGGTGCTATGACAATTGCCTGGTTGGCAAAGTGATATTTGGTCTGCCACATCATATTTATGTGGATCTAGGACAAAATATTATAGAGGTCAGCACAAGGAGGGTAAATTCCCAGCCAACTATTGTAAGAATAAAAAAGAACAAATTGAAATGCAATCAATTATAACATATGATAATGTTTCACTTCTTAATGAATACTGAAGGAACTTTAACATTATTACTCTAAATTATCCACACCTGACTTATCACCTTCTTCAATTTCTTTTACATAATGTTTAGCCTCTATCCCCCCAAAAAATGATTCAACAACTTTCCTCTGGAAGACAACATTACCACAAATGAGATTCTTGAGGCAATGAAGTTAATTAAAAAAATTGAATGCTCAAAGTCCCAATTGATTTTCAATACAATGATATCTTTATTTTTCAAAACTACTTCTGCTCAAATTATTCAGGTTAATTTCCTTCTGTGTAAGAGAGAACTTTTCAAGACACCCTGATTTATATAATCCCAAAATTTAGCGTAAAGATCTTACATTATGTAAAAATGATAGCTCTGTATCGCTAATCAATTTGGATTGTGAACTTTTAGCAAAACATATTACTCTTCATTTACAACCATTGTTACCCAAACTGATAGGGCATGAACAAATGGGATTTGTTAAAGGTGGACATCTTTCAGGCATTACCAGATTATTTTTACTATATTAAGTAAGTATTGTAGTGTAGTTCCTATTTTCCCAATAGGCTCTGCGCATTGGTATAACATAAACAGCAGGGTAGACGTAGGACTGAGGTCATCTAGGTCTCTACTGACTATGTTAAACTTAATTTAGGTTTGCGCCAGCTAGCTCAGAGGTCACTGGAAACCTTCTTGAATGAATAGGGAGGGATAAGCTTTCCTGGCTCAGACAAGAAGGGATTCAGTTTCCGACAACCATATAACATGACAACTTTGCTCCCCCAGAATAAGAGTAAATCTCTAGAGTCGTGTGAAAACAATAGACAGCTATTTCACTCAGTCAAATGTGCGTTCTTAGTTTCACCAGAGTGCAGAGAAGAGAGAGACAGGCGTTTTCAATAAAAGGTATTATTTATTGATCAGTCTTCCTTCTCATGCAAGAGAAATGAATTGCCACTATTGCAATACTTAATATAAAGTAAAGTACGTACAGTAAAAGGAGTATTATGAAATAATACTGTAAAAGCATTGGTATGGTTTCTTAGCCATAAGACACTTTAAAATGGATAAAATATATACATACATATATACATTGACTAACGTGCTCAACTGGTGCTTCTAAAATACGCCTACCCCGGTGTACCTGACCTAAGCCTAATACGTGGGAAGGATTAAGTAAGTAGCAGTTTAAGTTAAGTTGGTTTTGCCAAGAATCTGATTCAAGAATTCTCTTTAAGGGTTTAGTCAGCACTGTACCTTGGGAATAGAATGTGGGAGGTCTGGTATCTCTCTTTGAGGACTCGATATCCCAGTCACCCGCAAGGGTAGGCTGGAAACGCCGGAGCTGGATTTTCTCGGTAGGAGAAAAGACAGCGTCTTTCTCAGCGCGTCAAAGAGGAGGGGCAGCGTCCATGGGCTTCTCGCATCAGCTGGGCTCTCGGCAAGTAAATAGCTGCTCTGCTCATAACGTTTGTTTCTATTCAAAGTGAACATCAATACCACGTCATTCTCTATCAAATAATGTCTGTACCAGACCAGGACTGATTTCTGATTCATGGGAACAAATGTATTTTTATGTGCTGTTTGGGGTGTTTTCCTGTCATTGTGTCCTGCATAGTGAGGACGACCAGTATTGTGATGCTTATCAGCGCAGCGGCAGCAGTCATCGAGCCAGAGCACATTGAGCCTGGCAGCCAATACATCGCTGAGTCTCCAGGGCGGCCGAGCACTGCCCAGAACTTGGACAGCTGCCTTGTCGCTACAACCTCACTGGACCACCTCAGAGATTTTAAGGGATGGCTACCAGCTATGCGAAGGTCGTTTCGACTAGAGGCTTTTCACTTCTCAGCCCTTCCTCATTCCCTGATTCAGTGTGGTACGGGTGGCAGCTTAGGTCCCTTCCCTCAAATGCTGGGAAGATTTCAGTACCGAGGAGATAGGCCTGCAGAAGGTATCTCAGCAGTGTCCCTTCCTGCAGCTATAGGTAGGCACGGAAAACACCGCCACCTATTTCCACTTCCCTCATTGGGAAAGGAAGGGGCATCTTTCAGTACCACAAGTGCTGCGGGCATTTTCTTTTCAATGTGATCCACTTAAGGTGATTAATACTGAGAGTGCATAGCTCATAACGTTTGTTTCTATTCAAAGTGAATATCAATACCACGTCATTCTCTATCAAATAATGTCTGTACCAGACCAGGAGTGATTTCTGATTTATGGGAACAAATGTATTTTTATGTGCTGTTTGGGGTGTTTTCCTGTCATTGTGTCCTGCATAGTGAGGACGACCAGTATTGTGATGCTTAGAATCTGCACCATAAGGTACAATGAGGGTGTTTTTCCTTGTGATGTTGTGCATTATGTTGCCTTAATGTTCTCAGGACTTACGCAACTTTATGTATATGATTTACTGCACTAAATGTGGTGCTATGACAATTGCCTGGTTGGCAAAGTGATATTTGGTCTGCCACATCATATTTATGTGGATCTAGGACAAAATATTATAGAGGTCAGCACAAGGAGGGTAAATTCCCAGCCAACTATTGTAAGAATAAAAAAGAACAAATTGAAATGCAATCAATTATAACATATGATAATGTTTCACTTCTTAATGAATACTGAAGGAACTTTAACATTATTACTCTAAATTATCCACACCTGACTTATCACCTTCTTCAATTTCTTTTACATAATGTTTAGCCTCTATCCCCCCAAAAAATGATTCAACAACTTTCCTCTGGAAGACAACATTACCACAAATGAGATTCTTGAGGCAATGAAGTTAATTAAAAAAATTGAATGCTCAAAGTCCCAATTGATTTTCAATACAATGATATCTTTATTTTTCAAAACTACTTCTGCTCAAATTATTCAGGTTAATTTCCTTCTGTGTAAGAGAGAACTTTTCAAGACACCCTGATTTATATAATCCCAAAATTTAGCGTAAAGATCTTACATTATGTAAAAATGATAGCTCTGTATCGCTAATCAATTTGGATTGTGAACTTTTAGCAAAACATATTACTCTTCATTTACAACCATTGTTACCCAAACTGATAGGGCATGAACAAATGGGATTTGTTAAAGGTGGACATCTTTCAGGCATTACCAGATTATTTTTACTATATTAAGTAAGTATTGTAGTGTAGTTCCTATTTTCCCAATAGGCTCTGCGCATTGGTATAACATAAACAGCAGGGTAGACGTAGGACTGAGGTCATCTAGGTCTCTACTGACTATGTTAAACTTAATTTAGGTTTGCGCCAGCTAGCTCAGAGGTCACTGGAAACCTTCTTGAATGAATAGGGAGGGATAAGCTTTCCTGGCTCAGACAAGAAGGGATTCAGTTTCCGACAACCATATAACATGACAACTTTGCTCCCCCAGAATAAGAGTAAATCTCTAGAGTCGTGTGAAAACAATAGACAGCTATTTCACTCAGTCAAATGTGCGTTCTTAGTTTCACCAGAGTGCAGAGAAGAGAGAGACGGGCGTTTTCAATAAAAGGTATTATTTATTGATCAGTCTTCCTTCTCATGCAAGAGAAATGAATTGCCACTATTGCAATACTTAATATAAAGTAAAGTACGTACAGTAAAAGGAGTATTATGAAATAATACTGTAAAAGCATTGGTATGGTTTCTTAGCCATAAGACACTTTAAAATGGATAAAATATATACATACATATATACATTGACTAACGTGCTCAACTGGTGCTTCTAAAATACGCCTACCCCGGTGTACCTGACCTAAGCCTAATACGTGGGAAGGATTAAGTAAGTAGCAGTTTAAGTTAAGTTGGTTTTGCCAAGAATCTGATTCAAGAATTCTCTTTAAGGGTTTAGTCAGCACTGTACCTTGGGAATAGAATGTGGGAGGTCTGGTATCTCTCTTTCAGGACTCGATATCCCAGTCACCCGCAAGGGTAGGCTGGAAACGCCGGAGCTGGATTTTCTCGGTAGGAGAAAAGACAGCGTCTTTCTCAGCGCGTCAAAGAGGAGGGGCAGCGTCCATGGGCTTCTCGCATCAGCTGGGCTCTCGGCAAGTAAATAGCTGCTCTGCTCCAAAACCACCACCGTGTGTTTGCTTAAGGCAACGTTGGTATATTTATACCTGAAAGGTGCCGAGTTTGACGTAAGGTTTAGACATAAGATGTCAATAAAGATGTCACTAAGAACTGGCTGTTCTTACAGTGCTCGCAGGAGTTCTATTACAAATCAAAACAAAGCAAGTGGGGATTTCCCAGGTTGCTGGAGGTTTGGTGTGTCGAAAGAACTCGTTGTGCTTTCTCGGAATCCAAGGAAGTAGCTTTTGCCGTGCCTTGGACTGCAAGGGTGATTTACTTAAAATATGGATCTGATTCTTATGCCATTATAGGGATATTATTGATTATAGCCGTACAAGAGCATAGAATAGCAATATTGATTCAGGTTCCTAGATAAAAACACAATAGTATAATATGTATAGGCACTCATTGGTGGTTACACCACGTGATGCTGAAAAAGTATTTGATTGAATGAGGTGGCCTTCTTTTTTCATTTACTTAATTGATTTGTTTTCAGTCTTTACTTTATGAATTTAGTGTCCCTTTTAAATTCCCAAAAGCTTTTATATATGTAAATGTTATAATATCCTCTCCCTTCTCATTACACAGATGAGTTAGACAATGTTGTCTTCCCCCTCTCTTCCTTTTATTCTTGCTTTAGAAACCTTCTTATTTAAAATTCTGCAAAATGCAGCTATTACACGATCTCAGTATGGTGAGAAACAGATTATGTTGGCAGCATACACTGATGACATTCTCATCCAACCTGTGCTCTGCAAACTTTCGTTACTGAGACAAATAATGTTGCTATGATGTTCAAGCCTTAAACCTAACTCTGATAAGTGTGAAATTCTCCTTCTTGTCTAAATTTATCGTTAAACATGAATTTGCTTGTAATCCTCAGAAAATTAAATACTTGGAACTATGGTTTCGAACAACATAAAAGACACATGACCAGATGTTTTTTGCAGTCACAGACGGAAGATCGGCCTGGGTGCAACAGCAAAAATGCTATTTTGTGAGTCACTGACTCACAAAATAGTGTTTGCGACACTCGCTATCAGGAAGGGGCGTCCCTTCATAATAGCGAGGGTCAATGCAATGTGCTATTGTTTTACGACCGCATTTGCAGTCGCAAAACACTAGCAATTTACCACCTACTGCAAGTATATGGTAAACCACTTGCAAATGGTGAGGGGGCACCAGGGGACACCTTCCCCTTTGTGAGTGTTTTCGAAAACATTTTTTTTTTTTTTTTTTTTTTATTGAGCATGTTCGAAGTATACATAATTAAGTATATGTTGCATTATAAGTGTTATAAAACAAAGAAAAATTTCATGATATGAGAACGCATGTAGGTTGAAGATACAAATTGAATACGAATGCTAGTACAAATTCCAATTTAGATTGTGGCAAGTATGATAATAACTGAAAAGAAAACGGTTACGATAAGGACAAACAGTATATAGAATACACTCATTTTTCAATACACATTTCTGTATGGTAGTGACATCTATATCAAACTGGTCTAAATAGTTTTTTAAACTCAGACCCTTTGTTGTTCGTACCAATTAGCTACTGAGGACCAGACCAGTTCCCCATAAGATCTAGATTTTTTCCCTCTAGTTTTATATATAGCCATTTCTTGTTTATATGTTGCTAGAAGTCTATTGATCCATCCCTGAAATGCCGGAGCCTCAGTATCCTTCCAGCGGGCTGCTAAGATGATTCTGTAAATGGCAGTGCATATGTAGGTTGTGTAGATTTCTGAGTTACTAAGTTCTAGGGAGCTGTCAAAACCTAATAGGAACAGTGTTGATGAGGTTTGGATTTCATGGCCAAAGATCTCGGTCCAATATTTTACAATACTTTCCTTTATTTGTTCTAATTTGGGGCAGTCATAGAACATGTGTATTAAGTTTGCGGGCCGAGTGCACATCTGGGGCATTTATCATGGTCAATCTTACCCCATGAAAATGATTTGAAAGGTGTGTAGTATAAGTTAGATACCGTTTTGTAGATTTGGGCTTTTAAATTGCTTGCTAATATAGCTTTGGAAGACAGTTGTAGAACCATGTCTATGTCAACATTAGGATTGTTTAATTTATTAGCCCAACTAGTTTCTAGTTTTTCTAGATCATCAGGGTGGTTGTTTAAAAGGATCCCATAAATATCGCTTATTCTGGTTGATAATTTTTGCATCAGGTCTAAGAGTGGTATCGATTGTAGCTCCATATTTGTGAAGTATTGTCTTAATGTTGTGGAAATTTGGATACATTTTAGGTAATCAGCAGGATGTATCTGGTATTTGAAACGTAACTCATCGAAGGTTGTTCTACCATCTGGATTTAAGAAATCGCCAATAGTGATAAGGCCTAAGTTTTCCCATCGTTTAGTAATGTTATCATTAAGGTATTGGGGTATTACCGAACTGTGCCATAAGGGTGTGTATTTTGTATATTTGGGGATTAATAGTATTTTAGTGATACAAGTCCAAATTTTAAAAGCATCTGTAACAATTTTAAATTTAATCTTTTTGTAGTATGAGGGCTCAATTTGTCTTAACAATAGTCCTCTAGTGTACTTCCTAATGTCAATTCGTAGATGGAAGGGATACTGTGTAGAGATCTATTTTGATCAGGATATTTGGATGTAATTAAAAAAGACATTTGTTGTAGAATAGCAGCCCACATATAATAGGTTAGATTTGGTATCGCTAGTCCACCTCGGGATGTCGGTAGTACTAGCTTAGATATAGCTCTTCTTGTCTTCCCATAGATCCAGATAAACGATGATATTGCTTGATCTATCTTCTTCATATAAGCATTGTTAATTAAAGTAGGAATTGCTCGGAATAGGTAGAGTAACTTTGGGAATATTGTCATTTTTACGTAATTGCTTCTGCCAATTATGGATAGTTGAAGGTTATTGACTCTGAGTAAATCCCTTTTTATTTTGGTAATTAGGGGGTCATAATTTAACATGATAATATCGTCAATATTAGGCGAAATGTTTACTCCTAAATATTTCGCGCTTTTGACTCTGTATAGACTTGTATATGATGTGTTATCAGTGCATACTACCATTGTTTTATCTTGATTTAAAGAATAGCCTGAATAACGACCAAATATTTTAGTGATTGCTTCTATTTCGACTAAGGCCTCAGTAGGGTTAGTTGTTAAGATCTCTACATCATCGGCGTAGGCAAGGATTTTAGTATTGTATATGCCGGTTTTTATTGGTGTTATCGCTGGTGATGTTAATAATTTAATGATTAAGGGGTTAATATAAAGTGCAAATAGCAGTGGTGAGCACGGACACCCTTGTCGCGTACCTCTCTGGATGTTTATACTTTCGGATTCACAACCACCTGTCAAGATTTTGGCTTTTGGGTCTACGTATAGGGCTTTTACTGATTTTATGAACCCCGGGCCAATGGTATTAAGGGCTAGTAGCTCCCAAAGAAACTGCCAAGAGACCCGGTCAAAAGCCTTTTCAGCATCTAATAAAATCAAAGACATTTGACCTTTCTCTATTTTCATTATGTCAAAGAGGGATATTACTTGGCGTATATGATCCGTGGTGCTTTTGCCTGGTATAAACCCGTGTTGCCAGGGAGACACTAGTTGTTCTATGAACTTGCCAAGACGGTTAGCAAAAATTTTTGCATAGGTTTTAGAGTCTGAATTAATCAGCGAAATCGGCCTGTATGATGTTGTTAATTCAGGGAGTTTATCCTTTTTCTTAAAAACAGCTATATTTGTTTGTTTCCATGACTCTGGGGGTTTTCCATGCCATTGGATACCTAAGAATAGATCATGCAGAAATGGAGTTATTATTTTACCTAGTATTTTATATAGGTCAAGAGGTATCCTGTCGGGTCCTGCTGCTTTCCCTGCAGCCAATTCCGCTATTGCCAGCTCTACTTCTGTTCTAGTAATTTCTTTCTCTAGTTCTTTCCTTGTATCATCGTCAATGGTTTGTAACATGTTAGTCTCGCTAAGCCAGTTAACTAAGAACTCTTTAGTTTCATCAGTCGTTTGTTCATCTTCGTTCTGATATAGTTTTTGGTAATATTCCTGGAAACAGTTAGCTATTTCTTCCTGGGTGGTGTATTTGTGTCCGCCATAGTCAATACTTTGTATAGTGTTACGAGATTGAGTCTGTCGTGTTTTTAGAGCAAGATGTCTCCCAACGTTTTCCCCTATCTCGTATGACTTATTTCGGTAAGCTTGAAGGGTTTCTGCGGCTTTAACAGTTAATTCATTATTTATCTCTGCCTTAAGTATTAGGATCTTTCTTAGGGTGTCCTCAGCATGTTCACCGTAATGTATTTGGTTAGCATGTTTATATTCTAGATGTATTAATTTATTTATCAGTTGATTATGAGTTTTCATTCGTTCTTTTTTACGGGTGGCGACAAAAGCAGCAGTCTCCCCCCTTAACGCAGCCTTAAAGCTATCCCATACATTGAGACGTGATGCACTATATTGGTTTACATCAAAAAATTCTTTGGTCCATTGGGCTATGTGTGTTATATATTCCTGGTTAACCAGTAATTTTCTGTCGAATGTCCATTGTGTGTGGGCCCGATTGTACCCAGGAACTTCCAGTGTAACATGAACAGGATTGTGGTCGGATATTGTCTTCGGGTCTTTGAAAATCAGAGTATTCAGAGCAATATCTGGAGTTGCAAAGATATAATCTATGCGAACGTATTTCCTATGAGGATAGGAGAAATAAGTATATCCTGGATCTTTACTATTTTTTAACAGCCATATATCTTGGAGATTATGGGTCTGGATTAGGTTTAGTACAGCTCTGAACACTCTGGGTTTCCGACCAGAATAAGTATATTGGATCTGGAGTGATTGGGTTTGATTAAATGTTAAATTAAAGTCGCCACAGAGAATTAAAGTACTTGGCCATGACGCTAATTCCGATTCCAAATCAATGTATAATGCGGGGTCATCAAGATTAGGGCCATAAATGGAGCAAATTGTAATACCCAAGTCTAATTGAACAATGGCCCATCTTCCATGGCCATCAGCTTTTTTACGTACCGGACTACCTAATCTTGTTTTTGCTAAAATTGTAACTCCTCTGATTCTCGTGGTTTGAGTTGTTGTAATTAGTATGTGATAACCTGGTATTTTTAAATGGTTGATCTCTCCTATTGGGATATGGGTTTCTTGTATACAAATGATATCCCAGGAGCTGTGAGCCATTAGTTGGCAAAATTGGGCCCTCTTTCCTCTGTCATTTAGACCTGCCACATTCCAACATCCTATATTCAACTTACCCATTTAATTGTACTAGTTTTTGGGCAGTATTTATCAATCAGCGTTCCTTCAATAGTATCGAACTTGCTCATTTTACATTTCCTTCCTCCCCCCCCCCTTCACCAAGTGCACCCAGTGCACCCTGGTTCCCACCTCCCGCCCTCCTCTCTCTCCTCCACCCCCCTCCCCTTGACCACCCAAAAAAGGCAATGAGACTCCATAAGAGTCTGTAGTGATGGATTAGCATATTCCAATCAGAACTAGTGAAGCAAATACCAGAAAAAAGGAGAAGATTGTGATAGAGATTGCAGTAGTGAAAATAAAGAATAGAGAAAAGTATGGAAAACAATAATTAAGAATTGTGGATCAAATCTAGTTTCAAATATCTCAGTTTAAGTTCGTGACTTTTAGGTTGCGAGAACCCAGTAGCCTAAATCTGAACCAAAACCTCTCCCCATCTTGTTTTTCGTATAGCGTATAAATATGTTCTCATATGTTCGAAATTCTTTCATAAGCTCTCTAGGTATTTCTTAGCTTTGACCTCAGATGTGAAAAATCTGGTTTGACCCATGTGTATTACTTTCAGCTTTGCTGGATTGTTCAAGTATACAACTGCTTTCTTTTCTTGAAATGGTTTGATGAGTTGTCTAAGTCGCCATCTCCTTTCGACAGTCCAGTTACAAAAGTCAGGGCGTACAAAATAGGATATTGAATCCTTGCTACGGTGTTTATCTGGCGTGACTTTTTCCGCAATGGCTTGTCGAAGCAAGAAATTTCCGAAGTACACTAAGATTGCGCGTGGATATTTACCTGTGGGTGCTGTAGGTTTTAAAGATAATGGAACCCGATGGGCTCTCTGCACCTCGTATCCCCAGTCCCAGGTGCTAAGTTCAGGAAGGGTATCACGAAATAGTTGTATTATTAAGGTGCGGCAGTCCTCCCCCTCCATTTTTTCTGGGATTCCCAGCACTCGTAGATTGTTTCTGCGAAGTCTATTTTCGTAGTCTTCTAGCTTCCATCTGATGTCCTGAACCTGTGCTTCGGTGGCTTCGATTCGTTCGTTTGTAGCTGCGGCTTCTGTTTCGTTAACCACAATTCGATCCTCTATGTCGTTCAATCACTCTGTGAAAGCTCCCATGGTTTTAGAGAGTTTACGGACTACTCCTTGAACCTTTTGTAACCCTGCTCGGGCTTTGCGACTATCTTTTGAAGTTTCCTCTCGATGCGATGCTATGGCTTGCAAGACTGTTTCCATTACTTGTGTTAGAGTGGTTCCTGATGCCTCAGGTGGTTCTTTGTTTAGATTTTGATCTGAGGATGGTATTTGAGGTCTTAAGTCAGGAGTATGACTCTGATTCAGTGCCAAAACTGTTGGGGTGTAGTCCCATGATAATTCATTGGCTCCGTGATGTCCAGCTTTTTTCTTTTTTTAATATGGTTCTCTTTTTGTCACGTTGTTCTTTTGGAGGGTTGATTTCAGATTCTGAACTTGAATTGGAGTCTGTGTCGTTCTCCAGATCTTCTGCGTCATCTAGTTCATCAGTATCACCAGACCAGCTAATATCCTCAGAAAAAGAGTAGAAATCGGTTATGTCTTTATCGGTCTCGAGCACCTCAAGAGCATCTATAGGATGTTCATCTATTACAGAGCTGAACTGTGGTATTTCTATATGAGGTTTTGATACTTCTATGAACTCTGTAGTCTCTATCTCCTTCTCTTTCTCTTGTGCTTTGTTAGCCCCCACTTGCGGGTCATGATTTAAGCCTGTGTGTAAGTCTGTTTGTATACTGGTTAATAAACTCTGAGGTGAGGGATTTACTAATGTCTCCGTGACCCTTTGTGGGTTTGTAGTAGAGCTCTGGTTAGCGTTCTTTTTGCCAGTACTGCTTTCCGGCAATGCAGTAGAAGAATTTGGAACCTCATTCTGTTGAGTAGCGTTCTCAGTAGTAGGCTCGTTGATTTCATTAATATTAATATTAGTATTGTTAGGGCTCTCCTCTTGACTTACTAGGCAGTTTTTATTCGCCATCTCTTCGTTAGAGTTATCAGTGCCCCCCTGATTGTTTATATCTGATCTGGGGAGTGCAGAACCAGAAAGGGTAGTTTGGCTTACCTGCCCGGCAATGGAGACAGATCTTTCAGATATGCTGCCGGCCTCAATCTCAGTCTCTTGTTTCGAAAACATTTTTAAAGAGCAGGCTGTGGTCCCAGGCACCATTGCCTGCCCCTAGAAAATTAAACTGAAAAGTTTCATTTTTCTTCTTTAAATGCATTCCATTTTCCTTGGCGGAAAACTGGCTGCATTTAAAAAAACTGCTTTATTCATTTATAAAGCAGCCACAGGCATGGTGGTCTGCTGACCTCAGCAGGCCACCATCGCTGCGTGTGTTAGCCATTCACAATGGGGTCGCAAATTGCGCTTGCCTTATGAATAATAATGAGGCATGCAATTGCAACACTATTGGGAATCACAAACAGTGTCTAAGACACTGCTGTACATTCACTTTTGTGAGTCGCAAATTGCGAGTCGCAATTCAATGCAATTTTCAACTTGCAAAAGTAATTAGTCTTACATCTGGCCCACAGATTCTGTTGTCAGTCAATCCAATTTTTTTTTTATTTAGACCATTGTTTCTTAAACATATATGAACATATCAATCTTCCATTAAAAACCATCTCAAAATATAATCTGTATGGAAAATTCCCATATAAACTAATATACATTCCCTCATAAACTATGTTGATTGAAAAACTCCAGTTCTATGCATTTTTAAAAGCTTTTTTAACTTAAAGTATAAACCTCCCTTTTGCACATGCTCTATCTATAGAGTGCAATTCTGTTAATAAGTCTGCTGCCTGGACATCATTTTTAACATCATATTTTTTTTAAAGATTGGCCATAAACACATCGTTTGTGCCTCAAGGACTAATAAACAGTCTAGTAAAATGTGCAAAATGTTGCATTTTGTGCCTAGATTACAGGTACATTTCCCTTCATGAACTATCATAGCCCTTTTAATCCTTTCATTAGCTTAACATGGATTATTCCGATTCGTACCTTTAATAATTCTGTCCTGAGCCAACGATTGGGAAGAACATCTATATATGGGAACTGTTGATCATTTTGCCATGCTTTAATAATAAAAAACACATATGTTATCTCTGCCAAGAACTGTTGATCATTCTTACATATAGTAGGTTGTAGATTCTTCTGGCACAAGTCAACTTTTTATTACCGGCACACCATAACTACTGTTTCCCTCACACTCTTTGCCCACTTCATTTCACTCTGTCAGATCTCATATTTGCATCAGTGTGATATATTTTTGATCCTCTCCACAACCCAGGCATTGCCAGAATCCTATTAATGCCATACTTGATATGTTCTCCTATGATACCATTCCGGTTTCTATTCTTATTGCCTGGATGTTAAAGGATCAGGGTGGGTCAACAACCTTTTTACACATTTTCCTTCTTCAGCATCTCACTCCCTTTAAACAATTCAGCACCATATAAGAACTGAAGAGGTACCGTTTCTGTAAAATGTAATTCAGCAATTACAAAACTTTCATTTTTAACATCTCGATGGAATCTATTATTATCATCATTGTGGGGCAGATTACACTTAATTAAAATTATGCTTGTTCCTATTCTTGTTACTGTAGCTGACTATTTCTGTACAGATTCTATGTGGATATTTTAAAACAATATGAACTCTCTTATCTAATGTTTATGGCAGAATAAAACCCCTATGATGTCTCTTACTAAATGACAACATTGTAAAGATTTGGGTGGGTTTAAATTTCACAGCCTTCTTTTTATTTTGATACTCCTCCTATAGGGACAGAAATGAAGTTGTTATTTATCCTTCATTCTAATACTTTCCCATTCTTCCAAACTTACATAAAACTTTATGTCCAATTTTAGACATTCACTTATCTGATTTGGAGACATTTTGTGATTCTTTCTTATGGTGCAATATACTAGTTAAGCTTAAAGGCAGAACAATTTTTGGGAAATCTTGGAGAGACAAAGGCCACTTATGGGTTAAATAAATTATCGACAACGATACATGTATGTCTTTCCAACAGGCCTCTATTCGTTATAGAGTTCATAATACACCCAATGCTTAAAGAAATAAGTACAAAAATCGAAATCCAATGGGAACAAGATTTTATTGTCTCTTGGTCAACACATTTATGGAATAAAATGTGCGTTAAAATCCGTAAATCCTTCTGAATAAACAAAAAAGCCATAGTTGTCGAACTTAATTACACCTGCCATTAGGGACCTTTAGACTATGTGGTGACATTGTTTGCTTAGATTGTTATATTCATCCTGTTAGAAAAATATTTACTAATTACAGAAAATGGTGTTGGAAAATGTTTTTAATGGAACATTTGGGTGTGGTAACATGTTACATAAGGATAGGGCTCCAGGATTTTATTGTATTTATGTTTTGAACATTTCGATTTGTATTTATCCAGATGTATTTTCTGGTCAACGTATTGGTATTTATCCATATTTATTTTGTTTTATGATCAGATGAAGTGATAACTCAGAAATGTAGGAATTTATTTAACAGATAAACATGCACACATACCTTGATGCCTGTCATGTTTTAGCTTTTGAAAATAAATACAGGCAGGAAACACAATGGGCCTCGTTTGTGAAAACGGTTGCATCACTGCGATAAAACAGCGATGCAACAGTTTTAGCTGTGCCCTCCTTGTGACATGATGGATGCGCCGTATTTAATGTACGACACTCCATGTTGCAGGGAATGACAGATACGTCAAGAATCCTGACTTATCTGTTGGTGCAAAAGTCATGCATTGCTAGAGTTATGTCAAAAGCATGACGCAACTCCTGCAATGCATGGGTAGGCCTGTGCCTTTGGTACTGCATCACCCTTACGCCTGCCATGAGGCAGAGGTTAGGTTTTGAAACAGTGGGGTCTTAGAACACTTCTATGATCCTTTTTTTATATGGGAACGCCCACCTTGCATACATTATACCTGACGCAAGTATAATGTGGTGAACGCTTTACAAGGTGGCGTACCTGCCTAGATGCCTCACCTTGTATATAGCGCAACATGGCGCATTGTTTACATCACTGCTGCATCACGAAAAGTGATGCAACAGTGGCGCAAATGTGTTGCAAGGCCTCTAAATAAGGCCCAATGATTTTGTCTGTATTAATCTGTATTTACCTGTAAAAATCAGTAAAAACGTGATAACTGGGAGCTCCAATTATGGACTGGTTTGCTAAAATACTTATGAGCACCGGAAGTAGTAGTACATGAATCATCTTTTACATACATTGTTGACTTATTCCGTAAATTAGAAAGCCTTCTCTGGTTAGCACCTCATTATAATGACATGGAAGTGAAAAGCAGTGTGAGCAGCCACTGCTGGGCCACTTTCTATTTGTGCCATGTATGTTTGGCATGAAAGTAAATCACAAGCCTGAGGGACGATGCAATATGGTTGAATTTCTATATTAAAAAAACAAGTCAGAAGCAGATAATGGTGAAACCCTTTGAACGCACATTGTGATGAATGAAGTAGAACAATAAAATGAAGTAGTGTGACACCTCTGATATAGCGCCTGGCACAAGAGTGGCTTCGGAAGCACTCCTGCATGTTGTTTAGATCATGCATGCTTAAATGAATACAGTCACAGAGTTTGACACAGGTGTTGAAAAACACTGTGCTCCATAAAGTGCAAGAGGTGAGGATGGAGGACTCCTTTACAGCTCTTCTCAGCACTAAGTAATATGTGAAAAGGCTATATGCCATTACTAATAATGCCTAACACTACAAACAACCACCAGCTGTCATATGTGTTGACCCAAAATATTACTGATATCTAATTGAAAAAAGAGTTGGACTCATTTCCCCACTGTATTTATGCTTTACTATGGGCTAACCAAAAATGTGAATAACACTACAACAAAACAATGGGAAGAAGTGATAGAAGACACAATGCCTAAAGCCCATGTATGTCCAATAATATGTTTACCAGGAAGCACCATTAGATGTATAACCTAAAAGGGGTCACACGTAAATATTAAAAAATAATTGGTGATGTGCAGGCCCCAGAGGAATTCAACAGTTCATGGGTAGGTACGAGAAGATAAATATTTCTAATTTCCAACATTTACCCCTTCTCTGGAGAAACTAAATGACCCATTTCAGAGTATGATTGGAAGATTTGGCAGCAACCCTCAACTACTCCTGCAGCAGCCAATGAAAAGCAGTATCAAAGGCTACCAACAAGTCCAACATTACCAGGTTTGGTGTAGCCTCATGAAGCATGAAGTTAGGAAAATTTTCCAAATTATTATTATATCTCCCTTACCATACGGTGGGCCAGTCCACCATTTTGCAGGAACAACTTTTAGTTGTGCTCTATGGAAGGTTGTAAATCATGTAATAAGTGGTAAATAATTATTTGCTGTAAAATCAAGGAAGAAAAACGTTGGCATCTCAACTGTTCTGCTAGACGGATATATGAATGTAGAGAAGGGGACAAAGCAGGCATGAAGGAAGCAATATATTCATCAGAGAAATACTCCATCTTGCATACTTGCTCACCTGCCATTGGCAAGGATTATAATATGGTTTCAGCCTATGTTGTTTTCAACGGCCTCTAGTTACCTTATTGACTTTTCTTGGGCAGAACTCAAAATAAAGATTTTGAAGCCTTCAATATAATTGAAAGTCTAGGGCCTCATTTATGAAGGCCTTGCGCCACCGGTGCGTCACTTTTTCCCATTTTAAAAGTGACGCAAAAGTGGCGCAAGACCTTCATAAATAAGGCCCCTAGAATTTATCACAATCTGTTGATGCCAGATTGGGAAACCTTTATAGTTGCTTTGGTATCATGGATGGTATGGATTCACAGAGAAAACAGCCCATCCAACCATAATCACAATAAGGAGGGAAGTAATTTGAGATAACATCTTTGGGATGCTGAGAAAAAAAACGCAATCCGTTGCAGATTTTAGAATATAATGCTTGCAGCTGAATTTTTATGGTGTCTTTGGCATACCCGAAGTTTCAGTCCCGATATTTCATATTTCAGTTCTCAATGTCCAAAACAATTCTACCTCTGGCAGACAAATGAAGTATAAAGCTAGCCAGCCAACTAGGTGTGTTATTCCAAATCTTTAAAGGCCTGTGTATCATGAAGTATTTGTCACAGTCAAGAAAGGTCAGTGCTGGAAAACTCATGGTGAAATCTGCTGTCTTGCATCCTGATAAGTCATAAATATACTGAAGCCTTCTTCTTTTCTGAAAAAAGGTCTTATTTCATGTTATCATCAATGTGACATTTCATGAGTAGGTGAGATACATTTCATCTTGCTGTTTTACATCAAGAGCAGCAGTAATCCAATTTAAACTTTACTTTAAACCGCAAAACATTATTTAAACATATACTGAAGAAACATTTTGTTGCAAAGGTCAAGGTATATTCTAAACTTTTACACAGCTGCAAAATGTTTTTCAATTGATTTTTATATTAAAGATTTGCTCAGATGTATTGGTTTATGTCAAAACAATTTATCACTTCGCACATTTTACAAGATTATTTTTCCACAAATAATATTTATTCAACAACAATTACTTCATTGCCAGTTAAATACATTACTCAACATTTAGTAAACTATTATGATCACTTTTTGGAATGTTTCAATATTGTTCACCTGCTCATCCTGGCCAGTGCCTTTTTTTCTATGTGCAGTGTATAAAACCTCATAACTCCCCTATACAGATTACTTCAATGAATCACACACATAGATGCATGGATATCAAGTCTACCTCTTTGCTGATATCACGAGTCAGTTTATGGAACTTAAAAATTTGGTTGGACGCTTATAACAAATACAAACAGTGCATGAGAGTGATCCGTTAAGGCAATCTCATCTATTAAATGATTAAAAATTGTATTAATCTTTCTGCAAACATGGTCAAGAATATTGAAAATCTCAGGATTATACCAAGTTTTTCAGTATCCTGCCAGTAGGCTCTGCTATTGAGGTGCATCCACTTTGCACCTGCAAGAGGATGTACAACTTCTAATAGCAAGATCTAGAAAAGAGAACATAGAGGACATATGCCTTTTAAGTTTAAAAAAGCTTTATTTGAAAGTATAGAACAATTGCAGATAATTAAAATGAATAGAACAACGAGATATAATCCTGAAATAGTCCAAAGAGATAAAAGGGAAAAATAAATGGGAAATACAATGCATTAAACTCAGCTCAATACAGTCAAACATATCTCAAACTGAATGCACGGGAATGAAATCTGCAATATATAGCATTTTATATCTTTTAAAATTCTGGGCTACAGAGAGGAGAAATAAATGAAGAAGAAAGAAAACAGAAGAAAATATGTAACATTGAAAAAGTAAGAAAAGGAGGTCTGTTAAAAGATATTTAGGGAAAATTAAGAAATTAGGCAATAATACGGTTTCCAGGAGGATTAAGGACCTCAACAGGTCTAATGACAATTGTGTTTTAATGAGATGAATAGGAAGTCAAAGGAGACCATAACAGGTACTTTTGATGACATTACACAGTATCAGCGAATGGGTGGTGTCCAATTTATGATTATCACAATTCATGTTCAACCAGGTAACAAATAAAATATTATTAGAGTTTTTCCAATTAGAAGTAATAACATGAAAGGCCAGAAGGAAGGAGAAAATCAACAAATATTCCCTTCACCTTACTACCCAAAGAAATATCCAAACAACCTCTGAGAAATTCATGAAGAATAGTATATGGAGAAGTAATAAAAAATAATGTTGACAATCTGTGTCAAACCTGTTTCCAAAAGGAGAGAACCTTTGGCCATATGAAGAACATACGAAGAAGAGCTGCATTAGACACATGGTAAGTCCAACAACTATTAATTGGCAGTAATTACATTTTAAAATGAGAACAAGGAATTAAAAACAACCTATTATGAAAAAAATATACATTGCCGGAGTGGTACTAGTAGAACGAGAAGCATGGTGACGTTTGTACCATATTTTGTTCCATAAGGGTATGTAGAAGGAAGACTACACATTCTGTTTACAATATTCCTCAATTTTAGAGTCTGAGTCAAAAGAAGAAAAATGCTGATATATAAAAGAAGCTTCAACCTCAACAGAAAAATCATAAGGAGATGTGAGAGGGTTGGATGATTATGAAGAAATTGAAAAAGGGTGTATGACACCTTGTCAAAGAATATCCAAGTGAGTGCCATATTTAGCCAGAAAAGAAGAGGGAATGTTAAAACAGGTGTGTAATTCTTTGAAAGAGAGGCATCAATTGGCATGAATGATCTAGGATAGTGAGAGAAGAATATTAGTCACAAAGGAATACCATTTAAAAACCTTATGAGCTTTAGCAATAGAGGGATTATATTGAATTGGAATGAACTGCTACAAATAAAAAGTGGTATTAATTTGAGAAATACATTTTTTAACAACGTTGCTAGAGTGTCTTTATAAAAGAGAAGACATAGATCTAGGTTTCTGTACCATGAGAGAGAATTGGAGGAAAAGTAGGAGAAATTAGAGAAAATTCAAGAAATCGCAAAGTGGATGGGAAGTGCAAGATGAACAATCCAATCAAGACTAAATCTGTCTAGGGGTGAAAGAAGAATGATACTGAGTGAAATTAGGGAACACCACTAGTTATCTTAGGAATTATTACATTCGGATAGAGAGATATGAGCCGTTTGCTTGTTCCATAAGAATTTGAGTAGAAGACCATCACTGGATCTAAACTACGTGAAAGGTAATCGAAGTGGAAGCATTTGCAAAAGAAAATTAATAATAGGCAAGAACATCATTTTAATAGTGTATAATCTACCCCACCAGGAAAAGTATAAGGGTGACCATTGAGCAGATATTGTAGGGATCTTATGTGTTAGAGTGACCAACCTAGCTTGTATATTTTCTTTGATAGAGGGAGAGTAAAGAATTCCCAAACATTTAATTTTAGAAGAGTTTCAAAGGAAACCCATATTAAGATACAATTTATTAAGCAGCATTACTTCTGATTCATCAATATTAAGCAAATAGCCAGAGAGTAGAGTAGCGGGATTGAAGCTGACAAAGTTTCTGAAGGGAAGCATGAGGATTGGAAATATATAGCAAAATATTATCAGCATATGCAGTGAATTTATTATGAAGTTGACTAAGAGTATAACCAGTGAAAGTCTGGGATCTTCCAATAGATTCTAAAAATCGTTCCAAAGCAAGAATAAAAAGTAATGGTGATAATGGGCAATCCTGTCTTGTTCCTCTAGATAGGGGAAAATAAAGTGACTGTAAGCCATTAGTAAAGACCGAAGTAGAAGGAGAGGTGTAAAGTATTTTAACATATTTAAGAAATTTAGGTATGAACCCATGCCATTTAAGGGCTCGGAACATAAAGTCTCAGCTAACATGATCAAACTCCTTTCCAGCATCCTAGGTAACCCTGTCTATAATATTTTAAAAAACTTTCAGGCCAAACCACAAACCCCCCCATCCTTGGTACAACGAACATTGTTGCAAGTCCAAAAGATCTTTGGTACTGTCCCTCAAGGTCAATGACCGTTCCCTAATTAAAACATCAAGAACGGTCTCTATTACAGAAGCTAAAAAGGGGTGGGAAATAGATAAGTGGGATACTTTGAGAAGCTCTCCGGGTTCCAGCGACATAGGGACTTTTTGGAAAGTTGTTAACACTGGTAGCTCCGGTGTTAAATCACCGATAGAGCGGAATCTGGAGGCAGAGGTCTGACGGGACCATTTTGAATCCCTCTATTCAAGGGGAGAGATAATGGAAGACAAGACCACCAAGGGATGCTCTGTGGGGACTGATCATTCAACCGCAACAAAGCATGCCAATGAAAATGATGACGATATTCCCAGTAAGTCTAAACAAGATTAGTGGCGCTCTCTCTAAAATAGCTCAAGGTAAAGCAACCGGATTAGATAAGGGGATTTTATTCCGCAGCGAACCAACTGTATGGGCACCATACCTCTGGGTGTTATTCAGTGCCATACTCCAAGGCATTTAGATCCCTGCCAGCTGGGCTGGAGCCAAAATAATCCCCATCCACAAAAAGGGCTCACCGCTATTGCCAACCAATTATAGGCTGATTAGCCTCCCAGATTTTACGCAAAAAATGTTTGTGCATGTGCTGCTGCTCCGGCTGCATGCCTGGATGGAGGAACAGAAGATACTTACCCCCTTACAGACAGGGTTTAGAGAAAAACTGTCCACACTGGACCAAATCCTCAGGCTACAACTAATACACTGGAAGACCATGTGTTTGGAGGATGGCAGCCTGTACTTAATATTTGTAGACCTGAGGTCAGCCTTTGATCTGGTCCCAAGGGAAAAGTTGTGGCAGTTCTCCACGAGATGGGGGTTCCAGCAAACCTATCTCAACTTATAAAATGGCTGCACGAGGATAACTATGCCCAAATCAAATTCGGCAAGGAGGGAAAGCTGACAGCCGGACAGGGCTGTGTGCTTGCCCCCACTCTATTTAGCCTCCACATAAATGGCCTAATAGACTTCCTGGTTGCAGAGAAAGATCTTGATGCCCCTAAGTTGGCATCACGCAAAATCCTAGCAATGATGTTTGCCGATGTAAATGTAAATGTGTTTGTATTTATATAGCGCCTTCTACCCTGAGGTCTCGTAGCGCTGTATTCATACCGCTGTGGAACTCTTCCTGGCTTACCTGTGAAATGTCCACTCCTGGGCACTGCCAAGGTGAAGCCAGGCAACCAAGCGCTGCCAGGGCCATTGTGGAGATAAAGCAAGCTATTGCCCAGAGTCACAGAGTGGGAAACATGATTAGACTAGGCACGAAGGCGAGAATAATCTGGTCCGGGGAAATTGGTTCCAAGAGGCACCGAGGCGGGAATTGAACCCTGGTCCCAGGCCAGACCTCTGCATCAGGGTCTGCTGCACTATCCATTGAGCCACGCTTCTCCACAATACCTTACTGGTATTTTAATCACCCATGGGGATTCTGAGGGTACTCAATAGATAGGAAGCATTCTGTAGCCAAAGAGGATTAGAAATTAATCTACAGAAAACCACGTTTATGGCGTTTCACACTACCAAAAGCACCCCATCCTTAAATGGTAAACCCCTCGAGAAAATCTCCTCTTTCGATTATCTCTGCATTACAATCACAAAGACTATGGATTGGGGAGCACAAATCAAAAAATTAACTCGGAAATTGGCACAATCATTAGGTGGCTTAATGAAGATTTTCCATAAGTCCAGTCACAAAACATTGTGCCCTGCCATTGAAATTTATTAAGTTCAAGCTGGGGAGGGGCGTTATATCACGTAGAATTATGGGGCCACAGTAGTCTTGAGAGCCTGACACAGACAGATAACTACTTCCTCAGACAGTTGTTTAACCTCCCTTGGAGCACCCCGCTCACCCCTCTCCGATTAGATCTGGGAGTAAGGGCAATCGCCGACGAATCCAATCTTAGACATCTATTAGATTGGTGGCGCTTGTGGGTTACTCCGTAACTTGTGGCATACAGGGAGGAACTAAAAGAGGTGATGAATCTACAGGGGGCAGCCAAACTACCAAGGCTTGCGTGCATACAACACATGACGACTAGTTTGGGGCAGGGGGAAATCTGGGGCAACCTGGAGCTTGATTGCACCTCACTCTCAAGGAAATCGCTAAAGGACCCCTATGCAAAGTTTAAACTAGCACAGCTTCATAGTAACCCCCTAGAATGATATTAAGACGGCAGCTGCTGGAAAGCTTTATCTACAGTACAGACATGGGGCCTTGCCTCTCCATTCATTCACACACAAGTGGGGGGGTCTGCAAGTCTTAAAGTGCCCTGCATGTGACTGCCCTGTAGAGTCAGTCCTCCACGTGTTTTTCACCTGCCTGGGTTATCATAAGGCTGGAAAACGATGGTTGGTAGAGATTTGTAGAAACCTAGGAACTAGCCGCTGCTCCGAGGTTTTCAGGATACTGAAACACGACTGTAGCATCCTGATAGTATACTCAGTAGCAGGCTTGCTATTCTCTATGTGGTGTACCCGCAGAGCACTTTTAAAACCATTTAAAAAAAGCATAGATTATGGCTCTGCACGAACGAAATGGGGTTCCTTTTTAGGAACCCTCTATATTACCAACTATCTGGAAAAAGTATGCACCCACGGACATTTTTCTCTTTTTTACATCTAGGTCCTATTGCCCAATGACCAGCTGTATCTGAGTTACGCATGTAGTATTTGTAACCATGCTTTAGGAGAAACTTACTTTTTAAATAATGTATTCACTACGTTTTAAGGATTCTTAAATGCCAGCACTGTTTCCTGCCTCGAGCAATATACTGCTATATCAGATAAAATTATCCCTAGGTGAAGTAGCCTGAATTGTGGGCACCTTTGTGCCAGGTAACGCCTACCACCATTTTAATTAAATGTTTTATAGGTAGCATTCGTGAATATGTTTTAGGATAAATTGCTCTTATCCAAATTAATTATTTATTCTGCACAATGCACTTTCAAGTGTGAAGTACTGTCTCCTGTTTTGATCAATCCATTGCTATACTTGATGTGATTATTTAATAATGAAGTAACTAGAATAGAGGGCATCTTAAAACTGAGGTTGGCAATCACCAACCACAAATGTGTGTCAAGAAATACCTACTCCTGTTTTTATCAATTGTCTCTTATTACATGCACCTAACTCTCTTTGTAGTTTTGAACGTATATGCATGTACTGTTATTTGCACTTTTGAGGTCACATTGACCGAAATAAAGTTTTTATTGATTTGATTGAATATTCAAAAAGGTGCAGAGTTATCTGAAATGTTACGACCTATAACAAAACCAGACTGCTCAATGCCGACAAAAAAATGATACATGATCATTGGCACAAAATGCTAGAACCTCAGAAAAGAACTTACGATCAGTTTTAATCAAGGATTTAGGCCTAAATGTTTTGCAAACGGCAGATACCCTATCCTTTTTTGGAACTAAACATATCATAGCTCTGGAAAAAGAGCCAATCAGGATATCAGACAACAAAAAATGCTGAATGAGGGTAAGGAGATTAGGGAGTAGAAGTTGAGAAAATGTTGAATAAAATTCAATGATAAAACCATCAGATCCTGGAGCCTTCTCCTTTGAAAGTTTGAAAATAGCAGAGTGAAGTTCTGCCAAAGACATATCTGCTCAAGAATGGAAAAATCAATATGTGGCGAATGAAACTGAGGAATAGTACTGAAACATGTGTCATGGGAATCTAGAGTAGGAAGAGTATCTTCATTATAAATATCAAAATCGAACTCTGCAAAATGAGTGATAATATCCTGATCCTTAAATAACTGTTGACCGGAGGCATCACGGATAACTTCAATTTTGGATTTCTGTTTTATAATCCTTAGTAAGCTTGCTAAATGTTTCCCCACCTTATTGAAACCGCCATAATATTTTCAGTTTATTTCCAAGAAAGCATTTCAAGCTTAATTTATGGATAATTATTTAAAGCTACGCTTAGTTTGAATAATTTGGTCCAACACATTTGTATTGGCTGAGGAATACTTTTCATGCTTTCATTTTTTAATATGTTGAAAAAGATAAGAGGATTGCTTGGCGGCAATCTTTTTCATGTGGGAAACATAATTAATAGTGTGTGCACTTGTATTAGCTTCAAAGGAATCCCAAACATGGTGAAACTTGATGTCAGCAGGAGTAATGTTATAAAAGAATTTGATGAAACATTCAAAACCTGTGACAACATTTTGATCTAGCAACAGCGAATTGTGAAAACACCATCTACTGGAACGTGTGGGGGTTTGGGGTGCTCTAAGTCTACTATCACCGGAGCATGATCTGAGATTAAGGTTGGGCCTAATTCTGTATGGATAAGATATTGTGTAAGGCCCTTGTCAAGTAGAATATAATCTATTCTAGAAGAGGAGTGATGAGTAGGAGAAAAAAAAGAATATTCTAAAAGATATGTTTTAAAAAACATGCCAAGCATCAACAAGACCTATATCAGAAATTGTTCTGTGAAAAGCCTTTTGCATATTAATAGATATATACTTACAGGCTGATTTCCTATCTAAGAATGGATCATACAACTGATTAGAATCCCCTCCAAGAATGAGATTAACACTTTGAAGAGATAACAATTTAGTAAAAAATGAACCTGAAAACTGTACACACACCCAGGTTTGTCCATAAGCATTAATAATAGAATAAGCACAATTATTAATAGTAACATCTAAATGATTGACTAACAGAATCATTGAGTTGACTTAAAACAGATAGACTTTTATGAAATAATATAATCAAACAATTTTTATGAGAGACAGTAAACAGAACCAACAGAACTTTTTTTAAGCACATGAATATCTTTTTAAAGAAGATGGGTCTCCTGTGCCAAAGTAACTTGACAGATTTCAAAAGATGTTTTAGATCTCTCTGTCTTTTAACAGGACGTGGGGACCTTTGGCATTCCATGAAATAATTCTGAGTCTACTCATTAAAACAAGGGTAAAACTTGATACATAACATCAACCTCATAAAAAAACATAGATAATACAGTAAAAAAAGGCATGCAAACCACTATGGCAACAGAAAAGGTATGAAAAAAGGAAAAGGCTATTTGATAAAATCAAAGAACAAGATAATTGAAATGAGGAAATACAAAAAAGAAAAAAGCCAGATAAGACACAGAAAAATAGTAAAGAGATAAGACTAAAAAAGTATGAAAGAACCAAAAGATAAGAAGAAAAAGAAAAGTGTACTTAGGAAAAAGGAAAGGGAAATGGGTCTAATGAAGACCCAAAAGATCAGATACCAGAAGAAAATGGTTGAGAGTTCAAAGTACTGGAGCTGATTGAGAAGAGAAGAAACCAAAAAATAAATTGAAGACAGAGCACAAAAGGAAGATAAAGGATGAACCAGCTGAGGAACCTGGTCTGGAAATATAGACAAAAGATAAGGAAGAATAAACTGGAGTGAAGAGGAAAAAAAAGCAGAAGGGGTACAAGAACAGAGGGTAGCAATGACAATTTCTAAGAACATATGAAACAAACTTACCCATCAAAATGATATATATTAAAATAGCAATTGCCAATGTAGACAGACCTGTCAAGGAAAAAAAAAGAGAAGATACATTGATGAAGAAGAAAAGATAAACAGCGAAGCAAGAATGTCTCAGCATTTCCAAAAGGAGTTAAATCAAGAAACAATGGAGGTCAAAGCAGAAGTAAGAATTCAGAAACCACCAGTATCCATGGCTTCTTCTCTTGTGCAGAAGGATGAATTCTTTTAAATGTGCTGGAGAGTCAAAGGAAGTGGTCCTGTCCTTAGAAGTGACCTTGAAAATGCCAGGATGCAGAAGATCATATCTGCCACCCATATCGCATAGAGATGGACGAAGTACCAAGAAGTCCTTGCAATGACCAGCCATCACTGGTGAAACATCCTGAGTGAGGAAAATCTAGTGACCTGGCCAAATCATCTGTTTGCTTTGCTTAGTTGCCTAAAGGGCTTGCATAAGATCTGTATATTGAAGAAACAAGATGATAATTCCTCTGGGTTGTGAAATGGAGCTTGCGCTGGAAGTTTTTGGACCAATACGATGGGCTCTCTGGATATTAAGGGGAGAACTACTTGTGAAGCCTGCTACCTTGGGCAAGTTAGTATGAAGAAAAGCAATCGAATTGCCTTCTTCCGTCCCCTTAGGTATTCTACAAATTCAAAGATTATTTCACTGTTTACGATTTTCTAAATCTTCGGAGCATTGTTTGAGAACCTCAATCCCCTTGACCATACTAGTTCTTTTTAAAGATATGTTATGAAATTCTGCAGAGTGAAGTTCAAGGTTGGAGACCCTTGCTTCAAGGGATAACCATTTGTAATCCAGACATTTGATGTTGGTGGAGGTATCTAACATGAAATGTTTGAACATTTTGAGTGTGTCCATCAAATCTTCCATGGGGATTGAGAGAGGTGATTTCCTGGGGGACTTGGGATCCTTTTTAAGTCTGTTACCACCAGCACTCTCCGTATAAGTGGCAGAAGACGCAGCATTGATAGAGCCATTTTTCAAAGAAGTGCTACAACCCACTGCCATGGAGAATAGGGAATAAACAAAGGAAGGAAAAATACAATCAGTTGCCGATGATAAAAATGAAAAACCTTCCCAAACAGAAACTGGTGGACTACAACCAATAATAACCTACTGAATATATATAAAATATACATATTATGAACACTTTCTGCACTCAGAGGGGCAACAAAAGCCATAGGGAACTCCAATTCAACTTTGTGTGCAAAACAGCATCATCGCCCCTGGAAAACAGTCCGAAAAACTAAGACAGCTGCATGTGATCACCATCATCCATCACTTTGTCAGTCTAGCCAGCAATAATCAGTCCTATAAATAAATGAAGCATTGCATATTGAAGCAAACAGACTTGAGCAAACCCACTCAAGTCTGTAGAAAATAAAAATAAAGAGAATCCCCGAAAAATGTTATGATGGAAAATACAGTAAAAACGATGTTGAAAGCAGATATGAAAGAGAGAGCCAGCAGGGGGCGCAGGAGGCTCACAGTCCTGTCAGAATACTGGGCAATAAACCTCACTTGCCACTGAGGAAAAGAGAATCTGCCACTGAGGAGAAGAAAAGGGCCACAGGAAAACAGGCTTGTCGAACAAGCAGAAGAAAATTCACTGTTCTGCAGCCCCAGCAGTAAACCACTGCAATTCTTAAAGGTATGTCTCGGCTCTGGACGAGGAACGAAAGAGAAGTCTGTACAGGGGGAGTGAAGCTTTGTCACATGGTCACCATCTTCTGCACAACCAACTACTCACTCCAGAGATATGCCTTTTAGTTTAATAAATTGACAAACTGATTGTCATCACTGCTTGTCTAAGGGACATCAAGACTGTTCCTGGGAAGTATTAGAGTTGATACTTGTGGGTCCCACATATAGGGACCCCCTCAGATTTCCAAACTGACGAGCTCCCACAGACATTGTAATCTCTATTTATCCATTGACTCTTAATGTTTTTTTTCAAAACAAGGGTCTTAGGGGCAGATTTACTAGCCCCTTGCAACACATTTACGCTGTTGTTGCGTCACTTCTGTGATTCAGTGGCGGCGTAAACCATAAGCCATGTTGCGCCTTATTTAAAATGTGACTTGGCTATTGAGATGCGTCACGTTGTAAAGCCCTGCGCCAAATTAAACCTGCCTCAGGTTTAATGTATGCAGGGTGGGCGTTCCGTCCGAAAAAGCCTTTGAAAAGTGACGCAGTGAAATCTATAAGATTTTACTGAGTCACTTTTCGGACGCCGCTGCATCAAAACCCTGCACCTACTTGAAGCAAGCGTAAGGTGTGCTCAGTCACATGGTCACCATCTTCTGCACAACCAACTACTCACTCCAGAGATATGCCTTTTAGTTTAATAAATTGACAAACTGATTGTCATCACTGCTTGTCTAAGGGACATCAAGACTGTTCCTGGGAAGTATTAGAGTTGATACTTGTGGGTCCCACATATAGGGACCCCTCAGATTTCCAAACTGACGAGCTCCCACACACATTGTAATCTCTATTTATCCATTGACTCTTGATGTTTTTTTTCAAAACAAGGGTCTTAGGGGCAGATTTACTAGCCCCTTGTAACACATTTACACAGTTGTTGCGTCACTTCTGTGATTCAGTGGCGGCATAAACCATGCGCCATGTTGCGCCTTATGTAAAATGTGACTTGGCTAGTGAGATGCGTCACGTTGTAAAGCCCTGCGCCAAATTAAACCTGCCTCATGTTTAATGTGTGCAGGGTGGGCGTTCCATCAGAAAAAGCCTTTGAAAAGTGACGCAGTGAAATCTATAAGATTTTACTGAGTCACTTTTCGGACGCCGCTGCATCAAAACCCTGCACCTACTTGAAGCAAGCGTAAGGTGTGATGCAGCATTTTAGGTATGGGCAGCCCCTGACCATTGCTGGGGTTGTGTCTCGCTTGCGACATCACTCCAGCAATGCGCCACCCTCACGCCATCAGATGCGTCACGCATCTGTTTATCCTTGCGCTACGATGTGCCGCATTGTAAATGCGGCGTATCTGTGGTGGTGCAAGGGTAAACTTGCATAACACATTACCTGGTGCATCCCTGCTGATATGTAAGGATGCGCCAGTCCTTGTAAATATGCCCCATTAATCTCTTATTTGCAGACCATGTATTGTAAAAGAATCTCCCTCACCTTACTTTGTACATCTACATTCAAGGCCCCTCGGAATAACTGTCAGTGGTCTCTGAACAGCGAGCAAAATTATCTTGCATGCTGCATATAAATGTACCTATGCCTTGTTTACTTGGTTTGGAAGTCATGCTCATATTTTTGCAGGAGTAATATTCATGTACTAGGATACATTATCTACAAAGAAACAGCTAAGAGACATGCTTACCATTAGGCCCGGGTGGAAAATGTATTTCCGATCGTGGAAATGCTGGAATTTAGCATCTTCCAGCCAAATTCTGCCAATGGCCATGTGGGAGAATTTTGTCACCCACAAGACTCCAGAAATGCAACCTGGTGAGCACGAGTGAGATTTTGCATTTCCTAGTACAATTACTGGTCACTAGGAGGACTTCTGAGATTTTCAAATCCCGGTAATCATGGTCAGAGGGCTACTTTTCAAGTACATTTTCTAGTCGAGAGGCAGCAAAAGCAACACAAATGGCCACACTCTCTTGTGCACTGCATGTTGCTGTTGTGCAGATTTGTCCGCATGGAATGTGCTACGGAGCTAATTAAAGAGTTTTTTTGTAACTCCACAGAGTGAAAGCCCACCCCTACCATTTGAGTAGCACAACATAAAAGTGTCTCTTGATCTCAATGCAACTTATTTCATTGAACTTGGATGAGTGAGTAAACTTTGTTTAAACTAAACAGGCAGATCAACCCACCAAAAGTACAGCTGTAGCAGTAGTAAAACTGTCCAGCTGTCCAGCTGAAGTAGAAGTGACATCACACATCCTTTGAATCCTGATGGCTTCATTAGTCTGACATATTGTGCCATCCATCATTGACCGCTTAACAACAACTTATTTGCAGCATATGAACTAATGGAAGGGCAGATAGTGAACAATAAATATACTAAACATGCCTTCTGTTGTTATGTTGACCATATATAGCAGGGGTGGCAGAGAAGTACCAAGGTTATTCAACAGCAAATTATGGAAAGCATTTGTTTCGTTTAGACTTGTTTGACATGGCCCTCTCTGCAAGGTCACCCCTAAACTTTGCCTTCGCTCCATATTTTTTGCTGAAATCATTTTTGATGGCCTTAGAACTCTGTGCCCTTTAACATTGCTAACCAGTCTTAAAGTGCATATGCCTCATCCCTGAAACATGGTGAAATTGGCTTACAACTAATTTGCATAATTCTTTTACTTATAAGTCACTAGTAAAGTTGTATACCTTATACACAGGGCGGGTCAATTTACTGCTACTATTGGGCCTCCAAGACTTTTTATGCCACCCACTGAAGTAACCCCTTAAAACATGTTTCAGACCTGCTATGGCAGCTTTAGCCCAGTTTTAAACTAACAATTTGACTTGGCAAAATAACCTCTTTGTCAGTCATAAAATTCGTTTTTATTATAATAAGTCACCCATAAGTTTGGCCCTAAACAGTCCATAGAGCAGGGTGCATTGTAATTAAAAGGTTTTACATATTTATACTTTTAAGTTTTGCATGTCCTGGTAGTGAAAATAGATTTAGACATACCACTCCATAGAATAACTTTGGGTTATCTTATTACATTTAATAAGTGCTACTTTTGGTTGGGAACCAGGAGGAAAGCCATGCTTGGTATCTGAGGAATTGTAATTTAAACTCCTCTTTAATGGTAAAGTCGGATTTCAAGTCACAGTTCTGAAATTGCCACTTTTAGAAAGTTGGCATTTTCTTGTCCCAACCATTTGGTGCCTGAAGTGTGTTCCTGGGTCACATGAATAGGTGTGAGTGACAATTGAAGGGGAATTTCTAGAAAAATCTACTACTTCAAATGAGGCACTAGATATAAAAATAGGACCCTTAGACCTGCTATTCAGTGCACTCCTAGACCTGCGGAAGAACTAACAAAGGACTGCCTCTGCAGTTGATCCTATTGAGCAGGTCCTCTGCCAGCTCCCCCACTCAGTCCTGCCTCTGCCCATTTGCTAATGGAAGTACTTGCTCTCCCCCGGCTGCCATGATCCTGCTCTGTATAGTTGTGGTCTGCTCAGCCTCTGCTCCTGTCAGAGCCTGTGGTCAGTCAGCATTCTCTTTTCTGTTTAGGTAGTATTGGTTTGCTTTCAGTGCTTTTTAAGTATAGTGCAGTATTGTGTGCCCATCATTGTTGTCCCTGGTTAGTCAGCATTCTTTTTTTCTGTTTAGTTAGTATTGGTTTGCTTTCAGTGCCAATTAAGTATTGTGCAGTATTTTGTGCCCTTCATTATTGTCTCATTTGCTACACCGTCTTGGCTTTCCCCTACTGTTTCCTTGCTAAGTTTAGACCAAATGTCTAAGTTTACCTTTGTGAATGCGGACATTAAGATAGTACAAATACCCAAAGTTGTAAACTTAGACATTTTGTCTACGTTTTGACCAAACATCTAAGTTTACTTTAGTGATTTGGAACTTATGTGTTTGAGGTCAGTTGAGGAGACAATGCTTAACCCTCAGGGTAGTCACTTGAAGACTTCACTTAAAAGGTGCTTCACAGTCACTGTCAGAAGTGTGAAACGTCCTTAGTGGAATGGCGACCGAGGAAGTCATCTTTTGTCTGGTCTAGAGATGTCCTCCAGATATGAGTGAGTGGGAAATATATGTGTGGAACATTTGAAATAAGGGAGTATTAGGACAGTCCATGAAGAACTCCCATTTCTTTTAAGTTAATAATTTATAGATGTTTTGCATTACTAAATATTGGCGTGCAAATCAAAGATACTATGAATAATACATGAATTTCACCTATGGAGCATTTAAAGAACATTTCTCGAATTTATCATGTCATATTATTACTAAAAGTTCACAGAAGAGTCACATCATTCACGAAAAAGCTATGTAAAGGGTGACTGTGGAGAACTGATTTCAGGAATCTTAACTTTGTCATGATTCATCGAAATATTGTCGTCTGTACCTTATTTGTTTCGAAAGTTTTGGAAATATTTTGTTCAAATGTATGCAATAATTTTTATGACAATTACGATGATAAAAGAACATGTTCACCATTAAGGGAAACAATATTGAATTCATGTTTATTTTACCGCCTCACTAAGCTCCCCCATTTTGTTACATTTCTGAACTCTCACAATTCCCTTAAGAAAAGGGACTGGTAGATGCAGTGCTGAAAGTTTACATAGTTGATTTTATTTCGCAGCCCCTTTTTAAATATATTATCTACAAGCAATCTGTCTGCACTTTGAAAAAGCCATTTCATACTGTGCCCTGTTGGATGTAGTCCACGATCAGCAGCTATAAGTGTTACTAAAATGTCAATTATTTTGGGAAGTAATGTCTCCATCCAGCTACTATTGTGGAGAATAATTATTTACAAAAAACATTATTTCACACCAAAAAAACCTTTACACTGTATTGTATTGTATTTGAATGAACGTTTGTGTGACTATTCACAGTAGGTATATATGAACAGAGGAACCACAACATTGTATACTTACAATCTACAAAAACAAACACTTATCCGCTCAATGTAACAGGAACTACAAAATAACACCATGACACAAAACATCACAATACATAAACAACAGAAACCAATATATGAAACCCACAACACACTGCAAAACACAAACACATTACAGGAACCGCAGCAATATAAACAGCACATAAATGCAATATAACTGAGCAACACACGTGTTGATTTATAGTTGTGGTGTTGTGCTAGGTTGATGCTGCATTTTGTAGAGGTGGGTGTTGATGTGAGGAAGCGGTGTGTTGTAATGGTGTTGGTGGGTTATGTTGGTTCGTTGTGGTGTGTTCTTGTAGAGATGTTAGTGTTGATTTATTAGTGATGTGCCATTGTGTTGGTGTGTTATTGTGCTAGGGTACTAATGTGTTTTTGTGTTCAGCAGTTTAACATAGTGTGTTATTGTTTTTTTCCTAGTGTTAAGATATCGAGTTAGTGTGTTGTGGCATTGTGTTGCATTCTTGTGACACTGGGTTTTGTGTTGTGTTGGAGTCTTGCTATTATCGTGTGCTGCTGTATGAGTTCACTGTGGTGATTTGTTTCTCTGCTGTGTAGTGTGTTGTCGTTGTTCCCAACTGAAGTCTGCCTGTGTCACAATGGACAAACACTCTTGGCACACAATAGCTATGCCTAGCCTTCGCTTTAATGGTATGAAGCTAAAACGTGTTTCCATCATAACTATGCTATTTAGCATCCAACAAATAGCTGGGTAACAAATCGGATGTTATAATTAAGATTACTGGTCATAAGCAGACACATTGTACTATAACAGGAGTTTAAGGGGGTTTCTGAAGAGAGCAATTATTCAGCAAGTCTCGGTGTATATTGGCCTCTAGATAGCATGATTGGAAATGCACTTTCTACAGATATCTGGGTCAATCTACTGGTCAAGGATTGAATTATTATCAATTTTCCTAGAAGGTTAGTACCACATATGTGAAGCAATGTAGGTAACAGGCGTGTACCATAGCACGAAGGGTGAATTACTCAAAAATATACTTGTGCAATCTGCAAGTTGAGAGTTTCTACCCTAGCAATAAAGGCCAGCATGATATGCATCTGGTGCAAATAACACCATGTAACTTCCAAGTGATGCATTTGAGTTCCTGCATGTGTTAATCCGTTCTCTATTCTAGGTTAAGTAAAACCAATTATCAAGTGGTGAAAACAAATCAGTATTTTGTGCAACACAAATCGTCATTACAGGACCAACCGTACTTCAGCCTACCTCACTGCAATGCTTTTCAAACGTGTGGCATTGAATTGAGTGCATTTTCCTAATGTATCTCAAGCCCAGGATCCAACACATGCTATTTACTGTCCATCACTGTTCGACTGGCATCATTACAACTATTTGTGTGAGTCGTCTTGTGGTTAATAACATAACATGTCAATTTACAGTTGTATCTGATGACTGAATTAGAGAGCAACAGTTCAAGGTTCATCTTTGCTTTCACTGATTGGATGGGGGAAACTTGTGAGTGTCTCCAGCTGGGCTCTCCTTAATTACATGGATGGTCCTAAATGATAACAAAAAATACGGGTTGCCCTTCTGTGCGGAGGACAGAGCCGTTGGTGGACAGTGCAAATTGAGTTTAGTGTACTACTCGATTAGTGATGAGAAAGAAGCTTAACTGCATCTGTGCAATATTCCTTGTATAGAGACAAATACTGTTTTCATGCCTGTCAATCACACTTGCTTAACAATGGCCTCTCCTCAATGAGGTTATTTTTTAACTTATACCACAAGAATCGATATGTGCATTCCATATCAATGATATATGCTTTAGCATCTGCTGAAATGCAGATTTACCTAATATTTACCCTTCCAGCAACAATGTATTGGTGAAGAAAAAGATATCTGTAATTGATAAAAAATTATGGGCCTTATTTATGAGGCCTTGCAACAGTTTTGCACTGCTGTTGCATCACTTTTTGTGAATCATCAGCAGCGTAAAACATGCCCTGTGTTGCACCCTATTAACATAGTAATGCATCTAAGCAGATGCATCACTTTTGTAAACCCCTGCGGTGCATTATAACTTCGTCATGTATAATGTATGCAGGAGGGGGGCATTCCTACGCAAGTAGGCCTTGGAGAAGTGACGCAGGGAAATCTATGAGATTTCACTGCACTACTTCTAGGATGCACATCCGTCAAAATCTTATGCCTGCCTCATGGTAGGCGTAAGGGTGAAGCAGTGTTATATCCATAGTCCTCCACCCTGCATTGCTGGAGTTGTGTCACGCTTCCAACACAACTCCAGCATTGCGTCATTTTTGCGCCGACGGGTACGTCATTAAAACTGATGTATCTGTCATTCCTTGAGACATGATGCATCATACAGTAAATATGATGCATCAATCATGTTGCAAGCAGGGCACAATGAAAAGTGACGCATCGCTGTTTTCATGCAGCAATGCGTCACTTTTCATAAGTGAGGCCCTATGTCTTGATCATTTTTGATTTATGAATTGCATAAGGAATTTCTTACTTCAAAGAATATGTCTATAGTGTCACAATTTCAAATTCCATCTTAAACTTTTTAGAATTGAGTTTTCAATATAGATTATTTATATAATCGCTGTATGCCCATGTGTTTGAAGTAACTGTTTAAAAATCAACTACAAAGAATTTTAAATAGATATTCAGGGAGGTTACTAATGCTTGCCTGGTGTTATGTTGAAATTTTGTTTATCTACTTATTGATATAGTGATGGAAATTATTATTAATTGAGTATATTGGTTCATTCCTTAGTAATAAATGTAACCCCTTAGGCAGAGTTACTTTAAGAAATTGCTAATGAAGACAAAAAGGACGAATTTGGTGATACATCATGCCATACGTGGCAGCTTTAGAGCTCTGTGTTATAGTTTAAAACGTTGAAATGCATTTGCATGGATAGCACTAATTATATAAAAGAAGTAAATAAATGTGTGCAATCATTTTTTTATGGCAAAAATGTAGATAAACAGCCCCGTTGTCCTGCAGTGCCTGAGGGGGACGGGAACCACACGTCCCACCCTCCAGCACGGCCGCGGTGCTTTAAAAATCCCCATGGGCTCCCACAGCGCAGGACGTGCGTGGGAGTGCCCGGACACTGTCAGGGCCAAGATGGGCCCGTCTTAACCCGTCATAGACAGGAAGATGCTGGACTGGGCTCCCTCCCTTGATTTTTACCATCCAGATACCACTTGTGCCTGTGTCCTGGAACATCCATTTTGCAGATCACAGAAGTTCCCTGGGCCGGTTTCTTGCAACCTCCCTTGGCAAACGAGTGAACCAGGGTATTTTTGCTACGTGTCCAGCGAAACGCCTAACAATGGGGAAGCGCACCACCAACGTAATCCTTCATGCACCACCCCAGCCCACAACCCCTCCCACAGATATCCATTGATAGGATGCTCCAGAGTTCCATCGGGGTGGTGGCCACAGTAATAGAACTTACAGAACGTTGGCTTTCATTAATCCCTGACCTTCGACAAGTCTGTTCTGACACGGTCTGGCCCACCAGCTAAAGCGCAAAGAAAAGATCTCTGGTGTTGTCAGCACAAGTACTCGATGCGGCACAGGAACAATGCCTAAAGTAACTACACGTAGGAGGGGTTACAACAAGGGCATAGTCAAGACCAGCAAAATCAAATAGCCTACAAAGGCTGGGGTCAAGCGTAAAAAGTCTAACGACGAACACCGGTTAACTTGGGAACTGTGATTGACCAGGTCCCGATTGAGTTGCTCAACTCAGATATGTCACTCCCAGCCTGGGTGGCTCCCCTGATGGAAGTTGTACAAGGCCAATTTAGAGACATTGTGAGAGAGGAACTTGTCCCAGTGCTTGCTTGACTTGATAAACTGTCCAACCCATGTACCACTAACAAAGGAATATCTCTTACAAATCCTCTACTGGCCAGAGAGAGCAGAACTGATTATGTTGGCCCCACAACCTCTGGCATCGTTGAGACCTTGGAAATGACAAATGCACCTTGTATGGTGGCCCCGGCTATCAACACCTAAGCTGATGGCACTAAGTTGGGGAAAGGGTATCATTAACCAAGGGCACTTTGAAAAGCAGTTTAGCCAAGTATGGGCCCCTGAGTCAGCGGGTGTGGCTGGGGTTGACATGCAACAGGCCCAAAGACTTTTGTCGGGATTGTATTAGAATCAATTTTAGAAACCTGAGTCCTGTACAACATCTACAATATTTGAACTAATTTTCCCAAGTACCAGTCACCGCAATTAGACTTCTTCCGCTCACACATTTCTACACCTTAAAATGTATGACCCAAACCAGGGCTGAAACCAGACATTTACAGAACAACTGGTACCTGAATCAGTTAACATTGGAACAGGGATCTTTCCAACTGAGACCACACACTTTTAACCTGCGCCTGGCAAAACAGATTTGAGGTTTTGGAAGAAGTAGATTGCCTTAGGGCTGGGAGGGTAACTTGGATGGCAGCAGTGAGAGAACTCCCAGTGGAAAGGGCTGTGGATGATAAAATCATGGTACCCAGACTCACTAATCTGGATCTTAATATTAACCCTGTGAATGTCTATCCCGCCGCTGTTGTTCATCCTAAACTGCTAAGCGGCATATCAGTAACCTCTAGCCCTAAGTTGACCACACTGGCCTTGGACAAAGATTCATTTACCCCCACATTTTCATATGTCCATACTCACCATCCTTGTACTTTAGAAATTCTTTACAACCCAGCCAACAGGACCAACCTAGCGGCATCTATAGACACATTGAGCAAGTGCCATTTAGCGCCATAAGAGTTAGATGTTTCACAAGTGCATGAGGCCCAGTGAGGTAACCCAGTCAACCCAAGTGTCTTGATCAAACTCAAGGTCTTTTCTTAGACTGTAGCAGGTCTTAAAAGTAAACTTGGCTGCACCGACTGGGGAGTTTTGTGGATACTTTTGATATATACATGTTCAAGAAATCATGGGCAACGGAAAAAGAAAGAGGTTTGGGGTTTGCTTCATTCGCAATACCAGCTGTATCCGGGGACAGGGCAGATCCTCTGGAAGGCTATGTACATGGGTAGGCTCCCATCTAGGTTGCACTGCTACCCCAGTGGTGTACTGTTCACCCGATATACAGTGCATCATGCTGACCTTTGCTTCGGATTTTAAAATAGCTTTAATCAATGTCTACTCAAGGCCGGTGAGGATCGGCCAAGAATCCCCGACCCTAGATCAACTTGATGATCTAAATTCTAGTTTTTCTAACAACGCTATAGTGGTTCTGGGGGGTGACCTCAACTGCCAATTCGAGCCTATGAAATATCTCAATGGCACACCTGTTACAGAGGAGAACGAGTTGTGGGCCATCCCTGAGTCCAATACTCCCCCGATCAGGGCCTGGACACCGCTGGCTTTCGAAATGAAAGCACTTACTATAAAGTACACCCTGTGAGCCTGCAATGGCTGAACCAGTTCTGAATCTTATGGGGAAGCACACCTATAATAGAGTTGGCCACTCTTTTAATAATCTTTATTACATCCTAGCAGTACCAGGATGTGGGCCAGGGTTGTGGATTTCGCTGTCAGGCCATGTCATGATAGCAACCACAACGCTTTAATACTCAAACTGTCTTTTCCAATCGCCTCAACAATTGACAATAGATTGACACCCACAAATAACAGGCGAAAAAGTCAGGTGGGCCTGGATAGAAAAATGGCCCAAAAAAATGTCCCTTCTATTCAAAGCTATCATACCTAATCTTGAGGTTTTGGCAGAGTGTGTAAAGTCAGCAGGTATTGCTGCAACCCTTGCAGATGTTGCTAAGATCAAAGAGTCCATAACAGAAAAAGCTGATGAGTGTGTTTTGGCCAGTGTGTACCCGGGGGCGTAGGACAACCTGAAGTAGACATGTTTCAATGGTAGCTGTCGGGTGGCAAAGAAGGCCCTGATTGAGGCCATAGAATCTAAGTGTACCTTCAAAGAAAAAACAGCAAGGACCTCTTACAAAGCCACCATTGCACTTGCAATAACGGCATGGGAAGTGGATCAATTGGAATATCTGAAATTGACCCTGTGGCAAAAGACATGAAAACATTTTGGAAATATTGTATCCACAGGTAGTTTCAAAGGGAAAGCGGCTCTAGAGCCAAACATAGTGGCTGACTGCTGGAAAGAGCACTTTCTGGCCATTTACGCTTCACATGAGGTCGAGGCTGGTAGGCAGACACTAGCTTCCTCGCCACCCTTGAATTCTAATCCAGTTGCCTTCGGAGATTACCCTGTCAGAAGTTACCAAAGCCCTAAGTAGAATAGTTCCCAGCAAAGCAGCTGGCTTGGACAAGATACCAAGGGATCTTTTCCCGGCCGAACACAATATCTGGGGCCTCTATCTATGGGTGGTCTATAACACCATCTTTCTAGGGATGGCACTCCCTGCTACTTGGGCAGAAGCTGAGATCCTCCTGGTACTAAAAAACGGATCTCCTCTATTACCCACTAATTACAGACCGATCAATCTGCTCGACGTATCACAAAAAGTCTTTGCTAGGATCCTACTAAGTCGCCTGTAAGCCTGTACGGAGGAACATAAGATCATGAGTCCTTTGCAAGCTGGGTTTAGACAAAAAACATTAACTGTAGATCAGGTCTTTAGGCTCCAACTTTTCTATTAGAAATCAGTGTATTTAGAAGGCTGTAGCTTGTATCTGGTCTTTGTAGACTTCAATAGGTACATTTGACCTGGTTCCCAGAGATGCTCTTTGGGAGGTGTTGAGTGAACCAGGAATACCCCTTTCTCTTTTGAACGTACTGAGAAGGCTACATACTGGCAACTATGCCCAAATTTGGAATGGGAAGAAGGGGGAACTTACGTTGCACATTCCCTCAACAGGGGAGTTAGACAGGGTGGGTGCGAGCATCCACCTTGTTCTGTAACTACATCAATGGACATGTAAGTGCGTTGAGCGAACTGCAGGACATAGATGCTCTCAAGTTAGAGCGCAAGCCAATTCCAACAATGATGTTCGCAAACAACACCCTACTCCTCTCTAAATCCCCTAAGGGAATCCAGAGAATTCTTGATGGGTTTTGTGAGTTCTATAGGCATAGGGGGCTGGAGATCAACATACAAAAGACGAAATATATGGTCTTCAACCCTGGTACATCAACATGTCCCAATCCGCCCATGAATGGCATTCCCCTGGAGCTACTTGGGCCTTACTTTAACTGAAAATATGGCCTGGGGGCCCGAATGGATAAGTCAAGCCTTAAATTGGCGCAGTCCTCTGGTGGCCTGGCTAAGTTTGATAGAAACTCCATTCATAAGCCAGTAAGTCCAGTTATAGGGATATATAAAAATCAACTCAGGAGTGCTACTCTGTATGGAGCCAAACTCTGGAGGCACTGTCACCCCAGGTCTAATATCAAAATAGAAAATTTTCTTAGGGAGCTGTTCGGCCTACCTGGGAGCTCCCCTCTAGTTTCATTGCATTTGAATCTAGGAGTGAGACCCATCGCAGAGGAAATTGGTTTAAGACCCCTACTATTTTGGCGGCGGCTATGGGCGACACCCGAACTGACCGAGTACAGGTCTGAGCTCCTAGACCTTCTGAGACTCCCTGGCTAAGGTAAGCTGGCTTGGTTTGCACACATCAGGGAATGTCTTAGTATCTTTGGCAGAGACAAACTATGGTACAACCGGAGTCAGCCTGTGTGGCAATTATGCGCAAACAGCTAGTTAGCAGCTATTGGGGAAGCAACTTGCCAAACTCCATGGAAACCCCACCACTGGATCCTTTACAGTTCATTTCTTGGCATTAAAGATATGCATAATATAGAACTATGCCTAGATGAAATTTGACCGGCACTAGCCACGAAATTGTACGTGCAATTTCGGTATGCTCTCTTCTCCTGCACACATTCACTAATAAATGGTCCAGCAGCGCCATTCTGGGGTGTCCAGCTTGTAATTCAGGAGAGAAGAATGAACTACATGTATTCTTCTTTTGCCCGGGATACCACAAAATCAGACAAAGACGACTGATCCAATTGCCGCCAATCCAGGAGCCGCGAGGAAACGGAGTAGAAGCTGTGAGTGATCCAGTCACGATCTGAGAGAGCCTCTCGCCGCAAAAATCCACTGCTGAGGTCAGGAGCCACATGTGACTCCCGTAAAGCGGCAGGAGCTGCGAGTGAGCCCAAAACATGGCAGGATCCGCGAGTGAACGTCTTCATCTGAAAGAGCCTCTCTGCACAAAACTCCACTGCTCAGGTCAGGAGCTGCGTGTGACTCCCGTAACGCTGCAGGAGCTGTGAGTGAGCCTCAAACGAGGCAGGAACCGCGAGTGAACATCGAACTCGGCTGGGGCCACGAGTGAGCCTTGAACGTGGCAGGAGCCGCGGGTGAGCCTCAAACACAGCAGGAGCAGTGAGTGAACCTCGAACGCGCCAGGGGCCGTGAATGAGTTAGCTTCCGAAGGCAGCAGGAGCCACAGGGGCCGCTAGTGAGCCTCGAATGCGGCAGGAGCCACTAGTGATCCTGAACGCGGCTGCAGCCACGGGTGATTCTTGAACAGCAGGAGCGGCAAGGGCATTGCTTGAATGTGGCAGGGGCTACGAAAACTTTCATAAGCCGAAGGAGCCGCTAGGGCACTCTTAAAAAGCGGCAGCATAGTCCAGTAACCAAAGCACCATTGTCCTTTTCACCTCCCATTGCACCTCTCATTGAGGTGATTGGCCGGAGTTGGCAGCCTTGGTGATTGTGGTCATCTTAACGCCCGATCAACCTTTCACCTGGAGTCCCCTAGTTCGTCGTTAGTATTTTGAGCTGGTTGAGCGTGGAAATGGAAAAACTCGGCCAGAAGTGGGGGATCATTGACAGATTACTGACATGGCTCCCAGCTCTTCTTTTACAGCGGACATCTCCTAGGTAGGAGATCAACAGTGTCAAGGGGTCCCATAGAAAAACACAATAAACAATAGCCTGTATATCCTGAATATCCAAAAGGGGATGATTTTGCCTGATGGGAGTCCGACTCTGTGTGTCATAGCAGCTTGTACTGGTACCTTGACTTTGTACTCTCTTGCCAAGTGTCTTTAATGTTGCAAATATAAAGATACAGCTCACTCAATATTACCACAAACCCTGCATCCAGATTCAGGCATTAATATGGCGACTTAATGCATTCTGGGTGCTGTAGTCTTGGTGGATGTTCGCTGAGCTATTTTTTCAAATCAAACACAGCTGGAAAGCATTAACCAAGGAGTCTACAAGTACTGAAAACAATCCTCCAGAGTTCCTAGACGCTGGTGCATAAATATGATGCTTAAAAAGATATGCCCAGGTATGGAGGTGGAGGTTTACCCCGCAGGTCCTGCACAAAGAGGGATAACAAGGAGTACAACTACCCTACAAACTCAGAAACACAACAACGGTAATACCCTCTCCAAGTGCTCATTACTTACTTCTTTCAAGCCTCCAGTGGTCTAACTGACTCGGACATGGGGAAAAGGGAGACAGAGACCATCTTTGAACCAGCAGGAACCCAAAATAACAACAAGGGTCCGCGCAGGCACCGTTCCAGTGAGCCCGCCACCACACAGAAAACAGGGAGTCCTAAATCAACTGCTAGGGCAAAAAGTCCAATACGGATCATAGCTGATATCCATCAATGGCCTATAGAGGAGGAGGATGATGAGCATAAGGAGGTGGATGTGGCTAAACCACTAATGAGCACATGTAAGAGAAATGCTCCAACAGCAACACCCTGGGTAACTCAGAAGACAATTTCTCCAGGAAGAGATGATTTAACTACATCCTTCCTGCAAAAACTAGAACAGACCTTTGAAATAACACTGGATGCAACTCTAATAAATCACAACATCAATAAATCCCAAACAGAGGGTTGGAGCCCGATGGGCCAAGCAGATCAGCAAGATGCAACGGAATAGGCCATTCTCAAAGAGTTACATCTGCTAGCAATAAGAGAAGTACAGGACACAATGGCTAGGTCATCGCTATGGCGGTCTACAAAGATGGAAGTACAAATCAATGTACTGCAGTCATTGGCTCAGCACCCGGTGTGCCAAGATGATGAGCTGGCAAGAAAAGAGGTGTTACTTGAAGAACAAAAAGTCAACGCAGTAAACACTAGCTCCTGTGCCACCATCATAGAAAAATGGTCAGGGCTACCACTACCAGAAGTACTTGCTGGCACTAGCCAAAGGACAGAGGGAGACGCTCCCACTAGAACAATTAATCCCAAAGGCATTAGTAGTGAAGAAGGGGTCACCAGAAAATGCCAACTTTCTCCCAGCAGATAGCAGTACATCCAAGGAGACTCCGGAACAGCCAAGTAATAAGAACATCCCTGAAGCACAAGGGAACAGGGACTCTGAGGCCCGACCACTTGTTACAACCATCGACGTCTCAGAGGGTAATGCATCCCTGGCAGAGAAGGTGGATGGAGCAGTGGCTGGGGCAGAAGCCCCGCTCTGAAGGAAGGCCAAGAAAAAGCTGAAGAAACAACTAAAGAAATCCAAAGCTAAAAGAAGACCAATATTACAAGCATCACCAAATTCTGGAGCTAGAGAGAACAAAAAAATTCAAAGCCACTTTTTCCCATTTTCAACTTCAAATAGGTAACCAAAGCTAAGACAACAAGGGAAGAACATTCTGTGTCAAAGGAGGATTGAATTCAACAGAATACTCACTGGGGGGCTCACAAATAGTTGCACAAACATTAGCGAAGACCCAAGATGAGGTAGTTCGGCAGCACACACTACAGGAGGCCGCCAGGATCCAATTTAGGAGCTTTAGCTCTCCGGGCCGGGAGCTCCCACACAGGATGGCGAAATATCCTAAAAGCAACCAGGATGAGCAGCAAGAAGAACAAATTGAGGAGGGATCGCCAAATGGGGCGATAAGCAGAGACCAGGCAGGAGATGTCCATAAAAACCCACCAAACCTGAATTTTCAGAGGTACACCGCCTGGGGTGATGGACAGACATTGCGCACCTCCAAGCCAAATTGTCAATCAGTAATCAATGAGGTGATGCTCACGCCCAGATATATAGCCAAAGGCTCTTTCGACATTCTGAACAGGTCCAACATCTTCCGCCTCTTTGGCCATATTGAATGCCTGGCACAGATCACTTCAGATAACACCGACGGTGATTCCACCCTGGTCAGATTCATACAACAGCAGGCCAAACATGCCGTCCTCAGCCAAGCTTCACATCTTGCAGAATGGGGTATTGAGGTTACCGCCCTCAGTGAGCCGAAATATCCACACGTTCTAATGCCCAATTATGATCAGCATGAACCTTCATCAATTCCCAAAGGTACAATGAAAAAAGTCTAAGTGGAAGAGAGAAACCAGGGAGATTAGGAACCTCACTAAAAATCAATATATCGCACAGAGATACGCAGCGTAGAGTGCAGCCGCTCCAGCAATTCCTGGCCCATACGTAGGATATATGGCAATAGTGTCCCTAATCAAATATACAGCAATGAATACAGAGGATGCTCAACCTCAACTAGTAGCCAAGATCATAAGCTAACCTTCATTTCATGGAATATTGCTGGGTTAAGTAACATCTTTAGAGATAAAGCCACACTAGACTATCTCACAAAGGGGAACATATTGTGCTTTCAGGAGACCTGGGCCAAGTCAACCACTCCAATTAGTGGCGTCTATGAACATCACACACCAGCGACCAAAAATACCATCTTTGGACGCCCGTCTGGGATATATCCATTTTTCTAAGTCACGCTTGCAAATTTAAAATCAAAGAAATAAAAGTAGAATCATCTGACCTCCGAACCATTACAATGGAGGGGCTGAAAAAGGGTCAACAGCCTCATCCCCTGCTACTAATTAATTGTTAAACTAACCCATCTAAAGTTCAAAAGCAACAGGCCATGGAATCCTTTACCAGCATCCTGGAAGACATACTCATTAGTTTTGAGCATAATATTGTGAGCCCCGCTTGAATTGTTTGCTTTTGGGACAGACTTACCTGGCTGTTGAGGCACCGCATTCCCTGCCGCCATTCCCTGCCTGCCTGACGCAGACGCCGCCAGTGCCGTGGGCTGTGTGTTCCGGTCTCCCCCACTGCCGCTTTCTCCATCTACGCGGCCACGGAGGGGGGAACACAGCAACCAGAATCCAGCGCAGCATTGCCCCGCCCACCCACGGACACTTCCGCGCTCGGAGGCGCTTAAAAGAACGGAGCTCCCTCCGGGACGTGCGTGGGCGACGCTGGGCTAAGCCCGGGGAAAGGGCGGGCCATCTGTGGCCGTCCGGGGCTGGCCGAGGCTGGGCTGGGCCACCTCCTTGGGCAGTGCAAATGTGCACAGGACCGCTAGAAGTCCTATTTAACTGAGGTAACATATCAGGACTTCCTTGCTACTGTCTAATTCTAGATACATACCAGGGATACTGTTGTTGATATTATTGTAGTTGTTTGGGCTTAGCGAAATGGGTAAAAATACTCCTGCTATGCCGCAGAAAACAGCTCTATCCACTCCCCTTCCTAGTTTGACTGCGATAGATAGGATGCTGCAGAAAACTATAAGAGTAGTGGCCACATCAATTGAGAACACCGAGAGACGCCTATCGCTCCCGCCAGGTACATCCCAAACGATACAACTAGAAAACACTGCTGCTTCCCTGGCAAATTCTCTGGATTTATTGCTGATGGCCTCATATGTGGGGTTTCCTGGCACCACGACGCAAGAGGTTAATCCCATACACCAGAATGTGTCTCCTGACCTACTCCCTCTGGCTAGCAGATTATCACTAACACCAACTATGCAACCTCCACTAATAGACGAGGATCCCCCTTTTCCACCTAATGTCCTGGCTGAGTTGAACGCCTCTTTAATCTTCAACCCAGAATTAGCGGAAGGGGTAATTATAGAAAGCCCACCTGCAAGAACAAGAAAGCAAAAAGCAAAAACTAAACAGAATCACATCTACAAAGACCAGCCCATAAGTATCCAGCAAGGGAAAGTCATTCGCCCACAACGGAAACTGACATCCAATTTGCTACAAAATAGTAATAAATATATCCTGAGAAGAAAGAGCAGAATCCGTCGGTAAAGTAAGCAGAGCTTTATTTTGCATTGAGCTCCAGGAGCATACAACATTGAATACCGGTAAACCGTCAGTCTTTCACCTAAATACATACCGCTTCCATTCAAATCACAACACACACACGAGACACCAGATCTACATGCACAAGGCACGCGAACCACAACACGCAACACTCACACATTCAAATCACAACCAGACACGCACATTGTTTGTGGATGACGCTCGTGCATTCACGCGCGTCATTCCAAACAATAACATGATACCACACACCTCCCTCCTTTTTTTTTTTTTTTTTTAAGTAAGAATGAAGTCTCTGAACCATACTGGAGCCCTGAACTTCTCAACAACTCTTGTGCATTAGAATCACAACTGACCGAATCAGCAGCTGATTCAGATAACCCTGAACTATTTGTAGTGACATCCAAAAACACATTAGATGAATCATCTTCGGAAAAGTGCTTGCTATTATTAAAATTTGAAACTCTACTAAAATGCCAAACACTCCCATCTAGTACTCTCACGGCGTTCTTAAATACTTCAACTACTTCAATTGGATCAGACCACTTTGCTAATCCCTTATGTACATAACTTCCTTTTTTCATTCTCACAAAATCTCCCACTTCAATAGGAATACAATTTCTTGTCTCCTTTTTTGACAAATCATTCTTCATTTTCTCCTTATAAGCATCAACTTTCTTGCGAATTTCTCCAAAATCAACCTCTGCAAAATCAATCCGACCACTATCCTTGTTCTTTAACCACCAAAGAACAAGATTGGTACTGGGTTTCCGCCCTCTCAGCGACTCAAAAGGAGATAACAAGGTAACTGCATTAGGAGCAGTTCTGTAAGACAATAACATGTACTGTAATGCCTTATTCCAACATAAACCACCTTTGACAGCTCCCACTAGAACAATTAATCCCAAAGTCATTAGTAGTGAAGAAGGGGTCACCAGAAAATGCCAACTTTCTCCCAGCAGATAGCAGTACATCCAAGGAGACTCCGGAACAGCCAAGTAATAAGAACATCCCTGAAGCACAAGGGAACAGGGACTCTGAGGCCCGACCACTTGTTACAACCATCGACGTCTCAGAGGGTAATGCATCCCTGGCAGAGAAGGTGGATGGAGCAGTGGCTGGGGCAGAAGCCCCGCTCTGAAGGAAGGCCAAGAAAAAGCTGAAGAAACAACTAAAGAAATCCAAAGCTAAAAGAAGACCAATATTACAAGCATCACCAAATTCTGGAGCTAGAGAGAACAAAAAAATTCAAAGCCACTTTTTCCCATTTTCAACTTCAAATAGGTAACCAAAGCTAAGACGACAAGGGAAGAACATTCCGTGTCAAAGGAGGATTGAAGTCAACAGAATACTCACTGGGGGGCTCACAAATAGTTGCACAAACATTAGCGAAGACCCAAGATGAGGTAGTTCGGCAGCACACACTACAGGAGGCCGCCAGGATCCAATTTAGGAGCTTTAGCTCTCCGGGCCGAGAGCTCCCACACAGGATGGTGAAATATCCTAAAAGCAACCAGGATGAGCAGCAAGAAGAACAAATTGAGGAGGGATCGCCAAATGGGGCGATAAGCAGAGACCAGGCAGGAGATGTCCATAAAAACCCACCAAACCTGAATTTTCAGAGGTACACCGCCTGGGGTGATGGACAGACATTGCGCACCTCCAAGCCAAATTGTCAATCAGTAATCAATGAGGTGATGCTCACGCCCAGATATATAGCCAAAGGCTCTTTCGACATTCTGAACAGGTCCAACATCTTCCGCCTCTTTGGCCATATTGAATGCCTGGCACAGATCACTTCAGATAACACCGACGGTGATTCCACCCTGGTCAGATTCATACAACAGCAGGCCAAACATGCGGTCCTCAGCGAAGCTTCACATCTTGCAGAATGGGGTATTGAGGTTACCGCCCTCAGTGAGCCGAAATATCCACACGTTCTAATGCCCAATTATGATCAGCATGAACCTTCATCAATTCCCAAAGGTACAATGAAAAAAGTCTAAGTGGAAGAGAGAAACCAGGGAGATTAGGAACCTCACTAAAAATCAATATATCGCACAGAGATACGCAGCGTAGAGTGCAGCCGCTCCAGCAAGTCCTGGCCCATACGTAGGATATATGGCAATAGTGTCCCTAATCAAATATACAGCAATGAATACAGAGGATGCTCAACCTCAACTAGTAGCCAAGATCATAAGCTAACCTTCATTTCATGGAATATTGCTGGGTTAAGTAACATCTTTAGAGATAAAGCCACACTAGACTATCTCACAAAGGGGAACATATTGTGCTTTCAGGAGACCTGGGCCAAGTCAACCACTCCAATTAGTGGCGTCTATGAACATCACACACCAGCGACCAAAAATACCATCTTTGGATGCCCGTCTGGGATTTATCCATTTTTCTAAGTCACGCTTGCAAATTTAAAATCAAAGAAATAAAAGTAGAATCATCTGACCTCCGAACCATTACAATGGAGGGGCTGAAAAAAGGGTCAACAGCCTCATCCCCTGCTACTAATTAATTGTTAAACTAACCCATCTAAAGTTCAAAAGCAACAGGCCATGGAATCCTTTACCAGCATCCTGGAAGACATACTCATTAGTTTTGAGCATAATAATGTGAGCCCCGCTTGAATTGTTTGCTTTTGGGACAGACTTACCTGGCTGTTGAGGCACCGCATTCCCTGCCGCCATTCCCTGCCGACATTCCCTGCCGACATTCCCTGCCTGCCTGACGCAGACGCCGCCAGTGCCGTGGGCTGTGTGTTCCGGTCTCCCCCACTGCCGCTTTCTCCATCTACGCGGCCACCGAGGGGGGAACACAGCAACCAGAATCCAGCGCAGCATTGCCCCGCCCACCCACGGACACTTCCGCGCTCGGAGGAGCTTAAAAGAACAGAACTCCCTCCGGGACGTGCGTGGGCGACGCTGGGCTAAGCCCGGGGAAAGGGCGGGCCATCTGTGGCCGTCCGGGGCTGGCCGAGGCTTTGCTGGGCCACCTCCTTGGGCAGTGCAAATGTGCACAGGACCGCTAGAAGTCCTATTTAACTGAGGTAACATATCAGGACTTCCTTGCTACTGTCTAATTCTAGATACATACCAGGGATACTGTTGTTGATATTATTGTAGTTGTTTGGGCTTAGCGAAATGGGTAAAAATACTCCTGCTATGCCGCAGAAAACAGCTCTATCCACTCCCCTTCCTAGTTTGACTGCGATAGATAGGATGCTGCAGAAAACTATAAGAGTAGTGGCCACATCAATTGAGAACACCGAGAGACGCCTATCGCTCCCGCCAGGTACATCCCAAACGATACAACTAGAAAACACTGCTGCTTCCCTGGCAAATTCTCTGGATTTATTGCTGATGGCCTCATATGTGGGGTTTCCTGGCACCACGACGCAAGAGGTTAATCCCATACACCAGAATGTGTCTCCTGACCTACTCCCTCTGGCTAGCAGATTATCACTAACACCAACTATGCAACCTCCACTAATAGACGAGGATCCCCCTTTTCCACCTAATGTCCTGGCTGAGTTGAACGCCTCTTTAATCTTCAACCCAGAATTAGCAGAAGGGGTAATTATAGAAAGCCCACCTGCAAGAACAAGAAGGCAAAAAGCAAAAACTAAACAGAATCACATCTACAAATACCAGCCCATAAGTATCCAGCAAGGGAAAGTCATTCGCCCATAACGGAAACTGACATCCAATTTGCTACAAAATAGTAATAAATATATCCTGAGAAGAAAGAGCAGAATCCGTCGGTAAAGTAAGCAGAGCTTTATTTTGCATTGAGCTCCAGGAGCATACAACATTGAATACCGGTAAACCGTCAGTCTTTCACCTAAATACATACCGCTTCCATTCAAATCACAACACACACACGAGACACCAGATCTACATGCACACAGCACGCGAACCACAACACGCAACACTCACACATTCAAATCACAACCAGACACGCACATTGTTTGTGGATGACGCTCGTGCATTCACGCGCGTCATTCCAAACAATAACATGATACCACACACCTCCCTCCTTTTTTTTTTTTTTTTTAAGTAAGAATGAAGTCTCTGAACCATACTGGAGCCCTGAACTTCTCAACAACTCTTGTGCATTAGAATCACAACTGACCGAATCAGCAGCTGATTCAGATAACCCTGAACTATTTGTAGTGACATCCAAAAACACATTAGATGAATCATATTCATCCAAAAACACATTAGATGAATCATCTTCAGAAAAGTGCTTGCTATTATTAAAATTTGAAACTCTACTAAAATGCCAAACACTCCCATCTAGTACTCTCACGGCGTTCTTAAATACTTCAACTACTTCAATTGGATCAGACCACTTTGCTAATCCCTTATGTACATAACTTCCTTTTTTTAATCTCACAAAATCTCCCACTTCAATAGGAATACAATTTCTTGTCTCCTTTTTTGACAAATCATTCTTCATTTTCTCCTTATAAGCATCAACTTTCTTGCGAATTTCTCCAAAATCAACCTCTGCAAAATCAATCCGACCACTATCCTTGTTCTTTAACCACCAAAGAACAAGATTGGTACTGGGTTTCCGCCCTCTCAGCAACTCAAAAGGAGATAACAAGGTAACTGCATTAGGAGCAGTTCTGTAAGACAATAACATGTACTGTAATGCCTTATTCCAACATAAACCACCTTTGACAGCTAATTGAATAGCTTCCTTGACTACTCTATTGAATCTCTCTATCTGGCCGTTGGCCTCTGGGTGGAATACCGCTATTCTTCATATAGAAATACCACACCTACTAAAATAACTTTCCATTTGCTTACTAATAAACTGTAGACCGTTGTCCGTTACTACCTCCTGAGGAATACCCTTGCTACAAAAAATACCATCCATGAATTGTATAATGGCATCACTGGTAACCTCCCTGACCATCTTTATTTCCGGCCATTTTGAAAAGTAATCCATCAGCACTATGCCAAAAGAATGCTGTTGTGGTAACACACTAAATGGTCCTGCACAAAATGGGAAAAAAGTGAGGGACAAGCAAACGCCGCTGATGCTCATCCTAGTAGTGGAAAGCCTGCTATGGGGGAAGTAGGCTTTTGGGAAAGACTGGAGACCTTGTTCACTACATTATTGGGACCACTTAGTCTGAAGATCTCAAACACTGAAACTCCGATGGGCGTAATTTAGGATGGCATAAATAAACTTGCGAAAACAAAGACCTCAGAAGAACAAGAGCTGTGCATTAAGAGTTCAATGGAGATGGCCTTAAAAGATAGGCTAGGTAAAACCGTCGAGAGCATGGGAATGAGCTTGAGGCAGTTGGAGACCAAGATTGAGCACATGAATGCACTTTTTGAGAAAAACGGTGGAGGTAGCACTACCAGAGGGAAAGACAGCTCCCATGAAAACAATAGAGGGACAAATAATCCTATTGGAAGTACGATACTGTCAATTGAATCAGGCGCTCAAGGTAGTACCAACATAACTGTTGGAGTGGATGGCTCGAACTACAGTGGGGAAAAGCAGTCTGAAAAAGTGAAGGAACAACTAAAGAAATCCAAAGCTAAAAGAAGACCAATATTACAAGCATCACCAAATTCTGGAGCTAGAGAGAACAAAAAAATTCAAAGCCACTTTTTCCCATTTTCAACTTCAAATAGGTAACCAAAGCTAAGACGACAAGGGAAGAACATTCCGTGTCAAAGGAGGATTGAAGTCAACAGAATACTCACTGGGGGGCTCACAAATAGTTGCACAAACATTAGCGAAGACCCAATATGAGGTAGTTCGGCAGCACACACTACAGGAGGCCGCCAGGATCCAATTTAGGAGCTTTAGCTCTCCGGGCCGAGAGCTCCCACACAGGATGGTGAAATATCCTAAAAGCAACCAGGATGAGCAGCAAGAAGAACAAATTGAGGAGGGATCGCCAAATGGGGCGATAAGCAGAGACCAGGCAGGAGATGTCCATAAAAACCCACCAAACCTGAATTTTCAGAGGTACACCGCCTGGGGTGATGGACAGACATTGCGCACCTCCAAGCCAAATTGTCAATCAGTAATCAATGAGGTGATGCTCACGCCCAGATATATAGCCAAAGGCTCTTTCGACATTCTGAACAGGTCCAACATCTTCCGCCTCTTTGGCCATATTGAATGCCTGGCACAGATCACTTCAGATAACACCGACGGTGATTCCACCCTGGTCAGATTCATACAACAGCAGGCCAAACATGCGGTCCTCAGCGAAGCTTCACATCTTGCAGAATGGGGTATTGAGGTTACCGCCCTCAGTGAGCCGAAATATCCACACGTTCTAATGCCCAATTATGATCAGCATGAACCTTCATCAATTCCCAAAGGTACAATGAAAAAAGTCTAAGTGGAAGAGAGAAACCAGGGAGATTAGGAACCTCACTAAAAATCAATATATCGCACAGAGATACGCAGCGTAGAGTGCAGCCGCTCCAGCAAGTCCTGGCCCATACGTAGGATATATGGCAATAGTGTCCCTAATCAAATATACAGCAATGAATACAGAGGATGCTCAACCTCAACTAGTAGCCAAGATCATAAGCTAACCTTCATTTCATGGAATATTGCTGGGTTAAGTAACATCTTTAGAGATAAAGCCACACTAGACTATCTCACAAAGGGGAACATATTGTGCTTTCAGGAGACCTGGGCCAAGTCAACCACTCCAATTAGTGGCGTCTATGAACATCACACACCAGCGACCAAAAATACCATCTTTGGATGCCCGTCTGGGATTTATCCATTTTTCTAAGTCACGCTTGCAAATTTAAAATCAAAGAAATAAAAGTAGAATCATCTGACCTCCGAACCATTACAATGGATGGGCTGAAAAAGGGTCAACAGCCTCATCCCCTGCTACTAATTAATTGTTAAACTAACCCATCTAAAGTTCAAAAGCAACAGGCCATGGAATCCTTTACCAGCATCCTGGAAGACATACTCATTAGTTTTGAGCATAATAATGTGAGCCCCGCTTGAATTGTTTGCTTTTGGGACAGACTTACCTGGCTGTTGAGGCACCGCATTCCCTGCCGCCATTCCCTGCCGACATTCCCTGCCGACATTCCCTGCCTGCCTGACGCAGACGCCGCCAGTGCCGTGGGCTGTGTGTTCCGGTCTCCCCCACTGCCGCTTTCTCCATCTACGCGGCCACCGAGGGGGGAACACAGCAACCAGAATCCAGCGCAGCATTGCCCCGCCCACCCACGGACACTTCTGCGCTCGGAGGCGCTTAAAAGAACAGAACTCCCTCCGGGACGTGCGTGGGCGACGCTGGGCTAAGCCCGGGGAAAGGGCGGGCCATCTGTGGCCGTCCGGGGCTGGCCGAGGCTTTGCTGGGCCACCTCCTTGGGCAGTGCAAATGTGCACAGGACCGCTAGAAGTCCTATTTAACTGAGGTAACATATCAGGACTTCCTTGCTACTGTCTAATTCTAGATACATACCAGGGATACTGTTGTTGATATTATTGTAGTTGTTTGGGCTTAGCGAAATGGGTAAAAATACTCCTGCTATGCCGCAGAAAACAGCTCTATCCACTCCCCTTCCTAGTTTGACTGCGATAGATAGGATGCTGCAGAAAACTATAAGAGTAGTGGCCACATCAATTGAGAACACCGAGAGACGCCTATCGCTCCCGCCAGGTACATCCCAAACGATACAACTAGAAAACACTGCTGCTTCCCTGGCAAATTCTCTGGATTTATTGCTGATGGCCTCATATGTGGGGTTTCCTGGCACCACGACGCAAGAGGTTAATCCCATACACCAGAATGTGTCTCCTGACCTACTCCCTCTGGCTAGCAGATTATCACTAACACCAACTATGCAACCTCCACTAATAGACGAGGATCCCCCTTTTCCACCTAATGTCCTGGCTGAGTTGAACGCCTCTTTAATCTTCAACCCAGAATTAGCAGAAGGGGTAATTATAGAAAGCCCACCTGCAAGAACAAGAAGGCAAAAAGCAAAAACTAAACAGAATCACATCTACAAATACCAGCCCATAAGTATCCAGCAAGGGAAAGTCATTCGCCCATAACGGAAACTGACATCCAATTTGCTACAAAATAGTAATAAATATATCCTGAGAAGAAAGAGCAGAATCCGTCGGTAAAGTAAGCAGAGCTTTATTTTGCATTGAGCTCCAGGAGCATACAACATTGAATACCGGTAAACCGTCAGTCTTTCACCTAAATACATACCGCTTCCATTCAAATCACAACACACACACGAGACACCAGATCTACATGCACACAGCACGCGAACCACAACACGCAACACTCACACATTCAAATCACAACCAGACACGCACATTGTTTGTGGATGACGCTCGTGCATTCACGCGCGTCATTCCAAACAATAACATGATACCACACACCTCCCTCCTTTTTTTTTTTTTTTTTAAGTAAGAATGAAGTCTCTGAACCATACTGGAGCCCTGAACTTCTCAACAACTCTTGTGCATTAGAATCACAACTGACCGAATCAGCAGCTGATTCAGATAACCCTGAACTATTTGTAGTGACATCCAAAAACACATTAGATGAATCATATTCATCCAAAAACACATTAGATGAATCATCTTCAGAAAAGTGCTTGCTATTATTAAAATTTGAAACTCTACTAAAATGCCAAACACTCCCATCTAGTACTCTCACGGCGTTCCTAAATACTTCAACTACTTCAATTGGATCAGACCACTTTGCTAATCCCTTATGTACATAACTTCCTTTTTTTAATCTCACAAAATCTCCCACTTCAATAGGAATACAATTTCTTGTCTCCTTTTTTGACAAATCATTCTTCATTTTCTCCTTATAAGCATCAACTTTCTTGCGAATTTCTCCAAAATCAACCTCTGCAAAATCAATCCGACCACTATCCTTGTTCTTTAACCACCAAAGAACAAGATTGGTACTGGGTTTCCGCCCTCTCAGCAACTCAAAAGGAGATAACAAGGTAACTGCATTAGGAGCAGTTCTGTAAGACAATAACATGTACTGTAATGCCTTATTCCAACATAAACCACCTTTGACAGCTAATTGAATAGCTTCCTTGACTACTCTATTGAATCTCTCTATCTGGCCGTTGGCCTCTGGGTGGAATACCGCTATTCTTCATATAGAAATACCACACCTACTAAAATAACTTTCCATTTGCTTACTAATAAACTGTAGACCGTTGTCCGTTACTACCTCCTGAGGAATACCCTTGCTACAAAAAATACCATCCATGAATTGTATAATGGCATCACTGGTAACCTCCCTGACCATCTTTATTTCCGGCCATTTTGAAAAGTAATCCATCAGCACTATGCCAAAAGAATGCTGTTGTGGTAACACACTAAATGGTCCTGCACAAAATGGGAAAAAAGTGAGGGACAAGCAAACGCCGCTGATGCTCATCCTAGTAGTGGAAAGCCTGCTATGGGGGAAGTAGGCTTTTGGGAAAGACTGGAGACCTTGTTCACTACATTATTGGGACCACTTAGTCTGAAGATCTCAAACACTGAAACTCCGATGGGCGTAATTTAGGATGGCATAAATAAACTTGCGAAAACAAAGACCTCAGAAGAACAAGAGCTGTGCATTAAGAGTTCAATGGAGATGGCCTTAAAAGATAGGCTAGGTAAAACCGTCGAGAGCATGGGAATGAGCTTGAGGCAGTTGGAGACCAAGATTGAGCACATGAATGCACTTTTTGAGAAAAACGGTGGAGGTAGCACTACCAGGGGGAAAGACAGCTCCCATGAAAACAATAGAGGGACAAATAATCCTATTGGAAGTACGATACTGTCAATTGAATCAGGCGCTCAAGGTAGTACCAACATAACTGTTGGAGTGGATGGCTCGAACTACAGTGGGGAAAAGCAGTCTGAAAAAGTGAAGGAACAACTAGAAAACCATATTACCCAAGGAAGTACGAGTACAGCCCAAACATTAGTTACTGGCACTTAGACTAGCCACCTGAACAAACAAATAGTACATAGTCCCAAGGGAACAGATTTACTCCTGAATGAGGATATATTAACCCTTCCTCCCGCATCCTGCCCTTACATAATTGTACTGACTGGGGTAATGGTATTAAGAAGAGATCAGAAAGAATCTTGGGTCAATCTTCGGAACAAAACAGTAGATTGGCTCATAAAATGCAAGCGGTTCTACCCAGCCAATGCAGACGACATATTGATGGTTCACAAAGTGTGATGGGTGGGAGATGGCCCAAAACGTTCTAGAGGAGACTGTGTGGTAATTAATTGTAGGCGGCCACAATTAGTTAGGAGAATATTAGACTGCCATGAGATGAACCCTCATTGAAGTACAGACATAGATGCATTTTCACTGGGCTACTTCTATAAACGATCCAAGGGAGGCCCAGGTGGCGAATTAACTCCATTAGTGTCATTATCAAACAGGTTTGCAGAACTATCCGCGTTCTATGGTCTGGATTGACTGGGTGGCTGCAGTAATCAAAAAGGGCTGAATATTTATTCCTCTGCTAAATTAAAAAAACAAAACAGAGATAGGGACATCCTTGTGGGTACTGGAGATAAGCAATGCAGGCGAGAACGAGGGACTGGAACAAGGAATGATAGGAATAAATATGAGCCAGAACCATGATCTTGAGTCTGGGGTACCAAACAAGAAAATACTAAATGTAATAGAAGCAAGTATAGATAGGGGAAAACATTTCAGCCCTAAAATAAAAATGATCTCCTGGAATATCGCAGGCCTTGCGAAAAACTTAGCAGATGGGCCATGGAATGAATACATAGATCGGGGTGACATAGTACTTCTTCAGGAGATCTGGTCCCGCATAGGTTAGGCTACAAAACATATAGCATACATGCCAGTCAGAGTGGCAGAGGCAGGCCGTTTGAAGGGTTGGTCATATGGACTAGAAGTAGAAGTAACCCCTGTATATATTGACTCCCTAGACATATTGGGAGTAAAAATAATGACTCTATATATATAGTATATATAATAGACCAAATAGCATTAGTAAAGAATCTTTAGTGATAGAACAACTGGGCACATTCCTTGACTCAATTGAGTCTGGGTCAAGCATAATCTGTGGTGGGGATTTTAATTGTAAATATGAACCCATGGTGGGAATGAATGATCTCTTTGAAGATCAAGAAACAGCATATAGAATTCCCAGCCTAGAATGGTGGGACACGAATTACGGGCGTGTAATGGGCGCCTTCCGTCTGATAGACCCAGCGGTCCTACATTCTGTAGAGGCAATATACATAGCCAGACAGACTATATTATAGCCTTTATGAATCTGTGGCACATACAATAACAATACAATATGTTTTTATTGTTGAATTAATAAAAATCCTTACAATAAGAAAGGTAAGATTAACCAGGTTACATTATAAAAACAAGAAAATAACAATTTTAAAAAAGAGTTAAAACTAAAGCTCTACTCGAAACCCGCCCCCTCTTACAAGATAAGGATTTATAGAGTGAGCTGAGGGTCACTAGCAAAGAGGGTAGGGGCAAAGCAATATGTAAAATGATTATTGGGAGGCCTGTAGCTGCTTTCTAATTTCCATCATAAATTTGAGACCCCGACAGGTCAGGATCGGAGATGAACCTCCCAGCCAGAAAATAACAGCCTGGCGACATGTTCTTATATTCAGGTTGTTCAATATGTCCCGTATAAAGCGTCTTCTAGATACCATAAGGGATGGACATACACAAAACAATGAACTAGAGATTCAGTATGATATCCGCAGAGTCGACATTTTGGGAAATCATCTTGAGGTTTCCAGGAAGGTAGTAAATCCTTAGATTCATGAAGGCCCATACGGAGGTTGATAAGGTATTTTTTTAAATAGTGGCTAAAATGGGTTGCCAAATAGGCCTGAGGTTGTTGGAGTGAGTAGGCTAAAATAGGTTGCCAAATAGGGAATCTGTGGCACATCACCATAGACTTAATAATTGGTAATAGAATAGAGAGTGACCATTACTCTTTAGAACCTTCACTCGATTGTTATCCTTTTAAATGTACTAAGGCATTGGGGGAGGAGAATACCCAACCAATTGGTGAACTAAGTATAAGCAACAACAGGCATGCACTGAAATGGCCTTACATAGTGACTAAAGATGCCACCATGACAAACATATATAACACTTTCTCCAAAACTGTTAGCTCATTTGGTGAATTAAGAAAAGGGGATGATGACGTGCTAAAACTACACCATACTTTGGTAGAAACCCTCCATCCATTGCTGACAAAGCTATATAAAAAGGATGAAGGCGGCAGTAGTAATCTAAATAGGATGGCCAACCTTTGGTTTAATAACGATTGTAGAAGAGCAAAGCTGGAGTTAATTCAGACAATTAAAACAAAAAGCCCTAAAGAAATTAGCACGAGTAGGCACAAATACAAACGGCAATTAGCAGAATCAAAAAAAGTCTGAGACAATGATACATGGACGGATCTAATCATTGCTGCAAAATCTAACGACCAGGTAGCCTTTTGGAGTCTATTTGCAAAGGGGAACAGGTATGGGAAAAGCCCTAAGGATGTTTTCCTTGATGAGAAAACCTGGGTTGACCACTTTTCCACTCTCTACCAAGAAAGTAGCAATGGCACACTTGCCCCAAGGAATGTCACAGAAGAAGAAACCAGCAACTAGAACATGTTGAAAGTTTTAATTATTTGGGAATTACTCTGGAAAGTATAATGGCCTGGAAGGGACAACTAGAAAAAAGTAGGATAACTCTGCTCCAGAGCTTGATCCCCATATTAAAAAAGCATAGAGCTAGTACTTCCAAGGCTTTTTCTCCAGCTTTGGAAGTATATAAATTTAAAACCCAATCGGCAGCACTTTACGGGGCCGAGGTTTGGGATCTCACTGTAAAAAGAACTTTGAGCGGGAAGAAAATAAATACTTTAGACAATTGTTAAAACTTCCAAATAGGACACCTTTGTTGCCAGTTATCATGGACTTGAATATTAAACGCACAGATCACTGTGCTGTACTAAGACCACTACTGTTCTGGATAATGATCTGGGTGACCCCAGACCTAATCCATTATACAGTTGGCCTGGAGGAAATTACAAAGGTGAATAGACCAAGAGATATCCCATGGCTGAAACATGTAATGTTCTGGATGCAAAAATTAGGCCTGTCCCACTATTGGAGCGACCCCTTAAAAACTCACGCCACTTTGCAAAAAGATTCTAAAATTGACTTTTTGGAGTTATATAGCCAATTGCCTGTTGAACAGTGCTACTGTGGGTTCTTTAACTCTAAAGTTCTTAGCTTTCAAAGATGTTGCTAAACGAGAACCCTTTTTAGATCAGATAGAACCACCACTGGCAAAATCAATATTTCTACAATTCAGACATGGAATTTTGCAAATAGGCGCTAATACATCTAGCTGGAACAGAGAGAAAGGAGAAAAGGGAAGCAACCTTTGCCCCCTATGTACAAAGCCAGCAAGGGAAAATGATGTGCACATATTATTTTTCTGCGCAGCATATATTACTGCGAGGAAACGTTGGATTAAACAACTTTGCAGGCTGTTAGGCACCAGGAGCTGTTGTAATGCCTTACGTATTTTAAGAACTGACTCTTCGCAAAAAATAGTTTTTGCTGTAAGCAGATTCTTATTTAATGTATTCTTGATAAGGAAGACGAGGGGGCTAAAGCTATAAAAGGCAAACAAGTAAAATTACTGTTTGCTAGCTCATAACATAGGCCAAGACAAGCACTTGTACTTTCAAATGGTCAAGGCTGTATGATTCATCCGTCCTATTTTCTATATTTTTAATGATGTGAAGGTTTTTAATTTGGTAAATAGTTGGCCAGCATGTTGATTTTTAATGCTATTTAAGGATTCAATAGGTTTTATGGCGAAGCTGAGGCTGTGTGTTTTAACTCTTATTGTAGAATTAAGATTGTTGCCCCGTCCTCTATGTCCTATCCCCTTTTGATTACATGCGAAATCATGGAGGAAGTATTGAAAATGTAATGTTTTTTTTAAAAATTGTATCTTTTATGGTTATGTTGACCGAAATAAAGATTAAATGAAATAATAATGTGATATTGCGGGAGACTTCAATACGAGAGGTCTGGATCCCTGTCACACCCAGCAATGGGAAGAAGTCGGGCCCATTGATCTCACTCCTCACCAACATAAATCTACATTCCACTCATAGAATAAAAAAAATCAGCCATCCCTCCTGGATCCCTAAATCGACCTTCAGGAATTTTTTCACCATAGACTATATTTTCGTCAATGAAGGGCAGGTTCACAAACTATGTGACTTCATTGTGGACGACAGAGATAAGAGCGACCACATGCCTCTGTGTGCCTCCTTTAATCTGTCCCAGGAACTGGAGGAAGCCCAGGAAACAATTGGCACAACCACAGGCGATGAACGTCATCTAGCCCTCAAAAGAATAAAATGGACGGCCAGCTTTAGTCATAGCCTGTTGGAGCATGTAGCCAAAAGGGAGGCGGAACTAAAGACACAAGATATAAAGAACATCACACATTTTTTGGGAAAAGCTGATAACAGATTTACAGAAGAACTTGGGTAACAACAACCAACCGAGAAGCAGCCAACACTCAAATCAATCCTTGCCGGAATGAAGAAGCCTGAGGTGCCTGACACAAATTAAACAAGCCCTTAATAAGGCAATTAAGGCAAAAAAGAAAGGTATCTTCTCATCACAGATGACCTCCATCCCTGCCTTGTGAGCCACATATAAGAAAAAAGTCTGGGAGTTGAAATTACAGTGGACAGAAAAGAACTGGCTTAAAGTGTTCTCACTAATTAAAGAAAAAGACAACAGCAAGATATGGCGATATATCATAAGTCTGAGTTCTGGAAGCCAATGAAAAGAAAATAGTGTTGCAGGCAATGTGTGGGAGCAGTAGGTGAAGGGTCTGTACACTAGTGGAGCAAACAAGATGGGCTCTCTCAGCTTAGAGCGGTCGCAGGTGGCAGTTGTAACCATTAAAACTCAGAGCGCACAGGAAGAAAATACAGTGCTCAGTGAGGTCGTCACTTATACAGTGGAGGAGACTGTAAGGTACATTTGGGTGATTAGAACAGATGGGGCCCCTGGCCCAAATTGCATACCCGCCAAAGTCTTTAAAGCCGCTCCAGGCTTTTTTGCATCCATACTTACCCCGCTATACAATCATTCATTTTTCACAGCAATTTTACCAACACCCTGGAAAGGCTTTGTCCTATTTCCAATACGCAAGAAGGGACCCTGCTAATTATAGGCTCATAGCCCTGCTTGACATAAAACCAAAGGTTTACGCCAGCCTATTACTAAGGGACCTAGAGGCTTGGGCAGAAAAGAACGGTATCCTCCCACCTTTTCAGCCTGGCTTCAGGGCAAATAGTTCCACCATGGACAACATCTTAGCACTCTCTCACCTCTCGAAGCAAGCCGGAATTGAGTAATAAGCTGCCCCTGCTTTGCTGCTTCATAGACTACTCCATGGCCTTAGACCTAGTCAATCGAAGACGGTTATGGGTAAAATTCGAATCTTGGGGGATCCCGAAACCCCTGCTAAAAGTAATAACAGCCCTCTACGAGGGGACATGGGTCCAGGTCAAACTAAGTCCAACAATTGTAACACCAAGAATATAAACTAACACAGGACTAGAGCAGGGAAGTGTTTTGGCACCCCTACTATTCAACTTGTACACTGCAGACTTGGGGCCAGCCTTGAAAGACGCCAGCCTAGTATTGTATTGTATTGTATATTGGATTTATATAGCGCTTATCACCCAGGGGTCTCTAAGCGCTTGCCTTGGGAACCCGTCCTGGCTTTTCCCTGTGAGATAGCCCCTACAGGGCATCCCCAATGTGAAAGCCAGGCATCCCGCCGTGGGGGGCCGTTGTGGAGATTAAGCAAGCTTAATGCCCAGAGTTGCAGAGTGTGAACCCATGATTAGGTCAGGCACCGAAGCGAGAATTATCGAGTCCGTGGACATTTGAGCTCAAGACCCTGCCGCGTCGGGAATTGAACCCTGGTCCCGGGTCTGACCTCTGCTTCAGGGTCTGCCTGCTCTAACCAGTGAGCCACACTACTCCTCTAAGATTGGGGAAGTTGGCCTTGGGAACTCTCCACTATGTGAACAATACAGTTGTCATAGACCACACTAGGGTTGGGCTCCAAAGTGCATTGAATAGTCTTGCAGTATACAACAAAGAAAATAGCCTACAGATCAATGAGAGCAAGACCAATATAGTAAACATTGGTAAATACCCTCACAAAAAACAAGCAACATGGTCTTTGGGTGAGGACCGAATCAGGACAGATACATCCGACAATTATTTGGAGGTATGGGTGTCGGAGAGGGCCACAGCAGCCAAACACATAAAGGAGTTAACACAGAGAATTAACAAAATAATTCTGTCTCTCAGACATCTAAGCCATCACCTAGTAAGTCCATCTACAGAACCCATGCTGACCATCCTTAGGGCAAATCTAATTCCCGCACTCACTTACGGTCACTTAGACTTCCCAGGAGCACTTGAGAAAGTCATCAATGCATCCCAGATAAAAGCTTACAAGACTGTGCTACAAGCTCCTAGACAAGCAAGGAAAACCAGGGTAAGGCTGGAAAAAGGATTGAACAGACTAGACTTGGCACTACAGGGGAACGTAATAAAATATGACATCAGAGTACTGAAAGCCACTGAAAACAATCTTAAATATTTCCAAAAATTCATTTTCAGGGCAGTGGGCTCCCCATGGCACTATATGTTGGAACAAGCAATAGACCAACTGAAAATCGAGGCAAAGAGCATGCCCCTTCACGAAATTCCTTATTCTGCCTGGGCCAAAGCTGTGAAGCGCCAAGTTCAGACCATCTTGTCTGAACTGGATCATTCATCACTCCGGTACAACCACCTCACACTGGCCCTGGATAAGTCATATACTCCTGGGAAAGGTCAATCATATTTACGAGACTCACTCTCAGCCCAAACAAGAAAGAGCATTCTGTACTTGCGCCTCACGGCCCTCAAGATTTCGGATTTTAACCCGAAATGGCTCGTACTGACAGCATCATCTCCTGCCGGTTATGCAATTACCACAGAGAATCCTGGCTACATCTCTTATGCTGCTGCCCAAAGCTGGCCAGCGATCGTCGTCGTTTGCTGCGCCCGGTCCTAAGGGACATGGGCCTCAGAACTTGCAGGGAGGCCTCAGATTGGTGCTTTTCATAAACCACAACTTGCTTACTTGCCAAAGTTGGCAAGTTTATACATCAAATTAGAATTGCACTTGATTCCCATCAAAAGGCCACTGAACTCAGGGTTCCTGTCATTCTGTAATGAAAATCATCTTGTGCCCTAACCCTGTCAGTCGTCACCTAACCCAGGGTTTTTTTCCAAGGTCACTAGAATCATAAATTAAACTTGGGGCCCATCAGGGGGCATGCTAAGAACTCTTTATTAATGACAATTAATATCACAGAGGGAATGAACCTGTTAGATTTTTATATAACCATTGATCCCTATAGGTGTAAAAATGTGAAAGGGTGGTAACCCAATATTTGAACTCTTTTTTTAAATGAGGTTTTAAATGGACATAAAGTAGTAAATAGAGCCCATGTAGCCATGGTGCTATTTTAAAGCTGAATTCCAGGTTGTTCATGGGGGAAGGATGGTTGGGGTGGGGTCGCTGTTCATGTGTTTTATATTGTAAAGATTGTAAGTAATCGCACAGTTAATAAAATAAATCATGCCTCGGAAAATCAGTTGTGTAGGAATCTCAGCACACATCTCTGCAAAGAAGGATTCAGGCTCCTAAAATACAATATCGAACTCCAAATTGTTTATGCTGTATACCGTTTTTTAAGCTTTATATGGTGGGCACGAATGAAATTTCTTAAAGACTAATCAAGGACCCTTTTGACTGTCTTTCTCACTGTTTTAACCTAAATGGAATCTTTAATCTAAAACTGTTTTTATCATGAGTTTTAGTCTTTTAGTCTGTTTTGTACAGTCTGTATGTATCTGTGTACGTTCTTTTATGGTCCACCAACCAAAATAAATAATAAAGGAAAGGATAAACAGTCGGGCACTTAAATAATCCAGTATAATTGTTCAAATAGTATATTAAAATATCCTACATTTACCATAAACTTGGACGACATTTAAAGAAGATCATAGTATTTTAGAATCCACAATGATCTTAGTGCAACGCATTATAGGCAGTGGGATTTAAAACAATCGGGTTTCTTTTTTTGCACTTTACAATATCAGCTTCTGTATGTACCTAGGTCCACTGTCATAAAAACATTTTTTGCTATCTTTCATGACCTGACTGTGAGAAACAGCATTATTTCTTTAGTGAGTGAAGTGATGAACTCCCACATTGTGAGAAGCAGGTTTCATTGAGAAATCCAGTGCGTACACTTGGTAGCTGTGACGCAAAGTGTCAGTATTCCTTCAGGGAAAACCCATTCTAAATAGTGAAACAGTATAAAATCTAAAAGAAAAAAGGTAAACAACAACATCAGCAAGGTAAGTAAGTAAGTAATGTTTATTTTGTACATGATTAATTAAAATCTTAACAAAAATATAAAAATCCAATAGGAACATTAAAAACAATTTATAATTAAACTTAAAAAGTATGAGATTTACTGGGATCAGTTCAAGGTTGTCCTCAGGGCCTAATAAAGGTCTTCAAACACTATTAAGTCTTTTTCTTATGAAGTCAAAGAACTTCACAACCTTGCAATTCAGTTTGATGTTACTGGTGGTAAAGCATAGTTTGACTGCCTGCCTGCAGTTCCGAACAGCATGTGATTTAAAAGATGGTAGCAAAAGGTTATACCTCAAATCCCTTAGTCTAGGGCATATACAAATCACAGGAACAATGTCCTCCTTACCGGACTTACACAGGCGACACTGTTGCGAGGAGTGTGTTCTCTCCCAAGGGGGGAGGTGTGGCAGTATCGGGATTACCCCAAGGCGTAGTTTTAGAAACTTTTCTTTGACTGTTATTTTCATCCCGGTATTGAGGTATCGTTGTGTGCTGTATTTTACCATAATCACCCAGGGTTGTCCATCCATGCGCTCTGTTTGCTAAGTCCTTCTTGTCTTCAATCGCTGAGATAATACGTGCTGATTTTTTTGCTAATTTTTTGAAGGACTGGAGGTCTATAGCCGTTTCCCAAATGTCAGTCAAACCTAGAACTTCAATTGATTCAAATAAGTAGTCTCTAGGCAACGAATTATGATGCCGGAGTAACTCTTCCCATACGTTGGCATTTAGGGAGTCGGCCTCTGCATTGCGAATCTTGCTCCAACTGGCTACATACGCACTCCGCCTTTCTAATGTTTGTTTAAGGAGGCCGAATTCTAATCGAATCTGAGCAGGAGAGACATATTTAGGAAGATTAAAAATAGCCCTATAGGAGTTGGCTATGACTGTGTCCAGCAGTGCGGCATCCTTTCCGTGAAGAGATTCACTCCCGTATGTGAGCGTTGGTTGTAATTTTGCACGCAGGACTTTTAAGGAAGGGTTTGAGAGTGAGATCGGGGAGGTTGGCCTTTAATAATTTTAATGCCATATAAGTCATTGTGGCCTTCCCTCGGATGGAATGAAGTTGTGCCCTAGAAGTATTATTTGAGTCCAGTAGAACACCCAGATACTTGTATGTGGCTTCACGGTCAAGCTTTTCCCCATTCACGTGCCAGCAAGGATTTATTTTTTTCCTGTAATTTACCGTCATGACCTTTGACTTGTTTAAATTTATTTGAAGGGCATTCTTTGCTGAGAAGGCATAGGCTGCGTTCAAGAGGTGCTGAAGGCCTATTGGTGAGCGGCTTATCAGCACCGGGTCGTCCGCGTATAACAGATTTGAAAGGGTGATTTTCCCTAACTTGGGTGCATGGTTGCGGCATTTATCTAGTTCTGCGGGCAAATCCGCAAAAAAAAGTTTGAATAAGATGGGCACTACTAATCACCGCTGCTTTAGTCCTTTTGTCGTCCTTATCTGCTTCGAATGATGTGTACCTGCCCCAAGTTTAATTTTAATCCAGGAATGGAGTGGAGCAGTATTAGGACGTCTAGGAGACGTTTCGGAATACCCCAATGGTATAGTTTCTGCCAAAGTCTGCTGCGGTCCACTTGGTCGAAGGCAGCAGTATAGTCAATGAGCGTGAGGAATAAAGATGACTTGGTTGCTTTGGCTGCACCCATCAGGAGGGATAGTGCCATTGTTGGACCCGGCCCGTTGGGCAGGTTCACCCCTAGACTTTTTTGCTTTTTCCTAGCCTGTTTATGGAACCTGGTGTTGGTGATTTTAGGCCTCTGCGCACTTTTTCACTGTGGTACAGTGTAAAGTGCTTGAGCTCTCTGTGAATGAGTGGTGAGTGACCTGCCCTCCTATAGGAATGAATGGGGAATATGTATGCCCATGGTAGTTCCTGATGTGTGGGGAGTGCAGGGGCGAGTTTGGTATGTATGAACTCGTAAGAATGAATGCTGCAAAATGATGTATGCGGCATGACTGTGTCTAGTCTAAAAGTACTACTTTTGGAAGTAGGCATATTTGTGTAAGTTGGTGCTGGCGTGTGATTGGCTGGTGAGCCTGGCCCAGAGTGCCTGGGCCTGCTTGTGGATTGACTGTCTGGTTTGAGGATGACAGGGGCTAGAGAGCCCAGGAGGTTGTCTGAAGTCAGCCCATGGATGAAAGGCAGCATCTGCTGCCAGGGAAGTGGGAGGAGATGGCACCTGATAGTGAAGGGCTGTGTCTGCCTAACTACAAAGCTGGCTCCACCTCCCGCTGGGCTACTGACACCTCTGTCCCTGATACTGAAGGGACTTCCCTATAACCAGTTCTAGCTGGTTCTCACACTGCCTGCTTCAAAGGACTTCAAAGGACTTCAAAGGCTTTTCTGTGTATAAGAAGGGGCTGTGCCCCCTTCCAAAATGTTCTTGTTTCTGACTTGAATCTACCAGGGGCGGGTGCTGCCCAGCCCCTGGATGCCTGGAAGACTTCTGGGGGACCCCTCTGCCTTGCCTGGCCTGAGGGGGGGACTTTGCTGGACTTTGCTGGATGTCCTCCCCCTGGATACTGGAGGATTTTCCTGCTGGGGCACTCTGCCTGTTTTCTAGCGCTTGGGAGCGCTTTTTGCTTTAGATTAGCGTGTCTCTGCCCCACATTTTGCGTGGGGAATTGCAGGTGCCACCCTGCTTTTTGCCCGACATCGTTATATTGGTATTTATGGGTGCCACCCCATTTATTTTATTGACCTAGCGAGTGCCCACCTTGCTTATTTGCTATTTCGTTATTTTCCTCGAGGGAGCCCACTCCTCGGGAAACTCAGCCCCCGCCTGCCTGCCTAGCGAGGGCCGCCGCGCTGCCCGCGGTGACCCGGAAGTGACTGGCCGGCCGGCCAATCCGAATGCGGCCGGCCGGAAGTGCCCGCCCCCGCAGCCCGGGAAGAGAGGAGGAGTGTGGCCGGCTTCTGGGGCTCCTGTGTGCCGAGGGAGCCCCGAGTGAGGAGAGGAGCGGCAAGCGGAGACTTGCGGCGGGGCGCGAGGCACATTGTCGGTGCCTGCCCCCGCCGCGAGCGAAGAAGAGCCGCCGCCGCCTGGGAGCCCTGCAGCACGAGTGAAGGGAGAGCGGAGGGGGCGCGGGGCACATTGTCGGTGCCCGCCCCCGCCGCCGGTAAAGCTGGGCTCCTGTGTGTCCCGAGGAGCCCCGCGTGTGCAAGTGCTGCCGCCCAGGATCGGAGCCGACCGCGGATGCCAGGTGAGCAGAGCTCGGGTCCGAGGGTGCCTGGCAGATGCTGTGTCCGGGGCCATGTCCTTTTAATGCTGAGTCCACCGAGAAGGGCTCCAACAGTTGGGCAAATTCGGGGGGCGCCGGGACACATTGTCGGTGTCCGCCCCCCCCCCCCTCCAGGAGAGGGATATCGTGCTTGTTGCCTTAGAGTCCAGAGAGACTCCAACGATGGGCCAAGTTGCTTTTAGGGCCTGTTAGGCTCTGGGGGCATTGTAGCGATTTCAAGCCCCCCCCGGGAGGGGCTCCCACGACCCCCTATTCGCTGAATAGAGCCTGTTAGGCTCAGGGGGGACATCTTGCTGAGGAGCCAGAGGGCTCCAGAGAGAGCATTTGTTTTCGAGCCTGTGTGGCTCAGTTTGGCGCAATGTACTGCTAGGGCCAGTGAGAGTCCTGCCGCAGTTTTTATGTCCCAGCTGTCCAGCACTTTGTGGGCAGCTGCCACGTTTAGGCTTTTGGTACTTTTGAAACTGGCGCTGCATGGCAGCGCACCCTGACTTTGGACTCAGGGCATCTTTGCCCCACCAGGCCAGTTGGCCTAGGGACTGCCACAGGTAGTGGCTTATGTAGTGTTGGCGCAATGTGATTTCTATGCTTTTTAATAGTTATTGCTAATGTGAGTTTTTGCGCTATTGATTTATTATGCACCTCTGAATGTGTTATTGCATCATGTGTGTTTTCTTTCCCTTATTACTCCTCTGAATGTAGGTTTATTGCATCATGAGTAATGTATTCTTTCTAAGACCCCTAAATGCTGAGTGATACTTAGGTGGTTGTCTTTTATACTCCTCTGAATGTAGGTTTATTGCATCATGAGTAATGTATTCTTTCTTAGACCCCTAAAGGCTGAGTGATACTTAGGTGGTTGTCTTTTCTACTCCTCTGAATGTAGGTTTATTGCATCATGAGTAATGTATTCTTTCTTAGACCCCTAAATGCTGAGTGATACTTAGGTGGTTGTCTTTTCTACTCCTCTGAATGTAGGTTTATTGCATCATGAGTAATGTATTCTTTCCTAGACCCCTAAATGCTGTGTGATACTTAGGTGGTTCTTCTTTTTTTAGTACAGGTGGTCCTAGTAAGGTCCTGGTTCCTGTTACCAGTGGTTACTGGTTGTTATCTTTGATTATTATTTTTTATTCTACATTTTATCTAGAAGTGCTATATCTGAATATGACAGTGGCCCTTGTGGCCCTGTCTTGTGTACATAATCCCTGTGAATATTGCCCGTGCCAGTTGGCACAATGTATATGTGTGATTTTATCTGATGTGTTTTTACAATACAAAAGTTATTTTTATAATAACCTTGTGTAGAGTCTCTTTTGTGGTGTGCCTAGTATGTTGTTGCTGTTGTGCGCTGGTGCAAATGCTTTACACATTGCCTCCGAGTTTAGCCTTACTGCTTGAGCCAAGCTACCAAGGGGGTGAGCAGAGGTTATCTTGGCGTGTGACTTCCTTGCCCTGACTAGAATGGTGGTTTCTGCCTGGCTTTGGTGTCAGCCTTAGCCTACCAGAAATAGCCAGTTCTAACAGCCATGATGTTAGTTGTGGTCCCTTGGCCTTTGCAGAAACATGTTTGGTTAAGTGGGATGATGGCGTTTTCAGAGGCACATAACGATAATTCCTTCAAGATAAGTCGTGCAAAGTATTTTGCTTCTACTTCTAGCAAGGTAATGAGACGTTAACTGTTTGGATGACTCTTGCTCCCATGTTTATAGATCGGGCTGATGACTGACCCGTGCCAGGAATCAGAAAGAGACAAGGTCAGTCTTGTGTTGTTGAATACTAATGCCAGAGATGCACTCTAGAAATCTACATCTGATTTATACAGCATAGGTGGTATTCATTCGGCCCTGGTGCTCCGTTTGGTCTCCCCTTTGTTATTTTCCGTCTGATGTCTGCTGGGGCAATTTTCATTGGCCCTGGCTCGACATCCTTTGCAGGTCTTTCTTCTGTTTTTGGATTATCAGATTTTGGTGGGCGCATGCCCTCACACTCCCACATTTCATGCGTTTTTATGCCCGTATAATGATTACATTTCTCCTCTTTTTCAGGCCTTGTTTCAGGCCTTTTATGCGGGAAGACATTATTGCAGTATCTCCCGTGATGTCATCATTATTGAAGTGCGACAATAGATATTTTGTCCATATTTCCTCTGATATATGTGAATTTTGCCCTAAATGGTCAGGGTTCTGTCTTTTTTGTACCATTTGCCAGAACCTAGAGCTGTTTTTCTGCTTCCCTTCATAGAGAAGTTTTACCCAAAGATCTTCAATTATTTGCTTCTGGCTTTCCCATTTCATCCGTTTGAGCTGTTTTTTCGCTTCCCGCAGAACCACTTGCAGGCTATGGTTTACCTGGTCTTTTCGCATACGTCTCAGGGTTTGGTTTATTAATCGTTTCTGTGTTTTCATGTCCGGGCATGAATGTCTCCAAATTGAGGTCCCCTTCACTTGGCGAGAATTGTTAGGCACCGTACTTCTCATTTACTCCCTAATGGCGTTGATTAAATTTTGCCAGTGGAGCTGATAGAGTCAATATTTCTATGGTAAAACATTAGTGAGTGACATGGGGATCTGACCCCAGTCCTGACGAAGGGGCATGGCGCCCCGAAACATGTTGACTCACACAGGAGAGTAAGCCCATTAACTTGCTTTATCTCACCGCATCACTTTTTTAACAATACCAGCCAGTGTCTATTCAAAAGTTTTTTCTACCACTAGGCCAGGTATTTTTTAACATCACTTTATTTATTATCACTCCTGACCCTACTGACACTCACTCCTATTCACTCACATAGCACCCACAATAAAAAGGTGCTCCAGCGTAATCGCTTGTCGTAGCACTGCCCCGTCCCGCAGCGGGCGGGAAGACCCCAATGATGAAGCATGACACCAAGGGCCCTTTTTTTTTTTATATATATCCTCATTCGCGGGCATGGCTCCAATCTATCAAAACAAAACTGCCACAGAGCAGAAAAGCAGGCAGTGCCACGGTACTGTCTCAGCGTCAGCTGGCAGGGATAGCGTAGGGAGGATGGCGACCAAATCCCAACAGTAACTGCTGGCGAGCCAGAAATCTCTGACATGTGGGCTATTTTGTTGATCGATAGCGCCCGACCCACCGGGGCCCCAAAAGCACCGCTACATGCTGCAGCAGAACCAGAAGGTGAACCATGTCTGCGTAATCATTGGACCTGGGGGAAAAAAAAAACCCAGGTTTAACGTGACCAATCCAGCTGATACCAAAAGGCTCTCTTTTCCTGATTCCCTCCCCTTGCCAGATCGAGTTTCGAGATTTGGAGGATAGAGGAACACCATTCAAAAAAAGTAGGCGGCAAGGCATCCTTCCAATGTCTGCAAATTTCCCTGCGAGCCGCCAGAATGGAATAAAACACCAGGTTCGAGGCTGCGCTACGGGATTTCCCACTCAGGCCGAAGATGACAAGGCCCAGATCTATGGAGATGGGAAAATCCAATATCGAGGACAGTTTGTTGCTTATGGAGTCCCAGAAGGAGGTAATTTGCGGGCATTCGAAAAACATATGTATATCGGACGCTGCCTCCAAACCACATCTTGCACAAGAGACCGGACCTGTCAGGGAAAATTTAGACAGCCTCTGCGGGGAATAGTAGGCCCTATGCATTGTGAATAAATGGTTCCTTCGGAGCCAGGCGGGTTTGACCAAGTCCCACAACACCCTACATGAAGTTGTCCAGAGTTCTTCCACATCTTTTCCTGGCATCAACTCACCCCACAATAACATTGGAAGACAAAATTTGCCATCTACTTCCTCTAAGATCATGTTGTACCAAAGTGAGATCTCCTTCTTTACAGGGGGTTTATCTACCAGACGCGCCTCTAATTCACTTTCTCCCCCTATAGGCAAGCTGCTGTTCCGCGTTGACTGTATATGAAAGTGCCTGAGCCCAACTTGAGATTTGTAAATATTTAAATCTTGAAAATCTCGGCCCAACTTTGTTGACCAAGTAGTTCCATGGAAATAAAGATCCGTCGATAAACAAGTCGCCCCAAGATGCAATTCCAGCCTCTTTGAGTGGTAATACTAATGCATCTCCCGTCCAGGCTGGGGGCACAGGTAAATCCCATATTGTAGCTCTACTAGAGTGATAACCTAGTTTAATTGAGAGCCTCACTCTGTACCAGGTATTAGCCATCCCCTGTAGTACCTTCAGCTTTATTTTTTTTTTTTAATTTAGGGTCTCCAAATTTAAACAAAAAACTACCCTGCACAACTCCCTCGCAGCTCAGCAAGGTGGAAAACATAAGGCCCACGCGTGTCTCCGTAGGTGTTTTCAAAAGCATTTGTGCGTGTGATAACTGAAATGCCCACGCATAAGCCTGGAGATCAGGGCCCGCCAGCCCACCCTTCTCCCTACGTCGCCTTATCTTTTTCCAAGCAATTCTTGGATTCTTGTTATTCCAAATAAATGAGGAAATCTCGCTCTGCAGCTTTGAAATTATATTCGGGTCAAAAAACAACAGAATTGAATTAAATAAAAAGGAAACCTTTGGCAGTATAGACATTTTAACAAGGTTTACCTTCCCCAAGATGGTAAGCGGGAGATGCGCCCAAGCTTTCATCAGTTTTTGGCACTGCGCTGCTACTATAGCAAAGTTTGAAGGGGCAATCAATTTTATATCTTTAACTATATTTATCCCCAAGTACCGCAGGTTGACACTTGATGTTTCTCTGTGGATATTTAAGTCAACATTCCATGACATCGACTCAGTTTTGGAGGCATTCACCTCATATCCTGAAACCCTTCCGAATTCCAGGGCTAAGTCTATAGCCGCTGGGAATGCTGTATTAACGTCTGATGAAAAGATCATAATATCATCCGCATAAAGGGCTACTTTTTTAACCCATGCGCAATAAACAAAAGGTTTAATTAGGATGTCTTCTCTTAATTTCTGCGCAAACGGCTCAATATATAAATCAAATAACAGGGGAGACAGGGGGCAACCCTGTCTCGTACCCCTCGTTACCTGAAATGGCTCGGATAGACCCCCATTAATCAGTATTGAGGCAGACGGACTCCTATAGAGCAAATTTATTCTCCGCGGAACGTATCCCCCACGTTGAATATCGACAAGGCCTCCAACAGGTATAGCCAATTCACCCTGTTGAAGGCCTTGGTGGCGTCCAACGTAAGAACCGACAGAGGCATACCTTCCTTCGTCGCAATATCTATGGCGCCTACAAGATCATAAATAAGCTCATATAACTGCCTCCCCTTTACAAAGCCTTTTTGATTGGGATGCAATATATCCGGGGCTACCTGACCAAGCCTTCTAGCCAATATTGTAGCAAAATCTTGTAGTCGGCATTTAATATCGAAATTGGTCGATACGAGCCACAGTCGGCTGGGGGCTTTCCTGGCTTCAAGATAAGTGTTATGGAGGCGTTGTCCCAGGAGGCAGGAGGGACCTCACCTTCCCTCAATATCTGATTGAACAAAGTCGCCAGGACAGGAGAAACCTCTAATAGCAATTTTTTGTAAATTTCAGACGGTAAGCCGTCAGTTCCTGCAGCCTTGCCTCCCTTAGCTCCCCGTATGGCCTCCTCTACCTCTGTCTTGGTTATTTCCTTGTCTAGAAATTTACTCTGTTCAGCTGACAAAGATGGTAGAGGGATATCCTCCAGCCAACTCGTAATACCTTCAGATGTCACACTAAGGTCCTCCTGGTATATTGCCTGGAAGAAATCCTTAAAGGTTTCCCTAATGTCTGCATCTTTTGTAAGGGTACCTCTATCTGTTGTTACCGACTCAATAATATTTCGTGCCCGATCAGGTTTTGCTTTCCATGCCAGCAACCTGCCAGCCCTCTCCCCGTATTGAAAGTGAGATAATTTGCTGGCCTCCCATCTCTGTAAAATACGCTTATCAAGAACAGAAGACAATTTATTTTTCAAGTCTACCAAGTTTTCGTGTTTCAGGGATAAATCATAATTACCATCAACCCTGCAATCATCAATGTCTGTCTGAGCTGCTGTCATACTGGCTTCGATGGAGGACACCTCTTCCATATACTGCCTTCTTCTGTAAACAGTCCTATTTTTTATCAATCCTCTTAATGTGCACTTAAAAGCGTCCCAGACAACACCAAGTGGTGCTGAACCAGTATTAGTTATGAAGAAATTCCGTGCTTCAGATTGAATGAACTCTATGTCCTCCGAGGAGGTAAGGAAAGATCTATCAAAAGACCAGATCCTAATGGGAAGCTTAGCCCCTCACTCAAGTTCTAACATCATGGAAGAATGGTCAGAGAGATGTGAAGGAGCATAGCCTACATTCTTAACAGAGTCAACCAGGGCACGACTTACTAAGATAAAATCTATCTTCGACTGATGTCGATATTTGAGATTTTTAAATGAAAATCCCTGCCTCTGCCCTGCTCTTACCCTCCAAATATCAACATAGCCGTAATGGTTCATACACCCAAATAAGCAGTTTCTAGATTTTGAAAGAACCTGCTGTCTACTTGTTGGGGACTTATCCAGTAAAGGATTTAACATGATGTTAAAGTCTCCAGTTATTATAACTGGCTCTGGAAATTGTAGGAGATGTAAGAATAAAGATTCAAGTGCCGAGGGGTCATCACGATTGGCCCCGTAATTACCAACCAATGTTAAAGTTATGCCTCCCATCTCAACCGCTACAATGGCCCATCTCCCGCCAGTGTCCACCTTTCGCTGTATGATTTTCGGTGTGTGAGGGGTATTTTAACACGCATTGTGTATTCCATGAACACCAGGATATACACTAACTCTACGTGAGGTGGACTATGTTGATGATCTATACTTTCAGAAGAGGAGGATGCGCCCACCTTGGTGCTGTTAAGCACCACCTCCTCACTCCCCCTTCTGATATATTTTTTATGCCTTAGATATATACATTAGCAAAGCTGCATTGGACATGTTATTTTTTTTTAAGTTTGATTTTATTGAAATAGGAGAAAAGGGGAAAAAGGAAGGGGGGAAGGAAAGAAGAAACAGCAAAAGGGTATAATAATAATTACAACTTAAGGAAAATTCCAAAGTACAATAAACAAATATTACAATGAGCATGTAAAATATGAGCATATACAGTATAAAGAAGAGAAATAAATGTTCTGCATACAAATAATGTAATAACAATGAAATAAAAAGGCAAAGTAAATTCAAGGTGGTTTGCGGACCTCAACAGAATCTGGAGCTAAGGAGGGGCAAGCAGAAGCATTGGAAGAGAGATAAGATACCAAAGGGTGCCATAAAAGGTCCCGCTTGATAGCTAGTGAGATGGGAGAGACATAGTTTGTATCTAATTGGTGATGGAAACAGACTGCATTCCACCAGGCACGATAAGACACATTGGCAGCTTGTTTCCAGTTAGAGGTAATAGTGTGAAAAGCAATAGCAATTAAGAGATCCAGGAGTTGGTAGTGATCAGGGGACGGAGGAAGGTCAGGAGATAAGGAACCTAGAAAAATCAAGATTGGGGAAAAAGGGATTTGTAGATGAAAAATTTTCTGAATGTGAGCCCATACAGAAATCCAGAATTGAGAAATGTGTGGACATTCGAATAGCATGGGTTTGAGATCAGCTGAGGGAAAGGTGCACGACCAGCAGGTGGAAGGAGTATCAGGTGAGAAACGTGAGAGGGAGAGAGGAGTAAATAATGTTCTATTGTAAAGAAAATACAAAGTTTGGGTAGTGTTAGCAGCTCTAGAGGTCTTATGAAGTTTACACCAGATCTTATCCCAAAGAAGGGTGGACTAATCCTGAGAGAAATCGGATTCCCACGCAACTTCAAGTTTAGATTTTGCCCTACCTACTGAACAACGAAAAGAATTGTAAAGAGAAGAGGCGGAGGGAGAAGATTCCAGCAAGGAGGAGGTGGTCTGATGATCAGCGGGTATATTACAAAAGTAAGGTAGGGACTGAAGAAAGGAGATGAGAACAGGTAAAAGCGAATCATATTGAGAGCGAGTGCTGGAAGGTAAGTGAAAAGAGGACTGTAAGGCTGAGAAAGATAAAGGAACACCATGAGAAAGTAATTGAGAGATCCAACATAAACCGCGTGAGTGCCAGACCTTCCAATAAATCGTACGATTACGAATTTGAAGACGAGAATTGAACCAAATAGGCTGGTCATGAAAAGATTTAGAGGAAGGGAAAGATGAAGACAGGAAGGGAAGGAAAAGAGTGCGGCAATGCGAGATAAATGGAGTGCGGAGGCGAGCCGGGCAAGAGGTGAAAGATAGAACTTCACGAAAAGTGAAGGGAGAGATGAAAGAAGATTCCATGGACAACCATACTGGAGGATAAAAGGGGGGATCATCCGAGAGCCACCGAGTAGTTTGTTTCATAGAAAAAGCTCGATGGTACTGCCTAAAATCTGGAAAACGGACACCGGAGTGAGCTTTATCTTGTCGAAGAGTCGCAAGGGCGATTCTGGAGCATTTACCGCGCCATAGGAATTTCAAAAGCAGAGAATCAATTTTTTTGAAGTAAGAAATGGGAATACGTATCGGGAGCATGGAAAGGGTGTAGAGAAGAAGGGGAGAAAGCATCATCTTGATAGAATTAAGGCGTCCCCACCAAGACAAGAAGAGAGGGTGCCAACGAGTGATATTAGTGTCCAACTTTTTAGTGAGATAAGTAAAATTAAGCTTAAGAGTGTCCGAGAGAGTAGGAGCGAATAGGACCCCCAAATACTTAATTCTGGAAGGATGCCACGAGAAACCAGATTAGGCGAAATGATGATGAAGGCAGAGAGAATTTAGAGGAAGAACCTCACATTTGTCAACATTCAATCGATAGCCCGATACCGCTGAAAATGAGGAAACTTGTTGTAGAAAGGAAGGTAGAGAGGATGCAGGGTCAGAGCAATAAAAAAGGATGTCGTCCGCATAAAAAGATAGTTTAACCTGCTGGGAGCCAAAATGGAATCCGGAAATCGTATCATCCTGACGGATTTTAGTGAGAAAAGGTTCTAGAGCCATAACGAAAAGAAGAGGAGAAAGAGGACAGCCTTGACGTACATCTCTATGCAGAGAGAAATAATCGGAGGTCATACCGTTAACAAAAATGGAAGCTTGAGGATTAGAATAAAGCAAGGAAATGAGGGAAATACATTTTGGAGAGATGCCAAACCAGTGAAGAGCTCGAAACATAAAATCCCAACCAATCCTAGCAAAAGCTTTTTCTGCGTCTAAGGATATAGCCGCAAAGGGAAGATTCAAACGGGAAGATTTGCTGATAATGTTAAGGAAGACACGCGCATTGTCCGAAGAGAGTCGACCTTTCACGAACGCAGATTTCTCCGGGCCAAGTAGGTCAGGGAGAAGGGGATTCATTCGGAGAGCGAGAATCTTAGCTAGTATTTTGTAATCCGTGTTAACGAGAGAAATTGGGCGATAATTTTTGCAAAGAGAGTGATCTTTATCGTCTTTGGGAATCAGGCAAATCAAAGCCTGCTGAAAAGAACCGCTCGAAGCAGAAGCTGAAATAAAGGATTGGAAGAGAAGGAGGAGTTTAGGAAGAAGGAGAGAAGCAAAGTGGGAATAAAACTCGACAGTGAAGCCGTCGGGCCCGGGGGCTTTACCATGGCGCAGTTTAGAGACCGCAAGAGAAACCTCCGAAAGGGAGATATCAAGATCCAATGAAGCGAGATTAACATGGGAAGTAGGAGGGGAGGGTAATGCGTGCAAGTAAGAATCAAGGTCAGAGGGTGAGGGAACGGATTTAGGAGTGTATAAGGCATCATAAAAGTTGACAAATTCAGAGAGAATTTCCTTATCCTTAAAACAAGAGGCACCTGAAGAAGTACGAATGGATTCAATTTTCGTACGCTCCTTCCGGATTTTCAAATAGTTGGCAAGGAGCTTCCCCATCTTATTTTTACCACCGTAATATCTGGAATTACATTTTAATAACATGTTAGAGGCTGCTTCGGTCGTGAATTTGTTGAAGGAGATCTTCGCTTCGATAAGACGTTTAAGGGAGAAGTCGGAAGAGGAGGAGAAATATTCAAGCTCTAGGCGTTTAATATCTGCCAGGATTTGAGCAGATTTAGCTTCTTGAAGTTTCTTTCGTTTCGCAACGAAGTTGATAATAAAACCTCTAGAGGCTGCTTTAAAGGAATCCCAAACCATGACGAAAGATGCATCAGGAGTATGATTAAGAAGGAAAAACTTGTTAGCAAAGGTAGAGAATTCGGAGCAGAATTTGGGGTCCTGAAGCAGGGTGTTATTAAATCTCCATCGGGCCGAGGGTGGAGAAAAGGGGAGGAGGTCTAAATCCACAAAGACAGGGGCATGGTCAGAAAGAAGGATTGAGCCTATTTCAGAACGGATGGCATGTTGAGCTAGGGACTTGCTGAGGAAAATGTGATCAATGCGGGATTGGGACTGGTGCGGGGGGGAGAAGAAACTGTATTCCCTGAGATCTGGGTTGCATAATCTCCATATATCCACTAGGGCGTTGTGTTGGGAAGTTTTGACAAATTGAGAGTGCATTTTCGAGGGAGTAAATCTGGTCTTAGAGTGTCGGTCCTGGAAGGGGTCCATAATTTGATTGCAATCCCCACCAAATAGAATATAGTCCCCAGAAAGGGAAACAAGCTTGCCCGAGGTAGAGGGCCAAAAAGATTTATCAATTCCCGTAGGGGCATACACATTGAAAAACGTGAGTGGAATGTTATCAATTAAAAGGTTAACAATGACCCAACGACCATTAATATCACATTCATGCGAAATAGAGGTAACATTCAACTTTTTGTGAAGTAAAATCACAACACCATTCTTTTTATCAGCAGTAGGAGAGCAGAAAACATGGCCCACCCAACAACGTTTCAACTTGAGAGCCTCCTCCTCGGATAAATGAGATTCCTGGAGAAAGGCAACATCTGTATGCAATCTAGCAAAATGCGAAAGAACCCTTTGCCTTTTGATGGGATTGTTTAATCCCTTAACATTCCAAGTTGTAACTCGGAATAAAACAGTATAAAAAGATTGATAATAAACACATGCTTAACAAATGCAATGAACAAGAAAAAATTGTAAAAATTAGAAAAGAGAGAAAAATGAGACTAGTCGAATGCAAATAATAATCACATGTGGATTGAAGAGAAAAAATTGAGAAGAAGAAATAAGATAGTAGAACAGTAGAACAGAGAGGAAAGAAGAGTGTAGAAGAGAGGGGGGAAAAGGAAGATGAAGACAAAAAAGCAGAAATGGTAAGAAAAGTCAGAAGGAAAAAGGGAGGAGAGAGAACAGAGACAAGAACGATCAAGAAGACAGTACACGTCCAAAACGGACGACTGAAAAACATACTTACGAAAACGAAAACACCAGAACAGGAATGGGGGTGGCGGAAGCGGGAGACGGCGACAATGACAGTCGGGGTCGACACCAATCCTCCAAGATACGAGACAAAAAATGGGCAGCATATAAGGATTATAGGGCATGGTAGGATGGAGAGGGAGAAGACATATCTGAAAAAATGAAAAAGAACAAATTAGAAGAGGTGTGGAAAGCTGAAAGGGTCAAGAAATTAAATATGGAACAAAAATTAGAACAGGATGAAAGATTAAATAACATCCATTATGGTAAAACATCAGGTAGGGATAGCAACCAGGGAAGGAAACATTAGGAGAGAATACAACACAACTATCAGAGGGAGTGAACAATCAGGAGAACGGAAAACCATGAGGAAAGGGAAACGCAAGACAGTAACAAACGCTAAATAAGAGAAGCGTCAAGGCTGCATCATGGAAGGATCAAAATGAATAAAAAGCCAATCAACCAGGTCTAGAAGTGTCCATAACATCCGTCACGTGTTGTTGAAGAAAGGCGCGCAGAGCTGCAGGATCCTCATAAGTGATTGTCTTGTCCTTGTATGTAACCTTGAAAAGAAACGGGTGTAAGAGACCATATCTGGCGCCAAGAGCTCGGAGTTGAGGTCTCATGTCCAAAAATCTCTTTCTCCGATCTGCAGTAGCCTTGGAGACATCCTGAGAGATGTATAGACGATGTCCTTCCCACATAATTTGTTTTTTGAGCTTAGCGGCTGAAAGGACCTGCAAGAGGTCAGTGAACTGTAAGAACAGCATGATGACGCCCCTTGGCTTTGAGGTAGTCTTAGGGCCGAGGCGATGAGCGCGTTGGATATTAATGGAAGACAAGGACGGAGCATCCAGAATCTTGGCCAAGAAGGATTGGAAAAAGAGAGTGGGGTTGGTTCCCTCTGTGAGTTCTGGAAGTCTGTATAAGCGAAGGTTGTTTCTGCGGTGTCTATTTTCCAAATCCTCAGTTAGACATTTAAGTTGTAGGATCTCCGATTCTATTGAAGGGATGCGCAAACAGGTGGAATGCAATGAGTCTGACGATAACTCCAAAGAAGAAACTCGGGAGTCTAGTGAGGTCCATTTCTCCTGCATGGCTTGCATGTTGCTTGTGGTGGCCTCCATAAAGGGTTTGAAAGCACGTAGCTCCTCCAAGATGAGCTCCATAGCAGAGGCAGCAGAAGCAGCAGAAGAGGCACTCCCAGGAGATGGTGGGTCCTTCTTCAGGCGTTTGGATGAGGTTGAAACAGAGGGAGTAGGCAGTTTGCCTCCAGAATGACTCTTAGGAATGGCCCCCTGCTGAGAATCGGATTTAGCCGGCATACTTTCTTCCATATCTTGTGTAGGAGTATCAGAGTCAGAACTAAGAGGCAGCTTTGATATCGTGGCTATCTTCAAATTGCGCAATTTCCCCATGTATATTAGGGAAGCAAGTAAAAAGAGTGAAAAAGTCAATAGAGCATGAGGACCTCTTATAATGTAGTAAATAGCGTAATAAAAACAGCAAATGCAGTTAGAAGAGGGAACTTCACCTTAAATCAACATAGCGACAGCGGTTGAGTTGCAAAATAGAGTAAATTTGCGACAAGCATGAGATGAGAAATGATGCTCCAGAAGGATTTAAGCGCAGAAAACACTGGAAGAACATAAGGAGGCACGTCCCACATCCATACAAGAACACAGAGGTGGAGGAGCAAAGAGGGACGCAAAAAGGGATGCGTCATACGTTGCTGAAGCGCTGCTAGGAAATAGAAATATCCTGGGAAAGTCAGGCAATCTCAAAAGCGCATGAAGAAAGAGTTCTTAATGGGTGAGTTGGCGAAGAAACACCCGTAGGTCATATTGAAGGTCCGGGGAATAGCAGGTCATGAGGAAAATCACAAGAGCCTCAAAATGGCGCCCATAACTGTAAAAGCGAGCTGCAGGAAGTGAAACATGCAGGGAAAAAGATGAGAGTCTCTTTGTAATGCTCACCAGTAAAATTCAGGATGAGTAGAGCCCACCAGAGGGCGAAGAAGTAGAGCAGGAGCTTGTAGGAGCCTCCAGGTGGCAGTCGCTCGGTATTGCGGCTGTGAGACAAAATGGCGGCCGTTGGTCACTGAAGACGGGACTCCATGGTAGAACACCTCCAAAAGCGGCCGAAACCGGGAAAGAATGAGGGCGCTAGGCTCTCCTCACGTTCCGGTGCAAGAGCCGAGGTGCATGTCCGCTGGAAATGCGGAGTGTCTGCCAGAAAGCGGTGAGGTGCGGAGGACGGTGACGGAGCCTCCGGGTCACGCCACCATCTTAGCCGGCGTCCAGACCACGCCCCCCGCATTGGACATGTTATCATTTTAATTTTTCACATAAGAAGTACATAATATATAATGGTGGCTATATAATACCACAAGAGTCAGACCAGTACTTGCCTGATTGTTACAATCTGACTTTCCAGTTGAGCAGCTTTGACAGCTCTACAGTGCCATTAAAGTTCATTCAGAATCAAAACATCACCTGTCTGTTATCCAACACACACACAGGGAAATCCTGTTAATGTCACACAGCCCAAAGTTGTTAGGGTATTTCCGCATTTCTTAATCACAGAGTCAATCTAATATTATCAGCTGTGCGATAAAAAGCGAGCATCACTCTGAGAAAATCCCTCTTTTTGCTACATTCCCCCATTTAATTTCCCTACACATCATTTATTTAATCTGAGAAATTGATTTGACATTTTCCAGGGTGTAGGTATGTAGCTACACGTGAGGCATGAAGATCTGTCCAAAGAGCAAAAAGTTGTAGGCAAGTAAAGAAATAAATAGATTTCCCATTTTAGCTCCTGTGGGACAGTTTGCGCTCACCTACCGCCCAAACTACTGAACAGATTACATCATACTTGCATAAAAGTAGAACATGACTTAGAAAGCATTGTTATTTTTTCATTGGTATAACTTCATTCAGTTGAGATATTAGCATTTTAGAAAAGGTTTGGAGCGGGCTTTAAAAGATTGGCACTCGTCCATATTGGTACGCTTGCGAATCAATCTTGTCAAGCACATATTCCTATTTTAAAACAATACAATTGGCTGAATTATGTTTTTTTTCTTTTGGCCTTCTTGCAATCCATGAATCAATGTGAAAAAGAATGCACAACCATGGGCAACCAATCTCGAAGTTGGCTGACCCCAGGGCAGTGGTTAGGGGTACCCAAACGCGCAGGGCAATTCAAAAGTAACCCTAAAAAAAGCACCAATTTCTGGAGCGTGAGTCACAACAGACATTTGGTGGCATTTTGTGTCTGACTCATGTTTCAGGCAGGAAAATAAAAGGCAAGGAAAAGCAACACTAAAATAAGTGTCTGGATGTTCCTGATAGTCTGTAGGTAAGGGCCCAATCTCTGCTGTGCATGACCAAATGCCGTGCTCGGTGTAAGTTAAGCAGCCCCGGCATGGTGAGTGCATCCCCGAACCTGTATTGTGCATGAATGTGTGCACAGCATGGGATGGATATTTACAGTGGGTTGGCCATAGGGCCTGGGAGTAGGCGAGGTACTGATGCCAAACCATACTGTAGACAGCCAGTGGCTGTCCACAGGAGGGGTTGAAAATAAAATAAATCAGCGAAAAATGTAATGTATTGAAACATTGGACAATCACCCTTTGTTGTGGGGGTTGTGGTGGGAGTATGCCCTGCTTGATCGCTTCTGTGCACCAGCAAACTCCCCAAAAAGGTAGCCTGGCGCTCTCCTTTCTGATGCCTCATTAATATGTGTCCAATATAATCAGTAATTTAACTACCATATCGGATGCACCTGGCAGGGATTTCCTTTCCTCTCCTGGGCCATGGAACAGGGCTATGAAAGGAGCAAAGGACAGCTTTACTGCCAACAGCTTCTCCGAAGCCATCTCTACCAGCTCGATCCACTTTTTTTCGGATACGGGGTGGCAAGCACAGTGGAAGAGAGGGTCTGGTTCCTGACTGAGGTACAGACAGATGTATGTCAAATCGTATTGTTCAAAAACTTTGTAATAGCAACAAGTCTGTCAGTCAATCAAAAGCACATGTTTATTTAGACCTTAAGCGAGATCCTTAAAACACAACTCCACAACACATATATATGACAATGGAGTCAATGTCTAAAATTGAGCAACACTCACAATGGAACCGATTTATAATCGAAATTCATTTATCTTCACTTAGCAGGCATCCCTGCACCTTTGATATCAGAAATTGGTTTATCCCACATCTCAATCTCAGGAGACTTCCTCCCATCTGTACATGTGGGAGTTTCTCCAGATAGGGAAAGGTCTCATCTCTCGACCATGAGTTCATCAGGTGGGAGACACATTTCTTATTCCTTAGGTGAATAAAATCTTCCTGTCTGGAAACTTCTATTGTTACTATTGTGAGATCAGCCTTACTGACCCCCTCCCCCCCCCCCTTCAATCCCGTCTTTTGTATTTATTTTCAGTCATAGTCAATTTTTATTGTACGGGAATTAGAACCTTTACAGACTAACAAGCATGTAAACATATAAGATAAACCAAGCTAAAGACCATGTGATGGGAACAAACCATATTTTACACAAAATAGATGAGTGAACAGTGCATGTAAACGGAACGAACATTTGAGCATACCACGTTTAAAAACAATGTGCAAAATACGCAGGTCACAAATTTATCTTGCTCACAGACTAACCCGATACAGGCTAAGATGCGCCAGTGCATACCGTGGTGACAGTAAATGAAATATTGTAAAAGCACTAAGATGTATGTGCCCAGTCCCAGAGAGTGGAGTTGCAGATCTGATAATTTAAAACAATGTGCAAAAAACGCAGTTATATAATAAGCAGCATGTATAGACACCAAAGTGCATTGTGTAGAATGTGCGATCCATAGCTGAACCCGGCCCGTTTGCGGCGAGCTGTGTTACCCGCGATATAATTGATCTTAGAGCTGTAGCGTGAAAGGCATAGCACTCTTTTATCAGGTTCAGCTCGGCTCGATGTTAATAAAGCAGTGGTGAGTGGCACAAGTAAACAATGTGGGGCGGAAAAAAATACAACATTTAAGGGCATATTGCCACAGTCCTGGTGGAACTGAAATTGTCTACTTTGGTCACAGCCATCCGAAGAAGCATAACAGTATTAAAATTCGATAATGAGTTAGAACGGTTCAGGTTAGCAATGCGAACTGCTAACTGGATGAAATTGGCATGGAGAAAAATGTTCCTTTGTTGCAGCAATTGAGGGTAGACACATAAGGTGTGGATAAGGTATTCGCTTCCTTGTCCGCAGAGACGGCAGTTTTTGTCATAAAGTGCGAGGCAGCGCCAGACCGGAAGTTGAGCACGGATATTCCTGTCGCCCACTCTTAATGCCGAATGCTGTGCCTTAATCCATAAAGGTTAAGTACAGGTAATGTACTTCTGCAGCTTTTTGGAAGAATACGAGGTAATAACTGACCATGCATGAGAGTGCTCACTTAAGATTGAAATATCCTCCAGTGTTGATTTTTTTTTGCCATGGATGTTGTTATTTTCTGAAAGACCTGTTGAGAGAAATGTTTAATCCATGCCCCAATCAATAAAAATTCAGGCAGTTTGTCATCAAGAGGTTGTCTTTATGACAATGCTGAGTTAGCACCCTTCAATTCGCACCAGATTAGGCAGTGCATTGAAGCTGGCTGTGCAGATCTGAGCCTGTGACAAAAATTGAAGAAACAATAGCCTCTGGCCAAATACCGTTTTGTGATCTTGTACTTGAGTTTCACTTGCACCAGTGACACTCTATGTGGGAGGCAGAGAGTTGATTTAAAAATTCTGGTAATAAGTTTTTCTACTGTCCCAACTTTCCTACCCAGGGTAATTTCACTCATGTATGTTAGTCTGGGGGTGACTTTTGCTTTCATCACCTTGAGAAGGGGGTCCAGGCATGGTCCACATAGCATAACAACGATTATATCTAGGAGTCAAAGAAAAAAAAGAAACTCACTGTGAAAGACGAAGTCTCAACGTGGAAAGACAATAAGTAGATTAATTAAAAGTGGAGAACCAGGTGTGCAACCAAGTGTGACAAGAATATAAATGTGAATGCTGAAACATGTCGACAGTCATTGCTCACAGATATTATGTTAAATCTGTTTTTGCACGTTAATTTTAGATTTGGAAAACTGAGAGACAATATTAAAGTTTAACATCTACTCAGTATTATCCAATTTTAATTTTTTCACACACACTTCCTTTTTTGCACTGCTCATTCAGTCGCCACTTATATTTAAAACACCATCTATAAAATCTAGTACTAAATTACATCACGCCAAAGGTTCTTACACAGCCTACTTACAACAGTAGGCTGTGTTCCTTTGTCTCCTGGGCAAGGAGAACCCAAATGATGTCAAAAGGGGCGGTACAGAGCGGCTACTGATGGGAAAATTTACTCATGCCCTCGAGCTTTAGCTCAGATTTATATTCTTGTCACACTTGGTTGCACACCTGGTTCTCCACTTTTAGTTAATCTACTTATTGTCTTTCCGTGTTGAGGCTTTGTCTTTCACAGTGAGTTTCTTTTTTTTCTTTGACTCTTAGATATAATAGTTGTTATGGTATTTATGTTGGGGTACATATCTAGCTTGGGTCGTTAAACTTGCCTTTGGACCCTGTTTTTAAATTGAGGTTTTGACATGGTCCACATAGCTTCAGGGCAACAGCTGAGCAAGCAAACATTATTCTACAGCCTTTGTTGTATATAGAGCGTAGGTGAAATAATCCGTTACTATATAGAATGATGCCCAGATATTTAAAATCCTTGTTATGATGGAGCCAAACGCCATCAAGCAGCCACCTTCTATCATGGGTTGGTTTTTGGCTGAATGTTAGACTCATGGTCTTCGTTCAGCCTGTTCTTAACAGTGTAGGGTGGAATGTTGCCATTTAAGGCCGATCTTTATCTGACTAGAGGAGCTCAAGATCATCTGCTTATAGCAAGTGTGTCATGCGTTGGCCTCCAGGTTTGCAAAGGTGGCAGTTTGATGCATCAAGGTGCTCTAACTTGTCAACTATGTGGAAATTAAAAAACAAGGAAGCAAGCACACAGCCTTGATTCAGCCCAGAATGTGTAGGGGTCTTCCTTGGATTACAAGAGCAGTCACTTAATGTGATCCACACCCAGTTGTTGATATACAGCTGTTTAATTGCTCCCGACAAGGCCACAGGCAAACCCCAGTCCTCCAATTTGCGCCAAAGAGGGATCTTTATATGCTATCAAAAGCAGCTTTGAAGTCCACAAAGCAGGAATAAATCATCCTTTTATTTCTGATTGCGTTGTCACAAATGAGGGCCAGAGACATCAGATTAGAGGTATTGACGCCTTTATCTTTATAGCCTCATTGCTTACTTGGTATGATCTGTTGTTCATGAACCCAGGCTCTGAGATTGATATTATTATCGATTAGGGCAATGAATCGGTATTTGTGGAGGTCTAATTTCATGCCTGCTTGACAGCTTAACTGCGGAGCGAATTCCGCCACGGTGCGGTGGTTTGAAAGAGTGGGCAGGGCCGCGCTGGCCAACGGACATGCGCAGCACTACTGAGGTAGTGCTGCGACGACCGTTGGCAGACCCACGCAGCGAAGGGGTTAAAATACTGGTTGAATGATAGATCCTCTTCAGGAATCTGGAATGGTCTTAGTTGCCAGACTGTGTTTAATAGTGGTGTTAACACCTTAGTCAAAGAAACAGGGCTGGATGAAACAAAGAAGTGGGAAGCCCATTGAAGCCTGGGGCTCCATATTTCCGCAGCCTTGCCAGCTTTAATGCATTTCATTCCTCTAAGTTGCTAAATAAGGATAGTTGGAGAGCCGTGTTTAGGGGGTCCAGTGTAGTTTCTTTTATAGCCTTCGGAGAGGAAAATGAATCACTTGGCAAACTTTAGGGCATAGATGAATATTTGACATGCGATTAAAAGTGAGCCGACAGAAATAATAACCCACACAGTTTCAGTAATGTTCGCATTGGTGCCCCTCCTACTTCCTATTTCTCATTGTGTTATTTTCCTTACTTGCAGCTAACAGTAGTATCCAAAAGTTCAAATTTTTTCCTTTTTTAGCACACCGGATTGCTTTCCCTGAAGAGGGATCTTGATTTAGTTAAACTGAGTTTCGCAGCTAATGAAGGTGTTCATCTACCCCTACCTAGATGACTGGCTGATCAAGGAGTCCAGGTGTTAAAGATTGCAGGGACTTGTTAGCTTGAGCTGAAAGCCATTTCGTATTTGGCAACTATTTTAGTTAGCCATGTGCTTGTCATGTGTTGTTTCCCTCTTCAGAGCCTTGCACATGCTCAGAAGGGCCTAGCTAGTAGAATGCACCTGCTCCTCTTATATAACTGTCAGGCTATTTTTGCTGATGTATGGAGAAGTAACTCTCCTCCCACTTTGTTGAGCAAGCTGAACTTGCATGCCCATATTAGGCATTTTGCATGCTTACATGTGCCAGGACCTCCCCTTGGTCTTATGCTGACTATGTAACCTTAAGCATATATAAGGCCCCAGTTTTCTGTACGCCTTGGACTGCCTCCTACAGGTGCTAAGGGTTCTGTGTGACGTAGTCACCCTCATCAGAGGTTAATGAATATGTATTTTATATTTCAGCTTCTGTGCCAATTTCTTCTATGTTAGTGTAAAAGGACCAAGGTGAATCAGTGAGACCCCTGAGAAGGTTTCTATGTTCTTCAAATGGCGCCCAACATGGGGCTCATCAGAGAAGTGGCTATCTAAGGGAGTGATCTTGACAAGAGACAGGAATCTACTGAGGAGGAAAGGACATGATTCTACTAAGGAGGTACTCTGTGCATGGAGATTCTGGGGATTCCCTGTCTCTGCAACCCAATAGATTTCTGGTCTTCCTGATTTTGATCCTCCATATAATGTTTACCACTCCTGACTGAGAACCTTTTTGGCGTGAGTATTCTAAAAAAAAAGACTTCAGAACTTGGCAGTTAGAATCTGGACACCAAGTGATTGGTAAGCGTTGTTTTGATGCAACAATTGCTGTTGGTTTTTGATGCCAGGGATTGGTGAGGTAGTTTAGTAATGCTTACTGTAGTTTTGGAATTTTGGAATTTGTGTTGGCCTAGTTGGATTTGTATGGGATTGACATATGAATTGCAATTTGTGTAGGCAGGTAACAAGGAGAATTTTCTCTGTTTGGAATTCATTTGAACGGCACAACGTACCAGAGTACCTTAAGTGCCACTTTGGTTATAATATCTGCATATGTTGCAATATTTTTGGCATGCCTGTGTCAAGCGCACATCGAAGAATGTTTTGCTTTTTGGACGTACCATAGTGAGATGTGAGGTGAATTAGCTGTATAAAAAACATATTGCTTCCTTGGTGATTCTGTATCCCCATGGAATTCAAATATGAACATAAAAGAAACAAGGATCCTAATCTGCGCACTTTTAAAAATGGAGATATGCAGAGCGATTTTTTTGGTGTTCTGTAAGACAAAGCTAGTGAGTTGAGTGTATTTTGGCTGTTGGGCTGTTTTTTGCAGTCTTTTGGAATACTATTGAGAAGCTCTTCTTGTAAATATGACTTACAACTAGTATTTACAAATGGTTTGGTTTAAGTACAGTCTGTGGGCTGTCCTTTGTTTCTGTCCTAAGTGTTGATCTGTGGGTTAAATGTTTGTTTAAATGTCTGTGGTTCGTGGCTTTCCCATTAGTGATACTTCTATGAGTAAATAGCGATTGCGCTCCTTGTGAAATAATGGCTAGCCTTAAGCACGCTGTATTATGTGTTCTGAGTGTATGACCCCTTCTGTACATGTCTGGAATGAGCTCAATGTGTGTGTCTGTGGTTTTTTTTTGCTGTCATCAATCTGTTATGCAAAATGTCATTTAAAAAATATTAAATAAAAATTAAATAAAAATCCAGAAATGAACCATATGATATACGAAATACCTGCATGTTACTATTAAATTGATAGAGTAAGCCACTGTGCACATGCACAAACTGCTAATGCTTAAAAGATAAAATTAGAATTCACATTTAATAGGAATAAAATAGGCCTCAAAAACGAAATTGTGTGTTTTGCCATAAATAAACAATCATAAAATGTTACAACATTTTCCTTAGATACATTGTGTTAGATATAAACAGGCAAACACAACATCTGAGTAAATTGGATGTTGCTGAACTAAACACATATTATAGAACATGCATTGAAATGCCTTAGTTTAAAATAGACTGCCACCATGCTTACATTTCAACACTAAAAACAGCTTTCCACCAGCTGTGTTTTAACTGCCGCTGAGAAACAACTGTTGTTTTGATTGTAGGCCATGGAGAGGAAGGGCTGTTGACTCCGCTAAGTGGAAACAAGGTGTAAAATCCGGCATTTCAGACTGTTGTTTAAAAAAGTTACAAAAATCAGGTTCATTATTTTGGATAACAGGAAAACATTTAAAGTAGGGATTTCCTTTCTTAATGCCTTTTTACATAAGCACATTTGTGGTTCTGTTGTTAAATAATAATTGTCCTTTTAAAAAGTGGCGCAAACCTTTTCATGTTTCAAGTTAGGCTTCTGTGCTTAGGCCTATGAATGAACGTGTCTAAATATGATAGGCAAGAGATGCAGCTTGCTTTTCATTTGTGGAATTATCAAAATGATTGATTTTATTGAAAAAATAAGTGCTTTTAAATTTGTTTTTTAATATTTATAAAGCTTAATGCTCACACTGTGACCTCCTAGCATCAGAATTAAATTTAAATTGTGTTGTACTGCATAATGAGGAAATTTGCATATGAAATATCACTCTGCACAGGTGTAAAAAACTCATTTTCATAAGGGTATATATGATGTATTTCTGATGCCCAATCTCTGGAATGTGTAGAGAACATCCTGAGGATGACTGTTATGCAAAAAAGGATATTCATTTTTAAGTACCCCAAATGTCAAAGTCGAAATTTGGTAAAATTCACTAATTTGAAAACAAATTCTGCCATTCAGAGCAGCTTTTAAACTGCCTTGGGCTTCAGTAAATGCACACATTTAGGTATAATACAAACAGCTGATTTCTATATTGTTAGACAAGTATACTGCACACTGCTTATAATTGAAAATATGTATAAAAACCAACAGAAGTAATTCTCTTAACTCTAAACAGACAAACAGGGGAATGGGTCAGCTTTCTGTCTTCAGGGTGACTTTGAATTGGGAAAGGCATGGAAACCTTTTGCACACAGAATAGGACAGCTGGGAAGGGTTAAATGTCAGTTCTAAATTTAGAGGCCTAGCACGACTCCCAGAGCAAAGTTTGCATTGACATTTTGACCTCTGAAACCTTTTGAAAGACGACAGGGGAAAGAAGGAGAAGTTTTACTTTTTTGGCAAAAGCAAGCACTTTATGTACCCATATGATAGAAAACGATATAATGGTATGGTATGGAGAAGTGTTGCTCGATGGTTAGAGCGGCAGACCCTGATACAGAGGTCTGGCCCGGGACCACGTTTTAATTCCCGCCTCGGCGGGTCTTGGGCGCAATTTCCTTGGACCTGATCATTCTCGCCTCGGTGCCTATTCTAATCATGGGTCCCACTCTGCAACTCAGGGCAATAGCTTGCTTAATCTCCACAACGGCCCCAACAACGCTGGGAGGCCTGGCTTCACCTTGCAGGTGCCCAGGAGAGGACATTTCACAGGGAAATGCCGGGAAGGGTTCCACAGCGGTATGCATTACAGCGCCAGGACACCCCAGTTGGGGTATTAGTGCGCTTTACAAGTACAAATTACATTACATTACATTTTACATTACATAACATTACATATATGTGAACTTTAATTAACAGAAAGATTTGCCATATATATACAGTACTAATGCTTTTAGTCTGAGGATTACTGTACAAAAGCTGAGGCAATGAAATTTAGTTTGACTTCATGTGCCCTCATGTTACACTTGTACATTTGTTAAAGGGTTTGGGGGTTGGGTATTCATATTCTTTACCTCCTCAAATGTACTATGTACCTCCTATAACTTTGTTTATGCCCAGTTGCTACAAATAGGGGTTGATAGTGTTGACAGACGTGAAAGATGTTTCAGGTTTCCTACTGTCAAAATGGGGGAAGGAGGCTGGCTCCTCTACAAATTATGGGAAGGTAAAATGTATGTTACTCTCTCTTTTTCTTAATTGTTTTTTAGCATGTCTAAGCTGTCTGTGAAATAGCAATGAGACATTTAATTGGCTATTCAGTAATACTGTTTTAAACATTGTTAGCATTAATAAAATGAAGAAGCATATGTGTTATGTTACTGTTTATCCAGTTTGATGAAATTATGACAGGATGAATAGTCTGGATTGTTGTTCCCTTATTTTGACCTTTAAGGGGAACTAGATGTGGGTTGTTTTGTTCTAAAATCTTAGGTGATAACACCATTATTGTATGTTATTCTCATGCTAAATAGTTTTGCAAGGGCATTGCTAGCTTGTATTAGCTAGTCTGTGTAAGTAAACTGACAATCCTTATTAGAGCTAATGTTGCATAGTTTGGATCATGAAAAGTAGAACATAGGGAAGACGCCCATGTGATCCTTAGCAAAAAAAATTGAAGGAAATATTGTTTTATAGATAAGAACCCCTGTTAAATTAGCAGTTTAAGATTTTAATGTTGCTCTAAAACATGAGAGCATGGTCCTAAGCATACCATGTAGGTGTTTTTCTTAAGAAGAAATCATTTTAGAAGTGTCTGCAGTCCTGTACTAGTAATGTAAAGTTTATGAGCAAAAGTGTGGAACATTTCCTTTCTTGAGGGTTTTCAGATTAATACACAGGAATACACCAATGAAAGGATTTAGGGAATGTCTGTGTTGTTTTGATCTTTTCCTCTGAGTTTAGTAAATGAACACTGACTTCCTTGGCTGCTTGGGATTGGGTGATGTATTACTCTTGTCAGTTCACCAAAGAGTTCCTTTTATACTTGCCAATAGGCCCAGGCTGTTATTTTGTTTACTCTCACATGGATAGATGGAAGTAGTTCTTGGGTGCCTTGCTAATATATGGTTTTAGCAAAAAGGGGTGACCCTGTGTCCCTCAGAACCTGGGTATATGCGATTCACAAACAAAATGGTTCTGTTGGGTAGAGAAAACAATTCCTTTGGAGGAAGCTGAAAACAGCTCCTAAATGTATAACAAGCAAAACACTCTCTGATATGCAAAGTTTTTATATGTATTAAAAACATGAAAACAGAAACAGTATATAGGAATTACTTCATTCCACTACATTACTGGTAAACACTTTAAATTCGTGAATGGTGACCCTTGTCACCCTATTCACTACTGTCACCATTCACGAATTTAAAGTGTTTACAAGTAATGTAGTGGAATGAAGTAATTCCTATATACTGTTTCTGTTTTCATGTTTTTAATACATATAAAAACTTTGCATATTAGAGAGTGTTTTGCTTGTTATACATTTAGGAGCTGTTTTCAGCTTCCTCCAAAGGAATTGTTTTCTCTACCCAACAGAACCATTTTGTTTGTGAATTGCTAATATATGGGGCGTCCCAAGACTAGGAAATATTCTGAGACTATCCTCTCTGTTGATAGACTGTGTCTGTGACTTGTCTAAAGACCTTTTGCTCTGTACACCAATAGATATTTGCTGCCTTACAACCTTTGCCGGAGGGGCCCAGATATCAGATTCATCCTGGGGAGTCAGCGTCAGCATCAGTCCAGTTTGACGCCAAGGTAAAGGTAACCAGCACAGGCATTGCTGGCAACTAGGACCTCAGTGAAGGCGGAAGCCCTAAGATGAAATTTGTACCCCTGCCATTGTCTTGGGCAAAAGACGGGGTCACAAACCAGAAAAGAGAAATTGTGGATCAAGTTTTTGATGCCCAGCTGAGAGTCACAGACCGACCAGAATGGCGAGGAAGCTTTGCTTGGAGTGACCCCTTTTCAAACAAGGGTTGCTTCAGAGATCCTAGCATCAGGCCTCTGAATCATGGTCCCAAAGTGAATGCAAGTTTGCACCTTTGTTTGTTGGTCAAGAGGTGCCTGAGAACCCCATGGGAATGCTTGGAGGATCAATGGGATCAGAGGATAAGGGATTGGGAAGACTGGATCCAACTGTCACAGCATGCCCTTCAGTCCCTCAGATGGTGGTGTTCTCCTGCGAGGGATCCCGTTCCACAGGGAGATACCAAAACAAACCATAGTAAGGGTTGCACATGCAGACCGCCTTTAGATACAGGGCAAGTGGTCCATGAAGGAATCCACATACCACATCAATCTGCTGGAGCTACGAGCAGCCCATTTGGCTCCGAAATCTTTTCAACCGTCACTCCACTCCAGTTCCCTGCTTGTACAATACAACAACAATGTTCTATCTCAATAAGCAGCGGGGATCAAGATCATGATTGCTGTCTCAGGAATCCCAGATGATCTGGAAATGGCTCTTGGCCAGAAACCTGAACTATCACAGCAACTCACCTCCCCGGTGTTCAAAATGCCCAGGCAGACACTCTAAGCAGACTCCTTCAGGAAAACCACGAATGGGTTTAAAAAAGGCAATGTGGTGTGAGATATCTTCAGCAGATGGGGTACCCCAGGGGTAGATTTGTTCACCACCGCAGAAAACAACAAATGCTGAAACTTCGCCTCCAGGTTCTACCAACCGGGAACTCAGGGGAATGCCCTGTGGATAAACTGATCAGGCAGATTTCTCTATGCCTTTCCTCCAATACCCCTGATCCCGGCAGTCCTCATCGAGCTTTCACAGTCACGGGCCAAGAGGATCCTCATTGCCCCGGAATGGCTGCGTCAGTAGTGGTTCACAGACCTTCTCCACCTATAGATTCACTCATACATGCTAACAAAGATCAATGAAACACTGTTAAATATACTTATACACCTACATCGACATTACACACCAGCACACATACTATTCACTTATGCAGACATCCTACTCACTTATGCAAACAATTGATCATACTTATATTTACTAAGCTACACACTTACACACACACCACTTAATTTATTCATATATATAGTAACACATAGTTAGTGTGGTATAGAATCACTAATACAAGTATACAGTTACCCATATGTCACTCATAATAATAATTATTTATTTACAACTGTCACATACACTGCCTTTTATATTTCTAGTTTGTTGGACATATATCATTCAGAAATATATTTACTCATCACCATACCCATAAAGAGATTCACTCATCCGAACAAGTGTTTCCACATACAGTCTTAACCTCATATACATACAAAATGAACTATTTACACATCTATTGACAGTCACACATGTCCCACCCAACCACACACACATTCATTCACTATCCCATACAAATACTCACTTAAGTAATTACTAACTAATGTAGACTTTTACATAGCTAATAACCAACTCATGTAGTAGTTTATAGAACAAGAGATAGAATGATACAGGTATTCACACAGTTTAATCACTATCCTATATATTTAGTGAGACACTTTAAATTAGTCACTTAGACAGTGAATCGCATTGCTACTAAATGCTCCATTCAGGCACTTATACATCCACTTAGTCTTCAAAGCAGATTGCTATGTATATATAATACATTTTTAAATATTGAAGTGAACCACATTCACTGGATGATGTCATCAGCGATGTCATTAGTGATGTAATTTGACATGTCATCGGTGATGTCATCAGTGATATCACTGACCATGTCATGAATGATGTAATATGTGACATCATCAGCAGTGGATTGTGGGCGCGCAATTATAGTTAGGACAACTAACTATAACAGGGGAATTTCAATGGTTTTATATGAGTCAAATGTCAAGCTAACTATAACACCCCTGAAACCTATGTTTTTTTACTTTTTATTTATAGATATATTAGATATATTTTCTTATGTGCTTGAATGTTTCAAATAATATAATGTTTAAACATATAATTAATTGCCATAGCTGTTTTATTACTTAGTTTATGTTTTTCATGTAAATGTTACTTTACTCTAATTCGTTTCTTTAATGTAAGTTTGATATGTGTTATGAAATATTTAAAAAGGATTTTGTGTGTTTATTTATTAAATACATTAATTGAATATGTACTGAGTTATCTAATCATTGATGTGAATTTAAAATAGCAGTGTAAATAAATTCAAATATAGTTATAATTATTTTACACAACATATTGTTGCTTTTGCTAACCGCTAGTGTTATAATGTGTAAGGTAATTGTGTTATTTTGCATTTCTTTACTTTTGTATTGATATTAGGGTATTCATATATTTTACAGCAACATTTTTGTAGTCAACATTTATGTTTTTCTTTTTCAAGTATAGGATGATGATATTTTTGTGATCAATTTTTTTTGTCAATATTTGTGAAAAGGGAAGAAATTTAGATTTTTGTGCCAATACAAATGTTCTTGCATTAAAACAACCCAGTGTTTGTGGTTGATAGGTGGCAATCCCCGGGCCTGATACTACAGGAAGCCCATGTCAAGGCTCTCTCATCAAATATATTCCCTGCTGTTTAATGTGTTGATCATGCTCAAACCCATTGAAAAACTACTCAAGTCTAATCCTCCCACTCTTAGGAAACCAGGGGAAACACAGATGTGGTTAAATCCTTGGATGATATATCTTCCTGCATGAGGAACATTAAAGGGAATTACCATAATTTTGGAAAGCAAAATTGCAAAACATTCGAACAAACATCAAGGTCTGCGGGATCTACTGGCCAGCCAATCAGGATAAGGGAGGTTGGCGGCACCCTACCAGAGAAACCCTAGAATCCTTAGATGTTAGATTTACAGAGTTGTGGTACATAATCCAGAGGTCATATATGCAACCAAAATACGTGTACCCTAATGCAGCATTTGCATTCAGTTGCTTTCTAAATTTCCCAAGTGCACATCATGCACTTTATCTACTGTGGACAGTCCAGACCCATAAAAGCGGATTCATATATGGTAATATTACATCCTGGGAACCTAGACTAATATATATGGGAGGAAGGCATTGGTAGAAATATGTTACTGTTGGAGGGAGACTGGAAAAAAAACTGTCAAATTCTGACTAGTGTCCTGTTCATTGTGTTAGATTGATCAGCCAAATCAGGGCAAGTGACTGTTGGCACCTAGAAAATGAAACCTTAGAATATGTAGATCTTGACAATATATGAATGTGCTATGTTTCCATACTGCCTAGGGTAGATATCTGCAACCAAAGAACAAGTTATTTATTTTCTGTAATACTATTTCTGTTGAATACTCTATCTAACTGCATATTCCGCACTTTGGGATTACTCCCCAGTCTTCAGATTGGGAGCAGGAACTCATGCATGCTGGTAGATGGTCCACTGCTGCTTCATGCCAAACTAATTCCGCCCCAGAAGTCATAGACAGAGCCGCATAAAAGAGCCCCCCCTTCGCTCTGAAGTCAGTTGATTTCTTAGGATGTCCATGCATTGAGATGCTTAGCCCATAGCCTTCGACAAGGCTTGACTTTGCATACTTGGGAGTAAAGCAAGCAAGGCAGTGAAGCTGATGGCATCTCGTAGCCCGGCTCGGATGGAGGTGTGCTGTGAACAGTGTGCAGCCGGAATCTGCATAGCTGTTGCAGGCTCAGGGAGGAGAACACTCCCATAGACTATGGGGGTTACAAAGGTCTGAGACGGCTAGAAAATGACCTGGAGTGAGCAGTGAAGCATGCAGTGAGTGGAGCAGTGAAGCGGAAACGCAAACTTGCAGGGTTGCTCTGTAGAGACACACACGCTGGGAGATGTGAGCTTTCAGCTCCAAGCACAGAGGAGCAAGGATGTACAGCTGCCCATCACCTGCCCACACCAAAACTCGACAGGACTGGAGCCCTCTGCCAGCCGTTGCTCAGGGGCACGGTGACCGTCAGACCAAAGCAGCAGGTTGACTCCCTAGTTGCCCTGTTCAAGCTCTCCAGCCTGCCCACACCAAAAATTCAGAAGGACTCAAGCCGCTGCCAATTTCTTCCCAGGGGAGTGGTGACAGGGGCATAGAAGTCAGACCAACTCAGTTTTCCGGATCAAGTTACTCAGCCTGCTCCGGCCGCATTACCACTGGGACCTTTGCACCCTCCTGGCCCCTAATGGTTGAAGTCTGTCTCCCTCATGGACAAGGAAGGTACCAGTTTAGCCAGGTGAGTGGAAAGGGGAGGGAGAAGGGGGGACAGAGGTAGCAGGCATTTAGACTGCAGCAGTCATGAAGATTGCAGTGTGTTAAAAGCAGTGCAGGCTGAGCCCTGGTCTGCGGAAGTTGCCCTTCTAGGATTGGGTGAAGGTGTGAAAACTACTGGGAACTAATGAAAGCTATTGAAGTTACAGGAATACTATGGGGACTCAGCAACCCCAGCAACCCCATATCGCCCCGCAGCAGAAGGAGTGAGGGTGCAGGAGAAGTGAGCACTGCATATACACTAGCCAGAACCTATGTATCCTCAGCACCAACCTCAAGATGCACTCATGCCCTCTCCCACAAGACCAGAAACTCAAGCCACTGTGCCAAATTCCATTTGAGGGGTGAGGCAGTGACTAACAGATGGATCGTCTGACCAATTTGGGTGACTGTAGGGTCAGCACTTCAGGCAGAAGGCCCAGGATTCCAATGCTTGCCCTTACCTGCCTCAATCAACACAACACAGAACTGGCACTGAGCACCCAATGAGGTCTGGGAGAACAAGGTGGCCTCTCCCCTCAAGGCCGGAAGGAAAAGAGGGAAGACTACAAACTACACAACCCAGCGCACAAGTGCCACAAGTTGCAATTGAATCAGAATTGAAGGAAACAACAAGCATAAGTACAGAGGGGGAAGCTGAACACACAAAGACTTTTACCCAGCCAAAAAAATTCATAAAATGTTGCTTTCTGAAAGATGCCGGCTCTGCCTTTTTCTCAAGCAACAGTGATCTCAAAGGGCTGCTGACCCCTCTTAATCCCCTACAGCTGCCACATTCTTCACAGCCCCATGAGATAAGCAGCCAGACTGAAGGAGACCTCACCCACCCTTTCCCCTCAACTTACTCATGACTACCACTATGAGACCAACCACCACGGAACAAACCATGCCGCAGTCTAGGCATACAGGTTTTCCGAGTTAAGCGGATGAACAAGTGGTCAAGTACCAGGAGGTGGCATCATCCTCAGCATCTCCCTTAGCCAGTGTGACCTTCCTGTCCTCAACACAGGCCACTTGTGGTGCCCTTTCTGGACTAAGATTAGGAGAGACAATAGGCACAGGCAATCCCAAAAAGGCTCCAAACAGCAAGGGGGAGGTTCAGAAACATCTACCAGAAGAGAACCTCCTCTTGATCCACAACAACAGTCTGCCAAACATGGATTCCGTGGCTTGGAATACTAGATCGAATGCTTCTACACCATCTTGGGCCCAATCTCCCACCAGTGTCAACCTACGTCTTCCAGTCTCTGAACACATGTAACACCAAGAGGAGGTGCTGGGAGCAATCTCGCACCTGGGCACACAAGAATAGGAGGATATTCTGGCCTCCTACCCGTACGACCCACCTCATGTGTCCACCCCACCAAAGGGCCAGAAGGCCACCCAGGGCCAATCCTGGAAGAGGTGCCGCATTGCAGTCTGACAGCGCTGGGACACCTTGCAGCTGTCTGTGGAGGTGCTTCAGTACCAATTGGACATTCAAATGTCCATACTCAACACTCTAGCACTGTTTGTCACTGGCATTGATGAGAAACAGGGTGCTTCAATTGCCTTATGAAGAGAGTTCAGTCTGAGGCACAAATAAGTTGAGGGTGCTGCCCAGGGCCAGTCCCGGGAATTGTAGGGCCCTGGGCAAAAGGGAAGAAGTGAGGCCCCTCTAATTTGAATGTGACATCACAAGAAGTGACATCATAGAAACTAACATCAGAGGACTATTGATCATCTTTGTCATTGCTGAGGAGACCTAAGAGCATATGTGCATCAAAATGGAGAAGCGTGGCATTAAGCAAACATTGCTAACGCAACGCTTCTCCATCCCTGATGCAGAGATGTATCATATTTGCAAGAATATGGTGCAGCCCTGCATTTCCAACTGCGTGGGCACTAAAATAAGCTAGAAGTTCAGCGAAGGATTATGGAAGTGTTCAGAAATATGATGGCGCTCTACAGGTAGTGGTCAAATGGTAGTTGCGAGGTCTAGGTGGTTGGTGTTTCTTGATCAGAGATAACCCTGGTCTCTGAGAAAAGAAGGGGGAGAGGAGCTCTACCTTCTGTAAGAATGCAAACAAAGTCAAGCGCACACAACCTAAATTAGTTAACAGGTAATGTTTTGTGTCATTCAAGGAAAGGATAAGATCAAACTCCAATGTTATTGTCTTATTTGTTTTTTATTCATCTGGTGAGAGGCTCCCCTAACCAAAAGGGGAGTTTTTATTTCACAAGAAACCAGCCGACACGTGTTTCGTCAATAACGGGGTAGACCCGTGACTCTTCAGGGCTGTATAAATAGGCTGAGGGCAGTTTCGGGGGACTGGTGATAATTCCAACCTGTCCTGATCGGTTATAATTAACAGTCGACGCGAGAAGAAGGTGCTTCAAAATGCGTCAGGAAGCGGGTGTAAGGGATCGAGAGATCCGCCGCTGGGTATGCGGTCGGACAGCGTGGGGAAGCAAATCCGCTTGCCCTTACTCGTTGGCTTGTTGCCGTAATAGGGAACTGAAGTAAAGTACGTTGGTTCTCCGGGTGTGTGAGTCACACACCTAAAGAACCAACGTACTTTACTTCAGTTCCCAGCGGCGGATCTCTCAATCCCTCACACCCGCTTCCTGACGCATTTTGAAGCACCTTCTTCTCGCGTGAAGAGTCACGGGTCTACCCCGTTATTGACAAAACACGTGTCGGCTGGTTTGTTGTGAAAGAAAATCTCCCCGTTTGGTTAGGGGAGCTTCTCACCAGATGAATAAAAAACAAATAAGACAATAACATTGGAGTTTGATCTTATCCTTTCCTTGAATGACACAAAACATTACCTATTAACTAATTTAGGTTGTGTCCGCTTGACTTTGTTTACTAAAATAAGGTGCTTTGCGCCAACGGAGGCACCCTTACACCCTAGTGCAAGGCAGTACTCATGAAAACAGCAACAACTAGGAGAAATAAAGCATTTCTCCCCGCTTCGCACTGTTAAGACCATGTTTTCCCTGGTCTTATTTTGGCCTGCCTCCTATTTACGATGTCCTTGTTAATAGGGGGCAGTGTGATGAATGTTGTGGAAGAACACCCACCGCAACACCCATGGCCCCACTTTTCACGCTAATCACAGCGTGAAAAGGGGCTTATTTACACTGCGCCATTAGGCCACATTAAGTGGTGTAACGCTGCATTGTAAATAAGGTGAGGCCCCTATCACCAACACAACGTCACTGAATGTAACGTTGTGTGGTAAATAAAACATTACCCTGTCATAATTTCTATACATTAATAAAGAATAAGGATAGCTTATAAAATGAGAGGCAGAGTCTGTGGTGTCCGAGTCAAAAGGGCTTTATTACAATGACTCGAGTCACTGGAGAATCGGGTTCCATCACCACTAAGGTTCAGAAAGGGTCGTCATCTAACGTTTTATTCCCATAACACATTATATATAGTAAAGCCATACAATTGCAATGAATAGAGAAGGCGGAACGCTCCAAGCGGAGCAAGTGAAAGAGATAAGAACACATGGGCGTGAAAGAAGGCGTGTAAAGAGGCGTACACGTGGGTGTTCACTTGATGAGTCATAGGTGTGTCACAGGTGGATGGATGCATAGAGGAGGTCTGCAGGGTCAGCAGAAACCTTTACCCTACATGTGCGCACAAAACTGGTCATGACGTGGAATTGACGTGTAACTGGGGGGAGCTGAGGGGAGCTGACTTTAGCACTAGTAGAGGAGTCTGGGATGTCAGAATGGGATGTCAGAATGACCTGCACCTTTGGCATATCTGATATCTTATATTTGGAGGATGTATTGTCTGAAGTAAAGGTCTCTCGAGCAAAAGCCGTTCATCACTAAATGCTAGTGTGTGCCTATATTTCTTCGTGCATTGCGTGGGGCCATGGGCCTTCTATGACAACGGGTTCAGTAAATCACTTGAATGGAGACAGGAAGGCTAGGCCCTATGCTCTGCAGGCGGAACATGTTTACCCTGTTCACTAGACTGGAATGTGTTTTTGCGGAGCAGAACAGATAACTGTAGGCAAAATACCGTCTTGGCAGGCATGCCAGGCCGGGCACCTCTCGGCTGAGCAGGGAGTAAGGGAGAGGTCAGGGATGCATACCTAAACTGCAGCTTTCAGAGTCAGAAGGGGATCGGAGTCTGAATTCAGGGCCTGGCTCGGCTGGGCCACAAAAACGTGTGCTTCTCGACTTTTAAACGTGTACCATGTAAATGCATTGGCAACGTAGGCCTCAGTGCAGAATTAACGTCTCATTCATGGAAGGCCTAATAACTGACATGTTAACATTGGACGGAAATACAGGGGCATTATTATTACAGGCACGAGATGGGAATTACATGATAACATGGACATACATGGGGCAGAGGTACATGGATAGGGTGCAAGTGGGGGACACACTGGCCATATAACATTTTCTGTTTCCTCATTCCCTCCTTGTCCCCTACTGTGCCCTTCAGGATACATCTATATTCATGAGACCATCTATTTGTTCATATAGCATCATTTGCTCATCTTTTTTCATTTGTGCACGGGAACGGGAATGTGGACGGGGAATACAGGCAGTGGCACACAAGCCGCAAATCGCTGGGCCACATTGCAGACAGAGACAGCAACTAAATACTATGAGCAGTATTATTCCTAGGAATGACAATACTTTCCATTCCCAGGCTGATATCACACTCCAGAGCCAACCGGACCAAGTCCAGGTGCCTGGGTTCTGGTGTATCTCGTGAGCTATCTTATGGAGCCTTGTTATTGCTGCATACACTGATGGTGCGTTATTAGGAATAAACACACAACAACTGGAGCCGATCACTCTACAAGCCCCGCCCCTATCGGCCAGGATGACGTTAAGAACAAGGCGGTTCTGTAGAACAACAAGTCTCATAGCAGACTGTTCCTCGGTCAAGTTACCTAAGGCAGAAGTAGCTCATTCACTACTGCTTCCAAAGTTCTGGTTAATTTGCGTATTAATTTACTGTTTTGGACGGGACCTATGAAGAAAAAGAATCCTTTATTGAAGTCTGTATATTGCTCCCACGCTGTCTCAGTCTGATCGACAACCGGGGACTCGGTCTCCCTCTTGTGTCTTACATGTACGAGTTGGGAATCTCGATGATAATGGGATGGGGCTAGAAAAACAGGTGGCAGTAGGAACGCAATATAACACGTTCCACCCCAGTCTAGGGGCAGACGTACATAGGCTGTCTGACCGCAAATGAAATAGGAATGGCGGGAAGCTTTGAAAGTAGACTTTCCTTTATCATTGAATTCAACCACAGTATTACAATCACTGTCTCCTAAGTGCACTGAACCATTTTTCCTAACGCATAATTCACCTTTTACTGGCAAGACTGTTATAAACGGTGAACCTGTATTTGTCTCGGACTGGACGTTCAGAATCATGAAGCTAAGGGAAACATTTCCTAACTCGTACACTTCATTTTCTAGATCTGTTCCTTTAATTTGGGGAAAACCATCTTTATCGGGAAAACATGCCTTATTCATGACTATATTCAGGTCCCCCCAAATCCATTCACTCTGGGAATTTGTGAACTGTCTGTCCTGTGCAAACCAGGCTCCGCACGAACCATTGTGCGAAAACGGATAAGGAAAGAGGGGCAGAACTCCCTTCATTTTCTGATAAGGTGGGAGTCGGCCACATACCCAGCAATTCGTTACATTGCTGGTCTGGTGAGAATGGTGTAACATACGAATAAAAGTATTGTTGCGCAGTGCTAGTCGATATGACAATTCATGTGGTGGCAGATCACTAAACGTGTGCTCTACAGTGTCATTGAAAGAAGAGTGTATATGTGAACCAAGAGGAGGAAAGAAAACATGTAGCGTCATGCTTATACATATAATCGATATACTTAGAAAAAACATAATGATCAGAGTTACTATGCATCTACTGCGTAAGGTTTTGCAGTACTTCATTTTCATCTCTTTCTGCCTATCTCTCTCTCTATGTGGGTCTACGATCTTATACATGTCAGGAACCTGTCTAACCGCTTCACCCGAGGGGGACTTAAACAATTAAACGCTGTCTGACTTACTAGACCGTAGTTTTTGTCTATATTCTTGTTGCGGAGTCTTTTCTAGCAAAGGGAGTTTAGAGTCAATGTTTACGGGACAGTCCTTAGAGTCTTTTACTGAACCAAGTCCATGGAAACGTTTCACGTGGTGGGCGTGGAGCCAGCCCTTTCTCCCTTCGACCTTGACGGCGGTCCTCGTCGTCAACAGGACCAACTTGGGTGCGCGCCAGCGGGGCTCCAGAGGGCTTGAACGGTCGAAGTTGCGGACAAACACCAGGTCTCCCGGAACGATTGAATGAGTCTTCACCTGGGTGTTGTCGGGGAAGGCAGCTGCAACCTGTGAACGACAAGAAAGGAGTGCAGACATCAAGGAAGCCAGGTAATCTGTCAGCATAGTACTGTCGACATCGGTTATTTTTCGTGGCATAGGCGTACCCCACATAGTGGGCGGTGTACCAAAAACCACCTCGTACGGGGATAATCCGGTTCTGGAATGAGCTACCATACGCATGTAAAAGAGGGCAACCGGCAAGGCTACCATCCAATCCACGCCTTTTTCTGCACAGACTTTCGCTAACTTTGTTTTGAGTGTCTGATTGTGTCTCTCTACGAGGCCTGCTGCCTCTGGGTGTCGTACGCAATGGAATTTCCACTGGTACCCTAACAGAAGAGATACTTGTTTCATTAGTTCAGAAGAGAATGGCTGCCCATTATCTGAGTACACGACACGGAGCAAGCCGTATCGCGGGAAGAATTCTCGGACCAACTGCTTGGCAGTGGTCACAGCAGTGTAATCTGGGACTGGATACGCTTCTGTCCATCTAGATAGGGCACATACAACTATGAGGACATACTTGAATCCTCGACATCTGTCCATCTCAATATAATCCATCTGGAGGACTTCAAAAGGGTGGTCAGGAGGATGAAATCCACCTTGTTCCACGGAAATGCCTTTGCCTGGATTGAACTGAAAACAGATCATGCAGGTACGCACTTTCTGTTTCGCTGCTGCACGTAAATGTTTGTTGAACCAGATATTCTGTAAACTGTCTAAAATGGCCTTTTCTCCTAAGTGTGCTGGACTATGTGCTGTATTAATGATAGCTTGAACCATGGAGTCAGGGAGGAACCATGTGACTTTGCCTTTTGTCATCCATCCCTGATCTGTCTGGACCCCTCCTTGTTCAGTCCATTTCTTTATTTCGTCTGGAGTGGCATGCGTCTGTATGTCGAGTACATCTTGTGAGGGATCCCTGACTGTCATGCAATTTGTCAGTGATGGTACTTCTGTCTTTGTCGTGTCAGCTGGAACGTCTGCTTGAGTCTGGGCTGTAAGTTTAGCTGTTCGATCTGCCAGGTCGTTACCCTGGGAAATAGTGTCAGTGACTTTAGTGTGTGCTTTGCACTTCATGATGGCTATGGCTGTAGGCAAGTGTATTGCATCTAACAGAGCTTGAATGAGGGGACCATGCTGTATTTTGGCCCCATGAGAGGTCAGAAAACCTCTCTCTTGCCAAAGGACTCCAAAGTCGTGTACGACTCCGAATGCATACTGTGAATCTGTGTATATGTTTACTTTCAAGTTCTTGGCTCGCATGCAGGCTTGGGTCAGAGCGATGAGCTCTGCTGCTTGGGCTGACAGTGTGTTAATTCGATGTGTCTCTATGACTTCAGTATCAGTGGTCACTGCATATGCAGCCACTAACTCTCCTGTGCTTGTTCTCATGCATGAACCATCTACATAAAGTGTCAGGTCTGGGTCGGATAATGCAATGTCTGTCAAGTCTTGTCTTGGCTTCGTCACTGTATTAATTACTTCCACACAGTCATGTGGTGCAGGGTCTACTGTGCTTGAGGGCAAGAGTGTAGCAGGGTTCAGAGTATTGCATCGTCGGATCTCTATGTGTGGCTGGAACAATGTCAGTTCATATCCTGTCAGTCTTGCTATAGTCAGGTGCTGTGTCTGTGTCCTGTTCAAGAGAACCTCCACTGAGTGTGGAACCTGTACTGTCAGGGGATGTCCTAACACTATGGAATCGCTTTGTCTGATTGCTAGAGCTGTTGCTGCAACTGATTTCAGGCACGCAGGCAGAGCCTGGGCCACCGGATCCAATGTACTAGAAAAGTAAGCACAAGGCTTGTGTTTTCCTGCTTGATCCTGTGTAAGGACAGATAATGCTGTGCCATCACGTTCAGTGACAAAAAGTGTAAAAGGTTTGCTGTAACATGGTGTCGCTAGAACTGGTGCTTGACATAGAGCTTTCTTCAATTCATCAAATGCAAGTGTATGTTCCTGAGTCCAAGGGAGGACAGTCGAAGTCGCTGCCTCCTGTGTTGTCAACTGTATGAGTGGTTTGGCTAGATATGCGTACTGAGGAATCCATTGTCTGCAGTAAGAAGTGAGGCCAATGAAGGCCCGTACTTCCTTTTGTGTCTTGGGCTGTGGAAGATGTGCAATTAACTGAATGCGATCAGGTGTCATACATTGGAATCAGTTTCTACAACCACTCCCTGTGCAATGAGTTCGTCAACAATTTTCAGTAATGCAACTTCAGCATCAGGTGGTAACTTGTATTGTCGGATTCGTGGCAGTACAACTCCTTGCTTGAGTGTGACACGGTATGGTGTAATGTGCATGTAACCTACATCAGTCGGACCTTGCGCCCATAAATGCTGTGGTACATTCTGGAGTCTGGGATCAAAATCTCTCAACACATAATGTCCTTTAAAATCACGTAAAAACAATCTCACTCCTTCCGGAGAACAACAAATCACTGCTCCTAGTTCCTTCAATGTCCTTATACCAAGCAAGTTTTCTGGGCATGATTTAGTAAGCAACAAGTCTGTAGTGCTGGACAATGGACCAACTTCTAGGGAAACTGGTTTTGACACTTCGTTAACAATAGGCTTTCCTGAAAATCCCAGGGAAATATTCTGTGAGCCTGAGAGGGGTGCCCCTGGAACCTCGTCATGACTGATGGTAGTTCTGCTCGCCCCTGTGTCAATCAGAAATTTTCTGTCTTTCCCCAATACATGACTATGTACATAGGGACCCTCTTGATCTACAGGAACCTCAATAAGGGGCAAGCCAACCTCCCTCTCTAGGCTGTTTCATGAGTACTGTTGATAATCTGGGTAGTCTGACTGTGCATACTGGTACATTTGTTGCGTGACATGTTGTGTGGCAGCAGTGGGTTGGGGTACAGCTACTGCCTGTTGCGTGTTCTGTGGAGTTTGCGTGTTCTGCGGGACGTTATCCTGTCTAGGAGGACGCGGTCTTTCTTTTGTCTTGCCTGTAGCTATATTGTGTTAGTGACCTGGCTGTTTGCAGTAATTACAGTTCCCTTTGACAGGTGCCGCGCCCTTTTTCTGGCCATCGGCTGGAACTGATTGAGCAACTAGTACTTTCATTTTCGTATCTTTCATACGTCTCTTTTCGTGTTCCTGTTCTTCTCTAATTCGGTTCTGGTGATACTGTAACATTTGTAACATTTGGGAAGGGCTATTTGCTTGCCAGGTACTTTCAACCTTCAGTACTCTATTTTTGATCTGGGGTAAGGAATTCTCTACTAATTTGCTCACAAAAAGATGGGGGTACGATTCACTACTTGTCTTCAGGCCACTGTTAATAATAAAACATTTTTCGAATCTAGAATAAAAATCACTAGTGTCTTCATCTTGTTTCTGTTTGCAGGCTGAAATAGCATCCCAATCTTCCTTTTTAGTAGTCAATAATCTCGGCAAAACCTGTATTAATAGTTCGGGTAGTTCCTTAGCTTTGTCCCCAAGACCAACACCAGGTCCTCGGAGTTTATCCTCGTCTTCTAATTCTGTCCAATTGATCTTTTTCTCCCCCACCTCCCAATCTTTTTCTTTAAGCTTTTCGTAAATGCCTGCTGGTAACAGTACTTTCAATAATTTAATTGTATCAGCGTATGTGTAATCCCCCATGCGGAGCATGTCTTTTAATTCACGGTGGAACCCCCCTGGGTCTTTATAGTGACAGGGCAATAATTTTCTCATTTCCAGTAATTCCATTTTCGTCAAGGGCGTGTAAATGTATACTCATTGAAGTGCACCCCCTGCAAGTCTAACGGGATGAACCTCTCGTAGGGGGTTCTGTCTGTCTATGTGAAAAGTCTTTCTTTCCCGATGTGGGGCAGGAATCAAGTGCGGGGTCAGAAAAGTCAAGTACTTATGTCGTTGATCTAGAATGACATTAATCAACTCGGCTCCTAGGCCTCTCCATCTTGCTAGGAGTAAATCGTCCAATAATTTATACAAGGGACCTGGATCAGAATGCTGACTCTCGTACAATGTGATGAGATGTTGAATCATATAAATACCAGCTAAACGCTGTTCTTCCGGAGGAAGACTCAAAAATGTTTGCGCTACTATGTCATCCTTATATATGTTAGAATTACAAGCCCATTGAACTGCTGACCGGGCTAGTTCCTAGTAGTAGTGAAGTAGTGTGGCTCACTGGTTAGAGGCGGCAGACCCGAGAGCAGAGGATGGCCCGGGACCAGGGTTCGATTCCCGGCGCGGCAGGTTTCTGGACCAGGGTCCGCGGACTCGATAATTCTCTCGCCTCGGTGCCCACTCTGATCAGCGATCACACTCGGCAACTCTGGGCATTAGCTTGCCTCATCTTCACTAACAGCCCCACCAGACCGCCGGGGATGCCTGGTCTCACCCTGGAGATACCCATTAAGGGACCATCTCTCAGGGAAGCCAGGAAGGGTTTCGCAGCGGTCGAAGCGCCTTGGGACCCTCCGGGTAAGTAGTGCGCTATATAAATGCCTATACATACATTCCTGTTCATGCATAGTACAAAGTTCACTACTCCCTACTCGTTTTTTCAGTGCATGTTCAGTAGCTTTGAATAGGTGTTCGAGGGAATATCGTTCTGGTATTGGAGAGAGGGAACGTTTATTGTAATCTAGGCCTATGGGTCTGTCAAACGGTCTTGCCCTGCCTACGTAATTCATTTTATTTATTTCCTCTCTTTCTGTATCATCCTCTTCTGAGACTTCGTCGTCCTCTTTCTCGGCTTGTTCTTTGTGGTGTATATCAAGAATTTCTTCACGAATTTTCTTGTACATGCATTCTATTCTGTTCTGTGTATCATGTTTACCGACAGCTATATTGTCACTCCAGTTCATCATACCTTTAGTTACTTCTTTATCTGGCTGGTCTCGTTCCCTGATCAAACAATTAACTAAAAACTTTAAAAGCAGGCGTTGAAGCTCCACTTTTCTATTTGCCATGGCCTCATGTATACTTTCTGGTCCCTCCCCCGTTCTAATGAAGTGGTATATTCTGTCTAAACGTAAAGTGATCAAATAGTCTGCCAGGCGTCTTAAACGTATTGAGTATATGAGCATTAAGCCCTCACCTGGTACTGGATCATATATACAATCGGAAAGTGACTGTCTAAGAGATGCTGGTGTCATTGGTTTTGGCGTGCGTTGTAGTGCTAAATCTCGCAGTGTTCGTGATAGTGGTGGTGGGATGTGCGGTGTGTGTGGTATGTCTCTAGTGGGCGGCCCCCCTCCCGATGCCCCTTGACTTGAGTCGCCTTGCACTGCCAGTGCTGCCGCTAATGCAGGTTGATCTTGTGCTATGGGTGGTTGGTGAAAAGGATTGGTAGGGATGGTGACAGGAGGATTGGTAGGGTTGGGAGGAGGAAAATCTTCATTTACATAATCCGGAGCAGCGTCGTCTAGATAGGAGGAAAGAAAAATGTCCGCTGCTGTCGGTTTATGACTATGGAGTTTAGTCGGGATCAGTGGTGGCGGCAAGTTACTAGGTACTTCCGGGGTCACTTTAGGTAGGCCCTCGGCGAGGATGGGGTACATGCCTTTAATAAGGGCATTTCTTTGTCTATCGATTTGTTCTGCCTTAACCCGTTCACCTTCTTCTTTTAGCTCTTTTTCTTTGGCTTTTTCTGATGCTTCTCTACTTCTCTCTGCTTTGTGGATTTCTTTCTCTGTTCTTCTATGCGCTTCTTTACGCCACAACTCTATGGCACCTTTCTGGGATTGTCTAGCTTTCTTTTTCCACAGTGCTTCCTCTACTCTCATGATGCAATCAGCATCCCATGTCCCTGAGACAGGCCATCTATATTTCTCTTCCAGGTCCTTCGTGTAATCTACCCATAAATCTAAAAACAGTATGGCATCTAGGCCATGCTTCTGGTACATAAAATGACCAGGAGTGTCCCTGGGCGGGACGGGAACTGCCTCGTGGAGTATCCCTTTCCTGGTTCCTATCTGACGTAATTTCGGGAACAGCGGCATGTTTGAACTAACTCGAACGAAAACACAATAAGCCCAATAATAGACTGCAAACAATCATTCATACCACGACATTAAAACATTAAAAACAGATACATCCTAACTAGTACATAGAAAAACACAATCCTGAATTACTTGTTACTTTATGCACTGCTAAACAGTACAGTCATACCGGTCTCATGAAGAGACACGTCTTTACCGTATCCACCGAAATGGACACGTCTGTACCGGATCTGTGTACCCAGACCCGTCTTGACCGGGCTCAAATAAATGAACCCGTCTCTATGCGTTCCCAACAACGGTACTCACCGGGAAGCAAAACTGAAGGCCTCGGAAACTGGACTGGACTGCTACTGCTTCTGGTTACTGCTACTGCTGCTTGCTGCGCATGCGCCTCGGAACAGGTGGGCCTCGGGATACCTCGGACCTTGCTCTCTCGGCTTGGGCTCTGGTCGGGATGGTCCGCAATCCTCACCGCCTCGTGTGGATGCCTGGTCGCAGTCTCCGTCTCCTCCGTGGGCCTGAGGGAGTTGGCAGGAAATCCCGCTGACGTGTACACATGAAGTCCGTCACGGCTGTAGAAGGGGTCAGGGGGCTGCGCTTAAATCGCCGGCGCGTGGGGAAGGGGACTAGTCTCTATTCGGGCGCCAGATTAATGTGGTAAATAAAACATTACCCTGTCATAATTTCTATACATTAATAAAGAATAAGGATAGCTCATAAAATGAGAGGCAGAGTCCGTGGTGTCCGAGTCAAAAGGGCTTTATTACAATGACTCGAGTCACTGGAGAATCGGGTTCCATCACCACTAAGGTTCAGGAAGGGTCGTCATCTAACGTTTTATTCTTATAACACATTATATATAGTAAAGCCATACAATTGCAATGAATAGAGAAGGCGGAACGCTCCAGGCGGAGCAAGTGAAAGAGATAAGAACACATGGGCGTGAAAGAAGGCGTGTAAAGAGGCGTACACGTGGGTGTTAACTTGATGAGTCATAGGTGTGTAACAGGTGGATGGATGCATAGAGGAGGTCTGCAGGGTCAGCAGAAACCTTTACCCTACATGTGCGCGCAAAACTGGTCATGACGTGCAATTGACGTGTAACTGGGGGGAGCTGAGGGGAGCTGACTTTAGCACTAGTAGAGGAGTCTGGGATGTCAGAATGGGATGTCAGAACGACCTGCACCTTTGGCATATCTGATATCTTATATTTGGAGGATGTATTGTCTGAAGTAAAGGTCTCTCGAGCAAAAGCCGTTCATCACTAAATGCTAGTGTGTGCCTATATTTCTTCGTGCATTGCGTGGGGCCATGGGCCTTCTATGACAACGGGTTCAGTAAATCACTTGAATGGAGACAGGAAGGCTAGGCCCTATGCTCTGCAGGCGGAACATGTTTAACCTGTTCACTAGACTGGAATGTGTTTTTGCGGAGCAGAACAGATAACTGTAGGCAAAATACCATCTTGGCGGGCAGGACAGGCCGGGCACCTCTCGGCTGAGCAGGGAGTAAGGGAGAGGTCAGGGATGCATACCTAAACTGCAGCTTTCAGAGTCAGAAGGGGCTCGGAGCCTGAATTCAGGGCCTGGCTCGGCTGGGCCACAAAAACGTGTGCTTCTCGACTTTTAAACGTGTACCATGTAAATGCATTGGCAACGTAGGCCTCAGTGCAGAATTAACGTCTCATTCATGGAAGGCCTAATAACTGACATGTTAACATTGGACGGAAATACAGGGGCATTATTATTACAGGCACGAGATGGGAATTACATGATAACATGGACATACATGGGGCAGAGGTACATGGATAGGGTGCAAGTGGGGGACACACTGGCCATATAAAATTTTCCGTTTCCTCAGTTGTGGAGACAATAGGGGCTTGTACATATGCCCCCTAGTGTTGATATCAGTAACATGGATTAAAAGATTATCCAAATGAAATACGTCTCTCTGTTTGAAAACTGTATTAAGTGGATTACATTGGTCACATTGGAATGAAAAGCTAGACGCAGATCTCACAAAGATGCTATTCCTACTCCAAGTTAACTGAATGTTGCCAGATTAATGCTTAGTAATAATTTGAGAACATCGCAGAAAATGAATTGAATAGCATCACTGGTACAAATTATGCAACAGGGTATTTTGAGATGAAGATCAATTTAGATACATATACCTTTTGCATTCTTATGTGAGAGCTTCATGAATCACAGACCAGAAAAAAAAGGGCAGCAGAGTTCTGTAGAAAAAAAGCTTTCGGATTTTGGCTACAAAATTAATATATTCTCCTCACAGGGGATTGAAGCCAAGTGTGGAAATATTCACTTCTCATGAAAAGCAGATCGAAGGAAACATTGATAAGTACATAAAATGCAATTCCAGTCAAACATAGAGTAACTTCAAAGTTCTAGATTATTAGGGGTTTTTCACACTAAGGGTTTTGATCTGTGTAAGAACTGTAGAAAGTGGTAGTGGCAGAATGGCAGAATTCGGATGAAAATCCCTCAATCGCCCCAAAAAGATAGTCCTATTGTTGTATATATTTTTAACTTCATGTGGTCGTCCAATTTGAGAAAAATGGGGGTAGGGCTTGGAATATAAAAACAAAGAAATTGACATCTTCATATCATGTCCTGTACACATCTGGTAGTTATTTGCAGAATCAGCCCTGTTTCACATGCACCCTATTATAAACATATACTTATAACAGGTTATCAGAAAACTCACTCATAACAAACAGGGAAATAATACAAGGCAACAAAATAAGTGTTATACTTACCTTCTCCTTCAGTGATTAGGAGGTGTCGATCCTCTGAGCCATTCTGGATAGTCCTCAAAACACGGGAGATCAGAAGTAAAGTTAACTAGTGGAGACACACAAAAAGTGTTTTTCACAAGCCTCTCAGGTTTAAGAAGAGCAGGTATATCCAAAGGGGAGGACCAGGAGTCTTTAGGTCCAGCATATAAGCTCCTTACTATATAACAGATCCATAAAAAGATAAAGTGCCCACATGTAAAAGCCTGTTGGGCCTTGCAGTGCCGACTCGACAAAGAGCTTACCAGTGTGGCTGGGGTCTGAACCACATTCCGAATAAGGCCAGCCCGACTATTGATTGTCTGCTTTTGATAGCTTCGGCAGTTTGAGAGAGGCTTGTTGTGTGAACTCCTGCTCAATATTTTGGCTTCCTTTGTGACAGTTGAAGTAGGTGGACTTTTGATGCTTTAAAGTTTGTGCAGTTTCTGCTGAGGTTGCCAGCCTTGATTTTTCTTCCACTTACTTCCTTCTTCATCAGGTTTATTTTTTTAGCATTAGGATGTATCTCTGCCTCTAAATAAATACATAAATAGTGCATGTCTGCAACGTATGTAACCAATTACAGTTCTAGCGATTTTGGCATCGTTTACTCATTTGAAGCCATTGCTGCCTAGCACACGTTGCCACATTGATTACGGGGCCTTTTGTGACTACCCCATTTTTGGGGTACAGGCACACAGCATTCCACTATCGCAGTGGCCAAGCTGGGAATTCCTTATTATGTTTACAATTTGTAATTCTCCCTCTCACATACCCTCACCCATGTCATCCAGTGATACCGCGTCTCATAACGTAAACCGCACCTCGTTGGTCATCATGCATCAAATAAAAACACATTACACATAAGCTCAAATTCAAAGCAACACCCTTCCAACCACACAAACTACATGTTGTAGCTTGCTATCTATGTTGGTAAGTGTTTCAGTGCTTCACATATGGGTAGTTGGCGCGATACAAAGGCTACAATAACATAGAATATTTTAATTCGACACCAAAGTAAGACACACTTGAAAAGTTAAAATACCAATAAAATGAATTAGAAATGATTCCAAATTGCTGCTGTGGGTCACACAGCATTACTCACCCTATAAGACTGCTGGGTGGGATAACGTGACTTCTGTTGTGATCAGTGTGCAACCTCAAGCAGGCTAGCTAACATAAGAGGGGCACATTCATGTAGCATTTCATAAGTGCACCTATTTATTAGTCGCTTAACAGGCTGTCCAGCATACGATTAACGTATCCTTAAACTGGGTAATAGTAACGTTCTGCTTTTCACATCACTATAATTCACAATTATCAGAATAACCCTTTGAAAATGAAATTTCCAAACACCTGCCTCTTGACAATGTACCAAAATAAAAGTCTGTAGATGGAGTGTAACCCCTTCGATGCTCATCACGACCTCAGCTCGTCATGAGGTATACCTCTAGGGTGCTCATGACGAGCTGAGCTTGTCATGACCACACCCATTAACATTATGGCCCCGTACAGCAGAGGGATATCTCAAGCATCCAAGGTGTTAAGGAATGAGTTAGTGAGCGTAATTTCCTCCCTAGGGCTGCACCTTTACATGCGAGTCCAATAGGAAGCCCTTGCACAATATCCATCTTCCTTCTGATCTCACCGTAAATTGGGGTTGTGCTCAGTACATGCAACAAACAAGGCTAGATACTTGCAAGGCCTATTGCTTTTATGTGTGGTCACTAATAACTGGGGCCTCGGATTGGATAGCAAATCTTTAAATAAACAAAGCCTGGGGAGGAGGCAAAAGAGAAGAAGTGAGGCCCCTCTAATTTGAATGTGACATCACAAGAACTGACATCATAGAAAACTAACATCACAGAAGTATTGATCATCTTTGTCATTGCTGAAGAGACCTAAGGGCATATCTACATCAAAATGGAGAAGCATGGCATTAGGCAAACATTGCTAACACAACGCTTCTCCATCCCTGATGCAGGGATGCACCATATTTACAAGAATATGGTGCAGCCCTGCGTTTCCAACCGCGCTGGCACTAAATTAAGCTTCATTGCGCCAACAGAGGCACCCTTGCACCATAGTTCAAGGGTGCCTGTTTTGAGGGGAATCTTGAAATGCCGTTATGTAACTTCTATGTGTGTTGTTTATGTGTACTGTACCTTACTATGCTCTTATCTGATGTAACTTGTAACTCAACAATCCTAAATGTAAAGAGCTCTGATACCCTCTTTGGTCAAGTTTGCGCTATATAAAACTTTATAAATATTAAATAAAAATGCTGCACACATTAAAGTTGCAAAACAGCATTTTTTTAATGATTCTTTATGTGCAGCAAGGTCCCTCTTCAATCATACGCAAATTGATGTTTCCACGGGTGCTGCACAAGGCAGTACTTAAAACAGCAGCAAATAGAAGAAATAAAGCATTTCTCCCTGTTTCGCACTGTTAAGACATTGTTTTCCCTGGTCTTTATTTTGGCCCTGCCTCCTATTTACGATGTCCTTGTTAATAGGGGGCAGTGTCAAAATCGATGACTGTTGTGGAAGAACACCCACCGCAACACACATAGCCCCCCTTTTCAAGCTAATCACAGTATGAAAGCGGGGCTTATTTACACGGCAGCATTAGGCCACATTAAGTGGCGTAACGCTGCCTTGTAAATAAGGTGAGGCCCCTATTTCGAACACAACGTCACTGAATGTAACGTTGTAGAGGCAATAGGGGCTTGTACATATGCCCCCTAGTGTTGATATCAGTAACTTGGATTATAAGATTATGCTTATGAAATATGTCTATCTGTTTGAAAACGGTATTAAGTGGATTAAATTGGTCACATTGGATGGAAAAGCTAGACGCAGATCTCACAAAGATGGCTATTCTTACTCCAAGATAACTGAATGTTGCCAGATTAATGCATTGTAATAATTCGAGAGCAGCATAGAAAATAAATTGAATAGCATCACTGGTACAAATTATGCAACAGGGTATTTTGAGATGAAGATCAATCTAGATACATATACCTTTTGCATTCTTATTTGAGAGCTTCATTAATCACAGACCAGACAAAAAGGGCAGCAGAGTTCTGTAGAAAAATAGCTTTTGGATTTAGGCTACAGAATAAAAATATATGCTCCTCACAAGGGGTTGAAGCCAAGTGTGGAAATATGCATTTCTCATAAAAGGCAGATAGAAGGAAACATTGATAAGTACATAAAAATGCAATTCCAGTGAAACATAGAGTAAGTTCAAAGTTCTACATTATTCTCGTTGGGTGGCGCCCTAGTTTTGATTCATTACGTAAAGTTTAGTTTCTCTGTGTTTAAAGAGAAGATATGCTGCAGATTTAAGGGAGTTCCCACACTAAGGGTTTTCATCTGGTGTAAGAATTGTAGAAAGTGGTAGTGGCAGAATGGCAGGATTCAAATGAAAATCCCTCAATCGCCCCAAAAAGATAGTCCTAGTGTATATATTTCCAACTGTATTGGTCGTCCAACTTGAGAAAAGTGGGGGTAGGGCTTGGAATATGAAAACAAAGAAATAAGCATCTTCATATCATGCCCTGTACACATATGGTAGTTAATTGTAGAATCAGCCCTGTTTTGCATGCACCCCATTACGAACATATACTTATAACAGGTTATCAGAAAACTCACTCATAACAAACAGGGAAATAATACAAGGCAACAAAATAAGTGTTATACTTACCTTCTCCTTCAGTGATCAGGAGGTGGTGATTCTCTGAGCCGTTCTGGATAGTCCTCAAAACACTGGAGATCAGAAGTAAAGGTAACTTGTGGAGACACACGAAAAGTGTTTTTCACAAGCCTCTCAGGTTAAAGAAAAGCAGGTATATCAAAAGGGGAGGACCAGGAGTCTTTAGGTCCAGCATATAAGCTCCTTACTATATAACAGATCCATAAAAAGATCTCCGGTAAAGTTCCCACTTGTAAAAGCCCGTTGGGCCTTGCAGTGCCAACTCGACAAAGAGCTTACCAGTGTGGCTGGGGTCTGAACCACATTCCGAATAAGGCCAGCCCGACTGGTGATTGTCTGCTTTTGATAGCCTTCATCAGTTTGAGAGAGGTTTGTTGTGTGAACGCCTGCTCAATGTTTTGGCTTCCTTTGTGACAGTAGAAGTAGGTGGAATTTTGATGCATTAAAGTTTGTGTTGTTTCTGCTGAGGTTACCAGCCTTGATTTCTCTTCTACTTCCTTCCTTCTTCATCAGGTTTATTTGTTTAGCATTAGGATGTATCTCTGCCTCTAAATAAATACATAAATAGTGCATGTCTGCAACGTATGTCACCAATTACAGTTCTAACAATTTTGGCATCTTTTTAATCATTTAAAGCCATTGCTGCCTGGCACATGTTGCCACATTGATTACTGGTCCTTTTGTGATTACCCTCCCTTTTGGGGTAAGGGCACACAGCATTCCGCTATCGCTGTGGCTAAGCTGGGAATTATTTATTATATTTACAATTTGTGATTCTCCCTCTCACATACCCTCACCCATCGAACCCAGCGGTGCCGCTTGTCATAATGTAAACCATACCTCGTTGGTCATCACGTATCAAATAAAAACACATTACACATAAGCTCAAATTCAAAGCAACACCCTTCCAACCACACAACCTACATGTTGTAGCTAGCTATCTATGTTGGTAAGTGCTTCAGTGCCTCACATATGGGTAGTAGGTGCTATACAAAGGCTGCAATAACATAGTCTTTTTTTATTAGACACCAAAGTAAGACACACTTGAAAAGTTAAAATCCCAATAAAATGAATTGGAAATGTTTCCAAATTGCTACCGTGGATCACACAGCATTGACTATTACCCTATAAGACTGCTGGGTGGGGTAACGCGACTTCTGTTGTGATCAGTGTGCAACTTCAACCACGCTAGCTGGCATAAGAGGGGCATATTTCATGTAGCATTTCATAAGTGTACCTATTTAATTACTCGCTTAACAGGCTGTCCAACATACGATTAACGTATCCTTAAACTGGGTAACAATAACGTTCTGCTTTTCACATCACTTCAAATCACATTTATCAGTGAATAACCCTTGAAAAGGAAAGCTCCAAACAGCTGCCATCTTGCCAATGTATCAAAACAAAAGTCTGTAGATGGAGTTTAGGGAATGAGTTAGTGAGCGTCATTTCCTTCCTATGGCTGCACCTTTACATGCGAGTTCAATAGGAAGCCATAGCACAATATCCATCTTCCTTCTGATCTCTCCGTAAAGTGGGTTTGTGCTCAGTACATGCAACAAACAAGGCTAAATACTTGCAAGGCCTATTGCTTTTATGTGTGGTCACTAATAACTAGGGCCTCGGATTGGATAGCAAATCTTTAAATAAACAAAGCCTGGGGGGGGGGGGGAAAGCAAAGGCCACAGTTTGTTCACGGTTGATGAATGAATGGATGAATGAAGGGAGTCTTTTACCGGGCATCTTAGCCCAAGGGCTTCAAGGAGCCAAACAGGCCATCCAATCTGTGGTCCGCTAAAGTGTGCTATTACAGATATGCCTCAGAGAAGAGCCGAGATTTTAATGCTTTGCGAAACAGAGCAAGGGAAGACTGCCCTGCAAGTTCTGGAGGCAGCAAGTTCCATAGCCTGGGTGCAACCGAGGAGAAAGCTCTACCTCCCCATGTCGCTTTTACAAATCTGGGAGCCACAAGGAGATTTTTGTTAGAGGAGCGAAGAGCTCGACTAGGGGAGTAGGAGTGAACGAGCGACCTAATCCCCTCTGGGCCGGTACCATGAAAAGCCCCATGGTGTGATAGCAGAATTGTTTTGTGAGTTGCACCTTGGCTGTATAACTGCGGATCAGGAGTTTGAATCTATGCAAGGCACAATCGTCTTTCCAAGGTCCATTATCTCAGCATCATTATACAGCAAAATAGTAACTACTTAGAAAAAGTGGAATGAAACACTATTATATGTTAGTGATAATTCAAATTGCAGCTAAAAATACCTTTGACACACCACCACATAGGTAGTGTGTGTTTCACCACTGCATTAATACCCAATAAGTTTTTATCTATCTTAATATGCTAAATATTCTTGGCAAAGGCTCAGAATAACATCACCATTAACAAGCAGTGGCAAAGTCAATAGGTCTCGCCTATAAGATCTATTGGCTTTGGCAATGAGTATTTGTTAGATTGTACACCGGTGTGGCTCCTCTTCAGCATGGGTAAAAGTTAGTGGCATGGAGTGGTCTTGAGGGGAGTAGTAGGAGTAAAGTGTCATAGACTGGATTTGTTGCAGTTGAGTATTGTTGAGTGGAATGGTGGGAGTAGAGTGTCATACAGTTGACTAGAGGGGAGTAGAGTTCAGTGGCTCTGTGGCAGAGAGTGTTGTAGAGTGCAGAGTCGTAGAGTGGAGTGCCGTAGAGTGGAATGGGGTGGAATCTGGTGGAGTAGGTTGAAGTGGATTGAGGTAGTGGATGAATTGGATTGGAATAAATTGGGGTGGAGCGAGGTGTTTTAATTTGATTGAAGTAGGGCTGATTAAAATGGGGTGAGGTGCATTGGAGTAGGGAGAATTAAAGAATGGTTTATGAGATTGGTTTGAGGTGGCTTGGATTGGGGTGTTTTGGAGTGGTGCAAATTGTTTTGGATTGGAGTGGGGCAGATTAGAGTGGTGCAGATTGGCGTGGGGTAGATTGTTTTGGATTGGGGCTGATTGGAGTGGGGCAGAGTGGAGTGGAGCTGATTGGAGTGGGACACATTGTTTTGGACCGGATTGCAGCAGATTGCTTTGGGTTGAAGTGGGGCAAATTGTTTTGGATTGAGTGGGGCAGATTGTTGTGGAGAAAAGTGGTGGGGCTTGGATTGCAGTGGGATGGATTGGGGCAGGGTGGATTGGATTGGGTTGAGGTGAGTCGGATTGGATTGGAATGGTGTAGCTTGAATTGAGGTGTGTTGGATTGGCTTGGGTTGGGTTGGATTGGATTGGAGTGGGGTGGATTGTGGTGCATTGGAGTAAAGTGAATTAGGATGGAATGGGTGGACTGGGATGAGGCAGAATGGGGTGAAGGAGAATGGGGTGAGGCAGATTTTAGAAGGGCAGACTGGAGTGGGGTGTATTGAAGTGCAGATTGTTTCGGATAAAGTGGGGCACATTGTTTTGGATGGAGTGGGGAGGATTGTTTTTATTGAGTGGGGTAGATTGTTATGGGGAAGAGTTTTGGGATTGAAATGGGGTGGATTGGATTGCAGTTGGATGGATTTTGGAGGGGTGGTTGGATTAGGTTGAGGTGAAATGGATTGGATTGGGCTGAGGTGAGGTGCATTGGATTTGGGTGGATTGGATTGGTGTGGGGTGGATTGGATTGGAGTTGGGTGGATTCGGGTGGATTGGAGTGCGTTGAACTAGAATGGCGTGGGTGGACTGGGGTGAAGCAGATTAAAGTGGGGTTGAATGGAGCGGAGAAGATTGGTTTGGATGGAGTGGGACAGATTGTTTTGGACTGAATGGGGCAGATTGGAGTGAGGCAGATTGTTTTGACTTGAATGGGTTAAATTAGGGTGAGCAAATTGGACTGGGGTGGTAGGCTTAGAGTGTGGTGGAGTGGAGGTGTTTGGATGGATTGGTCTGGGTTGGATTAGATTAAGTGGGGCTATTTTGGTGTGCTCTAAGGTGAGGTGTATTGGGATAAATTGAAGTAGTGCGGATTGGAGAGGTGTGCATTGGGGTGTACTGCACAATTATGTGTTAAAACATAATTTCAGAAAATGCACATGAGAAACAATGTGCCTGCAATAAAATGATTCTCATCTTTTTAGAACAGTGCCCACAAGGAAAAACAAAAGGAAACTTGAGTGCAAAGTAATCAAAGACTTAGCAAAATAAAAGAAATGTAACTAACAGGTTTCCTGCACTTAGCTGCATTTACTAGACAGTTTTCTAAGTTTAGCACTGGTGACTTGGGCTGGGAAGCAAACATGCTAGTTCCTCTGGAATAAAATGTAGTGATTTAACAGTATAGCACTGCATGGCCAAGGACAGGGCCCCCCTGCTCGGGCCTCCTAGCACTACATAATGGCTACAAGGACCTGCGAAGGGGGCCCCACATCTGGAACTTGCAGATTGATGGAACGCTGCGAGGCCCACCTGCCCTGGACTTCGCAGAACTGGATAATGGCCCAAGTCCCAGTGAATGGGGCCCCACACCTAAACTTGAAGCCTGATTCAGTGCTTCCAGGCCCAGGTGATGAAGACACCGCCCCTGTCCCTCAAAGCTGTAGCGCGACACGCTGCTAAACCCTGCTCTACTGAGCCAGTCTGATCTGGACGCTCCCTCCTCCCCTCATCCACCTCTCCTTACCAGTTAATGTCTGCTTGTCCTGAAGCAAATGGGCCGTCTGTTGCCTGGAAACGGAACACACAAAGTGCAGACAAGACTTCTCCACAGGTTTTTAGCAGAGATGCTGCCCCACCCATGTCCTTGAGAGCAGACATCATTGCTGGCTTTGTTACTATCACATCCCATACCCAGTCTTTCCCCTCCCCACACCATTGCAGTCCCTGGAATGCCACCACGCCCTGAACAGCGAGGTCAAGACACCTCGCTTAACATTGGCAATGCGATCGGGTTGGGGAGGGGGCCCTGGAGGAGCAGGTGGGCTGACTATGAAAGTGTAGCGTTTCAGACAGATGCGGGCCCTGGGCAGCTGCCTACACTGCCCATGCCTAGTGCAGGCCCTGGTGCTGTCCAATCGTGGATAAAATGTCCACTCTCCCCTCCATGCGCAGCAATGTAGAAACATCCCACAGCCACTTGTGGTACATCCTCACTGGGAAAGAGCATCGACACAGAACCATAACTGGTGCTGACCAATCAAATAAAGAATCTGCAGCAGCATTCAAGCCTCCAGCTTGAGGGGGCAGGCTCCCCTTCCACTGCTGATCACCAAGAAACCTTCAAAGAAGTAGCTTTGCCACCAATAAGAGCCCTAAACCTAAAGCCCAAGGCAACAGCATCAGCAAAGAAGGAAAGGCTGAAACCAAAAAATGCTCACAAACCAAACAGCCTTCTACCCTATCCTTGGACATAAACAAAGACAACTAAAGGTCTCGCCTCACGACTCAGGTACCCAACAGCAGGAAGTACAAGCCCCGAGGAGTCCAGGCAGCCTGGAAGATATGTCCTCCCACCAAAATGCCCGGGGCTTACCAATCTCAGAAACTAGGGCTGCTCGGTCACCCAAAAACCATCCACACAGCAAAAGGGGTAATTCAAGCTAAGCACAAGGAAACACCACTGTGTCTCTCATTACGGCCACCCCACCCAATGCCAACCCACAAGGAGCCTTCAAAAACGATCTTGTCGGCAGATGTTAGTGATCCTGTGGAAGCAGGGGAGTCAAGCAAAGACTCGAGTTATGTGCAGACATACCTCAAGGCCCTTCCCAGCTAAACCACCAGCCCCTCCAATTAAGACCCAGTAACACATAAGATCACAGGGGGGAGCTTTCAGCCCCGAACCCAGATCCACACGCCAGAGGAAACTCCCTCAGCATTCACAGGGCCACACAAAACTGGCTCCGACACCATGACAGCAGGTCCTGGAAATCCGAAGGAGTGGGAACAATCCCATCTTGATGGAAACAGACTGGTCACTCAGCTCTTTAGGGGGCCATTGCATCCAACACAGTCTCCCTTGGACATGCAGCCTTATAGAAACATCTTACTCCCCAAGCCTGAGTACTAATCTAAAGGGAACGGTGACATCTTGAACAGAGGAAACATCCTGAGGTTATCATCATCCACCCCAAACCTAGAGGAACTAACTTCAACCATTCTACTTTCAAAAGAGTTCATCTGCCCTGCAACCCCATTAGAGTTCTATAGCCCCTAAGGCTACCTGTAGAACAGCAACAATTGCTCAAAAAAGCATTAGGTGAGCACCGCATCTTCAAGGCCTGGGGAATAAATATTTCTCCTTACTCTTATCCAGGCTATCCTTCTCTGCTTTGGCCCAGTCAGGGCACTGTAACTGCTAGCTTGACCAAGTATACCCACTCGGTGCTCGGACGGACGTTGGGGCAGTCACCAAAAAAGAGGCCAGCACCAACCACCCAACAAAGTTGGTCTTCAAACAGCATCAGGACCACAAAACATGTGTACTGACCTCAGGTGGATCTCTAGCACTATCTCTAGCACTATGAAAACCCTACCTGGTATCCAATTACAAGACCTACAGGAGAATGCAGCCATCACCGACTGCAAAACTACCCTCTGCCTCTGCTCATGGGACGAAAGTGAACTGGCAAAGCAGCTTACCTGTAGCTTCTGCAGTAACTAAAATCCTTTCACTTAATAATGCTGCTTGAAACATGGCTGGTAGAACCGATTCACCTTCAGGTGTTCGTGTGCTTCTACACGCCTGCAGCAAAGGGAGGGAGTTTCAGACACCTATCAGAAGGGCTGGAAACCTATGCATCACCAACTTACACAACCTTAGCAGTGCTGGTGGACTCTGGCCACCATCATGGTCAAGACAATTCTCTCCCTCAAGGGATCTCAGGATGCTGCAATAATAGTCAACACCTACATCCTCCCAAAATACAAAGTAAAAGACTCAGAACACCTAGTTAACCAAAGACAAAAGCAGATAAGCAGGCTGGACAGGTATAACTTTATTCTCTATGTGGATTTGAACTACCACCTCCTAGGTACATCATTGAAGGACGAAGTGCAGAGCCAGTCCTTACACTGGAATATACCTGCACAAAGAGGGAAGCTCCCATGGGAAATTGAGCAGCAAAAGCAGAGCCTACTGGATGATCTAGAGCACCTCAATTTAAGGGCACTCAATGGGAGATTCCTCAGCCAGTGGCCTCCATCTACTATTCTACACTTTGCACATCACTGGATTACACTTTCGTCGCCTTCTCACTGTTCTACCGCATCACTGCATTTTGCTTATTGGACAAAGGAGATAGCGACCACGACTGCAAGAAATACTCCTTTTAGCAACTGCACCCCCATTAAATTGTCCAGTGGAGGTCTTGTTCCCATTTACATGATTAGCTTCAAGAGAATTAAAACTGCAAAAGCAATCATCTTCAGCAATGGACTTGCTACAAGCTCAATCAGGAACATCAAACAACCTCATCGATAGATGGGAACATTTCACTGCTAAACTAGCAGACCTCTGAAACACGTCACCCAAATCAAATCTTCATCAGGAACCTAGCAACAAAAGAAGGATCTTGAATGCCCATAGGAAACATTTAAAGCAAACCAAAAGGGCCAGAAATAGCACATTAGGATCCATGGAAGACACAATCCTGGTAAAACAAACCTCCACACCCTACTCCGACAGCAAAGAACCTCACTTAAAAAAAACTGAAGTGGGAAGTCAACAGAGCTTGGGAGGATGAGTCTTGGGCACAGCAACTACATGACATCAACCACAATGACAGTGTACACTTCCAGGGGATGGTCAGCAAGATAATGCACCCGCACCACGGGGGAATTACATCTCACATTTCGGAGGAGACATGGCCAGACTATGTAAGGGACCACTTAAACTACTAAACCACATGATTCGCGATAAGTCAGGTGGCCAGGGAAACTTCAGAGGATCCCACCATAGAGAAACAAAAAAACAGAGGCAATGGCAGATTTTCACCTGATGAATATGAGAATGAATCTAGAGGCTCAAGAATATACTTGATAAGGCAGCAATTTGCAAAAGGGAAAAGAAAAGGGACCCCGGGCCCTAACAGCATTCTTCCAATGCTCTTCAAGTAAAGAAAAAAGAATGGACACAAATTATAGGCTCTCTTTTTAAGTCTGATGCCTCCGTATAATCCCAGCCTCATGGAAAGGCTCAACAATCTCCCTAATCTTTAAAAGTGGAGACAAGTCCCTGCCAAAAATCTATTGCTTGGTCGCACTGATCAACAATGAGGCAAAATATTTTATAGGAAAAGTGCTAGAGGACCCAATATCCTGGGCAGCAGAGTAAATAAGTTAGCTTTGCTAGACCGGTTTCTCTAAAACTTCAGGCAGGACAACAAATATTTTGGCAGTTTCACTTGTCAAAGACATGGCAAAGGCCTCCAAATTGCCGCTACACTTCTGCTTCATCAACTTCAGAGCAACTTTTGACCTTGTAGACAGGGCAAGGCTGTGGAGGAAGCTGGCATGATGAAATATTCCCCAAACTAAACATGCTGATACTTCCCCACACGGACACGTGGGTACAGACTTTAACAGATGAGTACCAACAACCAAATGCCTGAAGCATGGGAGGGTGCTTGCTCCCACCCTATTCAAACTCTTTCTGGCAGCCACCAGCAATTCCCATTCCCCTAGTCTGGGAGGAAAGACCTTTCCCAACTTTTTGTACACTGACAATGTGGTCCTGGTCAGCCACACCTAGGTCGGTTTGCAACATCTCTTTAACACATGCAGGATTTTGCCATAAAGAATAGTCTGAAGGTTAAAATTGGGAAAATCCGAAAATTTCCATCAACAAGAGAAAAAGAACATTTACAGATGATATTATGTATGTAGGTGTTATTATTGACAAAGAAGGTTGTTTTGCCCACCAGAAAGAAGCAATCAAAAGGAAAGGGTTGGCACTAGCAGTAACACTAAAAAACCTCAAATCAAAACTGACGGGCCTACACTGAGCCCCCTCTTCATGATCGGACAAGTAAAATACTTTTAACAATCACATTTGACAGCAAACCCATGCGAGGCAGAGATGCTAAGATAATGGACAGTACCATAGTCAAGGCATACAGAATTATGTTTAGCCTCCTGTTTCAAATGGGGATCTCTAATTTGCAATGGTTTACAGCTCTGACTAAATAGGGTCCCTTCCTTCTAGTCAGGATGAGGGGGATACAATACTGAAATACCCCCTGCTCATCCCGTTGGTAGCTTAGAATGAGTAGTCAGGGTTATCTCAGAGGCAGTGTGTAAAGCATTTGCACATAACCAACAGAAACAAAGTGAAAGCACAACAAAAGGACACCAGACCAGTTTTAGAAAATAACCAATATTTATCTGTGCAAATAAGACCAAAACAATAAAAGGCCAACACACAGTAATCAAAAACAGGCATTATGCAGAAATTAATTTAAAATGCAGTTCCTTGAAACTGATAGCTCCGCCTCGAGCTACCACAGTGCTGAAAACAACAGAACCCAACAGGTAAAACAAAACACAGTGTGCAGACCGGCTTTAGTGTCAGCAGACTCATAAACAGTACCTTCGTTTCCAGCCGACTGCATCAGTGCAGGCCGGTCCTGGCAACCATCGCGGTTGTTATGTGAAGCCTGGCGGTGCGATGTGCGGTGTCCTTAAGTTGCGGTGCAGGCAGCAGTTTGATGACAGTCATCCAGTGGCATTGGTGAGACCAGGGCTGCAGTGGGGAGTGAGGTGGTTCTTTTTACGGTGCTGACAAATCAATGTGCACGCGACAGTGCTGATTGATGGGAGCTGATGTTGGTCAGCCCGGACAGCGATGTGGGATGAGGAGGTGCATTGAGTGACTTACGAACCCCCAAACCAAGGTGTAGAGGTCAGCAGTCAGTGACATCATCAGTGAGACCAGGGTGGTGGAGTGAGATGAGGCGTGTGGAGTGCGGTGTCCAGAGGTAGCGGTGCAAGCAGCGGCTCGGTGGCAGCGGCAGTCGTCATCGGTGAGACCAGGATTTCAGTACAAAGTGTGGTAGTACCCTTTACGGTGCCTTCAGGACACAGAGCCAGTGGCGGTGTTGGTGACGGATGCTTTCCCCCTCTGTGGCAACTGAAACCATGGTTCCAGAGGAGGTACCCAGAGATAAGTGAAGTTTCTGCTTTCCATTAGACTTCATGAACAGGGGGCAAGCTCCATTTCAAGCTCTCTGAGATACTCAGCAACAAGTGGAGAAAGTTCAGTCAATTCCTTTCACCACCGAAAGCGGAAGCAGCAACTACAGCCCAACCCAACAAAGTAACACCACAGCAAAGGGGCAGTACTCCTGCTGGCAGTTCTTCCAGCTCTTCTTGGCAGGGTCCTTGATCCAAGTGAGTTAAAAAGTTCTGGGGTCTGGGCCCCAATATTTATACTGCATTTCTCACTGTTTGCTTGTGCAGTGAGTTTCTGTGCCTAGTACAAATCAGTTTGTTCCTGTCTGGTCCAGCTTCCAGGCATTAGGTGGAGACAGCATTGTACAAGGCAGACCAGGCCTATGCAGGTGCAAAGAAAGCTCCTCCCACTACTCCAAATGCAGCCCAGGCTCATTCAGCCCAGCCTGACTCAGGACACACCTCGACCCCCCAGTGGCTCTCTGAAGAGAATGCATATGCCCAGCCCCTGTCACTCCGATGCCAGGCAGTCATTCCACAACCCAGCAGAGGTACACAGGATGGCTAAGCAAGAAAATACCTAATTTCTAAAAGTGGCATTTTCAAACACAGAACATAAAAATCATCTTTCCTAAAAGATGCATTTATACATTCTGAATGCAGGCACACTAAACTCCATTTCTCTTTCTTGTTCCAACTGGAAGATATACTCATAACATTTTACAGAGTATTTCCCATTTTATTCTATGGGACAGATAGCCATTAACAGTGAAAAATGAATTACGCTGTAGTTCACTATCAGGATATGTCCCACACCAGGACATCTCCTATCATTCACATACACTGCTCCATGCTAATAGAGGTACCTTGGGCCTATCTTAGGGGTGCCTCACATGTAACAAATGGGAAGGTTTGGGCTTGCAAGTGGGTGTACCTGCCAAGTCGACATGGCAATAAGAACTGCATGCTGACACTGCAGTGTCGGGTCTGAGATCCATTTTAAAGGCTGCTCATGTGGGTGGAACAATCGGTGCTCCAATCCCACTAGCAGCATTTGGTTTACAGTCCCTCGCACTCTCAGTGCACTTTACTACATTTACGCTTTTTAACATATATGTGGCACCTCTAGCGGATGTTATTAGATCTTTCGGCTTCCAGCTCACCTCCTATGCTGACAATACACAAATTGTGTTGTCACTGACCAAAGGAGGTGAGAGACTGGGGATCATTTCCATGAGTGTATGAGTCCAATATCCAGCTGGATGTCCTCCAACTGTTTAAAGCTTAACTCTAATAAGACTGAGGTCTTAAAGTTCAGGAATAATCCTTTGGTGTGGAGACCGGAATGGTGGCCAGAAGAACTGGGCCTTTGCCCTATACCAGCTGAGAAGGCCAAAAACCTGGGGGTATTAGTGGATAACAAACTCACCGTGGGGGATCAAGTAAGCTTGGTAACCTCAGCCTACTTTATGATTCTTAGAATCATAAGGAAAATTAGGTTGTTCCGGACCGAGAGCAATCTCAAGACAGTGGTCATGGCCCTCATAACATCATGTTTGGACTATTGTAATAGCCTATATTTGAACATACAAAAACAACATATGAATAGGCTCCAATTAGTCCAAAACACAGCGGCCAGGCTGCTGTCTGGAACACCTAGATTTGTCTCTGTTAAAGGTGAGCTTAAGAAGCCTCACTGGCAACCAATGAAACAAAGAACCCGCTTTAAGGCTCTCTGTATAGTTTTTAAAGCTATTAACGGAATCGGCCCTGAGTTCCTTAGGCAAAAGTTTTCCTGGTACGTTCCTGGGAGAACGTTACAATCTACCAGTTCTAAACAAGTGCAAGTCTCCATGCCAAAAAGAGTAAACTGGGGATGCAGTAGTTTTACTCACTGTGCCTCAAGAGCTTGGAACGAGCTTCCCTTTTCCCTCAAAACTGCCCCAAATCTTCTCACATTCCGGAAGAGCCTGAAAACATGGCTCTTTTCACAGTAGCATTCTTTCAGCTTCCCAGGAAGACCAGTACTAAGTGCAAATAACATAACATAACGGGGGACTTACCAGTAAATCAAATATGGCACCCATGGAAACCCCTATCTATATTAGAATTTGCAATAGGAACAAATGCAGTTTAACACAAAACAGCAGTGAGAAAGTGCGCAGAAAAACTAAACCAGCAATAAATAAGTCAAAACCAGGAACTCAGAAAGCAAAAAGACAGGGAAAACACAGCAAAAGATGCCACATATTACTCCTCACTAACACAGATTCAGCTGGAGTTCAGCTTACTAAAACCGTCCTTGGCCAGGCATGAAGCTTCAATAACCTGCTGGAATAAGATCAGGAATGCACCTCCAACCCCTTAAACCATCTATTATGGCAAAAACAGCTGCAGAGAGACACATCACCTGCAAGATGCTTCCTGCAGTAGTCCCTGGCAACAAATGGGCTGTCCCAGCTTTAGGACACACATATCTACTGGTATGGAAAGCAATAAATCAGCTCTCACTTGGGAGGGTAAGGCTACTTTCTCAGCTAGAGCTCACTCCTGGAAGAACTTAAACAGATAAAGAACATTTTGCCCCCCAAATATATTTCAACCGTGGTTACTCCGAAGCTATTAAATCAAAAGTCCTGGGGCACAGCATGGGCATACTCCTGTGTGCCTCGCATCTTAGATCTTGAAAGAGGGAGCTGACTTCAACCTCCTGCCACTTATGCAGCAATGGAACTGAATACATATTGCACCTACTATGCATCTACAAAGAGCTGTTGGAATAAAGGAAGCAGATGCTCAAGGCTCATTTCCAAAAAGATGGATATGCACACGGAGACAAGCAGTGCAGGCCTGCTTTAAGCCTCGGGAACCAAAGCTAAACTGTAGGCTGGTAAATTCCCTCACACTACTGGAAAAGAAAATGCCACCAGCAGCTCAACAGAACAAGTGCAGGGTCACACTGGTTCCTGCAAAATCTGAGGCACACAGCATCCCAACGCACTGGACACTGACCCTGTATTCTGAACGATAACAGCAGGGCCAGATAGAACACTAATAATTTTGCATTACCTAAAAAACCACTGCCTCAAGAGCACTGCTGCTTTCTTAAACTCTGAAGCACTGCACTTTTCCCTTAGTTATAACGTTTTAATGATAAGCTGTTCAACATATTACATGCTCAGGTTTATTAATGTATATTTATGATTTTAATAGCGCTCGGTTATTATGCAATAGGTTTAATTAACTATGCAATTGAAAATAAACTAAACAAAAAAAAAGAATCTGCAGATTAGCATGACCATTGTCAGCTCTCTAGATCATGAAGTTTTTGGATTAATAAAAATTTAGTCAACAGAACAGGGAGGTGGAGGGCCGGGAGTAATCTGCACTCACCAGAAAGAGCATTACTGAAGGTAAGTTAAAGTCACACTGTGGCATCACAAAGGGTTTTGGCACAAATAAATGTTGCAAACCTTTTCAAATTTCATCACAACAGGTGAGTGATGATGGCAATGAGGGACCTGCCACTAAACAGGCAGACTCAAGCATGATTTCAACCAAGTACCCAAAAGCGCATCCATAAATGGCATCATTAAAGGGAACAAGGGATCTGTAGGGGCCTTACCTGGATATAGTACTTCAGTTTACACATTAGTTTTCACTTCAATAGTGGGGAGCTGTAGGTCTAGACCTTCTGCCTGCCTTTGCGTATCAACTGTGAAAATGGTGCTTTCCTCCCTAACAGGACCTAGGGAGACACAAGGCCAGTTTCTGGAGAAGTAACCGAACAACTGGCATTTTGACATTCCTCATACCAATTATCCTTATCATAGTGTGGGACATAGTCACCCTTTTCATTGTAATTGTCAACGCCTGAGTCAGTGCTAAAACAAATGTGTAAAGTAAGTGGTTGGTGCAAAGATTTAGAATCTTAAGCATTGCCTATTCGGTATGGGCCAGTCAAACCTGGGTGTGATCTGAGTTGAGTTGTGATAGATTCTGCTTGTCGTTGGGTTGCCCATTGGGGTGCATTGTCTTCAACATCAGCATCTATGTCAAGTCACTAGGACCAGGGAATGGCCAAAGTCATTGAAGGCAGTGCCAGATTCGGTGTTGAACCCAATGCGTGCTACAGAGACTTAGATCACGCCGAGGTGCACCTTTCAGTGCAACTAGAGGCCCCATGGGTCCGAAGGCACTTGATATGGAACCAGAAAAAGTACCACAATGTGTAGCATAGTGTGTCTGAAGGCCTCTACTTGCAGCAATATCACCAACAGACCTGGAAACTCAGGTGTGCTGAGACTAGACTCCAAATGTGCTCCGTTAGAGATCAGGAGAGAGACCAGGAGGCACATTAATCCCCCTTGCACCCTCTCTGAAATCTAAGAGTGGTGGAAAGGAGTGGATTCCCTCTTCAGTTTTTTAAGCTTTTGTTTGACCTATCTGAGCTCTTTGACAGTGACAAAGGTCTGCCACAGGAACGGGCCTTCCTTTCAACTTTGACTGATTACTTTGTGGCATCTTCTTATGGTTCGCCTTGTAAATTTTGGCCTTCCAGTCCTGTATGACCTTTGGGTTATCGCAATGAGGTCATTACAGGATTTGGAGCAGTGCTCCAACCACTTGCACCAAAATCACTCTTTGTGGGGGACTTCATCACAAATATCTGTTTGCAACTGTCCCTCCACAGTTTGAACACTTTGGTCTTAAAGGGGTTACATTTTTCCTTGCACACTGGTAAGTCTTGACAAAATTTGTAGTATTCAAGGCCAAGGAGAATCTCTGGATCCAAGTCTGAAGGTTTGGAAAGAAAGGAACTGACATCAGCGCACATGTGTGGTGATTATATGTCGAACTGCTTGTCACAACAGTGCAAAGCTGCACAACACCTCTTACAGGTGTGCAGGCGTACTACTTTAAAATATCTGATCCAGTCTGTTGCGTGTGATCATGATCATCATCGATCGACCATGATGAGAAATCTGTGGTTATAAGCATTTATCAGAATGACATGTTTGCTAAACTGACATCTTGGTTTTAGTAGCGTACTTTTTTCCCTAGTCTTCCAAGTTTATCGCCACTGCGGAACTCAAACCTATAGAAACATCCTACAGGTCTCATACACCCATGAGCAGGAGACCGATAGGAACACAGACTGTGATCAAACCTTGGCAAATATAGGTTTCTGTTCAACAGAGAGTGCAGGGAACTACCATGTCTGTAAAAAATCTGACAAACACTCAGCATGTTCTACTAGGAAACTAATCAGAGCAAAGGAGGTCTGACACTAAGTGTACATGTGGAAAATATGTAGTTGTGGTATGTTTGTATGCAGCCCAGAGGTTATATGTGCAACTAAAAAATAGGTCATAGAAATCTGGCATTTCACTTTCAGGTGCTTTACAAATTTCCCAAACACACTGTACCAAGTTTATTGCCTCCAAGCACCACGAACCCTTAGAAAACCCTTATATGTCCTCCAGACTCTGGAGACCCAGAAAAACTGCAAATCAGTTCAAGCCTTGGCAAGGATATGCTCCTGCAAAAGGGAAACTGATAATTTCTTTGAAGGAAAAAGAAATCTGACAAAAGTCATGTTCATGTTCAGTGTCCTACAGGTCACCCACTCAAAGCACAGGAGGTCTTGCTTGCACCAATAGTTTCCTTATGCAGAAATAAAAATCTTTCTTTTTTAGACTTTCCATGTCAATCTGAGTTTGATATGTTATCAAATTAACAATGCACCATAAACAGAGATTTTGCCAGAAATTACTCTTCTGTGCTAATATTATATAATTGACTGTGCAGACTACATTCCATAGGAAAACCCACACATATTTGGCAGTGACATACTCCAGATATTCTAGCAACATGTGCTTGGTTAGTGTTTCAGGAAATGAAAATACCCTGAATGTGTCAAAAACATAGCCGATATGGGTTCACAAACAGACTAAAGAGGTGTGTTGATGATTATTTAAAAAAAGCTCTATCACACACCTCAGTGGTAAAAGAGGTAATAGAACTGGGCTGCTTCCTTTAAAGTTGTTCCCACTTGGGAAACCTAATGCAGGGACTATCGGCCAGATTCATCAATGTCCCGATTTGCGAGTCCTCTATAGCGATCATTAAGGAATCGCTATTAAGGACTTGCAAATCGGGATTCATGTAGAAATCGCAAAATAAATTGTGATTCCTACAGCCTCCTTATTTGCGATTAGCAAATTGCTAATCGCAAATAAGGAATAACTCCCCATTCATTCCTATGGGCCTAAAAGCCCATAGGAATGACTGGGGAGTCATTTCTTATTTGCGATTAGCAATTTGCTAATCGCAAATAAGGATGCGATTTCAAGGGTGCCAGGGGTGTCCAAAGGACACCCTGTAGCACCCCTGAAATGTCAATGTAGACTGATGTTGCGCACACACATGTCCAAAGGACATGTGTGTGTGTAACATCCAACTTAGAAAAATGCACAAAAGGGCATTTTTCTAAGTTTTCGCTATTTACCACGAAGTCTGACTTCGCGGTAAATAGCGGCCAAAAATAGCGAATTCGCAATTTAAAAATGATTAATGAATTGCATTTAAGGAATCTCAAATAGAGATTCCTTAAAGGCAATTCCTCACAAATTAGCGATTTCGCAATTAGCGATTTCTGCATTTGGGATGATGAATCCCAAATGCAACAATTGCGCTCGCAAAGGGCCAGATTCTCAGAATCTGGCCCTTTGCGAGCCCATTTTTCTTTGATGAATCTAACTGAAAGTTATGTTATGTTAATCTATATTCGTAGAGCGCACGGCTACTCCCAGGAGTGTCCCGGCGCTGAGGAGAAAACGTAGACCACATAACATCAAACCATGCACATCCATAACTCTGAAGTTCACAGCTGGAAGAGCCATGTTTTCGGACTCCTCCTGAAAGTGAGGAGGTCAGGGCTCTGTCTGATGGTAAAAGGTAGGCTATACCACAACTGAGAGGCCACAGCATGAAAAGATCTGCCCCCTACCTGGGAGAATTGAACCTGTGGAATGATAATCAGAAGTTGGGAAGAAGATCTCAGAGTACGCTGGGGAAGATAGGGTTGGAATCTATCCCTAAGGTAGGGTGCTCCAATGTTGTGGAAAGCTTTAAAGACCAGGACCATGGCCTTGAAATGTATTCTCTTTCGCACCGGGAGCAAGTGCAGTGAGGATAGAAGCTGGGTGGTATTATTTTCTGTTCTACCTTGCCTGCCATCATTCCTGCAAGTGCAACTATTCATAGGCGGCTGCAAAATACTGCGTCTCTCCTTAATATCTGTTAAGCATGTCATGTCGCATCTCCACCCACTGGGCAATTTGTAATCTGACCTATAATCAATTAAGTCTCATTGCAAATTACACCACCATTTGCAAACCATTAGATGGGAAATTTTCACATTTCTAGCTTGCAAAAGTGGCTAGTTTATCAGCACTGGGGCAGGACAGACAGCAGTGCCCTAAGGTCTGGTCTAACAGGGCAGTGTTTAGGCTGATTTTTTAGCAGTTTGTTGACCTGCTTTGTATTCAGGTGGTATAGTTTTTAGTGTGGGTTTCCCTTACTTTACCACAAACATTGTCTGCAGCAAGCAGAATTGCGTACAGTCTCCCAAACCTTGCGAAACACCTATAAGGCATCTCTATGTAAGTTCAAAACTGGCCTAATTTGTAAATGTGAATCACTTGTTTAGCTATTTGCTTCAATATTGTGGGCCCATTTTCTTTTTGTGCATGGGCCTATTATTTATCACAGTATGACATTAAACATACCCATATATATTTTGATCTTGTACACAATTTGCATGTTTCAGGAAACCTGGTCACCCTCACAAATTCATAATCAAGGTTGCACTAACTATAGCTTTGAGATCATTTTAAAAATTAAGGATCACCGACCAAGGCAGCTAGCTACATGGAGTCATTTCGATTTAAGCTGTCAAGTACCCATGATCAACACCAACAGCGACATTTTCTCGTCTTTTACAATGGTAGTAGGATGGCTATCTCTATTGTGTTAAATAGATGCATTGAGCCTAAAAAGGAATCACCCAGTTTGGCTGCACTCAATTACTTGTAGACATTAAGTATTGAAATAGTATAATTGTTTGTTACCACTTATAAAACACAAAAGGACATGAAAGTACTATTAGAGATCAAGCTTCTCAAGAACTTATATCATAATTAATTCTAGTGTGAAATTGGGTTGATGGTTGACTGAAGTATGAGCAGTGGTCAAGCAACAGCTACAATCCCTTGCAGGGTGAACCACAAAAAGTCAGTAAATTAACATGGGCTTAACCCTAGGTAGCTTGCCACAAAAAGGAGTCAGGCTTAACTTAGATTTGTTAAGTATTTATGTAGCACACAAACAGTAAAAAAAGGAAAAACACAAGAAAAATCCCACATCAATGTAGAAAAATAGATACCAAAACAACAGAATTCCAATCAGTTTTTAGTTAGAACGAGTACCTAAACAATCAAAGCGCGAACCAAAGACACCCAGTTGCGCGCGACCTTGTCAGCGATTACCTTCAGGCTTAAAAGAATTTGTGAGATAAATGCCCTGAGAAGGTAATGTTCAGTGGGCAAGAGCTTAGAAGGTGTTCGAGGAGGGAGCCTAGTCGTCAGATAGCGTTGGGTCCAATCTGTGGTGAAGATTTCTACGTTCGGACTCTCTGAAATGAAAGTCAAAAATCTCCAGCGGGTTGAGGCAGAGGGCTGTACCTGAAGACAATTCCATGAGTCCGGATACCCCTTTGGACAGTTTTTGAGATTTGGCATTCTGGGCACTTTTCGAACTACGACCAAGGTTCCAGGAACGGGTGGGCACATTTTGGGGGTTCAGGCAAGTCAATCAGTTAGTGAAATAAATGTTTATTTAGATCACTGGTCTCTAAATGGCACAATTACATGTATAATCACCTTATATTAGCATTTGTCAATTTATATAAAATTAAAATCATTAATAATTTCCTCAACAATTTGTACCTAAAACCAGTATAATTTAGAAATATCACTTCATTGCTCATAATGATTAAAAAATATAACATTTCCACAAAAGTTTTAAACGATATAAAATTCTCCTGATAAGAAAATGATAAGACCAAGACCAATTAAAAATCCCTGGTATTTTTATACCACTTCATTTCTCATTATAGCTTCTATTTATAGATTACCTGAGTACATAGTTCATCTTATTTCTCCAAGCAAAGCCTTTCTACAGCTTGTGCGCAATTCTTAATTTCATATTTAAAAATTTAATTTTTCTTTGACATAAGATCAGTTTCCACAAGGGCAACACTTTTAGACAGTCCACTAATGTGTGCAAAATGTTGCTTTTTGTGCTCAGCTCACATGTACAATTCCCACCAGGTTGGATCATTTCCATTATTGTTATCTCATTTGTTAATCAGGGGTTAACACCTATTCTCAGTCTTAGTGATTTGCACATAAAGCAGTGATTTGGTATCATAAATAAATATGAAAAACAGACTTCCTCTGGCAGGAATTTAGCATAAATTGAAACAATTTCTTCCCACTCAGATACTGCCAGTCCTTTTCCCACGACAAACCCTTCCCTAAAGTGCTAAGCTTGCCCAATCATATCCCCACATACAGATCCCAAATTCATTCTGACTCCATTAGACCATTTTAGTTCACTATGCTGGATTTCGTTTTTACACCATTGGGAGACTTTCTGTTTCTTTCCTGAACCCAGTATTTTCCAGAATCTTATTAGTGCCACTTGTGACATCTCATCATAGTCTTGGTTGCATTTTATTTTTTTTACTAAAGTTCTTTCTATTGATGATCAAAAAGTAGAAAATGCACGTGACAATGTGGGCAAGAGGATTTACATGACAGAGACAAGTTTTCATGAACTTTGCCAAGCAATGCTTACAGTCACAGGATAGCATGACTACAGCTAATACAGAGAAATCTTAGTGTCAGGCAATCTCTTGTCGTTTGGTATTTTAAGCTCAAAATACTACAGTTGTATACCAACTGTAAACAACAAACAAACTATTAGGGGTGCAGCGATGTACATGGGAAGCATTACCTCTCAGCGGGCGGAGGCAGGTCACCTACTATTGCAAAATTCACTACTGTAGGAGGAGGCATGGAAGATATCCTTAATCAAAGAGCTGGAGTGTCCGAAGTTTTGGTGAGCTAAAGCAAGTAAACTCCATGTGCATGACGTAGTGGACTAGGGCTTTCCACAGAAATTGGAACTTTTTATCCATGTTGGTCAGGTTGTGAGATATCCGCTCATTTGCTAATAGATGCCACACTTGAGCGAACCACTCTGCAATGGAGGGAGGCGCTGGTTACTTCAATATAAGTGTTATACGTTGTTGCACTGCTGAGGGAAGATGACTAATGAGTGTACAGTCTGCATGGATCATTGCGACCAAGTTAGAAGGACGTATGCATAAGATAATCATTGGGTATGAGAAGGGGAGAGGAACGTCTACAACGCCTGTAATATCCCCCAACATCTCCTCCCAGTATGTAGCAATCTCTCTCTATAGGACAATCAAATATGACAGAAGGTGTCCTCCCCCTCCCAGAAACACCAACATAGGGTGGGAGACATAGAAATAAATGGTAGACAGGCGAGCGGGAGCATAATACCATTGGAACATCAATTTATATTTGGTCTCAAATAGAGACAGAATGCAACAGCTTTTGGGTATGTCCCGCCATAGTGTCTCTCAGAGTTTAGGTGTTAATTCTTCCGAGATGGTGTTATGTCATGTGGATTGATACGCATGAGTGCAAATCGGGGCTGAATGTTCCAGCATCAGTATTGGATATTAGACCTCGTGTACCATCAAGGTTTTGCACAAGCTTCTCAAAGAGGGTGTGGGGCCAGGTAGTTAGTGGGTAAACTCAGGATGTGTCACCCTGTGCCACAGCAGGTGGTATTGGAGACGCATGGTAGAAAGTTTAAATTCTGCTTTGCATTTGTCAAATGACTTCAAGACGCCACCAGTAAAGAGGTCCTGGAGCGTCCGGCAATCCCTGTTGCTCCAAGTATGAAAAGAAGGGGAAAATTGTCCCGGGGGAAAGGCTGGGTTGCGGGCAGTGGAGGTATGAGATGATCGGAAAGTAGTAAGTCTTTTCTTTATGGCCACCCTGTCCCATATCTCCAACACTGTCCTAGTTAGTGTGGCAACATGCGAGGTAGGGCATATTAGGCTTCCAAGGGAGGTATCACAGGGGCCTATATGCCAGTGCGCTGTCCATGTGGAACCAGTTTACTGGCAACCAAGAGATTTAAACGCTCCCAGACTGGGGGGACGGCTTTCAGTGTGGTAGGGGCTCAGCTGTGGAATGAGCTGCCACAAAGGATCAGACAGATTGACTCTTTAATTGAATTCAGAAAGAGTCTGAAAACGTGGCTCTTTCCGAAATTCTGATCCGCACGTTCTATCTCTCTGCTCGCCATCATATTGATCAAGTGTTCTTATATCTGAGCGCCAGGATACCCGTAGGGTGGCAGTAGCGCTATAAATACAATACAATACAATACAAATCAATTAGCATCCTTGACATTACACATGGTTTGCAAGCTTGTGATGGTGAGTTATCCTGTTCTCATTCCACTTCTTTTTCACAAATCAGGGCACCATTAGAGTCATATTGACTATACTTTTACAAATCGATTTTACTGAAATTTTGAAATTCCGTAGGGTGGTTGAAGAAAGAGTAGATAGTAATCATGAGTCACTTGTACTGTCTATCAAACCAAGGGGCATAAATACTATTCATTCGCGCAACAGGGTGCAGCAAGGGAACTTGCTGCACTGAGTTGTGTTGTGTGAGGGGGGAGAACAGAAAATCTCCGTATTCACAAAGAATTGGGGCATTCCATTTAGGTTTAGCACGTTAAACTTAGCATTTTAGATCCAGTACTGGTGTTAGTCTGCGAGTCATTCAGATATTTTCCCTGTTCCAATCTTGTTAAAAAGTACACCCATAATTGTTATCATTGCAACTGCGGGATAACAGTGAATATTGGACTACAGAATATTCTAAGAATATGAATGTCTGCTATATGAAGCAAAGTGGCCATGAATTTTGCTATTTTGCAGACATCTGTCTGCAGCTAGGGATGCCCTTTGTTAACATTAATTTAAACTTTGACATTTTAATGAGCTTCAATTGTTTATTATAATAAAGAGCCTATGCTTTAGCAGTGTGTGGCATGCTGTATTAGGGATTGCATTTTCTGAAAAAGCAATTGTAAATTATTGATTCATAAAAAGAATAACATGCATTTAGGTTGATATGCTTACATTCATGCCAACAATTTTTATTAGTCAAATTGCGACTTTAAAAGGGATTGAAGCTGTGCTAATAAACCGTTGTGTTTTTATTGCAGAAACATGATTCGGCTGTAAATAGGACACTTGGAAATGGAGGGAATATCCAGTCAAACACTGCACCATAGGTGTCGGTGCTTTTCATTTGTAAATATGTTATTATAATTCATGAATATGTGACAGACATTTTGTGCACAGCTGGTAATAACAACAAATTATTGTATTGCAATGTGTAGTACTGAGTTCTATGGTAAATTGTGCTCTCTTGTTGGGACTACTTCCAGCTGTGACTAGAACTGCATCTTTTGAATAACTATCATAAAGGAACTTGCTATCAGTATTTTCATGCAATCCTATGGTGGTCACAGAAAACATTTTGAAACGGTTACTTTCAACATTAATAAAGTAAAACAAATGCTTACTTGACCTGTAATACAAATAATTGAGTCACTCTAATCATTCACTCTAATATTCATCAGGTTTCCTCTTGTAATAAAAACAATATTTTTCATTTTTGCTATGTTGTTTTTGCACCCACAAATATTTTCTACAAGAAAATGGTCATAAATTATACAGGGCCCAAATCACAATGATACGTTTGCATTTTAAGAGCTTCCTCCACCTAGGTGTAAATGTCCACTTTTTTTCTTTTTACAATTTTGGAGAGAAGATGTACACCTGCATGTAGACGTAAAAGTCTCCACCCCCTCAAAGGAGGGAGTACAGGTTATGAATGAATATACACATTTGAAGCTACTAGTAATTTCCACGTGTTTGTGGAGTTCTCTGCCACCAGAGTTGGGCTTTCTTTTTAGGAGCATTTACACGAAATTTAAATAGTTTTATTATATAAAACAATACATAAAATGGATTTAATGTAAAATAAACATAAAAAACCCGGTTACAAGTTATGTTTTAAATTAGTTTCAATAGTTTGTAGACTATTTAAACAAAGGTGGAAATGTATTTTAATATATTTAGTTTTTATCGTATCATTAAATTAAAAAGACAACATTCAAACAAGAACTATACAGACTTTTTAAACATTTCTTTTATCTTTTAATTTGGGAATATTGTAAATTATTTTATATGTTTTGGGTTGCATGAATGCATGTGTTACTGCTTGATTACATGTATTGTGCTTTGTCTATGCTTTTTGTGTTTACTATACTGCATGTATATTTGATGGCTTGATGATGTTTTGTTTCATGTAGCTGCTTTTTGATATTATTACAAGTTTGCCTGTGTTGTGAAGAGACATGTATGACGGTATGTGTTGCTCTACACCACGTGGTTAATATTTTCGTTGATACTAAATTTCACAGACATAATGTCACATGAAATACATTGCTTCACCAGTGAATGTTAAAATTTGATCATAATAATATTGAAGTAAAATTAAAGAGATATACAGGAAGCCACAATACTGCCCTTCTCTCCTAAGGAACAGGCAGGCCTAGATTTATATACATATCCTTGATTGGACCTAAGGATGAAATTATAGATTTGTGGCTCTTGTTAAAAGGTGACCTACATTTTTCATTTTTCTAAATTTTTCATTTTTTTTCCCTTGAAGAAGGAACTGGACCATTAGCTGAGATTACCGTATATGGTGTAGTGTTTCTCCCCAGATGTTGGATTGTGCCCAGACTACAGAGATGTAATAGGAACATCCACATTATGCATAATTCCCTTTTGTATGACCTGACCAGACTATTTCTTTCTCTTAAGACTTTTCTTTAAGGCCTATATTTTTGATGCTTTCCAGTCTGACTGTCAGCTTCGTGACGGACTGGTTAACTGATTTAAAGTAAAGAAAGTTTTCCATCTCAATGGGAGACACTGTATGTTCATTCTTGAATGTGAAAAATGTAATGCCCATTCTAATTAGGTTCTCAGTTCTTTTTTCTGCTGTTTTAATATTTGATAGACCACATGTGTTTTAATAATGGAAACATTAGGAGTTTCTACTCGTGTTTTTTCTCTGTTTTCACATTTTGATAAATAAGCCTTTGTCTGAATGCCCCTGATCATCTGTTATGTGATCTCGCTTTTGAAGTGTTCTAGATGAGGGATTTAGGAACACTTAGATTTACTCACTGAGGAAAATGTTTAGCCAATTAAATGATGCTACTATGTGTAAGGACATCCATTCAGATAGAATTGAATGATAGTGTATTTTAGGTCATGATAGTCCCATGGCGTATGACCACTCTCTTGAACATTGCAGGCCAACTGTTTGCAGTCCCCTTGTTAAATATTGAATTGTTTTTTGTGCTAAATTGAAGGAAATTATCAATTGTGTCACATTTCCTACATCACTAGGCTCTGCAAAGGGAGAGTGGACACCCTGCAGAACGAATGACCCAGACAAATTCTAATTCCTATCCTTGACAGCCATAGACGAAAGCAGGAAGTTTTGGTCTATAGTCCCAGCACCCAGTAAGGAATCTGAACGCCATCAATGGTATTTCTAAGTTCTTTGTTTGCCCTATTGGCCAGCATCCCACAGCAGAAGAAAATGAGTCTCTTTGGTTTTGCAACAGAATGAAAAGTTTCAGAAAAGGGTAAAAAGATACATGTTATGTACTGGCAACCTCTGACAGTGTACAGCCCCTTGAGCCCTTTTGCCCAAGTTTTGCCCGAGTCTTGGCCTGAGCCTTGGTCTGAGTTGGCCACACCGTTCCCTTTTTCCCTTTATTCCAATGGAAGTGCAGTGCAATGGAGAATTTGAGATTGGCAAGAGGCACTACATTCTGGTGCCCATGAAAGAGCAGCTTGAGCGTCCTCTGACACTGAACAAGGAGTGTTGGAGTCTGAAAGTGCTGCTGACCTTGCAAAGTTGTTTCTCAATAGTGTTTGGATCTGCACGAGATGCTTTGTGCCCTTGATCACGAAGAGCACATCATTTGTAGTGTCTGCCGTAGTGTCTGCCGCAGATGAGAGACACTGTTGCACTGCCTTGAGACATTGAGACTTTTGACTGAACTATGAGTGTTTGCCAAAAGGGCACTCCAACGGATGCTGAGACACATTTCCATGGAAGGCCTGAAATGAAGAGGCCCATGCGGTGATGGAAGAAGAGATTCGATGAATGATAAAAGTCCGCCAGAGAGACTTGTGATTGAACTCTGGGCATAAGTTGTGATTATACAAGAGATTCCTATATAGTTAATTACTGGGTGTTGTGGAATTAATTTTTATTGTCTTGCCTGCAGTATTTTAGAGTAGTATTCTGTTTAGTATAGGTAGAATAGAAGTTCATTCTCTGTGGAAGAGTATCCCTATTCAGCTTGAGAGCATTGAAGGATTGCATTGCCACTGTTTCACATGAGTATATAGTGTTTTCTGAAAGATTTTAGGATTTGCTATTGCTTAGGGTTGTGAAAATGCTAATTTTCTCTGTAATAGTGGTCATTACTTTCTCCTATTGTTTGTATGTATGTTTATGACCTAATGTCCTCTTCTTTAGTATTCCTGGTCATACCTTTGCTAAAATGTTTAAAATGGACATGCTTATCTAGCAATGAATTAGGAACTTGATGACATTATGTGCAAATTAAAGAGCACCTGTTTTCTATGTTCCTACTGGATCATATGAATGAATTCAGCAAACGCTAAAACGGGCGACTGTTGTAAATTGGTAAAAATGGGTTAGCGTTAGCAGAAGCCATCTTGCATTTAGAAGTTATCTTATCTGCTGTTTAGAAGCCATTTTGTCTTCTTAGCAGCCATCTTGCTGCCACATGCTCACCATGTGCATTGTCCTACTTTCCTTTTAGCTGCACCTGAAGTCTGCCTAGTAACAGGATATATTTAGCCTCCTCCACTTTCACGCATGCTCAGAAATGCCTGGTAGAGTCTGCATCTGTTACTGATTAGTTTTACATAGGAATGTGTTCACTACGTTCTGAAACTGTTAGCTCCTCCCACTTAGTTGAACAAAGAGGATTTGTATGTCCATTTTAGGTATTCTTTGCGTGCTCACAGGAGCCAGGACTGCCCCTTTCATTTATGCTTACTGTGTAAGTCTGAAATGTATATAAGGCGCCAGCCTTCTGAATTCCTGAGACTGCCTCATTCATTTGCCATGGCTTTTGGGCGACGCAGCCTCACCTCATATGAGTGTAATAAACTGTCCTTTGATATTTTAGAGTTCTGTGTCAGTCTCTTACTGCTTTTTGGACTACGTATCAGTGACACCCCTGAAAGGCAGGATTTTTGAATTACAACACTAAGGAACTCATTTAGGCATTAGTGGATGGCCAACTGTCCCACTAATGGCAGCTGTGATGGCCTTTGTCACTGTAGCAAAAGACTGTCTTGTGCAGTTAGAGAGCTCCTTTTACCATGGTGACTCCCTTCACAACAGTGAAGTCTGCAGATCAGGCTCTAGTGTGAGTTTGTTTTACAAACTGTACATGGCCATGACAGGTGAGGAACATTTCCCCTACACAATAAGGTCACTTAGCATTTCCAATACACTTTTGCCATGCTTTGCGTAGCTGTCATGGGAAGAGAAAATGAAGGACCGTAGGGTGGGATGACCACCACTGTGACCCAGCAGTCAATGGCGGATGGACTTGTGGGCCAGAATGTCCCACTGGTGGAGCCAGAAGAGCCTCAATGGTACCCCAGCATTTTCCCAGACTCTAAACAGTGCAGGGCAATTGCAGGTTCAAAAGGGATAGGAGGATCAGTTAATGGCATTCCTACTGCTCTGCCACACCGTAAATAAGGTCCTGAATCACCCCTAATTTGCAAATTGATTTATCCATGCACCAGTCATGCATAGTCATTTTAGGGTTTGTCTGATGATTACAAGTGGACAAATAATAGTGTCCAACATTTCAAGTGGACAAACAAGCGTATGCTTATGAAGACAGGGTCTGAATTAAAGCAGAACAAGAACAGAGTTCTCATTGCTTGGTGTACACATATAAAATCTGTCACTTCACCCTTTTTGTACTAATCAATGTGATTTCCCCACAAATTTTACAGAGCAGAGCACTGTGGGCTAAAAGGTAATACTGCCTGTCAGTATGGACCATAAAATACAGATTTTCATGACAAATTCCTTTACAGATGCTTCATCTTTCCTAAGGTTCTTAGTCACACTAATTTATTTATATAGCTTAAAGAATACGTTTGTGATTAAAATGTATTTCAAATAAAATGATTGGATGTTGGGAAACTTGAGTTTTTTTTCAAATCAAACAATGTCATAATCAGCTGCAAGCCCTGATGCGTTTCGGTGTGTTGCCTTTTTCACGGGTCAGCAGTGCACGTCATTTGTATAAACTACATCACATGAACTATGATAGCCATAAACAACAGACTAGTGCTTATTGGGCATATTACAATTTAAGTGGCAATCGTCTTATAACTGTAGTTTCATGCATGCACAAATATATATATTTCCAGTTGCAAACAAGTTCAAATATGTTTGTCAAATTCATCTTCTGGTGTAAATCAATAATGAAATCAATAATTAGTGCACATTTTCAAAAGTTATCAAACTCACTCGTATAGCAGACCCCTATTAAGTAATATAGGATGTAATCTTCATGGCCGCAATCTAGGCAATGTCTTTCCTTTTTGTACACACAAACGTAAGTTTCACCGTGCAACCAAAAGCACTTTATTGCAGTATGGTAAGGTTGAAATCTGAAGCATACATGTTAAAGAATGAATAATGTCAGATTTTCAGGCAACACGGTCTCCCTTCCTAAATAAGAAAACAAGAAACGCAACTTGCAAGAGGCCCGCTCTCTTTATCCACTACTCTTGCAAAGTCTCCTACTTGCGGGTCCTGGTTATGGGATGAAGTCCCCTTAGCTGCTGAGTGTTCTTAGAGGCAAAGATGACCTCTTGTTAACGTCAGTAAGCCCAACACAGTGGGATTGCTGAGAGGTGGTCAAAGGCCATGCCCCTATCTCCACCACTCTGCAAACATGCCTCTCTGTGCACTGATGGTGGGGATGACCTCCCTTTGCCTCAGGACTAACGTTTACTTTTTCCACCAAGCATCAGTACACCAGGAGGCGTGTTTGCAGAATAATCCCGCTGTGTGGGTCTTACTGGAGGTAACAGGAGAGATAGTTTGGCCCCAATGACCCTTAAGAGCCAAGGGCATGTCATCCCCCAATTAGTCGTGCACCAGGAGGCATATTTGTAGTTTGGTGGAGAAAGAGGGCATGGCCATTAAACACCTCTCAGCCAAACAACAGTATGGGACTTGCTGGAGGTAACAGGAGGGGTTGTTGGCCCCCAAGGACCCTAAATACCCAAGAGGACTTCATCCCACTACTAGTAGTGCACCAGGAAGTGTATTTGCAGAATGGTTGAGAAAGGAGGCAAGGCCTCCTACAATGTCTCAGCATTCTGACTATGTGGGACTTACTGGAAGTAACAGGAGGGGTAGTTGGGCCCCAAGGACTACCCCTCCAGTTACCTCCAGTAAGTCCCACACAGTCTGATTGCTAAGAGGTTTTTGGAGACAACTGCACCTTTCTTTACCACTCTGCAAACACGGCTCGTGATGCACTACTGATTGGGGGGTGAAGGTTCCTGAGGTACCTTGGGGGCCAAGAAGCCCACCTGGTTTCTTCTGTAAGTCCTACACAGTGGGATTCTTGAGAGCTGGTCAGACGCCCAGCCCCCTTTCTCCACCACTCTGAAAATGAGACTGCTTGTTAAAAAACCTTGAAAATTCACTGAAAAATGCAAAGGTTACAGGGAAGTTATAGTTAGCAAATAACATTTCAAAAACATTAGAAATTCACTGAAAGAAAGGTTACAGGGAAGTTATATTTAGGAATAAACATTTTTTTTAAAAGCCTTAGAAAGTCACTGAAAAACCAACAGGTTACAGAGACATTATAGTTAGCAAATATATTTAAAAAAAACATTAGAAATTCACTAAAAAAACAAAGGTGACAGGGACGTCATAGTTAGGGTCAGATTTCACTCCTACAAAACCAGTGAAATTAGGCAGTTATAGTTACCTGAGCTAACTATAACTTGTGTCCCCGTAATGCACTGCTCATGACCCCACATATTTCATCGCTCATGACATGGTCAGTGAAATCTCAAATGACATCATTGATAACATCATTGATGACATCATCCACAGACCTACTCACACTCCCATACAAACTCTTGCACGCGCACTCGCATACCCATACGACAACTAACATACGCATTCACAGACCTAGACTAGTATTCACACCCCCAGTCACTCCTCCATAGACTCACACTTCCACTAACTCACTCGTATACCCACTCACACAACCATTTACTCACCCTTACAGCCCTTCATACAACCATTTAGTCACCCATTCAGCTAGCCACATAACCATACACTCAACTATACAGCTACTCACACACTCATGTATTTACCTCTAAAGGTATACACCTTCGCACCCACCCAATTAGCCTTTCAACACAGCCACACATTCACCAATAGAAGCCCTAATTCACTCACTCAGACAACCATTTATATGCCCATTCACACATCCAGAGAAGCACTCACACATTTCTGTACTCACCCATACAGCCATTCACACAGACATTCACTGTCCAATAAAACGACTCACACAACACCCACTCAAAAAGCCACTGTCTCACTGAAGGAAGTAACCCATTTAGGGCCACCCGGGTCACTAACGACCGCCTCTCAGCCTTCGGTACTAAATGAAGACCCAGTCACACAGTAGAGAATACAAACCAATAAGTGTTTATTCATGTACTCAGAGCGGAGCCCAATCTGCCCAGTCGCTGAGAGTGCTGCAGAGGGAACTGAAATCAACAAGCATAAAGCTACATTATGTAAGTTTCATGACTGGGCAAAAACATGCCCACATTGGAATTTTCCAGGCAAATGCAGTTAAACAGTGTAATACAGAAAGAACGGTTTCAGCGCTCCTATCTTATACAAAGTATCACAGTCCAAGGTCGTTCCATCCGGAGCCCGCCATCAGACAAGGGGGAGAAGGCCTCTATCTAGTGAGAAAGCTATGTGCTAACATGAACGGTGTGCTTATTAGTAAAATAAGACACAGAGGAAGAATCAAAACGTACAGGAGAGCATTTCTTGAAAGTGAACCGGGTCAGTTTTCAACAACCTAAAATGGAGCCAAATAGAAAATGGTGCAGCAAATGCTAACTTACATAGAGCACTGTTTAAGCATAAACAATTTCTATTCTAACAGACCGTCCTTTTAGCATGAGCTAAAACACGAACAAACAAAACTTAAACAGTGATAAAAAATCACATTGATAAACAATTATGAGCACACCAAATTATCAACATCAGGAAGGGAAACAGTAAGGAGGGAACACTTCTCTAAAATTCCCTCATCAATGTTAATCATATCCTCAATATCCTTTTGAAGCATTGTGGCTGCATTGGTTTCAATAATTGATATCTTCTTTTAGAGGTGAGCATAGTGGTACAATAGGAGCAGAAGAAGGGAAGGCACAGAATAAGAGCACAGCAGAGAACCAATATCACAATCAAATAAATCACTTCTTCAAGAATACAGCCCCAGCTGCCAAAGAGAGACCAACTCCAATTTCTACTTTCCATTCCTTTTACATTTTCAAGAATATCTAAAATATTTTTGGTAATATTATTTTCCATATTCTTGATCCCGACCACACACTGATCCCCACTACTGTGCATACACCACCACTCTTAGCAAGAATAAAATCAACTGCATATCAGGTCTATTCCGAATAAATTTGCACACTCTCCAACTGAGTGGTGATGTCATGTAAAGCCGCTACTGTGGTGTTAGATAAAATTTGCAGCTTGTAGCTGAAATATTCTCTAGCTTTTTCAGCCATGGCCATAGAGGTACCACCCAATGTGAAAATAGTAGACAAAATTTACCCAAATAAAATACCATTCATATAATTATTGACTTCTACATTGGTCACTCCCTCACAGAATTATTTTGTTAGAGTCCTTTTAACCCATTGCATATTAGGCTTAGCATTTTTACAATGTACACCCAAAGGCAGCACCATTCCAAGAGCTACATCAACCGTTCCATTGTGGACATTGGACTATGTTGCATTGGACGATAAGTAAAACCCTGGGTGTGTCTAGATCGGACCTTCATAATCTACCACTGCATACCTGGAATTCATTAAAAAAGTACTTGGATTTTCGTCATTCACCAAAGGGATCGTAATTTTATACAGAACTATTCCTGAACAATTAATGTACAGGGAAGTGTCTGTACATTTCACGAGAGAGCAACAAGCAGGATAATAACCAGCCTCCCGAGTAACTATCAGTTCCATGCAATGCCAACCCATTACCTGAATAAGCCATTCCTAGTGGCTTTCTCTGGTATAAACATGGTCCCGGGTAACCAAAAACAAATACTCCTTTCACTTCCATAAATTGGGGTTGCAGAGTATAAGTATAATTCACAAGTGGCAATGGATATGCAGTCCAAAGACTAGTAACAGATTTAGTGGGGTAATAAGCTGTTCCTTCACCAAAAATTTCTTATGGGTCTCCAAAAATACATTACTCAGGCTGATCTTTTCTTTCTTTTCTGGGAGATAATCTTACCCTTACTATGTGAAGGTACATTTTGATCATTTTCCAAAACCCATGACACCCCACACAATATTAGCATCAATAAAACCAAAAGACCAACACACACCATTTTTTTTTCCGTGTCCACATCATATTATGCTGTGCAACAAGAACCATTGGCTGCTCTTCGTCAGCAACCTTTCTACCGAAGGGATGCATAATGGATTTTTAAAGGGGCAAGAAGGCAAAGAAAATATACACGTTCCTAGTGTCTGTCAGAGCCTCAGTGGTACAGCCTCTTATTGTCCAACAAAAAGTTGGCACTCTTGTACGCCAGTGGTGGAGCTCGCTGTGTCCTAAGCTCTTTTACTCTATACCACGCCGGTAAGATGGTATTCCTGAAGGGTATGCTTCTAGTCTCATTAGCTAATGTCCTGCAAATAAAAGCTAAGTGAATACAAAATCCTCCACTAATTTTCAATTAATTCTGTTTGTACTATGACTCAGTACTACCTATCTTATACAGTACATCCCTAATCTTTCTTCTCTTTGGACGCAGTATCCCATAGCTGAAAGCGGAAATGGTACCTGGTAGCCACAGGTACTGTGTGTTCAATACCAATAGACTCCTGAATAGCTTGAATCTCTGGTAGAAGAGTCTCATTCAAAATATCATCATTCTCCTTATCGCTCTGGGTCCAGATCAGCTGGGCATCACTGAAGGGAACAAACCTGGGCACCTGATCCCACTCCGTGTTGCCGACACCCTCATACACCCACTGATCGTATGGCAACAGCAAAGGAATCTTCCTACAATGGGTGGCAGCACCCAGTTCTTTCGACCAGCAACCTTTACAGCTGTAAGCGTCACCAACAGAACCTGCTCATGACCCTTCCAACGCGGCTCCAAACATATCTTTTGCTGGAAATTCCGGAGGAGAAAATTATCACCGGACTGAATATTGTGACCGGGTCCCTGTGGTATAAGAGGTAGCGACTCCCATACCTGTTGGTAAAGAATGTTAACTTTCGATTTACTGGCCAAGATAATAAAGCAACACAGGATATTCAATATCAGAATATTTATGAGGGCGTGGGACACCCCAGACATTTGCCGAACGTGACCTTATAAGGTGACAATCCTGTTCTAGAATGACTTGTTATTCTTATTGACAAGAGAGCTAACGGTAAAGCATCTGGCCATTCTAACCCTGTTGTCTCATGAATTTTTGCCAGTTTCAGTTTGAGGGTACCATTGTAATTCTCAACAAGACCAGATGACTGTGGGTAATTGGCGGCATGAAATTTCTGCTGAATCCCTCACTAATCAATATAGTAATCAATATAGTGACTTTTACATTAAAATGACTTCCGTTGTCACTCCAGATAACTCGGGGCAAGCCGTAAAATAGTAAGGAACTCTTTAAGGAGTCCCTTTGTAGTCATAATGACCGTATTATATTTAGTGGGGTAGGCCTCAACCCATTTACTGAATGCACATACAACCACCAAAACATACTTAAGATTATTGCATCTCTCTAATTCAATGTAGTCCATATAAAGAATTTCCAAGGGAAACGTGGGTGGTGCGAAATTACCAGGTGGTGTGGTGTAGGGGTACCCTCTTTGGATTATGCATCATAAAGACCATACATATTTCTCCAAATGTCCAGCTGTCTTAGAAATAGTACCATTATAACACACAGGGGGTAACAATTTAAAAATGCCTTTTGCACTAATATGAGCAGGACCATGTGCCATAGTAGCCACAAGAAGTATTTATGCATCAGGCAGCATCCATTTCTGTTGCCCTGATTTATCAACCCCCTTCCTCTTTCAACTGTGCTGTACTCTCCTGCCATTTCACCAATTCCTCTATTGTGGCTTCATCCTGTATCTCCTTTACACTCTCAAGGGTATTTTTAAACATGACAACTTCAGGAACCCACCTAGCTGGACCTGCAACAAACATGTGTTTCATCTTGCTTCTGGCCGTTTCCTTAACTACCTGATCTGCAAAAGCATTTCCTCTACCCACATCACTTGTGACTTTTTTTATGGACACTGAACTTATTGATTGTCAATTTCTTAGGAGGCATTAAAGCAGACAAAAGCCGCAAAATAAGGTGCCCAATCTGAATCTTGCTACCATGGCAGTTAAGAAACCCTCTCTCCACCCAAAGCAGCCCAAAATTATGCACAACCCCAAATGCGTACTGGCTGTCAGCATAAATAGTGACAACCAGCACTTCACTCAATTTGCAAGCTTGAATAAGGGCAGGAAGCTCAGCAGCTTGAGGCAACTGATAGGGAACCTGTGATGTCTCTACCACTGTCCAAAATGTAGTGATAGCATAAGTTGCAGTGGCGGTGCCATCTGGTAATTTAAAACAGGAGCCCTCAACATATAATTCTTCTTGAGGGTCATATAAGTGAACATCAGTTAGGTCTACCTGTCCTTTCGTTTCCTCTTGTGTCCGGAAAATACAGTCATATTTATCAACTGCATCATTTGCAGAAGGGAGGGGTAGTAGCATGGCTGGATTCAGAGTGGCACATCTTTTGATAGTAATATGCTTAGCAAACAATGTCCATTCATAGCCAGTAAGATGTGCACTGGTGAGGTGCTGTGTCTTTGTCTTATTCAAAAGTGTATCCACACCATGGGATACCATAACTGAGGTCTGTATGAAGTATGAGTCCAGGCGATTGCGTGATCGAAGGGGCCACAGCCGCAACCGCTCTCAGGCAACTCGGGAGGGCCCTAACAACGCGGTCAAGCACAGCAGAAAAATAAGCACAAGGCCTCTGTATATCCGAGAATTTTTGTGTTAGGACAGAAAGTGCGTAGCCAGCCATCATGTGGACATGGAGCACAAAAAGGTTTTTATTATTGGGTGTGCCAAGTACGGGAGCCGAACAAAGTGCAGTTTTCAATTTCTCAAAAGACTGCTGGCATTCGGCCATTGAAGGCAAAGGCTCATGTACTGCTTTTGATGTTAATACAAGCAAAGGTTTGATTAGTAGTGAGTAATTTGAGATCCAATGGCGACAGTAGGAAGTAATACCTATAAAAGCACTATGTCTTTCTCGGTGTGTGGAATGGGCATTTTAACGATGGTACTGATATGCTCAGGGGTCAATCTCCTACCCTCCTTCGACAGTAGGTGACTAAAGTAGGTGACCTCCTGTTGACAATACAAAAATTTGGAAAGAGAAACCTTATGACATGATGTGCCAAATGCAATAGAAATTTCACCGTACAATCTTAGCAACCCTGTTCCGTATCGGAAGCATTCAATTGATCATCAACATTTTGCACCAATACAGTACCTGGAGGAAGCGACAGTGAATCCAATTGACTTTTATGCCTGACTATAGATACTAGGACTCTCCATATATCCTTGATAAGCGCGACACAATCCAAAGCTTCTGCTAGTCCTGTGTAATTCCAAATAAATACACACTGTTTTGGTGAATAGAAATACTAAAGAATGCATTTTTCAAATCAATAACAGAAAAGAATTTAGCAGTAGATGGAATCATAGGTAAGAACATAGTGATATCAGGAACCACCGGAAAATGTGGAACTACAATTTTATTAACCTCTTGCAAATCAATCACAAAGCGATAAACATCATCACGAACATCAGGAGAACCCAAAGGTGTCCTTTAAAGAACCAGAAAAATAGGGCTATTACAAATATTGGCAGACGTTTCCTCAACCACTCCATTTCGTATCAAATCCGAAATAATCTGAAGAAGAGCCTGTTCGCCTGCCTGCTGTATTTTATATTGAGGAATGCGGGGTAGAATAGCATTATCCTTAACTTGTATAGAAAGTGGTGGTATATGTAACAAACCCACGTCTACATCACCTGTGGCCCACAGCGTAGGTGGTAGCTGCACAAATTCAGGTGGAGTTCCACCTCAATAGGTTTTAACCGGTGGCCAACTTTGTTTGCACGCATGTCTAATTTAATGATCATTTCCAGGAAGGAATTCGGGATATTCCTGCCGGACAGTTTATCCACAGCCTTGCTCATTAATATTTTCAAAAGCCGCTTTAAATCCAAGGTTCAAGGCCTGTTCCGTTGCCCTGGCTTTATCGATAAGAAGCGACATTGTTAAGATGATAGTAGTTGCACCGGCAGCTTTGCAGAATCCTGTCTGATTGTATGGAATTATGCCTTGGTCATCCGCCCACTCTTGTAGCTCCACTAATAAGGAACCTGCAAAGTATTTACCTTCTATATTGAGCAAGGAAACAATACGATAGTTTTCAGGATATACAACCCTGGAGTTCCAACTTCAATCCTTTCCTTACACCGCCATAGATCGCAGATGAAAATAATCAAATGGGACATTAAGAGATCCTATATATCAGCTTTATTGTCAAAAGCTCATCCTTCATATTTGGCAAAAAAGTCCAATGAGTTCCTGATGTATGACTTAATTTTTCAAACTATAGGTTTCAAGAAAAATGTCTACATATTGTGCAAACTTGTTGATCAAAGCATAGCGAACTCTACTCAGATCTTTCGGGGTGCAGTCATTGATGAACTGACAAAAGGCCACCTTTCAAAATACCTTCCATCCTCCGATTCTGCACCTCTTAAATTAGTTTTGACACAATTAGTTCCTCATTTTGATAACAGAACACAAGTTTTCAGTCCCTCTCATTTCCAGTGGCCCTTCATAACCCAACCTAAACCCATATTCAAATCAATCTCACATCTAAATCACCTGTAGCCCACAGCGTAGGTGGTAGCTGCGCAAATGCATGTGGAAGGGGCACATCCTGAGATAAACACTGCTTGATACTCACATCCGGACCCATTGTAATATAGACACCAGGAGGGGAACAAGAAATAGTAGCATGTCATTTCTTTAACAGATTCAAACCCATCACATTTTCCCCACAATTAGATGTTAACAAAAACTGAGATTCCACAGTAAAAGAACCAACAGAGGATGCAAGGGGGAGTGAAATAGGACTTACAACTGGTTTACCAGAAAAACCTATGAAACATTATTTGTGGCCATACAGAGCCACCATGGGAACCATATGTTGAGGAACCAAACTCTTTGTTGCACCTGTACTAACCAAAAATTCATTACTAAAGCCTTGAAAATCTGCGGTGACATAAAGACCATGCTGATCCACAGGTAGCTGAACTGGTCCCTCACTCTATCCCTGGATGTCCTAACTATAAAATATACACGTCACATCATCCATGTCATGATCATTGTGATAATACTGTCCATCTCTTGGGTCATCAAAATAATTATTGTCAGATTGATCCACAGAAGTTGCAGCACTTTGATTTCTGTCAGTCCCATGGCCTTTACCACCAGAACCTCGTCCTCTAGGGGATGCAACCTTCTGTAAAAGCACCAGACACTGGCTGCGCCAACGTCCTTCCTCATTACAATAAGCACACTGATCTAACCAAGGGTGTAGTTGAAGGCTGCCTAGTATGCGGAATTTTGTTCTGAGCAGTATCAATCACCCATTCCCTCTGATAGGAGGATTGTCGTTGCTTGATCTCCTCCTGTTGGCTGATGGTTGGTATCCTTTCTGAAGATAGGGTGACTAAGTTTCACCACCCTCCCCTAATTCCATATCCCACCATTGTCAGTCTTTATAGGATTGTAAAACAATTTGACTACTTTAATGGCTTTTGAAAACTTGGGGGCTGTTTACAAGTCCCTATCGCCACAAAATTGTTACTTTTTGCGATGTTCCTTTGCTGATAGTAGCTTTTCCCTATTACAAGGCAGCGTTAAGCCACTTAATGTGGCTTAATGCCGCTTTGTAAATAAAGTCCCCTTTCATGCTAGATTATTACAAATTTTTGGGAGATTTTATTTTATGCAACTATAAAGTACACAGTACAGGAGGCAACCCAGTGCAATAAGGTCAGTGGCAACATATTGAAGTTATGCAACATTTACACATACATTATAATAGGCAACATGGTGTAGCTCTCCATCACAGTGATATGTACCAGAGGAGAAACAGTTTCGGTTCAGGTGGCTTAATTGTGACATCTTGTGTGTATCAAGGTGCCATACTAAATATCCAGTCCAGATATCAACTAGCATAATGGGTCAGACTAAGTATCATCATCGGTCCAGTCATCGGCATCTCAGTGGCACATGGTCCCAGTAGTTGGTAAGCTGTGTTTGACACTGCGCAGCATTGTTCAGCCACGCCAGCACTGTGGGCTACGGCCTTTGATCCCCAGTGTATCACCAACCTGCATTTGGCCAATACTAACAATACTAATAGTAGTGCAATTAGTCGGCGTTGTGAATCTGAGGTTTCTTCGACATATCCTGGCAGATATGTTGTAGGGTCTGGTGAGAGGTCACCTGTAATGTCGGTGATTTCTGAGCACACACTCTGTCAGTAGTGCACCAACCACAGGCACATCCGGCCAAATGCACAAATGTGGCAGGTCGTGGGGAGCAGAGCAAACTTGCTGCGTCTCCAGCTTGACAAATCCTGTAATGGTGTGCAGCTGTGCAGTACAGTCTGGGCAGAGATTTAAAGTGTATCACCCATAGTCTTTAGTTGGGAGATATGAGCTCTGTCTGGCCACAGCAGTAGAGCCATAGGTCCTCAGGTATGTCCAGGCCTCAGTCCATTTCCCAGGCCCTGCATGCACACGAGGTGTCCAATTGGGAAGCAATTTTTGTCAGGGAAAAAAGGCGCATGATAAGCTTACACGGTGACGTGGTTGTGTAGGTATATTCAAGTGCAGTTGTGACCAGCGGGGAAGCTGGGAAGGTATGGTGCGTGTCCTTGCAGGTCACCTTCATCTGATAATATGTGTGTCAGACAGTGTAATTGGTCTTTCAGCAGTACTAAGACATGGGGGAAGAAAGTGATCATTCGGTTATAGATCCGCAAATGTTCTGATGCTCAGTGTGCCTGCATGTTGTGCAACTCCTTTGCCCTGCAGCAGGGGAAAGTTGGGGTTCTCCACCACAGCGGAGGTTGGCCCATATAGCACGTCATCGCCTGACTGTCTGCGATACCATCCCATACCCAGTGCACGCATTCCACTATGTTAATTTAGGATTTAGGTGTTTTGTATGGCTGAAATAGTGTGGTTTTTATTGGCCATGGTGCCGTTTGATTGCATTCCACCGCTACGTGCAGCTGGAAAGGCATAAGGTGCAGCCGAAAATGTGTGAAGCTCGCCTAGGCATATTAAGTGTATAGCTTAAGATCTGGTGCACCTAGGCAGCCTTGCGACTAGGGTAACGTGAGGATTTGTATGAAATTGTAGGATATCGGCCTGCCCACACACATGTAATTATTTTGGATCGCTGTCTCTTGAAAAACTGAGCCGTAAGGGGAAGTGGGATATTGACCAATAGATATAGCAATTTCAGTAAGGTGATAATTTTTGCAATAGCAATGCACCCCATGATGGATAGCAGTAATTTGTTCCAAAATAGAATAGCCACCTCGAGTCAGTCCACCACCTGCCCATAATTTGCTTTCCACAGCCCCTCCGGATCTCTGCTTAGCCATATTCCCAGTATATGGTTGGCTCAGACGCCGATACAATGGATATTTAGTCTGAAACAGCCACACCGCATCTGTTAGAGGGAAGAGTATAGATTTACCCCAGTGGACATGAATGACTGAGTAGCAGCCACAGTGGATCACTTCCTGTGTCAGAGGGTCAAGATTCTTGTGTGGTTCATGTTTATATTAGGTAATACCATCTGCGTACATAGACACTGCACAACCCGGAGTACTGAAGCTGATTCCCCTTTCAGCGTGTTGTTGATGCAGTCTAGCTCCATACCCACTGTGAACAGCAGAGGGGAAAGAGGGCAGCCCTAGCAAGTGCCACATGTTCTGATAATTGGGTTGGATAAGTAGTCATTAAGTCTAAATCGTGCTGAGTGGAGAGTGTACAGTAAGCAGATTTTCTGGGTAAAACTGAGGCTAAATCCCAGGCACCTAAGCAGGGGTAAGGGAACAACCACTTGAGAGAATCAAACACCTTTCTGGCATCCAGGAGGGAGGCTACTGCTGGCAAAGAGGGATGGATGTGCTGCATAACCGAAATGATGGTTCAGAGATTGTGGGACATGTCTCTCCCCAGTATGAATCCGGACTGATCTGGCTGCACTATTACAGTCATGAAAGGAAACAGACAGTTTGCTAGGATTTTTGTGTAGATCTTATTATCTACATTTATAGGAGATAGGGGCTGATAGGAATTGCAGTGCTTGTGTGGCTTTTCTGGCTCCAGTATAGTTAGAATGATTGCTTTGCGGAGAGACGGGGGAAGGCAGCCTACAAACATGGACTCATGATGCATCTCAATAAGATGGGGAATAAGTATAGTAGCGTACTCTTTATAGAAGAAGGAAGTTCGCTCATCCGAACCAGGGGGGCATATTTACAAGCCCTAGTCGCCATGGGACCATCACTTTTTACAACATTCCTATGTACAGTTCAACCACGGGTCGTTGCTGTTGAAACACACAGTCACTGCTTGCTGTTGTGTCCGAATCCCACGGATGTTAAATTCTTATTTAAATAGCCTGGCCTTTCTTCCTTTAGATGCAAGCAGGTGCAGATCAGGTGGGCCATGTCCTCCATTCCATTCCTGTATAGACAACAGTCGGTTGAAGCTTCCCCCTCCGCCATGGTGTAAGGTGCAAGATAGATGGCAGGTTCCCTAGGCGATGTTTAAGAATTTTTTTTTTATGCACCTTGCATACCTCAGACGAAAGTATGTTGGAGGGCTGAGTGTTTTATAGCTATAGATAGTCATCCATGCTTGGCTCCATTTTACAAATGCAGGTTCATCCTCAACTAGCGAAAGGGTTCTGCTTGTGCTTCCTTCTGCTTTCTTAAAAAGTATATTTTAGATTGATGTCTCCCAGAGCACGGAGAGTCCATAGTAGATGGTTTAGAGAACTCTGATTTTGTGCCAGCTTGTCATCATCCTCATAATCAAGCAAAGCATCATCCCTTTCATCATACACGTTCAGGCAGTACACCAGAACTCGTACTGGGCATTTCACGTCAAACTAAATGTTGCATAAGTCATGATAGAGCGTCTTCTTCTTAGAGGAGCCTGCAGAAAATCTTCCTTTCTCCATTCCACCTTTCCCCATTCCAGAACCAGCTGCACTGACATGTGCTTTTTCTTTGATGAGGGGCAGGTGAGTCCCAGTAGACTCTCTCAATTGTCCTTCTCCGATACGTCTTTCTCTACTGACAACTGGCAACTGGACCCCGCTCGTCTACTCGCTTGCCCTCACCTAATGATTTCCTCCTCAAACTACCATCCTGAATAAAGGCCCCTTTGCTCGCCTAGGGATCTTATACTATTGCTTGCCTCGGCCTTACGATATAGACAAATTGAGCAGCAGGCCCACATCATCACCAGCCATTCCTACCCGGACTCCCTCTGCTGGAGCTCCTGCCGCACCAGGCAGACTCCATAATCTGCACCAAGGACCCCGACTAATAGGTAACTGCTCTCTGCTTTTGAAAACGTTTTACTTTGCAGCCATAAAGGCCTGGCTGGGACAATCTGACCTGAAGGGCCACCCCACCAGGCATAGCGGATGCTGTGCATCATCCAGCTCCACTCCTTTCCCCATGTCCATCTGTCACTATAAAGTGTGGTGGCCCGCAGGTCGACACTGCATCAGACATCGTATCTGCACTCATGCCTGAGCTAGAACCCAGGCTTCAGATGGTAGCCCATCCCGGCAATTTCTAGTGCCATCAATGCATCCATCACAGTCTTACTCTGCAGTGCACACTAATCCATCAAAACTCTGTCCTACTGAAAGTGCCATTGACTCGGGCAATAATTAGTGCCCTGAAAGCACCTACAGTTGCTGAAACAATGAAAATAAAGCACATCTCCCACTGGGCTAACCACCAAAAAACTCCTGCAGTAAAAACCTCATGCTATCCCTAAAGTCCAGTGTGCCACCTGTCATTCGAAAAAAGGACGGGTCATCTCGCCCTTGAGCGGCAATGATGTCCCCAGCTGGCTGTGGGACTACTCCACCCGACACCCGCCTGAAAGCCTGGAACAGGATTAAGGCTTAATTTGCCAGCTCCACGAGGCTCCCTTTCTAAGACTTCTGACCAAGCAGAACACTCATATGCCCACATGCATCAAAGAGAATTGCATTCGCAAATGGTGCGAATCGCAAAATTCGGCCGTTTGCGAATGCAATTTCTTGTTTTTGGATGCATCAACTTAGAAGTGCATTTTCGCAATTTTAGGAATCGCAAAAGCCTTTGCGATTTTTAAAACTTTTCGCTAAATTTGCGATTTGCTTATTTTTGCGAAAAAATGCTATGCATGAAAATTCGCAATTTGTGATTTTATAAGAAATCGCAAATTGGAATTCTTAAAATTAGAAGAAGTCAAACCTGGTGGTAATTTTCCTAACTTTGATCACAACAGGTGACATTCATCAGAACTGCATATAAGGGGCCTCAGAAAGCATCCAACTGTTTTTCAGAATGGCAGCACTTTTCTTTTTGCCACGCAGGCAGAGGTTGAGAGCAGCAGCAGGATGGAGGAGAAAGTTGATACAGGAGAGAATATTCAGAGTGCGCATTACCTTACTAGGGCAGACTGAAGCAGAAATCTATGATAGGTATAGGCTCAATGCTCACTTAATTTTAGATTTAATTGAAGAATTGGACCCAATATTGCAGAGGCAAACACGCAGGACACAAGCTATACCAACCCATGTTCAGGTATTGTGTTCACTGCACCTCCTTGCTTCTGGGTCATTTCAGGATGTAATAGCTATTGCTGGTGGTGTCTCCCAGAGTTCACTTTCTAGATTTTTTAATGGCTTTCTAAATGCCATGTTACAAAGGATAAGGCATCACATTAAGTTTCCTAGTACACAGCAGGATTTGTTGAAAACCAAGTTAGATTTCTATAACATGGCTCAATTCCCACATGTCATTGGCTGTGTAGATGGCACACATGTTCCCATTTGCCCACCCTCTGAAAATGAATACATTTTTCGCAACAGGAAATGCTTCCATTCCCTTAACATCCAAGCAATTTGTAATGCTAAAACTATCATCACAGACTTAGTGGCAAGTTACCCTGGAAGTGCCTGCGACTCCTACATTTTTAGACACAGTGCCATCCATGCACGACTGCTTGCTGGCGAATTTGGAGATGGATATTTGCTTGGTAAACTTACATTTTTCATTCAAAAGACGTCCTTCTTTAATCTAGACACATGTCATTTATGCATTTTATCTGTCATTATCATTTCTTCTAGGTGATAGTGCCTATGCAGTGAGGTCTTATATATTAACACCATATCTCAATCCAGCAACCAGAAAAGAGCAGCGGTATAACCATGCTCACATAACAACCCGCAATGTGATAGAGAGAACCTTTGCTGTGATGAAATCCCGTTTTCGCATACTTCATAAGACTGGTGCAGTATTGCAGTATCGTCCTGACATTTGTTGCAAAATAGTAGCTGCATGTGCAATGTTGCACAACTTAGCAACTGAGAGAGGCATAGAATTGGAAGTAGAAGATGTACTACCTCAAAATGACAATTAGCCTCAACAACCCCTACCAAGATTGCATGGACCAGAAGCAGCAGAGGGAAGAAGGAGAAGGGCAGAGATATCACAACATTATTTCTGAAAAAGGTAAGAATCACACAAGACAATCTGGTGCATGACTGGAAATTATTTATTTCATTAAGTAAAATTAAATGCATTTTAATCATGAAATGTAAATGTTTTTTGATATACTTGTAAATGTTTTTGCCTTCATGTTAGCAATGAATTTAAAGAAAATGAAATGATTTGGGCAAAATTGTAACAAACATGTTACATCACAGAAAACATATTATTTCTTACGTCCAGGCACACCTAATGCCTTCCCCGTAGTAATCAAATTGCCCATGGCCATGTTGCTGGAATTATTTGTTTCCTGTTGCTACGGAGTTCCCCAGGTAAGCCATGGTCAAGTATGCCACTGACACCACTGCCAAATTCATTACCCTCCATTTCTGTGTGGATATCAGGTGCAGCATCACTATGTATTTTTTCAACAGCATCATGTAGTGTCCCCATTCTCCTGGCAATCTCTATACAAATTTGCTTCATATACAATTGCATGGAAACTGTCTGCTTGCAGAGTTGATATCAACTAATCAATGGAGGAGGATCACTTGTCCTGCATAACATTGGGTATATGTAAATGGTTCTATCAAATCCCAATAAAAAACCCTCATGCACGTGTTGGTTGGTGGGAACGTTTAGCGGTATATCTTTGTTCTCCGCTTTCCCTCACACGTGTCTGCATAATCATAGGGCTTAGTGGTTATTCCACCTCCACCAGGAGGTGATACCCTTTGTTAACACAGTAGTGACCAGAAAAGGTGCTCGTGATACAGTGAGGTGTGTTAAAAGTCTCTAGGTTCCAGACACAAATCCTTTATTCATTCTGGTTTCAAAGAGGCGATAAAATCAATATAGGTGATTTAGAGTTATTATGACTCTTTTACCCTAGAATAGTGAAGTAGGTCGACATGTTTCAGCCCTCAGTCGCCAGTGGGTCGGTTGGGCTTTCTTCAGGACCAGGGGGTGATGTACGAAAAGGTGGAAATTACTCCAAAGTACTACTTAGTGTAAACGTTTGATGGAACCTTAATTATAGTTCCTAAAAGGCCTAAAGTACCTGTGAAAGATAGAAATTTAAAATTTAGAACTTTACAAAGGGAAGGTTTTTTTTGGGGTTATATAAGTGTTGGGACTGGCATAAATTATACCAAGAACCGATTAAAAATGCTCAAAAAATGTAGCAACTCATTGAGTGATTATACTTTAGATCTAACTCCCTATATCATGGACAAGGTCAACTCTCTCACTAGTGGCAAACATTGAATTTTTCGATCTCAATAAGCATTTAGGCATTTCTTTTTGGCTTAGTTTCATGCAGTTTTGTCGTAAAGTGACAATTACAAGAAGGCGTATTTCATGTACCTTCAGATGTGATATTACAGTACTCGTGTTTGTTAATTCACTTGTTCTAAACATATGACACTCATGCTTATGGAGGCGTATTTCATGTACCTTCAGCGGCTTTTCCATTCACACACTCAGGTTTACGAATGTCTCGTTGTTTTCTGGGTTAAGAAGGCGTATTTCATGTACTTTCTGGGGGTAGTGTTCATGATTCAATGTTAAAACTTGTCACACTCACAAATCACTACACACATGATTGGGTTTCTTCAAACAGACCATACAGAAGAATTGAAGGCGTATTTCATGTACATTCAGGAGCTCGTCTCAAGCATACAGCTAGATTTTGTTAAACTAGGGCGCGTTCAAACACATTCGACATACCTTATTTCTGGTTTTATTCGAACCTCATCGGGATCCGCATGGGTCAGCTTGCAGAGTTGAGCAGTACAGTTTGAAAGGCGATACATTCCCCTGGTATGACCCTGCATGCAGGTCATTGCTCTAAGGTGCCTTTTACCACTTCTCACTTGCTGGGTCTGTACCACTGTGCACAATGTCTCTAAAGAAGTTGCAATGCGGTCTAGCATTTCTGGGGTTGTTTCATGCCCTTTCTCAATGACATTTGCAATTCTATTCATACTCCAACAACAGCCTCAGTTAAAAGTGTGCCTTCCACCATGTCTTCAAGGGGGGTATTGGACCTAATCCTGGGGTTGCCACCACCAGTTCTTTTTGCTGTTTTAATCCTGGTTGCAATCCTCTCTTTAGCACGACTGCGCAGGTCATACCAGCGTTTTTGTAAGTTGTTTATGTCACGATGTGCAACACCCACAGCATTCACCTTTGCTTGGATTACAAGCCAGAGATTCCTTTTCACTGCTTCAGGAACCTTCAAAGATTGTTTGCCAAAAAGTTGTTCCTGCCTCTCAGTGTCCTCCTCAATAAGTATGTCCAGCTCCTGGTCACTGTATTTAATTTTTCTTTTCCTGGCTTGTCCCTCTTCAACTGCATTTTCAAGAGCCATTTGTCCAAAGGATTCAGACACCCAGAATGCAGCACCTCCTCTAGGCAAAGCTCCAAACACCAACTGCCAAATCTCCAACTGAAACTAGGGAGCAGCTGTGTGTGATTACTCTACTGGCTTCCTGGCTCTTAACTTAATCATATTCATCATGTGTGCTTTCTCGCAATTTGTGAAATCGCAAATTGCGAATTCGCAAATAAGAATTTGCAAAAATCTTAAGATTCGGTAAAAATTGCGATTTTTTACGAATCGCAAAAAAATTGCGAAAAAAATGATGCATTGGAAATGGCGATTCTTTATTTGCGATTCCTTAAAATTCGCAAATAAGGAATCGCAATTTCTAACTTTGATGCATGTGCCCGTTAATTTCTTCAGTATAAGATAGTAAACAACATTACCCCATATCCATTTTCGGCGCACTAGTCTTCGGTAGAGACCTACATTCTAGGCAGGTTTACATCTGCAGCTATTTTTATTCATATGTTTCTCTTTCTTTTTACTTAAAAATATATTTGGTGCGCTATTGTGAATTTCTTTGCACAGAACCAACGGTTTCGCTACCTGTTTAAATTTACCAAAGAGCAAGTAGAAGTGTGTTTAGAAAGGCTAATATATATTTCAAAACTTTTCTCTATAAATGCATCATTAAAATGCTACCTAATACTCAATTTTCAAAGGAAACGGCTCCCAGAGCTCTTTCATTGAGAAATAACCACTCTTTTACTACTACTATGCGTGCTTAAGAAAACATAGTCCTATAACAATGATGTCAATGACTTCTCAAGCTTGGATGAAAGTGCTGAAACAGAAACACTTACCGGAAATCAAAAAGGTAAAATAAGAAATGCTAAATCTATGTTCCACATTCCCGTAATATTTGATGAATTTTCAAGATTTTATACAATTGCTTTATATATGACCACAGTGCACTTGGAATAACACATGTCATAGCAGTCATTGTGGATCATGAATTTGTCCAAAATGCATTGTCTAAAACACAACAAAATCATCTCTTGTGTAGCTGGAATTAAGTAAAATGTACAAAGAATAAATACTATTTTCAGATCGGTATGAAGCGTAGCGTGTATCATAGGTGCAGATGTAGCCATTTCATTTGCTCGCATATATTTTTTAACTAAAGGTCGCATCCAATGGCAACAAACAAAGTTATATTTTGTTGAGCACATTCTGTCTTTGGTATCATTGTTATATTATATTTGTATTGTTTTTCTTTTGAATATAATCATCTTTAATTTCAGTATTGTCAGATTGTTTTTTATTGCAATGCTTTTAATATTTCCTCCTACTAACTATTATAGGCATGGGTAAATGAGTTTGTATATTTATGTCACAATAATATTCTTGCAACTGTTCCAAACAAATTACTATCTAGCCAATAACATCCATTGGTTCCACGGTAGGAGTTTGCCCCTCTCCTTTACTTCATAGATATTTGAAAAAGAATATGTGCACCAAATAAATATGAACAATCCCACAAGTCATTTTTGTTGCCTTTCTCTAACACAATGCTGAATCCTACTACAATTCTGGCGAAAACGGCATTTACCCAACACTTAAAAACCATGCAAAAGCATACTTAGAGTGGAAGAGAACGGTATTGCTTGTCAAGCTCATGGGCCTTATTATGACTTTGACGGTGCAGGAGAGGGCTGCCATGCCAGCACCCCTCTCCAGCACTGCCGAAGCTATAATTAGACAGCCTGGAAGATTCTGACTGGAACCCAGGTTGGGCGGTCTTGCGGCAGCTGGCACACAGTGGTGCCTGTTTGAAGGCTCATAGGAGAGCCATAACATGCACTGCAAAGGAAAGCTGCAACACCGTAAGGGATCTCTGATCCCTGGTGGTCGTGGTGGTGTCGATTCAGTCCGACCACTCAAGTCAAAACGGGGGCGTCGGACCACCGGTCTGGTGGTACCCGCACTACTACCTTTGCTACGGTAGTTCGTAGTCATAATAAGGCCCTATATATGTAAGGGAGTGTTGAGCAGAGGTTGCGGAGAAGTGCATTGTTTTTTTCTTAGGGATGAAAATTCCTAGTGCAGGACAAGGATGTGTGAAGATGTGGCACCTGTTCTCCGGATTGTGTAACTTTACTACTGAAGGTTTGGTAATGAGTGTGTGCAGCAATAAAATGGGCTATATGCATGTATTAACAATATGCATCATGACTGAAGATAAGACCTAATCATGCCTCAGCAATTGTGGTGATGAGCCTCAGCAAGGCCTACCAGTGCAAGGGATTCGCCCTTCTCTGCACAGAGCCCTGAGACCAATAGGAAGAATTTGGCACAGAAACTAGAATAGAAAATACAGAGTTTATTAAATCTCATGAGGTGGAACTACATTCACACAACACCCTTCAGTAATGTATGACGTAGCACCCTGAATGGAAGGAGCTTGGTCCTTTTATACCCACACAGGGGCTCAAATGAAGGCGGTACAAGTACAAAATGCTGGTTTTAGGTACATATAAGGTCATATAGAAAATGCACAGTCAACAAGTGGGAGGAGCTAACAGTTGCTAATTCTGGTGAACAAATCCTGACAGTTAGAGACTGGGGACAGCTGCAAGCTCAACTGAGCATGTGCAAAGCAGAAAAGGCTAAATATATCTAGTCTCTAGGCAGATTTCCACGGGAAGGTAGGCCAGAGCACATGGCGAGCACATGTTAGCACATGGCAAACAAAATGGCTGACAGAAATACAAAATGGATTCCATAAAACGGACAAGATAGTCTCTAAATGCAGGATGGCTTCCGCTAATGCTAACCTAATCGCTGCCAAATTACAACAGACGACCCTTTAAGCATTAGCTGAAGACATTCGTTTATCTGGGGTAATCTAAATATGCATCCTGTATATTGATGCTCATAATCTCAGCTACTTCTTTATTTAACATTTGTTGTTCTTTTATTTCTGCAATATTTCTTTTGGCAGGTGTACAAGCACTGATACACATGGAGCAAAGCATAGGACCACATTGTATACAAGTACAGAATATAAATAGTATCTCCAGTAGTATACATTGAATAGTCAGTAGCTTCCAGCCCCAAGTAATAAATAGTGTTCATATCCAGTTCGAAAATGTCCATGTACCAGTCTCTGGGTGAATTTCTGCAGCAATCTTATGCAGTTTTGATATTGCGTTGTATACTGAAGTTGAGTTATCTGGTATAAACACACAGCAACTACTACCGATGATGAGACATGCACCACCTCGATGAGCCAAAATCACATCAAGCACCATTCTGTTCTGGAGTGCTACAATCCTTGCAATTTGTAGTTCCTCTGTAATTTTCTCAAGTGCCATAGCTGTTTGATTGGTGACAGCTTCCACAACACAAGTCAATCGACTTATCTTTCTGCTATTCAATGCAGCACCCACAAAGAAGAACAAGCCCAACTTGAGATCGACTTATTGTTGCAAAGTGGTATCCGTCTGATCAACCTCATCTGTATTCTGCGGAGGGTGACTTTGGGTGTGAGTGACTGCATGTATCCCAACACTGAGCCAGTGCGAAGCTCAGTGATGTTTCTATTGTGATGCTGTGGCTTGTAAGTGGCCTTTGTGTTGAGTTCAGCTGTCCTGTATTTTTGCTACATGTACTTTCTTATGTGTTTAATACAATGGCATTTGATATTGCAAGATGAGATGTGGCCTTCTGACATCTGCTGCATTATGGGTGTCATAGACATCACTCGGCAGTGAACAGCAGAACTACACATCAGACACCAATGTGCAACTGCCTTTGTGCTTCAAAGCACAAGATGGTGGATATCAGTAGCTCATGGCCATTGCAAAAGTTCATTTGGGTGTCTGTATCTGTGTTGTTCTAATAAAGTGACTCCATATGTGACAGAGACATCATGTTGAGATGTATATCTAGCTCACCTACAGGCATGTAGGTATGCTGACAGAGATCAGTATGTTAGGTTACAAGGAGGCACAGGCCAGCTATTTGACTGTGTCAACGTCACATGGGTCATTAATTTCAACTATGCATGTTTCTGTGCATCTTCTGGTGTTTGCATAAAGTTTGCACAAGCAGACTGCACATGGTGGTGGGCAACATGGGGGAATACTTTTCTAGTTTTGTGCTTTGCTTAGATATGATGTTTGTGATTATGGCACTATACTGAACCTACGTCTCAGTCTATTGCAGCATTTTCCGAGGGCAAGTAAGGACAGGGGACGGACACCAGTGGTGAATCTTCTGGCACGACTGCTACACATGAGCTCAATGGCACTTATGTGACCAGCGTCTCGGAGGGGGACAGGAGTGCCCTGCAAGAATCACGCCCAGAAACACCAACCTTAACTTCATTTGACTCTAGCGTTGACTCCTCGATATTGGCGAGTACAGGGAGTTCAAAATCTGCCTCTTCTTCTACCACATATCATCCATTGCCCACCCTTCCGCCTGCTACCACTAGTGCTGACCGTGCCTGCAGCCCTAGAAAGGGTAGAGTGTCCTTGCCCCAGGCACAGCTGCCTCTGCCCCTGTCTCCCCTACTACCCTCAGTATGGAGGTGGTGGACCTTTTGCGCCAGCTGTGTGTGGGTCAAGCTGCTCTCCTGACTACCTTCCAGGATCATGAGAAGAAGTTGCCACAGGTAGTTGGAGGGAATGCCACATGGAGGGCATTCATTCTGATGTAGGTGGGCCACACAGACTTGTCCAGTCTTTGTCCTTCACAGTGACAACAGCCATTTCGCTGTCACAGGCTCCCCGTCCAGCCCAGTCGCTTCAGCAACCACCCTGCCAGTGGTACCACCTGACGAGAGTGCCCACACGCCACAGCCCTGAGGGGTCCAAGTCCACCACATGCAGCACACAACAGCAGCACTCCAAGTGGCCCAGAGCACAGACACCATCCCCAAAACACAAAACAGGCACACAGGAGTGCAAAGGCAAAAGCCCTTCATGTCAAGAAGGAGGACTCAAGCTCACATTCATCGAAATCCCCCCCATCCAAAGGCCCTCCCATCCCCACACCTTCTCCCAAAGACAAACAAACAGTTGTCGTGTCTGCTGTGAACCTGGTGCATGCAAAGACTCTGCACAAACACCTCTCTAAGGCAGATTCTCCCACAATGTCAACTCCCACCCACACCCCTCTGAAGCTGGGACAGGAGATCAAAGTGGGGGGTTTACCTGGACAACAGGGAATGGAGGGGGAAAGGCAAGGACACTCAAGTGTACCACCAGATCCAGCAAATCCCCACAGGGAGAGCCACCCACACCTGATACACCTTTGGTGGAGATTGAAGCTGTTGTGCCCACGTCATTACCCACTCCTGTCAAGACAATTGGTGGCTATCTAATCCCCAAGAAGTTGAGACCCAGGCCTCAATATTAACCCTCATACACTGTGGCTCACTGCAGCATGTCTCCACCTACCTATGCCACCATGCCGCCCAGTCCAAACAGCCCTCAGGCTCCCACAGCCACTAATGCCTCTTCCTCAGCTGGTCCTCTCTCTCCCAGGTCCAGTCCTCATACTGGGCCCAACAATCAGCCTCCTCCCAGTTCAACTGACAGGCAAATCTGAGGCAAAGCCCCCCTCCCAACCCCATCTCTCCCACAGCAGTGCCTAGACTGCCCATCTGTATTCCTGGAGCTGTGGTGATTCCAATGGCAGTGGATGGTGTTACCCATTCCCTGTGCAGTTTCTCATGTACACATATGCACACCGGAACTATGGACGGGCCAATGGCTTTGCTGTTTGTCACTTTGGATGCCCATTCCCTGTGCAGTTTCTCATGCACTCATGTGCACACCCGATCTATGGATTGGTCCATGGCCTTGCTGTTTGTCACTTTGGGTGCCCATTCCCTGTTGAGTTTCTCATGCACACATGTGTACACCGGAACAATGGATTGGCCCATTCCCTGTGCAGATTCTCATGCACATATGTACATAATTTGATTTTGTACTGGCCAAATCCCTTGCTCTTTGCCACTTTAGATGCCCATTCCCTGTGCTATGCGCATTCCCTGTGCTGTTTCTCATGCACACATGTACATACTTTGAATTTAGTACTGGCCAAAGGCTATGCTGTTTGTTTCTTTGGATGCCCATTTCCTGTACAGTTTCTCATGTACACATGTACATACTTTGAATTTGTACTTCCCAATGACCTTGCTGTTGTGTACTTTTGATGGCTATCTGGGTCTTATGTAATAAAGACAGTTACTCCTGTTGTCAGCTTTGTCAATGTCCTTGCTAAATAAAAGGTTTTCTGTACAGCTATGGTTGCATGTGACATGTGCTCTTGTTGGCCACTTTACCATTGCAAATTGCTTGTTTTACTTTTTCAGAGTTTTCCCAAAGTGACAGGCACTTTTGTTCTTCTTCAGTCTGAGGCTTGGGGGGGCAATGATGATTGTTTGTGGTGATCTACTGTTATCCTAATCATTCTATGGTCAGGTTTGATAAATTGTACACATGTCATGCTAGGATGCAATACCACAACAGAGGGGAATTCTATCCACAGGAGTATTCACGGAGTAGCCAGGGTCCATCATATCTGTGTGATCTTGATGTGAGGTCATCTTGTGTAAGACTGTCTTCATAGCCACATGGGTACATTTGAACATGTGAACTTGAGTAGTCATACGTGTGAATGGGCTGTCATTATATAGCGAGGTGTGGCTCACTGGTTAGAGGCGGCAGACCCGTAGGCTGAGAACGGCCCGGGACCAGGGTTCGATTCCCGACGCGGCAGGGTCGAGGACCAGGGTCAGCGGACTGATAATTCTCGCCTCGGTGCCCACTTTGGGCAGTGATCACACTCGGTAACTCTGGGCATTAAGCTTGCCTCATCGCTACAACGGCCCCCCACAGACGCCGGGGATGCCTGGCTTCACCTTGGAGATACCCAGCATGGGACCATCTCACAGGGAAAGCCAGGACGGGTTCCCCAGCGGTCATTCGCGCCAGGATACTCCGGTAGTAATTGAGCGCGCTATAAAACACCTTACATTTACATTCACTTACATTTACATTATCAGTAATGTTGATGTGTGTGTGCCCCTACAATGCCAACTACACACATGTATGATCAAGGTAATGAGTGCCTGTTTGTTTAAATTGTCAGCCATGTGCTTCTGATTGTGGGCACATGTAGGAGTTGTAGGTTGGGCACTGTGAGTGTGTTGGTGTGTCCTTGCACTCCTGGAGGACAACTACTTGTTATCGCTGCCACCTGTGAGTATGCAGCGTGTGTGACAGCCATGTCTGTGATATGTTTTGTTGATCAGCCATATGTCTTGCTTCTCTTTGTGCTCTCTGTGCAGACCTGCTCAGCCACACTGACATTATTTGTGAGTTTTCTCATGCATTGCTGTCACTTGACCCATTTTCGGATCCAGTATGGTATGAGGTATGTGGCGCCATACCATCCCCTATATGTGCTTATGATGCCTACACATTGTGAGTTAATCCTCTATGTGTTTGTGGAATGTACACTACTTACCTATCCACTACTGAAGTACACACCACTTAAATCTCATGTCTTACACCCTTGCCAGTGTGTGAGCTTCCCCACCACTTCATAGTGTGACACTATGCTGAGTGAGGATGATCTGTGTACATGACCAATGTGCCACTCAGGACAGTTTCACAATTAGTTGCAGGATATTTTCTTCTACTGGTTTGCAGTCATGGTTGCTCATATGCAGAGCATGTGATGAGCATCACAGTCCTCTAGTCATGTTGTTTGCATCTGGGTTTCCATGAGATGTGCATCTGTGGATGAAGACTAAGGTGTATGTGTGATTGTTGAGGTACTGATACCCTTCATGAGTGTGATATTATATTTGTGCTGTGATGATTTGTGTTGTGGGAGTTTATGGTGTGGAACTCAGATATGTGTGCTACTGGTTTTGTAGTTGTGCACACACTGCTTGGTGTGCAAGCAGTGCTGCTAGTGTATTTTGCCTTGTACTTGCTTGGTGTGCATCTCCCTGATGTCCAGCTGAGTTTGCTATGTGATGGATTGGTATGTGCCTCTGTTGTGTTGTTCTTGTGGATGTATGCAGTGTTTGGCCTGCGTTGGGGCTTTCTGCTGACAGATGCAATGTGTGTGTTGTTCTATTTGCATGACATTGTGTGTGGGTAGTGTGTGTATTGTGATACATTCATATGCGTGTTGCATGTGTAGTGTGCTTTTCCTGTGTGTATGCCACATGCAGCAATGTGGATTTATGTTCATGAGTGCACACTAGTGGTTTGTCCTCCTATTTTGGGGCTGTCACTTGTCAGGATTGCGCATGTGCATGCTTGCAGTACACTATGACACCATTTTCACTTGATGACTGGTGTGGTGTGTATGTGTGTGTTAGCAGATTTGTCCCCTTGATCCCAGTTGTTGTTCATAATTGTTTTTTGATGATGCAATTCTGGTTTGTATTGGGGTAGGATGTCAGTGCATTGGTCCAGAGTGACAATGTTGTGTATTCCTGTTCTGTCTAGGGTCACATTGCCTTTCCACTGTTTGGCTGCACATGGCTGGGCTTGTTGGACTTCTGTCGATGTTGTTTGTGAGCTTTGTGTTTGGCAATTGGTCTTGTGTCAGCATTGGTTCAGGCTTCCCTGAGTGTGAGTCTCTTATTTGTGGATGCACCACAGGGAGTGTGATTGGTTGTCATTGAACTCACAGGACGTCATTTGCACCATTATGTGTGTTTTACACAGGTGTAGAGTGTTGCAGGTGTGAGTTGGGTAGGTGAGGGGCAAGTGTGAAGGTCCTACTTGTGTGTGACAGTCAGGGAGTGTGACAATGAGCCATGTGTGTTGTGCTGATGACATACAAATGGCAAGTGAGTTGACACAGATGAGTGGCTGGTCACTGTATGGCTTCCTATCTTTCCTGTGCCTATGCATGGCTTGCCTTGGTGTATCCCTGAGCTGTTGCACAGAGGTCACTTTGGTTTCATTTCACTCACTGTGCCCCCCCATGTCTGATTTATTGGCCTAAGGGTGATGTGGTATGTTCCTTCTCTTGCATGATGTACACATGCTATGTGGCTGGCTTCATGGCTTTCCAACACATTCCACTTCACATTTGGCTGGCCCATTTATTGTTCTCCATTTCTGCTGACCTTTGGTATGAGTATGTGGCAGAGTGTTTTTGTGGGGTCTTTCTGGCAGTGTGAACAGTTCAGTGGATGTTCATGTGCAGTGTGAGTCTTCATTTCTTATTTGTACTCAATTTGATTCACATGAGTGTAAGGTAGGTGTGAGGAGGAGGGTTTCCAGCCTCTGAGCTTCTGTGCAGGGTGTTCCTCTTCACCCCCACCTTCCCAGTCAATCTCCCTTGTCATGTTTTTGTGTGAAGTGTGAGGTTTGGCTACACCTGGCTGATTAATTGTGCAGGGGGGGACAGGAGGGGCACCCAGCATGTGCACACATGGATGTTTGATGCGTACTGTGGAAAGGGTGAGGGTGGAGCCCAGTGAATCTGGACAGACTGCCAATGCCTGGCGCAGGCCCTGCCTGCTACATTGTGTGCAGGTTTCCCGCGTCTTCACCGCTGCAGTGACTTTCCCGGGATATTGCAGTGATTTTGCGGTTAATGGGTGACCTGGATGTGGTGATGTGTGTTTCTATCAGGAAGGACTTGTGTGAGTACACTGGGGAATATGTTCCTGTCCCCACCAGATTGTCTGATGTGGATAGGAACTGTATGTCAGCACAGGAGTTGTCTGTTCTGGTTGTATCTGGAGTTGTGTTTTTGTGTACCTGCGGCATTGTCCACGGCAGTGTCTTATTTGCTGGTAGTGGATTAGGTACAGCAGCGGAAAGGCTTGAAGAGCTGGATCCATTGTGTCAGGACCACATGGAGGGGACCGGTAGTCGAGTTTTGCTCTTTGCTCTACTGCTTCCGCCATCTCCGGGTGGCTTGATTCTCGGCTGCTGTGTGATAGGCTGTTTGCTGCATCGTGATTTGTACTGCGGACGGGACATCATTCTACACAGTGATGTTTCTCTATTGGCTCCCTCCGCCGTGGATGCGGACGGAAATTTCTGGTGGTTCACGTAACTCGGAACAAGTAAAGCTTCCCTTGACCCCACAGTCATACAAATAATCAATAATTAACAAAACAATTGTTGAAAAATTACAGTTATAAATTGCACTTTATTAAAAAAGATATTTGGCAACTTCAGACCCCCAAAAAACTCAATTAGATTACAACAATGACACAATTGAGTTGATTTTGACAAACATAATAAAAACAACATATAGTTTGCACAAAAAAGGAGGAGACTACACTAACACATAATTATGACCTGCATAATTGAGACAGAAAAAACCTATGTAAGACACAATCTTTGTCTAATACCAGTGTATATCCAAATTGGTTCTAAAGCACTATGCTTCATACAGCGATTTAATAAGTATTTGCCACAATAGTGTTGCTCCTTTAGATTATACTTGTAAAAGCGTTGACGCGTTTCGATGGCCTTCCTCTTTTCACACCCTCTTTATCAAGACAATACTTAAATCTGTCTCTGCACGAATAACATTTTTCCTTTTCTGTTAAATCTTTCAGGGCTTTTATTTCTTGTTATTATCCGTGCTCTGCACTCGTGGACCATTGCGCTAAAAATTATTATATATCTGCAGGGAATATGCTCTCATTCCTCAATTGCTTCTGTAAAATGGGCTAGGTACGAGCTTAACTTCTGTGTTTCTATCCTAAACACTAGATAGTGTTACCGCTCTTGGTTTTATATATGAGAGAGACTTCGCACTTCAAATTCAAATTTCAAACCACCCGTCCTCTCAACCGGACGGAATTTCTCGGAACCCAAACACTCTGCAACTCAGCTCTGTGGTGCTAACTGGAGGTACCTGGTGTGCTAGTTGGCCCACAGGGACCCTCTGGATTGAAGAGGAACAAATTCCCCAATTTAAAACACGCACAGGGCGTGTTTGCACACATGTCACCTCAGGCCCCACTCCCTCCCTTCACCACTGTGCAAATGCACCCGTGGCATGTTTTAGGTTGGGGGATTAACTCCACTTGAATCCTGAGGGACCCTGGGGTGCATCTAGCCCACCAGGTACCTCCATTAGGCGCCACAGAGCTGCAGTGCAGAGAGGTGTAAAAAGGGGCGTGGCCTCACATCACCTCTCTGCAACACAGCTCCATGGCGCTTCCTGGAGGTAACTGGTGGGCTAATTGGCCCCCAGTCACCCCCAGAATTCAAGGGGAATTAGTTCCCCATCTCCAAATGAACCAAGGGTTACGTTTGCAGAGTGCTGCAGGGAGGGGGCAGGTCCTCTGGCGCGATGCCGGTCTTTTAAAAAAAAAAATTAAGAAGGGGGCTGTGTGGCCCCTTTTTTCCATTTTTATGGGCCCTGGGGACCCCATCCCCCAGGGCCTGACCCCCTTTTTTTGTTTTTATAACAAATTTAGGAAGGGGGCTGCGTGGCCCGCCTCCCTAGGCCATATTCGGCCCTGGAGTCCACTTTCCCCAGGCTATGGTCACTTTTCTTTCATTCTTTTAAAATTTTTGGAGGGGGGCTTTGTGGCCCCCCTCCTTAGGCCATCCCCGGGGCCGGCCTTTCCGTTTAGAATTTTTTTAAAAATAATTTGTGAGGGGGGCAGCATATGGCCCCCCTCCTAGGCCAATTATGGCCCCAGCGAACCCATTCCCCGGGGCCGGCCTTATCCGTTGGGGACCATGGGGAGGCCCACAATCCCCACATGGTCCCTCCGGCTCCCGGCCTCCTGCGGGAGCCGGCATTGGTTTTCCACATGAGGAGATGCTAAGATGCAGCTCCCCGTGTGGAAAAGCAATCTGTTTTGGTATTTGGAAGAGAGAGCAGGCTTCCTGCACTCTCTTCCAAATACCAAAGCAGAGTTTGCTATAGCAGAGCGGGAGCCACGAGGCAAACTACAGTGTTCTGGGGTGAGACACTGCAGGAACCAGCCCTGGGGGTGGTGGTCCCAAGGGCCATGACAAGGCTTCAGGAGGGGGGCAGCGTGACCCCCCTCCTACAGTTTGCAAAGCCCCGGGGGTGGTGGTCCGGGGGGTTAGGGGATCCTTCACGGACCCCCCAATTTTTTATATTTAGAGCCCCGGGCATGTGGAGGGCTTGAGCCCCTTCACACAAGTTATTACTTTAAAAAAAATAAAAATCAAGCCCCGGAGGGTGGCAGTCCCCAGGGCTGTGGGGGGCCGCGAGACCCCGCAAAGATTGTATATAAGCCCTGGGGGATGGCGGTCCCTGGGACTTGGGGGGGCCTTTGAGCCCCCCCCCCCCACAAATTACATCAAAAAGTCCTGAGGCAGTCCCCAGGGCTAGGGTGGCTGTAAGCCCCCTGCAATTATGTTACATAAGCCCCAGGGGTGGTGGTCCCCAGGGCTGGGGAACCCCTTTGGGTCCTCCAACCCAAAACTAACATTGCCCTAGGGATTTGGCCCCCCCCGGGCTTTTTGGCACCCTGCGTGGATTTTGCCTATTTTTATTTTAAGTGGGGGGGTTGGTTCTACCAAGGCACAAGATGGCTGCCAACACTTCCTGGTTTGGAGTGTTGACAGCCAATTAGCATAAGAGCTTGTGATCAGGAGGGTGCACGGATCCTAATCTGTAGGGTGCGCGGATCCTCCGCGGCCATAGATATATGTGTTTTTACTTTTGATTTTCTCAGCAACTACTGAACAGATTTACACCATTTAACAAAAAGGGTTCTTTCTGAACCAAGAACTACCTCTTTGCCAAATTATGTGTAATTCCATTGAGCAGTTCGGTTTGTAGCTGTGTCTAAAGTTTCCTATGGAAAATTACATGGGAAAAACATGTTTTGGGACCCCCGTTTTTTCTCAACTCCCGTTTGACGAATCACCGCGAAACGTTCCAGATAGGAGCGTACCGGAGCGGGCCATAAGTTTTTAAAATTTCGCGAAGATTTGTCAATCGGCGTCAAAGTTATTAGGAATAGAATGTTGCGAGTTTCCTATGGAAAATAGGTCCTAACTACCTACTTACGACTGCCAGTAGGTAATATATATATATACAAGAGCACTCGTTGCTCGAAACGCGTCGCCTGTTGAGAGGTCAATAAATCTGTCTTGCCGGCAGCCTGGGGTCCGTGTCTTCATTTCGCCGAGTTCGAGTTCGGAAGTGGTGAACAAAAGGAACAACGCCAAGCGCAACCAACGGAGAAAACGCAGGGCAGCCAAATCAAGGAGCAAAAAAGAAGACGTACAAAAGATGGAATCGCCGCTAAATTCACAAGTAAGTGAAAATATGACTATTGTGAATTTAACCAATACGCGATTAAGTCCCAAAGAACAGAAAATTCTATCACTGGGGTTATCATTTTGTCCACCATGCATTTTTGATTACGCCAAAAGCAGAATGGATATTTTTAAATTTGTAAGAAAATTAAAACTTAGGAAGCTGTTTCTGGTCAACAAACAAAAAGCACGTAAGCCTCAAGATATAAGTAGGGTGGAGGGAACCAACTTGTCGGTAAGGGAATATGAGTTGCAATGTGACTTACAAGATCTCTTTAATGAAGGGGATTTGGACAACATTCAAGAAACAGTGAGCATTACTGTAACGAACAATCCAGGCAATACCCCATTTAAGCCCAAATCGACATTTAACCCGGTGATGGCACATGATAATATCGATGTGTTCAGTGACATGATAACAACTGAGATCAAGAAGTTAAATAAAAAGACTTTGATGGAAAATAAAAGAACAACAAAGTATAACAATTCTTTTGGTAGCCTAATGAAAAAACTGCAAGATGATGAAAAGACTGTAATTAGTCAATCAGACAAAGGGGGCAATATCGTCCTCTGGCCGCTGAATCTTTATCTGGAGGAAGCACTTAAATAACTGGGCGACAGATTGTGCTATAGCAGAAGTGATCGACAGGCATTTAAACAAGCATGGGATAAGTTGAATACAAAACTTTACTCATGGAGAGGCCAAGGACTCCTGAGTGGGGATGAATTGAAATTTTTAAAGACTAATCATCCGACAATCCCGGTGTTCTATCTGATCCCAAAGATCCATAAGGACAGTACTAGACCACCGGGTAGGCCCATTATATCGGCACGCGGAGGGACATTTGAAAAGGTGTCCCGATATATTGATCATTTCCTTCAGGAGTTTGTAAAATCCCTGCCGTCTTACATCAGAGACACTATGGACTTTTTGCAAAAAATCAAATCAATAGTGTGGAATAAAGAATATCTATTGGTCACACTAGATGTTACTGCTCTCTATACGAGCATCAACCATGCTGATGGAGTGAGGGCAGTCAAACATTTTCTTAGCAAAAGACCAGTGTGTATGTTGGAGCATAACATTATGTTGTTAGAGATGTCGGAAATGTGCTTAAATAATAACTATTTTCTCTTCCAAAATCAAGTGTTCCAGCAGTTGCGGGGAGTAGCAATGGGGGCCTGCTTCTCCCCCAGTTACTCATGTTTGCACATGGGGCTATGGGAGGAGCAGGTCTTGGGCAATGCCTTTGGTGAGATCATGTCCAACGAAGTGGTAGCTTGGTACAGATTCATAGACGATTTGTTTATAATATGGAAGGGGTCAGTGAGTGAAGCAGAACAATTCATTAGTAACATCAACAAGAATGAATTGAATTTAAACTTCACAGGAACTATAAGTGAGAACAAAGTCAATTTTTTAGACGTAGAGGTATATGTAGAAGGAGGGAGACTGCAGACTAAATCATATCGTAAAGGAACTGCAGGTAACACAATCCTCCATGCCTCCAGTCAGCACCCCAACCATTTAATCCAAAGCATCCCTTACGGGGAGATGCTGAGGATTAGAAGAATCTGTAGTACAGATGCCGCCTGCTCAACAGTACAAAATGAGAGTAAAACAAGATTTATACAAAGAGGCTATACAGAAAGGGTGGTGTCAAAAGCAATGGAAAGGGCTAATAAAGCAGGAATGGTCCCGGCTGCGCAAGCAGATGCGGGGGCAGAACATGCAGCGGCAAATAATGTTGGATGTCAGCCAAGACTTATTTTGGAATATAGCCGCCAGCACAGGCAATTACAAAATATTGTCAAGAAAAATTGGCATATAATCACAGGGGACCCTGTGATTGGAAAAACTGTGGCGAACTATCCAGCAATAACATACAGTCGCGCCCGGTCCATGAGTGACATGTTGGTCAAGAGCAGTCCGGAGGTATCAGTCAGGGATAACTGGCTAGGGAAAAGCAAGGGTTTCCTAAAGTGTGCCGTGTGTAAGGCATGTACCATAGGAAAGAACAAAACAACATACAGCTCTCCATTTAGTGAGGCTGAAATTCCTATTACCAAGAAGATAACTTGTAAGTCAGATCATGTTATCTATGTGTTGGAATGCGTTTGTGGGCTGTGCTACGTTGGTAGCACCAAGCTACAAGTCCACAAGCGCATATTGCAACATATGAGGGCAGTAACCAACAAAGATGAAGCATACCCTGTGGCGAGACATGTTAATTTATGCCACAAGGGGGATGTAAACTGCCTAAAGTATTTTGCAATAGATATGGTACAGCCTCTACGAAGAGGGGGCAACAGAGAAGCTTGTTTAAGATCACTGGAAACCCGTTACATTCTGGAGCTTGACACCAAGACACCATATGGCCTCAATGCGACGGAAGATTTATATACTTGTATACAACTGGAATAACACCATAAGACGAGAGGTATGAATCTGATAAAAGATGCATGAGCCCAAAAAGAGAATCAGGGGCAATAAAGTCGTCAAATAAATTTAACCATCTAGCACTGCCAGGTTTTAAATATTATTAATTCAATCACAATTTCAAGGGGGAAACCACATAATTTCTTTTCGTAGTGCAGGAATAACACAAAAAGTTACCCAAGCAGTATAGTAGCAGTTATCCGAAAAATGACAATGCCCACTGGGGCAGTATTTCCAAATCCTCTTATAGTACTAAATTCCACATTGAAGTGAATTGAGTTAAACAATATGCACTTTATTTTGCCAACTTTGCACAGAAATTAACCCTTTTTTTCATAAAATTATTTTTAATATTTTAAAGGGCATGTGTACATATTTGATGTAGAATGTAAATAGATGTTGGTGTATATAAATGTTAAAACTGATATTGCAAATTTGCACATATTTATATATTTACTGTAAATATGTATTTTATCTATTGTGAATTTTGCCCATATCTGTGGATCATAAAACAAAGAGGAAATGGCTAAACAATGGGGAAAAAAACAAATATAATGAATTTTGAAAAAAGCCTTTGTTAAAAAACTCGGATTAGGCTGAAGTATTTTGTTTATTTCTATAGGCTTGGGAACATGTGACCTTTTCTGCACTACAAATCACGAGGTGAAATTCGACCATGTCATGTGATCAAGGGCTCCAGGGCCCGAAACGCGTCATGGCGGACAAGAGGGTGCACAGAAATAAATAAGCGCTAAATTCAACCTGAATGGGTCCGTTTCGTTATTCTGTTTCCAGTTTCCTTGGGGCGGACGGCGAAGTTCTTGGTATATATATATATATATATATATATATATATATATATATATATATATATATATATATATATATATATATATATATATATATTACCTACTGGCTATCGCCAGTAGGTATATATAGTTAGGATTAATTCCCTATGGGATTTCTGAAAATTCTATGTCTAATAACTTTTGCGTTTGTGGACGGAATCGGCTGAACTTTTCAGGAAAATGGCACATTTTGTTTCTGAGCAGCCCCTGAAAATTTGGTGGGGTTTCGTCAAGGGGGGGCTGAGAAAAAAGGGGGGTCCCAAAACGCGTTTTCCCATTCATTTTTCCATAGGGCGGTTGGACTCACTTTTAGCTCGAACGGCTGAATGGATTTGCACGAAACTTGGCAAAATTGTAGGGACTGTTAGCCCGATGTGCCTTTGCTAGGTCTCAATATATGTGCTTCAGTGGATTTTGAGAAATTAACGTTTAAATCAAGATATATATCTGTAACAGCGCTCCGGGCAGCGATCCGGTCCGCTTACTTTTTGCTTATCGGAACTTTGCGCGCAGAAAGCTGATTGGCTCTCCGGTGTCTGTCAACATTCTAAACAGTCCGGAGCGGACGCCATCTTGTCTCTCGGTAGGATCGAGAGAGAAGAAGAGGTGAAAAACGAAAGGGGAATTTAATGAAAGGGGGCAAGGTATCCCCCTCTTGACCCCCTAGGAATGTTGTTGGGGTTATTAAAGGGTCCCGTGGGGAAAATAAAAAAAAAATGATTTTTCACGGTAGAAGCGCGGCCGCGAACTGGTAGCGAAACGGGAATTCGCCATTTTGTGCTTCGTTAATTAAATTACTAGTTATAAGTGGGTGCGGGAGACGTATCCTAATCCCCTATGTTTCCTGAGGGTGGCTGAGGAGGCTGATATATGTTGATACATCTCTTCCAGCGGCTGTGCGTGAGCTTTTTTTTTTTTTTGCTGCGTGACAGTCCGGAGCGGCCGCCATCTTGTCTCTCGGTAGGATCGAGAGAGAAGAAAAGGTGAAAAACTAAGGGGGAATTTAATGAAAGGGGGCAAGGTATCCCCCTCTTGACTCCCTAGGAATGTTGTTGGGGTTATTAAAGGGTCCCGTGGGGAAAATAAAAAAAAAATGATTTTTCACGGTAGTAGCGCTTCACGGGCCGCGAACTGGGCCGCAAACTGGTAGCGAAACGGGAATTCGCCATTTTGTGCTTCGTTAATTAAAGTACTAGGTATAAGGGGGTGCGGGAGACGTATCCTAATCCCCTATGTTTCCTGAGGGTGGCTGAGGAGGCTGATATATGTTGATACATCTCTTCCAGCGGCTGCGCCATCTTGCCTTTTTTCGAATGCCACAATTTTGTCGTGCACGGCAGCCATTTTAGATGCCAGGCTGGTCCCAGGCTATCACCTAACCCTGCGGATGTAGTTTATGGCCCCAGCTGTAGAGAATTCAGACATGCCAATCCTCCTGATTCAGGCGTGTGACTACTGATTTCAGTGCTAGTCTCCCGCCTCCCGATTTCTGCAAGCAAAAACCCGGGGGCATATTACGAACAACTAGCGATAATTTTTGTCTCTAACTTGTTTAGAGACAAAAATTATCGCCGCACATCGGCGATTTTTATCGCAGATAAACCTTGCTATTATCGCAGAAAAGTCAGCGATATTCATGTATTATCGACCTAATGCTCTTAGCCATGTTATCCACCTCCCATTGGATAACATGGCTAAGAACTGCTTAGGGCAGGTGTTAGATTTTGGAGATATTCGCGCTTAGCGCGAATATCTCCAAAAGTTGGTAATAGAAGGTAGCGATGTTAGGGACTGTTTCCAGTCGCTAACATCTTGGCACGCCACTTTGCATGTCATTAGTGATAAGTATCACTGACATGCAAAGCGGGGCCCAAGATGGTCGCTATCTCCTTTTAGCTGTCACTAACTGGTGTTAGCGACAGCTTGGTAATAGGGAAATAATTTTATCTCCGCTTTCATGGCTTTTAAAGCCAAAAAAGCGGAGATAAACCCCCTTGATAATATGCCCCACGATTCCTTGGGGGTTTCAGCTGACAGGGCTTGGTATTGTGTTACATGGTAATTTTTCCATGAAACGTCAGAGGGTCGATGCAGGGGTTCTAGAAGAGGTGATAAACCATTTAAGCCTCATGAACAAGCGCATGGTCTTTTAAAGATTTGTGAAGTACTCGGGGCGGCGGTGTGTGTGTGCCCTCTTTCAGGAGCGGGCGGGGGGGCACTGCCAGCAACTTGCCAGGTCAGGTAGTGTTCAACACGTGCATCACCCTTTCTCTGCCTGCTATTGCGCTCCATGCTTCGGAAAGGTAAGAAAAAGAACGTGGATTTGAGTTTGAAATGTCCGATCCTGCAGCAGCACACTTCCAAAGCCCACACATGACAATAACCCGATTCAAGGCCCCATTCACCCGTTTTTAAAAAAATAGATAACACTCCAACAAAGTAAGGTTATAAAACTTTATTAACTACTAACTTTAACGAACGGAACAAAAACTAAAAACATTTAAACATTTCTCAACACAAAAAGCAACAATGGTTAGAAGCTGTCTTTTGTGCGAATAGTCCCAAGGCAGCACAACGTGCAGAGTTCTGGACGGCACCCAGGTGATGTCGCCTGGGTGCCGCACTGGTTTAGGGATCCTACAATGCTGCTCCGAAAATTGGCGTGGGGCGTCCCGGGTGGGGCGGGGGGAGGCCTCGTCAGTAGCGGTCTGTTGTGCGAATAGTCCCAAGGCAGCACAACGTGCAGAGTTCTGGACGGCACCCAGGTGATGTCGCCTGGGTGCCGCACTGGTTTAGGGATCCTACAATGCAGCACAGAAAAACAGCGTTGGGCGTCCCGGGTGGTGCGGGGGGAGGCCTCGTCAGTAGCGGTCTGTTGTGCGAATAGTCCCAAGGCAGCAGAACGCGCTGAGATGTGGATGGCACCCAGGTGATGTCCAGTAAACTGCCGCACTGGTTTTGGTATCCTACAATGCTGCTCCGAAAATTTGCGTGGGGCGGCCCGGGGGGGGGGGCGTGGGGGAGGCGGCGTGAACGGGCCTCCCCAGGTGGCGGCCATCTAGCTGAGTTGCGCCCGCTCTTGCGGCTACAGCGTCTCGCTCACCATGTAGTTGAGTTGCTCCCACTCTTGCAGTGCAGCGATAGGCGGCTGCCACATGGCTCTTAAAATGGCGGACGGCTCCTCGGTTTTGGGCCTGGTCCACTGAAATGGCCCTGGGACACTTTGGAACTCGGACGCTTGCCTGCTAGGGCTTGGGCTCCATTCTCGAAAAGCGTCCCCTCAGCCGTGAAGATTGTACAAAAGTCTTGGGGGCCCCCGACTCCCGCAGGCTTCCGGTGGGGAGCGGCTGCCATGATTGCTCGCGGAATGACCACGACGGAGCCACGAGATGGTGGTGCTCTCATGCTGACGCCAGCTTCAGTCTGAATGATCCAGAAACAAGGTGGGGCTTTCATCGTTTGGGAAAAAAAAATGTTCTAAACCAATGAAAAGTGTTATTTTTAGGTCATATGACCAAGCCTTCCATCTTTAGGAAACCAAAAGTAAAATGAACCAATGAAAAGTTTTATAAAGAAGTCACATGACCTGTTATGCGGCATAGGGCTACAAAAACCGTAGAAAATCCGTTGGCACGTGAGGCGGCGTCAGTAGCGGACCGATGTGCGAATAGGCCGAAGGCAGCACAACGCGCTGAGATCCGGATGGCACCGAGGTGGTGTCAAGCAAATTGCCGTACTGGTGTGGCCATCCTACAATGCTGCGCCGAAAGACGGCGTGTCCAGCTGAGTTGCGGTCACTGTTGCGGTACAGTGACTCGAACGCGCCGAGATCCGGATGGCACCGAGGTGGTGTCCAGCAAATTGCCGCACTGGTGTGGCCATCCTACAATGCTGCGCCGAAAGACGGCGTGTCCAGCTGAGTTCCGGTCACTCTTGCGGTACAGTGAGTCGAACGCGCCGAGATCCGGATGGCACCGAGGTTGTGTCCAGCAAGTTGCTGCACTGGTGTGGCCATCCTACAATGCTGTGCCGAAAGTCGGCGTGGGGTGCCCCGTTGGCTTATGAGGTGATGTCAGTAGTGGACCGATGTGTGAATAGGTCGGAACCAGCACAAGGCGCCAAGATCCGAATGGCAAGTCCTGGATATTGAGTGCCATAGTTGAGAGTTCTGAGCTGTGCTTGTAAGACTATCTGAAGCTTATTTGCACCTGCTGCAGTTTCACTGTTGCCCAAGGTGGTGTCCAGCAAATTGCTGCAGTTGTGTGGCCATCCTACAATGCTGCGCCGAAAGACGGCGTGTCCAGCTGAGTTCCGGTCACTCTTGCGGTACAGTGAGTCGAACGCGCCGAAATCCGGATGGCACCGAGGTTGTGTCCAGCAAGTTGCCGCACTGGTGTGGCCATCCTACAATGCTGCGCCGAAAGACGGCGTGACCAGCTGAGTTCCGGTCACTCTTGCGGTACAGTGACTCGAACGCTCCGAGATCCGGATGGCACCGAGGTGGTGTCCAGCAAGTTGCCGCACTGGTGTGGCCATCCTACAATGCTGCGCCGAAAGTCAGTGTGGGGTGCCCCGTTGGCTTATGAGGTGATGTCAGTAGTGGACCGATGTGTGAATAGGTCGGAAGCAGCACAAGGCGCCCTGCACTGTTGAGCTTTTTTCAATGCCTGTTTTTTGTTGTTTCCCCTCCATCAAAAACAAAAAAAAATATATAAAACTGTGCAAAAATACAAAAAAATGTTTAGAAAAGCAGTGCTTGTAAGACTGTCTGAAGCTCCTTTGCACCTGCTGCAGCTTCACTATTGCCCTGGTGTGGACAAAGATCGCCCATGACTTAGGCTGATTGAGAGTTTGTAGAAAAATGGCTTCAGATTTTCCACATATTACTCTTCAACATTCTTCCTAAATGTAACAATGTGAGACTCACTAGGAGAACGGCTGTTTATCTTTCCTTTCAAAATGCTGCCAACAATATTTTCTGAATGGAAGACACCATCTTGTAGCATAAAGGGCCGAAAGGGGTTCTGGTCTGGCCGATTGTTGGTGAAGACATTTTGACTATATCTTGGACCTGCCCGGCCTCGCCCAAAATGGCGCCGGTATAAATGGGACTCGTAACTCCTTGCCCGCAAATGTATATCTAGAAAATGTTATTGTAAGTGGCCCTGTCTTATTTTAATTACAAAATGTACGTCCACCGATTCCGCAACTGTTAGACACCTTAGTTCTTGCAACCTAATGGCCCGCTCGTTACGTTCCTCTACAGTGTAAATGTCTCCTCATCATATACGATTTCAGTTTGCTCCGTGGCCGGCCCACGTGGTTATAGGCCCGTATTTGTATACTGATATTTTCACAATAAAGGTTTTTAAAACAAAACACGGTAGTAGTATTTACATTGGTAAAGTTTTTACTTTTAGTCACTGTTTTCGAATCAGTAAAAGGCAAGTGAAATAAAGCAGTCCAATTACATGACGGATAAAAGGTATAATATGTAGGAACGCAGTAAAGATAAATGGTCAAGGGCAGTTGTGTTTTTCATTTCTGCAACATAAAGTGATCGATAAGAATCTGATAATCAGGCGTATCGGCGACTAAGACAGCAGGCCGAGTCTCTCTTACTCAACGGCTCCGTCATGGAACGAAGAAACGTCCTTTTTCTCGAAAAAGGAATATATTTTACTTGCAGGACAGTTGTAAATTTTCCGGGAAAGTACATTAGCCTGGAATATTATAACATATGTTTGAAAAAAAAATAATGTTCGAAAAAAATAAAAAGCGTAATTTTTAGGTCATATGACCAAGCTTTTCATCATTAAATTAACAAAAGTAAAATGAACCAATGAAAAGTTTTATTAACAAGTCACATGACCTGTTATGCTTACGTTACGCGCTGCGCGCCGCGCCTCGGATCACTTCCGGGTGCGCTAACGCGGCGTGTCATAAAACGCATTACGCGACAACGTAGGTCAAGAATATAGTCTAAATGTCTCCACCAACCAGCGTTCAGAACACAACCCCTTTCAGCAGTCCAAAAAGTTCTGTTAAATGACAACAGAGGGGACAGGCAACAAGAACCATCAGTCAAAGAGGGGAGGGCAAATTCTTCTCTTCCGGGTCATGTTGGGGCGCTACCGGAACTGATCGAATTGGTAGTCTATAGTGTTTCTGGATGTTTCAGACTAAAGCTGGCGTCAGCATGAGACCACTACCATCTCGTAGCTCCGTCGTGCCCATTCCACGAGCAATCATGGCAGCCGCTCCCCACCAGAAGCCTGCGGGAGTCGGAGGCCCCCAAGACTTTTGTAGAATCTTCACGGCTGAGGGGACGCTTTTCGAGAATGGGACCCAAGCCCTATCAGGGAAGCGTCCGAGTTCCAAGGTGTCCCAGGGCCATTTTAGTGGACCAGGCCCAAAACCGAAGAGCCGGCCGCCATTTTGAGAGTCCTGTGGCAGCCGCCTATCGCTGCACCGCAAGAGCGGGAGCAACTTAACTACATGGTGAGCGAGACGCTGTAGTCGCAAGAGCGGGCGGTAAACAGCTGAATGGCGGAAGAGGCACAGTGTAGCAAAAGCGGGCGGAATGGCAACTAAAACGGTAAAGGGGCGCCCCACTACAGCGTGTCTTCAGGTCAAACGGATTGTGGGACAAAGTCCAGAATAGAAGAGTCATCAAAAGGCAAAAAGTTCCGCCGGACCCCGGGAGCCGGCCGCCTATGTCGGGGGCGATCTCAGGCTACACCAGTGCTATAAGACTTGGGGAGGGGGTCGGAGCCAAGCGTCTTCTCCGAGTCCGTGTCATCACACCGCCCCTCGGGGGCCTCCGTCAAGCGGTTTAGGGAGGTACCATATAACATTGTTTTCAAATGCAGTCAGGTCCACAAACGACCCTCACTTACTTTGGAATAGTGAAGCTGCAGTAGGTGGAAATAAGCTTCAGACAGTCTTACAAGCACTGCTTTTGTAAACATTTTTTGTTTTTTTTGTATTTTTGCACAGTTTTATATATTTTTTTTGTTTTTGATGGAGGGGAAACAACAAAGCACAGGCATTGAAAAAGGCTCAAACTCAGAACTCTGAACTATGGCACCCAATATCCAGGACTTTCCATCCGGATCTTGGCGCCTTGTGCTGCTTCCGACCTATTCACACATCGGTCCACTACTGACATCATCTTATAAACCAACGTTATGTAAATAGTTATTTAATAAAAAGTTTTACCCTGTTTCTTTGCTGGTGTGTTGTCTATATTTTTAATATTTGCATAGGGTTTGTCGTTATTTTGGGCGGGGTGGGTGACGGAGCCGAGCTGTCTTGCAGCCCTCATGGTGTGGAGCTCAGTTCATCTCACTATTTTCGTATTTCTCATGAAGGGTTGTTTATAATATTTCTATTTTAGCGAGGTCAAAAAGAGATCCAATTAGTGGCCTACTGATTTTGCTCGATTACTTTTATTTTTTTACACGATTTTTCACGATCTGCAAAGACTAAACAGAGTATTGCGACTTTGTGCTTGTTTGTAAATAGAGAATGAACCAAAGAGAATCAATTGAAAAACAGTAAATGCTTGGATAATAATCAATCAAATGGAGAGACAAGCAGGCAGGACGGATTACAACGGGGGTAAAGGCCTGCGTTAACTACTCTTCACTATCTGCAAAGAGAGAGTACTACTAAGAGAAAAGAGGGGAGGGGGGCAGCGTTCAAAGCACATCAGCGTGCATAAATACGAAAATGTTTTTATCTATCACGTACTTTACATTTTAAAGCTTTTCATATTTGCTATTAAAAAACCAATGAAATTCACAGAAAAAACCATAGGTTATAGTGGATATATAGTTAGGAATTTGCATTTACAAAACCTTGAAAATTCAATGAAAAAACCATTGGTTTTAGGCCATATATAGTTAGGAATTAGCATTTACAAAACCTTATTTTACTCGCATAAAACCATTGAAATTCCATATATAGTTAGAAGCGCTAACTATATATCGCGCACCCGCAATCCACTGCTGATGATGTCACATATTACATCATTCATGACATGGTCAGTGACATCACTGATGACATCACTGATGACATCTCAAATGACATCACTGATGACATCACTGATGACAACTCAAATGACATCACTGATGACATCTCAAATGACATCACTGATGACATCACTGATGACAACTCAAATGACATCACTGATGACATCTCATTTGTCATCACTGATCACATCACTCATGTGATAATACAATGAACCTCTTCAGACTCTAATATAACCTTACATACATTCAGTATAAACAGACACTCACAGACTGTCACTCATCCATGGAGTTACTCACACACCTAGTCAGTCATGCAAAGAATCAATCACACCTCCATTTCCTCAACTATACAGTTATACACATCTTACTTATTCAAACATATAATAACACATATTTACTCTCTTATATAATCCCTGATACAAGCTCACAGTGATCGATACAGCCACTCACACATTCACTGGCTCTTATGTTCAGTTATTTATATATGTCAACTCTCACATGTATTGTGTTTTACATACGTACTTACTTGCACATGTAGCAATGAGAAATCCATTCACTCACCAACACACCCATGCACAGTCAACCGCCCATATAGCTGTTTCCACATGCACTCTTGAACTCATACTCCTAGTGAATCAACTGCTTACACATCTATGCACAGAGTCACGCACCTCCCAGCCACCCACACACACACTCAGCCTCCCATTCAAATACTTGGGCAACCAATCAATAACCCATATGGCCACTCTTATAGCTACTGATCAACACATGCAGCAGCTTACACAACAACAAACATACTGATGCACAAATTAAGACAGTTTAGTCACTAACCCATGCACTCAGTGAGACACATTTAATCACTCTTTCATACAGTCAGTCATGCACCTACTAAATTCTTCATCCAGACACTTATACATCCACTCATTCTTCAATATGTAAAACATATTTAAACTTTACAGACACATACAATCACTGGATGTTGTGATCAGTGATGTCATCAGTGATGTCATTTGAGATGTCATCAGTGATGTCATCAGTGATGTCACTGACCATGTCATGAATGATGTAATATGTGACATCATCAGCAGTGGATTGCGGGTGCGCGATATATAGTTAGCGCTTCTAACTATATATGGAATTTCAATGGTTTTATGCGAGTAAAATAAGGTTTTGTAAATGCTAATTCCTAACTATATATGGCCTAAAACCAATGGTTTTTTCATTGAATTTTCAAGGTTTTGTAAATGCAAATTCCTAACTATATATCCACTATAACCTATGGTTTTTTCTGTGAATATATATATATATATATATATATATAAATATGAATCAAAAATAAATTACAAAAACATCACATACAACTACTAAACATGCAGATGTTTTACAGCGAATCATTTGTTTTTTTAATCTCTTGACCCAGGGGAGATGTGGGCCCTGCTAGGGGCTGCCAAATTCCCTTTCCGACATGCCCGACATGGAAAGCCTGTCGGAAACCAATGTTATAATCTTGATAGCAGGAACACTGTCTGTTAGGGATTATGTGTGGCTTCCGACAGGCTGACAGGCTCTTTTTGCCTGTCAAAAGCCAGTCAGATTAACCAGCAATTTAAACTCTGACAGCTGTCTTTGTAATGAGGCGGTGGGAGTTTAAACCTTGGATGTCAGTCCGACTGACATCCAAATCAGGCCCTTAATTTCAATTATAAATATTACTCTAAACCCATCAAAAAACAATAACCAACAACTAAAAATCACAGAAAAGAAATTATTATTAATAAAAACTAATATTTAAAAGAATTGCTAATAAATATTAACATAATATATGAAATACTCCCCACCCTTATCCCCTACAAACACAACAAACCGCTACTAAAATTGACAACTTTCTAAACATAATATATAAAAAATTAACATTATGATTTTTTTTATAAATTATAACATATATATTTTAAATTACTCCCCACCGTTTTTCCCTATAAATCCAAATCCCGCTGCTAAAAAAAATATACCAATAGTGCAACATATATACAATTTTAAAATAAAATTTAAAAAAAGCAAACAATCACAAATAACATTAACTAAAAAAATATATACCACTCATAACTTTGAAATTTGATATTATATGCAACCATGGGCCCTATTAGGATGCAGAGCACAGGGTCAAGGCTGATTTGCATATGGCCATGTCTGAACTGGGGTGGTGTGGAGTGCAACAAAAACGATGGCTTTAGGCCCAGATCTCTGTACTGGGGTGAATGTACGACATTGTTCTGCATTCTGTCCATTAATTGTTGTTTTTGCATTTGTCACCCCGAGTGGGATGGGTATGCTCAGACGTGAGTCCCATGCTCTCCACACCACTGGAGTCAAGCTATCCCAGCTGAAGACGGCTGATATCCAGAAACCGGTCCTAAGATGCTTGATTCCGGTCCAGGAAAGACATGGCTTGGCAGTTCGGGCTGGACTGTTCCCATGAGTCACAGGGTCAAGGCTGATTTGCAGATGGCCATATCTGAACTGGGGTTGTGTGGAGTGCAAAAAAACGATGGATTTAGGCCCAGATCTCTGTACTGGGGTGAATGTATGACTTTGTTCTGCATTCTGTCCATCAATTGTTGTTTTTGCAGCCGTAAATGGCTCTGACCATTGGTCGAAGCCTTTCCAACTGTATCGTAATATGCCAATCGCAATCCTTTCTGACGGTCTCATTACAATGGAGGTGGTCGGTAAGGAATCTGAACCGTCATTCCGAGTGGCTTCAAATGAGTTAGGATAACCCATCCGCCAGTCAGAATGCAGCCAGTAATCCCAAGGGTGCCTCTTCCCGCCCTTGGAATTACGATGTCGGGTTTCAGCAGGCTTTCCATGCTAGCCTTTCCGACACAGAAAGGGTGTCCGAACTCGAATATAGGGGCCCCAAGCTGAGCCCCCTTGGGTGCAAAGCCTCCAGGTGGAGGCTGAGGGGGCACCTATGGAAGATATAGATCATCAAATTTGGTTCCTGGAAACAGTTGGACGGAACTGTGCATGGGATCATCTGTTCCGAAGGGAATGATATCCTTTTGTAGCTAATGCATCAGCTTTTTCCTGTTTCAATGTATGTCTATGTCAATGGCAGGGTTTCCATAATGGCAGACATGCTGACCCACGTTAATCCTTTTGCCAGAGTGTTGAATTGAAATGGCTATTTTGACATTCCATGGCAGTGTAAATGAGTAACTATGGGAGGTGATTTTTACCAGGCTGGCCTCAGCTGTCATGTGCCTGCCACAATGGACAGTTGGTTAACTGATGCTATGGCTATTCTTTATGGTCCATTGACCGGTGGATATGTTTTGCAACAGATTTGTTATCATGTGAAACATGCATGAACCATAAATATGACTGGCATCGAACTTCAGGAAATGGTGTTTCTTTCATAAAAGAAGCACATACCAGCAATCCATACGAGGTCCAAAAACGTGAGAATATGGGTTGTTGGCTTGACTGGGGTATGAGCACTGGTCAACCAACAGTCACAATTCCTTGTAGTATGATCCACAAAAAGTCACCAAATTTACCTGTGTTTAACCCTAGGAAGATTGGCAAAAAATCGTAGTCAAGCTTAACTTGGAGGCAATGTGTCATGTATTTATGCAGCACACAACAGTAATAAAGTGAGAACACAACTCAGACAAAAATCCAATCAGTAGAACCAGAGTTAGGAATGTAAAACTTTTTTCTGTAAAAACGAGCATCTAAAAGATTAACGCACCAACCATTGATATCTAATCGGGCTAGACAAGGTCAAAGTTAAAAAATATGGCCAACCGTGATAGACAGCATTTCAGTTAAAAGGACCGAATTGGGCCCGGTTAGCACTTACCTTTGGACTTAGAAAATGTCCTGAAGAAAAGTGTCTGAGAAGGTGAAGTTCAGTGGCGAAAGGCTGCAAAGAGGTACCATGGTCGTCAGATAGCCTGGGGTCGAAGCCGCAGTGAGCGTTTCTATGTTCGGATTTAGGGACTGATTATGATGATGGTTGGATGAGCGTCCGGCTGCCATCCTGTCGGGAATTGGACCGGCTGACAGGTGGTGGGGGGGGGTCCCCTCAGGGAAATTATGATCTGACCGCCATGGAGGCTGTCTGAAAATTCCTCTTAGCATTGAGGCTTGTGCTGCTGCTCGAAAAAGGGCTGCTGCAGAAGCCTCACAGCTAAGAGGCATGTTTGTGAACATCTCTGCACGGTGAAGCAGGGTACATGAAAGTGCCGCCACACGGTTCAGGAATGTTTAGGGGAGAACCATAGGTGCCAAGCTCGCAAGGGGCCCTCACAGTCACTTTCCACCAGCCTTTTCATGGTGGGTTAACCGCCATGAAATGGTTGTCAGAAAGGGACATTGTAATCCCAGCGGCGGTGTTTGAGCAGGCACCGCCACTATTGTAGGGATTCAGTCCTTCTGACGGTTCAACTGGCTCCTTCAGAAGCATAGTGGTTGGTCTGTCCGCCATTCCTTCATCTGGACACCGCATTACGATAGGCGGTCGTACAGGATCCAATGACGGTGGGATCTCCAATGACAGTGGCTGTCCCAGCGCCATCATAATCAGGCCCTTATTCTCTGAAATGGAGGTCAAAAAAATCCCGGAGTTTGAGGCAGAGGGCTGTAGCTTAAGACAGTTCCACAAGGCCAGATACCCCTTTGATGAAAAACCACTGAAAAGGATTTACTTCTGCAGAGAAGAGCATAATGGGAAAAGCGGAAAAGTCAATCCGACTGGCAATGCACCTCAGGCGTATTGTTGAGCTGGTTTGTCCCAGTCTTCTCAGAAGAGTTTTTAGCCAAAAATGTTGCATGTCACATCTTTGGATTTTAGCTATTTGACATCCTTGAGCACCACTTCCAAAGGGTTTAGGATTTGGGAGCACCACTTGCAGGGTCAGGACTCACTCAGGTTAGGTCCAGGTGCAGGTTGAAGATGTAGGAAGACTTTTGTGTCCCTGTGACTCTGAACAGGAGACCAGCAAACCAGCCCTTGTGAGTCTCTCTCAAGATCCTGGGATAGTTGAAGTCCCATTTCTTGTCCCTAAGCAGAAGGTAGCAGAGAAGCAGGAAAACAGGGCAGAAATCCATCAGGGCAGCAGTCCTTCAGAATAGCAGTCCAGCAGAGTTGCAGTTCTTCCAGAAGCACAGTAGTAATTCCTCCTGGCAGAGTATCAACAAGTCCAGAACGGTACTGAAGTGTTAGCATCTGAGGTTCCCTTTTTATACCCTGGTGCCCTCCTCTAGACAGTGCCTTTGAAGTGCATGAAATTCTCTGACTCCCCTGTCCTCGCTCCAAGCTGGCAGCAGTGACAATGTAAGGTCATTAGGCACTTTGTGTGAAGGCAGAACACAGGCTATTTAGGTGCATTTAGTTGCAAGTGGGACTGTGCTAAGCTCCACCCATCCTTCCTAGGTGTGCCAATTCAGGCACACCTAATCCCTCTACTGTCTGACTGCCCGGGAGGGATTCACAAAGTCTAACTGTCAGTTACACCGGGTCATGTGACCCAAGACAGGCTACACGCTCAAAAGTGCTAAGGGTGGAAAAATGCCAACTTTCTAAGAGGTGCCTTTCCAAAATTGTGTTTAAAATGCAACTTTACCATTAAATAGGTTTTCTCATTACAATTCGAAAGACACCAAACATGACTTAGTGCCTGATTACGAGTTTCAGCGGTCCTGGAGCATGTGGCACGCCTTTCCACTGCTCCAGGACTGCTAAAACTCACCGCTAGCTTAGAGGTAATTTTTTGCTTGGGTAAGCAGCATGGCGATCCCACAGTGGTGCTGTTTAAAGGCTCATTGTGAGCCTTAAACAGAACTGCAGCAGGATGGCCAGTGTAAGTTCCTGCACGGGAAAGAATGCACCATGTTGTACATTCCTTCCCATGCAGGAATTGGGGGTGAAAGACTACAGGGGACATAACATATGCCCCCCTGAATGCACTCCCATGGCCTACTTTGTTGCCTCATCGCCACCCTTTTAATGGCAGTGCGACCGCTTTGTAAAGGGTGGGTTGAGGCAACTCTAAATATGCTCAGCAGTGCATCTGTGGCAACCCCTGCATATTTTGGCCTCAAACCACTGCCAGACTGCCGCAGGATCTTTGATCCACAGCGGTAGCAGCGGTTCAGTTGAGGTGTGGCAGTGTGACAGTGGTCAGACCACCACCGTGACTACAGAGGCCCTATGGACGACTTTAGTCATCCTCTTAATTGGTAGGCCTCACAGTATTTAAAAACTAATTTAGGATTTATTTACTACCAGTAAATGTCAAACTTAAATGTTTATGTCCAACCTTTTATTTACAATGCACCCTGCCATTTAAGCTACCTGAAGACTTCCTTACAGGTGACTTATATGCAATAAACAAGGAGTTTAACGCTTGGCAAAGGGGTATAGTAACAAATTGAATTGGCACTTTAAACTGCAATCCACTGCAATGGCAGGCCTGGAACTTGGTTTAAGGTGCTACTTAAGTGGGTGTTAAATGCAAAGACAACAAGGGATGGAATGCTCAAATTAATTTCAGCCACTAGCAATCACTCTAGGCTGTGTCCCAATCCATTGTTTTTTGCCCATCTTGCCACCCATGTGCGCAAAAAATGATGGATTTGGATGCAGCCTGAGCGATTGCCAGTGGCTGAGACTAATTCAAGCATTCCATCCATTACCTTGATGTTTTGACAACTTAAGTGGGTGGCAGAATAAGTGCTGCAGGCCCACTAGAATCGTTATTTTACAAGCCCTGGGTATATGGTACTCCACTCTACAAGGAGCCTACAAGTAAATTAAATATGCCAATTAGGCTTTAGCCAATTCAAACATGTTTTAAGGAGAGAGCACAAGCACTGTAGCACTAGTTAGCATTGGTAAAATGTAAATAGTCCTAAAGACAACTAAAAAAACTCAGCAAAATTGGGGGTAAAAGACAAAACATTTGGAGATAACCATTCAGAGAGGGCCATGTCAACAATGATCCTTTAAATGCACTCTCTATGAACGAGTTGTCATTTGTACAGCGCTCAAAGCTGTTTCCATGGAAGTGGTCTGGTACTAATCAGCAGGTGTACAGTCCTAGGCCTCCACTTAGTGAAGTGCAGAGTGCAGCCCCTTTTTAGGTTTCGCCTCGCCGAAAGCTGCGTAGCAGACTTTCGCGCAAGGCGAAAACTTTTGCTTATTAGTATGGACAAAAGTCCTGCCTCTCTGTTCCATTGGCTAGCTCCATAAATGGAGGCTAGCCATTGGAAGAGAGAAGCGTCCGTCTTTCAGCGAGGCGATTGTTGGGCGTTCCCGGCGATTTTTCTCAGCCTGCCCCTTTGACAACGTCATTGCGGCGGTGGGCGTTTACTTTTTTTTTTTTTGGGCCGCCTTTTATTTTGTCATTTGCCCCGACCTCTGGTGAGTGCTTGCTGCTGTCCTGCCTTCCTCCGTCCCCCCTCCCGCTGTCCGTGTGCCCGTCCGCCACCCCTCCCGCTGTCCGTGAGCCCGTTAACCCTCCCGCTGTCCGCCCCCCTCCTGCTGTCCGTGAGCCTGTTCATCCGCCCCCCCTCCCGCTGTCCGTGAGCCCGTTAACCTCCCGCTGTCCGCCCCCCCCTCCCGCTGGTGGGCTCCCGTCTGGTATGTCTTGGCCCTAGCACAGGCAGCAGCCCCTTGCAGCCAGCTGGGAGGACCGCAGTGGGCGTTTCCGGAGAGCGGCAGAGCCCTGGCCAAGTTAAACAGCGGCCTCTGTACAAAGCGCGGCTGCGGCTTCGGGCTCTGACTGCGCCTTGAACTCCAGTGGATGCTTTGGCTCGGGTCGCGGGTGCGAAGCGGTGCCAGGCGGGGGTCCGCGGGGCCCGGGGCAGCCGGCCGGCCCGCCCCTGAGTCATCTCCTCCAGTGCTGGCAGTCCATGTTATTATTCCTGGTCTGCAGGGTTAGGAGGGCGGGACACTGCTGCATTAACTGCTTATTGAGCAGTGTGTGTGTGTGCTGGGGGGGAGGGAGGGGGAGGCGGGGTGTCACTGGTGCAGGAAACATGTATAATTAGCGGAGTGAGGAGCGCGACACCCGGCTGACAATCAGGAAATGGCACTGTGTGAAGCCTTCCAGGCGCTGTATATTGGTGGCAGACTAGTCGGTGCTTTCAGAGTCTGGTGCCCCGTCGGGCGCAAGTACAGATGTGACATCCTGGTGGTCAATTAGTACGGCGTGAGCTCAGATCCTGGTGGGGCCCGGCCAAGGTTTCTATTGCCTGCTCATCCCCACTCCAATCAGGATGGAGAGTTGAGTGTCAGCGACCAGAGATGGGCACAGCGTTGGCACGGGGGCAGAACACATGTTGAAAGAGTTGAGGCCCTGGACTGATGAGAGCAGCAGTGACACCCAGCGGACAGTAACATCATGGAATCTGTTTGCAGGGGACACGGTGGAACTCGCGTCCCACAGGCCCACCAGCATGAGCAACCCACATGCCGCCACCATATTCACAGACCACCCACCCACCCACCCAGTGAGTGTCCTTGTATGTGGGTGCAGTTGACGCAAGTGGCACCGTGCTCGGCCACCAGCCGCAGAACCAGGCAGAAACCGAGCGGCGAAGTTTGCAGTAATTTATCCCAGCTGCGAGCCGCTCCTGCCAGCTGGACCGGGCCCGCTTGCCTCTTCACGCTCCTTCGGGCGTGTTCTGTTGTTCGTAGCGAGCTGCCTTCTGCCAAGAGTCTGTGTAACAGAACTTTAGCAGACCAACTCCAGACTCCCGTCTCGCACGCTGTGTGATCTGGGTCACACACAGGCATGGTGCCACGCCCCTGTCCCTGCGGCCAGTCCTCTTTACATAGAGGGCGCTGCTTCGAGGATGTAAGTCGGGCGGAGCACACAAGCAGGCAAATAAGAGGCACACACGTTAGTTACCAGGAGCAAGAGAGAACATGTGACTGTCTCACCTTCTAGCCGCCCCACTCTCACCGCGGTTACTAGCAACTGCCTGTCCTCCCCTCTGTCCCTACACAATGGAATATGAGCAATGCCCGTAAGGTCTTAGGCTTCAGCCGATCACATGGCATCTGAAGACACTACACTCTTATTTCTAACCAAATTATAAGATAAAATACCAAGATTGAGTAGGCCCAGCCCTCACAGGTGGCCATGACATCTTCAAGAAGATGAAGAAGTTAAAGTTTACCCGGAAGCACTTGTGGAGCATGGCTCCTTTCACTAAGCTCACTCTTGGCACTAAGGGGGCCTGAAATAAAAGTGGTGATTTAACTCATATGTCTGGGTAGACTGTACATAGCTTTCTTTGAGCTTTTCCTGTTGGAGGCCAAGGTCAGTGCCTGGGTGACTGAGCAGGGTGGATTGGAAAGAGAAGCTCGCCACCGGCTGTGAGACTAGGGCCGCTCCCCCTCAGGCACCATGCCACAGTGGGGTGCAAGGTTAGGTGGGTTTGAACTTCAAATAGCCGATCTGGACTGTGCCTGTCTTTGGAGCAAGCCTCGACCCTTGACCTCCATACAAAGCTTCAGCAGAGGAGCCTCATGCTCTAGTATGGATCTTGCAGGAGGCAGGGTGGGGCAGGAGCCAACACTGAAGTGGAGTGGAGGCAACAGGTAGGGCGGAAGACGTGGGTGGAAAACGCTTAAAAGTGGGCAGTGGTGTCTAGTGTCCATTTAATAGCTCGTCCGTAGGGTACAATAGGTCTCACATTTGTGAGAGATTAAGCTAATAGCAATGTAAATGACAATGCCATTTATTTGTCTGTTTTCAAAACCAACACATAAATACAAATGTTGTCATTTACAATGCCAATAGCTCTAACTATTCCAAAGGCGAAACCATTGCATTGTAAATGCTGGTTCAGTCACGATTCTAAGATGATCAATCTCAATGCAGATGGCAGGTCATTCCGCAGCTCATCTGCTAATAGCCCCTCCTTAGTTTGTAAACTAATGACAAAATCTGCTCCTGAGATACAGCAGTCCTTTTCAATGAACTGTTCTAAAGGTAATAAACAAGGTCTTGAAGTAGGTCATTTTATTGAGTAGCAGCCGGTGAAGGTGCTTCAAACCAAAGGGACTACTTCCTAGGGCAGTTAAGAGTCAGACGTGCCGCCACATTTTGAACCAACTGTAGTTTATTTATCAAATAAGCAGGGTCCTCTTGATATAGCAAATTGGCATCATTTAATCTAGAAGTCATTAGCACAAGCACAATCGATTTCTGCGTTTGTGCAGGTTAAAACTTTAAATTATTTTTGAAACGAGAGGTTCTGGTCAAATGTTATACCTACATTTCTCACCACTGTGGAAGAGTTCGGTTGGCGACCATCTAGGTAATTCGAGCAGCAAATGGTTGCCCAGGAAAATAACTCATATTTTGCTCAGCGTTTAATTGTAAACAGCTGGATTTCATCCAGTACGGCGCTACAGATTACAAGTAACAAGGGCTCTCCAACTGGGTAGAAAAAAATAACACAATCATTTATTTCGAAGAAAATCGTTAAAATCCCTTGTGCATAAAAATAGTATCCAAATGTCAGAGAGTCTGAAGTGATTTTCTTTCTGGAAATTGTCTTACAAATGCATCACTCGTTCACGAGTTCAGAACAAAAGCACGAGGGAACAAAACAAGTAATTGACTGTTCATTGATATTTCCTTTTAGGTTCTTGGCAGTGGAATAGTCGGATGTGCCTAACAGAACACCACATGCTCTTCTACGAAGGACTGACATTTTCTTAGGAAAAAATGTGCTTGGAATGGAAAAACAAAGCAGAAATTCTGCTATGGCATACGACCTAAAATAATTACCACATCCAATACATATCTTAAATGTTTTTCAAAGTGGCAATTACATGTTGAATTATCCAAATGTTCATCTTTCACAAATAAATATTCTAGTTTGTTAAATAAAGAATAATAACGTCTTTTGAAAAGTACGTAATGCTACTGCAGTTCCGAAAATCAATTACTGCATATAAAAACATTATTTTACTTTAAATTTAGTTCTTCATATACATTTAGGGGTATATTCACAAGAATTGCCGCTAAACAGTTTTCACGCTGCACAGCGGCAATTGTTGCTGATTCGCAGATCCAAACGCTATATTTGCAACGTATTTACAATGTGTTGCTACATGGCGTTAGGATCAGTTAGCAGCCGGGAAAAATGTTGCAAACACCAGTATCAAGGCAATAGGAAAGCACACGCTAATGTGAAAAAAGTGATGGCTAGCCAATTAGCTGCAAACAAATTCACACTAGTCAGCCCATCAATTTTCAGCTACAAATACTCCACTAAGAAAACAACAAAAGAAAAATGCAGAATGGAACGGCCAGGGCCAAGTTCAGCACAGGTCAACAACCTTCCCTACCCGCCCCCCCGCCCTAGTGCCAGGTGGCGCATCACTGGAGAAAACAATGATGTGTCACTATTCCTCGAGCCATCCTTGCAACACCGTGGATGGACCGTATTTACAACAATATGGTGCAGCCCTGCATTTCCCCCTGCGCTGCTGCTAATTTCAGCTACCTAGAGTCAACTCAGGCACCCTTGCAAAGGTGCCTGTGTTGTGGGTAATGATTGTTTATGTCCAGAAAGGTGCACCTTCCTCGTCTACAGGCCCCCTGGCCACTGCCCACGCTTCACCAATGCCATTGTAGACATCATCGCACCCCAGACCTCAATTTCCAACTGGAAAACCCCAGTGACCAGAACACTGCATTCCTACTGGAGAACCTCAACAAAATCGAACTCAAGCAGCTAGTCACTGCACCGACCCACACAGCTGGAAATTCACCTACCGCCACACCACCGAACTCCTCTGGACCAACAACTACTGCGCACATCTTGCCTTTGCCATGCCCACCATACACCACTGCCCACATCACCCCAGTCGGAGCAGGAACAAGACCACCGGAGAATGTCTCACTGAATTTCTCAGCACAACCATGCCATCAAAACCAACAGACGCCAACAACGCAGCGTACAACCTTCACCGATGGATCTCTATCTGCGTTGACACTCTGGCATCCATCAAGAAGAGACCAGGCAAGCAACACTCTAAGAAAGTCAGCTAGTTCACTTCTGCCCTCCACGAGTCCAGATGCACCTGTGGGAAATTGGCAGCGATCAATGTTAGCATTTAGCTGAAGCCATCTTGTTTCTGACAGCCATTTTGTCTGACATGTGCTCACAATGTGCTCTTTCCTTCTTCTCTGTTGTTCACCCCTGTGCTCTGCTCGAAGGACTGGCTATACTTAGCTTCTGCTACTCTGCACATGTTCAGTTGAGCGTGTAGCTGCCCATGCACCTGTTTAGGTTTTGTTACTGTCAGGATGTTTCTACTGAAGTCAGCAACTGTTAACTCCTCCTTATTTGTTGACTGTGCATTTCTGTATGACCATTTATGTATGTAACTCCTATGTGTGCTTGTACTGCCTTCTTTTGAGCTCCTGTGTTGGTATAAAAGACCTATGGTTCTTCTACTCAGTTTCTTACTTCATAGACTACTGAAGGGTGTTGTGTGAATGTAGTTTCACCTCATGAGGTTTAATAAAAGTCTCTTTTGCTATTTCAGTTTCCGTGCCAATTCTATTTACTGGTCTGCGGACTTGTGTGGAGAGAAGGGGGAACCCTTAGCACTGGTAGGCCTGGCTGAGGCCCACCTCTACAGATTGGCGCCCAACCAGTGGGGCTCATTGGATGCCCGAAGGAGTGGTCGAAACGAAGGATTGGAATCTGGATGCGGACGATTGCTGCCCAAGGAGACCCGCGTCTTGGCACCCACTGCTTTTTTCCTCTCTTTCTGAATCTGACCCTCCAGGTGGTGCCGGTCCTCGACTGAGATCTCTTCTGGTGTTCACCGTGCAGAGACCATTTGGTTGATTCAGAACTTGACAGTTGGAATCTGGAGACCTATGCTTGGTAAGGTTGTTTGATGTGACAATATGGAATTGGAAATGGAAATTGGCCAATATATGGAAATGTATGGAAATATATCAATTGCAATTTATAAAGGCAGGTAATGAGGAGATTTTTCTCTAACTTATGAAACATATGTAACAGCGCATTTAGTGTTAAGTGCCACTGCTGTATAGTATTATATAACTTACAATATTCTTGGTAATGCCTGTTTTAAGCACACTTCATAGAATGTGTTGCTTCTGTGAAGGTACCAATGTGAGCATTGAGAGGAAACAGTTAGCTCCCGTGGGGACACCTAATAGGGACATGTATATTAAAAATTGTATTATAGTTGTGCTGGCTTTTGCATGGGTCATTTGATCTTAGAAAGATTTAGTATGTGGAGCAATGTATGTTTAAGCGCAAAAGTAGACAAGACATGTTTGACTGTGTACGAATGTGGGAGCAAAAAGCGCGTGAACGAGTGAGAAGAGAGCAAGCTTTGGTAGATAAGGAACAACGCAAAAGTATCCATGAAAAGCACTGGAATTGAAAAATAAAGAAATGAAGGAGATAAAAGAGAGAGAGGATAGGGAGCGTCCTTTACAGATGAATGGCCAATACCCTATCCAGCACTCCCTCTATCCTCTAATTAATAAACTGCAGGATGATTCAAATTTTCTAGATCGTTCTCCACCTCCATATACTTTTCCTTCCGATCCTGGCCTTATTTCTGATGATGATTATTCTCCTTCGGATCAGGATAAGTCAGGATCAGATACTCTGGGACACTGAAACGCCGAGGGCTTACCGGCGTCTTCCCATGTTTGCTACCAAAGTTCGCTGTAGCCGCCTTCTGTCTTCAGCTACAGCTAGCCGCACCCGCTGCGCGGGTGCCGCGTCGCAGTTTGGAAGAGCTAGGCTGTTGGGAGCACGTTTGCTCACAGCCCCTAGGAAGGACATCAGGGAGCAGGGTCGCGCTCTACACACCAGCGCTGCCGTTGCCGCTGCAGGGACTCAACTAACCAGGAGTCCCTGCGCCACGGCACACCTGCAGACCGATTGCCCCTCCCACCACTCGCTCTGAAGGAGAAAAGGAAGCAGATTCCCCTATCCCAGCGGGACACTGAAACGCCGAGGGCTTACCGGCGTCTTCCCACGTTTGCTGCCAAAGTTCGCTGTAGCCGCCTTCTGTCTTCCAATGCCATTGTAGACATCATCGCACCCCAGACCTCAATTTCCAACTGGAAAACCCCAGTGACCAGAACACTGCATTCCTACTGGAGAACCTCAACAAAATCGAACTCAAGCAGCTAGTCACTGCACCGACCCACACAGCTGGAAATTCACCTACCGCCACACCACCGAACTCCTCTGGACCAACAACTACTGCGCACATCTTGCCTTTGCCATGCCCACCATACACCACTGCCCACATCACCCCAGTCGGAGCAGGAACAAGACCACCGGAGAATGTCTCACTGAATTTCTCAGCACAACCATGCCATCAAAACCAACAGACGCCAACAACGCAGCGTACAACCTTCACCGATGGATCTCTATCTGCGTTGACACTCTGGCATCCATCAAGAAGAGACCAGGCAAGCAACACTCTAAGAAAGCCAGCTAGTTCACTTCTGCCCTCCACGAGTCCAGATGCACCTGTGGGAAATTGGCAGCGATCAATGTTAGCATTTAGCTGAAGCCATCTTGTTTCTGACAGCCATTTTGTCTGACATGTGCTCACATTGTGCTCTTTCCTTCTTCTCTGTTGTTCACCCCTGTGCTCTGCTCGAAGGACTGGCTATACTTAGCTTCTGCTACTCTGCACATGTTCAGTTGAGCGTGTAGCTGCCCATGCACCTGTTTAGGTTTTGTTACTGTCAGGATGTTTCTACTGAAGTCAGCAACTGTTAACTCCTCCTTATTTGTTGACTGTGCATTTCTGTATGACCATTTATGTATGTAACTCCTATGTGTGCTTGTACTGCCTTCTTTTGAGCTCCTGTGTTGGTATAAAAGACCTATGGTTCTTCTACTCAGTTTCTTACTTCATAGACTACTGAAGGGTGTTGTGTGAATGTAGTTTCACCTCATGAGGTTTAATAAAAGTCTCTTTTGCTATTTCAGTTTCCGTGCCAATTCTATTTACTGGTCTGCGGACTTGTGTGGAGAGAAGGGGGAACCCTTAGCACTGGTAGGCCTGGCTGAGGCCCACCTCTACAGATTGGCGCCCAACCAGTGGGGCTCATTGGATGCCCGAAGGAGTGGTCGAAACGAAGGATTGGAATCTGGATGCGGACGATTGCTGCCCAAGGAGACCCGCGTCTTGGCACCCACTGCTTTTTTCCTCTCTTTCTGAATCTGACCCTCCAGGTGGTGCCGGTCCTCGACTGAGATCTCTTCTGGTGTTCACCGTGCAGAGACCATTTGGTTGATTCAGAACTTGACAGTTGGAATCTGGAGACCTATGCTTGGTAAGGTTGTTTGATGTGACAATATGGAATTGGAAATGGAAATTGGCCAATATATGGAAATGTATGGAAATATATCAATTGCAATTTATAAAGGCAGGTAATGAGGAGATTTTTCTCTAACTTATGAAACATATGTAACAGCGCATTTAGTGTTAAGTGCCACTGCTGTATAGTATTATATAACTTACAATATTCTTGGTAATGCCTGTTTTAAGCACACTTCATAGAATGTGTTGCTTCTGTGAAGGTACCAATGTGAGCATTGAGAGGAAACAGTTAGCTCCCGTGGGGACACCTAATAGGGACATGTATATTAAAAATTGTATTATAGTTGTGCTGGCTTTTGCATGGGTCATTTGATCTTAGAAAGATTTAGTATGTGGAGCAATGTATGTTTAAGCGCAAAAGTAGACAAGACATGTTTGACTGTGTACGAATGTGGGAGCAAAAAGCGCGTGAACGAGTGAGAAGAGAGCAAGCTTTGGTAGATAAGGAACAACGCAAAAGTATCCATGAAAAGCACTGGAATTGAAAAATAAAGAAATGAAGGAGATAAAAGAGAGAGAGGATAGGGAGCGTCCTTTACAGATGAATGGCCAATACCCTATCCAGCACTCCCTCTATCCTCTAATTAATAAACTGCAGGATGATTCAAATTTTCTAGATCGTTCTCCACCTCCATATACTTTTCCTTCCGATCCTGGCCTTATTTCTGATGATGATTATTCTCCTTCGGATCAGGATAAGTCAGGATCAGATACTCTGGGACACTGAAACGCCGAGGGCTTACCGGCGTCTTCCCATGTTTGCTGCCAAAGTTCGCTGTAGCCGCCTTCTGTCTTCAGCTACAGCTAGCCGCACCCGCTGCGCGGGTGCCGCGTCGCAGTTTGGAAGAGCTAGGCTGTTGGGAGCACGTTTGCTCACAGCCCCTAGGAAGGACATCAGGGAGCAGGGTCGCGCTCTACACACCAGCGCTGCCGTTGCCGCTGCAGGGACTCAACTAACCAGGAGTCCCTGCGCCACGGCACACCTGCAGACCGATTGCCCCTCCCACCACTCGCTCTGAAGGAGAAAAGGAAGCAGATTCCCCTATCCCAGCGGGACACTGAAACGCCGAGGGCTTACCGGCGTCTTCCCACGTTTGCTGCCAAAGTTCGCTGTAGCCGCCTTCTGTCTTCAGCTACAGCTAGCCGCACCCGCTGCGCGGGTGCCGCGTCGCAGTTTGGAAGAGCTAGGCTGTTGGGAGCACGTTTGCTCACAGCACTTAGGAAGGACATCAGGGAGCAGGGTCGCGCTCTACACACCAGCGCTGCCGTTGCCGCTGCAGGGACTCAACTAACCAGGAGTCCCTGCGCCACGGCACACCTGCAGACCGATTGCCCCTCCCACCACTCGCTCTGAAGGAGAAAAGGAAGCAGATTCCCCTATCCCAGAGGGACACTGAAACGCCGAGGGCTTACCGGCGTCTTCCCACGTTTGCTGCCAAAGTTCGCTGTAGCCGCCTTCTGTCTTCAGCTACAGCTAGCCGCACCCGCTGCGCGGGTGCCGCGTCGCAGTTTGGAAGAGCTAGGCTGTTGGGAGCACGTTTGCTCACAGCCCCTAGGAAGGACATCAGGGAGCAGGGTCGCGCTCTACACACCAGCGCTGCCGTTGCCGCTGCAGGGACTCAACTAACCAGGAGTCCCTGCGCCACGGCACACCTGCAGACCGATTGCCCCTCCCACCACTCGCTCTGAAGGAGAAAAGGAAGCAGATTCCCCTATCCCAGCGGGACACTGAAACGCCGAGGGCTTACCGGCGTCTTCCCACGTTTGCTGCCAAAGTTCGCTGTAGCCGCCTTCTGTCTTCAGCTACAGCTAGCCGCACCCGCTGCGCGGGTGCCGCGTCGCAGTTTGGAAGAGCTAGGCTGTTGGGAGCACGTTTGCTCACAGCCCCTAGGAAGGACATCAGGGAGCAGGGTCGCGCTCTACACACCAGCGCTGCCGTTGCCGCTGCAGGGACTCAACTAACCAGGAGTCCCTGCGCCACAGCACACCTGCAGACCGATTGCCCCTCCCACCACTCGCTTCACGCCCCCATAAAGGAACGCCCAGTCCCCGCTGTGCGGGAGCACGCGGGAGTATCGTGGGAGAAGCCCGGGACAAGGGCGGGACCATCTCAGGCCATCAGGGGCCAGAAGAGGCCGGGCCGGGCCACATCTCTTGGCTCCGTAGAGTGGGCACGCAATTAACGGGAGAATGGCTTCAGGCACCCGATCCTGTAAAACAAAGAAATCTGCGGGAGACGTTGTCTTAGGTACAATGGACCAATTTATAACCCGAGCAGTCTCTATAGTAGAAAAGGAGATAATCTTGGCAGAACGAAGATTATCCCGGGACTTCATGGGCATGTCCAACAAGCGCTCATCTTTAGGCGCCATTGCCCTAGCCCCTAGCCCTGCACATGTTTCCCCAACTCAACTGGTGATAATTGATTCCCCAAACATTGATGAGAGAGTGAGTCGGATTAGGGCAAGTTTAGAAAGGGTAACTACCACCGCACCAAGCATAGTTCTTGACCCAACACACCTTAATCCACCCGCCCTAACTGACCTTTCGCCGGGGGAGCAAATTCTGGATTCCAACTCTGAAATCCACAAAGCTTCTAGTCCCCCTATGTTGCCTAGCGAGGTCTCAAATTTATCACCCTCAGCTGTACACACTGAAGTTAGCACTCCCAGAGTAGTGGCTCATCAAAACACCCCTGTAGGGAAACTAGCTTTAGGACCAGTCCCACAAAAGAAGAGAAAGCGTCCTGCTAGCCCCCGCAGGGGAGGCTCTCAAAAGCCACATAGTAAAGTAAGTAGGAACACTGTGACCAAAGGGGGTACCAGCACTAACCAAGTCCCATACTCAAAATCCTACGCGACCCATACCAGAGATATCGCGTCGGAGGGCACACCTGGTCCATTGGCTTCTTTAGATACCAGCATTTTCCCCCAAGTTGAGAGCATAATTAAGTCTGTGGTGATGCCTCTCGTAGATAAGATCGACAGCCTCACACGCAAACTAGCTACACTTGAACAGTCAATGCTGGATAACTTTTACGCTGTGAAATCACTAGTCAAATTTCACGCCAAGGCGCAGGTTGAAGAAAATGGAGGACTAACGAGTGGTGCTGTCTCCTTAGTTCCCTCTGCCACCATAGTTCACCCTGAGTCCATATCTTGCCAAAAGACGCCTGTACCGGGAAAGGTTTCCCAATTGCAGCAACCCAATAGTGGAACCATACCCGCACCACAAACTCTTACCCCCGTGCCCAGTTTGGCCCGCCCAAGGAATAAATCTAGTACCCAAGCTCCTAAGGCTCTTAAGGTTAACTTCACCACAAACACCAAGCCCTTAGTGCCAATTACTAAGGCCGCAGGAAACACACCGACTACAACAAAGGGTGATACAACTCCATCCCTTTCCACTCCTGCCAAACAGGCTGTGCCCAATCCTCCAGCGAAAACCGTAGTTAAATCCCCGGCTAAAGATAGGGTAAGAAGGCACACCCCAAATGCTAGTCTCCCCCCTGGTTGCAAGCCTTATGTGGTAATCCTAACGGGGGTTCCTGAGCTTGAAGAGGGTTCTTGTGAGTTGTATTCCGACCTCAAACACAAGACGCTCTCCTGGCTCAAAGCAAATAGACCCCTCCCAGGGCACATTGATGGTAGAATAGCCTTTGTTCGACGTGTGGGATGGATTGGAAATAGACGTAAGGATCTAACTGGGGACTGCGTGCTGATCAATTTTAACGATCCCAGAGCAGCAGGTATGATTTGCAGTCAGCAGTCGCATTACAACTTCTGCGACATTCAAACTAGGGACCTGGGGTACTTCTATCACCCCCCTCCTCTAATGGGGCATAAGAAATCTTCTCAAGATGGGGGCAGAGGCGCATGGTTCCCGCACTACCCAACCTTGGATGTCAGAGCAAGGGCATGGACACCTACCCAAGCAGCCCCATCCCAGGGCTGGGGTTGGTGACTTGGTGATATAGCAGTAACTAATGCCCCCCCTCTTAGGGTTAATACACCACACATAGTTGTGCAGGCATCCTTGTCTAACATTTCTGCGCCCCAACCCCCGCACAACCCAATTACGCCCCCTTTCTCAGGCGATCGGTCTGAGACTATTGAGTTAGTGGATGGAGCACAAACTCTGGGTACACAGGGTAGGGAAGCAGGTTGCGCTGAGTCTTTGTATCATGCAACCCTGAAAGCCATCAGCTGGAATGTGGCAGGCCTAAATAATAAGTTGGATGCCCCGGACTGGGTGGCGCTCATTGAACCCCATTCAGTCTGTGCATTTCAAGAGACGTGGTGTGTGGAACCAAGGCACAGAGTGGGTCATGCCACCTTCTTTGTCCCGGCAGGTATCCCAGCATCGGGAAGAGGTCACCCTTATGGAGGTCTCTTAGTTTGGGTAGATATTTCTCTAGGATGGAGAGTACACCATCATCCCCAAAAATCTCCAGACTTGATGCGCCTTACTGTAACATGCCCAAGGAAAGCTGAAAAACTGGAGATTATTAATATTTACACACGTGGGGCTTCTGGGAGAGCCTTGTCACCAACTCTTTCTGCTTTGGAGGTAGCCCTAGGTGAGTGCAGTGGAGACTCGTTAATTATGGTTATGGGAGACTTTAATTGTACGTTCGAGCCCCTGTTGTCCGATGAATCTTTGGATTTGTATGACGAAGATTCAAGGAGAGGTGTCCCGTCACTTGATCTTCCAATCATAAATAGATGGACCCCCAGAATTATTCAGCTAAATTGCCTTACACTTGAGCACGGCTTGAGAGCAGCCAACGGGAGAACACGCTCAGACCTAGCGGGGGCACATACATATAATAGGGTTGGTCACTCATCCAGGATAGATTATATCCTTCTAAACTTTTCCTTGTGGGTCCACCTGAAGGATATGCTAGTCCTACCTTCCCTGGACAGTGACCACAACGCACTTTCACTATCCCTAACATGCTGGTGGTGGGAGAGTCACCCAGCTTGTGGAGATCATGATGCACCTGAGCCAATGTCATCGGGAGGGGTGGTTCCCTCAAATTGCCTAAGACGCTTAAAATGGGACAAGGTGGCAATTGATGATGAAAAACTATCATGCATTCGAGCTGTTACCACTGCGGCCTGTGCCATTTTGGAAAATGAGCCTGTCAGCCCAAATCAGATTTCAGCAATGTTTAGCGAGGTCTCGACGTCGATTGGGGACCTATTCAAGGTTAAAATAAAAAAGGGAAACAACAACCTTGATAAGCGACAGGGCAAATTTGGCTGGTACTCGAAGGAGTGTCGTGCTGGAAAGAGAGCACTAATATTGGCAGTAAAAAGTGGAGACGCTACCTTAATAGCCACTAAACGCAAGAGTTACAAAGCAGAGTTAAAGATAGCAAGGAGAGACTGGGAAGATGCATTTTGGCAGGAACTCCGTGTCGCCAGCGTAGAAAAAAATGCAAAAGGCTTTTGGGACTTATTACGCAAGAAAAACAGACCCCTAGATACTGTCATCACATGCAATATAACTGAGGATCTATGGTATTCACATTTTTCAAAATTGTACACAGCATCTGTAGCAGAAGCGATGGACTTCGCATTACCACAGATCTCTCGAGGTGATGGGAGTTACGAGGAAAGTCTGTTTACCAAGAAAGAAGCGGAAGGTGCCATAAAATCTCTTGTCCCGCGCAAAGCGGCTGGTCCCGATGGCCTTCCTGGCGACCTGCTTCGTGCAGACTTAGGTAACTGGAGTATGCTAATCGCATCAGTATTAAACGCTGCTATGGCGGGTGCTCCCCTGCCCGCCTCATGGATGGCCGCGGAGGTGGTCCCTCTGCACAAGAAAGGCTCAAGAGAAGACCCAGCGAATTACAGGCCGATTAGCCTGATTGATTGTTCGCAAAAAGTAGCGGGCAAGGTCCTTTTAGCCAGAGTTCAGCAGTGGGCAGATGAAAACAAGATACTCTCGGATTTCCAGGCTGGGTTCCGAGCTGGTACAGGAACAATTGAACAATCGTTAAGGCTACTTATGATCTACTGGAAGGTCGTTATGATTGGGAAGGGTACTTTATATCTGGCCTTCATCGACCTCCGGACGGCCTTCGATTTGGTCCCCAGAAATAATTTATGGAAGGTTTTGTGTGACCTTGGCATGCCACCCTATTTGCTTCACCTGATCATGAGGTTCCATGAAAAAAACTATGCCCAAATTCGCTGGGGGCCGAATGGTCAAAAGACCTCAAGAATAGATGTGAATAGAGGTGTGAGGCAAGGGTGCGTACTTGCCCCAACACTCTTTTCGCTCTATGTAAATGGGGTGGTGGACTACTTGACCGGGATACCAGCAGATGCACCCCGTTTGGCAGGCCGTTTAATTCCCACTCTGCTTTTTGCGGACGATACTTTACTTCTGTCAAAATCCCCAATGGGACTCCAGCAGCTTCTCTCTGGTTTTGACGACTTTTGTAAGCAAAGAGGACTCTGCATTAACACAGATAAAACAAAGTATCTTATCCTGAATCCCCCGCAAAAACTTGGCCCTCCTCCAACACTGGGGTCTGTTGCACTGGAAAGGACCAAGACGTTCGATTATCTGGGTATCCGGCTGGTGGACTCCATGAAATGGGACTATCACTTGACCAAAATGTTGCTAAGTTTGAAAAGAGTAACTGGGGCCCTGCTGAAAGAGCAGAGAGCAGCCTCCACAAAACCTATAGCAGCAGTAATGGACATTTACTCGGCCAGAGGAGTAAGTGCCGCTCTTTATGGGGCGGAACTCTGGGGAATGTCAAACATGAAAGAGCTTACTCGAGCTGAGAACATCTTCTTGAGAAGTTTGATGTCCCTCGGTCCATCTGTCCCCATTCTGCCATTGCAATTGGACATGGGCTGTCGGGCGATTGAAGACCAAGCTAAGTTACGCCCTTTGCTTCTGTGGGCCCGCATCTGGAGAGTTCCTGAGCTCTCAAGTTATGCGGATGGCCTGCGGGAGATAATCAAATCTACAGGTTGGGCAAAAATAAAGTGGCTAAGGGACATCAAAGCACTACTTGCCAATCTGGGGCTAGAAGAAGCATGGCATCAACAGACAGCCCCGCCCAAATCAGTGCTAAAACAACTCTACTGGAAATGGGTGGCAAACAAAAGAAACTCTTCTGTAACGATTTGTAAATCGACTAGAAATTTTATGGAGTCTAAAGATGTCCCCATTAGAGAACTGTATTTGGACATTATCTCAGCCCCATGGGAAAGATCCCTGTATTTCAAATTTAGAATAGGTCTTCTCCCCGTAATGGAACTTACAAGCCACTGGAAAATTCCCCACCAGACTGCTCCGTGGTGCCCCTTCTGCCCACAGCGCCATGAATCTGTCCCTCATTTTTTATTCGAGTGTCCTGCCTATAAAGTTCCACGGATGAAATGGCTAAAACCCATGTGTCTCACACTGGGAACAAGACATTGTAATGTGGCACTAAGGATATTACTTTCAGACACTCGCACATTTTATGCATGCGCCACCTCGAAGTATCATAAACATACCTTTTTTAGGTAATTTATATAACTCTCCCCCTAAAAATAATAGTAAAAATTGCTGATTTCCATCATGCAAGGGGTCTTTTACACGTTTTACCCTTAATGCTTCAAAATGAATTTTATATGTATGTATGCTTTTTAAGATATTTTTTATGTCGAAATAAAGCCTTTTTGACTTGACTTGACTTGACTTGAGATACTCTGTGAGAGACTCGCTCTATGCTGACCACTGATCGTGCGGCTATCATTAGATCTGCTGCTCGTAAAGCTGCTTGTGATAATATTTCTGCTTCTGATCTTTTAGCTGAAGTACAACAATGGCAGGAAAGGGAGCAGTTATGTTTTGCAGAAATATTTGCCACAGCTTCAACACCACGACCGCCATGACCATGCCAGCCTCCCCCCCCCCCTGCGACCACTACCCGCACCATCCTCCTGACCTCCTGGGCCAACATCAACGACGACGAGATACAACAGATCATGAACTCCATCCACTCAGGATCACCATTAGACCCCTGCCCACACCACATATTCAACAAAGCAGACGCAGTCTTCGTACCCCAACTACGGAAGATCATCAACATCTCCTTCGAGACAGCGACATTCCCGAAAAGCTGGAAGCACGCCGAAGTTAGTGCCCTCCTCAAGAAGCCCAAGGTGGACCCCAAAAGACCTCAAGAACTTCCCGCCCATCTCCCTACTCCCGTTCCCAGCAAAGGTCATTGAGAAAATCGTCAACAGTCAATTATCCCGCCACATGTAAGACAACAACATCTTGGACTTGTCCCAGTCCAGATTTAGACAAAACGTCAGCACTGAGACAGCCCTCATTGCCGCCACAGACGATATCAGGTGCCAACTAGACAACGGCGAAACATCAGCCCTCATCCTCCTGGACCTGTCAGCCGCCTTCGACACGGTCTGCCATCACACTCTAAAGACACGCCTGCTAGAAGCCAGAATCCAAGAGAAGGCCCTTGACTGGACCACATCCTTCCTCTCCGGCAGAATCCAGAGCCACCGCCTCCCACCCTTCCGATCCGATGCCACTGACATCATCTGCGGCATCCCCCAGGGCTCATCCCTCAGCCTGACGCTGTTCAACATCTACATGGCCCCCCTCGCACAAGTAGCCCGTCAGCACGACCTCAACATCATCTCCTACGCCGACGACACCCAGCTCATCCACTCCTTCACCAAGGATCTGCAAACCGCCAAAACCAACCTCCAAGAGGGTATGAAGGCCGTTGCCGACTGGATGAGGAGCAGCCATCTGAAACTGAACTTGGACAAGACAGAGGTCCTCATCCTTGGACCCACCCCCTCGACCTGGGACGACACCTGGTGACTGACCACACTGGGAACAGCACCGTCATCCACTGACCATGCACGCAACCTAGGATACATCCTCGACTCCTCCCTCTCCATGTCAAAGCAGGTCAACGCCGTCTCCTCCTCCTGCTACAACACCCTCCGCATGCTCTGCAGGATCTACAAGTGAATCCCGACCGAAACAAGAAAAACGGTGACGCAAACACTCGTAAGCAGCAGGCTGGACTACGGCAACACACTCTAAGCAGGAATCCCGGCCAAGCACCTATGACGACTACAACGCATAGAAAACACCTCTGCCCATCTGATCCTCAACATCCCCCGCCGCAGCCACATCACCCCCACCTGAGAGCCCTTCACTGGCTCCCCGTCGACAAGAGGATCACCTTCAAGCTCCTCACCCATGCACACATGGCACTTCACAACACCGGACCAGCCTACCTGAACAGCAGACTCAGCTTCCACACCCCCACCTGCCAGCTCTGTTCCGCCAACCTCACCCTCATCGCTGTCCCCTGCATCCAACGAACTACCTACGGCGGCAGATCCTTTTCCTTTCTCGCTGCCAAGACCTGGAACACCCTCCCCACCCACCTACGGCTGACCCAAGACCTGCTCACCTTCAGAAGACTCCTCAAGACCTGGCTCTTCGAGCAGTACCGGTACCCCTCAGCGCCTTGAGACCCTCACGGGTAAGTAGTGCACTTTACAAGTACAGTTATTGATTGATTGATTTATTGAGAAGTAAATGAATGGTTTAGGAAGCATTCCACAGAGTTAGAGCCTGCTGATATAGCAAATGATTATAAGCAATTGCATGACCGTCTTTTTCTCCTCCCTCAGGTGGCTGACTTATTTAGACGTGTGGTTAAACTGCGAGCTGATGCATTCTGTTTGCGTGAGGAGATAAAGGCAGCAGCCTCAGCTGCACAAACACTTCAGACCACCGTGCTGCACGCCGATGCTTCAGAGACAGATAAGAATGTTGTAGATCATGGGAAACCCATGCAGGAAGCCACACCTTTGTATGTCCCTCCTAGGGGAGTGGGAACAGATGAGAATAAAAATTATACTGATGCAAAGGGTTATTTAATTTATAATTGGGTTTACACCCTTGGAGCAGAGCGGATGTTATAGCTCTTAAAGCTGCTCTGCCTGACCCGCGGAAAAGTCCGGACGCTTTTTATGAAGAAGTTGAACGAGCCATTAGTTCTTGTACCATGACTTTGTCTGATATTGATATGTTGTTTGGGCTGATTTTACCCCCTGACATGTGGAGGTCTATTCGTAAAGTCGATGATCATACAATTTTTGGGGATGTTTGGAAGGAACTAGAAAGGATTGATGCAGAAAGGGAACCAGCACAGAAACCTCAGCAAGAGATTTTAGATCTTCCTAAAGCTATACTAGTTAAATTGAAATCTCTCATTCCTCCTAAAAAGATAGATTGGACTGTGTTAGCATTCTGCAAGCAAAAGGCAGATGAATCGGTCTCTTACTTTTTCACATATTTTGAGGAGGCCTTCCATGACTTTAGTGGCCAGTCATTGACAGATGACACAGGCAGGCATCTGTTTGTCGATAAATTTGTCGCGAACATGTTGCCAGGAATAGCTAGTCGCCTAAAGGTCATGGACTACGTCTTCCCCAGTCTCTCTTTTGCTATGGCCCAGTATTATGAACGTCAGGAATTAGAAGCTACGGGCAATGCGGATAAAAAGAATAAGGAGCTGAAAACAAAGGTTATGATTGCTCAGGTTTATGGTCCATCTTACAGAAATATTGGTTGAGGCGGACGTGCAATGTATCGCCCTGGTACACCCTCTTTTTCCCGAGCTGCTGTTCAGTGCGCTTCCTGCTGGGAGATTGGACATTGGGCTTTTAAATGTTCTCATTCGTGCCCTCCTCAGTATTAGCGTGGTCGGGGACAAATGAGAGGCCGCCCGGGGACCCCAGGACATAGGGGAGGTATGGATGATCATGCTATATTTGAGACTGTTGGGTGTCCTCCAAGTTCTTTAAATACATTTGATAGGCGTAACCAATGCCAAATATCTGATTATTTGAATTCGGATTTGAAGGACTCTGCTTATGCATAGGAATGCCTAGGATGGAGTAAGGAATGAGTTGAAGTCCCCGTTGATCAGAAGGGTCCCTACGTCCAAGCACATGTTTTGGGTTCTACTGATCCGTTTCTGGTTGATAATGGAGCTACTCGTAGCGCCTTGTCTAAGCAATTGGTTCCAAGGGCTCCCCTGTCTGGCTTAACCCTTACATCGAAAGGTTTTGATGGGACACCTTCCCTTAACCCACTGTCACAACCACTTGCATTCCATGTTGATAAATGTACTGCTCCATGTCCATTTCTGCTTTTCCCTAACACACCGGACAATATTGTGGGTCTTGATATTTTAGGGCAACAACACGCTGTTTCCCAGAAGGTGTGCGTGTTATTTTGAATGATAACTATCCGGTGGTTGAGAAGTCCTGTCTCATTAGGGAGGATATTACATTGGCTTCACTCCCTAGTACTTTGTGGGCCACTTCGGACACTGATGTAGGGCAAATGGTTATTCCACCAGTGCATATTCATGCCAAGGAGGGGGCTTCATTGCCATGATTGCTTCAATACAACATTTCTCGAGAAGGTGAAGAGGCACTTGTACGCATTCTTCATGATTTAATTGAAGTGGGGTTGTGGAAGAAGTTCCTTACAATATTTGCAATAGCCCTATCCTTCCTATTTTGAAGAAAGATACTGATACTAAAATCTACAGGTTTATCATTGATTTACGAGAGGTTAACATGATTGTAGTGCCACAATACCCGGTAGTTTCTGACATCACAACACTTCTTACTTTGGTTCCTCCGACTGCTACTACTTTCACCGTGATTGATTTGAAGAATGCCTTCTTCCCAATCCCTATTCATCCTGATAGCCGATATTTGTTCGACTTCACTTTGAAAAAACGATCTTTTAGATTCTGTAGAGTTCCCCACAGGTCTATGTAGAGTCCTAGTATTTACAGCCAGGCATTGAAACAAACTACTTGATTCTTTTCCTGTGCCGACTGGAGTGGCTCTCATACAATATGTTGATGATATCTTGTTGGCCGCTCATACGCCTGAACAGTATGAAGACGGAACGCTGTCATTGCTTTCCTACCTTGCATCACACCATCATAAGGTTTCACTGAAGAAGTTGCAATATTGTAGACCGAAAGTTACCTATTTAGGTCACCTTCTGTCTAAGGAGGGACATGCACTTACAACAGATCGCATTCAAGCTATCCTAGACACACCAGTGCCCGGTACTCAGAAATATGTCTGTGCATTCATTGATCTTCTTTTTGTAGGCAATGGATTTTAGGCTTCTCACACATTGTTAAACCCTTGTTGGCTCTTCTGACAAAAGACACTCCAATGCCCCTTCCATGGATGAATTAATGTCAAAATGTTTTCCATCAGTTGCGTCATGCTCTTTGTTCTGCACCAGTGTTAGGCACTCCAGATTACATTAAGACTTTTACACTCTATATACATGAGAGAGATGGGTGTGCACTTAGAGTTTTAGGACAGACACACGGTGACAAGCAACGTCCTTGTGCATATTTTTCAGCTGTTCTCAATACAGGTGCTCATGGATTTCCCTGAGTGTTTCCGTTCTGTTGCAGCGGCAGCTGTGTCTCTACGTCAGGGTGAAGGGATAGTTTTGTCACATAAACTGTTGGTGTTAGCACCCCATACAGTTGATTCCCTTTTGAACCAAAGCAAAACACAGCACTTAACTAGTGCTCATTTGACAGGATACAAATTGATACTCTTGGCCCCTCATATTACTTTGAAAAGATGTTCAACCCTGAATCCAGTCACTTTGTTGCCATACCCAGTGATTCAGCCTCAGTCACAGGAGTCTCATGATTGTATATTCCTCACTGAGGAACAGAAAAAGGGTTGTGTCGATTTGCAACGCACACCCCTCTTAAATGTTGATGGGGAACTGTGGGTTGCTGGGTCTTGTTTGAAGTTACCAGATGGCATGACATCAGCTGCATATGCACTTACAACACTTCGGAAGGTAGTTGAGACAGCTCGTATTTCACAGAAGTCAGCTCAGGCAGCTGAGCTGATAGCTTTGACACAAGTATTTGAACTTAGTACTGACTTGTCTGTGAGCATTTATACAGATAGCCGCTATGCTTTTGGAGTGGCTCATGATTTTGGGTTACTCTGGAAGGAAAGAGGTTTTCTTACATACCACTTGATGCAAATAATGCACTGAGAATTGGTGCATAATCTTCTTACTGCCTTGATATACCCAAAGAAAATAGCAATTGTTAAATGTAGCGCACACAAGAAAGTGACCGATAAAATAGGACAAGGCAATGCCTTTGCAGATCACACAGCCTGTGAGACTGCAATGCAGCGAAGCACTATATCTATGTATGTAGTGAGGTCACAGGCTGAACGTTGGCATGATGTTAGGCAAGAAGTGCTAGACATGCAGAGTTATGCTTCTGCTGAAGAACTTGAGCAATAGTCTAAGGTTGGAACATTGGATGATGAGGGCTGTTGGCGAAATAAACACATGACTAGGTGGAAGCTGCCCACGGCCTATTTACAACCTATGATTCATATGGCACATGGGCCGGCACATATTGGAGCTTACTCGATAACGAAATTTCTCACGCAAGTTTGGGAGCATCCAGAGATTGCCGGCACAGCTAAAAAGACAGTACAGCCCTCCTTGATTTGTCTCCAGTACAATCCTAGTAAAGGGACACAAACTCCTACAGGAGGGTTTGCTGTACCAAATGCACCTTTTAAAGTTTTGCATATGGATTACATTCAGCTTTAATGCTGCAATAATTTGAAGTATTTCTTGGTAGTGGTAGGTGCCTTCAGTAAGTGGATAGAGGCATACCCTATGAAGGATAATACAGCTCTTACTACAGCAAAAGTGCTTCTGAAAGAATTTTCCCCCAGATTTTGGTGTTTGCAAACTTTTAGGAAGTGATAACAGACTCCATTTTATTGTGCAAGTTGTTGAATATGTCCTGAAAGGATTAGAGGTAAAGCAAATGTTTCATGCTGCCTTCCATCCACAATCAGCAGGGCTATTGGAGAGATATAACGCTACTCTTAAGTTGAAGCTAGTGAAAATACAGGCTTCCACATCCTTGAAATGGCCTGATGCATTACCCTTGGCTTTGTTGTCCATTAGATCAGTGCCACATTCCCAATCTGGTCTTACACCATATGAGGTGGTATTTGGAAGGCCTATGAATATTTGGGGAATTCCTAAGGCCCGCCCCATACATGATGTGCCATGCATTTTGATGAGTGACTACCTATCACAGTTGATTGACAGTTTGATTTGATTGAAGAGCTCTCCAACCCCAACGCCGGAAACAACTTCATCACCCCTTCACAAGACCTCTGCAACTCCCTCGCCTCCTACTTCCACAACAAGATCGCGGACATACACAACAGCTTCAACACTCAACCGACGCACGCCACGACCACACCATCGCCACCCACCACCACCCTCCGCGCTTGGACCCCGATCAGCACCGAAGACACCATCTGCACGATGAACTCCATCCACTCCGGATCTCCAACCGACCCCTGCCCTCACCACGTCTTCAACAAGGCCGACTCTGTCATCGCACCCCATCTGCGGGACATCATCAACACCTCCTTCGACACCGCTACATTCCCGGAGAGCTGGAAGCACGCCGAACTCAGCGCTCTACTGAAGAAACCATCAGTGGACCCCACCGAGCTCAAAAACTACCGCCCCATCTCGCTCCTCCCGTTTCCGGCCAAAGTCATCGAAAAGACCGTCAACAAGCAGCTGGCCACCTTCCTCGAGACGAACGGATCCCTCGACCTCTCGCTGTCTGGCTTCTGGTCCAACCGCAGCACCGAGACCGCCCTCATCGCTGCCACCGATGACATCCGAGCCCTGCTCGACAACGGAGAAACAGCGGCCCTCATCCTCCTGGACCTCGCCACGGCATTCGACACTGTCTGCCAGCGCACCCTAGTGCAGCGCCTCAGCAACATCGGAATCCAGGAGAAGGCACTGGAGTGGATCATCTCCTTCCTCGCCGGAAGGACACAGAGAGTCCGACTCCCCCCGTTCAGATCAGAAGCCACCGAAGTCATCTGCGGCGTTCCTCAAGGCTCCTCGCTCAGCCCAACCCTCTTCAACGTCTACATGAGCCCCCTCGCAGCCATTGCACGCCAACACAACCTCAACATCATCTCCTACGCCGACGACACCCAGCTGATCCTCTCCTTCACCAACGACCCCGCCACCGCCAGAGCCAACCTACACGAAGGGATGACAGACGTAGCCAAGTTGATGATGAACAGCCGCCTGAAACTGAACTCAGACAAGACGGAAGTCCTCATCCTGGGATCTTCACCCTCCGCCTGGGATGACTCCTGGTGGCCCCCCGCCATGGGCAGCGCACCCAAACCAACAGACCACGCACGCAACCTCGGCTTCATCCTGGACTCCTCTCTCTCCATGACCAGACAAGTCAACGCCTTCTCCTCGTCGTGCTTCAACATCCTGCGCATGCTTCGTAAGATCTTCCAGTGGATCCCCACCGAGACCAGGAAGACGGTCACCCAGGCCCTCGTCACCAGCTGACTGGACTACGGCAACTCCCTCTACGCCGGAACCACCGCCAAACTCCAGAAGAGACTCCAGCAGATCCAGTACGCCTCAGCAAGACTCATCCTCGACATCCCTCGACACAGCCACATCTCCGGCCACCTGAGAGACCTGCACTGGCTTCCGGTCAACAAGAGAATCACCTTCCGTCTCCTCACCCACGCACACAAAGCCTTACACAACCAAGGCCCAAGATACCTCAACAGCCACCTCAACTTCTACGCTCCCACGCGCCAGCTTCGATCGACCAGTCACGCCCTCGCCACCGTCCCCCGCATCCGAAGAGCCACCACAGGAGGAAGGTCCTTCTCCTACCTGGCCGCCAAGACTTGGAACTCACTCCTGACACACCTCCGCCTGACCCAGGACCACCTCGCCTTCAGGAAGCAGCTCAAGACCTGGCTGTTCGTGCAGTAGCGGACCCCCCCTCCCCAAGCACCTTGAGACCCTCCGGGTGAGTAGTGCGCTATATAAATGCCTGATTGATTGATTGATTGATTGATTTCTATTCATCAACAGGTTTGAGAAGCGCTTCCTGACAGGTCAGCAGGTGAGGCCCATGGACTTCGGCCCGGGGACCATGTAATGGTCCAATCCTTCCACAGGTCGAGCAGCTTGAAGCCCAGGTGGCGTGGACCAGAGCAAGTCCTCCTCGCGATGAAAACTGAAGTTTGAGTGACAAACAGGAGGAATTGGGTTCATTACACCCATTGCAAGGATGTGCGGTCTACCCTGGTGGAAACTGCTGCCCTGATCGACCATCGAGACATCCTGGATGCGCAGAGAGGCCAAGTCGTCTCACCTGAAGAACCTGCGGAAGTCATCCCGATACCAACTGAGACCCTGAAAGAACCTTCATTGTTGAAAAAGACTGTTTGAGCAACCGTTCTGGGTTAGTAAAAGGAAGCAGATGTGGCAAGGGTGGGATCGGTCCTGCATAGTGACACCCGCCTTGACCCTCAGTGAAGGATCCAATGGCTGCCCAGGACTTTAGAGCTCCAATGATTTTTCTCACTTCAAGATGGGGATGAACATGCCTAAGGAGAAAATTTCAACGGCTGCAGGAATCTGTGGTAAAAAGACCATGTGCATTACTGGAGTTGTTGTTACTGTAGTTGCTATGACAGTGATAACTTGAGTTGTAGAGGAAGTGTCTCCTGCTCGACAACTACCGACTGCTACAACCCCAGTACCAATTGAGCACCACTATTTTACTCTCCCATATCATGAGCAGAAGCATAGTCAATCTTATCTGAACAACACGTTCATCCAGATGTTGCACCACATGCACAATGCTACAAACATTACTAACTGTTGGGTGTGTGGAATGATGCCAGCTCATCAGAAAAAGGGAGGAACACCTTTCATTCCTCTTACCTTTTCCCATAATAGCTCTTGTCAAGCCTGGTTTGCACATATAACTGCTTCTCAAAAGGCTAACATTACTGATATGGCTATAGGGAGAATAAACTACTACTTTAATAAAGTGTGTTACCCTGATAAAGAAGGTGATCCACAAGCTAAAGCGATTAAATGGGGTTGGGAGGAGTACCAACCAGGAAATTCTTCTACATGTTATGTTTGCCCAAATATGCGAACTACCAATGGTAATGGACCATTCATCACAGCTGTCACTTGAGCTCGAGCAGATTTATGTGTCAACAGTGTTGGAAAAATTCCAGTAGGAAGAAGCAAATGTACTCAGGTTTTGCCCATTAAAGGTGCAAACAACAGCAGTTTTATGTCTTCACATAATTCCTACTTTGTATGTGGTAACAAGGGATACTACCATCTACCTGTTGAATGGTCCGGAGTATGCTATGTGTCCTTTTTGTTACCTCCTGTATTTTTGGCACCTGCATCATATCATAAGGACTATCGATTGTTTAATGATATCTCTAAGAACAGATACAAAAGGACAATCAGTAATGATGAGGTGGACCAGACTGACACTGCACTACAGCAATATCTTGATTTCAGTTTGGAACTGTTCTTCTTTGTTGGTGCTGCCTTGAACAGTAGGAAAATCAGACGTTTGACTCGTGTTGTCGAAGCTGTTACCAAGCAGACAGCCATGACACTTGGGAACATTACAGCGGAATTGCAAATTGCAAGGATTGTGGCGCTCCAATACCGTATGGTCCTAGATGTGATCTTGGCTGATCGAGGTGGTGCATGCCACATCATCGGAAGTAGCTGCTGTTTGTACATACAGGATCATGCCCAGTTTTTGATGAGAGCTCTAAACTTTATAAGATTGCTGCTGAAATACACCCCCATACAGGCAAATGGACTTTCGCCAGCTGGTTTTGGACATTATTTGCTACCTGGGGTTGGAAAGTGCTGACAGTCCTTGTATACTGTTTTCCGTTTTGCTGACGTGCTGCCTAAGCATACCATGTTGTCCAATGCATTGCTCCATCTGTATTACTGCCTGTACACCTGCTAAAAGTAATGTTGCATAATTGAATGCCCAGCATATGCTAGACAAAGAAATTGATAATATGATGCGGATTGACATACAAGATGTATACTCAGACTATTCTAGATCATAAATGTCTTCAGCTAATGCTAAAAGGGTCATCTGTGGGAAATTGGCAGCCATCTTGTTTCTGGCAGCCATTTTGTCTGCCATGTGCTCTTTCCTTCTTCTCTGTTGTTTACCCTTGTGCTCTCCTCAAAGGACTGGCTATACTTAGCTCTTCGGGCAGACGGCGGTCCCTGAAAGTAGGTGCTGGGCGGGGAGTCGCAGGCGTTGAAAGGACGCGGCGTGAATATTGCCCATAGCCGCCCTGACCCAGTCTACGATTTTCTAATGATTTGTACCTTGAGGCTACTGTACTCTACAGTGTGCCGGCACGGTTAATATCCGTGAGTAGTTTCTCTTTTACTATTTAATTTTTGTATTTTTCACATTAAGTGCCTCACGGGAGGGTGTACCTTAGCGCGTACATACCCCCGGAGTGCCATTTAGGTGTGGTCCTGACGAATGCTGCGCGATCCCGCTTTTTTGACAGCAGAAACATGTTGACCAGTTATTGTAATTAAGGACACAGGTCTCCTGATATAGTGCCATTGGTTGTCCGACCTTCACGTTTTTAACCTTAATACGGGTTGGCCCGTATTAAATATTTTGTTTGGGTTCTAACCTTGTATTTTTTAACTTTGCACTCACTTATTTTGCACACACATTTGAGTTTATTCACTAGTACACTCACCACCAAACCCGCTCCGCTGTAACTCAGGCATTGTAGCACGCTGGGGCGGCATTCGGCCACCCCAGCGGGGACCCAATGATGAAGCATGTCACTAACTAGTGGTGAGTGAGGGTCCTTCTAAACAAAAGGCTATTGCCTTGCCTTGTTGGATATAGTCATCCCTGTCCACAGGGTGGTCGCCTCCTGACTATTAGGATCAGACATGCTAAAACATAGTACTACCTGATCCAGGTAGGGGTCCGGGAATAAACTGTCACTTTATTTTACTTTAGTATCTGGGTTTTAAGTTACACATAAGCACTCCTTAGTTGTTTTCAATAAACCTTATGGGGCACAGGAGTGTTGACTCGAGCCCTACCTCTCTCGTTGATATTAAAAGTTTCTTTTTACTAAGCCATGCAGAGCCATGCAAATCAGGCTTTGTGTGCCTTAGTAAATCCCGAAATACATTTTGCATTGTGTTGAATCAAAAAGTGAATCTTTTTCTTTTGTGTTGCAATTTTTTTAAAATAAAGAAGAGACTTACAATATGGGTGAGCATCATCCAACAACTAGATGTGAAAACTACGTACAGTAATAGACAGGATGATATGATAATTAGTACTAAGAAGGGGCGTTAGAGAGCAGTTGCAGGAGGTAGGGTAGAAGACAATATCCAAGAACAACTGGGAGATACAAAGAGATACTCTAAGAGACACTAAAGTCCACTAGAGATAACCTGGGAGAAATAACTCAGATTGGGCCTGCTGGTTGTAAATGACGCATTTGTGTGAGTCTGTTTGAATCATTGCCACCAGCCAGTCCTCCTGTGATGGGGGTATGGGTGACCTCCACTGGCAGAGAATACATATCTTGGCTGTGGCCAAGGCTGTATGGAGGAGAGTTCTAGTGAGTTCCTTATGTTGTGGAGGAGGATAACTGAGGAGGTAAGTGGTAGGTGTGTTGGCATGGAGACGCTCAAGACCGATTCAATGTGTAGCCAGAAGGGTTGGATGAATTGACATTTGCAGATTATATGTGTCATATCACAGTGGGTGTTTGCACATCTCTAGCAGTTCACATGGGGTAGAAGTCCTGCTTTGTTCAGTTTCGTTGGTGTCCAGTGCCAGTCATGTAGTGTCTTGTAAAGGCAGATCTTCAAGACGGGCCTCCTCATGCCTTGTCCAGGGCTTCTAGGATGTCTTCATTGTCCTCATAGATGGCCTGAAAGCGGGTTTGCCACTTGACATGAAGGGTTTGCGAAAGGGATTGCGAGAAAAGGTGGGTCGAGAGTGTGCCGTATAATCCCGACATCACTCTGTTGTGGCACCCCCACGTGTTCAGACAAGATACTACAGGTGAGGACTGTAGGGGCCAGGGGCGAGGGCATAATCAGCTTCTTAGGTAGTGCTGCAATTGTATGTAGCGCTAAGTTTGTCTCAGGTGTAGTCCGAATTCCTCTCTCTGCTGATCAAATGGTTTAAGATCTCCATTAAGTAGGAGCTGATCTAAGGTATGAATGTCCGCTTCATTGAGTCTAAGACATAGTCTGTCCATCAATGCATATACCATTGTTGCGCCATAGGGGTGCTTTTTTATGTAGTCATGAGTCTATCCTGAGTAGGTGATGTGGGCGTAGCCAGCCCTTATGCATTGCCCATAGCAGAGGGTGTGTAGGCATGATTGATGGGTGCGTTCCCCGTATAGAATATATAGTCATGTGCCATCAGACAGTATTTCCCGTTCAATCATGTGAACCCATTGGAGTGGGTCCGGGACACCAGGCAGCACGTATGCCAGTTGGGAGAGCTGGAGGGAAAGGGCACAATGCTCCATTGATGGGAAGGCCAGGTCACCGCATGAACAGTGCACCATCAGTTTGGTCTCGGCTCCTCTGGGTTTCAAAGATCCCCATCCAAAAGATCGAATTTGGAAATCAATGAGGCGTATCGTGGGGAGAGGCACCTAGATGGGGAACATCCTAATCGTGTGAAGTGCGGCAATGTAACCATCCGTAGTGCCTTCACTCTGCCCCACATGGAGAGCCCAGGGTTAGACCATTTCTCAAAGTCTTGTTTCATCTGGACTATTAATGGGCCCATTTTGTCAGAGACCATCCCCTCAGGGCCCCTGTTCACTAGTATCACTAGGTATTTAATCCGGGAGCACTGCCAGCGGAAAGGGTATTCGGGTATGGCCGTTTCAGTGGTGCTGACCAAAATTGAGAAGGCTTCACTCTTGTCCTGATCTACTTTATAGCCAGAGAGGTCTGAAATGTTGTTAATGACACCCAACAGGGCCGGGAAGGATCGTTTAATATCAGTCAGAGTAGGTAGGACATCATCTGCATATAGATATATCTTGAAGTGGCCTGTTAGAAGTGGGACACCCACTCTGTTGGTAGAGTCAGATAGTAGGAGATAGCGCTTCCATAACCAAGAGGAATGGGAGTGGGTAGATGGAACCCCTGGCATATGCCCCTCTGCATAAGAAAAGGGTCGGACAGGAATTCCCACAGTTAACCTGGGCAGTCATAAAGCAATCACACCTTAGCTATAAATTGGTCTCCCAAGCCAAAGGGTTCCATCTCAGCAAATAGGTAGTCCCATTCAATGCGGTCAAATGCCTTTTTGGCGTCAAGGAGAAAGCCAACATATCTGTTGGGGGGATCCTTGGCTGTCCAAAGGGTATGTGCCATGGAGCAGACAATTTTTTCTGGGCGAGTGGCCTGGTACGAAGCCTACCTGTGTGTAGTTTATCAGAGAGGGGGGGAACCTTACTCAAACGAGCTGCCAGATTGGTCGCCAGGATTTTAATGTTGCAGTTTAGTAGGGAGATAGGCCTGTAACTGCCTCATAGTAGAGGGTCTCTCCCAGGTTTGGATAAGACTGCAATCTTATTGGACTGGGGTCCCAGAGAGGACTTTTGCCCCGCCTCCCGGAATGCAGCGTGCAAAGTTTTGACTGCCTATTCTCCAGGCCACCTGTAAAATTCTGCAACTCAGCCATCCTCCTCGGAAGCTTAGTGATAGGGCAGTTTGAATATAGTGAACGCTATCTCCTCTTTACTGATTTTGCCCTCTAGATGCTCTCTGCCTTTGTCTGAGAGACGGGAGGTCTACCCCTTTCAGAAAGGTGACCACTTGGTCCACGGTGGCTGGATCCCCCGGAGTGCAACGCGTCTTGTAAAACAAGACAAACTTGTAATGTCACCCCTTCAGCCTTTGCAGAGCGTTCTCTGCCTTCGTGGTGAAAGACCACTGAGGCATATCCTGGCTTGTTCTAGGCATCTGTGGTGATGCAAGGTGGGGTGGGTGGAGTAGAGGTGGGTATAAGAGGAGATACCTCTCCCCATTTCCTTCTGATGGGTAACCGCCGGTTTATTAGCCACGGCAGCATCTCTCATAAGTTGACCTCTAATAGTGGGTTTCGCAGCAACCCAAAGTACTCTATGAGAGCCCACTGAGTTGTTGCTGTCTGAGAGATACGTGGAGATGTGAATTGCCAGTTGGGATTTGTCCTGAGGTATTCAGGCGTACCGGGAGGCCATTCCCATCTCTAGGAACGGTGTAACTGGAGAATGATCGGCTGCTGCCGTCTCTAGTATTCGAGACTCCCAGATCAGTGTGACTGTTCTCTGTGAGATGAGAAAATAGTCCAGCCTGGAAAGTGTGCCATGGACAGGGGAGCAGAAAATATACTCTGTGTCTGTTGGGTGGCTATGGTACCAGTAATATACCAGTCCGAAAACACGTCGCTCAACAGGGCACCATCTGCGTCATTGCCTCTTTCTAAAGATCTTGTTTTGTCCAGGACCGGCTCTCGTGAAAGTTTTCAATCCCCACCAATAATATATTGTGAGGTTCCTATCTCCTTTTATAATCTATTCAAATGTAGAAAGAACAACATTTCGCCCCAGCCTGTGCGTAGACAGATCCCACGCATTAGGAGTTATCTCCAAGATGTAGTTTGGCAAATGCATATCTGCCATCAGGGTCGGAACATGTCTTCACTACCGTGATGGGCAGAGAGCTACAGAGAAGAGTTGTGACTCTGCATTTGCTGGGAGTCCCACTGTTGGGGTGTCTTTGCTGTTATACTTCTGTGTATTACCCTACCTTCCCAAGTCTCAACGTAATTTGTCCGATTCCATGGCATCTAAATGTGTCTCTTGTATCAGACCCACATCTATCCTTTTAGACTGGAGGTAAGAGAGTACTTTTTTCCTTTTTAAATTTTCTTTATTGAGATTTGCAATGTACAATCGCACTGATAGTGCATGGTAAGATACAACATCTCAAATCGATTGACTTAGGTCAAAAATAACACAGAGCATAACCCAACGTTAACCAAGGTACACAGAGCGTCCGTCAAAGGTAAAGACAATCGTGCCCATAGTGGACTTTATCAAATACAATTGCTTTTACAATTCTTGCAGTGGTTTGAGGTATGTACATATTTTTACAATCACTAATATTAAACAGCAATCTGCGTGTTATTTCAACCTCCCAGTGCAATACACTGTTCAAATATATCTATTTGAGAGTTTCAGTCCCTGTCCAGGGGATATGCCAGTAAGTAGCTCTTCAGTGGTTGCCAACTGTTTTGCGGGGGTCAAGTTGGTGGTAGCAGTGTGGCGTCTTTATCACTCATAGTGTCATAGTGAATCAGGTCAAGGAACCAGGTCCTGACAGTCGATGTTTTTGCTCTTCCCCATTGTAGCGAGATCTGTCACTTCGCAATTAGCAGAGAGATTGCCGTTAATCGTCTTATACTTTTCTTCAAAGGTTGGCCATCCCCCTGCAATGCTTTTTTTCTTTTGATGTAGTGCGTGAGACCATTAACATTCCAGGAGAGAGCACGCAGCGGACTAGAAGCACACATATCTGGGACAGGTGTGGTAGACTGTATCTCAGCCCTCTTGTGGTGTTACTGGGAGGATGTTAAGCAATCAAGCGTAGAAAAGAGGGGCCTGATAGTAGGCTATACTTTAAACTATGCTAAAATATGTTCAGTAGTTGATAATATAGTGTAGCTATGAGCAGAAGTAATATGACACGAGTAGGGGGGGTTAGGTCGAGTTAGGGATACGGAGAAGGGATATGAATGGGTGAGGACAGCAGATGTCAGGATAGGGGAGGGCATGGAATAGGGAGGTGAGGTGAGGAGTCACACAATTGAGAGAAGGAAGGGGGAAGGTAGTGTGGGTATATCTCTGGGCATGCAGGGAAAAGGAGTTCAAGGGTAACATTTGGTGTCAAAGGGAGAATGGGTACCAGTATCTAGTGTGTAGATATCAGGGGAATAAATATATGTATAGAAGTGAAGTGGGGAAGGGCAGGAAGTAAGGAATCAAAGGTAAATGCTGCTAAAAATGCAGCACTTGGAACTTTGATCTGTGTACTGCGGGTCTAAGCTTGCAGAGATAGTGCTTTGAAAGGGCCCCATCTGGATGGCAGGGCACTGGTAACGATGGATCAATGAGTTGGCAGAGGTGGGCAGAGTGATCAGGGGGCTCAGAGGGTCTGTACGGGTCCCATAAATTGGGGAGCAGGACAGATTTTGTCCTGTCAGTCATCTATGTAAAGAGGGTAGTCAGCCAGATTCCTAGAACTATGGTAAAGTAGAGAGGCAAGTAGTTCCTAGCCCTTCAGTTTTACAGGCTCTCTGAGGTAGTAGATAGATGTGGAGGGTCCAGATTACCGAAAAGGGGGTGGGATAGATTGCAACATGTAGAAATAGTTGGTGACTATGGATGTGTCTGGAGAGGGGGGAGTCAGGGGGGCTGGGTTATGCAGTGGGAGGGGCGGCTCGTTGGTGCCCTTTGTCATCTATCTCCAGGCCCAGCACAGTGGAGGGTTGGGTGATAATATCTAATGAGAAAAGGGATGAGGATAGAGGGAGATGAGGGCTCAAAACATATAATATTAATTAAACAAAGATTACAATGGTACAAATAATAACTATAACAGTAATATCAATGAACTGTGTAGTCAGTTCTAAAAGTGTTCAAGACTAGTGGTGTGATTCTCAGTCTTCCATCAACAGATCCAGTCATTTCAACTGCCTGACAATGGCAAACATCCTTTGGAAATCACTCTGTTGTGGAGCTGGGTTCAGAGGGGTTGCATCTCCAGCAGAGGCTCAAAGGAGACACCCGTGAGTTTTGGGATAGTGTTTCTGAGGGAGGCTTTGATGTTAATTGCTTCCAGAAATCCATAAAGATTGACATTGTCCCTCTTGTTGCGATCCTCCAGATGAATCAACTTACTGTGGAGGAAGAGAAGTCCCGGTCTCTGTACAACATGTTATCCATGTGGCCCTCCATCACTGCCACTCTCTGGTCCAGCCCATCCATGCGAGTCTGGAATCCTGCAATATCTATTTGTATCAACTTTGTTTCCTCAGTCAGGGTAGATATGATAGTGTTCCTGCCTTCCAGTCGGCGGCCCACCTCCCAGGTTTCTTGTAGAATTAACTCCATGGTACTGTCCTGAGCGGTGGTCGCAGAAGGCTGGGGAAAGGCATTTGTAGGGGGAATGGGCCATGGTGCACGGTTGTTTAAGAGCTTCTGTGAAGAGGAGCTGCCTTGCGGGTTTGCCCATGGCCTTGCCAGCTGACATTCCTCTGTAGTGGTTGTTGAGCACTCAGCATTTCTGTGGTTCTGGTCCGGGCTCAAGTAAGAGATGGTAATCAGGATGTGTCTACTGACCAGCATCTATACAGTTGGTCAGCTGTACTTGTGGGCCTTCCAATGACTATGGTGCACTTGGAAGGTGGGGTGAGTGCCCTTGGATGATCTGCAGGTTAAGGCTGATGGATTATCTGCAGGTCCCAAGCTGCTCTGAGTGTTCAGGCTCCTGTCTAAGGAGTTTAAAAGCAGTACCAGGGCCTTTGGAAAGAGCGGACAGTGACTACGCTGAGGGGGCACACTTTTCCAGCCCGGCTCCTTTCACTTTTTATGACTTTGAAAGGTCCAGCCACGGGCTATCTTGCTTGACTAGGGTCTCTGATGCCGATGTAACAGACAAGCTGTTCTAAAATGAGGGCTGTTCAGTGACTAGTTGCCATACATGTCCCTTCGGTCTGCTGCATTGCCCTCCTTGCAGGCAGGCTATTGGGTGTAGGGCTGCAGGTGATCTGTGGGGTATTAGGAGGCCCTCGGAGATGGGTTGAGAAGTCCTCTGCAGCAATCAGTGGTGAGAGGGCCCGAGAGCGGATCTGATCCAGCTATCTTGCATAGGTAGGGAAAAGCAGGGCACTCCAGTCCCATGGTTTCATGCCACGTGGTGATGTCGGAATCCAGTGGGCTCCTGCGAGTTTAGGATGTGTGGCCATGGGTGATGAGGCAGGATTGATCCGTGGATCTGCAGCCTCTGGTTTGAGTGAATCCGCCTCTAATTAGGCTCCTCAGGAGGAATGGTGGATGGGGCTGGGGGCCGGCCATTTGATGGGCCCCTGCTACGCCTTAGATGCACCGCCACTTGCCCGGGTAGCATGATGGGGGAAGGTGCTGCAGTGCTGCGGTGATATTTGGCCCAGGCACTTCCTCTGGTGTCCATGTGTGCCTATTGTGCAGATCCCTGTATGCCGGTATGTCAGGTGAGAGGCGATGAGTTGTAGAGTGAAAGTGTGGAGCCCCCACCTACCTGTGGTAAGTTGCATCATGTAGGCCCGAATCCAGGGGTTCGTAGCCTCCGTGGGTGTAGGTGGCTGCGTGTAGGCGCCAGGGCCATCAGGGGAGAAAGTCGGGCACTTGCTAGTGCCACAATCGTAGTATGGTAAGTCCTCTGTCCGGGTCGGGCTGCAAGCCCTTGGTCCCCCGATGTGCCTCAGAAACTCACCAGGGTCACCGCAGGGAATGGGCTGCCAGCAGCTGGGAACCACTTCCAAATGGAGGGGTTAGGCTGCCAATTAAGAGCTGAGGCTTCGCTTCTTCCTCAGGCCCCACAACCTTGCTCGTACATGGAAGACTCAGGTTGGGCTGGCGGTTGCATTGGTCGTCGGAGGTCACTGGTTCGGCATCAGCAGGTGTGTTCAGGGTAGAGGGATGGGTTGTTAGATCCCCGCTGCAGCATAGAGGCCACTCTCTCCGTTCAGGGCCAGTCTCTCTGTGGAGTTCCAAGATCAAGCAGCTATTCTTATTTGTGGCTAGACCCCAAAGGGATGCAATCTTGACACACAATGTTAGTAAATGTGGGTTTAAGTGAGGGATAAAGGTAGGTGTGAAAGGGTCACCACGAGAATAAGGTTGGACCAATAACCCACAGGTACAAGGGAAGAAAGAGCAAGGTTTTCAGGTATAAATGTCTTAAACCCATAGATGACTGTGGGAATTTCAAATGAAACCATATTTGGAGAACACAGATAGAGTTGCAGGAAGCCCAACAAGGTAAAATAGTCATGAAGGTCTCATTGTATATATATATATATATATATATATATATATATATATATATATATATATATATATATATATATATATATATATATATATATATATATATATATATATATATATCTATCTATCTATCTATCTATCTATCTATCTATATATATATATATATATATATATATATATATATATATATATATATATATATATATATATATATATATATATATATATATATATATATATATATATATATATATATATATATATATATATATATATATATATATTGATATGCTTGGAAACCAGCAGCAATAGTTCCCATCACATGTATTTCGCATAGTAATTTAAATATAGCATTATGCAGTGCGAAAAGAACACCAAGTCAAACCAACTATTCATATGGCTTTTCACCTTTTCCCTAAAGTCACTGTCCATGCCATTCTGGAACTTTATGGCCGTTCCCACTGCAGTGCCTGCTTTCAAGGCCATAGGAACGCCGACCGGATTAGGAGTTGTGCAGTTTGAACTCATAATACGGTCAGCAGTCCTTGGGCATCCTTGCATGGTTTTGGTGCCAGGAGGCAGAGTTGCGCCAGCTCCACTTTGCCAAACTCGTAATCAGGCCCTTTGTCTTCTGTAAAGTGCAAGTGTAATAGTAAGTGCATAATCTGCTCTGAATAGTGCTCTATGGTCTTGCATTATTTAATTACAATCCTTCATACACAATTATTATTTTGTATATCACTATAGAACAACCAGTGTATAAGAAAACATCAATAAATCAAGTTAAACCAACAATTCATCTGGCCATCATTTCCCCTAAAGTGCAACATATATAGCCAGAACTGTCGAAGTGTCGAAGGAAACCCATATATTTCAACATCATAAAAAAGTTTTTATATTCTGGAAGTGCGAGAGAAGGTGCATAATCCAGTCTGAATAGCATTCTTCAGTCTTGTATTATGTAATTACTACCATTGATTCACAACTGTTATTTTATATATATTAGTAAAGCAACAAGTGCATACAAAATCATTGACAACTAAATTGATCCCAATACTATTAAAGTGCTTGTCGCCCATTCTTCAGAAATCGGAAAGTGCATGTGTCTACTGCAACAAATGTTCAAAGACTAACCCTTCATTCTTAAGGGGCATTTTCCGTTGCAAAGGTGCCCCATATTTCCCTGCAACATTTGAATAGTCCGAGTATGGTACCAGTACTCTCCCATGCTAACCATCTCCTAATTAAGCCATTCCCCTAATGTAGGGTAAATGGATTATTTCCAATGTTTATTTATAATAGAACGAACCACCCTTGCAGAGATATAGATGAATTTTGCATTCCTTTTCCCAAATCGTGATGGAATAGCCAGACCTAACAGGGTTATAGATGGTGAGGGCTTAACCATATATCCCACTTTTAGCCAGATCTGCCCAAAAGACCTGTGCCCAGTACCCAGCAACTGCCTTACATGACCAAAATATATGCTCCCATTCTGCTAATTCATTGCACCTAGGCCACACAATATCTGTGGTTCGAAATATTTTATTTTAGCCTATCTGGAGAATAATACAACATCCAGCCATTAAAGAACACTGGGGCATATAACCAAGGAATAGCGATATTTATCGCAAAATGCGCTTAGCACATTTTTTTTATTGCTGCCTATCGCTGGATATGTTAGCGGAGAAAACATGCTATTAGCAACGTTTTTCTCCATTGTGCTAAAATATCCAGCGATAGCCGTAAAATGCGTGAATATCGCTGAGAATTCAGCGATATTCACGCATTAGCGACGAAATGCTCTTAGCCATGTTATCCACCTCCCATTGGATAACATAGCTAAGAACTGGTCTGGGCAGGTGTTAGTATTTGGAGATATTCGTGCTTAGCGCAAATATTTCCATCGCTACACCTGCCTTGCTAATAGGCAATAGCGACATTAGCGACTGCTTCCCGTCGCTAACTGGTTGGGTACGCCCACTTTGCAAGTCATCGCTGACATGCAAAGCGGGCCCCAAACCACTCGCTATCGCCTAAAAGCTGTCGCTAACATCAGTTAGCGACAGCTTGCTAACAGGGCGATAGATTTATCGCCGCTTAGTGGCCGAAAACTGCTGCTAAAGCGGCAATAATTGCCTATTTCCCAGCTTGGTAATATGCCCCACTATTTTGTGAAAGTTAGCACCTCTCAACAGAGATTATCCATAATCAAAATATCTGGACCAGGTATCGCTATCAATCATAATCCTCATACATCGCAGCCACTGCAAACTCATATCCTCAATTATCTGAGGGCTATCCCCATGTAATTCTCTCTACCAATATCTTAGTGAATCGTTTGCTTACCAGTCCTAACAGTTTCTGAGCTAATTAAGTTCCCTAATATATGTCTGATAGGCACAAACTGTTGAGGACAGAGACTATTTGCCTATAGGGGAAGCTGATAGATACATCCTATAGAGGATTTCTTGAGCTTATCCCAACCTCGTATTTATTTCTATTCTGATACAGGAATTCCCCAAATGTATGTATATTAATATTTTTCCATCTCTTAATGGTGGTAGAAGAAAGACAAGGCGATAGGTGCATACAGTATTCTATGGGTGTCTCAGTGTGAATGGCTGGGATTTCATATCTCCCAAACAATTGTCATCTATCAGCCCAAATGGTCTGTAAGGTCTTGTAACTACTTTTTGGGATATTTGTGTTCCTTTATTGCCCTCACCAGGCGTGCTATCCCATAGTAGCAAAGCATATTCAAAAGAATAGTTATCACATGGGGACATTTGCATTGAAAATCTACAAATCTCTCAGGGCAGTCTCAATATTCTGTCTGTCAGGGAAATAAATGAAGGGCACTATTGTTTACATAAAGTTTTATCATGGTGGTGTCTGCCAGAGGTGGGTGTAGTCCCCTTTACAATGGGCTAAAGGCTTTATAAATGTAGATAGGTCTCAATATATTTTTTTAGAAGAGAAAGTGAAAATGTGGCACTTTTAATAGGCTAAAAGAGGTAGACCTGGGTGCTAGAGCCTATTTGGTGGACAACTAAAAGTAAAAATTCAAAATATTTCAGTGCCATAGGGGAAGTAGTACAAGCGAGAAGTGGACGAAAGCAAGGACAATTGTGAGGGGGCCTAACAAGACCAGTGCAGAAGCCAAAAGATTTCTATAACCGAGATGAGGAGTGGGAGAATGGACAGAAAGTCCAACGCTGAATAGCAAGGAATAGGTTGAAGAGCTTATCGTGCGTAGACTGAGTGAATTTGGTGAGTTGTAAAACTATCTGAGAATTGACAGCTAAGAGATAATAATATGAAAAGGAACATGCAATGAGGCTACAGAAACTACAGAACAGAGAAACCACATGACCAGAGACCTGCCCTCTCTCTCTGCAGCTCCGCTGCTGTGTCATTGTCGCTGCCTTGTGCATTGCTCGGTGTAGGTAGGGGTTCTGCCCGTTTTGTTGCCAGTGTTATTGCCCTGTTGTGCCTTGATTCTTTTCCACCCAATTTATGCCCTGTGTCACTGATGCCCCTGCTGCCCCTTCCCCACTGCTGAATCCTGCCTCTCAGTTGCACCTCCCTCCCCTTTCCTATTTAATGGTGGCCTCTGGCGCGCCAAAGGCAAGCCCGTCTGTGCCCATCTGCAACCCGACCGAGACCAGCACCAGAGAACCTGGATCTCTGACCTCCCACCGCTACGACTCAGCGGCCCTCCTCACATTCAACTGCGTATGGAACAATAACATCCAGCTGTCCACACTGAGCACCACCCACAGACAGTTCTCCTGCCACAACTGCATCCAGACCTTCACACCCATCCGCACCCCCTTGACCACTGCCTCCTTGCCGAACACCAACACCACCAAAGCCCTGAGGTGCATCCTTCTCAACGTGTGATCCTTGCACAGACACGCCAATGAGATCTGGCACCTCCTCGACACTCTCTCTCCAGCTCGAGTGACAGCCTGCCCACCACCTCCACCTCCACTTCCAGATCCAGACCACCCCCAGAATGACCCTGTGAGGCACCTTTGCCTACAGACATCCAGGACCTCGGACTGCATTCACCACCTCCATAGTCGACCTCATCGAGCCCCACGCCATCGCCTCCATGGACTACATGCTTCATCGGGGACCTCAACTTCCACCTCGACAACCTCTGCGACCCCAATTCCGCCACACTCCTGGGCAACCTTCCCAACCTAGGACTGAAACAACTTTTCACCACCCGCACCCACAAGGCGGGACACACCCTCAACCCTATCTTCACAGGCGGTAAGAAGATCCACTTCAGCCACACCAGGCAACCCGCCATCGATGGACCACCACTGCGTACACTTCCACATCGACAAACCAATGACACCCAAACCTACACCCCACCCTCCACAACGAAACTGGAGCAAGATCACTGAGTAGCAGCTCAACTCCACCCTCAACCACAATGCCCACGACACCTCAACAGATCCCAACCTCACAGCCAAAGATCTCCACAGATGGATAGCCAATAGTGCAGTTGAGCTTGCACCCCTACGTAACCCTGACAGACAGCATCCCAGGAAGGCCACCTGACTCACAGCCGACGTCTCGAGAACAATTGGTGAAACAAAAAATCCTTAAAAGTCTGGACCACCTACAAGAACGCCATGACAGAATACCACCAACGCATCAGATCCACCAAAAAGGACCTTCTACCGGAACAAGATCCTCGCCAACTCCAGCAAACCCAAGAAACTCTTCAGCATCATCCAGGAATTCATCAAACCCCCCAGCGAAACCACGGACATCACCCTCTCCCAGGACTTTTGCAACAAGCTCAGCTCCTACTTCCATCTGAAGATCAAGGGCCTCTACAACAATTTCAATGACCAGACACCTGACTCCAAAACCACTCCATCCTCCAGCAATTCCAGGCAATGCCAGCCAACCCACAATCTCCTCCTGGGCCCCAGTCACCACCTCAACAATGAAAGGCATCCACTCAGGAGCCCCCATGGACCTTTGCCCCCGCACATCTTCCACAGAGCCGCAGCCATTGTTCCAGAACTACGACGAACCATCAACGCCACCTATGAAATTGGCATCTTTCCTGATGACTGGAAATGTGCCGATGTCAGACCCCTACTCAAGAAGCCATTAGAAGACCCCACAGACCTCAAGAACTACCGACCCATCTCCCTCCTCCCTTTAAAGGCCAAAGTCACTGAGAAGACCGTCAACGTCCAGATAATGAAATTCATTGAAGAAAACTTCATCTTCAACCCCTCCCAATTTGAATTCTGCAGCAACCACAGCTCAGAGATCACTCTGCTCGCCAACACAGATGGCATCCGCACCCTCCTCAACCAAGGGCACCACACCGCAGCCCTGATCCTACTCGACCTCTCTGCAGCCTTCAACAATGTCTTCCATCGCACACTCACCGAAAGGCTCCACCAAGCCGGCATTCAGGAAACTACCCTCAAATGGCTCCACTCCTTCCTCGCCGGGAGGACCAAAAAAATCAGATTTCCAATATTCCTCTCCAAACCCACAACCCAAGGATCGCCGCTCAGCTCCATGCTCTTCGATATCTACATGGCCGCCATCTGATTTGATTTGATTTGATTTGATTATGGGTTTTATAGAGCGCATAGCTACCCTAGGGCATCCCAGCGCTAGTGACCAGTGTCCTGTGGAGTGAGGAAACATGGGGGGAGGGCTCAGGGGAAAAGTAGGGTCTTTAGTCGTTTCCTGAACCTGAGGTGATTGTGTTCCTGCCTTAGGGAGAGAGGAAGGGCATTCCAAAGTCTGGGGGCGTTGTACGAGAACAGGCGACCGCCTGTTCTGGACTTCCTAATTCTGGGAACGTTTGCAAGGGAGAGGGAGTTTGATCTTAATTGTCTACTAGACTGTTGTTTTGTCACGAGTGACCTGAGGATGGGAGGGCCTTCGTTGTGCATTATTCTATGAGCTATGCACAGGGATTTGAAGTTGACCCGTTCCTTTACTGGCAGCCAGTGAAAGCTTCTAAGGGCTGGCTTGGCCGAGTTCCTTGCTGCGGTTCCTGTGAGGATTCTGGCGGCCGCATTTTGTGCACATTGAAGTCTGTGGATTACAGAGGCTGGGGCCCCCAGATAGAGGACATTGCCATAATCCAATCTGGAGTTCACCAGCCCCTGCATTAGGAGTTTTCTAGATTGGAGGGGGAGTAGATGTAAAATCTTTCGTGCCATCTTTATAAGGCCGAAGCAGGTTCCCGCGGTTTTCCTAGCTTGAGTCCTAAAACTGAGCTCCTGGTCCAGCCATATCCCAAGGCTCTTTACTTCGGGTTTGGGGGATGGCGGGATTCCCATGCATGGTGGCCAGGGGAGGGTAGTAGGGATTTTCTTAGGGTTTCCCAGGAGGAGTATTTCTGATTTCTCCCCGTTCAGTTTTAATCGGGAATCGCACATCCACTGGTGTACCTTTTCCAGACAACTGAAAAGATTAGGGAGGGCGTTGTCTGATTGGTTGAGGGAAACGACGAGCTGGGTGTCGTCAGCATACATTATTGATTTAATGCCAAAAGGTTTGACGACATCCTCTAGTGGTTCCATGTACACATTAAAAAGTGTGGGGCTCAGGGAAGATCCCTGAGGCACCCCACACTTCAGTGCTTGAGCCTTGGAGGTGGAATACCCATCTGCTACTTGAAAAAACCTGTCTTCAAGGAAGGATGAGATCCAGGCTAAAGCGGAATCCTCCACTCCTATCAGCCCAAGACGGTGGACAAGGGTTGCATGGTCCACCGTGTCGAAGGCGGCACTCAGGTCGAGGAGGATCACTGCCACTGATCCTCCTGCGTCCAATATGCTCCTGGCTTCTTCGACTACGGCTAACAGTGCGGTGTCGGTCCCTTGTCCTGGTCTGAAGCCTGTCTGGGACTGACGGAGGAGGTGGTTGGTTTCAAGGAACTCAGAGAGATGTTGATTTGCAACGCGCTCGGCTATTTTGCTCATAGCCGGTAGCAGTGAGATCGGTCTAAAATTAGAAGGGTCTGTGGGGTCTAGATGCGGTTTTTTTATGAGGGCCTTGACAGTGGCTTTTTTCCAGTTTGCCGGGACTGTGCCGTTTTTGAAGGAGGCGTTGATCAAGCTGGTGAGAGGGGGGGCTATGATGGAAGCAACTAGCTTCAGTTTACTGATCGGGGCTGGATCTGATGGGGCGCCGCTTTTGACTTTGTGTAGGACGGTAAGAAACGTTTCGATGGTGATTTGGGGGAAGGAGGATAGCCTCTGGGTGTCTTGGCGGGAAAGGTGGTTCAGGCGTCCTAATGCGATCGGAGCAGGCGGGAGGGAAATCAGGATTTTTTCTATTTTTTTCGAAAAGAATTCGGCCATCTGATTACATTTTGCGCCGTCCAGGTCTGGTGGGGACGGTGGGTCCTGAATTTTGGTGAGGAGCTTAACTATCCGATAGGTCTCTTTTGCGGAGTTCGCCGCTGAGGCTATTTGCTCTTCGAAATGGGAGGCCTGGGCTGTTTTGAGTGCGTTTTTATAGAGCCTAATATGGATTTTATATTCAGTTTTGTCTTCTGGGTTCCAGTTCTTTCTCCATTGGCGCTCTAGCTTTTTGCCTTTTTTTCTTAGTTCGCGTAATTCGTCGGTGAACCACGGTAGTTTGGAGGATTTCCTGGCGGAGGGGAGAGTTTTGAGTGGTAGGACTGTATTAAGGGAGTCGCTAATCCATTTATGTAATTGGATTTCAGCTTTAGACGGGTCTGGGTCTACTGTGGGTAGAGTGGAGGACAGAGAGCGTTCCCATAGGATTGTGTCAAGTTTTTTCCATGGGCGTGATGGAACCTGGGGGCGAGGAATATCCACCATCTTTCCTGGAAGTTGGAGTTTAAAAGGAACCAAAAAGTGGTCCGACCAGGGAAGGGGCAGGGGAGTTTGAGCGGAAAGTTTGGGAAGGTTAGAAAAAATGGGATCCAGTAAATGTCCTTTCGTATGAGTGGGATCATTACTGAGAAGTTGTAAGTTAAGGGAAGTTAGGTCAGTTTTTAAGTCTGCGGCGAGTTTGTTGTTTTGATCATCGAAGTGGAGATTTAGGTCTCCGAGGATTGTGAAGTTGGGAGTCACACAGGCCAGAGAGGAGATGGCATCCATAAGTGAGTTTATGAAACGCCCTACCTGACTAGGGGGGCGATAGATCAGGACCCCAGATAGTGTGGTAGATGGCGGCAGGTGTAAAGAAAAAAGAACATTTTCACTATCTAGGATGGGGCTGTCTTTAAACTGACAAGTAAGGTTATCTCGGTAGATAATCGCTATGCCCCCTCCGGTACCTGTCGGTCTGTTGAGATTTTTTATGAGGTACCCGGGAGGTAGAGCTTGGACAATGTCCGGGTCGGAGCTCGTGGATAGCCAAGATTCTGTCAGACAGCACAGACTCAACATAGTAGCCTACGCAGAAGACACCCAGCTCATCCTCTCCATCACCAAGGACCCCATCACCACCAGACTAAACCTCCAGGAAATAATGAAACACATTGCATCCTGGATGAGCAACAGGGGCCTGAAGCTCAACTCAGAGAAGACAGAGGTCCTCGTACTCTGACCCTCCAACACTGCAGGTGACAACTTCTGGTGGCCCACCGCCCTCAGCAGCTCCCCCACTCCCATGGACCATGCCCAAAACCTCGCCATCATACTCGACTCCTCCCTCTCCATGACCCGACAGGGTCCGAAAGACCTTCAAATGGATCCCCCTGAAGCAAGGAAGACCATCACCCACGCACTCATAATCAGCAGAGTGGACTATGGAAATGTCCTCTACGCCGGGATTAACAAGACTCTACTCTACAAACTCCAGACCGAACAGAACACCGCAGCCAGACTCGTCCTCGGCATCCCTCGACACAAACATATCACCCAGCACCTGTGCAACCTCCACTGGCTCCTGTTTGAGAAAAGAGTAACCTTCAAGATTCTCACCCATGCCTACAAATGCCTCCACAATACTAGACCCCAATACCTCAATGACAGAATCTCCTACCACACACCCAAAAGAAACCTCCGCTCCGCCGACCTTGACATCGCCGAACCCCTGCACATCCACAGAGCAAGAACGGGCAGAAGAACCTTATTTATTTATTTTTTTTAAAGGTTTTATATAGCACTGGCTAGACCCGGAGGTACCAGAGCACTTTACATGAGCATCAGATCATAGTTACAGATTACAACGTTACAAAGGTTACACAGTTATTAAAGCATGGCAACATAGTTACTAGTAAGGTAAAGATAAACAATAAGCACACATACGAAAGGGGAAAAGCAAGCAAGGGGAAAGATTCAGGGGAGGGGAAAGGAGCTGGGGAAGTAGACAGGTAATGAAGGCGGGAAAGAGGGGGGAGGGCGAAGGACATCGAATGGAAAGAGGAGGGAAAGGGCGACGGGGACAGAACCGGTAGACGAGTCAAAGCAACATCCAAAGTCCAGTAAGCTGGGATCCCAGGGGAAGTGGAATCACTTCCCTATCTCTGTTGCGGGAGGCTCCCTTTATGCAGTGAACTCTCTCAGAAGGGTCTCTGTGACTCCAAGGCCTACATACTGGATCCTTCCCCAAAAAGGGGAGAGGGTGTGCTTTGGCAAGGGGTGCCACACCATGCCTCAGCTGTGAGTGGCTCCCTTGGCGCAGTGGACTCTCTCAGCTGGTACGCTGAGACTCCAGAGTATAAATATTGGATCTTTCCCCAACCAGGGGAGAAGGAGTGCTTAGTCAAAGGGCACAAAGGACAGGGGGCTAGGCAGACTAGAGGGCAAGGTGAGAAATTCAGTGGAGAGAGGATAGGAGCTAGGAGCTGGGGAGGTAGACAAAGGGAGAAAGAGTACCAAATGGGAACAAATTAATTAATGAGTTATTATATAGCGCTGGCTAGACCCGATGGAATCAGAGCGCTTTACATGAGGGACAATAATTACATCAGTTAAAAGTTACATAAGTATCAAGAAAAGCATTTAAAGAACGCAGGGGACGAGGTGAATGGATCAGGAAGGGTAAGGGGATAGGGTAAAGGGGTGGGAGGAAGAAAGGACGTAGAGACGAGGGGAAAAAATTACGAAAGATACCAGAAAAAAACTTTTTAGGAGCATAGAAGAAAAGGAAAATGGGGTGAGGAATGGAAAGGGGGTGAGGGCAAAAAGGGTGGTGTATAGAGACAGCGGGGAAACAAAGGGAAAGTTTGTCCAAGGTCCGGCTGGGTAGGTGACAGCTGAGGGGGAATCCTCGGCCCATCTCCTCCTCAGCTATCAGGTAGGTCCACTGGGCATCGGTCAAATGGCTAGGTCTTAACAGAAAAACATTAAAGGAGAAGAGGGCGAGAAGAAGGGAGCATAGAGGGGGAAACGACAGAGAGAAAGGAAAGTCTGCCCAAAATTCGGCTGGGTAGGTGACGAACAAAGAGGTAATCCACAACCCATCTCCTCTTCAGCTAACAGGTAGCTCCACTGGACATCGGGCAAAAAGCAGGGTGTCTACGAACGAGGGAAGGTTCAGAGTGCATGTCCAGGAGGGAGAGCAGGATCAAGGTCAGGTGAGGGATGTGGTTAATCTCAGGACGCTGACCAGTTCTATTGTCCGGGAGCGTTAGAGCATCGTGGAGAGACCAACTGAGCCTGGCAACTTGAGGTCAGGCAGGGGGGGGTGAGACCTTGGTGTTAAGTTCAAGGTTAAATGGACTGATAGTGGTTTAATATAGGTTGCTTGGCGCCACTTAGAAAGTATCACAGTATATTGGGTACTGAACTATTCAACGGTGCTACAAGGTGGAAGGAACCACTTTTTCCCCCCAAAATTCGGCTACTGCCTCAAAACTGCAATACTCCTTAGCACACGTAAATTACAATGTTGCTTATATATGCCAGTGTTTCCACCAATTGTCACAATATAGTAAAGATGAGTTCTTGTTCTTGTAATTCAGTTTCAAATGTATTCCCTTTCACTGGAAACTCTCACACAGCCGACACGTGTTTCGTCGTAAATGGGAATGTAATCCACGACTTTTTCAAGGCGGTACAGGTTGAAAAGAAAAGAAAAAACATATCGCCATATGTATATATATACTGCTATTCGGTCATGGATAAACAGAATATATAACACATCATTACTTCTTATGTTAAAGAAGTTGCACACACCGTGATTTGATAAGATAATATAGTAACCAATGCGAGCGGTGGTAATAAAATATATGTTTCAACAGAGTATCCCATAATATAGTATAGATATAACACAGAATGTACCTCTGATAAATTCAGACGGTCTATGAGCCTATTATGAGATGGAGAGACCAAGTGCCTATTATTAATCCTATTTGGATGTGAAGTAGTAGTGAATTCTGTCAAAATTCCAAATAGCATATAACACCAAACACCAAAATACCAAAAGGGGGTGGTAGTCTGCTAGAATTGAAAGACGATTCATGCGTGAATAATTTTGTTACGAGTGTTCAAGATTTGTAAAATACCTATTTCCAGATCTGTTCTCTCTTTACTGTAAGGGATAACAATTGAAAATGTACATAAGCAACTTCTGTTGTCATTGATTATATTCAGTTAGTGAGTGATATAGCTAAATCCCTTACGTGTAATGTGGTGATAATTCCAACCAGCATATGGGCTCTACGGGGGTAATCCGTTGTGTTTTCTCCAGGTGAATTATTTGCCTAATTATGGCTCCAATATGGTCAAGGTAGCTGTAAGGATATCGTTATCAATATTTTAATACCTCAAAATAAAAGTCAAATGGGTCTTTAGTGTGCACAGAGACATATCGATTAATTAAAATCGCGGTAATGTGGATGTGCTATTAACCCCTAGATTAAATCTGTATTTGTAAATAGCTTGTATCACGTTTTGTCATTAACGTACCTGATTATTAATGCTATTAAAGTCTTTGAGTATGCCCCATGAGCAGTTTACTCATATAAGGACCGTGCTCACAGAGACAAATCTACTACTAAAATCGTGGTAATGTGGATGATATATTAACCCCAGATTGAATCTCTATTCGTAAATAACCTGCATCATGTTTGGTCTTAGCGTATCTAATTATAAACGCTAGTATAGTCTTTAACCCCATGCATGCGGTGCATTTTACCGCTGTGTGCTGAAGAATGCAGGATTGCATTGTTTCATGACGAGCTCAGCTCGTCATGAGCACACAACCAGTGTACTGCATGACGAGCTGAGCTTGTCATGAGCAGCGAAGGGGTTAAGTATGTCCCATGCACAAACTACTTTTTTTATTGTAAAAAAACGTGCTTACATGTTACAAGGTTCTATATTCATAATGGAACAATATGCGTCATTTAAGTGCAGAGTTCCAATTCCGGAATTGCAGATAAAAGTTCAACTTACCATCTTGCGTTAGATTAGTTAGTTAGCGTTTCTACTGTGCATAGGACAGATTATCCTTCTAAATCCTTGTTTGCCTACCTTTCGCCACTCCAAGTAGTTTCTTGGAGTCCCCCGTTCAATCGCAGCGTGTCCGCTCGAGTACAAGTGTCTCTTTACGCTTGTTGTTAAATCTTAACACTTCCGTGTTTTTGGTCGTCATTGATTTGGTGGGAAAACATGTGACCCGAGTCCACATGGGTAATGAGTTTCCGGTCTGAATGGTGGCCATCTTGATGTGTGTTAAATACATCAGGTGAAAGTGTACAATCTGGCCGGATCAAGTCTATGACCTTTTATTTATAATAGATTAGTTGTAGAATCCATTCATAATGTCTATTCAGAACACCATAAAATGAAAATGAATATCTTAATGCATATGAAAAATTATTGGAGTAGTCCATTCTACCGTACAGCGTCCAGATCTCTTGCTCAAGTGAATATTGGTGGGTTAATCTATTTTCCTGTTCAGCGGCCAGATCTGTAACCCAAGTGCTGTGATAAAATTCTTTAAGTGGTGATATAATACTACTATAAAGTGTGAAATCTAATAGTCTCTCCATCAATATAAGGATCAGTACATGGTCATGTTACTAGCATTTGAGACAAACATCATTACAGTCATATATAGTATCTCCTTTAAATTGCTTGCATAATACAGTGTATCTAGTCAAGTCACATATTAGTACATTCTATTATACACAAACATGCGGCTCATTCATGGTTCTGAATTTGCGATGGTGTACTAATATACAGGATATGTAGTTGTCATGTACTTTGTGATATTACTTGCCTAGCTCCCTAGGAAGTAGTATAGCTCAAGGTTAATGTTTAGGCACAGTTCTACACTTCGCATTTTCATAATCCATTGGGCCTCCCTACGTCTTCGTGTCGCTCCCTGTTACCACCTCTTGGGTTTCTTGGTGTATGTTCAATCCCAAAGAACTCAAATGAACGTTTCGTCGTTTGAGCTTGGCAGATTGACATATGGGCAGCAACCGGATACCTCATGTCTCCTTGCTTGACTGCTCTTATGTGCTCATTAATTCTTTCCCTCAGTGTCCGTATTGTGCTGCCTATGTATCTTTTACCACATTTACAGTCTAGAATATAGATTACAAATCTAGTCAGGCAGTTAATGTTAGTGTAGATACGATAATGTCTCTTGTCAGGTCCCTCAAATTTTGTTACCCTTTTGCAGGCCCATTTGCAAGCACTGCAGTTACCGCAACTGTGGAACCCTATTGTATGTTTTTTCAGCCACGTCTTTTTTGATTTTTAAGTAGGGTAGCTCGGACTCAGTATATTCCTAAGTTTCATTCCTTTTCTGTAAGTAAGGGTTGGTCTGTCGGATATGTATTTTTTGAGTGTCGTGTCAGTTTTCAGAAGATGCCAATGTTTGTTCAGGCTTCTCCTTAGTATCCCTGACCAGTTGTTATAGCCAGTCACTAATCTTATTGTGTCCTCCTTTTTTCTGTTCTTCGGTTGTTCTTTCAATGTGTCTACCTGTTTGATTTTGTCAATTCTCAATTCAGCTTTCATCAATAGTTTCTTATTGTATCCCCGGCTCTCAAATCTATTCAGAACTCCCTTTTTGTTGATTTCAAATTCTTAATCCCTACTACAGTTGCGTCGTGTTCTTATGAGTTCGCCATATGGGATTGCTCTGATTTGATGTGAGCGGTGTGCACTTGATGCATGGAGTAATGAATTGCAGGCTGTGGGTTTACGGTACAGTCTGCTATGAATTTCTTGGTTGTGTATGTAGACCTCTACATCAAGAAAAGGTATTTTTATGTTGCTATATTCCATAGTGAACTTTATGTTAAGGGCATTATTGTTAAGATATGCAAGAAAACCTTGTAGTTTATCAGAAGTGCCTGTCCAGATCATAATGCAGTCATCTATATATCTGCCCCAAAATAATATTGCATCATTCCATTCAGTGCCCGATGGGCCCCAGATCTTCCATTCCTCGAACCCACCCACTACTAGGTTGGCATACGAGGGTGAAAATCTGGAGCCCATGGCCACACCCTGTTTCTGTCTGTACCATTGGTCTTTGTAGAGAAATACATTGTTATCCAGTATGATCTCTACCATCTCTAGGATCATTTCTGTATATAACCATGAGCTTGCAGTTTTTCTACTGAGCATTTGTCTCACAGCTGTAAGACCAATTTTTCTTTTGATACTGGTATATAATGATACTACATCCAGGGTAACCATAAACATGGTGTCTTCCCAGTTTAGATCAGCCATAATGCCCAGGGTGTGTTTTGTATCTCTTATGTATGACGGGAGATTTGTCACTAGTGGTTTCAAAAAAATATCCACATATTCAGATATCCTCTCTGTTGGCCCACCTATGCCTGATATAATAGGTCTACCAGGGGGAAATGTATTTTTTTTATGTACCTTTGGTAACGTGTAAATGCACGAATACCTTGGTCGATCTACTCTGTGATATGTTAAGTCGTTGTCATCCAATAAACTAGATCCATGCCATCCCTTAAGATGTGCATTGATGTAGTCTGTAAGGCTGCATATGGGATTGCCTTGTAGTTTCTCATAGCATTCTATGTCTGTAGTTGTGTTAATATTTCATGGTCATAGTCACTAGTTATCATAATCACCATGTTGCCTCCCTTGTCTGCTCCTCTAATAGTCAACTCACTGTTGTCACTGAGTTTTTTGAGTGCAGTTCTTTCCTTCTGTGTCAAGTTGTCCCTTTGGATACGTGATGCTGTCTCCCTGTTCTCATGTTTGTCCAGATCTGCAGATACAAGTTTGTAAAATGGGTCAATGTTGTTGCCTGCAGTGAGTGTCGGTGTCCATTTAGATTTGTCTTTGAGATTGCTAGAGATATTGTAGTCCATGTTAATGCCCAGATCCCTCATTATCATGTCTGTTGTTATTGCCTCATCCTCACAATCAGTTATAGACATTAGTAGTCTGGTGTTTTGTATGTCTTTTATAGATTGCTCATCACATATCAACATACCCAGGTTTGGCTGCAATTCTTTATTCAAATTTTTGTTCATATCAAAATATTTTTTAAGTTTTAAACGTCGGATACATTTGAAAAGGTCCACTTTGGTTGTACATAAATCACCAATATTATTGGGGCAGAAACTCATGCCTTTTTGTAATACAGATACCATATCTTCAGTAAGATCAACATCACTCAAATTCATCACAGATACATTGTCTACTTTTTCTGATTTTGATTCCATGATCTGGTTTTCATCCCAGGACGACCTCCATCTCTTCCCCACTCTTTTGCCTCTCCTTGTTTTTCTGGTGGGGCCTGTCTGCGGTTCTCTCAATTCCCAGTTTTTATTCTTTTTATTTCTAATAAAAAACTGCTGTCATTGCTAGAGATGTTAGTAGCTCCACCCATTCTTTCTTGTTCACTCTCGCTGGTGTTAGTTGTGTCTAGTGATGTCGTGCTGGAGCTAGCAGATTTGGTCTCTCCTGCATTTTGGAGAGCATTCTTAGTAATCAAGTGGTCGTACTTTTTAGCAAAAGTAAACACTCTGCCACCGGTGTAATCTCGCTCATCCCTTTTCAGTTTTCTACTCTTACGTTCTTTAATGTCAGTAACATGACGGTGTAATATGTCTTTTAGAATTAGGTAGTTTTTGTGAGTTACCTCTGGTAGGTTTAAGTCTTTAATTTCTAACTCCAGTTTCTCTATTTCATTCTGGAGAAGGGTCACTTTCCTTTCACAGTTTTCTATTAGTATATTCATCAATCTATTCGAGTTGTTGGTGAGCTCCTTTTCCCAGTCTAAAAGTAAATCTGGCTCTAGGTCTTCATAAGTAGGTATGATTTGAGACCTTAAGCCCCTGGGAACTCACTTAACCCTCAGGTATTGTTTTAGGGTTGCTGCATCCCACCACCTGGATAGCTCATTCATTCGCACCCTTTCTAATCTGATACATTTTTGTTTCAAGCCTTCTTTCTTGGAAGATTGACCTCCCTGGGCTGATGTGCTGGGACCCCGATTGTCCATATTGTTAAAAAGGTCTCCAGCTTCTTTATCTCTTTGGCTTCTGTCATTACTAAATGAATTCATCGTAATTCGAGGGCTGCCACCTATAGGTTCAAGGTTAAATGGACTGATAGTGGTTTAATATAGGTTGCTTGGCGCCACTTAGAAAGTATCACAGTATATTGGGTACTGAACTATTCGACAGTGCTACAAGGTGGAAGGACCCACTTTTTTCCCTCCAAAATTTAGCTACTAACTCAAAACTGCAATACTCCTTAGCACACGTAAATTACAATGTTGATTATATATGCCAGTGTTTCCACCAATTGTCACAATATAGTAAAGATGAGTTCTTGTTCTCGTAATTCAGTTTCAAATGTATTCCCGTTCACTGGAAACTCTCACACAGCCGACACGTGTTTAGTCGTAAATGGGAATGTACCCACGACTTTTACAAGGCTGTACAGGTTGAAAAGAAAAGAAAAAACATATCGCCATATGTATATATATTGCTATTCGGTCATGGATAAACAGAATATACCATGAAAAAATTGGAGAGAGAGAGGGTAGGAGGCACTCTTAGTCCCCCGAGTTAAGTATGCAAAACAAAAGAAGAGTGTCATATGCAAAGGTTTCTGTGTAGAAACACAGAGGCAAAGACTGTGAAAAAGGACTATAGAAAGATACCCTCTTGTTGACACATTGGAAACCTTCAAGGGATTTATGGGAAGCCCTCACTCACCAACCTGGTTGGTGACATGCTTCATCATCGGGCCCACCAGGAAAAGCCGAATGTCTCCCTGGTGTGCTACAACGCCAGATTACTGCGGAGCTGGATTTTGTGACAGTGATGTGAAAAGTGATGTTAAAAATGTCTAATACTGTACCAACCAAAATTATTTATTTACTGGTCAGTTTAGACATAATTAAAAAGGTATGTGTGGGAGAACTACCTCAAATTATGATGGGAGTTTCCACTTAAAGTGGGGTCAACATGTTTCTGCCCTTTATAAGTGTAAGAATTACATGGGCATTCGTCAGGACCGTGTAGCGTGTACCTTGGTGGTATGGGCGCACTAAGGCCCACCCTAACCAAAGGACTTGAAAGTTAAAAATTGCTCTATGTGTGAAAAGGTGCAAATAAAACACAAACCACAAGTTGTGGGAATTACCTCCACTCAGAGGAACCTGTATAGTCTGGGAAAGAAAGAAAGACAGACAAACTTACATGTAGGACAAAACATATAGTTAATGTTTGATCTTTTTTGGTTGTCAGGACAGTCTCTGCGTTTAAAATGCTGTGGATTGGTCTAGAGACAGACCTAGTGCCAGAAATCTATTTTAGTGCCAGAAACGCTGCATAGTTGCCCAAGGGGCATTACAGGCATGTGGGCATGCACTATGGCGAAAGAAATGCAGGCCGTAGGACAGAGCGGCTATATTACAGCACTCGTGGAAAGCGATCAATTGACCAATGATGATGGCCTTAAGTGCTAACTCCTGAAGGAATTAGTGTGACACACAAGTGTTGGGTTTACAGATCTCACTTGTGTAGTAAAAGATCCATGCCCCATGGGTCTCGGGAGGGGGGTGGAGGCGACTATGGCACACCCTGTAAGTAAAGTAAAGGAAATAAAAGCCTCGGCTAACAGTGGTGACAGACAGGGCATTTACTTAGCTCAAAGCGAGCACTTCATCCAACATAACCACACACCAAATGACCTGAGATGGACCATCATAGAGCAAATCGAATTAACAACCAATACTGCGAGTATACTGTTTGAAAAAGAACAGCGCTGGGTGTACAGACTTTTGACACACCTAGATGGCCTAAACGTCCAGATCCCTTGGTCCATAGTACTTAAACGCTGAACTTCCTTTTATGCCTATGGTCAACCTCTAACCTAATGTAAACACCTGACAATGCACATTGAACTGGGGCATAATACCAGTTCTTTGCCCCCAGCCGTGCCACACTTTGTAGTCACCTCCAGCAACCACAGTGAAGGCTCTTTGCCTTACTAAGGGAACAACCCTCGTTTGTCCTTTTCTGATAACAACTCTCTCTTTTTGTTAAAATAATTCCTCTTTGTTAAAATAATTATTTTTTGTTAAAATGATCTTAGCCATCTTTTTCATTCAACTAAGACGGTAATTACTGTGTTAATACTGTCACCGATTCTCCCCCAATATGGAGGGGAGTCCTTGTTTCCCCAGCAACCAATAGGCATTGCTGAGTCAACCTCATAGTCCGATCCACTCAGAATCTGACAGAACGAGCAAGCTTGCTTCTCAAGCCACGTTCCGAGGTCGGCCCGGGACTGGTCTCTTTCAGACTTTTTCTCCAAGCCTCTCTCTGAGGCCAGTCCGACACACCCCAGATTCTGACAGAACGAGCGAGCTTGCTTCTCAAGCCTCGTTCCGAGGTCGGCCCGGGATTGGTCCTTTCTGGACTTTCCCTCCAAGCCTCTCTCTGAGGACAGCCCCCGATTGGCTGCCGATGCCCCGCCTATCCCGGCCCCCACCAGCACTCCATATCAGCGTCCCGGGCGCCGCGACCCACATCCACGGGGTCCGGAGCAGGAGAAGCTAGGTGCCAAGAGGGTGCTAGGCGTTGCGGGCGTAAGAATCCTTCGCATCAGTAACTTTGAGCTATGTAAATGCCCTGTCTGTCACCACTGTTAGCCGTGTAAATTTACGAGGCTTTTCTTTCCTTTACTTGACTTACAGGGTGTGCCACAGTCGCCTCCACCCCCCTCCCGAGACCCATGGGGCGTGGATCTTTTACTACACAATTGAGATCTGTAAACCCAACACTTGTGTGTCACACTAATTCCTTCAGGAGTTAGCACTTCAGGCCATCATCATTGGTCAATTGATCGCTATTCACGAGTGCTGTAATATAGCCGCTCTTTCTTTCGCCATAGTGCATGCCCACATGCCTGTAATGCCCCTTGGGCAACCATACAGCGTTTCAGGCACTAAAACAGATTCATGGCACTAGGTCTATCTCTAGACCAATCCACAGCATTTTAAACGCAGAGACTGTCATTAACTATATGTTTTGTCCTACATGTAAGTTTGTCTGTCTTTCTTTCTTTCCCAGACTATACAGGTTCCTCTGAGTTGAGGTAATTCCCACAACTTGTGGTTTGTGTTTTATTTTGCACCTTTTCACACATAGAGCAATTTTTTACTTTCACATCCTTTGGTTAGGGTGGGCCTTAGCGCGCCCATACCGCCAAGGTACACGCTACACGGTCCTGACGAATGCCCACGTAATTCCTACACTTATAAAGGGCAGAAACATGTTGACCCCACTTTAAGTGGAAACTCCCATCATAATTTGAGGTAGTTCTCCCACACATACCGTTTTAATTATGTCTAAACTGACCAGTAAATAAATCATTTTGGTTGGTACAGTATTAGACATTTTTAACATCACTTTTCACATCACTGTCACAAAATCCAGCTCCGCAGTAATCTGGCGTTGTAGCACACCAGGGAGGCATTCGGCTTTTCCTGGTGGGCCCGATGATGAAGCATGTCACCAACCAGGTTGGTGAGTGAGGGCTTCCCATAAATCCCTTGAAGGTTTCCAATGTGTCAACAAGAGGGTATCTTTCTATAGTCCTTTTTCACAGTCTTTGCCTCTGTGTTTCTACACAGAAACCTTTGCATATGACACTCTTCTTTTGTTAAACAGAATATACAACACATCATTACTTCTTATGTTAAAGAAGTTGCCCACACCGTGATTCGATAGGATAATATAGTAACCAATGTGTGCGGTGGTGATAAAATATATGTTTCAACAGAGTATCCCATAATATAGTATAGATATAACACAGAATGTACCTCTGATAAATTCAGACGGTCTATGAGCCTATTATGAGATGGAGAGACCAAGTGCTAATTATTAATCCTATTTGGATGTGAAGTAGTAGTGAATTCTGTCAAAATTCCAAATAGCATATAACACCATACACCAAAAACCAAAAGGGGGTGGTAGTCTGCTAGAATTGAAAGACGATTCGTGTGTGAATAATTTTGTTACGAGTGTTCAAGATTTGTAAAATACCTATTTCCAGATCTGTTCTCTCTTTACTGTAAGGGATAACAATTGAAAACGTACATAAGCAACTTCTGTTGTCATTGATTATATTCAGTTAGTGAGTGATATAGCTAAATCACTTACGTGTAATGCGGTGATAATTCCAACCTGCATATGGGCTCTATGGGGGTCATCCGTTGTGTTTTCTCCAGGTGGATTATTTGCCTAATTATAGCTCCAATATGGTCAAGGTGGCTGTAAGGATATCGTTATCAATATTTTAGTATCTCAAAATAAAAGTCAAATGGGTCTTTAGTGTGCACAGAGACATATCGATTGGTTAAAATCGCGGTAATGTGGATGTGCTATTAACCCCCAGATTAAATCTGTATTCGTAAATAGCTCGTATCACGTTTTGTCATAAACGTACCTGATTATTAATGCTATTAAAGTCTTTGAGTATGCCCCATGAGCAGCCTACTCATATAAGGACCGTGCTCACAGAGACATATCTACTACTAAAATTGTGGTAATGCAGACAATATATTAACCCCAGATTAAATCTGTATTCGTAAATAACTTACATCATGTTTGGTCTTAGCGTGTCTAATCATAAACGCTGGTACAGTCTTTAAGTATGTCCCATGGACAAACTACTTTTTTTATTATAAAAAATGTGCTTACATGTTACAAGGTTTTATATTCATAATGGAACAATATGCGTCGTTTAAGCGCAGAGTTCCGATTCCTGAATTGCAGATAAAAGTTCAACGTACTATCTCGCCTTAAATTAGTTAGTTAGCGTTTCTACTGTGCATAGGACAGATTATTCTTCTAAATCCTTGTTTGCCTACCTTTCGCAAGTCCAAGTAGTTTCTTGGAGTCCCCCGTTCAATCGCAGCGTGTCTGCTCGAGTACGAGTGTCTCTTTATGCCGCGTTGTTAAATCTTAACACTTCCGTGTTTTTGATCGTCATTGATTGGGTGGGAAAACATGTGACCCAAGTCCACATGGGTAATGAGTTCCCAGTCTGAATGGTGGCCATCTTAATATGTATTGAATACATCAGGTGAAAGTGTACAATCTGGCCGGATCAAGTCTATGACCTTTTATTTATAATAGATTCAAATTATATTGGTGTAGAGTTAATAATTAATTCAGTAATTTGTATTGAAATCGCAAATTTCATATTAAGATTGATCTGTATCCCTTATGAGAAACATGTATATAAGTGAATTATACTGAAGTAGAAAAGGCCCCGCTACTTCTCTGTTCGCGCTCCAGCCCCGTGAACAGTGTCCCACAGTAACCCATCATCTCTAGTTAAAACTGCAGCCATTTTGAAGTACCTATTTATCGAATTGGTAGCCTGACAGGTTTATTAGGATAATTTGAAGTCTGGTATGTTGATATCATTATTTATCGGATTACAAAGTAAGTCGCTAATATTGAGTATACGATATAATAAACATTAAGTCTATTCATGCTTGGGGATACTACTATTGTTGAAGATGGATATTGTGTTCTACAACCTGTGAACTCGATATACTAGTATAATTCATGTTGTTTTGTGCAAATACTTGTAAACGAATACGGATTTGTTGTGGAATCCATTGATAATGTCTATTCAGAACAGCATAAGATGAAAATGAATATCTTAATGCATATGAAAAATTATTGGAGTAGTCCATTCTACCGAACAGCGTCCAGATCTCTAGCTCAAGTGAATATTGGTGGGTTAATCTATTTTCCTGTTCAGCGGCCAGATCTGTAACCCGAGTGCTGTTATAAAATTCTTTAAGTGGTGATATAATACTACTATAAAGTGTGTAATCTAATAGTCTCTCCATCAATATAAGGATCAGTACATGGTCATGTTACTAACATTTGAGACAAACATCATTACAGCCATATATAGTATAGACAATTGGTGGAAACACTGGAATATATAAGCAACATTGTAATTTACGTGTGCTAAGGAGTATTGCAGTTTTGGTGTTAAGTTCAGTCGGTCCCCAAAATTCACCAAGCATAGGGGGTGTAACCTATGCCATGAAGCGTCAGGAGGACAGGGCCAGTGTCCGCATGTCTTTAGAGGGGTTGAGTGGCAGGTCTGGCGTGGCGTCTCCAGAGTCATTCTGCAATAATCAGGGAGCCCTCCCGTCCTGCAGCCCCATCGAGCATACAAGCTCCTCGTGTACATAATTACATCAAAGAACCGACACAGTAGCACATAAGGTGAGAACTCTACTCTGCACCAACCTCATAAGCCTAAATCTAGTAGACCACAACTCCTGAACATTACTTGCAATAGGAAGTAAACTTAATTTTAGTAACATAACCTGCAGTAGGGAATACATCGAACCCAGGCCACAGTAGAAAACATAAGACAGTAGGTAAAACCTAGTAAGCATAAAAGCGCATCAATAAGCATAAATCAGGGTGCATAAATTACACTACAAACATTACATTTCCTAGCACCTATAAAAAGTACACTAGGGCCTTGCGCCCTACAAACCTAATAGTCCCCTGGGCCAACTGGCCACCTATATATCTCAAATGCCCTATGTCCAAAAAGTCAGGGCGCGCTGCCAGTGCCACGACGGTCACGGGGGGGCGCACTTGGCGCAAACCTAAAATTGGCAGCTGCCCACTACCTGCTGGGCAGCTGAGAATCTGCAATGAAGGGCCTAAACGTTGCAGCTGGCACTAAGTGCTGCGCAGCTGTGCAGGCCAAGGTAGGGATGGGGTAAAATAGTGCGTCTCACTCCTGGAATAAAAAGACATGTCCCCTGAAATAAAGAAGAACCTAAACGGTGCAGCTGCCCACTACTTGCTGGGCAGCTGTGAAAGCGAAAATGCAGCATGGGCTCTCATTGACCCTCAGGACAAATGGGCCCCCCTTTGTTGGAGTCACTTGGGGCTCAGTAAATAATTATTAAACTGCTTGGAGCCATCTGGTTCTGACAATAATGGTGCCAAACGTTGGAGCCACCTGGGCTCTGTAGAACAAATAATGTCCCCAAGAATGTGGAGTGCACTAGCGCTTTTTAAAATGAAGTAGGCCCGAGGCTGTGGACAATTGTGGGGGAAAAAGATGGGCCCCTCTGGGCTACCCATAGGATAATAGTGCCAATGTTGGAGCCATTTGGGTTTGAGAAGCGATTGTGCCCCACGTTGGAGCCTCCGGGGGCTCTGTCACCAACTACGTCCCCATGCACAATGAAATAATGGGCTCCTCAGGACCCGGGTAAGCGGGGGCTAACCAACGGTGGAGCGGCCCGCTCTCGTGGCGGGCCCGCTCGGAATCTGTCCCTTGATCGGAACTACCCCGTCCCCTTGAGCCCTCACTCACCGGCTCTGGGGGCAGTTTCTTCTTCCCCGGTCTCTGCACCTGCAGCGGTGCTTGCGGGGCTCTCTCTCCTCACGAGAGCCCCGCCTTAGCTTCCAGCACTAGCGCAGTGTCTCAAACGTTCTCTTGAGCTACTTGGGCCTGTCACAGGTGCCAATCTAGTCTATCTACCAGGTAGGACCCTCTCCTCAGTGTCTGCACTCACTGCACAGCACCTGGTTATTCTCTGCTAAAATCAACGGTCCCCTCCACAATCTCCTTTCACCGCTAGTGACCCGGGTTCAGGGCGTCCTCCTTTACCAGCTCACTCCACTGGACCCAGGTATAAATCACGGAAGGAGTGCCATTCAGGGGCTGGGGCTAGAAGGCAAAGCCCTTACACAACCTCGTCGCCCCTCTCCAGGCCCAAAAGTGTCAGCCACTGCTCCATCCCTTCTTCCACAGCGCAGGTCGCTGGTGGTGTGCCCAAGTATGTGACGACCTAGGAGATATGGCTTTTACTCACCCCCAGCCGTGATGCGACCAGGACGGCAACCAATGCCAACCTCAGCCGCTCCAACAATAACAGCATTCGGGTCCCCCAGAAAAGGATCCACCACGGGGCTTCTCGTCAGTCTCCACTCCTCAGCTCCGTCGCTGCGCTCACCACCACCCGACCGTCTCCTCACCGGCCTCTGTGGTCTTGTGGGCCACTCCGCCACAAATTTGTTACTCCCTGTGAGCTTGCCCCTATTGCTGCTGCTCCTTCTAGCCCCCGAGGGCCCTCACTGATATCCAAGGCAGTCCCTACAGTGCCCATTCAGCAGTGCTCTGCTCTCTTAGTTGTAACCAGCAGTGCTTTCCCGGTCGCCCAGCATCACGGGGCTTACCGCTCATCCAAGCGTCCAAAATGGTGGCCTGATCTGACATCAGCTCTCTCGAGTGTGTCTGCAGTTCAGCATCCGAGGGGGTTAGACGCTGCTCAATCACCCGTGAGTTGCCGCTCCTCAAGATCACCGCTGATTGCGCCTCCGGTCTCTCTTCCCACCGCTGCCAGCCACCACACTGTCAGGCACCCTCAGAACCAGTTCAGTGGTGCCAAGTCCTCTCATCAAGTTTGAAGCCAATATCTCTCATCAGTACCAATGGAATAGAACCCCTGTGTACCGTGTCAACTTGCCATTGCCCAGGCTTTTTGACTCCAGAGATCTTCGGGTTCCAAGAAGCTCCAACGTCAAGCATCTCCTGTAGCCAAGATCTTTGCCTGCATCGAATCTGTTGCACCGCAGGCCTTCATCTGTTGGTGAGCTGCTTGAGGTCCTCTTGCGACTCATGTGCCTTCGGCCCATGGGTCCTCTTGAGGGTCCTCTTTGGCTCCAGTGGGCTCCCCTGCTCGTTCGGAGCCTGCTCTGACTCATCTGCTCGTGGTGAGTGATTTGGACCTTGCTGGTCCCAACACTGCACCTCTTCCTTCCCCTACTTTGGTTGCCGTTGCCAAGGTTTGCCAAGGTTTGTTAGTGCCCCTGCTGGACACGCACCCCTTGGCCCTTGATAACCCCTGTGGGACAGCTCGTGCATGGCTCCTGGTCCTCCTCTGCATTGCCTGGTCTGTACAGCTGCAACTTCAAGCGCACCATCAACTCTCCTGCATCTCCGACATTGGTGGGCCTTCTGGTCACTCCTGAGTAGCATAGACTCTTTCCCCTCTGCTTGCAGGTACCTCTCACCTTGGGCTTCACCAGACACTTTCACCTTCTTCGCCAGTGGCATCTTTTCCAAAGTCCTCCATTGTGGTCTACTTCAGGTTCTGACGTCTTGTCACACCTATGCACCCAGCTTCCCTGGTGTAGGTATCCTGGTTCCTGGAGAACCCATGGGTGAGAAGACTCTCCAATCTTCCATCTTCCACAGGGTATCTTCGGGGTTCAATGGGGTTTCTTCTGGGTTCAATGGAAAGGATCCGTCTTCATTAAAATTGCAACTGCGACTTTCCTATTGACTAACATTGAGCACGCAGTCATTTTCCGACTCTGCATATGACCTCTGTAGGATTCCCAGGTACTCACCTTGGGGAGTTCCTTGGGTCCCCTGCTCTTCTACATCTTCTGGGTCCATTCTTCACTTAGGTTGTGGTTTGCATTCCACTATTTTAATATATGGTTTGGCCCTCCCCTGGGGGCCACTGTACATTCTGTGCAATTTACAAATTCTATCTACAAACTAGTATGTGTATCACAATCTCCCATTTCTCAATGGAAGCTTGTGCTACGGCCGGCTTAGTGCCGCAGTGCAAGCTCCCATAAAACAATGGGAGTTTGCGACTGCACCATGTGCGGTCGCATTGTGATTGCGGTGTCGGGACCCCTGACAGGAGGTCAGTCGGTCCCGAGTCAACTCCGACCAACATAATAATCGAGCTCTTAATGTTTTTCTTTCAGATGCATTCCCACCTTCCTGGACAAGAATGAAGACATTTAGAGCATGCATTTTCTGTAGGCCTATTCTTGAATTCAGCCCCACTTCCTAATAGAAACATGCTTGACTGAGTACAATGAAAACATTTCAAAATCAATGATATGACAAGAGCCCATTCCCAACTCAGCAACTGGCCAATGAGTATTCTTAAAGACATCACATTGTTGCACACATATTTGAATTTTTCAAAATTTTTCCAAGTATGGTAAAAAAATGTCAACCATATATAGTCATTCATATATTTTTTGTTTTATAACACATTTAATATTCTTTATAAAGTATGTTATAAACTGTGCTATATTATATTATTTAGTATTTTTAGAATTGTTTGTTGTATACTTTACATATTTACTTATATTTTCATTATACATTTATTAACATATTTTATGGTATTTTTACATACATTTTGAGCATTTATTTTCAACATTTTTAGTTAAAGTTACATTGTTTTCTATAGAGATGGTCTTTCTTAGTTTTCTTTTAGCAGCCATTTTTTTAAAATCTAAGTCTAGTTTTGCAGTCTATTGATGTCATTTTGCCAAGGCCCAGCGGTTTTTGCATTTTATTTTGAAGAAAACCAATTTTGTTTCTGATAAACCAATATTTATATTTTTAATTTTGTTCTTTTATTTGAGTTTCCTGGAGTGAATCTTTTTTATAATTGTTATGGTTTCTTGTGACTTTGGATTACTTCGATGGATTTACAGTGGGCTTCTTTGGCAGATTATATTTTGAAAACGTGAATGTGGACAACGATCTACAGCTACGGAATTGGCAGTTTATTTTATTTATATATTTGTGGGTGGAAAATATTACATTTTATTATCTATGTGTATTTGCTATATTTGTAATGTATTATTTACATTTCTATGTGCTGAATGTACTTGGTTTTATTTTGCTATTATTTCTAATGTTGTGCTTAGCGATTGTTGATGTGTTGATTTTTAATTAATTATTAACTCTATTACTTTTATGTATCAACCTTATTTTCTACCACAGTTCTATGTTTTCAGACTGATGTATAAAATATTTATGGGCAATTACAATGTCAGCTGGAAAGCCTCCGACCACTAGTCAGATGTTTTTTGACCGCGTCACAGACTTTCCGACCGACTCGGTAGGTTTGGAGCCCAACCTTCCGATTACGATGTCGGCTATCGGAATGTAACCTGCTTGGTCATTCCAACTTGGTTGCGAACGGCTCTCTGTGTATTTCAGTTGGTAGAACCACAATCCCCTGTGGACGGGGTTTCCGCCGTCGGGATTACCATGTCGTTTTCCAACAGCATTTCCGTGCTGGCCTTTCTGACAGAGAGAGGCTGTCAGAAAATGACTTTGGCTGCCCCTAGGAAGGCCCCATTGCCTCCGCAGCTTACGGCTGGTGGGCAAGGGTAAAATCCTGCACTGTGTGGCAGGCACCACGGGTGCCTGTCACAGGGTGCAGGGTTTTACACACACACCCCATTTCTCGCAAGCCTGTATTATGGCCAGTTTAAAGCCATAACACAAGCTCCCTTAGAGAACAGTGGGTACCCTCCAGTGCACCCCGCACCCCCACCCACAGAGGGGGCCCATAACGGGCTTCCAAAGCAAATCCCTACCAGTCTTTCCATGGCAGCATTGCTGTCATTGAAATGCCTGTCTATTCCCACATCCTAATATGGAGTTACCAGCTTTATATGCCACTGCATTTTGTTGTATTTACCTGACACATTTATCACCTTCAAGCGCCCTGGTCCACCACAGCCTTTCGGGCTGATTGTTGCGGAGGGCGACTTGAATTGGACCGCTGGAAACTCTCTGGCTGTGCGCCAAAGGCAAGCCCGTCTGCTCCCGTCCGCGCCAGTACGTCACTTCTCGCCAGGATCGCTGGTCGGAGCCTTTCTGAATCATATTCCTACTGTCGAGAAGAATTATTGGCCGTTAATTCTATAGCTACAAAGTGTAAGGCACCTCCACTAAATCTTGGGGCAGGACCATTCGGTTGCTCTCGCTGTAGCTATGTTATCCCTACTCCTCCCCCCCATTACCCTCATCCATCATTCAATCTTAGGGATGGCTGATAATTCTTCAGCTCAATATGAGGTCGCTGGCTAAACATTATTTAGAAATTCATGACCTAATTATAGGAGAACTTTAAAAGTAGAGGACTAACCCTGGAAAGGTACGTCTCACAGAAAACTGGTCCCCAGCTACCAGTAATTCTATCACACTCACTCAGCACATGTATTCAATCTCTTATTCAAATCATTGGTCACGAAGTAGATTATAACGTTTACAATCTATTTATTTTAAAATATATGATTAAAATTTCAGTGTGGAATCAATCAGATTCTACTGAAAACATAAAATACACAAGCATTTAATAATAAAAAGAAAAATTCTTTAAAAAAAGAACGTAATACAGTTACATTTATACTGCATATAAGAAAAACAAGGAAAAAAGTACATTTGTATAGGTCATCAAAGATAAACATACAATCAATTGCGAATACATAAACAAACGAAACCCCCTACCGTAGATGGAGCACCTATTGTTCGCTACAGATTATCAGATTCATTAGCCTTTATACAATTTCATTAGGACTTCTAGTGTCCCACAATATAGTACATCTAGAGTCTCTGTGGCTTTGTTTGAATTCTATAGCGGAAGAATTGCGTCAACGCGTTTCGGTGTTTCAACCTTGCAAATGTGGTCACACCTTCTTCAGGACAGGATAGATGTACTTGGGGTCATCTGGTACGTTAGACCGGTGTTCTATCTCTTATATATGAATACTGTTTCTTCCAGGTTTTTCATTGGTTAATTCTTCACTTTTAACCACACCCTGCAGTAGGCAAATCCTCAGGATTGATGTTGGATCATTTTGTTTTAAATACGCATGGATGAGAAGTTCTCCTCCTTTGTTTCTTATTTTCTTACTCAGATGTTAGCTCGTTTTTTCCTTTTACTAAAAGGAAAAAGCGAGACAGGACGTACCGGTGACGGCGCTACTACGATTAATAAAAAGAACATATCTAGTTCCAAGAATCGGAAGTAGAACGTGACCGACAGTGCGTAAACAGAGGGAAATGACGGGGAAGAAGGTGCCCTTAGCAATACGAGGGGCCCCAAAGTGAGATAAACGACCAACTCCAATCAGAGCTTATAAAATAGCTAACATCCGAATAGCTAACATCCGAGTAAGAAAATAAGAAACAAAGGAGGAGAACTTCTCATCCATGCGTATTTAAAACAAAATGATCCAACATCAATCCTGAGGATTTGCCTACTGCAGGGTGTGGTTAAAAGTGAAGAATTAACCAATGAAAATCCTGGAAGAAACAGTATTCATATATAAGAGATAGAACACCGGTCTAATGTACCAGATGACCCCAAGTATATCATTTCTGTCCTGAAGAAGGTGTGACCACATTTGCAAGGTTGAAACACCGAAACGCGTCGACGCAATTCTTCCGGTATAGAATTCAAATAAAGCCACCGAGACTCTAGATGTACTATATTGTGGGACACTAGAAGTCCTAATGAAATTGTATAAAGGCTATTGAATCTGATAATCTGTAGCGAACAATAGGTGCTCTATCTACAGTAGGGGGTTTCGTTTGTTTATGTTTTCGCAATTGATTGTATGTTTATCTTTGATGACCTATACAAATGTACTTTTTTCCTTGTTTTTCTTATATGCTGTATAAATGTAACTGTATTACGTTCTTTTTTTAAATCATTTCTCTTTTTATTATTAAATGCTTGTGTATTTTATGTTTTCAGTAGAATCCGATTGATTCCAACTGAAATATTAATCATATATTTTAAAATAAATATATTGTAAACGTTATAATCTAGTTTGTGACCAATGATTTGAATAAGAGATTGAATACATGTGCTGAGTGAGTGTGATAGAATTACTGGTAGCTGGGGACCAGTTTTCTGTGAGACGTACCTTTCCAGGGATAGTCCTCTACTTTTATAGTTTTTCAAGTACCCTGTTCCCCTGGAACAAGTGGGGTCCTCTCTCATACCTTTACTAATTATAGGAGAAGCCCTGGATTAGTTTTTCATGAGTGAGACTTGGCAGAATGAGGACATGGTGGCTGAACCTAATTTAGCACTGCCCTCTGGTTATTCTATATTCACAATCAACAGGGATTCTAGAGGGGGTGGCATTGCAGTGATTTTTAAATCCTGCTATTCCTGTCTCTTCATTAAGGAAGAAATTGAAGGTTGCGAGTGCGCTCGTTTTAGCATCTCTGTGAGTCCCCATAGGACCCTATCAGGGCTCCTAGCATATCGGCCACCAATGCCGGCTGCTAAGTTTAAAGATGCCCTTTTGGAGGCAGTGGGCACGCTTGCTATGGGCACTGCTAACTTCAATATTTTCGGTAATTTTAACCTGCACTTTTATCTAATGCATGACAATGCAATTTGTAGCTTGCTTGCAGACTTGGCTGCATATTAGCTAAACCAGCTGGTCTCTGGTTCTACGCACGTAGCTGGGCATCTGCTGGACCCCATATTTCCTAACATTCAGTCTCCAAGTGTGGAGATGCCTAAACCCATGGGTTGGACTGACCACTCGCTGGTAGAAATGTCCATCCTGATCACAGAGCCACTTAACATAGCCATCCAACGGCCTGTCTTTAAACGCCTTTGACGTAAACTGAGGTTAGAGGATTTTCATGCTTTCCTCGCGGCCAATTTTCTGGGACCGCTGCATAACATTGAGTCAGATTATGGCTTATTTTGTGATTGGATTACCCAAGGGTTAGATTCCCTTTTTCCAGCAAAATGGTTTAGGGGACAAGCCTCTATCACTAGTTTCTGGTACAACGACTCTCTGACCATCTTAAGGAAAGCTTGTAAAAGAGCAGAACGTGAGTGGAGAAAGGACTATGATCCCAAGAAAAAAGTATGCTACCTCACCAAAATTAAACTTTATCATAGAACCATCTGCAAAGTTCGTGCAGCTTACTATGCTAATGAAATCAAGATTAGTCCTAATCCAGGCAAATGTATTTTTAAGATCCTTAAAGATTTTAGGACTAGGAAAGCGACGGTGACTGTTATTCCATCCGCACAGCAGTGCGAGGATCTAGCCACCTTTTTGTGGAGAAAGTCAGTGCTATTTATAAGTCTTTTCCACGAGCGATTATTCCTCTTACCACTACGTCTCTTAGAGTCTGGCCACAGCCGGCTTTGACAGCCCTTCCTTGCATTACACAGGATGAGCTCACTCTGCTGGGCGGGAAAATTAAATCTGGCTGTCCATGTGACCCTTTGAAGCCGGCTCAGTTTAGGGAGTCACTCTCTCTTTTCTTGGCCACGCTATGCCAGATGGTTAACTCCTCCTTCTCCACAGCAACTGTTCTGGCGCTGTGGAAACAGGCATGGGTATCTACCATTCTCAAGAAACCATTGCTTGACTCAGACAAGCTTGAAAACTTCAGACCTAGATCTCTTCTCCCCTGGGTGGCCAAGATAGCAGAGATGCATGTTAATAACGCACTTACACTGTTTTCGAACTCCAATAACATCTTGGATCCATCGCAAAACGGTTTCCGCCCGGGCCAAAGTACTGAGACTGCTCTCCTGGACACGACTTAATATCTGCGGACCATCCTCGATTCCGGTCAGACGGCGGCACTGATCTTGTTGGATCTTAGTGCCACCTTTGACACGGTCTCGTATGGTATTCTGCTTCAGCAGCTGGAGGAGGCAGGGGTGACTGGTTTGGCTCTGGAATGGTTCAGATCCTTTCTGACTGAAAGATCTTTCCGAGTGTCTGCCCCCTATTTCTTTATCAGGTCCATTCCATCAACCAGGATGTGCCCCAGGGCTCGGCGTTGAGTCCCTCATTATTCAATCTGTACGTTCAGCCTCTGGCAGCAGTCGCCAGGCAGTGGGACCTTACTATGGTCTCGTATGTGGACAACACGCAGCTTGTTGTGACCTTGACTGAAGGTTCCTCTCCGAATGCCTCCAGGTTTAGAGATGGACTGGCGGCCATGGCTGAATGGATGGCTACTAACTGCTTGCAACTGAATGCCAACAAAACCGAGGTTTTGTTAGTCGGGAAGAAAGTAAGCTTGCGGAGCGATAGCTGGTGGCCGAGTGCACTGGGTAAGACTCATAATTCAAAGGAAATTGTAAAAAAAACTGGGGTTACGGATGGACTCCTCTCTTAGTTTTCAGGTCCATACCAGAAAAGTTGCTGGTATGTGTTTCGGCCTTCTGCTGGGTCTTAAGCCCCTTTTGAAGTTCTTTGAACCACCAACACACCAGTTAATTTTTCAGTCGACTATCCTATCTCGTCTGGACTATGCCAGTTCCCTCCAGCTGGGGGCAAATAGGGCTGAAATAATTCAGCTGCAGCGTGTTCAAAACGCTGCTGCCAGAGCCTTGTTGGGGCTCCCGCGGTTCTGCCCTGTTGCTGGCATCATACGGAAACTTTACTGGCTTCCTATGGAGAAGGGCATCCAATTTAAGACGTTGTGTCTTTATTTTAAGATTCTGAAGCTCGCTAGGCCTAGCCTGTTGGGTAATTTGCTTACCCCCTATGTTCCCACCCGCCAGTTGCACTCCACGGGGCAGCACTTGGTCTGTGTTCCCCGGGTGAAGCTCTGTCGCGCGAGGGCCGTTCCTTTTGCTGCCTGGCAGCTAAGTTATGGAGCTCCTTGCCTGTGCAGATACGGAGTATGGAGTGTCTGAACGTCTTTAGGAAAGCCATCAAAACCTTTCTCTTTCCATTAACTTAGTGTCTGTGGTCTTCTTTTGGTGTTGTTCTGTTATGGTGTTTGGCCCGCTTTACTGATGCTGGAAGCGTCAGGAGGCCCCTTTGCTGGGGCAGCTGCGCGCTATACAAGACCTGGTAACATAACATAACATAACATAACTTCCAGCACCTTGCTTACTTCATATTTGATGCTCTACTTGACATGTCAAGACTGCCTGTAGATGCTATTTTTGACAGGTAAGCTGTCCCCAAAGTCCACATCATGTAGACACCAGTAAGTCTGACTAGGGACCAAGGAGAAGAGCTCAGCAGCAGATTTAGGACTAACCTGTAATCAGTCTGCTATTGAGCAGTGTGGGTACATGACAAGACCACTCCTTCCACTGATCCATCTTTAGGGTTGTTTGAGAGCAGATCAGGGAGATTTTCACTCTCTGCTTTCTGATCCTCACCTGTGACTATCAGCATGTTCACATCAGCCCTGTCATGGTGGGCTTAACATGGTTCACATGGATGATCCGCTTGGGGTTTCTGCAAGTGCGAAGGTTCCTTGATTTACAGGTGTATATACGTTATAATAAAAACGAGACACGCTTGCATGGAAAGACAACTGCAGGAAACTCTATGCTACATGCACATAGTTTCCATCCATTGGATCTTAAAAATAGCATCCCCTATGGGTAAATGCTTTGTCTTAGGAGAAATTGCAGCTGCAAAGATGATGTACTTGCTAGCTAAGTTGATAATGTGAAAAGATTTATACAAAGAGGCTAAACAAAAGACACACTTGATTCTGCTCTGGTGAAAGCAAAGCAAAAGAGTAGGGAGGGACTGTTATTTAATAGACAATTCAAGAATTCCATCCGACCTTAAGATTAATAGTGGGATTAAGCTATCAGGAAAAATAAATAAGGGCCATTATGATTAAACATTGGCCCCTAGTGCAGAGTGGTGTGGTATTAGGGCGCTCCTTGCCTAAAAACACCACGGAGTGCTACGGGACCACTGCCAAGTTTGAATCAGGCAGTGGAGTAACAGAGAAAAACCTGATGATCATTAAATAAACCATTTCGCTCTAATGCTGCTCACTTTGTCGCATGGAGCATGTGGCAGGACTGAAAGAACAGCATAATAAACTTCAAATAATCTGAATCCCTCCAAGCTAAAACACTGCCAGTGACGGTGCCAGATTGCCTGCACATCAACGTAGGAGGGTGGCCGCTAGGACAGGACTATTTGCTTTGCCTTTAAAGGAACTAAGGGGCATATTATCAAGGGGGTTTATCTCTGCTTTTTTGGCTTTAAAAGCCAAGAAAGCGGAGATAAAATTATCTCCCTATTACCTAGCTGTCGCTAACACCAGTTAGCGACAGCTAGTAGGAGATAGCGACCATCTTGGGCCCCACTTTGCATGTCAGTGATATTTATCACTAATGACATGCAAAGTGGGCGTGCCAAGATGTTAGCGACTGGAAACAGTCGCTAACATCGCTATCTCCTATTACCAACTTTTGGAGATATTCGTGCTAAGCAAGAATATCTCCAAAAGCTAACACCTGCCCTGAGAAGTTCTTAGCCATGTTATCCAATGGGAGGTGGATAACATGGCTAAGAGCTTTAGCTCGCTAATGCATGAATATCGCTGACTTTTCAGCGATATTCATGCATTGCGGCCGATTTTTATCGCATTTGCGATAAACCTTGGTAATACCAAGGTTTATCTGCGATAAAAATCGCCGCAGCTTAGCGTTAATTTCTTCACGCTAACCAAGCAATAGCGATAATTATCGCTATTGCTTGGTAATATGCCCCTAAATTATTAAACAACAAGAACAGAAACAGTGTAAAATGAAACATAAAAACACACTAATCTTACCATAGGTGCTATCTTGTCCACTACAGAAACAAAACAGGCTATGCGTAAGGCCGGCCACTCTTTTATGGGTCATACATAGGACAGGATCTATCTGGACGGCCATATTTGTAGGGGATATGTTCAAACTTTATTAGTATAAGTGAATTCTCTACATCGAAAAGACGGAGCTCTGTGGCAAAGGAGATGGACGCGGAAGGTACTTCTGTATTCCCTCAATGAGAAATCGTGTGCTTTTCTCGATTGCTACATATCCCTGACATTTCTGTACAGTGGTACCTTTGTTTCTATCTATCAATCGTATTTGCATTACCTATCTATGTTCCGTGAAACGTGTGTAACTTAGGAGAATACAAATAGCATGACTGATTTGCATCTGATTTGCCTTTAAAATGCAGGGAACATAGTACTATATAATGAGAAACATTCCACAGGCTTTCTCAGTCCCAAATAAGCTAAATCACTTTACAGTTTTCCGTGCTCAGGCCCAAAATGTTGTAATTTAGGAGTTGGAGTAGGTCCAGGCCTCAAATACAGTTCCCTTATCTGAAATTGATATCCTAACCACCCACTTTAAATGCATATTCCAAGATTGGGTTTTAAAATGAGTTATTTGAAAAATGACACTTTTTTGGACATCTACAATTCAATGTTAAGTACAGACCATATTTTTAACCAATAAATTCAGAATTAGCACTGCCAAAATCCAGGTGTCAGAGGATAAATGAATTGTGTTTTTTTTGTGATGCAAATCGATGCACAATGTTTCCCTTGCCTTCTGCCCACATGTTTATGCTAACCAACAGTGCCTCCTGCCACATAGTAAAGTGAATGTTTAAGTGATACTAACCTTTCCAGTTTATAATCTGCAGCGGTAAATACGTTTCATGTGCTAATATTGACTGGGCTGACAACTCTTCCTCTGTCCAAAATGTACAACACAGTAACAGATATTTAGAATTTTTAAGGAGTAAATTGCTGTTTATTCACCAACCGTTAAAACCAAAAACTCATGGATGCATAATCATATTAGTTAGCTCTTTTTCAGTGTTGAAAAATTCAAAATGCACCCATGCGTAAAGGGTGCATAATTCACAAAATTACGTAGAAAGATAATTGACTTGTCTACTCATTGTCTTCAAGTTACATATGGTACATGTTGACACATTTCTAAAAGTGGGATTGTATATGAGAGAGTTAGTCTTTTAATTACCAGTAAACCTTTGATTTCAATTCCTTCTTTCACATTCAGCTCCAAACTAAGGGCCTGATTACTGTCAGTCAAACCGTAACCAACTGACCGTCAGCCCTTCAGTCTGCGCGCCGCATTATGATGCTGGTGTTTGGAATCCTGCCGCCCTATCAGGATCTCAGATGTAGTCGCAGCCCCTAAAGGCGGTGGTGTGGAGCCAGGCATCGCCGTCAGGATTTGGATTTGAACCCCTAAAACATACACCAGACCCACAGGCAAGCCTAAACCCCTCCCAAACCTTCAACCACCCCATCAAACAGCATTCTACCTCTGTCACACCCCAACCCACCCCCTCCAAATCCACCCCTACAAAAAGTTCATCCACCCCTTCCACTTCCCAACGCATCACATCCTAAATGGAAATCCACCCTTTCCCAACGTAAGGACACCCCTCCCAAAACCCAACCCCCTCTCATGTAAGATCTGAGAGGTGCCTGCCCTGCCCACTAGATGCCCCTGCCTGAGGAGGGTCCCCTTCGCAGTGTATTAGGATGCAAGCTTTGTGCCACAGTCAATGAAACTTTACCTTTTGTACTACAGAACTGCCAATTGGCTTGTCCGTGGCTCGGGGGAAGGTGCGAGGGCTGCGGGGGCGGAGGACTGCGGCGGGGTGAGCTGCGGAGGCCTGGAGAGGAGCCGGCGAGCCGAGTGCTACTTTCACTGCGGCCTGCTCAGTCAGCGTCCTGCTGCAGCTCCAAGGGCAATGACAATAAAATCCGGTCGTCTCAGGGGCGCTTCAGGAACATCAACGCAGGGAAGCCCGGGGTCGTGTCCCGAAGGTCCAGGGTACGAGATCGACCGCCGTACCAATGTGCAGGGAGGCCAGTGCAGGGTCCGATCCAGGGTCGTGTCCCGAAGGTTTTGGGAACAGGTTAAACCGCCCGACTAGTATGCGGGGGGCCATTGGAAGGTCCGACCACTGCTATGGCATCGAGGACCCAACAAATTCACTGGGCTCCGGAGCAGATCGAGACTCAGCTTCAGGGGCGACAGGATCAACCAACGGACCGCCGGATTAGTCTGCAGGGGGGCCCAGTGTAAGGACCGACCGCTGCTGTGGCAGTGAGGTCCCAGCAGTTTCCCTTGACTCCGTTGCACCTTAAGAACTCACTGGGTCACTCTCATGGACTTCTCTACTTTTTTCCTGCCCGACATTTTGCTGCTGTTCTCAGACGTTTTTCTCTGGACCGTGACCAGACATCTTTCCAGCAAAATGGTTTAGGGGACAAGCCTCTATCACTAGTTTCTGGTACAACGACTCTCTGACCATCTTAAGGAAAGCTTGTAAAAGAGCAGAACGTGAGTGGAGAAAGGACTATGATCCCAAGAAAAAAGTATGCTACCTCACCAAAATTAAACTTTATCATAGAACCATCTGCAAAGTTCGTGCAGCTTACTATGCTAATGAAATCAAGATTAGTCCTAATCCAGGCAAATGTATTTTTAAGATCCTTAAAGATCTTAGGACTAGGAAAGCGACGGTGACTGTTATTCCATCCGCACAGCAGTGCGAGGATCTAGCCACCTTTTTGTGGAGAAAGTCAGTGCTATTTATAAGTCTTTTCCACGAGCGATTATTCCTCTTACCACTACGTCTCTTAGAGTCTGGCCACAGCCGGCTTTGACAGCCCTTCCTTGCATTACACAGGATGAGCTCACTCTGCTGGGCGGGAAAATTAAATCTGGCTGTCCATGTGACCCTTTGAAGCCGGCTCAGTTTAGGGAGTCACTCTCTCTTTTCTTGGCCACGCTATGCCAGATGGTTAACTCCTCCTTCTCCACAGCAACTGTTCTGGCGCTGTGGAAACAGGCATGGGTATCTACCATTCTCAAGAAACCATTGCTTGACTCAGACAAGCTTGAAAACTTCAGACCTAGATCTCTTCTCCCCTGGGTGGCCAAGATAGCAGAGATGCATGTTAATAACGCACTTACACTGTTTTCGAACTCCAATAACATCTTGGATCCATCGCAAAACGGTTTCCGCCCGGGCCAAAGTACTGAGACTGCTCTCCTGGACACGACTTAATATCTGCGGACCATCCTCGATTCCGGTCAGACGGCGGCACTGATCTTGTTGGATCTTAGTGCCACCTTTGACACGGTCTCGTATGGTATTCTGCTTCAGCAGCTGGAGGAGGCAGGGGTGACTGGTTTGGCTCTGGAATGGTTCAGATCCTTTCTGACTGAAAGATCTTTCCGAGTGTCTGCCCCCTATTTCTTTATCAGGTCCATTCCATCAACCAGGATGTGCCCCAGGGCTCGGCGTTGAGTCCCTCATTATTCAATCTGTACGTTCAGCCTCTGGCAGCAGTCGCCAGGCAGTGGGACCTTACTATGGTCTCGTATGTGGACAACACGCAGCTTGTTGTGACCTTGACTGAAGGTTCCTCTCCGAATGCCTCCAGGTTTAGAGATGGACTGGCGGCCATGGCTGAATGGATGGCTACTAACTGCTTGCAACTGAATGCCAACAAAAACGAGGTTTTGTTAGTCGGGAAGAAAGTAAGCTTGCGGAGCGATAGCTGGTGGCCGAGTGCACTGGGTAAGACTCATAATTCAAAGGAAATTGTAAAAAAAACTGGGGTTACGGATGGACTCCTCTCTTAGTTTTCAGGTCCATACCAGAAAAGTTGCTGGTATGTGTTTCGGCCTTCTGCTGGGTCTTAAGCCCCTTTTGAAGTTCTTTGAACCACCAACACACCAGTTAATTTTTCAGTCGACTATCCTATCTCGTCTGGACTATGCCAGTTCCCTCCAGCTGGGGGCAAATAGGGCTGAAATAATTCAGCTGCAGCGTGTTCAAAACGCTGCTGCCAGAGCCTTGTTGGGGCTCCCGCGGTTCTGCCCTGTTGCTGGCATCATACGGAAACTTTACTGGCTTCCTATGGAGAAGGGCATCCAATTTAAGACGTTGTGTCTTTATTTTAAGATTCTGAAGCTCGCTAGGCCTAGCCTGTTGGGTAATTTGCTTACCCCCTATGTTCCCACCCGCCAGTTGCACTCCACGGGGCAGCACTTGGTCTGTGTTCCCCGGGTGAAGCTCTGTCGCGCGAGGGCCGTTCCTTTTGCTGCCTGGCAGCTAAGTTATGGAGCTCCTTGCCTGTGCAGATACGGAGTATGGAGTGTCTGAACGTCTTTAGGAAAGCCATCAAAACCTTTCTCTTTCCATTAACTTAGTGTCTGTGGTCTTCTTTTGGTGTTGTTCTGTTATGGTGTTTGGCCCGCTTTACTGATGCTGGAAGCGTCAGGAGGCCCCTTTGCTGGGGCAGCTGCGCGCTATACAAGACCTGGTAACATAACATAACATAACATAACTTCCAGCACCTTGCTTACTTCATATTTGATGCTCTACTTGACATGTCAAGACTGCCTGTAGATGCTATTTTTGACAGGTAAGCTGTCCCCAAAGTCCACATCATGTAGACACCAGTAAGTCTGACTAGGGACCAAGGAGAAGAGCTCAGCAGCAGATTTAGGACTAACCTGTAATCAGTCTGCTATTGAGCAGTGTGGGTACATGACAAGACCACTCCTTCCACTGATCCATCTTTAGGGTTGTTTGAGAGCAGATCAGGGAGATTTTCACTCTCTGCTTTCTGATCCTCACCTGTGACTATCAGCATGTTCACATCAGCCCTGTCATGGTGGGCTTAACATGGTTCACATGGATGATCCGCTTGGGGTTTCTGCAAGTGCGAAGGTTCCTTGATTTACAGGTGTATATACGTTATAATAAAAACGAGACACGCTTGCATGGAAAGACAACTGCAGGAAACTCTATGCTACATGCACATAGTTTCCATCCATTGGATCTTAAAAATAGCATCCCCTATGGGTAAATGCTTTGTCTTAGGAGAAATTGCAGCTGCAAAGATGATGTACTTGCTAGCTAAGTTGATAATGTGAAAAGATTTATACAAAGAGGCTAAACAAAAGACACACTTGATTCTGCTCTGGTGAAAGCAAAGCAAAAGAGTAGGGAGGGACTGTTATTTAATAGACAATTCAAGAATTCCATCCGACCTTAAGATTAATAGTGGGATTAAGCTATCAGGAAAAATAAATAAGGGCCATTATGATTAAACATTGGCCCCTAGTGCAGAGTGGTGTGGTATTAGGGCGCTCCTTGCCTAAAAACACCACGGAGTGCTACGGGACCACTGCCAAGTTTGAATCAGGCAGTGGAGTAACAGAGAAAAACCTGATGATCATTAAATAAACCATTTCGCTCTAATGCTGCTCACTTTGTCGCATGGAGCATGTGGCAGGACTGAAAGAACAGCATAATAAACTTCAAATAATCTGAATCCCTCCAAGCTAAAACACTGCCAGTGACGGTGCCAGATTGCCTGCACATCAACGTAGGAGGGTGGCCGCTAGGACAGGACTATTTGCTTTGCCTTTAAAGGAACTAAGGGGCATATTATCAAGGGGGTTTATCTCTGCTTTTTTGGCTTTAAAAGCCAAGAAAGCGGAGATAAAATTATCTCCCTATTACCTAGCTGTCGCTAACACCAGTTAGCGACAGCTAGTAGGAGATAGCGACCATCTTGGGCCCCACTTTGCATGTCAGTGATATTTATCACTAATGACATGCAAAGTGGGCGTGCCAAGATGTTAGCGACTGGAAACAGTCGCTAACATCGCTATCTCCTATTACCAACTTTTGGAGATATTCGTGCTAAGCAAGAATATCTCCAAAAGCTAACACCTGCCCTGAGAAGTTCTTAGCCATGTTATCCAATGGGAGGTGGATAACATGGCTAAGAGCTTTAGCTCGCTAATGCATGAATATCGCTGACTTTTCAGCGATATTCATGCATTGCGGCCGATTTTTATCGCATTTGCGATAAACCTTGGTAATACCAAGGTTTATCTGCGATAAAAATCGCCGCAGCTTAGCGTTAATTTCTTCACGCTAACCAAGCAATAGCGATAATTATCGCTATTGCTTGGTAATATGCCCCTAAATTATTAAACAACAAGAACAGAAACAGTGTAAAATGAAACATAAAAACACACTAATCTTACCATAGGTGCTATCTTGTCCACTACAGAAACAAAACAGGCTATGCGTAAGGCCGGCCACTCTTTTATGGGTCATACATAGGACAGGATCTATCTGGACGGCCATATTTGTAGGGGATATGTTCAAACTTTATTAGTATAAGTGAATTCTCTACATCGAAAAGACGGAGCTCTGTGGCAAAGGAGATGGACGCGGAAGGTACTTCTGTATTCCCTCAATGAGAAATCGTGCGCTTTTCTCGATTGCTACATATCCCTGACATTTCTGTACCTTTGTTTCTGTCTATCAATCGTATTTGCATTACCTATCTATGTTCCGTGAAACGCGTGTAACTTAGGAGAATACAAATAGCATGACTGATTTGCATCTGATTTGCCTTTAAAATGCAGGGAACATAGTACTATATAATGAGAAACATTCCACAGGCTTTCTCAGTCCCAAATAAGCTAAATCACTTTACAGTTTTCCGTGCTCAGGCCCAAAATGTTGTAATTTAGGAGTTGGAGTAGGTCCAGGCCTCAAATACAGTTCCCTTATCTGAAATTGATATCCTAACCACCCACTTTAAATGCATATTCCAAGATTGGGTTTTAAAATGAGTTATTTGAAAAATGACACTTTTTTGCACATCTACAATTCAATGTTAAGTACAGACCATATTTTTAACCAATAAATTCAGAATTAGCACTGGCAAAATCCAGGTGTCAGAGGATAAATGAATTGTGTTTTTTTTGTGATGCAAATCGATGCACAATGTTTCCCTTGCTTTCTGCCCACATGCTTATGCTAACCAACAGTGCCTCCTGCCACATAGTAAAGTGAATGTTTAAGTGATACTAACCTTTCCAGTTTATAATCTGCAGCGGTAAATACGTTTCATGTGCTAATATTGACTGGACTGACAACTCTTCCTCTGTCCAAAATGTACAACACAGTAACAGATATTTAGAATTTTTAAGGAGTAAATTGCTGTTTATTCACCAACCGTTAAAACCAAAAACTCATGGATGCATAATCATATAGTTAGCTCTTTTTCAGTGTTGAAAAATTCAAAATGCACCCATGCGTAAAGGGTGCATAATTCACAAAATTACGTAGAAAGATAATTGACTTGTCTACTCATTTTCTTCAGGTTACATATGGTACATGTTGACACATTTCTAAAAGTGGGATTGTATATGAGAGAGTTAGTCTTTTAATTACCAGTAAACCTTTGATTTCAATTCCTTCTTTCACATTCAGCTCCAAACTAAGGGCCTGATTACTGTCAGTCAAACCGTAACCAACTGACCGTCAGCCCTTCAGTCTGCGCGCCGCATTATGATGCTGGTGTTTGGAATCCTGCCGCCCTATCAGGATCTCAGATGTAGTCGCAGCCCCTAAAGGTGGTGGTGTGGAGCCAGGCATCGCCGTCAGGATTTGGATTTGAACCCCTAAAACATACACCAGACCCACAGGCAAGCCTAAACCCCTCCCAAACCTTCAACCACCCCATCAAACAGCATTCTACCTCTGTCACACCCCAACCCACCCCCTCCAAATCCACCCCTACAAAAAGTCCATCCACCCCTTCCACTTCCCAACGCATCACATCCTAAATGGAAATCCGCCCTTTCCCAACGTAAGGACACCCCTCCCAAAACCCAACCCCCTCTCATGTAAGATCTGAGAGGTGCCTGCCCTGCCCACTAGATGTCCCTTCCTGAGGAGGGTCCCCTTCGCAGTGTATTAGGATGCAAGCTTTGTGCCACAGTCAATGAAACTTTACCTTTTGTACTACAGAACTGCCAATTGGCTTGTCCGTGGCTCGGGGGAAGGTGCGAGGGTTCCGGGGGCGGTGGACTGCGGCGGGGTGAGCTGCGGAGGCCTGGAGAGGAGCCGGCGAGCCGGGTGCTACATTCACTGCGGCGTGCTCAGTGAGCGTCCTGCTGCAGCTCCAAGGGCAATGACAATAAAACCCGGTTGTCTCAGGGGCGCTTCAGGAACATCAACGCAGGGAAGCCAAGGGTCGTGTCCCGAAGGTCCAGGGTACGAGATCGACCGCCGGACCAATGTGCAGGTAGGCCAGTGCAGGGTCCGATCCAGGATCGTGTCCCGAAGGTTTTGGGAACAGGTTAAACCGCCCGCATAGTATGCGGGGGGCCATTGGAAGGTTCGACCGCTGCTATGGCATCGAGGACCCAACAAATTCACTGGGCTCCGGAGCAGATCGAGACTCAGCTTCAGGGGCGACAGGATCAAACAACGGACCGCCGGATTAGTCTGCAGGGGGGCCCAGTGTAAGGACCGACCGCTGCTGTGGCAGTGAGGTCCCAGCAGTTTCCCTTGACTCTGTTGCACCTTAAGAACTCACTAGGTCACTCTCATGAACTTCTCTACTTTTTTCCTGCCCGACATTTTGCTGCTGTTCTCAGACGTTTTTCTCTGGACCATGACCAGCCATCTTGTCCATTCCCTTGTCCTTTACCCTTTCGCCCCTTGATGATCCTCTGATTTGCCTTTTCTCCATACCCTTGTATCCCTCCCACCCTCCCTTGGTGCTGTGACTACGTCCCCCCTTTGATCCCTTAATGGAACCCTGCTCTCCTGTTATTTTTTTTTTTGGGGCCTTGACCTGAGAAATTCTACTATTTGTATATACATGTATATAGTATATTGAGATAACTCTAACCACTAGTATATGCAGAAGATCTGTACTCTCTACCATTTCTATGTGACCCTTAGAGTTTATCCATTTCTATCTCTTCCTTGAGTGATGTTTCAACTTGTACATTTGCAATTTTTTCTGTTTGTATCTCTTCCTTGTGTGACTTTACCACTTGTACATTTGCAATTTATTTTCTGTTCGCATCTTTTATGTAACTCATGTATTTCTAAGTCCTTATGTATCGCAACTGGTTCTTATGTAAAGCGCTCTGACACCTTCGGGTAATGTTCGCGCTATATAAAATTGCATTAAATAAATAAAATAAATAAAAACTTTATTTAGAGGCATAACTCTTGTGCTTCACTAAATATCTTATTTAGACTTGACCATGTCAGTTCTGGCATTACATGTCCTTAGCTATTGTTTGATTACAGCAATGTTACAGTTGGATGTGAATTTCCTATTTTTGTTGAACATGATGGCCTGCTATGCTACATTTTTTTTGAAAGTATACTTTGCTATGTGCATACACTGTTTTCATGGGTTGTTTTTTTCGCAGTTTTATATAACACAAACTTGACCCAAAGTTATCAGACCACTTTACATGAGCACCAGTTGTGTTACACAAGGACACATTCAATTTTGTTAGGCATGGGGAAATTAAGTGATTTGCCCAGAATAACAGGATGCCGAGCGTCATTCCCGAGAATCGAACCCAGTTCCCCAGATTTGAGATCGACAGCCCTAGCAGTTAGGCTACATCCTCTTCCCTTGATGGTCATCTGATTTTATGGGTAGGCATTCGTCATTGTAATGGCCACTTGCACCACCTAACGGATTTGACATTTTTTATGTGGATGGGTTACTACAGGTGTGTTTGTTTCACCTTTATTGCTGATCAGTATGAACAGGTTTGTATCTATTGTACTTAGATCCAGCCCAAGGCTTGCAATACAAAAGGGGAAATGTTACATGGATGGATTTGTTGTAGGATTCACATTTGGAAATGACATTCATTTATCTTGTATTTCAAATGGTTTTGGACACACATTGTCTATAGCAATGTCAACATCATGTTCATTGCGTTGGTCCCTATGATGTGTGTTGCATATGTTTTTCATGTGTGCAAGTTAGATATTTCTTTATGCAAACCCCGTGACATATATTTTATTATCCTTTTTTGTGCATGTGTCCATTTTTAGGTAGGTAGCTTCCACCAAAATTATTCATGATTCAAGAGATGTTACAGGTGTGTTCATTTGAATTTCTAACATTTCAACATTACCCACATATGCATTGCACATTGATATGCTATTGCGTGTAGGTGATATTTTTGAATGCACGAGCACTGTGCACATTTTAAGTGACAGCTGAGATTGTGCCTTATCTCCATTCCATTCTGACAAGATGTGGAGGTTTTACTGCTACAGTCACTTATCCTGCAGGGAAAGCACATATTGTTAGGAGTGGTGGGGAAACTGGTAGCCCTCCTTCTGTCAGCCAATTTTGCCTATCCCGCCATGGACATGGATGAGGTTTGCTGGTGGTGATGACGGGACTGCAGCCGTCTTTCGACAATGCAATTGGCAACATTAAAATAGGGTGGGTGAAGAACTAATTTGGCGGCGGGAAGACCGCTAAAATAGCGACGGTATGACCAATTTCGCCAAGATCGTAGGCCCTAATCCAAATTGTCAACTAATCGTGATTTGAAAAGTTCAGAACCATAAGAAAGAAATATTCAAATCTTGAAAACAGTTCCATTAAAAAAAAACACTATATCCAAACTTCTCCAATCGTATGCGTCTTTACAGCTTTAAAAGTCATTCTACACCCAAAGTGTAGAATGCAGTAGTAAACCACATTGTAGCCATACCATATTGCCTCAAACAGTTAGCCTTCCTTGCATATAGGTTATAATTGAATGTATTATCCAGATTAAATGAGATTATACTGATTCACAATTACTCATCCCCATGATACAGTCCTCATCTCTCTGCAAATAAAAAGCGTAACATTGAAAGGAACCGCAATTTCTCAACTTTTAAAGATAATTCCAAGCAAACTATCCCCATAGCCCCATAGTCCCACTTACCGTCATAGACTTGCAACTCTAACCACAATTAATTTCAAAGCAATTAAACTGAATTCACTGTTCAAATAAAAACAAAGAACCAATCAGAACCTAACAAAAGCTGCCTCAATATTAACATCAGAGAGAACAGTGGGACCCTGCAATAGAACAACGCCTCACTAGGAGCATGGCACTGGACCCATGCCCATCAACAAGCACTAGTGTAACTTAATCATAAACCTCAGTCCCAAAATGTTGTCTCCACTAGAAGATGAAGTCCTGAATAAGGGTCTGGGTTTTGTGCCCACCCTCTTGGGGGAAGACTTACCTGACACGGGGGCATATTACCAACAATTAGCGATATTTATAGCTAACTAGGCTTAGCAACTATTTTTTTATCGCTAAGCATCGCCAAAAATTATCGCTGAGCTAACGTGCTATTAGCAACGTTTATCTCCAAAGCGATACATTTTCCGGTGATAGTGTGAATATCGCTGAGAATACAGCGATATTTACGCATTAGCGACAAAATGCTCTTATCCATGTTATCCACGTCCCATTGGATAACATGGCTAAGAATTGGTCAGAGCAGGTGTTAGTTTTTGGCGATAGCAGGAATATTTCCATCGCTACGCCTGCCTTGCTAATAGGCGATAGTGACGTTAGCGACTGCTTTCAGCCGCTAACAGGTTGGGTACGCCCACTTTGCATGCCATTAGCGTTAAATATCGCTGACATGCAAAGCGGGACCCAAACCGCTCGCTATCGCCTAAAAGCTGTCGCTAACTGCTGTTATGACAGCTTGCTAATAGAGCGATAGAATTATCGCGGCTTAGCGGCCAAAAACGGCCGCTAAAGCGGCGATAATTGCCTATCCCCCTGGTTGGTAATATGCCCCCCGGTTTTAAACTATCCCAGTTCTTTGGGAAAATTCAACTAGCTTTCTTTTTTGATGACAACACTGAAACTCTAGATCCAGGAAGATTGACCAACATAGGCCTGAGAAAGAAATCCACCTTTAGTCCACCCCTTCATTTGTTGTCACCGGAAATGGCTACTTTTGACAAGACAGTTATTAACGATTTTCATATACACAGACCTTCAGCCAAGATGCCTTTTTTCAATCTATCTAAAACAAAATTGGTCTGCCTCCTACAGGTAGTTTCCGATTCTGATATAGTTATAAAGCTGGCAGACAAATGAGGGCCAACGGTCATAGTGGACCAACAGAACTAACAAGCTGAATGCCTCCGCTAACCCCACCCAAAGACCTTTGGCCCTAATCAGAACGATGATTGAAAAAGCTAGAGATGCGGGTTGGATCAGCAATGGTGAGTCAGACTGTTTGATACAAAACTGCCAAGAATATATATTTCTACACTTTACCAAAAATACCTAATCTACCAGACCTCCATTGGGAAGACCAATTGTTTCCGGGAACAGATCCCTTCTTGAACCTTCGCTCAGTTTGTGGATTGGTTCTTTTGTCCCATTGTGGCGGAAATGCCATCATATCTATAAGATACTAAACATTTATTGCACGTGCTCCGTGAGGTGACTTTTGACCCGGGGATACACCTCCTGGCATTGTTTGATGTGAAACCCCTCTACACTAAAATCCCACAAGACGAATCCCTAAAACAATGAGAGAACTTCTCGACCAGAGACAACAGGACGATCTTACTCCAACCTCCTTTGTGATGAATTGTGCTACTCTCGCAATGAAAGAGTACTTTTCCAGTCCCAGAAACAACTGTACTGGCAGGTCACAGGGACTTTAATAGGCAGCATGGCTAATCTCTACATGCATAGTTTTGAATCCCAGCACATCTATCTGCCGGAAAACCCTTACTCTGCCAATCTCAAAGTTTGGAAAATACATATTGACAAGGTATGGTGGGTTGGGAAGGTTCTACTGACCGATTGGAACCTGTTGCAATCTGGCTAAACTCCAGGAATCCCCATCTTAAATTCTCAAATTCTCATTTGAATTTAGTAACACCTCTCTTCCCTTCCTAGATTTACAGCTATACCATAAGGAGGATGGCATATATTCTGAGCTATATAAAAAAAAACTATGGCCTGCACTTCCCTATTGAGCTATACTAGCTTCCATCCTCATTCTTGTAGACATAACCTTCCGGTGGGTGAATTCCTAAGGATACGTAGAAACTGCACTGAAGTCACTGAATACAGAGAACCTGCTTACATACTCAGCACACACCTGTCAGAACGATATTAACCTATCAAATTTATACAAAAAGCATCAAAAGGGGCTAGGAATAACGACCGAGAAGCCCTCCTTGAAACAAACATCAAAAGTCCCATTGACAGAATGGTGTGTGTTAGCACTTTCATCCACCTGACTAATATTTGAAGAGATCCATCAAAAACAATGGGTCCATTCTGAATACTGGAGAAGACCAACTACTCAGACCCCTGTTTGTAATTAAAAGTATCACAAATATTAGGGATATTCTTGTACATAGACACCCACACACACCTTCCATGATTTTGAGAGCACCTCAGCAGAATACTTTCTGGGCAAATATGCCTGCCAAAGGACATTATCCCAGTGGAATATATTCTGTCTGTCCATATACCACTGCTGTGTCAGCTATAGATCTTGTTCTGGATACTCCCTCTGAGTTACGCTCTCTCACTAACTGTAACACAACGTTGGTTATCTATACACTGTGTCGCCCTTCCAAATTTATCTATGTATGGATTACTACTCGCAAGGTGAGACAGAAAATTCGAACATCGGAGCTCAGTCCAGTGTAAGGAAGACAAAACCAAGCTTACAAAAGATTACATTAGTGCGGGGCACACAGAAGATATTGGGCCATATGTATGAAGCTAATTTTCAGTCGCAAATGCAGCGATTCGGTAATAATAGCGGTTATCGGGAAATCGCAAATAAGGATTCGCAATGGTATGTATCAAAAAATCGCAAATTGCGAATACACGAAATTCGCTTTTATAGATATCGCAATTACCACCAAGTGGGAGCAGGTGGTAACCAGGTGCAAAGTATTTAAGGAAGTCCACAATGCAACATACTCTTTTCCACAATGTCTGGGCTCTACGTCATAGCGAGGAGGCGAAGATTGAGAGCTGTGGTGCAGAGGAGGAGACGGCAGGAGAGGATATTCCGTTCGTGTACCACCATCTACCAGCGCACTGAGGAGGACATCTATACCCACTACAGACTGGAGGAAGAGAGCATACTAGAATTAATTGACAAAGTCAGACCCTATCTAGAACACCCCACATGCAGGACACGAGCCATACCCACACAAATCCAGGTCCTGTGTTCACTACACCTGCTGGCCTCAGGTAGTTTTCAAGGGGTGATAGCCACAGCAGGAGGGGTGTCACAAAGTGCCCTGTCATGCTCTTTCCATGCGTTCCTCGATGCCATGACACAGAGGATGCAACACCACATACACTTCCCCAGCACCCCACAGGAACTAGCATAGACCAAGCAGGAATTTTACAACATCGCCCAATTCCCCCACGTCATAGGATGCATAGATGGGACACATGTTGCAATATCCCCCCCTCAAACACTGAGTACTTATTCAGGAACCGGAAATGCTACCACTCACTAAATATACAGGTGGTGTGTGATGCCAAAAACATCATCACTGACATAGTGGCAAAGTATCCGGGAAGCACACATGACGCGTTTATCTTCCGTCACAGTGGGCTATACCGGAGACTCTCAAGAGGTGATTTTGGCGAGGGATACCTACTAGGTAAATGCTCACATACATAGTGCACATTGCAACTGACTGGCATGTGCATTCCAGTGACTAACCGTTTACATTTCCAACCACAGGTGACAGTGCTTATGCAGTCCGGGATTTCATCATGACACCCTAACACAATCCTGCTAATGCTGGGGAGCGGCGCTACAACCGGGCACACATTTCAACAAGAGGCACCATTGAGAGAACCTTTGGCATATTGAAGAGCAGATTCCGGTGCATTCACAAAAGTGGAAGAGCACTCCAATACAGCCCCGAAACTTGCTGCAAAATTGTTGTAGCATGTGCCATGCTGCACAATATTGCTACCAGGAAAGGCACACCAGTGGACTTGAGCTAATCTGAATCCTCCGACATGGAGGGGCCTGGACCTGGACGCATGGCAGCTGGCAGAGCTGGTGCTGCAGCTGGGCGCCAAGGCGTGATGAGATTATGCGCAACTACATCTAGGTGAGAAATAATGACACAATGACTACTTCAATCTGTGCAACTGTGTTTTAATAGCTACAGCAACAATGCCACACATCCTTATAGGCAAGTACATACACTCCCAATCTAATGCACATGTTTAAATCACAGTGCAACTAAGTAACTGGAGTATCTGCAAAGTCAACACTGTAGTTGTCCATATGTGGCCCCTGCTAATCATTGATATTTGGCTGCACATTCTAATGGTATGTAGCAGGCCTGTTGCTCCTGCCACTACGGCGCCTCTCGACGGTGGGTGGTGGGGTGGTGGACCTCCGCGCTGATTGGGAGTCCTCCTCACTTGGAGTCAGTACTCCAGGGCCTGTGGTACGTAGGGCACGCAGTTCATCCAGAGCAGATGTGGACTGCACAACGACAGTGGCGATGTCCTGTATGCTGTGTGAGAACTCACGCTGTGTTGCAATGGTGCGCCTGGACAGAATATTGGTTAATGAGGCCAGGCGGTTGATTGCGCACGTGTACCGTTCCATGTGGCCCAGTTCTCTGTGCCTAGCAGCGCCCTCGCATGCAACTCCTCACAAAGCACTTGCACAGCACCCCTCATTTCTTCCCGTATGCCCCTGAGCCCTGCCCTCATCTCACGCTGTAACACCTTCATGTGTTTGGCTTGTAGGCGCTGCACCTGGAGCATGTTAAATTCCAGCTCTGCGAAAACCGAGTCTTCCTGCTGATCAACGGAGCTGCAGGCCATGCGGGGTCTACGCCTGCCTGTGCCCTGTGGACCTTGGCTGTGTTGTGGCCTTGACTCCTGCTGTGAACCTATGGCATCAGACTGCACATTGTTATTGGTGTCCTCATCATCGTCCTCAATGACTGCCAATGGCCTCACAATCGTCCTCCTGGGTCTCTTTGGTGGAATGACAGGGCTGTCCTCCCCATCTGTTTCCTGCACCTGCCCTGCGTCTCCAGAGTCTGGAGGTTCTATCTCTCTTCCACTGGCTGTGGGCTTATTAGTTGCAGGTGGTGTTGATAGAACAGCACACATTAATTTACTTTACTAATTTTCAATGTGAAAATAAAATATTTCACAGTTTAGCCTTACTTTACTTTTTTTATTCCCCTTTCCTGACCTGCACATGTGAAATTGCCTAGCGTGGCTGCTTCTCACAACATTTTTTTTTCATGTGACTACATCTCCCACAATGCATTGCTGTGGCTGCCTGTGTACTTGCTCTAGCGTGACATGTGGTTCCCGTTATTCCACAGGTTGCTGCAGGGGTGGGTGGGGGGGGGTTGGGGTGTTATGGCATGCATCTTACCTGCTCTGGAAGCTAGTTGGTCGGAGCTGTACAGCACAGACACGCCCGCCACACTCTCTGGAGCCAGTGTTCCCTCTACAAGTTCCTCAAGCGGTGTAGATTCTGGTACATTGGAGGTCCCTCCACCGGTGAGCTGTGACTGCTCCAGCCTGGCTGCCAACTTTTCTTTTGAGCACTGGCACAGGTCGTACCAGCGCTTGCTCAGTACCTCCACACTCCTGTGTGTAACTCCCATGGCATTGACTTTTGCCTGTATGCCTGCCCAGATGCGTCTTTTCCTTGCCTCAGGCACCTTGAGTGAGTTCTTTCCAAACAACAAATCGTGGTTTGGCACCATCTCAGTATTGAGTGTTTCCAGTTCAGCTTCAGAGAACTTCATCTTTCTCTTTCTAGAAGTTTCTCCTTCCTGCTGCTTCTGCTGGGTTGCAGGCAATTCCTTGTTCCCACTATCAGCCATGGCTCCTCAGTAGCAATCCTCACTCTCCCACAATCTTACAAACAATACTGTTGCAGCATGGGTAGTCAGTCACTTCCTGGATGGTGATGTCATCAAACTGCATCAAGATTGCGATTGGCTGATTTCTGAAAAATCGCAATTTAGCGATTTTTCCTGTTAAGGAATCGCAATAATGCGATTTTTCACAATTAAGGAATCGCAATTGTCTTTCTCCCAAATATTTAGTGATTTTATCTGAATCGCTAAATATTTTCGATTATGTTGATACATTCTGATTTGCGATTCCGAATATGCGATTCGGTAAAAATCGCAGATTCCGAATCGCAAATCGGAATCTTCATACATATGGCCCAATATCCATTTGACAACTATTGACAAACCACACTATGCAAGGATAATGGGCACTTGAGAATCAGTCCTATTCCACAGGGAACAAAGATAGATTTTCAGGCTCCCAAATGACACACGAGGGCTGAACGATGCCATTCCCTGGGAATGAAGCTCATCCAGGTCTTTGTATGTGTTCTGATGTTCTCATGTTTTTTCATTCGCAAAACAGCTCTGTCCACCTGACATGCTGGCTCCTTCATCTTGAGTATCGGTGCTACCTAAAAAGCCAGATTGGAGCTGCACCACAACAGATCATATTCAAATTCAAATTCAAAAAGCTTTATTTCGATATAAAGTGTGATATCATAAAAGCATACATTTGTTAAAAAAGAACATATACATGACACAAAACAAATATAAGTCACGAGAAGCCAGTACAATGTCCTTCTGAATAGAATAGGGGAAATATAAAAAATTCATTTATACATATGTACATTCAGAGTTAAGAAATTATTAATCATTAAAATCTTGAATATTTTAAACATTTCTAAAATATGTACATTCAATTTATATATTACATCGATTTCCTAAATGTAACCAAAAGTTTCAAAAATTTAGCTAAAACATAGATCACTTCCGGGGTTTCCATCCTTTGTAGTCTTAAAAACGCATCTCTACATAATCGGAGACCCCATTCCTTAAGAATTGGTTTAAGAAGGATCTTTCTAGGAACATGATAAAATTTGCTAAATAAAATACAATGCAGGTTTGATTGGGGGGCAAGGTCATCACAGGGACAAGGCGACATTTGTCTCGACCAATCATTACAATTTGGGAATGTAATTAAATGAAAGAAGGAACCCAATCTGAACCTTGAAAGAAGCGTTCTGGCATAGCAATTAGTGTCACTCACAAGGTACAGTTGCAGACCCTGTTCTGTTGTAATTTGTTGATAGGCCAGGACTGATTTTTTAATTTTTTCAGCGTTCCATCTTTTGTTCGCTAAGTGGTCCATTGCCATTTTGCGTAACACTTTCCTTGATGTTATTTCCATAGTAGATGGATTTTTAAAAAACTCAGGATGGCCAATATCATTCATAATTTTTTTCCACCATACATAACCATTTAATTCGCTTTACACCGTCAAGTTGTAGACAATCAGTTATGATATTGCGATTAAAGGATGTTTCTGGGGTTAGCCAAAGCTTGTGCCATAACAGAATGGGTTCAGTCATTATAATGTCGGAAATATAGGGGAGACCAAGTTCTATATGTATAAAATAATTAGGTGTTGATTTTGGGACCCCCAGGAGGTATCGAAGGAAACGATTCTCAGTTTGTTGAATAGAAATTGGAGAATCGATCCCCCATATGCCAGATCCATAGGTGGCTGTAGAAATACATTTAGCCTTATAAATAACAATCAGCTCCTTAACGGGTCTGCCCCCAATTTTGATTGCAAAGTTCTGCAGTGCTCCTATTGCGTTGGCAAATGCTAATCTTCTGGCCTTGATTGCAGTTTGCCAGGATCATTTCCTGTGAAAACAAATCCCAAGATAGGGAAATTGATCTATTGTCTCTATCTTTCTGCCTTCTATAAAAATGGGACAGGGTATTTTCTTTACTCCCTGTCGGCAGGACATAGAAAAAGATTTTGAAATGTTAACCTTAAGACCCTTTTCCCGCATAAAAAGTGTAAACTTTGAGACAGCCCTTTGTAGGCCAAGGCTGGTCTGGGACATAATCGCAGCGTCATTCACGCATAAAAGGATGGGGACAGGGCGGCCCTGGATTAAGGGGTAATCATATTGAAAGCTCTTGGGGTGGTTGCCAATCGCGTTTATATAAAGGGAGAAGAGCAGGGGGGCTAAAATGCACCCCTGTCTCACTCCCCTCATGATGGTAAATCTTGGCGAGCACTCTCCTCGTTGGCCAAAGCGCACCCTCGCTCCTGCATTCTTATATATTTCATTAATAAAATTAAGGATTGAAGGGTCCAGACCAAGATTCTTTAAATGGCTCACAACTGGTTATGATCAACACAATCAAAGGCTGAACTCAAATCAATAAAAGTAATAAAAAGGTTCCCTTTTTTGGCTTCGAAGTATTTTGAAATTAAAAAATATAAATTTAGACTCTGCTTAACCGTCCCCATACCTTGTCGGAAACCATATTGGAAGATCGAAAGAATGTTGGCTTCCTCTATCCAGTTTTGGACACGTTTTAAAATGATACGTCCCGCTACCTTCATTAAGGCATCAATAAGAGAAATTGGGCGATAGCAAGATGGATCGTGCCTGTCCCCCTTTTTAAATATGGGGACTACTATCGCTTCTGACCATGTTGATATTAATCCATGAATATTGGCACAGTTCCTCACTATAGTTAATAAGGGGGCCCAGAGATCGATTTCGGCTCTAAAAACGTCTATTGGTATTGCATCCGGGCCCGGTGCCTTACCAGACGGGCTTTCCCTTATGGCGAGTTTCACCTCCTCGCATGAGAAAACAATGTCCAACGGGAGATTTATCAGAGAAGATCCGGTGTTATGGGGGATTGTAATGTAACCCTTGGAAAAAGTGTAATCGGGGTCTGAGCTACCATACAGATTTTGAAAATGGGCAGCCGAAGTATCCCCACTTATTGCAATGTCTAACAACTCCGGTTGTTTTTCTCGTGCAAAGGGTGCATTTACAGCCTTCCAAAAGGCAGTCGCATCTTTGTTTTTTGAGGGAGAAAATAGGTTTTCCCAGGCCTCTTGTTTCAAGGTTTTCTCCCTATTCTTAATTGCAAAACGATAATGATGTCTGGCCTGTCTAATCGCCTTTTCGGGATCTAGGGGTGGCATGCAGAGATTTTTTTAGGGATTTCAATGCAGAAGTACAATTTTCATCAAACCAGCCTCTGGGTTTGTTTAATCCTGGTTTGAACTGGCAGGACAATAAAAGTTTTAGTGTCTCTTGTATCTTAGAAAAGGAATCCAAGATTTTTAAAGGATCTTCTGACGGAGATAAACAAATGTTAATCTCTGATTTTCTTTTAGAGAATAAAGTGTCAAGAAACATCTCCGGAACCACCTTATCCCATTTGAGAGAGTAGCCGTTGGTACATCCAACGGAAATGGGTTGTTGGTAGATAATATTTTTTTCCCTAGTTGGGTGTATCTCTATATGCTTATTTATATTAAATGCTATAGCCTAATGATCGCCATAAATATCATCCAAAGTTTTCCATGATGAAAGCAAGTAAGCATGTGATTTAGAAAACAGAGTGAAATCAATCACGGTGTTAGCACCTCTACCATGGAAAGTTGGATGACAAGGCACGGACGGTGAGCATAAGTCATTTACGTAATCCAAATTCAAATAGAAAAGAAAACTATTTAAAATATCCCCTATTTTGGAATGAAAAAAGTAGTTCAAGGTGTCATCCATAGAAAAGTCAAGACCACAAACTTCCTTTGGACCATACTGGCAGATATTACAATTGAAATCACCCAGCCAGGCGAGCATACACTCCCTGCCAATGGATTCAATTAATGTAACAATTGTATGACTTAATTCGTTTAAGGTTTGTTTAAGAGCTTCTGGGGCCAGGTTATTATAAAAATGTATTAGAATGAGGTTAAGAGAACTTCCCCACCCAAGTACCACTATCTGATAAAATTCTTTAGGAATGTGTTTCAACACCGTTATTCCATTAGTAATGTTAATGTATATGCATAGACCGCCCTTGTTTCTTCCCTGATTTGTCGCCGACGCTGGCACATGGAAAGTCTGATACCCTAAAAGGTGCACTGGACTCAGTGCCCAGGTTTCCTGGAAACATAAGATGGAATGACTGTTCACTAAGTCCAGCCATGGTTGTAAAACAATTTTTGTTGCAAGGCCGGCCACATTCCAATTGAGTATCGAGTTTGGGGAATGCGCGAGAATCGGTGTAGGAAGTTTGGGACAACCCCTTTTTTTCCCTGATACATGAAAGCACATTTTTCAGACACAGGTATCATATCATAACTATCATGTGTCCTAGCATTTCCCCCCTGGTTGAGTTGGAGCTGTTTTACTGGTGGACTTAGAGAAATTCCAGTGCTAAGGTTAAAAGAGGTAGACAGCATAGCAGTACTATTGTATGATGGATTATCCCCCACACAACAATCATTTTTTTCCACTACGGAAGTTAACCCCTTCGCTGCGGCGGCTATTCCCCCGCAGTGCTAAGGGGGTGGGGTGGCCGCGCGGCGGTTCCGTGCCTGTGATGGAACCGCTCCGTCACAGCTCGCGGGTGAGCTGTGCTTGTGACGGAACGGTTCTGTCACGAACCCGCCCGCCCATTATTCGTCAGCGCAGGCGCGGAATTCAAGCCGCGCAGGCGCGGCGAGCGGGCCATGACGGAACCGTTCCGTCACAAGCACAGCTCACCCGAGGCTTGTGACGGAACAGTTCCGTCACAAGCATGCAAGGGGTTAAAGAAATCAACATATCTTGCCGTTTCGTTGGACTAACAATATCATTTATAGTCATGTTCAAATCTAATTTTGCTACACACTGCTCCCCCCTCATGCCTTGTAATGACTCAGAGGATTTACTCGTTGATGTAGGGGTAATAGTGAGAATTTCATTTGGTGTTTTACAAATACTCTCACACTCTCGGGTGATTCCTACATAAGAATTTGATGGATTGAGTCATTTGTTTGTATCTAGACCAGAGAGTGGTTCAAATAAATTGCGTAGCGAGATATTCCAATACTCATTTGGATTTATAGATTGGTGATTATTGTTGAACGGAAGGAATTGTCTATGTGGGCGTTGAAGTGGAAAAAAGGGAGGAAAGTTGTTGGTAAACTGTGAGGGGGCAGCAAAGTGTGGGAAGGTTGATGGGTGATTGGGGGGCATCATCAGAGCTTCAGGGTAAAAATAGCTCAGGTTGCGAGATGATACGCCACCCTCACTTCTCCCTGGGAACCAATCACTAATGTACGTGACCACTCTATGATCCCTAAAATTTACTATCACCACATCCCCCTCAATGTCTTAAGGGCGAGGACCCACCCAATTGCACCGTCTTACTGATACTATGTCACCATTTAAATGTAGCGGGAGAGGTCTGTTTTTTCGCAACCAGTGGATAACTTTATTTTTAAGACTTGTGTTAGGTTCAATGTTTCCTACTGGGACAACCGGTACTCCTGTTAAGATGATGACATAATTGGATGATTCTGGGGGTAAATCTACAGTGTTTTGAAAGTTTGATTTTACTCTATTAGTTTTAGTAGCCTTCATTGGGGGATCATTTCTAGAGGGAAGGACTTTTGGGGGACCTGGTTTAACCTTCTCTTTGTGTAAATCTTGATAAGCCAAGGGTTTGGTAGAATGAGTGTGGACTGGCATATTTTTAGGCACCGGGTTGTCTTTTTCTGATCTAAATGATTTCTGAGTTTGCTGTTTCTTTACTGGGAAAATTTCCTTAGGCTTAGTTGGTTTAGGATTTTCGCTTATATTTGGGGCAGCCAAAATACAGTCCATTTTTTCCCCCGATCTTTTAAGTCTCTCTATAATTGGAAGTAGGAGAGATTTTAACAGACGTTCAATTCCCTCCATTGTCTCTTTAATCGGCAATGCTTCCCGACATAAAGTTATTTTTGTTGGGGGTTCTAATAATGCATCATTCTCTAGCTAATTGGGTAACTTATTTGTTGGGTCCACAGGAGGAGGGGGATACGTGTTTTTCCCCCTTTTCTCACCACCCCTTTTCTCCTTCTTTTTTTATGCTCCCAAGTTCTTCTTAGTTTGTGACTGGTCTTTAATTACTCTATCTGCAGTTGGCAGTTGTGTTTCCCTGGAGGCTATAGCCTCAACAAGAGACATTTGTAACTGGAGATGGAGCATTTATATTATACTGAGAGCCTACATCTAGGACTATAGGAGAGTTTAAGTCTATTAAAGAATTAGAAGAAGCAGGGGGCCCATTTAGAGTAACATCATTGGTTATTTCAATGACGGGTGATGGTAATGTCTGATCTTGAAAAATGAATGGGATGTTTTCCGTGCTAAACAGGCCTGCGTCTACATCTACTGACCTATTGTTATGTAGTTGTGTAGAGAGTACTACCTTCTGAGGGTAAATTAGTGGCTTGTTCTTAAAGAGTTCAATAGAGAAACGGCGCTCCGCACGTTTCTTTGCCAACGTAATCTCTTTATATATTTCTTTGGTGGCCCTAGCAAAATACTTATCTAATGGTCCCAGTATAGAAACCCCAACAGTAGAAGGTAAAGAGTTCGATACACCTGTAGGCATCCTGAAACCTCAGACTGATAACAATATGAATGGTAATCTAATATGGTCCGGGCCTATACAGGTGCAAAGTAAACCTAGTGGCTATAGTGTTAACATAACAGTAAAATGGATCAAAGAAGAAAACACGGCTTACTACCACATGCTTCCAGCTGCAGGATAGAGTCCATAAACAAGAAGTTAGAGGAGGGGCCCAGCCCAGCCTCCTGCAGCCCCTGACGGCCACAGCTGCCCCGCCCTTTGCCCGGGCTTCGCCCGGCGTCCTGCTCGCGTCCCGCGAGGCGAGGGGTATGTGTGGTTTTATGCGCCTCCTGGCGTGTTTGCGTCCTTTCGCGGCTTTGCGGCTTCCGACCGCTTGGAATTGTGGGATTTGTAGTCGCTCTGAGCCCAAGCACCACACAGCGGCCGCACCAAGGATCGTGGCGGTGCAGCGGTGGGTGTCGGGTTCTCGGCGGCAATGCGGGTACAAGTGAGGGTTTGTACAAGGGGTGCCTTCTGTCCTCGATAAAGCTCCTCCAGTGACTTTCTTCAATAAATTATGATTCCTCAATCTCTATGGATAATCCTCTATGGACTTTCTTGATCCGTTGTGGTGCAGCTCCTTTTTTCTATATCTCCTTTGAGGAGAAGTGCTTCTGGACAGGAGGCACATTTGTGAATTTGCACACAAAACTGTTCTGTATCTGATATTTATTGGTAATTTACAGTATGGGTGCTGCACATGTTTTTATGGTCCACTGTCTACATCTCAAATTTCCTATTGGTGCTACCTAGCAAAATACATCTGATCATCTGAAATCACCTACAACACTCTCTTTAGCCAGATTATTGCTGTACACCATGAGAGCCCACCCAAGGAAGTAAATTTGGGTTAAACAAAAAATATTTTCCTCCTTGTCTCAGTGATTTAAGGATTCGGTAAAATACCGAATTCTTAACATACCGATTCTGTAAAAAACTGAATCCAGGATGTAGGAAGCACTCATGTTATTGCATTCCTCAGTTAAGGATTCGTTATTTACCACCAACTAGAAGTTGGTAGCAAATAATGAAAACCCTTTAAAAAGCATCTTTTTTGCTTTCCCAATAGTGCCATGTTGCAGACATACCTTTTCATGCCTTTATGTCATTCATCGTGGTCCACGTATGCTTATGACAATTGAACTAAACCCCTTTTTTGCCATTCACTGTATAATGATGTTGTTTATCATTTACTTCTCCCCACCCCGCTGCCATTCAGCCTCTTCTAATTAAATCAAAACCAAAGGGGATGATGGACGGAGTGTTAAACATTGCAAGCACACACCCCCAGTCAATTTTTCTGGGTTTAATTAATTATCAATATTTATCTCAATCCACCACCCCAGTTCAGACACGGCCAACCTGACCCTGTGCTCCATGGGAACAGTCCAGCCTGAACTGCTAAGCCATGTTTTCCCTGGACCGAAAACAAGCATCCTGGGACCGGTTTCTGGCTAATCAGCCATCATCAGCCAGGTTAGCTTGAATCCAGTGGCAAAGTGAGGAAGGGACCCACGTCTGGGCATACCCTGCAAACTTATGGCGAACAAAGCAAAACCAAAGGGGATGATGGACGGAGTGTTGAACATTGCAAGCACTCACCCTCAATCAACTGATCCAGGTTTATTCCATCATCATTCTTTAGCTCACTCTGCCACCCCAGTTCAGACACGGCCGTATGCAAATCAGTCTGACCCTGTGCCTCATGGGAACAGTCCAGCCTGAACTGCCAAGACATGTCTGTGAGAAGTTGGCCTGGTATATGATGTCCAATATTCTAGTGGGCACCTTGCACCAGTCCAAATGACCCTTATGGTGGTTTAAAGTCAACCTTTATAGAAAGCTATCCTAGAGGTAGCTGTGGAGAGCAGCCTTCAGACTAAGACTTAGAGGCGAGTAAAGCAAGTTGTATTACCAGTTATAATCTCTTGAATGATCAAATGAAAGCACACTACACAAGGTATATATCAAATATATATGTATTTATTCTGAACACAACCCCTCTGGACTCTTTATGAAGTCAGAGGTAAAAGTACAATACAAGGAGCTTAAGTAGCATACGATAAGTTGCACAGTGTACATTATGCCCTATGGGCCTCACAGACCATGTACTAAAATAGTGGTATATGAACCATATGAGGGTTAGAAAGCAGGCCTAGGGCGTGTAGAACCACTGGGGCTACCAGGAATCACGCAGGGTAGGGACGCAGTAGGCCTACGAGGGATACGTGCAGTGTCTAAACACAGCCACAGATCACTATTGACTTTCTAAGGAGAACGAACAAGTTACAATTTTAAAGAATATGGGCACTTAGAGGTGAACTACAATGGAACTCTTTTAGACTAGGACACTTCGAGAGTCAAGACCCACAGGAGCACTGGAGTACTCGTGTTACCTCACCCAGGGAAGCCGGGTGCATAGGGGCCTTTTGGTGTCGGGTTTCGTTGTCGATTCCAGTGGGGAGCTGAGAAGAAATGCTGCAGGCGATCAGAGGAAAAGTGTCCGGGTGGATCCAAAGGTGGATTGGAGATGTGAAGAACCTGAAAGCAGAGGGGACAGAGTCTGGGTCACTAGTCAGTGACCAGGATGGCGATAGGAAGATGCCAACCAATGTCGGGTGTTTTCAGGTGAAAGAGGTGAAGCTTGACTCTTCAGCTACGCAGACCAGGAGGTGTCAATGACAACCGGGAGCTGAATTCCAGCTGTCCCACAAAGGATGCCAAGTGCTGCACTGTCAGAATCCGATTTGGACCCAACAAGTTTTGGCAACAGCAACCCAGGCAAGATGACAAGATTGGCTTTGGTTCAGACCAGCAAGGTCTGGGGGACTCCTTCTTTGAAGGGTAGTCAGAACACTTTTGGAGCAACCAGGAAAGCTCAAGAAATAAAGGATTGGCCTTCGTGGGGGCTCACTAGCCAACAGACTAGGAACCACAAAGGAGCCTCAAGCTACGGTGAAGTAAGGGGACTCACAGGTCACTCGCGGAGTTCTGGCCTCTGTACTTCGATGCAAAATGTGCTCGAGGCAGGAGCTTCAAATACCCCAATGCACAACATCGGGAAGAAGGTGCAGGTGCAAAAATGCAGGATGTCCAGGAGTTTCAACCCACGTCTCTAGTGTCAGCTACGGGTCTCAGCTTTGCTGGGATCTCCAGTCAGCTTCAGAGATGTCTGGAAGTCTGTGTCCTGTGTTACAGATTCTTCAGGATCCGGTGGGGACCTCAAAAATGAAACGCGGCAAAGATGCTTTTGTTGCCTGTTTGAACATGGGGGTCACTCCTTGACCACAAGGGAGATTTCTTCCATCTTCCGGCCGATATGGAATGTCAAAGGTCCACAATATATGTTGCAGAATTTCATCCAGGTTAATCTAAAGTCATAGGGACTGGGTTCCAATTCTTATAGTAAGTTTAGGGGTTGGACTAACTCTAAGGTCCCACCTATGAGTGCACCTGGGGAAGCGGTGGTTACACCCCTTCCCCTTTGTCCAGTTTCATGCTAGAGCTGGGGCTGAGTGCCCCAGCAACCGGTTTGAACTGGGAAATGCATGGAGCGCCTTGTGTGCCCCAGGCAGTGTCTGAAAAGCATTCACTGAATGCAACCCACCCTGCCCCAATATACTAAAGCCTGTCTGGGGAGGCGCCAGCACCTCCCTGGACAGGAAACCTATTGTCCAGGCCTCCCCTGCCGGAGTTTCATCCAGCAGCAGGAGGGCAGACTTGTGTCTGTGGCAGCAGCGTCCATTTTGTGAAGCTGGGGCTCTGTTTAATTTTAACCGGGTATAACCGGGTATAACAGTGTGTACCTGTCTTCTCTCTCTAGAAGGGTGGAATGCTACCCCCACCAACTGGTGGGGGGTAGTATTCCAAAGTGTTTGACACCAAACACGACATGTTTTGATAAAGCCAAACCAAAGTTAGCATTAACGATGAGGATTATAATGCACTTAAGAGTATATGGTAGGGCTATATCATTGTAAAATGGGAAAGCTTCAGATGGAGCACTTTTAACCTGTGGACGGGAGACATACCCCATGTGTATGGGGGTGCTGCCACAGTGATATAACATAACGCTCCAGCTCAGGGAGCGATACCCAGGAGCACGATACACACTAAAAACCTATACCAAACATTAGCTGTGCACGTTCTATCATAGAATTATTCATCAATTGGACCTGAATCCAGAATGTAGCAAGCACACAACCAACATGCTATATGATGAGATATCAAAATTAACAGAATCCAGGGCGGAAACGTTTGCTTTCGCCAATGAAGAAGCGTCAGGGATTTATGCACTAATACAAGAGGAAACCCCTGAATATACTAATAACTGCACTAAAGAACAGAACATCAGGCAATTACCCTTAACACAAAGCAGAGAGCTATGTGTCTCGTCAGAGAAACAGTGGTCTCCGACTCTTCAGGGTTTAATGGTTGGTTCCAAGGTCAGTAACGTCCCTGGACTGGTGATAATTCCAACCCGGTAGGGCGCAAGTCAAGATCAGAATAGTGAGTACTGTCGAGAGGGAATAATAGTCGCTGAAAATTGAGGCCACAGATGGCGTAAACGTGATGAAGGTGTTACTTTCAAACCGGCATCCACGTTGATAATTTCTAAGTGGACCTAACAAACTGTACAAGTGATCTTAAAGGAATATATCTAAGCAAATGCTGCCAGTACAGTCACACAATGGGACAAAATCCTCCCAACTGCATTAATGTTGTGTTAACATGCGCTGGAATCCGCGCTACTCCCGGTCAAACACGTGTGCGTGCTTCCAGAATATCCTATTCCGACAAAGTGCTCACTAACTAGGAATAATGTTTAATTTCATAGCTGTTCAGGCAATTACTCTATTTATCCAGAAAGGAGATCAGCCAACGACTACACACAAGCACAATGATAAGATACCATAGAGCACAAAGGATACCTAGGGGACTGAGAATTCCTTTAAAACCGTCACTTTGCAAAAGTGTACAGAAGTTCAAGGAGAATATGCAATATTAAACAAGTGCTCGTTAGATTTGATTTTATTAATAATCGTGGAAATCTCAAATATACTAGAATAGCTTGGCAAAGAGATATTGACAGTTAAAACAGAACTTGATAAATCAATGACCCCTGACGAGCTACCAAAGGTTTTGGAGGATATCAACAGTCAACTACAAAAACACACACAGGAGGTGAATGAAAGGAAAATCCAGAAATATCATAGAGGTACAATTGATTATAAATTAGGGGAAGTCTACATGTGGGCAGATATTTATGCCAAACGGAGGCAAACTGAAACAGGTATACCTCCTCCTCTGAAAATGAAACAACGGATCCACCCACAAACATACAGAAGACAACCCCAATGCTGGGACCAAATCATCCCACTACAAGTAATGCCCCTTTTATAGAGGTAGGCCATGTCGAGCGGGATGATACAGACAGGGCCAGAGAAAAAGACGAAGAGAAAGAAAAAGAACAACTTGTAACATCGAAGAAAGACAAGGGCAAGAAAGGGACATTACAGATAACCTGGTCATTAATATCTCGGATCATCACTTTAGTGAGTTTAAACTACAAACATTACAAAAGGGAACATCATTTGTGCTCACAGCACAAACAACTTCTTTGGAACTTAACATCAGCTTCTTCAAATTGATCTGTTATGTTCTGTTAGTATGAATTTGTAGAGCGCACGTTCACCCCGGGGTTTCTTGGCGCTGTGTACCGCTGGGGAACCCGTCCTGGCTTTCCCTGTTAGATGGTCCCTATTGGGCATCCCCAAGGTGAAGCCAGGCATCCCTGGCAGCGAGGGGGCCATTGTGGAGATTAAGCAAGCTACTGCCCAGAGTTGCAGCGTGGGACCCATGGTTAGAGAGGCACCGAGGCGAGATTTATCGAGCCCGCTGACATTGGTTCCGTACCCTGCCGCGTCAGGAATTGAACCCTGGTCCCGGGCCGACCTCTGCTTCTGGGTCTGCCGCCTCTAACCGGTGAGCCACACTTCTCCATCACGGAGTATGGAACTTAACATCAGCTTCTTCAAATTGATGAGGAAGCTTATACTTCGACATCTTTTTGAAAATATCGTCACAGATCATTCAGATGAAGGAGAGGACCTTCTGAAAGGCTTAAGACAAAGAAGCATATATATGGCCCCTGTGAGTCCTAGGAGCTTGGACATGTTGGAACTGTTGGTAAGACAAGAACTAACTAAACTCAATTTTAAAAAATACATAAATACAGGAACCTCCTGTAAAGAATTTGGAGCAATAAAATCCATCTCAAACAACACCACTGTGACATGTCTAAAAGTGGATAAAGGGGGAGCCCTGGTTATATTTAACACTACCTACTACCAAGAGCATCTTCTTGATCAAAACACATACATGAGACTCGAGACAAACCCTACAGATCAGTTCAAGAAAACTCTCCAAACCATAGTCCAAAAAGCACTAGATGGAGGCATCATAAACAAAAAGGTGAAAAAATACGTAATTCAAAGGAATCCCAAGATCAAGACCTTTTATATGGTGCCTAAAATACACAAAGACTAAGAGAGACCATCTTGTCGACCCATAGTCGACTCGTGGAAGCCTTCATGAACCGGAGGGTACATTTTTAGACCATTACCTGCAACGATGTGTTCTGAAGATGAGAACATTCCTCAAAGATACGACAGACTTCCTCAATAGGCTCAATCAAATCAAGATAACGGGAGAAGAACCCAAACTATTGTGTACCAAAGATGTAAAATCTTTATATAAATCAATCCTGCACAAACAAGGAATAGAAGCCGTTGAAAAAGCACTTTTACACACGGAGTATGAAGAAGGGATGAAGGTGTTTCTTATGGAACTCCTGGAGTTTACCCTGTGGCATAGCTACTTTAAATGGCAGGATAACTGGTATCAACAAAAGACCGGTACATCAATGGGAAATTGTGCTGCACCATCAAATGCCAACATCTTTATGAACTATTATGTGGAAGAGCACATCTTAATCAGTCAACCTTGGAAAACACAAGTAGAGCTATACCCACGATTCATTGATGACATATTCATCATTTGGAAAGGGACGACCGAGACGCTCACGGAGCAAATATCCAAACTCAACCAGATAGACAAAAGAATTCAGTTCACGTTTGAAATAACAGAAAGCACCATTACCTTTTTGGATGTAAAAATCACAAAAACATCAGTAGGATTTGAAAGAGACTTGTACAGTAAAGACACAGATAGAAATAACACCCTGGCTTATGAAAGTTTTCATCCACAACCCCTCAAACACCACCTTCCATACACTCAATTGTTGAAAGTAAAGAGGATTGTGTCAGACTCCACAAGGGAAGCTGAACAGATTTACAGTATGTTACAGAGATTCAGGAAACTGGGATATCCAGAACACATATTGACACAGGTCAAAAACCGCTGCAACACCAAGTCAAGGAACAAACCATTGGCAACACAAACAAAACAAGCGGCAGACCAAATAACGTGCGTTTGCAAAAACTCCATGAGTGGTCCATTAAAAAAAGTAGTTAAAAGACATTGGCCGTTGTTGAAATTGGAACAAAACGTCAATCACATATTTGACCAACAACCACTTTTTGCATATACAATCGGCAAGAGTGTAGAAGAAATGATTAAACATTTAAATTGGCAAGCCCCACAAACGTCTTATGATGGCACTTTACCCTGCTGGAACTGCAATAATTGCGACATCGTAATTAAAGGAGCTGACATCACCCACACAATGAAGGGATATAAAATCAAATTACGAGTAAATGCAACATGTGACATATCTAATGCAATTTATATGCTTAAATACCCCTGTGGAAAAGCTTATATAGGACATACAGAAAGAAAATTAAAAACACGCATGAATGAACACAAGAGCAACATCAGAACCAAACAAATGAAATCCACAGTTGCGAATCATTTTATTGAAGCAAATCACAACCTCAGCCAACTAAAATTCTGCATATTGGAAACAATAGAGAAACAAGAATGAAAAGACAATCACAACACTTTATTACAGAGAGAGAACTATTGGATATACCACATGAATGCACAAAACACTAACCGTGAGAAAGGGTCGAAGGGGAACCTTTTAAAGACCTACTTGCATCCTATCCCCCAATTAAACTAGTAAACACACCAAGGGTCTCGAAAAAACTCTAACTGTTTAAAAACTCAATAAGTAGTGTGTAGAGAGGAAGAACAATGTGTTACAAGGAGAGAAGGTATATAAACCCATCAGCCCACCCATTGGCGGAGTCTCGTCATCTGTTTTTTTTTGTATGGACTGGTACCAACCAGATATCCCACTGTATGATATTGTGGGATTTTGGTCTGAGGTCAACCAGTGAGAAAAAAGTTGTTACAGCTGAAGGGTCGAAAAGTTGCATATGTATATACCACTACTGCAACAGTGAAAAATAATAGTGTTTAATTATATTCAAACCAAGCAACAACCAAGGACACCTCACCTCGCCTGGCACTCGCTCAGGTTAGTAGAAGCCACGCACTATCCGTCGTTGCCTCGAGCTTCCCACTGAGCCGAGGGGAAGTGGGAAGCTCGAGGCAACGACGGATAGTGCGTGGCCTCTACTAACCTGAGCGAGTGCCAGGCGAGGCGAGGGGCGGTGTCCTCATACAATTTATGAGAGAGATATTCCTCACAACCACGTCCTCATACCACCGTTAAGTATACTGCTCACGGTAGGTTTTGATTGTTGCTTGGTTTGAATATAATTCAACACTATTATTTTTCACTGTTGCAGTAGTGGTATATACATATAGGTCCTGACGAAAGCCATTAGGCTGAAACATGTTGACCACATAGTTATCTTTTTGATAGTAATATTTGCTGTTATACTATCACCACTCTGTTTTTAACCTTGCCGTTATGATGACCTCCCTATTAAGATTTCGCTTTTGGCATCACAACAGGCAATTTTAATCACCATTTTTTCACTCACATACACATTTTGAGCACTGCAACTTTTTGACCCTTCAGCTGTAACAACTTTTCTCTCACTTGTTGACCTCAGACCAAAATCCCACAATATCATACAGTGGGACATCTGGTTGGTACCAGTCCATACAAAAAAAACAGATGACGAGACTCCGCCAATGGGTGGGCTGATGGGTTTATATACCTTCTCTCCTTGTAACACATTGTTCTTCGTCTCTACACACTACTTATTGAGTGTTTAAACAGTTAGAGTTTTTTCGAGACACTTGGCATCCCTTGTGTGTGTATACCACATGAATACCTTGAAACCCAACGATTTGAATGAATGGGTTGAATTTCAATGCTACTTATAACCAAGCATGTGTAATGTACAGGATGACATCTGTGTAAGGTTATATCATGTATTATGAGAGGGCTGAGGTTCTTCAGCTATGTATCAGTTTACATTTTATCAACTTTTCTAGTTGCATACTTTCATTTTACTGCCTTCAGCTAGGAGATGTTTATTATCTTATCAACTCCCCTAGTTTCATTTTACAGCCTTTGGCAATTTGAATGTACCTTGTTAAGCTATACACTTTGAACCATATGGTCTATCAACTGCCTTTTACTAGATGAATGTATCATGCCATAATACTTTATGCCTTTCTCTACCTTCCTCTAGCATATTCTAGGCCATCCTCAATGTTTAGCAGCTTAAGCTGACATGTAGGTTGTTACCTATACTTATACCCATAGCACTAACCCGCAGTTGTAAGTAATGCTAACTAATACTTTTTCAAAATGAAAGAGGTCAACAAATTCGGGGCTAGGTAGAGGAAAAGACAGCAGCAGGTACGCAAGATGTTTTGATAGAGGTTGTAACAAGGATGAACTCGCAATTTGTAGTCTTTTAGGAATTTCAACATAAGGAGAAAGAAAAGCTGTCGGCATGCGCCGAGGAAGGTTGAATGTGAGAAGTGGGTAAAAGCAGGTTGCGCATAAGAGTGAGAAAGTTTAGTGTATCGGTTAGTGTTTTCCCCAATAGAGATGAATTAAAACTAAATTGAGGGATGGCAGACGTACGAATGACAGGCTAAAGTTCGATTTGGTATATAAATTTTATCGTCATGGTCCCTTTTTTCTTTTTCATTGTTTGATGGGGTTCAGGAAAGTGAGCTTATGGAGTTGGTGGGTGTGTGAATACCACAAATGACTGTATATGTGCAATTAAATCACGTAATGGGGTTTGTAAATATGTAAATAATTAGCGCAAATTAAAAATTAAGGCTAATGTGATTACTAATGGGATTTCTGTAAATGTTTACTTTCAGTTACCCCTGACGAAGGGCAAGTAATTGCCCGTAATGCATTGGGTTACAAATAAAGAAACCTTGCACAGAACTACTTTTTGTGTCTGGATCGTATTTGCAAGGAGGCCTGGATGGGCACATGTGAATACATAAAAGTTTCCTAAAACGCAATATGTTGAATATGTGGAATAAGCAAAAGAATAAGGAGAAAAGCATGGCTAAAATTTTTGAAAAGACTGGATGAAAAACAAATGAGGACAAATAGATAATAATCAGTTGGATTGAGTATCCTCAAAATGCAGTGCGTTTGGGAGTGGAACGTGAATTTCACGCTCCCCACTTGTAAACTAATACTTTTGGGCACATAGTTTTTTACATTTTTTTACACTATCACGTCTTTAAACACATCGCGCTAGAAGTTTGCACATAAAGCGCCGTTCTCTCCGAGTTGGTTTCAATCCACTTTTAATGTTTAGTACTACATGCCGACGTGTAGTCCATCATCTATCACATAACCACAAGGCGTAACCCACAGCAGTTCGTTAAAACTTGCCAAACCGCTTTAGGGAGAGGAGCACGCCGTTCAGACATTATCAGAAAGCAGAACGCCTGATACTAAGCATGTATTTCATGTTTTACACTTGGGATTGGGCACGTAGTGGCCTTGTGAAATTCACTTATAACACTAAAACTTGTCACCGCATTCGCGAAAATAACCAACATAACAAACACATGCACTTGAGCCCAAGAACGGACTCCGATTAAGAAGGTCTTGTATATAGTTTAAAACCGTGAGCACTCAGGAGAGGTTAAAACCCTAGACCACGGGGAAAGTAACAATAGTATTATTTACCCACCATTAATGCACTTATATTTTAGGTTGAACACTATGTCACCACTAACCTAATACTAGGTGGCTATCCTCACTAGTTACCTAACTAGGAATAATGTATGATTTCATAGATATTCCCCAGATGAAGGCCAGTGGGCAGAAATGCATTGGGACAACAATTAATTTGTCAAACTGAGAATTATGAATTCTGGGAAAGGAAGTTTACCTTTGAAAGAAGAATATTGTGAATAAAACAATATCAATTGAAATGAACTTTTGAAAAGAATCTTTTGGAAAAGCGTGCCTATTTGACAGTGGGAAAGCTTCTCATAGAGCACTTTTATCCTGTGCCCGGGAGACATACCACATGCCACAGTGATATAAGATAATGCTCCAGCTCGGGGTGCGATGTCCTAGAGCTCGGTGCACACTAAAAACGTATACTAAACATTAGCTGTGCACGTTCTATCATAGAATTATTTATCAGTATTATGAACGCCAGGAATTGGAAGCTAAGGGCAATGAGGATAAGAAGACTAAGGAGTTGAAAACAAAGGTTTTGCTAGCTCAGGCTTTTGGCCCATCTTACAGAGGCGGTGCCAGAGGCGGACATGCGTCTTATGGTCCGTCCTTACCCACATATGCTCGACCAACTTTGTCTTCTGATCAGTGTGCCTATTGTGGGAAGATTGGATATTGGGCTGTTGATTGTCCAGCATTGCATGCTCAGCAGTATCCGCGTTGGCGAGGGCAAACGAGAAGTCGTCTGGGGTATTCTGGCATAGAGGAGGCATGGATGACCATGCTAGGTTTGACACTGTTGTGCATAATCAGAATGATTTCAATACTTTTGATAGACAGAACCAATATCAAATGTCTCATTATTAATCATCTGATTTGAACGATTCTGCTTACACATAGGACTGCCTAGGATGAGGTAAGGTTCAGTTGAAGTTCCAGTAGATCAGACGGGTCCCTATGTTCAAGCACATGTTTTGGGTTCTACTGATCGGTTTCTGGTTGATACAGGAGCTACTCTTAGCGCCTTGTCTAAACAATTGTTTGCAAGGGCTCCCCTGTCTTGCGTAACCATTACATCAATAGGTTTCGATGGGACACCTTCCCTTAGCTAACTGTCACAGCCAATGGCATTCCATGTTGATAAATTCACTGCTCCATGTCCTTTTTTGCTTTACCCTAACACACAGGACAGTATTGTTGGTCTTGAAATGCTCAAGTATTTTAGGGCTACAATACGTTGTTCCCCAGAAGGTGTGCACGGTATTATGAATGATACCTATCCAGTGACTGAGAAATCCTGTCTCATTAGAGAGGATATTGCTTTGGCTTCACTCCCTAGTACTTTGTGGGCTACGTCAGACACTGATGTGGGGCAAATGGTTATTCCACTAGTGCATATTCAAGTAAAGGAGAGAGCTTCTCTGCCTTGATTGCCTCAATGCAAAATTTCTCGAGAAGGTAAAGAGGCACTTGTACGCATTTTTCATGATCTGTTTGAAGTTGGGGTTGTGGAAGAAGTCCCTTACAATATTTGCAATAGCCCTATCCTTCCTATTTTGAATAAAGACCATTATACTAAAATCTACAGGTTTATCATTGATTTATGAGAAGTTAACAAGATTGTAGTGCCACAATACCCGGTAGTCTCTGACATCATGACACTCCTTACCATGGTTCCTCTGACAGCGATTACCTTTACTGTGATTGATTTAAAGAACGCTTTCTTCTCAATCCCTATTCATCCTGACAGCCGATATTTGTTCGGCTTCACTTTCAATAACTGATCCTTTAGATTCTGTAGAGTTCCCCAAGGGTATACCGAGAGTCCTAGTATTTACAGCGAAGCATTGAAAAGACAACTTTATTCCTTTCCTGTGCCGACTGGGGTGGCTCTCATACAATATGTCAATGACATCTTGTTGGCAGCTGATACGCCTGAACAGTGTGAAGAAGGAACGCTGTCATTGCATTCATTTCTTGCATCACACCATCACAAACTTTCACGGAAGAAAATGCACAATTGTAGACAGAAGGTTACCTATTTAGGTCAGGTCCTGTCTAAGGAGGGACGTGCACTTACACCAGATCGCATTCAAGCTATCAGTAACCCGTACTCAGAAATATGTCCGTGCATTAATTGGTCTTGCTTCTTTTTGTAGGCAATGGATTTTAGGCTTCCCACAAACCTTTGTTGGCTCTTCTAACTAAAGACACTCCAATGCCCCTTCCTTGGATGAATGAATGTCAGAATGCTTTCCACCACTTGTGTGAAGCTCTTTGTTCTGCCCCAGTATTGGGCACTACAGATTACACTAAGATTATTTTCACTCTATGTACACGAGACAGATGGGTGTGCACTTTCAGTTTTAGTACAGACACACAGTGACAAGCACCGTCCTTGTGAATATTTTTCAGCTGTCCTTGATCCAATTGCTCCTGCATTGCCTGGGTGTTTCCGTTCTGTCGCAGCGGCAGCTGTGTCTATACGTCAAAGTGTAGGGACAGCCTTGTCTCATAGACTGTTGGTGTTAGTACCTCATGCAGTTGATGCTCTTTTGAACCAAACTAAATTGGAGCATTTTAGTGATAGGCTGACAGGATACAAATTGACACTCTTGGCCCCTCTTATCACCTTGAAAAGATGTTCAACCCTGAATCCAGCTACATTGTTGCCATACCCGGTGACTCAGACCCAGTCACAAGAACCTCATTATTGTATATTCCTTACTGAGGAACAGAAAAAGGGTTGTGTTGATTTGCAAGATACACCTCTTTCAAATGTTGATGGGGAACCGTGGGTTGATGGGTCCTGTTTGAAATTACCTGATGGCACGACATCAGCTGCATATGCAATTACAACACTTCAGACAGTAGTTGAGACAGCTTGTATTCCACAGAAGTCAGCTAAGACAGCTGAGCTAATAGCTTTGACACAGGCATGTGAACTTCGTACCAACTTGTCTGTGAACATTCATACTGACAGCCGCTATGCTTTCGTAGTGGCTCATGATTTTGGGTTACTCTGGAAGGAATAAGGCTCTCTTACATCCCATGGGATGCAGATAATGCATGGAGAATTGGTATATAATCTTCTGACTGTCTTGACTTACCCGAAGAAAATCGCAATTGTGAAATGTAGCGCACACAAGAAAGTGACCAATAAAATAGGACAAGGCAATGCCTTTGTGGATCACACAGCCCATGAAACTGCAATATGCTGAAGCACCACATATATGTATGTAGTGAAGTCACAGGGTGAACGTTGGCATGATGTTCGGCAGAAAGTGTTAGATATGCAGAGATCTGCTTCTGCAGGAGAACTTGAGCAATGGTTTAAAGAAGGAATATTGGCTAATGAGGGTTTTTGCCGAAATAAAGACATAACCAAATGAAAACTGCCCCCAGCCTATTTACAACCTATGATTCATATGGCACATGGGCTGGCACATTTTGGAGCCTCCTCAATATTGAAATTGCTTGCACAAGTTTGGGAGCATCCAGAAATAGCCGGAACAACTAAAAAGATAGTGCAGTCCTGCTTGATTTGTCTTCTGTAGAATCGTGGAAAAGGGACACATACTCCTACGGGAGGATTTGCTACACCAACTGAACCTTTTGAACTTTTGCAAATGGATTACATCCAGCTTAAATGCTGTAATAATCTGAAATATGTCCTAGTAGTGGTATGTGCCTTCAGTAAGTGGATAGAGGCATACCCTACAAAAGAACAAAAGATAATACAGCTCTTACTACAGCAAAGGTGCGTCTAAAAGAATTCTTCCCCAGATTTAGTGTTTGCAAACTTTTGTGGAGTGATATCGAACCCGATTTTATAGGGCAAGTTGTTGAGTATGTCCTGAAAGGATTAGGGATTAAGCAGAAGTTTCATGCTGCCTTCCACCCACAATCAGCAGGGCTAGTGGAGAGATGCAATGTTACTCTCAAGCTGAAGCTAGCTAATCCTTGAAATGGCCTGATGCATTACCCTTGGCATTGTTGTCCATTAGATCAGTGCCACATTCACGATCTGGTCTTACACCATATGAGGTAGTATTTGGAAGACCTATGAATATTTGGGAAATTCCTAAGCCACGCCCCATACATGGTGTACCATGTATCTTGATGAGTGACTACCTATCACAGTTGACTGACAGTTTGATATCTATTTCATCAATAGGTTTGACAAGCTCTTCCTGATAGGTCTAAGGGTGGGAGCCATGGACTATGGCCCAGCGACCATGTGATGGTCCGATCCTTCCAGGGGTTGAGCAGTTTGGATCCTAGGTGGCGCGTCCTCCTGGCAACGGGAACTGCAGTCTGAGTGACGAACAGAAGGAACTGGGTGCATTCTACCCATTGTGAGAAAGTGCCGTCTACCCTGGTGTAACCTGCTGCCCTGATCGACCATCAAGACATCCTGGATACGGAGAAAGGCCAAGCCGAATCACCGGAAGAACCTGAGGATGTCTTCCTGGACCATACGACCCCTGGTGTATCTCAATATCAACTGCGGCCACATAAAAAATTGTCATTGTTGAAAAAGACTGGTTGAGCAACCGTCCTTGGTTAGTGAGAACGTGAGCTGATGAGGGGAGGGATCTTTTGTGCAGTGACACCTGTCTTAACGCTCAGTGAAGAAACCAACGGCTGCCCAGGACTTTAGAGCTCCAACGGTTTTGTTACTTCAACAACAAGATGAATATGGCTGAGGAGGAAAAATCAACTGCTGCAAGGATCTGCGATAAAAAGATAATGTGCATTGTTGGATTTATTGTCACTGTGGTCATTATGGCAGTGATAACTTGGGTCGTAGAGGGAGTGGCTTCTGCTCGACAAATACTGACTGCCACTACTCCAGCATCCATTGAACACCACTATTTTACTCTCCCTTATCATGAACAGAAGCATTGACAGTCTTATCTGAACAACATGTTCATCCAGATGTTGCAGCACACACACAATGCTACGAAGATTACAGACTGTTGGGTGTGTGGAATGTTGCCAGCTCATCAGAAAACGGGAAGAACACCTTTCATTCCTTTTCCTTTTTCCCATAATGGCTCGTGTCAAGCCTGGTTTGCACTTCTATTTGCTTTGCAACAAAAATATCGACATCAAAAATATCGATAGTGTATACTTAATTAAAAAAGTACACTAATATTGATACAACAATATTGTCATACAACTATATCGATCACAGAAAAATCGCACACATAAATATCTCAATACTGAATATCGATGTTAATGAATAAATATAGCACATGTAAAAAATATCGAGGACAAAAATATTGACATCAATAATATCTGTTTTTTTAAATATATCGAAAAATCAAATACACGTAAAAATAATACTCTAAACAACATAAATACAATATTTTGTTAAAATACATTTCATATTATATTCAACTCAAACATAAATATAAAAATAATAACAACATAAATAAATAACATTATAATAAATACCAACAAAACTCGATTTCAAAACATAAACTACCAACATATCCTAAAACATTAATACACATTATAAACCTTTAATTTATATAATTATTTAAAACTCTCCTTCTTCTTCTTAAAAAAATACTCATAATTAGCATTTTCTCTAAAAGTAAAACAAATAATAAAGTAAGAACATTTTTGAAAATAACAAATAGAAATATAACACATAGAAATTAACCAAAGACCTTCAAGAAACAATTTAAAAAAACTATATAAACATATTAAATTAACTCGTCTACTACACCTTAAACCAAAACATTAAAGGAAGGAGAAATTCTGCAGGATTTTCTACAATCATCAAAAACAGAAGAAACCTAAAGGCTACTAGACCTCTGAAACAGTAAGTAGATTACATTTCTAACTAAACTGCTAAATTAAACTACAACACCAATTTTTCTTTACTCAAAAAACGTACTAACTTATATATTTTATCTCTTTATATTTCCACTACAAATATTACTCCAAACAACGAAAGAGAAGAATATACATTGTTAAAAAAACTCACTTACAAAGTAAGTATACTATAAAAAGGCTTTCTAAAATATTAGGTAAATGCTACTCAAAACCCAATATATGCTAAACACCAAAACAACTCTATTTAGACTTATTAAAATTGTTAATAACTTTTAAAAATTACAACCTATAGTCTATACCACACAGCAATACCACCCTATATAAAAATGTAAAACATCAAAAACAGTATACTTTTTTTTTCGCTTCACAGAGTACATTAACTATAGAGCATTTTTTCTACAAAGAACATCTTCATTCAAGTACAACAAAATAACACTTGGTAAGTATATATCTAAAATGTAATTTTTGCAATTTTTATTTATTTATGACTTTTTCATATATTTCCTTATACAGTTTTTCCAGATATGTAACACATCACAATGACTGAAGGGGTCGAATTTATATAATCTCAGAAAGGGAAATTCCTATTGTGTTACATAGTTTATGTATATAGCCAAGAAAAGCAGACAGGTCTTAAAGTGAACTTGAAGTGTTCAAAATATTATGCATGGTCGCGCAAGAATAAGAGAAACAAATGTACTATATACTAGAGAATAAAATCACCCACCCAATATCTCTGAAATAGAAGTAAGATCAACACTTGAAAATATAAAAAGAATTAAGCACTGGTTCCTAAAGTGCTACAAGTGTTATCCTAAAACAAATATTACCTAAGTGCCCCAAGAAGCAAGAGGTCAATTACCATCAATTGCTTCTATGAAAACAACAATTGCTAGAACCAAAAAATGAACCACAACAACAATACCAACACCTAAAACTTTTAAAAATATCATCATTCCACCAGAATTAACACCTTAGCTGCTTCGAACGTTCAGCGCCCAGTGCTGAACGTTCGAAGAACGAATGCTGGCCCGTCGGCCAACGGTCGTGCGCAGCACTGGGGAGGTAGTGCTCGTGGCGACCGTTAGCCGACGGCAGCGCTTAAGGTGTTAAGTATCACCCACAATGATGAACCTTTTATTTCTTTTGATAAAAAAAATAAGGAAAAAGAATCATAATGTTTGCTACAGCCAACTATATAACAAAACTCCAACAATGCCAAACATGGATGATGGATCGTGCCTTTACAATATGCCACAAGCCATTCTACCAGCTTTACACAATCCATGGACAATATCCCAACAGTTGCATACCTTTTACCTATGCACTATTACCTAATAAACTAAATACAACATATAATGAAATGTTACGAAAAATAAAACAAGAAACAAGCGTTTTTTTCCCTCAAAGAATTATCGTAGACTTTGAGCAAGCCATGATGAATTCCATTCTTAAACTGTACCCCCATACATCTATTCAAGGATGTTATTTTCATCAAAACCAATGGCTATGGAGACATTTCCAAAAATCTCCTCTTAGTGTAGAATATCCTATAAATATTACTTTTGCACATCAAATAAAAGAGCCCTAGCTTATATACCATTGACCGATGTGGCAGAGCATTAAAATCGTTTAATTGACAGTCAATTCTACCATCAAAATGAGCAAAAGTTATCTCCCCTCCTAGATTATTCTGAGGATACCTGGGTGGGGAGATTACACAGTACAGGACATAGACGTCAGACAAAGTTCCAAATACCTTGGTGGAATGTACATCTAATTATACTCAACCAAGAGGCCAAAACTAACAACGCAGTCGAAGGCTGGCATAATGCCTTCTTAACTTCTACTGGACTTGACGAACAACTCCAAAAGTATTACTTGCCATACAAAGGGAACAAAGTTTCCAAAAATTAGGAATGCAACAATCTGTCCTACAATTAAAACCAAAGCTATCTATACAACTACTCAAATATATCAGTACCTGCAACAACAAGTACAGCTATACCGTTCCACAAGAGGACTTGAGTACTTAAATATAATAGCTAAAACTCTCCTCTAAACAATTTAAACAAATTACTACACAATTCTAGTAAACCGACTATCAGAATAAAAACAAGGCATTATATTAAATTAAGAAAATAAATATTTTGTCTAATATATATGAACAATTTGTATATACATATATTTAGACTAAATAATTAAACAGCAAAACAACTACACAACAACAATATTAAAACTACGATATTCCCCACCCTTAGTTAGCATTTTTAAATCGACTAACCTCTCTTGTTGCTCCAATACGAAAATTCCAAATGTTCCAAATAAATCCAAATAGCTCACAAACCATAGATAGCAAAAGTAAACCCAACTAAAATGCAAAAATAAACTGTATTCCCAAAAAAAATGCTGTAGGCCACAAAACGACAATCCAATAACCAGAAAAATCCAGAAAAATAGTAAAAAGATAAATAACCGCTCCTGGAAACCCGAACAATAAAGGAAGAGTAAAATAAATATTAGTTAACACAACTAATAAACACTTCATTTTAAAAAAAACACAATCTTCGGTAAACGTAAATATCTCCCACGTAAAACCTACTAAACAAAAACAAACATTCCCACCCACACAAATATAAAGATAATGCACCCAAAAACATCATTAGAAACATGATTCAAACACTATAACATTTTAACACATATAAATAACAAAACACTAACTCGGCCTCAAACACTGAATACAACGTTAATTATAACAACGTAAATAAAACATTACAAACACCCTAACTCCTACAACATTACTCCACAGACACTAATTACAACACTACTAGTTTCCAAAAACACTTAAAATAGTTGATTAATATAGAAAATAACTCTTACCTTCTCAAACGCGAAGCAGCTCCAACTACGACCTGGATTCTGCCCAAATAACCCAAAACAAAAGCGAGTGGTTACTAATTTGAAGACCCAAACAAACATGGCAACTAAAAAAATAACAAATAAATGTCCAAACTATTTATTTAATATTACATATTACTTAAAAAATTACTATAGCATTTCAGTAAAATACTAAAAAATAATACCTGTTAATTTTATGTATTACAACCTTGTTTTATATTATGTAAATTATAATAATAAATATAATGAATTAATTATATTTACTATTATAATAATAAAATGTATATATATATATAACACAAAAAATATTTGAACAGGATATAATGTACATATTGTATCTAAAATATATCAGAATTGTAACTAAAATAAACAACTGTTATGACGTAAAAATTATGAATAGTAATAAACTAATATCAATATTAATAATTAGAATATTTGTTTCTGGTATATGGAAAACATACTAGTTTATTACAATTTAGAATGTATTACATGAATTAAAAAAATTCAAAATGGATAACAGTTATAAAAATGTGATAAAAAAATTGTTTAACATTTTTTTCGGGAAATATATTAATGTATACAATATACCTTACAAAAATTGATATCCATTATACTATATTTATTACAATGATACAATTGTAAAATACAAATTATTTTATTATTGCATTTTTGTTTTAATTGTTAAAATATACCTACTGATCAAAATTATTTTCTATGTTATTAATATGCTTTCCTACAACTATATAAATATGTAATAGTTTACTTTGTTCTGTTTAATGAAAAAAATTACAATTGGCATTCTCCTGTTAATTCTATATTTTATATAATAATAATTATTTAAACAACATTATTTGTAATTTGTTACTAGGTGCTGGACACTGAAATTAATTAGTTTACTATTCCCACTACAGTCTATATTTAACCCCTTGCCTGCTGATGACGTAACCGCTCCATCATCAGCTGCGGTGGCGCTGTGCTGATGACGGAGCGGTTCCATCATGGCCCGCCCGGCGCTCCTGCGCGGCACGAATTCCGTGCCTGCGCTGAGCGTTCTATTGAGCGGGGCGGTCCATGACGGAACCGCTCCGTCATAAGCACAGCGCAACCGACGCTGGTGACGGAGCGGTTCCGTCACCAGCATGCGGCCGCCATGCGGCCGCCCCGCCCCCTTAGCACTGCGGCGGAATAGCCGGCGCAGTGAAGGGGTTAATTGTGGTAAGTGCTGGACACTGAACTTAATTAATTTAATATTCCCACTCCAGTCTATAGTTAATAAGGGTAGGTGCTGGACACTGAACTTAATTAATTTACTATTCCCACTCCAGTCAATATTTAATTAAGGTAGGTGCCTGACATTGAACTTAATTAATTTACTAGTCCCACTCCAGTCTACATTTAATTAGGGTAGGTGCTGGACACTGAAATTAATTAATTTACTATTCCCACTCCAGTCTATATTTAATTAGGGTAGGTGCTGGAAACTGAACTTAATTCATTCAATATTCCCACTCCAGTCTATATTTAATTAGCGTAGGTGCTGGACACTGGATTTAATTAATGTAATATTCCCACTACAATCTATATTTAGTTAGGGTAGGTGCTGGACACTATACCCACTCCAATCTATATTTAATTAGGGTAGGTGCTGGACACTGAACTTAATTAATTTAGTATTGCCACTCCAATCGATATTTAATTTGGGTAGTTGCTGGACACTGAACTTAATTTATGTACTATTCCCACTCCAATCTATATTTAATTAGGGTAGGTGCTGGACACTGAACTTAATTAATGTAATATTCCCACTCCAGTCTATATTTAATTAGAGTAGGTGCGGACACTGAACTTAATTAATTAAATATTCCCACTCCAGTCTATATTTAATTAGGGTAGGTGCTGAACACTGAACTTAATTAATTTTCTATTCCCACTCCTGTCTATATTTAATTAGGGTAGGTGCTCGGTACTGAGCTTAATTAATGTACTGTTCCCACTCCAGTGAATATTTAATCAGGGTAAGTGCTGGACACTGAACTTAATTAATTAAATATTCCCACTCCAGTCTATACTTAATTAGGGTAGGTGTTGGCACTGAACCTAATTAATTTACTAATCCCACTCAAATCCATATTTAATTAGGATAGGGGCTGGACATTGAACTTGCTTAGTTGTAATGTAATCTAATGTAATGTAATGAAATGTAAAATGGTTCTTGTATAGCGCGACTATCACTCCACGGAGCATCTTGGCGCTGCGAAAAAGCCAGCAGAAGGATCAACTACTTATCGGGGAGGACCTAACATTTCAGATTAGACTTTTGCATAATGTGTCTGGTAGGCTAAAGACCCAGGTTTTTAGTGACTTCCTAAAGACTGATTCGGAGGTGATTTGGCGAAGAGGCAGGGGTAGTTTGTTCCAGGCCTTTAAACCCAAGACAGCCCATGCCTTTCCTCCCCTAGATTTTAGCCTTAAGGTGGGGATGGTAAGCAGATTAGCATTTGAGGATCTCAGATAACGTGAGGGAAGGTATCGTTCAAACATCCTCTGAAGTTAACTAGTCCCTTGTGAGTGATAGGCCCTAAATGTGATTAGTAGGACTTTGAACAGCACCCTCTTGTGGATCGGTAGCCTGTGGAGAGCGTCCATTGCTGCTGCGGCTGTTGTCCTCCCATGCCATCTCAACACCAGTCTGGCTGCTGCATGCTGGACCATCTGTAGCTTGTGAACAACCGCCCTGTTGGTCCCTGTATATAGGATGTTGCAGTAATCTAGCCGAGATGTTAGTGCTACAGCCACCATTTTTTGAGCTGAGAGTGGTACTAGATCGAAACATTTTCTCAGGCCCTTTATGATGCTGAAACAGGTTTCTGCCATTGCCAGGGCTTGTTGTTTGAAGGATAAGGTGGCATCGAACTTTATCCCTAGGTTTCTGAATGCCTTAAAAGTATTTGGGGGGACGGTGGCATCTTCTAGCCACCATTGTTTGGGGCTGAAATGGTTGTTTTGGCCTTAAGGCAGAATTTCAGTTTTCCCTGAGTTGCACCTCAGATGGTTATTACTCATCCATTCGAAGGTGGCTTTGAGAGAGTTTTTAAGGTTTTCTTCAGCCTCTGTAGTATTGTCCTCCAGTACCAGTATGAGCTGCATATCATCCGCATACGAGATGGTGTTGATCTTGAAGGATGATATCAGTGCAATTAGGGAGGCCATATATACATTGAAAAGCGTGGGGCTCAGGCAAGAACATTGTGGTAACCCTGGGGTAAGCTGTTTTTCCTCTGAACTGAACTGGCCTAATGTGATCACTTGCCGCCTGTTCACCAGAACATTTTTATTCCAGCCCAGTACATTTCCTGCTATACCTGCCGCGGCTAGGCAGTCTACAAGGATGGTATGCGAGACCGTATCAAAAGCCAAGGACAGGTCCAATAGTGCCAGGACGGCCTTCTTTCCCTGGTCCATTGCGGCTCGCAGGGTTTCTGTGGTAAAAAGGAGGGCAGACTCTGTTGAATGTTGGGCCCTAAAACCTGCCTGGTTTGGATGCCAGGCGTTATTTTCCTCCAGAAAGGCGGTTAGCTGTTTATTTACAAATTTCTCTGTTAATTTACAGAGAGCTCCAGAACCCTCACTTCCCCTTGCTTGTCTTTTAGGGTCAGTGAGAACGAGGGTGCGGATATCTTCTTATTCCGTACTTCCTTTCTGGGGGCTTTTCTGTGGGCAGTGGGACCTGTCTCCATGCTAAGTTCGATTATCCAATCTCCAAATAACTGGTTGTCTCTGATCGGATCTCCTGTCAATGAAGGCCTCTTCTCTAGGGCTTTATTCATAAAGTCAGAATGTCCTATGATGCTCTTCCAGCAGGGTTTTCCCTGTGGCGGCGCTATTGCCTTTACTGTACTCTTGCACACTGGGCAGCCCTTAACTGGGAGTTCAAAAGGGATGAAACTATGGTCTGTCCATGTTTGTATCAGGGGTCGTTTTACATTAGGTGTTTCTAGGTTGGAGCAGATACAGTCTAGGATATGACCTGCCCTATGTGTAGTATCTGGTGTGAGTTGGGATAGGCCTAGGACGCTCATTATGTCTTTAAAACAGGTTGACGCTGGGTCTGTGGGGGAGCCCAGGTGCAAGTTTATGTACCCTAAAAGCGTAAAATTAGCAGACCTGAGAGTTAGGTTACTGAGTACTTCCCCAATACTCTCCAAGAACTCATTCTGCTGCCCTGGGGGTCGGTACATTAATGCTACTGCAAAGGTGAATGAGTCATGGATCTTTATCGAAAAACCCATACTCTCTGCTCCTTTGAGGTCCGGAAGGTCGTATGTTAGACACATCATGGTGTCCCGATAGATTATTGCAAGGCCTCCTCCACGTTGGTTTGGTCTGTCTGCCCTTTGATAAGGTAACCAGGGGGGAGAGCGTTTGCAATATCCGGATTACACCAGGATTTCAACCATGTCGAGGTTATAAAGAGGTAGTCTAAATCCTCTTCAGTTATAAGATCAAAAGTATGCAGAGCATGCTTGCTCATTGATCTTGCATTAATGAGCCCGCCTCGTAAGCCTTTTGAATGACTATCTTCCTGTGCCAGTTTGCGATACCCAAACATTTTCTTACATTGGTTACAGCTTAGCGACCCCTCCAATTTATCATGTTCAGAGTCTGGGTGCATGTTTTTGGGTCAGTGTTGAGTGACAGTATGAAGTCCCTCATGAGCGGTTGAATTGTCTCTAGTAGAGCACAGTGCTTGGCCCTGAGCCCCGTCGTGGCGCGGACGGGCGCAGACAGGGCGCGCCCGCTGCGCGTTCTAGGCATGGGGTTCTTTTATGTGCTTCCCTTCTTGAGATTCAGGAGGGGGCGTGTCGCGCTCTGCCGGTCTGCCCTCCACACAAGCAGCAACAGCTGTGGTGGGCCAGGGTCGGAGCGATCAGGGAGCAGAGCTTTCTGGCAGGCTTGAGAGAGTGGAGCAAGTAAGTCTGCCTAAGTCACAGAAGTACAAACAATTTTAAAAAGAAAAAGGTTAAAATGACACCAACAGTGCCCAAACACACAGCCAAAGGTAGCGCAGCTAGCAGTCTCAGCGCGCGTCCTATCGAGCGGCTCTTTTATGTGCTTCCCACCTGGAGATTCAGAAGGGGGCATGTCCCGCTCTGCCGGTCCGCCCTTCACACAAGCAGCAACAGCTGTGGTGGACCAGGGACGGAGCGAGCAGCTAGCGGAGCTTTCAGGCAGGCTTGAGAGAGTGGAGCAAGTAAGTCTGTCTAAGTCACAGAAGTGCAAACAATTTTAAAAAGAAAAAGGTTAAAATGAAACCAACAGTGCCCAAACACACAGCCAAAGGTAGCGCGGCTAGCATTTACTATTCCCACTCCAATATATATCTAATTAGAATAATTGCTAGACACTGAACTTAATTAATTTACTATTCCCACTCCAATATATATCTAATTAGAATAATTGCTAGACACTGAACTTAATAATTTAATATTCCCACTCCAGTCTATATTTAATTAGTATAGTTGCTGGACAGTGAACTAAATTAATTTACTATTCCCACTTCAATTTATATTTAATTAGGGTAGTTGTTGGACACTGACCCTTAATAATTTACTATTCCCACTCCAATTTATATTTAATTAGGGTATTTGCTGGACACTGACCCTTATTAATTTACTAATCCCACTCCAATATATATATTTAATGATGACATTTGCAAGATAATACACTTAGGGGCCGATTCCGATTCAGGAAAATGTGCTCAGAATAGCTGTACGGGTGCGTATTTCCCTTACGAATCGTACACCTTCAATGTCCCCCTACGTACAATCAAGTACGATCCAAACCCAAGGCAGATCTACGTACGAATGGTACCAAACACCATACGAAACAAAAATACATACAATTTGTGTTGGACCCGGCCTCGTGGCGTGGCCCCACTCTTCCTGCATGGCGGGTCCCGGACTACCTCGACCCCTGTTCCCCGGCCGAGAGCAGCACCATCCACCCTCCACAAGAGCCGCCCCTTCGGGCAGCCCCCAGCTCTCCGCCCGGTGGAACTCAACAGCCTCTCCTCAACACCCTCGGCTGGTCCGAACCCTATCCCGGACCACCCTCTATGACCCGGACGCCATCTTGGACCCTCCACAACCAGGCCTCGTGGCCTCGGCTCGACCCCAGCCGCAGACCCAGCGAAGCCCCAACATCGAGGCACCACGATCTGACCAGGGGGTAGAGAGACCACTTGACGGATCAATGGGGGAAGGAGTTTCGATGGTCCTCCATCCGTCCCCTGGCGCCTGGTTTCGATCGCCCCCAGCCTCCCTGGGCGCTGGCTCCACCCCCCTGCTGGGTGTCTGGACACGTACATCCCGGACCCTCCGACCTCCAAGTGTGAGGGTCCGGACATCAAAGGACGCCAGACCTATAACTGGGGCAGCCCCGGAGCAGGTCGGCAGTTGTATCATGGAGTCGAGAGACACCGAGACGAACTCATCCGCGTGGAACCTGAAACCATCCTTGGGGTCCTGCTGGCGCTGCCGCTGCCCATCTTCATGAAACCATCCTTGGAGTCCTGCTGGTGCTGCCACGGCCCATCTTCGTGAAACCATCCTTGGAGTCCTGCTGGCGCTGCCACGGCCCATCTTCGTGAAACCATCTCTGGAGTCCTTCGGGCGCTGCCGCGGCCCATCTTCGCGAAACCATCTCTGGAGTCCTGCTGGCGCTGCCGCGGCCCATCTTCGTGAAACCATCTCTGGAGTCCTGCTGGCACTGCCGCGGCCCATCTTCGTGAAACCACCTCTGGAGCCCTGCTGGCGCTGCCGCGGCCCATACCGAAGAACCCCCCAGCTCGAGAATTGAGAGCTGAGCGCAGGGTATCCCTGTGCCAGGCTGCTACTAAGACTGTCCCGCTACCCCCTTCCCTCAGAGGCTAAGCTTGAAAGGATCCCCGGATCCCGTTATCCCTATATCGTACGATAACCTGCCTAAGAATACTGATAAAAAACCTTAAGAACCTATCTTTGTGTGGTGTCCATCTGTAGGGTGGGTGATTGCTCATCTCTGTACGATCCTAGGAGAGGAACCTCGCCAGGAGGCCTCTCACCCCTGCTCAGCCAGCCCTAAGATCCCCTTTCCAACATTGGTGGCAGGCGGTGCGATCCGAGCCGACGCAGATCGTACAGAGAGTAACTCGCCCCACTACGAACAGAAGCACCCAGCAACCATGACGACTAAAGAAACCGGACCAACCGCAGAGTTCCAGATGGAACGACTAGAAGATTATAGTCACAAAGAATTGAAGGAATTCTGCAAAGACTTGGGTATCGCTACCACAGGACTAAGCACCAAAGATGATCTCAAACAGGCTCTGCAAACCTGGGTGGAGACATTAGCGTCGCCGGCCCAAAATGAAGGCATCACAGTTACCGATCTGCACCCCGAGAACACCGCAACCCCAGCGGAGGATAGAAACACGGGCCTCTCCCACGAGGATGCCCGAGAACGAGAAAGAAGCCGCCTCCAAGAATTAGACCTGGCTAGAGTCCGCTTGGATGGGGAACTGCAACTGGCTGAAAAGAATATAGCCCTTGAGCAACTACGACTACAGGGAGACCTGGAAGAAAAAAGAAGGCAGAGGGAGCTGGAGGAGAAGAAGCTCGCGTACGAGCACGAGCGCGGTTTGAAAGAACTAGAGATTAAGTCGAAAAATGGGGACACCGGCGTCTCCGGGAACTGTAGCACCCCTCCCTCTACAGACACCAAGGTCCACATCCCCAAAGATGTCGTCCGAGAGTACTATAAAAACGACGACATTCAGCAATGGTTTATGGCCTACGAGGTAGCCATGACCTCACACCGTGTACCGCAAAAAGACTGGGGTGCCGGGTTGTGGGGGAGATTTGTCAATGAGGGGAGAGATTCCCTGTTACAGCTCCCCGATGCAGAGATGACCTCATACGAACATATGAAAGCCACCCTCCTCACTCGCTACTGGCTCACCCCCGAGATGTACCGGCAGCGATTCCGAGAATGCAAAAGGATCCCCGGTACCACCTGGGTGGAGTATGTGAACTTCTACAGTAGAGCCTTAGAAGGGTGGATCAAGGGCAGCCAAGTCACCACCTACGAACAGTTGTTCGACCTCATTGTATGGGAACACCTCTCCAACAACTGTTTCATCGAACTCAGGCAGCATCTCCTCGACAGTAAAGTGACCGAGCCATGTAAACTCGCCATCGAAGCTGACGAATGGGAGAGCCCCCGTGTCCCCCGGAACTGGATGGGAGACCAAGGCCGAGCTCACCAGGGGTCCCACCGTCCGCGAAGAGGAGGAGGAGGAGGCCAGGGCAGGGGCAACGACACCGCCACGGTGCCCTCCACCAACACTTCCCCTTCCCTGGCTGGGAGAGGAGCCCCCCCTGCACGGCCGGGGCCCTGCTCGAACGTTATATGCCACAAATGCCAGTGACCCGGTCATTACGCCAATGACCCCAACTGTCCCAGAAACCAGCCATCCAACCCCCCGGGTCCGCAAAACCGCCAGATCGCCACCGCCGCCCTGTTGGAGGAGCAGGGAGAAGAAGAAGCCGAAGACTATGAAGAGTACCAGACCGAGTGGGAGCCCGCAGCCATGTCCCTGGTATGTATGGGCAAGAGAGACATGGTCCCCCGGGCCCCGATCCCGGCCAACACCCAAAAGTACAGCCAGTGGGTCACCATTAATGGACAATGGGCCGAAGCCCTCCGCGGCACCGGAGCCAGCGTGACAGCCGTCCGTTGTCACCTGGTGACCCCGGATCAAATTTTGCCCAATGTACTGTGCCCAGTACGGTCCGCGGATAATTCCGAAAGCCTGTGCCAGATGGCCCGCGTCCCTTTTGAGTGGGGAGGAGTGTCAGGCATGCTGAAAGTTACTGTCTGAGACGATGCCCCCGTAAACTGCCTCCTCGGGAACGACCTCGAGAGCTCCCCCTGGGCTGACGTCGAGCGGTGGGAGCACCTGGGGATGCTTGGCCTCCCTGAATGGGCCTGTGCAACGACCCGATCCATGGCCGCCCGAGCAATCGCCCACACAAAAGAACCAGAGTGGCCCGAGACTCCACCGCCCGTCGTCACCGAAGACACCGACCCTGAACCCGGTCCACCGGGGCCCAACGGTGAAGAAGTTACCCCCCTCAGCGACCTCCCGGAACTGGCCCAGTGGCGCCAAGAAGGTGGCCCCACTCAAGAACAGTTCCGGCAAGAACAAAAAGCGTGTCCCTCTCTCGAGGGGCTCCGACAACAAGCAGCGGCCCAGAGCACAGGGGATGCCTCGGGGGCCCACTGGGTCTATTGGGACAATGAGCTCCGCTACAGCGAGCAGAAGATTGCCGAGCTAGGGGCCAGCCGGGTGCTAGTAGTCCCCCTCCGATTCAGAGACTTCCTCCTGAACCTGGCACATGATGTGCCCCTCGCCGGGCACCTGGGGCAGGACAAAACCTACAGCTGCCTGGTGACCCAATTCTACTGGCCCAAGATGCGGAACGATGTGATCAACCACTGCCGAACTTGCCCCACCTGCCAAGCCAGTGGGAAGAGCGGCGGAAAACTAAAAGCCCCCCTGCAACCTTTCCCAGTCGTCCACACTCCCTTCGAGCGGGTGGGAATCGACATCGTAGGGCCCCTGGAGCCCCGGACATCACAAGGTCACCGGTTCATCCTCGTCCTGGTGGACCATGCCACCCGCTATCCTGAAGCCATACCTCTCCGGACCGTGACAGCTCCCGTGGTGGGCCGGGCCCTGATGGGGATCTTCTCCCGGGTGGGCTTCCCCCGAGAAGTCGTCAGTGATCGCGGTACGAACTTCATCTCTCGATACATGAAGTCCCTATGAGAGCATTGCGGGGTCTCATACAAATTTACGACCCCCTACCACCCCCAAGGGAACGGACTGGAGGAACGCTTCAATCGCACCCACACTGCACAACAATATGGGGGTAGGTGGATATGACTCCCAGCAGTGCCCAGACATTAGAGGGGTGGGTGGATATGACTCCCAGCAGTGCCCAACAACATGGGGGTGGGTGGATATGACTCCCAGCAGTGCCCAGACATAAGAGGGGTGGATGGATATGAATCCCGGCAGAGGCCAACAGTATGGGGGTGGGTGGATATGACTTCAGCAGTGCCAAACAGTATGGGGGTGGGTGGATATGACTCCCACCAATGTCCAGACATTAGATGGGTGGGTGAATCTAACTCCCAGCAGTGCCCAACAGTATGGGGGTGGGTGGATATGACTTCCAGCTGTGCCAGCAGTATGGGGGTGGGTGGATATGACTGCCAGCAGTGTCCAGACATATGAGGGGTGGGTGCACAGGACTCCCAGCAGTGTCCATACATAAGAGGGGTGGGTGGATATGACTCCCAGCAGTGTCAAGACATATGAGGGGTGGGTGAACAGGAATCCTGGCATAGTCCAACAGTATGGGGGTGGGTGGATATGACTCCCAGCAGTGCCCAACAGTATAGAGATGGGTGGAAATGACTCCCAGCAGTGCCCATACATAAGAGGGGTGGGTGGATATGACTCCCAGAAGTTCCCAACAGCATAGAGATGGGTGTATATGACTCCCAGCAGTGCCCAGACATAAGAGGGATGGGTGGATATGACTCCCGGCAGAGGCCAACAGTATGGGTGTATATGACTCCCAGCAGTGCCCAACAGTATGGGGGTGGGTGGATATGACTCCCAGCATATCCCAGACTGTAGAGGGGTGGTGGATATGACTCCCAGCAGTGCCCAACAGTATGATGGTGGGTGGATGTGACTGCCAGCAGTGTCCAGATATATGAGGGGTGGGTGCACAGGACTCCCAGCTGTGTCCAGACATATGAGGGGTGGGTGCACAGAACTCCCCGTAGTGTCCAGACATATGAGGGGTGGGTGGATATGACATCCAGCAGAGGCCAGACATATGAGGGGTGGGTGGATATGACTCCCAGAAGTGCCCAACAGTATGGGGATGGGTGGATATGACTCCCAGAAGAGGCCAACAGTATGAGGTTGGGTGGATATGATTCCCAGCAGTGCCCAGACATAAAAGGGGTGGGTGGATATGACTCCCAGCAGTGCCCAACAGTATGGCGGTGGGTGGATATGACTCCCAGCAGTGTCCAGACGGATCACTGAAATATTATCGACGGACACATTATCGACTTACCAAAATATCGTTGACAAATTATCGACGACAAAAATATCGACTTACTATACCTATTACACAAATTACAAAAATATTGAGTAAAAAATATCGAGTACTAACTATATCGAATACATAAATATCGCTTAAAAAAATATCGACTACAATTATATCGTTGGACATGAAATTAGCCCTAACACTACAAAAATATCGACTACAAAAATATAGACTACCACAATATCGTTAAAAAAAAAATATTGAGTTCATGTTTGCACACTTTTCTTTATATAATACCATCTTTATCATCAATAAAAGTCATTTCTCACTAAAAAAAACGTTTCACATATAATACCTGTTTCTTACATAACATTACTATTAAACCACATTTACTATACATTCTATTACATGCATTTTATCATTTTCTATTTTTCTTTGCATTTAACTAACATTTTCATTACTTATTTTGACATATAAATATATTTCATTTAAACACGAACCTGCTTTAATGCGGGAACAACCACATACCACCATTCTCACATCAACAAACACTCCAATTAACTTAAAAAAATTCAAACTAGCCTATACTATGCTTCCTTACATCCTACAACCAATCAAATTAAAGCACACATAACACATATACTATAAAAGGGCTACATACATTCTACCATTTGTTGCTGCTACCTCTCTGGAAAGTAGATGCCAACACTTTGAAGATTTTGTTGCAGAATAAACATCTTTAAAGATCCAGCTTACTAGCTAATTAATCAAGTAAGTAACACAGCATTTTTGTAGAAAACTAAATTAGAAGTGCACTATTTTCCTTACATCTCTTAAGTCTTACACTTATTTTATTTTCATGTCTTCCTACTTTTCTGATAGAAACTACTCCAACACAATTCCTATTACATGGTCATATTTCTTCATGTGCAGAATCAGATAGTAAGTATATAATATTTCTCTGTTACACAGCAACTGCTTTTTTAAAACACTAATTTACAAAAGTATTTATTTTTCATTAACATTATATTTACAGATATACAGAAATTGTGCTATTTCTACAGCAAAAACGATAAAACTACCCTAATTACACATGTAAGTATAGATGTGTTTGTTATAAAACGGCAAATTTCATTAATGCACATTTTTAAACAACATATCTTGCTTTTTACATCTTCCCTATAGATCATTTGAAAGATCCAAGATCAACTATAGCAAAACACAAGAATACCCTTCAGAAAAATGTAAGTATAATTGTTATTTGCTAAAATGTGGGCACAAAAAACGCTAACTATATTCTTAACACCATGTTATTTATTTTGAATTGCCTCTACAGATATTCAGAAAACATCATACATCTATTCTACATATCATATGAAAACATCCTACACAAAATATACCAATATAGAAGAATAGCCTTGTAAAAAATGTAAGTATATTTATCATTTCTCTAAAACTGCCGAAAATAACACAGTCTATGTTCTTAACAAAATCTTATCCATTTTATATTTCCTCTACAGACATTCTGAATACATCATACAGCTATTCTACCTACAACAAATAAAACGACATATATAGAAGTTAGTATACGTTTAAATCTGTTACATTTCCAAACGGTTCAGTATTAAAATAATAATATTTTGCTTTTATTTCTTCTATCTACTCTACAGATCATACCTGTACTAAATTGATGAACTCCACCAATTACTACTATTCTACTATTTAAACAAGTAAGTATATGTAATGCTTACATCAAATGCACTAGTAGACAAAAATGACAACTGCTTTTGAGTAGGAAATACGTTTGTAATATATAAACATTAACGTTGTTTTTCTATATTTTCATACCAACAGCAAATAAAGACATACATACAAGACCATCATTCAAAAGACATTTCTGCTTCTGTGACTACTACTTTGATTAACTGTAAGTATAAATGCATCACTAATGATGTTAGCACCACATAAGTAAAAAAATGTGTACTGATTTTGTTTCTTTCTACTCTTTCCTAGAACAAGTAAATCAAAATGACTGAAGGTGCAGAATTTGTCATGTCTCAGAAAAATAAATTGCTATTATGCTACATGGGTTATGTGTATAATCAGGAGAGACAAAGTGGTAGAAAGGTTTTTTGGAAGTGTACAAAATACTACTCCAACAAATGTTATGGGAGGGCCACTACCGAGGAAACTAATGTGCTATTTACTAGAGAACATAATCATCCCCCAAATGTCACCGAAATTGAAATTAGAGATGCCTTAGAAAGTATTAAAAGTGCTAGCACACAAAGTGACAAACCCACCACCCAAATACTTAAAGAAGAACTGGTAAAAATCCCTGCCCATGCTTCAGGGCAACTACCCTCTATTGACTCCCTGAAACGCACTATTGCACGCACCAAACGACTCACTAGCACAACCCAACCCAACCCAACTTGTTTTGAAGAAATTATTATTTCACCCGAAATGGCCATCACACACAATAAAGATAAATGTATTCTTTTTGATAATGAAAGCAGTACAAACCGAATAATTATGTTTGCAACTGCAAGTAATTTACGAAAAATCCAACAGTGTCCCCAATGGATGATGGATGGAACATTTAAACCCTGCCCAAAACCTTTTTACCAACTGTATTCCATCCACGGTTTATACCATCATTCTAACATACCTTTCATTTACTGTTTGCTACCCAACAAACAGCAAACAACCTACACCGAAATTTTAAATGTTCTCAAAACGGAAATCAATAATTATTTTCCCGAAAAAATAATTATTGATTTCGAATTAGCTATGATAAATAGCATTTTGAGAACATTTCCACACACAGCAATCCAGGGTTGCTATTATCATTTTAATCAGAGTATATGGAGGCATCTCCAAAAATCTACTTTAAGTGTACTATACTCTACAGATAGCACCTTTGCCTATCAAGTTAAAAAGTTAATAGCCCTGGCCTACGTCCCTGTTACAGATGTTGCTGAACATTACAATTTATTAATTGACAGCGCATATTATAAGAGGAATGAGGATAAGCTAACACCATTGCTAGACTATTTTGAAGACACTTGGGTGGGAAGGTTGCACAGATCAGGACATCGACGCCAGCCCAAATTCCAAATCCCTTGGTGGAATGTCTATCTCAGTACTTTAAACCAAGAGGCGAAAACCAACAATAGTGTTGAAGGGTGGCATAATGCTTTCCAAGCAACTACAAACAGAGGCAAACCCACTTTCCACAACCTTCTTGAAGCTTTGAAAAAAGAACAAAGCTATCAGGAACTAAGAATGGAACAATCAGTGTCACAAATAGGGCCCAAACTCACTAAACAAACCCAACAAATGTTCCGACTACTTCAAAGTCAAGTCACATTATACCCTACAACTAGAGGTTTAGAATACCTGGCAATAATAGCAAAAAGTATTCTATAAAAATGTCAAGTAAATATTTGAATGTCTTCTTACAATACTAATAAAATTCACATGTCATAAACATATATAATGAATTATAAATAAAACATATTTGTTTGACAAACTTTTAAAAGTTATGTAAAAAAATTTGTAACAAATATGCAATGTTTATAATTTTTTATAACATAGACATAACATTAGAAATCGACATTTCCCACCCAATCAAAATTGTAAAATAAATACTTACAATTTTTGGACTTGAGAGACGCAATCAAGGAAAAATCAATCCATACAATCCAATCCAATATCTTACTATTCCAATATGGGATAACCCTCAAAAACCCGAAAATAAATTGTAAAACGTAAAAAAACGCTCCAGGAAATCCCGAAAACAGTAGTGTGTACACGTTAGGATTTAAAGTTATATACACACTATTTAAAAAAAATGGTCACGCATATCAATGTATCAATCCGATTCGAAACACTCCAAAAAACCCGAAAAAGGTTTAAAAAGTTAAAAAACCGGTCCTGGCAAACCCGAAAAATAGGAGATAAAAGTCAAAATATAAGCATAATAACTTAAACATTTGTTTCTCCGTTAAAAAACACGCTTCCTTCCATGTAGTTTTCATGCGAGGAACCGAAACCTGTAAAATAACATACATAACGAAAGCCACCCACAAATACCCCCTTCACATTTGTAAATATACTAACAATTAACATTAACCATGTAAGAAGACATTTCCGAACACTTAAAATTAGACTTGAAGGAAAAAAAGCACGACACATCTATAACGGAGACTTTTCACCCAAACGCTACTTAAACTAATAATACATACACCAAAAAACACTACAGAGTTTGATTACACCCTCAAACATGACCACTTACTTATAATTTGTAGTTAAAAATAACCTTACCTCTCTCCACGCGAAGCAACTCCCAACCGCGAGCTTCTCCAGTCCTGAAGGGAGCGCAATAACCTTACGCGGTAAAAAAGTAGTCCCCTTAACCCATTTGTGTAAAGGGATAATAGAATAAACAATGTGAAATATGAAATATATAATACATACACATGTATAATGTAACAAATAAATACACTATACTCATGACAATTTTCCTTTATTTAAAAAAATATATATATTTAATATAAATTAATATATAATATGTATTATATATTAATAATATTAAATAATTATGTAAAACTTTGAATAAAAGATGTAAATATTTAGTTATTCTGTATATTTATATGAATAATTTTGTGTATAATTTTAATAAAACATTATAAATGTTTATGGGAATAATTAATAATGATAAATAATATAACTTATTTATTGTTATTAATATAACAAGTAGAACCATTTAGTATATAAAGAATGGCCTGAAAAAAGTCTCTATTTTATCTGTGAATGTATATATTTTTGTTATTAATAAATGAATGTTTATGTTTATTAATTAATAATAATAATAATTAATAAAATAATTATTATTTTTATTAATTAGTAAAAAAAGATTATATAATTATTTCTAATGATAACAAAATTATATAATTGCTTTACTACAATTTGATAAATACCAGATATTATAATTAAACATATTGTTTCCCTATACAATTATAAACTTTACAACCAAAGCGATTTATATGTTTTATGTAAAAACAACATTGTGTGAATTATACACCAAGAAAATTTATTTTTGTATTTCAATTTATCCTAAGAAATGTAATTATACTCATGTTACTTGTTAACAAGAAATATGTATTATATATTTTATTATATTAATATTTAATATTAACATTATTAAATATTAATGTAAGAAATATATAACAAATCATTGTTTAATGTATTTCTATATCAATACTTTAAATTGTAAATGACTGATGGGAATATGTAAAATTTACTGAAAGAATCTAGTAATCCAAATAATGTTTTACATTGACCACATGTATATAAATGTAAAGATGTTATTGTGTGAATAAAAAAAGTTAAAAAAAATGTGATGTTATATTTGTTTTTGATTTTATTGTAGTACACAATAAAAAAATTAAAAAATGTTTAATAAACTAATTTGAAAACATCTATGTTGCATTATTTTTTATTATTAAAATACAGTAATGAACAAATGTATACAAATGTGCTGCACACTGACCAATTTTATATGTATTGTTACTACTCCAGTCAATCTAAAATGATAGAAGCTGCAGGACAGTAGCAAAAATTATTTTACTATTCCTACTACACTCAAGGTAATACCATAAAATGTGGTGGAGACTAACCAATGTATTTTTATTAATCCAACTCGAGTGTTGATAATATTACTGATGGTGCTGGACACCAACCAATTAATAATTAGAATTCCAACTCCACTATAGCTACTGTCTGGAAACATGCTAATACATAAATTGTTTTTATCTAAATAAGGGTACTAATTTAAAGTTATAATAATAGCTATTTTCGTGTAATAAATTTAATGTATCACTGTTAAGTTAAACTATACATCAGCACTCTAAAATACCCAAAACTGTCCCAAAACACTAAAAAGACCCCTTCACCCTAAAGGCCAAAACTGACCCAGAACCCTACAAATACCCCTTTATCAACAAACTGAAAACTGACCCTGAACCCTACAAATACCCCTTACCCACAAACTGAAAACTGACCCTGAACCCTACAAATACCCCTTTACCCACAAACTGAAAACTGACCCTGAACCCTACAAATACCCCTTTACCCACAAACTGAAAACTGACCCTGAACCCTACAAATACCCCTTTACCCACAAACTAAAAACTGACCCAGAACCCTACAAATACTCCTTTACCCACAAACTGAAAACTGACCCTGAACCCTACAAATACCCCTTTACCCACAAACTGAAAACTGACCCTGAACCCTACAAATACTCCTTTCCCAACAAACTGAAAACTGACCCTGAACCTTACAAATACTCCTTTCCCAACAAACTAAAAACTGACCCTGAACCCTACAAATACCCCTTTACCCACAAACTGAAAACTGACCCTTAACCCTACAAATACCCCTACACCCACAAACTGAAAACTGACCCTGAACCCTACAAATACCCCTTTACCCACAAACTGAAAACTGACCCAGAACCCTACAAATACTCCTTTACCCACAAACTGAAAACTGACCCTGAACCCTACAAATACCCCTTTACCCACAAACTGAAAACTGACCCTGAACCCTACAAATACTCCTTTCCCAACAAACTGAAAACTGACCCTGAACCTTACAAATACTCCTTTCCCAACAAACTAAAAACTGACCCTGAACCCTACAAATACCCCTTTACCCACAAACTGAAAACTGACCCTTAACCCTACAAATACCCCTACACCCACAAACTGAAAACTGACCCTGAACCCTACAAATACTCCTTTCCCAACAACGGAAAACTGACCCTGAACCCTACAAATACCCCTTTACCCACAAACTGAAAACTGACCCTGAACCCTACAAATACCCCTACACCCACAACCTGAAAACTGACCCTGAACCCTACAAATACTCCTTTCCCAACAAACTGAAAACTGACCCTGAACCCTACAAAAACCCCAACACCCACAAACTGAAAACTGACCCTGAACCCTACAAATACTCCTTTCCCAACAAACTGAAAACTGACCCTGAACTCTACAAATACCCCTTTACCCACAAACTGAAAACTGACCCTGAACCCTACAAATACCCCTTTACCCACAAACTGAAAACTGACCCTGAACCCTACAAATAGCCCTTCACCCACAAACTGAAAACTGACCCTGAACCCTACAAATACTCCTTTTCCCACAAACTGAAAACTGACCCCGAACCCTACAAATACCCCTTTGCCCACAAACTGAAAACTGACCCTGAACCCTACAAATACCCCTACACCCACAACCAGAAAACTAACCCTGAACCTCCCAAAAACTCCTTTACCCACAAACTGAAAACTGACCCTGACCCCTACAAATACCCCTTTACCCACAAACTGAAAACTGACCCTGAACTCTACAAATAGCCCTTTACACAAGAACTGAAAACTGACCCTCAACCTAAAAAATACCCATTTACCCACAAACGTACAAATTTTCCAAATCCCACTAAATACACCTTTACTCACGACTAGAAAAATGACCCAGAACCCTAAAAAATTAACCTATAACAAAAACTATGAAACAAAGCCAGAACACTATAAATAATAATGAACAAAACATTAAACATAAAAATATAAAAAAAACTAATATTTTTAAAAAAACTATTATAAAATATATTATCACATTAGCTATAATAATAATTTAGATTAATTAATATTGTTTAATTCCAATTAATTAATTAACATCAACATTAATTAACACATTACATTTAAATGTATACAATTAATGTAATTAAGTCATTATGTATTTTTTTGTATTTATGTATTTTAATGCTTGTTAAGCGCAGCTGTCACCCAGCGGGTATCCTGGCGCTGAGATCAGTTCCACCATCAATTCTACAAATTATTCTGCTCTAGGAAAGAGAAAGGTTTTAAGGTCCTTTTTAAATAAAATCAAATTTCCAATCCAATCCAATCCAATTAATTTATTTAAATTAAATTTATTTAAATTTAAATTTAAATTTATTTAAATGATATGCAATATATTAATTACATCATTAACTAATTATAATTAATGTGTTAGCAATTAATAAATGTAAATAATATACTAATTCTTAATACAATAAATCACTAATTATTATTAATTAATAACCAATGTATCAATTAAAATCATATACAAATTAATTTTTAAAAATATTGATTATTAATAATCAATTAATCAATTAAATTATATTCTAATTAATCAATTAAACAATTAACTAATTAATATTAATTAATTACCAATTAAAATCTAATTAAAACAATTACCAAACATATATTAACTAATTAATTATTATTAAATTACTTCCCACCCTATTCCCCTATAAACCCACAACCCGCTCCTAAACATTAGGTACTATTTATTTATATAATATATATATATTATTTTATAAAATTAATATTTTCTAACATTTTCTCGATATTTTTTACTTTCACTATATTTCGATATTTTGTCTAGTCGATATTTTTGAGTCGATATTTTTGTATTCGATATTTTTGGGTCATTTTTGCAGTCGATATTTTTTTCTACGATATTCCTATAGTCGATATTTTGTTAATGTCGATATTTTTCCGTCGATATTTTGTCCATTCGATATTATGTAGTCGATATTATGTCCAGTTACCGTCCAGACATATGATGGGTGGGTGCACAGGACTCCCAGCAGTGTCCAGACATATGAGGGGTGGGTGGCTATGACTCCCAGCAGTGTCCAGACATAAGAGGGGTGGGTGGATATGACTCCGGGCAGAGGCCAGACATATGAGGGGTGGGTGGATATGACTCCCAGCAGAGCCCAACAGTATGGGGGGTGGTATGACTCCCAGCCGAGGCCAACAGTATGGGGATGGGTGCACAGGACTCCCAGCACTGTCCAGACATATTAGGGGTGGGTGCACAGAACTCCAGGCAGGGGCCAACAGTATAGGGGTGGGTGGATATGACTTCCACCAGTGCTCAACAGTATGGGGGTGGGTGGATATGACTCCCAGCAGTGCCCAGACATAAGAGGGGTGGGTGGATATGACTCCCAGCAGTGCCCAACAGTATGAGGGTGGGTGGATATGACTACCAGCAGTGCCCAACAATATGGGGTGGGTGGATATGACTGCCAGCAGTGTCCAGACATATGATGGGTGGGTGCTCCTCCCCTAGTTTTTAGCCTTAAGGTGGGGATGGTAAGCAGATTAGCATTTGAGGATCTCAGATAACGATAGGGTAGGTATTGTTCAAACATCCTCTGAAGGTAACTGGGCCCTCGTGAGTGATAGGCCCTAAACGTGATTAGTAGGACTTTGAACAGCACCCTCTTGTGGATCTGTAGCCAGTGGGGAGCGTCCATTGCTGCTTTGGCCGATGTCCTCCTATGCCATCTCAACACCAGTCTGGCTGATGCATGCTGGACCATCTGTAGCTTGTGAACAACCGCCCTGTTGGTCCCTGCATATAGGCTGTTACAGTAATCTAGCCGAGATGTTATTAGTGCTACCGCCACCATTTTTCGAGCTGAGAGTGGTACTAGATCCCAAAAAATTCTCAGAGAGCTGGAAGCAGCGAGATAGGTTGCAGGTTTGAAAGAGTTGTAGGGTCCGCCAGCTGCTTTTTTTGTAGGGGTTTTACCGCTGCTAATTTCCGTTCTACAGGGATTAAGTCCTGATCAAGTGAGGAATTTATTACATTACTTATGGTGGGGTTTACAATATCCACCATGGACTGTAGGACCAGGGGCGGGCAGGGGTCAAATAGGGAGCCTGATTTGATGGCCAGTATGGCTTTCCGAGTTTCCTCTAAATTAATTGGAGAGAACATATTCATGCTGGCAAAAACTGTCCCTGTCCTAGTATCCCCTTTTTGATTCAGTGACATCAGGGAGGGGAAGTCTTTAATAAGGGTATGGATCTTTTCTTCAAAGAAATCGGCTATGGTATTGCAGAGCCTTTGAGAAGGGGGAATTTCTTTATGCAGGGTTTTGGGCTTCATAAAAGTATTTACTGTCTTAAAAATGTATTTTTGTTTGTTGTTATTGTTGTTTAATGCATCCGTGTAATAGTCTATTTTCGCAGCTTTTATCATTGCGTGATATTCTCGCTGTGCAGATTTATACTTATTCAGGTCATTCCTCTAATAATTCCAGCGCCATCTTTGCTCCAGAACCCTCACTTCCCCTTGCTTTTCTTTTAGGGTCAGTGAGAACCAGGGTGCGGATATCTTCTTATTCCGTACTTCCTTTATGGGGGCTTTTCTGGGAAGAGTGGGACCTGTCTCCATGCTAAGTTCGATTATCTAATCCCCAAATAACTGGCTGTCTCTGATCGGGTCTCCAGTCAAGGAAGGCCTCTTCTCTAGGGCTTTATTCATAAAGTCAGGATGTCCTATGATGCTCTTCCAGCAGGGTTTTCCCTGTGGCGCCGCTATCGCCTTTACTGTATTCTTGCCCACTGGGCAGCCCTTAACTGGGAGTTCAAAAGGGATTAAACTATGGTCTGTCCATGTTTGTATCAGGGGTCGTTTTACATTAAGTGTTTCTAGGTTGGAGCAGATGCAGTCTAGGATATGACCTGCCCTATGTGTAGTATCTGTTGTGAGTTGGGGTAGGCCTAGGACGCTCATTATGTCTTTAAAGCAGGTTGCCGCTGGGTCTTTGGGGGAGCCCAAGTGCAAGTTTATGCCCCCTAAAAGCGTACAATGAGCAGACCTGAGAGTTAGGTTACTGAATACTTCCCCAATACTCTCCAAGAACTCAGTTTGCTGCCCTGGGGGTCGGTACATTAATGCTCCTGCAAAGGTGAACGAGTCATGGATCTTTATCGAAAAACCCATACTCTCTGCTCCTTGAGGTCCGGAAGGTCGTATGTTAGACACTTCATGGTGTCCCGATAGATTATTACAAGGCCTCCTCCCCGTTGGTTTGGTCTGTCTGCCCTTGAGATAAGGTAACCAGGGGGGAGAGCATTTGCCATATCCGGATTACACCAGGATTTCAACCATGTCTCAGTTATAAAGAGGCAGTCTAAAACCTCTTCCGCTATTAGATCAAAAATATGCAGAGCATGCTTGCTCATTGATCTTGCATTAATAAGCCCGCTTCGTAAGCCTTTCGAATGACTATCTTCCTGTGCCAGTTTGCAATACCCAAACATTTTCTTACATTGGTTACAGCTCAGAGACCCCTCCCAATTTACCATGTTCAGGGTCTGGGTGCATGTTTTTGGGTCAGTGTTGAGTGACAGTATGAAGTCCCTCGTGAGCGGTTGAATTGGCTCTAGTAGCGCAGAGTGCTTGGCCCTAAGCCCGGTCGTGGGGTGGACGGGCGCAGATGGACTTGCCTTTGGCGCGCCGGCGCGCCCACTGCGCACGTCCGCTGCACGTTCTAGGCATGGGGTTCTTTTATGTGCTTCCCACTTTGAGATTCAGGAGGGGGCGTGTCGCGCTCTGCCGGTCCGCCCTCCACACAAGCAGCAACAGCTGTGGTGGGCCGGGGTCGCAGCGAGCAGCGAGTGGAGCTTTCAGGCAGGCTTGAGAGAGTGGAGCAAGTAAGTCTGTCTAAGTCACAGAAGTACAAACAATTTAAAAAAGAAAAAGGTTAAAATGACACCAACAGTGCCCTAACACACAGCCAAAGGTAGCGCTGCTAGCAGTCCCAGGCCGCGTCCTGTTTAGCGGCTCTTTTATGTGCTTCCCACCTTGAGATTTAGGAGGGGGCGTGTCGCGCTCTGCCGGCCGGCCCTTCACACAAGCAGCAGCAGCTGTGGTGGACCAGGGAAGGAGCGAGCAGCTAGCGGAGCTTTCAAGCATGCTTGAGAGAGTGGAGCAAGTAAGTCTGTCTAAGTCACAGAAGTGCAAACAATTTAAAAAAGAAAAAGGTTAAAATGACACCAACAGTGCCCAAACACACAGCCAGTGGTAGCGCGGCTACCACTTACTATTCCCACTCCTATATATATCTAACTAGAATAATTGCTGGAGACTCAACTTAATTAATTTACTATTCCCACTCCAATATATATTTAATTACAGTAAGTGCTGGACACTGTTCTTAATTAATTTACTATTCCCACTCCAGTTTATATTTAATTAGGGTATATGCTGGACACTGAACTTAATTAATTAAATATTCCCACTCCAGTCTATATTTATGAACCCCATTGTCCGTGAAATCCAAGTCCGGTACGCCTACGACCTGGCGCATAGAAACCGGCGACGGCGCAGACGGTGAGAACAACGTACCGCAACAACGCAAGTGTACCTGTACGGTGCGTCATACACGCTCGCGTATGGCAGCATTGCAATAGTGATACGAGCCGCACACATGCCGTGAATGTTGGAGTACAGTGCATCACACGCGCTCGCGTATGGCACCATTGCAATAGTGATACCAGCCGCACACACGCCTTGAATGTTAGGTTACGGTGCATCACACGCGCTCGCATATGGCACCATTGCAATATTGATACGAGCCGCACACACGCCATGAATGTTGGGATGAGGTGCGTCGCACGCGCTCATGTATGGCACCATTGCAATAGTGATACGAGGCGCACTTACATGCCGTGAATGTTGGGGTACGGTGCGTCACACGCGCTCGCTTATGGCACCATTGCAATAGTGATATGAGCCGCACACACGCCATGAATGTTGGGGTACGGTGCGTGACTTATGAGGGGTGGGTGGATTTGACTCCCAGCAGTGCCCAACAGTATGGGGGTGAGTGGATATGACTCCCAGTAGTGCCCAGACATGAGAGGGGTGGGTGGGTATGACTCCCAGCAGTGCCCAACAGTATGGGGGTGAGTGGATATGACTCCCAGCTGTGTCAAGACATATGAGGGGTGGGTGCACAGGACTCCCTGCAGAGGCCAACAGTATGGGGGTGGGTGGATATGACTTCCAGCAGTGCACACCAGTATGGGGGGGGGAAATGACTCCCAGCAATGCCCAGACATAAGAGGGGTGGGTGGATATGACTCCCAGTAGTGCCCAACAGTATGGGGGTGGGTGGATATGACTCCCAGCAGTGCCCAGACACAAAAGGGGGGTGGGTTGATATGAATCCCGACAGAGGCCAACAGTATAGGGGTGGGTGGATATGACTTTCAGCAGTGCCCAACAGTATGGGGGTGGGTGGATATGACTCCCAGCAATGGCAAGACATAAGAGGGGTGGGTGGATCTAACTCCCAGCAGTGCAACACAGTATGGGGGTGGGTGGATATGAATCCCAGCAGTGCCCAGCAGTATGGGGGTGGGTGGATATGACTGCCAGCAGTGTCCAGACATATGAGGAGTGTGTGCACAGGACTCCCAGCAGTTCCAGACATAAGAGGGGTGGGTGTATATGACTCCTAGCAGTCTCCAGACATATGAGGGGTGGGTGCATGGGACTCCCGGCAGAGGCCAACAGTATGGGGGTGGGTGGATATGACGCCCAGCAGTGCCCAACAGTATAGAGATGGGTGGATATGACTCCACGAAGTGCCCAGACATAAGATGGGTGGGTGGATCTAACTCCCAGCAGTGCCCAACAGTATGGGGGTGGGTGGATATGAATCCCAGCAGTGCCCAGCAGTATGGGGGTTGGTGGATATGACTGCCAGCAGTGTCCAGACATATGAGGAGTGTGTGCACAGGACTCCCAGCAGTTCCAGACATATGAGGGGTGGGTGCATGGGACTCCTGGCAGGGGCCAACAGTATCGGGTGGGTGGATATGACGCCCAGCAGTGCCCAACAGTATAGAGATGGGTGGATATGACTCCACGAAGTGCCCAGACATAAGATGGGTGGGTGGATATGACTCCCAGCAGTGCTGAACAGTATGGGGGTGGGTGGATATGACTCCCAGCATTACCCAGACATAAGAGGGGTGGGTGGATATGACTCCTGGCAGAGGCCAACAGTATTGGGGTGGTCGGATATGACTCCCAGCAGTGCCCAACAGTATGGGGGTGGGTGGATATGACTCACAGCAGATCCAAGACATAAAAGGGGTGGGTGGATATGACTCCCAGCAGTGTCCAACAGTATGGGGGTGGGTGGATGTGACTGCCAGCAGTGTCCAAATATATAAGGGGTGGGTGCACAGGACTCCCAGCAGTGTCCAGACATATGAGGGCGGGTGGATATGACTACCAGCAGTGTCCAAACATATGAGGGGTGGGTGCACAGGACTCCCAGCAGTGTCCAGACATAAGAGGGGTGGGTGAATATGACTCCCAGCAGGGCCAGACATATAAGAGGTGGGTGGATATGACTCCCAGCAGTGCCCAACAGTATGGGGGTGGGGGGATATGACTCCCAGCAGAGGCCAACAGTATGGGGATGGGTGCACAGGACTCGCATCAGTGTCTAGACATATGATGGGTGGGTGCACAGAACTCCAGGCAGAGGCAAACAGTATGGGGGTGGGTGGATATGACTTCCACCAGTGCCCAACAGTATGGGGGTGGGTGGTTATGACTCCCAGCAGTGCCCAAACATAAGAGGGGTGGGTGGATATGACTCCCAGCAGTGCCCAACAGTATGGGCGTGGGTGGATATGACTCCCAGCAGTGTCCAGTCATATGAGAATGGGTGCACAGAACTCCCAGCAGTGTCCAGACATATGAGGGGTGGGTGGATATGACTTCCAGCAGAGGCCAGACATAAGAGGGGTGGGTGGATATGACTCCCAGCAGTGCCCAACAGTATGGGGGTGGGTGGATATGACTTCCAGCAGAGGCCAATAGTATGAGGGTGGGTAGAAATGTCTCCCAGCACTGCCCAGACATATGAGGGGTGGGTGCACAGGACTCCCAGCAGTGTCCAGAAATGAGGGGTGGGTGGATATGACTCCCAGCAGTGCCTAACAGTATGGGGTGGGTGGATATGACTCCCAGCAGTGTCCAGACATATGTGAATGGGTGCCTAGAACTTCCAGCAGTGTCCAGACATATGAGGGGTGGGTGGATATGACTTCCAGCAGAGGCCAGACATAAGAGGGGTGGGTGGATTTGACTCCCAGCAGTGTCCATACATATGGGAATGGGTGCAGAGAACTCCCAGCAGTGTCCAGACATATGAGGGGTGCGTGGATATGACTCCAAGCAGAGGCCAGACATATGAGGGGTGGGTGGATATGACTCCCAGCAGTGCCCAACAGTATGGGGGTGGGTGGATATGACTCCCTGCGGAGGCAACAGTATGGGGATGGGTGCAAAGGACTCCCAGCAGTGTCCAGACATATGAGGGGTGGGTGCACAGAACTCCAGGCAGAGGCCAACAGTATGGAGGTGGGTAGATATGACTTCCACCAGTGCCCAACAGTATGGGGGTGGGTGGGTATGACTCCCAGCAGTGCCCAGACATAAGAGGGGTGGGTGGATATGACTCCCAGCAGTGCCCAACAGTATGGGGTGGGTGGATATGACTGCCAGCAGTGTCTAGACATATGAGGGGTGGGTGCACCTCCCCTAGTTTTTAGCCTTAAGGTGGGGATGGTAAGCAAATTAGCATTTGAGGATCTCAGGTAACGTGAGGGTATGTATCGTTCAAACATCCTCAGAAGGTAACTGGGCCCTCGTGAGTGATAGGCCCTAAACGTGATTAGTAGGACTTTGAACAGCACCCTCTTGTGGATCGGTAGCCAGTGGAGAGCGTCCATTGCTGCTGTGGCCGATGTCCTCCTATGCCATCTCAACACCAGTCTGGCTGCTGCATGCTGGACCATCTGTAGCTTGTGAACAACTGCCCTGTTGGTCCCTGCATATAGGCTGTTGCAGTAATCTAGCCGAGATGTTATTAGTGCTACCGCCACCATTTTTCGAGCTGAGAGTGGTACTAGATCGAAAAAACTTCTCAGGCCCTTTATGATGCTGAACAAAAGGGGGTGGTGATGGATGGAGCATCTGAATCAATCAAACACTCACACCCAGTCAAAAGATCTGAGTTTAATCCTTCACCGTTCTTTAGCCCACTCTGCCACCCCAGTTCAGACATGGCTATATGCAAATCAGTCTGACCCTGTGCCTCATGGGAACACTCCAGCCCGAACTGCCAAGCAATGTCTTCCCTGGACCGGAAACAAGCTTACGAGGACCGGTTTCTGGCATTCCAGCCGCCTTCAGCCCGGTTTGCTTGAATCCAGTGGCAAAGTGAGCAAGGGACTCACGTCTGAGCATACCCTGCCACACTTATGGTGGCCAAAAGTGGTACAAAAGGGGGTGAAGCACAACAACAGTTAAACCACTAGGGACAAGGCAGACCTACTGGACTCATACAGTTCTAGCCGAACTCATGTGCAAACCTTGTCAAACAACCAACAGTTACCTTTCTGCCCTGAAATCCACAACACACAGACATCACCATATCATCAGCACAGACAGGAGGACAACCTTCAGGTATGGCCTATGCACCAACACACACAACATGAATGACCTCATCTGCATTGTGAGTAAACTATCTGACCCCAGCTCTCCATCCAAAAGACATCCTACCCTTGCAAGGCCAAGAGCATCCCTTGGAACTTACTACCACTGCAAGCTTGTGGATGTACATGACAGCCTCACCACACAGAGGCAGACAGTGCTATTTTGCACAGGACATACACCCCTTCAGGCCCTGAACTCCCCTCAGCAGCAAAGACACCACCCGGCTCATGTACACCATCCACTCCGGCTCTCCATCCGGACCCTTCCCACATATCATCTCAATCACAGCATACACCATCCTTCAAGCCCTCCTCCGGCACGTCATGAATGTCTCCTTTGAGTATGCAACTTTCCATGGGAGCTGGAGGCATGCAGGAACCCAGGCCCTTCTTTGACGACGGACGGCAGTACCGCAGGCTCTCCTGGAACTTACCCTGCTTCCCTACCCGGCAAATGTCATCAAGAAGACAGTCAATGAGCAACTGACCATCTCACTCCAAGCAAACATCTCCAGGCAACCCACCCCAGACCATCTTCCACAGTAATCACCCCACTGCAACAGCCCTCATTGCCACCACAAACAACGTCTAGGACCATGCTCAACAATGGTGAGACCACCACCCTCACCCCATTGACCTCTCAATGGCATTCTACACCATGTGCTAGCCCACTGTCAGATCACATATCACCAACACTGGGATCCAGAGGAAGACCCAGGATGAAATTGCCAAGTACCTCACCAGCAATGCCCAGGTAGTCTTCCTCCCCCCTTCGGCACGTAGTACACTGGGGTCATCGGGCCCAGGCCTCATCTCTCAGTGTGACAATCTACATTGTCTCCATGACCCCCCTCTCCAACATCACATGCGCACATGACCTCATCATCATGTCCTCTGCCATTGACACCCATCTGCTCCTCAACCTCACCAAAGACCCAGTCACTCCCAGATACAACCTTCAAGAAGGCATGAGGTGCATTGACATATGGATGAACATAGGCCACATGAGGCTGGACTTGGACAATACCGAGCTCATCATCTGAGGAATGTCCCCTTACGGCTGGTACAAAAGGGGGTGGTGATGGACGGAGCATCTGAATCAATCAAACACTCACACCCAGACAAGAGATCTTGGTTTAATCCAACACCGTTCTTTAGCCCACTCTGCCACCCTAGTTCAGACATGGCTATATGCAAATCAGTCTGACCCTGTGCCTCATGGGAACAGTTGAGCCCGAACTGCCAAGCCATGTCTTCCCTGGACCAGAAACAAGTTTCCGAGGACCGGTTTCAGGCATTCTAGCCGTCTTCAGCCCGGCTTGCTTGAATACAGTGGCACTGAACTGGGGTGGCAGAGTGGGCTAAAGAACGGTGATGGATTAAACCCAGATCTTTTGACTGGGTGTGAGTGTTTGATTGATTCAGATGCTCCGTCCATCACCACCCCCTTTTGTACCGCTTTTGGCCACCATAAGTGTGGCAGGGTATGCTCAGACGCGAGTTCCTTGCTCACTTTGCCACTGGATTCAAGCAAGCCGGGCTGAAGATGGCTGAAATGCCAGAAACCGGTCCTCGGAAGCTTGTTTCCGGTCCAGAGAAGGGATCTATGACAGAATTTCGACAGACAGAATTTCGACCTACACAAATATCGGCGTAATTATATCGATGGCAAAAATATCGACGCCCTATGTACAACATGGTAAGTACCAAAATATCGAAAAAATAATATCGATGTTAAAAATATTGTTGTTAAATATATCGATTTTTTTTTATTTAAAATAACATAAAAAATACTGTAAATAATACTTATTATTACTTAAACACATTTAAATATATGTAATAATGGTAAAAAAATTAATAATACATATTTATTTTAAAAAATAATAATTAAAAATAATATATAATATATACTTACTTAACAATAATTACTATTCCCACTCCAGTGGGTGCAACAGTAGGGAAAACTGACCCTGAACCCTAAAAATGCCCCTTTACCCAAAAACCTAAAACTGACCCTGAACCCTAAAAATACCCCTTCACCCAAAAACTGAAAACTGACCCTGAACCCTAAAAATACCCCTTTACCCAAAAACTGAAAACTGACCCTGAACCCTAAAAATACCCCTTTACCCAAAAACTAAAAACTGACCCTGAACCCTAAAAATACCCCTTTACCCAAAAACTAAAAACTGACCCTGAACCCTAAAAATACCCCTTTACCCAAATACTGAAAACTGACCCTGAACCCCAAAAATACCACTTTACCCAAAAACTGAAAACTGACCCTGAACCCTAAAAATACCCCTTTACCCAAAAACTGAAAACTGACCCTTAACCCTAAAAATACCCCTTTACCCAAAAACTGAAAACTGACCCTGAACCCTAAAAATACCCCTTTACCCAAAAACCAAAACTGACCCAGAACACTAAAAATACCCCTTTACCCAAAAACCCAACCTGACCCTGAACACTAAAAATATTCCTTTACCCAAAATTAATTAATATTACAATTAAATTACTTCCCACCCTATTCCCCTATAAAGCCACAACCCGCTCCAGTAGTAAAACATATAATTTAGTTAAAAATAAACATAAATTATCAATTAATTATTCTACTAATCAATTAAAATAATTCATTGCCAATTAATATTTAATAGCAAAATAAATTAATCATTAAAAAATAATTATTTAATTACAAATAAATTACTTCCCACCCTATTCCCCTATAAACCCACAACCCGCTCCAGTAGTAAAACATATTATTTAATTTAAAAAATACATAAATTATCAATTAATTAATCAATTAATCAATTAAAATAATTCATTGCCAATTAATTTTGAATTGAAAAATAAATTAATAATTAAAAATAATTATTTAATTACAAATAAATTACTTCCCACCCTATTCCCCTACAAACCCACAACCCGCTCCAGTAGTAAAACATATAATTTACTTATAAATATACATAAATTATCAATTAATTAATCAATTAAAATAATTCATTGCCAATTAATATTCGATTGCAAAATAAATTAATCATTAAAAAATAATTATTTAATTACAAATAAATTACTTCCCACCCTATTCCCCTAAAAACCCACAACCCGCTCTGGTAGTAAAACATATTATTTACTTTTATATATTTTTTATTTATAAAAACATATTAAACACATATTATAACAATTAATTTAAATACTTAACTAAAATTTCTAACACATATTAGTAAATCGAAATTACTTACATCGATATATATGCTATCGATATAAGTAATTTCGATATTACTTACCTTAGGGTCGATATTCTGGCCATCGATATTCTGGACATCGATTTTCTGTCCCATCGATATTAGCAACTCGATATTAGTGTAAGTCGAAATTAAAAAAATCGATATTTTGACTGTTTACCCTAGAGAAGACATGGCTTGGCAGTTCGGGCAGGACTGTTCCCATGAGGCACAGGGTCAGACTGATTTGCATATATCCATGTTTGAACTGGGGTGGCAGAGTGGGCTAAAGAACGGTGATGGATTAAACCCAGATCTTTTGACTGGGTGTGAGTGTTTGATTCAGATGCTCCGTCCATCACCACCCCCTTTTGTACCCCTTACGGCTGGGACAACTCCTTGTTTGACAGTGGCCTGGGCAGCGCACAGGCACACATTGGCCACACACGCAAGTAGGTGCTTATCGTACACTCCTCGCTCACAATAACCATGCAACTTAACACCATCTCTACCTCATACTCTAAGTCCCTCCGCATGCTGCAAGGTTCATCAGACAGATTCACTCCTAGTCAAGACAGACAGTCACCCAGGTCCACGACACCAGCCGGCTCAACAACAGCAACGACCTCTACGCAGGAACAACAGCCAGACTCCAGGAGGACATGTGCACCTCCAGGGTGCATCAGCACACCTCATCCTTAACATCCCCTGCCACAGCCACATGACCGTCCACCTGAGATACCTACAATAGGCTCACTCTCAACAGCAGGATCACCTTCATACTCCTCAGCCACACTCAGGAGGCACTCCAAAACCCCGGTACTGAAGACGAACATGGATGTTTTCCATCCAAAACCCCATTGCCCCAACTCCGTCCAGCCAACCTTTCCCTGGGCACCATTCATCACATCCACAGTACAACTGCATGCGGGAGATTGTTCTCCCACATCAACAAACAGACCTGGTACTTCCTCCCTGGGCACCTCCACATAACCCATGAACTCTACACCTTCATTAAACTCTTCCAAAACTGTCTGTCTGAGCAGTATGGCAAGCCCCCCCCCCTCAGCAGATTGAAACCATCACAGGTGAGTATAGCACTCCATGTATGTATTTGATGATACATTGTGACCTATGTGTGTCCTCGACCGGACTAAGATCCCAGTGTATGGATGACTTGAGTTTGTTCCACACTGTGGCATACTTTGACATATCCCCACACGTATGTTGTTGAATCATGTTAAATGACAGCAACATCAATTTCACTTGTGTTGGTTTCGTTTATTTATCATTCTTGTGCAGGAAACGTGAGTTAGTGATGGGTGCTGTACAAATAGGGGGGGAATCCAGCGTTCACAGAGGGAGATGTGATACCTTGCAGTTTGAGTCAACAGAGTCCAGACCACAGTGCTTGGCATCATCGGTCAGACTGCAATCAGCAAGTCCATGTGGAAGAGTAGGACAGTCAATGAGGTGATGCTGTTGCACACAGACTCCAGGGGCAAGACCAGGTGACCTGGGAGATGCCCATGGTCTGCTGCCTCTCACTGTCTCTTCCGTGGACAACCCACCTTCCTTAGCGGACCCTCATATGCAGGCCTTGACGATGCTTGGGACGCTCCGTCGGACGATTCCTCCTCCTCCTCCTCCCTCCCTGTGCCTGGTGGCGGTCTTCGCCTTGATGTTTCTTGCGTGGTGAGACAGGGAGGGTGCTGCATTTGTTCAGAGATCCGACGGAGTGAATGGTTTATGTCTCTTTGCAACGCCAGGAGCTCAGCCAGTCTTGCTTCCATCCGTCCTTGATGTTGTTGTTGACTGGCGTGTTGCTCAACGTGCAGGTTTTTTATCTCCGTGAGGGCACCTACTACCTGGCTAAACTCCCTGGTGTCCCGCCGGTATGCCTCCATGATGTTGCGGAGCTCAGACATACCGGGACCTGCAGCTGTCTGGTCAGGATCTTGCCTCCGCCTGCTGCCACTCGCACCACCCCTGCCCACACGAGCTGGGCCTGCCGTTGTGGGCACATCGGCTCGACGGGACCCCGGAGTGAATGCAGTGGTGGTGCTGTCAGCCCCCTCATGGGTGCCCGCCGAACCTTGTCCCTCATTGTTAAACTGGCTCAGTTCTTGAATGTGGGCAGGGCTCCGACCTGTCTGCTGGGATGTGGCAGGAATGGTTGTGGCGGCTGGCGCAGGTGTCCCTGATCCAGGTGCTGCAGGGTTTGGGGCACCAGAGGGGCCAGGTCGGTCGGGGTCATCCATGGAGTGGTGAGAGGCTTCGCTGTCAGTGGGATGAGGGTCCTGCAGAGCCTGGGACTGAGTATCATCTTCACCATTGTTGGGGTTCGATTCCGCACGTTGCCCTGTGGGTGTGAGAGACAGACTATGTTAATGCCATTTAATGCAACATCCATTTTTCATACACATTGTAGTTGGCACAGTTCCACCTGGCAGTTGTCTGAAGGGATATAAAATGCGATAAATACATGTTGTTGGCCTAATATTCTCAATATAACTCTATATACGTATATCAGCCTTATATTATTCACATTGTATTATTATAGTAAGAAAACGATTCACTACAGCAATGTATAAACCTATTGATATAACCAGAGCCATCATGTTTCGATTCTTCGTGTTTAAGTACTGATTACCTGCAAACACGTGATTAGGCTTTCTGTACAAAATCATGATGGCAGACATGGTAGTCTGTTTCGCTTGCTAGTTTCTAGCTCAGGAAAACCCAAGGTCACACCTGCCCTTCTTGTGGGATGCGCACATTTTAGCAGAGTCCGTTCTTGTACTCCCCGAGCTACAGATAGAAAGGAAGGCGCCTCACTGACCTGCCCCCAGAATAGCAGAAGCTTAGCTACCAGTAATCAATTGTGCCTTATATGGGTTTTCCTGTGGGCTCACTGACAAGTTGTATCTTTCCTAGAAAGGTTATATTGTACTGTGCTTGAAACGTATATATGCTTTGCCCTGTTTGCATGAAAGCAGTCTCCTCTGCGCACCTCTGAGGGTCGTGTAGACTGAGGCTCCCCTGTCAGGGCCTGTATCTGCAGAATAAACGATTGAACCTTGTACTCAACGTGATGTTCGTGCTTTTCTTGGCATAACCTCTTACTATCGCCAGTGGATTCCTAACTATTCACTCCTCTCTAAACCCTTGTTGCATTTGACAACCAAAGATGTGCATGAACCCTTACCCTGGATTGATGAATGTCAAGAAGCCTTTGATTCTTTAAAGTCTGCTCTTTGTTCTGCACCGGTCTTGGGTACTCCAGATTACCGGTAGCCTTTTTCACTTTATGTGCATGAGGTGGACGGTTGTTCGCTTTCAGTGTTATCACAGGGTTTCGGTGGAAAGCAGAGACCCTGTGCATTCTTTTCATCAGTCTTTGGATAATGTGGCACGAGCTCTCCCGAGTTGCCTGAGGGCCATCCGGCAATCCGAGGGAATAGTTTTGAATACAGAACTCACAGTTATGGTACCGCATGCTGTGAAAATTCTTTTAAACAGAACTAAGACCCAGCATCTGGCGAGTGCTAGATTAACAGGGTACGAGTTGACCTTGTTTGCACCCCATATCACAATCAAAAGATGTGCAACTCTGAACCCTGCGACATTACTACCTCTCCCTTTAAATGATGGGAAGAATGATGTACATGACTGCATATTTAGAACAAAAGAAGAAACAAAGGGACATGTAGATCTTACTGGCATCCCTTTAACTGAACCTCAAGGGGAATTGTATGTGGACGGCTCCTGTTTTAAGTTTCCAGATGGCACGGCGACAGCTGCCTATGCTATTACGACATTAAGGACGGTGGTGGGGACCGCAAGGATTTCCCATCACTCAGCCCAGGCAGCCGAGTTCATAGCCTTGTTAATAGCATGCAAATTGAGTAAAGGATTAAGGGTAATATTGAGCTAGGCGCCTTGATGCCCTTTGGGGCTTAGTCTGCGCGATATACATTTTCCTTCATTTCATTTCATTTCGGGTAAACATTTACACAGACAGCCAATACGCCTTTGGCGTTGCCCATAGTTTTGTGAGGCTGTGGAGGGAGAGGGGGTTCTTTGCCACACATGGCCAGAAAATTCAGCATGGCCCTTTAATAGACCGATTGTTAACTGCTTTAACATTACCAGAGAAAGTGGCCATCATTAAGTGTACTGCACATAAAAAAATTGTTGATTCCATTGGAAAGGGAAATGCTTTTGCTGACTCAGTAGCGAAAGAAAAAGTCCAGACTAGACTAAGCCCCATGTTCCCTAGCACATCGGCTCAGTGGGTAGCAGAAACATCCCTGTTTGATAATACTATCGAAAGTGTGAGAGAATTAGAGAAAGAAGTGACAGTAGATGAGGTAGAGAAATTGGAACGGGAAATAGGAAAATTAGATAAGAATGATTGTTGGATAGATTTGACAGATAAACAGCGATGGTTATTGTCCAATGCATTAGTTTATGCTGTAGTGACAATTGCCCATGGTCCAGCCCATATGGGTGCGAAAGGTATTTGTGCTGTGTTAGACCCAGTATGGAACAACCCAAATATTTCTAAAACTGCGGCCCATGTAGTAAAGTACTGTACGGCGTGTTTACGCCATAATCCTGGAGGTAGAGAATCTGTTTTAAGCGGTAATTTTGCTTCGCCATCCTTGCCTTTTGAGGTAATGCAAATTGATTACATTCAGATGGAAAGATTAAATAACTTAAAATATGTCTTAGTGGTGGTAATTTTGCTTCGCCATCCTTGCCTTTTGAGGTAATACAAATTGATTACATTCAGATGGAAAGATTAAATAACTTAAAATATGTCTTAGTGGTGGTTTGTGCTTTCAACAAATGGGTTGAAGCCTGTCCTACTAAAGAAGCCACTGCAATTGCAACTGCTAAAGCCCTTGTTAAGGAATATCTGCCCCGTTATTGTTTGCCCCGTGTCATATGGTCTGACAACGGGCCCCCCTTTATTGCTCAGATAAAACAGAAGTACCACGCTGCCAGACATCCTCAGTCGGCTGGACTAGTTGAAAAATATAACGGTATCTTGAAACTAAAAATTGCAAAAATCTGTGAGAGTACTGGACTAAAGTGGCCTGATGCACTCCCACTGGCACTATTGTCTTTAAGAACCACCCCTCATACTAGAACTGGATTATCACCATGTGAGGTGATTTTTGGGAGACCCGCCAATGTGTGGGGAGTCCCTAGACCCAGATCATTTAGGGATATTGATTACCCTCTGATGACAGATTATCTGTACGCTTTGACTAAAGATCTGCATTCTATTCATCAACAGGTATCGGACACATTGCAGCCACTACCGGAGGGTCCTGGACACCGTCTGGAACCTGGCCATTGGGTACTGGTGAAGAACTATCAACGGAAATCGAGTCTGGAGCCCAGGTGGTCTGAGCCCTATCAAATCCTTCTGGCCACGAGAACAGCGGTGAAGGTGCATGGACGAAAACACTGGATCCATGCCAGCCATCTGAAACGCCTGCCGTTGCCTTTACCAGTGGATCAGCAAAACAAGGAAGGAATTCCAAACCAAGAAAGAGAGCTGATTCAAAGCTTTGTTCCTTTTTCCGACGCTCAAGGAATAGGGAAACCGAGTGAAGTGTTGCCCACTGTTGAATGTGAAATGGCTCAATCAGCAGAGGCTGTCATTTCTAAAGTACCGGAAGCTCTGCATACATCAGATGCTCTTGCAACAGAATTGTTTTCAGATCAGGAACAACCTGGCCATTGTAAATACGACTTGCGGCCCCGAAAACAGCGCAGTCCCCCAGTTTCTGATGGTAGGAACTAGACAGAGTCTTGAGTTGGAAAACGTTGGATAGAATTACTGGGGTACTGAGCGAGACACTGGACTGAACCCATTGAGAGCTTGGAACATTGCGTTAAATAGCTCTGTTCAGAAAGAAAGACTGAGTTAAGGGCCGCAGTCATACCATTTGAATCTTGTTCTTTTGATGAACGATAGGAGTCTGCCTTTGAGGCTCTAACGGACACAGGGAGAAGATCCCCTAGTGGGAAGAAGAACCCTCTGGTGGTGTGCGTGCTTTTGTGGATACCAAGTTTAGTATTTGGACTTTTAGAGAGGATCCGAGTTAGAATTTGGACTTTTAGAGAGAATGTTTCCTTTTGCCCACTTTGTCATGGAGGACGAGCAACCAATTGCCCCACGGCGGTATACTGATAATATGCAATCATTTCCCAGATGGACCACCAGAGTGAAGGTGTCATTCGTTGCTTTTATTGTTATAATTTCAGTAATTTTGATGTGTGTGTTTATGTAACTGGAATTTCAGTATCCTGTACAGAAAATGTTAGGAACAACTCCTGCCCCTGAAGAACATATATTTTTTTCCTTACCTCCACATAAGGCTAGACACAGAGAAACATATGCTAAAAATGTTTTTATTGTAATGTTGCATCAGACCCACAGTACTACCAACAAGACGAATTGTTGGGTTTGTGGGTTACTCCCGTCTGTAATGCATCAGCATGAATTATTTATTTCTCTGCCTTTATCCCACTTATCAAGCTGTGAAGCATGGTTTCATATACTGTCATTAATGTATTCTCATTACATAGCTGAACCTAAGATTTACACTGAAAAAGATTATGAGGCCATTCTGAAATATATAGAACGACACCAAGGATTTGATGCAGAAGGTGCTGGAGGAGAGGGATCCTTAGACCCAAGTGCTTGTATGAATGTATACACTGAATATGAAAAAGCTACCTGGTTAAAAGAGGAAATGCAAGATTTTGAACATTTTAATTCCACTATATACTTCCAGCATTTTAAAGAACAAAACGTCACAAATGACAAAGCTTTGCCCATCCACATCATAAATAGCACTTCCCCTTTTTGTATACAGGAACGGGGTCATATTAGGGTAGGATACAGTGATTGTAATTATACTTATACCTTGTATACCTTCGTCAAACCTCCTGTGATTATTCCCCCATGTATATTTTATATGGGGTGAAAATGCATATACTTGGCTTCCTCGGGGATGAGCAGGACGGTGTTACCTCTCATTCCTCTACCCTCCAGTTTATATCGCCCCGGCTAATTACCATAAGACGCATAAATTAGCCAAACGAGAGATAGAATTCAATAGAAGCATTAGGAGCTTTGACACTGATAAAACTGATCAAACTGACACTTCTCAGCAACAATTTGAAGATATTTCTAAGTACCTCACTCCCTTTTGGGGGCCGAATTTTAATAGTCGTAGTATACAACGTCTGTCAAGGATAGTGGAAAATGTAGTTCAGACCACAGCTGGGATACTGACCAATATTACAGTGGAGCTTCAGGCCACAAGGTTTGTTTCGCTCCAAAATCGGATGGCTCTTGATGTCATCCTAGCAGATAGGGGTGGAGCTTGCCGCGTAATCGGCAGCTCTTGTTGCGTTTACATTCCTGATTCAGCCCCTACCATACACCTTGCCATTCAGAAACTACACCAGTTGGCTAGTGAAGCACATGTTGATAATGGAACTTGGTCCCTTAGTGGATGGTTCTGGGGTCTTCTGTCTGCCTGGGGTTGGAAGATATTCATGATTCTTGCCGGAGCTTTTGGAATAGTATTTACCTGCTGCCTGTGCCTCCATTGCTGTTCTTTTTGTGCTGGAAGAATAACATCTGCCCTGAAAATCTCTAGACAGGCTAAAATTGATAACCAAATGATTCAGAAGGAAGTCTCCGATCTTATGCAGATAGATGAGGGAGTATTTGAATAATAAAATAGGTTATATTGGCTATAGTAGGCCAAAAGGGCCGTCTGAAGGGATATAAAATGCCTAATATTCTCAATATAACTCTGTATACGTATATCAGCCTTATATTATTCACATTGTATTATTATAGTAAGAAAACGATTCACTACAGCAATGTATAAACCTATTGATATAACCAGAGCAATCATGTTTCCTTTCTTCATGTTTAAGTACTGATTCCCTCAAAAAACACGTGATTAGGCTTTATGTACGAAATCATGATGGCAGACATGGTAGTCTGTTTCGCTTGCTAGTTTCTAGCTCAGGAAAACCCAAGGTCACACCAGCCCTTCTTGTGGGATGCGCACATTCTAGCAGAGTCCGTTCTTGTACTCCCCGAGCTACAGATAGAAAGGAAGGCGCCTTACTGACCTGCCCCCGGAATAGCTGAAGCTTAACTACCAGTAATCAATTGTGCCTTATATGGGTTTTCCTGTGGGCTCACTGACAAGTTGTATCTTTCCTAGTAAGGTTATATTGTACTGTGCTTGAAAAGTATATATGCTTTGCCCTGTTTGCATGAAAGCAGTCTCCTCTGCGCACCTCTGAGGGTCGTGTAGACTGAGTCTCCCCTGTCAGGGCCTGTATCTGCAGAATAAACGATTGAACCTTCTCCATTGCCGACTGACTTAAATATTTCTGAATTAGGTATACAGACTATTGGTGGGTATAGTCCATTAATATAATTTTGGTTCCTTCATGTCCAAGCTTTGGATTGTCCTCAATGTTCACTTTTGGATGGGTATGTTGTGGGGTCCTATTGATATGTGCTTGTGAGTCATTGACATGGGGGGCATATTTACAATAACTGGCACAGCCCTGCATATCAGCAGGGATTCACCAGTCATTGTGCACCACAGCTATGCCAGCACGGATGCGACGCATTCACATTGTGGAGCACCATGGTGGAAAAATGGCACAGCTGTGTCACTCATCTGTGCCGTATAAGTAGGCGCATTGCTGGAGTTGCGTCACCAGCGCAAGACAGCTCCAGCAATGTTCTGTTGGGCCCTATCTGCACAATGCTGCTTCAATCCTTACACCAGCATCAGGCATGCACAGGGTTTTGAAGCAGCATGTGCTTAAAAGTGTCAGAGTTAAATCTCGTAGATTTCACACAGCCACTTTTGGGAGGCGTGGCTGCGCCGTAACGCCTCCCCCCCTCCCCCCCCTGCAAAGAACACCTACTTGTGGCACAGGGCTTTAGACCATGACACATCTCCCAGATGCGTCACCTTGTGAATTTCCAACACCATGGCGCCTCTTTTGTGCCGCCGCTGTGTCACAAAGGTGACGCAACGGTGGCGTGAAAGAAGCACAAGGGGGCTTGTGAATATGCACTGTGCATTTGTTGCTTGGATGCTTTATCAGATCTGAATTGGTTTTGTTGTGTTACATGACCATTGAGACTGTGGGGCACTCCATTGCCTGTCCCAGGAGGGTGTGTTTGTGTAAGGGGTGTGTGTGACAGGCCGTGCTGGTAGTTGGAGTCTTGGTTGGCACTGGGCCTCCCTCGTTGTGTAGCTGTCCCCCCATGGTGCATGCTGCCATAACAGTGATTGTGAGTTCCTGCCCAATATATCTGACCTTGTTGTCCAGGTGTTTGTGTTTGCACTGGTCACAGGAGAGCCTTGTGCTGCCTACAACAGGGCCCAGTGTCACCTATCTTGTCAGTACATTCACACTCCAAGTGCATTGAGCATGATGCATGGGTGTGTACCTGGGCCATATGGGATGAGTGCAATTGGACATGGGCACCCACAGAGATGGTTATAGGGGTGGGCACATTTTTAGCTTCATCACCATCCCCCTTCCACCCTTCTCACCCTCCCCCTTGCAGCCTTCTCACCCTCCCCCTTGCACCCTCCTCCCCTCTGTCTTGCACACTTCTGGCCCTCAGCCTTGCACCCTTCTCCCCTCAGCCTTGCACCCTTCTGGCCTTCTGCCTTGCTCCCTTCTTGCCCTCTGCCTTGCACCCTCCTCCCCTCTGCCTTGCACCCTGCTGCCCTCTGTCTTGCACCCTTCTGACCCTCTGCCTTGCACCCTTCTCACCCTCCACCTTGCAACCTTCTGGCCCTCTGTCTGGCACCCTTCTCACCCTCCTCCTTGCACCCTCCTTCCCTCTGCCTTGCACAATTCTCCATTATAATAATGGGGTAACCCTATAGGTACTGAACCTGGGTAATTACTAGTATAACAAACAACGGTCCAAGACCCAATTTTTTCAAAATGAAAAATCAAAGATTTTTGGTAGCTCAAGGTGTGCCTAAAATTCACAACCCAATCACAAATAAATGAAAAACAAGAGAATAGGCAACAGTAATAAATTCTAGCATTTTATGCATTTAATCCATATTTGGAGTTCGAAATATTATCTACAGTTTTTTACATTTTATATACAATGCCCCGTATCAAGAGCGTGCAGTGAAAGAAAAGAAAGTGTCAAAGGGCGTGATGGTGATGAGGTGAAAGAAGGCAGAAATCACACAGAGTGTATAAAAAGTTATTCTGTATTATTCAGAAGAGACAGTCAACAAAGGACTAGAGCAATAAATCCTGGCCACATCAGTAGGTCAACTGTACAGTCCTTAATGATGTTCATGAGACATTAGATGTATGAATGTCTGCACTAACGGGAAAACAACATTAGTGGTCCAGGTATTCTTAATTAGGTGTCGACGTTTCGACTCGTCTTGCGGCCTTGCGGTTAGTTATTCCTGGGCCATGCGAGTCTTCTTCAGGACAGGTATAACGGGGCAAGGGATCAAGTAGATGACCCCTTCACAAGTTGGGCTGATATCCCCAAAGTAACTCAGTCTTTGCGAATTGAAGACGGTATTGTAGAGGTCCTCTTTTATATGTGCATGAGGTTCCTATGTAAATCAAGAGACCAGCCAGGGACAGCAATTGAATGCACGAGTGAGCAGAGGTGTCTGATTAGTAGACACGCGTTCAGGAACCACTCGGCCCTGGGGTTCCTGAACGCGTGTCTACTAATCAGACACCTCTGCTCACTCGTGCATTCAATTGCTGTCCCTGGCTTCGTTTTCAACTCGGATTCCATTGAAACTATATAGAGAACTTCAAAAAGGCATATTAAAATGTGAAGACTGCTGCAAGCTGCATAAGTGCCAATGAATTGAACTGATGAGACATATCTGGTCTCTTGATTTACATAGGAACCTCATGCACATATAAAAGAGGACCTCTACAATACCGTCTTCAATTCGCAAAGACTGAGTTACTTTGGGGATATCAGCCCAACTTGTGAAGGTGTCATCTACTTGATCCCTTGCCCCGTTATACCTGTCCTGAAGAAGACTCGCATGGCCCAGGAATAACTAACCGCAAGGCCGCAAGACGAGTCGAAACGTCGACACCTAATTAAGAATACCTGGACCACTAATGTTGTTTTCCCGTTAGTGCAGACATTCATACATCTAATGTCTCATGAACATCATTAAGGACTGTACAGTTGACCTACTGATGTGGCCAGGATTTATTGCTCTAGTCCTTTGTTGACTGTCTCTTCTGAATAATACAGAATAACTTTTTATACACTCTGTGTGATTTCTGCCTTCTTTCACCTCATCACCATCACACCCTTTGACACTTTCTTTTCTTTCACTGCACGCTCTTGATACGGGGCATTGTATATAAAATGTAAAAAACTGTAGATAATATTTCGAACTCCAAATATGGATTAAATGCATAAAATGCTAGAATTTATTACTGTTGCCTATTCTCTTGCTTTTCATTTATTTGTGATTGGGTTGTGAATTTTAGGCACACCTTGAGCTACCAAAAATCTTTGATTTTTCATTTTGAAAAAATTGGGTCTTGCACAATTCTCGGCAACCCCCTGCACCCTTCCCACCCAATGGAGGGTGCGGCCACCTGGGACAATGGGATGTTTTCCGCACAAATCGCAGTTCATACGCAAAGACGTTTTCCGGTACGAATCGTGTTCTCGGGCCCCGGTATGGATCGTACTTGTCGGGTCGTACTGCATGTTTATGAATTGTACAGTTTATTTCCCGAGTCCGTATCGTACGGATTCTTGCTTGATTTTCGTACGGTTCGCAAGGATTCAGACATATTTTTTAGAAACGGATCTACTACGCGATTCTGACGAATTAGTACGACTCGTTCGGAAACGGCTATGAATACGAATCGTCGTACGGATTTGTTTCCCGAATCGAAATCGGCCCCTTAATATATATACTACTCTCAATCCAGTAGTCTATTTAAATATAAAAATAATTCCAATAACTTTAATTTTTTTTCTTTTTAAAAAAAATAACCTCTGTTATCCTCTATTACCTCTACAAAACAAATGTATTATTTATATTTATATTTTAATTTTATTAAATTTAGAAATTTTATTAAATTTTTCTTTAAAAAACTAACCATACTTTCCCAATATTAACACAACATAAAACTCATAAATAAAAATTTCAAATTTATAGTTATTTTATTTTAAATTGTAATTTTTTTAAAACATTTTTTATTTATTTAAAATTTGTTGTGAAACATTACCCACCCTTATTCCCAATTAATAGAACTTCGCACTCATAAATTATAAATTGCCAAATACATTTATTTTTTTAGTTTATTACTTAATGTATTTAAATTATTGTAATTTTTTATAAGTTTTTTTAAAACACTAACCATACTTATCCAATATTAACACAAAATAAAGCTCATAAATTTCAATTTCAAAATATATATATTTTTTATTTTATAGTTTTTATATAAAAATTATAATTATTTAATTTTTTATATAAACACTCCCCCTTATACCCTATAAATGCAACTTACCACTCCTAAAATTATAAGTACATTTTTAATTTAAATACATTATTCATACAAAAAAATTCTAAACATTACAAATTAAATACACTTTTTTAATGCACACCCCACCCTTATCCCCTATAACCCAACATCCCACTCCTAAAAGTAAATATACAAATCTAAATTTTAAATTGTAATTATTTTTAATTTTTTTAATTATTTAAAATTTGTTGTGAAACATTCCCCACCCTTATCCCCTATTAATAGAACTTCCCACTCATTAATTATAAATTGCCAAATACATTTATTTTTCAATTTATTTGTAATGTATTTATATTAATTATTTTCTTTAAAACACTAACCATACTTATCCAATATTAACACAAAATGAAGTTCATAAATTAAAATTTCAAAATATTTTTTTATTTTAAAATTTTTATATAAAAATTACAACTATTAAATTTTTTTATATAAAACACTCCCCCTTTATACCCTATAAATGCAACTTCCCACTTCTAAAATGATAAGTACATTTTTAATGTAACTATATTATTCATACAAAATTTTTTCTAAAAATTACAAATTAAATACACTTTAACATTAAGGGGTCGATTCTGATTCAGGAAAGAAAAAAGTCCTATGATTCGTATTCGTAGCCGTTTCCGTACGAATCGTACAGACCCATCCGAATCGTGTAGTACGATCTGTTTCCAAAAAATACACCCGAATGTTTTCAAACCGTACGAAAAACAAGCGAATATCCGTACAATACGGACTAGGGAAGTGAACCGTATGATTTGTAAACATGCCGTATGACCCACAAAGTAAGATCTGGACCAGGGACCGAAAACGCGATTCGACAGGAAAATGTCATTGCGTATAAACTGTGATTTGTACGGAATACATTGCGTACGAGCAAGCCACACAATCTAATACAAAACAAACCCCCCTCAATGAAGCGAAAGCGTACCCCGTAAAAATGTTGCGTATGAGAGAGCAACACAATAAATTACGAAACGAACCCCCCCTCAACGAAGCGCACGTGTACCCCGTAAAAACGTCACGTCTGAGAGAGCTACTCAATAAATTATGAAACAAACCCCCTAAACGAAGCGCGCGCGTACCCCGTAAAAATGTCGCATATGAGAGAGCTACACAATAAATTACAAAATGAACCCCCTAAATTAAGTGCGTGCGTACCCCGTAAAAACGTCACATATGAGAGAGCTACACAATAAATTACGAAACGAACCCCCTAAACGAAGCGCGTGAGTACCCCTAAAACAGCACAAGGAGGGTGCAAATAAGTCGCAGAACACCACAAAACATGTCTCCTGTGTACAAACCATTGTAAAGCAGTGTCCTGGCCAGATCCAAACTAGCAAACAGCAGGCCCAACTCAGACCCACCCCTTATAACACACCTACCAAAAATTCAAACAAAGCCACAGCCACAAATGGACCAATAAAAATGGCTCACACACACTACCAGCATCCTTTGCAACATACACATTTACCTACAGAGATTGACAACACACCAACAACTGCACACATCCGCCTTCACACATACCCCAATCATATTCAGACCCACACTCCCCCTTCACATTCAGACCCACACCCCCATCCATTCACATCGTCACACCCCCAATCACATTCACCCCACAACATGTCTGCACCAAAGAATCCAAAGTTCACAAGCCAAAAGATGGAGATCCTTGCAGATGAAGTCATCAGAGTTGAGCCACAGCTGTTTCGCGCATTGGTCAGACAGATCATCGTAGCTGACAAAACACGGCTGTGGGAGAGGATCGTCAATAGGGTTAATGCTGTTGCACCCATCAGGCGCACCAGGAGGGATTGCCAGAACAGGTGGTACGATCTGCGGAGGATGTCGAAGCGGAAGATGGATGAGGACTACGCCCAGAGCCAGTACACTTGAGGTGGTGGTCCCCACAGACCAGTACAGTACCAGCCCTGGGGTGGAGAAGGTCATGGCCCTGCTTCCACCGGTGGGAGTACATGGAATTGAAGGAGTTGTGGAGCCTGGTGAGTATACAAACAACTCATATCACATGCGGGGAACTCCTAGCATTGCCCAGACATATGAGTGATGGGTGCGGAGGACACCCAGGACTGCCCAACAGAATGGGGGTGGGTGCAGAGGACACCCAGCAGTGCCCACATATAAGAGGGGTGGGTGCAGAGGACTCCCAGCAGTGCTAAGAGATATGAGGGGTGGGTGCAGATGACTCCCAGCAGTGCCCAGACATAAGAGGGGTGGGTGGATATGACTCCCAGAAGTGCCCAGACATAAGAGGGGTGGGTGCAGAAGTCTCCCAGCATTGCCCAGACATATGAGGGGTGAGTGCAGAGGACTCCCAGCATTGCCCAACAGAATGGGGGTGGGTGCAGAGGACACCCAGCAGTGCCCACACATAAGAGTGGTGGATGGATATGACTCCCAGCAGTGCCCACACGTAAGAGTGGTGGGTGCAGAGTACTCCCAGCAGTGCCCAGACATATGAGAGGTGGGTGCAGAGGACTCCCAGCAGTGCCCAGACATATGAGGGGTGGGTGCAGAGGACTCCCAGCTGTGCCCAGACATATGAGGGGCGGTGCAGATGACTCCCAGCAGTGCCCAGACATATGAGGGGTGGGTGGATATGACTCCTAGCAGTGACCAACAGTATGGGGGTAGGTGCAAGGGGTAGGGCCAGAAGGTTGGAAGGGGGAGGACCAGAGGGGTGCAAGGGGGAGGGTAGGAGGGTGCAAGGGGGATGGTGAAGAACCTAAAAATTTGGCCACCCCTATCAACAATGCTGTGTACGCACATGCCCAATTGCTGTCATCCCATATGGCCCAGGTACACACCCATGCACCATGCTCAATGTACATGGTGTGTGAATATAGTGACAAGATAGCTGACTCTGAGCCCTGGTGTAGGCAGCACAAGGCCCTCCTGTGACTAGGGCAAACACTAACACCAGGACAACAAGGTCAGATATCTTGCACAGGAACTCACAACCACTGTCATGGCAGCATGCTCCATGGGGGACAGCCACATCACGAATGTTGCCCAGTTGCAAATCAGACTCAAACTACCAGCACAGCCTGTCACACACACCCCTTACCTAAACATAGCCACCTGGGACAGGCAATGTAGTACCCCACTGCCACAATTGTCATGTAACACAACAAATACAGATCTGATGAAGCATCCAGGCAAAAAATGCACGGTGCGGATTCACAAGTCACTTGCGCTTATATCACAAAGCCATACCTTCACCTTTGTGACGCAACGGACGCACAAAATTTGCGCCATGGTGCTGGGTATTGACAAGGTGATGCATCAGGGAGATGTGCCACGTTCTAAAGCCCTGCGCCACAAGTCGGTGTACTGGTTCACTGTGGTGGGGGATGGCTGCCCATCACGGCACAGCAACACCTCACAAAAGTGGCTGAGTGAAATCTTAAACATTTCACTAAGTCACTTTTATGCACATGCTGCCTCAAAACCCTGTGCATGCTTGAAGCAGACGTAAGGATTGACACAGCATTGTGCATATAGGGCTACACAGAGCATTGTTGTATCCGCGTTGCGCCAGCGACACAACTCCAGCAATGTGCCACTTCCTGGCACAGATGCGGGGTGCAGCTGATATGTTTTCCCACCATGGTGATTCACAGTGTGAATGTGTTGCATCCATGCTGGCAAAGCTGTGGTGCTCAATGACTGCCAAATCCCTGCTGATATGCCGGGCTGTGCCAGTCATTGCAAAGAGACCCTCAAATGTCAATGACTCCTAAACACAGATCTATCTGACACCACAAAATACCCATCCACAAGTGAACATTGAGCAAATCCTAAGCAGGTGGAACATTGACAACGACAATGTATACGAAAATTAGATGTTGCTTGAAATGGCATTAACATCGTTTGACTCTCACACCCACAGGGCAACGTGCGGAACCTACCCCCAACAAGGGGGAGATGGATCACAGTCCCAGGCTCTGCAGGATCCTGAACCCACCAACAACAACGCCTCTCATCCACTCCATGGATGACCCCGACCAACCTGGCACCTCTGGATCCCAAACCTGTGCTGCAGCTGAATCAAGGACATCTGCCCCAACCACCACACCATTCCTGCCACATCCCAGCAGTCAGCTCGGAGCCCTGCCCACAATCCACAACTGAGCCAGTCTAACAATGAGGGACAAGGTTCGCCGGGCACCCAGGAGGTGGCAGACAACACCACCACTGTCAACCCTCAGGGGTCCCGTCGACCTGATGTGCCCCCACCAGCGGGCCAGGCTCGTGTTGGGCAGAGGTGGTGGAGTGGCACAAGGCAGAGGCGAGAACCTGACCAGCAAGCTGCAGGGTCTGTTATATCTGAACTCAGAAACATCATGGAGGTATACCAGCAGGACACCAGGGAATTCAGCCAGGGAGTGGGGGCCCTCATCAAATTAAAAAAACAGCATGCCGAGCAACACGCCAGTCAACGACGACACCAAGGACGGATGGAGGCAAGACTGGCAGAGCTCTTGCCGGTGCAGAGGGACATAAGCAATTCACTCCGTCGGATTGCTGACAACATGCAGCACACTCCCTGTGTCACCAGGCCAGAAACATCGAGGCAAAGACTGCCAACAGGCACAGGGAGGGAGGAGGAGGTGGAATTGTCTAACGGAGCATCCCAGGCATCGCCAAGGCCTGCATATGAGGGCCCCCCAAGGAAGATGGGTTGTCCACGGAGAAGACGTTGAGAGGCAGTGGGCCATGCGCATCTCCCAGGTCACCTGGTCTGGCATCTTGCCTTTGTGTGCAACAGCAGCACCTTATTGACTGTCTGACTCTCCCACATGGACTTGCTGGTCGCACTGTGATCAATGATGCCAAGCACTGTGGTCTGGACTCTGTTGACTCAAACTGCAAGGCATCACATTTCCCTCTGTGAACTTTGGATTCCCAGCATTTTTCTACAGCACCTACCACCTACTCACATTTCACGCACAAGATGCATAAATAAATATAACAAACACAATACGTATTGATGTTGAAGTCTTATTCCCAGAGCCAAAAACATACGTTTGGGGATATGTCAAAGTATGCCAGTGTGTGGAACAAACTCAAGCCATCCATACACTGGGATCTGAGTGCGGTTGAGGACTCACATAGGTCACAATGTATCATCAACTACATACATGGAGGGCAATACTCACCTGTGATGGTTACTATCTGTTCAGGGGGGTGGCTTGCCATACTGCACTGACAGACAGTTACGGAAGAGTCTCATGAAGGTGTAGAGGTCCAGGGAAATGTCTAGGTGTCCAAGGAGGGAGTACAGGTCTGTATGTTGAGGTGGTAGAACTATTACCCACATGCAGTTGTACTGTGGATGTGATGAATGTTGCCCAGGGCAAGGGTGGCTGGACGGACTTTGGGCAACGGGGTGTTGGATGGGAGACGTCCATAATTGTTTTTCGGGCTGTGGTTGTGGAGTGCCTACTGAGTGTGGCTGTGGAGTATGAAGGTGATACTGCAGTTGACAGTGGGACTATTGTAGTTATCTCAGGTGGACGGTCATGTGGCTGTGGCAGGGGATTTTGGGATTGAGGTGTGCGCATGCACCCTGGATGTGCACAACTACTCTTGAAGTCTGGCTCTTGTTCTTGTGTAGAGGTTGTTGTCGTAGTTGAGCCGGCTGGTGTTGTGGACCTGGGTGGCTGTCTGTCTTGACTAGGAGTGGATCCATCTGAAGATAATTTCCAGCATGTGGAAGGACTAGTAGCATGAGGCAGTGATGGTGTTGACTTGGAGAACTGGATGCAAACGTTTATGTACCAATGCAGGATGGCGGTGTTTGTCCTCCAGCCAGGATTTGCTCTACTCCTGACCTGTGTAGGTGCGGTCCTGTGTGCTGATGTAGTAGTCCAATGTCTGAGGAGAAATCAATAAAGTAGTGTCCCAGCTCAGTGGTCTCAGATTTTGACACAATTTATGGGGAAGCCTCTCTGCTCGATTAGCAGATGTGTTAATCAACTTCCCCTACTGACCCCTTGCCCGCCCAGCAATACAACATCCTTGCTAAGATTCACAATCACCATTTAAATGCCATTTGGAACCTTTAGCTTAGATTGGTCACTAATCCGGATGTGTGGAGACACACGTTCCTCCTGCCCAGCTTAAGTAAAGGCAACGCAGATCCTGATTATCCTTCCAATCATACACCAAACTCCATTTATCTGTTCTGGCCAAGAATCCAGTGAAATTTTCCTGGCAGCAACTGATGCCCTTTGTTAAAGATAATACCTCCTTCACGACTCACAATCCAGCTTCCATCCCGGCTATAGTACGCAGTCGACCCTCATAGAAATGGCAGACTCAATACGCTGGGAGGTCGACAGAGGTTCCATGGCAGCGTTGGTGCTGTTAGACTTGTCTACATCTTTTGACACCGTCGACCATCCCATACTTCTGAACCACATGAAGACCATAGGTGTGGGCGCCTCAGTGCTGAAATGGATATTGTCCTAACTATCTGACCACACACAGCAGATCCGCACCTAACCATTCTTCTCCCCAGTAAATCCACTGAAGTGGGGCGTGCCGCAGGGCTCTGCTCTGAGCCCGCTGAATTTTAATATTTACTTAACCCCGCTGGCTGAATCCATTGCCATGTCTGCAGAAAAAATAATATCATATGCTGATGATCTTCAGCTTCTAATCACCTAAAATTCTGTCTGAGCAGCAAATTTTGACACTCTACAAAATTGTCTATAAATTGCAGCCTGGATGGACCACATTTTCTTGAAACTTAATACAGATAACACCTAGGTCCTATACTACTGAACCAACCTTCTGCCCTCTCTTCTCAACTTTGGAGGCCAGAGTAACTGGCCATTGCTCCGGCACACAAGGACTTGGTCAGGGATCTGTGAGTCGGATGGGACAATCAGCTATCCTTTCCCACACAGGTACAAGAGGCGGGTGCCGCTTCTGTAGGCAAAATTTAAAACATCTACAGATTAGCTCTCCGCACAATGTACCCAAGAAAACGGTGGTTCATGCACTGATCACCTCCCATTTTGACTACTCAAAATGCCCATCGGTGTGTCTCACATTAGGCTTGCTACTTATACTGCAGACGCTCAAAAATGCAGCTGACCGCGCCTGACATGTGAAGTCTCAGTTTGACAACATATCTACCCATTTCTTCGACTAGTCCATTGGCTGACCATGGCTACACAACAAGATTTCTATGCGCTGACACGCGCCTTCAGGGCAGGACAATGCCGTGGGCCGGTCTACCTAAGGAGGAGCCTCTGTCTCTATTGTCAATCACGATCTCTATGTTCCAATGACAAGCACTTGCTAATTGGTCCTTGGATTGACAAACAAAGATCATGAGGTGAAACCTTACTGAAAGGAACCAGCCAATGTTGGACTGTGTATAATTATGTCTGAATGTGAGTCTTGCCAAGCCCTTGAAACCTGGTCATTTTGCCTGCTTCATTACATGCTCCTCCGTATGCTGCCTCCACTTCGGCGCACTACAGCGCTGGAACACCCCTTTGTGTTAAATGTATGTCCAATAATTGCATATAAATATAATTGTAGATGGCTTATCAGAATTGTGTGTGTAGGCTGGGAGATCTGTAAAGGATAGTTACACTGAGGCTGGTCAGGGTGTTGTTGCGAAACATGAAGTGCATATGTTTGACAATGCTGAGTGTGCCCTTGGTGTTGTATGTGACTCTGAGGGTGAACTTCACGAAGTATTGCTAATCATACTCCTGGATTGTTGGGTTTGGATCCTGCGGGTGATCTAGTATCCGTCTGTGATGGGAATGTAGAAGTAGTGTGCTGATGTTGCGTACAACCAGGTTACTGTAATGAAGGCGATGTGTGTTGCTGTTGTGTTGATGAGGTAACAGAGTGCAATGGGATACTGGTGGAAGTAGCGTGTGTGTAGTACGAGGCAAATGACCTGGTTGTACGGACATGCACTGTTATGCACTGTTATGTGGGGCAGCGCGGTGTTGGCAGTATGAGTTGAACACACAGCCTGCGAAGCTATCATGTTTGAGCTTAAGGGTTGCCTGATACCAGGTGGATGATTGTCTGGTGTTCACAGTGTGGAGGGTGGCAGGAGCATGACTCTGTTGTGTTACCTGCGTCATGGAATGACCAGAGGGTCTTGCACTGTGCCTGTTGCAGGCGGTGAGGGTCCTGCCTTTGGCATGGAGGTGGTGCAACAGTGGCACTGACAAGCTGCGGCCTGCCTTAAGAATGGATGGATGGATGGATGGAGGTGCATCTTGGAAGCATGTGTGTTGCGGAATCAGGGCACTCGGTGTTGCCGTGTTGCTGGGGAGGCAGCAGCACGAATTAGTGAACACATGACGGCAGAAGGGGTGAGACACCATGCAAAACAAGCACACAAAAACATGGATTTATTCAAGGCATCATGCAACATGTGTATGGAAAGGATGGTGTGTCTGGTTACTCATGGGTCACTGCACTAAAATGGCTAGACAATCACCAAATAGGAAGGGCACAGGATCTACAGCGTCAGCAGGTGTTCCCTGCCTGTTGTGGTTATCAAGCTAAAACAATACATACACAACCATGTACGTCATGCACAATATGGACCATTAGCCATTACAAACAGCATGCATGTTGCCACAGTACACATAACCACATATGCACAATCATTGTAAAATATGCCATAGATGACGCATGCAGACTGTCAAGAGATCTGCGTTAACAGTAGTGAGGAACAATGTTCTGTTGGGATCACATTTACTACACAAATGGATCAAGTTTGTTTTGAGGCCATACTGCTTTAGCCAATGTACATGGCCAGTGGCATTGTTCTGAAGAAAATAACAGTTATGCAATGATGTTACCTGTAATGCTGGTGAAACAATCTCCACACGACTGCCAGGGACTGTCGGTACCTTTGATCCTCAGAGTAGTACGATGATGAAAGGGGTCCATCTCCAGATAGCCCCTTGGTCTGAGTATAAATGACAGACTCCAAAGGGTGATCAGGCGAGGGAAGGAGAGGATGGGAACAGCAGAGAGGGAGATCTGAAACAAAGGTAGACAAGCATAAGGATTCAACAGTTCTTGTCAATGAATCACTAAATACCTCATTACCTACACTGTAACAGTTACACCTGTGAAGTTTAACCACAGCCACTGTAACCTATTTAGGATCACACATTTTGAAATGATACTAGATCTGAGGATTGAACACGGACACATAAAAGGAAGCAGAGTTTGTCACATAACTGAAGGGTGTGTAACACACACCACGCCGCTTCAATGCAATTAGATCCATGCGAGCATCAACTAAGTCACAGTGTATGAATGAGGCTCCAAATTAAATTAAATTGAATTTGTAGCAGTGCTACTCACAAGCCAACAACCCGTAGTTAGCCTTGGGAATCCGTGGGGGTCATAAAGGTAAATTACACATCACCCGCAAGAGCCGTAACAAGCTCATCCAAGGAGGAATGGAAATATCTAAACACAAGGAAGCCCCGCAAGAGCCAGTAATTGGCTATTCAAACTGTGCCTTACAATGCCGAACATGACATGCAGGTGGGACCAAACTAAACAGAGATTAATGAGGAACAAATCCACTAAACCACCCCTACCATGACCAGGATATGCAGCACCGCACACGAGAATCCTGGAATTAACGTCACCCGACTGGTGTCACGGAAGTGTTTACATTTGCCACAGCACAACATTGGGACATCATCAGCACAACATTCCTAGCATCATGGGAATAGAAAGTTAAGCTCAACTTACAGAGAAGGATTGCAAAGCAGTGTTCTCCAGCAGCACTGATGTAGCGATGTGACAGTGACATGACATACTGACACAAGGAGCAATGCATCCATACAAACAGACTCACATGACAGTTGACTGAACATGTGGGACATACACTAGCCCACACCTTTGAGGAAATATAAATTTTTGGTCATGTTATGTTCCCTAGCGCGTACCCCACCGACTCCATGTACCAGCTTAAAGTGCATGTAACTTCCCTCCTGTACCAGCTATGAAGACGCAAATACATTTGCGTCCAACGTTAACTTGTCCTCTTTCAGATCCACCCTGAATGGATTATATAGTCCGTTCCTAAGTATGCTATGCCACCGTCTTTTTGTAGTACACTTTACATGTTTTCCTGCTCTGGCAGAGTAGGCCCTGAATTTCTGCCATCGAACCTCTTTTTGGCTCCTGACTCTGACAGCCTCTGCCCAGGCTACCTCTGTACTCGTGAACTCTGACTTACTTTCAGCGCGGCCCCTCGCGCTCAGCTCAGCCTGCTTTCTGCCAAGACTGACTATAACCTTCGAGTTATCTGTTCCGCTCCTCGAGAATGCATTCCTGCCTACTAGCTCCAGTAAACATCCTCTCCAGCTGCAGAGCCAAAGGGCCGACCTGTCTCAATGCAAGTAATTCATAGCCTCTGTTACCATGCTTCCATGGAAGGCCCCGTGCCCCACGCTTCTCATGCAGACACTTAGGCGCTTATACACGCATCCACAGTTAGCATAGAATAACTTCTGCCCTAGAGACCTTTCCGCCCAGATAGTATGGTTCCTAAACATCAGATATCAGATACGATAAAAGTACAAGTTGATCTGACATGCCAGACTTCTGTCTCTTTCCGTCAGTGTAAATGTCAAGTCCCCTGCACCCCGTCAATCACACGTCATGCAGCTGCGCGCGCATCCAAGCTTCCGATTTCTGCTGACATTGCAACAATTCTGTTAGCACCACCCCTTGGTGCCACCCACTTGCGTCACCTATCAGTGACGTCTCTAGCACACACCTCTGATTCACGCCTAGTTTACGCCTCTTGATTACGTACTAGTAACACGTGCATACTGTTATCTTGTCTTCTCTCAGCTGTTACGCCTCTTACATTACTTCTTATGGTATACATCAAGTATATAAGCTATGTAATGTCAATAAAGTTTGCTCTATCCCTTCTGACACCCCTGTGGTGGTCAGAACATGATATCCTGGTCAAGACCATTCCTTTATGAGGAATAAAACCCTTAGAAACTCTAACACCACGGACTCTGTCTTTTTTCATTCCGATTGAGTTGTTATTGATTAAATACTTACCTGCATAGAAATTAAGAGAGTAAATTAATTATTTACGTAATTTTGGCGCCCGAATAGGGACCCCTCCCCCACCTCACGCGCCGGTTGGCGCATTGCAAGCTCTGTCCCCTGCCATCAGTTAGAAGGAACCTACGCGTACTGGCAGGATTTCCTGCATCTCCCTCTGACCCACGGAGGTGACGAAGACTGCGATCAGTGCCCAGACGAGGCGGTGAGGAGTGCGGAGGATCCCGACCAGAGCCTAGCCGAAAGAAGCAAGGTCCGAGGTGTCAAGAGGCCCACCAGGTTTCCGAAGTTTTCCGAAGTTTTCCGAGGTTTTCCGAAGTTCCGAGTCGAGTCCAGTCGAGTTTTCCGAGGCCTTCTGTTTCCGTGCTTCCCGGTGAGTACCATTGCTGGGTCGTATCTAGACGGGTTTGGGTACGCAAGTCCGGTCTGCACTGTTTTTAGGCAGTGTATCTGTACTGTTTAGCAGTATATCTAGTATTCCGAATTTCTGCACTGTTACATCAGTGTATCTGTACTGTTGAGCAGTACATCCAGTATAGGGGGGTAGTCATCTATGTCTTAAATGTCTTCTTATGTGATTAATGTCGTGGTATGAATGTGACCGTTTAATGTGCATTATTGTGTTTCTTGTATCAACTAGCTGTAACCAGTATTAAGTAGTAAGGATCGAGCATTCAGTAATAAGTAAGCAAAATGCCGTTTTTCAATAAGTTAAAACAGATAGGAACTAGGAAAGGGATACTGGAGGAAGAAATTCCTATTCCCCCTAGGGACACTCCAGGTAACTTTATGTACCACAAGCATGGCATAGACGCCATATTATATCTAGATTTATGGGCCGATTACACCAAGCACCTAGACGAAAGACATAGATGGCCTGTTACCGGAACATGGGATGCCGAGTGCATCATGAAGGTAGAAGAAGCATTATGGAAAAAGAAAGCTAGACAATCCCAGAAAGACGCCATAGAATTCTGGCGTAAGGAATCACATAAGCGTGCTGAGAAAGCACTCCGTAGAGAGGACAGACTTAAAGAATCAGAAAAAGCCCAAGAAAATGAATTAGTTATTGAAGGGATCCGAGTAAAAACAGAACAAATAGACCGTGCCCGAAACAATCTTGTAAACGGAATGTATCTCGCGGCCGAAGGTACACCTGAGGCCCTATCAGAAATACCGAAAAACTTACCGCCACCACTAGTTCCAACTAAAGTAATGCATAAGACTACTAAAGACATATTCTTAAATTCATATTTAGAGGATGTAGCACCAGCTTACGCCAATCTGCCTGTTCGTGCCCTGCCCACTGAAAGGGACGGGGGTGGCACTACGCCCCCAGATCATGTTCCGCCAGTACCGCGACAGACCTCCCCTGTTCCGCCAGCTCCGCCACTTCCCGCACCCAAGTTTGACCTACCGAAACAAGTCCTACCTGATCCTACTAAACGACAAATCCAAGTTCAGATCCAGACTCCGCAGGGAGATAATGCCCAAGCATCCGCTTCAGGAGGTGCGACTGCGGGTCTTCGGACCCCGCCATTAACACGCAGATTTAATTTCAGGGACACGCCTACGTTCCAGTCTCCTCGCCTTGACGCATTAAAGGAAAACATGTCAGTTTGCAGATATGATCCAGTACCCGGAGGAAACGATCTAATGATATTGGCATCACTACGGTTAAGATCTGCCACTGATATCTTACTATGCTATGTAGGAATGAAGGAGCGTCTCGATAGAATATATGAGTTTGTTCAGACAGGGAAAGACCCTGACAGTATCAAGGATGCCATGGATAAACAGAAAGTTGACATTCAAGCACAGATATTACGATTTTTCATAAATTGTCTAATAAGAGAACGAGACAGGCCTGAGACAGATCAAAGTGAATTAGATGCACTAGCAAAGTGGGGTCAAAATATAGCCGAAGGAAAACATGACAGGGGGGCTTGCATAGCCAGTATGTACCAGAAAATTAGAAAGGCAGTGATAACGGCACACCAGAAAGAGAATGAAAAAGCTTCCTCCGAGGAGGAAGAAGAACTTGCAGAATCAGGAAGGTCTACAGATACTATAGCGTATGTAGGTAAGGGAAACTACCTTAGGAAGGGCATCCGTCCGGAAAACAAGAGAGTTTTTCTCTCTGCTTTAACAAACCCGAATTCTTCTGAACATCAGTTCCAGGAAACTGATAAAAGACTCCGAGACCGAATGGGGTACCATGTACTCAATTCTATGGATGAACAGGAACTAGCCCGATCAGCCGTGTTATGGGCCGAAAACCCAGACATATACAATGATGATACATTAGCACAGACATTCTTGAACCTTTCCCCAGAGGAACAGAAATTAGCAGGTGTATACATGATTCAGCACCTCCTTCTCAAGTTCAGAAACCACCATTCCGATCCAGGTCCCTTACACGAAACATTAGAAGCACTACTCATGGATAGATGGAGAGGTTTCAGTACCAAGTTAATACAAATAATTCTAGAACAACGACACAAATACAATACCTTCGTAAGCTCTGAATATGTACCCGCCCCGCCTCCAGAAAGAAAAACGTATCACATGCAATGCCTGAGTGGCATTGAAAGTCAGAACCCCTTACGAGAAGTACACCCAGTTATGGGTGCGGATCAAGTCTTGAAGCGTGTGTATGTTCACACGCCACTGACTAAGTTAGAACTGTTAGAAATGAAGAAACTAGTTCCGTGTCATGATAAAGACCCTGCAGGTTTTCACAGAGAACTTAAAGACATGTTACTGATGGGGGATTACACGTATGATGATATTATGAAAATGTTAAAAGTACTGTTGCCCACGGGCATTTACGAAAAATTAAAGGAAAAAGATTGGGAGGTGGGGGACACAAAGATAGCATGGGCAGAAATAGAAGACGAAGAAAGCAAACGAATCCCAGGGTTAGGCCTTGGGGATAGGACTAAAGCATTACCCGGATTAATAGTACAGGTTTTGCCAAGATTATTGACAACTAGAAAGGAAGATTGGGACGCAATCTCGTCCTGTAAACAGAAACAAGATGAAGATACTAGTGACTTCTATTCAAGATTCGAGAAATGTTTCATTATAAATAGTGGCCTACAACCAAGCAGCGAGTCATATCCACACCTTTTCGTATCAAAATTAGTCGAGAATTCCCTACCATTAGTTAAAAACAGAGTGTATAAAGTTGAAAGTACTTGGCAGGCAAATACGCCATCCCAGATGTTACAAATGTTACAATATCATCAAAACAGAATTAGGGAAGAACAAGATCAGGAACAGAAACGTATGAAAGACACGAAAATGAAAATGTTAGTAGCTCAGACGGTCCCAGCCGACGGTCAGAGAAAGGGTGGGGCCCAGACAAATCACACTACAGCTCCCGTTAAAGGGACATGTAATTATTGTAAACAGCCAGGTCACTATGTACATGAATGCCCAGTCCTGAAACATAACATCTCAACAGGTAAAACTAAAGAAAGACCGCATCCGCCTAGACACGATCAGGTCCAGCAACAGACCTCACAAAATGTACAGCCGATGCAGAATACACAGCCTATGCATGCTCCATCCCACACAGCGCAGACAGTAGCAGTACCACAGCCACAGCCCATTGCCGCGACTCAGCAAGTCTCACAACAGATGTACCAGTATGCCCAATCTGCATATCCAGATTATCCCCGATATACATGAAATAGCCTAGAGAGGGAAGGTGGTTTGCCTCTTATTGAAATTCCTGTAGATCAAGAAGGTCCTTATGTACACAGTCACGTATTGGGAAAAGACAGAAAGTTTTTAATTGACACAGGGGCAAGCCGCACCACAATCAGTCACAATGAAGTCCCAGGGGCTCCCCTCTCAGGCTCACAGAATGTTTCCCTTGGTTTTTCAGGACAGCCTATTGTAAATGAAGTATCAGAACCAGTACCATTGGCTGTGGGTCCATTATCACGAGTTACAGACTTGTTACTTACGAAATCATGCCCAGAAAATCTGTTAGGAATTAAAACACTGAAGGCTCTAGGAGCTATAATATGCTGTTCCCCGGAGGGAGTCAGACTCTTTCTACGGGATTTCAAGGGTCATTATGTTTTAAGAGATTTTGATGTCAGATTGAAAAATGTACCAGATCACCTATGGGCAAAAGGCCCAGCTGATGTAGGTTGTATGCATATCACTCCATACCGTGTTACACTCAAGACAGGAGTTGTTCTACCCAGAATCAGACAATACAAGTTACCACCCGATGCTGTAGTGGCTTTACTGAAAATCATTGAAGAGCTTATTGCCCAGGGAGTGGTCGTAGAGACCGACTCCAATATCTGTAATTCACCCATCATTCCAATTCTTAAACGTACAGACCCCAATGCACCGCCAGTATATCGGCTGGTGATTGATCTTCGAGAACTGAACAAATGCATCGTACCGCAGTACCCTGTGGTCCCCGATATCTCTTCCCTATTGACTGCTATTGATTCAGAAGCAACGTTCTTTACTGTAATTGACCTCAAAAACGCTTTCTTCAGTGTACCTATTGATCCGGAGAGCCAATATCTCTTCGGATTCAGTTTAAATGGACGAAGTTTCAAATTTTCCCGCGCACCTCAAGGATTCACAGAAAGCCCCAGCATCTATAGTCAAGCACTGAAAAGACAACTAGATTGTGTTCAAATGCCAGTTAACACCGCTTTACTGCAATACGTCGATGATCTACTGATCACCGCACGAAGTGAGCCCGAATGTGAACAAGCATCATTGACAGTTTTACATTTCCTGGCTGACAAGGGACACAAGGTGTCTCCTTCGAAGCTACAATTCTGTGTTCAGCAAGTTGTATACTTGGGTCACTTGCTGTCCAAAGTGGGGAGACAGCTCACTCCCGATCGCATTCAGTTAATTGTAAATATGCCACGACCCCAGACACAAAAGGAAGTGCGGGCCTTTATAGGCCTCACCTCGTACTGCAGACAATGGATTCCTCAATATGCATTTCTAGCTAAACCACTCATCCAGTTAACGACGCAGGAGGCAGCAACTTCGCCTGCCCTCCCTTGGACTCGGGAACATACACAAGCCTTTGAGGAATTAAAGAAAGCACTATGCCAAGCACCAGTTTTAGCGACACCATGTTACAGCAAACCGTTTACACTTTTTGTTACAGAACGTGATGGTACAGCGTTGTCTGTCCTCACTCAAGACCAAGCAGGTTCACATAAGCCTTGTGCTTATTTTTCAAGTACATTGGACTCAGTAGCCCAGGCACTCCCTGCGTGCTTAAAGTCAGTAGCAGCAACAGCGCTAGCAATCAGACAGAGCGACTCAATTGTTCTAGGTCATCAGTTAACAGTACAAGTTCCACACTCTGTAGAGGTTCTGTTAAACAGAACTCAAACTCAACACTTGACTATAGCACGACTGACAGGTTACGAATTGACACTATTCCAGCCACACATAGAAATCAGACGTTGCAGTATCCTGAACCCAGCAACACTGTTACCTACAGATATGACAGATCCAGCTCCGCATGATTGCATAGAGATCATTAATGCAGTAACAAAGCCCCGACGAGACTTAACAGATGTTCCATTGACAAATCCAGACCTGACACTTTATGTGGATGGTTCATGTATGAGAACAAGTACAGGAGAATTAGTGGCCGCGTATGCCGTGACCACTGAAACTGAAGTTAAAGAAACACATCGTATTGATACACTGTCTGCTCAAGCGGCAGAGCTCATCGCTCTGACCCGAGCCTGTATTCTAGCCAAGAACAGAAATGTCAACATATACACTGATTCCCGTTATGCGTTCGGAGTCGTACACGACTTCGGCATGCTATGGCAAGAACGAGGTTTTCTGACCTCTCATGGTGCCAAGATTCAACATGGTCCCCTCATTCAAGCACTGTTAGAAGCAATACATCTACCTTCAGCTATATCTGTTATGAAGTGTAAAGCACATACTAAAGTCACAGATTCTGTTTCCCAGGGTAACGACCTGGCAGACCAGACAGCAAAACATACAGCACTGACTCACACTCAGACAACTGATACGACAAAGACAACAGAACAGACAAACTGTATGACAGTCAGGGATCCCACACTAGATGTTATCGACATTCAGACACATGCTACTCCAGAAGAAATAAAGAAATGGATTGAACTAGGAGGGATCCAGACAGATCAAGGTTGGATGACGAAGGGAACATCTACATGGTTTCTCCCTGACTCTATGGTTCAAGTCATGATAAATACAGCACATAGTCCTGCACATCTGGGAGAGAAAGCGATGTTAGACAGTTTACAAAATCTCTGGAACAATAAACACTTACGAGCAGCAGCAAAACAGAAAGTGCGTACTTGCATGATCTGTTGTCAGTTCAATCCAGGAAAAAGCGTCCCTGTAGAGCAAGGTGGATTTCATCCTCCCGATCACCCTTTTGAAGTCCTCCAGATGGATTATATCCAGATGGACCGTTGTCGAGGATTTAAATATGTTCTCGTAATTGTTTGTGCTCTGTCCCGCTGGACCGAAGCATACCCAATCCCAGATTACACTGCTCCGACCACTGCCAAGCAGCTGGTTCGTGAATTTTTCCCACGATACGGCTTGCCTCGTGTCGTGTACTCAGATAACGGTCAGCCATTCTCATCTGCATTAATGAAAGAAGTTTCTTTATTACTGGGATATCAGTAGAAGTTCCATTGTGTCCGACATCACGAAGCAGCAGGCCTTGTAGAAAGGCATAACCAGACACTAAAGATCCGCCTTGCCAAAATATGTCAGGAGAAAGGGGTCGACTGGATAGTCGCCCTGCCAGTGGCACTATTCTACATGAGAATGGTCGCCCATTCGAGATCAGGGCTATCCCCGTACGAGGTGGTCTTTGGCAGACCACCGAATATGTGGGGGACGCCCATTCCGAAAAAGATTACTGATGTTGATTGTAATATGTTGACAGATTACCTTGCCTCCTTGATGTCTGCACTCCAATCATGTCTTTCACAGGTTGCCGCAGCCTTCCCTGACAACACTGATGTAAAGCCACACGACGTCCGTCCTGGCGACATTGTGCTCGTCCGCAACTTCGACAGAAAGAGTCCGCTGGAGCCCCGCTGGAAGTCCCCGAAGACCGTTCTTCTAACAACAAGGACGGCCGTGAAAATCGAAGGAAGAAAGGGGTGGGTCCACACGAGTCATATAAAAAAATTCTCTGGACTGAAACCTGATCGAGACTCGTCCACCCCCACCAAAGACTGTGTCGAACAAAAAGACTTTACAGAATCTGAACGAGAAAAGACTCCTCAAGAAAATTACCACATGAAACTTCGATCTAGCAAGTCAGACAGTTTAATTGTTTAAGTCCTCCCCTAGGTGAATCGGTTAAATAGTTTCTGACATGTATCCCCTAGATCGAGATAGAGAGAGAGAGAGAGAGGCCAAGAAACGTACATATTGTAAATCACTTCGTAGTCACTGTATAGTGGCACTATTAATCATGTTTTTTCTTAGTATTCTAATTATTGTTGTCAGCATCGTTTTGCCTATCTATTATCCTATTTTCAAGCGTGAACATTCTGCCTATAATGTATCTGCTGAACACACTTTTAGTGAGTTACCTCCACACGAGCTTTCCTACAGACTTGCGCTGCGCAACAATACATTCATTAGTATGCTACATCATTCTCATCAAACTAACAATGCTACAAATTGCTGGATATGTGGCCGACTCCCTCCCTACCAGAATTACAAGGGAGCTCTGCCCCTCTTTCCGTATCCGTTCACCCACAATGGTTCCTGCGGAGCATGGTTTAAAATAATTAATTCCTTAGATCCTGATATTGCTGTTTTCGATGGGGGTTGGGTTTGGGGAAACCTGAACTTGGTCCTGCTCGACGTCTGTTACCCAGATAAGGAGGGACTCCCCACTAGAATAGGAACTGATCTAGAAAATGAAGTATATGGATTAGGTAATTATACAATTAGCCTTATGATTCTTACTGTCGAGTCCGAAGCTGCACCAGTTCTACCCATTATGTCAGTATTGCCAGTTACTGGTGAATTATGTATCAAGAAGAAAGGTTCAATACACTTAGGTCATAGTAAATGCACTACTGTGGTCGAATTCCGTGATCATGGTAAATCGTCTTTCAAAGCTATTAGTCACTCTTACTTTGTTTGTGGTCATACCGCATACATACGTCTACCTCCAGATTGGGATGGTACCTGTTACATTGCATTCCTTCTGCCACCTGTTTTCCTAGCCCCCCCTGATTACCATAGAAATACCAATCTAGTAAAGAATAGACACAGAAGAGATATCCCACTTGTCGACTACACAGAAACGGCATGGGAGCAGTACACCGACTTTAATAAAGGATTCTTTTTCTTTTTAGGACCTGTTCAGAATAGTAAATTAATACGCAGATTAACTAGAACACTTGAAGCAGTAGTGAATGAAACTGCCTCCGCCTTAGGTAACTTAACAGAAGAGCAGTCCGCCATGCGGGTTGTTGTCCTTCAGAATCGTCTTGTTATTGACGTCATCTTGGCAGATAGAGGTGGAGCCTGTAAGGTCATCGGGTCAAGTTGCTGTGTTTTCATACCACAAAACGCACCATCTGTATATCAAGCTATCACCCGTCTCCATAAAATTGCAAATCAGATACATCAGAATCCAGGCACCTGGACTTGGTCCGGTTGGTTCTGGACAACGTTAACAGCTTGGGGATGGAAGATCCTATCCTTCCTAGGCATTGGCCTAGTCCTAGTATTCAGTTGCTGCCTGTGCCTGCAGTGTGGGCCAGCGATTTGTGGACTGTGTGCCACCTCTTGTATTGAACACTCCAGTTTTCTCTCAAAACGTAAACGAAAGAAAGAAGAACAAATGATGTTACAAGAACAAACTGATCGATTCATGAGGATCGATATTTCATGAAGGGTCCGTAGGGAACAAGGAGGGAATGAGGAAATATAAATTTTTGGTCATGTTATGTTCCCTAGCGCGTACCCCACCGACTCCATGTACCAGCTTAAAGTGCATGTAACTTCCCTCCTGTACCAGCTATGAAGACGCAAATACATTTGCGTCCAACGTTAACTTGTCCTCTTTCAGATCCACCCTGAATGGATTATATAGTCCGTTCCTAAGTATGCTATGCCACCGTCTTTTTGTAGTACACTTTACATGTTTTCCTGCTCTGGCAGAGTAGGCCCTGAATTTCTGCCATCGAACCTCTTTTTGGCTCCTGACTCTGACAGCCTCTGCCCAGGCTACCTCTGTACTCGTGAACTCTGACTTACTTTCAGCGCGGCCCCTCGCGCTCAGCTCAGCCTGCTTTCTGCCAAGACTGACTATAACCTTCGAGTTATCTGTTCCGCTCCTCGAGAATGCATTCCTGCCTACTAGCTCCAGTAAACATCCTCTCCAGCTGCAGAGCCAAAGGGCCGACCTGTCTCAATGCAAGTAATTCATAGCCTCTGTTACCATGCTTCCATGGAAGGCCCCGTGCCCCACGCTTCTCATGCAGACACTTAGGCGCTTATACACGCATCCACAGTTAGCATAGAATAACTTCTGCCCTAGAGACCTTTCCGCCCAGATAGTATGGTTCCTAAACATCAGATATCAGATACGATAAAAGTACAAGTTGATCTGACATGCCAGACTTCTGTCTCTTTCCGTCAGTGTAAATGTCAAGTCCCCTGCACCCCGTCAATCACACGTCATGCAGCTGCGCGCGCATCCAAGCTTCCGATTTCTGCTGACATTGCAACAATTCTGTTAGCACCACCCCTTGGTGCCACCCACTTGCGTCACCTATCAGTGACGTCTCTAGCACACACCTCTGATTCACGCCTAGTTTACGCCTCTTGATTACGTACTAGTAACACGTGCATACTGTTATCTTGTCTTCTCTCAGCTGTTACGCCTCTTACATTACTTCTTATGGTATACATCAAGTATATAAGCTATGTAATGTCAATAAAGTTTGCTCTATCCCTTCTGACACCCCTGTGGTGGTCAAAACATGATATCCTGGTCAAGACCATTCCTTTATGAGGAATAAAACCCTTAGAAACTCTAACACCACGGACTCTGTCTTTTTTCATTCCGATTGAGTTGTTATTGATTAAATACTTACCTGCATAGAAATTAAGAGAGTAAATTAATTATTTACGTCACCTTCACAACATGGTTGTTTGGAAATCAAACTGTACTGGCCTACAAGATTAAGGGAATGAGCCTGACACATCCTGCTGTGCACAATGAGGCTGCAATTCCACACAGAGCCTGTGGTTGTGATGTCCCACACAATGTCAACCGGTGTTTTCCGAAATGTGTCAGGGTCAAGGTGTACACACATTGATGCATTCACCTGAGTCAAAATTCCACCACAGATGACTGTCAAGAATGTTGAGTGACCTGTCATGGGAGTGGTGCTACATGCAATTTGATCCATGGTCATGAGACATGTATGTATGGTTCTACAACATGCACAGAAACGGTTCCCACATATTCCCAAACCATACAAACCCACAACAGCCTGTTTGGATTTCTTACCTGAAGTGACATTTCCACATGTCCGTGCATGGAATGCTTAATCGTCACATGTTGCAATCATCATGAGGAATACCAGGAGGACGAAGATGACACGAACAGACAACAAACAGAGCATCCTGGGAATGACAGGCACACAAGTGGTCAGTCCGAAACATTTCCTTCCAGCCAAATCGTAATAAAATCTCAATCGCATTTTCCACCCTGTTGTCAACGAGCAATCTTATATCTATACCTCCTGCCAAATGGTATATGAAGCCTTTCCATTTCCCTCCCCTCTATTCCTCTACAATTAGTGCTAACCCCCTTCTTACTTCCGCATCAGTATTTAGCATATAACCCAACGCGCTGTAACCATCCTCACCAACCCCGTCTAACTTTTTGTTTCAAATTCTAGAACGTCAGTGCAATCACTGATAATAAATACTTCTTCCTTAAACATCACCAAATGTTTAACACAACTTCTATGCCTCACTTTCCATATCCCTCCTCACCCTTCCCATACCTGCTTCATAGCGAGTAAGATCCCACGTCCTCATCTCAGACCAAACTGACAAGGGTACATCCTCCCCTTTTGACCTCTTTCCAAACTGCCTTCCAATTGGCTTACTAAACGATGTTCCCGCCATAGTGGTAACGCAAATGTTCACACTAATTATTTTTATCATGAGCGGACTTCATTACCCATAATTCAACACGTTAGCTGTAAATCTGTCACAAACATTCAACTGTAAGAACGCACAATGTAATCAATTGTCAGTAACATTATTGCTCATATGTTGTGAATCGTGCGCGTTTGTGTATTCATGTGCTTAAAAATAAGCGTCCTTTTCCAAAAATGATCTTCAATGTTTTTCCGGCCGTGTGGATTTATGCTATTCATTTTCTTTTGTGTAAAGTTATACCAATTGGGTTTTTATCTAATAAACGCTGTTTCAAAATGAACCTGGCACTTATCGTGTTCTTTCGGGAGGTCCGGAAGGACACAGGTTGAACACTAGAAACATGAAAAATGGGATTTTATATTCCACGTGTGGATGAGATATACGGATAAAACATCAAATAATGTTGAAAAAGATGGAACAAAGGAGGATTATGAAGTTAAAACTAATAAATTAACAAAAATGGTATATTGGATTGCCATGGTGGCTATAGTACAGTTGTGCGATTGGTTGGGGTGAGATGTCACCCAATTTTCACATGTTGTTCATAAATTCTGATCCTAGTTGGGCCTGGCATCTTTCCAATCAGCGCGCACCCTTAAATGCCCAACCCAGGACAGCTTCACGTCCTCTCCTGGACAAACTCCACTGGCTGCCCATCAGGCAGAGTGTAAAATTTAAAATCTGCTGCACAATACACAAATGTCTGTTTGGTACTGGACCTAAATATTTGAAAGAAAAATTCATCCCCTATAGCCCGGGGCGCACTCTGCGTTCTAGCAGTCAGCATCTGCTCCATGTCCCCAGAATTAAAAAATCTAGTCAGGGAGGTCGTGCCCTCTCCTACATCGGCCCCACTCTGTGGAATTTACTCCCTTCAACTTTGAAATTAAACACTAAGGGGTCCATTAGGATGGCGGGCGGAAACAGTCCGCCCGCCACCCTAACGGAGATCGGGACCGCCCGCCTAAAGGGTGGGGGTCCCGACATTGGCATTAGGATGCGGCTGCCACTGTGGCGGGCGCATTTCTCAAAGTAACATTGTGGTGGGCGGTGCTCACTGCACCGCCCGCCACAATGTTAAAATTAATTGCACGCATTTGCATACTCGAAGCGGCAGGCACCGCGCGGTGCCTGCCGCTGCGATTATGCAAATGCAGGGGGGTACCACAGGTACCCCCCATGTGCCACCCCCCTCTGCCCGTCACTCTGGGGGCCCACAGGGGCCCCCCAGAGTGAACACCGCATGCCTTTCCGTGGCGGCATTGCCGCCATGGAAAGGCATTGAGAAATGCCTATTCTAATATGGCTGGCGGTGTCTGATAGACACCGCCACCATGTTATCCCTTTTCCGCCCCGGCCGCTATGCGACCGGGGCGGAAAACAGGCGGGCGGTCTTTCCGACCGCTGCGGTCCCCTCCGCCATCGTAATATGGCGGGGGGGAATGCAGGGAAGGATGGCGTGCGGATTGCCTCTGCCAGGGTGGCGGTGGCCACCGCTACCCTGGCGGAGGCAATCCGCCCGCCATCCTAATGGGCCCCTAAGTTTCCGTCCTTTAAAAAGACTTTAAAAACGTTCTTTTTTCCTGCCTGCTAATTTATCAACAAATTGACACCATCACAGTCCATGAATCATGATTAGGTTATTTTAGTAAGAGCACAAGCGCGGAGATACCCCTCAGGGGGTCGAGTCCTGCACTATACAAGCAAAAAAATAAATAAATAAATAAATAAATAAAGTACGTTTGGATAAATTGGTATAACTTTACACACAAAGGTGTGCATCCCACTCTTTCAATATAACATTCATACCTACTGCCCAACATAGGGATTGCACCCGCTGAGTTAAAAGAGGGGAAGAATACAGATGATAGACATACAAGAGAAGAAAATGAATAGCATAAATCCACACATCGATGTTCATTTTTGGAAAAGGACGCTTATTTTTAAGGACATGAATACAAAAATGCGCACGATTCACATCATATGAGCAATAATCTTACTGTTAATTGATTACATTGTGCGTTCTTACAGTTGAATGTTTGTGACAGATTTACAGCTAACGTGTTGAATTATGGGTAATGAAGTCCGCTCATGATAAAAACAATTAGTGTGAACATTTGCATTACCACTTTGGCAGGAAAATCGTTTAGTAAGCCAATTGAGAGGAAGTTTGGAAAGAGGTCAAAAGGGGAGGATGTACACCTTGTCAGTTTGGTCTGAGAAGAGGATGTGGGATCTTGCACGCTATGAAGCAGGTATAGGAAGGGTGAGCAGGGATATGGAAAGTGAGGCCTAGAAGTTGAGGTAAACATTTGGTGATGTTTAAGGAAGAAGAATTTAGTATCAGTGATTGCACCGACGTTCTAGAATTTGAAACAAAAAGTTAGACGGGGTTGGTGAGGATGAGTTATATGCTGTATACTGATGCAGAAGTAAGAAAGGGGGTTAGAAATGGTTGTAGAGGAATAGAGGGGAGGGAAATGGAAAGGCTTCATTTACCATTTGGCATGAGGTATAGATATAAGATTGCTCGTGGACAACAGGGTGGAAAATGCGATTGAGATTTTTAATACGATTTGGCTGGAAGGTAAAAGCTGCGCCATATGGAAAATGGAAGATAAGGCATGATTTTGTGAGAAACGGTTGCATTGTTTATAAAGATTTGAAGCTGCGTAGACTGTTGGTTTAAGATAATCTGTATATAGTCAAATTATGGTATAACATGATGCTGAATGTTAATTGGTGTCGTTTTGTTGTGTATTTACAGTGACCCCCGACGAATGGCTTTAAATAGCCCGATATGCATTGGGTTTTTATCTAATAAACACTGTTTCAAAATGAACCTGGCACTTATTGTGTTCTTTCAAGAGGTCCGGATGGACACAGGTTGAACACTAGAAACATGAAAAATGGGATTTTATATTCCATGTGTGAATGGGATATACGGATAAAACATCAAATAAAGTTGAAAAAGATGGAACAAAGGAGGATTATGAAGTTAAAACAAATAAATTAACAAAAATGGTATATTGGATTGCCATGGTGGCTACAGTACAGTTGTACGATTTGTTAGGGTGAGATGTCGCCCCATTTTCACATGTTGTTCATAAATTCTGATGCTAGTTGGGCCTGCCATCATTCCAATCAACACGCACCCTTAAAGTATGTTTGGATAAATTGGTATAACTTTACACACAAAGGTGTGCATCTTACTCTTCCAATATAACACACATGACATTGTCACATAGGGTGATGCTGAGCCTCAAATTGTGAAGTGAGAAAATGCCCTGGTCACTGGCATAATGAGACAGGTGCCCGTAATGATGACTGTGACATCCCAGTGTTGATGTGCATGACAACATGTGCATGATGATCCATATGGGATAAGTATAAAGGTGATGTGTACCACATCGTTTCACCATCACACATGACATGGGTCAACAGGACATCACACATCGGTTGCGCAACAAGATCAGATGTCCTGTGCTGTATCACTGCCTGACACACCTAGCACCTGCTCCTGTAAGTATGCAATGACAGAAACTTGATAGATATCATTGTTTTAACCGTACCCCTACATCGCTGCCATGTGTGCGCCTCGTATCACTATGGTAATGGTGCCATACGTGAGCGTGTGAAACGCACCGTACCTTTCATTCACTACTTCGTGTGAAACGCACCATGTAAAACGGCAGGACCCCTGCATTCAATACAGCTTGTGAAACGCACCTTTTAAAACACACCATTCCCCTGCATTCACTACAGCGTGTGAAACGCACCTTTTAAAACACACCATTCCCCTGCATTCACTACAGCGTGTGAAACGCACCGTGTAAAATGCACCGTACCCCTGCATTCACTCACACATGTGAAACGCACCATGTAAAACGCACCATTCTCTTGCTTTCACTACAGCGTGTGAAACGCACCGTGTAAAATGCACCGTTCCCCTGTATTCACTACAGCGTGTTAAACGCACCATGTAAAATGCGCCATACCCCTGCATTCACTACTTTGTGTAAAACGCACCGTGTAAAAAGCACCATTCCCCTGCTTTCACTACAGCGTGTGAAACGCACCGTGTAAAACGCACCGTACCCCTGCATTCACTAGAGCGTGTGAAACGCACCGTACCCCGCCATTGCGTGCGTGTGTGCGTCTCGTTTCACAATTGTCATAATGCCATTCGCGAGCGAACCGTACCCCGACATTGCGTGTGTGTGTGCGCCTCGTTTCACAATTGTAATTGTGCAATACGCGAGCGAACCGTACCTCAACATTACGTGCGTGTGTGCGCAGGGTCTCGCTATTAAAAAGGTGCCATACGCGACATGAAAAGCAATGCACACACAAAACAACATTTGCAATTTTCTGGAAGAAGCAGGCAGCTTTTGAAGGAGGCCAGTGTTAGTGATTAATATAGTGCCTTGATCTCCATATACATGTCACCATTTGGCATGAGGTATAGATATAAGATTGCTCGTGGACAACAGGGTGGAAAATGCGATTGAGATTTTTGATACGATTTGGCTGGAAGGTAAAAGCTGTGCCATATGGAAAATGGAAGACAAGGCATGATGTTGTGAGAAAGGGTTGCATTATTTATAAAGTTTTAAGCTGCATAGAATGTTGGTTAATGATAATCTTTATATAATCAAATGATGGTATAACATGATGCTGAATGTTAATTGGTGTCGTTTTGTTGTGTATTTACAGTGACCCCCGACAAAGGGCTCTAAATAGCCTGAAATGCATTGGGTTTTTATCTGATAAACGCTGTTTCAAAATGAACCTGGCACTTATCGTGTTCTTTCAAGAGGTCCGGATGGACGCAGGTTGAACACTAGAAACATGAAAAATGGGATTTTATATTCCACGTGTGGATGGGATATACGGATAAAACATCAAATAATGTTGAAAAAGATGGAACAAAGGAGGAGTATGAAGTTAAAACAAATACATTAACAAAAAAATGGTATATTGGATTGCCATGGTGGCTACAGTACAGTTGTGCGAATGGTTGGGGTGAGATGTCACCCAATTTTCACATGTTGTTCATAAATTCTGATTCTAATTGGGCCTAGCATCTTTCCAATCAGAACGCACCCTTAAAGTACGTTTGGATAAATTGGTATAACTTTACACACAAAGGTGTGCATCCCACTCTTTCAATATAACACACATGACATTGTCACATAGGGTGATGCTGAGCCTCAAATTGTGAAATGAGAAAGTGCCCCAGTCGCTGGCATAATGAGACAGGTGCCCGTAGTGATGACTGTGACATCCCAGTGTTGATGTGCATGACAACATGTGCATGATGATCCATATGGGACAAGTATAAAGGTGATGTGTACCACATAGTGCACCATCACACATGACATGGGTCAATAGGTCATCACACATCGGTTGCGCGACAAGATCAGATGTCCTGTGCTGTATCACTGCCTGACACACCTAGGGCCTGCTCCTGTAAGTATGCAATGACAGAAACTTGATAGACATCATTGTTTTAACCGTACCCCTACATCGCTGCCATGTGTGCGCCTCATATCACTAATGTAATGGTGCCATACGTGAGCGTGTGAAACGCACCGTGTAAAATGCACCGTACCCTTCATTCACTACTCCGTGTTAAATGCACCATGTAAAACGCACCGCACCCCTGCATTCACTACAGTGTGTGAAACGCACCTTGTAAAACGCACCATTCCCCTGCATTCACTACAGCGTGTGAAACGAACCGTGTAAAACGCACCGTACCCCTGCATTCACTACTTCGTGTGAAATGCACTGTGTAAAATGCACCGTAGCCCTGCATACACTACAGCGTGTGAAACGCACCGTGTAAAACGCACCGTTCCCCTGCTTTCACTACAGCATGTGAAATGCACCGTGTAAAATGCACCATTCACCTGTATTCACTACAGTGTGTGAAACACACCGTGTAAAATGCGCCACACCCCTGCATTCACTACTTTGTGTAAAACGCACCGTGTAAAAAGCACCGTTCCCCTGCTTTCACTACAGCGTGTGAAACACACCGTGTAAAACGCACCGTACCCCTGCATTCACTACAGCGTGTGAAACGCACCGTACTCCGCCATTGCGTGCATTTGTGCGCCTCATTTCACAATTGTAATCATGCCATTACCGAGCAAACCGTACCCTGACATTGCGTGCGTGTGTGCGTCTCGTTTCACAATTGTCATCGTGCCATACGCGATCGAACCGTACCCCGACATTGCGTGTGTGTGCGCCTCGTTTCACAATTGTAATTGTGCAATACGCGAGCGAACCGTACCTCAACATTACGTGCGTATGTGCGCAGCGTCTCACTATTAAAAAGGTGCCATACTTGATGTGAAACGCACCGCACACATGTGTGGATCCCAAAAAATACATATGGACATCTAGGGGACGAGTAGTAGGCCCAGAATGCAAGCTGGTTGTCATGGATACTGAGATTTGAGTGTGTGCTGCAGATGTCCTGCAAAGGTTAGTTGAGCAAAACTATACAATGTTGCAAATTTGTTGTGCAGCTGAAGCTCAAATTTTGAACCATGCAAATGTGTGTCAGGGTCTTATGTTTAAAGTGATTGGATGAAATGTAGAATTCAAAGTAATCTGGCCTATCACACTGTACTCCTGAGACTGAAAGCCCCTCAGCAGCACTGGTTTAAGGCTGCATGTGGCTGTGAGAGGGCACTTGCCTGCACAACATTGGAGTGGACCACACTGCTGCTGTCTCTGCATTCCCTGGACTCTGATTTTGCTTACCATGGAGAGGGCACCAGCATTCACTGAGGAGGAAAACCAGGCCCTGCTGGATGCCCTCCTACCACAGTACAGCAAGCTGTATGGGAGACCAGTGGAGCAGGTGAGTGCTGACTGCAGTACCTTTAACTGTGCACTTGTTGTGTGAGTGTCACAACAGGCATTGTGAATTGGTGGGACAGAGATGCAATGTGGCTTTCAGAGTGTCCTAGGGGGTGTACATGGTGGTGTCTCTCAGTCAGAGAATGATGTAGTCCATGTGTGTTCACTCCTCACTTGCATTGTGCTTACTGTGACATTCACTGCATAGTGTGTGACGCATTCAGGCATGAAAGACCTTGGTGGCTTTATTCCAAATTGTCCAGAGGTGTAACAATGTTCCCCCCAGAGTGACAGCTGACTGTACTCACAGCTGTGTATGACTTGTGGGCTCCTGTGGTGATATTGTACAAATGATGTGTTTAATCTCATGGACATCACAGTGTGTGAATGTTCCTTGTCATCTGGGTGAGTGTGTATGTGAAGTGTTGCACCACAGATGCATGGCGTTTGCAGCAGTTATAGCCATCTGATGTGACTAGTAAGCAGTGGTGTGTGCCACACTTGCAAAGTTAGCACAACACCTGTTACACCTCTTTGTGAAATGGCACATGTGCAAAGTGAGGGTTGTTTCCACTGTTATCAGTGACGGGCGAGTGATCTGTGCCAGGGTGTGTCTGTCTGGTCTTCTGTGGGTTGTTAAGTGAAGTTAGACATGTGACTGCTTGCCACTTGCTGTCCCACACCCTGCAGTTGCACGTGTTCTCCAGTGTGTGCATCAGGAGTGTGTGTGTTGCATCTGTTACACCATCTGTTGCCTTTCAATGCCATGTAGTGCAATGGGGTTTGACCACAGGCCTAATTCACATAGACAATGATGCACGTCCTGTCAGCATCCTATGCCCTTTTCACTTTATCAATGGTGTGCAAGTGTTTGTCTCTGGAAGATGGAGCAGGTGTAGTGATGTTGTTTCACTTTGTCTTCCTGACAGGTATCTGCCTACGAGAACGGAGAGATATGGCTGGAGATCATCAGGGCTGTCAGGACTGCGGGGGCCCATCGCCGGAAGCTGCACAACATTCAGAAGAGGCATCAGAACATCCGGTGCTGGACCCGGCGTATCGCCCGGGTCCAGCGGAAGCTGGAAGCTCCACACTGGCATGGCGGCAGCCATCACCTCACCCCCCACATGCTCTGGGTCCTGGCTGTGGTCTTTCCCGACCTCGATATGTAGTTGCAGGAGAGACTGCAGCATGGAGGGGGTAGGTATATGCCTGTTTGTTGTGTTGTGTGTCTCCTGCTTCTTGAGGTGCTCAGAAGTCTGGAGACACTCCCACAGTTGGGGTGTCTGGTCAGACAGGTTATATGTGCAGTGTTTTTTAAATTTCCCATAATCAGCAGGTGCTCTTTTTCATCCCTTCCCCTCCTTCACATGTGTCCCCTGGTCTGTGTGTATTCAAATATGCACATGCTCATCTAGGGTGCAAGTTATTTATACTGCACATTGATTAGCGCATCATGTGGGAGGGTGGTCTGTGACAAGTGTTGTTAACTTGCCTGTGCCATGACCTGTGCACTGTGTTAGTGCTTCACATTTGTTTGCACTGATGATGAGTCTCAACATAGGAGTGTGAGGTTTCAACTGCACACCCTTGCAGCATGCATGCCCCATGTTGTGTTGTCAGACATGATGTACATTATTTTGAAGATATGCATAGTGCCTTGATGGTTCCTAATGTTACAGTCAGCTCATTCCAGACCCACGGATCAGTCTGCCCACCACAGTCCCTTGATACACCCTGGCATCATAATCATGTGTGTCATCCAACACTCTGCCCACTCTATGTGGTTTCAGCATGGATCTGCCTCAGTGGCATTGGTCCCTGGCATAGTTTGTATTTATCCTGTGTCTGCTACATGTTCCTACTGGACATGTATACAAAATTTGGCTTGTGCATATTCACACTGGGCAGTGCCTGTGTGCCTATTCACAACAACCTGCTGTTGTTTTTTTGTGACTAATATGTATTAGCAGCCCCACAAGGTGAGCTTGGGTTACCTTTTACAATGTTTCTGCACAGTTTTTGTTACCCCGATTCAGAGTTCTCACTTCTTAAGCTGTATCTATCACATTGACTGAGGGATGGGGGTGTTGGGCAGGAGAGGTCCAATGGGCCTGCCTGATTTGGCATTGACAGTTGTGACCTGTGTGTGAGAATTGGCTGGACCATGTTTCACCATGCACTTCCCCTTTGATGATGGTGGCCAGTGTTTTAATATGGCGCTTGACAGCCTATATCATTTGTTTCCAGACATGATTGTGCTTAATTCATTTTTGCCACATGTATGTAGTTCTGGTGCGAGGCTGTTTTGTGTTATTGTGCACACTTCTGTGTTGAAATTTTGCATGGGGATCATGGTGTGTCTATGATGCTGCAAATATTTTGGGATTCACAATTGCAGGCCCATTAGCTTGAACTTTGTCCTGATTTGGGACATGTGGGCCACTTCACATGACAGCCAGTGAGTCTTATGTGCTAGCAACCGTATCGTCAGGTAATAGATGCCCCTGTGAGGACTGACACATTTTAAGTTGTCTGACATTGATGAATGTACCTTGGCACTCCCAACACTTGTTAAGAGTTGTTTATGTTTTGCATGTGTTCATATGACAAAATGTGTAGGTTCCACTTATGTGCCTGCATTATAGTTTTATCACAAGGTAGTGCACACAAAACAACATTTGCAGTTTTCTGAAAGAAGCAGGCAGCTTTTGAAGGAGGCCAGTTTTAGTGATTAATGTAGTGCCTTGATCTCCATATACATGTCACCACAGTGGTCTTGAGTGCTTGAGACTTCTTTGTTGTCAATTGTACAAACTAATGTTTCTCAAGCCATCAAGACCTCCAATGGACCATGTATATGGTACATGGTCCATGCCATTTGTTTCTAACAGTGTTCCATCTTAAAGTGTGCCAGCTGTTTCAATGAATGTGTCTATGTTTTTGGTGTGCATTTCCTTGTGAGAGATGTTTCATACAGACACATACGTGTTATATTCAAAAGTTGGCTAGTTTACACATTCAATAAATGTTGAAGGTGTGAAGTATGGTGAGTCCCAAGATGACAACAAATTGGGACATTAGTTTACACCAAAATATACTTACAGGGCTCTGAGTGTGGTGTAACCTTGGGGAGTGAGGTGTGTTAGTTTGCCCTGAGGGGCAATACAACAGTTTATTTCTTTGTGAACTTGAGGTGGCATCACTTCTTTGTATAGATTGGCTCTCCTGTAAACAAACAGATGCTCCTCAGTGTGACTCTCATTCAAGTCGTGGCCTGGTCTGGTCTTTGGATCCTTGTGTCCAAGTAGCATTGTGTCTAAACCAACTGGGCAGTACTAGTCTCAAATATGTGCTGAGGTATCTGGCTGTTACTCATGATGCATGCCATGATTTGCAGTGTGACCAACTGATTTTGTGCTCATGTGTCAGATGTGTACAGGTGACTGATGCATTTTTGTTTCTTCTCCTTGCCCACAGCATCATCAACTAACATAGGAGGAGACATGAGCACGGACCAGGAGGAGGGACTCAGCCGCAGTGCCACCAACACTGAGGAGTCGGAGGGAGCCAGTGGCATGGAGGGGGAGGGGAGTCAGGCGACCGGACCTTTGGAAGACACTTCTTACCATGCGGACGGCTCGGTTTCTGACTCCCAGGAGGAGGGGGAATACGCGGCGACACCATCTTCCATCACTGTGTCTGTCCCCGCCTCCGTGTAAAAATCATGGCATAATATCGACAAAATAGGTGGGAGAAAGTGCATGAAGGAACCACAAAAACAAATAATTATAAAAAACTTTGTTTCATTTAATAAATATACAAATATTCATGTTAAAATCAATCAATAAACAACATAAGTTCAGAAACAATTATAGAGAAAACAATTATACAATTTCCATACAATACATACAAATATATATAAAAAATACAGTGGCAATCAATATTGTATTTTTACACTGTGTATTTCCCTGTATTAAGAATTGATATTCAGAACAGGGGGTCCTTGTTATTTACACTGTCTGTCCCCGCCTCCTCCATACCCATCTCCACCCTCCCAATTGCTAGAGTCCTTTCTGCCCGTGCTGGCCCCAATGTCTTCTTCGTCCCCGGCACCGCAGCCCATGCTGCCCTCAGTGCCAAGTCTGTGAACCTACTCCGGCAGATTCATGTTGGTCAGATATCAATACTGACTGTCCTCCATGGACACACTACAATAGTGACACAGTTTTTGTCATTCATGGAGGGCATGTCAGCTACGATGTCTGCCCAATGTCGGATACCATCATCCATGGACTCCTCACTGACGGCAGCAGTTGCCCTCCTCCAGCGGTCCATCCACCCCTTCCTTCAGACCCATCCACAGCCCCCTCTCCCGTACCAGTCCAGAGCACACCCAGACATACAAGATCACGCACACCATCAGACACAACCAGCACACCACCACGGAAGTGTAAGCGCAGATCTCCTGGCATGCAATCTCAGGGGGATGCAGGCACACCCACAGGGACTGGGGTCATACGGCAGGCACGCAGACACAGACAAAGTCCGCAATACTCAGAGCCCTCTACCTCCACTCCCATTGTGTCCCCGGATGCAGGTGGTGGTCTGGTTGAACTGGCAGCAGTGTGCAGCCCTAAATATATTTCCAGCTTTGGCGCTGCACAAGCCACTGAGGAGGATTCCTCCCCCCATGCATCCACAACACCTACCCTTCCCTCTACTGTCCCTGTGGTGCTGATCCTTGACCCAGATGATGCCCCCACGGGTCAACAACCCTTTAACTCCATCATGTGCAGGCGAGTTTTGGGTCGAGAACCTCCACAACTTCCCCCAAACAGACTTTTATGAGAACTGGCCATTGGCCTTGTTTGAGCCGGGACTCATTTTTTTAATCATTTTCCTTTGGGGCTGAATAAAGCTTTTTTATTTTTCATTCAGAACTATTGCATTTCACGTATTTGCTTTAGGTGCCTAGGAGTTAGTGTCATGGTAATGTTTTGGGATTGTGAAAGATGTCTGTTTTATGATGGTGATGAGTTGGACCATGGTATCTATGTGCCATCACAATGTTGCAGCAATTACTCTTTGTTTGTGTGTGTTCACTTTGCATACAGACATTGTCCCAAAGAGTGTCTCCTCCATAGTGACACATGAGATCTTCACTACAGACAGCTGCACAATTGTTGTGCTGACATGTGTGCAGATTTCCTATTTTGTTGAACGTTCCCTTCAGCAATGGTCATGCCTGCTCACAGACGACTACTGCTCATTAGTCTGTGCATCCATGCTACTCACTGTACTTGTGTTTTAAGTATGTACAAATGCTTTCTTAGACACATTAACCCTTTTCCCACTAAGCAGCTGTATATTCACAGCCTTACCCTTATGTTTGTATTTGTTATGCAGGGTATTTGTGCACATGACTCACAATTTTGTCCTTTGTATCTAAGGGGTTTCAACCCTATTCCCTCCATGAGAGACTTCATCTTGGTGGTCTGACCACCACCTGGATATTCATATCAGGCCAGGGATGTACATGACAGTGTGTGTGTTCCCTTTTGCTCTATTTGTTTGATGAGCTGTTACAATACTATACATTATTGTGCCATGATGGTAGGGTGTGTAGGTTTCCTGCAACCTCCATGGGTGGGTTTGCATGTGGGATCTGACATCACACCCACATGTGGTGTGTCACGCAGTGTGAAACAGAAATCCTTCCTCCGTGTAGTGGGACACTGCTGTGAGTGATGTGTTGCTATGGCACTATCAGGACTCTCACAGGTTAGGGATGTGAACATGCCCCCATGTAGTTGTGGTATGCTGATGATAATACCCCCCCCCCCGCCCATAACTGAGCACTGCTGGTAGTCATATCCACCCACCCCTCTTATGTCTGAGCACTGCTGGGAGTCATATTCACCCACTCCTCCTATGACAGGGCACTGCTGGGAGTCCTCTGTACCCACCCCTCCTATGTCTGGGCACTGCTGGAAGTCATATCCACCTACCCCTCTTATGTCTGGGCACTGCTGGGAGTCCTCTGCACCCACCCCTCATATGTCTGGGCACTACTGGGAGTCATATCCACCCACCCCTCATATGTCTGGGCACTGCTGGGAGTTCTCTGCACCCACCCCTCTTATGTCTGGGCACTGCTGGGAGTCATATCAACACACCCCTCATATGTCTGGGCACTGCTGGGAGCCCTCTGCACCCACCCCTCTTATGTCTGGGCACTGCTGTGAGTCCTCTGCACCCACCCTCTTATGTCTGTCCTCTGCTGGGAGTCCCATCCACCTACCCCCCCTATGTCTGGCGTCTGCTGGGAGTTATATCCACCAACCCCTCTTATGTCTGGGCACTGCTGGGAGTCATATCCACCCACCCCTCATATGTCAGGGCAATGCTGGGAGTCATATCCACCCACCCCTCTTATGTCTGGGCACTGCTGGGAGTCCTCTGCACCCACCCCTCTTATGTCTGGGCACTGCTGTGAGTCCTCTGCACCCACCCCCTTATGTCTAACCTCTGCTGGGAGTCCTATCCACCCACCCCTCCTATGTCTGGCCTCTGCTAGGACTTATATACACCCCTCTTATGTCTGGACACTGCTGGGAGTCATAACCACCTACCACTCCTATGTCTGGGCACTGCTGGGACTCCTCTGCACCCACCCCTCTTATGTATGGCCTCTGCTGGGAGTCATATCCACCCACCCATATTATGTCTAGGCACTGCTGAAAGTCATATCCACCCACCACTCTTATGTCTGGGCACTGCTGGGACTCCTCTGCACCCATCCTTCATATGTCTGGGCACTGCTGGGAGTCATATTCACCCACCCCTCTTATGTCTGGGCACTGCTGGGAGTCCTCTGCACCCACCCCTGTTATGTCTGGGCACTGCTGGGAGTCATATCCACCCACCACTCTTATGTCTAGGCACAGCTGGGACTCCTCTGCACCCAGCCCTCATATGCCTGGGCACTGCTGGGAGTCATATCCACCCACCCCTCTTATGTCTGGGCACTGCTGGGAGTCATATTGGCCCACCCCTCCTATTTCTGGGTACTGCTGGGAGTCATATCCACCCACCCCTCTCATGTGTGGGCACTGGTGGGAGTCATATCCACCCACCCCTCTTATGTCTGGGCACTGTTGGGAGTCATATCCACCCACCACTCATATGTCTGGGCACTGCTGGGAGTCATATCCACCCACCCCTGCTATGCCTGGGCATTGCTGGGAGTCATACCCACCCACCACTCTTATGTCTGGGCAATGCTAGGAGTCCTATCCACCCACCCCTCTTATGTCTGGGCGTTGCTGGGAGTCCTATACACCCACCCCTCTTATGTCTGGGCACTGCTGAGGGTCCACCCACCCCTCTTATGTCTGGGCACTGCTGGGAGTCATATCCACCCACCCCTCATTTGTCTGGGCACTGCTGTGAGTCCTATGCACCCACCCCTCTTATGTCTGGCCTCTGCTGAGAGTCCCATACACCCACCCCTCCTATGTCTGACCTCTGCTGGGAGTTATATCCACCCACCCCTCTTATGTCTGGGTACTGCTGGGAGCCATATCCACCCACCCCTCATATGTCTGGGCACTGCTGGGAGTCCTCTGCACCCACCCCTCATATGTCTGGGCACTGCTGGGAGTCATATCCATCCACCCCTCTTATGTCTGGGCACTGCTGGGAGTCATATCCACCCACTCCTCTTATGTCTGGGAACTGCTGGGAGTCATATCCACCCACCCCTCATATGTTTGGGCACTGCTGGGACTCCTCTGCACCCACCCCTTTTATGTCTGGGTACTGCTGGGAGTCATATCCACCCACCCCTCCTATGTCTGAGCACTGCTGGGAGTCATATCCACCCACCCCTCAGATGTCACGCATCATACCCCAACATTAATGGCGTGTGTGCAGCTCGTAGAACTATTGCAATGGCGATATACGCGAGCGTGTGATGCACCGTACCACAACATTAATGGTGTGTGTGCGGCTCGTATCACTATTGCAATGGTGCCATACGCAAGCATGTGACGGACCATACAAGTACACTTCCGTTGTTGCGGTACGTTGTTCTCACCGTATGCGCTGTCGTCGGTTTCTGGGCACCAGTGGTAGGCGTACAGGACAGGGATGACACGGCCGATGGGGTTCATGGCGTGTCTGTCGCGTACCGGGGTGTGGGTCGGACTGGACTCTGCATTTACGGAGGTTTTCTGCTTCCGTAGCAATTGGGTCGTGCAGAGTGTCGTCGACACGGATCGTACTTGCTGGGCCGGAAACTGCTGCCTGTTTATGTACTGACGGCGCGTACTGCGTGACCTGGATATGATAAGTATGTATTTTTTTATCTTATGGTGTTTGGTACGATTCCTACGTAGATATGCTTTGAGTTAGGATCGTACTTCATCGTACGTATGGGGACGTTGTAAGTGTACGAATCGTACGGGAAAAATGCTCCGTACTGCGTATCGTAGGGGATTTTACCCAACCAGAATCGGACCCTAAATATACAAATCTAAATTTAATATAACATTCGTACTTAAATTTTATAAAATATTACAAATTAAATACATATATATATTTTTTTAAAACACTCCCCACCCTTATCCCCTATAACCCAACATCCCACTCCTAAAACTGAATATAAAATTCTAAATTTAATCCAATATTCCAACTTAAATTTTATAAAATATTACAAAACAAATGAACATTTTTAAAACACTACCCACCCTTATCCCCTATAAACCAACATCCTGCTCCTAAAACAGTATAAATATTTTTTACAATGTATACATTTGTACAAATTATACTAACAAACAACTGAAAAATAATAACAAAATAGACAATTATGATATTCTAACATGTCGATATTCTTACTAATTATATCACTTACATCCACATTTAATTAAACAGCAAAAAACAATATTTTTATCATTGATATTAACAATTTTGATATTTTTTACATTCGACAATTGTAACACGATATTTAGTTCAATCGATATTAAAAATTTGATAATTAGACTACTCACCATTACTGATATGGCTGTAGGGAGAACAAATTATTATCCTAATGAAGACGGTGATCTGCAAGCTAAAACGACTAAGTGGGAGATGGAGGAGTACCGATGAGGAAATGCTTCTACACATTATGTCTACCAAAATACATGAACTGCAAAGGGTAATTGACCATTTATTATTGCTGTAACTAGAGCTCGAGCAGATTTGTGTGTGAGTAGTGTTGGGAAAATTCCAGTGGGAAGAAGCAAATGTACTCAGTTTTTGACCATTGAGGGCACCAATAACAGCAGCTGTACGTCTTCACATTACACCTACTTCATTTGTGTGAATAAGGGATACTACCATCTACCTAATGGATGGTCTGGAGTTTGTTACATGTCCTTTTTGCTACTTCCTGTGTTTCTGACACCTGCATCATATCACAAGGACTATCGATTGTTTAATAACATTTTATTGAACAGATACAAAAGAACAATAAGTAATGATGAGGTGGACCAGACTGACACCGCACTACAGCAATATGTTGATTTTAATTTGGGACTGTTCTTATTTGTTGGTGCTGCCTTGAACAGTACCAAAATCAGATGTTTGTCTCATGTCATGGAAGCTGTGACCAACCAGACAGCTATGGCACTTGGAAACATGATGTTGATGTTGATGTTGAAATTATTTGTAAAGCGCGCTGTGACCAAGCGTTTTCCTGGCGCTGCATCACAGAGGAACTGAAAATTGCGAGGATTGTGGCGCTCCAAAATCGTATGGTTCTAGATGTGGTTTTGGCTGATCGAGGTGGTGCATGTCGCATCATCAGAAGTGGCTGCTGTGTATACATCCCAGATCATGCCCCTTCAGTTTTTGATGCGATCTCTAAACTCCACAAAATTGCTGAGATCCACCCAGATACTGGCACATGGACTTTCACCTGCTGGTTTTGACATTGCTTGCTACCTGAGGCTGGAAATTATTGACAGTTCTGTGTATGTGACTTGCAATTCTACTGGCGTGCTGTCTATGTATCAATGTGGTCCAATGCTTTGCTCCATCTGTATCACTGCTTGTACACCTGCCAGACGTGATGTTAAACAAATGAATGCCCAGCGTATACTAGACAAAGAAGTTGATGAAATGATGCAGATTGATGTACATGATGTATACTTAGACTCCTCTAGACTGTAAATGTTTTCAGCTAATGCTAAAAGTGTTGTCTGTGAAAATTGACAGAGATCGATGTTAGCTTTTAGCTGAAGCCCTCTTGTTTCCGGCAGCCATTTTGTCTGCCATGTGTTCGCCATGTGCTCTTTCCTTATTCTCTGCCGTTTGCCCTTGTGCTTTGCTCAATGAACTGGCTATACTTAGCCTCTACTACTCTGCACATGTGCAGAAGAGTTTGTAGCTGCCTATGCACCTGTTTAGATTTGTTACTGTCAGGATGTTTCTACTAAAGTTAACAACTTTTGTCTCCTCCTCCTTTGTTGACTGTGCATTTCTGAATGACCATTTATGTATGTAACTCTCCTATGTGTGCTTGTACCGCCTTCTTTTGAGCTCCTGGGTATAAAAGAGCCATGGTTCTTCTACTCTTTGTGCTACTTCATGCACTACCGAAGGATGTTGTGTGAATGTAGCTCCACCTCATGAGGTTAATAAAATATCTCTTTGCTATTTCAGTTTCCGTGACAACTTCGATTTACTGGTCTGAGGAATTGTGTGAATAGAAGGGCGAACCCCTTGCACTGGTAGGCCTTGCTGAGGTCCACCTTTACAGGTATGCCCAGACGTGGGTCTCTTGCTCACTTTGCCACTGGATTCAAGCTATCCTGACTGATGACGGCTTATTAGCCAGAAACCGGTCCTGGTATGCTTGTTTACGGTCCAGGGAAGACATGGCTTGGCAGTTCAGGCTGATCTGTTCCCATAAGGCACAGGGACAGACTGAATTGCATATGACCATGTCTGAACTGGGGTGGTGGAGTGAGCTAAAGATGAATGATGGATTAAACCCAGATCAGTGAGCTGGGGGTGAGTGCTTGCATTGTTCAATATTCCGTCCATCATCCCCTTTGGTTTTGCTTTCTTGTAAGTAAATGGCATGAATTCTTTTAATACACATGCACGCTGATATGGGAACTACATTTCCCATGATCCGTTGAGGCGCACAACACAAAGGGAGTCATTAGGATGGCAGGCAGACTTTGCCCACCGCCATCCTGCCGTGGATTGGGACCCATAAGGGCGGGGGTCCTGTGGGGGGAATTAGGATGCGCCCGCCACAGTGGCGGGCGCATCCCACATTTTAGGCACCGAGCAGTGCCTGCCACATTGTGTATGCTAATGCAGGGGGGTACCCATGTGCACCCCCCACCTCGCCTTCATCATGGGGGTCCGCAGGGGTCCCCCAAAGTAAAGACCGCCTGCCTTGCCGTCACGGAAAGGCATCTCCCACTGCCCATCGTAATATGGATGGCGGTGTCTAATAGACACCGCCACCATATAAGCGGCCGGGGCGGAAAAGCAGCGGACGGTGTTTCCGTCCGCCGCGGTCCCCCTCGCTATAGTAATATGGCGGGGAAAATGGGTGGCAAATATAAAGGACAACCTGAAACAAAAGAGAAAAATCATACTCAAACCAGGTTGTTTGGTAACCATACAGCAGTAGTAGCAGTTAAAAGCTCTCTCGACATCATGAATTAATTATATGTCATTGACCCATAGTGTGCACGAATGTGCATACCCTCATCAAACTTCTGTAATGTAGGCGTATGTTAGAAGGCTTATAATGAGCACATAATAATAATTCATACAATTGGATTCTGATAAGGGTGCTTCCTATTACTCTCTTCTATTGTTTTGTTTCTGTGTCTTCCTTTCAGCCGTGTACATAGTTGCGTACCCACAAGGCTCAAGAGTGGCTCAAGAGTGGTGTATGAATATTGTCTATCAGGTAATCCTGATATATATATTTTAATATTGTAATGTTGAGACCTTTCCTTGTTGATCTATTTATGATGCCTCAATATCTGATCGTCAGCTCCTTTTCTCTGTGCTTGTGTTTTTGCAGATGAGACAGTGTACCCTTTTATCAACTATCTCTGGGCCATTGCTCAAATGTATGCAGACAGCTATTATGGCATGGCCAATATACACATATACACTTGTTAATGTAATTTTAATAATCTGATTGCAGAGGGATTAGCCCTCTTTGGTCCTGAAGAATGCCTCCAAACCCTGGCTGGGGTCGCTGATAAGAATCAACATGTTGAATTAACTTTGGGGTATATTTGGTGATAACCCCTTGTCCTCTCCCCTTTTAATCCTGTCCTGGGAGTCCGCACAATAAAAATATTAGGTCCCCTAGAGACAGTTATAATTGCTTTCTGTGCCCTGCCCCTCACCACCCCCTTCTTTAGTCCCTTCCCTAAAAACACTTTAGCTTCTCTTTTGGCATAGAAGGGTTGTAGCCGAAACCAGGGACCTTGTGGCTCTGGTATGAGGAGTGAACCCTATGATGAAGCATGTTACCCTTGGGTGAGTGAGGGTTCTCTTCCTAAGAAAGGTCTCCCCTCCCTCACCCATGATTAGGGCATACACTTCTCTGGCCCTAACAATGGAATTACATCACAAGTGGGGAATTTTTGAGAGCATAATTTATGTGAATTTAGATTTAGATAGGGAGCAGTACGGTCTCTCATTTTGAGCCTCTCCGTATGATTCTTCGTCTGCCTTAAAATGTTCTTGCTTTAGACATTTGGTGCCTGCAGCCTGTCTCTGGTTACATGACTGGGTGCAGTTGGCAGGTGAGCTTTGTGTATTACTCCTAGACACCAGACACAATGAGGACCTTAGGTGTGACTGAAAGGGACGTAACTGGTAGGATGGGAGGAAGGAGTAGGACCCAGCCCCACTTACATTTGAATAGGATGTGCCCTGTCTCAACACAAAGGGTTGCATTCCCCTGTAGTTAGTCTGGAGCCAGGAAAGGGAAGAGAGGGCCAATGTGTGCTTCAAACTTGTGCCTTCAGAAGCTACTCCCACTTTAAAGGCACATCTGAGTATAAAAGAAAGGACTTCAGACACCACCACTTCAGTACACTTGTGGATCAGAGGATACTCTGCCAGTACAACTGAATCGACTGAAACTCTGCTGGACTGCTGTTCTGAAGGAACTGCTGCCTGCTGTGTTGACCTACTGTCCTCCTGCCTGAGTGAGAAGTACCGGACCTGCATCTCTGAACCCAGAGCCCAAAGTGAATCCAAGGACTTGTTGACAGACATCCTGATCTGAAGCCTCAGCGATAAAACAGGCTTCCAATAATCATGCATCTGCACCTGGGCACATTGCTCCTTAACCCAGATTTTAAGGTGCTTGGTTCAGTGGGCCTAAATGGGTCTCAGTAAACAGCATGTGCTCCATCTCACTTGGCCTAAACATGTGGCTTTGTCCCTGTCTAGGGAAACCAGATATCCACTGTGAATGCTTTGAACTTTTTGGCGCTATTTTGACCTAAAACGTTAAAACCAAATATCTCTGTTTCTACTAAAAATCAATATTTTTGACTTGGTGTGGGGTCCTTTTTATGTGGTGTGTTTAACTTTTTACTGTTTGACATGTTGAACAAATACTTTACACATTGCATCTAAGTTAAGACTGAACGCTCTGTGCCAAGCAACCAGGGAATTGAGCACAGTTTAATTTAGGGTTTGTTTGTGCCTTACCCTGACTAGGATTGTGATTGTTATTTTACCCCAGTCAACCAACAACCAAGGTGCAGATTTACAAAGTCCTTTGCATAATTTTTGAGCTGCTATTGCATCACTTTATGTGACGCTGCGTAGAAATGTGGCCCATTTACAACGTGATGCATCAAGGGAGTTGCGTCACATTGTAAAGCCCTGCTTCAGGTATAATGCATGCAGGGTGGGCGTTCCCACACAAAAAAAGCCTCATAGAAGTGACGCAGTGAAATCTACAAGATTTCAATGCACCACTTCTCGAACGCCACAGCATCAAAACCTTACGCCTGCTTGTAGCAGGCATAAGGAGTGACGCAGAACAATGAGGATAGGCCTCCCCATGCATTGCTGGAGTTGCGGCGTGCTTGTGACATGACTCCTGCAATGCGTGACTTTTGTGGCAACTGATGCATCAGAATTTCTGACGCAGCTCTCAATCCTTCCGTCATGGTGCGCTGTATTGTAAATACAGCACAGCCTTGATTGTGCAAGGGTTTCTCAGGGTGGCGCAGGGAAAGCGATGCACCTCTATCAATGTGTCACTTTCTTGGAAATCTGCCCTCAATTTATAACATCAAACCCACAATATTATTTGCCTAATTCTGAAAAAGTGAAGAAATAAAATATGTCAAAGTTTCAACCAAAGGTGGCGGTTAGAATGTGACTGGTTCTCTGCCCCTGGCACAGATCTTCTCTAGATGGTACCCCTGAGATAAAAAGCTCTGCTGTGTAAGGCCTATGCTCCTGGGACTCAGTTTCCTTTGGGGCTGACAAGTCTTCTCCCTGAGGAGAGGGGACTTGGTCTGGTGTCTAAATACAAGCTGGCTTCTCAAACTTCTTGCCCGTTCTCCTGGAGGGGGAGTCCACACTTTCAGGCTTCAACACTGCTTTTCATCCTGGGTACTCTGGTTTTCACACACCCATCCAGGTATTCTCAGCATTGCTGCATGGGTTTTCCTTTCTACCTCAGCCTATGTTGAGTACTCCAACTAATTGCCAAGCAGACACTGTAGAGAATAGCAAAAGATACCACTACCAATTTGAGACCAATAACCCCTCCCCAATCTAAGGACACTAACTCTATTGGATGCACCATGACCCAATTGTCAGTGTTGACTCCATAGGTATTTCCAAGCAGATAGATCTGAGTTGCTTAGTCACCATTGTGATACTGGCACCAGTGTCTCTGAGTGCTTCCATCTGAATATTATGATATTTGGCTCTTATCTGTTTCTCTCCAGGTTACTGAGTCAAGCAGCCAGGGTAGCTACAACCATCCCTCCATTTGAGAATAGATCTGCCTCAGTGAGCACCTGGATATTATTAGGGCTCATCTCTGATCCCTTCTGGAGACTCACTACTGCAGGTGTACTAGAGGCATTCTTTTTGATTTTACATCTTGGGTCTCCATTACGATGTGTAAGGGCTTTACAACCATAACACTAAGCTTTTTGGAACCCAGTTTTAACCCTTGCACCTACCCTTATGCTGTGAAGAGTTTCGGGGCCCACCCTCCTGGGCTGGTTTGTGGGGGTCTGAAGGAGACTCACTTTTGTTATTCTTTTTTGTCACTATCTTTCCCTTTGGGGTCTTCTTGACCTTTTTCATTTGATCACCCCCACAAGTAGTAGTCTTGGTTACCCTTGTCCAGTGGTCTGCCTTCTCACCCAACTCTAGCGGATGAAGTGGACCTAGGTCTACCAGATGGTGATGTACCTTCTCATTGTAAGACTTAATTGTTCGTCTTTCATGATTAAATTGTATAGCCCATACTAGTCATGTACATTGTTAGCAGTTAACAGTTCACTGAAAAGTCAACAAATTCCATCTAGGGCTGACTCTGGGATTTTCAACCGTCCTTGAAATATATCCTTTATTTTTCACTGATTAATCCAAATCCCTCAATCAGGGTACCTTTCCTGAGATCATAGGACTCAACATCTTTCTCATCCAATGTCAGGAGTCTATCCCTGCATTTTTCTGAGAATAGTTCCTCCAAGTGAGAGCTCCAGTTATTTTTGTATATTATGTAGGCTACGTAGGCTCTCTCAAAAGCAGTTAACCATTTAGTGATGCCATCACCATCTTAATATTCAGGGACAATCTCATTGGGGAGTTTTGAGTCCAAAGAATAACCTCTCTCCCAAGTCACAAAATTGCTTCCTCAAGAGATGGAACTTAGGGCCATATATATAATTGAAATTTGCATTCGCAAAAGCCGAAATTCGCAGAATTTCGGCCTTTGCGAATGGGAATTCGCAAAATGATATGTATGAAGGAAAATCCATGGCAAAATAAGGAATCCCAAAATTTGCTATTCCTTATTTTGCGATTGCATTTAAGGAGTAGCACATTTTGCGATTCCTTAAATGCAATGTAAGAAGGCAAAAAAAATTGCTAAATGGACTTAAGGAATCGCAAATTACCACCAACTTTTAGATGGTGGTAAGTTGCGAATTCCTTGAAAAATGCCCATTTTTGCATTTTTCAAAGTGCCATGTGGCGCAAATACATGCCCTTAGGGCATGTATGTGCACCACATGTGCACCTATGCTTATTTCAGGGGTGCAACAGGGTGTCCTTTGGACACCTCTGCACCCTTGAAATTATTCTCAATTTGCGATTAGCAAATTGCAAATTCGCAAATTGAGAAAAAATTCCCATTCCTTCCTATGGGCCTCCTGGCCCATAGAAATGAATGGAAAAGTATTCCTTAATTGCGAATTCGCAATATGCGAATTCGCAATTAAGGAATATCAAGAAATCACAAAAAAATGTGTTTTTCTCGATGCATACTATTTTGCGATTCTGAAATAGCGATTTCTTAAAAATCGCTATTACAGAATCGCAAATTGGTTCCTTGATACATATGGCCCCTAGATCCATATATTTCCTTTATCTTTCTATGTCCTAGAGTTGAGCTTATACGTTTAATCTCCTGGCCAACCTTTCCAGCATGAGTTCCTCATCTATTTCTAAGTGGAGAGCCTCAGCCACCTCTTCTAAAGGATTTTCACTAGTAGGCTCACCATCTTCAGATTGAGATAACAGCTCTGGATGGTCTCTTTCAAACTCTGCTAACAGCCTTCTAAGATTGTTTTTATTATCATGAGAGCCAGTCTTGATACCATAACCTTTACAGAGGGCCCTGCACTTGACAGGTCCATGTAAGGGGTCAGGTTGAGTTCCTCAGCCTGGCTATCAGTATCACCCATGATTGTTAATAAAGTTGGGAACTTTTTATGAAGTTTTAAAAAACCTTAACACTTTTTCTTTTCCTAACTCCAGTTTTGTGGGTGATAGTTTTACCTGCTTGTTCATGTGGCACTCTCACAAGAGCTCTTTTGCTCCAGCACCACCTACCACTAAGCAACACTGAGCCACAGGACACCTAGGCAACGTGCACTGGCTCTGAGAATTTTGTCTCACAGTTTTTTACTCTGACGGGTCATTTGATCAACACCCAATCAAAAATTTTGAGATCCGTATTTTTCACAACATGTTCTTTGCCATAATAGTTTCTATGCTCAGATTGAACTGCAGCAACTTTCTCTTTGACCATACTATACATTTTGCATAGGCATTTTTCTACTTTTGGTGTAAGGTCTTTAACCCAATCAGGACATAGGTCAGATCTCATTTGTCTTTTACGTTGCAGACAAAAAGGTGAAACACCTGTGTGGTAGAATGTGAAGTGAAATGATAAGCCCACACCCTTTTTCCTAAGAAACTCTTTAAACTAGAAGTCTGCTAGCCAATGCAGATTGCATACCTTCCTTTAGGAACCTGTTCCTCCTCTTCAACTGACCATCTGAAGTTGTCAAATACAAAGACACCTTCGAATGACTGATATGAAAATTGTGGACAAACTCCTTCATTTGTAAGGAAGCAAAATATGTACCATTGTAATTTAGTTTTTTAGGAATCCTTCTATATCATGTACTATGCAGACTCTAGATAGAGAGTTCGTCTCTCTAGGCGCTGCTAAAGGAGTCGCTTCTTGCGATTAATGAAGTTGAATCTAATATGCTCATAAATAGTAGAGTCAATAAGTTCGAAGCGTATAGTTTTTCAGTAAGCTGATTTCAATTTATTCCATGTACTTCTGTAAATGTTGTCAATCACATATTACAGGACATTTTCAATGAATATAGAGCTTCATTTCGCACTTTTTATGATGAACCCAATGCATTTCGTGCCTCCTTGGCACTTCATCAGGGGAATCTATAAGGAGTAATGTATATTGATGAGGACACACAAAATCTAATGTCTATTTACGTACAACATAGAGAGTAACCTATATAAGGTGTGTCATGTAGGAGCAACTTAGTGTATTCTAAAAAGATCACAGAAGGCTAATAAAATACAGTCATACATACAGTTGAATAATTGATGCGAACCGAAGTGTTATACCGAAGCGAGTTCTAAGTGTTAATCCTTGAAGTGACCGAGTGTGCCAATAAAGTTGCGTTTGGAGTTTATTTACTTACAAGAGGTGCTCTATTACATCAGACTTTGAGCGTTTAAAACAAAATATACTATGATGTGTACACGTGTGTGAAAAACGAGTGCTCGAACCAAATTCTATAAATAGCGCGTTTGTATCGGGTGCTCGATTATGAAAAGATCGGATTTTTAAAGTTGAAGCTTAGATACGAAAAAGTGCTCAGTTACGCAAAAAACAAAAGAGTGTAAGTGATATCGATAAACGAAAACACTTTGTGCATATGTGGTCTCCCCAAATAAGTAGATTACAGCAGCTCTAATGGCTCATTCTTACCGATACGGAAGTCTAAGGGGTCCATTAGGATGGCGGGCGGGGGTCCCGACAATTGTATTAGGATGCGCCCGCCAGTGTGGCGGGCGCATCCTGTATGTCTACCATTGTGGCGGGCGGAGCAAGAATCTCCGCCCGCCGCAATGGTAAAAGTGCACGTTTCACTAGTCAATGCGCAACATGACAGGCACCGCGCGGTGACTGCCATGTTGCACTCTGAAATGTGGGGGGGTACCATAGGTACCCCCATGTGCACCCCCCAAGCCACGGACTCCCAGGGGGCCCGCAAGGGACCCCCGCAGGGAGTCTCTGCATGCCTTTCAGTGGCGGCAATGCCGCCACGGAAATGCATTGTGAAATGCACATTGTAATATGGCGGGCGGTGTCTACAAGACACGGCCACCATGTTACAGGTTTTCCGCCCCGGCCGCTAGGCGAACGGGGTGGAAAACAGGCGGGCGGTGTTTCCCACCGCTGCGGTCCCCTCCGCCATCGTAATATGGTGGGTGGGAATGCAGGGAAGGATGTCGGGCGGATTGCCTCCGCCAGGGTGGCAGTGGCCACCGCTACCCTGGCGGAGGCAATCCGCCCGACATCCTAATGGGCCCCTTAATGTGTTCTGGCATAGAGCTTCTTGCAGTTTTTTGGAAAACGTAATTGTCGGACTAGCCTGTATTATTGATGGGAGTGGAAAGTGACTCTGAAAGTCACCTGGCTAGGCTAGTCTATAAAGACGCCATCTTTGGATGGTTACAAATCGTAATAATACGTGAAGTTATGAAGTGAAAATGCACTTGTCTGTGCTATTGTGGCAAACAAACATTAGTGAGCAATTAGTTAAGGTTTCATATTAATAGTTGTGTGTATGTAACACCCCAAAAATTAAAATATGTGTAGAATATAATGAAATTTCAAGACAAAATATATCAAATCTGATCACACAAAATTCAGTAGAATTTACATTATAATACAGTGAAGCTGTAAACGGTTGCATCAAAGGTAGCAAGCAAATTTCATACGGTCATTAAGTCCATGCGGTTTCATGGCATCGAGTCTATAAATCCATTCATTTTCTTTCTTCAACAAAACTTTATTCATATCTTGACCTTCTATTTTGGTGATGGTTTCCAGAATGGTGAATTGTAATTGGGAAATGTTGTGTCTTCTCTCATTGAAATGAATGGCTACAGTAGATTTAATGTTGTTTGTCCTAATGTTGCTTTTATGTTCTGATAATCTTCATTTGATTCTTCTAGTGGTTTTACCTATAAACACCAGTCCACGAGGACATTTGAGCATGTAAATAACGTTGGTGGTGTCACACGTCGCTGTTACTTTTAATTTGATTGGTGTGCCTTTCATTGGGTGCATGATGGTATTCCCTTTTATTATAGACTGACAGTTGTTGCAATTTTGACATGGTAGCGTCCCTTTATATATAAGTGTCTTTGCTTTTTCAATCAGTTTCAGCATTTCTTGAATGTTTTTGCTCCTAGTATAGGCAAATATGGGGGTGTTTAGAAAAATCCCTTTAAAATCTGGTTCACTGATCAAAATTTGCCAATGTCTGAGTATGGTCTTCTTGATTTGATAGCTTTTGGTTGAGTATTTTGAGACCACTACTACTCGCGGTGCCTTGGATTAGACTGTGGATTGTAACAGTTCAGTTCTTATATTGGAGGCGCACTTGTCTTTTGCTTCTTCTAAAACTTTTGGAGGATATCTTCTTTCTTTAAAACAGTTAATCAGATTTTCAGATTCCTTCTATATCAAACACCTTTTTCAAAAACGTTTTGCCTATAGTAGAATTAGTTGCAGGTATACCCATTAAAAAAAAATGTCCACTAGAACTAGTAAGAAACATTTGTCGGAAGGTAATACTTCGAAAGGTCCTGCAAAGTCCAATGCAACTTTGGACCACACATCCCTAGGAGGAGGGACTGTATGTGAAGGTGTTTCATGTGTAATCCAATGTTTATCTGATGGTAAACATTTGCTACATCCTGAACCCAACTCACAATGAATGATGGCCACCCAAAAAATTGTTTTTGATTTTAAAAGTGTCTTCCACTCCTAAATGACCTTGGTGAGCAGCCTCAATAAGGTTGGTCCTAACAGCATTGAATGGGACAATGACATTATTGGGTAACAAAATGGCAACTACAATGGAAAGCTCATCCTCCACAAGCACCTGAGATGTAACCAAAGACTTTTCGTTAGGCCAGCCTTTTTCAATAAAATCCATAGCAAAGTATTGCAATTAGCCCATTCAACCATTCATCATGGGAAACTAAACCTGAAACCTGAAAAGCTAAATATGTCATCCAATGTAGCTGTGATCTGTAAATTAGTAAAAGCGCATGCCCTAAAGTCCTGAATCGCCCCTGAAGATGCCAACACTTCCCTCTCGGTGGTACCGTAGTGTGACTCTGAGGACTTCAACGGTAACTGGTCATAATATCGATTTCATAAGATAGATAGGACAAAATATCGAGTCAGCAATATCGAATATAGGGAAATATCGAGTATAGGGAAATATCGAAATAAAGAATATTGAGGACCAAAATATCATTAGGATTAACAGTAAAAAATATTGATAACAAAAATATCGAATAAAAAATATCGAATAGTCATAATATCTATTTTTTAGTGTTGGTAAAAATATCGATAATATAAATATCGATTGTTAATAATCTAATAAAAACCTTTAAAAAAAAGAATATGTTTATAAAATGTGGAAATTGTTTTATTTAGTCAATATTAGTAATGTTAGAAAGGTGTAATTTATTAGAACAATATATCTTTTATGGACGGGATATTGGGTTATTAGAGGATAAGGGTGGGGAGTAATTTAAAAAATAGTATGCAAATAATAATAAAAATATAATAAATATTTAGTTAGAATAATAAAAAGAAAAAGAAAATTACAAATAATTTAATCCAATATTTAAAAAAATATTATTAAAAAAATATAATAGAAAGTTAATTTTTTACGAGCGGGATGTTGGGTTATTAGGGGATAAGGGTGGGGAGTAATTTAAAAAAAATTAAGATACATTTATAAAAAAAATTTAAAATATTTATTTGATTTTTAAAAATATTATATTAAGAAAAAAATATAACAAAATTAATATAAATAAATTTTAATGTTTAGGAGCGGGATGTTGGGTTATTAGGGGATAAGGGTGGGGAGTAATTTAAAAATTATTGTGAAAAATCTCACAAAATGGGCTGAAATATAACATTGAAAAAAAAATTTTGGGAAAAAAGATAATAATAATAATACAATTTAATAACATTTTTTTTTAAAAAATTAACCTTACCTGATATTTTATAGAATGGTGTTGGAATAGTAAATTATAATGGGTCAGTGTCCAGCACCTTCTATGATATTTGTCTGACTGCAGTTGGAATAGTAAATTATAATGGGTCAGTGTCCAGCACCTTCCCTGATATTTTATAGACTGGAGTTGGAATAGTAAATTATAATGGGTCAGTGTCCAGCACCTTCCCTGATATTTTATAGACTGGAGTTGGATTATTAAATTATAATGGGTCAGTGTCCAGCACCTTCCCTGATATTTGTCTGACTGGAGTTGGAATAGTAAATTATCATGGGTCAGTGTCCAGCACCTTCCCTGATATTTTATAGACTGGAGTTGGAATAGTAAATTATAATGGGTCAGTGTCCAGCACCTTCTCTGATTACTGTCTGACTGGAGTTGGAATAGTAAATTATAATGGGTCAGTGTCCAGCACTTTCCCTGATATTTGTTTGACTGGAGTTGGAATAGTAGTAAATTATAATGGGTCAGTGTCCAGCAGCTTCCCTGATATTTTATAGAATGAAGTTGAAATAGTAAATTATAATGGGTCAGTGTCCAGCACCTTCCCTAATATTTTATAGAATGGAGTTGGAATAGTAAACTATAATGGGTCAGTGTCCAGCACCTTCTCTGATCTTTGTCTGGCTGGAGTTGGAATAGTAAATTATAATGGGTTAGTGTCCAGCACCTTCCCTGATATTTTATAGACAGGAGTTGGAATAGTAAATTATAATGGGTCAGTGTCCAGCACCTTCCCTGATATTTTATAGACTGGAGTTGGAATAGTAAATTATAATGGGTGAGTGTCCAGCACCTTGCCTGATATTTTATAGACTGGAGTTGGAATAGTAAATTATAATTGGTCAGTGTCCATCACCTTCCTTGATATTTGTCTGACTGAAGTTGGAATAGTAAATTATAATGGGTCAGTGTCCAGCACCTTCCCTGATGTTTGTTTGATTGGAGTTGGAATAGTAAATCATAATGGGTCAGTGTCCTGCACCTTCCCTGATATTTGTTTGACTGGAGTTGGAATAGTAAATTATAATGGGTCAGTGTCCAGCACCTTCCCTGATATTTTATAGACTGGAGTTGGAATAGTAAATTATAATGGGTCAGTGTCCAGCACCTTCCCTGATATTTGTTTGACTGGAGTTGGAATAGTAAATTATAGTGGGTCAGTGTCCAGCACCTTCCTTGATATTTTATAGACTGGAGTTGGAATAGTAAATTATAATGGGTCAGTGTCCAGCACCTTCCCTTATATTTGTTTGACTGGAGTTGGAATAGTAAATTATAATGGGCCAGTGTCCAGCACCTTCTCTGATAGTTGTTTCACTGGAGTTGGAATAGTAAATTATAATGGGTCAGTGTCCAGCATCTTCCCTGATATTTTATAGATTGGAGTTGGAATAGTAAATTATAATGGGCCAGTGTCCAGCACCTTCTCTGATATTTTATAGACTGGAGTTGGAATAGTAAATTATAATGGGTCAGTGTCCAGCACCTTCTCTATTATTTAATAGACTGGAGTTGGAATAATAAATTACAATGGGTTAGTGTCCAGCACTGTCATATTTTTTTTTTTACTACTATATTGCATTGGGTAAGTTTACATAATTGTATCATTTTTTAATGTAATTTTCATGAAGTGGCAATAGTGTGTTATATATATGTTAAATATGTATCTCATAAAGAATGATCTAAAATTAGAACTAATGTAAATGTTTTCATGATATATGTAATTGTACATGCAGTTTGAAATTTACATTTTTTAACATAATTAATACATTTATTTATTACTACTTTATGCATTTATAAAAAATAAGTAGACATGGATGTTTTGAAGATTTTTATTGACAAATTGTATTTATAATATGCACAGTACAGTATACAATATTTCTTTCATTTTACACAATTATGTAGTTACATATTATATATTACCTTACATTTATTTATATTCATAAATGTTGTACATTTTTCCAAAAGCATATTTTAGAAAATATTTTAACAATAAATGATAAAGAGTTCTTCCTTATATTTGGCCAAAAAATAGTAACATTTAAAACATATTTAAAATAATACTTTTATAATCATATTATTAATTTATTTAATAATGTTAATATATAAGATATTAATATTATTAAATATATATATGTTATATATAGATCATAAATATAAACTAATAAGCAATTATATATTTATGTTTATAATTTTAAATGCAAATACAATTTTAAATAAATTGGTACATATTAAATACAATGTTCATATTCAAAATAAGTTAGACAAATAATAATTATTAGATGTATATATATTTGAGGACAAAACATTATTCCTAATGGTATATTAAATAGTACATCATTTAGTAAGTTGGATATAATGTTTTATTAGTCATTTTCAACAATTTACATACATGTTTTAAATGATTAATAATAATAATTAATATAGTATATTAATTATTAAAATGTATTTACAATGTTTGTAAATAGTACAATTTTTAATAAAATTACATATATGCAAGGTACAACTATTAATTCACATTTATATTTTTCATTGTATTTATTTACAAAATACTTATATAAATTGTATTAATAATAATAATACATAATATTTATTATTTATTAATATTATTAATTTACAAATGGAATATAGTTGTAGAGTCACTTAAATCAAGTAATAAACAAATATAATATGTATAAATTCACAAAAAATATGTTTAATGTATGTATTGCAATATTTATATATTTTTAAAATATTAATATTAAATAATATTATAAACATATTATTTAATATCAATTAATAAAGGGTATTTAATATAGTAACATTTTTATATGTGTTACATAATAGTGTATAAAATGATAAGTGTATTTATATATTTTATTTAAACTGAGAACATTGTATTTTGTATGTTTAACTTCCTAATATTGTTTAAAGGGGACTACTTTTTTACCGCGTAAGGTTATTTTGCTTCATTCAGGACTGGAGAAGCTTGCGGTTGGAAGCTGCGTCACGTTGAGGAAGGTAAGGTGTATTTTAGGTAATATATCTTAGAGAATAGCAGTGTTTGAGTGTATATTATAGTTTTGTAATACTAATGTGTGTATGTAGTAGTTGTTATGCTATGTTTAAGGTGAAAAATTCTTTTGACTGAGGTGTCGTGTGTTTTTGAGGCGTAGTGCACTTTAATGTTTTGGATATTACCATATGTGTATTTTAATGTTTTATATTAATGTTTATATTTATATTTGGACATGTATGGGTTTTATGTGGGTGGGTTTGTTTTTTGAATGCTTTTTTATAGGTTCCGGTATTACGGTGTTTATTTTCAGAGAAGGAAGCGTTTTTTTTAGAAAAGAGTGTATTACTTTGTAATGTAATATTTAAAACTCTATCTCATTTCTTCGTGCTTTCATGGAGTGATTTTTATTGATTTTAATATTTTTGGGGTTTTTAAGGGTATTTGTTTTGGAATGGACTTGGAGAAGATAATGCGTTTTTTTTTTAAATAAAGTGTGTGTATGTTCATTTTTTGGAATTAAGTGTACACACTTTGTTTATTTTCGTGTTCCTGGAGCGTTTTTCATGTAATTTTACTGTTTTTTCGAGTTTTGAGGATATTGTCTTTGATTGGGAGAAGAATATGCATTTTTATTTTAAATTACGTGTGGGTATATTACTTTAAATTAAAAAGGTACCACACTTCATTTTTTGGGATTTCTTGGAGCGTTTTTTTCAATTTTTAATTGTTTTCGGGTTTTTGACTGATTCGACAATTGGATTTGTAATGGATTGCCAAAGGATTGGATGTATTATAAGTGGATGTATTACGTCTTCTTCAGTGACATAAATTGTAAGTATTTTCATTTTATATTACTTAGGTGGGAAATGTAATTTTTCTTTTTGTTGTAATGTTTGATATTATAATAAATATTGCATATGTGTTTACGAATTAATTTGTAAAAGTTTATAAATATGTACTACAAATATGTAATATTTTTTATGGTACCAAAATATCAAGATATTTGAAATGTTTAAGTATATATCTGATAGTATAGTAAGTTTTTTAAAGATATTTTACAGAAGGGTTTTTGCTATTAGGGATAGGTACTCTAGACCTCTTGTTGAAGGATATAGTGTGACCTGGCTTTGAAGTAGTCGGAACATTTGTTTTGTTTGTTTTGTTAGTTTTGGTCCTATTTCTGTTACAGATTGTTCCATGCGTAGTTCTTGGTAGCTTTGTTCTTTTAGTAAAGCTTGTATTAGATTGTGGAAGGTGGGTTTCCCTCTGCTAGTGGTAGCTTGGAATGCATTGTGCCATCCCTCTACACTGTTGTTAGTTTTAGCCTCCTGATTCAATGTACTTAGATGTACATTCCACCAGGCTATGTGGAATTTGGGTTGTCGTCTGTGTCCAGATCTATGTAACCTTCTCACCCAAGTATCTTCAATGTAGTCTAGAAGTGGGGCTAATTTCTCCTCATATTTCTTGTAGTATGGACTGTCAATTAGTATATTACAATGTTCTGCAACATCAGTAACAGGGACATAGGAAAGTGCAATTAATTTTTTTATTTGATATGCAAAATTACTATCTGTTGCATAAAGGATGCTTAGGGGTCCATTACGATGTCGGGCGGTTTGCCTCCGCCAGGCTGGCTGTGGCCACCGCCGGCCTGGCAGAGGCAAACGGCCCGACATTGCAAGCCCAATTTGCCCCACCATATTAGGATGGCAGAGGGGAAGGTGGCGGTGCAAAATACCGCCCGCCTGTTTTCCGCCCCGGTCGCCTTGCGGCCGGGGAGGAAACTGAGTAACATGCAGGCGGTGTTTGACAGACACCGCCCGCAACATTAGAATGGGCTTTTTTCAATGCCTTTCCGTGGCGGCAATGCCGCCACGGAAAGGCATGCGGTGTTCAATTTGGGGGCCCCATGTGGGCCCCCAGAGTGAAGGCCAAAGGGGGTGGCACACGGGGGGTACCTGTGGTACCCTCCTGCCTTTGCATGATCGAAGAGGCAGGCACCGCACGGTGCCTGCTGCTTCGATTGTGCAAAAGCGTGCTTTTGTTTTTAACATTGTGGTGGGCGGAGCAGTGAGCACCGCCCGCCACAATGTTAAATTGAGGATTGCGCTCGCCACTGTGGCGGGCGCATCCTAAAGGCAATGTCGGGACCCCCGCCATCCTAATGTGCCCCTTAATGTTGATTTTTGGAGATGTCTCCATATGCTTTGGTTAAAATGATAATAGCAACCTTGTATTGCTGTGTGGGGAAATGTTTTTAAAATGCTATTAATCATTGCTAGCTCGAAATCAATATTTATTTTCTGGGGAAAATAATTATTAATTTCATTTTTTATTACATTTAGTATTTCTGTATATGTGTTTTGTTGTTTGTTAGGTAACAAACAGTAAATAAATGGTATATTGTAATGATGGTACAATCCATGTATGCTATACAGTTGGTAGAATGGTTTAGGACATGGTTTAAAAGTACCATCCATCATCCAGTGTTCGCATTGTTGTAGTTTCCTTAAATTAGTTGCAGTAGCAAACATAATTATTCTGTTTGTAGGGCTTTCGTTGTCATATAGTATGAATTTATCCTTATTATGTGTGATGCTCATTTATGGGGATATTACAATTTCCTCAAATGTTGTAGGGTTAGGTTCAGTTGTAGTAGTGAGTCTTTTTTGGCGTGCAATTGTTCATTTTAGGGAGTCAATTGATGGCAGTTGACCTGGAGCATGGCTAGGAACTTTCAAAAGTTCCTCTTTTAGGATCTGTGTTGTCGGTTTGTCAGTCCCTGTACTTGCTTCTTTGATACTTTCCAAAGCATTCCTGATCTCTATTTCTGTGACATTAGGGGGGTGATTGTGTTCTCTAGTAAATAATACATTTGCTTCTTCAGTAGTAGCCCTACCGTAGCATTTATTTGAATAATATTTAGTACATTTCCAAAATACTTTCGTTCCTGTTTGTCTTTCCTGATTATAAACATAGCCCATATAGCACAGCAAAAGTTTATTTTTCTGTGACATTACAAATTCAGCACCTTCAGTCATTTTTCTATTACTTGTGCTAGGGAAAAATAGTAAGAAATATATTTTAATGTCAAATATAGTTCTATAGGTGTTTTAGAAATTTATATTTCACAATTTATACTTACAGTTATCTTTTCTTGTGTAGAGAAATGCAGAAAAGCTGTTTTCAAAATCTTTCTTGTATGTTCTTCTTTTGTTTCTGTTGGTAGGAAGAGCAAGAATGTTATTAATTAATCTTTTATAATAATTGTTGCTTTTTCTAGGGGAAAGCTGTTTAGTAGGTAGCTTTTTAGGGCCTTTTAGGAAGTTAACAGATATACTTACTTGTTAGAATTGTGTAGTCTTTGCCTTAGGTGGGGTTTAATTAGGATGTATTCTGAATATCTGTCAAGAAGATAGAATTTAAAAAGATCTTTATTAGAAAAAGGTTTAAACATTTTAGGAAGCTAACAGTTATACTTACTTGTTAGAATTCTGTAGTCTTTGACTTAGGTGGAGTATAATTAGGATGTATTCTGAATATCTGTGAAGAAGGTAGAATAGAATAATATTAATTACTAAAAGGCTTAAACATTTTAGTGCCTTTTAGGAAGCCAACAGATATACTTACTTGTTAGAATATTGTAGTTTTTGCCTTAAGTGGAGTACAATTAAGACTTATTCAGAATATCTGTGTAGAATATAGAAGGAAAGAAAATCTATTAGAGAAAATATTTAGCATTTTAGGGCGTTTTAGGAAGCCAACCTATATACCTACATTTTTAAATAGTGAACTATTTTCCTTTGGTGGAGTAAGTTAGGATGTATTGTGAATATCTTTAAAGAAAATAGAATAAAGAAGAAAAGGCTATTATTAAAGATTTCTAAAGAAAAGTATTTTGTGTGTTACAAAACATTTATATATACTTACAATGAGTATGTAGTGGCTAAGAATTTGTCATAGGTTATTTGATGATTTTTAGAAATGTCTGTGGAAGGAATAGTAAAGTAGAAAAATAAATATTATTTAAACTATTAAGAGATATAGTTATATTTCGAGCTTAGTACTTGTTATGTAAAAAAATTTGCTATAAATTACTTGAATTATTTATGTTGAAATCTTGTTTTCTTCAGTAGAATTCTCAGGAATGACGTTGTCAAAGTGTTGCTTTCTTTTATCTATAGAGTTAACAGCAGGAATTGGCTGTAGGAATGTACTCTTTTTATAGTGTGTATTCCATGTGTTCATAAATTTGATTGGATGTTTTAAGAAAGGGAGCATTTCATTGGTTAGTTTGAATTTTTTTACATTTAATTGCTTGGCTTCTTGTTGTGAAAAAGCAAAACTGAGAAGAATTCAGCATTGAAGGTCGTTATTATTTTATTATATTTCAAAATATGTATTTATAATGTTATAATAATGTTGACTAATTAGTATTTATTAATGTATGTGCTGCAATGTTTAGATAATATGTGGTAAAAAAGCTAGAAAAAATTAATGTGTTTTTCAAAATGTTTATATATCTTTTTATATGTATTGTGGAGTGTATATAGTACAAAAAAGCAAGACTTAAATATAAAATAAAGTATTAAATGTATTAATTCGATTGCCGATAATCATATATTTTTGATATTTTGGCTATCTATATATATGCTGTCGATATTTTTGTAGTGTGACATATAGTTTTTCTTAAAATGATATTTTTGTACTCTATATAATTGCTATCTTTATTAGTGTAGTCAATATTTTAAATAGTCGATATTTTGTCCTCGATATTTTTGTAGTTTCTTAAATCAATATAGGAACTCAATATAATTGTAGTCGATATTTTTTCAACGATATTTTAGCAACTCGATATAGTGTCCGTCGATATTATGTCAGTGATCGCAACTTCAACTAATGGGAAGCGAAGGCAATATATCTTCTTTGTTATCATAAAACATGACTTGCGTCTGCTGGGAGAATGCATTTACTCTCAGGTCTAAATGAGGATAAAGCTGGGACATCAGTACAAATGCTCAATCTTACAAAATGCTTGGTCAACTATATCATCCCAAGTAAATTGTACACCTCTATTTGGTAACTTGCCCAATGATTGCACAACCAGTGCATACCCTTGGATATACCTGGAATAGTACTAATTTATACCAAGGAAAGATCTCAAGGTGTCTTTGTCTTTAGATATGGCTGAATCCTGCATTGCCTGAATCAACAAGAATTTGGGTTTAATGCCTGTGTCTGAAATATGGCGGCTCAAATAATCCAACTCTTGTTTCAATAAACAACATTTCTTCGGTTTGAGTATAATACCCACCTTTCTCAATGCTTCCAAGACTTTGTTGAGCATAACATTATGTTTTGCCTCTGTGTTGGCAAAAAACAGACCATTATCTTGATAATCCTGAGTACCCGGTATATTGTCTAAAATAGCCTCAATTACTTTCTGAAGCACTCTCGCTGCAGATGCAAGACCAAAAGGTAACCATAACAGCTTGTACACCACAAAAAGGGTAACAAAAGTGGTGAGGTCTTGCGAATCTGCAGTGAGCAGGATCTAATGATATGCACAGCATAGATCCAACAAGGAGGAAAACATTGCAACACTTATGTTTGCTAAAAGATCATTTATCTTGGGCAAAGGGGAGCAATCCACTACTAAATGTTTGTTTAGGGTGCTCAAATTCACACAAAGTCTAATTCCCCCATCCTTTTTTGTATAATGACAATGAGGCTTATCCACTCAGAGGGTCTGTGTATGTAACAGCATCTTCTGCAAATGATTTGTGAAGAGGTGCCATGACTTCCGTTTTTAGTGACAGAGGTACAGGTCTAACTTTATGGGACACAGGAATGGCATTCTTCTTCGGTTTAATCCTGTGCTCGAATTTAGACTAATGCAGCATTTACTACTGAAAACTTATGAGAACTTTTGACCAAGTTCTATTCATAAATTGTCACAATTGACAATGACAGATGTCACTATCAGATTGTTTAGTCTGATGGAATTCAGTGAACCAGGCACCAGGTTTAAACCCAACTTCGCTAGGTCTAGCCAACCTACAATAATTTTCCCTTTTTCAGCCACATACCTTGGTATGTACCTCTCTGCCCAAACATTTTATATTGTCAATAAAGTTACTAATCATATGAATGTCCAGATCACCGTAAGCTTTGGGAGAAATGTATGGTGTACATAGAGTAGTGGTTTTACTCCATATTTGATTAAACAAAGTATCTGAAATAATCTTAAGGGTACACTACAGTCTGCCATCATGTTGAGCCTAACCGAGCCTACATTTACATCACATAAGGGACATTTAATGGGCTTCACACCCTCAGAATCGACATCAAGTGTAAGAACTACCCTGGACAAATCAGTTGCACACTCTTCCACAAAGGAAACAATGTCCATGGAACCCACCACAGTATTGTCTCTAAAACGCCAGAAGACTCCTTGGATGTGTCCTACTTTATGGAACTTTTTGAACCTCTTCATCAAAGTTGAACATAAGAGGTGATTTCCAAGATGCGTTTTAGAACCACATCTGAAGCAATATGTCCCAGTTCATTTTTGTAAAAATTATGGGCCTGATTATGATGTCAGGTGGACCACAACCTAGGTACTGTCGGTTGTGGTCCACCCAACATCTGCCACTGCTGTCCGCCTGCCACATTACGCTATGTCTCTGGGGTAGGCATTCCAGGACACAGCAGGAGCTGGCCCTGAGGGGGTGGAAGACAGTAGGGCCATGTATGGCTCCTGAAGGGGTTGCGCTGCCCTCTTCCTTTGTAGTTTACAAGCCAGTACTGGGGGGTGGTGGTCACTGGGCCATATATGGCCCGGGAGAGGACCCACATGGCCCCTCTCACCATGATTAAAATGGCATTTTAGCCACAGGGAGATGGTTGTCCCCAGAGCCAGGGGGGTCTGAGAGGACTCCCTATTGCTATTAAGTTTGCGCTGGGAAGGTAGTGGTCCCCAGGCATGGGATTTCCATGAGACCCCCCAATTTCTTTACAGTTAGCCCCGGGAGGTGGTGGTTCTTGGGACATGGGAGGCTATGTGGCCCCCATAATACAAAGATAAGTCCTAGGAAAGTGGTGGTCCCTGGGGCTTAAAAGAGCCTCAGGAGGAGGCCCTGTGTGCCCTCTCCTTTTTTAATATTCTGAATGCCCACAGGACCTGGCCAAGAAGATTGGGAGACCATGTTTCCATTTTTTAGCCGGAGCCACAGATCCAGGATGACTCTCACCACATTTTTTATAATGCTTTGTTCCCCTTGTGGAACCCCCACCTCTAAGAGGCCTAGGGAGTCAGGGTATTACTACCCTACCCTCTTCTCTTTCTTTAACAGTTTTTGGTGGGACTCCGCTTCAATCAAGTCCAAAGATGGCTTTCAACACTTCCTGGTCGAAGTGTTGGTAGCCATTCAATTATCAGCATGGGGACTATCAGATCTTCGGAGGATCTGTGTCCATTTATATAAAAAAATGTGTTTGTTTTTTAACTCTAAAAAACTGCTGAATAGATTTTCACCAAATAACAAAAAGGGTTCTTTCTGGACAAAGAGCTACCATTAAGTCAAATTTGAAGTAATTCAGTACAGCACTTCCAGCTGTAGTCATGACTAAATTCACTATGGAGATTAACCTGGGAAATGCCATTTTTTTACCTCCCATTTTTCTCGGCCTCTGCTTGATGGACTGCCCCTAAACGTTACATGCACAACAGGAATCACCAGGGCCCTTTGCTTGTTAAATTTTGTGAAGATTTGTAAACTGGCGCCCTACATAAAGGCAAGTCAAAAAATGCGTTTGCTATGGAAACATGGTCCTAACTATCACTACCTACTGGTGGCTGCCAATAGGGGCTATCTATTTATCTATCTATCTATCTATCTATCTATCTATCTATCTATCTATCTATCTATCTATCTATCTATCTATCTATCTATCTATCTATCTATCTATCTATCTATCTATCTATCTATCTATCTATCTATCTATCTATCTATCTATCTATCTATCTGTCTATCTATCCGTCTATCTATCTATCTATCTATCTATCTATCTATCTATCTATCTATCTATCTATCTATCTATCTATCTCTATTTCACAGAAAAATACTTAAGTTACAGGGATGTTATAGGGCACCCACTGCCTTTCGTGAGCTAAAAGCGGAGCACTGTTTGCTATGGCATGGCTTGAGCAGTGTTTACGCCATGTCATAGCCATCTGCCATGTCTCAGGTGTTGGCACCTCAGGACATTGCTGGATCTGGCTATGACCATTGTTCAAATTTACCTGGGGAGATGGTGGTCTCAGAGACCAAGGGTCAGCAACAGACTCCTTGCCCATATATTATTTGAGCCATTAGGAGGCAGTGGTCCATAGAGCTGCAGGTGGCACGTAGACCCCAAATTTGGATCTATTATTTATAGTCCCAGGAGGTGGCGGTCCCCGAAGCTGCAGGTGGATCTAGCAGGCCCTGCTTCTTTAGTACATTATCTCCAGGGAGGTGGCAGTCCCCGGGGTTGCTGGGGAGGCCTAATGGGCCTCCCCCACATTAATTTTATTTAATAGCACTGGGGAGATAGCAGTACCTGAGACTGCGGGGGCCTGAGCGGGCCCCTACATCAGGTTAAATATATTTCCTACAGGGAGGTGGCGGTCACCGGGGCACGGTAGAGCTGCTTGGGCATCCCCGCATTTATATAAAAACTCCCTCCAGACCGGGCCCACCCAGGGCCTATATTTACCAAAGAGGTTCATTTTTTTTTATTTCGCCGTAAGTCATGGATTCAGCCTGACTCCTGATGATTTTTTTTAATGCTTTACTGGCCCTGTTGTCCTTATGGGACCTCCCCTAATGGCCTAGGAGGTCAAGGTGTTTCTACCCTTCTCCCTTTTTAAAAAAAAATCTTTTTTATATGACTTGGTTCAACCAAGTCACAAGATGGCTGCCAACACTTCCTGGTTTGAGGTGTTGGCAGCCAATCAGATCTTATAATGAGATCGGGAGGGGTCACAGATCCACCACTTCCCTATGCAACTACTGAATAGATATACACCATTTAACAAAAAGAGTGCTTTCTGGAGCAAGAGCTTCCTTTCTGCCAAATTTCTGCCACCTACCCAGGGCAGAGATTAAATAAAAAAATAATGAGGGGGAGGCCGCTGCTTGAAGCCTGTCACCTTCCCAGGGTTTCAGCCACAAGTAATGTGGGGGGCCATGCATCCTTCCACAGCCCCAGGGACTGCCATCTCCCCAGGGCACTTAACAGTAGGAATGCAGGGTGGTTGTCTAGCCATCCACATCCTTGGGACCGCCACTCCACTGGGGCAAGCAATAAACCAACAATTAAGAGGGCCAGTTACGGACCACCTGCCCGGGGACAACCACCTGCCCATGGCTTACTTAACAACGGAAGGGGTCCAAGCGGCCCCCTACTGCAGCCCTACATGGTTGTGGGCCACCATCCCTCAGGGCCAACTCCAGCAATGTCCTGGAGTGTTCACACTGGGACATTGCAGCTTGCTATGGCTTCTCCCGTCAAGCCATTGAAAACCAGCTCTGCTGTCAGCAAGCGAAAGCAAAAATGATCTCACTTGCTGAAGCAAAGCAGTATCTGTTTTCCTGCTGTGAATCAAGCAAGGGTACAGACTTGATTTGGGTCCTAAGGACCAGCATGTCAGCAGTTCCCTGGATCCCAAAGCAATACCAGCTGTGGGTGGGGAGCCAGCAGGGACACTGAGGCCTTGAAGCTCCCCGTGGAGTCCCCAACAGAGTGGCTAGGCCCGGAACATGGGGTCCCAGGGCCAAAGTTGTCCTGGGAGGGGGGATCTGCGGCCCCCTCCCTATTTATTTTTACAAAAGATATAAAAGCCTGGCCATGGGGAAGGAGTCACTGGAGCCAAAATTGGCCACGGAGGTAGTCCTCCTTCGGTGTTTTTTGGGCCAAAATCGTCTTTGACAGGGCCTCCCCTCCCTTTTAAAAGAAATAAAAGAATTGGGAAAATTCGAAGACCCCGGGGATTGGGTCCCTAGGGCCCAGAACAGAAAGAATAGGAATAAAGTGGACTTCTTCTCCCAAACAGGAGTGGGCATGGAGGCACATTTGCAGAGTATTGGAGGAAGGGGCATGGCCTCTGAGGACCTCTCAGAAATTCAGCTGTGTGGGTCTAACTGGAGGTAACAGGAGATCTGAACAAAATTGTAGGAAAGGTGAACTGAATTCTGTAATACAAAATACTATAACACTACTTTACAGTCCAACCCTTAGGGCTTACCATCGAGTGACCCCTGAGATGTTAGCTCAGGCTGCCCTGGATCATCCCTGCCCCCTCACGGGCGACCTGTCGAGGGATCTGGAGTCCTTGCAGGCATGGCTTTCAGACAGGCTTAATGATCTTGCCCCGGAACTGGCCCCCCGTCTTACTCCAAAACGGGTCTCCGCCCCCTGGTTCACCGCTGCACTGTCGGCTAAGCGGCAGCAGTGCAAGGTGGCCGAAAGAGCTTGGCGGATTAAATATGACCCGGAGGCCAAGCTGACGTATAAGAGTGCGGTTAAGGACTATCACCGGGACATTCGCCTGGGCAAGAAAGCATACCTGGCAGGGAGGATAGAAGCTGCCTCCAACTCCTGTAAGGAGATTTTCTCTATAGTTAGAGAATTTATATCTCCACGGTCTAACATCTCTGAGGAGAGGCCCTCTGATTCCTGTGCCTCCGATCTGGCTAGTTTTTTCACTAGCAAGATCCAACTCATACAGGATTCCTTTCCACCGGCTATACCTGCAGGGCTGATCAATTCTGAGGCCAACCGACCGCCCCCGGCCTCGCCAGGCGTGACGTTGGGCGTGTTTCCACCTTTATCTGCGCCCGCCTCTTTAGCTCTTATGGGCAATTTGAAATCAGGCTCGCCTTTGGACCCGTGCCCTGCTAAAATTCTGGCGAAATTGGCCGAGGTGATTAATCCACTGGCTAACCCGCTCCTGAATCTCTCGTTGAGCCAGGGAGTGGTTCCGCAGGCTTGGAAGCAGGCAATGGTCATCCCGCTGCTTAAGAAGCCTGGTCTGGATCCAAAGGCCCCAGTCAATTATCGGCCTATCTCCCTGCTACCAGCTCTCACAAAAATTGTAGAAAAGCACGTGCAGACGGTGCTGTCCAATTTTCTAGAGACGAACGAGATTCTGCATGCCACCCAGTCGGGCTTTCGCCCAAATCTCAGCACGGAGACCGCGCTCCTTGAGGTCTCAGAAACCATCAAAGGAGTGCTGGATGCTGGGGGAAAAGCCATGCTGGTGATGCTGGACTTGTCGGCGGCCTTCGATACCGTCCCCCATGATGGCCTGCTCACCAGACTTAGTGAGATTGGACTACGGGGGACGGTGTTCAGCTGGTTTTCGTCCTTTCTAGCTGGCCGCCGGCAAACGGTCTGGGCCTCGCCAGATTCCGCCGTGATGCCGCCTTTGGGAGTTGGGGTCCCCCAGGGCTCTATCTTGAGCCCGACCCTCTTTAATATCTTCATGACCCCTTTGGCGGCGTTGGCGGAGTCGTTTGGGGCCCGGATCGTATCCTATGCAGACGACACCCAGCTCCTCTTCTCGTGTAAGAGAGGAGGAGACTTTGATGGGGAGAGTATCCGGGATTGCCTTGGGGCCGTGTTTCAATGGTTCCAACTGAACAGCCTCAAGTGCAATTCCGATAAGTCCGAGGTACTCTTCTTTGGGTGTGATATGGAGCCAGATTGGCAGGCATGGTGGCCGACTGGTATGTTCCCCCCCACTTGTTCATCCCAAGTGGCTAAGAACCTGGGGGTCAAGATGGACAAGGGGTTGACTATGAAGTCCCAGATCCTGGGGTTGTCGGGCATCTGCTTCGGCTTCCTTAGGATGCTGCGGAGGTTTCTTCCCCTTTTGTCGGAGGAGCACAGGAAGCTGACTGTGCAGGCCCTGGTAGGCTCTAGGTTAGATTATTCAAACGTTCTGTACCTGGGCCTGCCAGAGTACCTGCTACAGCGGCTCCAAGTTGTGCAGAACGCGGCGGCGAGAGCGATCTTTGGCCTGAACAGACGTGCCAGTGCTGCGGGCTTATTGCAGACCCTGCATTGGCTTCCAATCCGTAAACGGATTGCCTTCAAGGCTTTGACCTTGACATACAAGGCCCTCCATGCGACGGGAGCGAAGTACCTCCAAAAGAGACTTGCCTTCTATCGGCCGGCTCGCTCTCTGAGGTCAGAATCCCTGTTTTTAGCGACTGTCCCACAAGTGAAGAGAGCGCGCCTGGGAGGTCGCTCCTTTGGACTACTGGCGCCACAGTTGTGGAACTCTTTGCCTCTTGCTCTCCGGGGAGCTTCCAGCTTATTAGTTTTTAGAAAAGGCCTCAAAACCTGGTTGTTCACACAGTAGGCTTTTTTCTTCTTCTGTTTTGTTCTGTGATTCTCTCTTTTTTAATGTGTTATGTTAGCAGTTTGCAGCCTTTCTTTTTAAAGCGCCGGGACACTCTTTTTGAGTAGCCGCGCGCTCTACAAAAGCCATTATAACATAACATAACATAACATACCACAAAATGCAGTGTGTGAAATGGGTCCTTTAAGTTTATTACCACTTATAAACTACACACTGAGACCACATTAACAACTCTTTTTGAGTGTAAGTTAGACTTACATGTTAAAATAACATTTACTTTTTAAAACAGAACCATAATTACATTTCATTAATTTGGGTTTTGCACTGATAAAATTATTTGTTCACATGAAGATATTTTCTGTGAGCAAACCTACTCGGAGAGGAGGAGAGTGGTGTTTCAAATATAGAATACTGACCTGTAAAATTACAAATTTGCTGATTTATTTTGAGCCCAAGCCACCATGGAAAAGGTCAAAAATTGACACCTGATATGATGTATAGCAAATCCCCTCCACGGGTGGGCGGGGAAGTGAACACAAGTAAAACAGGTGAGGATGTAGGAGAATATGATTCTCCACAGAGAAAAATGATTTAAAATGTTCACAAATGCTTTTGCAGTTCCTCAGTAGATTTTAACAGACTTATGGGCTTATTTATATGTTGGCAGAGAGGGAACTCTGTCGCAATGCCAATGCTGTATTCCAACAAACCTGATTTATATTTGGGTAGACCATAGGTTTGGCTATGGTGGTGTCTACTCTGTCACGGAGTAAGGGCCGTTGGAGAATAAGCTATATGTCCGTCTGCCAAATTAGGCTGGGAGGACATATAGCCATTTTTTACTGTCCATCACCATCAGGCAAATTCTGGGGGAATGCCCCAGAAAAAAGCAAATAATGCCCCCTCGCCATGGGAGGTGACTTCCATGGTGAAGGGGCCATCATCTGTTTTATTTTTAGAAAGAATATCCTGCTTTGGAATTTTCTTATTGAAAGCAATAATTTTAAAAACTGTTGGTGCAAGGGCTCTGTCATGCTGACAGGGCCATGCACCACACTGAAAAAGCATTAACGGGAGCCGCTATGACAGTGATTCCTGCTCCTAAATGGCCCCCAGCTTGGTGGTCATTTTAAATTTGAAGGTTGACATCGCCTCCAGGGCAACAGATTGTTTTACTCCGTCGCCCTGATGGAGAAATGGGCTGACTGCCCAGATTTAAATTGGCTAATGTAAAAGACTAGGATTTTGTCATGTCACAAATGATTTATTTTCACATGTACTGCTGTAGTGTGTTAGGCGTATACTAGTCAGGCTTCAACAGTAAGTCAGAAACCTATTTTTGCAATGTGGGTTAGCTTAATGTAGACTGCACTGTAGTGTAGTTCCTATATTCCCAATAGGCTCTGCGCATTGGAATATTATATCCTATAGATTTGATGTAGGACTTATGTCTAGTAGGTCTCTATCGAATATATATAGGCTTACTTTTGAGTGCCAGCTAGCTCAGAGGTCACTTGAAACGTTCTTGAATAAACAAGAAGGAATTAGTTTCTGACAACCGCATAAACATGACAACTTTGTTTCCCCAAGAATAAAACTGATCTTCAGAGTCGTGGAAAAAATAGATAGATATTTTACTCAGTCAATCGTGCATGCTTTGTTTCATCAGACGTGGAGAGAAATAGAGAGATGTGCGTTTTCAATAAAAGGGTTTATTGAACAGTCTTCTTTCTCATGCAAGTAAAGTGACCTGCTACAATCATAATACTGGTTGCAAAGTGTAATGCGTACAGTAAGAAGAGTATTATAAAATAATACTGTAAAAGCATTGTATGGTTCCTAGACCATAGATAAATGCATACATAAATAACAAAGGCCAAAAAGTAATCAACTTGTGCTTCTAAAATATGCCTACCCCGATGTACCTACCCTAAGTCTAGTACGAGGGAAGAAGTAAGTGAGGTGTAGCATAGGTTTAGTTTTTCTTTGCCAAGAATCTTAACCAAGATTTCTCTTAGGATCTAATCAGCTCCGTACCTTGGTTTTAGAATGTCGGAGGTCTGGTATCTCTGTCTCGGGACTCGATTTTCCCAATACCCCGTGAGGAGAGCTTGGAAACACTGGAGCTGGATTCTCAGTGAGAGAAAGGCAGCCTCTCTGTCAGTGCAGCAGCTGGAGGGTCGGCTCCCTTCGGCACTTGCTGTAGCGAGCTGCGTCGAGCAAGTAGAACCATCGTATGTTTGATAGGGAAAGTGTAGGCATATTTATACCTTGAAGGTGTCTGGTTTGATGGAAAAAGTCAAATTGCAGAAAAATATAGTTCTTAAAGTTGGAAGTTTTGTTTTGAAAAGTGAAGGTCGAATACAGAGTCCCATAGAATGCTGTGTGCTAACTTCAAAAGTCACTCTCGTTGTTAGGAGAGATCATTACATCTTCTAAGCTGGCAAAGAAATTGTTTCCACAGTAGGTGAAAGTTGGACCACTTCATTAAGTAAACCGATAGCACATAAATGTGAAGCATAGCCATCGGCGTTAGCCGTACTAGCAACGTTCGTCGGAAATGGAGATGAAGGTGGTACCTGTGTTCCTGTCGATCCACGTATCTCACCGTCGGCAGATTGCGTCTGTGAGATCTCAATGAATGCCGTCATCAGGATTGGTAGCAGCTGGGGACAACATGCTGCATGGACTGTTACTGAACCAAGCAAGGTATCAACATCCATTGGCAGTGCTGATGAAAGTGTTAGACAGACGTCCAACATGCATTCTTCTCCACAAAGCAGGCATCGTAGAACAGGTAGATGCAATCTTGCCAGATTGGTCGGAATGATAGGAACCACGTGGTATTCGGGTCTCCTAAACAAGCCTGGCCCAGGATCTGTATCATGCGCTCATCATACTTCATTTCCAGGAGAGTGTTCTCAATGGTAATCTGGGTGTCGTTGCTGACCGGATTCGCCATATCGGAGCAGAAGGAACAAGAGTAGTATTCCTGCTACGAGTCCCAAAATGAGAGGCAGGCCACCGAACACAGAGTGCACGAAGTTTGGAAAAATGGTGAGGACTGCTTCAAAAGGTGCTAAGAGTCCCAAAAAAAACTGTCTTAAATACATGTACAATACCACTGGTATCAGACATGTTTAAGATACGACCTAACATTTCTATGAAATGTATTGGACAGTTTGTGGATAAAAGGGCATGTATCTCTGCAGAGGACCTTGCAACTTGTAGTTCATACTTCTCTTTAGGTGAGGTCAGTGGCACAGTTTTTTGTAAAAAGAATGGCTTTCATTCTGCCTAAAGTATCAATTCGAATAGAAGAGATGTTCAGTGAAGGCCATAGCGGCGACACCCCATCTGTGTTAGCTTTAGGAAACAATACTTGCATACAACAAGTGACGCTGGCTGACACAGTTACGAGGCTATTCTTGGCATCATTCCACAACAGCTGTGATCATTCAACATTATATAGCTCCCGTTAGGAAGCTTCCTAAAAATTGGATCTATCACTGCTGCTGGATAACCTTGTAGGTGGCAGGATAAGTTGTTCGAAAAACCTTCACAGGCTCCCTGTAAATTAATACCCTGGCATAAATATGTACCGCTTAGTGCGCTTTTACATTGTGTACCACTAAGAAATATCTCTTTTCCCCCACTCCGACATCAGTGTGTGTATGGTGATTACCAGGTTGACTTTATATATTCCTTACCCAACCTTTCATATACGGCAACTGGTATATGTATTTCCGAAACAGTTAATGGTAATCTTTCCAGTTTTTCAATGCTCAGCACCGTATAGTCTGCACCTCTCTGTGCCAAACTGATTGATTTATCTGTAAGGTTAAATACAGAAAACAATGACGTGGTGTTGATTAGACACATGGCACATATCCAAAACGAAGATTTTGTAACATCCAGCCTAATAGCATTATAGAACGTAATTGTGACTGTCCACGCTGTAGCATGAGCAAGTCCTGTTCCATCATCTCTATGGCAGAGGATACTATGCTGTCCAAAGAATACATTCTGGATAACAGGGTTGTTAACCCATTGTCAACAACAGAGAGTGCTTTCTCTAAATTAATACGATCAATTTCTCGTATTCTTTCTGCAGTCCCTGCCTGTGTCGCTTTCCAAGCTTCATTATAAAGGGCATATATACCTGCATATATGAAACGTTTATGACGTTACTTATGACATTGTTTTGCAGGACCTAGTAAGAAGTCCCTTAAATCAACGCCATCTTTAAGTAAAGATAAGTGTTGTTTAACCTCTGTAAGTGTAGATTTTTGTAGCCACTCAAGGCACAGTTTTCCTACACTGTATGTCGTTACTATCCCTGGATGCTGTCTCTGGACATATCTTGGATCTGGCCTAGTTACTGTAAACCCTTTTGTCTTCTTCAGGAATCTATCTTGACAGTTATTTGTGTCTGTGGGCCAGATTAACCATTTTTTCCAATCAGGATCAGTTCTGTTTTTTAATTAAATAGTTTTTACGTCGACCCTTCTGTTTCTGCTCTCAGATGTCAGTGCAGGTATGGACGGTTTGTTCAAATCTTTTATCTTGGCCAGGCCAAGGCAGGATGTCTGTTGCACAGTGTTATTCAAAAAACATTATTTGTTCAGGGATAATGCAGGCTCGAAATAAAGCTTCTATTCCCTGCACTTGCCAGTCTTTTGAGCCCCATACCGTTTTTGTTTCTATATTGTCACTCCAAAAGTCAAAGTCTAATGAAGACAGCTGGGCATAAAAGGCTGCTGAATAAATGTGCTTCATATTTGTTAACATACTTTTCATTCCTGTCTTATTAACATTTCTAAAGTAAAATGTTTCTGGATTTGAGACATTAAAACCTGAGAAGTATGGCAATTTTTCCGTTTTGCAGATTTGTGCAAATAATGGTGACCATAATGATTATAACAATACATTTGCGCATAATCTGATGAACTTTCTAAGTATTCATGATTTGTACATTTTGTAGACATCTCTAAATCTGATCTAAATCTGTTATTATTAACAGTCTCAAAGTCCCAATCATCAGAAATCGTGCTGGGTGAAACAAAGTCACTCAAGGAAACCTTAAATTGATGTGGAATCTTCAACAGCTCTGCCGGACCATAAATGTCATAATCCGTTCTGTCCCATGCTATACCACCAGGTATAGGGATGGCTGTGATGTTTACTGATGTCGAGACTCTTTGTTCACGATTAGATGATTTGTGTGGCTTCAGGAGCTTGTTGATGTTCTTACTTGCTGAGTCCATTTTACTAAATCTTCCATTTATCAGCATTCCCAAAGTTAATCCCATGATTATCCGAAGTGGGAGAAAAAGTACACCTAGCACAATCCAAAGTTTAACCCATGGTGAAATTAGAAAAGTTTTTTCAAGTTGCTGAAAAAGTTCTGTTACTTGATCTTTAAATGTTTTATTTGCTGGCGTTGTTTCAGGCTCACTGGGGTCCTCAGAAAATGTATCAAAGTTGATGAAATAGCCAGAGGCAGTTCTGTCAATTGTAGGAATTGCATTAGGATTTTTCGAAATCACTGGGGCTACCGGATCCTTTGTTATGTTAGTATGTTCAGGTGCTACATCATTGTAGACAGGTGTTTCTTGACAAACTGTTATTTGGGTCTCAAGAGGCACAAGTTCCATTGCTTTATTGTTTCATCCTTTGTTTTGTGCTGTAGAGTCTTTGAATGTTATCAATCTCTCAGTCTGAACCTCTTGGATAGTAGCAAGATTTGGTCTTCTGCTACATCTTTGTAGTCCACTGGGCCTACTACTTATTATCATCCACATGATGTGGTTTGACCAGGTCGATGGATACAAACCTGCTCTCTTTTCTTCCAGCAAGGGGCGGCAGTAACACTGTTCTTGATCCGTGGTTGCTAGCACAGGTACTGTTTTTCTGTAAGAATGCCCAAATTCCTTCTTATCTGTGATCTTTTCTCTGACTAGATCCCCAATCTTTGGAATCCAGACAGGCCTTGCTGGGATGGGTGGTTCTCCTTCAGCGGTCATTGGCTTCTGTATTGTGTTGCTTTGACTTCTCCTTTTCTTGTTTAAGTCTGCAAAACAGCCAAATGGTCTTTGATATCAAAGTGTTTTTGTTCCACCACTGAAGCTTCAAACAGCAAGCCACAGCCGTAGATGGGACCTGCTTCAGGATTATTAAAGGGCTCAGGAAATTTTTCGACCTAATTCCCATCTCCGCAAGGAAAACAGTTGCAGTAGCCCTCATCACCTCCCGCATCGACTACTGTAATAGTCTATATTCAGGGACCAACAGAGAAGTCTGCCACAAATTACAAATGGTACAGCATGCGGCAGCCAGACTAGTGTTAGGATGGAAAAAGAGAACCTCAGCTACAGCAGCAATGAACATCCTACACTGGCTGCCCATCTACAAAAGGGTGCTTGTTAAAATTCTACTGATCACTTTCAGGGCTTTCAATGGAAAGGGACCCAACTATATACTGAAAATGTTCAAGCACTACAGCCCCACGCGATGCCTCAGGTCCCAAGGGCCAATCTTCTCACCATTCCCAATTTCAGACTCAAGACTAAAGGAGGAAAATCCCTGGCGGTACTAGGCTTCAAGGCCTGGAACCTTCTTCCCTCTCATCTCCGTCAAATGCCTACAGAAACCATTATCAGAAAGGCCCTCAAAACTTGAATCTTCACTCTCTCCGAACAGCAATGTAAAAACCTAGTCTAGATACCTCCACCCTTCCTTTCCAAATCCACTAGGGTTCTTAAATCTCTTCTACAGCGCAAAGATGCTCCTTGGAGTGCAACCTGCACTTTATAAAAACCCCTTCACATCACAAGTGTGACGATTGAGACCCTGGACAAGCATTCTAGTACCAAAGAGGACTTCATATGGAGTGATTCCACCCAGACAATTTCTTGGCAGATTATTTAAACCACGTTGGACACTTATTAGATATTTGATCCACCCGTCACCCGAGCCTAATACCCTAGCTGTTATCGATTGCTTTATGTCCCATTTTTTCTTTCCACTACAGAATTTCCCTCAGGATGGAATGGACTTGAATACCGCAATGCGACGCCAAGATTTGCCATGGCCTCCTTGTAAGCTTTGTGGCTAAACGCAGGACCCTGGTCAGAATGTAGCGTGCCAACTAAATAAGTACTGATAAAGACTCGCAAATCATTTATAACAGTTCGGGCGTCAGCCGAGCGCTGAGGCCACATTCAAATGAATCTTGAGCATAACTCCACTGCGACCATGATATATTTTTAGTTACCATCCCTCTGTTAGGGACCACAGTGGTCCAGGTAAACACATGCTAATGGTTTATCTGAAATTAAAAGGGGTGTCTGCGCCGGGCGTTTCACAGTTATAACCTTAATTTTTTGGCAGATTTCACATTCCAACCATAACTTCTGGTTTGTTTTCCCATGCGCGGCCACCAGTATCTTTGCTTTATTAATAACACTGTGGCGGAAACACCTGCGTGTGCAGAGGCGAGCCCTTCATGTGCTGCTAAGATTAGTCCTAATCTATGTTCCATGTTTGGAATTACTCTATCCCCCACTCCAGGTATTTGAGCAAACGCATTGATAAACCGATTGTTAAAATTCAGTGTTTCTCATGAGGTGTACTGTCAGGAAATACTGCCTCAATTTGAGTAATTTTTTGAGCTATCCAGAATGGAATTTGTTCCCTTTTTGCAGGTAATTTACCAATGACTGATTGTATAGTTTGTGGTGTGATTTTATTTGTGTTCCCCTGGTGAGGGGTTTATTGAGGAATCCTTACAGGAGGTTGGACTGTTAGAGTCCGCATGACATATTGAATCAATTCTCTATGTATTTTGATTACTTGTTTTAGTTGAACTAATAGTTCTTCACTTGACATTTCTTCAATGTCAGGATGAGGTGTACAGCTGGCTAGTACCGGCCATATTGCTCCTGGTCTACCTAGTGGACCGAGCCTGTTAATGTGATTTTGATGTTGTAGGGTGCCTTTAAATCAGAACTGATGATCTTGTTAAGTTAGTGGAATTTCAATGTCCTCGAAAGGAACGTATTCAGTTGGATTATCCTCTACTTTGTAGAAGTGAAACACATGCGATAATGCATTTGCTTCAGGCAACACTATCCATAAAAAGAATACCTATGTCTGCCGATATTTGTGTGCCTCTATAAATTACCCTACCACCTCTAGGTGATGGGCCATTCGTTATAAGCTTCATAGCGATGGCTTTCCTTAAGTTTTCCGGGACGATTATAGCATCCGCTTCGGTTTCTTGGAAAACTGTAATGTTTAAACCTGGTTGGGCTGCAGCCCCACCGTTCTCGCTTTCAGTCATTTTGTTGGCTGAAAGCTTGCAGAGCAAGTTTCTAGCAAACAAAGATAAGGTGCACAATATTTTGGAACACTGTATCCTTCAACGTTGAATCAAACCAAAAACTAATACATAGGATTTCCGTCCCACTCAGTAATGGTGGATATTTGATCCTTTTACCCACTCCAGATGTCTATTGAAGAATTTTACAGGAAAAAGGGGTCTCTGTAAAAAGCACGACTGAGTTACTATAGCATCTAGCATTAAATTAATGCCTTACCAAACGTTGGCCGCCATGTAATGTAGTTCCTATATTCCCAATAGGCTCTGCGCATTGAATAATATATCCTATAGATTTGACGTAGGACTTATGTCTACTAGGTCTCTATCGAATATATTAGACTTAATTGTGAGTGCCAGCTAGCTCAGAGGTCACTAGAATCTTTCTCGAATAAACAAGAAGGGATTCGTTTCTGACAACCGCATAAACATGACAACTTTATTTCCACAAGAATAAAACTGATCTCCAGAGTCGTGGAAACAATAGATAGATATGTTATCTAGTCAATCGTGCCTACTTCATTTCATCAGCGGTGCAGAGAAATAGAGAGATGGGCGTTTTCAATAAAAGGGTTATTGAACAGTCTTCTTCCTCATGCAAGTAAAGTGAACTGTTACAATCGTAATACTGGTTTCAAAGGATAATGCGTACAGTAAGAAGAGTATTATAAAATAATACTGTAAAAGCATTGTATGGTTCCTAGACCATAGATAAATACATACATAAATAACAAAGGATAAAAAATACTCTACTGGTGCTTCTAAAATATGCCTACCCCGATGTACCTAACCTAGGTCTAGTACGAGAGAAGAAGTAAGTGAGGTGTGGCATAGGTTTTTTTTTGCCAAGAATCTTAACCAAGATTTCTCTAAGGGTCTAATCAGCTCCATACCTTGGTTTTAGAATGTCGGAGGTCTGGTATCTCTGTCTCGGGATTCAATTTCCCAACATCCCGCGAGGGGAGCTTGGAAACACTGGAGCTGGATTCTCAGCGAGAGAAAGGCAGCCTCTCTGTCAGTGCATCAGCTGGAGGGTTGGCTTCCTTCCCCACTTGCTGTAGCGAGCTGGGTAGGGCAAGTAGATAGTCGAGCTGCTCTGAACTACTGGCGTGTTTGCTAGGGCAAGTGTAGGCATATTTATACCTCGAAGGTGCCTGGTTTGAGGTAAAGTCGGGCATAATGACGTCATCAAAGTACCCGGAGGGAATGGTAGTTCTTTGAAAACTCTAGGACAAATCAATATTCAAGTAAGGGGATGTCCCTGACTGGTAAAGCCGAGTTTTCCAAGAAATCTTTGTGGCTATTTGGAACTAGTGGATGTAGCCATGCCTGTCTTTGGACTGGATGGGTTATGTCTAAATATGGGTATGATTTCTATGTCAATGTAAGGGCAATGTGAATCATACCTATATAAGGGCATGAATCGGGTAATTTCCGCTCGGATCCTAAAATGCCATACAACAGCACATTATTGCCTGTAGTGCAATTTTCCTTCATATATTTCTCACTTAAGTATGCCTGGTGTTTTAAAGAAATAACCTAACAGCCAGTTTATAGCCAAGAGCTGTTTTATATGTTGATGAATGTGCATGAAAAGAACTCGCTGAAAAGGGAGAAATCCTTTAGGACGAGAACGCTCACTCAGTGGAGGGTGACAGGCTTCCTCATTGGGTCCCCTACTCACACCCGGACCATGAAGTCTATGGTGTGGGCTACAACTCCCCTAGTTGGGATGAGCAGAGGTGTTTTGATGAGCAATGGAATAAGGTGAATATACAGTGTAGTGACCACTCACCAGATTGAGAGGAACTGCGCTGTTTTGTTTGCACACCAACGGAGTGAAAGATCGTCCTGCAATCCTTCTCGCTTGTCTCCTGAAGCCTCCCCTACACGAGGACTCGCTGGTGTGAGCGAGCCCTGCAATCGGCAGGGCTGTTGACACGCTCCCTGCTTGAGACCCACGGGTTGCGGCTTGGAAGTAAAACTTTTAGCGAGCCGGGGGACTGCGAGGACCAGCATCCTGCAGGTAGCCCAGCTGGTTCCTCTTCCCCCGGCGCTCACGCCCACGGACATGCCCACCACCTACAAGTATATAATTACATCATTACTCCTGCGTCGCGGGACGCCGGGCGAAGCCCAGGCAAAGGGCGGGCCGTCTGTGGCCGTCCGGGGACGCACGAGGACGGGACGGGCCACCCCACTTACCTACTGCACACTAATCTCATAAATTATTGTGGATACATGAAAGTAAGGTTGTCACCAGTAAATAATTGACCATAACCAAAATAGACTCAATAAAGACATCGCAAGTAAAGTGAAGGGTTGAAGAGGAACGCCAGGAACCTCCCAAATAGCAACAGCAAAAACTTGATTCTTGGCGAAACTAGCTACCTAGTAATTAAATTAGACCAACAATCGAACAAGAAATGGGATTCAAAAAACTGCGATCCCGCACAATATTTATGAAAAGAATGGGTACAGAGAATGCAGTGCGCAAATCCACAGATAAAGCTATAAAGCATGGCCGTATAACTCACACCCCGGCAATTAGTACATATTTCTCCACCCTTACAACTAAAGAAGAACTAGAGACACATAAACCGGAAAAAGACATTACTCTCAACTCACCAGCAATTACTAGGCCAACAGAAAGTACCCCAATGAAACTTCAACTACAACAAACATCGTGTCACCTGGATTATGATTCAAGTAATAAACTATTTTGCTCTCTAAAAGACCCACAATCCTCGGATCATGAGGCGATTCATCTAAAAACTTCTACTCCTATAAAAAGATGTGACAGTTCATTGCTACCTGAGGAATTATGTACTAATAAATCAAACTTAATGGAATGAAAGTCAGAACTTGGGCCAACCAACAGTCATTTGAAAGATACGTCTCCTCGAGTTCTCACACTCAATTCTTCATTGGACCCTTTCAACTTTAAAAACAATAATATCATCAATACAGCTACACCTATGTCAAAGGCCCTTTTTTCGCTTCAAGAAATATTGGAATCAGTTCTCTCATTTCTAGGAAATATCTTAGAAAATTCTGACCAAACTTTGGACGTTCAAATTGGGATATTAAAACATCTTGTTGAAGAAAAAAGGAAAAAAGATCCCTCTGAAGCAGAGATAAGTAACCTGATAACTAAAATTAATCATGAGCAAAAGGTAACTTTAAACGAAAATCACAATGATCAGGAGAAAACAAAATGTGACTTTGGTACTCAGACAACAGAAATCCAACCACAACAAAACCAGAAGTTGGATATCCAAAATGATATACTCAGACAACAGAAATCCAACCACAACAAAACCAGAAGTTGGATATCCAAAATGATTCAGTAATATATTCTTTAAAAAAACTACTTAAAGAAAAACCTCAACAAAAAGTAAAACAATACCCAATTTTTTCAAAAACAAGTACAACAGAAAAACACAAAAATGATTCTGTACAAGATACTCAGGAAACTGGCACTAAAAATATTCCAAGTGACGAAAAAGGAGAAATAACAGTTAATAAAAAAAATGGAACACGATCAAGAAGGAGGAAAAAGAAGAAGGAAAAAACCAGTAAGAAGGATTCAAAAAAAGAAAACCCGTAAACTAAAATTCCAAAAACCTACCATTACTTATAAATCTCAAGAAGAACAACTCGATGATAACGTAAAGCCTCAAACTATCAAAAAGTTGGAAATCAATAACAGAAATTTCGAAGAAAAGTTACAACATTTGGATCCAAGAGCAGAAGAGTATGTTCCAATCAGACCCTCTGTACAAACAGGTCAAGGAAATATAAATCCAAGTGAAGATATCACTAGGTACATACAAAAGGGCGAAGAGTCATATTCCAAAACACTGCAATTTGAGGAACTTTTTCCTACTGACTCAGCCCCACTTAATAGAGGAAGGATCATTAATCTTCTACATCATATAAGGTCTTTACAATCTCTGACCAGCAATGAACTTGATTTAGTGACCTTTCCCAAAAAAGACAATATTAAATTAGTGTCGGTAACATTCTGGTCATCAGTTCTTTCAGGGATCATACTCAATGATAAGGAGATATTACATAAACATGGATACGACGTAGTTGAAAGAGCGGAACCAACGGTCAATAAAATTCCAATAAGCTACAACGATCAAATACGATTAATTTCCAACACACACGTCAATAGACTCCATAGAAATTTTGACGTAACTGAAGACTCTGGAACTATGTACTTAGGAACAAACTCTGTAGGAAAAAATACCCTAAAAATTCAGGTGGACAAAGGACAAAGGGTAGTCTGGTACCATGAGACAAAAGAAATTGAAAAAAAAATAGCATGGTCTTGGGTCTCGGAGACTTTGAACAGCAACAAAGTTACGGCCACTCTACGACATCCTGTTTAGCACCGGATTAAAAATAACATCCTGGAATATCGCTGGTAGAACTAAGAACAAACTATTTGAAGCCACGAGTAACCAGCCGGATATCCTGATATTACAAGAAACCTGGGCGACTGAATCATTTTTCCATAAAGGCTACTATGTCTATGATATCCCAGCAATACCTACTAAACGTGGTCACGCAAAAGGTGGCTTGGCCATTTTACTGAGGGAAGAACACTTGTGGGCGCAGGAAATAATAGATACAAAACTAGATAATTTACAGTGTATCAAAATCACCATAAAAACACATAGTACAGCTCCCCAAAAGGCAATCCTGCTCTTCAATGTATACGCCCCTCCAGGCAAAAAACTTGATAATATATTCTTAAACATTATGGAAAACATAACGAAGATAATAGAAGACCAACTCTATTTGTCTTACTTAATCGTGGGGGATTTCAATGGCAACATTTCTAATTCTGAAATCAACAAGTGGGCAAAATTATACATAGAAGAATCAATGGAAATTACAACTCCACTCTTTCCCAAAGGTATACAAACTGATAAAAGAGGAAAATTGTTACTAACAGTGCTGCCGAACTTAAATGGGGATATCCCGGCAAACTACACAAGACGGGGTAATGGAACCCTCTCCATCATAGACTACATCATTAGTAGTATGGATCTTTTGCACACAGTTACGTACTTGCACACCCAGTTTACTCAAGAGAGTGATCATGCACTAATGCATTTAACTACAGACTGGATATCCAAATCTTCCCCAGCCTGTCATATCATATTCCATAAAAGTACAATAATGATAAAAAGCGAACAGAGACGCATATTTTGGAATTCTTCGACTCTGGACAAAATCTCAAGATTGATTGAACACTCTCAATTCCTAGCAAAAATATATTCGGATAATCCATTAGAAAACTTTGAACTCATCATTAAGGATATCAAAAATGTTATTTTAAATGAGTTACAAAAGGCTACAGACGGTAATAGCAAGAGGAAAGATAAAAACAAACACATTTCTCAGAACTCTGTAACAAAGAAAAAACTCAAAAACTTATTCGTGCCCAATACGTGAACTCTTCACCATCTACGAAACAGGAAATAAATAAACTAAAAAACCAATTGAGATGCAAGAATCAAAGTAATAAAAAAGCATTGCAAGATCGCAATTGGGTTGACATTCAAATAGCAGCGAAAAAATATAACCAGCGCAAATATTGGTTCTTAATTGCAAAAATAACTGGATCAAAAAAGAAATTGCAAACTATACCGGTCCCACCGAATGATTGGGAAACTTATCTGTCAGATCTTTACAAAGCAAATCTAATAAAACCAGATGAAATTTGCAAGGACATTATAGAAAAAGATAATCGTCCAATAACTAAAACCACAGTTATATCCGTTGAAACGATCATTCGTAAAGCAATAAGCACAGGTGCCTCTGGCCCTGATCAGATCCCGATCAAAGTGTTGCAAGCGGACCCTAAGGAGTGGAGTCAGTTGCTTTGCCCTCTCTTTAACCATATAATAAACATCGGTCAAGTACCTAAATCATGGCAGGGGAGCATCATCATCCCCATACACAAAAAGGGGAGCAGGATCCTAGCAGGGAACTACCGTCAAACAGCACTCATGGACGCTGTAGGAAAAATATTTGCAGCAGAAGTACTAGATCGCTTGAAAGACTGGGCATTTTCGTCGGGTATAATACCCATGTTTCAAGCGGGTTTTAGACCTAAACATTCTGTTACAGACAACATCGCGATCATTCAGGCTACTCTAGATAAGTATGTAACACAGAAAACCCAGGTTGTATATGCAGCATTCATAGACTATTCTACGGCGTTCTATCGTGTAGATCGGCCAACACTATGGAGAAAATTAAGGAGGCTCGGAATTCAGGAACAACTGCTGCAAACCATAATAAACCTTCATACTAATACTTGGTGTCAAGTCCAAATGGGGGGAGAAAAAGGCCAAACAAAAATAATTAAAACAGATAATGGACTAAAACAAGGGTGCCTTCTAGCCGCGATCTTATTTTCCCTTTATTTAAGCGACTTGCCATACCAGCTGCAACTGGGCTCCAGTTTGCCCCCTAAAATCGCCAAGCAAAGCATACATGCATTGCTCTATGCTGATGACATAGTGTTGTTAGACCTCACTCCTTTCGGACTACAAAGATCATTAGACATCTTGCACAAATATTCCAAAGAAAACTTCTTAATTCCAAATATAAAGAAAACTAAAGTGGTAGCTTTCTCGGGGAGGAAACAAAGCGCTAAATACAGCTGGAGGCTTGGAGGAGTAAAGATAGATGAATATCCCTATCTTGGCAGGATCCTTTCGAAGAATTTAACAAATACAAAACAGATAAAAAATCTACAAAGGAAATCCGAATTACATGCCGCGGCCCTCTCAAGACTCTACAGTGCAACTGGGAACAGGCATTTTTCCTCAATGTTAAAAATATACAGAGTAAAAATACCGCCTGTATTAGCATATGCGATGGAGTACATCCCCATAAAGCAATGGGTCTTCATGGATCGCAAGGAAGGAAAAATACTAAGAAGGATCATGAAGGTCTCAGACTCTGTACCTTTTCAAGCACTGAGATTAGAACTATCGATCACAAGCTCTCATGCTACAGCTGTGGCTAACGTAATTAGGTGTCCCTACAACTTACTGCACGCAAAAGAGAATACTCTTAGATCACTACTGAAAAAAGAGACTTTTGGGTTGGAGGCCAAAAAGCAAACCTTTCTTGAGAATATGACTGTTGTTTTTCGAATGGCAAAAATTAGTCCGGACATACTGCTCACCTGGTCAACAGCGCAAATAAAACTGTTCCTAAAATGTTTCACCCCCAAATAAAGCTATGAACTGGATTGCGAACATTGTAGTAAACTATCAACATATAAACACTTTGCAGACCTAATGGAATATAAACAAAACCAGCCTTATATCGGGTTTACTTTGACGCATGGTGCAAGAAGGGCGATCACTATGCTTCGGATGGGCATCCTACCTGTACTAGCGTATACATCTAGAAGGCTCCCTGGAGGATCGCCAAAATGTACATTGTGTGAAGGGGGCGTTCAGAATTTAGAGCATTTATTATTTGTATGTCCAAATCCCAATGTTATCCCAGCTCGTGCAAGATATTTTTTCCCAATCTACCGTTCATGCAGAATTACAATGGTGAGAGAACTTATAGTATTGTGCAAGCAGCCTCCAAATGAATTTTTCTGCTATAATCTGTATACATTTTTAAAATCTTTTTTTTCTTTATATTGATAAAATAATGAAATTTTTATTTTGAATGTATAAAATGTAATATTTGTGGTCCTCTGTCGAGTACCATCACAAATAAAATCTTTTTGACTTGTGTAGTGATCATTAAAACTGGCTCCAGAGGGCCAAAATAACTTTATTCCTTAGTTACACTGAGATCGATTTAAAAAGAGGACCCGGGTTGTAAACCAAATATACCCCTCTCAATGGTCAACATGTTTCTGTCCGTGGTGGTCCCCAAAAGGGGTTCCAAAATAGCAAATTTTCCTTCGCCATCTTATTGTGGCCTTTCTTTAAAGTCGTAATGCCAATTGACATCATCCAATTTTACACCTTTTTAACAGTCAGAGCATAGACAAAGAAAGATTGAATGGCAGTCTCAAAGGGACCAGAGTCAAAATGCATGCAATGCCTATCCCAAAAATTGATATATAGATGACATTTTTTCCATTTAAAACGTTATTTTACTCCGCTAAACTTATTTTTAACAGTTCAATCTGAATTTCTGCACATTGTGTTTGTCTATAAGAAGCTGAGACTGCTGTTTAGCTAATTTTAATGATTGGAAATTCCAATTTTCAACTCCAAAAGTGGCTGTCAAAAAATAAGGATTCATATACCCTTTTGGTATTTGAAGGACTTACTTAGGCTTTGGTAGACTAAGAAACCTGTTGTAAATCACTGGACAAATCCGCAATTCCCCACCTCCTTTAAATGTGGGGAAGCACCAGATTTTTACAGGTAGGGCTCCAGTTTGCTCTGGAGGTGCAAACCTCTGACCTTGACCTGGCAGCCCATTTGCAGTGACAGTTGCCCTGCCTAACAACCATTGTAAAGCTACCTTAACAGAAGCATGCAGTGACAATCGGCACTAAGCTGTCCACAGTGGGCAACTAAGGACACTTGGTCACCACCACTCAAGAATAAGGTCCTCAACCAAACCTGGCTCTCACTTTACATCCGTGACTTTCTGGGTAGATTCAGGTGAGTAGTCCGAAGCTAAAGTCAAAAGAGGGTATGTGGATGAGTGAAGGAACAGCGCACATCACAACCACGATACCGGACAAACACCAAGGTGCACATTACACTTTTCATAGTCCCTCACATGAGTGCGAAATGTGTTCACAGAGATATGCAAAATTATGAAAACATAAAACACAGTACCAAACATAAATATCATTCAGTAATGGTAATTTAAGCCAGTATTCTCAAAGTCATAAGCAGTATTCTCATATGGGTTTACCGAGCAGTATTTAGAGCAGATAAGAGACACACAGTAGCGAAACCAAGGCCCAATATCAAACTGGCACATGCATCAACGTAGGCTTTTGCGATTCCTAAATAGCGATTTTTAAGGAATCGCTATTTAGGAATCGCAAAAGCCTATGCATGTAGAAATCGCTATAAAAATAGCGATTCCTAAACATTCCTTAAACATTTCTTAATTGCTACTCGCAAATTGAAAGTCCCAATTAAGGAATGCTGTCCCATTCATTCCTATGGGCATACAGCCCCATAGGAATGAAGTGGAGATTGCATGAACAATTTGCGAGTACCTCTAGGTACTCGCAAATTGCTCCTGCAATTTCAAGGGTGCAAGGGTATCAACATGACACCCTGTTGCACCCCTGAAATTGATCTCTGCACATACGTTGCATACACACATGCCCTAAGGGCATGTGTGTGCGCAACTTGAAACTTCGAAAAATGCACAAAAGTGCATTTTTCAAAGTTTTAGCAAATTACCATGAAGACATTACAAGATGTCTGATAACTTTCGAGTGTATAGGATCGGCTTATTCTGACTAGCGTCCTTTTGGTAAATGTAACTAAGACTCTATCGGGTGCAGTTTTAAATGAATACATCACGCAACTTATTTAGTCTTTACTCTCTTACGGAATTGATCCCTTTCACACATATTCTTTTTATATTCATATATTAAATGACTGAGATTATATCCGACCACATATACAAGTTCACCAAGAAGATAAGTGTCAAAAGCGAACTTTATAAGCAATATATTCCCCTGGTTCAAATGCCCTATGTTATTGGTGGTTTATAACACACCGTGCGTTGTAGTGCATACATGGTGCCAAAACGTTCTTTGATATTTGGGTTTTTAATATACCATGTGATACGTTATATAAACATTCTATACATAAAAAAATTTCCTCAATTTTTGGTGGAACTAAGATTTTTTCATTATTTGTCGCGTTACCAATTTTCTTGTTTAATATTAGATTCAACAAATATTTTTTGTTGAATCAAATTGTTTTATATAACAATATTGGAAGATATCAGTTTTCATATACCTCCTTAATATATTGTTGTCTGATAGATGTTTTCACTTTCTCTCTTTTCAAACAGTCATTTCTGAATATTCATTGGATATGACAGGTACTTATTCTATCACATTATCTGTCTTCCTAATGACTGTGTTAGTATTTTTCACACAATTAAAAACAATTCACCAGTATTACTGTTTGTCAGATTACTTTATTAATTTCTATGTTTGTTTTGATTTGCAATAACAAAAGTCTGAATTCACTTCTTGTATAGCTTTGTCTAGTAATATTTCAAATGTCTTATCCAGGATATTCGGGATGATTTATTGTGATGGAAGTTACTTGCATTTTTGATAACCATGGAATTATTGATATAGCCATGTAGTCCGACAGAATATTGTTTTTCATGCTGTGGGCCAGTTGATAGACTGTCAATATTGATCTTTGTAATTTCAAAACATCTTATGAGCTGATTGTTTCAATATAACCTATATATACATTTTAGATCTTTTACAAGTTTTCGTGCATACTAAGAACTCTCCAGCTCATACTACATACCATAAAGACAGGTGTTTGAGGTATGATTTTAATAAGCGGTTTATGTTAAAACTAGATATGGTGTCTTGTTTACAACTAAGTGCAATATCTTCTCTGACGCTCATTTTGCAAAATTTAAACGATAAGCTTTGTGTAGAAAAATTCTAATGTTCTGAATATACAAGATCAATTTACAAGCACAAACATAAGGTTTGTTTACAGAGGAACCATTATAGTTTGGTGAATATTCTAAATGACATGGTAATTTTGTGCAGAAAATGATCCATGTCTTAAATATCTAACATATCTTTCTCAAAGATATACGTGGAGCTTTCCTTTTTACAAAAAGCAAGTAACGTAGCCCACCATACATCTGTAAATAACTTGGAAAGTTTCTTCTTGTTTCAATTAAAATCTTTTTGTATATAGATGTGTGATAATCTTTGCTGTAAATAATATGTAAATGTATATATGAGTGTTTTTTTACAAAGTATTTTTATATGTTTTTTAGCTCTGAAGAAGTCTCAGCTGATGAGACGAAACGCGTTTGCTAGAAAAAAAAAAAAGAAAAAAAAAGAAAATCCATTGTGAATTGGATCATTTTTTCTACTGTGAAAACAAAATAAAGAATTGAAAATATACGATCGCCAAGCTCGGACCTGTTCATTTGATACGGATTTTTACCATTGCTCTAAAGGACATTGTTTTCAATTACAAAGAAATACTTTGTTGATGGGTGCTGATTCCACAGCTTATGTTTAGGCGTGGGCGGAAAATCCGTTCCGCTCGCGGATTTTGCGGATTTTCGGGAAATCCGCAATCCGCGAGATTTGCGAATTTCCCGCAAAATCCGCAAATCCGCGAGCAGCGGATTTTGCTCGCACTGCTCGCACTGTTCGCGTGAGTTCGCGCCCCGCGAATAAGTGCAAAATTGCAGAAATACGATTTTAGCAAAACTGAAAGTAACTACTTACCAGGTTCAAAAGTTCAGGCTCATCATTAGTAGCCATTTCCTGGAGTGCTTCCTGAGGGGCCCCTCCAGAGTTCAGTTGCCAGTTGAAACTAGTATGTGACCCTGCTCTGAACCTCAGAATAGTTACACATATGCCACAAAGGTCCTGAATTACAGCTAAGGGAGACAAGCAGGAGCCAGGCTGGAAGTTAAAATCCATTAATCAGCCCCTAATTCATTATTGTCAGTTGGGGCAGGGCAGGTGTTGTAACTAATTTTGCAACAATGAAAGCACTTAGCAAGTGCAAAAGATCACTAATCAGGGCGCACTAAGGAAGCAGGTGCCAGCTAAAAAAATATTCTGTGACACATGAATCAGCCCCAAATTAATTCAGGTCACTTGAGGCAGGGAAGGTGTGCTTTGCTTTGCCGAAAATAATGTACACTGGACAACCAGAGGGTGTGGTGATGAAACAGAGGGTGGCATGGGTGGGCCAGAGGGTGGCATGAGTAGTCAGAGAGTGGCAGTGGTGACAGAGAGTGGCAGTGATGAAGAAGAGTGTCCCAAACAGGCTGGACACGTAGAAACAACAAGTTCGCGAAACTTGCGACCCGACAGGTAAGTTCGCAATTTGCGAAAGTGTACAAAACCCTCGCGAACTGGCAGAAACACGGGCGAACACAAAAAAAAAAAAAATCCGCAAATTCGCGGGAATTCGCGGATTTTGCGGATTGCGAATCTGCAAATCCGCAAAATTCGCGAACGCGAGATCCGCAAAATTCGCTCATGCTTACTTATGTTGTTTGTTTAGGACTTTGTCCTTGAAAGGAACTTATAGGGTTGTGTTCCTAGGTTTCCCAAGCACCATCACACTACTCAAAGGTCACTGACCACGACAGGTGCAGGCATCTTGCTCCAACCCTTCTTTTGCTAGATTGTTTTCAAATTACCATGAAGTTCAACTACAATGTAATTTGCTACTCCTATTAGCAAAATCGCTAATTTTTTAACTTTCATGCATTGCATTTAAGGAATCTCATTTTGGGATTCCTTAAATGCAATTGCAATTTAAGGAATCGCAATTTAGAGATTCCTTAAATTGTGATTTTTGCATTTGGGATACTGCATCCCAAATGCAAAAATACCGGTGGCAAAGGGGCGGATTCTGAGAATCTGCCCGTTTGCGACCGGTATTTGGTTTGAAATAAACGAAAGAAGATGCACGTGCTGCTACATACTTAATCGCCCTATTTATGGCAAAACATATGAAGTGAAACAAGTGTTTTTATGATCAGAATGTATCGTTTTTTATTTTAACTTCAGTCAATTATTCATTTTTTGTTTGGAAAATTAATTTTAGCTAAGTTCATATTTTGAGACCTTATGTACAACAAAACACAGAATGACATGTACTCAAATTTCTATGTACAATTAAACCATCAAAATACATTTCAAAATTATCTCATTCAAACAGTCAATCATACCACTTTCACACCGCAATAGATACAAAAAACAGACAATGAAGAAAATATGTAAATTATTTCCAAGTTGTCATATGATTAATTACATCAAAAGCCATGAACATTTCTTGTATTTTACAAAAACCTATCGATATTTTTTGTATAACTTTTGGTTATTTCAGGCTTTTATAGTCTATGCGTTTCGAACTCATATAAATGTTGAGTTCTCATCAGGACCATAGTCTGTAAAAGAGAAAAGAAGATTTCATGGTTTTAGCGTTTTTTTCTCAATACTGCACTAGCCCTTTCCCTACTACAAGCTCCTACATCTTACCTCTCGATCAATAGAAACCAGAGGAGGTGGGGTTATCTCCGTCGACAGCAAACATCTAATGTAAGAACAGATACGACACTTAATCAACTACCATTTTATGAATGACATTCCGCATATACCACTCAGTCACAACCTCCTTTTTTGACTTACTTCTTTTAATGCGAAAGCATTCCCAGCGTATTTCTAGGTGCGCCGATTAATTGTTTTCTGCAAAGGTGGGGTAGGAAAGAAGAAAGGGTATTTGGTTTGATGCATGGGGACCAAATTGTATACAATATTAAGATTCTGTTCTAAAATTTGAACGTACCATTGTTCCCAAAGGTCATTCTTAGAATGGAAAAGACCCAGAAGCAATTTAAATATTATGCTTTGCTAAGCGTGGTCCAGACAATGTCCCGAAAAATGAAAGATTATAACTTTGTCATCAAAGTAGGGCATCTCTTTGGTAATTCATAAAAATATGTTTAAACCTAAATGTTTGCAATCAGTTAAATAATACACAGAAAGCCAACACAACCGTGCCAACAGTGACACTTGTACCTGCAAGGCAATGTAGGCCACTTAATAATATTTTATAATTCAAAATTGATGCACACTAATATCTATTAGAACATTGGAATGTTGGTAGCTCCATTGAAAACAATGGAGTGCTCCGGGCTTATAATGGCTGGTATAAACCCGGAGTGCCAACATTCCAATGATTGCCTTTGTTCTCAGCTGTGGCTATGACCAAAGGCTTCAGGGACCCGAGGGGATTTATTTTATTTGTTAGAACATTCTGCCCTCTAGTGGCAGAATGTTCTGATAGCCTTACAGGCCTTCCTAGCAGGGCTATACTGGCTTTTAACCCTTTGGCTGCGGCGGTAATTCCGCCGTGACGCTGGGTTGTAGGGGTCACGCAGTACAGCCATGCTCGTGACGCAACCACCCCTTCACGAGCCACAGGTGGGCTGTGCTTATGATGGAATGGTTCCATCACGACTCTGCCCACTCACAAATTCGACTGCACAGGCCGGGAAACAGTGCCGCGTGGGTGGAGCGGCAGCGGCATGACGGAACCACGCCGTCATGAGCACATGCCACCTGTGGCTCGTGACGGCGTGGTTCCGTCACCAGCATGGAAGGGGTTAAAGTCCCTCTGCTTTGTTAAAGTCCCTCGCCTTCTTCTGGGGCCTTTAACACTGTAGAGGGCCTTTAACAGCTAGTATAGCTCGCTACAGCAGGCTATAAGGCTATATTAAAGGTTATAAAAATAGGAATTAATCGCTGGCACACCTATTTCTTATGTTGCATTCCTTTAGTGCAAACGTTTTAAGGTAGCCTGCCTGTAGCGTGCTCCAGGGTGTCAAAGGGCTGCCTATCCCTCAGGTTTTCTGAATCTAGGAGTGAAGGTGAGAGACAAACTGACACGACCTAACCTGGAGTACAGCACTATCAAATTATACAGTCTATTCACATTTTGAGACAAAATGATACATTGATTAACAAAATAAACCAAAAACATTCATCATTTATTGGGTCATTGAATTCTTGTATTTCTTTTGTTTTCAATCAGTTGTTCACAAAATTGGTAAAGAACAAGATCCAAATGATTTACATGTTGATTACACAGTCATTACTTCATGACTTTTCTTTACAATCACATTCAAATTATACAGTTCAATTGTAGAAACCCATCGAGGAATGTGATGATTAATAACTGGCCCGATGCATGTCGGGATGAGTAGTCCCTTCCTCAGGGGAACTGAAATAGAACGAAACAGCTTATACGGCTAAATGCCACGTAAAGGTTTAAAATTCTGAATCCGTGTGTACTATTTGCAGGTGATCTCTAACACGATGAGTGCGGAAATAGAACAAACTCTTTACTTCATATTGCACTCGCGTCCTGATGGTCCATATTAAGGGTTATACCAGCAAAGACTGGCTGTTTTTACTAAACAGTGTGTCACAAACTGGCTTAGAGCTCTGAATTTCAGTTTACACAAGGACTCCAGTAGGCAGTTCTTCTGGGTGGAGGTAAGCACCAAATAATCTCTAGAGATTCCCTTCTCAGGGCTCCTTCAATCTGCAGTTTTGAAGAGCCTTAAGGATCAATAGTCTCTGAAACTGTTGTCACAAAATACATGAAGAACTTCAGGGAGGAAAGTTAAAAAGTAGTGGGGACATCTGCGCACTTTGCCAGGGTCTGCATAAGCTAAGCATGGAAGCCTATTAACACATCTTTCCTTCCATATGATGAGATGATATATGTTGGGGGGGGGGGTCAGAGCTGCCTTCTTGCTTGTATAAAAGTTTCTACTTCGAAAATATATGGCTATTAGGGCAGGTGCAAAAGAGAAAATGTGCAATATGCCTTTCTAATTATCGGTGACACTCTTCCCACTCGACCAAGTATAACCTATAAAAGAGGGCGTACCCTTAGAGATATGCTTGTACACAATGACATAGGTAAAAAGGTAACCCCTAGAGGAATCAACGTACAGGGCTTTTACCCATGTGGCCACTGCAAAGCTTGCGCAAAAAGTCACATGGTAAAAGAATACTGGAATCCTAGCAGCAAAACCATGCAACAGATTAAACAATTCTTGACTTGCACCACTACCTTTGTTATTTATGCATTGGTATGTCCGTGCAAATTAATCTACATTGGCAGTACAACACACATGGCCAAAAAACTGGTATTAGAACATACTCGTGCTATAAGCAATCTGGACCAGCAATACCCCATAGCACGCCACTTCGAAAGCCATCATTTCTCAGACCCCAAAAAATTAGCATACTATGTTTTAGAACAAGTAAATTCAGGTCCTAGAGGTGGTAACCGTCTAATGCACAGCTTTCCAAACTTTTCATGTTGGTGACACACTTTTTTGACAATCTTTATTTATTGACACGGTAATGTGAGCGAGCCCGAACCTTCTAAGGGGGGTTTGGGCCTATTATTCCCCTGCAAATTTTTAAAAATACTGGGCAAATGGTGCATTTTCAAGCAAATTTGAGAAAGCAAGAAGGTTAATAAAGCAATTGTGAATCTGGTCTAACACAGACAGTGACTGGCAAAAATGGGTGTAAGAAAGGTTAGGTTTGTGCCTGAAAAGAATATAATCATGCACACTGCAGGTACTGATCTCCAGAAAACACAACACATGAACCGCAGAAAATGTTTTTCTGCTCTTGCTCTTTCTCACAGGCGGGCCTTGGCTATATGTTCCCACCATCACTGATCTTCCGGTAAGAGCACCAATCACAATCAAAGAGTTGAAGCAGCCATTCTTTTCACACTTCACCCTCCAACAACTTCCAGTTCTCTCGAGTTTAGTTGCCCAGTGATGGTTTAAGTCAGACATAGCCACTGTCAATGTACATTAGGATCACTATGTCCCCATTTCTATAGTTTTACGTAGAGAGAATGTGACATAACAGCTAGGGCGGTCAACCTCGAAGCTGGGGAACAGAGTTTGAGTCTCGGCAGACACGCTCGACATTCTGTGATTCTGGGCAAATCACTTAATCTCCGCCATGCCTAACAAAAATTAATGTGTCCGTCTGTAACGTAACTTGTGCTCATGTAAAGTGCTCTGATACCTAGTTTGCGCTATATAAAACTCCCCCCCCAAAAAAATACAGAGCACCTGATGAGTCTGGGTCAAAAATATCACTATGGTTTGTTCATCAACTTCCCAAATCCTAACAGTAAATGTCTGAAACGGAAACCTAGTTAAAATAGTGGCATTTCCTGAATGTCTGCATTGGAAGAAGGGATATAGCTGGAGCAAGACCACTAAGAATTTGAAGAAAGACCTCCTCTTAAAAATAACAAATCTTGGATTGGGTTTTATTCCACGTTAAGATCAAGAGAGATGGTGGATGTAGCAGACATCATACAGAATTGAAGTGGCAAAACGCAACCTGCCTGGCCGTGAAAATTGATTACCAAGCAATAAAATAGCCAGACGTACCACATATCTGTATCAGAAACTCAAATTCTGCATCACCTCTGCCTTCTTTTATAACGACATTGGCAAACTTCAAAAGTAAAAAATAAAATATATGAAAAAATAAAGCATGAACATCGACTTCTATGGCACAACCTATGTCTAAAAGGCAAGCGTAGGTGCAAGGCGTAAACCACAGTTTTGTGAGCTTCATTTAAAAGGATGTTATGTGATTTTTTTAATAAGTACTTAGTTTGAATTGCAGCTCACGTGAATCACATGGCTATAATACTAATGGAAAAATCTTCATTGTTCAAATTTCTCATAAATAAACAGTACTTGCCCTACCTCCTATAGCTCCCCCTTTTCATTTTCCTCTTCCCCTCCTGCCCATTTCACTTTGGCTATGTACACCCACCTTTTTGCTATCTCCTTCCCCACTTCTTGCGAAAAGGGGTTAATCATGGTGCACCCTGTCACATGCCTGCTCTGTTCAATACTCAACAACATATCCTCCCCAACCCACCTCTTTCGTACCCTAACCCTCTTTCTGCTTACTTATCTATGTTACTGTTTTGCATTTCTTGGAGTCTATTTTTCTTTCTCACTTTTCATTGACAGTAAATGTGCTTTAAAACACTTGGCTTTCGCTGCTCTCTTTGTTTCTGTGCATCTCGCATTGATTTTCCCGAACTCGACATTGTATTGTATTGCATTGTATATTGGAATTATATAGCGCTTATCACTCAGGGATCTCTAAGCGCTTGCCTTGGGAACCCGTCCTGGCTTGTCCCTGTGAGATAGCCCCTACAGGGCATCCCCAAGGTGAAAGCCAGGCATCCCGCCGCGGGGGGCCGTTGTGGAGATTAAGCAAGCTTAATGCCCAGAGTTGCAGAGTGTAAACCCATGATTAGGTCAGGCACCGAAGCGAGAATTATCGAGTCCGTGGACATTTGAGCTCAAGTCCCTGCCGCGTCGGGAATTGAACCCTGGTCCCGGGTCTGACCACTGCTTCAGGGTCTGCCTGCTCTAACCAGTGAGCCACACTGGCGTTGTCCACCTCTCCACCGTCGCTCAGCCCACACCCCCTTATGGAGGTATGGTTTTGTCAAAGATTAGCAGGTGCTATTTGTGATCAGCAAAGACCATAGCCAGCCGCTTTTGTCCATGACCACAATTTAAAGAAGGATGGGGTACTGTTGAGTCCCTGAGAACAGCAGTCCATTGGAAAACGGGTGCTCCCAGACGCACCATATGGGTGTTACGCACCAGCCCAGGCTCCGAGGCGCTATTCCAAAGATGTTCAGGGGTTGTGTTAAAGTTGCTAGGGGAGGTAGGCAGCCTGGAAGCGCTGCCAGGCAGGTGGCTGTTTCATCGTGGGGTGCCGGCGAGTGACTGGTGAAGAAGGCCTTCCCTCATAATAGGTAATACATTATGCCTCCTATAAATGTAAAAGTGCGCCCGGTTTTAGAGTTTATATTGGTTTAGAAAAAATGTACTTTCAAATTTGACATTAAAGAGAGCAAGTATGTAAAATGTCAAAAAGCGTGTGTTGCACACACCATGCTACACAAAAGACACAAACATGAAGAATGCACAGTGCACTTTAAACATCACACTTTTACATGGCCTTCGAATAATGCCAATGGATGGATGGCAGTTAAAAATACATTAATCAGAGTCGACTTACTGCCTGTAAAACCCTGTAGCCACCGCCTATATCAGCAACACTTATGAAGCTAGGGACCTTGTGACAGCCCTAACTCAGTAATTGTTAGCACACGATCAACCCACTGCACTCCTCCCATCTTCCTCACACCTCTTGCAATTGCATCACAACGACCCCAGTCCCCACAACAATCAGTTTCTTTCTGCAGTCCCAGTCATTCGATTACGGCCAGCAATGCGTGTGACCCTCTGCAGGCCCCCTCCCCCGCCCCCGCCCCTGCCTCTTCCACAGTGAACTGCTTCTCCACAATATATTGTCTTCATTTCTCCAGCATGCAAGTGAACATTTTTCCAAGCAGGTTCACGTTATTAAAAGCAGCTGAAACGGTCTTTCATGATTTGTGAAATGGGCGTGCTTCGCAATTCAGTTTGCACGCTCGGGGAAGTTACAGTGCATGTGCACATTTTACAGGGATCACTGCTGGTGTCATCCCGCGACATACCCACCGGTTGCAGGCGACACAGTGGGGTGTCGCGACACAGAGTTTGGAAAGATCTGGTCTAATGAAATTGAGACAAAAGGAATCCAGATATATTATAAGCTTATGTACCCGTTACCCAAAAGGCCATAATATCGATGAAGAATACAATGTACATCTTCAAGAATGATGTGTATGATATGTGTAACATATGTACAATAATGCTCTTAAGCTGTGTATGACAGTTGTATGTATATACCTTTCTGACTTTTGCCTCTCATTCCTTCTTTCCCACAGATGCAAAGGGAGGGATGGTGTCTAGAAATCCACGACACAAGTACCCTAATCCTTTCACTGTGGTCATCTTCCATCTGGAACGAAAGTATTTGGTTTTAAATTTTAATTCACATTGTTTACACTGAGTTATAAAGTTGCATGTGTTACCTATTAACAAACAGTTCTGGCTGAATATCACTAAAAAGAACATACACTTAATGTCTGTTCTCAAATGAAATAATTAATTTGAGAAGTATTTCGCATAATATGATGTCTTCCTACAATACCAATTGGGATAAAACCAGTAATGTACATCTTCTATTCCACTAACTAGGATACAATTGTAACACTATCGCGTTAATTACGCGATCGGAGCAACCCGTTAAGAACTTGCTTCATGGTAACCATGACTACCCCCAACGATATGCGGTGTTGAGACCCGATAGCCGGGAAACAGGGGTCTGAATTTATATAATTTTCTACAAACCTGTCTGGTTCGCTATCGCGTTATTAATGCGATCGGAGCAACCCGCTAATAACTTGCCTCATGGTAACCATGACTACCCCAACGATATGCGGTCATGAGACCCGATAGCCGGGAAATAGGGGTCTGAATTCATATCATTTTCTATGAACCTGCCTGGTTTTATCCCAGCGATACGGTTAAAAAGACATGTATAATTTAAATGTTATAAATCATATAAATTTTAAAAGCACTATTTGCAATGAATTTATATAGTGCTTCATGGGATAACCATTATGGAGAAAACAAACAATGACCTCCTATGAAAGCATATTAGTACCATAATATTTAGGTCCTATGCGTATACTGTTCCAACATGGCGGCACCCATACAACCCAACAGGGCGGCACCCATGCATTCAGTCTGCTTTCTATTCCGATGAACATGTAAACTTAAAAGTGTTTGTAATGGTAATAGCAACTTGTGTGATCAAGCGCTCTGTGGAGCGCAAAACGCGTCACGTTGGTTTATGGAGCAATAAATTCAACTTTGTTGGACCTGTACGTGGATTGTGGTTTTGTACAAACGACGCCCGAGTGCTCATTAAGGAACGCAGTTGGCATAAGGATATATATATATATATATATATATATATATATATATATATATATATATATATATATATATATATATATATATATATATATATATAGATAGATAGGATCCAACTTGTCTCCAAAGTGCCTCAAGCACAGACAGGTACGCAGATAGCAATAATGGGCCAGAGTCAGACTTCTCCTTCGTGAATGATTTTATTAGTGCATAAAATGGTGCATGTCGTAAGACGCGTTTCGGGCACGTCCGTGCCCTTGCTCACTGATATCAAACGGTAAAACAGCACTGTAATTTAAAAGAAGGATCACCTATGTGTTTTGCGCCAAACAGTGGTCATGCATAGCCACAGCAATAGGACTGAACAACAGAGCTGCCAGAACGTCATTGCTGAGGCGGGCGCCATTTTGCAGTGCATATAATACAGAGTTGTTGCATAAACTGTGAACAAACAATCACGCTGAAGTTATGGCTAACTATTATAAACATTATTATGTACTTTTTGAAGTGCTTATGTGCAGATTGAATTATGCTAACGTGTCAAAATGTAAACAGCAATCAATGGCATATGCTGAGCTGAATAAATCCCTTTCCCAAGACATGCGCAAATGTATAAATATTGCACCATAGATCCGTTCACTCTATTATCTGTACAAATACATTAAATTGGAAAAGATGTATGGACCAAGCCTTAAATAAGCTAAAAACAATGTGCTTGACAGGAAATGGCTGACACTTTACATATTAGACAAATTGCTAGTGTGCAAATCGCAAATTCATAGCTTAAGTAGCATTTAAATCACAATCATTATATGACAATCGATTATATGAGCCAAACTGATTGAATATCATTAACCCCTTCGCTGCTCATGACGAGCACAGCTCGTCATGCAGTACACTGGTCATGTGCTTATGACGAGCTGAGCTCGTCATGAACAATGGGAAAAAAGTAGACTCGGCACATGAGGAAAATCGCCCTAGCAGCGATGGTGTTAAAAAACATGCCCAAATGCATAAAGATGCAAAGTGCATCTTTGAAATTCATTGACTGTACAAATACGTAATGTTTAAAACCGACCCTCATGTACATTGAAACTTATAAACAGCATTGTTAGACACCCCTCTGCGTAATGGTTCAATCATGTGTACAGCATGTAGCCTACACCTTCACCATTATGGTGTTCCTAATGAGTGATCTGGGCATGGTTATACGACTTGTGTAGGGCGATGCAAGGATACTGATCCTAAAGTATTAATAACAGTGCTAAAACTGGTGTAAAGGTAAATAAAAATTAAAATACGTGTGCTAGAGTGCTCTGAATCATTTTATCAAAGTTAGAAAATTATATAATATTTGCCAAGAGGGAAACCAGGAATACTCGGTTAAATACATATTAGAATTATAGACTAGTTACTGAGAGCCCTCAGTCTATCCTGGTCTAATGTGATGCCAATAGATTGTCGTACTACACTGAGTTGCAACTGTTCATAAGAAGTTGTGTAGATCTTCCCCCATGTTAAGGCCTCCTGGGGTCTTACTGTTTAGTTGGACAATGTACCTGGACTCTAGTTGTCTTAGAGTCTTTTCATTGTCAATTCCTTTTTTATTTGGAATTATTGCATCAATCACGAAGTACTTAAGGTGTAATACATCTTTTCCATGCGTAGTTTGAAAATGCCGTGCTACAGGATAGCTTTGGTCAGCATTAACTATCGCTCATAAATGTTGCAAGATGCGAACATTGGCTGCCAACTTGATGGTGCCCACATAGACAAGGTTTCAACTACACCGTAGTACGTATACCGCCAGTTCTGTGCGTCAAGTGAAATGTCCCTTAATGGCTAATGGGGTTGCATCAAATGGGGTGACATAGGTGGAAGTGTTTACCCTGAATTTGCAAGCCGGACAGGAACTACAACGGAAAAATCCTTTCCGTGGTGATAGCCAATCGGTTTTGGATGCAGTTTCTGGGCTACTCTTGACCAAATCATTACGCATAGCGTAGGCCCGTCTGAAGGTGACCATGGGGGCATCTGGTAAGACTTCTTTGAGCACATGGTCAGTCATTACTATTGGCCATTGCTGTTTCACTATCTTGGTGATTTGGCGTGATTGTCGACTGAAGCCTGTTATCAGCCTTATTGCCCCACTCTCCTGCCTTTTCCCAGATGTTTCCGTGTTGGATCTACTGGGATCTATAAGCTCGAATCGATTTAAGGTATTTGCTTTTCTCATTGCCTCATCTAAACTACTAGAATTATAAACCCTCGCCATGAGTCGAATTTTGGCTTCACGTTGGTGTAGATCCCTAAGTTCTGGTGTACTACAGGTTCTATGTATCCTGAGAAATTGCAGAGAGGTGTAATGAGACCACGCCCCTTTTTACACCTCTCTGCAACGCAGCCCCCTGGCGCATACTGGAGGTTCCTATTGGGCTAGTTGGCCCCCAGGGACCCCAAGTACTCAAGGGGAATTAGTTCCCCCTCTGCAAATGCGCCAGGGTACTACTTTGCAGAGAGGTGTAAAGAGGCCACGCCCCTTTTTACACCTCTATGCAACGCAGCCCCCTGGCGCATACTGGAGGTTCCTGGTGGGCTAGTTGGCCCCCAGGGAACCCCAGTATTCAAGGGGAATTAGTTCCTCCTCTGCAAACGTGCCAAGGGGCTGCATTGCAGAGAGGTGTAATGAGACCACGACCCTTTTTACACCTCTCTGCAACGCAGCCCCCTGGCCCATACTGGAGGTTCCTGGTGGGCTAGTTGGCCCCCAGGGAACCCCAGTATTCAAGGGGAATTAGTTCCCGCTCTGCAAATGCACCAAGGGGCTGCATTGCAGAGAGGTGTAATGAGGCCACGCCCCTTTTTACATCTCTCTGCAAGGCATCCCCCTGGCTCATACTGGAGGTTCCTGATGGGCTAGTTGGCCCCCTGGGACTCCCAGTATGCAAGGGGACTTAATCCCCCAACTAAGAACACGCTACGGGGCGTGTTTGCACAGTGGTGAAGATAGGGGGCGGGGCTTGAGGTGATATGTGTGCAAACATGCCCTGTGGCAGGTTTTAAGTTGGGGAATTAATTCCTCTTCAATCCAGAGGTCCTCTAAGGGCCAACTAACCCACCAGGTACCTCCCATAAGCGCCACAAAGCTACGTTGCAGAGTGCTGTAAAAAGGGGGCTTTACCTCTGAACACCTCTCTGCATCGCGGCTCCCTGGCGTATACTGGAGGTACCTGGTGGGCTAGTTGGCCCACAAGGGGATCTCAGAATTGAAGAGGAATGAATTCCCCAACTTAAAACGTGCCGCAGGGCGTGTTTGCACACATGTCACCTCAGGCCCCGCCCCCTTCCTTCACTATTGAGCAAAATATTTCTCTAAAATCAGGCGAACTACGAATTCCAATTTACTCACCTGTTATCAGGAGAGACCTCAGTGCTGCATCTTTCAGCCCACTACTGATCCTGAAAATTAATTCTAACTATACTTACAGTAACTTGAATTTCCTTCCATAGGCTAACATTGACTGGTTTCACTTGGAAATTCTTCTAAATGTGGAGTTTTGGAACAACTAACTATATCGGAGGAATTTCAATGGTTTTGTACAAATGAAATGTCCAGCGAATTTCTAAGTTTTTTTAAATGCTAATTCCTAACTATATCAGGCCTGAAACTTTTTTTTTCCAGTGATATATATATATATATATATGCACCAAAGTCCTTTACCAAAAAAAGAAAAGGCGGAGCCCCACACAGGAACAGGTTCCCCCGAGTGTAGTTGATACTGTAGGTACCGGAAAATACAGGACCCAGAATTCAGCAATCCGATTCAGAGTCCTGCAGCGGTGATGACAGTGGGATATGCCGTTTCACAGGACGGTGTGCGCTGTAAATCCAATGTTCCCTATTATCGACTCAAAAGGCCTCCTTCCATTCCCATCGCACACCCACTCTGCCCAGATGTCACATTCGCGGGGGCCCGCGGCAATGCTGCTAACCCAACGCGAGGAACAATGTCCTTGCCATCGCGTTTGATTCCATCCGGATGTTGTGGTGGGCCTGATTAATCTCAATTCATGACGGGAACCAAAGTCGAAGCATTGCCAGCAGTAAATCAGACCACATGGAGTGCGGGGATCTCCCAACACTTCACTGGCAAACGTGTAATTAAATGCACCAAAGTCCTTCCCCAAGAAAAGAAAAGGCAGAGGCCCACGCGGGTACAGGTTAGGAAGCCCTTAATTGTCAATTCCACCAGGGCGAATGCATTTCGGCATTGTGAGCCTTCGTCAGCGCCGTGGAAAATGAAGGACAAGAAAACAGTCCACACTTTAAAATGTCCTGCCGCTGTAGGATTGGCTGCGGCTACTCCTCCCCAAATGGGCTCTGCCGAGTTTGGTTGATACTGTAGGTACCGGAAACTACAGGACCCAGACTATATATATATATATTCACTGAAAAAACCATAGGTTTCACACCAGTTATAGTTAGGAATTAGCATTTAAAAAACCAATTAAATTCACTGAAAAAACCATAGGTTTCACACCAGTTATAGTTAGCTGGAAATTTTACTGACATAAAACCATTGAAATTCCACGTTATAGTTAGTTGGACTCACTATAACTTGCGCGTGTAATGCACTACTGATGACGTCACATATTACATCACTCATGACATGGTCAGTGACATCACTCATTACATCACTGATGACACCATCCAGTGAATGTATGTCTTTCTGATAAATAAATATGTTTTATATATGTATATGTAAAGGTCGATGGAAGAATAAATGTTTAAATAAGTATCTAAATGGATGTTATTTTTAAAAAAATTGATAGGTTAACTGGCTTATTAAGTGTATCTTAGTGAATACATATATTAGCGAGTAATGTTTAAATATTGAAATGTATGTATCAGTGTTTCACTTTGTGTATAAGTGGCTGTATGGGTTTGTTACTGACTCATTGTTTGTATGTGTTTTGAAGACAGCATATGTGCAGGACTGAATGGGTGGATGAGTGTGTATATGTGTGTGTTAGTGAGTGAATGACTGTCTCACTATTGTCTTTATCAGTAACGACATTTGTTTTAATCTAGTATATGTGAGTATTGATGTATAAAAGTGAGTATATGTGAGAGTGAGAGATTGTAAGAGTTCCTGTTTAAATAAGTATGTGATTCTATAAGTGATTGTTTAAGAGAGTGAGTATGTGTAACTTTCCTTAGAAGTAAGGTGGTAGTGTGTGTATAGCTGTATATGCTAATTAATGGATGCTCAATAGTTTATTTGCATTTGTGATTATGTGTGTGAGTAACTTTTGAATGACTGTCGGTGTGTAATAGGATGTATAGGTATTTCACTACATATGATGAGTGAATATATGTATGACTGACTATGTAGAACTGTTGGTGAATGAGTGGATGTGTATATAGATGGTGGTATTACTGAATTGGTTGTCGTAACTGGTATGGGTATCACCACTCTTTTTGAAAATGTTAGTTTCTATTTTTAAATATATGTTTCAAGGGTTACTTTACAGTGAAAGGAGGTCTGTCACTCTGTCATAAGGATAGTGTCATGAGTGATGTCACTGACCATGTCATGAGTGATGTAATATGTGACGTCATCAGCCGTGCATTACACGCGCAAGTTATAGTGAGTCCAACTAACTATACGTGGAATTTCAATGGTTTTATGTCAGTAAAATTACTAGCTAACTATAACTGGTGTGAAACCTATGAATTTAATAGGTTTTTTAAATGCTAATTCCTAACTATAACTGGTGTGAAACCTACGGTTTTTTCAGTGAATTTCATGTTTTTTAAATGCTAATTCTTTTCTATATTGAGTTTCTAACCTATGTTTTTTTTTACAATTTGCTGTTTTGTGTAAGTATTAATTTTTAATTTTTTTTTTTATCATTTTTTCCTGGGGCGCTCTGGATGCGTGCTCCAGTAAGCTCTCTGGAAACCGCACCCACCGCGCTACTTTCGTTCGTGAAAAAAATATGAATGAAAAGTAAAAAATTACGCAAAACATTTCGTACAATACAAATAAAAGCAGTTTTTTTTAAATAAGGAAAAGAAAATAATTTTGCATTTCCGTGAAACTATCAAAACGTCACTTCGGCGCGCAGCATTAGCGCCCCCGGAAGCGCCTACGTTTACAAAGAATGAAATCCCCACCCATTTCCTTCACTTCTTCTTTCACTTTTGTGACTGAAAGACCTGTTTTTTGCTCCTGGATCTTTCTTGATTTACCATGGCTGCCAGAGAATCCAGCAGTGATGAGGAACATGATTTCATCAATGAAGAGCCTCCTACCCCAAAGGTGAAGGAACATTTTATTGTGAAATTTTTTAAGATTCCAGCTGACCAGAAGAAGGTGAATGTTCCAAAAGTATAGTGCAGGATTTGCAAACAGGTCCTGTCATGGGGTGACCCCCCAAAAAAATACTCATTTGGGAACTTCACGATGATCCGGCATGTGGAGAGGAGGCACCCCCAGAATTTTGCCCGGGAAAGTGTCAGGGCTCTGGCACAAGAGGTTCCCAGTGATGGGGCCTCTACATCCACCGGGGGAGCAACTTCTTCTGGGAGGGGGCAATCGCAGGAGCTGGTGCCAAACATTCAACCTGCTTTTAACCATGGTGTCCTGAGATGCAGATACTGCAATCAACTCCTCACCTATGGGGAGCAAAGTGTCCAGCTCATGGTTCGAGCATTGGAGAACCATCACTGCCCTTCCCACCCCTAATTTTTTTTGTTTTATTTGCTCCTGTTGAGCAGTTTCCATTCCCTGTTTTTGTTCCTGTTTAGAAAAAAGAAGAAAACAAAAAGTTCTTTTCAGAACTGCCTCCAATTCTCATCAAAGAGCTATATTCTTAAAAAATGAAAAAGAGTAAGTGAAATAGAGTGCATTGATAATGGAAAGGAAAATGAGTAAGAAAGAACAGAAAGGTATGAGAGGAGAAAGGAAGTGAAGTAGGAGGACTGAAAGAAGGTGAGCGTTAGGAAAGAAAGTAAGGAGAAGAAGAGTGAATATGGGGAATGTTGATATTCAAAGAAAATGTTGAAAAGGAACAGGGGTGTGGAAGGGTAAGAAAAGATGCATTGCTGGAGTTGGAGGCAGAAGGCCTCATTTATGAAGCCATGCGTCACTTTAACGCCACCAAAGTGTCACTTTTTGTGACACATCAGTCCAATAAAAAATGCACCTTATTTATTCATATTTACAAAGTGGCGTATCTAGGTAAATGCGTCACTTTGTAAACCCCTGCGCCACATTATTCCTACGTCAGGTGTAATGTATGCAAAAGGGACGTATTGACGCAAGAAAGGGTCGTAGAGGTGACGCAGTGAAATCTATGAGATATCACTGCGTCACTTTTATGACGCTGTTGCTTCCAAATCTTACGCCTGTTTCACAGCAGGCATGCAGGCCCTTTCACATGGGGCTTGGCCCCATGTGAAAGGATGCATTGCTGGAGTAGCTTCATTTTTGTGACACACTCCAGCAATACTTCACTTTTGCGCTTACAGAAACGTCTGAAATACTAACGTATCTAAAAGAACTTCCAACATAATACGTCATAAATTTAATATGACGCATGAGTAGAAGACTGAAGGACTCATTTATGAGGCCATGCGCCACTTTAACGCCACCGGAACGTCACTTTTTGTGACACACCAGTGCTGTAAAAAATGCACCTTATTCAGTCATATTTACAAAGTGACGCATCTAGGTAGTTGCGTCACTTTGTAAGCCCCTGCGCCACATTATTCATACGTCAGGTGTAATGTATGCAAAAGGGACGTATTGACGCAAAAAAGGGTCAGAGAAGTGACGCAGTGAAATCTATGACATATCACCGCGTCACTTTTATAACGCTGTTGCTTCCAAATATTACGCCTGTTTCACAGCAGGCGTGCAGGTCCTTTCACAGAAGGCTTGGCCCCATGTGAAAGGATGCATTGCTGGAGTAGCTTCATTTTTATGACACACTCCAGCAATACTTCACTTTTGCGCTTACAGATACGTCTGAAATACTAACGCATCTAAAAGAACTTCCAACATAATACGTCATAAATTTAATATGACGCATGAGTAGAAGACTGAAAGACTCATTTATGAGGCCATGAGTCACTTTAACGCCACCGAAACGTCACTTTTTGTGACGCACCAGTGCTTTAAAAAATGCACCTTATTCAGTCATATTTACAAAGTGAAGCATCTAGGTAGTTGCGTCACTTTGTAAGCCCCTGCGCCACATTATTCCTACGTCAGGTGTAATGTATGCAAAAGGGACGTATTGCACAAGAAAGGGTCGAATAGGTGACACAGTGAATAAACTGGGAGCCTCATTTATGAAAAGTGACACATCGCTGCGTGAAAACAACAATGCGTCACTTTTCTGTGCGCACTCCTTACGACATTCCTGATGTGTCATATTTAATGTATGACGAATCATGTTGCAAGGAGTTACAGATACGTCAGTTTTTCTGACGTATCTGTAAGCGCTAAAGTGACGCATTGCTGGAGTGTGTCACAAAAGTGACGCAACTCCAGTAATGCATCCTCTCACATGGGGTAAGCCCCATGTGAAAGGTCTTGTGTCAGTCTTACGCCTGCTGTGAGGCAGGCGCAAGATTTTGACGCAACAGCGTCCTAAAAGTGACGCAGTGAAATCTCATAGATTACACTGCGTCACTATTACGAGGCTTTTTGCGGTGGACTGTCCCCTCTGCATACATTATACCTGACGCAGGTATAATGTGGCGCAGGGTTTTAAAAAGTAACCCATCTACCTAGATGCATCACTTTTTAAATATAGCGCAACGAGGCACATTTTTTACACCGCTGGTGCGTCACAAAAAGTGACGCACAGGCGGCGCAAAACTGTCTCAAGGCCTTCATAAATAAGGCCCTGGATTTTCCCCATGCTTCGCTCCCTGGTGCGCAGCCCCCCCCCCCGCGCAAATCGATTTTTTTTTTTAAATGCCCCGCGGGGCCCTATTTTAGCCCCCACATCAAACCTAGGGGGTCAGGAAGGGGTCTACCCTGCACCCTTATGGTCATTTCCCCCTTTTTTTTATGTCACCTCTTGTGTCTCGATTCTACAGAGACACAAGATGGCGGCCGCACCGGACTCTTTCGAATGTTTACAGACACCCGTGAGCCAATCAGCTTTCCGTGCGCAAGTCTCGTAGCACGCTCGGTGCGCTCCCCGGTGCGCGTACCGGGGCGCGCCTATAGATATATATATTTTTTTGAACCTAATTTACTCAAAATCCACTGGAGCACATATCTTGAGACATAGCAAAGGCACATCGGGCTACCAGTCCCTACAATTTTGCCAAGTTTGGTGTAAATCCATTCAGCCGTTCGGGCTAAAAGTGAGGTTGACCGTCCTATGGAAATTAACATGGGGAAAACGCGTTTTGGGACCCCCCTTTTATCTCGGCCCCCGCTTGATGCATCGGCCAAACTTTCAGGGAAGGACCAGAGCTCAACGAGGCCATTTTGAGGAAATTGTCAGGCAGATTCGTCAACCGGCGCCAAAGTTATTCCAAATAGAATTTTGAGATTTAACATTGAAAAAAATCCTAACAATAACTACCTACTGGCGACTGCCAGTAGGTAATATATATATATATATATATATATATATATATATATATATAGATATATATATATATATATATATATATAAACACATAAGAACAATGCCAGGATCATACAGTACAACACCTTAATGAAAAAATTGAGTCAAAATCAGGAAGTTGTTATTAATAAGTCTGACAAAGGGGGTAATATTGTCTTGTGGAAAAAGGATGAATACACGGCTGAAGCCATGAGACAGTTAAATGACCCCGCATGTTATGAAAGATCAAATGGGATGGCATACAAACGAGCCAAAGACAACTTGAAAAAAATGCTAATGTCCTACAAAAGAAACAATTTGATCTAACAAACTGAATTTGACTATCTACACATAGAACACCCTGTGATACCGATACTATATTTGATCCCTAAAATACACAAGCAGAAAATTCCTACACCGGGTCGTCCCATAATAGCGGCCATTAACAGCGTGGGAGAGAATATCTCACGTTATATAGATTTTTTTCTGCAGGACATTGTCAAAGACTTGCCCAGTTATCTTAAAGATACGGGGGACTTTCTTAACAAACTGAATTCCATCCAGTGGCAAGATAATTGGTGTTTATTGACTTTAGACATCGAGTCATTGTACACTTCCATAGATCACTCTAAAGGTTTGGATGCCATCAAACACTATCTTGGGTCACGATCTTGTGAATATTATGCACACAACAAGATGTTATGTGAGCTAGTGCATTGGTGCCTGCATAACAATTACTTCATGTTTGCTAAGAATGTCTGGAGACAAGTGCGAGGCGTGGCGATGGGATCGTGCTTCTCCCCCAGCTACGCATGTTTACATGTGGGCTGGTGGGAGGAGCGCGGTCTCATCAACACTCCCGGATTTCATAAGGTTCAATACTGGAAACGGTTTATTGATGACGTGTTTTGCATTTGGGAGGGGGACGAGGAAAGTGCTCGATCATTTGTGGATGCACTCAACGTGAATAATGACAATCTGTTTTTCACGGCCAACATCAGCAGAGTGCAAGCAGACTTCCTAGACGTCCATGTTACCGTTGCAAATAATACTGTTACCACATCATTATACCGTAAACCTACGACTGGTAACAGTATATTACACGCTAGCAGTAAGCATCCCCAACACGTAATAGCCAATATTCCGTATGGGGAGTTGCTGAGGGTTAAAAGGATCAGCAGCACTCCTGAAATTTTTGAACAAGAGGCACAAAACACTATAAACAGATTGAAAGCTAGGGGCTATAAAGATAAAATTTTAAACAGCGCCCTTAGGCGTTGTCGAGCCCAACCGAGGGAATCACTCCTGACATCAGAAATGGTAGAATCGGAGTCAGACAACCCTGCCCCTCGCCTCATACTGGCATTCAGCAAACAAGAAAGACAAATAAGGTCTATTGTTAGGAAGCACTGGCCTATCCTTCAAACTGATAGTGTCCTGGGCGATATCATTCCCTGTGCCCCTACCATAACCTATAAAAGAGCACCTAGCATGCATAACTGTCTAGTCAAGAACAGTCCAGAACTGGGTAGTGGCAGTGCCTGGTTGAAACAAAAAGGTTTCTATAAATGTTCCTCATGTAGGGCTTGTAAATTCGGTGTTAACACGACTCATTACTATACACCGTTTAGTTCTATGAGGAAAGCTATCCGTGGATACTACAACTGTCACAGTGAGTTTGCAATATATGTCCTGACGTGCACCTGTGGCCTACGTTATGTGGGCAGCACCAAGCTACAGGTGCACGCCAGGATCTTGCAACACTTACGTGCCATAGTCAACAGTGACAGTACCTACCCGGTAGCACGTCACTTCAAGTCCACACATAACAATGATCTGTCCAACCTAACATACTATGTTATTGATGTGGTAGCACCCCTCACCCGAGGAGGTGACAGAGAAAAATTGTTACGAAAAAAAGAAACCGAATATATAATTGAACTAGACAGCAAATACCCGAATGGGTTAAACACCACTGAAGACTTACACCATCTGTTGTAATATTATCTATCACCGCATTTATTCTGGTTATTTGATAACAACTTCTAGTATTATATCTAGAGAATATTCACATGTGGTCTTTTTCATACTTTCTTTTCAAGGTCTCTCTGAACGTAAGAACTGACACTTGATGGCGCCGACGTGGCACCGTTTAGGAATCCATTCAAGATTCTCTAGTTGTATAGATCTTGATATATATTCGCTCCCTGTAAATAGTTATCTCTCTGTACCAACTTTATGTATGAATTGTTGATTAATGAATTATTGAAATCAACCAGTATTCTGTTTTTAGCTCACGTTATTTTCACTTCAGTTCTTATTGGTAGGAATTACAATTGGGTTTTGGTATATGAGTGATGGCACGCATAATGTACATGTATATATCTTAGTCGTGATTAATTCATAGTAGTATGATTCATGTATCTAGGATAAGTCCCTAAGATTATGATATTGATTCAAGGAGTCATGATTTTGTATATAATACATGTAGAATTGTAAATAGAGATAGAGTATATATTTGTATATATATATATATTTTTTCACACACTTTGAACAATGTATATAGATAGTATATTTTTCTAGGTGTATATAAATTAGTTTGTATATTGACTCACAGATAAATCATACATAGGACTTCTATGCTGTACATGTTAATTATGTTATATATCAGGGTATTTGCATTCATGCAGTTATTTTGTTTCAGTGCCAAACTCACTGTTCTCATATTTGTTTATATTGGTGTGCACATATTAAATTACAAAAACGTGTTTTTTTATGTTTACACCATGTGACTCACAGAAATGGGTGGAGCATCACTTTAAAAAAATGGTATAAATTTGTAGCTGACCTGGTGCGCGGTGTGTGACCAAGAGCACAAGCTGCTCGAAACGCGTAACCAGAGAGGTTTCCAATAAAATCTCCTTTACTGCAGCCATTGGGTCCGTGTCTTCGTTTCCACAGCAGGAGTGTGGTGTTTGAAGATTCTTGTTTCCTATATATATATATATATATATATATATATATATATATATATATATATATATATATATATATATATATATATATATATATATATAAAGAAATGAGAGGTGCCTCGATGGGGTAATCACACGGAAAGGGGTTGCTGCACACCACAGCAGGCAGAAACAATGGCAGGTTGCCACCGCTCCTCCATACCTGTTGGCAGCCAAACACGTTTCGAGCATAAGGATTGCTCTTCATCAGTGGCAGGTAATGAGGCGGAAGCAGGAGTTGTTCGAAATCACCATTTTATTGATAAAAGTCCCGCCCATGTGGGCGCACAGCATCTTGGTACTTATAGTCCATATAATAGGTGCCAGGACTCGATTCCGTCCCAGTGGATACTGCTGCTTCGAACCAATGTTCTTCCCAAGTGGGTGGAGGGAAGTGAGCAACGCTGTCATGTGGCCAATGCACATGGAGAGTAATGAATGGTGCATTATGGAACCTGAGGTAGCATCCCTGCTTCAGGCACGTGACCACTGGGATCTTTAAAACAGCTCACCTGTGATCAAGGCGCCATGGAACGCCGAAACGCGTAAGGACATTGAGCTTTGTTGCACTCGGTGTAGACGAATAAAGTCTGCTGCCTCCCAAGACGCTGTTGGACTCCTTTTGTTTGTGTGGCAGAACCGCTTCCCTTCAGGATCTCCATTCCTGACTGGAGTCCGCCCTGCAGGACCGGAGGCCCCCGGCAAAATGGAGAAGTGTTTTTGAAATATTAACTGAGGGGGCATGGACCGCTCGTCACTGTCTGCCAGCGAAATGGACTAACCGCAGCTACTCGGCAGCATTGGCGAGAAAGGGAGATGAGAGAAACTACCCTTCTCTCGGGTAACAACGCAGAGGTCAGCGCGAAGGACAATACCGTGGAGCAACTTGCATGCACTATGTAAAATGAACTCAGCACCAAAAAGAAATATAGTGCAGAAAGAAGTAAATTAACGCTATTAAGCACAGATGGAATTTTCAATGCACATGGAGAGTAATGAATGGTGCATTATGGAACCTGAGGTAGCATCCCTGCTTCAGGCACGTGACCACTGGGATCTTTAAAACAGCTCACCTGTGATCAAGGCGTCATGGAACGCCGAAACGCGTAAGGACATTGAGCTTTGTTGCACTCGGTATAGACGAATAAAGTCTGCTGCCTCCCAAGACGCTGTTGGACTCCTTTTGTTTGTGTGGCAGAACCGCTTCCCTTCAGGATCTCCATTCCTGACTGGAGTCCGCCCTGCAGGACCGGAGGCCCCCGGCAAAATGGAGAAGTGTTTTTGAAATATATATATATATATATATATATATATATATATATATATATATATATATATATATGCATATATATATATATATATATATTTCCAAAAGTCGTCGTTACATCATCTGCTTGCCGCAGAACAACGAAAGGAGCAAGACCACCACGTAAGTGCAGTTTCTTCAGTGTCTTTTATTCGTGCCAAAATCCAAGCCTGCAAACCACCATAACGCATTTCGCCTCCAACAATGAGGCTTGATCACATAGCGTGTCATGGACACAAACAAGGGTATATAAAGTGCAAATGCCCAAATGGAATCAGCTGTGTTGGTAGTTACCATAAACAGTGAAGAAATCCTATATGGTTCCAATCAAACAATAAAGGGCAAAGTGCCCTTAGGGTTCATTTGATAAATACATATTAAATATATTGTGGGTTGTACTATAATACAAAAATGCATATGATTGAATTCATATATTTAAATTTCAGTTAAAACTTCCAAACCCCTGCAAAAATTCATATATGTACATTATGTTATATATAAGTCTCTATACTATGTACAAAAAATCATAATAGTAGAAAAATTTGAACCCAAAAACAACTCTTTCATTATTTTGATGAACCAATAACAGATCACATCGTTTTAGTGTTCAACCCCTGTGGGTTTAATCACATTCAACACAGATTTAGCCAACTCAATTTCATTGATGCACCTATATTGTACCCACTTTGGGATGCTGCAGATCAAACAAATTATTTAAGTGCAAAGTGCAAGAATTAACGTTAAAAGCATCTTACAGATTCTAACAGGCTGCAGAATTCGGTTTAAAACTGAGAACCAATGTGGGGGAACTCATGTGTATCTCATTATGTTTACAGACATCAAATCAGCTACTTTATTTCAGAGATGGGTTAACAAAAGCTAGAGGCAGGTGTATAAATCCTCACTAGCGTGTAAACCCCCCGGGTTCTTACTATTAAGCTCCAAAATATATCTCGTTTCTAGTAAACACAGTTTTGCGTCCCTATTCCCGCCTCTTTTCAGAGGTAGGACTGTATCAACGAGAAAATATTGCAAGCTACTGGGGTCACTATTGTGTACAGATTCGAAGTGCCTTGCCACCGGGTAGGCCTGATCCTTTCCAGATATTGCCCTGATGTGTTGTAAAATCCGCTTGTGGGCGGGCAAACGAGTACTGCCCACATATTGGAGCCCACAGGGACATTGCAAAACATAGACCACATATTCGGTCTTACATGTGAGTCTTTTGTTGATTGCAAGTGGCTTCTCTAGGAAAGGACTTGGGACATGTGTCTTGTTTATCCTGTGGCGACAGGCTTTGCACGTTTGGCACTTCTTAAAACCCGTAATGTGATCCATCCAGGATTTGGGGGGTTCAAGTATATTACTGACAAGTGCGTTGGCCATACTAGGTGATCTACGAAAAGTTAAACTCGGTTTGTCAGGTACCAGTCCCCCTATAACTGGATCACCTTTGACCAGATTCCAGTTCTTATTAAAAATCTTTCTTATTGCTAGGTGCTGATTACTGTAGGTGACAATGGCCCTGGATTGTATTTGGTCATTGTCACCCGACACTGCCTTCGATCCTACTTTGGGTATTAGAGCTTGCTCTCTTGTAATCTTTTTGGTACGTTTAATAGCTCCATCTATTACCGCATTGATATACCCTCTGTTCAAAAATCTACTCTTACTGGCTTGTTGAGCCAAGTCACATTCCAAATCCGAACTACATATTCTCCGTAGTCTAAGCATCTCCCCATAGGGGATGCTCCGGATAAGATGCTGAGGATGCTGACTACTGGCGTGGAGCAACGTATTTCCAGCAGTAGATTTCCTATGTAGTTTCGGTTGCAGTGTGTTGTTACTAATGTAAACCTCTACATCTAAAAAATTAACCCTTTCTTTGTTAATTTGAGAGGTGAAATGCAGGTTTAGGTTATTAACATTAAGTTCTTTAACAAACTCCGTCGCTTCCTCAGGTGACCCCCTCCAATCATAAACAGGTCGTCTATATACCTGAGGTACAGCAAAACCTTATTGCACATGATCTCTTTGTGCTGACCCATGAGGACCCGCTCCTCCCAAAGCCCCATATGCAAGCACGCGAAGCTTGGGGAGAAGCAGGCCCCCATATCCACCCCTCTCATTTGTTGGTATACCTGATTATTGAAGGTAAAGAAGTTTTGCTCCAGACACAATTTTAACATACCAACAATCATCTTGGGCTACCAGTCCCTACAATTTTGCCAAGTTTGGCGTAAATCCATTCAGCCGTTCGGGCTAAAAGTGAGGTCGACCGCCCTATGGAAATTAACATGGGGAAAACGTGTTTTGGGACCCCCCTTTTATCTTGGCCCCCGCTTGATGCATCCCCCCAAACTTTCAGGGAAGGACCGGAGCTCAACGAGGCCATTTTGAGGAAATTTTCAGGGAGATTCGTCAACCGGCGCCAAAGTTATTCCAAATAGAATTTTGAGATTTAACATTGAAAAAAATCCTAACTATAACTACTTACTGGCGACCGCAATGGTAAAAAGGAACCCTCTACCAGAATGTATTTTTTATGTACTTGTTTATACAGAATATGAGATATATAATGTATAATGTGTCAGATGGAATAGGCCGGTATCATGTATGTTATATTTTGGGCACATTCTAAGTCTTATATTCAATATTTATGAGGCAGATTATGTGATCATTGAACTCTGCAATACAAATGTGTATTCAAAATACATACATCGTGTTCGTGATTTAAAAAGAAGCCTATCGGTAAAAATAATATTACATCATAAGGCAACTTTTTATGGAGCATCGCCGAGCTGTATTTCGTGTACAAACACCTGATGCAATATGGCATGGTATTCATTTATTTGGGACACTTAAAAGACGAAGAGTGTTTATTTTGGGCATTTAAATGACACAGAGCTTGTTACAGGTGGCCACTTTTGAGAGTGAGCGTTTCAATGTTACTTGTTGTATTATATGTCTAGGCGCAATGACAGAAGCAGCAAAATACCAGTCGGGTGGCACACAATGCGAAGCACAGACTTACGTGTTTTAAGCCACGTCCATAATTACATCGGCCAAGCCCCTTTGAGAGACCCCCCAGTATTTTTCCCCATTTCAAGCCCTTCCCGGACTCCTTTTCAATAGAGGTCATTTCCGTTGCCTTGGGGTAGTGGGCTGAAGAGAAGGTTGAGTGTGAAATGTTTCAGCGCTGGCACAAGATGCCAGGCGTAGCACAGCCAGACGATGCACAGCCTGCTGTGTGTAAGACAGGTAGGGACATAGGGCACTGGGAGCAGGCAGTCGCTCATCTGTTGGCATGGCAGGTATGCTTTGACAGTACAATTACTACAATCAGTATCTGTACACAGGGCTCCTTCATTTGCAGGTGCAGAGGGCAAACCCCAGCAACCCACCGAGTAGTCATTATACTTTGTTATGCTCTTGGCTAATTTCATATATAATATGAATACTTTATGATATGTCTAAGTTATATTTGCAGCAGGTTAGAATCAGCTGACACCCCTTAGAGAGATCTCGTGTGCAAGTAGCTGCATCAACACAACTTGTATTGCAATGAGTATTCATGCACTGGTCACCCATTATGGATGACTTCTTCTCATCACATAAAACCCATTGTTGTAAGTGAGCCTGAATAGAAACGTATTATAGCTATATACCATATTTCATTTTCCTTTTCAGAAAATATTTCTTGAAGACTTTCTTCTGATTTGAATTTTCTGAATCGTTTTTTTTGTTGCTTTTCTTCTTTTTATTTCCACCGCACTAAGTTAATGCTTTTAAACTGAAATATCTTACTGTAAAGTACAATTCAAAATGAAGTAAAAAATATGTTCTGCTGTGTCGACTGTGAATAATGTCCCCTTGTTGTGGTACGATTGGTTGCCAGGCCAGTGAGTTGGTTCCATAGATCTATTTGCAACCGATTAGTAACATTGATTAAAATATTGATCAATGTGTGATAATTAAGGAATGACCTTCTTGCTCTAACCTTGCATATGGATGCTGACTTGATCAACAATTTAGGTCAGCTTGCTCTCCGTAGTATTGGCATGATTTGCACAAAGTCAGCCACCGGAGAGGGTAAAATGGTGTTAAATACGCTATTCCCAATTGTATCGAAGCTCTAATACAAAAATACTACTCAGTGCTGATACTTGACATTCGAAATGGGAATAGACTACATTCAAACCTAACAAATAATGAGAGTCATTTGTTGTACGTATAATATTATATGCCAGGTTTAATTACTTAAGCTACAGAAGACTAATTTTGTACTGTGCCCTAAACCTAAAATCCCAAAGAGGTGCTACCAACACACGGTATCTATATGTTCAATTCTATCCTATTGTATCATGTATCACAGTTTAAAGTAACAAAAAAAACTGTGTAACTACAAACAAATTACAATATTGCTGAGGTGTATTTTGAATATAGTTTCTAATAAAATATATACATTAGTTATGACAATGCCTTACGCTTTAAGAGTGTAACCTAGCTTATGGAATGTTTGTTTGAGATATTAGAGTTCAATTCAGTTTAGTAAGACTTTACTCGGTTTATTACAACCATCAAAGTATACAAATAAACAACACACCGCATAGTAAAATCCAGTATGTACAGCTTCTAAAAATCATCTATGCACTTCTTTAAACTGACAATCCTCACGTCCTCAGAAGGAAGAAAACATTAAAACTAGCCTTTAAAAATGTTCTAAAACACACAATTCAATTTAAAATCCTGAGATAAAAAATGTTTGTACCACATGATTTTTGTTCTTTAGATATTAGAGTTGACTATATCACCTCTCTAGTTGGGGTACAAAGCACTTCATATAGAACATGCATATTTTGTGTCTTTAATTTCTAGGGCCTGTTTGGTTAAATTACTCACATTGAATACATTCTAGAGAGCTTCTTTAAGAGAGCCAAAGTATAGTGTAAAGCTCTCAAAGTTCATAACATCATGCTAAATCCCGCAACAACATCTGGAGCACAAATTGCATGATACATTTTCATGAAACGTGGTTGAAGTGAAGTGGTCCTTTTATGGATTGCAAAAAAATGCATTAAATCTCATCAGGATCTCTGATAGTGATTTGATTATGCTCCTACGGGTCAAGGTAAACTTTTCCACCAACCCATTGATCTATGAGCGGTATGCCATGGAGTTGTTTTTACGTTACACCAGCATGCTCCCGCAGCTCTCACATATAGACAGAAACAATGTTTGTTCCTTGGTCAGAAACAACTGTCTCATTAAATGCAAGTCTCAAAAAGATATGTGAGCGCCCTAACTACCACCTTTGTAGTTGTGTTCCTCAGAGGTACCACCATGGGATACCTAGTGGCATGATCCAACACAACTAACATATATTTGGCGAGCATGATTCACAAAGTTAAACTAACAGTTAGTAGTAAGTTTATGACTGAGGAAATTCCGCAGTCAGGGCAGAGAACTCTGCATAAAATAAGAAAAGATAGACCGTTTCTATGTGTTTATGTTCAAAGTGCTCTTCCGCGACTGAGCAGCCTTCACAGTTGCAACCTTACTATTAGCTAGTACTTCGTGAAAACCAAAAAGGACATAATCTTTCACAAAATGGTAAGATTACCTTTGTGAATGAGGCCCATTGTCTGATGGTGTCAAATGTACCATTAATGTTAATTGTCGCCCACTTGAATGGAACACCTACAACTGGTAGTGACACCTACAGTCCCTTGGTCTTACCTCCCACCTTCCACTCAGTTGGAAAGTAGGGCACATTCTATGGAACTTATCTGTGTCTCTCTGCATCTCTGACTAGTAGAACAAAGACTCAAATCAATCCTGTATTTTTCTTGTGCCCAGGTGTCTTGCTATGGGTACTTCAAGGGCCAATGACAACAAGAAATTCCTGTACACTAGGGTAATCATTAGCCTCTTGCTAACTCCTGGCTTATGATTCTAGCATTCCTTATAGAGCATCCCATCCACCCAGCCATTATAATGCCATCCAACCTCTCCCCTGCTAACCTGTACCTGGGTTTCCTTCCAAAGTCCTACAAGCATAAGGCACTCAACTTCTGCCTTGTGAAACTCTTCTTGGGTAGGTACTCCAAAAGGCAACAATGCCTGAAGCTCTAATATTGACCCACACTCCAACACCTGGTCTGCTTCTGTTGTCTCATCCTCCTCTCCCTTTGGAGCAGAGGCGATGGGCATAATGGCCTGTGCCTTCTCAGAGTCTCTGCTGATCCCCTCACTACCATTCTCTGATCTTAGCAAATTCTGAATGCTCCCAATCTCATCCTGTGACTGGTGTGTACCCTGTACTCTGGTTAGCACAGCTGACATGGTTCATGCCATTTAGGCTTCTAGTGCTGTTACTAAGCCAGAGAAATAAAACAAATCTTGTGGTTCTCTCTAACCATGGCAAACTTGCCACAGCTCATACCATCGGGTTCTCCACATTATTGCCACTGTCCATCAGGCCTATGCCATTGGCACCAAGAAGGCTCTCCTTGAGTTTGGGTTACTTCCTCTCAACCATAGACTTGTAAGCACCTGTATCTCTCAGAGTAGGATTCTTCCTCCCGTTGATACAAGCTGTCAGCACAGACTCCATGGTACTTGGGTGTAAGTATTTATGGGCAAGTAGGTCTCTTTACAAAATGTCCATTGCTACTATAGTGCATGCAACAGAAGCATTTTTGATCCCTTCCCTCACTGTCATCACACTTGTTATGATGAGCGCAGCTGTTACGGAGTTTATCACCTGACAGACCCTTTTGTATCATCCCTCCTTATGAAACCTATAACAAGTAATCAATTTCTGCTTGAAAAACCTTTCTGTCCTCCCCTCCTTATTCCTGACTTGGAACCAAATTCTTTTATTGCTTGTGTCCTCCCTTAGACCTTTGGGATGGCTCAGTCCTTACTGTATGGTTTGTAACCAGTCAGTTGAGAGTTACTCTCTCCAATTGACTTAAAGCAGTGCTGCCGTAGCCTTTTAGATGACCATCTGCTAGACAACATTGCATGCATCTCAAGATCCTTCTCAGTCAAATCTAACAGCTGGGCAAGAACACACTTCCTTTAGCTGAAACTGGCCTCCATCCCTCTCACTCACTAATTTCAGTCACACAACACACCACGAAAGTTTCAAATGGAACGTTATCTACTTTTGTACTCTCTTTGTATCTCTGAAGTTATTGAGCTTGCATCAACCCCTAAAATTCCATCTGTGCTTCCTTGATACCCTCAGAGTGGGGGTTTAGTTATTGTCCGCTTCAGAGGGCATGGTCTGACCACCCAAGATGGTGGAGCTCCCATGCCGGGCCACCGCAGTGGCCATTCATCCTGCCGCTGGCAGCTTGTTTTGGGTTTGGTGGGGCCTCACAGGGCTACCCGGTGCCCTGGAGATGGAATCCCCATAGGATTCCTCCCTGCACTTTGACCAAGAATGTGGCCACGACTTGCATAGGATGTTTCAGGGATTCCAAGTGCTGGTCAGTGTTGCTTTCCGGCAGCTACTAGACTGCACCAAAGTGGGTTGAGGTCCTCTGTGCCCTCCGTACTATCCTCCTGTGCTCCCTGGGCCAGGTGTCCTCTCCAGCCTCCATTATGCCCAACAGCTCCAGATTGAGGTCGCAGGCACCTCTCTGACCATGGTAGACCATGTTCTGCAGCCACGTTTAGGCAGACTGATTCCTGCTACCCCTACGCTCCTCTCTTGACTGCTAGTCCTGCCCAGGTCTGGAGCAGCCTTTCTTGAGCCTGCTGAGTCTACCTCCTCCCTCCTTGCATCATTGATGTGGTTTGTTGGACTGGTGTGCACACAGATGGCTAGCTGGTGCCTGCATGGATGAGGGTTTCTCGAAGGAGTTGTTCTTTGTTTCCCCACCTTGGACTGTTAAGGAGTAGTGTGAGGCCCCTACTGTGGACTTTGGGCATCTGCGGACAGAGAGTCCATCTTGCTGCCTGCTGGCTCTTGACTGAGCCCTTAGTTCATCATCACCTCATTGATCTCTTTTGTGACTTTGGGTGCACTCCTCTCCTCAGTGGAGAGGATTGTCTGCTTGTACTGCCCACGCAAACAAATGTGGCAAATCGACCCAAACTATTTTTCCCTTACTCCTGTGGACTGGAATCAATCAATCAATCAATCAGGGGTTGGTAAAGCGCACTACTCACCCGTGAGGGTCTCAAGGCAGTGAGGGGGAGGGGGGCAGGACAGCTCAGGTCAGTTGAAAAGCCAAGTCTTGAGTGGACTCCTGAATGCCGGAAGGGTTGGTGTACGTCGTATTTCCAACGGGAGAGAGTTTCAGGCCGTGACTGTGGTGTAGGAGGAGGCCCTGCCTCCGGATCTGCTACGGCGGGTGCTGGGGACTTCTGCCAGGGCGAAGTCGGCCGAGCGGAGGTTCCTCACTAGTGAGTGGAAACTCAATCTGCCGTTGAGGTACTTGGGCCCAATGTTATTGAGTGATTTGTAGGCGTGTGTAAGTAGTTTGTAAGTGACTCTCTTCTCGACGGGGAGCCAGTGGAGTCTGCGCAGGTGCAGGGTCATGTGCTTGTGGCGTGATGTTCTTAGGATGAGCCTTGTGGCAGCCTTCTGGATGGTTTGGAGTCTGCATAGCAGGGATTTGTTGATTCCTGCGTAGAGGGCATTTCCGTAGTCGAGCCTGCTAGCGATGAGGGCGTGGGTGACTGTCTTTCTGCAGTTGGAGGGGATCCATGTGAAAGTCTTACGCAGGATCCGGTGGCAATTGAAACTGGTGGAGGAGACGGCATTGATTTGGCGATTCATGGAGAGGGAGGAGTCCAGGATTATGCCAAGGTTTCTTGCGTGGTCCGTAGGGGTGGGGGACGGACGAGGGCTGATGGCCACCATGCGTTGCTCCAGGCGGAGGGGAGGGGTGCCGAAGATAAGGACTTCGGTTTTGTCAGAGTTGAGTTTGAGGCAGCTGTCCTTCATCCACAATGCGACGTCCTTCATTCCCTCCTGGAAACTGAGTCTGGTGTCTTCTGAGTTCCTGGTGAGGGAGAGGATGAGTTGAGTGTCGTCGGCGTAGGATATGATGTTAAGTCCGTGTTTCCTGGCGATGTTGGCGAGGGGTGCCATGTGGATGTTGAAGAGGGTGGGGCTCAGCGAGGAACCCTGGGGAACTCCGCAGATGATGTCTGTTGGTTCGGAGAGACAGGGGGGAGTCTGATTTTCTGAGTTCTTCCGGAAAGGAAGGAGCGGATCCATTTGAGGGCGTTTCCCTGGATCCCGGCGGTGTGGAGTCTGGTGGTTAGTGTGCGGTGTGAAACGGTGTCGAAAGCTGCAGAAAGGTCCAGGAGGATGAGGGCTGCGGTGTGTCCCTAATCTAGTAGCATGCGGATGTCGTCAGTGGCGGCGATCAGGGCCGTCTCAGTGCTGTGGTTGTTCCAGAAGCCGGATTGGGACGGGGCCAGGATGCAGTTTTCTTTGATGAACGTGGTCAGCTGGGAGTTGACGTTCTTTCTGAGACTTTGGCAGCGAAGGGCAGGAGGGAAATGGGTCAGGAGTTCTTTAAATCCGCTGGGTCGGCCGAAGGCTTTTTCAGGAGGGGTTTTACCTCTGCGCATTTCCATTCCACAGGGCAGGTGCCCGAGGCCAGGGAGGAGTTGAGGGTGTGGGTTAGTTCTGGAGCGATGGCATCAGAGGCTCTGTGAAAGATATGAGGAGGGCAGGGGTCCGTGGGGGCCCCTGAGTGAGTCTTCTTCATGGTGGCGGTGATGAGGTCGACGGAGGCAGCGGACCAAGTGGTAATGGTCAGGATGGTGGAGGTAGTGGCGGTGAGGGAGAGGGCGTTCGGTGGTTCATTGAAATTGTGTCAGAGGGTCGTGATCTTCTGGTGGAAGAACGTGCTCAGCTTGTTGCAGAGGTCTAGGGAGGGTTTTATGTCCATTTCTTTGCAGGGGGGTTTGGTGAGACGTTTAATGATGTTGAAAAGCTCACTGATGTTGGCGGCATTGGTGTTTATCTTTTAGTTGATGAAAGTTCTTTAGGTGTCCTTTATCAGTTGGTGGTAGACTCTCATGGTGCCTCTGTGGTCGTGGAGTGATGATGGGGTCTTCTGGTTTCTCCAGACCTTCTCAAGTCGTCTGCAGTTGCGTCTGGCCTCAAGGAGCTCGTTAGTGAACCAGGCTGCTTTAGGGGGGCGTCTAGTGGTGCAATGCCCTAGGAGGGCAAGTTTGTCTGTGCATCTGGTAATCCAGCTGTGGAGTTCCATGGCGATGTGTTCTGTGTCGGTGGCGGCTGCGCGGGGGTCTTGAAGGAGGGTGGAGTTGAGAAGGTCCACGGGGATCTTGTTCCAGTTGTGTAGTGGGGGGAGAGGGGCTTGTTTGGGAGTGGTGCTGGACGTAAAAGTGAAATGGATGCAGCAGTGGTCTGTCCAGAGGAGCTCCGAAGTGTGGGTGACCCGGATATTGGACCCGGCGGCGACGATGGCGTCCAGAGTGTGCCCAGCCTTGTGGGTGGGGGCGTCTGCCAGTTGCTTGAGTCCCAGGATGGAGAGTTGGGGTCCTGGGTGTTTTTGAGGTGAAAATTAAGATCTCCTAGCAGAATGTAGTCCGTTGAGGCAATGGCGTGGGCGGAGGCTAGTTCCGTGATGGCGGCAGTGGGCTGCGCGCGTGGCCCCAGAGGTCTGTAGATGAGTGTGCCTCGGAGCGTGGTCCTGGGGTTGGTGTGGATTTGGAAATGAAGTTGTTCCACATTGGGAATAGAGGCGTGGGTGTTAGGTGTGGAGAGTTTAAGGGAGGTTTTGTGAGCGATGGCAATGCCGCCTCCAGGGAGGTTCAAGCGGTGCAATCTCTTGCGATGTCCGGGGCGGAGCTTGCGTTAGTCCAGGTTTCGGTGAGAAAGACGACATCGGGTGTGAGCGTGTTGAGTAGGTCCCATATCTCAATGGCGTGCCTGTGGAGGGATCTGACATTGAGGAGGATGCAGTGGATGGGGTTTTTGGGGGGGCAGCCTGAGGAGTGGAGTTCGTGGCTGTGGTAGCGGTGATAACGGAGAAGGTGGAGTGGCAGTGAGCACATGAGAAAGCTCCTTTGGTATAGTGATGTGCAGCTTGTACACAAGGCTCCTTGCGGCTGGGTTTGAGAGCGAGGAGGGCTGTAGCTGTGTAGTGGGCGGGGATCCACACTTCAAACTCGCTAACAATCAATCGGATTTGTAGAGCACGACTTTATCACCCATGAGGGGTAATCCAAGTTTACAACAACAACAAAATTATATGGTCTTTGACCCTGCATACCATTACTCCAAGAAGACTTTGACCCCGCATACCATCACTCCGCATTTTTTTACAACGGGTGTGCATTTACCACGCAGGCCTTTACAACGAATTACGTTGTAAAAGCATGTATGGTAAATGCACATGCGTTGTGAAAAAGAAAAATTGGGCAATACACGTCGTTATGAGGAAACAGAGGCTCTTCCGTTTCCAAACTATGATGTGCACTGCCCTCAAAGACAGACGACAGACTTCGTGAAGAAGGAACTAGGAGGAGAGAGGAACCACGAGGAGAGAGAGTTAAGGGGGTTTGGGTACATTTGCTAGGGGTAGGGGTTCGTGCTGGGGTAGTGTTTTAGGGTTTAGGGAAGTGTTTGTGTAGTGTAGGGTAGTGTTTTAGGGTTTAGGGTATTGTTGTGGTGTTTGTGTAGTGTAGGGTCGTGCTGGGGGGGAGTCTTTTAGGGTTTAGGGTAGTGTTGTTGTGTTTTTGTAGTGTAGGGTAGTGTTTTAAGGTTTAGGGTAGTGTTGAGGGTCATGCAGGATAGTGTTTTAGGGTTTAGGGTAATGTAGTGTTTATGTAGTGTAGGATTGTGCTGGGGGTAGTGTTTTAGGGTTAATGGTAGTGTTGTAGTGTTTGTGTAGTGTAGGGTAGTGTTTTAGGGTTTAAGGTAGTGTCTGGGTCGTGCAGGATAGGGGTTTAGGGTAGTGTTGTGGTATTTTGGTAGTGGTGGGTCTTGCTGGGGTAGTGTTTTAGGGTTTAGGGCAGTGTTGTGTTTGTGTAGTGTAGTGTTTTAGGGTTTAATGTGTTGTTGAGGGTCATGCAGGGTAGTGTTTTAGGGTATTGTTGTGGTGTTTGTGTAGTGGAGGGTCGTGCTGGGGTAGTGTTTTAGGGTTTAGGGTAGTGTTGTGGTGTTTGTGTAGTGTAGGGTAGCATTTTAAGGTTTAGGGTAGTGTCGGGGTCGTGGGGGTAGTTTTTGAGTGTAGGGACTGGACTGGTGGTCAGGGGGGTCGTGCTGGGGGTAGTGTTTCAGGGTTTAGGGTAGTGTTGTGCTGTTTGTGTAGTGTAGGGTCGTGCTGGGGGTAGTGCTTTAGGATAGTGTTTTAGTGTTTGTGTAGTGCAGAGTAGTGGCTTATGGTAGTGTTAGGGGGTCGTGTTGGGTAGTGTAAATGTAGGAAAAGGACTGGGTGTCGAGGGAGGGTCATTCAGGGGTACTACATTAAGGTGTAGGGTTGAATAGGGTTCTCTCACTTACCTTTGAAACTTTTACAATGAGTATACCTTTACGACGCATGCCTTCGCATTGTAATGGCTTGCGTGGTAAAGGCATAGTCGTTGTAAAACTTTGCGTTGTGATAATTTGCGGGGTCATTGTAATTGCGTTATAAAAAATGCGGGGTAATGATATGCGGGGTAATTGATTGCAGGATAACGTCAAATATTCCCAGTGAGGATGCTGAGGCACTGGGAGAACGAGCTGCCTATTCTCCTATTAGTCAAACATCCATGTCTTGAGGTCCTCCCTGAACTGCTGGAGTCATGATGAGGCTCTGATGTGCAGGGAGAGGGTGTTCCAGGTCTTAACCACCAGGTGGGAGAAGGAGCAGCCTTCGCTGTTCTCCCGGCAGATGAGACGTGTGGCTGCTAGGAAGAGGGATTCGGTGCTGAGTTTCCTGGTAGGTTGGTGGAAGTTCATTCGAGTAATGAAGTACACCTGTACTTCATTGTGTAGTGCCTTGTAATTGTGTGTGAGCAACTTGAACTGGCATCTCTTCGTGACTGATAGCCAATGGAGTTTCCTGAGGTGCAGGGTGGTGTGAGTCCTTCTTGGGAGTAGAAGATCAGTCTGGCTGTAGTGTTCTGGATATTCTGGAGTTTTGTCATGAGTTGGACGTTTGTCCCAATGTAGTTGGAGTTTCCATAGTCTTGTCTTGCTAGAAGAAGCTCATAGATCTCTGCTGCAGAGGCATCCACGCCTGCACCCTCCAGGCCCCTAGTGGCCAATATTCTTAATTACAAAGACATAGACACTATTCTTAGAAGAGCGAGATTGCAAGGGACCATACCCTTTCAGGAGGGTTGCATCCTCATTTTTCAGGAGTTCACCGCCTGGTCCAGAAACAGCAAAAGGCCTTTGACTCAGTCAAAAAAAAGTTTTGGATATTGAGCATGTCAAACATGCACATGTTCTCTGCAAAATTAAGGATCCTCCACAACTTCCAATCTTTCTTTTTTAACTCTCCTGAAGCAGCATGTGATTGGGCCACGAAGGGCATGGACCTCAAACCTCAAACACCACGGCCCCTTGGGGGGCAGTCAAACAGCCTGGTGATGCGGTAGGGAACAAGGGTGAAAGTACTCTAGGTGATGACCGGGAACTCCTCTGGGCAGACAGAGTTCATCAGATGAGGAGAGTAGTCACCGCAATGTGACTGGCCAAGGGGCTTGTTGAACCCACAGAGATCCTCCTGCACCCTCAACCTCGGACGTTGGTGGGAATCAAGTCTTGGACCCGAACTGAGTTTTCTGTTCTTGGGTCCTTACTTTGGGTATTCAGGTCATCACTGCAGTAAAACCTATGGATGCTCTGTTATTATCGTCTGTGTTTTATCTTGTAAGATGAGGGTCAGAGAAGGCACTCTTACTGCGCCCCATTTTTGGGCCACAGATGCTTCTGGGGTGGAATTGTAGGGGGGAGGCATTGGTTGGGTTTGTTGGGAGTTTGCCTACACAGTTTTGTAGTTTTGTTTCCTTAGGGTTTCTGTTACATAAACAGTTCATACACCTACTAAATCCATTGCACCACAGACTCCTCATCTTGCGCATCACAAACCATGGATCCTATTCCTCTAAACACCCTACTAACTTTTGCCCCCATTTGGCCACAATAGACTGATGACCCTGTTAATCATCATTACTTGGAACGTCAACGGCCTAAGTGACCGTATTAAACAAAGAGCTTTACTAAGTGCCAGTCCCCCACTGTGCTGTTTCTTCAAGAGAAACACCTCCTTGGAATTTGTGGCCTGGTTCTAACCCACTTTGGATTTGACTTGGCTTACCATGCAGAATAGGCTAGGGGGTTCTAGGATGTCACTATCCTCCTCCACAAATCCTTTCCCATCTCTGTCACCCATTCAATATCTAAAGATGAGGGCATGTATGTTCAGGTAGAGGGTCTCTTTAAAAGCAAACACTATAATTTCCTTAATGTGTACATTCTACCACACCAAGTTCTCTGGATCCTTTTTATTATTTTTTTTTTTTTATTTGTTTTTATTATTCATCATCAAGAATTGCACTTCATCATTTCATTGTTACACAGAATATATACAATACATCAAAAATTTCCCTCTAGAAGAAAAAGAGAAGGAAAAGCATACAATAAGAAAGAAAAGAGGCAGACATACTTTTAAAAATAACCAAAATGCCGCACCGGCAGCACTGCCTCTGTTTTGCCCCTTTTAACCTTCTTCTAGCCTTTTTTTTCCATTCTACTACTGGAGCCCATATCTGTTTCCCCAATCGCTTTGCCTTCTATCATTTTTTATCATACAATGCTTTTTCTAGTGTATATATAGCTAACAGCCGAGACATCCACTGCTGAAACATTGGTGGATTTGGATCTTGCCATAAAGTTGCAATACACAGTCGACTTAAGGTCATTGACAAATATATAAATTCATGGTGAGGTATATCTCTTTCAAAATTCCTGTTGCCCCCTGTTTTTTTTATAAGACTGACCTAATCTGCAGATACTTAAAAAAGTCTCTACGCTCTAGGTTATATAGCTGTTGTGCTTTATCAAACGTTATTAGACCAGTGGAGTCGATAAGGTCCCCAATGGTTTTAACCCCTAGAATGTCCCATCGCTGCATTACATGGTCGTGGAATACCTCTGGTAGTGATGGATTCTTAAATAAAGGAGTATAGTAATTCATCCTCCCCAGTTTAATTTTTTTCGGCGTTACGGACCAGACTGACATTGCGGCCCCTAGAGTCTTATATTTTAATTTTTTATAATAACTTGCTTTGTTAAATGAGAGCAACCACTTATTGGATTCTTTGATTAACAGATCATATATATCTGGGACACCCTCATTAACCCTCCACCGATCATTCGTATTCCCACCCAAAAGCCCTCTGATATATTGCAGGGCGGCTGCCCAGTAATAAGCCTTAAAATCAGGTGCCGCCAGTCCCCCTTGCTCTCTCGGCAATGACAGGAATTTTAAATCCCGTCTTTTTTTGCCTTTTGCCCATACAAAACGATTTGTGATTCCCTCTATTTCATTGAACCAGTTGTTATTAAATTTTAAGGGAATTGTCCGAAATAGGTATAGCACCTTAGGTAGGAATAGCATTTTTATTATGTTGCAGCGACCGATTGTTGTTAAATGCAGATTATTCATTCTATCTAAATCTTTTTTGGCTTTTTCGATCACTGGTCCCAAATTCTTTTCCACTACCTCCACCTACCTTCCACTAGATCTGATGTTATAGTTATAGTTATCCTGAGGTAAACCGCTGCCTCTGTTATTCTCTAGTCCACCATCGTTACCTTTTGATTAATTACAATTTGTGTTTTGCCCTTATTTAATTTATAACCAGACAACGCCAAATACATTGCTGCTTCCTTTTCTATTTCCACTAATGCTGGGACCCGGTCAGTTGACGTGATGGTTAAGTCTTCTGCATACCCTAGTATTTTGGTTTCATGCCCATTCAAAACTATTGGCAAAATGCTCCTGTTTAGCTCTATTTTCCTTATAAAAGAATCTATATAAAAGGCAAAGAGTAGCAGGGAGCAGGGGCACCCTTGTCTGGTTCCACGTCCAATGTTTAATGTCCCGCTCTGCTCTCCCATTACTCTAAGTCTTATCCTCGGATTCCTATACAGAGCTTTCAAAGCCCCTATGCAGCCTTTCCCAAGATTTACTTTCCCTAGTGCAGCCCGGAGGAAGCCCCACGAGACCCTATCAAACGCTTTCTCAGCATCTAACAATATTAGCACCATAGGCTACCGTTCCGTCAAATAATGTACAGAGCCTCCTTATGTGGTCTGCGGTACCTCTCCTGGGGATAAACCCATGCTGTTGGGGGGAGATAATATTACCAATCACCGAGCTTAACCGGTTGGCCAGAATCTTAGAGTAAATCTTCGTATCGCTGTTCATTAAACTTATTGGTCTATAAGAGCCTGTATCAGTGGGGGATTTATTCTTTTTAAGAAAAACCACCATAGTAGCCTCCCCCAAGACGAAGGGGGTGCCACTCCTTTTGAGATTATAGATATCCTCTTCTATGATGGGGAGAATTTTTTATAGAATTCGAGTGGGATGAGATCAGGTCCTCCTGCCTTTCCAGCGGGAAGGTCTTTAATTGCTCCCTGTACTTCCTCTAAAGTAAAGCTGCATTCCAATACTCTTTTATCCTCAGGTGTTAGCCTCTCTATTGATACACCCTCTAGATAGCTCTCTATTTCACCGCTACCCGCCCTCTTGTCCGGATTGTATAAATTTTGATAAAATTCCTGAAATATTGCGCAAATCTCCCTAGGTGTAGTAGCTGTGACCCCTGCTTCTGATTTGAGCTCTAATATTTCCCCCTTAGTCGCGGCCTGTCGAGTTCTGATAGCTAGGATACGGCCAATCTGCTCTCTGAACTCATATTGGTCTTGCTTCCAGGCTAAGTATTTTCCAGCTGCCCTAGAAGCAAATGATTCCCCTACAGCTGCCTCAGCTATAGCCAGGTTCTGTACTATTCTTGCAACATGATGTTTAGCCCTGATAGCTTTAGTCAGCTCTTCTTCAATTATAGTGACTGTTCTTATCTTACCCTCTATCTCCTCTTTCTCTAGCTTGTTTCGTTTTATGAAGAAACTAATAGTTTCTCCCCTTATACCAGCCTTCATGGCATCCCATACTACTGCAGGTCAAGCAGACCATCTATTTTTCTCAAGGAATTCCTTGAGCCAACTTTCCAACATATTTGACGTCTTGTAACAAAGCTCTCTCAAATGACCAATTAGTTATTTCTTTTTGATGGTTTGGGATTGAAATTTCTAATATCAGAGGGTTGTGGTCTGACATCACCCGCGGCAGCTTTTTAACCTTAGAGAAAGATACTAGCGAGGGTGATATCAAGAAATAATCCAGCTGTGCTGGGACTTTGTGTGGAGCGGAATAGTATGTGCTTTCCCCCCACCTGCATTTTGCTGCTCCCATATGTCAATCAATCCATTATCTTGCATCAATTGTATCAATGCCCTATGGCTTTTCTTCTTTCGGCCAGAGAACCTGGCGGGGTCACTTTTCCAGAGACCATTAAGGCCATTAATATTTAGGTCCCCACACATTATGATTGGCATGGGCCAGTTAGTCATTTGTATGTTAATTTGATTTAGAATCTCCGGGTCATCCACTGTGGGAGCATAAACAGAACACAGAGTAAAATTAAATCCCTGCGCTTGGCATTCCGCCATAGCCCATCGACCATAAGCATCTGCCTTCTGCTTTTTCACTACTACCATCCTTCCCCGTGCCAATATAGCCACCCCCGTGTTCTAGTTCCCTAGTTGTTCTAATAGGAATTTGCGAGAAACCTCAACATGATTTTCCTGCATACATATGATGTCAGCATGCAATGTCTTTAAATATTCCGTCAAGTCTCTCAGTTTTTTGCATCATTTAACCCGCATATATTGAATGTGACTATCCGCATCAATTTTTTTTAAATCGCCCTTCTTCCTCCTGTGTATAAATGTAAATTGATACTTGTATAGCGCACTACTCACCCGCAAGGGTCTCAAGGCGCTTGTACGAATATCGCTGTGGAACCCATCCTGGCTTTCCCTGTGAGGCGTCCACTCCTGGGCACCCCCAAGGTGGAGGCCAGGCATCCTTAGCATTGTGGGGGCCGTTATGGAGATTAAGCAAGCTATTTCCCAGAGTTGCAGAGTGGGACTCTATGATTGAAATAGGCACTGAGGCGAGAATTATAGGTCTGTGTAATTTTTGAGCCCAAGACCCGCCGAGGCAGGGAATTGAACCCTGGTCCCGGGCTAGACCTCTGCATCAGGGTCTGCCGCTCTAACCATTGAGCCACACTTCTGACACAACTCTGGTCCTTTTTTTAATTTCCTGATGATGATGATTTTGTCCCATTTTTGCCTGCGTGCTCCCCGTGCCCCCACTACCCCTCCCCCCTTTGTCCCCCCTTTCCACCCCACCTAATGAAGCAAGCAGACTTAAATTCTCTGTGATGGAGTCTAGCCGTCAGCCGCCCTCTGCTGTACATTACATGTCTTGTGCATTTTCCCCACTCATGTACATTAAATTAACCAAACCTCCATATTAACCTGTCCCCCCACTGTTGGGTAAGCCATGAATTATTCCGGTTCCACTCCACCCCTTATTTCCTTGTGTTTACTCTTACCCTACCCACTCCCGGTACCAGAGAACCTGGTATTTAAATGCATCCATATAGCTATACTGATACTGTGGGCCACCGCATCCAAGGGAGAGCTGCTGCCAATGAGTGCTCGCACCTTTGCCAACTTTGCATCATCCTGGTTTGTCCTGTGGGCCGCCGCATCTAAGAGAGAGCTGCTGCCGCTGAGTGCCCGCACCTTTGCCAGCTTTGCATCATCATGATTTGTCCTGTGGGCTGCAGCAGCCAAAGAGAGAGCTGCTGCAGCTGTGAGCTCATCACGGACCTGCAGGACGAGAGTCATCGCCGTTAACAGCCCCGGCCGCCGCAGCCCCGTGTTGCTGCTGCTGAGAGCCGGCCTGTCCCTGACTGCCCGAATCATTGTGGGCGCACACTGCTGGCCACTTCAACCAAGACTTGTGGTCGCAGGGATTCCGCCTGTCACCGCCTCCGCTTCTTCGAGAAGCTACGTGCTGAGTTCCCTTCCAACGGCAGGTATTTGGTGCGCAACGGGTCGCGTAGGCCCCGGCCTTGAACTCAGTCAGTGCCACGTTCTGGTGAATACGTTATTGCATTTTTAAGTCCCTACCGATTTACCTGCGTGGTAGTTTGTTAAACGCTTTGAGAGTCTTGAGTTATGTTATGTTATGCTATGTTAATATGATTTCTAAAGCGCATAAATACCCGAAGGTGTCTTGCTGCTGAACCTAAGTAGCAATGACAGAAGAAGAAGAAAGGGGAAGATAAAGATACTATTTTTCTATACCTACTTGAGTTGTGTCCTTTTGTGGTGTTGTTACTGCCTGCCTTTTTGTGCATGGTCATAAATGCTACACACACTGCCTCAGAGATAAGCCTAACTGCTCGTGCTACGTTACCACAGGGTTGAGCAGGGGTTATCAAAGGGGGTAGCCCACTTGCCCTGACTTAGGAAGAAGGGTCCCTATTTGGACATTGGTGCCAGCCATTCCCAACTAGAGACCTCCATTTCTAACACCAACACACAGCAAAAAAACAGGAGGCAAAGGCAAAAATATAGGGGAGACCCACGCCATTGATGTCAGGTTTAACATCAACCTTTTGGTACCTTGGTACAGCATAGTCAGGCTTAACTCAGTGTGGAAAGTGTTTATGCAGCAATTCAACCAGTAACAAAGAGAAACATAACACAATAAAAAAATTCCATACCAATATAGAATAAGTGAGTAAAAGTTAATGAATAATTTAAGACCAAAATGACAAAAATAACAAGAGATATGTAATTTTAAAGATGTTTGTGAAAATAGTAAAAATTGCTAACAGGGTTATCTGGTTGCACTGGGCCAGGACAAAGTCACACGGTCAGGCCAGCCACATAGGAGTGCGGGCCAGCTACGGAGCCCCAGTTATGCCTGCTGAACAAGAGGACCTTAAATCCTGGTGAAGGGGAGGGAGGGGGGTGGCGCAGCGCCACCATGCTTGTTACGGAACCACTCCATCAATAGCCACGGGCGCGCAGTGCTCATGACGGAGTGGTTCCGTCACGGTCCTGCCCGCTCATTAATTCACCCGCGCAGGCAAGGAATTGATGGCGCGTTCGCGGAGCGGCCACGGCATGACGGAACCACTCCATCATGAGCACAGCGTGCCCGTGTCTCGTGATGGAGTGGTTCCGTCACTAGCACGGAACGGGTTAATCCAACACTGGTTGTGTAGTGTTGCATTGTCCCACATCGAGGATTCATCGTGCATCATCTAATTCCAGATAAGTCTTTCTTCTGAGTTTACCCACAGATCCACAGGTGTACTGAAGAGGTGGGTCAGAGGGTGCACTATTTATACCTACTGCCCACTTTGAAGTAGGAGACATTTCTATAGCCTTCCACCTCCCCTGAACTGTCAAGCAGACCTTCCTCCCTGCTCTGGCTCCAGCTAGTCTGGGGGTTACACAAGGCCTGTGTCAAACCCTTTGTGAGAGTCCTCAGGCATAGCCTTTATGATGTGCAAGTGTGATAGGTGACAGCACCACCCCTTAATCAACTCAGAGTGTCCTGTGCTGCCAACACCTAGCTTCCCTTTGTCTCACTGTCTGGGAGCAATACTCAAAGACCAACTGCCAGCTACACCTAGTCATGTGACCCAGGAACACGCTGTAGGCACCAAATGTTTGGGACAAGAAAAGGACAATTTTCCAAAAGTGTCATTTTCAGAATTGTGACAAAAAAATATGTCTTTACCATTAAAGAAGGCTATTAATGTTTTAGACACCAAACTCAAACTGTCTTCTTGCTCCGAATAAAAGGTAACATGAATTAAATACAATATGATTATCCTACGAGAAAAATAGGCCTTGCAGTAGTGAAAAACAAATTTAGGCTTGCAGTAGTAAAAAACACATTTAAGAGTTTTTCTCTACCAGGACATGTAAAACTCAATAGTACATGTCCAACTTATTAAATACAGAGCATCCTTCCCTCTGGGCTGTTCAAGTCCTACCCTAGGGATGACTAATATGTATTAAAACTGAAGTTTTGAGCCTGGCAAAAGGTTTACTGTGCCAGGTCAAAATGTCAGTTTTAAAACTGGAAACAGGCTGCAATCGCAGGCCTGAGGCAGGTTTAAAGGGCTACTTACATGGGTCCCACAATCAGTACTGTAGACCCAGTAATAGCATTTAATTTACAGGCCCCGGGTGCATGTATTACCCCTGTCCTAGGGAATTATAAGTACATTTAATATGCCAAATGGCTTTAAGTCAATGTTTCCCTGTTCAAAGGAGAGAGCTCAAGCACTTTAGCAATGGTTAGCATTGTTAAAGTGTGCAGAGTCCTTGTTAGAAGGTGGTTGCCGGCGTGTGTTAGAAGGTGGTTCTGATACTATGGGCCGCCCGGATTTTTCACTTTTTGAGCACCTAATTGTTGAGCTTTTACTGTGGGGGAGCCTCATACACTGGTACTCACCCACAGTGAACGTAGGATGTAAGATACTGCATGGGGATTTTACTGGTGTCCCCCTGGCTTGGCCAGGCCACTGTGCAGCAGCTTGAATCAGGGACACCACGCTGGTTACATGCAGACACATATGTACATGTGTGTGCACACTTGTAGTTGCTGCGCAGGGGAGATTCTTAGTGTGCACAGTCCAGGAGCAGCTACAGAATTAATGGTGTGGCAGGACTTATGCAGAATTGGGTGGTGACATGGAATAGGCTTTATACACTGGAAGGAAACATGCCAGGGAAAGTCAGTGTGTTTGACTGTGTTTTTCACTTCATTATTCCCTTATGGGGAGATGGAACCCATGGGCTAGGGTAACTTCCATAAGGCCTACAGATTCCAGACATGCACTAAAGTCCACAGTAGCAGACATGAAAAGAATTATTCTGCAGAGTCCAAAGTCATATTTGTACTGCTTTTGGGTCACACAGAACTGTCATATTTCTCTGGGCCAGCCATGACCAGACCCAGGCTGAGGGTTGACCTCAGCTGGATGGATTGATAACCTTTATTCCACAAGCTAAGGCCTCATCTCCAGGAAGAGAAGTGGATGGAGCTACAGGCTCATCCATTAGCAGTTGTCACTGGGTGCCAGGTACCAGGCTGCACCAAGGGGAGAAGGCAGTGAAGGGGGAAGGAGTTGGGTTTCAGAGGCCATGTGGCCAGAGACACTGGATGACACCATTTTGAACAAACCCAGAGGCTGGGCGAGCAGGGAGCAGGGGCAGGGTAGTGATGTGTTCCTGTTTGATACAACCAACAGAGACTTCCTGCCAGCCCCTATGCAACTTTTAAAAAGTGCTTGGACAGGAAAAGAAGCTCTCTCTGGGGTGTTGTCTGCTGAGACGGAAGTTGCAGGAGCCTGGCAATGGGCAGTTGGACCCCCCTGACTGTCCCTCAGGCCCCTACCCGCGCCAGAAGAAGAGCCCAGGACCGGTGCGCAGAAGCAGGTGCCTCTGCGCAGGGAGAAGAGAGGCACAGAGAGCCAGTGAAGACCGCTACCTGCAGAATGCACTCTCTTGGAGATCCAGAAGGCAAAGGAGTACCACCAGGAGCAAGAAGACTTGAAAAAGGGGCAGATCGGACCCCCAGGGGCTGAGATATAGCCCCTGGAAGGTACCGGCTCCCGCGGCTGCACAGAAGAGTGCTGGCCAGGTGGGGTCCGGCGGGGGGCAGCCAGGGGTAGGCTCCATGGGCTGCCCTGCAATGAAGAATGCAAAAACAACAGTTGATGGACAGAATGCAGAACAATGTCATACATTCACCCCAGTACAGAGATCTGTGCCTAAATCCATAGTTTTTTTTGCCCTCCACACCACCCCAGTTCAGACATGGCCATATGCAAATCAGCCTTGGCCCTGTGCCTCACGGGAACAGTCCAGCCCGAACTGCCAAGCCATGTCTTTACAGGACCGGAATCAAGCTTCCTAGGACCGGTTTCTGGCTATCAGCCGTCTTCAGCCAGGATAGCTTGATTCCAGTGGTGTGGAGAGCATGGGACTCACGTCTGAGCATACCCATCCCACTAGCGGTGACAAATGCAAAAACAACAGTTGAAGGACAGAATGCAGAACTATGTCATACATTCACCTCAGTACAGAGATCTGGGCCTAAATCCATCGTTTTTTTGCACTCCACACCACCCCAGTTCAGACATGGCCATATGCAAATCAGCCTTGACCCTGTGCCTCATGGGAACAGTCCAGCACGAACTGCCAAGCCATGTCTTTACTGGACCGGAATCAAGCTTCCTAGGACCGGTTTTTGGCTATCATCCGTCTTCAGCCAGGATAGCTTGATTCCAGTGGTGTGGAGAGCATGGGACTCACGTCTGAGCATACCCATCCCACTAGCGGTGACAAATGCAAAAACAACAGTTGAAAGACAGAATGCAGAACAATGTCATACATTCACCTCAGTACAGAGATCTGGGCCTAAATCCATAGTTTGTTTGCACTCCAAACCACCCCAGTTCAGACGTGACCATATGCAAATCAGCCTTGAACCTGTGCCTCATGGGAACAGTCCAACCCGAACTGCCAAGCCATGTCTTTACTGGACCAGAATCAAGCATCCGAGGGCTGGTTTCTGGCTATTAGCAGTCTTCATCCAGGATAGCTTGACTCCAGTGGTGTGGAGAGCATGGGACTCACGTCTGAGCATACCATCCCACTCTGGGTGACAAATGCAAAAACAACAGTTGATGGACAGAATGCAGAACAATGTCACACATTCACCCCAGTACAGAGATCTGGGCCTAAATCCATCGTTTTTTTGCACTCCATACCACACCCAGATCTGTTGACTGGGTGTGAGTGTTTGATTGGTTCAAATGCTACGTCCATCACCACCCCCTGTTGTACCACTGTGTTCGCTATAAGTTGGCAGGGTATGCTCAGACGTGAGTCCCTTGCTCACTTTGCCACTGGATTCAAGCAAGCCGGGCTGAAGACGGCTGAAATGCCAGAAACCGGTCCTCGGAAGTTTGTTTCAGGTCCAGGGAATGCATGGCTTGGTAGTTCAGGCTGGACTGTTCCCATGTGGCACAGGGTCAGACTGATTTGCATATGGCCATGTCTGAACTGGGGTGGCAAAGTGGGTTAAAGAACAGTGATGGATTAAACCCAGATTTGTTGACTGGGTGTGAGTGTTTGATTGGTTCAGATGCTCCGTCCATCACCACCCCCTTTTGTACCACTTTGTTCGCCATAAGTTGGCAGGGTATGCTCAGACGTGAGTCCTTTGCTCACTTTGCCACTGGATTCAAGCAAGCCGGGCTGAAGACGGCTAAAATGCCAGGAACCGGTCCTCGGAAGTTTGTTTTCGGTCCAGGGAAGGCATGGCTTGACAGTTCCGGCTGGACTGTTCCCTTGAGGCACAGGGTCAGACTGATTTGCATATGGACATGTCTCAACTGGGGTGGCAGAGTGGGCTAAAGAACGGTGATGGATTAAACCCAGATCTGTTGACTGTGTGTGAGTGTTTGATTGGTTCAGATGCTCAGTCCATCACCACCCCCTTTTGTACCACTTTGTTCGCCATAAGTTGGCAGGGTATGCTCAGACGTGAGTCCCTTGCTCACTTTACCACTGGATTCAAGCAAGCCGGGCTGAAGACGGCTGAAATGCCAGAAACCGGTCCTCAGAAGCTTGTTTCCAATCCAGGGAAGGCATGGCTTGGCAGTTCAGGCTGGACTGTTCCCATGAGGCACAGGGTCAGACTGATTTGCATATGACCATGTCTGAACTGGGGTGGCAGGGTGGTTTAAAGAACGGTGATGGATTAAACCCTGATCTGTTGACTGAGTGTGAGTGTTTGATTGGTTCAGATGCTCCATCCATCACCACCCCCTTTTGTACCACTTTGTTCGCCATAAGTTGGCAGGGTATGCGCAGACGTGAGTCCCTTGCTCACTTTGCCACTGGATTCAAGCAAGCCGGGCTGAAGATGGCTGAAATGCCAGAAACCGGTCCTCGGAAGCTTGTTTCCGGTCCAGGGAAGGCATGGCTTGGCAGTTCGGGCTGGACTGTTCCCATGAGGCATAGGGTCAGACTGATTTGCATATGGCCATGTCTGAACTGGGGTGGCAGAGTGGGCTAAAGAACGGTGATGGATTAAACCCAGATCTGTTGACTGGGTGTGAGTGTTTGATTGGTTCAGATGCTACGTTCATCACCACCCCCTTTTGTACCACTTTGTTCGCCATAAGTTGGCAGGGTATGCTCAGACGTGAGTCCCTTGCTCACTTTGCCACTGGATTCAAGCAAGCCGGGCTGAAGACGGCTGAAATGCCGGAAACCGGTCCTCGGAAGCTTGTTTCCGGTCCAGGGAAGGCATGACTTGGCAGTTCGGACTGGACTGTTCCCATGAGGCACAGGGTCAGACTGATTTGCATATGGCCATGTCTGAACTGGGGTGGCAGAGTGGGCTAAAGAATGGTGATGGATTAAACCCAGATCTGTTGACTGGGTGTGAGTGTTTGATTGGTTCAGATGCTCCGTCCATCACCACCCCCTTTTGTACCACTTTGTTCGCCATAAGTTTGCAGGGTATGCTCAGACGTGATTCCCTTTCTCACTTTACCACTGGATTCAAGCAAGCCGGGCTGAAGACTGCTGAAATGCCAGAAACCGGTCCTCGGAAGCTTGTTTCCGGTCCAGGAAAGGCATGGCTTGGCAGTTCGGGCTGGACTGTTCCCATGAGGCATAGGGTCAGACTGATTCGCATGTGGCCTTGTCTGAACTGGGGTGGCAGAGTGGGCTAAAGAACGGTGATGGATTAAACCCAGATCTGTTGACTGGGTGTGAGTGTTTGATTGGTTCAGATGCTCCGTCCATCACCACCCCCTTTTTTACCACTTTGTTCGCCATAAGTTGGCATGGTATGCTCAGACGTGAGTCCCTTGCTCACTTTGCCTCTGGATTCAAGCAAGCCGGGCTGAAGACGGCTGAATGCCAGAAGCCAGTCCTCGGAAGCTTGTTTTTCGGTCCAGGGAAGGCATGGCTTGGCAGTTCGGGCTGGACTGTTCCCATGAGGCACAGGGTCAGACTGATTTGCATATGGCCATGTCTGAACTTGGGTGGCTGAGTGGGCTAAGGTACGGTGATGGATTAAACCCAGATCTGTTGACTGGGTGTGAGTGTTTGATTGGTTCAGATGCTCCGTCCATCACCACTCCCTTTTGTACCACTCCAACGAAGAAGGCTTGCGGGGGTTCCGGTGGTACCGGGACCCCGAACATGAAGAGGAGGACTGCACGAGGCCCGGGTGAGACCGGGCCCCAGAAAACCACAGAGCGGCCAGGGGTAGGCTACCAGAGTCACATCACATTACCTGGGGGTCCGGGTAGGAGAAGGCTCCCCACCGAGGCCAGGAAGGCGGCAAAGCTGCCGGCTTCACCAGCGCGGCTCTCCCGGCACAGCGGGAGAGACGCTCATCTATTATGCACAGAACAGGGGCACAATCGTCCCATAATGCCTTGCCAGGCATTTGGATGTCTGCCATTTGGTGCTTGGTGGACCCCCAGAGGAGGGGGGTCACCCTCAATGGTGAAATGGTGCTGGGCGGAGCTGCTGAAGAAGCGCAGTCTCCCCCTCCCCCCAGCATGAAGAAACATGTCACCCTAAGTTTCCTGAGGATTTCAAAAGAATAACCCCTTAAGGGCTCAGTGAAGATTGCATCGTCTCCTAGGATCAAACTTTTGTTCTACAGCTGGGGGTGCATTAAGAAGTGCATCATGGAGTGAAGGGCTGAGTTGGGGATGTCTGGAGAAGGTCATCCCCTGGAGGTGTAGGGGTGGAATTGCATTGAACGCTATATGGTAGCGAGGTATGGGGGTTTATTGATCCATCAAGGATCCAAATAGAAGAAATAAATTCCTCCAACGGCTTCTCAGAGTTCCCCAGAGTACCCCTTCTTATTCAATTCATGAAGAGCTAGGCCTCCCTTACATTAGAGAAGGGATCCAGTTGAAACCTCTTACCTGTTGGTTAAAAATATGGACAAACTCGGAAGCCACCTTGAGTAAGCAGAGAATTAGTGATTGCCTCACCAGGGAGCATGGGCATAATATACCTTGACTCAAATATGTAAAGGAGACTCTATCGGGCCTGGGCCTTGTTGATTGTTTTAATAACCCAAATTTGTTGGTAGCACGGGATAGGGTGGTTGTTAAGTCCGCATTTCTAAAGAGTAAGGCCTCCATCAGAGAAGACATGGAGTTGGTAAAACCAACTGTGAGAGGGGACCTATTGGCTAAATCTAGCCCAGGAATGGAGCCATACCTGTCTTACCTACACAATGCCCAGGATAGATTCCTGATGACCAGATTTAGGCTGAACCTACTTCACCATACGCTGGGGTGTCCTTCAGGGTTTTTATCATCTATTGAGTTGAGGGGCCCCTGCGGCTGAGACTATAATCCTCCACAGGACACTCTCTGCTTTGTTTTACTGTGACCCTATTAGGCTCACCCCAGGAACCTGTTCTTAAAGAGCATTTTGAAGACTGCTAGGTTAAAACACGCTACGGTGGCACTGTTGTTTTTTAAACTGTCTGACAAGCCTTTTACGCTTTTTTGCACTGTTAATTTTTTAAGGATGGCCACAAGATTAAGAAACACCATAGACACAGGATGATGATATTGGTTGCTTGTACTTACTTCTACCCTTTGGGCCTAATATCTATGATACCCTTTACCTTATTTTTAACCATATTAATTTTATGCCCCGGGGGATCACCCTTTTAATATGTTGGATTTATTTTTCCCCGGTTTTGAAACTGGCCCTCGTGAATGTAATGTGCCCCTTTGTATCAGATTTTTTTAACTGTTAGTTTATTTTTAATCTTATCATCTGCATCGTTTTGCACTGAAACTGGCTAATTATTTGTATTAACCGACTAAGTATTTGACAATAGGTTTTATCTGGTGTGTCTTAACTGATTTGCACTGTACTTTTATGGTATTGCTGTATACCGAATAAAGTAATTTGATGATGATGATGATGCATTGAAATGCATTTACTAATGGTTATTTCTTTTAGAGGGACTGAATTTCACGAGTTTAATGTGAAGTACATGTACGGTGATGTCATAAGCAAAGTGGGGTTATGTTGTCAGACATTCCTGCTAGGGTGTCTGGCTGTATAGGCGTAATCCTGTGATTTCATCTGTGATGCCTTCAGGAGCTGTAATTGGAAGGCATTCTAATGATACCCAAATGTGCTGAGTACTGTCATTCTAAAGTGTGCGTAAACATGTATTCTTGCTGCTGCACTTAGGTGAAGACCCCAGACTGCTAGCCCTTAAGATACAGAGATGCATACTTTATGGTCAGTAGGAGATGCTCAGTCAGGTTCATGTGTCACCAAGACAGGTATACCCCGTTTTAATGCTTGTTGAGATAATGGGGGGGACACCACTGAGATGGTGCCAGTGCGCAGGGCCCTCGCTCCAGGTTATGTTCCATTAACTGCATTGGGGCAAGATGATGTGCATATATAGGAGTGGTGTTACTACATTCCCCCCCCCCCAGGTGAGGTGGAGGTGTTATGCAATGTCACTAAGTAATTCCAACAGCTTATGTATATTTGTAAATTGGTGCATAGTATTGTGTGTGTGTTTAATAAATGTACTCTTACTTTCATAAAGCAAAGTACAGACTGGACAATCAGTTGTTGAGTGTTATTTCTGCGCACTTGCAAATGGTGATTACTAGCTCACACCACCTCCCTTGAGTAAGCCTCAGACGACTCTGCAACGCTACCCTCTGAGAGTCAGGTGTTACAATTGGGTGTTTGGTTCCCAGTGAAAGACAAATGTAGTCATGCTATTTGTGCAGGCCTCACAGATGCCTCCTCGTTTTCCAACAGTCCTAAAGCCAGCTAAAATGAGATCAGCAAAATAGAAGGCTAGACGACAAAAGGTTAGGGCGAAACCACACCGAGAATGTCAGGTCCAACACTTTGTTTGATGAGTTTTGTGGTTGATGTCCAATGATGGTATTGATGTTTCTGTCTTAACGGTGCACTCAAAAAGAGAAGAATCTGGTCAACTGGAGAATATTGAGAAAGGTGCGCATTGGTTAAAAGAATGCAAGTTAAAAAGGTTTTATTATACATCAATCTCAAGTTGCATGTGCCATGGTTGACAGACTTTAAACGTCACAATTGAGCTTTTGTTTCTTGTCCTACAATGAAGAATATCTCTCACTTACCTGACAGGAAGTTTAGATTCTCTTAACATGAGACATATTTGATCTGGACGGCCCATGATATTCATCTACTTGGATAGCAAACCTATAATACCCCAGCCAAAATTAGTACCCATGGCAGAAATAGAGGGGGCTATGCACCTACATTTCAATTGTATCAGGGATAAAAACGACTAAGTTTATTTCGGCAGAGTATTACCAGATTGTGATAGTCAGATGGATGGGTGTTAAAAACATTGCTATTATACATTTTTACAACAACGCCCACGTGTCGCAATAGGAAGAGCTTATATCGAGTCTTAGAAGATGCTTACGGGACCTAGAAAAGAATGGCGATGGGGATCTGGCCCTTTTATGGGTTGGTGACTTCAACTGTTGTTTATGTACTAGTTATGTTACAGGCACCTACCACCTGGCCGAGAACAGGGAAGACATTCCAACCCATTTTAGTCATTCTAGGTTGGGGGATTTGCTGAATTCCCTGACACATGAGTTTGACTGGGGCTTCATTAATGAAAATTGTTTGCCATCGGCACCTTTTAAACCAACATTTATTGGGAGAGGGGTCAATTCCCTAATTGTCTTTACCCTTCTATCCGCTAGACACCGGTCCCAAGTGTTATCATGGGAAACATTTGATGCTGCTCACAGCGATCACTACCCTATCTCTTACTGTCTGGTAAAAAATGGAGAAGAACCGACCCTGGATGTAATCTATAACACCTCAATAAATTTGGCTAGCACTAATGGTTATCGCATCAATTGGGCAAAAGTAGATACAAAAACTTTTTTGCACAAACTGGTTATTAAAACCTACGACCAGATTAAAATTTGCCTTTCACTGTCCACAACTAATGAACAAGTCCTTGAGGCCTTTGGGAAAATAACAAGTGAAATTTAAAAAATGTTGACTAGAGACTTTAAAAGTCGTACCGTTAAAGTGAAGAGTTGGTTCGACAAAAATTGTACGAAGGCAAACCAGAACTTGAAAAGGGCTTTAAAAGAAAACCCCAGAACTATGTCATTGGTAAGACAGACTCGTTAATTGTATAGGGCAGCGATAGCGAGAAGGAAAAAAGAGCTAAAAACTGAAATCTGGCAGAATCTCCATGATGCTTGTTTAATAAAAGATAATATAGCTTTCTGGAGAGCCGTAAACGCCCCTTTTTTGTCAGTTAGGGAAACAGACATTATTGATATAGCTATACCTGGGGATATCTGGGTTGCTCATTTCACTAACTTATATAAAAATAATACGACCGCCCCTGAGAATGAGAATGCCCTGGATATCCAAGAGCCATTAAATTCCTTTCCGCTGGGGGTCGTCTTTGAGCATGCTGAGGTCACTAAGGCTATTCAGGATAGCTCATCAGGCAAAGCACCGGGCCCGGACTGTGTCCCGATTGATTTGTATAAAGCTGAATTATCCTTATGGTCGCCCTTACTAACTAATGTTCTAAATTGTGCTAACGCTGCGGGTTTCATCTCTACCTGGCCGGAAGCAGTGGTTGTACCCATCTTTAAAAAGGGGGATAGGAACAACCTGGTTTGCTACAGACCTATTTCTCTTTTGGATGCCTTGATGAAGGTAGCGGGTAAAATCATTCTGAACAGACTCCAAGTCTGGGTAGAGGATAATAATATTATCACAAATCTCCAATACGGTTTCCGCAGCGGAAAGGGTACAATAGAACAGGGTCTAAATTTGGCGTTGCTGACTGCCAAATATACTCAAGCTAAGAAGGAAAGTCTATTTGTCACATTCATAGACCTGAGCTCTGCGTTTGACTGTGTGGATCACTCCACACTATTGAGAACGCTTAGAGATTTGGGTATAGACCATCAGCTTCTTTTATTTATTAGTGAACTATACAGGGAAGCGGGGGCCAGGGTACGCTATGGGAGAGGGGGGGTTTGCTCTGAGAAATTCAATATTCAAAGAGGTGTGCGTCAAGGGTGCATTTTAGCACCTTTTTTATTCACCCTATACATTAACAGTGTGGGACAACACCTTAGAAACTTTCAGTTTTATTACCCCGCTGTTAGTGGAACACCCATCCCCATCCTTTTATACGCTGATGACGCAGCAATAATGTCGCGTACCGTCATCGGCCTACAAAGGGCTGTAGCTGAATTCTCAGAATACATGAAGGTCGGTGGCCTATTGATTAATGACTCTAAAACTTATTCTATGACATGTGGCAATTCCAGAAAACATAGCAAGACAAACCATCTGGGGAGAGATAAAATTAAAAATACGGATAGCTTTTGCTATTTAGGTGTCACTTTTGACAGTAGGGGGAGTTGGAAAGAGGCAGTCTTCGCCAGAAAACTGGCTATTAGTAGGGCAAATGGTGCCTTGATAAACTTCTATAGGAAATTGGGTGGGCGTCCAGTGAAGGAATTAATCCAAATTTACAAAGCGAAGTGTATCCCTACTGGTACCTATGGTGCAGGGATCTGCGGGATTGTTAATGTTGATCAGATCCAACGTGCCGAAAACAATTTCATTTGTTATATATTGGCTGCCCCCAAATCCATGTCCACCTTTTTCATGCATAATGAACTGGGGATACCGTTTGTAGAGGACACGATTAAATCATCACCTCTGCTCTTATGGCACAAAATTTGGGTTACCCCAGAAACGTCCCTTAATAGAGACATTGTTATGGACTGTTTGACGCTAGATGGGGTTGCTAACATTAAGTGGTTAAATTGTATTAAAACCATTGCCGCTGACATTGGGCATAAAGAATATTACGATAACCCTAGCTGTCTGGAAAAGGTATCAAAATGCACACTGAAAAAATTTATTTTGGAGTATCTAGACCATAAAGATGGTGGGTAGAAAAGGATAAACATACAGGGCCTGATTCACAGAATGAACTTAAAACTCAATCCTAAACTTACTACTAGTTTGGTATTCACAGAATGCACTTACTACTTTTAGCATTCACAGAATGCACTTACTACTTTTGGTATTCACAGAATGAACTTACTACTTTTGGTATTCACAGAAGTTAGGATTTTGTCTTAAGTTTGTCTTAAGACAAACTTAAGAGAGACTTAAGACAGATTTAAGACAGACTTAAGTTAGTATTTTGTCTTAAGTCTGTCTTAAGTCGGTCTTAAGTCTGTCTTAAGTTTGTCTTAAGTCTGTCTTAAGTCTGTCTTAAGTCTTTCTTAAGTTTGTCTTAAGACAAACTTAAGACAAAATCCTAACTTCTGTGAATACCAAAAGTAGTAAGTTCATTCTGTGAATGCCAAAAGTAGTAAGTGCATTCTGTGAATACCAAAATAGTAGTAAGTTTAGGATTGAGTCTTAAGTTCATTCTGTGAATCGGGCCCACGGTCCTGGAAAATCAGAATCTAAATCAATGCGTAGGCATACAATCATACCTTTTGATGGAAGCTAGCCCTTACGCAAGAATGCTGTTGGCTAGGTTCCGGGCAGATACTTTTTATCGCTTGATAGCCATTCCTAATTGTAATGATTGGTCAAAACTGTTACAGAAATGTTCATATGATGACACATCCGCCCAATCTAACATTCACTCTATCCTCTTCTGTAAACACTATGTGACCCTTTGGAAGAGGTTCCTGAAGCCTATCCTCACAAAATGGGGAATAAGGAGCTCCAGAGTAGCTTATTTTAAATTGAAGCAGCTTGAAACAGCATTAGTGGTAAAAGTGGTTTCCTCTTACCTGTAGAAGCTTGATTGATCTCAGGAACACATGTATGCCACAATGTATGTAAATAGTTGCTTTTTATCTTTTTGCTTAAAATGAAGATATTCTCTTTTTTATTTTAAATCTTTTTTTTCTAGTAAATTAAATTAACAGTTTTCTCATGGTTCAATCTCAGCTTTTGAAAAATGTATGGCGATAGTTATGTGTAGTATGGGTATTGTTTGATTTTCCCTTTATGAATTAACAGGAAAGTTTCGACAGCTGCTAGAACACAATCATTTCTCTTGTTTTTAATGTGTTAATATATTGTGTAAATATATGGTGATTGTCTTTTTAAAACTTTTTAAATGTCCTATTTAATATGTTGTGATATTTGTGCTTTTATGATTTTGCAACAAAGTCTAATAAAGCTATTTTTGAACTTTGAACTTTGATTTGATTCAATTTAGACCTCTACTGAGGCCAACAAATACAAAGTACATGAATTTAAAACAATTATTTTATACACTTTAAAACAGCTTTTAAAACTCTTTAAAAACTTGAACAATTATGTCAGACAAATTCATCAGCAGGCGACATGCATAGCATGATTAAGTCTTCAGCAGAAGGGACATTATATCTAAAACTACCAGGATCGAATTTGGGCAGACTGACAGAACGTTAGGTAGATCTTGTACTCCTCCCTTACACAAATCACAGGTACCTGATATATTTTCTAAGTTATTCCATCTGGATGTATAAACTTTAAATGGGAGGATTCTAAAATAGCTTGGGAGATTTATTGCTTTTTACATATTGTTCGTAGTGTTTTAATTTCAAACAATGTTCTACATCCAATTCGAAGCTTATTCTTGGTGTCAAGTTCTTTCAAAAAAGCTTCAAATGTGCTGGTGTCCAAGATTGTAAAAGTACTACTGTGCAGTGAGGGGCATTAAGAGATATATATTAAGATTCCTATTAAAAGTGTACTGTGACGATTCATCGCTAAAAGTCTCCAATTTTAAAATGTGTCTTAGTTATACTTGGTCGGCGTGTTAAAGGTTATATGCCCATCTTAAGACACAGAGGTGAATATTATCACTCCCAAACATTCCTTGATTTTCTCTTTGTTTCTCTTTTAGCTTTGCTTCAAGCTAGGTGGTATGTTTTCATCACCAAACACAAATGTCTCTGGGGAGTGTTTTGTGTGTAAATGTAAATGTGTTGGCATTTATATAGCGCACTGCTACCCGTAGGCGTCCTGGCGCTTCGACCGCTGCGAAACCCTTCCTGGCTTCCCTGAGAGATGGTCCCTTAATGGGTATCTCCAGGGTGCGACCAGGCATCCCCGGCGGTCTGGGGGGCCGTTAGTGAAGATGAGGCAAGCTAATGCCCAGAGTTGCCGAGTGTGACCGCTGATCAGAGTGGGCACCGAGGCGAGAGAATTATCGAGTCCGCTGACCCTGGTCCAGAAACCTGCCGCGCCGGGAATCGAACCCTGGTCCCGGGCCGTCCTCTGCTCTCGGGTCTGCCGCCTCTAACCAGTGAGCCACACTACTTCACTTTTTGGTGAAAGCCTCATTTTCCTAACCTTCTTTAAAATTATTCTCCTGTATTAAGCATGGATTCAACAATTCTTATAGCTTTTTAGAAAATGTGCGTTCACCATAACATATGGAGGCATCCAGATCTGTGGTTCTGCACAGTACAGGATGCCCTGGCGCAGGCAGGGATATTTACAGAGTGGCTTGCAGGTGGACTGGTAATTATGAAAATGAGGTCAAAGGACTTGGGCACCAGATTGTGAATGTGCAGTGTCCCTTTGAATATTTTGTTTACATTTATGTTGGGTGCAGCGGTTTCTTTCTTTTCTGCTAGAATTGTCCGTAAAGGAGAGTTTTTCATATTTATTGCTTTGTGTCTTTAATAGATTTAAACTTTCTGTCACCTTAGTGGGGAGATTCTAGATTATGTGAGGATGTTTTGTGATGTGTCAATAAATCAATGCAGAGAAACACCAATCAATAACATGACAACCAGCAACTACATAATTCCTACATGTGAGGGCCCAGCTGGGCTCCTGGGTGATTCACCCCCTCCCCTCGCGCACATTTTCGAGTGGGGCACATAAACAACCCTCACCTCCTCCCTGGGATTTTGAGGTGGCACCTAACATATTAACAGTTGCAGACAGAACCCATCTCTCTGTAGCCATGCTACTCATAGACTGTCTCCAAGTAGCTCTGTAACCTGAGGCACAAACTCTGTGGGGGCTCCAAAACTCTTTGGGCCTCATTTATGAGGCCTTGCGTCAGTTTTGCGTTGCGGATGCGTCACTTTTTGTGACGCATCTGCGGCGTAAAACATGCGCCTTGTTGCGCCATATTTAAAAAGTGACGCATCTAGGTAGATGCGTCACTTTTTAAACCCCTGCGCCACATTATACCTGCGTCAGGTATAATGTATGCAGAGGGGGCGTTCCCCCGCAAAAAGCCTCGTAATAGTGACGCAGTGAAATCTATGAGATTTCACTGCGTCACTTTTAGGATGCGGTTGCGTCAAAATCTTGCGCCTGCCTCACAGTAGGCGCAAGACTGATGCAAGCCCTTTCACATGGGGCTTTCCCCATGTGAAAGGACGCATTGCTCCAGCAATGCGTCACTTTTGCGCTTACAGATGCGTCAGAAATACTGACGTATCTGTAAGTCCTTGCGACATGATGCGTCATACATTAAATATAACGCATCATTGGTGTTGCAAGGAGTGCGCAGTCAAAAGTGACGCATCGCTGTTTTCACGCAGCGATGCGTCACTTTTCATAAATGAGGCCCTTTGTCTTTATTTTTTTTATTTAATTGCAGTCATTGAGGTGTTGAACCTCTCCTAATTCTATTGTGTTTGTCATGCCAAGCAAGCCAGTTGAGTACGGAAAGGCAGACGGCGCTATTTTATGCTAATGTTACTTCTGGCTGGACTGGTTTGGGAAAAAGAATGACAGCAATAAAATAATTAAGAAAAAAGGGAGGAGTCTCGGAGCCCCTGCTGAGTTTGCTCCTTTGGTTACAACTTTCCCTCCAGAAATGTGATCTCCTGCGTCCTTGCCTGCTTGCACATCATCAGCTGGCGGCAATAAACATGCTCTGTTCAGACTCAAGCGCTGTGCTGTTTGCAACAGTGGGGCAGCACGAAACGTGAACATGCGCTGACTCAGCTTGGGGCAGATTTGCCCAGTTTTCTGTTTCCTCTAAAGGTGGTGTCTAATAAGCCACTGAGCTTTGGAGAATCAAAGGGTTTATTCTTCCGGGTGGTTGCCCCATCTCGTATAAATAAACGGCCCTTTCCCTGCGCTGCCCAGCAGCGCCGCACTGCCGCTTCCTGGCGGCTTGTCTTCGGCACAGCGAGGGCCGAGGGGTGGTCATTGTTACCAATAACCAATTAAAGCTCCCGCGCGGCTGCAAAGGGAGGAAGAGCTGAGGCGAGAGAGCTCGTTTTATGAAGTCACCGCCCCGGATATCGGGCTTTCAGATCTGGGCTCTAAGAAGTGGACACAAAAAGCCATTTTATTGCATCCGAGCTATAAATTAGGTACAAAGTCCCCCATTCTCGTAGGGGCATTCCGTAAAAATAGAACTCAGCAACAAAGCTATTTTGTGTAATAGCACCAGCAGCTCAGAAATTAGATGACGGCTTGAAACCAAAATTAAAAGTCTATAAAATATTGTTTTAATTCAGATGAAAAGATCATTCTGAAACTTAGTGAATGGAGAGAGAGACCCGTGGCTTGGTTGCGATACACGGAATGTGCCCATCAACGCAACCACACGTCTAAGAACCGATCACCTCTGCGTGGGAATCGCCCGCGCCTCCCGCAGCCCTCCCCTAGCCAGCACATTCCTTGGTGGGAAACTCTTCGTCCTATTCAGAGCGTACATCCATTGTCACGACATTGGAGGCAACCGGAACTCACTGGGGATACGAGCATCTCTGTCACGTTGAGTGGGGTCATTCCTGTTTCATCTCTCTACCACATCTTCAAGCTTTCTCTCCATTACCCTTCTCGCTCCTTGTACCATTATCCACCTGCCTTGCATACCCTCTTGCTCATGGGTCCGTCTCGCTCGCGCTCTTTCTACTTAACTTATTTCTCTCTGCGCCACGGTCTCTCCAGCGCTTTCTCTGTGTTTCTCCCCCTCCTCTTTCTTTCTTCCGCCCCTCTCTCTCTTTCACATTTATCTAAGTCTCTCTCTATGTGCCCCCCCCCCCCCCCCCTATCCAGTCTCCTTCAGTCTACCGGACTCGCCCGCTGGCACAGACTTTCTATTCCTGTTTCTCAGGGCAGTCTCTGATGTGCGGGGTCCCTCACCCATCGCTGCCTCGAGCCCCACTCTCACATGCATCTCTCACTCCTCGGCTCCCCATCTCCCTGCCGCTGCTGCCTCCTCTCTCTCTCTCTCTCTAGTTTTCGCTGCATCCCCCGGCCCCTCCCGGCCTCAGCAGATCTTCCTCGGTACGGAAGGCAGCACGCGCATGTGCATGTATGGGGGTGGCGATGGCTGGGAGGTGGAGTGTGACAGTTGGGGGCTGAGGAGAGGGGGCCGCATCTTAACTTCCTGTTAACCCGAATCCTAAACGTGGTTTATTTAGGGAAGCAATTACGGAGCCCTGCAGAGCAGGACCACTGCTTAATCGGGGAAATTAACTCTAGTTATGAGGAAAGTGCTACTGTGTGCTATATGTATTTGGAACACTGTCACGGGACTCAAGCATGAGAAGATGGCCAGACCCGGTAATTATGGCGCCATTAGTTATCAAGAACAGAAACAATGCCTCCTCCGGTGGCTCCTGTAATGGGAAGCAGTCGTAGCCGCTTTATAAGAAAGAATAACTCACCGGTGTCTCCCAAATGGCTCAATTAGGGCATGCGGTGGCGCGAATCTTCCCGCGGTTGCAGCTAAAGGCTGCAGAGTAAACCGCGCCCCCTCGCCACTAATTCTCATTAAGTGGTTGGCATTGGCAGCTAAAGGTCGGACACTTCAGGAGGTTTGTGCATAGCTGCGAAGCGAGGCGCTGCATAAAATACCCGCGGTATACAAAACAGCGCTGTGATGCACCGCGGTCACATATTCTTCAGAATTGAAAACGAGTCCACACACTTGCATGCGTAAATAGCAAATGAAACACGGTTCAAACGTACACACGTGCAGACACCAACGCTCACACAAGCCATGAACGTTCATATCTACCACACCGTAAAGACACGCCTTAGACTTTCAACTCAGCAGACATTGCCCCCACGCAAATATGCAGTCCTGCTGTGAAGCTTCTTAACTTTGATCTCCTACCGCTGATTCCGCAGGAAGGGGAAACATCCCTTCGCAAATCACTTTCTTTCTCGCTTTGTTGCGAGAGAGAGGATGGGGCTAAACATGCCAGCTTTTGAGTGAGGGAACAAAGTCTCGGCGTCGGTTCAACATCCTGTGATTCTGGGCAAACCACGTAATCTCCCTGTGCCTCAGCAAAAATGAATGTGTCTTTGTGAGGTAAATATGAAATAACATTAACATTAAATAAAGTGCAGCAAAGATATGCTTTCTCGCACCAGAAAGGGGCGGTTGAGTTTCTAGAAAGCACGTGCCCTGCGTGCCAAACTGTGAAAATCCCCCAGCGACAGAATGAGGCCATTCGTCTGCCCACACACGAGAGCGGCACAGGACAGCGTCTTGCCCACAGTCCTAATGCGGCACCAGTTAGATGTACAGCCCACGGAATCCATCCCGAGGAAGGCGACCTGTTTGTTTTAGTGTGTCAGAACCTCAGAAAAAACAGCACCTGCCAGTTTCTCACTTTAGGAACATGACAAAGTGCCAGATTCTTAGCTGTCATGTAATCCTTCTTCCTGCTAGCCCTAACACACACAACCCCATCCTCAAAAGCACATACAGCACACTCGCCCCCTGTGCAGTCACGAGGAGTACGACTACGATCGGGACAGTGGCGCAGGAATGGCGCAACGGCTCCTAACACAAGTCTGGAAAAGAGCACTTATTGCATTCTTTGGCTGTCCCCCCCTCCCTCCCTCCCCACCCCGGAACGGGGTGGAGGGGTGTCCTGTCAGACAGTTCTAAAAAAGAACTCGCTTTTTAGAGTACCCGTTACTCCTGGGAAGTACCGGTACGCAGTACGGGACAGTACCTGTCCATTTAAAGCACTGCTCTTAGTGGTTCCATGATAGTGTAAAGAAGGGTTCGATATTCCCTAAGGAAGTGCTTACATCCAGTGGTCACTTAGGTTCACAAACACACACTAGAGGCAGACTGACGTGCTTGTGAAGGCACAGCCACCACTCCGTTCTACAGCACAATCAAAGATGCGTTGAACACTGGCAAACACAAAACTCTGTGATGAAGGCAGTCACAGTAATGAACAGACACATCGATCACAGCTCACAGGCAAACACAAAGACACAATCAGTTAGCACATGTATTAGCAAACATTGGCAGAAAAACTGGTACATAAAATCACACACACATATACTTTCTGTACTGTAAATGTTTTTCTTAATAAAAACTTGTGAAATAAAAAAACAAAAAACGAAGGCAGACAAAAACACCTAATACACAGACACATACCCTGATACTAAGACAAACAGACCAGCATTCTACCTCTTCAAGAAGTAGCAAAGACCCAAAATAAAATGCACTGTCACGCAAAAGGCACACGTGCACGCACACATTGACACTTACGCCAATGGTGTTGCATAAAAACAAGCGCATACATTTGGTGCAAAAACGGTGCACGCACACACACACACAAAAGCAAACTGACACATGATGTCCTAACAAACCAGACGACATCCTCACGTGAACAAACACAAACTAAATGTCATACAGGTAGACGCATCCCTATAACACAGCCATATTCTAGCACACTCAGGAGACAACATCGGCAGTCACGCTAACACTGTGAGTCACACACGTGCTGATACTCAATAGCAGGTAACCAAACACATACAGATGCACAGTGCAAAACAGACTGATTCTCACGCCTTCACATACGTCGCTAACCAAGAGACACACAAAGCCACGAAATACACTGACACATAGCATATACATTGGAACTCACTGGGCAAACAACTATGCACCGCTAACGCTTACTCCTTAGATGCCCCACACGCAGTCAACAGCATGCACAAAGTGTCAAACTTTGCACTCAAACTTATAGGCATTTGTGGGCAGTCAGGCCCCCACACTCGGTCTCACATCCACACAGTCACATGCGCTCGTTAGCAGACATTCAGAGGCGCGCACGCAGTCTCACACACAGACTTTTGTCTGTCTTGCTTCCAAGGTTGTGCATTCAGCTTCTCGACGGTGCACATTGAAATTGAGCGTGCTTCCCCAGCTCCCCCAGCAACCAGCAGGTGACGTCACGGAGGGGGGTGCTCGAAGGGCGTGCAGGGGGCTCGGAGAGCAGCAGAGCGAGGCGGAGCAGGGCGCGGGGTAGGAGCAGGCTGCTGCGGCAGAGCGCGCTCCAGAGCCTGCGCCTCGGCTCGGCTCTCCAGCGGCTCCCAAGCCACGGCTCTCCCGGGTCGTCGGACGTCCCTCAGCGGCAGAAGGAGCATCACCCTGTCCGGACCATGCCAGACTGCGGACGCACGTGGAGGGCGAGGGTGAAGAGACATTCTCTTTCCTGATGTGTAAGTACCCTCACTTTCTGGGGGGTCCGCGCGTCCTACTTAGAGGTTCCTTCTCCATCTGCCGCCTCCGCCTGCTCTGCTCGCAGGTGCAGCGGTCTCCTTAGCTGAGATATGGGGCACGCTTCATCTATCTTTGCCCCGTTCTTGAGACGGATGCACGTGTGTCCGCACATTGTGTGTGATGTGTAGCCAGTGTTTCAGACACAAGATTGTTGTGAGTGGTCGTGTTCTAACTACTTTAGGGAACAAACTGTGTTGGTAGCACAAATAACATAAGTATGTATAGTCGCTGTGTTATTTATGCGAAGGTCCCCAGGGTCCGAGTGCCTGGGGATAGGATTGCTGGTTTGGCGTTTGTGTGTTGGATTCAGGATTTGACCTTCTACGCCGCACCCTCTTCAGGGTTTGCGCGCAGGATCTTTTGGGGAGATGCTGCCCGCTTCATCCGGGTGTTTGCTTCGTCACCGAGGGTCCAGACCAGAGCCTCTCGAGGCCAAAGATGTTCATGAGAGGGATTGGGAATCAGTGCGAGTGAAGCACCCCACAAAGACGGCTGTGTGCATCGCTTGAGACCACGGGGCTCTCAGGACAGGAGGATGGGGCCGAGGGCTCCGCGTGAAGGCGCAGTGCTCCCATGTAGCCACGGGTGGTAGGTGAGGGTACACACCGAAGGTTGTCTTCACCAGGCGGAGGGGTAGGCTTTCCGCGAGGAATCTGTGTCAGGGCGCACAGCCAGAGCGTAGACCGCGGACAACACGTGAGATTGTAGGGCACGCAGAAAGTGATGGGAGCTGGGGGATCCGACGGCGCAGACCTCGCACCGAGAGCCATGGGATTCAGGGACGCACCGTGAGAGCGCAGAGCTGCGGGACGCGATGCAGTTTAAAGAGTGCCACGTGAGTAAGCATAGACCCCTAAGAGCGATGTAAGGCTGAGGGCTCCGCGGGAAGTTGCGGAACTCGAAGAGCGGGATAGGATGCCATAGGCACTGCCGAGGGCGCAGAGAATCCGGGATGAGAGACGGCGACTGCACGACTAGAGCGCGAAGAGCTCCCGAGAGGGATGAGAGGTAGAGAGCACCAAGTGAGGTCGCAGGGGTCCCAGATGGCGGAATGCCGAGGGGGCATCACACCAGGGGAGGGCTCAGAATTCAAGAGAGGGACGAGGGACATCGAGGCACCAAGCTCCCAGCCAGGCGTCATCATTTCAGGGCTGTGAGACCCAGAGGGTGACTTTAGCAGAAGAGCTCACGGCAAGAGGCCAGTTTCCTATTCAGGGAACCTCGCTAGCCATTTTGCACTCCTGCAAGAACCAACACACTGTCCATTAAAAGTATATTGTGGCCCCTCCTCAGGTTTCGTCGATGGCTGTGCATAATGTCGATACACGATGCATCCGCCTAGAGTCTAATGCCACGAAATAGGAAGGCAGCGTCAACAGGACAGTAACACGATCTTAAAATGTTTATGCATGGCCACCAGAAGCAGGGGTGCTGGTTGCTTTGATTTTGATTTTCGATTGCCAGGTCCATATTTGTGTAATGTGCAAATATTCGGCCTATGAGCTGATCTTTTGATGATGCAAATCATGTCCCTTCCGGGGTTTAAAGCTGGGCGTGCAATATTAAATTTTGGGAACAAAATGACAAAAAAACAATATTGCAATGCCGAAATCTGGAGACAAATGTATTGATTCAGTCCATCTATATAAGTCTTGCCAAAGAGCGTTGGTCGATAAAATAAATAGCAAAACGGCGCGCAGTCAGTTGGAAGAAATGAGCAAAAACCTAAAAGAAAAGTAGACGTAAGGCACAATAATAGTAAATACAATCAAACACATTTAAACTATAAAATAATTGTGGGGACCTGGAGAAAGCTGATGGGGGGTGTTCGTTGACAGTATGAAGTGAACTGTTTGCTTGGACTTTCTCAGAAGTATGTTTGTTGCTCAGCTTCACGTGTAACCGTGTGCCTCTCCCCCCCCCGCAGGTTTGAGCGCTGTGGGTACCGGGCCCGGGACCGAGGAAGGCGCCTAAACATGCTGAACAGCGTCCTCCTGCTCAGCGTGTTAACCGTGGCTGGGTTCCTGAAGACGGAGGGCCGCAAGAGCACCAAAGACGTGTGCAAGCTGCGCTGCCAGTGCGAGGAGAAGGAGAACGTGCTGAACATCAACTGCGAGAACAAGGGCTTCACCAGCGTCAGCCTGCTGCTGCCGCCGCAGTCCCGCATCTACCAGCTCTTCCTCAACGGCAACCTGCTCGGCCGCCTCTACCCCAACGAGTTTGTCAACTACTCCAACGCGGTCACCCTGCACCTGGGCAACAACGAGCTGCAGGAGATCCGCAGCGGGGCCTTCAACGGCCTCCGCACCCTCAAGAGACTGCACCTGAACAACAACAAACTGGAGGCGCTCAGGGAAGACACCTTTGTGGGGCTGGAGAGCCTGGAGTACCTGCAGGCTGATTACAACTACATCAGCTCCATCGAGGCGGGCTCCTTCAGCAAGCTGAACCGGCTCAAGGTGCTCATCCTCAATGACAACCTGCTGCTGTCCCTCCCGAACAATGTCTTCCGCTTCGTGATGCTGACTCACCTGGACCTGCGGGGCAACCGGCTCAAGATGCTGCCCTTTGCGGGCGTGCTGGAGCATATTGGGGGCATCATGGAGATCCAGCTGGAAGAGAACCCCTGGAATTGCACCTGTGACCTGCTCCCCCTGAAGGCCTGGCTGGACACCATCACAGTCTTTGTGGGGGAGATTGTCTGTGAGACACCCTTCAGGCTCCATGGGAAAGATGTCACCCAGTTGTCCAAGCAGGATCTGTGCCCAAGGAAGAGCTCCAGTGAATCCAACCCAAGGGGCCAACACCCTTCCCTTTCAGATCCAAGACTGCACCGGCTGCCTCCGACACTTAATCCGGCCATGACACCGACTCGATCTCCAAAATCCAGCCGGCCCCCTAAAACTAGGAACCGGCCTACTCCACGGGTCACCATACCCAAAGACAGACACATCTTCGGCCCTATCATGGTGTATCAGACCAAGTCGCCTGTCCCCCTCACCTGCCCCGATAGCTGTGCATGCACCTCGCAGAGCTCTGACAGTGGGCTCAATGTGAACTGCCAGGAGCGAAAGATCAGCAATATTTCTGACCTTCATCCCAAACCCACAAGCCCAAAGAAACTTTATTTAACAGGTAACTATCTCCACATTGTGTACAAAAATGACCTTCTTGACTACAGTTCTCTGGATTTATTACATTTGGGAAATAACAGGATAGCTATAATACAAGATGGTGCCTTTTCAAACCTAACGAGTTTGCGTAGACTTTATCTTAATGGCAATTACCTTGAAATCCTCTACCCTTCCATGTTTGATGGGCTGTACAGTCTACAGTATCTATACTTGGAGTACAATGTCATCAAGGATATCTTACCAAGTACATTTGATGCCTTCACTAATCTCCAGCTCTTGTTTCTCAACAACAACCTGCTCCGATCATTACCAGACAATGTGTTTGGAGGCACATCACTCACTAGACTGAACTTGAGGAACAATCATTTTTCCTATCTACCTGTGAAGGGTGTCCTAGACCAGCTCCCGGCTTTTGTTCAGATTGACCTGCAGGAGAATCCATGGGACTGTACCTGTGCCATTTTGGGACTGAAAAACTGGATTGAGCAGTCCAGCTCCACTGTGGTTGTCCACGAGGTGACCTGTGACTCCCCAGCCAAACATGCAGGGGAGCATCTGAGGTTCCTCCGGAAGGATGCCATCTGTCCCGAAAACTCTGGATTCTCGGATACTACAATTTTTCACCTGGGCCACAGCACAGAAATACCCTACCCTCTGAGCGTCTCGCCAAGTTCATATGCAGAAATCCACACTGAGGTCCCCCTCTCAGTCTTAATACTAGGCCTACTTGTTGTCTTCATCTTGTCAGTGTGCTTTGGAGCAGGACTATTTGTGTTTGTTCTGAAGCGACGCAAGGGTGTCCAACATGTCCCCAGCAGCAGCGCCAACAATTTGGACCTGGGTTCATTCCAGCTGCAATATGGGTCTTACAGAACAGAAACCCATGAGAAAACAGAAGCACACGTGTATAACTATATCCCTCCTCCCATTGGGCAGATGTGCCAAAATCCCATCTACATGCAAAAAGAAGGTGACCCCGTTGCTTACTACAGGAACCTGCAGGACTTTAGTTACAGTAACCTTGACAATAAAATGGAGGATCCTTCAAGTTTAGCCTATACAATAAGCACTGCTGAACTTCTGGAAAAACAGCAGCCCACTGCTAGGGAGCATGAACTGCTCTACCAGAACATCACAGAAAGGGTAAAAGAGCTGCCCAGCGGGGTGGTACATTATAACTTCTGCACGCTGCCCAAGAGGCATTGCATGCCTTCATATGAATCCAGGCGCCAACACCAGGATATGCTCAACAAAACTATTTTATATGGGACACCCAGGAAATATTTTACAGACCAGTCCAAACCGGAGCACCCATTGCTCCCAGGTAAAAAACTACAGACAGAGCCAGATTACCTCGAAGTTCTGGAGAAACAAACGGCAATAAGCCAACTGTAAGAGATATATGTGAGTGAGTTACTGCTGTCTGAACACTGGCCTCTGTCTGAACTGACACCAAGTGGTGCTTTTTTCATAAGCTCAGCATTTTTCCTTTCCAGCTATTACACTGTATGGAACTTGAAAATATGTGTTGTCAAGATGTTGCTTTTTTCAAGCTTCTTAAGTTATTTCTCCACCCATTTTTAACTCTGCAAAATCTGTCATTGGGAATTTCTAAAGTAGAATTTGCATTTTGTTTTATGCTTTTCAATTAATGGTGGGTATTTAAGCTAATGCCCTTTGTAGAGGATTATCAGTGATTTTAAGAAAAATAACAAGTATATGTAAATAGTATTATACAGATATTTGAGATCAGCTACCAAGTTTAGCCACTGGGCGTCACTTTTTGTGTTAAAGTGCCTTTGCACTTTAAGTAAAATACTTAATTGTTGCTCCTAGCATTGAAAGATTGAACATATTTTAATGTGATGTATTTTTTGAAATGAGAAACATGTATAATAGATTTACCTGTATACAGCTACAGTGCTAAATTAGAACACTTGTTCTGATTTGAATGAAATAAGCCACTATTTTATATAAAGAAAAAGGTTATCTTAACTTGGGCTTTATACACTCAACTGTATAGATCATTTTTAGCTTTCTAAATCTGTAAATTGACTTCTATGTAGGCAAATTAGCAATCAGCGAATGGATCCTTCAAATGCAAATAACAGTTTATTAATAAAAGTAATTTCATGTCATAATACAGTGCACTGATTAGTTAATACAGTCTATTGATATTGTAAAATATGATATTACTTTTTCTGAGATAAGTTTCCTATTGGAATGGTGCCACACAGCTGATGTTTAAGTTATAGTCGCCATTTTAGAATATTTGTATAATAAAACAATTCTAACAGATGAAAGAAGATGAGTAAAGAAATTAAGAAGGTAGCCTGGCTTGTACAACTAGACAATTGGTGTCTGCTACACTAAAAGAAACACCTATATGAGAGTGAAACAATTAGATACAGATCTCCTACTGCCTGAACAACTTTGAAAAACACAACTTCCTCTCACCACATCTTGTCATCACCCAAAAAAGTTAAATTCACTGTGTTCCGTGGCTGAAAAGACCACAACGATATCATCTGTTTCCACTGCAGATGGTCTGAAATATTTATGCTCGAAAATATTAAAACATAGTTAAAAACAAATGACACATTCACTCTACATAGTCATTTTCTTTACTATGATTATTTAAAAATAGTTTTCATTGCAAAAATACACGTACAGTTTTGAACAAGAATCCCTTATTTACAACAAAAACTGTTTTGTTTGTATCTATTGTAAATCCTTATGCAAGTGGGATGGTGATCTGCATGTAAAGTAGGGCAGGCTTTTGAATTGCTTCCTAACGCAATTGCTGGCTTGTGAAAGGGGCACACTGTTTCCTTTTTATAAATAGGTTACTGCACATAATAAACCTTTTTTGTCATGCAGAGACTCAAGTGGACTACTGCCTAATTTTAACATCTTTTTAATAAATGTACACGTCTTTATCTGCAAATTTAAAACTTAGTATTTCATATGAATCACTTTTAAGTAAGATTAAACAGCAGCTTCCAGTTGAAAATGTTCTTGCCAAGAAATGTCCATGCCAAATGGACTCAGCCTCAGTCTCAAAGCTAGTGTCATGCACTTCGGTTCACTTTTCTGTACTGGGAACATTCTGCTGTTTCTGGCATTAATGTAATTAAGAAGGGCAAGATTACTTTTTATGACACTTGCATATGTCTTACACACCCCATTGTTGTTGCTGGTTACCCAGTAAGGTTGTGAACCAAATAAATAAAACAAATGATAAGTGAACACTAGGGATTAAAATCAGCCTTGCTGGCCGAGCGTGTGCTCCCTCTTAGGGCCCAACGTTCCTGGGATCACAGTCACATAATGTCTAGAGTAGAGTTTAAGCTTTTTGCTGTCTGTAATGATACGCTCACCACTATTTTAATGTGTATATGATGCACATAACTAGGCGACGAAGGGCACAAAATGCAGCATCGATCTCACCTGTTTTGCACATTTGCAGACACATACTCGGATCTGTATGGCAGCATTAGCAGAGGTGAGTGTTTATGGGCACACTTAAGAGGGCCGGTGAGGTGAGGAATACATGGAGTAGGGTCCTAAACTCATGTGGACATGTTTTCATCAAGGTAGAGTGCTTCAATGTTTTGATTTTTAGTATTTCTTAGACACTGTCTTCTTATTACAGTATGTTCACCTTTTTGTTCAGCGCTGGGACACTCCTTGGAGTGCACTTAACAAATACCCCTATAACATAACATAACATAACATGTCCAGTTTCATTATATTTGAGGTTTGCTGTCCCAGGAAGGTTTTCCTCTTCTACAGGAAGGGTCCTTTGTACGTGTGGAGAATGTTAAACCTCCCAACATCTTAGTAGAGCTCGAAATCGAGCATTCCGTTGTGCATATCAACAACCACAAGTGGCACACCGCGTTTTTTGTCTGAGAATTAGGCATATTTCATCCCCCTGGATACTTTGACTTCTGCACCTTAGTTATTTTTGTAATGTCTTATCAAGTGAATGTGATTATTATTATTATTATTATATTCTTAGCGCCAGAATCGACCCCCGAAGGGGTATCTCCACGCTTGCCTTGGGAACCCGTCCTGGTTTTTCCCTGTGAGATAGCCCCTACAGGGCATCCCCAAGGTGAAAGCCAGGCATCCCGCCGCGGGGGGGCCGTTGTGGAGATTAAGCAAGCTTAATGCCCAGAGTTGCAGAGTGTGAACCCATGATTAGGTCAGGCACCGAAGTGAGAATTATCGAGTCCATGGACATTTGAGCTCAAGACCCTGCCGCGTCAGGAATTGAACCCTGGTCCCGGGTCTGACCTCTGCTTCAGGGTCTGCCTGCTCTAACCAGTGAGCCACACTTCTCCACTTAAGGTGCTTGTCCCCTCTTGCCATCTGTACAGAGGGAGACAGCCCCCAGTAGAGAGGAATATCCCCCACCAACATCCGTGTCAATATTTTATTTTAATTTAGATTCTGTTTGAGGGAGTTTAGTACACATCCATTTTGGTAAGCATGTAGCTACATTTGCTGGATGTGTTACCAGTTCATTATTTGATCTGTTTGGACTCATTTGGCGAGGATACTGTGGGGTCACATCTTGCTGTGTTCTTGAGGTGAAGTTTTAAAATACATACATCTTTCTCAATCTTTACATAAAGTAAGACATCACAGCACCACGAGTCCACAGACTCGGTTGCATAATCAACAACCATTGGCAAAGCCAATAGTTCTAGCTTTATTATGCTAACATATGCAATTACATGCGCATATAACTGCTGTTTGAATGTGTTATATGCACTATCACCATTTACCCCATTAAAGCCAGACCTATTACCTTTGCCACTGCTGTGAAAAAAGAAGCAAACATGATTGATTTCTGTAAAGAATACAGGAATGTAATACAGTGTTTTTTTTAGATGTAGAATAGCCCATTATGCATTCAAATAGAGGTCCTTATTTAGAAAGCATAAGGATGCACAAAACAACCAACATTTGGTGAGAGGGTAATACTCCTGTGGACTGAGTTAAGGTACCCCTTATGAATATTTTAAAGAATTAGTAGCAATAGGTCAGTAGACAGTTGCCCTCTCAAACAAGACCAAAAATGCCTGTTACCCCATTTAAAGTATCGGCATGAAAACGAGAACCAACTTCAGTTGTTACAAAGATGCCTGGTCCTATCACCAAAATCTGTGGAATGCAAGCCACCTTCTATTTCAAACATGGGATGACAATGTAAACTCCTAGTGATTTTTGTGGCCTGTAGGCAGCTTGTCTTGTTCTTTTCAGCTCCATAAACTGTTTCACAAGGATTTTCCTACCTAATCCAAAATAAATATTAGGTTTTCCATACCTGCCATTAAAGTTAAATCATAAAGCAGAGTTTGGATTGACCCAAAAACCCATAGTACATTACAACAAATAGACTGCATTGCAGGTGACTGTTTCCCATGGTCTGAAAACACTCAATATGTTTTAAGTTGGCTTTCTCTCCATAGTTTCCAAAGCGTACAGTGCTCGTCAGTATGCTATTAAGACATCTGTGTCAATTTGGGAATATACAACAAACAGGACAACTTCTTCACCTTAAAACATCTTATTTCAGTACTGCCGACGGCCTGCACATTTGCGATTTGTATTCTAAGGGACACCTCTGCATTCTGATCTCATAATACATATGTTACAAAAGGAATGTGACTAAACTGTGCCCTAGGAGCCAGCAGTGCATGTGCAACCTGAGGGATAGCTCTGCTGTGCGAGGCAAGATCCTGCAACATACTAGCATCCTTACACATAGATCAGTTCTAAAAATCTAGGGGTCCACAATAATTGTGTAAGCTGAAGTATAACTCTGCTGTCTGAGAACTCTGCATGTAAAGTGATGTGGCTCACTGGTTAGAAGCGGCTGACCCAGAAGCAGAGAACGGCCTGGGACCAGGGTTCAATTCCCGACGCGGCAGGGTCGTGGACCAGGGTCAGCGGACTCGATAATTCTCACCTTGGTGCCTACTCTAACCAGAGATCACACTAGGCAACTCTGGGCATTAGCTTGCCTCATCTCTACAACGGCCCCCCACATTCGACGGGGATGCCTGGTTTCACCTTGGAGATATCCAGTAGGGACCAACTCACAGGGATAGCCAGGACAGGTTCCCCAGCGGTCTACAGCACCACAACGCCTCAGGGCAGCAGTGTGCTTTACAAGACACATACATTTACATTGAAAACGTGCTCAAACTGAGGGTTGACTACTGTTTAGAGCAGACATTTACAAGACCAACACAACATGTGAAGCATTCTGCCGTAGAAGGGCCTTATTACAACTTTCCCTGTACTCAAGTTTCAATCAATATAATAGGGGAAAACATAGTAATATTGAATGTTTACTCCCATCTGAGCAGGGAATCTCAGAATGTTGGGATGTTTCCCAGCCCAAATACTGTCAGGAATTTTGTTGTGAATTTTGTGTGAGGAAAAAGTTCAAACTTGTGTATTAGTTGAAATACTGATCTGACCATAAGCCCCTGTTTGCTCCCAGATCGGAATATCTGGACTTCATTGAATGAAGGCCTTTAAGATTCGAATTGAAAGATAGCTCTGCAGTAGGGGATCTCCTTCTTTAAAATGTTGCTGTTTAGGTTTGCAGTAGCTGTGCTTAGACCTTGAACCTGGAGGTCTTTTTTAGCCAGAGGGATTGCACTACTTTCAAAGCCCAGCGCTTGCAAGAGCGGTGTAAAGTAGACGGTTGCACAACGAAGGCAGAAAAACATATTTTAATTAAGAACAATAAAAAGTCCTCTGTGGCTTCGACCTGCACATAAAGTATATCAGTGAGATTGACTTGATTTTCTCCAGTTAGGTCACGTTTTATTTTGGGGCAACTTCATCCATTGACTGACAATTTCTTAAGGCAATATTTAGCCACTAAAAAACATGATTATGGTAATAATTAACCCAAATCCTCAAGCCTCTTTTTGAACGTTTCCAGCTGTCTCCTTGTTACCCTTCTTCTAGACATTCTTCATAGACACTCCTATACCTTTAAAGTGCGTTCTTGATATTGTAAGGAATGTATTCCCTGTATTTCGCAACTGTTACCTGTTGTGACCTGGAGGCCACAAGTTTGAACTATGTCAGGGCTGACTCAGTCGTTCATCATTCTAATACTAGAATATTTAGAACTATAGTACTACTGTACTTTTAGCGTTCCAGAATGACAGAATCCCGATGATAGGCATGTTGTGTTTTTTGCTTGATATTGACCAAAACCGAGAATTGTAAATCATCTGACTCATACAGGGTGCAGCACATCTATGATTTTCAAATGTTTCAGTTTTTATTTCAATAACACCAACAATCATATGTATTTGCTTTATTACTGATTGATAGTGGTTGCTAATATATGTTTTTATTAATCTATAATACTCTTATATCCAACTAAAATATACTAAAATCCAACTTCATTCACCAAATCTATAGTTAAGGTTTGTATTATTTGCAAACGTTTATGATTTTACTATTCTCTTAGATGAACCCAACTGCTGTCTTCAAGGAGCAGACGTGCAGTTAGTTCTTCTATGTCCAGGGGTGATAATAGCCATTTCACAATTTGACGTGTAGCAAATATATGAAAACCTTTCTTCTGGCATTTTAAATATGTATTTAGAACTAAAAATCATATTTTTGGATCTCTGTAAATTTCCGATTGGAAAATTCCTGCACATTAAAGCTAATTTTGCTACTTTGCTTGCCTCTAGTCACTTAAATATTCCTTCTTTGACAATACCAACAAGGAGATTTCAACAATCTAACTCAATTTGCATTGATTTTGTTTTCCATCCTATGATCTTCAGTGCAGATTGAATATCATTACTTTTACACTTTACAGTGGAAAAGTGTGGCTCAATGGTTAGAGCGGCAGACCCTGATGCAGATGTCTAGCCCAGGACCAGGGTTCAATTCCCCGCCTCGGCGGGTCTTGGGCTCAAAATTCCACGGACCTGATAATTCTCGCCCCGGTGCCTATTCCAATCATGGAGTCCCACTTTGCTACTCTGGGCAATAGCTTACTTAATCTCCACAATGGCCCCCACAATGCTAAGGATGCCTGGCCTCCACCTTGGAGGTGTCCAGTAGTGGCCGCCTCACAGGGATAGCCAAGATGGGTTCCACAGCGGTATTCGTACAAGCGCCTTGAGACCCTTGCGGGTGAGTAGTGCGCTATACAAGTATCTATTTACAATTTTACTTTTCACAGTCCCATGAAGTCTTCTTCCCGATACTGTTTTTAAATTATACCCCTACATGTTTCTGTCAAAAGTGTTTCAGTATTTTACTAAGAGTGGCAAGTGCCTGGTAGCTAGTCCTTTTCATGTTTACTTTTAAAAAGGGAATATGTTTTTCTACTGACTAGATATATTGAAATTGCATGGAAGGAATTGACCATTAGCACTTTAGGTAGTTAGATAATATCACCCAATGTTCACTTTCCTATTTCTTCCAGTATGCACATTTAAATGAAGTCGCTGTTTCGGACTACATAAATTGTGCCATGTCGTACTCGTTTTCTCACTGTTAAATGGTGCAGATTTTGGAGCATATTTACTAACAGTTTATGCAAAGCAGCGTAGCAAGGCAAGTTGGTGGGCTGCAATGTGTTGCGTGAATCTGTGAGAACTGAACAGTGCCATATTTGCCAAGATATGGCCCTGTTCAACTTTTTCCATGCTCTGGCTCACCAGTGGCTGACTGGCACTAACACAGCCCCCCTTAGACCAATAAGCAAGAGTACTTGAATTACAGTCAGGAGTGATTCTGTGGAGGAAAGAAAACTTTCCTGCACAAAAAAAATCTTTAGAGACATGTTTCTCTTTCCATGGAAAGAAGTAACATGGAGGAATGAAGATATTTTTCCTTGTTTCACCTCTGCTGTGTAGGCGCATCATTTGCGTGCAAATTTAGGTTTACAAGTATTTATAAATCTGGGGCTTGCATCATAATAAGTGGGTGGTTGCATTGGAACACCCATGCTCAACTCATGTTAATTCTACCTGTTACAAAGTATCACAAGGCTGTGCTATGCTCTGTGTTGAGTTACTTTGTATTTACTGACCACACAAAGCCACACCAATCAAATATGATTGGCTTAGTAAATGCCAAAATAGATTTTGCCTAGTGCTGCAACACAAATATGATGCAACCCAACATAAAATCTTTATAAATCTGGGTCGTGGTGTTTTGCCCCCTCTTTTTTTTTGCGAATGATCCATAATTTCAGCTGTTTATTAACATCAACAAATTGTGTTCATACCTACTTTGTATAAGTGAATAATTTTCGTATAGTGCATCTTTTTATGCATATTCTTTCAAACAAGCTTGTACATCAGCACAAACATATTTATTAATTATTTGTACCATGAACTCCTACTTGTTTTTTTTACAAATCAATAGTGAAAAAAACATTGTAATGTAGAACTATAGATGGTCAGTATTTAATTCGTAATAAAAGCCAAAATTCAGAATACAGATAACGGAGTGTGGGACAAAGAGAGAGTACTTTTCTGATATATATAAATAAAGAGTAGTATATTTCCCCAAAATCATTTAAAAAAGTTTCTTCTGTGAAAAATAACTCCTCTTTTATTAACTTTAGCAAATAATACACTATTCATAATTTTTGTGTAATATATAAAAAATGTGGTATAAAGAGCTACCTAAAACCAGTTCTTGTTCATCTTCTTTTTAGTCTAATACTGCTGCTACCGCTACTACTATCCCTACTGCTATTTGTAATACTACAAATAATAGAAATATTATTAATAGGAATACAGCTAATTCTTCAGGTAATGCTAGTACTACTACTAATAATAATACCACACAGTTTAGCAAGCTATCCTTTACATTGCTCTTCACATTTCTTCTTCGGGCACCCTTCTCTGGTTGAGTTGAGTTAAAGGAGCCCCCTTCGTCATTTTGAAGTGAAAAGTGCTGCCCCATAAGTTGATGTTTGACTCTATCAAGACCGTGAAAGACAAAGATAAGCATTCAAAAAATCCCAATTTAAGGAAAACTCAATAAACTAGTGCCCCATTGAAACACGTTTTGTGTCTAAACAGTACTACCCGAATTTATGCCCTTCCTGAGAGAAGAAATCATTTGCTTATTTTCTGAGGAACTAATTTAATGGCCAATCACATTCAGCAAAAGTGCAAGTGTGATTTAATGTCTTTGTTGTGTCTCTCTTTTTAAGAGGAGGAGCCCAGCATTGGAAATTCCAGTATTATCTTTTTTTGGTTATAATTTTTCATACTTTTACATTAGTCATTACTGGAGTTTTTCAGTTTTACAATATTGTAGGGTGACTGGTGTGATGTAACTATTACCCAACTCAGAGACATATTTACTAGGAAGTGTCAGAGTGCAGTGTTAGCCACCTTGACTGGGTGAGAAGTGTAGGGGGTAACTTTTGTACGATTTTTCTCAGATTATAATGAAGCATTACACAATTTGTTCTGTGATTAATCATAAATGTTCCTGCTTTGTAATTTTGTCAAAAATGTTCAATATAGTTGCATACTTTTGATTTAGGGATAATTCAGCATATATGAGTAGAACAGTGATAATCTGCAAGTCTACATATACTCTAATAGTAATTTATGATGCAGAGTGTTTTAGTGAAAGTCAAGAATGAACTGTTCGGTAAATTGTTCAGATTCTCCAAACAAAGTAGCCTAAAGATGCCAGAGACATTTTTTAAAATTATGGTTTATGTATTAAATGTATCATCTTCTAACTCTTCTTCAAATGCTCCCCATAATGGCTTAGGATTAGCTTGGTTAACCTTGTGTCTCCTTCATACTTTAAAAGTGATAGATGGTAAACCCATATGCTCAAATGTTAGTAACATTCTTATTATTTTCATTCAAACTTCTTCAGGAAATTGTATTAAAAAAGGAATGTGCTTAATGGCATAAAAGGGGAGTTGGTGGTACCTTACAGCTAAAAACATTAAATGCATGTCCCAAATGCTTTTTACCCTAGACTTTATAAATGTTACTAAAGCCAACTCCTGGGCCACCCCTTAAGACACTTAGAGGGATGTACACAAGGACTTATCTTCGATTTATCTCCACCGTAATGCATCAAAAGTGGAGATAGATTCAACACCCCATTCACAAACTGGCGTAAACTTCAGACATCGCCAGGATTCCCACAATAACTGCCCCAAATTTCATCTCCACGGTGAACACCACCAACTAACCCTAATGAGATGCAGAGTGGGCATTCCTGTGAAAAACACACAAAATAACACAACACCACTTTCACAACAAACTGCCAGATCTGCAAAGCACATCAAAAACAGGTGATAAGCCGCGATAGCACCAGGGATTTAACACCTGCCTTTTGCTGATGCTAACTAAGCAGGACGACTACCAACAGCATGAAAGGAAGCCCAGCCAAGAGCCACACCTGAAGATCCACAGATGCCACGGAGAAAATGATCATGCAGCTCCGATACCCATGAGGGCCACAACATCCCCCGCCACCACCCCCAGCCCCCCGGACCCCTCCCGGACATACACATACTGTGAATGACACAAGAGCCCCAAAAAGCGCATGATGATGCACATTGCCAAAATAAATACACACATGTGGCCAAAAGAACAAGAAACAGTCACACAGCACTAAAGTAACAGCCGAAAATATTATTGAAATACAACACAAAACACCAATGAGGAAGACTCCTGTCTCCTGTCAGGGACAATCTCAAAGTCACAGCCTGGAAAATAAAGCACAAAATCGGGACGTGTGTCACATCCAAGGAGCGAGACACAGAGAAGGAAAGTAAGCCAGAGAGAGAAAGAGAGGAAAGGAAAGGAAGGGAGAGAGAAAGAGAGAGAGAGGGAGGGAAGGGAGAGAGAGTGAGAGAGTGAGAGAGAGAGAGAGAAGGAAAGGAAGGGAGAGAGAGAGAGACATCGCCGCCCCTGCCGGGTGTTTGTGGGGTTGTGCTCGTCCTCTGCGCCTGCTCCAGCTGCCTCAATAGTGCTTGGGTGTTGGTCAGTTTGTGTTTGAGTGTTTTTTCTACTTTTGTAGTGATTAACCCTGCCTGCCATGTGTGTATTGCAGGCCTGGTGCTGCTTATAGCTGATTTCCTCGTCACGCTTTGGCCCTTCGCATGTTTGTTCGCGTTGAGGTTTGTGTTTTTATCTCCATCGAGGTGGTTGTATCGCAGAAATTGGCCGTGGTTTCGGCAGACTATCGCATGGTACCGCCTTGTTGTGAATTCCACGTTGACACAGGTTTATTTCCCAGCGATAGGCTGCGATGTGTAGAGTTGCATTAGCATTTCTTGGTGATGTTTAGCACACGTTCTTGTGAATTTACTCCTCAGTGTCAAATATTCTGGTCAAAATTAATATAAAGCAATGTGACTCCAATATATATGCATGGCAGTATCTTCTCTGGTTTCTCTTATCCCAGATATCAATTAAAATGATACTGGAAAGATTTACACAAAAAGTCATTATTTTACATTTATCTGTATTTTTTTTCTCTTTAAGTGTTCATCTGCATAAGCATTAATACATGTTAGAGCACATTGAAGACCAATTATGTTTGGCGCCATATAATGATATTGTTGGCATATGATTTTTATATATTTTGTACCAATATTTGGCTGAAATTATTTGGCCCTAGCAATGGGCAGAGAGTAGGTCACAAATATATAAAGACAATCAAAGCAGTTCTAAAAACACCCTTGCTTGATACCACTGGGGGTGTAAATGTTTTGTTAGCCTATGGTTAGATCCTATAAGGATCTCAGCCCATGTGTTACAGCATATATGTTGATCCTCAGTATAAACTTGATAGTCCTCCATATATTTGTTCATAATTGGCCGCTATCCTTTATGGGAAGGACAGCTCTTTTTTGAAGGCTTGATTTGTGCATTTGCAGGTATTGGTTAAAAAAAACGTAATAATCTAAATAATCTAATTCAATAGCAGCCCGTTCCTCTTTGTTACCAAAAATGCCCCTCAACAACTCTTTCATGCTAGAAAGCATATATTCATATTCTGGGAGATTGGAACAAAAGAGTAGAAAAGGATCACGTTTAAGGCTCAATATAAAATATAGAACTTGAAATTAAGGCTTTTTTTAGTATGCCAACATATGTATTTATTATGTATCGTAGCTGTGAATACATTTCTATAAAACATGCTGGACATAGAAAACAGTTTTATGATGCATAAGCAATTTTCAGTTGGGTTGGAAACATATCATAGATGTTTTGGAATAGAGATATGGTGGATGCTTAATACTCTAAAATAACTCCTTTAAACACAGTGGTGCCTGATTTTATGTGAATGTGATGCTTGTATGTGATGATGATTAGGATTTTGCGTGATTGAGATGCAACCATGGACGGTAGTGGGAGTACCTGCCAGGTAAGTAACAAATTGTGTTGCATGCACTGCATCCCCAAATGCGATGCAGTGCGCGCAACGAAATTTGTTTTATTTATTTACATGTTTACTTACCTGTAAACCTCTGTAATCCATAGAATACTACCACCCACCCTACCCCTCCCCCCACCCCTTCCACCCCACCTCACAGCCCAGCTGGTACTCCCACTACCGTCCGCGGCTGTTGAGATGATCTTGAAGAGTGGTGTTGAGGACAGGAGCAGAGAAGCAACATTTTTCTGCCGGGACAACATTCAAGTGGAAGGGTCACAGTAAATACTAGAATCAATAAGTGGTGGTCGCACAATAAGGTTGTGAGAGTGCCCAGGATTCAAGGTTAGCTGAGTGAAGGTTGTGAGTTGTCACATACTTCTTCAGTGTTAAGGAGACATAAATGGGATGGGAGCTACTTAAGTATTTGAATATCTGTATCAATATTTGAAGGGAGCTCTGTTCATAGGTGTCATCCGCTTTGCTTGGTGACAGTAATCAAAGATAGTAGTGTGTTTTGAAATATTTTACGGGCAAAATTGGGCATCTTGTCTAATGGGATGAAAGAGCACAAAAGGAGACCCACAAGAAGACTATTGCACATTTGGATATACATGAATTAGTTATATACAGTCAGTTGTATGGGCAGAGTATTTGAATGTTTAACAGGTGAAATCTGATTACTGTAGATGTGTTGTTTATGAATGTTTTCAAATCATAGAAAGTAACTGCAGTAGGGACACTATAATTTTACGATATTTCACTGAGAGTTGTAATATGTGACCAGTAAAAGATCTCTGCAACAGTTGCAATAACACTTAATATTTTCTTCCTGTAGAAGGAACATTAACTACATGGGCTGTCCTCAAAGGATTGGAATCAATGAGCTGTAAGTTTCTCTGAGACATCATCAGCTTGCACACAATTCACTTAAGCTACCTTAGCCAACACATGAATCATCACACTGACGTTTGAATGTGAACTTTGCAAATTACAAACATGGCTTTTCACGAGGAGCATTCACAGTCTAAATCCTTGAGTATATATACAGCTTTCCGGAGCTGCCATATCAACCTAGCAGTCTGCAGATAATAGAGTTTGTAGTATGCAGGGTACATATAGATGTCTGCAGCAGGAACATCAAACAGCCGAACTATCATTCTGTTGTTGGAACTGTTCCACAATTGGTTGCACATGTAGCTCTGCAACATGTGCTCAACTCAATGAGGTAGCTTACTAATAAATGGTTGGCTTTGTCATGTCATCTACAGTCTCCAATGTATTCCCACAGAAGTTCCTGGGGGCATATTACCAAGGCGGGCGATATGTGGTTATCGCCGCTTTAGCCGCCTATTTCGGCCGCTAAGCGGCGATAATTCTATCGCCCTATTAGCAAGCTGTCGCTAACAGCAGTTAACGACAGCTTGTAGGCGATAGCGAGCGGTTTGGGGCCCGCTTTGCATGTCAGAGATATTTATCATTAATGATATGCAAAGTGGGCGTACCCAACCTGTTAGCGACTGAAAGCAGTCGATAACGTCGCTATCGCCTATTAGCAAGGTAGGCGTAGCGATGGAAATATTCGCGCTAAGCGCAACTATCTCCAAAAACTAACACCTGCTCAGACCAGTTCTTAGCCATTATATCTAATGGGAGTTGGATATAATGGCTAAGACCCTGTTAGCGATAATGCGTGAATATCGCTGTATTCTCAGCGATATTCACGGATTTCGCCGCTTTCGCTGGAAATATTATCGCTTTTGAGATAAACGTTGCTAATAGCACGTTATCTCAGCGGCAATATCCAGTGATGCGCAGCGATAAAAAAATTGCCGCTGAGCCTACTTAGCGATAAATATCGCTAGTTGTTGGTAATATGCCCCCTGGTTCATTTTACTCACTTCCGTGAAGTGCTTTTTATAAACACACAATTTTTGCCTGCCTGTATGTTGTGGTATTGGTAGATATCGAACAGATCAAGAGAGCAGGGGAGCTCTCGACAGGATGGAGATGAGAAGAAACACAAATTATTCATTTCCACAAAGAGCGTGATTCTCATCTGAGTGAGACCCATCTGAGCACAGCAGCGTGTCTAGAAGCCATTATCGAGTTTTGAAAAGATGTGTCTTCTATTATCTCCCGATTTGACTGTCTGAAAGTACAAGCCTTGTTTGATGAGAAGTAATTTTGCATAGTTTAGTGAAGTCCAGCACTGAATGTACTTATATTTGATGTCTAACAGCTTTAAATGTTAGTACACGTCCTGCATTGAACTGCATACACGACAGTGCCCCAAAGCAAACGTGTGCTAGCATTCCAGCAATATTCTCTCACCTACTGAAATGTCAGGCTCCTCCCAGAACGAGCTGTCTGTTGGTGACACATCATTTGAAATACACATAGGGCTTTGAGGTGTACTTGCCCTAAGAAACCGAAACCAATATGTTTAACACTATGAGAATATAGGACTACGTCCTTCTGATGAATGGCAAATATTGAAAAATGCACGTCCAGGGTTGTCCTGCGTTGGCTGTGCTGATATTTCATAGTGATCAGCTTTAATTGTAAATACACATATTATAGTGAACTACACATGCCACGAGGCCCTTGGTCAATCAATCAATCAATCATAGCATTTATATAGCGCACTACTCACCCGGAGGGTCTCTAGGCGCTGGGGGAGGGGGGTCCGCTACTGCTCGAACAGCCGGGTCTTGAGTTGCTTCCTGAAGGCGAGGTGGTCCTGGGTCAGGCGGAGGTGGGTGGGGAGGGAGTTCCATGTCTTGGCGGCGAGGTAGGAGAAGGACCGTCCCCCTGTGGTGGCTCTTCGGATGCGGGGGACGGCGGCTAGGGCGTGGCTGGTCGATCGAAGCTGGCGTTTGGGAGCGTAGAAGTTGAGGCGGCTGTTGAGGTATCCTTGGCCTTGGTTGTGTAGGGCTTTGTGTGCGTGGGTGAGGAGACGGAAGGCGATTCTCTTGTTGACCGGGAGCCAGTGCAGGTCTCTCAGGTGTCCGGAGATGTGGCTGTGACGGGGGATGTCCAGGATGAGTCGTGCTGAGGCGTTCTGGATCCGCTGGAGTCTCTTCTGGAGTTTGGCGGTGGTTCCGGCGTAGAGGGAGTTGCCGTAGTCCAGACGGCTGGTGATGAGGGCCTGGGTGACCGTCTTCCTGGTCTCGGTGGGGATCCACCGGAAGATCTTACGTAGCATGTCTGGTCATGGAGAGGGAGGAGTCCAGGATGAAGCCCAGGTTGCGTGCGTGGTTTGTTGGTTTGGGTGCGCTGCCTAGGGCGGGGGGCCACCAGGAGTCGTCCCAAGCGGCGGTTGAGGATCCCAGGGTGAGGACTTCCGTCTTGTCCGAGTTCAGTTTCAGGCGGCTGTTCTTCATCCATTCGGCTACCTCTTTCATCCCTTCGTAAAGGTTGGCTCTGGCGGTGGCGGGGTCGTTGGTAAAGGAGAGGATCAGCTGGGTGTCGTCAGCGTAGGAGATGATGTTGAGGTTGTGCTGGCGTGCGATGTCTGCGAGGGGGCTCATGTAGATGTTGAAGAGGGTTGGACTGAGCGAGGAGCCTTGAGGGACGCCGCAGATGACTTCTGTGGCTTCAGATCTGAGCGGAGGGAGACGGACTCTCTGTGTCCTTCCGGCGAGGAAGGAGATGATCCACTCCAGTGCCTTCTCCTGGACTCCGACGTTGCTGAGGCGTTGTACTAGGGTACGGTGGCAGACAGTGTCGAAGGCCGCGGAGAGGTTGAGGAGGATGAGGGCCGCTGTTTCTCCGTTGTCGAGCAGCGCTCGGATGTCATCGGTGGCTGCGATCAGGGCGGTCTCGGTGCTGTGGTTGGCCCGGAAGCCAGACTGCGAGGGGTCGAGGGATCCGTTCGTCTCGAGGAAGGCGGCCAGCTGCTTGTTGACGGTCTTCTCAATGACTTTTTCAGGAAACGGGAGCAGCGAGATGGGGCGGTAGTTCTTGAGGTCGGTGGGGTCGGCCGATGGCTTCTTGAGTAGGGCACTGAGTTCGGCGTGCTTCCAGCTCTCCGGGAAGGTAGCGGTGTCGAAGGAGGTGTTGATGACGTCCCGCAGGTGGGGTGCGATGACAGCGTTGGCCTTGTTGAAGACGTGGTGAGGGCAGGCGTCGGTTGGAGATCCGGAGTGGATGGAGTTCATCGTGCGGACGGTGTCTTCGGTGCTGATCGGAGTCCAGGCGCGGACGGTGGTGGTGGGGGGCGGTGGTTTGGTCGTGGCGTTCGTCGGTTGAGTGCTGAAGCTGTTGTGTATGTCTGCGATCTTGTTGTGGAAGTAGGAGGCGAGGGAGTTGCAGAGGTCTTGCGAAGGGGTGATGTCGTTGTTTCCGGCGTTGGGGTTGGAAAGCTCTTTGACGATGTTAAAGAGTTCCTTGCTGTTGTGTGCGTTGTTGTCCAGTCGTTCCTTGAATGCAGTTTTCTTGGTAGAACTGGTGCTGCCATGCCAGGATTTTACAACCAACCTCTGAAACTGTGATCATTTTTTAGATGCTTGTTGCCTATGCTGCTACTAGATTATATTTGTGTGAGCTGGGCGTTGTTCTAGTTGCTGTGCAGAGGGAATTTAGAGGGACGAGATAGAAGTCATCTGTGAGAGCTCTGTCAACATGTCAAGAACTGGAAAGTGGTACAATTTGCAGGTGAGGCTAAAGGTGCAATGTGAGTGCTCATCTGATATATCTGTGCTGAAATTCCAGCTTCTTTAGCAACTCACTAGAGGGATGCACTTCAAAGTTGTTTAGTGGTGTGGGATGCAAGGCAGGATAATGATTTATAGTATGCGCACAACGGGACATTCCCTCCTCCCCAAATTCCTTCCCTTACTGCCCGCTACGCCCAATAACTCTCGGAATCAGGACATGTTGTCTACGGTGTAGCCTTTTATTCACATCAATTCAGGTGAATCATCCTCGTCCATTACCAAATAAAGGTACCCCTCTTGGATATATAAGAACTATTCACAGCATCACACTTTATCTGCATCAACATGTCAATGGCAGTAAGTAAATTAGGTACGACATTAAACGTCAACATTTTTTTCGGGCGTACACTAGAACAGCTTGGCCATACATTTCAAACTTATACTTTAACTTTTAACTTGGCCGCATAAGAACTTGGCCATACACTTGAAGTTGGCCGTCTAGGCTGCCAATCTCACACTCGGCTGCGCACATTGCGCCAGCAGGCCCCAACGCGCTACAGCCAACAGTTACTTTACTTGACATCCTAAGTACCGCATACCGCACCAAACCACCGGGTACCTGAACTCAGGCATCTTCCCCACAATCCCCAACTGGGCTGCGCAAATTGCACTGGCAGGCCCCAACGCGCTACAGCCAACAGTTACATCACTTGACATCCAGGGCACCGCATACCGCACTGGCCCACAGGGGCACCTGAACACAGGCATCCTCCCCAAGGTTCTTCTCAGTCCATACGTGATGGGTTAGGGCATTAGAGTCCAGGACTACCGGCAGGCCAATCCCTCCTCCCCCCCTACCCACTGCACTTGTGGAATCTACCCTTTCCAGGGGTCCATTGAATGGCTGCATCTCCATTGTTGTGCATCACCTTTTGTGGTAAACTATCATTGCTTTGCCTCATGAAGCCTTGGCCTTCTGCCGGGTGGGTGGTCGACGACGCTCCTGTAGCCAGGCTGTGGTCCGAGCAGACAAAGAGAACAAAATCCCTGGACCACAGCTTCAAATAGCTCTGTTAAGTTTCACTTCAGCTAAGTTTCGTTTTTTTGAAACCGCCAGTCCCTTCATTAAACAGCTGGCACACCTCCTTCTCTGATCCAGGGAGGAGGCTAGCCCCGGGGCGCAACTAAGGGCGCCCTCCCCTAGTTGCGGGGCGCTCTTGTTCATTCTAAGAGCTTTGGAATGCCTTAGTACTGTTAAGTCAAGCTGTAATGCAGTATAGTATACTTTGTGCATGTATTGTGAGCGTCCCAAGGAAGTTCAGTACTGGAATACCATTACCTACTGAGGACCAGGAAATAGATACACGTGAATGCCATGCAGCTCGCTCAATATATAGAAGAACTAGTTGATGCAAACATAGTTGAGATATAGACTGTGTGCTCCGATGATATCTCACGAATGGTACAGTAGTATGTGGGATACTCAGGTTACATATATATATATATATATATATATATATATATATATATATATATATATATATATATATATATATATATATATATATATATATATATATATATATATATATATATATATATGTGTATGTCTGTATGTTTGTACATGCCTGCACCATAATAGGGAGCACAGCCCAGGGTGTTAGCGGAAGGGCAACAGATGCCATGGAGCCACACATCATGCAGGCCGGACGCCCAAGAGGGCCACAACACCCACCCCGACCACCACAGAGGCAGCAGAGACAAAAACAGCAGCCCCCCAGGAAACGCACCTGTCTCATATGCCCAACACCAGACATTGTCACTGCCCACTACAGAATGAAAGGGACAACCATCCTTCGCATCCTGGCCATCATCGCCCGAAAGGCCAAAGGCACCAACACAGTGGACAACCAACATCCCAGGCCACACCAAGCGGCTGGCTGTGCTGCACCTTTTGGCACCTGGAACACCCCAACTAACACCTGTGAGCGTCGGTGGAGTCTCACAGCCAGCCCCATCCAAGTGCCCCACACCTGTCCTGGACATCACTATCACTATGGGACCCCATGCCCCATATGTACAACACAATGCACAGGAACCGCTGGAGACCAAGCAAGGACCATACGCCATAGCCGGATGCACGCACGTGTAGGGGGAAATCCACAGCACACATCTCCCACCTGTGCCCCCTGGTGACACAGCACACAATCAATGTCACAGGAAGCACATATCACACATCAATGTGCAGGCAACATCACAACACCGTGGGACCTTCCCAATGTCGCCTCCAAATAAATAGCCAGTGTGCATGATCCCTTCACCCTCCGATAGTCCATCAGCAACCAACCATCCCAGGATAGCACCAAGGGAAATGCACAGCACCTTGGAAAGTTCCCAATTAACACCCCACTCACCTCAACTCCACAACCACACAATTCACAACTCTGGCAATGCACACATCACAAACTCACAACCAACATGCACAACAACATGCCCACCTATTAGACACGATAGAACAACTTACAATGGTAACCCAGGCAAGCTGTGAACATGCCAAATCAACAGATTGCCACCTCAGCCACACAATATCCGAATGTGGGGAACGGTGGCAACCAGGCTTGTGTAAAGGACGCAGTAGAACTATGATCGGCAAATTACACAATGCCAAGAGTGGCAGCGAAGTGCTGGACAGACCGCAGTATGCAGAACACACCCATGTCCACATCAACATACACCTCTTGTGTAAGTAGTGTAGTGGACAGTAGATGCAACCATGTCACCCCAGCCAGTGGGGGTCCTCATGGAAATGTTGCCTGTTACGTCCCCCGTAAGAGTGATCAGAGTGGGATGGGCCAGCGTACGCCAGGCCAGCATAGGGGTTGAATAAAAAGCACAAAGCCCTGGGCGTGGTTGTCTTCTGGAAAGCCAAAGGTGTCTGCCAGGACGGTGCCTCCCACCCCACAACAAGGCCCATGCCATCCTCATTAGCGGAGTTGCCTGAGATCCTGTGCGCCTGCCATGGCACGGTCCGCTGGACCACACACCTATCTGGGCAGACCCTACGGAACCAGGTCACACTGATCTGCATCCAACACTGGCTTGTGTCAAGGCGGGCCCACCACATACCAGTGTAAGCTCCAAGCCCAAGGGCTGCGACCTTTCCAGGCTTTCAGACCACTGCTGTCCCCCCTATGCTGGCCCACACTACTCCCTCCTCGTTGACATATTCTATCGGTGTCCTCTGCAGCCCAGTGGGTCCCATATGTGAAACTGTGTCATGGCTCTAGCATGGCAGGGACCCCAAAACCGGGATAGCGGCCACAGCACATGACCCCCACGATCAGTGAGGCATAGTTCCTTATGGGCATCTGTAAAGCCCTTTCCAACACCAGCCAGTGAGCCGTGCTGCCACAAACATTGTCCAACGCCAACCAGCGAGCCGTGCTGCCACAAACCTTGTTCAACTCCAGCCGGCGACACATGGATGAGGGGCTAGGGCTGCCCTACGGACCAGTAGTCTCACATCCTGCACCTAGTTTTGAAAAACTAATGGCTGAGTCTTCACCAGTGGTCGCACGGAGAGGAGTAAGAGGAAGATGTAGCTCAGTCCGGACGAAGGCCGGATTACAGTTACGGAGGTGACAGAACACGTGGTGCACTGAACCTGAACTACTCAGGCCGGTGGGGCACCGATCTATGACGGCAACACTCAGTGAATTGCCCGTGTTGATCGCTGCCTCCGGCCTAAACTGCGGTCCAGTAGGTCACAGAGTCATGACTTTGCTATGGCAGAGTTCATATCAGTGTACCGGCATAATCGCAGACTCCATCCCCACTCAGCCCTGGTGCCACTAAGTCTGATCTCTGACATTCATGGATACTCTCTGGTCGAAGTTTGGTGGCGTATAAGTCTATGGACAAGGGGTCAGTTTTCATCCTCATGTAGCTGATACCGAATTGGCATTGGCAACAAGGCTATTAAATTCCACTCCTCTATTTGCTGTTTTTCGGATAAAATCAAACCTTTCGGTGTCTTGCCCTGGAGGACACCTTCCACTGTCCTTCGAAACCCTCCGCAACATACACCTCGGACATTGATGGTGACCCGCTCAGCTCGCATGGCCCATCTGCCTGCACTGCAAGTCACCGTCCCATGGCTGGGTGCCTGTGCAAGCCGCAGTGCCTCTGGGGCCACTAACTCCATGCTGGTCAAGTCTGGGACCCCTTCTCCGGAGACATTGGATGGGCCCTGAGGTGTAGGCCTTGGCGTTATCAACGCCATTTCTCTGTGGCCTTGCTCTGTATGCAGCCTCTGGGCCCGAATGTGGCCCCCCAGGGCTCACACGCAAAAGCATGTCCAGACCTGCCAGGACGTTGCATCACCGCAGGAGGCAAACGCCGCCACCGCAAGGACCACCTGCAACCGCCATCTTCCAGAGTTAAAACGGTGGTCCTGACCGACTTACAGAGTTGCTCGGACCTGTCATGGATGCCATCATCAGCCTGATGCCCTGCTCAGCACTATAGGTGCCAATAACTCAGTGCACCACAGGCCATTGTCCATTGTTGATGTTGTTATGTGCTGTGGGGCAGTTGCGCAGGTATGTCAGCTCGAACAGTGTGGGGGCCCTGAGACATTGATGGGGACGGTGAAGCAGGTCTAACACACTCCACTGCATCTGCATCAGGTACATACCAAAGGGACACAATCCAAGGCATTTTCTTCTTTGCATGTTGGCTGTCCTTTGAACTTTCGTTGGCTCACTCCATGTTGCTCAGCAGTTTACTCTGTATTGCATGTGTATTATGTTTCTGTTGCACTGTGTCGAATGTTTAAGTGTTTGCCAGCACCAGACATTCCGTGCGGAATGGCTTACACTCACCCCACACACATCCAGCACAGGCATCACTGCACATGTGGTATTGCCATTAAAGGGGTCTGGCGCATGTGCCCGTGGCCAGTTCAAATGATATCTGCATGTGTCCCTGTGGTCTTGTAGTATGCATGTGGGCCCTGGGCCCTATGACATTACATTGTGCTTTCTACATCGGAGGCAGATGTGTCACTGCAGGTAGCAGGTTGGAGCTTGGACATGTAGCATCATCGTCTCCCACTCAATTAGTAAGGGGAGAGGCCAGGGCCATTGTACGCAGAGCCACAATGGGTGTCTGACTGCAATTTGATCTCCCCTGTGCATGCTTCTGTACTGTGAATGTGCATCTGCATGTGTCTTGATGGCAGTGTGGGTCTCCTTAGTAGGATTTGGTGGGCCCTGATGGTGATAGACACCTTCGTATGTGTCCTGGTTCGCATTCCATGGGTTTGGCCCCCACCATCACCTGTTGGGCCACCTCCTTTTGGCATGCTGACAGCTGGCATTGGGGTGTCATGTGTGGGTGGGTGAAGTGTTGTGAGCCCGCTGTGCTTGCGGGTGCTTTGTGCTGTGTGGTATGTTGCAGGCTCGGTGTTCTCCTCTAAGTAGCTTGGCTGTCCGGGTCCCGGTGGGGGTTTGCATGGGATAGCCATGTGCTGGTGTAGGGCCTCGGTGTCGATGGTGTGGTTGTCCTCTCCAAAATCACTGATTTGTTGTATTGTGTGCTCTGCTGCAGGTGTTGTGTGTCCCTCTGTGATGTGAAGGGGAGGTGCTTGTTGCCTTAGTGTTGACATATATGTTGGCGCATTGTGCTAGTTTGCATGCCGACTGTATGACAGTGTGCATTGTGACTGTTTGTGGGTGCTGGATTCTTCTGTGTGTAAGTGTACATTTGGACTACATGACAGATATGAGGTCATACGCGTACATTTCCATTTCACTGTTTCCGGCTCTGTCGGATGTAGTGGGCATGTTTCTGTGCATGTGTGGAGCCAGTTGTGTCCTCTGTTGTGCAGTGTCGGCCATGCGCGTTGTTCCACGTTGTTGTTGATGTGAATGTGCTGTTCGTGCTATTTGTGTGTGCTGCAGTGTGCCAAGGGCATCTGGGACATGGTCCAGGGTGTTTGTGGGTAGGCAGTGTGCTATGCCTCAGTGTGCATGTATGCCATTGTGCCCATTTCCCCCAGCCCCCATTCCCTATTCGTTGCACTCTCTGTTGGTGTTGTGTCAGGTCCTCTTGAGCTGTATCCGTACTCCCTGCTCCTTGCACCGTCTCTACACTGATGACTGTAGCCTGGGTTACCTCCAGCTCCTCCGGTGGCACTAGACTGCAACCTCCTGTCGCCTTTTCTGCCTTCCTGTTGGCATCGGGTTGGTGCATGGGTTAGGTTGTCACATAATGCCGTCGCCTATTGGCCTCCTGGATTGGCCTCCTTGGCACTCCGACTGCATTCCATGTGACGCTGGTCTTCCTCTTTCTTCTTGATCTTCCCTGTCGCCGTTGTTCCTTGCTGGTGGTCTGTGGCAGTTATGGGGTTCGAGTTGGCCTCTGCGCTGAGTCAGGGTGCATCCATGTTGCTACGTGCTTTGGCTTGTTTCTGGTGTATTTTTACTGTGGTTTTTATGGTGCATCGTCCCACCAGATGCACGGGATTTGCAGGCCTGTGGCTGGTTTTCGCTACTTTTTGTACCGCAGTTGGCCTCATTGTTAGACTTGGCACCATTGGCGTGGATCTCCCTTCAATTTGTTGCTGTTGCCTCATGTATTTTTGCTGACGTTAGATGCTTTGGGCACTGTGCCACTGCTATCTAGTGCCACAGTGCAAGGGCTCCCTATTGTAAATTGATGTATTAATCAGTGGTTCAATGTTTTGCTATTTGGTTTACTTGTCAGACTCTAGTCTAGTGCACTGAGTGTGGCCAGGGCGTGTAAATCCAAATGCTGCTGGTGGGCCTGCAACACTGGTTATGCCACCCACAGAAGCAGCCTTGTAAAATGTGTCTAAGGTCTGCCATTGCAGAGCCTGTGTGCAGTCTGGTACTGTCATGCTGACTGGGAAAGTGTACCCACTTTCCAGTCCATAAACCTTCCCTCTTCTTCATATATATGTCACCCCTATGGTAGGCCCAAGGGCAGGGTGCATTGTAAGTATAAGGTAGGATAAGCCCTGGTGTGTGTGGCAGGTCCTAATAGTGAATTACAGCCATTTTCGTTTTTCATTATTGCAAGGCTACCTGTTCTCCATAGGCCAGAATGGGCTGTTAGATTATTACATGTTTATAATCCTAACTGTCTCAGAGAACATGTTAGAAATTCGAGTTTAGTATGCCTGAACTCAGAATGATAAAATACATGTAAATGTAAATGTATTGCGATTTATATAGCGCACGTATCACCCGAAGGCATCAAGGCGCTTGCCTTGGGAACCCGTCCTGGTATTCCCCTGTGAGATAACCCCAGCAGGGTATCCACAAGGTGAAAGCCAGGCATCCTGCCGCGAGGGGCCGTAGTGGAGATTAAGCAAGCTATTGCCCAGTGTCGCAGAGTGTGAACCCATGAGTCGAGTAGGCACCGGAACGAGAATTATCGAGTCCGTGGAATTTTTTGAGCCCAAGACCCACCGGGGCGGGGAATTGAACCCTGGTCCGGGACAGATCTCAGCATTCGGGTCTGCCGCCTCTAACCCCTGAGCCACACTTCTCCCCTCCATCTTTTAGTGAAGTCGGTTTTAACATTCTGTGTTTGCAAATACCACTTTTAGAAAGTAGGTATTTGCTTGTCTAACCATTCAAACCTGTCTTTGCTAGGTTGTGCATACATTTGTCTGGTTTTGTGAGTGACAGGGCTGGGGGATTTCAAGAGACAGACAGAGTCACCCAGTGGTGAATAGAGAGATATGCATCTAGATGGGAGGGAGGAGTTGCACCTGAACCTTGAATAGGTCTTTGCCTGCCTTCCACAATGCTGGCTCCACCCCCTGGGGAGCGGCTGATGTCTCTGCCCTGCACACTGAAAGAAGAAAAGGAGTCCTGTGAACAAAGTGCTCCAGGACTGTACTTGCCTTCCACAATGCTGGCTCCACCTCCTGTGGGGCGTCTGATGTGCCTGCCCTGCACTGTGAAAGGAAAGGAGAGGTCTGGTAAACAGAGTGCTTCTAAACTGGTTTGGACTGAGCAAAGGCCCCTCTCCCCTCAGAGAACAAAGGATTTTGGGGTATAAATATTGGGACCCTGATCCCATGAAATTAGATCACTTTTGGACTACAAGAAGAAACCTTTACTGAGGAGAGAAACCTGAAGAAATCTGAGGAGAGACTATTCCCAAGCTGAACTGCTGCTTGGCGGATTGGCCTTCAGTGGTTGCCTTACTGCCAAATGAAGGAGAAAGGAACTTTGTGTACTTTGCTTTCAACTTGTGAAGGATCACCAAGGGCTTGGAAAAGAGCTTCCCTCCTGCTGAAGTCTCAGGGACAACAGACCTCAGCCCCAGCTCCCCAGAGTTCTTTTGGAAGTGCCTGCTGCAGTTTTGGGTCTTTTGAGGAACTGCGTGTCGCAAGGAGCTGGAAGCGCAACTCAACGAGCAGAAGCGTGTCGCCGTCACTGTGCCTGCTGTCGCAACTCCGAAGGAGGGTGTCGCCGCTGGAACTGTCGCACTGCACCGCATCGGAGAGAAGCGTGCCGCAACAAAGAGGAAGCGTGTCACCTTCGCTGCTGCTGCCGTCGCAACTCCGAAGGAGGGTGTCGCAGCTGTAGCTGTCAAATTGCACCGCATCAAGAGAAGAGTCTCGCAACGAGGTCGGAGCATGTCACCATCGATTTGCCTGCCGTCGCAACTCCAAGGGAGGGTGTCACCGCTGGAACTGTCGTACTGCACTGCATCGAACAAAAGCGGCTTGCATCCCCAAGAAGTGCCCCGCCGTCGGAGCTGCTGCCATCGCATCGTGGATGTTGCCCCTGTAGTTGTCGCATCGTGCGGAAGTTTCACGCATCGTGGGAGAAGAGTGTTGCAAGTGGATCTGCTGCTGTCGCATCGCAGAACAAGGGTGTTGCCGCTGCAGTCCACGCATCGAACCGAGAACTTCTTGCATTACCGAGAAGCGTGCCACATCTGGAAGATCTTCACGTCTTTATTTCTTTGTATCTGAACATTGCCAAATTCCCATCGCTGCGATATTGCTTGTTGTGGAAGCGCAACTCAACCTAAGGTACATTGACGCAAAGTGTTGCATCTAAGTAATGAACTGAACTAATCTTAAAGTAACAAGTATTCTGTATTTTTGTGGTTTATGTTCTTGTGGTAACTCTATATCAGGGGTACTCATAGTACGGCCCGCGGGCCAGTGGCGGCCCGGCAAGCCTTCCCTGGCGGCCCGCGGACCCCGAGACATCAGACCTGTGTTTCCCGAGTTTTTTTTTTTAAAGTGTCTGCAGCAGCGAGAGAGACTCTTGCTGCTTTGTGGGGGCTGCCGGCGGGCGATCCTAGGAATGGCCAGAGTAAAGCTGCAGGGGCCTAAGGAGAGGTGAAATACAAAGGCATCATTAACATGCAAATGGTCTTTTAATGACCTGTGAAGTGCTCGGGTGCGGCTGTGAGTGTGTGTGTGCCCCAGCTGGCACACAGGCAGGGTGAGGTGACAGAGGGAGTGGGAGGGAAAGGGAGGGGGAGGGGGGCGGGGAGAGAGAGAGAGAGAGAGAGAGGGAGTGAGTGAGTGAGAGGGAGGGAGGGAAGGAGTGAGAGGGAGGGAGGGAGTGAGTGAGTGAGAGGGAGTGAGAGTGAGAGGGAGTGAGGGAGAGGGAGTGAGAGGGAGTGAGGGAGAGGGAGGGAGTGAATGAGAGGGAGTGAGTGAGTGAGAGGGAGTGAGAGGGAGGGAGTGCGTGAGTGAGAGGGGGGGAGTGGGAGGGAGGGAGTGAGAGGGAGGGAGTGAGAGGGATGGAGTGAGTGAGAGGGATGGAGTGAGTGAGAGGGATGGAGTGAGTGAGAGGGATGGAGTGAGTGAGAGGGATGGAGTGAGTGGGAGGGAGGGAGTGAGTGAGTGAGAGGGAGGGAGTGAGAGGGAGGGAGTGAGAGGGAGTGAGTGAGAGTGAGTGAGAGTGAGAGGGAGGGAGTGAATGAAAGGGAGTGAGTGAGAGGGAGGGAGTGAGCGAGTGAGAGAGAGGGAGAGAGTGAGAGTGAATGAGTGAGTGTGAGAGGGAGGGAGAGGGAGTGAGTGAGAGGGAGAGGGAGTGAGACGGACAGGGAGGGAGAGGGAGTGAGATGGAGACAGAGAGGGAGGGAAAGGGAGGGAGTGAGAGGGAGGGAAAGGGAAGGAGACAGAGAGGGAGGGAAAGGGAGGGAAAGGTAGGGAAATGGAGGGAGAGGGAGGGAAAGGGAGTGAAAGGGGGTGAGACAGAGAGAGAGTGAGAGGGAGGGAAAGAGAGGGGGACGGAGAGGGAGTGAGAGAGAGGGAGTGAGAGAGAGGGAGTGAGAGAGAGGGAGTGAGAGAGAGGGAGTGAGACAGTCGGAGTGAGACAGAGGAAGACAGGAGAGAGGGAGGGTGAGAGGGAGAGAGAGCTAGAGAGAGGGAGGGAGACCGAGAGAGATGTGTGTATGCCGGGACGGCTCAGTGGACGAAGGCGTCCGCTGCAGGGACCTATGATCAACCTCATGGTCAGTTTTATGTTGTTGCTCTAGCCCCTCCCCCTCCCCCACTGACCCTGCCCCCCCACCGATGCGGCCCTCGGACACAAACAAAACTGTAAATTTGGCCCCCGAGAGAAAGTTTGTGAGTACCCATGCTCTATATGAAGTATACTTATTTTTTATATAACACCTGTGTGGTGTCCATTTGTAGTTTTGTCACTGGGTTACTGTATGTGGTCACAAATGCTTAACACAACGCCTCTGAGATAAAGTCTGTCTGCTCTTGCCAAGCTACCAAGGGGTTGAGCAGGGGTTAATTTAGGAGTGTAACCCCCTTATTCTGACTAGAGCAGGGGTCCCTATTTGTCACAAGTACCTACCTGTGTCTGAATAACTATATGCAGCACGGTACAGCCACAAATCGGCTTTGATTGTGAGAATATTCAGCTTAGTTAAAGGAAATAGTCATTCGTTTTTACTATTGCTTAGATGGTACTGAAAGCAGGAAATGCGTCCCCGTTCAATCCCAGTGACATTGCATGCCAAAAATACTTGCATCTGCACTGTCGTTATGAAGGTAGGGTTGCACAGTTTTTTAGTTTTATATGAAAGCTCTGAACAAGCATCAGTTATTATAAGAAACAGGTGTTGGCTGTAGCACCATTGAATGACATTCACAACTTTTCTTAGACTGAGATTTTGTTCTCGTTTCAACCTTATTTCCATGGAAAACCTATTACAATTAATGCGACATTACATCTAGCACCCAAATGCAAGTGTCTAAAATGTATATAAAAATGCATTTCTTTGAATTTTTAAATGAGCTCTGTAGGCCATAGATTATGCACCACTGTTACATTAAGTACTTTTCCAATAAAAATGGTAAATTGTATTGTGTGCACTGCAATACACAAGGAAAGTATGGATAACAATATTTCATAAAAAGTCTGTTAAGGTCAACAAGACCCTCAAATACCAAATTAATCTGTTCTGAGACAAACCCGGGAAACAAATCCTTCCTCACTGTTCGAAAATTTCATCCAAGAAGGTCACTTTGCCAGACAAGTAAACACACAGCACCATCCACACGAATACCCAGAGAAAACCTACTACCTTACAATTAAGGAAAACGAACTAATCGTGAACCAATCCTTATTGCACACCATCCACTAATAGCCAACCTATAGAATATCAAGGTTCATAAAGAATGCTGATAAAATATGAGGAGCTCATTGGAATGTTTACATTTACACACATATCTGCATATAGAGAGTACCCTTCCTCTCATACATATTATTATTTGTGTCAAGCATGTCTTCTCAATTCTGCCATAATACTAATCACAATTCATAATGCTTAAGTTACAAGTTTATGTATTTATGATCAGCTAATAAAAGCCAATGCAAATTGATAGGAACATCTAAAAAAAAACGTAACACAGTGTTCAGTTCAGTAATAAAGTGCTAATTGCAAATAGATATCACATATGGAATTTCTTGATAGCAATAAAAAGACAGTGTCGGACACTGCCGTATCACCAGTTTTAAAAACATTACAATTTCAGTCCATCATTATTAAAAGAAGTTCATTAAGGGTGCAGTCGGCATGTTGCCCAAGTCGTTTTTGTGAATTTGGTATGTTAAACTGGTAACTAATTTCAAAAATTTGAATCTAAAATTCAGAGTGGCATAAGTGCATGTTTGAAAAAATATATATCAGTCGCCATTGGTCCCCTTGTGGTGTTACTTAAAGTGCCCCTACGTCAAGACGTAAACACGTTCTGTACTGACTCGATTATGCCCAGGTCTTTCTTGAGTTTTGAATATGAAGTCCTGGTGACATATTTTGTTCTGTTGGTACCTGGTCAGATAATTGCTACAAAGCTATATGAGTAGCAATTAAACATTCTTGCAGTGCTGTTAAACACTGGCCTGTGTACCATGCCTACATACCCCCTGTATAGATTACCAGCTCCTAGGTAACACAGTTTGATCGAAAAACATATGTTGTGGCTGGAGCACGAGCGAACATGTATTTCTGTCAGTTGAGTACCTTTGCTTTAACATCCCATCCTCTCTTTCTTATCCCCATGATATGTTGACTCTGTAGTAATATATTTTCCAATTAAAATGTTATATCAATATTGCATGTTCCCTCAGTCCAAATCCATATATTCCCAATTTCCCAAAGGAATATTGTTATTGCACTTATGTGGCAAAAACAATTCTCGTTTCAAAGTATTTAACGTTTTTGGCTGTTGGGAGCACCTTTGAGTAGTGTTGCACCGAAGGTTTGTAAGAAGAATCATAACGCATAAGGCTAAAGAACAAGTTTCAATATCAGTCTTTGTTTCAAGAGAATGTCTCCTGTGGTGAATGGCATCTATTCTCTAAGACGAAAAATGCTGAATCTATAGATGTGCTGTGATTAGGGTCGAAATAAAATGACCATATTACATTGGGACATATATAGATTTGGTCCATTGAAACCTGAAATTGTAGTGTACAGGATAAACTGCAAAATATTTTTGTTATATAATCAACATCCTATACATTATTAGATTTTACTTATCTGATCTCCATTAAACAAAGGGGCAGATTTATGTTAACTGGCGCATCCCCAGGGATGCGCCAGTTAACGTGCGCCTCAGTGCGCCACAGCTCCGCCACCCATGGTGCGCCGCATTTATAATGCGGTGCACCATGGTGCAAAAACGGCACAGATGCGTGACGCATCTGTGCCGGAAATGTGGCGCATTGCTTGAGTTGCGTCGCAAGCGCGACGCAGCTCCAGCAAGGCTCGGGGGTGCCCCTTCTACACAATGCTGCATCAAGACCTACGCCTGCTTCAAGGAGGCACAGGGTTTTGACGCAGCATTGGCCTGAAAGTGACTGAGTGAAGTCTCATAGATTTCACTCAGCCACTTTCAGGAGGCGTTCCTGCGGAGGAACGCCCCCCCCCCTGCGCAGGAATGCCTCCTTATGGCGCAGGGCTTTACAACGTGACGCATCTCCTAGATGCGTCATGTTGTAAATAGGGCGCATTGTTTGCGCTGCAGTTTCATCAAATAAAGTGACGCAATTGCGGCGCAAGGGCATCATAAATCTGCCCTAAAGTATTTATACTGTTATCTTAGTGTCAAATGCCCAGTGGTGGCTGCCACCGAGTAGCACGGGTGGGGGGGAAGGGTGGGATCAAAAAATAAATAAAAATATTACTTACCATGGTGCCGGACTGCCGACTCACGTCTTCCTCTTCTGTTCCTGTTTGAAGTAGGAAGCACAAACAGGCTCCCCTAGCCAGTCACAATGCTGTAATGCAGCATTGTGATTGGTCTGAGTGCCGTGGTTCGACGCTCAGACAGGCAGTGGGAGCCTGTGCATGTTCCCATTGACATGCTCATGACTGTTTGGCCAGCCCAAGAAGGCCAAAGAAAGCCAGCCAAACAGTCATGCCCGCTTAAGTGCCCACCGCTCCCCCTTTGTTGGCTATAACAAAGCCAAGCCCCACCCAGCACATAAACTGCAAAAATAAAATGATAATGACATTGTGTCATTATCAATATATTTTTCCTATGTCCACTGTTTAAAATGCAGTGGGGTGACGGTCACGCCGCAGCTGTAAATGCCCTTTTTAGTTTTCGCCAGCACAGAACTTGCACTATGCTTGCGAAATCTGTTGTATTTAATATAAATCTTAATAGGGCCTTACCTCCACCCTACCTTCTTATTTGTTTGTGTGCTTGTCACTTACATTTCCTACATTTCTATTGGTTGTAGCATACTATTTCCTGTTGTTCACCATGTATTTCTCTTATCAGAGTCCCATGGTCAAAGTACTTTTGTGGTACCCTTTGGTGAAACTTCCCTCTCATGAGCAGGCGTGTCAGCACCCCTGTTTGTCCCCTTCTCCCTGACCTCTTTCCCAGATGCAGCAGCTTTTTATCATTAGGTCTCCACTAACTTCTACTCAGCCAATAGTTTCCATGTTGATATTCCTTCTATATCCCTCATCTATCTATTGCCTTAAAAAACAACAGCTCTTTACATAATACATTTGTATTTGTCAGTTTTCAAGGAAAGAGTGCCATACAGGGTCTGTTCTATCATTTTTGGGGCCCAAAATTGCACGAAACAGAGTATGTGAGCATCCATGTCAGCAGACCCGATACAGGCTGGGGAGTCCTGAGTTTTGAAGCCAAAAAAAGCCATAGCTGACACATTTTCAGTCTGCTTATGTGTGACATTTCCAAGGCATTCCACGAGATTAAACTGCCAAATGTTTGACACTATGTGAGGCACTTTATCATGAGTAAAGCAAGCAATGATATCCTATGAAAGAGATACAAATCAGAAATCACACATTCTTTAGCAATACCAAGCTAAAAAAAGATATTGATATTGTTGGAAAACCTCACGCAGTTAGCCGTACCATTTTGGCACATCAGTGGTCGGACCACTTTCTTAGCAAATTTACCATATGGGCTCCCCCTCACAAAAATATTAACAAATCAGAAGTGTGGCTCAGAAAATGGAAAAAACTTCAGATAAAAGATCTAGATGAACAACTAACCAGATCCAACCCGGGCTTTGAAATAGATAAAATTACAACTGAGGATCATCACAGAATTAATAGCTGGATAGCAGACGCTGCTCTGACGGTCGTTCCCCCGACCCTAAGTAAACAAAAATCATGTAACCCCCCAGCTCCCTGGTTCTCAGATAAGCTAAAAGAGGAAAAAAGCCTATGTAAGAAATTAGAAAGACAATGGAGGAAAAATTATAATCATGACAATAAAGAAAAGTATAAGCTAGCGCTCAATATTTACTACCTATCATGTAAAATCGCCAGGGGAAACATTACCAAAAACACGATCTTAGAAGCGCAGAATCACTCAGGGAACCTCTTTAAGGTACTTAGAAATTTAGCTGGAGCAGCAACTCTACCTGAACCTCCTGTCTTATCACCTACCCAATGCAATAACATTGCTAATTTCTTTCACGAAAAAATAGCTACGATATACACCAATTTTACTCCCAATAATGATGATACCAATATCAGCTCCCCTACACCTCTCAAAAAAGATCAACGTGAGCTCCTTAGGAACCGAGAAATTAGAACATGGCAACCAATAGACGCTCTGGCCTTTAGGGCTGCCTTGAATAGCATAAAATCGGGTTCACTCCTAGATCCTCTACCGTCACATGCTCTTAAACAATTGGACAGTCCTACCCTGGAGGTACTTAGAGCATTATTAAATGCCTCCCTAGAGGAAGCTATACTACCAAATGACTGGAAACACGCAATGGTAGTCCCCTTGCTAAAAAAGGCCAATAGTGACCACGAAATGTTCTCTAATTTTTGCCCGGTATCCTTACTACCGATCATGTCTAAAATTTTAGAAAAACACGTCAACAATCAGCTATCAGACTTTGTCAATAACAATAATCTGCTTGGGGTTACTGAGGTCATACGACAAGAACTGGACAAGGGAGGCACAGTGGCACTCATCCTTCTGGATTTGAGTGCCGCATTTGACACCATATGTCACACCACTGTCATCAAGTGCCTAGAAGACATTGGTATTAGAGGGAAAGCATTAAAATGGTTGGAGCAATTTCTCCTGCACCACACTTATCAGGTCTTCTCCAAAAGCAATCGGTCTGAAATACATACGTCCCCCTATGGAGTGCCCAAGGGCTCTATATTGAGCCCCCTCCTTTTTAATGTGTATGTCACTCCCCTAGCCAAAACTGCAGAAGAGATGGATCTTACCATCCATTCATATGCTGACGACACACAACTTGTGTTCTCCCTTACACCTTCAGAAAAATCTGACATCTCTCCCCTTCGATTAGGACTACTCAAAATGGCCAACTGGCTCCACTCTAAAAAACTAAAACTGAATGGGGAAAAAACAGAGCTGTTAATTTTTGGCAATCAAAAGAATCTCTGGGGCCCAACTCACTGGCCCGCGGAAATGGGCGCCATCCCTACCGCAGTTCAATCCGCACGTAATCTAGGGATCATAATCGATGATAAACTGTCCATGCGGACACACACAGCCAAAACGGCCTCCACATGTTTTCTCATCCTCAAATGGCTGAGAAAAATATTGTGGCAACTGTCAGATGGGGCCCAGAGGACTGTTATACAGGCATTAATTACGTCTAGATTAGATTACGGTAATGTACTTTTTCTAGGAGCTACGAATAGAACTCTGAACCAACTGCAAGTAGTACACAACTCCGCGGCCAGAATGTGGAAAATTAATACGGTTTGGTGAACATTATCTGCGCCATCTTGCCCTTTTCCCCGATGCCACACTTTTTGTCGCACACACCCGCCATTTTAGCTGCCTTGATCAGAACCACCCTCTACACATCCCTGACCCCCAGCACGGCTCTTCACCCTCACAAGCACCCCCAAGTACTGATCACTCCCGCTCTCACACGCCTTGCGCGTAAGCGGCAGCCATTTTGAGCACCATGGCCCCTCTGCCCCTCGCTGATAGCCAGCGCGTCTCTCACTCTCTCTTAGCCCCGCAGGCATCCCCTGCATGCTGACAACCCCCTCGCTCTCATATGCCTCGGGTCATAAACCCCTCTTCAGCGCAGCTCTGCCTCGGAATCCCATCCTGTTCCCAGCGCGACACCTCCCTTCATCCCTTTCATGGTCCCGGGTCCTTTGATACAAACCCCCTTTTCCTGTGTGCCCGTTTGTCTTCCTCGTTCCCAGGCCGCCACCTGGCCCTGCAGATACTGTTTATTACCCCGTACAGTAGGGAGCTTCCCCTCCCCATTAAAGGACCCTCGACTTGATCAAAGCCCCCACCCTATGAGATCCGATCAAACCCCACACATTCCGTGAATCGGCGTAATGCCCGGCTGAGCGATAATCATCACCTGTTGTGACCGGGGCGGGGACTTCAACTGTAAATGTGTGGGAACGGGCTTGAAGCGGGGATTCCTAGGATGCCTTTCCGTACATCAAAGTATTGACAAATATGTGTTTCATGTAATAAAGCAATAAACCTGTGTATAAGAGGCCAGGCCTCAGAGATGCGGTTAGAGCACCTCGTGACGATACTTGTTGTCCGAATTGATGTGTTCTCCTCCGGAGAGAATAAACCCTCGTTTCCTGCCTTTCAGTCTCCAGCGCCTGCTTCTTCATTGATTAATATTTTGTGGGTAATAGAGGCGACACCGCCGGGCAATACAAAAGGGTCTTTGGTCACTGGTTGTCTAGCCACCCTTTTACAAATTGGCGTCCCAAACGTGGGGCCCATCAGCGACTCGTGGATCCAGTGGGAGAGGTCCTGATGACAGAGTGAACGACTGCAACGATCGGGAGGTACCCTGTCCGATAGACCCTCGTCTGACAGCCGATCATCCGAACTTCACTGGTTCCGAACAGACCTCTCTCGAGTGATCTACGGTCCTGACTGGGAACCATCAGGAGTGCCGCGAGGATTACGAAGAAAAGAGGACGATCGGGCGCTGGATTCGGAAGACAAGAAACTGTCCATGCGGTCCGGGTAAGGTCGTGTAGACACGACGAATTAAGAAGTTGTTTGATTGATTGAAAAAAATACTAGTATTACTCTTTGTTGATTCATTTGGAGTTTCGCTGTCGGCAAACGGAGAAACAACCGTCTCTCTCTCTTTGCAAGCAGTGAAGGATAGGTAACGCACCCGTCGTACCTATCTTTCTCCCCCACTGATTAATTGCCCCCCCCCCCCCATTGATTAACTGTTACGGATTATTTTCTGGTGATTCTCTGTCTGCAAACAGGAAAGAATAGGTTCCCTCTTTGCAGATAGTGAAAGGGTAGGTGACGCAGACCTTTTTTTTTTTCGGGCCTACTTATTCTCCCCATTGACCATTTTTGATTGATATTGGTTAATGAGGTATTCACTGCCTGCAAACAACGTAGAATATAAATATTCTGTCTAGTCTTTGCACACAGTGATAAGATAGGTAGTGCCGACTATTGTCCCCATTGTGACCCGTCATGCCTGTCTTCTCCCCACTGATTGGTAGCTGGTTCAGCCCGGACCGTTTATTAGAGGTGGACCATCTAGCTCCGCTGGAAGGCACCCCTAATAAAGAAATGTTCACAAAGTATGGATTAATTACCATAGCCTATAGTAAGCTATGGCACAAGTATACCAAAGCAAATCAAGAGAAACAGTGTGGAGTTCTGGACTTTTTGGTTCCGTCCAGAGGTGTCAGGGAACAACACCCAAAGACCCCGGAGTTCCACCTGCCTTGGTGCGCAAATGAACAGAAACACGGGCTTCTCGATGGTGGCGTCAAAGACCAAAGGTTTATTACTGCAGGGACACAGAAGTCACAGAAACCACACATGGGCAGTGTCTAGGAGCCTGTTCAACTTGTACAAAGAGGGTTGCTCCTTATATACTAAATTTTAAGCTGGGGGCGAATTCTTTACATGTAATACATTCTCAAAACCTTTGTGTCTAAAACAATAAATATTTGGCGTTACACAGGAACCGTCGATAAAATCTGATGCCAAACATCTACGAAGAGGGGTTCCCACTAGTTCATCACAATCCCTTGTCAATATTGCATTCAAGAGCCGGACCGCCTCATCGTAAATTTCGTTACCTCCCCCTAATAAAGATTCAGAAAGAAAGGAACGGAGCCAGGTGTAGAAGATAGGAAAGCGGGATAAGAGATGTTTGTGGGTTGTAAATGGGCAAGGCTACCGGCTTCGGCCGCCTAATCGTGATCAGGACAATGGACACGAAGACCAGTTTAACAGGACTGGCCTCGGGCAGAGGAGGCAGCCTTTGTCGAGTCATGCAGCTACAGCGTGATCTGGTTTAAGGTGCACGTGTCATGAAAAAGGTGAATCTCCGGCTAAGGCTACGTGTCCTTAATCGAAATGAAGTGATCAGAGGTTATTGCGTATGTGAGGGCAAGAAACACAAAATGGCTGCCATGATCTAAGATGGATGCCGTGGGTAGATCAGAAATGTGTTCATAACAGGAGTGCTCTTGCTCGTAGCATAGCGAAAACACCAGGATATGCTAAATGGATCATTTGCGGTTCGCTGATACCAATATTATGTATTTCCGACAATATTGAAAACACGGGTTCAAATCGTCACGGAACCTCAGACCCTCCTTTTGCCCTTACATAGGCAATTACTCAGTCTATGTCAGAATCTAATTCTATGCTCATCAGGTCAGTGACATGCTGTTGTATCATCATCCTTTCTCGTGCCTTTTCTCCAAACGCAGGTGGTTTCCTAAAACAAGTTGCAGCACAAAGACTACACAGAGCAGGACCACACTGGATAATCAGGCAGCATGAGAATAGGAATACTAAGATGATACCAATGACCATTAGAACCTTCCATCCCCACGCTGAGATCAGAGTCCAAAACCACTCCATGAAGGACCAGTTTCCCTTGTCTACGTGTATAGAGTCGGAAATCTTGTGTAGCTTAGAGATCGCCTCATAGACTGTTGGAGCATTATTAGGAATAAAAACACAGCAGCTCGATTGGATCATTCTGCATACCCCACCTCGATCTGCAAGTATAACGTCTAGAACCATACAGTTCTGCAACGTCATGAGTCTATCCGCCTGAAGCTCAGCTGTCAAATTGCTAAGGGCACCAGCAGTTTCGGTAATAGTAGATTCAACTACCCGTGTTAGCTGACGTATGTTTCTACTATTGGCCATAGGCCCCCAGAACGGAAGGAAGCCTTTGAAGAAGTCTCCAGCTTCCTGACCAGCAGTATCTTCCTTGCTGAAGACACCTCTCGCTACTCTGGTTCTGTGGTAATCAGATGAAGCAGTGTATGTTGGAGGCAACAATCGAGCAATATAACATGAACCTGAAAAGCCGGCAGGCAACCATGTATAAGCTCGGTCTCGACAGATGAAGTAGGTACCCCTAGCAGTAAGAAAGGCAGGGGAAGAGTTAGCCGGAAACACATAAGTCTCTACGCACTCACTCCTCCCTAGCTGAGCTCTCGGATTTCTCCCATTACCTTGCAAACAGACCTGACCTCGGTGAGGTACGACCCAGATTGGAGTTGAGCTTTTACGCTTGCTTTCTCCCAAACTAAGGCGATACTCTGAAGAATTCCAACTCAAATATACTCGCAATTCGTCTCTAGGGTAAGATGGAGTATTATTGACATCCTTGATCATGTCAATAATTCCCTGGACTAAAGCTTTGTTGGCAGAGTTATATTTAGTGGAACGTGGTGGACGTGGAGGATAGGTTTCAAGGGCATAAGCAAAGATGGTTTGAAGGGCCAGAAATGATCCATTGTAGCTGAAAGGCAAAACCAGATAGGGAATACCTTTATCCATAGTGTGGGGTATCAAGCCACACACCCAGCAGTCTGTAGTGTTAACTACCAGTTGGTGTTGATGCAAGAGCTGTACAAAAGTGTTATTAATGAATTCTGAGCGTCGAGCTTGCTCATGTTCAGGAAACGAGTGAAAAGAGTGTATAGAGGAAACAGTAGAAGTAACAGGATCAAGGGGAGGTACTGTAGTTACTGGCACAAAAATCAAACTCATACCGAAAACGATTCCACCCACCAACGTTATCAAAACAATCAAAAATGTAATGGCACATTGTATTAAAAAGCATTTGCTGTGAAGAATTCTGTAGAGTCTGTTTCTGCGAACATAAATCACATTTTCTCGTTGCAGCGCAGGAAGCTCCATCTTCTACAATCCGCTCGCGACCACTGATGATGTGTACGTAGATGAAAATGCCTCTATCAGCCCTGGCAGTTCCCAGAACCAACAGAAAGATCGACCTTGTGTCAGACCCCCGCAGATTCAACTAGGCACACAGCCACGACCCTACGGCTACCCAGACGGCAAGGCAATTTTAAAAACAATAAACAATAGCAAACTTCCTGGCTGAAGGCAAAAGTTCAAAATTTCAAAAATATCACAATGGGCAGTTGCCTGCTTTATTTGTCCATATTACGAGGTCGTAAATTGTATCTTTGCTTCGCAGGTACTGTTTGATCGGCAAATAGTGTATCACTGGTAGCTGTTGCAGTGTTCAAGTTCGCAGATGACAGAGTTTTTTCTGATGCAGGGGACAAATGTTCAGAGTTCAAAGGAGTCTTTTCAGGAGGAGAGTCAGAGTTTGGAGTGTCGGTGATCAATTCGGCATCGCTGAAAGGGATGAACTTTGGCGTGCGTTCAAATTCGGAGCCACCAATTCCCTTCTTCACCCAGTCGTCGTAAGGAAGTGGCAAAGGTACACGCTTGACATGAGATACGTGCACCCAATGCTTGCGACCAGCTACACGAACTGCGGTTCTTGTCACAAGCAGGACCTGGAAGGGGCCGACGTATCTGGGCTGAAGGTTCTTCGTCCTCGCGAAGTTTCTTATTACAACTTGATCGCCGGGTTTCAGCTGATGCCCTGGACTCTCCGGAGGCTTTGGCAATGCATCGAAAACCTGCTGGTGAATAAGACTCAATTTAGCAGTCAAGTCGTAAAGGTAGTCTATCAACATAGGATATTCTAGAGAACAAAACTCCTTAGGCCTCGGCACACCCCAAATATTTGCCGGGCGGCCAAAGACAATCTCATAGGGGCTAAGCCCCACTCTAGAATGTACAGTTGCTCTCGTTGATAGCAAAGCCAAAGGAAGTGCGTCTGGCCAGGGTAAACCTGTGGATGCTTGTATTTTAGCTAGTTTCAGCTTGAGGGTGCCATTGTAACCCTCCACTAAACCAGCAGACTGGGGATGATTCGCACTGTGGAACTTCTGTTTTATGCCTAGGCCGGCACACACACTCTGCATAACTTTCCCTATAAACTCACTTCCGTTATCTGACCATACAATCCGTGGCATACCATATCTAGGGAAATATTCTTTGAGAAGAATTTTGGCAGTTGATAGGGCAGTATTGTCCTTTAGTGGGTATGCTTCGATCCACCTGGAAAAAGCACAAACTACCACCAGGACGTATTTCAGATTATTACAGCGATCCATGTGAATGAAGTCTAACTGAATCACTTCAAAGGGGCAGGAAGGAGGAGCGAAGTGACCAGCAGGAGTTGGAGTTCCCTTACCAGGATTATGCATCAGGCATACCATACAATTTTTCACCACTCTCTCTGCACATTTACTGATCCCATCATTCTTCCAGACTGGAGCCAACATCTTACAGATTCCTTTAGAACTTATATGCGCTACTCCATGCGCCATTGTCACCACTGCAAGCACATACGCATCAGGCAACATCCAACGCTGCTGTTCTGTCAAATCAATCCAACACCCATTCGAATCCAACTTGCCCGTACTTTCTCTCCATACACGTTTTTCCTCCTCAGTTGCCTCTTTCTGAATCTCTTTCACACTTTCCATTGTATCCTCACACATTCCAGACTCAGCAATCCATCTTGCAGACGTAGCAACATACATTCTGCTCATCATGTCTCTAGCTGTCTGTTTAGCGGTTTCATCAGCAAAAGCATTCCCACGACCAACATCATCCGTGATTGCTTTATGAGCACTGCACTTTACAATCGCAACTTCAGTCGGCAAGGTTAGAGATTCCAACAAGTCGTTAACTAGCTGACCATGTTGAATCTTAGTCCCATGGGACGTAATGAAACCTCTTTCTCTCTACAAACGGCCAAAACTATGGGCCACGCCAAATGCGTACTGACTATCCGTGAACACATTCACTCTCTTTCCCTTAGCTAAAACACACGCTCTTGTTAAAGCTATTAATTCTGCAGCTTGGGCAGAATTCTGACTCACTCTTGCAGTCTCCACAATCGTCTTCAAAGTCGTTACTGCGTAAGCAGCAGTCACATCACCATTCTCCAATTTAAAACATGACCCATCCACATACAGCGTGCCATCTGGATCTGATAATGGAGTGTCTCTCAAGTCAATACGTCCTTTTGTCTCTTCCTCCGTTCTAAAACAACAATCATGTGGCTCGGAATCACTCGACTCTTGATTAGCCGGCAACAGCGTTGCTGGATTCAATACATTACATCTTTTGATCTGAATATGACTCGCTAGTAATGTCAGCTCGTAACCAGATAGTCTCGCACTGGTAAGGTGTTGTGTCTTGGTTCGGTTCATGAGTGTATCCACCGCATGAGGAACCATGACCACTAGCATGTTGTTCATCACCAAACCAGCAGATTGTCGAATGGAAGCCGCAGCTGCCGCTGTAGCTCTCAAACAACTAGGCAACGCTCTAGCTACCGGATCTAATGTTGATGAAAAATACGCACAAGGGCGTTGTTTATCACCAAATTTCTGTGTTAGAACACTCAACGCGCAACCTTCTCTCTCGTGAACGTAGAGCGTGAATGGCTTACTGTAATCAGGTGTACCCAATACAGGAGCTGAACACAATGCTTTTCGTAATTCATTAAAACTCTCCTGACATTCATCAGACCATGGCACCGGACTCGGAACATTTTTCCCAGTCAAAGCTACCAACGGTTTTGCTAAAAGAGAAAAATTTGGGATCCACTGCCTACAGTAAGAGGTAATACCTAGAAAGGCACGTACTTCTCTCTGTGTGCGAGGAACACTCATCTGCGTAATTGCTTTTATTCTCTCTGGGGTCAACTTCCTTCCCTCCTTTGACAAGAGATGACCTAGGTAGGTCACTTCTTGGCAGCAGTATTGCATTTTCGAAGGTGATACCTTGTGATTCAAATTAGACAAATGATGTAATAACGAGATCGTAGCTGCTTTGCAAGTTTCCTTGTCATCGGCAGCCACTAGAAGATCATCTACATACTGTACTAGAGCAGAACCTGGAGGAAGGACAAAGGAATCTAACTGGCTTTTTAATGCTTGACTGTAAATAGATGGGCTCTCACAGTAGCCTTGTGGAGCGCGTTTAAATCTGAAACTTCGACCTCCTAGACAGAAACCAAAAATATCTCTGCTTTCCTCGGCTATCGGAATGCTGAAAAAGGCATTCTTCAAGTCAATGACTGAAAACCAAGTAGCTGTAGCAGGAATCAATGTTAACAAGGCAGTAATGTCTGGAACCACAGGAAACTGCGGGACCACAATTTTATTAACTTCTCTGAGGTCGATGACAAACCTATACACTGGAGGCTTTGTAGGATCAGTTCGTTTCAAAATCGGTAATACAGGACTGTTACAAACATTTCCTCTAGTTTCTTCAACCACATCTTTCTTAATCAAATCTTGCACAATCAATAAAAGTGCACGCTCACCTTCACTAGATATTTTATATTGAGGAATTCTTGGAAATTTTACATTTTCTTTCAAAGTGACTACATAGGGTGGTATTTCTAAAAGGCCTACATCATTAGGACCAGTCGCCCAAAGAGAATCAGGGAGTGAACGCAGCTCTGGCGGGAGTGCATCCATTGACAAGTACATCGGAGAGGTGATTCTTTTACCCAATGTAAGCTGTACTCCTTCCGGAGAACAGTACAATGTCGCATATAGTCGTTTTAACAAGTCTAAACCAAGCAGATTTTCATTACAACCTGTCGTCAAAATCAGGGGTGCTTTCAATTGACACGGTCCAACAGAAATAGACAAAGGACCAGATATGGGGTTGTAAACAGGGGCGCCTGAAAAACCTACAGAAACATTTGTTAAGCCGGACAAAGGTGCGCCAGGGAGTTTCGCATGAATGATAGAACTTTTTGCTGCACCAGTATCCAACAGAAACGGTTCGACTACACCTGATGTTGCTACTGCGACATAAGGCCCACTCTGATCCACTGGAACTGATACTACTCCCTCTCTCTGTCCATGGCTGTCCTAGTACCTATTTTGCTGAAATCCCTCATCCACTTCACAATAGTCTTCAACAAGATATTGTTGAGATCTATTTTGCTGAGTAGACTGTCCATTTCGTTGATCAAAGTGATTGGAAGGACGATCGTTCGTTTGTGGAGGCATAGCACCTCGCCCTCGACCTCTAGAATTTTGCACAAAACCACCACGACCTCTCTGAGCTGCTGCTGCATTATTTTGCGCTAAGATCGGACACTCATTCTTGTAGTGACCCTCTTTCTTACAGTACGCACACTGGTTCCACTGATATTGAGGTCTCGGTGAACTATAATCTGTTCTTTGATACGAGTTCTGTTGCGTATTATTCTGATTCATGCGAGGCGGATACGCCTGTTGCAAAAGAACTTTAGTTTTTAAATCTTTCGTTTTCTTGTCTGATTTCTCTTTTTCCTCTTTATCTCTATTTTCATAATACTGTGCAGTTGCAAGTATTTGCGCAGTTGTAGAAACAGCCCACGCACTCTCCGAATCCTTTAATTTATTGCATAACTCAGGTAACAAATTATGCACAAATTTATCGACAAACAGTCTCTGTCCTCCTTCTGAGCTCATATCCTGACCACTATGATCTACAAAAGTCTCTTCGAACCTCGTGAAGAAGTCAGAGACACTTTCGTCTTTCTTCTGCCTGCATGCGGACAACTTGTCCCAATTAACACGCAATGCAGGCATCAGAGTCTTCATTAAGTCTATTATTCTACCTGGAAGATTAGCAATTAGGGGTTCAGGTTTTGCACCACCTGTTTGCTGACCATCCGCTGCAACAATAGCTGCCCAATCACCACCTAGGGCTGGATGATTCTCTCTACGAATTTTAGCCCAAATTGGTTGCGGAACTACATTGCCAAATAACATATCGATGTCTGCTAAGTTCATTATACAAGCCTCAACTGTCTGTGTTAATTCCTTATAGTATCCAGCAGGATTCTTACGCGGGTCTGGCAAGGCCTGCTTCACTGCTAGCACTTCGGCTCGCTTCCACGGAATGTGTATCCACACTCTTTGGAATTGCGCCGGAGCAGCTACAATACCATTAACATTATCAGCTTGCACAGCTTCGCGCCAAATTGGAGGAACCTCCCTCATTGGATATTGGCGACTTAGCTTTGTCTTGCTTTTCTCTAAATCTCTCGGTGAACGAAGTGATGGATCATTCCTATAACTTAAAATCAGTTCCATCGCTTCTTCTATATGTTGGCCTACTATCATTCCTGCAGCAAACTCTTTCTGAACCTTAATTAGGTCTTCTAAATTCGATTCAACATCATCTTCTTCTATCTCCTCACGTAACAGCGAGCACATCTCGTCAAAGACATACCGTTGTGTTGGTTCCTTCCACTGCATAAATGTATCTAGCACATCTCTCGTACTATATCTCCTACTCTTCGAAATCCATCTGAGAGCCGTGGAATCTAAAATTCCCCGTTCCTCAGTACTCGGAAGCTGACTACGTCTCTGAACAGAGTCAGAAGTAGGAGTCTTGATTAAGGTTTTATAGAAAGGAGACAGAATGTTAGAAACAGAATCAGTGATTCTTCGACGAACAGAAAGTAGAGTCAACACACTAGCAGACGTAGAGAACACAGTAGAGGTAGGAACAGATAGCGGAACAGTAGGAGTATCGAGGAAAATAGTCTGTGGAGTAGTAGGTGTAAGCGACACAGATACAGGTATAGAAGTCGGCAATCCAGGAGGAGGAGGAGCCGTAGGAACATTCATATTAACCACAGGAGGTACAGGAACTTGATTCTGAGGGGCAGGAGCAGGAATACCAGGTTGTCCAGCAACCGGCAATTGAACATTCGGTACAAGTGGAGCCGTAGCACCTTGTGCATACGGTGGAGGTGACCGTAACAGATAAGACAACAGAGGATCGTTTTCGGAATCCTCTAGTATCTTAGCTGTTTTCGATGGCAAGGCAGGGTAGCACTTGTCAATCGCTAAATTATGCTCTCTAATGGCCACCTCTATGGCCTTCTCTGACTCGTTAACTTGCAGCTGCTTAGCCGCTTGCTCCAGAGTCAACTCTTCTTGCTCTTTCTGTTCTTTCTTTAACCTTTTCATTTCTCTCTGTTTGGATTCTTTTCGCCAGTAACGGAAAGAATCAAACATTGCCGGCCGGGCTTTCTTCCTAAACAATTTCGCTTCTAAATTGTCAAGGATTTCGGGTTCAAAACTACCATGCAGTGGCCAACTAAGGACACCATCTTTCTCAGTGTATCGGACCCACACCTCATTATAAGATATAGGACCTACACCATGTTTACAGTACAAGTCATATAGGGGAGTCCCAATCGGAGGAACCAGACATGAGTCCTCCAATCGTGAGTCACTGTTGCAACCAAAACAAGACAACATACAGTTTCTCCGACTTACCATTTTGCAATCCGGAACACAGAACAAACAAAACACGAAACAGATATGTGCACCTGAACCAAGAACTTAGGCCTACCAAAACGAACTGATGTATCGATACCCAAACTAAACCAAATAGATTATCGTAACCAGAACAACCAGTGATAATCTTACGAAACCAAACCAAACCAAGAACCAAAAAGGATTTTAACAACCCTCACGAAGTAACCAGCTAGCAATCACTAAATACTTAACTGAGGCACTGAAGACGTCACCAAGGAGAAACCCGTCACGTTTCGCTGTACTAAGGACTGCACCTCGGGTCCAAGACAGGGAGACGGTCAAGGCAACGGCCCACTGCAGCCGTCCTGAACGGGAACCCTCGTGGAAGTGAACTTCGGGCCACTTTTGCGATATGCCGGGATCGATGAAGTGGGGCGCCTCCCTCAGGAATCTTCACACGAAGCTTCTCGAACTCTTCAGGCTTTTGGACCGGTACCGAATGACGTCGCCCCACGTTGGGCGCCAATTGGAGTTCTGGACTTTTTGGTTCCGTCCAGAGGTGTCAGGGAACAACACCCAAAGACCCCAGAGTTCCACCTGCCTTGGTGCGCAAATGAACAGAAACACGGGCTTCTCGATGGTGGCGTCAAAGACCAAAGGTTTATTACTGCAGGGACACAGAAGTCACAGAAACCACACATGGGCAGTGTCTAGGAGCCTGTTCAACTTGTACAAAGAGGGTTGCTCCTTATATACTAAATTTTAAGCTGGGGGCGAATTCTTTACATGTAATACATTCTCAAAACCTTTGTGTCTAAAACAATAAATATTTGGCGTTACACAGGAACCGTCGATAAAATCTGATGCCAAACATCTACGAAGAGGGGTTCCCACTAGTTCATCACAATCCCTTGTCAATATTGCATTCAAGAGCCGGACCGCCTCATCGTAAATTTCGTTACCTCCCCCTAATAAAGATTCAGAAAGAAAGGAACGGAGCCAGGTGTAGAAGATAGGAAAGCGGGATAAGAGATGTTTGTGGGTTGTAAATGGGCAAGGCTACCGGCTTCGGCCGCCTAATCGTGATCAGGACAATGGACACGAAGACCAGTTTAACAGGACTGGCCTCGGGCAGAGGAGGCAGCCTTTGTCGAGTCATGCAGCTACAGCGTGATCTGGTTTAAGGTGCACGTGTCATGAAAAAGGTGAATCTCCGGCTAAGGCTACGTGTCCTTAATCGAAATGAAGTGATCAGAGGTTATTGCGTATGTGAGGGCAAGAAACACAAAATGGCTGCCATGATCTAAGATGGATGCCGTGGGTAGATCAGAAATGTGTTCATAACAGGAGTGCTCTTGCTCGTAGCATAGCGAAAACACCAGGATATGCTAAATGGATCATTTGCGGTTCGCTGATACCAATATTATGTATTTCCGACAATATTGAAAACACGGGTTCAAATCGTCACGGAACCTCAAGTGGCCACTGGTAGGATCCTTCGATCTTGACAAAATAGAAACGTTAGAAATAGCCCTTCGTAGTAGCAAGACAACGCCTATTATGCTCGACAGTCTCGGTATGTGGCGCAAAGAAGCAATGCAACGAAAGGAAAGAGACGAAGTCAGAGTAGGTAAAGAAACGCGACAGACGACCTTCCAAGCGTCTGATAGGCAAAAGGAAGGGGCAGCGACGACACAGTTCCAAGGATTAGACACAAAAAGGGAACAGTGTAAAGGGACGTATCGACAGGACAACCCCGAGACACAACGACCCGAAAGTAACCCCCCGACACTACGCGCAGGACGAACAGACTTAAGGCAAAACCAATGTGCTTTTTGTAAAAGAATCGGGCACTGGAAAGCCCAATGCCCGACTCTGCGGAACATAGGTAAGAGCGGAGGGCCGACAGAAATAACAGGCCGGCAGAAAGGGAAAAGGCGCGAGACAAAGACGAATCAGACTAACACGGACAGGACAGATAGAACCACCACGTTTGATTATGCCCGATGGCACAGATTTCGTCAGATCGATTTCAACGACATGTTTGAGTTCTGGGACTGATTACTCTCTGCCCCCCCCCACTCTGAAAAACAAAAGCAATTACAGACCTGCGTAGACAACGCCCCGTTAGAAAAAGGACTCAAGGAAGCCAAGTCTCTGTTATATAATTTAAGATTTAATTACGGTAAAGATAACACACGACCAACGATAAATAGAAAAACTAGTAAAACATTCTTTAAAGTAAAACTGTACTAATAGGAGCAATACAAAACATATTACGCTCACTCCGGAAGTTCCCAAAATGTAACAGGTCAACGGTCCCGCCCATCCGGAAGGTGAAACACACAGCACGTGTGGGGCGGGGCCTGCCGACAGCCATAGACCAAAGAGGTCGCCGGTGAGAATGTACAGGAGGCTCCACGGGCCCCGCATGAAATGGTCTTCCCATCCTCTCCTTCCTGGGGCGGCGTCCCCCGGGCCACGAGTAGGGAGGGGGCGGATGCAGATGACCCCCTCCCTCGTATCTCCTGGTCCGGCCATCGCAAATTCCTCCGCTGAACTGGTGCAGGGTGGGCTGGGAGGGAGAGGCGGCGCGAAAGAGCCTCTCCCACCTCCACAGGTAGGAGGTTTCCCAGCCCCGGCCCGGCGCCGAAATCCTCCAGCCGGGCAACGGATATACCTGCGCAGCACAGAACATACAATGTCCGACGGACCTATTTCCGTAGCACAGAACATACAATGTCCGACGGACCTATTTCCGCAGCACAGAACATACAAAGTCTCTTCCACTCTTGAAGACACGACGAAGGGCGGCTGCTGCAGGGTCTCAAAATGGCGTCTGGGCCCCCTGGAAGGCGGGTCTAGGCCACTGGAGTATCTTTGTCCGGTATTATAACTCGGGCACTTGCCCGCCTGGGCATGAGCCCCCACCTCCGACAACATCCCCACAGCTTTGAAGATTCTACCAAAGTCCCAGGAGCCCTCGACATCCACAGGCTTCCGGTGGGGAACAACTGCCTTGATCACTAGCGAAACGACCACGACATAGCCACAAGATGGTGGTGCTCTCGTGTCAGCACCAGCTTCAGTCTGAACCATCCAGAAACATTGTGGGCTAACGAATTCGAGTAAGTTCCGGCTGAACCTCAACGTGACCTGGTAGGGAAGATTCTACCTCCCTCCCCTTTTGATTGACGGTCCACATTACCAGCCCCTCTGTTAGCACAGGTTTTTGAACTGCCGAAAGGGACTCTGGTACAACCGCCGGTCGTTGGAAACATTTTGCCCCTGATGCCACTCCCAGACTAACCCGGCCTCGCCCAAAATGGCGCCGGTGTCAATAGGAACTTACGAACACCTCGTGGTGTTTTCTTTTGCTAATAAGACTTGATGTTCTGAGATATGTATGTGATCCTTTGTACGCTTGACGAAAAAGGGAGGAGGGTTCACTTGATGAACATTTAAAAGGATTCCGTTAAAATGTTGATTTCAATGTACAATTTATTGTGATATTTATTGTAACCGATACATAACGTCGCTCATGACGCACACCCACGGTATACATCTAGGAAATGTGATTGCAATTAGTCTGACTGTGTTTCCAATTATGAAGTAAATGCCCCTGATCCCTCAATTATTAATAGATGTTTTTTAGTTTCTTGCAAATAACTAAGTAGACCTTTTTTAAATGTTTTTTAATACTGCAAAATAGCCCCCCCCTTCTGAATGTGCTTCAGCCATCGCCATGTCCGGAAAAATACGATTGCGCTCTCATATTTACTTACTGAACGATTATGCAAATAAAGGTTTTCCAAACTATGAACAGGTATCGCATACTTTTGTAAATATGGGAATTAGCAGGAGGGTTTTTCTGTGTGCAACCGTTTTGCTCTCTTTTTAAGGTTATTAGAAAATGGCTGTTCGGCCCCGGATTGATGATCGAATCTAAGGTATGATACGCTGCCTCCAAATATGCTACTAAGCTCAGGAACTAACGCATGAAGAAGGACCTCGACTTCTGAGAATGGGTAAAGTGAAGCGGTGTGAATGATAGAAGGTTATAAAGGTATGGTACTCGAAGGGACTAAGGAACAGGGTTGGCCGAAGAACTGATATGCCTTAGAACATCACAGCGTTGGGAATGATTTAAGGATCCCGATAGCTAGATACATCTAAAAACCGGATACCTTGCGCTAGGCGCCCCTGATTTCTTTTTAGCGTTTCCCTACACACGATCTATAATGCCACACTCGGACCACCCCCCCCATGAACAACCTATCGCTTGCCATCCTTACCACAATGCCCGCCCCCCTTGGCTTCAGAAACCAAGACCCCAGGGATTATATCCCGAGGGGTTAAGACGAGTATGTGGTAAGTAAAGAACTTTCGTGCCCGTACCTTTGATATGCTCGAATGTTGTTCCCCCTCCCTTTCTTCCTTTTTCTCCCTCTACAGGTTACATTGGAATCACGACTAGGGTATAGTAAAGATCTGGAGCCACGCCATGTCCGATACATGAAGCGGACCTACGCTGCAAGATGGCACCTAAAGACACCCAACTCAATGCATGTCCTTATGTACCCGGCCTAATGCTCTTCTGTCCCAAACTGCATGCTTTCTACATTCTAACACAGACCCGAAATGTCTCATGTTGGGTAATGCACTGAATAGCCTAAATAGTACACGGCCACTCTCCATATCACACGTGTACTGTTTAGCCTATCGTTGCTCTCTCTCTCTCTCTCTCTCTCTCTCTCTCTCTCTCTCTTCCACGTTCTCACTCTTCCTAGCGACTGGCACCTAATTGGCGAATCACCACCCCTGGTGCACCACCTGATTGGTTCCAAATACCACAAGAATTTGCACAAATTTGTCTTAAATACAATTACATCGATACCACGTTACTACCTCTCCTTTTCTGCTAAATACTGATGAAACCTAGATTGGCCGATAAGAAAGGGACAGGTAAGACGACTAAGGTTCCCTAATCTGACCCGTAATGAGGGAACTACTTGTCAGTGGCTTCTATGATAAAAACGCCTCAGGTAACGCGACCTTCCCTGTCCTGAAATTATATCAATGCCCAAACAGTAAAAGTGATCGAGACATCCCCGTTTTCCCAGAATGCCCCCAGTTTTGTATCAGCTGCCCCGGATGAGAGTTTTGAAAAACGTCCCTTGCCCCAGTTCGCTATGTTCCTAGTTGTTTTCCATAAGACCCCGCTCACCCCAAGGATGAGTTGAATAGTTATCGCAGGCCCCTGAGTTTTTAAATGAAGTAGCCAGGTTGTAAGAAACTATGTAGAATTTAGAATGATGTTTGCGAACTTAGAATTAAGTCAAAAATGAAAGAACTTATTGCAAGTAAACCCTGTTGAAAGTAAAATGTTTAGCCGAAAGATAGGATGCATTGATATAATGGAAAATCGTTTAGCCTATGTTCATTCCTCAGAAAGATACCTATCAGACCATGGTGAATAGCACGTTGCACTTTTTCCGTAAAATACAACGCCCTGAAGAACGGCATAGCTTCGTAAGACTCGTACTAGGAAAGTGGGTCTCTGCCAGAAGAACTGATGTGACTATAATAAAATGCAATGAATAGGTATCAGACCTCGTACCACGACAATGAATGTAATACCAACAAAAAGCCAAAGAAATAGTCACGAAGGAAAGCTGTAGGGAACCCAGCAAACCTATCATCAATTATTTATACGTTGGCTGCAAACCTCAATGTAACGGATGCTTACCCAGTTGCTTGGTGTTGGGAGAGAAATAGATTTATGTGATTACCTTCCTCTGCAAAATCTCTAAAGACTGTCTTTTCAAACTCATTTTAAGGGAACTACTGTCGGAGGAGAAAGAGACCGGATGTGGGAGCACGCGGCCTGACTGCAGATCATGGAACATCAGCGACGGTGGCCAAGGCGAGACCGCAACAGTAAGGAGTCGCAGGACGAGGCACTGTTTCCGACAAAACGAAAGGAAAAGGCTGACCTGAGGCCCCTGCTTTATGATCGACATGTGCCGAAAAGTCCCCGCTCTCTGAACCCGGTTATGGACCCGCCTGTCTAAAATTTTCCGTCCCCCTGGTCTGTTCCCGATCTGGCCCTGCTCCATCCCCTCTTCCTCCGACCTACCATAAAGACTATTCACACACCCCCCTCCTTCCACTTGAACTTTCAAAATCCTACTGTGCCATCCAGAGAAGGGTATTTCCTGCGTCAAAAGGGAGGGAGCTCCGACTAAGTAGACCACGAACTATGTTAAATCTCAGAACGGGGACCTAAACACCACCAAGGGTCACCCCAAAGAGAAGCTAAACGAAGTCTGTGGTTCTGCCCGCTACCGAGCACCTTGAAGATGATGGAAGCAACAGGAAATACCCACTACGGAGACCCAAGGACAGACAGACTCCACAACTCAAAGACAATTGCACTCTTCATCACAATCCTTTTCTGTCTCCTCCTAATGACCATGCTCTGGATTATGGAAGAAAATGCACCTGCTCCAAAACCGTAACGCATTTCTCCCACGAGGTCTGGCGAAACAAAACAAAGACACACTCCTGCCCGCAAACCTCCAACGGCTCAACCCACATGGACATTCCTACTAAAGAACGAATTGTAATGCAGGTGCTCAACAGTGCCAACAGAAGATGACAAAGAATGCTGAGAACTCACTAATAATGGTCCACGACCATAAGACACTGGAAACCCTGATTATTGCTTTTACTATGTCTCATTTCTCTCCCAACCACCATTGAATTGACTATGCTCCAACCGAGTACAAAAGGAACTTACTTACGTGGTAACCTATCAGTTCCTATTCCGAATGACTATAAGCATCTATGATCTGTACCCAACGCTCTCACTACATAATTTTTGTCTGATATCGCATTACTATGACTTTCCTGCAACGAGCTTAACGATGAGCCCGCCCACTAAGATGAAAAGATTTTAAAAATGTGATGTTTATGTACAGTTCCTTCACCTGGGTTTTCACTTCCTTACTTATGACCACCACAGTAGACATAGATAGGAAATAGGCCAGCAAGATGTCTTAGAAATGTTAAAGGGAGGACTGTGGAAAATTAATACGGTTTGGTGAACATTATCTGCGCCATCTTGCCCTTTTCCCCGATGCCACACTTTTTGTCGCACACACCCGCCATTTTAGCTGCCTTGATCAGAACCACCCTCTGCACATCCCTGACCCCCAGCACGGCTCTTCACCCTCACAAGCACCCCCACGCACTGATCACTCTCTCTCTCACACACCTTGCGCGTAAGCGGCAGCCATTTTGAGCACCATGGCCCCTCTGCCCCTCGCTGATAGCCAGCGCGTCTCTCACTCTCTCTTAGCCCCGCAGGCATCCCCCGCATGCTGACAACCCCCTCGCTCTCATATGCCTCGGGTCATAAACCCCTCTTCAGCGCAGCTCTGCCTCGGAATCCCATCCTGTTCCCAGCGCGACACCTCCCTTCATCCCTTTCATGGTCCCGGGTCCTTTGATACAAACCCCCTTTTCCTGTGTGCCCGTTTGTCTTCCTCGTTCCCAGGCCGCCACCTGGCCCTGCAGATACTGTTTATTACCCCGTACAGTAGGGAGCTTCCCCTCCCCATTAAAGGACCCTCGACTTGATCAAAGCCCCCACCCTATGAGATCCGATCAAACCCCACACATTCCGTGAATCGGCGGAATGCCCGGCTGTGCGATAATCATCACCTGTTGTGACCGGGGCGGGGACTTCAACTGTAAATGTGTGGGAACGGGCTTGAAGCGGGGATTCCTAGGATGCCTTTCCGTACATCAAAGTATTGACAAATATGTGTTTCATGTAATAAAGCAATAAACCTGTGTATAAGAGGCCAGGCCTCAGAGATGCGGTTAGAGCACCTCGTGACGATACTTGCTGTCCGAATTGATGTGTTCTCCTCCGGAGAGAATAAACCCTCGTTTCCTGCCTTTCAGTCTCCAGCGCCTGCTTCTTCATTGATTAATATTTTGTGGGTAATAGAGGCGACACCGCCGGGCAACACAAAAGGGTCTTTGGTCACTGGTTGTCTAGCCACCCTTTTACAAATATGCTCCTCAATCTTTCAGGACGCACGAGGATGACAGACCATCTTAGAAATTTACACTGGCTGAGAGTGTCCAGCAGAGTAAAATTCAAGGCACTTTTCTATATGCACAGAATAAGCGTAGGAGCAGCCCCGGAGTACCTATGTAAAATGGTCCAGAAATACTTACCTGCGCGTAACCTGCGCTCAATGAATCAAGCGAAATTCATTGTGCCCAAGATAAAAAGGGTTCGACTAGGAGGTCGCTCTTTCTCCTTCTTAGCGCCGACACTATGGAATTCACTACCCCTCCAATTACGGCTAGAACCATGCTATTTACGCTTTCGGCAAGCGCTGGAAATGGCGCCAAGAGTGTCCCGGTACCAACAACCGTGGCAGCGCTAGATCCGCTGCACGGCGGTCAGGGCGAATGAGGTCTGCAAGCAGCAGCTTTAAGGGAGCAGAGGGTGAGTAGTTAAAAGTACAAGAAATAATGTGACACTCAAATTTTTAAAAAAGAAATACACAAGAATCGTGCTCCCGGCTTTCCGCCTCAGGAGTATCTGTCAATCTGCCCAGGCGTTCGTATTCAGCGCCTTTAAAGGGCTAGGAAGGGGGCGTGGCCTTGAAAAGGGGCGTGGCCACGGCAAGCACTGGAAATGGCACCAAGAGTGTCTCGGTACCAACAACCGTGGCAGCGCTAGATCCGCTGCACGGCTGGTCAATGCGAATGATGTCTGCAAGCAGCAGCTTTAAGGGAGCAGAGGGTGAGTAGTTAAAAGTACAAGAAATAATGTGACACTCAAATTTTTAAAAAAAGAAATACACAAGAATCGTGCTCCCGGCTTTCCGTCTCAGGAGTATCTGAGAAGCGTGCCGCAACAAAGAGGAAGCGTGTCACCATCGCTGCTGCTGCCGTCGCAACTCTGAAGGAGGGTGTTGCCGCTGTAGCTGTCGCATTGCACCACATCAAGAGATGAGTCTCGCAACGAGGTCGGAGCGTGTCGCCATCGATGTGCCTGCCGTCGCAACTCCAAGGGAGGGGGTCTCCGCTGGAACTGTCGCACTGCACTGCATCGAAGAAAAGCGCCCCGACGTCGGAGCTGCTGCCATCGCATTGTGGATGTTGCCCCTATAGTTGTCGCACTGTGCGGAAGTTTCACGCTTCGTGGGAGAAGAGTGTCGCAAGTGGATCTGCTGCTGTCGCATCGCGGAACAAGGGTGTCGCCTCTGCAGTCCACGCATCGAACCGAGAACTTCTCGCATTACCAAGAAGCGTGTCACATCTGGAAGATCTTCACGTCTTTATTTCTTTGTATCTGAACTTTGCCGCATTCCCATCGCTGCGATATTGCTTGTTGTGGAAGCGCAACTCAACCTAAGGTACATTGACGCAAAGTGTTGCATCTAAGAACTGAACTGAACTAAGCGTAATGTACCATCTTAAAGTAACAAGAACATAAACGACAAAAATACACAATACTCTATATAAAGTATACTTATTTTTTATATAAAACCTGTGTGGTGTCCATTTGTAGTTGTGTCACTGGGTTACTGTATGTGGTCACAAATGCTTAACATAACGCCTCTGAGGTAAAGCCTGTCTGCTCTTGCCAAGCTACCAAGGGGTTGAGCAGGTGTTATTTTAGGAGTGTAACCCCCTTATTCTGACTAGAAGTGAGGGTCCCTATTTGTCACAAGTACCTACCTGTGCCAACTAGAGACCCCCAAATCTAACACTCGTCATATTTTTTTTGCATTTGCGTATCTATTTTTGTGGCATGGCGTTGATTTTCACACAGACATTTGCGGCGTTATCTGGTGTCTATCGCATGCTACCATCATGTTGTGAATTCTACGTTGACACAGTGTTATTTTTCCGCAATAGGCTGCGATGTTGAATGTTGCGTTACGCTACTCTTGCGGTAGTTATCACGTGTTCTTGTGAATATACCCCTAAGTGTTTCACTGCATAGTGATAGTTTTGGGCACGGCAGAATTCTACCAACTATAGTTACACAATACATAAAATATATTACAACATTCTAATAGATTTTTGGGGGGCGTGGCTTGTGCGCCGCTGCAGCATGGCGTGTTGCGCTTGAGCTCTGAGGCGAGAGTGTCCCGTCGGAATAATTCCTCCGCTTCCTGACTGCCCCTGTGTGCGGAAACGGCATCCTTCTGCAGCGGAATATGCAGGGAGTTGTTAGACGGCGTTTTTGGAGATTTCTGCCGGCAGCTGAATGCCTTCTTTGTCAGGCTCCTGTGACCCTCGGTTCCCTCACGGGCGGCCGCCATTTTCCCGCTTCTGACACAGCTGGCATTCTCTCTTCAGAAGTGCCGCCTTGGATACATTATTGCCAATTGTGGTGGCTGTCCAGGACATTTCTTCTATGATGCCTAAAGTTGGTAACATTTCTTTCTTTTTTCTGCTATTTTTTTGCTGCTTGGCTGGATATTAAGTAGCCCATGCTCTGTTTTTCTCAGTGCAGATGTTTCTTACTGGTGTAGATCTTTTTCTTACGAAGTCATTGCTGTGTCCTCCTGCTCTATTTGTGGCTCTATCATTAATTTGGTACCTGCCTGCCCTGCATATAAGTCCGCCGCTGTTATTTAATTGGTGCCCATTACGCTCAGTGTGCTGTATCTCTCTTTTTGGGTGCAGACTACGCAGTTTTTGTTCTCCTCTTCTCCTCAAGTGGCTGTGTATTTTTTCTTGAAGGCTGCTCCTTCATGGCTGCAAATATGGGTCATTCCTCGAACAACAAAGACTCAAAGGATGTTGGAACTTCGCTTAAGAGTCATTGTCCCCTACGCCTGAGTCTGCTCAGTCAGACACCAACTCCACTCTGGACACAATATTAACGCGCCTTAATGAAGTGCATGATATTGCGCAGTCAACGAAAACTAATACAGATTTACTGCAAGTGGAGGTGTCTGCTATTAGAAATGACTTCAAAGCCCTCTCTCTTCGTGTATCTGCTACGGAATCACGAATCAGTTGTGCAGAGGATGGTATGCAGAAACACTCCAGATCCCCCAGCCACTTGGAGCGCTCAATGGCTGCATTGCGAAGAGATCTCACTGAGCAGGAGGACCGTAATCGTAGATCTAACCTACGCATTTTTGGTCTGCCGGAAGATGCAGAGAAATCATCTTTGTCTATGATTGAGTTCTTATCTCATTGGCTTCCTGACACCTTACAAATCTCATTCCAGAGAGAATTTGAGATAGAAAGAGCACATCGTGTTCCAACGTTTCAGTCTAAATCGGCAACCCAGCCAAGAGCAATAATTTTTAAGCCACTGCGACATCAACATACTGAACAGATTCTTTCTCATATGCGGAAAGCTAAACATGTCGTCTGGGAAGGTCATCGAATCTCAATTTCTCAGGACTTTGCCAGAGATACGGTCATAAGGAGAAAGGGCTTCCTTAATCTTCGGAAACGTCTTTCTGAGATGAACATTCCCTTTTTGTTTTCTGGTCCGTCGAAGTTCCGCATTACTTACAAAGGACGTTCCAGAATTTTCGATGAGCCGGCTGACTTAGCTACATTCCTGGACAATCAGTTGGAGATAGAGATGGAGATTCAAAGAGCGACATCGCAAGATCCTGGTGCCTCGGGCACTTGAACTGTCTCCTTGTTTCTCCTTGATGGTGGTTTTCTGTATGCCTGGGTTTTCTCATCTCTCTCCTGTTGAGCTTATATTTCGGTCTTAACCTCCAACTCCGTTACTGGAGTTTCTCTGTTCTCCTTGTGTCCGCACTGTCTTCTTTTTGTATCCTTCTTTCTTGGATTTATACTTTTTAGATTTCTTTCTGTTTCTCTTTCCATTATTGTTCCTACTTATTTTTCTATAGTTTTCTCGATCTTCTATTTCACTCCTCTCCTTACCATTTCTCCTTTCTATATTCTTTTTTTTTCTTTCAGAGTCATGTTGTTTACTCTATTTCTACATGTCATTTTCTCTTCTCTTTATCTTGTCTTCAGCCCTTGTAGTCTATATTCCATGTCAATATTTATTTCAGGTCAGTTTTTCTTTTCTTGATTCTTATCTATTACTATTAGTTACCTTGCTTTTTCTGATATGTGTCATTTTCTATCTTTCTTCTTTGTTTCTATTCTCCTATTTTCTTCCTTCTTTTCTTATATGTCTATATGTTCCTGCATTTTCACTTTCAATTACATACTGTTAACTTTATGCAGTTATAGATTGTTCATTAATTACATATTTATTTTTAGGATATACATAATTATCTTCATGTATTCATCTATTGTTCATGCTTTACCACATTGTTTTGTTTCCTTATCAGATTGTCTGGTATTATTACTTAGTATAGGTATAACTCTTGATATTGGAGTAGTAACTCAATGTGATTGTACAAATTTCTTGGTTACATTATGATTATTTACAATATTAAGCTGATATTCGTTGCTACTTTTGATTGTTCCCAGTTCTTATTTTAATGCCATCAGCTGGGTATATTCTTGGGGCTATTGATATCAATTAATTTTCCTCCTTGTACGGGTCCCTTGCTCGCCTTTCCACGTTCTCCCTAGTATTAATTTGGTCTTTTTTAGGCCTCCCCTCCTGCTTCTTCTTTCCCTTCTCTCTTTTCTCTTTTCTTCTTTTCTTTCTTTCTTTCTATTTCGGATTCCCCATATGGATTCTCCCTCTTTGTTCCTTATGTTTACTGGTTGGTTCCTTGTCTCTGTGAGGTTGGCTGTTTCTCTGTCATCTATGACGTCTTTTTTCTATTTTTATGTACTTCCATGCCGGGTTTAAATGTATTATCCCTTAATGTTAAGGGTTTGAATCATCCGGTGAAGAGGTCAAAAATCTTAGATTAATGTAAATCTCTGTCTTCTGACCTGGTCCTTTTTCAAGAGACCAAGGTCACTACCAGAGAGGCGTTGTTTTTGAAGAAGGAATGGGTTTCGGATGTTTGCTGTTCTGATGCCTCTGGCAAACGAAATGGGGTCGTTATATTAATTTCAAAGAATTCTGGTTTATCTATACTTTCTTCTGATCATGATTCTGAGGGTCGTTGGTTGTTATCTAAATTGTCGGATGGACATCATGATCTTTATGTGATGAATATCTATGCTTCTAACGTTGATGATCCGACCTTTTGGAAATCGGTTACCAAAAAATTAAATGACACCCCGCATTCTGGAAATCTTATTGTTGGCGGAGATTTTAATTTACCGATGGACCCTCTTTTAGATAGGAATTCTGCGTTTCAATTTCGCCCTCCTAAATCCCACAAACAAATGCTTAACATGTGTTCCTTCACTCAGCTTCAAGATATATGGCGTCTTCATAATCCCACTGGTAGTGACTTTTCTTTCTTTTCTTCGCCTCATTCTTCCTTTTCTCGTATTGATTATCTCCTTGTTCATTCTTCTCTTGTTTTGTCTTCCTCTTCTCCACTTATACATCCTATTTTGATTTCTAATCACGCTGCGGTTACTTTTACGTAATCCTCCTTTGCCCCTAAATCACATGCTCGTTCCTGGAGATTGAATACAGAAGTTTTGCATGATGCTTCTCAGGTTAATGAATTCTCTAAGGCTATAGAAACTTTTTTCCATGAGAACGAAGGCTCTGTCTCTTCCCCAATCGTCCTTTGGGATTCGTTTAAATGCACATTCCGTGGTCAAGTTATTAAATGTATGTCCAAACGGAATTCCGATATTAAAAAGGAGCTTACAGATTTATCATCTGAAATTAAAACTCTGGAAGCCACCTTTAGGCAATCTAAGGATACATCTTGTCTACAGCTAATAAAACAACTAAAATACAAATATAATACTATTGTTACTAAAAGAGCCCATATTGGAGTACAAGCGCAAAAATCCAAAAAATTACTGTTAAAAAATCGAGCTGGGAAGATTCTTGCAGCTACATTGAAATTCCAGGGTTTCTCCTTTAAGTCCTCGCAAATTTCTTCTATTACTGACCACTCGGGATCTAAAAAATTCCAAACTGGGGAAATACTTGAAGTTTTTCGTGATTTTTATAATAAATTGTATACTCCTTCTAATCAATCCTCTTTTGACCAATGTCAGGATTTTTTAAAATCGGTTCCGGTTCAGTCGGTCTCTGAGGATGATCGTATTTTTTTAAATAGGCCAATCTCCCCTGAGGAAATTGTTACCGCAATTAAAGCTACTCATTCTGGCACGGCCCCAGGCCCTGATGGTTACCCTATTTTATTTTATAAAACTTTTCTCCCTGCGTTTGTTCCCAAATTGCAATCTGTCTTTGATTCTTTTGTTAAGGATGGATCTGTTTCTGGTACTGCTGCTGAAGCTACTATAGTAGTGATCCCAAAAGAAGGGAAAGACCATTCAGATCCCAAAAACTTCCGTCCTATTTCTCTTCTTAACATGGAAGCTAAGATTTTCGCTAAAATACTGGCCAAAAGATTGGAATCCTTTATCCCTCATCTTGTTCATCCTTCTCAAACCGGTTTTGTGAAAGGTCATCTTGCGCGAGACAATATACGCACTTTTTGTCATATTCTTGGTGCAGCTAAACGGTCCAAACTTCCTGCCGCGGCCTTGGTCCTTGACGCGGAAAAGGCCTTCGATAAGGTCTCTTGGCCGTTTCTTCGTGCTGTTCTATGCGCACACAACCTTGGCGACTCCTTCATTAACATGGTAATGTCCTTATATTCTCAACCTAGAGCTAACATTAGAGTTAATGGTGCTACGTCGTCATTTTTTAATCTTCGTCAGGGCACTAGACAAGGTTGTCCTTTATCCCCACTTTTATTTTTATTATCTATTGATCCTCTTCTTCGAATAATTGAGTTACACCCAGATATTAAAGGTTTTTCTTTCGGGCCTCACTGTATTAAAACTGCTGCCTACGCAGATGATGTTCTTATTTTTTCAGATGATATCGCCTTGGCAATACCTGCTATTTCAAATACCATTTCCCTCTTCTCATCGGTTTCAGGTTATACCCTAAATAAAGATAAGACGGAAATGTTCCCTTTGAATGCCTATTGTTTCCCTTCTTATATGGGCTCTGCGGGCTTTAAGTGGCAGTCTACACACCTGAAATACTTAGGGATTTATTTCTGTTCTACCCTTTATGCCACTACTGCCTATAATGAATCCCAGACTCTCCTTAAAGTGCGCCGTCTTTTGGATACATGGTCTCCGAAACATATTTCCTGGTGGGGTCGCCTCCAGACTCTCAAAATGATGATCACACCTATTATTAATTTTGTTTCATCCATGCTTCCGGTTAAGTTATCAGATTCCTTTTTTCGCGAAATTGATGTTCTGACATCTAAATTTCTGTGAAATGACAAACGTGCTAGAATTGCATACAAATTCTTGCGCCGTCCTTGTGATATGGGAGGTTGCAATTTTCCTGATTGGGAAAAGTACCAAACTGCCTTTTTGGCCTCTCAAGGTGCTTTATGGTTCTCTCCTCCATCTCTTCATGTTCCTTCTTGGCTGCTAATAGAACAGGACTTAGCATCTCCTTTGCCTACTGCCTCTTTTTGCACCACATCTACTCTGCATATTCTGTTTTCTCGTTCTATAATTCTTGATACAATTGCTAAGGTCAGGAGAATAGATAAGAAAGTGGCAATCCCTTTACATAAAACTAGGTGGTCGTCTATTTGGCGGAATTCTAAAATTAAACTCAACATTACTCCCATCCTCATGTCATATTGGGCAGTTAAAGGGATTTCTCTTGTTAAACATCTTTATGGTGCTTCTGATGAGCCATTACCTTTTTCCACCTTGGCTCAAAAACACTCTTTAACAAACCTTGATTTTTATACTTTTCTTAAAATTAAAGTGGCCCTTGCTAAGGTATGTCTTCATCCTACCTCTTCTACCATTTCACTTTTTCATATCTGGATTAAATCTGGTCACGTAGCCTCCAAGATTTATAAATTTTTATCATCTGCCTCACTACCCGCACAGACGGTTGCTCAACAAAAATGGTTACACCATTTTGATCATGACATTACGGATCATATTTCCTCAGATACTTGGCAATTGATTGGTAAACTCTCTCTTCGCAATAAAATCGCCCCATCTTTAATGCAGTCTAAATTTTTCTCTGTCAATCTCCTTCATTGGACGCCTGTGCGTCTACATTCGCTCAATCTTAAAGATGACAATTTATGTTGGAGCTGTGGATTGTTGGCGGGCGATTTTCAGCATATGTTTTTTGGTTGTTCCCTGCTTCAGCCTTTTTGGAACCTCATCCATAAACATCTCTCTCTTATCTTTGGTATTGAGTTCCAACTCTCTATCCCTTTAATTTTATTGGGTCCATTGGCTGCCCCTACTCCTCTCCCCTTAGATCCAATGGAATTACAGTTGATGGATCTCCTTCTGACTGTCGCGGTGAAAATCATACTTATGGAGTGGAAATCCTTTTCTTCGGTTTCCTATCATACATGGTGGGCTTGGGTCTCATTTTTGCGCAGCGCTCACACTTCGATTGATCAAGCTCATCTCTCTCCTTCTATCTCTAGTGGGGTTTGGAAAGCTTTGGATGATTATATGGATTTGTCATCAAAAGGGTTGGTTGCTCAGTTTCCTTTTAATTTGTCTGTCTAATTGGTGTCTTATGATTTTTTGTGTTGGGTTAGTCCTGTGGGAATCCTTCTTCTTCCTTCTTCTTTTTTCTTTTTTCTTTTTTCTCTTTCCTGTCCTCTATCCCTTTTCATCTTTTCTATCGTTCCCTCTTTCTTTCTTCTTTCTTTTATTCTATTTCCTCCCCTGTCCCCACTTCAACATTTGATAGTGATACTCTTGTTTATTGCTTTGATGGTAGCCTTTACCTAATCGGTTCCTATACTTTATAACAGGCTATTTTTTACTCTTGTACGCATTTACTTTGCTTACACCTCAATTTTAGCCCCTGATTGTGTATTTATCTTGATTCAATTGTATCACTTTTATTGTATTTTGTTCCTTCTATTCTTTGTCACTTCTTTATAAATAAAATACTTTGAAATCAAAAAACAACTTTCTAATAGATTTTAAATAGAGACTGTAACATAGAATGACAAATGACGCAAGAAATGTAAACCTACAGACAAGCCACGTAGGAAATAAGAATATCTAGATCATTTGATGGAAAATGTTACTTAAAATATAGATTATAGGTTGCTCAGAGACTACTGTAGTCTCAACCAAGGTACCACACTTTATCATATCATTTGATCCCCTGCAGTTAGCTACAATAGTATTTGTCTGAATAACTATAGGCAGCACGGTACAGCCACAAATCGGCTTTGATTGTGAGAATATTCAGCTTAGTTAAAGGAAATAGTCATTCGTTTTTACTATTGCTTAGATGGTACTGAAAGCAGGAAATGCGTCCCCGTTCAATCCCAGTGACATTGCATGCCAAAAATACTTGAATCTGCTCTGTTGTTATGAAGGTAGGGTTGCACAGTTTTTTTGTTTTATATGAAAGCTCTGAACAAGCATCAGTTATGATAGGAAACAGGTGCTGGCTGTAACACCATTGAATGACATTCACAACTTTTCTTAGACTGAGATTTTGTTCTCGTTTCAACCTTATTTCCATGGAAAACTTATTACAATTAATGCGACATTACATCTAGCACCAAAATGCAAGTGTCTAAAATGTATATAAAAATGCATTTCTTTAATTTTTAAATGAAATGTTCGCGCTCTGTAGGCCATAGATTATGCACCACTGTTACATTAAGTACTTTTCCAATAAAAATGGTAAATTATATTGTGTGTACTGCAATACACAAGAAAAGTATGGACAACAATATTTCATAAAAAGTCTGTTACGGTCAACAAGCCCATCAAATACCAAATAATCTGTTCTGAGACAAACCCAGAAAACAAATCCTTCCTCACTGTTCGAAAATTTCATCCAAGAAGGTCACTTTACCAGACACGTAAACAAACAGCACCATCCACACGAATACCCAGAGAAAACCTACTACTTTACAATTAAGGAAAACGAACTAATCGTGAACCAATCCTTATTGCACACCATCCACTAATAGCCAACCTATAGAATATCAAGGTTCATAAAGAATGCTGATAAAATATGAGGAGCTCATTGGAATGTTTACATTTACACACATATCTGCATATGGAGAGTACCCTTCCTCTCATACATATTATTATTTGTGTCAAGCATGTCTTCTCAATTCTGCCGTAATACTACTTACAATTCATAATGCTTAAACTACACGTTTATGTATTTATGATCAGCTAATAAAAGCCAATGCAATTTGATAGGAACATCTAAAACAAAAAAAAAAACAACGTAACACAGTGTTCAGTTCAGTGATAAAGTGCTAAATAGATATCACATATGGAATTTCTTGATAGCAATAAAAAGACATTGTCGGGCACTGTCGTATCACCACTTGTAAAAACATTAACATTTCAGTCCATCATTAAAAAAATAAGTTCATTAAGGGTGCAGCCGGCATGTTGCCCAAGTCGTTTTTGTGATTTTGGTATGTTAAACTGGTAAGTAATTTCAAAAATTTGAATCTAAAATACAGAGTGGTATAAGTGCATGTTTAAAAAAATATATATCAGTCGCCATTGTTCCCCTTGTGGTGTTACTTAAAGTGCCCCTACGTCAAGACGTAAACACGTTCTGTACTGACTCGATTATGCCCAGGTCTTTCTTGAGTTTTAAATGTGAAGTCCTGCTGACATATTTTGTTCTGTTGGTACCTGGTCAGATAATTGCTACAAAGCTATCTGAGAAGCAATTAAACATTCTTGCAGTGCTGTTAAACACTGGCCTGTGTACCATTCGAAAAACATATGTTGTGGCTGGAGCACCAGCGAACATGTATTTCTGTCAGTTGAGTACCTTTATTTTAACATCCCATCCTCTCTTTCTTATCCCCATGATATTTTGACTCTGTAGTAATATATTTTCCAATTAAAATGTTATATCAATATTGCATGTTCCCTCAGTCCAAATCCATATATTCCCCATTTCCCAAAGGAATATTGTTATTGCACTTATGTGGCAAAAACAATTCTCGTTTCAAAGTATTTAAAGTTTTTGGCTGTTGGGAGCACCTTTGAGTAGTGTTGCACCGAAGGTGTGTAAGAATAATCATACTGCATAAGGCATGTTTCAATATCAGTCTTTGTTTCAAGAGAATGTCTCCTGTGATGAATGGCATCTATTCTCTAAGAAGAAAAATGCTGAATCCATAGATGTGCTGTGATTAGGGTCGAAATAAAATGACCATATTACCTTGGGACATATATACATTTGGTCCATTGAAACCTGAAATTGTAGTGTACTAGATAAACTGCAAAATATTTTTGTTATATAATCAACATCCTATACATTATTAGATTTTACTTATCTGATCTCCATTAAACAATGTATTTATACTGTTATCTTACTGTCAAATGCCCAGTGATGGCTGCCACCGAGTAGCACGGGTGAGGCGGAAAGGTGGGATCAAAAAATAAATAAAAATATTACTTACCTTGGTGTCGGACTGCCGACTCACGTCTTCCTCTTCTGTTCCTGTTTGAAGTAGGAAGCACAAACAGAATCCCCTAGCCAGTCACAATGCTGTAACGCAGCGTTGAGATTGGTCTGAGTGCCGTAGTTCGGCGCTCAGACAGGCAGTGGGAGCCTGTGCATGTTCCCATTGACATGCTCATGACTGTTTGGCCGGCCCAAGAAGGCTAGAGAAGGCCAGCCAAACAGTTATGCCCGCTTAACCACATCGCTGCGGTGGCTATTCCGCCGCAGCGCTAAGTGGGCGGGGCGGCCGCATGCTGATGCCGGAACCGCTCCGTCATCAGCCGCGGTTGGGCTGTGCTCATGACGGAGCGGTTCCGTCATGGTCCCGCCCGCTCAATAGAACGTGCCGCGCAGGCGCAAAATCAGCGCCGCGCAGGCGCGGCGGCAGGGCCATGACGGAACCGCTCCGTCATCAGCACAGTGCCACCGCAGCTGATGACGGAGCGGTTCCGTCATCAGCATAGAAAGGGTTAAGTGCCCACCACTCTACTTTTGTTGGCTATAACAAAACCAAGCCCCACCCAGCACATAAACTGCAAAAATAAAATGATAATGACATAGTGTCATTATCATTATATTTTTCCTGTGCCCACTGTTCAAAATGCAGTGGGATGACGTTCGCGCCACAGCTGTAACTGCCCTTTTTAGCTTTCGCCAGCACAGAACTTGCACTATGCTTGCGAAATCTATTGTATATAATATAAATCTTAATAGGGTCTTACCTCCCACCCTTCCTTCTTATTTGTTTGTGTGCTTGCCACTTACATTTCCTCCATTTCTATTGGTTGTAGCATACTATTTCCTGTTGTTCCTCATGTATTTCTCTTATCAGTGTCCCATGGTCAAAGTACTCTTGTTCATCCTCTTTGGTGAAACTTCCCTCTTATGAGCAGGCGTGTCAGCACCCCTGCTTGTCCCCTTCTCCCTGACCTCTTTCCCAGATGAAGCAGCTTTTTATCATTAGGTCTCCACTAACTTCTACTCAGCAAATAGTTTCCATGTTGATATCCCTTCTATATCCCTCATCTATCTATTGCCTTAAAAAACAACAGCTCTTTACATAATACATTTGTATTTGTCAGTTTTCAAGGAAAAAAAGAGTGCCATACAGGGTCTGTTCTATCATTTTTGGGGCCCAAATTTTCACGAAACAGAGTATGTGAGCATCCATGTCAGCAGACCCGATACAGGCTGGTGAATCCTGAGTTTTGAAGCCAAAAAAGGCCATAGCTGACACATTTTCAGTCTGCTTATGTGTGACATTTCCAAGGCATTCCACGAGATTAAACTGCCAAATGTTTGACACTATGTGAGGCACTTTATCATGAGTAAAGCAAGCAATGATATCCTATGAAAGAGATACAAATCAGAAATCACACATTCTTTAGCAATACCAAGCTAAAGAAAGATATTGATATTGTTGGAAAACCTCACGCAGTTAGCCGTACCATTTTGGCACATCAGTGACAACAAAATGATTGCTTGCCCTTGGAATGGCAGAAGTAATCTCAATATCCCCTCATGATTGTAGGTCACTGTTAGACCTGGCATCATTGGCGTAGGTTTCTCTTGTATTTTTTCCTTGACCTCCTGTATTTTTGCAGTGTGTTGGACTCCGTTTTGCTGGTCTAGATGCTTTGGGTACTTTACCATTACTGTTAAGTGCTAAAGTGCAAGTGCTCCCTTTGTAAATTATTGTTATGGATTGGTGTTTCCATGATTGGCATATTTGATTTACTAGTCAGTCCCTAGTACAGTGCACTCTATGTGCCCACAGCCTGTAAATGGAATGTTGTTAGTAGGTTTGTAGCACGCATTGTGCCACCTACCTAAGCGGCCTGTAAATGTAACTCAGGCTTGCCATTGCAGTGCCTGTGGGCAGTCTAGTACTGCCATGTCAATTTGGCAAGTGCGCCCTAGAGACCACTCCCAATGGTGGCAGCCCACCATCAGTGCCTGGAGAAGGGAGGGTATACATCCTTAAGGGGGTGTAAGTCTAAAAAACCAATTACCTTCTCCCTGACTGCTCAGAATGGGTAGATTTGATAGAACATCCTTCTCCCCGTTTGATCAAAATGGTGACCCCCCTTGCTGTGCACTGTCTATTCAGAAGTACAAAAATATTCAACCCAGAAATATTTAGGGAAAATAGGTTCACTTTCTGCATAGCTTAAATGTGTCTCCCAGATAAGACAGATCTGAGCAGGGGATAATTCTAAATATTTCATGAACAGCCTTTGTCTACAGGGGCACCTTAAACCATTAACATTCCAAGTAATGAATTTAACCTCATTACTCATGAGGGAAATACCTGCCCTCTGAATATAAAACCCATACCTCCCATATCAGCCATCTTATAAATGTGAGATTGAGGATTTAGAAAATAAAATTCCTACTGCTCCCCGCCCTGTGCATACTTCCACCATCCCTCCTCACTCCCCCTGTGGCCCCCCTCCCTTTGGGAAACCCTCCCTGATGCTTGTTCAGCCTCTGCCCCATGGGTCTTAAAAATGAATATCATGATGTACAACAACAGGTCTCACTAGCAGGGCACCCACTTACATTCACCGTCCGCTTTCCAACTTCCACCTACTATTATACCCCACTTAAACTCCTCCTTTATTTTTTAAGTAAATCAGTATCCATATACCTGTGTTCCACATAACACGCAAAGATGCTAGGAACTTCAGTTGAGCCTTAGCCCCCTGATTATTCAAAGCTTCCATTCTTTTGCCCAGTTCCCATTGTTTTGGTACAATATTATGTGAGACATCCGATCTAAAATAAGGAGAAAAAACTGGAAAAAGATGTTGATAAGATACTGCCCTCCTTTAAGGCCGAGGTAAGAATTGCTTCCTTAACAGTGCATGTTAGAAAATTAATCAACATTTTCCTTGGCTTTTGATTGGTCGGATTTCTTTTGAATGGATTGCAATGCACTGGTTGTATTTCCTAGGTGAGATCTACATTGGGAGAGTTTTTTAGCACTGTTTATTTTAACAAGGAGATAACAAACCCTCTAATGTCAGCACCTGCGATTGCTTCCGGAACATTAATAAGTCTCTAGTTATTCTTCCTAGTGTGGTTCTCAAGACTCTCAAGATCTTCCTTCAAGTCTTGTTTTGATTTGCTAATTTTGCCATTTCCATTGTTGACGATTTTCGGTAACTCCTGTTCTAATACATCAGTTCTCAAAGAGACCTCCTCCAACATTTGGGCTAACACCACAAAGGAGGCTTGGATCGCAGCTAGGTTAGTCTAAGAAACAGTGAACCTAATTCTCATTTCATCCTTCAAAGATAATAAAATATCTGCCAGGGAACCAGAGGAATCAGAGGACCTGAGGACCAGAAATAGTCACAGGATCAACAATCACTGAAGGAGAGTCTTGTTGACCTTCATAAGTCTCACATGCCTCAAAAACAGTAAACCTATTTGAGAGACCGACTGCAGGGTGTATGACAGAGTTTGAAACTCCTGATGGATCACTGAAATAATATAGACTGCCAAAATATCGACCTGCAAAAATATCGTTGCCAAAATATCGACAGACAAAATATCGACTTTCTATCTACAAACAGGTAAGTACAAAAATATCGAGTACAAAATATCGTTAACAATAATATAGATGTAAAAAATATCGACTTTATTAAAAACAGTGTTAAATTAAATTAATATTAAATTTAAATGACTAAAATATACTTAAAAATACTTAAATTAAATTATAATAATAAAATAATAAATGAAAATAATAAAAAAAAAATTTACAATCTTATTTGTTGACCCTCAACCCTAAAATATACCCCTTTACCCAAAAACCCAAAACTGACCCTGAACCCTAAAAATAACCCTTTACCCAAAAACTAAAAACTGACCCTGAACCCTAAAAATGCCCCTTTACCCAAAAACTGAAAACTGACCCTGAACCCTAAAAATGCCCCTTTACCCAAAAACTGAAAACTGACCCTGAACCCTAAAAATGCCCCTTTACCCAAAAACTGAAAACTGACCCTGAACCCTAAAAATGCCCCTTTACCCAAAAACTGAAAACTGACCCTGAACCCTAAAAATACCCCTTTACCCAAAAACTGAAAACTGACCCTGAACCCTAAAAATGCCCCTTTACCCAAAAACTGAAAACTGACCCTGAACCCTAAAAATGCCCCTTTACCCAAAAACTGAAAACTGACCCTGAACCCTAAAAATGCCCCTTTACCCAAAAACTAAAAACTGACCCTGAACCCTAAAAATACTCCTTTACCCAAAATGTATCAATATTATTTAATTACCAATTAATTATTAATTAACAATAACAATAAAGTAAATATATTAGCACATTAGCTGTAATTATTTTAATAATTAATATTATTTTTTCCCAATTAATTACTTAAGAATAACACAAAATTATATATATTAAAATGCACTCTAATTAATGTAATTAACTAATTACAATTAATCAATTACCAATTAATTACTAATTCAAAATATGTACAAAATTATATTAATTAATTAACTAATTATTATTAATTATCAATTAATTATTAATTATAAATATTTACAAACATATATTAATTAATTAATTATTATTAAATTACTTCCCACCCTATTCCCCTATAAACCCACAACCCGCTACAGAATTACATAACGCAATTATTAAAAAAACAAATTCCATTTAATAAAATATTTTATAACATTAATACACACTTTTCACACATATTATTACATAAAAATACACTATAAAATATTATATATTATTACAAATTCGATATTTTTGCTATCTATATTTTAAACAGTCGATATTACTTCACTTACCTGAAAAACAATATTTTTGTAGTCGATATTATGTCCAGTCGATATTTTGTCCAGTCTATATTTAAAACTCGATATTATGTCCAGTCGATATTTTGGAGTCGATATTTTGTCTGTTCACCCTCCTGATGCATCAGGACTGTCAGCGCACATTGCTGGATCTCCCGAAACACCCGGCTAGCTAGAGAGGATCAGTGATTGCATGTCTACTCGCGGAAGGTCTAAACTATTGTGAAAACTGTATTGAGCAGAATCTAATATATTATCAGGCTGCAGCCCTCCGGAAATGTCCTTGTCTTGAGCCAATATCGTAGAGGAGGACGTAGGCAAGACCTTATAGAACGATTTTAGAGAAGGTGTTATCTTCACTTTTGAGGCCGCTATTTTCTTACCCCTACCCCTGCCCCGGCCTTTCGATCTTTCAACGTCGGAGTCAATTTTAGTTTCTTTAAACTTGGCTTGTTTATCCGGCACTCGCAGTTCCACTACTGGCGGAGAGACTCTAGACTCTGGGAAGAGAGGTCTGAGGAATATCAATAATGCCTTAAATCCGAGCTGCTCTAGCACGCAACATATAACTACAGGCTATCGAAGGTGGGAAATCAAAGTGCTGCTGCTCGCTTGCCTCACTTGTTTCCATGCAGGTAAGAATCTCCGTCACTCTTCTGAAAGCTTGAATGGGCAGAACAAGGGGAATCACTTTAATCACTTGAACACCCTCGCAGGAACCATTAATTCTAAAGTCCCTCAAAAGTTCAAAGGGGCTCTTACCTTCTTGCTGTGTGTAAGCCTCCAAATACTTGCTGCGAGGTTCAGGCTCCAAACATCCTACCTGTATACAAGATTCCTCGACACAGCACTGCCGACTCCACTGCCATTGCTGGGAATCAAACTGGAATAATCCCCAGTGCTGACTCTACAACCAGTAACACGGACCTGGAAGCAGGCGACGCCACTGCACCTCCACTCCTGAGCCGCGCCTTCCCACCGTGATGCCTGAAGCCCTGGCAGAGTCCCGCGGAGCTCCGGGGCCATAAGCGTTCAAGCCCCAGAAAAAAAAGAGAATACGCTGGAAAAGAAACAAGCACCTCAGGAATATGAGAGGGTAAGAAGTAGCGTTAATTCCGATACATTCATGGAATACAGGGGGAATCCCTACCTGAGGGCGAACGTAACCCCATGGGAGCAGGAGCCACAACCGTTTTGATTACAGACGCCATGTTTCTCCCCAACGTGAATGGCAGCGGTCTTGATGCTGACCCGCCTTGTATGATATCCAAACAGTGTCTTCCTGCCTCCTCCACACTGGGAATAGGGAGTTTGTCATTGCCCCCCATTCCTACTTGGAAAATAAATTTCCCTTCAGTTAAGAGGTCTGAGTGCATGATTGTTTAAACGTAATGTAGCTCTCAGATCTGGTTTCTTGACCTTCGTTAGGCAGGCGTTGTGAATATGTAGTGAAACACAGTCATTGCTGTAAACAGTCATCCTTTATGAAGTCTGTAGATTCAGAACATCACTGGTCAGAACTTCTTCGACCTAATGAATATGCTTATTTTACTAATGTTAACAGTTTGAACCATGACTGATACTTATCTACTGTGTTTGTGTTGGTTCAGAGGTTCATTCATTCGCGAGTTGACTGTGTGCTAGGCCTCTCCACATTGTGGCTGTTCCAAAATAAGAGTGTCCTATTCATATTTCGACTCTTCAACAATAGATGCACCATCTAAGGGCCACTTTGATGAACACGTGCTTCAATTGTATCATGAAAGGATGCTTCAGATATTCTGCAATATGTTTTTGAGAGAACTGGTGCATCGTTGATCCCTGACATTTCGTACGGTCTGGTTTGGATGTATGCAGCCCTTGTTCACTGTTTTTGGTGTCGCTTTCAGTGGGCATTGGCTCTTTGCTTATGTTTATCTACCTCGGTTGCCCAGACTTGGTGCTGCTGATGAGTGAATTACTGACCTATTATTTAATGTGTCTATCTGGCTTGCAATTGCTCCATCATGTGAGGTTGGAGCCACTGGTGTTACCTGATGAATGTGCATCGACACACAGCAGCCTGATTGGGTGGTTGAATGATATGGTTGAAGGTCAGTTGTCACCTTTCCCTGGATTGGGTGGAGATCAGGATCATGTCTGTAATTTGGAGGTCATACAATGGGCAGTGGAAGATCTTTTGGCATCAGCATCTGATTCTGGAATGGAGTCTTTAGCACTTTTACTCGCTAATGGATCAATAGATTTTTCATGAAGTCTGGGATTACAACATATACTTGGCATTGCTTTACTTTCAAAGTCAAAATGATTGCAGAGGTATGTTGGAAATCCTTTGGCGCAAGCACATTGACTGATATTTTAGCAAACAATTCTGATTCACTAGACAATTTGTCGAAGGGGGAGGTTACTCTGGCTAATCTACGTTCCTTAATCATTGTTCCGTTAACTGATTTGTATACTTATCTGTCTGCACTTCTTTGTTTTATTGTGCACTTTAAGCTACATTATTTTGTGACACTTATTGACTGTCAAGTCACTAGATTTTATAGTTGTAGAGTTCTTTTGAGATTCACCAGGCAATTGGTGTGCACATTTTATGAGATGTCAGACAAAATTGTTGCATGTTCGACATATTGCTGAGGCACTACCAGCTTTGATTGTGTGTGCGATTCCAGGGTGTTTTGGGCACCCACAGTGATTTAATGTTACAATTGCCAATATTACATGTAGCTGTCATTCTTCGATAAAAAAGTGTAGATGACAGACATTTTGGTGCGAGTGTGATGTTAGATTTGTGTCTATGCAAGCAAGGATATGAGGTCTGTTAGTCACTGGATATATATGCCACTCAATTTCCATGCATGCTTTGCTTCTGTAAGGGTGGGTTGGTGATAGGACCATCTGCATGATACACTGACAGACCTGTTTTTTAAATTCTAATTTGTAGAAATGTAGACATCTTATCATTTATCCTTTTTATATTTGAATAAAACAAACACTGTGTTTGAATGCTATCAATTTTGAGACATTTCCACAAGCTTCTATTTATTTTTTATGCGCTATTTGGTGTGGAGTGCTGCAAACATTATTCAGTGTGTGTCTTTTTTACTATGTCCCAGCATGTATGGAGGGAGTAGTGTTGTTGGGTGCCAAATAACTGCCTCTTCAGGTGATGTTCAGGGCCATGACGGATAGTATAGCTTTCATAATCATGACCCACACATCTCAAGCAGGATATCTCTGACATGACTAGAACTCTCAGGAAGCCAATTGACTCCCACATTAGATAAGGGCTGTTGCAGGGACACTGTTCAGGAACATATTGATGTTTGGAATCACAGGATGCCCACTTATAGTACTGCTACATGTGTGATTTCTGTGTTTCTTAACATCAATATGTTCATGTGCAGTGTCACAGCAACAACCCTTATTTTATGTGGAATTGAAATGCCCTCCTGGAATTTATATTAGATTGCATTTTCCATACTGTTAACCTTACTTTATGTACAGTTGAGACTTTGTTTTTGAAATGCATTTGTGATCATTGGTAAGGCTTGAAGTGGCTGGTGCATATCTGGCTGGGCATTACAATCTGTGCATGGTGAGTCATTTGCCATCTATACTACTATTATAAAGAGAGAACTTGCACCTTTTGGCCAGGTAAACTCGGGAACCACAGCGCCATTCTACACACCCGATACATCTATGAAAATGTCAGGGTGTGTAGATGGACATAGGCTATATAAATTTAAAAAAAAAGTAAATTAAAAAAATTAAGTTTGTAAACAAAGTAGTCCCCTGAAAGTAGCGCTGGCCGGGACCTAGCGCTGGCCGCGACGCGACGTGCATGATGACCGCGACGCTACGTGTGTGATGTCGATGAAAGAGGAGCGGCGGTGCACTGACGAGCGGCTGTGTGGTGAGGAGCGGCGGCACAGGTAAGTAAAGGGAAAGTTCAGTGCTAGACTGTGTGATGCAGGGGGAGGCAAGAAGGAGGCAGCAGTAAATGAAAATGTCGGAGCGCGAGTGAGTCGGGGCGGGAGGGGGGCGCGAGTGAGTCGGGGCGCGAGGGGGGCGCGAGTGAGTCGAGGCGGGCGTGAGTGAGTCGGGGCGGAGGGAGTCGGTGCGGGAGGGGGTCGGGCGGGAGCGGGTGCACTGCCCCCAGCCCCTTTCCGCCCCAGGCAACGCTGGGGCGGGCTGTTAGTTATTTATACGACCACAAAAGAGACATTTGCATACACTAGTTTCAGTACTGTGTATTGTAAGGGTGAATAGAGGAGTGGATAGGCAGGGACAGTCTTGTAAACAGGCACATTCATGTGTAGCCAGGACATTTGTATTATGGTCGCTTACCAGTGTCAATTCTGTCAGGTATTCCACTAATGCCCTCAGTGTGTAAGAGTTCCAAAACCATCTCCTCCCAGGGCTGTAGTTGTAGTGATGCGCTGGGAGTGCCACTGCCACACCTCCTTGTGATAGTTGGTATACTTGTTCTTGATGCTGGACCTAAGGTCATTCCACCTGTTCCAGATATCTCCCTGTGTGGGGAGGGTGTTTCTGACATTGCCACTTTGTTGACTATCCTGGTACACATCTCGTGTTAATGTCTGTGAGGAGTAGTCAGGACTTGGGTACAAAAATATGGGATTCTACTCAGATGATTTCATCCACCATGATAGTGAGCTCCCGTGTGCTGAATGCAGGTTTTATGGGAGGCATGGTGGTGATGTGTAATTAACAATTGAAATGTGAACAAAGAAAGGGGTAATATAATATAAGTGTACAGTGTGCAGGAATGGGGACAAGGAAGTGACACATATGGTTTGTGGTTGTTGCTAAATGTGAGTTCAAGGTAATGGTAATGGTGATGAGGACGATGGAAAATAATGGTGCTTTACTAGTTTTCGAAAGGGACTGTGGTCTGAATCTTGAAGCTATTTTATGGGCTGTTAGGAAAATGTGTCAATTTGTTACACTACTTCATGTGGATAAGGTGTTTAAACCAGCTAATGGACATTTATTCTTTAAAATTGAAATCGTGTTATGATTTGTTGCTTATGAAGTAGGCATTGGAAGATGGGGCATTGACCTTCTTTTGATCTCTGCCACTACCGGACCACAATGCCTTTTTTTACAAATATACACTCATCGGTTGGGCTTGCAGTGCCCAGCAATGAACTGACAACGTGTTTCCCAACTGCAAGGCTTGCACAAGACCATAGGCTGAACCGCTGAGCTGGTGGTGACGATCTGCAGGCGCAACTAATAATACGGCGGATGGCCTTGAACCAGCACAGCTGTGGCAGGGCACAGATGATTGACAGAGTGCTGATTTATTCAAGCATTCACCCCCAGTCACAGATCTGGATAAAATTCATTTCTTTTACATGCCACACCATTCCAGTTTCGACCCAACCATATGCAAATCAGTCTTAACCTTGCTCCCCCTGTGAACATTACAGCCAAAACTGCCAGGCCAGGTCCTCCCTGGACCAGAAACATGTATCCTGGGCTCAGTTTTGGGGGAACACCTGCGTTGTAGCTTAGTAGCCTCTACATGTGTTACATGAGACTCCTGTAGGAGGGCCAATTGCAGCGTTATGTCATTTAAGATACCACATATCTTCGGGAGGGAGTGCACAATCATCGCACATTCCATGTTATAATGCATTGTGTTGTCCTGTTTTAGGCATAACCAAGTGTATAAATGGTATGAATGAATGAATGTCTTGTAGTTGGTAGTGGTGTAAGGTATCATTTGGAAAAAACAGCAGCCAAGCACGACCCCACCAAATGAATCTTCTCTTAACTAAAAGCAGCAACATTTCTATTATGGAATACCAACAGAGCGGTCCTGTCAACCATGTGGGACTGCCTAAACCTAGTGCCATATGACCCAAAAACTAAAATAATCTCCTTGAGTGTAAGGGAGTGAGGGAACCTGACCTACAGTGGTTTACCAATGCAACACAGCTATCCAATACTAAGTATAAGTCCTATTCCCCTATGATCTCTCAGCTGTGCAGCTAGTAGGCATCCCCCGAATCCAGCGAATACCTTCAAGTTAACAAGCACACCCCCTCCCCCATATCCCCCTCTGGCTCCCGGCCCCACACTAACACCCATCCACACCCAGAGAAACACAGTGCAGCCCAACAGATATATTACATTCTTAAGTAAGTCCATCTGCCGTCTGTGAGGTGACCACCAGCAGAGGCAAGGAGACAGCCTCACCACACAAGATCCAGGCGATACCTCGTCATACGAAGATCTTATAGGCAGCCTCTCTTTATCTGACTCTTTAACAAAATCTGACATCTTCTCTGCCTCTCTGACTGCCTGCTGTCTCTCCCTAATTATTTGATTCAGATTCAATATCGCTAATAGTTTATGGGTGTGATTACTTTTCTGTTGTCTGCATCCCTCTGCCGTGCCTGCTGTGTTCCTTCGTGTTTCACCCCGGCCAGTTGGTCCCTAGTCAGAGAACTTACCAGTTGACTCCAACTACTCCCAGGTGTCCTGCCACATTTCAAAAAAGCAAGTTTTACCATTGTCTATTGTGCATAGTTTCACGGGGAAGAGCAGAGAGTACTGAATAGTCAGTTGTTGGAGCTGACTTTTCACTGCCAGGAAGGAGCTCCTATGACGCTGCACCCCAATGCTGTAATCCAGAAACAACATCACCTTTGCTTTTTCAATTTGGACCTCTTTTAGTATCCACTTTTCCTTAGGATAGAGTCTCTGTACCAATAATGTAGCAACTTAAAGAGGAACGGGCGAGGACCTGCACTCGGCGCAGGCCTCCAGAAGGGAACACGATCTGTTTCCGCTCTCTCAACTGAAAAGTAAGGGAAGAGGGATGCCACTGGCATCAATCCTTTCAGCCATATCTCGAAGAATATCACATTGTCTTAGCCCTCTGCACCCTCCAGAAGGCCTGTCAGACTGACATTCTTGCAGCGGAAGAGGCCCTCTGCATCCTCCATCCTGCTTTCCATGTGACAGAGTCTTTATTCGTAGTCCTTTACCTGTTGGATCATAGTGTTTGTGACCGTTTGAGCATCAGCCAAAGTTTGTTCATCATTGGTGACACATTCAGACAGTTTTTGATGATCCGCATGGAAGAGCATCAGCTCTGTTGCCACATGGTCAATTTTTGCCTATATGGGTATCCTGGAGCATACAATAGCTTGAAGAATAACCTCAGACCTTTTCTTCGGTGTTGTGTTTTGTGGGCTTAGGGACTCCCGTTGATCTGTCTCTGTCACTGAAGATGCACATAAGGAGGCCCGGGTCCCCTCACCCTCAGGCCTCCCATCCTCACCCCTCCAGCAGGCAGTATCTACCCCACTGCAGAGTGTCTATCTCTCCCGTTCCTCTGCTCCTCTCTCAGCTGCTCCAGGGGCGACAAGCAGGGAGGTGGCTCCCACCTCCATTTTGATATGCGGGTCCCTTGGCTTCATCACAACTGTTTCATCCTATGAATATGCCCCTCTGAAAGCACCACACTCCTGCAAGGGTAGGAGTGGGAAAGAGATGAAGAAGCGCTGAAGGATGGGGTTGGGTGGCCCATGATCCAGCCCCACAGGCCAGCTCTGTAAGTAATATATTGGGTACACCTGCACATCACCATTTGGATACATCTGTCCCTGTCTCCCCCAGTAAGCATATCTGTAGCCAGCCTTGGCTATTCCCACTGCTTCAAGCCACTGCCCAGCAGTATTGCATCTGATCAAGTGCCTCGGGCGAGGGGGTTGGCCAGTACAGTAAATTCAGTGACTCAGTGTTCTTTCAGGGCCCACTCAGCCCCTCAGCATGCACCCAGAACCTATCAGCATAAGTCAGCAGGGCCCCCACCATGAGCGTGCCATCCCGACAGTCCTCCTCACAGGGCTGGTCCTTGTCACGTAACCTCCTACTGCATGAATCCCCAGCAACCTGCAAGTCACATGTGCTCTCTCCCCTGGGCAGTGACTACAGCCAGAAAGGATTCATCGTCAGCGCCCAAGCTGCACAGGTGAGGAATATCAGGCCTGACCGGGCGTCTCATCTCCACTACAGTGCCCCCGCTGGCCAACTCTTCAACTCTCTTGCGCTTACCACCATCAGTTCCACAGCTGGCTCTGGTACTCCTGCCTCTCTTCTCTGCATCAGGTGCCACCATACATCCTGGGTGCCTGGGTGCCTCACATGGCCAATCCTCACAGACGTCAGATTGTCACAGTCTAGCCAACCTTCCTGCTTGCCCACCTTCAGCTGACACCCCTGTGCGGCCCGCTCCGAGGCACCGGTCTAGCCTCTCGCAGCAGCCCCTCCTCTGTGGATCACCAATGACGAGAGGCACCATCCTCCTGTTCAAGCCTCCGCAGCCCCTGTCATGTATTAGCGGGCACTGTCCAATCAGCAGTTTGCGTTTCTGCTCACCGACTCCTCAGCTAGGCCAGGCCCACAACCCATGGAGCTCTATCTCCATGGCTCAACCACTCTCCACAGGCCACCCATAATACCCAGGGTGTCCGGGCAGTCAGCATTTGCACCCCCATGTGTAAATGTCAGATCACGGGTGGTATGTGTCGGATTAATGGGGTGTTCTGCGGAGTGGTGTTAAAGGACAACCGTCATCTTGCTCTTGGTAGCCAAATCCCCAGAACATGTACACATTGATAACCCTAAGTGAAAGGAAAGTTGAAGAATTGATTGAAGAATCAAGTAAAGGGGGAATGTTAAAATAAACGTAGAAAATAAAGAAGGCCCACACATGTTAATGCAAGCATTGGTAGAATGTTGTGTGCAAATGTAAGTATTAAAGGAGAAATGCAAGTCTAGGCTATTTGCCATAGTGCAATAGAAGAACAACACAATAGAGTCAGGTCCTTGGGGAGGGGAGTAGACTTGAGCTTCAGTAGAATAAGAAAATATAATTAGACGTAGCAGAGATAGAAAGTTACAAGCCCGCTTTGTGAGAGCACACCTTTGAGAAAATATGTAAATAAGGTAGTGCAGAGCCATAGAATAGGTGGGAGATTAGGCCTTGTAGAATGATAACCATTTAGGGACTAGAGCATTGCTGAACAACCGGTAGTACAAGAGGTAGTGTAGATGTACAGTTATCTAAAATGTGCACATTGATCACTTTCCTTATAACGTTATTTGCTGTTTTTGTAGAAAGTAAAGCTTTTAATATATTGTTGTGCTTGAGCAGATTCATTATTAGCTATGTAAAATGTGAGATAGATTTACTATTTGAACAAAGCGTATACAAGAAACTGACGTTCCACAGAGCTAACTGTCCTTATGTATCTGCGTATATATTAAACATTATACCATATTGCCAGGAGAAGTTATGTCCTCTTTTTTTCCATCTGGCAACATTTTCAGTGGTGCTGTTACATGCTGTACGTGCATTAGCTATACCTCTGCCCTTGAGTTTAGTCCTGCAGAATGAAATCAACCAATTGCAGAAGCTGGCATTAAACTTCATTTTGTAGGTTTAGTAGCTGGTGTTGAGGATGTTAGTTGCTGCTGCAGAATTTACAAGACAACAGTCCTGCCCTCTCCGGAGGTTGACAACTTCACTACAGACCTTCTACAGTTGGCTCGAATTTGCAGTCATTCTCCTTGATCACTTGCTTTACTGATGATCCAAGTCTTGTAACTATGACCCCATATCTGAAAAAGGAATAAAGGGGCTAGGCATGTTTGTAGTGTGGATATAGTATTGTGGCATAGATGTGCTCTTTGTAGGACACAATCTTTCTTTGTAGCATTTAATTAGTGTTCATTTGAAGGATTAAGGGCCAGATGTAGGTAATTTCCTTTTACTGATAAATACCGAATCGGTATTCCTGAATCGGTAAATGGTATGTAGGTAATAAATCGGTAAAAGTTACCGAATCGGTATGACTCGGTAACCCAAATCGGTAATTACCGATTCGGAATAATCCGAGTCAGTAAATTCCGAGTCGGAGAAACCCAAGCAACCCTATGGGCCACATGGCCCATAGGAATGAAAGGGAATCACCGAATCGGAAAAATCCGATTCAGATTTTACCGAATCGGAATTTACTGATTTGGTAATTACCGAATCGGGAGTTTGAAACACGCCATGTGAGCCTGCCAACCAATCAGGGACAGCCTACACACCCCACAACCAAGGCCCTGTGAATCCAACCAATGAGAGTGAAGCACCCCACCCCAGTACCTGGGATTGGCCACACCCATGCAGGTGGAAACAAACAGAACAAACAATTCTGCAGAGGAGAGAGGAGCAGAGCATCCACAGGCAAGCAGCCTGACACAATGGAGGCACAGGAAGGCCAAATGGTGGTGAGAGGAAAAGGAAGATTAAGTTCAGCCCAGAGGAACTACAGGTGGCTGTAGATGAAATAGTTAGCCACTACAGCCAAATAATTGGGAGACAGTCTCTGCATGTTGCAGAGACTGTGAAGAGGAACATTTGGCTAGCTATTCAGGCCAAAGTCAATGCCATAGGTGTCACCCACCGGGAGATCGAGGACATCAAAAAGAGGTGGTATGACCTGTGCATAGTGACGAAGAAGAAAATTGCAGCACAGAAAAAGGATGCTGGTGTGACTGGAGGTGGCAGGAGCAAAGCACCAAAACTAACACCAATAGAGGAGCAAGTGGAAACCACCATGGAGCCTGAATGCATCCATGGGATAGGAGACCTGGATAGAACAGCGAAAGCATCCAAGAAACAAGGTAAGAGGCATGTTCCCATATCCACCCCCAGCAATCCCAACCCTGTACCCCACAGTGTACACACATCACACTGCAGGAGAGCTCAGACTTTGTGGCAGCAATACATCATGGTAGACGTAGTCATGTATACACAGATGCAAAGTACACCACACATGACTCAGCAAGGCATGCCACACACATCCCCAAACAAGCAATGTGGACTGTGCAAAGGTGTACAGACTATTTAATTAAGAAACACACACAGACAAACAAGAACATTGACCTTATGTCAATTTGATTCCACAGGAGAGTCGTCACGCAGTTCTGCACCGCCGAGGTGGGAGAGGGCAGCACCAACTAAAAGAGGGGAGAAAGAAAAGAGGAAAAGTTGTCACAGCACAGGAGAAGGAGGAAACGACCCCACCCAGGAGCCCTCATCTCCAGACCCACCCACTACACCTGTCCCAATGTCCCCTCTGTTGTTTGGATCTCCTGACCTCACAATCGTACCCAGTGCAATGTCGAGAGGGTCCATGCTGGGAGGGGAAAGTAGCCATGCGGAGCCCCCGCAGAGGATCCTGCAGACCTCTGAATCAGAGGATGAGGAAGATGTCCCCCAAAAGAGTGCGCCAGTGGCTGACAGGCCGAGACCAACTATTGCAGCAGGCGCAGCACGCACCAGTGTCCTTGGCAGGAGGGCACGTGAGGGTGGGGAGGGACAGGAAGGGGAGAGCATCTTCAGTGGGCTGGAGGGCACGATGGTTAAAGTTTAATGCCAGCAGGCCAAATCACTGCAAGCCATGCATAAGCAGGAGCGCTGTATGAACACCAAAATGTCCAACATGGACAAGGGCCTTAGCCAAATGGCATCTAGCCTGGAGCAGATTGCACAAGGGATCACAGACATCTCGACATACATGGGAGTCCTCTCCGACAAGTTGGACAGGGATCATCTCCAGCGAGCCAGAGAACGGCAGTACATGCGCCAACAGACCAAGGCCATGAATAGGTTCGCTACCTATACAGCACTCCTCTGCAGACGCTCCATATCAATGCAGGAAGCAATAGTGCACTGCTGCACAGACTCAACACGGGGCATGGGTAGAGTGACCGCTGCGATGGAGCAGATGATGACCTCAAACACAGGCAATGCTGGTGACACGGGTGTGGAGGAGACTGAGGGGTCAACCAGCAGGAGTGGCTCCAGTACACCTGTACCGGAAGTGCACAGGAGCGGCAGGCACAGCCATGCAGAGTCAGGCACCAGCAGGGAACCTGAAGGACAGGCACCAAAATCCTGCAATGTAGTGCGAGGACGCAAGCACTGAGCTATGCCGGACACTGACTCAACTGCACACAGTGACAGCAACTGAGAATGTGCAGCCTGTGACATTGACGTACCTTCATGTGACAATTATGAAGTAGTGCTGATTAAACTACTCATGTCCTGAAGTATACCTGTGTATGTGTCATACTTTACCTAGAAATATCGTTGTGTTATTTCTGTCCGTCTCAATCTGCCATATAGTGCGGCTGCTCCTGTTGCCTGGGGCTCTGCATGTTCTTGGTCGTCATCTATGTTCTCATGATGTGTCAACTCCACCTCTGTGCCTTCCTTGGTAGCAAGATTGTGCAATATGGCACAGGTCACTATTATTTAGCAACACAGGATGGGGTGTACTGTCGTGCACCTCCCCTTTTGTGGAGGCAACGGAACCTGCTCTTCAGGAGTCCAAAGGTTCTCCACTACGTTGCGGGTGGACCTGTGTGCCACATTGTATCGCCTTTCTGCTCTGTTGGTTGGGTTCAGGTACGGTGTCAGCACAAAGGAACGCAGGGCATATGCACTGTCACCTGGGAGAGAACGAGAGGTACATGAGTTACATTCACATTTCACATTGAGCTGAGATCAATTTCAGGGTGTGTACAACATTTTTACCTAGCAGATATCCATCTCCAAAATCTCCATTCAGTAACCGTGTGCATATTCCGCTGTTCTGGAATATGTAGGAGTCGTGCGTGCTCCCTGGAAATTTGGCAACTATGTCGGTGATGATGTTCCCGGCATTGCATATCACCTGCACGTTGATGGAGTGCGTAGACTTACGGTTTCTGTATATGTGTTCGGTGGCTGCAGGTGGGCATAGGGGAATGTGGGTGCCATCAATGCAGCCTATCACATGCGGGAAGTGTGCCAGTCCATAGAAGTCTGTTTTTGCTTTGGCAAGTTCCGCAGGTGTGTCAGGGAACTGTATGTAATGTCCCATTCTCTGAGTCATGACATCCAGGAACTTCCTGAAGACTGCTCTGGGATACACCTCCTACTGCCGCTATCACACTCTGGTAGCTCCCAGAGGCAAGCAGGTGTATGCTACACAGCACCTGGACATGGGGAGGGATGGGGTGTGCCCTGGGTGTTGGATGATCCAGGTATGGGTGGAGGTCCTTTATTAGGTCCTTGATGGTATTGGGGTGCAGCATGTACCTATGGAGTATCTCAGGCTCAGTCAATTGGAACAGAGTGATCCTCTGCCTATAAACCTGCTCCTCCCTTTGCCATACCCTCAGACCTGCTGCCTGTAGCCTTCGCCTCCTCGCAATCACATAGAGTGCCGCCATTTTGACAACAGTGTTTTGATTTTTTGGCCCTTTTTTATAGCATGCACATGGTTACCACCAGCTTTCAGTCCATGGTAAATACCGACTCTTAAATACCGAATTTCGATGAATTCGGTATTTTTGGCCTTTCCTACATCTCGATGGGCATGTTTTCCGATTTCTTATTTACCGATTCCGTGTATGAGGACTCGGTAATTTTCCTATTGGTAAATAATGAATCGGTAAATATGTACTCGGTTATTACCGAGTGGGTATTTTTCCGATTCATATTTATCGATTCTGTATTTTTTTGTCACCTACATCTCTTTCTCGCTATACCGGTCGGTAATGGACGTTTTTACCAATTTTGGGCCGTTACCGACCGGTATTTGGCTTCCTACATCTGGCCCTAAGTGTTCTGTCACAGAAGCAGCTTCTTCATTAGCAATGGTGAACATTTGTTCCACCTTTTTTCTAATGATCCTGCAGCTGATACTCATGGCACTTCCCTCCTGGCTGACATCCTATGCCATAATCTTGAACAGAAGCAGCATTTGTATCAAACACTCCAATATACCACATTTGTCCACCTCCATTGGAATGGCTTTGGTAGGTGCAACTCCTCTCTTTTGGATTACATTATTGTTGATAGACTTGTACTGCTCAAACAGGTGTTGCAGCATGCAGTAGTTTGATTTGCAGCATGTTGGCACCCCCTGGGCTTTTTCACCCCTAGCTTATTAATACAATGAACGATCCTCAACTGCTTCTGGGCTTTGAATGAGAACTGAAATATTCTTTGGTAGGTAACACGTATGGTCCTGGCTATGTCTTATTTCTTGTGAAAGTCCTGCACAGTGAGGTTGATTTAATGTGCTAAGCATAGGACTATGAAATATTCACTGCCCGCCATGGTTTCCACTATATTACCACTCAGTAGCAACAAATCCAATTGTGAGACCTCTGGCTTGACACCATTCACAGATCTTGTTATTAAACTTGTCCAAGATGTTAATATCTCTATGCGATTTCTCTATCGTGAACATCACATGTGTTTCATGCTGCTGAAAGCACTGATAAGCTCACTGGAAAGTGATCTAGGGCCAGTTTTAGCAACATTTGGCGCAATGCAACACAAAAAGGCAACTTGCTGTGCTGTGAGACATGGAGACTTCAGGAATGCACCATCATGTGTAACTTATGGCACATTACTGCCATCTCGCTGTGCTGGTGTACTTGTTGCTGCTAAAGCGCCAACGTAGCCACCCTTGCACCATGGTTCAAGGGTGCCTTCGTCACATACAGGATTGTTTTTGTGCAGGAAGGGAGACCTTCCTGCACAAGCACAATACTCAGAGGCATTTTCCTCTTTCAACGTGTGCCGCTGAATGCAGCATATCTGGAAAGTAGACATAATAATTATCCTTGTTATGCCTCACATGGGAAGGCTTAGCATTTTGACGCATGATCAGGTTTACTAGTCCTAGTCAATCTTGGGAATGTACCAAAAAACATGGTTGAAAGCATGGGAACACTTATGCCCCACTCACGGAATACCTTCCCCTGAAGAGTAATGCAAGGTAGGGACTTGTGCTGCTGTGTGTTACTCCAGGTTTGCTAAGCCACAAGAACTATGGAAGGTGGCGCTGCATGGCATAGTAAATTTGATTTGAGGCTTGCCTGTCTTCTATCAGTAATTCAAGCCCTTGATGAATCTGACTCCCAGTGTGCAGTGATGCACATGTAATCTGCTGCTTGACAACTAGTCCACATGTCTGTCATATGGTCGATGGAGTGAATAGCTCTTGGCTTTATAGCGTTGCCAACCAATTACAGCACTTTACTATGCATCACTGGCACAGAAACCGTAGCAAAATAGATCTGGCTGGGAACCTTCCATTTGGTGTGGAGGGCCTCCAAAAAGTCCAAAAAGCCCAATCCTTCCACAAAACAAGCACAAGGAGGTCACACACTAACACTTTAGCCAGCTTCCTCTTTTTAATGATTTTGGTGCTACAGTGAAAAAACATAGCCTTAATAGGAGACTGTTTATTTTGGGGACTACTGACACAAGGGACCCACAAGTACCATGTTCAGGTTGGCGGCTTTGACACTTTGGTGTAGCAGTCCCTGTATCCAACTGTGTTGTGTGCAATGTGGAGGTTACTGCAGGTGAGGATTGCACTCTAGGTGCAGACTTACAAGGTTTCTTTGCATAATACTGATGCTGGCATCCTCTTTTTGCTCATCACTTCCTTCTGCTATCACTTACCCTGCTTCCATTCTCTCCCCACCAGCAGATATGTTTTTTAAAATCTTCTTTCCACTTAATTGTGTGTTGTTTTTTTCAAATGGTACAGTTGGCCTCCGGTATTGTGGTGCCCACCAGGCTTACTACATCAACATTTCTTGGGCGAATGGAACACATTGTGATGTTATCCTCATATTGGCTGGGCGTAAAGAAGTACAAAACTGGGTAGGAGTGGTACAGGAAAAAAACGGAATAAATAAATGACTCATTTATTGATGTCTATCCAGGGAACTTCAGCCCCTTTGGGAGAAAGAGAAGCAGGGAAAAAATAAATATATGAATACATTATTTGCTGGTGCCCCCAGGACATATTGGTACTACATTTGAGGTTGGGAGGCAGGCACAATTTGAATAAATGAATTCAGTTATTGCTGATGCCCTGCCCAGGCCCATGGGAAGTCTATGAGAGGCAGGGCGAGGTAGGAAAAAAAGGAATAGACATATTAAATAATTGCTAATGTGGTGGGTGCTCCTCCAGGGACCATAGGGACTCTATTGGAGGTCAGAGGAAGCACAGAAACATCCAATAAATACATTAGTAGCGGTTAGTGGTCACCAGGGCCCATTGAAACTCCATGAGAGGCAGGCAAAATTTGAATAAATGAATAAAAATACAACAACACTGTCCTGCAATCACCAACAAGCACAGATAAATATATCAGGAAAAAAAGAATAAAAATGTCATAGGCCTCTCCTATCAATGTTCCTAGAAAATGGCTTTTAAGAGTGAAGAAATGGATTGAAATACACGTTTTCTGCACATAATGGTGGTAGGTAGCTGCTTCACCACATGGGCACTGAAGAAGGAGATATAGAGACAAAATGATAGCCTATGACTAACATAGTATACACTGACTTCTCAAAATGGCCACTCCAGCATGGCCAGGACAGAAAGAGGTACAGACCACAAAGACAAAATGGCAGACTACGGCATACACAAAATAGCCACCCCCACATTGCAAGCAAAGAAGGAGGCTTGGAGAACAAAAACACATGGCAGACTGGGACAAACACACACACTGGCTACACAAAATAGCTACCGCCACATGGCAAGCAAAGAAGGAGGCTGGGAGAACAATGAACACACAGGCTGGCTACACAAAATGAACACTGGCGCATGGTCAGCAAAGCAGGAAGCATAGTGAACAAAGACCACCGTTGCTCTGTCCTGCCTGGAACACCTCTCCCAAAGGATAGCTTGTAGCATTGCAGGGAAAGGATAGCATTGCAGGGGAAGGATTTATTTACCCAATGTGATTGCAACCACACATGGGCAGTTGCCCTTTACACCCCACCATTAAATCAGAAATGCACAAAACAAAAATAAAATAAAATGTATACATTTTCCAAGCACAATGTCAACTATGTCACACATACACAAACTCAAAAAAGGGTGCACAAGCACATGGGGAAGAAGAAGGTTGCTGAGAACAAAGGATGATGTCTAGCTAAATAGGCTTTTTCTCCAGGAGCAACCCCAATTCTAGACACTGACTGGTACATGAAGAGAAAAAATGACATACTTTGGATTTAAACCAAGGCCATCCACTACCCCATTAATATTTTTTTTAAACATATGGCACAGCAGCAGTGATAATGTGAAAGATATTGTGAAAGATATATCCAAAGCCTAGTGCAGGGCAGACTGGGCCCCAAAGAGCCGAACAAGGTCACAGTAAAATAATAAGCAAATCTGTACAAAATTCATAAAAACACACACACAAAAAGAGATAAAGAATATTTAATCAGAGGCCTCCGTCATAATAAAAGTGCAAAATTGTTCCCTTGAAAAAAATTTGAAACCCTATGACTCCCACTATAATCCAAACTGGACCCCACCAACAAATAAAGACACACAATGGAAAAAGCGCTAAGATGAGCAAAAATACTGGTTCATGCCCTCCTTAAAACACAAACTAGATCCAAAGCGCTGCATCAAATATACTAGGCCTGGGCAGCAAATTCTGTTCCGCTCGCGGAATTTGGGGAATTTGGGTAAATTCACTTTCCGCGGAGGGCGCGAAATTGCCTAAATCTTTGTGTTCCTCGACTTTGTGAAATTTTTTGCTTGTTTGCATTCCCAGAATGCATGTTCGCAAGATATTTCCCCCTGAGCACGCAAACAGCGATTGCGAACAGTAAAAAAGCATCGCGAACAAGCAATTCCACATGTTTGCGTAATTTCTGTGTGTTCGCGTAGATTTTTTACCATTTTGCGGAGATTTGCGTAAAGCGATTACGCAAATTCTGCCCACCCCTAAAATATACTTGATTTTAACTAAATGATTTAAGATTCTAAGGGTTTGGATGCAGCATAGATTGCAGACAAAGAGAGTGATGCTTTCCTCCCAAAATGCACATTCAAAGTGACCAAGGGATGAACAAAGTAGATGAAGAAGTCTTCAGGACAGAAGAGAAAGTTGCCACTGTATGTACAGTACACTCCTAGGGGCCCGATGTAGGTAAAATTGATTTACCGATTTTAAATTACCGAATTTTACCGATTCGGTAATTTAAAATCGGTAAATCAATGGGTCCGATATGTAGGTATTCCAGATGTGCTGGAATACCGAATCGGATGAATTCGGTATTTACCGATTCGGTAAATACCGAATCGGTAATGCCCATTCATTCCTATGGGCTTTGAAGCCCATAGGAATGAATGGACATTACCGATTCGGTATTTACCGAATCGGTAAATACCGAATTTCTCAAGGGTGCAGGGGGTGTCACTTTGACACCCTCTGGCACCCCCAAAACAGGCACGGGTGCCATGTGGCAGGCATACCTGCCCTAAGGGCAGGTCTGCCTGTCACATGGCATAGGTGTGCATGCACACATGTGCATGCACACCGGAATCGTTATTTTACCATCAAATAGGATTTGATGGTAAAATACCGATTCGTTAAGGCTCCTGGGACTCTGAAGAGTCCCACCTACATATGGGTGGCTCCGAATCGGTAAAACTACCGAATCGGTATTTTACCGATTCGGTTACTTTACCGAATCGGTAAAGTTACCGATTCTGTATTTTACAGAATCGGTAACTTTACCGAATCGGTAAAGTTACCGATTCGGTAAAATAGTGCACCTACATGTCAAATCATGTATACCGATCGGTAACGGCCGAAAATACCGATTTTCGGCCGTTACCGACCGACCTACATCGGGCCCTAAGTCTCTATGACACTTTCTCCCTGTATAATTTTTTTTATTTTTATTAATTGACAAATGCAGCTCATGCTCAGCAAGATAACTAAATGGTCCATTTGGGTAAAATATCTACATGAAAATGTAAACAAGTTGATTTTCTGGCTACTTGGGTAAAAAATCTACCAGAAATGATAACCAGCAACTGACATCATTAAAGAGCTCCTCAAGTTCCAAAATCCTGCTTAATGTTCTGATCATATTTGCAGAGATCGCTATTTTACTTGCCAAAACAAGATGAAAGTTTGTTCTCACACTAGTGCATTGTTTTGGCACTTTTTGCTGTATGACCTTTCCCAAAGGGGAGAATTGCTACATGACATATCATCATGGCATTACTATATGTAATTACGTTGAATTTAGGTAATGTAAAATGATCAAATACTCAATTTTCTCCAGCAAAACTAAAATTACATCTCGATATAATGTAAACTAGGCACAATACAATGAAACTTTCTGAAAATGGCAGTGTGGGCTAAGAACAAGGGTGCACTGGTGTAATATCAGGACAATTCCATTAGCATACTCTCATGCTCAGCTTTAAATGGTCACACTGCCCCAGGGCCACTATCATGCAAAATCCAATTTAAGAAGAAAAGGAGCATGTAAAAGTCCATCCAATACAATGGATATACATTAAATTCACATAGAGACAGATTTACAATAACTTGCACATCCGTGCATATAAGCAGGGAGGCACCAGTTATGGTGCGTGACGGAAAAATAGCATTGCACCACCATGGATGTGCCGCATTTACAATGCGAGCTACGCAAACAAATGATGGACGGAATGCTGAATAAATCATACATTCACCCCCAGTCTAGAGATCTGGGTTAAATCCATCGTTCTTTTGCTGACCATGCCACCCCAGTTCAGACTCAGCCATATGCAAATCAGTCTTGACCCTGTGCCTCATGGGAACAGTCCAGACCGAACTGCCAAGCCAGGTCCTCCCTGGACCAGAAACAAGAATCCTGGGATCAGTTTCTGGGTATTACCCTTCATCAGCCACGCTAGCTTGAATTCAGTGGCACAGTAAGCAAGGGGCCACGTCTGGGCATACCCATCCCACTTAGGGTGAAAAGTGTGACGCAAATAAATGATGGATGGAATGCTGAATAAATCATACATTCACCTCCAGTCAAGACCCACTTAAGGTGAAAAGTGCTACGCAAATAAATGATTGACCGAATGCTGACTACTTCCATACATTCCCCTCCAGTCAAGAGATCTGGGTTGAATCTATCATTCTTTTGATCACCATGCTTCCCCAGTTTAGACACAGCCATATGCAAATCAGTCTTGACCCTGTGCCTCATGGGAACTGTCCAGTCCAATCTGTCAAGCCAGGTCCTCCCTGGTCCGCAAACAAGCATCCTGGGTCCGGTTTCTGGGTATTACCTTCCATCAGCCAGGCTTGCTTGAATCCAGTGGCACAGTGAGCAAGAGACCCCCGTCTGGGCATACATACCCATCCCACTTAGGGTTAAAACTGTTATGCAAACAAAAGATGGACGTAATCCTGAATACATCATACATTCCCGCCAAGTCAAGCGATCTGGGTTAAATCCATTGTTCTTTTGCTCACCATACCACCCCTAAAGCTTCCCCATTTAAATGTGTATGTTGTGTATTTTGTAAAGCGCACAGCTGCCTCAATGGGGTGTCCCGGCGCTGTATAACGCTGTAGAACCCGTCCTGGCTCTCCCTGTGAGATGCCCCTCCTGGGCACCCCCAAGGTGAAGCCAGGTATCCCAGTGTTGTAGGGACCGTTGTGGAAATTAAGCAAGCTATTGCCCAGAGTTGCAGTGTGGGACTCATGATTAGAGTAGGCGCCAAGGGGAGAATTATCGAGTCCGCGGACATTGAGCCCAAGAACCTGCAGCATCGGGACTGGAACCCTGGTCCCGGGCCTGATCTCTGCTTCAGAGTCTGCCGCTCTAACCAGTGAGCCACACTTCTCCAAGTGTGGCTCTCTCTAAATTCAAGCCACTTGGGTTTGCTTCACTTTAGCTCCATACCCTGGATCTGTCCTCAGTCTAACATTTGGTGTTTCCTCAACCTGGGGTCATCCTTCTAATGATTGAGAGTGGGACTTTCTCAGAGAAAGGTAATTGATGTGTTCAAAGCTCTAATCACCTTTGGACTTATGTGTGGCTCTAGGGTGGTTGAACCTCAGAGAAATACATATAGGCTTTCTTATTTCCAGTTGAAATTTTTTGTGAATTCTTGTGGGATATTTTCACTGTTTTCCAACTTATAAAACTGTAAAGATCAGTAGTTATCCTCTTTTACTCAATATCTCCTTACAAAATCACAGGGATGGTGTTTTACCAGGACTTATAAAGACAATTGCTTTTATCTTCTTCCTTCCTAATTCATTGCCTTTTTAAATTATTCCTCCCTTTTTTCCTTTTCCTAACTTTAGTTTTGTAATTTCATTAATTTTCTCATCTTCCTGCCTGTGTACTTTACCAGTACACAAATTGTTCTTCTAAACAGTCCTGCCTAACCCCATGTCAAGGATATGTATAGTTGGAGATATGTTTGCACCTTAAACTAACATTTACTGCTCTGTTCTTCAAAACAAATAGCAAAGATCTGCTGAGTGAAGAGTTTCTACTTAGGATATAGGATATACATTATGGAGTTCTCATGTAGTGCAAGCCTTGTGTTAATATCTTGTTAATTGTCTTGAGGCACCAAGAAAGAACTAGGGGCCTGATTACCATCTTGGTGTATGGAATACTCTATAACAAACAAGAAGGATATCCTGTCCGGCGTATTCAGGGCAGGACTGGCCACCAGGCAATTTGGCATGCAGCCGAGCTGGGGGCTGATTCTGTTGATGGGGACCTGCGTGTGCTGAACGAAATTAGTTTTGCTTTGTTTATTTTGAAGCACACGCAGGTCTCCATCAACGAAATTAGCCCTTACTGCAGTGACATCAGCCCCCAGCTCAGCAGCATGCCAAAACGCCCGGTAGTCAGTCCGGCCCTGGGTGTATTACAAGTTCTATTGGATATAATGGAACTTGTAACGCAGCGAACAGGATATCTGTCATGTCTGTGATGAAGTATTCCATTTGCCAAGATTGCAATCAGGCCCTAGGCGTTTACATTTATTTTTCTTGACTATTAATTTTTTCATAATCAATGGGTAGAAGTCTGCGAAGAAATTGGTATGCATACTTTTACCTACAATGTCTTTGGTGCCAGAAAACTGTGCTGGAGAAGACCTGGGTGACTTCATACCTTGCTATTGATCACAAAGATATATTAAGTGGCTTACCATGGCCTGAGTGGGTCACAACTGTACCATCATTCACAAAAACATGCTTAGAGTTTAGAGCTGTGCTTATGCTGTTAGGAAATCAGAGGGCACCGAAGTAGTAAAATTGAAACAACATCTGATGTTTTCTAGTTTCTACTGAAAAGCAAATATTCTCTTCAGTGGTGTTCAGGGCCTGACTGGTCGTAGCGAGCAGGCCTATTCCCCGAAGGCCAGAAAAGTGGGGGCAGTTTTGCAGCAGTGGGGGCCAGTTTTGTCACTTGATTCCAGTTTTGCAGTGGTGCTGCAATAGGCCCCCAGTGACAAAAGCAGCAGTGCTTCAAACTTGTGCCTTCCTCTTCCTCAGGTGCGGTCCGAAAAAACTGCCAGGGCTGCTTTGAGTTCCCAGTTCGGCCCTGGTGGTGATTTATTAGCTATATTCGGTTTTCACAGAAAACTGAAAACCCTAGATACATGCTAGTATATTCGTCCATTGCACTCCCTTTTTCTACAAACAACAGCAGTTTTATGCACTTTTATTTGTGTATGTTGTGATGCATATTGGAATTTGGCAGTGACAAATACATATATTTATTACAACATGTTCTTCCAATAACTCCCTCACCCCATTTTATATTTAATCACTCACGTACTGACCACTTAGGTGTGCCAGGAGAAAGCCCTACTCGGTCTTAGGTATTCAATTGTCACTGAGCAAAACTTGAATTGAGTCTACACAACTTAGAGTCCTTATTAGTTCACTTAATCAATCAACTTATTTTCGAATTGAAACCGTATTTAAATCAAATAAAATTCTTCATTTGAACTCGGTACTCTTAATTTTAATTTTTTAAAATGTTTTTCATAAGTGCAAAATATGCACTATAGTGCTGCTTCAACTCATTTCAGGGAGAATACCGTTTGTCAGGGAGCTGTGCAAAGGACAGAGGACTCTGCAGGAGATCTGGCTGGACAGAGACGTGGAGTCTAGACGCCTGCCCTGAGGATCTAGTTGAAGTACTGGGTTTTTCGGAACCCAGCGGTGCCAGGGAACACACCCGAAGACTTCGAGTCCTTCCTGTTTCAGACTACAGAAACACAGAGTCTTCTTGGTGAAGTCAAAGATCGTATTTATTGGCTGCAGCCAGTAACAGGTATCCTAGAAGTACAACACGGTGTATGTTCTCAGGAGACTGCTCAATTGTACAAAGCCAGCCTTCTCTTTTATGCAAAATATTGTGCTTTAGGCAAACATTCCTTATTTTACAGTTGACCATTCATATATTTTCACTACAAAGAAAAAGCAGAGTCATGATGACAAGCCCATATTTCAGTTTGTCCAGCCCACAATCAATTACCCGGCAAGGCTATGTATTTCCATCAGATATCGCCGGACCCCCAATAAAAACGGGCACCTCCTCCTCGTAAAGCAAGTCATAAAGAAAGAAATAGGCACAGGTGTGTGTAAGATTAGGCATGGTTTGTTTGCGATGAAAGGTTTACGATATGTTGTACCTTGATACTAATCTCAGTCGGCCACTGGACGAGGAGCTGGCCGAACAGGTTTGGCTTCAGGCAGTGGAGTCAGCTTGCCCAGGTCACAGAGGAGTCAGTAAAGGTGTAAGTGTCCTTCAAGCTCGTTTTTGGCCTTAGTTATCGGGCCAATGTGAGGGCAATCACAAAATGGCTGCCGTTCATAAAATGGAACCCGAGGGTTCAGGACGGAAACTCCGATTTCAGGGTGATTTTGTCACCCGAATGCGACGGAAATGCTTGTGCATAGTGTTCTAATCATTCGCGGTCTTCTGGTACCAAAATCGTCATGATTCGACGATGTTTATAACACGGGTCCAGAATTTTCAGTACCACATAGTGGCTGCAGAATTGACCAGGAGGAACTTTTTCAGCTTTTGAAAAATGTTGGGACTTACAGCCAGATTCATCAACCAAATTTGTGATCGCAATAGCTGCGAATTAGCTATTGCGATCGCAATTAAAAGAAAAGCAATTAATGATTAAAAAAATTCCAAAATTGCGAAATCGCGAAAAATATTTTGCGAATTCGCAAAATAAATCTCAGAATCTAGGTGGAACCCCGTTAGCGATTCGGAAATAGCGAGAATCCAAGGATCCTGCGAAATATTCTGCGAACCCGCTAAATAATCGCAAACGCAATTCATGTAAACTTGCAAATAGCGAAAAATTGGAAAATCGCTATTTGCAATTTAAGGAGAACCAAAACCAGGTGGTAACCATGAAGTCAATACCAAAAAAAAAAAAACATAAACTAGCCTCAGGTGCTGGCCTATCCAAACACACTTAAGGAGACACAGTAGGAGCATGTGGACTCACAAAATGCCAGGACTCTACATGGTGGTCAGGCGGCGAAGGCTCCAGGCTGCAGCAAGAAACAGACGCAGGATCCATGAGCGAATATTCCGCCAGCTGATCACCCTTTTGGGCCAAACTGAGGAGCAAATCTTCTCCAAGTACCGCCTGAATGGGGCAATGATCACCAAGCTGATCCGGGACCTAGACCCCCTGATGCAGCACCCAACAAGGAGTAACAATGCCGTGCCCACCCATGTCTAGGTCTTGTGCAGCCTGCACCTCCTGGCCTCTGGAAGCTTCCAGGGGGTAGTTGTCGTTGCAGGGGGGATCTCCCAGAGCACCATGTCCCGCTGCCTAAGGAGTTTCCTGGAGGCAATGCTGACCCGGCTACACCATAACATCACATTCATGACTACCCAACAGCACTTGAATCAAACCAAGCTTGATTTCTACAACATTGCGCAATTCACTCATGTAATAGGATGGATTGACTGTACCCACAGCCACATCTGCCCACCTGCAGAAACAGAATACATGTACCGGAACAGCAAGTCCTACCACTCCCTGAATATCCAGATGGTGTGCAACGCTAAGACAATCATCACGGACATAGCGGCACAATACCCGGAGAGCACACATGACTCCTTCATATTCCGGCACAGCAGCATGTACACACGACTGGTCAGGGGAGACTTTGGTGAAGGACACCTTCTAGGTAAGTACACATGCCAACAAATAGTACATTGTGACCATGTAGCTGCGCATAACAGGTACTAACCCTCTGCTCCGATCATTCAGGTGACTGCGCCTACGGTCTCCGTGAGTACCTCCTCACCCCATACCTCAAGCCTGCCACACCGCAGCAACGGGGTTACAATGCTGCACACATCCGCACAAGAAATTGCATTGAGAGGACATTTGAGCTTTTGAAGAGCCGATTCCGCATACTTCACAAGACTGGTGGGGCCCTTAAATACCAGCCTGAGGTGTGCTGCCACATCGTGGCAGTGTGTGCAATTCTCCACAACATTGCTACCAAGCGCAGGAGCCCTGTAGAGATCTCTGGCAGTGAGTCGGAAAGGGACAACTGCCCACCTGCACTGCTGAAGGACATAGGCGCCGCAACCAAATCACAATTTACTCTTTCTAGTGCACCCACTCCCCTCACCCAACACTTCACTCATGCATGACAATTGAAATAATGACATGAGTCAGATTAACTGGTACTGAATATATGTTATTGTTAAATTCACAATAATGTTACAGTTAAATGAGATCTGTATTGAGTCATACATCCCCATGTATGCGAGGAGGGCATGCTTGTTTCATCAGCATGGCCCTGCATGGTACACAATAAATTGTCAGTGGCGCCTCCGGGCGGATGCTCCCAGTCGCCTTTCCCCTCTTTCTCAGCATTTGCCCCTGAGGCAGCAGTGGGCCTGGTGCTGCGGCGGGGTACTGTCACCAGTGGCAACGACAGGCTGCTGTAGCTGGAATTTCCCTCACTTGCGTCATCCCCCCCACCTGCCTGGCCATGGCCAGTCGACTGCAGACTCTGCACTGCAGTGGTGACTTGCTCCCGTGCCCTAGCGATATCCTGGCAGCATTGCACCATTTGTATCTGCATCGCCAACGAGCGACGTGAGAGTTGGGAGGTGGCATTCCGAATAATGTAGTTCGAACATGTGTACGCTGACAGGTGGGTCAGCAGCTGGCAGTGGCGGTGGCGGTTGACGTCCCGCTGAGTCAACATGACCTGGGTGTTTTCCTCCACAGCAGCGGTCATCCTCTCCATTCTGTCTGAGACCTGTCCCACATTCCGTGCAGTCTTGTGCAGCTGCAGGTGGATGCCTGCAAGGTGACGTGCCTGCTTTTGGTGTACGCAGCATACGACGCTCAATTGACAGGCCAGGTACCCACATATTCACCCCCCTGCCGGCGCGTGGTGTTGTGTCACGCGGCTCCCTCACCAGTCCGCTGGACTGTGATCTCACAGTGGCTGTGCGCCTTGTTTGCTTCCGTGCAGCAGCTGTAGTTGTCAGTGCCACTAGCATGCGTGTCACACAGGTTGGTTGTGGCGCGCCTGTTGTTGCTGGGGTGACCCTGTCCACAGGGGCAGGTGGTGGTACTACTGCTGGTGCTGGTGCTGGCCATGATAGTCCTGGTTGAGGGGAAGGATGGACGTCTCCCTCGGTGTCCTTGGATTGTCGTCTATTTTCAGGGCCTCACTATCAGTGCTGGGTTCTTCAGCGCCACCTGTGATGTAAAGTGGACGGTGATTAATGACATGTATCTTGCACATGGAAGGTTGCTACATGCATGCAGGTTAGCATTCCCTGACTGGCTGTAGGATTGACTCTCACTGGATAGGTTGCTGTATGGGGCTAAATGGAAATTGTGGTCAGACTACATGTCCCACAATGCAACGGGGCTTGTCTGGTGTACATGGGCTGCATGACTGGGGTTTCTAATGGGTAGCTCTGGGGTCATGGCCATTGTTAGGGGAAAGGGTCGCAGTCACATTGCACTTACCTTGGGATTCTTGGGTGAGTCGGGAGGAGACCAGCCGGGTTACTCTCACGCATACCTCGGGATTCACGGTGTCCTCCGCAAGGTCCTCCAGATGACATACATCTTGACTGTCATATTTCAAATGCCACAGGATATAATGCAAGTATTATATGGCGGACAGAATATACGTCACATTTGTAATGGAGTAGCCCATCCCTCAAACTATAAACCAGGCCCTATGTCCAAAGTTAAAACTTTGACTGAGATGACCCTCTTAGTGTATCTGACCCAGGTACATCATGATAGGCATGGATTCATGAATAGATTACTGTCAACCTCGAACAGCACATTTTGATTGCCACCTTACTTTTTTTGCCACTTTTTGCCCTAAAACTTCAAAACTTCATAGATTTGTAGGCCTTTAATGTATTTTATTGATCCTTTTGTTCATTACATTTTCTACCGTTTTTTTTATCAGTTGCAAATTTCATTAAGTTGTGTTCTTGTAAATAGGCGGTAGTGCTTTAACTAAACATGCACTCCTCTGAGGATTGCATGCTGCTTGTGTGTAGCTACCAAGGATTGAATCTAGATTTGCTAAGGACTGTGCCGTGACATAACCAGAGTGAGTCTGATGAGTTGGTGGAGATACCCCTGACCAAGTTACTAACCTCATTCCGGACAATCAACAAATCGGATCCTATCCCTTCATCAGCGCTCCTATGAAAATAGGAGTTCGATCGGATGTTAGCAGGCCATATTGAAGTGGCAATTGCCACACTGTCCTGGATGTTGGGACTACTGCCTCCTGTTTACCTACACCTCTGGAAATGGCAAAAACATGGCACTATGGATTGTGACCTTCGATGGAAGAAGTGTGATATCTGGAATGAGGAAAGAGAATAGCTATAGTCTGTAGCAAAGATACATTGTAGTAAAAGGAACAATGTGGCCTGGTGCAGTTGAACAACGATTATAGGTCTGTTTATAAGAATAGCCAAACGAAGCTAAGAACCTAGGGGCATATTACCAAGCAATAGCGATAATTATCGCTATTGCTTGGTTAGAGACAACAATTTACCGCTGAGCTGCGGCGATTTTTACCGCAAATAAACCTTGGTATTACCAAGGTTTATCGCAAATGCGATAAAATCGCCGCAATGCATGAATGCATGAATATCGCTGAAAAGTCAGCGATATTCATGCATTAAACCCCCTTGATAATATGCCCCTTGGGGGCATATTATCAAGGGGGTTTATCTCCGCTTTTTTGGCTTTAAAAGCCAAGAAAGCGGAGATAAAATTATCTCCCTATTACCTAGCCGTCGCTAACACCAGTTAGCGACAGCTAATAGGAGATAGCGACCATCTTGGGCCCCACTTTGCATGTCAGTGATATTTATCACTAATGACATGCAAAGTGGGCGTGCCAAGATGTTAGCGACTGAAAACAGTCGCTAACATCGCTATCTCCTATTACCAACTTTTGGAGATATTCGCGCTAAGCGCGAATATCTCCAAAAGCTAACACCTGCCTTGAGCAGTTCTTAGCCATGTTATCCAATGGGAGGTGAATAACATGGCTAAGAGCATTAGCTCGGTAATGCATGAATATCGCTGACTTTTCAGCGATATTCATGCATTGCGGCCGATTTTTATTGCATTTGCGATAAACCTTGGTAATACCAAGGTTTATCTGCGATAAAAATCGCCGCAGCTCGGCGTTAATTTTTTCACGCTAACCAAGCAATAGCGATAATTATCGCTATTGCTTGGTAATATGCCCTTTTATTTATTTATCGCATCTCTCTTTCGTGTCTCTTTTTTATGTTTTGCTTTTTGTGCTTAAACATATTGAAAAAGATCCATTAGCAATGTTCTGAAATTGATGATGGAAGGAGAATGAGAAAAGGAGGAAGGGAGTCGGGGTGAATATTTGAGCAATGGCTAAAATTCCCCAGTGCAAACGGAGTCCCAATACTGTGTCTGTTTTATTCGAACGTCTTTCTTTATCGCAGGCTGCAAACAATTATGTTGGTTCTTCAAGATAAAAATGTAATTACGAGATTAAAAGATACTGAGATCTTCCTATAAATATGTATGCGTCGCCACGATCCAGCCATTCAACTCCTGTCTTGTGCATTAGTTATCATGGATGGGGCCATACCGCACATCAGATTACCAACAATGCCAATGGGCAATAGGGACAATCCGTAGATTATGTGATAAATTAATAGGGTTAAGGATATAGGCCACATCATTGCTTTTATACGTCAGTGGAATGATTTATATTTTCAATACTCCTCTGTAAATGTGCACTTAAATATACTAGCGTGGAGAAGTGTGGCTCAATGGTTAGAGCGGCAGACCCTGATGCAGAGGTCTAGCCCAGGAGCAGGGTTCAATTTCCCGCCTTGGCGGGTCTTGGGCTCAAAATTCCGCGGACCTAATAATTCTCGCCTCGGTGCCTATTCCAATCATGGCGTCCCACTCTGCAACTCTGGGCAATAGCTTGCTTAATCTCCACAGCGGCCCCCACAACGCTAAGGATGCCTGGCCTCCACCTTGGGGGTGCCCAGGAGTGGACGCCTCACAGGGAAAGCCAGGACGGGTTCCACAGCGGTATTCGTACAAGCGCCTTGAGACCCTTGTGAGTGAGTAGTGCGCTATACAAGTATCAATTTACATTTAGCAGTTTCTAATGATGGCATTAGAACATGTATGTTACAAAAATCTCGCAGTTCAAGAATATTTTTCTAATAGAGATGATAGCATGTGTTCCCAACCTCTCAGCAGTGAAAATCTTATTTGTATCAAAATGATTACGATTATACCAACACGAGATAATGACACAGGCATAAACAAACTCCATCGCTGTTTTAAATTCTACCTGAGCCCACGCTCCAGCTTGCACCAGGGCTCTAAATGTGACATGAGTGGCATGCATGATTGCACAGCGTCTAGGCCTATGATTACCCCCGTATTCATCTTCATCTGCATTTACTCTACAATTTGTGTAATACTGACAGGAGAATCTGGAGAATACATAGTGAGCCTGCCTAATCTCCCGCTGACGTACAAGTAGTATTATTCTGTGACTGAGTAGTCTAACATCTGGCTAGCATCAGCAGCAACTCGTGATAACTGTTCATCAAAAAATAAGACAGATCACTTGGAGATGTGTGGTGAGAGGTGTGTGCACAAAGTACAGGGCCCAACACCGAAGTCATTCGTTAGTAGTGTAACATGCTTTTCACTGTGATCTGGCACTTATCCAACAGTTCATGAAGGTACAAATACACTCTGGTGCTCTAGTATTGTACGTGATGGGCTCTGAACTCCATCTTTTCATTGTGGCATTCTTGATTTGGTTCCTTTTTCGTACCATAAAATTGTTCCTCCAATGTATGTAAACGATACATTCAGTATCCCCCACGATATTTTCTTCTATTCGATGGCTAGCTGCAAAAATAACGAATTGGGAGAAGTTCTTTTTTGGCTCAGAAATGCAGATGTGTACAATTCCCATTTCCACATCGGTTGAAGGTTAGATGTAATTGGATTACATGAACCATAATTTAGGGTACAAGAAACAATCACGTGAGCCATTCTGAAATGCCAGCTCATCCCTTACTTACCTACTTGAAGTTTACCCTATTCCTGTTTTTTCCAGTCTTCCATTCTCCATTCTCTCCTCCCATCTCCCTCTAGCCCAGTTTCATGATTTGCATTCTATCTTGGCCTTCCTCGTCTATTTTGTAATTCGTCGAGCCTCTTCCTTCGTCTCTCAGTTCTGTTAATCTACTGGTTGATGGTGAGGAAGTGTAAGGTCTGTTTGTTGATTGTTTCTTGGATATTACATGTGCTGCTTCTGAGCAAGAGGTGCTCCTCAACTTCTTGGCTGCTTTGCATACCACACACACACATTATTTTTTTAGATTAATACTTTGTAAAAATTAAAACAAGAAAATAGAAACATTAAGAGAAATGGTTGGGAGGTATGTGCTGTAAGCCTTTAAGAGATCATGTAACATTTTCTGGTTTGGGTGGGTTGGAATATCCACCCTTTTCAGCTTAGCCTGAATGCAATAGGGCACCACGCGTTTTGTAACATCTATCAGATAGTGTGTCTCATCCTCGACCATTAAAGTCTCTAACTAGGTGCAGTTCATGCGCAGAGTCCAACGCCAAAGGCACCTTTATCTAAACACATATGACGGAAACAGCTTCCTATCCAGGAAGCTCCTTATAAGTGCGTAACTGGTGTGACCTAAAGCTTTATTGCCCACACTATCCCACACTGGTTACATGCACCAGGTCTCACAGACTTGTCTACAAAGTCTGTGAGCCCACAGATCTTAGAGGATTGAGAAAAGTCTCACCACCGCTGAACAGACTAAGTGATAGCGATCGAGTCAGTATGAAGACTACTACGTGCCTGCCAGAACTGGCCATTTAGATGGAATCCCCACTTCTAGATTCAAGAAGACATTAAATATCAGGGAAACATACAATTAGAAGATTTTTTTACATGCTGACAAAGCATAAAATGGCGTGCACTTAGGGTAATGTTAGAGATTATTCCATTTCCCCTGGATCTCTTTGACTACAATAGGCACACACCAGCATTCATTTTTTAAGTATTATTTCGTTTTCCCCTGCACCTCCCTTACCGCCATGAGTGTCTCACCTGGCTTAGATTCACATAAGGCAAACATTTTACTCTGAAGGTTTGTTTTGATGATTGGAAATGAAATTTTACATTTTGGTAGTGCGGTTTGACTTTGAACTGGATACACTCTTGTTGATAATTATTAGGATAATAACTTAAGTAACTACACTAAATTATATTGCCTTTGTCTAAACTGTATTCAAAAACGGCAACAATGCCACGTTGCATTAAATAGTTTTTTTGCTGTTTGCTTTTAGGTGCAGAAGAGACATTCCCAGAATACTGCCCGAGGACCACACAACACATGACGTGAGTCCATCCAATCTCTTCTGCTTGTTCAGCTAAGTTCCACTGCCAACTGATAGCTTCAAGATGGGCCCAAAGAAAGATGCTGCTAAGAAAGTGGCTAGTGAGAAGAAGCAGCTTGTCTCATCTGGCGTGCTAACCAAAATCTTTTTCCACAAACGTGTGCCTGCCATGCCGGCCTCCTGCATCAATTTCACCACCCCAACCTAAGCCCAAGCCCATGTCTCCCACTGAGGTAGCCACTGTAATCATGGCAATGTCATCGATCAGTAACATTGAATTTTATTTACATAGTTTGTAAATTAGTACCCAACCTTTGCAGTAAACTGAGCATAGTGGAAAAAAGCTGCAGCCAGGAATAGTATATCTTCCGGAAGAAGGAGCAGAATGGGATGTTGAGCTTCCTGCTGAGCAAAAACCTCATCTTGGAGCACCAATGGCTTCCAGATTGCCAGCAAAAAAAGGAAGGGTACTCCACCATATTTTTCAAGTCCCCCTTCTGATGATCTGGACATGGATTGGACCACGGCTGAGTCCAAGACATGCCAGGAGAGGATCAGGTAAAGGAAAGTTCCTGAAAGTCTTATAATTATGGAAATGGGTGAGGATGACGATGAGCTAGTCATTGTGGAAGCTGGCCTAGAGGAGACTTACCTTACCCCTCCTATTCAACCCGCTCCAAGGGATGTGGTGCCACCACCATCACCAGCACCAGCTCCCATATTTTTAAGGCTCCCGCTGAGACCTGCATCCACCACTAGTTCATCAGAACTGAGCACGGAAGAGAGACAATTGTCAACACACTCGCCTACTTCCAGTTATTGGTTTATTGGCAGTGGCCCAATGAAAAACTTCACTCTCCGCTTTGGGAAATTTTTACCATTAGCAATCAGAAGGATAACACTGTAATATGCTCCATTTGCTAAGTTATTGTTTCTCGAGGGAAACCTGGTTCACACTGTGGTACTTCAGGCCAAACAACCTAGATGAAAAAACACCAAGCAATCCAATAGGAGGAGCATCATAAAAAAATTGGTTCAGGTAGTGGTTGTGATGAGAGAGGGGAATTAGGTCTGATCATGGCATGAGGAGAAAGTGATGAGGAAGAAGAGGGTTATATGCTCTTTATGCAAAGCAGCCCTATGCCTAGCACTGAACCAGTATCACCCGCCTCAGCAACCTCGCAATGGCACAAGAATTAGATGGAGACACTACAGCAACCACAGACAGTGACCGCCCTAAGATTCATATTTAGTCTACCACCTCCTGGTTCTCTCTGGAAGTCACCTGCATCAGTGGCCCCACAAAAGATTAAAATACAGGCTACTCTTATGGACATGTTTGGGCAGGAGGGGCCTTACGAACGCAACCACTCAATAGCACATTTGTATAACCAGAAGCTGGCTAAACTGTTGGTGCTGGCCCTCTTTCCTTTTTTCGTTTATGGAAGGAGTGGGTTCTTTAGAATTTGTGGTGGCCATCTGCCGAAATTATAGGTTCCCAACAGGTCTTATTTTGCCAGAGTTGCTGTTCCAGTGCTCCATTCCAATGTACTGTAATTGGTTGAACAAGATTTGAAGCAGAGTGTTCTTCACACTACCCACCTGACAGCAGATATGTGGACCAATTGTCAAAAGACTGATTACATGGGTATCACTGTACACTGATCTCTTTTGTGAGGGTTAGATAACAGGTATCTGTAGGTCTCAACACTGGAGAAAGTTTTATGGGCGTTCTGTGGCATGCACCAGTAACCATTTTCACCATGGAGAAATCCCATACTGCTGCAAACATCTTGAAACACTTTAACAGCAAGGTGTTTGAATGGCTGCAACCCAGAGGTCTCAGAATTTGATTTGCTGACGTGGACAATGAAATGAATGAAATGTCATGGACAATGGCAGTAAAATGACTAAGGGCATGGCAAATGGTTTCTATTTCAGGGTCCTGTGTTTGGGCAATCCCTCAACCTCATTTTGGAGGACTTTCTTTAAATAAAAAGCATAGTTAGCAACATACTGACCAACTGCAGAAGAATCTGCACTAATTGCAGCCTTTCTTTTAAAGCACAGAAGCAGTTAAGGATCATTCGGTGTGATAATAGAGTACAAGGTAAAGCCCTCTTACAGGAGGTGTCAACACATTGGAACTCAAGCTACTACATGTTGTAGTGCCTTTTCGCGCAGTACAAATCAATCAATAATTTTGACCTTCAAAGAGCAGGAGATACAACTGTGAAAAACATGTCCATTGTGTAGGAAGCTGGATCTCTATATAGTGTACTAAAATGAAGTACACTGCGCAAGAGTCCAGTGAATCCCCAAAAGGTATACAGAGGTAAAAGCAGATATATTTATTTTCGTGGGAGTGTGGGCTAGCAGTTAGGCTTATCAGAGGATAGTGCTAAGCATTTTTTTGTACTCACAGAGGCAATAAATGAGACACACATTCAAGAATAAATCCAAAACTAGTTTATAAAAATAATATACATTTTATATGTAATTTTAATGACCAATAACATAGTTCTAAGATAAGTCCTTTTGGAGTTACGATTTTTGAAAGCTTCAAAAATATATCACTTTTGTGCACAATTACAAACCATGGGGAAAATGCAGAAAAAGGCATTTAAAATCAGGCAACACTTTCACAAAGTTCACCTTCTTGTTTTAGGTCGATATCAGGACCAAGGGCCAGATGTTTGCAACCGCAAAAATGGATCCAGGCATGAACAAATGCTATTTTGCGAGTCAGAGACTCGCAAAAAGCATTTGCGACTCTCGCTATTATGAAGGGACGTCCCTTCTTAATAGTGAGTCTCAATGCCATGTACTACTGTTTTGCGACCTCATTTGCCTGTCACAAAACACTCGCAGTTCACCACCTACTTCAAGTAGGTGGTAAACCACTTGCAAATTGGAAGGGGTCACTTCCCCTTTTTGAGTGTGTGCAAAAATATTTATTAAAAGCAGGCAGTGGTCCCAGGGACCACTGCCTGCACTTGAAAACTGAAACTGCAGAGATTCATTCTTCTTTTTTACATGCATCCCATTTTCCTTTAAGGCTAAATTTAAAAAAAGACTGCTGTATTTAAAAAACAGTAACAGAAATGGTTGTCTGCTGACCCCAGCAGGCCACCATCCCTGTGAGTGCTAGCCATTCCCAATTGGGACGCAAATTGCACTTGCCTCATGAATATTGATGAGGCATGCAATTTGCGACCCCATTGGAAATTGCAACCAGTTTCTGAGACGCTGTTGTACATTCACTTTAGAGAGTCGCAAATTGCGAGTCGCAATTTGGCGCAATTTGCGACTCACTACAGTGAATGGGCATACATCTGGCCCCAGGTCCAAAATTCCAGCACCAGCAGGAGACGTTCAGGAGTGTCCCGGATTGGACAAGAGCTGAGTGCTGAGGGCCTTAAAAGCTGATGCTCAAAGACGAGGGGGACCAATTGAAAGTACACTGCACAAGAAAACTTACAGGTAAGTCTGATGAGGCTCCTTTGAGGGAGGAGGTTGCAATGGCTTGGGAACAGTGGAAGCACAGCTGGATGGTTGGTGCCCATGCCGGTGAGGCCAGGTGCAGTGCAAACAGGTCAGCCAGGCATCCAGCATCTTGAGGTCCTCGCTGTCAGGAGATAACTTGGAAAGACACTCTCGGTACTGCAGGCCCACTAAGGAAGTGGGTATCTGGTATCTCCACGTCCCTCAGTGGGTGCTTGCTTCTGGTGTTTTGTGAGTCCGGTGTGGACTCTTCTTCTTCTCAGTATATGCTGTTGGGAGTCTGGTACCTCAGGACAATGCTTGGCCGTGGCTCCGGGACGCTAGGTCCTGGTGTCCCCAGTCTTGGTATGGAGGCAGACCTGACCATGCTGAGCTGTTGTACCTTTCATTGCTTTGCTGCTGTGTCAAAGTCATCAGGAAGCAGCAATTCGATAAGTTGGATCAGTGCCTACAGTGTGCAGGTGAGTTGTACCTCCACTCCAAGGGAGATTCTCAGTGACTTCTTAAAGGCTGGGGGTGCCTCGGTGTACTTGGAATCCATCCAGGTTCAGGACAACGCACCAGACAGAGATTGCAAGCAGCAGGCCGCATTTGTTTCCTTTTGCTTCTCCAGCAAGGCATCAGTTCTTCTGTGGCGGGTCTTCAATGTCCTTGTCTTCTCTTGCCCATCAAATCTGATGTTCAGGTGTCAGGGTGCCACCTAAATACTACATTTAGGGGGGATTCAAAGGGTGACATGTATTAGCCAATAGGTTACCTCTAGTGACCACTTTCTCTGAGAAGGTCCACTATCCTAGGACAGATAGGTTTTTTCTTCACCATTCCAGGAGGGTGAAATTTGAGAAGAGGGGTTCGCATCACCTGTCCCATCCTAGGGGCGGTGTAGGCTATATGGGGACTCTCCTAATTTAACTAAAGTTCCCGGCTTTCCTTCTGCCAACAGTGGAGCAGGAAATTATGCTTGGCTTCCCACGCTGTCTGGCGGTTCCAGTGTTGGATTTCAAAGGTGGCATTTGCTTTGAAGCTTCCCACCCAGAAACGCCATCCAGTCCTGGAAGTGTGATGCACCGCTATCCAGAGCAGGTTTTGTCTCTATTTATTAAAACAATTTGTTTGGTACCAAACATCTTAGAAATCAGGGTATCAGCACATCTGGCTTCTCTGTGCATTTACAATATCTCAGAATAGACTGGACATTGTGGGGGCTTTTCTGCTCATGCTGATATGTCCTCACATAGTGCAGTCAGTCTTAGGGCTAAAGGCCTGCAGTAGGGGTGACTTACCTGTATCTTATGCAGTGTATGGTTGGTATGGCACACAGGGCTGTGCGCTATGTTGACTCTTCGGATTTCCTGCACCAAGACAGGCCGTCTGCATAGGCAAAGTGCATAGCCTTGATGAGGTGTCCTTGGCATGGCACAACCAGTGCTGCATCCCAAAAGTACCCTCTTCATGTCCATGCCCTAGGTACCAGGGGCATTACTCACTAGGGAATTACAGGGGTAGCTAAAATGGTGCAGATCATAGTACAGTATTTAGGAAAGAGATATGGCACTGAGAACCTAGCTAGTAGGGACCCAGTGCACTTACAGTTCGAAATCACATCAGGCATCAGTCAAAAATTGGGGGGTTACCACGCAAAAAGAAGCCCTTTTCTACACATTTTGATTGACAAATTGAGCCTAGTCAAATACCTGATAGAGATGCAACTTCCTTTTTAGGTTTTCACACGATAAGTCAGCAAGAGGGACAATACGATGGCAAAGCTATCACATTGTTGCATCTGCTACAGGATGAGTTACAAATGGTGGCTGAAATCTTTGCATGTGTAAATAAATATGTGTATATTTTGGTTCAGAGCTTAATCTTTCACTTGGCTGATAATACAAGGCTGCAAAGAGACATTGTATTGCCCAAATAATGCATCTGTGCCCCAATACTTGATCCACAGTACAAAAAACTGATGCCCACTTATATTCTTTTTTCAGACGGGGATATTTCAGAATACAAGACATGGCATGTTCAGTCAGCTAGAGACATGGAAAAATATTGGCAGGAAATTAGAGTCTTACCCCTGGGCACTAGTTCTGGGGTGCCCATTCAATTGCCAGAGAGGGCAGTCTTCTTGTCTCACAGCAGCAAACACCAGCAACATGAACACATTGGACAACAACAATAACACGAGGAATACAACACTCTGCATTGGGTTGGTTTCAATTTGCAAGTCTTAAAGCCATTGCAGAGGTGAAGGCAATAGGTCATTTGATTTACAAGACTGCCAAATTCCAATATTTTGTTTGCATCAAAGAGGAGATACAATTGTCTACCTACTACCTACCCCCCTGCTTAGATTGGAATGGGCAATTAACTATTGCACCAATGAGTTAGATATTATTAAGCGACTGTGAGTGATGATTAATGATTCATGTGGTGGTGAACAGTATGAGAGGGTGTTCAACTGATAATTTGAAAACTTGATTTCAAGGATTTGCAATGTTTAGGGCCTGATGGTTGATCTCACTTTCATTCTTAGCGAGATTTACTAGCAGGGTCTACTCCATTTTTCTGGTTCTTCTGCGACCAGAACAGTCAGTTTAGTTAAATTAACACGAATCAACACAAAATACTCGAATTCTCTTTCTCTTCTTGTTCTTCAACAGCAGTGTACGAACAATCTCCGGACTGAGTTGGACTGATTCATTACATGCTGTCAGGAGGAAAAGTGCAGGACTACGTCAACAGCCAGAAGAAGGAAGGTATTGAGTCTATCAGCTTCAAAGGGACACCAACATGACAATGACTTTGAGGCCTACTCGGCTCTGTGGACTGGAGAGAAATGGGAAACAATGCTGTGTGTGTGTGCTGGCTCAACTGTGAAACTTCTTTTATGTGGTTGTGATCAGTGTGCCTCTTGATTTTAACTTCAGACAGAGTTGTGATGCCACATCATCATCATCATCATTACATGATACACACACTCCGCTATCTGTTATGATGACTGCTGTGAGATTGATCAGACAAGTACATGCAGCTCTGTGTCTGTGTTTGTTTGTAAATTGCTCTTACTTCTCAATTAATACATCTGCCATGACAGATAAAATGAAAAATTGCAGCATCCTATGTGCTTGCTCTGCCTATAAGTTTTGGTAGTTGGTGCACTTTTCATGAACCTTACCTTTTGTCCTTTTCCTTAACTCTACTAAATTATTTCTGTTGTACAATCTGCAGGCCTCTTCTCCTCCTCCATGAAAGGCAATGGTCATATCACTCCTGTTCAACCAGGCACCAAAGACCGAAATTCAGAGAAGAATGCAGATGCAGCCCCAAATTTGGCAATACAGTATCATTTCTCTTTTACCAATCACCATTTTAGAACTGTGTGGGTTTACTAATTGTACAGAGGGAGCCATGTTGGACACAGTTTGGTTAGGGTGGTAAAGTAAACTTTTTGACTCCCCTCACTGTGGGACCATACCTCTGTGCCTCAGGCTGCATATTTGACTTCTCAGTACTTCCATCTCATTGCCCCTCAAATGGTCCTTCCTGATACCCTAACTTTGGTAGTGCAACAACACATTTTCAAGCCTTTGATGTACCACAAACAAACACTCTTCCTGTGGGCCCTCCATTTGTATTGTCTCAGTAACCCTAGTGCTTCTGTCACTGGTCAGTCTCAAGTAGCTGGTTGGATGTACATTGCTAGGGTTTCCAGGCAACTTTCATTCCATACAGCCTCTCTTAGAACACCCAAATTACAAGTTTTTTTTCACTCCATAATTTGTGTTATTCAAACCTAGATGACAGAACATTTTGATTTATAATAATTTGGGTCTCTGTGGCCGAAGGAGTGTTTGCCATGAAATTAACTGAACGGTATCATACTCATTTCTTCATTTCTTTCCACAACAGATTGATGTTGATATTCTGCTCATCATCAAATCAACCAAAAACAGCCACTTACCTTGCTCTTGCCGCATAGCCGACTTGCTGAGGCGGCGAGCGGAATGTTAGTGTTTTAGTAAATTTAATTTCCCCTCGTCGTCATCTTTCAACTCCCTCCCAGCCCGCTCCACGGCTCTTACCTGCACGTGCCACTCCTAGGCCTAATTCAGAGGAGTGTAAGACATTTATTTCACAATATTTAACAATAATGGACAGTTGACTCAAAAAGGAGCTCCTTACCAATTTTTGAAAAATAAGCTTTGTTTGTAGTTTATTTTAAGACCAAGATCTTCATAGTAAGGTAAGTACGTTTATAACTAAAAATACTTTTCATTTTAAGAAGTTGACAGTGAAATTTCTGAACAGTTCAAGATTATCCTATAGAACAAAACAATAATGCAGTTTAACAGGTAAGTACTACACTTACAATTCCAGTCTCGGAATCAAGGTCAGCAAGGGGCAAGGGTCAGGGGTTCACCATAACTGCACAGCAGCACAGGGGCGATCAGGTCCAGAGGTCAAAGTCAGAGTTTGTCCCAATGCATTTCAATGGAGACTAGGGATGCTCAAGGCCATACTGCTTGCAGGTAAGTAAATAGGTTGCAGCGGCCAAGCTTTGGGGGTTACGTTAAAGGCATGGGGGCCCCAAAGCATAACTAACCATACACCACCAGCACCATGGGGTGCTGGGTTCGGGGTGCAATTTACGCATCAGGCGCCCAATGCTTTTCAATGAAGATTCTGTTTAGATAAACAGGCTGCAAACGTTGAACCAGAGGTTGTAGGAGGGAGAATAAGGACAGCAAAGATATGTAGAGATGTAGGGGGTCATAGGGACAGCTCACCAAGGAGCAGGGGATTTGGGTGCAGGGGTGCCTTTAGATGTCGGAATCTTGTTAACGGAGCTGTTTGTTGGCAGGAGGGACCCTTCGGATTCAAGCTGCAGGCATCGCCGTGGAGTCCAGGAGGGGTCAGCCAATGCTGGACCTGAGGTCAGGATCGCTGGAGAACCAGCTCTGGGTCAGTGGTCTACGCATGTATATATGTTCACCTGTGGTACAGTGCACGCTGCCTTAGGGTTGTGAGGCCTGCTTGATGGTGACGTACCAATACCACAGCCAAAAGTATCCAACACAGTAGAGACTAGTAGCAGGGTGTAGGCACAGTTCTCTATCAGAAGCGGATCTAATCAATTGCTACTACCACTGTTGAGAGCAATACCTCTTTGTATAGTAACCTTCACACACTCTAATAGTGTCATGCTTCATCATCAGTTTCACCCTGGCTCCTAAAGGACAGGGTGGGCTCGACCATGTTTCAGGGAGCACTTATGCGAAATGGCCAGGGGGGTTAAAGATTAAAAAACGACCAGAAACTCCCAGTATCCCTTTAATATGGAGTAGTGTCGGATATTAAAAACAACAGGAGGGTATTCCCAAGATATAATGGTCCTATGACCCCAAAATAATTGTCAACATGTTTCAGCCAATGAACGGCCCTATGGGTCCACGGCTTTCTTCAGGCAAACCAGAACGCAAAGTCCCTCACTGAAAATGTAAACACAATGGAAACAATTAAATTAAAATCAATTCATCCATGAGTGCGCTGTATGGATATACTTATCCTCAGCCTGGCATTCTCTCAAGCATATGTCCAATCTGTAAGGAGACAAAACACAGCACGTTGTGTGTTTGATCACCATAATGACAGAGTCACTATGCCTCGTGCTAGTAGCACATTACTCTTATTTGACTTTACAAGGGCTTAGCACAGCGCAGTTATAGTGAGATGTGTGAAATTCTACTATGGGTGTCTTAGTGGTTTGTAGGGCTTCGGCTCCAATTGGGTGGTGAGATACTCCTTTGGTGGTTATAGTGATGCCCATGAATTTGTTTACCATATAGATTACAGGTGGTGATGACTCACCAGGATGACTGGGGGACTTCGCAGTGATGTAGATCAGAGTCTTTGCTGCTGCTGTTCTCCCGTGGCATGTGCAATCGCGAGCAGAGATGCCATCTGTCTCAAGCAGCCAACACTTGGGAACTGATGGTCACACTGGGAAGTGTAGGGGGAGAGACGCGGTTTGCACTTGTTGGCTTCTTACATGTGGTTTTCTAATTCAGTTGCCTCCAGGGATGTCGCTCCATCTTGGTGACTGACTTGTGTCTGCAGGTACACTCTTGTAGTGATGAAAGTCCTTGTTCTTATTCCTTTGTTGATGTCTCCAGTGCATCTGTGGTCATCCGAGTCTTCAGGGTGACAGGATTGTTACTTTTCTTTTTCTTCACAATTTGGGCGTCATGCCATATTCTCTTCTTCATGTTGCAGTGGTGCCAGCTTGCCACTTGGGGATGTGCGGCTCTCTTCATGCCTGTAATGGGCTAATGTTTGAAACAGGTTTAAGGCAGCTTTGGGCCACTCCCTACTTAGTCTCTGGCCCACTGTGCGGTGGTGCTATTGCAGTTGATGTGTGTAGAAGCTCTCTTCCTGCATTCGGGCCATGCTAAACCTTTCTACTCTCATATCTTTGGGGCGTTCTGGGCATATGCAGCATTTCTTTACCAGGCACCTGGCAGGCAACCAGGCTGTCCTTGTAACTTGCTTTTTCTCAGGAAGGGTACTGGTGAGGCTGTACTTGTGCATAGTTGCATCTTTGATTGGGGCAGTACTCTGGAAGCATGCGGTGGCAGCAGATGACAACACTGGGGAATGTTAAGACTGTATGAAGTGATGGCTGGTCCCAGCGAGGGGGCATGCCATGTTCACTTGGCCAGTCTAAGCAGGAACATGGGAAACTGGGAGTTGTGCTGGTAACTCCCCCTTCTTGTAAGGCTATTCAGATACTTCATTGTGCATTTGCCTCCCTTGTGTCAGCTGTTCTTGGTGGAGGCATGAGCTGGGAGCCTCATGTCTTGTCTTCACTCACAGATTTTGTTTGCAGCTTGGGGGTGAGGTTGCAAGGCTCTTCATGCTAGTTAGCATTGGGCATTAAGACAGTTTCTTTAATTTTCATTTCCACCTGGGAAGGGACTGCCTTATTCATGTGCTGTGGCTGCCTTAGTTATCTGGAGACTAGGTCATTCTAAAGACATCACTCTTCACAGACCAGGAAGTCTCTCCTCAGACCGCGGTAGTTTACCTGGCTGCTGTGGGCATCTCGAGGCACAATAGATGGCAATGCTGGAGAGGGCCATACAATACAGGTACAGCAGAGCGGCTTATCTTTTGTAAAAAAAAATCTTTCTGGGCAGGGCTGCTGTTAGACTTGGCCTTCTTAGCATGGTTTCCCCAGACTTTTTGCCTCTACCGCCCATATTTTTAATGGTATGCTGGATTTCATGTTTGCTGGCTTAGACGCTTTGGGCACTTTGCCACTGCTGATCAGTGTCAAAGTGCAAATGCTCCCTGTGTAAATTGTTACTATGATTGGTTATCGATGATTGGCATATTTGATTCATTGATAAGTCTCTAGTAAAGTCCACTGAGTGTGTCAGGGCCTGTAAATCAGATACTATTAGTGGGCTTGCTCCTAACCTTCCCTTTTCATACATGCAAGTCACCACTCAGGCAGGCCCAAGTTACCTCCATGGACAAATGTGCTGTGTATGTAGAAGGTAGGACATGTACTGATAGGTTTTACATGTCATGATAGTGAAATACTGGCAATTTAGTTTTTTTCACTAATAAAAGGTTTTCTGTTCCATAGGTTAACATGGGAGTTGCTTTGTAACATCTTACAACTGTAACTTTCCATTGGGACAAGATATAGAGGCGGAGTTTAGGCTCTCTAAACTGTGTGCCCTGCCTTTCCTGGGTGACTCATAGCTGTGCTGAATAGACCTTGGCTACATTTAGAGTGGTGGGAGGAGTTCCAATTGCACCTGAATAGGCTGTGTCTTCTTTGCACAATTCTGTCTCCACCTCCTGTGGTCATGCTGCAGTGACACAGAGAGTACAGATCTTAATGAATTTGAAAATTGTATTATAAAACTTGATAAACACTACTTACCCAAAGAGAGCACGATACTGGAGAGATACCAGTTCCCTAAAAGTAGGCAAAACGAAGGTGAATCTGTTGAGGGGTACGTCACTCAACTGAGGAAACTCGCTTTTTCCTGTAAGTTTGGAAACTTGTGTGATGAAAGAATAAGGGATACATTTATGTTTGGCTCCTACATTGAAAAGGTACAGGAAGAGCTTTGGCCTAGAGATGAACCCTCATTAGATGAAGTTAACCAAGTAGCTAAGAAAGTTGAGCATTCCTTGATGCGCATTGATACCTTAAAAAAAGATAAACAAGTTTCTGTTTAGGTGGTCAAGGAACCTGAGAAGTCTTTACCCAGGATTTGTCATCCTGTCAAGCGAAGAAGAAACCTTTTGTGCCCAAGTGTTTCAGATGCAACAAAGTCGGACTTTTTGCCAACGATAGTAAATGTCCTGCCCTAAATGCGATTTGCTCCAAATGCAAAAGGAAAGGACATTTTTCTGTTGTATGTAAAACTAAAGTCTCCTCCTCTAATATCAAATGTGTGGAAGGAGAAATTTTAGAGGAGGATTTTGTTTGGGGACAAATTGTAGTTCAAGTGGGTTCCAACGTAGAATCCAAGTCTTGTCCCTTAGATATGATTCAAGTAGAGGGTGTGTCCACCAGGGTGTTATTTGACTCAGGGGCTAAGATTACTATTATAGCTAGAATTTCCTTTGATAATAAACTATCTCATAAGATTTCACTCCACAAACCAGTTCTACGTTTGTTAGCATATGGTGGGGAACCCATTCCACTGCGAGGTTATTTCATCAGCCTCATTGAATACAAGGAACTTTATCAAGTCAACATCTTGAGATGTTGACCAGGCCTTAATGTTGAATAAAAAGATTTTTAGAGCCACAAACTTAAGGGCCCAGCATTACAAAACGGTGTTCAATCTTTACTACACCCCGGTGAAATTATTTGCTTGGGGGGTCAGGGCTGATGACACGTGTCCAAGATGTGGGGATGGACAAGCAGACCTATTGCATATGTTTTTTAACTGCAGCCTTTTAACCCCAGTTAAGAATGAGATCGAAAAATTCTGGGAGGGGCTGCTAGGTCACAAGATCGATCTATCCCCTACCCTAATGATCTTGGGCACAGATTCCAATTTAAAACTAGGGAAAGAGGAAGAAGCTCTGACGTTTATATCTGTGGCTGTGCTCAGGCTACTAATTTCAGCAGGGTGGAAGGATGTTGTGGCTCCGTCCTTCCAAATGTGGCTCTCTAGGCTGCTTGGAATTCATAATATTGAGTCTTGCCTGTACGAACAAAAGGGGATGAAAACACAGGACTTCGGAAGAAGGTTCTGGGCCCCTGTCACTGACTGGAGGCAGTCTAAGTTGTAACAGACTAGATGTAACTTTGCACTTTATGGGTTTTATCCCCCAATTTCTTAAAGGTCCCGTTAGTATGAATTGTAAATAAGATGAATTAAGTACTGTTTTATTGCTGTCTGAGTATTTATGTATATTTGTATTATCTGTGGATTGTATATTTGTATTGAGCCTGCCTTCTAATTGTTGTTTTTATGTCCGAATTAACTCAATAATGTTTTCTATTCTTGTAATTTCACTTATATTCCCAATAAAAATAAAAAAAATAAAAAAGAATACAAGTGACTTTATGTTTTTGGGAAGATCTACGTTTCCTATAAAGGTGACAGCATAATCAGCTGGTTTCATCAGGAAGATTTGGGGGTAATGTTGGATTCTGGCAGCGATTGTCCCATCAAATTGAGAGAAGCAGTTCAAACTGTTCATGATACTTCTGATAGTTCCTTGGAGAGGGAGGTTAAAGAGAGGTTTTCCAATGTTTTCAGTAGGGGTTTGGGTGGTCTTAAGAATTTTAAATTAAAAATTCCGCTTCGTCCCGATTCACAACCCTTTTGTTGCAAAGTCAGAACTGTTCCCCTAGCGGTGTGGGATGAAATGAAAAGAGAGTTGCAAAAGCTTAGAGATGGGGGTATAATTGAGGAGGTCACTGGGACTGACTGGCTTTCTCCTGTTGTGGCTGCTCGCAAGGCTGATGGCTCGCTTCGTCTCTGTGTGGGCTTAAGGCAATTAAAGAAATGTGTGGTGGTGGATCGCTATCCTCTACCCAACATCTCTGAGCTACTCACATTGTTGGATGGAGCTAAGGTTTTCAGTACTATTGACTTGGCTTCAGAATGTCACCAAATCGAGCTGGATGAAACTTCAAGGTATTATACCTCTATCGTCACTCCGTTTGGGACATTCAGATTTGTTCGTATGCCGTTTGGTCTTGTATAGGTGGCATCTGTGTTCCAACAAATCATGGAAAAGACTCTGGATGTTTGCAATAGTGTCTGTGTTTATCAAGGCAACATTGTTGTATTTGGTAAAGATCACAGGGAGCATGAAGAGAATCTTAATGTTGTTTTGAGTAAACTGGGGAAAGCTAATCTTACCATTAAGTCTGAAAAATGCAAATTTGGCACCTCCTCCATTCACTATATAGGCAACACCATTTCAGGGGATGGGATTACTCCAGAGTCGAGTCAGGTGGACATTATAGTTTGCATGCCACCCCCCACATGTAGAGAGGAACTCATGAAATTTTTTGGCATGACTGAATATTATAATACATTTGTTGAAGGGTTTGCTGAGTTGTCCTCCAACATGAGAGGACTTCTAAAAAAGGGTTCTGAGTTTAAGTGGAATGTTCATTGTGACGTGGAGTTTACTTCCCTTAAGGCCAATAGTAGTAGATTTGTAGAGCGCATGGCTGCCAGAAAGCGTCCCAGCGCTTGCTTAGGGAACCCGTCCTGATATTCCCTTGCGAGATAGCCCATTACTGGGCATCCCCAAGGTGAAAGCCAGGCATCCCGCTGCGAGGGGCTGTTGTGGAGATTAAGCAAGCTATTGTCCAGAGTAACAGAGTGGGACTCCATGATTGGAATAGGCACCGAGGCAAGAATTGTCAGGTCCGGGGAAATTTGAGCCCAAGACCCGCTGAGGTGGGGAATTGAACCCTGGTCCGGGCCAGACCTCTGCATCAGGGTCTGAGGCTCCAACCACTTGATCCACACTTCTACCAAGTTAACAAATTTCAATCCTTCCAAGACTTCTGTTATTATGACCGATGCCAGACTTAAGGGGTTGGGTGCTGTTCTCCAACAGGAGGGTGAGGATGGTATGGTATATATCATGTTCACCTCACGTGGACTAAAGTACCCAGAGTCACGCTATTCAGTCATCAAATGTGAGGCTCTGGCGTTTTTTTGGCCCATTAGGAAATTTAAAAAGTTTCTGTGGGGCACCAAATTCTTAGTAAAGACGGATCACAAGCCCTTGTGTGAGACCTTTTCCGAGAAAGGTATTGACCTTATTTTAAGCAGGGTCACCAAATGGGCTATTGCTTTACTGGAATATAACTTTGAGATTAGATATATTCCTGGGGTTGAAAACAGTGTGGATGATACCCTATCGAGATTAGTTGAAATTGGCAATGATGATGTTCCTTAGAATGAGTGGGATGATCCTGATATTCATGTCTGTAAAGTTGATGAAGAGATTGTTTACCAAGAGCAATGGCTGCTTTTGTTGGCTTCTGATCCTATTTTATCGGAGGTTAGATCTCTCATTCACAAGGGTTGGCACGTGAAAAAAGAGGGTTCTGATGAGGCCTCAAAGTTCTTGGGTGTCAAGGATGAATTGGCAATTTGTGATGATGCACTTTTACATGGAACTAGGCTTGTACCTCCTTCTGAACTTCGTGGAGTGTTGATTGACTTGGTACACAAATCACTGCTTGGGATGTCTAAAACTAAAGAGAGGCTCCATTGTTCCTGCTTGTGGCCAGGCAAGGACCTACAGGTTGAGAGGGTTGTAAGGGAGTGTGGTGTGTGCCTCTAGTGAAAAGTCCAAAGTGGTTAGAGTTCAGCCTATGGTTATTAGAGAGCTTCCCAATGGACCTTGGAGAGAGGTGGTGTTGGACATTGTGGGCCCCATTCATTCCAATGATCAGCAAAGTTTTATATTTGCTCTCTTGGATTTATTCTCCAGGTAGCCCGAGATCCACTTCACCTCAAGTAATGAGACTGCTCAAGTTATAAAGTTCCTAGAGTCCCTTATAGCTAGAGAAAGATACCCAGAATCTATTCTCACAGATAATGGTGTACAGTTAATCTCAAAAGAAATGGAGACCTTTTTGAAGAATAGGGGAATTAGGCACAAGAGTTGCTTGCTTTATCTTACCCAGAAACTAATGGGATGGTAGAAAGATTTAACAGGGTGTTAAAGGAGACCCTCTCTTGGGCCAAGGCCTCTGGGCTCAAATGGAAAGAGCAGGTTCTCAAAAGAGACTTATAGGGTTACACCTCATACATCTACTGGAAAATCTCTGTTTTCTCTTTTCAAAGGTAGGGATCCATGCACTCTTATTGAACCCTCTTGGGTGAGACATCTAGGTGAGTCTGTCTCTAAATCTCCTTCAGATGAACCTTCTTGGCGTGAAAGGGAGAAAGCTAGGTGTGTGGGTAGGAAAGTGCTTTTTAAATGTAAATTGATACTTGTATAGCGCACTACTCACCCGCAAGGGTCTCAAGGCGCTTGTACGAATACCGCTGTGGAACCCGTCCTGGCTTTCCCTGTGAGGCGTCCACTCCTGGGCACCCCCAGGGTGAAGGCCAGGCATCCTTAGCGTTGTGGGGGCCGTTGTGGAGATTAAGCAAGCTATTGCCCAGAGTTGCAGAGTGGGACTCTATGATTAGAATAGGCACGAGGCGAGAATTATCAGGTCCGTGGAATTTTTGAGCCTAATTCCCCGCCGAGGCGGGGAATTGAACCCTGGTCCTGGGCTAGACCTCTGCATCAGGGTCTGCTGCTCTAACCATTGAGCCACACTTCTCCACATTGCAAAAATTCGACTAAGACTACTATGGTGGGTGTTGGGGACCTTGTTGTCATGAAACGTACTGGTTCCAAGGTCAAGTTCCCTGCACCTATAAGAGTTCTGAAGGTGTTTCAGAATACTGTGATAACTCAAGATCACAGGTTCTGGAATCCTAATACAGTCTCTATATTCTCAGGTCCTGTGGGCATAGAGACTTCTGTTACTTCTTCTAAAGATAACAATAAGTCTTTGTGTTAGATTTGGGGGTCTCTAATTGGCACAGGTAGGTATGTGTGACAAATAGGGACCCTGTCCTCTAGTCAGGATAAGGGGATCACACTCCTAAAATAGCCCCTGCTCACCCCCTTGGTAGCTTGGAACGAGCAGCAAGGCTTTATTTCAGAGGCGTTGTAAGTTAAGCAGTTGTGACCACATACAGTAACCCAGTGATAACACTACAAATGAACACCACACAGGTTTTATATAAAAAATAAGTAGACTTTATATAGAGTTACCACAAGACCATAAACAACAAAAATACACAATACGATTACTTTAAGATGAAAGATTTAGCTTAGTTCAGTTCTTATATGCAACACTTTGCCTCAATGTACCTTAGGTTGCGATGCCCTTCCACGACAAGCAATGTTGCAGCGATGGGAAATGCAGCAAAGTTCAGATACAAAGAAATAAAGACGTGAATATCTTCCAGATGCGACTCGCTGTTTGGAAACTTCCTGTTCCGAGTGGATTATAACCTTGTGTTCGTGACGGGACCCCGTGGTTGCAGGTATTGAGTGCCTGTGTATTCTTTCAACTTTAAACTAAGCGGACCTTTGGCGTTACATTACATTATACGAGTGGAATACAGCCTCGCAAGGGCTCGTTGGCCACTGTCGGCCAGGTGGCAGCACGGATAAGTCCCTGCCAGCAGTGTTTACCCATGAGAGCTAACATTCCATTCAGAGATATTGAACCCCCTGTCCTGATGAAGCCGAAAGAAATCTCTGTCTGAAACGCGACGTGCCAGCGTCGACATTCGCAAAGGAGTCCCGTCACTTAGAGTTGTGCGAACAAAGGAAAGCGCCACTTTAATAGTTTTGAGGTGTTTATCCTCAGGCGCAATAGGTACTACCTTATAGTGTAAAGCTCTGAATTAAAAGTGTACACTCTGTTTGTTTTGTTGTCAGTATTGGGGAACCAATTATTGATCTACTGGTGTTTGATATTCGTATATGTTAGATATATGTTGTATATGTTGTATATAGTGCACATATGTAGTGTATCATATATATGAGTGTGTTCTAAATGTTTGCGTAATGAAGTGACCATTGCGTATATAGGAAAACATTATATGTATTGGTTCGCTGTGACTATATTGTATTATGCCCCGTCACCTGATATGTACACAAGCTGTAATAGCAGCAATTTGCCATGAATAAGAATTGGGACTAGTAGGGTAATTAATTGTACTCTGGGTGAAAATAAATGCTTTGATTGATCCCTTTATACCGTTTTCTTTGACTCTACATTGTTGATGTTTATTGCTCAGGTATATGAGGGTAATTTGGCATGACCCCTACTAAATATATATACCTGATCTTCCAGATGCGGCACGCTTCTCAGGGATGCGAGAAGTCCTCGGTTCGAAGTGTGGACTGCAGCGGCGACACCCTTATGATGCGACCGCAACAGCTCCAGCGGTGACCGTCTTCTCCCACAATGCTTGAAGCTTCCGCTTGATGCGACAACTACAGCGGCGACATCCAAGATGCGACAGCAGCAACTCCAACGGCGGCGCACCTTCTCGGGGATGCAAGGTGCTCTTGGTCAATGTGGTGCAGTGCGACAGTTCCAGCGGCGACACCCTCCTTCGGAGTTGCGATGGCAGGCACAGCGACGGCAACACGCTCCGACCTTGTTGCGAGATTAAGGAGAGTAGGTTAGGTGGCAGCCCCCACTCTCTGATAGAGATACTGGGTATACAGTTCAATGTACTTTCATGCTTGTGGAATGCTCCTTAACGGTGCCTGCAGTCTTTCATGCTCAGTGATTGGTAGTAACCTAAATAGGTGACAAAAGTGCTGGCCAAACGTGCTGCATGGTGGTCAACTGTATATTAAAACACACACAACAAACATGAGGCGATAGTACACACAACACATACATAAATCAAATAAGGGGAATGATGGTCACCCCAGGTTGGTAACACATACTTCATTCCGAGCAAAACTGTGCCTCATGGACGCAAAAGGCGTGAGGTCTCCCTGAAAGTAATATCTGTGGGTTTGGGGAAGAAAAGACCGGTAGTCAATTGTTAGCGTTGGTCGATTTCCCCCATCAATAAAAAACCGAAAAACTGACATTTTGTCAAGCCATCCGCTACCTGTTGGTAGGAGCGCACTTACTTCAATTAGAAGAGCCTCGTGTTTGCAGACCTAGTCGTCTCCCTGTCGGACCGCATCTTAGCGTGTCTGTGGTGAGAGCGTACTAAATACTTCCTGCTTCCACCTCGTGAGACTAGACCGCGGGTGGAGCCATGTAAGATGGCCGCCGCCTATGGCAACAGCTGCGACCATATTGCAGGTATACGCTATTGTGATAGCAGGTGGTTGATTCCTTATAGCGGTCCCAAATTAAATTATATTTGCAGAGAAGCAGAAATTCATGTAAAGTATGGGTTATGCTTGTAAACTTGGGATACCCTTTGGGGAACTGTTTTAATCAATGTATTAGCAAGTTGTTGCATCTTCAGGAATGGTGCAGTAGTATCAGATAGATCCAATTGGTCACAGCGCTGATAGGCCATGATCCATTACAAAGAGGATGCTTATTTGGTTCATAATAGTGCCCAAAGGCAAGGACAAGGTTTTTTAAAGCTTATTAATGTGCTCATTTCGTCAAAGGTTAATCGCCTTGCAGCATCTTTTACACATATGAACAAAGATGTAGGTGGTTTGTTCAGTATTGGTGTTATGGCCATAGTTTTTGGCTGTTTCTTATGGTTCTCAATTGAAAAAATAAGTAAAGCCAAAAGAAATGGGCCCACTGAGTGAAAGTCAGTGCTTTCTGGGTCTTGGGTTAAAATGATGAAGTCGCCTTAGATGGTGTAGCCAGTTTTAGCAGAACTGACTCCGAGGTATCTCATCATTTAACCCCTGGGTGCCTGTGGGTAATTAAAAAACCCAGCGTTGTTCTTTTTCATTTAACTTTTTCTCCAGAATCTCTTTACTTATTATATGTTCAAGTCTCACTCACCTCATGTTGTTAGGGGTGTGCTGTCTCTCTAGAAAGTGTGTGGTCATCCTTGTGGTGGCACGTTTGCAGCGTATGTTGCTGCAATGCTCCACAATGCGGGTGCTGACTTTTCTGATGGTCATTGGCGCCATCCCAGTTCGTAGAGAACTGGGATGGCGCCAATGATGAAGCATGTCACCGTTGGGAAACCCTGGTGAGTGAGTGGACTCAAGGAAGACATTTTTCTTTCCTGAAGGAAATCTTTAATCAAATTGATCAGATACCATACCCATACCTTTGACTAGGTCCTCAAACCCGACAAGTTGTTGTTTTTTTAAGCATAGAACCGTGGAGGATGGGCCTAGTTCTATACCTCTACCTCCCCCTATTTGTGAATTGTTTATAGCAGCCAAACAGCTGTGGGAGTTCCCTAACCCCCCCTGTTATCCCCCCTGCATATCCAACGTGATTGACAACATAAAACGCATTTCAAAGAGTAACAATACACTCACACCAACCATGGCAGAAATAACAGGTCTAACCTTCTCAGAAGAAGAGGTAGACATGAATCATTGCATCCATGATACCTTTGATAGGAATACCTAACAGAGATAGTAGTGAGGCCAGCCAATGCTGGGACGAACTAACAGAATTAAAACGGAACCAAATTACGACACTGGCCCATGGAATAATGATGGCGGAATACCTCAGGGCGAATATTGCCCCAAGAAGTTTAATCGTTAGAAACAAACCATTCATATTCCAGAAAGACACACTGTTTAAAAAAGATTGGTCGCTAATCTCCTGCCACTGCACCATGGATTGGCTGGTGCTGATAATAAAAATAGCAGCATGCCTCTCAGAGGAAATGAAAGAAGGGATCCACACACTAGAGGTACATCTAAAATCATATCAGAGTACGACAGAATTGAAAAAACTACTTGATGAGCTAAACAAAACCATGATCGAGTTTGAGATCGGTCTGAAGGACACCAAGTATGTCAAATTGAAGAAGGATCAGAAACAATTCACGAATGAGAAAACATATCTCTACACCAGGGAAGATTATATAGCATCTGGAAGGAACCTGGGTTACAACAGTGATAGTGATGGAACAGATTCCGGGTCAGAGAATTCAGACCCCGGGCCTGGCAACAGAAGCAACTACAATCAGAGATATAGGAGAGCACTTGAAGGTCATGTGAGGTACCAGAGAGGACAGAATTTTAACTGGCCCCCAAACCCGGGGCCCCAGACATACGGTCCTCCACAACCACCTTTCTTCTACGGACCACACCAGTTTCCGCAAGCATACCCACAACAACAATACCAACACTGGGACCACCCCCAGGAACAACAGAACCAGTCTTTTTTTGGATGGTGCAAGGGGACCCAGAGAGGCAGAGACAAAAGAGGGCAGCAACTCCAATGGGCCCAACCACTGTAGACGTCGAGGAGCCACACACGGAGCATGGGTCCACCAGACAACCCATCAACAAGCAATGTACCAGCCTAGTTGTCAATCTATCCAATGAGACACTGACACCAACCCAATTGGCAATCCTTGAAAAAGGATTGGGTTTTGTGCCCTCGCCAACCATTGACAAATTCAAGCTCTTTTGTGAGTTGAAAGAATTCATATGAAAAATAAAACTGGAAGTGTTGTACAAGGATAAACCACAAACTGATGAGCCAAGCAGCAATACCAGTTTGAAGAAGAAATCGAATTTCACGCCGCCCACAACGAGCCTACCAGTCGAACCTCTGGCCTTTGATAAGGCTGTGATGTAGGAAGTCACCGAATTGAATCCAAAAACCATCACAGTGTTTCATAACAATAGTAAAAAAGAACAAGAGGCCATACAACAACTATCACATGACAAATCGATAACCATAAAACCTGCAGAAAAAGGAGGAGCCATTGTACTACAGAACACTATTGATTACAGGAATGAATGCCTCCGTTTGCTAGCTGATGAATGAAACTACACCATCATCAAAATGGATCCTACAGAACGAATACGTACTGACATTGCAATTCTCATTGAGGAATCAACGACAAACGATTGGCTAAGTAAGAAGGAAGACGACTTTTTGGAGAATGCAAACCCAGTCATTCCCTATTTCTACATGATCCCAAAGTTCCACAAATCCCTAGAAAAACCTCCTGGAAGACCCATAGTGTCAGGGATAGGGTATATTTTAGAGCCACTATCTAAGTTTGCTTATGCATTTCTACATCCCATACTACAGACAACAGACACCTATTTGCAGGACACAAAAGCAGTCCTCTGCTCACTAAAAGATCTCCCTTTTGACCCCACATCCAACATACTTATTGGCCTGGATGTGGAAAGTATTTATAATAGCCTCCCACATAAAGAGACACTTGAGATCCTAGAAAAGGTCCTTTTTGAGAACCATTGTGAGTACCATACCCCACGACATGTGGTCCTGGAATGTTGGAGACTGGCACTAACTGAAAATGTCTTCAGGTTTGAAGAAAATCTATACCGCCAACAGCATGGTACAAGCATTGGGAGCACTTTTGCACCGAGCGTGGCCGGGCTTTATGTGCACCATCTAGAAAAGCATAAGATACTACACAGCAATAACCCCCATAAACACCATGGGGCAGATTTACTAGACCCGTGCGCCACTTTTCCAATGTTAAAAGTAACGCAAAAGTGACGCAAGGGGCTTGTTAATCCGCCCCCATGTACAATTGTGGAAAAGGTACATAGATGATGCACTTCTGATCTGGAAGGGCACAGAGACAGAAGCAACTGATTTTATGGTTTGGTTGCACCAACAAGACCCATATCTAAAATTTGCATACACAATGAGCAGGTCACATCTGGTTTTCCTTAATCTCAACATACTAGCACGAGAAAGAACACTAGCTACCACGACCCATTTCAAGCCCACAGCCAGGAACTGTCTTTTCATCTATGACAGCTTCCACCCAAGGCACCTAAAAGAAAACCTCCCATTTGGGCAATTTTTACACTTAAGGAGGAATTGCAGTGACAAACAGGAATACATCCCTCAGGCAAAATATCTGAGTAGGAAACTAATTTGGCGTAATTACCCCAACAAATTGGTTTCCAAAGCGAAAAAGAGAGCCTCTAACAACAACAGAGAAGCACCTACTAGAACCCAAAGGTAAAAACACCACTGAAACAAAAAGACAAATTTGCATCACCACATTTAAAGCTGCGTCTGACAAGGTGACAAAAATAGTCAAAAAACATTGGCGCACACTTAACAGTGGTCACCTTAGTATACCAACGCCTATGTTCAGCCACAGGAGAGGGAAGAATCTCAAAAATCACCTAGTACACACGAGACACTTGACCACCAATGAGGAAGAAGGAAGTGTACGACGACTGCACCCACTACCCACATGGCATTACCTCTGTAGCAACTGCAGTGTCTGCCACCTCACTTCAGCCACCAGGACAGTGAATCTGAATAAAAACACTATATGGGAACTAAGAAGTTTCACAAACTGCAACACAACAGGGGTAGTGTACCTAATCACGTGCACTTCTAACCTCCACTACGTGGGGATGACCACCAGAAAAGTAAGCACCCGCATTGTGGAGCATCGCAGCAACTTACCCTACAAATGTGCCACCACAAGGATGACCACACACTTTCTAGAGAGACAGCACACCCCTAACGACATGAGGTGAATGAGACTTGACAAAAACACAACGTTGAGGAGTGTCCAAAGGGGAGAATGATTTAGTGACCTAAGTGCACCCTATCCCCTAATCCTACTTATAATAAACACAAAAGGGGTGCTACTAGTCAGAATGGGCTAGAAAGTGTCTGCTTTCTCATGGAAGAAGTGTGTGTATAAACTACAAGGTATGAAGGGCGAAGGAAAGAAAACCCATTAGCTCACCCATTGGCGGAACTTCATCATCTGGGATATTTTGAATGCAAACTGGTATCCACTAGGTTACTCACTGTTGTTATCGTGAATGAACTCTAGTAACGGATCCGCCAGTGATGGGAAGCCACAGAGTGGTGGTGTACAAAGCTGTGGGAAGAAAGAGTTGCAGTGCTCAAAAAATGTGTATGTGCTAATAGAATAGTGGTGTGTTAAAATTTACTAACATGATGCCAAAAATGAATTTTATTATGGCGGTCACCATGGTGCCAAGGTTAAAAGCAGAGTGTAGATAGTGTTTAGCAAATACTACTATCTTGATGGAATATTAAGTGGTCGACATGTTTCAGCCAAGAATGGCTTTCTTCAGGACCTATAATAACACTACTGCAACTGTGACAAAAAAGTGTAATGAGGACTACATACCATGCATGAATGACCTACCATCTGAAGATGTAATGAATGGTAGCTTCGATAATCATGGTTGTGGAATCACCTCTCCTGAAAGAGAAACAGTGTATACAAACACATACAGTGTAACAGATTAAAGCAACAATTGCCAGAAGACATATAACAGCCAACAAGACATTGCTCATTCATTATTTTATTAGATAATCACTCACCCAAAATTTGCTTGGGAGTGGCCTCACCTCGCTTGGCGCTCGCTCAGGTAATGAGGCCCGCTCTGAAGAGATGGAAGCAAAAATACCTTTAGAGTCGCTTTTTTGGTATTAGTTCCACTTCGTAAAAATATCCCCTGGTGTAATGAATGGGCATGGCAAGGACCGCGGTTCTCAGCTAGCCCAGCCGAAAGATGATTGATGAGGTTAAAATTCAGTAAAGCAAAAGACATATGCAAAGCTGCCAATAGACCATTTGCCAACTCCGCATGTGTAGTAAAACTTGGAGAGGTATCCGAGAAAACACTATGCACTCAATCTTGTAGCATGTTTTACCAACTGAAAAAAGAGTGGAGTATTCAGTAGGAAAAGTACAACAATGGCGCAAGGTCAGAAAATTATCGGAAAAGGAGCGCTGATCGGACGATTTTTAGTTTCTAAAATGCAACGAAAATGGCAAAGGAGTAAAGCCCCATAAAGACAGGACTGTGAATATAATACCCTCCAAAACGCCTATTCAGAAGCTGTCCTGATACGCTGCGCTCACCTGTCTGTCGGTACCCCAAACCCCTACTGAGCTGAGGGGAAGGTAACTAGATGGACAGGGAGGGCCGTTTAAATGTGATATATGCGGACCATAGAGAAAACGTGTAAACGGAAGTTACCGTTTCCAAGGGAGTACCTCAAGGCTTTACAAAGCTGATGTTTAGCGTACAGGGCAGACCAGAAAGGAAGACATGCTCGCCCCAAGTAAAGCACAAGACAGGAAAGGCAAGGACTTATAAAAGAACACATGATAGGTTTACATCAGTGAGGCAGTGTTACCAGTCTAATTATTTGTTCTTAGGGCAGCCAATAAGAACCTAGCTTGCGCCCTATGATAGAAATGGGAAGACGGCAAGGTCAAGCTAATTACGCCTCGTACTCCTGCGTGCATGTAGGAACCTGATGTGTGCAGAACAAGGAGGAAGCGCATCAATAGAGAATGCTGCTTGCCGTGGTGTATCAGAAATTATTGTGTGCTGATGTCTGCGAAAGACGGTGGACCAGAGAGAGAGCCACGACTGTTTGCAGCAGTGAGTTACAAAGCAGCGCAGCAGAGCAATGGTCCAATGCACGTGGACTTTGGTGAACAAGTACAGATAAACCTCGCCGTGGGACCGCTATAAGGAATCGAACACCTACTATCACAATAGCGTGTCCCTCCAATATGGCCGCCACTGTTGCCATAGGCGGCGGCCATCTTACATCTATCCACCTATTTAGGTTACTACCCCTCAGTGAGCCTGAAAAACTGCAAGCACCATTAAGGAGCATTCCACCAGCATGGAAGTAGGTTGAACTGTATACCCAGTATCTCTGTAAGAGAATGGGGGCTACCACCTAACGTATTTTCCTTTATTTTTGCAGCTATACTATGTGACATAGCGATCGTATGTATAAAATGCATTCTTTTATTAGTAGCAGCGTTTTTTTAATTTGAATTTATTCATTCCTTATTGCCATATTTAGAATTATTAGGAGTGGCATACACAGGGCTGGTCCCTCTGTGGTCCTGATGAAGAGCTAGGGGTAGGCTCGAAACATGTTGACCTTACACTGAATTGCTAACCCATTAAAAGTTAGTCCTTTTGTGTAACACCCCATGTTAGACATGCTAATTGAGGAGCTCCAATAAAGTATTTCAGACCACTAGCAATGTATTTTTAATCACTTAACCACTCCACCGCACATTGCACTACACATAGTCTTCCATTGTAAGTGCTCTACATAGTTTCCACAAGTCACAGCACGCCCCAGTTTGTAGAGAACTGGGATAGCCCCATTGATGAAGCATATCACCATGGGGAAATCCTGTTGAGTGTTTCTTTCCTGAAGGCAATCTTTGATCAAATTGATCAGATACCATACCCATACCGTTGACTAGGTCCTCAAACCCTTTTTTTAAGGATAGAACCGTGGAGGACGGACCTAGTTCTATACCTCTACCTCGCCCCTATTTGTGGATTATTTAGAAGGTTCTTCAGACTATGAACAAATGTATTGTTATGCTCATTATGGTCATCATTTCTTGCACAAATCAACAATGCCTAGAAATGTATACATGCATAACCAATGGTGGTATTGTCCTACACCACCAAAGGGTAGCTCAAAAACGTTTGCTAATAAGTTTCAATACTTTTCAGAGTTCAATGTATCCAATCCAGAAACATTTTACTTTAAAAATTTAAACAAAACAGTAATGAAAAGTATGTTGACTAATACAAAACAGATTTATTCTGCAGCCTTTTTTGCCCAACTGTCTGGACTAGGTTTCGACTTTTGGAAAGACAACATTGAGACAAAAACTGCCTGGGGTACGAAATATTGGCAAGTGCAGGGGGTATAAGCTTTGTTTAAAGCAAATTATGTTTTTGAATGACACTGTCCAACAAACGTCTTGCCTTGGGTTAGCCAAAATCAAAGAAATGAACAACCCGTCCACACCTACACCTACACCTGATAGTGAAGACACTTCAGAGGGGGAGGTCGACGTACATACTATTTTGCTTCACAACATAACAGATCCAGATTGGAAAAAAATATTGATCTGGCCCACAGACACAAACAAAGGTCAAGATATATTCCTGAACAAAACACAACGGGTTAAATAGGCTAGACCCAAGATATGTTCAAAGACAGCATCCTGGAATAGTAACAACATACAGTATAGGGAAGCTCTGCCTTGATTGACTACAAAGATCTACACTTAAGGATGTAAAGCAACACTTTACTTAAAGATGGCACAATCTTATCTTGGACCTAGCAAAGGAATTCTTGCTAGGTCCAAGAAAACCGCATCAAAAATGTTTTATATATGTTGGTATATATGCTGCATATACTGAAGCATGGAAGATTACGAAAGCAGAGACTGCAGAACGAATATGAGAAATTGATCGTATTAATTAAGAGAAAACTCTCTCTGTAGTTGGCAATGGGTTAACAACTCTGTCATCCAGAATATATTCATTGGACATCATAGTATCTTCTGCCAGAAACATCATGGAACAGGACTTGGTCATGTTGCAACATGGTCAGTCGCAACTACGTTCTATCATGCTATTAGGGTGGACATTACAAAACCTTCATTCAGGCTATGTGCCTGGCATTTAATCAATACTATGTCACTGTTTTCAGAATTCAATCTCACTGATAAACAGATCAAATTGGCACAAAGGGAGCATACTTTACAGTGCTGAGCTTTGATAAACTGGAAAGATTGCCATTTATGGTAGCAGAAAAACCAGCTACTGAATGGATAATACATGGAACAATCACGCTGCCTGTTACAATTTTCCATTTTCAGTATTGTCTAAAACACATACCAGCAGGCATATATGAAAGGTTTGGTAAAGAATACATCAAGACATCCTGGGATTTACCATACACACACATATGTTGGAGTGGGAGACGTGAAGTGTTTCTTAATGGTACAAACTGTGAAAGCACACTAAGCGTTTCTCTCCTTTGTCAGGGTATTAATTTACATGGGGACTGCAATGGTTCCTCTAACAACTTATCCTGTCACGTGCAAGGTTCACCAGCTGCACTGATTGATCCAATATTTGAACAACTTTCCAATGGGAGTTACCTTATGTTGAACGATCACAGCAGCTGTGGCATGTTGCCAGGCATACCATATCTAGTAACTGTGTCATCCAGGGTCACTTGCTGTATGCAAGTATTGTTTCCTAAAACGAAGACAACCAGGGAGTCGCCTTTATGGCCTTCACTGAACATCTCTTCTACACAAATTGAGACTCCAAGCAGAATGAAAGCCATCCTTTTGCAAAACAATGTGCAACTGACCTCGGCCAAAAAAACCTTTGATCTACAAGTCTCAAGGACTTCTGCCGAGATACATGCCCTTTTGAATACAAACTGCCCTATACATTTCTCAGCAATGTTAAGTCGTATCTTAAACATGACTGATGCGAGCGGTATTGTACATCGATTCAAGAACGTATGTTCCGGACTGTTAGCACCTTTCCAAACAGTCCTTGGAATAATTCCAAACTTTGTGCACTCTGTGTTTGGCGGACTGCCCCTCCTTTTGGGACTCATTGCAGGGATACTATTTTTGCTCCTTCTGCTAAGATATGTCAAGCCAAATCACCAGCGCCACTCCAAGCACCACAGAGAGAGCTCTATTGGAGATGAAGTCTTGTGAGCGCATCTTCTAAATTTTGGGATTAACTCATCTAGGGGAATTAAATACCACATGGCTTCTGTCATTCAGACCAATCTGGCAAGATTGAATCTTACCTGTTCTACGCTGCCTGCTATGCGGAGAAGAATGCATGCTAGACATCTGTCTAACACTACCATCAGTCATGCCCATGGATGTTGATACTTTGCTTTAATCGGTAACGGCCCATGCTCTGTGTTGTCCCCATCGGCTACCAATTCTGATGACGGCATTCATTGAGATCTCACAGAGGCAAAATGCAGATGCTGAGGTACGAGAGGAAACTACAGGCACACAGGTAACATCCAATTCGAACATTGCTGATGCGACCAATGCTGATGAAGCTGCTTCACATCTATGTGCGGTTAATCTTCTAAATGAGGTAATCCAACTATCATCTACAATGATAGATGATTTTTTTTACAGAAATAGAAGATTTCATGTTTTCTCTAAGCGCTAACACTGACTTTTGAATTTGGCACACAGTGTTCCGAGAGACTTTGAATTTGACCTTCATTTTTACAAAACAAAGAACTTTTTCCTATGATTCATTTTTTTTCCAAATTTTTATTTTTCCTTTTTGACACAAGCATTCTGCTTATAGTAGAACTATTCATAGAGAACAAGAAATATTTGAATACTTCCAGAGACAATATATGACCTTTTCCACAAACAAACTAGTTTTTGTAATCTGACATGAAATGGTTTTGGCTTTTTTTCTTCTGTATTTACAAGCCATTTCATAAATGTATATCTTTATGATTCATTTATGTTTGCATTTCAAATGTCGAAAATATGCTATGAATGAATACATGCCTTAATACACAGTTATTGAAACTGGGGGGCGTGCACCCTGGGGGGCGTGGATGTGTTCCCAGGGGGGCGCAAATGCCTCTGCAAGCACATGTAAATGAAGATGCCTGGAAGTGCAGCGATGTTTATTTGCTGCATTTTCACGAAGTCTTCATTTACTCCGAAACCCCCAGAGTGCCATGGGGCCAGAGGTCAGTGGGTGTGCTGCTGGGGGCTCGGCTGGGCAGTATCTGGAGTCTAATTAAGACTCCAGCACAGCCTAGTTTTTCACAGGTCTTTAAAGACCTTTTGCATACCTTTGGAAACAGGTTACCTAAGCTTAGTTTTCTTTCTTTTTCCAGTACCCCCTGGGCCCCGACTCTGCCTATTCCTTACATTTGTATTTTAAATTTACTGCTGTAGAGTGAAAATGCATTTCATAAAAAGAAATACAAAAAAGGGTTGCCAATAGAAAAAATTCCAGTCATGTATGTTTAAAGAGCCTGCAAAAATCTCACTTTGACACTAAATAGGGTCTCAAATATAAAAGTATGTATTCATTTGTAATGTGACTTTCTATCTGTTCCTTTTATTTTCAGTCATGAATCATTCAGGCAGCCCTAGAACACATTTAAAAGTGTTTTATATTTGCTTTTCTAAGTACGCACAGATAAGTGCTAAAATAGGGCTTTAGGTGACTGTTTATTTTTGTACCGTTTGCAACATCAAAAGAATGAGCTGTCAACCCTAATCATAAGAGTGGAAGTTTGTTGCAGGATCAGCACTTTATTTATTTCCTTCACCCTCGATTCCCTGATTAATTCCATAATAGCAATAGTTTGACTTATATCTGAAACCCTACGCCCCACCAATAACATGCTGATTCACTTCAAGTGTCTGGGAATTCACCCTTTATTCAGACAACTCACTCCTCATTCTCACCCTTCACTTTCACGCTCACCGCTGCACTCACAGCACATAGTTATGGTTTTCCCGCATTTGCCACATAATCCATCGTATGCTGCATAATTTTCAGATTAAAAAATGCAGCAACACATGTTACCTCACAGTGGAAGGCCCTTTCTAAAGGTTGACTGGTCAACTTTCTGTTGCAGATTGATATATATGGTACTATTGTGGAACTTATAATTGGCAAAAAGGCAAGGACAATGTTAACAAGTGTAAAAATAGCAAAATAGTACAGAAATGCTATCACAAAATCATAATTTGCCTTTGCTTGCTGCAGAATTTAGTCAACCATGCTGCATAATGTGGCCTTCTCCTGCCGCATAATTCCAATGGCCCTGTTTATAGTGCTAGGAAGTCCTAGCCCGTGACAGAAAGCACTGTGAATATGTAAGTTATTATTTTAAAACAGTATATACATACTCTAAGCTAAGCTGCTGCAAAATGATGCTGTGATTGAGATAAAACAAGTTCTTAAAAAATATACTTTTTATTAATAAGTAATCAAACTGTATCTAATGCATCTAATGCAGACATTACATCTTAAAAAAGAATAGATCTTTGGCACCATAAAGCTTTAAGTAGATCCACTGGAATTATTCAGCAGAAGAGAACAAAATTATGCAGCAGGTTTGACTATCCAGCAAGAAAAGATAAATTATGCGGCACAGTGCGCTACATTTTGTAGTTAGCATTACTTCATTATTTTGTCGGTAACACTGTCAGGGGAAATATTTCACCTCATTAGTACCAGTTTAACACCCAAATACAGCAGTAAGCAACTACAAGATTACCAGTCTTTGCAAAGGGCCTTCCACTGCTCCGGAACACTTTGTCACGCTTTAAGTAACTTTTGTTCCGTTTGAGCTATAATCATGTTTTGTGTTGTCGAAATCTGTAGAATATGTAGCACATGCAGTAAACTGATAATTATGTGGAAAACGCTTCTGCTGCAGTAACTCATAATTACAGTGGCCCTGGCTTTAAGTGGCTCAACCAATTATTGAAAGGTAAGAATGCCCGTTTCTTTTTTAACTTTCTGCACTACTACCACCCACTTTGATTTCAGGCAGAGGCATGTCAAAGTCAGTATTAACCATTCAGGGGAAGTTTTTTGTGTGAAAGCTGAGTCCATGGGGTGGCTGGTAGAAGGCCAGCAGGGTTGCATTCAGATGAAGGGCCCTAATCCTCTCAAACCTTGGGGCCTCACAGAAATGGTCTACGAGACAGAGGAAAGGAGCGAGATTCATAGATATTGTCAAAGAGAACGCCCAGAAAACTGAGCACTCTATGCAGACTCATTTTTATGTTTACAAATGGCCAGAGACCCCTTCTTTAAAGAGATACCCCAAAGAAGGGGACAATATACGTGTTTTTTTTTAAAGGGACATTCATTAGTGAAGCTGGTACTGCTGCCAAGTGTGTAAGTGGCCACTGCTGGTTATCATAAAGAAGCAGGTGCAGATGCAGCAGGACTGGGGCCCAGGAATTTGGGGGGCCCACTGCTTCACAATTATGACTGTCTACCTTTAAAAAAGGTGCATCAGTGTGTATTGTCCTTTCAAGCATTAGGACAGAGGTGATTATCCATCATGGTAGGGAAGAGGTAAAAGAGGCAGAGGAAATAGTCTGCAGTTATCATTAGTGCAGCAAGTGTAGTTGTATTGGGGTCAAAGAGTGTGAGGGGCTCACAACACCCCAATTATGGAGAGCAATTAGTTTGGGATATTTTTTTTGTGTGATGCATTTGCTGTTTTATAAGTCTCATATTTGGTGCGGTTCATAAGCTATAGAAAAAGTATTCCTGAAATAATCTCATAAGCCCCACTCCCAGACCGCAGCAATGTCCATCCCGCTCCCCCAATCTTTGCCATAAAGTTTTGGAGGGGGCCCGACCTCAAAACATTTTGCTATGGGGGGGATCAGAGTAAAAAAATTTGAAGACCTCTGCCTTAATGTGTACATCATTTTATATGCATTTTGGAGGGGTTATAACACTTCATGTGTAGATATGTTTTGGGTATGTTTAGACATGTTTAGTCTTGCATACGAAAGTGGGGTGGGTGTTGTGTATCGATTTAGATTCCGTATGCATTTCCCGAATCATGCACTTATATAGGTACAATTCACATTGCCCTTATATAGGCATAGAAATCTAGTCCATATTTAGGCATAGCCCATGCTACCCAAAAACAGGCATGGCTACTTCCATCCGTTCAACTACGTCACAACGATTCCTTGGAAAACCAGACTCTTAAGCCGTTAGAGACTTCCCCTTGCCTGGACATTGATTTCTCCAAGAATGCAGTTATTATGCATGAACATCTATTCCTTAGGAGTTCATTCATGACGTTCATATGCCCGACTTTTACATAAATACTGGCATTCCGTAACACTGTCACTTGCTATGGCAAAGCACGGTGTGATTCGGAGCAGTTCGATTACCTACTTGCACGAGGCAGCTCGCAACAGCAAGTGCCGAAGGAAGCCAACTCCCCAGCTGACACACTGACTAGAAGCTGTCATCCTCCTGCCGAGAGTCCAGCTCCAGTGTTTCTGACTCCCCTTGCAGGGTGTTGGGAGATTGAGTCCCGGGAAAGAGATACCAACATCTCTCATTCTATGGTATGGAGCTGATTAGAACCTAGAGAAACCTTTCGCACTTCTTAGCAGAACTAAATTATAATTAAAGACAGCACCTACTTCTTCCCTAGTACTAGACCTAGGTTAGGTACACTGGGGTAGGCACATTTTAGAAGCACAAGTTGAGTATTTTAGCCTGTGTTATTTATGTATGTATTTTTATCTATGTCATAGCAACAGACAATGCTATTACAGTATTTTTTATATTACTGTTTACGCTGTACGCATTATACTTTGCATTCTGTCTAATGATTGTAGCAGTTCACCTCTCTTGCATGAGAAAGAAGACTGTTAACAAATCCTTTTATTGAAATACTTGTCTCTCTATTTATTTGCCACTCTGTAGAAACAAAGCATGCACGATTAACTGAGTGAAATAGTTATGTATTGTTTCCACGACTCCAAAGATGCTGTTCCGGTTCCAGGGGAAACAAAGTTGTCATGTTTATTCGGTTGTCAGAAACTAATCCCTTCTTGTTTATTCAAGAAAGTTTCTAGTGACCTCTGCGTTAGCTGGCACATACACAATTAAGTTTAATATACTCGATAGAGACATAGTGACCTCAGTCCTATGTCAAAACTATAGTGTATATTTTTCCAATACGCAGAGCCTATTGGGAATATTGGAACTACACTACACCTCCACATACAGAAACATCCAATGCACTCTAGAAAACAAGCATATTTACACCATACGTGCATTCTTCCGTAAATACGACCCCTTAAATAAAAGTCCTCTGTCTAATGCCTGCGGGAGATGCAGTCCCTCAGGACATCACATAAGTAGTACAGGCCACCGGGCAGATTTACAGACACGGAACCCAGAAAAGAGGTTTGATGTGTTTAAAATGGTAGTGATCGTGTATAATATTTTATAGCAGCTAGACCTTATTTCGTTAACTGTATAAATGTGCATATCGCTGTATATAAAACATTGACTTGTGTTACTCTTTACTGCAGCTTCCGGATGTCTACGGACGTCACGTCCGTTGCAGTGTTCTTTATTAAACAAGGGTCATGTGACCAGGACCACTCTATCTTGTCAGGTCCTAAAGGGGAAATGCTCTGGGCGCCCCTCCCTTCAATACTCTCTCAGGACGTCTGGCGTGGTGCAACCAGTGCATTACCGGGACAACATCACACATGTCTATGTAGCCACATACACAGGAAAGGCTGAAGAAGTGCTTCATTTGAGCCTGTGGTTGCCGGTGTTTTCCACCAGCATTCATTTTTTGGCACCAGGACTTATTTTTTTACATTTCATACTTTGAACAAGATCAGGAGATAGAAAGGCAGAATAAGGGAGGCCAATTTCTGAGAACGTTTGGGCCCAGCACTTATTATTTTACAAACTAAGAACTGGTAAAGCGCAGTGTGGGGAAGTCTGTGGGCTTTTTTGAAGTATTTATGTCAATCACAGCCCCTTCACCAGCTGTGATTAACATGAATACTTAAACAAATGCCCACAGTCTTCCCCGCACCGCGCTTTACTAACAAAAGAGTAGAGCAAGTTTAAAAACACAGCGTGTAATTACACTCTGTGTTTTCAAACTTACTCTACTCCTTTGTTAGTAAAGTGCGGTGCGGGGAAGCCTGTGGGCTTTTGTTTAAGTATTCATGTTAATCACAGCCCCTTCAAGAGCTGTGATTAACAATAATACTTAAACAAAAGCACACAGTCTTCCCCGCACAGTATTAATGTTAATCACAGCTTGTGAAGGGGCTGTGATTAACATTAATATAAACAAAAGCCCACAGTCTTCCCCGCATAGTGCCGTGCCAAAAACATACAGCAAGCGCCCTAAGCCAGCCTTACCTGCACTCCTGCTGGCAAAACCTCATCAAGGAAGTGCTTTTTGCGCTGCTCGCTTTCTAAATCGGCGGTGCGAATTGTCCTGTGTGTGCGCGCTCCACACACGGGAGTGCGCGCTCACAGGAAGAGAGGTGCGCGCGTGCGCTCCTTATTGGGAACAGTGACAGTAGCCCCCCACTGCACTGCTTATGACCGCACACATTACATCAGTCATGGCATGGTCAGTGACATCACTAATGACATAACTGATGAAATCTCAAATGACAGCCAAAAGGCATGTTTGCAGAGTGGTGGAGAAAGGGGGTGGGCCTCCATCGACTTGACAGGCTTTTTTTTTACTCTGGAAGGAGGGTCACATGGCCACATCTTTTCCCTGGCCCAATTTTGCCCCCTAAGCCCCATTCCTCAGTGCCAGGCACTTATTAGATGGGGGCTGTGTGGCCCCCCTCCCTAGGCAGGTTTTGCCCCCGGGGACCCATATATGTGTTCACAATAAAAAAAAGATTACAGGGTATTATATATTCAGACTGAGATTTCACAAAATTAGTGAAATTTAATAGTTCTACTTAGCTGATCTAACTATAACATCCACCCCTGCAATGTACTGTTTATGAACTGACATGTTACATCACTGACTTCACTGATGACATATTAAAATAACATCACTGATGACATCATCCAGTGAGTGTATTTCCTAATTGTTTAACATATATACCAACCTACAACAAAGGTTAGATTACTATTCTAGGTGCACTTCTACTGATAGTTACTGCTTTTAACATATATTATGTGAGTGGCTGTGTGACTGTATGTATATTTGTGTGTATGGGTGTGTGAGTGGCCTTATGGGTGTTTAAGTAGCTGTGTGGATGTGTGAGATGCTGAGTGAATAGTGGAATTGGTATGTAAATGGGTGTGTCAGTTGCTGTATGAGTGAGTGAGTGGCCGTGTGAGTGGCTCTATGGGTGGGTAAGTGGGTGTGTAGTGACTGAATGGGTGAGTTAGTGGGTTTCTGAATAGCTGTATGAGTGAGTGACTCAATGTGTGAATTGGTATGTGGGCATGTGATTGGCTATTTGAGTGGATGTTTGGTTAAGTAAGCTGGTGCGTGAGTGGCTGTATTGGAGAGTATGTGTGAATGTCTGCATGGGTAAGTGTGCTGATGTGTGAGTGCTTGTATGGATGTGTGAATGGGTTTGTAAGTGGGTGTGTGGGTGTGTGAGGGAGTTTTGTGAGTATTTGGGTGAATCAGTGAGTGGCTGCCTTGAGAGGCATTATGGGTGAGTGAGTGGGAGTGTGAATAAGTATATAGGTAAATAACTGGGTATGTCAGTAGCTGTATGGGTGAGTGTGTGGCTATAAGAGTGGCTGGATGGGTGATTGAGTGGTTGTATGAGTGGCTGTATAGGCTAGTGAATGGGTGTGTGAGTGCCTCAATAGAAGAATGACTAGAGTATATGCGTACTGGTATTGGTCTGTGAATGGGTATGGAAGTGCTTTTGTGGGTGTATCAGTGGGCATCTGAGAGGTTCTATGGGGGAGTAAAAGGGGTGGTCTAGGATGAGTCTGTACACAGTTTTCTGGATTTTCATCATGAGTTGGAAGGTAGTTCCAACTTGGAGTGATTTGCTGTAGTCTAATCTACTGGTGACAAGAGCTTGTGTGACAGTTCACTTGGTGTTGGGGGAGCCATCTGAAGACCTTCCTGAGCATATGAAGGGTAAGGAAGCAGGCAGAGGAGATGGTGCTGACCTACTTCTTCATGGAGAGCTGGCTGTCGAGGATGATGCCTAGGTTGCGGGCATTTTCAGTATGTTTGGAGCTAGCTCTGGAGGCCACCGTTCATTGTTCCAGAGGGTGTCCTTGTCTGTCCTTAAGAAGAGTACTTCTGTCTTGTTGGTGTTGAGTTTGAGACCGTTGTTGTTCTTTGATGCATTTTTGGAACTTGTCCTTCATGGTCGTTGGGTCGTTAGTCAGGGAGAAGATGAGTTGGGTGTTGTCCATGCAGAAGTTGATTTTGATTCCAGGTGCATTATGTGTATATTGAAGAAGGTTGGACTGAGGGATAGGCGTTGAGGTACACTGAAGGTGATGTTCTTAGGGAGCAAAGAGTAGTGTGGGAGCATAACCTTCTGCATTCTTCCTATGAGGTAGGATGCTATCCACTTGAGGGTTGCTCCTCGGACGCGGTGGCTGAGTCTGTTTAGAAGTGTGTGGTTGGATACTGTGTCGAAGGCTGCTGTGTCAAGGAGAAAGAGGGCTACTGTTTCCCCATTTTCTAACACCATTCTAATGTCATCCTTGTCTGCAAGTAGGTCTGTCTCTGTGCTGTGGTTAGCTCTGAAGCTTGTTTGGGAGACATCCAGAAGGTTGTGGTTCTCAAGGTGTCTCATGAGCTGTATGTTGATGGTTTTCTTGATGAATTTAGTAGGGAAAGGGAGCAGGGAGATAGGTCAGTAGTTACTGAGGTCCCTTGGGTCTGCAGATTGCTTCTTCAGCAATGACTTCACATTGGCATTTTTCCATTTCTTGGGAAAGTGAGCCATGGTGATAAAGGAGCTTAGGACCTTGGTGAGTTTTTTGCTGATGGGTTTATTGCTGAGGTTGAAAGAATGATGTGGACAGGGGTCTGATGGTTATCTGGAGGATCTCAGGATGGATTGCAGTTTCCTTCTCCGATAAGATGCTGAACGAGGTGAGCTGGTGTGGGTGTGCGTCGGTCAGAGTGATGCAGTTGATGCGGTCCTCAGTGGAGGGTTGGGTTATAAAGTCTTGATAGATGGTGTTGATTGTAAAAAAAAGTCTGGAAGAGGGTCACAGAGAGCCTATGAGGGTGTGATGGTGTTCTCTGTTCCCAAAGGGGTTGGTGAGCCCCTTGACTATATTAAAGAGTTTCTTGCAGTTGTTGGAGCTGTCTTTGATGCACCTGGTTAAGATGGTCTTCTTGGTGTTCTTCAGGAGGTTATGGTAATGCTTGAGGCCGTCTTTGAAGTGTTTTCGGAACTTGAGGGTCTTACTTGTATGTCATCTTCTTTCCTTCTGTCTGTATTCATGTTTTTGGGTTTTGAGTTCCTCTGTTGACGAGTTGGAGTGTCATGTTTGTTTCTTGAAGTTAATGGGTTTCTGCTGTGCAACAACATCAGCTCTTGCCATGAGCCAGCTCTTGAAGTTGTCTTCTGCTTGCTCGTTGTCTCCGGTTTTGGTGGGTATTTCAGAGTTGAGGGGGTTGGTCCATTGTTGTTCAGATATCTTTGCCCAGCGGGGCCGTGTCTCTCTGACGGTGGAAGTGGGGATTCTTGGAAGTTCCCAGATAACAAAGTGGTTGTTGGTCCAGGTGAACTCCTCTTTTGGGTGTATTTCAATCTGTTGTTGGCAAAGAAGATAGGTTTAAGCGTGTGTGTGAAGGAGTTGGTGGGTTTGGTGACCAGCTGTTTGAGTCCAAGGCTGGCCATACTTTATAGTAGGTCTGCTCTGTTAGATTCTTCGGTGTTCTCAAGGTGTAAGTTGAGGTCTTGTAGGAAGATTTACAGATTCAGGATATGGCAAAAGGGGCATGAAGTTGGGTATGGCCTTGCAAAAGGCTGGAGGGATATTGGAGGTCTGCAGGCGAGAGTGCCTCTGTTGGTTGTTTTGCTGTTTGTTCAGAGTTGGAAGTTGAGGTACTCCATGAAGGGGGTGGAGCCGTCCACGGTGGTGGAGCATTTGAGGTTTTTCTTGTATATTATGATGATGCCATTGCTGTTTCTGTTGGACCAGTCCTGGTGTACGATCTGTTATCCATTGGGGGTGGCTGTGGTGATGTCTCAAGCAGATGCCTGGTTCATCTAGGTCTCTGTGATGAAGATGGCATCTGTGGTGCAGGTCGTGATTGTGTCCCAGGGTTCCATGGCATATTCTACAAGTGAGCACGCGTTGATCAGCAGATAGTTGATCTTTCTGGAGATGTTAGCGATGTCCTTGTTGGTGGTTGTGTGCAACAAGATGTCGCTGGGGAGCATGGCGTGGGTGGTTTTCATCCGTGATGCAGTTGAAGCAGCATTTCAGCATGAAAAGGGGCCTTTGATGGTCCTGAAGGAGGCATGGGTGCAGTTGTTGTTGTCCTGGTGCCAGGTCTTGAAATTTATCCAAGTTGAAGCAGTGGCAGTCTGTGGGACTAGGGGTCCTAGTGCTCGACATGGTCCTATAGCATGTGCGGCAAATGGTCATGATGCAGTTCCCATGGTGGCAGTGATGAGTGTGGGTGGAAAGGTGGTGGACCTCCATTGTGGGGAGGGAGAGCACAGTAAAAAAGGAATAGGGGAGGGAGAGCCATTGGCTGCTGGCTAGTGGGGTAAGAAGAGTGAGAAGCTGGTACAAAAGGGCAGGGGGCAGCAGGCAAGGCTGACCATGGTGGAGGGCAACTAGCCAGAAGAGCAAGCAGAATGGGTCAAGGCAGCGAGGGGCTAGGGGTGTGCTGCAGAACAGCACACAGGAGAACAGAAGCAGGCCTGGGCAGGCAGAGGAACAGACCTCAAATGAGGGCACAGGAAGGGTCTGCAAAGCAACGTACCTGAAGTTGAAAGAGGAGTGGAACAGCCTCCTCTGGGTTCAGATGGATAATGTCCAAACCAAGGCCAGGCCTGGACTTTGCTCAGGTTACTCTCAAGTGTGTCCCTCAATGCGGGGGTGGCATGTGCCTTTAAGGCCAGTGGGGCAGGGAAAACCAGATGAAACTGGTCTGCAGCACTCCTCTCAGTGGTGGAAGCTGCTGTGAGATGCAGTGCTTGATAGAGGGTCTTTGATAATCCTGCGATGCAGGAAACGGGGGATGCCTTTTGGGCAAGTGGGGCAGGAAAGACTGGATGGAACCAGTCTGCATCACTCCTCTCAGTTGCAAATGCTGCTGGGAGATGTAGTGCTGGAGGGAGGGTTGCGTGAGTCTCTGAGTGCATTAATCACTGTGTAGGCTTCTGAATGGTAACGGCCTGGGTGGGAACTTTCACTCCGCACGTGGAGTTTGCAGAATTCAATAAACTCTGCACTCCACACTCCGCAACAGAGCAGAATGTTTTTGTGCTATAGGTCAGCACTACCGAGCATGAGTGAACACAGCTGTAAACTGCAGTGCGCTAGGAGGCCCAGGCCCTTTGCAGGGTGTTTGAGAAAGAGGGCAACGCCTATAAAGACATCTCATCAATCCAGATGTGGGGGACTTATTTGTGGCAACAATAGGGATTCTTGGCCCCCAATAACCCTCAGCAGCCAAGGTGCTTTATTCCGCCAACATGTAGTATGTTAGGAAGCCCCTGTGCCGAGTGGTTGAGTAAGCGCAAGGAACTCCCTAGAAACATCTCAGAAATCCAGCTGTGGAGAAATTCTTGTTGCAACAGTAGTGGTTTGTGGCCCCAGTTGCACATCAGCAGCCAAAAGGACTTCATCCCCTAACTAGTAGTGCACCAGGATGCACCTTGCAGAAAGGTTGAGAAAGGGGATGGGGCCTCTGACCAAGTCACAGCAATCCCACAGTGGGGGACTTACTTGTCACAATAATAGGTGTTCTTGGCCTCCAACGACCTTCAGCAGCCAAGGGGACGTCATTCACCATCCAGTAGTACCCCATGTGGCCCCTTTGCAAATGGATTGAGAAAGGGGGGCATCTGACCACATCTCAGGAATCTAGGTGTTGGGGGACTTACTTGTGGCTGCAATTTGAGATCTTGGCCCCAATGACCCTCAGCACCCCCACTAGTACGCCAGGAGGCCCCTATGCAAAGTGTTTGAGAAAGGGGCGTTGTCTCCAACAAAATCTCAACAATTTTCAGCAAGCTCATTTCTGACTTTTATTTTCTCTCTTTCTGCTCATTTCTAACCTCTATTCTGCCTCTTTCTGCTAGTGTCCGACCTTTATTTTGCCTTGTTCTGATAATTTCTCACTTTTATTTTGTCTCTTTCTGCTCGTTTCTCACCTTTATCATGCCTCTTTCTGATAATTTCTCACATTTTTTCTGCTTGTTGCTGTCCTTTATTTTGCTTCTTTCGGCTCATTGCTCACAATTATCATCCCTCTTTCTATTAGTTTCTGAGCACTATTCTGTCTCTTTCTGCTCATTTTTTGCCATTACCTTTCCTCTTTCTGCTCTTTGCAGAACTGTATTTTGCCTCTTTTTGCTCATTTCTGACCTTTATTCTCCTTCTTACTGCTCCTTTCTCACATCTATCTTGCCTCTTTCTGCTCATTGTTGACCTTTAGTCTGCCTCCTTTTTGCTAATTTCTGACCTTTAGTCTGCCTCCTTTTTGCTCATTTCTGACCTTTATTCTGCCTCTTGTTGCTCATATCTGACCTTTATTTTGCCACTTTTTGCTTGTTTCTCATACTTATTCGCCCTCTTTTTGCTCATTGCTGACCCTCATTCTGACTCTTTCTGATAGTTTCTGAAATTTATTTTGCCTCTTTCTGCTGATTTTTCACCTCACCTTTGTCTTGCCTCTTTCTTCTTATTTCTCACCCTTATCTTGCCTCATTCTCCTAATTTCTTACCTTGCTCACTTCTCACCTTCCTCTGGACTGCAGGGCAGCCTGAAGCCCACACTGTCTCTGCTGGCTCTCCACCTCCTGCAGGAGCTGGCATTGCTCTCACAGACAGGGAGCTGTTAAATATGCAGCTCTCTGTCTATGAGAGCAGGCAAGGATACAGATGAAAACTCAGCTTTCAGCAAGCAAGTGTAATTTCTCAGCTCTCACTTGCTAGAAGTGGAGTGTTTTCTCTGACTTGAAGAGAGCTGTCAAAGCTCCCACCACGTCGCAGCAAACTGTTTTGTCCTGGGTTTGGGCATCCTGCGACAGAGCAGGAGCTGGCCATTTGGGGTGGTGGTCCTTAGGGCCCTGTATGGCTTCAGAAGGGGGGCTACCTGGTATCCTGTCTCCCTTACTTCTCTTTAAATGGGGTACCCCAGGGAGGTGGTGGTCCCTGGGGCTGAGAATGGCCCTGGAGGGTGGCCAAGCGGCTCCATTTCTTATTTTATAAACAAGAAAGCCCTCAGAGCTGGAGGTCCCAGGGGCGCTGGGGTCCTCGTGGCCCCGCTCCATAACTAATTATCCCCAAGGTCATGGTAGTTTCCAGGGCTCAATGGGGGTCAACTAGGCCCCCGCTAAGCATTTTTCAAATCCCCAGTAAAGTAGGGGTCCCTGGGAATCAGGGAGGTCCATGAGGCTTCCCCAAGCATTTCATTGGATGCCCCAGGGAAATGGTGGTCCAGAGGGCATTTTTAAGCCCTTGAAGGGCAACCGTGTGCCCTCCTTCATTTTGTTATAACTCCTGCTTGCCTCTGGGACCTGGCCCACCAACGGGCTATATCTAAAACTATTTTTTGCCATGAATTCACAATATTCGTGAATTCGCTGCAATTGTATGCCATGGTGGGGTCCCACGGAGATCCCAAGACCAAAGCTTGGGGGTAAGGCTAATCCTATCCTGTCCTATATTTTTTTTCTTTTGTTTTTATGGTTGTTTTTTGGGACTTGTTGAAGCTGAGCCCCAAGATGTCTGCCTACACTTCCTGGTTGAAGTGTTACAGCCAATCAAAGCTCTGCATTTCCCTGCACAAGCTTGTTATTTTTTTGCGAATTGCGAATTTGATGTGGCCACTGATATCATTAACTGCATTTTGTTAAATTTCTTAACAACTGCTGAACAGATTTAGGCCAAATAACAAAAAGCACAATCTGCATAAGAAAAATTTGGTGTAATTCTGTCCAGTGGTTCGTGCTGCTGTCGGTAAAGTCCTTTGAAAATCAACATGGGAAAGCACACTTTTTGACAACCCTTTTTCTTAATGTTAATGTTAATGTTAATATTAATTTATTAAGCGCTCGTACACCCTGGGGCTTCATGGCGCTATAGGAAGGAACACAGCGCATCGGTTAAAAATAGAGATGAAGCAGCTCAGCAGTAAGCCTGGGAGAATAGCCAGGTTTTGAGGGAGTGTCTGAAACTCAAAATGTTATCGCTCAGTTTCAGTTGAAGAGGAAGGGAGTTCCAGAAGGTGGCTGCAAGATGGTCAAAGCAGCAACCTCCAAGACGCTTCCTCTTATAAGAGGGGACGATCAGAAGGGATTTGTGAGTGGACCGGAGATTGCGGGAAGGGTCATATCTGATGAATAGGTCACTGATAAACTGAGGGCCAGAGTCATGTAGGGACTTAAATAAAATGCACCCCGTTTTAAAAGCTACTCGCTGCTCAACAGGCAGCCAGTGTAGCTGTTTCAACCCTGATCTGACAGACTGCCTTTTAGAGAGGTTCAGAATAAGTCTGGCAGCCTGGTTTTGAACCAGCTGGAGGTGTTTTAACTCTCCAATTTGGAGCCCGAGGTAAAGGCTGTTGGAGAAGTCTAGTCTAGACAGGACCAGGGCAATGACGATCTGAGTAAGGGCAGCCGGAGAAAAAAAGCAGGCAATTTTCTTGATTTTCTTCAGTTGAAAGAAGCTGGATGACACCACTGCGCCTACCTGTCTTTTCAGGGACAGATCCTCGCTGATAAGAACTCCCAAACTCTTAACTGAAGATGACTTAGAGGGAGGGGCCCCAATGCTAGGTGGCCAGAAGCTAGGGTTCCAACTAAGTGCACTCTGCCCAGGCAAGACCAATTCAGTCTTGCCTGGGTTGAGTTTCAAATGAATTCAAATCTTAGCCCTTGTTAACATCACTGATGACATAATCCACGTAACATTTCATCATTCACTAGTATAACTGAAACCTGTGTTTTTTTCAGTGAATTTCTGAGGTATTTTAAATGCTAATTCCTAACTATAACATGTCTGAAACCTATTGTTTTTTTCAGTGAATTTCAAAGTTTTTTTAAATGATAATTCCTAACTATAACATGTCTGAAACCTATGTTTTTTTCAGTGCATTTTAAAGGTTTTGTAAATGACAATTATTAAATATATGTATTCTTATATTTATTATTTTTGATACTGATTTACAATTTTTTTTAAAACTATTTATTTTTAGATATTTTATTTTTTAAATTATATTACATTGTGTGGCCTCCCTTCCTTTTACATGTACCATCCCCTAGAGCCTGATCCGCAAATCCAATATATTCATTTTTTTTATAGGGAGGGGATTCCTATGGAAGAAAATACAAGTTACTTGTAAATATGCTTAGAACTACTTTCCAGGGTCAGTGCTGGGCTAAAAGATGCAGCACTGGTTTCTTGCCTGATAGCAGGTGAGTAAATGGCAATTTGTTGTTCGATGATTTTTGTTGAATATTTTAAAGTTCCAAAACTCCACACTTAGAAGAATTTGCAAATGAAACCAGTCAATGTTAGCCTATGAAAGGAAATTCACTTAGCAGGTAAATTGTGTTATCCTTATCTATTCTTACTCAATGGTGCATCCTGCATCCAGCACTGCTGCATCGCCTTTAAACAGTTGAAAGAATGCAAATTACAAAAGACGGACGGAAGCCCACGTCTCTTTTTTTTAAATATCGCTAGAATGCGCAGATCATACACGCACTATGTGATTCTACCAAAAAATAAAAAATTAGGGGCCCTGGGGGTCCTTGCAGAGCAGAGCTAGAGGATCAGGATGTATCTACCCTCCCCCTTTTCACGTTTGAAACACACATTTCACACGCTTCTTCAGCCTCCCTTGTACCGAGGCATAAAATAACTGCCAACAGTTCAAGTTTCGAATGTTGACAAGCACTTGACAGCCAATTAGCCTTCAGCACGTGATCGGAACGGTGCGCTTATGGTGCAATGACAATAAGCGGAGTATCCTTATTCAATTTTTTTATGTGAAGGGGCCGCATGGCCCCCCTCCCATGGCCAGTTTCAGGCACCAGGGTCTCCAGCTCCCGGGGCATGGCTAATTATATATTATTATTTTATGGAGGAGGGCTGCATAGCCCCCCTCCTGAAGCCACTTCAAGGCCCCAGGGACCCCATCCCCGGCAACAGCCCTTTTCTTTTTTTTATTTGGCTGTCACCGTTATGGACCGTAGGAGGGTCTTCAATTCCCCCACTGTCCCGCCGACTCCCCGCGTCCTGCGGGATTTGGTGTTCTACTTCTATCGACATCCGAACTCAGCGTTGGATTGATAACGTAGGGACTCAGGCAATGCCCGAGGGGCCGATGGCAGGTTCCAGCTGTGGGCTGCTTTTTTGAGCAGCCTTGGGACGATTTGGTGGTTTCAGCGTTATTCGGATGCCGCCAGCGGACCAGTGGGTGCCTAAGTGCCTTTCTGGAGGCAGATGAACCTCAATTACTTCTCTTTTATCAATGGGCAGAGGTGTCATTCCCTTTCTCTCGCTGGGACTCACCCTTTAACATATGCTTATTGAGCGGGGGCCGAGAGCCTGACCAATAGCGACCTCACTTGTATGCAGGTGTATTTCACCAGTACAAGCGAATCCGTGCATTTGTCTTAACCCCCCTTTTTTTTATAAAACTTCGCCCAAGCAGTGTTTTTCAAAGGCAATATGCAAATGTGTGCCACTCCCAATCCAGCCCTGTCCGGACTCCATCTGTGTATGTACCCCCTAGGAGTTGCTTTCACTTTGCGCATGCATATTTGTGGTAGCGCATGCATGTTAATTTTACACATGCGCACAATACGTCCCACCGTCTAGTTATGTACCCCTAACGAATTTCATGTTATTTGCGCATGCTCAATTACAACATCACACCCAGTGACATCATGCTCAACCAATCATCCTTCTGCAAAGCATTTATAACCTGCCAACCTTCTTGAAACTTTCGTATTCCACAGTCACCGCCATTGATAGTGTTCGTATCCACTTCTTCGTAGGTGAGCATTTTTTTAAGAGTAATTAAATTAATTAATCTGAATGATCTTTAAATACCGTGTAAATACAAATTTTTGTTCGATTTGACAATGTTGTTTTTAAGCACGCTTTCCTGCTTTTTTATATCGTTAAAGTTGACTTTGTAACTTTTGTTTCTGGGCAAATCACTTAATCCTGCTGCGTTTCTTTAATTTGGCAAGCGCCACGTGGCCTTTCCTGCAGCAGTGTGCTACGTGCTGTTCAAGTTAATGCGATGTAGTTTTTCTCATGTAAGTAGTGCGTCACCTGCCCCATGCATTGCAAAAGTAATGTTTTGGGCAATAGTCTATTTTAGCATGATTTCTAGCTCTTATACCTCCAATATCTTGCCTTGGTAGGTGATGTTTCTGGGCAAATCACTTAATCCTGCTGCCTTTAATTTTTTTAAGTAGTGCGCCACGTGGTACTTCCTCCCCATGCACTGCACATGTAATCGATTGGCCAATGTTGTATTTTAGCACGCTCTCCATGTTTTTTAATAACATTAAGCTTGGTTTGCTATCCTTTTTCTGTGCAAATCACTTAATCCTGCCACGTTTCTTTAATTTGCCAAGCACCACGTGGCCGTTCCCGCAGCAGTGTGATACGTGCTGTTCAACTTAATGCAAAGTAGTTTTTCTCGTGTAAGTAGTGCGTCACGTGCCCCAGCATTGCATAGTAATGTTTTCGGCAATGGTGTATTTTTGAACGGTTTCCAGCTCTTATACCTCAAATATCTTGCCTTAGTAGGCAATGTTTCTGGCAAATCACTTAATCCTGCCGTCTTTAATTTTTGAAAGTACTGCACCACATGTTACTTACTCCCCATGCACTGCACATGTAATCGATTGGCCAATGTTGTATTTTAGCACGCTCTCCATGTTTTTTAATAACGTTAAACTAGATTTGTCCACCGTTCTATCTCATTATACAGATATCTCAACCATGGGACGTACTGGTCGCCACAAGCTGTTTATTCCTACCCAAGCACTATACCAGATGGTGGTCAACCACTCGACATACCAGATCTCCATATCTGCCGAAAATTGCAATGGACTTAATGGAGTTATAAAGTTTGACTTCTGATATAAGCATTTGTGAATTTCATGTGTTTGCAGACAGATATCTGTGCTGTTGTCATGTTTTGATAGAATGAGTTGTCATTCTGATATCGACAAAACGAAAAAATAAGCAAGTCCTGCCGATTTTATTGGCCAAATATGTCATTTCAAATTGAACAATGTATGAGTTATAATTTTTATTGTTTCTACAAATATTTTTATAAAAATATAAATCTCCATTATGATAGTCTTATAGACGTTTGTTTCTGAAACCCATACGTTTATGAAGCCCATATGTTTCTCATTTAAATATTCATTATACGTTTTCAGCCTGCACTTCAAATGCAAAGTGAAAATGTTGTTTTGAAATTTTCTATTTGAAGTCGTGTCTTTCAATTTTTCTTGATGATTATTTCTCAATTTCTAGATCATGGAAGTCCAAAACGGTTCTATCATATCAAGGCCAGGAGTTTGTAAATGAAGTGAGTGACCAATTTCGGCCTAACATTTGTATAATGCAATGCTATTTCCTATTTTGCTTGCCAAATATAACCTCTGATGATTGCTATTCAACCCCAATACTATTGAGAACAAATGTTTTTATGTATATTAAAATTAATCTTGGACATATGTACAACATATACATTTTTAACTCTTTTTTCAGTTTGCAGAATGTTACATAAGACAGCAGCAAATTGCCGACATTGAAGAAGGTATATCCTCCTATTCCAGCTGATTACACCGATGTCTCAAATATGGTATGAACTAGTTGTCTGAAGCCATAGAGTTTCACAAACTTTTAACGGATAAGGTTAATGTAAATACTCTCAATATGACTAGTTGATGAAGTTAAAAGTAACATATACACTTGTACGGATGGATTTGATACAGGGTGGATCTCTGAATAACTACTGGATGATTACATTTTATAATGGCATACACAGCTCCCAACCTTCTTACTTTTTCTCTTAAAGGGTTCCAAGTTGGGGATGAATATTAGGCTGTGCAGTAGAGGTTGACGGTGTTGCTCCACTGGTACTTGGGCCTTCTCATGAAGCAGAAGGAGCCTCTCTCAATATCCTTAACTCTTCCCTTCCAAAGTTGACCGGATTCTTAGTCTGCAAGTGCTTTCGCATACTTGCAGTTCCTCACCAGTACTCTATTGTGGTCTCCTCTTGAAAGCAGTCTTACATATCCGGCAAGTAACCAACCAAAGCTGAGTTCAAGTTGTGAACTCTGTTGGCCACGGTGTTTACACAAGGTAAGCAGAGTGGCCTAGATATTCAATACCTCCAATTAAATGCATTAGAAATAAAAGAGCTTATTTACAAAACCCTTGCGCAACTTTTGGGTCACTTTCATCATGAGAAAAGTAACACAAAATTGGCACAAGAGTTTTGTAAATAAGCCCTAAAAAATATTGTCCTGCATAATGACTTGATCTCTCACCAAATTCTGTCTCATATCTGATTCATTTTAAAGACCTGTTCATCAGTAATATAAATATGACGCAAAAGGCACTTTTATACAGACACCGTTTGAATTTAAGCCTATAAGATAAGTGAAATCTATCAGGTATACTGCACACATCAAAAAAATAGTAAATATCGTCAAGTGTTACTTTGACTTGTAATGTTTGACCTCATTTAGTCACATCAATCTAATTTTAAACACTAATCTTCTTTTTTGTTATGCAGATTAACTACAGTACTTCTATTGGCGTCCATATTATATGTTGTATGTTATATTGTTTTGTTAAAGTTATGGTTCTAGTTATTTATTGTATTGTTATCATTTAGTTATATTTCCAGTTATTTATTGTTTTAATAAAAGTTAATTAAAAAAGTACATACATCTTTTTTTTGTGGGGGTAGCAGTCCTCAATAGAAATGATATTTATAATTTGAAGTATAATTCTGAGGGTAACTCTTCGGCAGAACTTTACCAGAGTGTATAGCTACAACTTACGGTTCCAATTCAAAAGTTTTAAAAGTACCACTCCATTAGCAACATAGTGTGGTGAACTTCTAACCTCTGTGCTCACGTAAGTGTTCCATGAACTGTTACCATGGTAACAGACAGAAAGCCGTTTGGAGGTAGTGTTAAAAGTTACTGGCTGTACAGAAACCGTTATATTTACCCTGGATCCTCTACATGACAGAAAGGAAAACAAAGTAAAACAAAAATCTGTACCAGATTTACAACCCCCTTGCAAAACTTTCGCATCCAACCCCCCCTACAAAATTAAAAGTATGTGGGCCTCAACGACCCCCCTCAAGCTCCGGGAATGTGTATTACGGGAGGCAGACTGCGTGGCCCTCCACCTGGTGCCCTCGAGGGCCCTAGAAACTACTACGACCAGCTCCTGCAGTGTCCCTGGGTGCCTACCCCCAGTTTACTGCTGTTTGCTTTGACAGAGCGGGACTCTCACGACTCCCGCCCTCCCATAGCAAACATAGTTTGCATTTTGAAAGACAGAGCAGTGACATCTGTTCTCACTTTAAAAATCCAATGTAGATTGCATTTCCATACACAAAGTAGCATCCTCCCATGCAAAAAAAAAAAATACTGGCGTGCAATGAACGCAAAAGTTCATTATACAATGTTGCTAAAAAAAACAGCAAGTGTGCTTGACTTCTCAATATACTGCCTTATCCTACGTAATGTTATTTTCGATCACGTTCTGATAGCCAATAAGAATCATGCTTTTAAAAAACAGAAACATGCACCCTAGTTTTCTGTGTAGAATGTTGTCAAACAACCAATCATTTATTTTCTGTTTTAATTTCATTTTTCCCCTAAACTCCCTTTGTCTATTCTAACATATGCCAAAGGCAGAAATGGAACTACTCCAATCTATTTTGTCCACAGATTGAGAAAGCTAGGAAAAATGTGAATAAATCTGTTTCTAATTTTCTCTGAGACTATAGAATGGTGTCCATATACCACCACAATCTGCGTTTCAATATGCATGGCACTATAGAAGAGATAGGGTACCTTTTACAGATGAAGGGAACAGAATCTTCCTCATGAATTTTAGACTCCGCATCGGTACTTACTTGTAAGTACTAAGATCTCTCAATAAACACAAGGGCTCTTTGAAGAGCCACCCAACATCTATACACATAAGCTTGATATATATTTCTCAAAAATACATGCTTCATTTTTTTCAGCGGCGAAATACGCAGATCCTACGCGCATCCCGTGACTTTTTTTGTAAAAAAAAAAATGTTCTTACTTTTTTTGCCCTACGGGTCCTCATGAGACCCCCTGAGCAGACCTAGGGGTTCAGGGTGTTTCTACCCTGCCCAAGTTCACGTTTTGCACACATATTTCACAGACTGCCGCAGCCTCGCTTCTACCGAGGCACAAAATGGCTGCCAACAGTTCCTGGTTTTGAATGTTTACAACCGCTCAACAGCCAATTAGAATTGAGCGCGTGATCGGGATGGTGCGCTTACTCTACAAGGCCAATCCGCACACAATCCACAGATCCACAGCACCCATAGATATATAAATGACTTTAACCATAATTTTCTCTGAAACTACCGAACACTTTTACACGAGATAAGCGAAAGGCACAAGTCGGAACTGAGGACTACCTCTCTGCCAAATTTGGTGTAATTCCGTTCAGCCGTTCGGGCTGTAGCCGTGACTAAAGGTCCTTTGGGAAATTGCATAGGCTTCACCAATCACCCCCAAACTTTCAGGGAAGGAACGGAACTGAAGAAGATTGATCAATCGAGGCCAAAGTTATTTCCAATAGAATGTTGCGGATTTCCTATGGATAATAGGTCCTAACTATAACTACCTACTGGCAACCGCCAGTAGGTAATATATAGAACAGGAACCTGATCAAAGGCAAATAATTTAGGTTAACTGGGACCTGTTCCAGGCATTTTAAGAAATTGACGCCACGAGGAAGGATTTGCTATAAGTGAAGGGAGTGTGGAAAAAAAGGGCTACAGTCAGAGTTGACATGAATTTGTTGTAGCCTTTGCAAATTAATTTTTACTGTAAACCTGAAGTTTTAATGAAGGAGTAATTTGATATGTGCAGTAAGAGACTGACCATAATTGAAAAATAAATTGCTGGACTTAGTCTGCTGATTGCAGCAAGACCGTTACATGAGGACAATCTATCTCACACCCCACCATGTTCTAGTTGGAGGGATGATGGTGTCACACTAGGCCAGCCCTTGGGTGGTCCCTCTGCAGTGTCCAGTGTAGGAGCATGCTGGGTGATGGTCCTCAGGAAATACCATGGGGTCCTACAAAGCCAGTAAAGTTACTTTAGCATAGCATGAATATCTATTAAGTTCAACCACATGTCCCCCCTTTACATCCATTTGTAGTCAGCAGAATGATGAGGTTACCCCTAAAAGAGAGAAGATGTCCCCCTCATCTCTCCTGGGCATAACATGTACAGAGTAAAACTGCCACCTGAATCAGCCCCGCTAGTTGTTACCTTAGTCATTGTCCCACAACTAAATGATATGGCTAAGGAAACCTACTAGCTGCTGAAAAAGTATAAGGTAGTACATTGGTGCAATGCGCATATACGTGGTGAAAAATACCTCTTCAACCACATCAACATGGTTAGAAGGATTGGGCCTGGACTAAAGTCCTTGAAGGGAAACAGTGTTCATGAATTTTGATCAGTATGAAATGGCAGGAAAGCTCTAGGTAGAACTGGGACAGGTTTATTGATCACTTCAATTGTACAGGCTTACTCATAAGGTTCTTTAATCCCTATGCCCACCCCACAGTACTTCTGATACAATGAACTACAAACAAGAAAGGAAATTTCAAGTCCACAAAAAACCCCTACACAAGTATATTAGGTTTCAGTACTCTTGCATCTAATGACTAAGGGTCATTGTTGTGATCGTATCTATGACCCTAATTCAATTTTCCCAATTTATGCCCTTATGTGGTTATAACAAATCATACCCTTATAAAGGCAAAATAATCAAATCCATATTTAGTAATAGCCAATGCAAACCAAATACGGCAAGGCTACTTCCTTAGACTCCTAGAAAGTACAACGAGTTCTTTCAACAAACCAAACCTCCAGCAACCTGGGAATTCTCCATGCTTTTGTTTTGATTTGTCCTAGAACTCCTGCGAGCACTGAAAGAACAGCCAGTTCTTAGTGGCACCTTTTTTTTTTACGTCTTATGTCCAACCTTACATCAAACACGGCACCTTCCAGGTATAAATATACCAGCGTTTGCCTTAAGCAACGCACGGTGGTTTGGAGCAGAGCGGCTATCTACTTATCCGAAGCCCAGCTGATGCGAGTGCCGAAGGAAGCCGTCCCTCCCATTTGACGCCCTGAAAGAGATGCTGTCTTTTTCTCCTGCCGAGAAAATCTAGCTCCAGTGTTTCCAGTCACCCTTGCAGGTTACTGGGAGATCGAGTCCTGAGAGCGAGATACAAAACCTCCTTCATTCTAAAACCATGGTACGGAGCTGATTAGATCCTTAAGAATTCTTGAGTCAGATTCTTGGCAAAAACTAACTTAACTTAAACTGCAGCTCACTTACTCCTTCCCACGTACTAGGCTTAGGGGTAGGAGCATCTTAGAAGCACCAGTTGAGTACGTTTAGGCAAACGTTTATCATTGTATGTAACGGTATATATTTTATACCTTTTAAGTATCATATGGCTCAGAAACCATATCAATGCTTTTACAGTAATATTTCATAATACTCCTTTTACTGTACGCACATTACTTTATAACAAGTATTGCAATTGTGGCAATTAATTTCTCTTGCATGAGAAAGAAGACTGATCAATAATTAACACCTTTTATTGAAAACGCCCGTCTCTCTATTTCTCTGCACTGTGGTGAAACTAAGTATGCACGATTGACTAGGGGAAATAGCTATCTATTGTTTTCACACAACTCTGGAGATATACTCGTTATTCTGGGGGAGCAAAGTTGTAATGTTTATGCAGTTGTCAGAAGCTGAATCCCTTCTTGTCTAATCAGGGAAGTTCACTCCTCCCTGTTCATTCGAGAAAGTTTCTAGTGACCTCCGAGCTAGCTGGCAAACCTAAATTAAGTCTAACATATTCAATAGAGACCTAGTCGACCTCAGTCCTACGTCTAAACTATAGTTTATGTTGTTCCAATGCGCAGAGCCTATTGGGAAAATAGGAACTACACTACATGGAGCCCAACGTTTGGTAAGGCGATAATCTAACGCAAGATACTAGAGTAACTCGGCCGTGCTTCTTCACACAGACCCCTTTTCCCCGTAAAAACTCCAATAGACGTCTGGAGTGGGTGAAAGGTTAATATCCGCCAAAACTTAGTAGGATGGGAATCCTATGTATTAGTTTACGGTATAGTCAACGTTGAAGGATACAGTGTTCCAAAATATTGTGCACCTAATCTTTGTTTCCTAGAAACTTGCTCTGCAAAACTTTCAGTCAGTAAAATGACAGAGAGTGACGACGAAAGGGAGAGAGCTGCTTTGGCAGTTCAACTCGTAGCGGACGACACACTTGTCTGAGATAACGACCATGATGCAACAATCATCCCGGTCAATATAAGAAAAACCATAACTATAAAACTTATAGAAAATGGAGTATCATCAAGAGGTGGTACAGTCATATTTGTGGTAGAGGCGTAAGAATTTCGGCAGACAGAGGTATTCTATTCCTGGATAAATTTTCCAGCAGCAAACGCTGTAACACATGAGTTCCACTACTACAAAATAGCGGAATCTCCAGCGGAATACTCTCCTTTCGAGGAAGTTGAAATTCCACTAACATACCAAGAGCACCTGCTCCTGTTTAATGGCGCCCTAAAACATCAAAATCACATTACCAGGCTCGGTCCACTAGGTAGACTTTGAGCCACATGGCCGGTTCTAGCCAGCTACACACCACATCCGGACATTGAAAAAATGTCAAGCGAAGAACTCTTAGTTAAAATAAAAGAATTAACAAAGGCATATAGAGATTTAGTTCAATTAACAGTTGACGGTACAACCTACCGACTAAATACACTAACTGAAAATCCTGAAAAGACTTTCATTAAAAATAATTTAATTACTCAAAAGAAGTGGGAGGGTAATAAACAAACCACTCCCAGAGAAAAACAATTTCAGTCCAGAAGAAGGTCTCCGCAACGGAGAAATAGATCTCCAGAAGGGGGGGGGGGCAAGTCTCCCTAAAGGGAGCCCTCTGAAAAAAGATACAACCTCAGAAATAGGGACAATTTGAGAAAACCTGACAGATATCAACATATTGATACATGTCCCTCTCGATCTTTTCAGACTTCATCAAAGAAATTGGAAAGAAGAGGACGGTCAGAACATAAAGAAGAGCACGTAAAGTCCAAAGACAAGGAAACTGCTCATCAAAGTAAAAAATTACAATTTCCCAGAAGGAAGGTAGCCAGTATTAAAATAAAACATGCCAAGAATCCTGAGGACACAACTGAAAAATGGAGAGTGGTCCCATACAATGGTAGACAGCGCAGCAAAAGTGAGCATAGCTCGCAAGATCCTTATGAATCTTCTGGAGACAGTGGACACAAATGAATACATTCAAGTGGTAACTGCAGACACCCGAGTGAGCGTGCCCCATAAACTATATGAAATAACATTACGTATAGAGGGAGATAAAACTAGGAAAATAAATGGTCTCTTTTGGGAGAATCCATCTAAAGGCTATGATATCCTTCTAGCAGAGAAAGACGGACCACCAGAGTTTGTCAGGGAGTGCCCACATGTGCCTGCCTTCTCACATCACATTCCAATTCATAAAAAATACACACTTGCTAGAAAATGGGCAGTGGCCCAAGCCCCTGCATTATATAAAAATCATGTAGGATGGGATGAGGATTCTTCTCACCATAAAATCCAGTTAAAAAATCAACTTACTGCACAGAGGCAGTATCCTGTTAAGCAAGAAGCTAAAAAACAAGTAAAGAAAATTTTAGATCAACTTGAATATCAGGGGGTGATTGAAACATGCACCTCACAAATGAACAATCCTTTTTTTCCTGTCTCCAAGCCAGACGATTCATATCGTCTAGTTTTGGACTACAGACATCTAAACTCCTGTTGTAAAACTTTTGCAGTACAAAACTCACACAGTGCAGCACTAATGAATAACATTGTGCGCAAAAAAATATAAAACAACATTAGATATTTCAAATGATTTCTTCTGTCAAAACATAGCACCTGAAAGCAGATATTTGACCGCTTTCTCCAGCATGGGGACCCAAAAACAATTTTGTCGTCTGCCACAGGGATTCAAGAACAGCCCAGGAATATTTTCAGCCAGGGTAACAGAGCTACTACAAATGTATGATGATGAGGCATTATCCTATGTCGATGACATCTATCTTACAGACGATGACCTGGAGACTAAATTGAAAAGAGTGAACACCATAATACTTGGGTTCGCAGCTGAAGGGTACAAATTTAACCTTAAAAAATCACGAATTGCCCATCTAACTGTCCAATTTTTAGGATATGAATTATCAAGCGAAGGCAAAAGCCTAGCAGACAACTTCTTAGAGAAGTTTGCGGTACTCAAAGCTCCAAAAACGCTGAAGAACTTACAATCAATACTAGGTTTCCTGAATTTCGAAAGAACGTACATTCTAAATTATGCAGAGAGGGTTAAACCTCTCTACGAACTAATAAAAGCTGATTTTAAACCAATTAATTGGACTCAAAAAGATTCAGAAATTTTAAGATCATTACATACAGACATGTTAACTAAAACAAAACTGCAAACACGGGCAAACGAACGCAACCTTGTAATCCGAGTCATCCCAGGAAGATGCGGATTCACATACCTGACCTCTAATGAGGGAGAAACAGTACCAATAGCTAACAAATCACATTTGTACACAAAAGCTGAAATGAAATTCAGTTCAACTGAAAAAATTCTAACTGCGGTTCAAACTGCTGTAGCAAAAGAAAGAGCCCTAGCCCAAGGAAAAACGATATCTGTTTTAACAGCATATACAGCCCTTGAGGCGGTAACAATACCAGGTAATCATAATGCTAAAGCTCTAGATCCAAAATGGATACAATGGGATAATTCTCTTGCTACAGAAGACGTGACACACGCATTCGATCCGAAAATGAAAAAATTAGAATATCTGGAATACGAAAAGGAATGTCCTCTGCCGAACGAAATTCTGCCTCTCGAACAATACACCTGTGTAATCTACACGGACAGATTTGCACAACACTAAGTTGTGGAAAAACAGATTTGCAATGCTGCGTGTGCGATTGTTAAAGGTCACTGGCACTTAGGTGAATTCAGACTGATGGTCACTAAAACTGAATCTCTCAGAAACTGTACAGCTCAGCGAGCTGAAATAAGATCTCTAAAGATGGCGCCTGAAAATGCCGATCGCGAATTCCCGACACTAAAAGTGTGCGATTCGCATTACTGCGTCTGATCTTACAATAATTCCATGCAGACCTGGATAAAAAACAGTTACAAAGATGAGACAGGTGCCACAATAAAGCATAAAAAACTATGGGAACAGGTAGTTCTTTTGCAGAAAGAACTTCAAAAGACTCACGTGATACATACGCAGAGTCTTCAACGTGATGGCGTTCACGTTGCAGGGAATTCATTGGCTGACAGAGCCACAGCGGCAGCTGATCACTCGGCTTCCGTAGCTACAAAAAAGCGTACAAAAAAACAAATAGATGGCGAATCGCTGCTTGCTGTAAAAGCCTCACTGGAAGGCAATTATGCGGCATTACCTCTAAACTATCCACTCGGCAATACATACATAATTGATGCAAACTCCGTTCCGTTTGCTCAAATCCCTGGAGTGGGTGATAGAGTAATTCCAAACACGAACCGGAGAGTCTTCTTGATACAAGAAGCACACATGGGATTGGGACTGAGGCACCAAGAGATCATGAAATCTCTAATAGAATTACAATCAGAATACTGGTGGCCGGGGATGAGAAAATTATAAATTTTCAAAGAATTGTCAGGACTGCAACAGAGATCGCAGTTGTGAACCGGACCAGACACCAGCCCAGACACCACTATTAGGCAGCATCAGGCTATCTATGCGCAGATGTCCGACCGGACAAATGCGGTCCCATAAAAATTAAGACAAGATTCATTTAGAGGAGACCCCCAGCACTCGGCTGACGCCAGAACTGTTATAATAGATTTGCGAGTCTTTATCGGCACATATGCAATTGGCATGCTACATTCTGACCAGGGTCCTGCGTTTAGCTCTCGGGCTTACAAGGAGGCCATGGCCAGCATGGGCATTGCATTGCGGTATTCTAGTCCATTCCATCCCGAGGGAAATGCGGTAGTGGAGAGAAAAAAACGGGACATAAAGCAATCTATAACAGCGAGGGTATTAGGTTCGGGTGATGGGTGGGTCAAACATCTAATAAGTGTCCAACGTAGTCTTAATAATATGCCAAGAAATTCTCTAGGAGGTATCAGTCCGTACAAACCTTTATTTGGTACTAGAATGATCATTCAGGACTTGGATTGTCAGACTTCAGTGGTGCAACAAAAAGCCTTTGATATCAAAGATCGTTTGGCTGTTTTACAGGACTTAAATGAAACAAGAAAAAGTCTGAGTAACGAAAAGCTAAAGCCAACTACCACTGAAGAAAAACCACCTGTCCCAGCAAGACCTGTCTGGATTCCAAAGATTGGGGATCTGGTCAGAGAAAAGATCGCGGTGAAGAAGGAATTCGGGACTTCTTACAGAAAAGCAATACCTGTCTTAGCCGTCAGCGGAACAAGATCAGTTGTACTACCGCCCCTTGCTGGAAAAAAGGAGAACCGAGTTGTATCAATCGACCGGGTAAAACCACAACCATGTGGCCAATAATAAGTAGTAGGCCCAGTGGACACCCAAGAAATAGCAAAAGACCAAATCTTGCTACAATCCAAAAGGTTCAAACTGAGAGACTAATCACATTTGATAAACCTACGGTGATTAAAAAAGGACTATGCAACAAAGCCATGGAACTTGTCCCTCTTGAAACACAAATTGCAACAATTCATCAAGACACACCAGTCTACAACGATCTAGCCTCGGACTATACAAATGTAACAAAAGAAAATGCAAAGATCAATGGAAATCCGGAAGCAATCCCACCAATTGACAGAACTGCATCTGGCTACTTTATCAACTTTGATGACTTTTCCGATGATCCAAGTGAACATGGGGACAAGCCAGCAACAAAAACATTCAAAGAAAAATCACAGAACTGTTTCATCAACTCAGAGAAACATATCTAAACTCACAATGGATTAAATTATGGATTGTGTTAGGGGTACTTTTCCTCCTTCTATGGCTCATCTTGGTTTTAAGTTTGGATAGATTTATTGATGGAAAATATAGTACAATGGACACAGCAAGTCAGAACATCAACTTGGTCCTGAAACCACACAGATCATCACACATCGAAAAAAGAGAACTGTCATCAGTAAACATCACAGCCATCCCTATACCTGGTGGTATAGCATGGGACAAAACTGACTATGAAATTTATGGCCCGTTGAGATCTTGAAATATCCACACCAATTTAAGATTTCTTTAAGTGACTTTGTATTACCTAGTACTTTCTCTGATGATTGGGACTTTGAAAATATTAATATTATGATGTCAGATTTAGTAATGTCAGCAAAAGTTACAGAACATGATTATTTACAGGGTTCGTCGAGTTATGAGGAACTGTATTGCTACAATCACTTTGGGCATCATTATCTGCATAAATCTGCAAATCCTAGAAATACTTTCAGTTATAATGAATGGGAACATTGTCCAACCACGCCAAAAGGCAGCTCAAAACATTTTTATGAGAAATTCCCATACTTCTCAGGGTTTAATGTCTCTGATCCTAAAACATTCTATTTCAAAATGTTAAATACGACAGGAGTGAAAAACATGTTGACAAATACTAAACTGATTTATTTTGAGGAATTTTATGAAAAAATGTCTACATTTGGTTTTGAATTTTGGAAAAACAACATTGAGACAAAAACCATCTGGGGTACAAAAGAATGGCAGGTACCATGTTTAGAAGCATTGTTCAGAGCCTGCATGATCCCAGAACAAATAATGTTCCTGAATGACACAATTCAGCAAACAACCTGTCTTGGTTTAGCCAAGATAAAAGATTTAAACAACCCGTCTATACCAAAGCCAATGCCTGATAGAAACACCACTACAGATGAAGGGTTAGACGTGGCCTATATTTTAAAACAAAACAGAACACTTTGTTGATCTGGCCCACAGACACTAATAACTGTCGTGATAGATTCCTGAACAAAATACAGGGGTTCAAACAGAACAGGCCAGACCCAAGATTTCCCAGAGACAACATCCAGGGATAGTTACAACATACAGTGTAGGAAAACTATGCCTCGACTGGCTACAGAGATCCACACTTCCCGAAATTAAAGCAACACTTAACTTTACTTATAGACAGTGCTGACTTGCAAGATTTCATACTGGGACCTCGCAAACAGCGTCAAAAACGTTTCATATACAATGAAGCTTGGAAATTAAATCAAATTGAAACTGCTGAAAAAATACGAGAAATTGATCGTATTCATTTGGAAAAAAACCTTTCTGTAGTGGACAATGGGTTAACGACTCTGTCCTCCAGAATCTATTCACTGGATAGCATTGCATCATCTGCTATTGATATATTAGAACAGGATATGATAATGTTACAACATGGTCAGTCCCAATTGCGTTCTATTGTACAGCTAGGCTGGACGTTACAAAACCTCCGTTCAGGTCACGTGCCATGGCGTCTAATCAACATACCGTCATTATTTTCTATCTTTAACCTTACTGATAGACAAATCTCGTTGGCACAAAAAGGAGCAGACTATACGGTGCTGAGCATTGAAAAACTTGAGAGATTACCATTGACAATGTCAGAAAGACCTGTCATTGAATGGATAATACATGGCACCATTACAATCCCGATAACAACTTTTCAGTTTCAATACTGCCAAGAGTATATACTAGCAGGCTTGTATGAAAGGTTGGGTAAAGTATACATCAAATCAACCTGGAATTTACCCTATGCACATAGATGTTGGAGTGGGAGAAAGAAAGAGGTATTTCTTAGTGGTAATAATTGTAAAACATCACTGAGCGGTACAGTCCTATGCGAAGGTATAAACTTGCATGGATCTTGCAAAGGTTCATCAAACAACCTTTCATGTCATCTACACGGCACCCCAGCTACACAGATAGAGCCCTTTTTCAGACATTGTTCCAACGGTAGCTACGTTATATTAAGTGACCACAGCTGTTGTGGCATGATGCCAGGAAAACCCTATCTCGTGAACGTTACTTCCAGGGTCATTTGTTGTATGCAAGTATTGTATCCAAACAGCAATCCAGACATGGAGGCGGCATTATGGCCTTCTGTAAATATCTCTTCTATTCAAATTGATACTTTAAGCAGAATGAAGTCTATTCTTTTACAGACAACTGTGCATTTAACCTCATCCAAAGAGACGTATGACCTGCAAGCTGCAAGGACAGCGGCAGAGATACATACCCTATTATTGACAAAGTGCCCCGTGCATTTCGTAGAAATGTTAAGCCAAATTTTAAACATGTCAGATACCAGTGGCATCGCACATGTATTTAAGACAATATTTTTAGGACTGTTAACTCCTTTTGAAACGGTTCTGGGCATCTTCCCGAATTTTGTGCACTCTCTTTTCGGTGGCCTGTCTCTTATTTTGGGACTCGTAGCAGGAATTTTATTTGTGTTCCTTCAGCTCTGACATGGCAAGCCAAGTCACAGACAAAACTCAGGCTACGATGGAAGAAACGATCCTAGCAATGCGATACCGAGTCCGTATCACTAAGGTCCTCGGATTGGCCTGGCTAAGAGATCTGAATACTACCTGGTTTCTTTCATTCAGACCGATCTGGCAAAATTGCATCTTACTTGTGCTTCGATGTCTGCTATGCGGAGAAGAATGCGTGTTGGACGTCTGTTTTACTCTACCATCAACAGTACCAATGGATATCGACACTTTGCTTTGTCCAGTAACGACTCATGCAACGTGTTGTCACCAGCGGCTACTGATTCTGATGACGGCATTTGTTGAAACTTCACCATTATGATTAGGTTGCGGTGAAGTATGAGATGAAAGCGGCACCACACAGGTACAACCTTCTGTGAACATTGCTGATCTAAACACCGATGATGGCAATGCATCGCATACATGCACTATTTCGGATTTTTCAGCGCTGGCCCAACTTTCACCTACTGTTGTAGACAAATTTTTTGCTCGTCTAGCTGAGGTAATGTTCTCTACTAACAACGAGAATAACAATTGAAATAGTGAGCACACAGTGTTCCCTGAACTCTGAATTCGGCCTTCAGCACTGCTGAAAACATTTGGAACTATTTTTCCCATGAAAGCAAAATTATTTTTCCCCAATTTCCAAAATATTTACTTTTTTTGGCACATGGTACTCTGCTTAAAGTAGAACTATTCTTAGAGAACAGAGCTTCCATTCCTAGAGACTCTAGAGACAATATTTTGAATCAGCCTCTAGCACATGTACAATCTTGGATAAATATGTGATGAAATGGTCTCAACCTTCTTTTCTGTATTAAGAGCCATTTCATAAATGTAATTTTCGCAATTCATTCAGCTGATATTTATATTTACATTATCTGAATGATACCACTGCTTGAAAGCGTACAGTATAATACTCATTTTCGTGTATCTATACCATTTCAATTGTATTTGATGTATTTTGGGGTGGGCTGGAAAACACATGCATACCTATATGTTTATATATTGCATGGTATTGAGTAAAGATGGACATTATACGTGGAGTGGTTGTTGTAATCGTATCTAGGACCCTAATTAAATATTCCCGATTTATGCCCTTATGTGGTTATAACAAATCATACCCTTATAAAGGCATAAGAATCAAATCCATATTTAGTAATAGCCAATGCAAACCAAATACGGCAAGGATACTTCCTTAGACTCCTAGAAAGTACAACAAGTTCTTTCAACAAACCAAACCTCCAGCAACCTGGAAATTCCCCAGGCTTTTGTTTTGATTTGTCCTTGAACTCCTGCGAGCACTGAAAGAACGGCCAGTTCTTAGTGAGATCTTTTATTGACGTCTTATGTCCAACCTTACATCAAACACGGCACCTTCCAGTTATAAATATACCATTGTTTGCCTTAAGCAACACACAGTGGTTTGGAGCAGAGCGGCTATCTACTTATCCGAAGCCCAGCTGATGCGAGTGCCGAAGGAAGCTGTCCCTCCCATTTGACGCACTGAAAGAGGCGCTGTCTTTTTCTCCTGCCGAGAAAATCCAGCTCCAGTGTTTCCAGTCACCCTTGCGGGTGACTGGGAGATCGAGTCCTGAGAGCGAGATACAAGACCTCCTTCATTCTAAAACCAAGGTACGGAGCTGATTAGATCCTTAGAGAATTCTTGAGTCAGATTCTTGTCAAAAACGAACTTAACTTGAACTGCAGCTCAATTACTCCTTCCCACGTACTAGGCTTAGTTTAGGTACATCGGGGTAGGCGTATCTTAGAAGCACCAGTTGAGTACGTTTAGTCAAACTTTTATCATTGTATGTAACTGTATATATTTTATACCTTTTAAGTATCGTATGGCTCAGAAACCATATCAATGCTTTTACAGTATTATTTCATAATACTCCTTTTACTGTTCGCACTTTACTTAATAATAAGTATTGTAATTGTAGCAATTCATTTCTCTTGTATGAGAAAGAAGACTGCTCAATAAATAACACCTTTTATTGAAAACGCCCGTCTCTCTATTTCTCTGCACTCTGGTGAAACTAAGTATGCACGATTGACTGAGTGAAATAGCTATCTATTGTTTTCACACGACTCTGGAGATATACTCCTTATTCTGAGGGAGCAAAGTTGTCATGTTTATGCGGTGTCAGAAGCTGAATCCCTTCTTGTCTAATCAGGGAAGTTCACTCCTCCCTGTTCATTCGAGAAAGTTTCTAGTGACCTCTGAGCTAGTTGGCAAACCTAAATTAAGTCTAACATATTCAATAGAGACCTAGTCGACCTCAGTCCTACGTCTAAACTATCGTTTATGTTATTCCAATGCGCAGAGCCTATTGGGAAAATAAAAACTACACTACAGCATATGTGGTATGTAGGTGGCACTTAGCAAAATAAGGAATTGCAAAAATTGCGATTCCTTATTTTGCTTAAAGCATTTAAGGAATCGCAATTTTTTTGCGATTCCTTAAATGCTATGTAGGGGTGCCTTAAAAAGCGATTTTGGCATAAGGAATCGCAAAATACGACCTACTTCAAGTAGATGGTATTTTGCGATTTCTTTTAAAAATGCAGTTTTAAAAAAAATTCAAAGTGCCTTTTGGCAAACAGATATGCCCTTAGGGCATGTATGTACGCCACATGTACTTACAGGCACATTCCAGGGGTGCAACAGGTGTCCTTTGGACACCCTGGCACCCTTGGAATTGCGACTCTCAAATTGCGATTTTCTCACAGAAAATCGCAATTTGAGAATGTATCCCCATTCATTCCTATGGGCCAAAAGGCCCATAGGAATGAATGGGACACTCATTCCTTAATTGCGATTCGCAATTTGCTAATCGCAAATAAGGAATGTTAGAGATTCGCAAAAAAATTGCGAATTATTACCTACATTCCATTTTGCTATTCTCAAATAGCGATTCCTAAAAAACGCTATTTGAGAATCGCAAAACGGAAATTACCTTCATATGCCCCCATATCACCTTATGTAGATGTTCACCAACCGAAGTACCTCTTTAATCAAGGACAGGTATGCAGGCCTCTGGAAGCAACACCTATGCTTTGGAGATCCTAAGTTAGAGCATAGCTGGCTTTGGGAATATGAAATATCACACCCTTTTGCGTAGCATTCACAAGACTTATAACATTATTGGTCGACAGAAAACTTGGGAGACTTATCGCTCTTTCTTTTTAGATAACATTAGATCTTTTTTCACTTCTGCAATTTCTCTTGTCATTTGAATTAAACCATGAGTCAACTTTGCTTGATACTGGGTCTCCTTATTTGCTTTCGGGGAAGTTTACCTCCCTGAGCACACTAAATATTTTGTTATAACGTTTTTACAATTCAAACTCCTCACAAAGAAATTCTGAGCTTCTATTTGCCTTGAAGATCTTTTAGCAGCGAAGTATGGAAAGGCTGCAGTCACCCAAACAAATGGTACTTACGGAGGGTTTTTATATGCATACATATACATGTGTACATTTATTTACAGAATCCTGTCATACTAATGATGCTGGGGAAGTACGGGATACAGAATATTTGCCACATTTGAAACGCATGGTACAAGGGGACACTAATTTCTGTTACATTTGATTTTAACCTACACTTCACCGCAAACCTAGGTAGGGATAGTAACCATCTGGCTGCCATTCCAGCTTTCACTGAAGTAAAGTATGCAACATTTATTGATTTGAAGTTTGTTTCAGCCCCATTGCAGATTAAATACAGCACTTTAATGTTATATGGAGCCAACAAAGTGGTCATAATCTGGAAGATCTCACATTGGCATGGGACTATTGCAAAGGTGACATATGTTGTGGAAAGCTTGCAAGCAATTAAGGTAAAGGCTTCACATCAAGGTCATAGACAAAAATGGTATTGGGTGGTTTAGGAATTTGTTTTATCCAATTTGCTAGGCACTTGTGGCCAGGATTTTGAAATCTGTCTGGATGTAGTCTCAAATGGTGATACCAGCTTAGCCTCTTTTAAGAAGATTTGTAGCCAGGTTTCTGCTTCTCTAACACTTTTTGGCCCACATAACTAGAAGAAACTGGTGTAAATTGTTTGATTGGAAGTGTTCTGGTACACAACACCATTTGAGGAAGACGTTGAAGAACACACCCAGATGAGCGATTGAAATCGCGGCTTGTTGCCAAAGATACAGGGGGCTTATTTACAAGCCCCTTGTGCCTCCGATGCATCTAGTTGTGTGATGTACCAGCCGCGCAACCTGCTGCTTGATATTTACAAGCACATGTGAAGCCACGCTGCTTGGATTTACCTGTGCTTGTAAATATCACCCCTTTTCACACAACAATTTGCATGTTCGGGCGTGACATGGGTGTTGCCTTCGGTGTTCACACCAGTTTTTGAGCCAGAGATGCGACATATTGTTGTAAACATTCTGCATCCCTGTGCTTTGAAACTAACACAGCCCAGGACAGCAAAATGACTTGCAGCACCACTCTGCGTTAGTTTCTTGTAAATTTGCCCCACAAAGTGTAATCAAAGAGCTGAAAAATTATCTTAAGTCGAAGGCCTGGAACCAGTTGTTACAATTCAAGTATCCTTCTCTTCTGGGAGATAGTGAAAAGTCCTATTTTTGTGTTTATGACAAAGAATCTTTTATTCTCATATATCCCCGCAGAGTTGGATCAAATACTTTGAAGGAATCTATGAGACGTGAGCATTATGTCTCTTGATAATGAGTAGGTGATTAATCAGGGCTTGTCGAAAATTGAGTTTTGGTTGTAGGAATTCACTAAAGTATTTCTTGCTTATCCAAGAATAAAGTTTCAGGCCCTGATTGGGCCTCCTGACTTATATAAATTTAGACCTTTCCAGGTGAAACGCTCTTCTTACCCACATTATTAATCTTGCTATTAAAGAAGGAATCCCATCCTGGCCTCAGTCCATAATTATACTGGTCTTCAAGAAGGGGGGAAAGGAGGATCACAGTTGGGCCTATTTTTCTAATTCACTTCATCATGAAGGTAGTGTTACAGGTAGTGTTATCAAGGCATATGTCCTGGGGTGGAAGACAGGTATATTCTGTCTGACCTTCAATATGGTTCCAGGCTAGGGTGAAGCATGCTTGACCAATGCTTAAATTTACATTTGTTTGCGAGCAAATGTATATTAACCAAGCAAAGCTATCTTCACATGGTGTTCATGGCTTATTGCCTACCCTCTATGGAGTTAATAGGGATACATTATGGAATAGCATTCTGGCTCGGGGAGTCTCGAAGATATAGCTTATTTTTTTTACATGATTTGCATAAGGTTATGTCAATGGCTTTAAGATATGGTATAGATAAATTATTCACTGTCTTTTTAAATGTTAAGTGTGGGATGAGACAAGGGTGTATCCTTGACTTCTTTTTATTTACCCGGTACATTAACCCTTTCGATGCTGATGACGAGCTCAGCTCGTCATGATGCACAGTTGAGCTGTGCTGATGACGAGCTGAGCTCGTCATGAAAGCAAAGGAATAATGAAATATCAGCACAGGAGGGGAAAACACCTAGCAGCCAAGGTGTTAAACATTTGGATGACACATTGTGCAGAGCAGGGCAGGGCAGGGGATGTATGTTTGGTACAACGCGTACTGTTACAGCGTGTACCTTTACGACGCAGATTTAACATTGCAAGTCGTTACAACGACTTGCGTTGGGGGCGCTGGATAGTGAATAGTTTAATTTACTATTCCAACTCCAGTCCCCGTGGATAGTAGGGAACGTGTTGGATAGTAAATTAAACTATCCCCTATCCTAGAGCGCCCTCCAGCGAAAGTCGTTGTAACAACTTTAGTTGTAAATCCTGAGTTGTAACGGTACTGCGTTGTAATGGTTCCATTGTAAAGGATGTTTCCCCAGGGCAGGCCATGCCAGGGATGTTTTCTAGATCAGCTCCTGCCCTTTTATACAAAGGCAATGCCGTTTTGTTAGTCAAAACCAATCCTGGCTTCAAACTTTTAGTTGATACTTTTGTGAATTTCATGAATTGGGATCCAAGATAGCTTTATTCAGTAAAGGAGAGATTACACCATTCTTCCAGATCTTCTGAACTATACCAGAAGATAATGAGGCACAAAGACCATATTGCACTACTTTAGTAACTGCTGATGTGAAAGGCCAGCTCCTAGAAACTACAGGAACAACAAGGGGGATTTAATTTAATTCCCTTCAGTCATTATGTGACTGGTTGCATGTACATCAGGGCTGTTAGAAATGGACACACAGTTATTGATTCCTATGCAGCTGATAAATCAGTAGCCTTCGTGCTCATCAATTTCAGTATAAATCCCATGGATTTTGTCATGAAAAAAGTGAGAGTTTATGCAGAGTCCACATGAAGGCGTAACAATACTACTGAAATGCCATTTTCTGTTGCCTTAATTTAATTTTGCACATAGATCGTTTTTGCTTTGAAAATGATAATTTTTAAAAATTACACTTGGTTTTCATACAGATGTTTTTTTAGTTTTTCTGTTTTCACCTGGTCATCAAACCAGGCAACGTTATGGTGGCTAGCAAGTTGGTAGCACAGATAGGAATATATTGACATGAGGTGTCCTTAATGATCTTATTTAGATGGGAGATATCAAAGTTATTATCGCAGACAGTAACTTCCTTCAGTTTGGTGGCAAGATCTTCCACTGCCTCCTGAATATATAATCTCTTCCATTGAGAGGACTGGTTATTGATTGTGTTCTTTCAGCCCACAATAACAGCTTAGAGCTTAGGCCGGTAGTAATCCCTCTAGTTCAAAGGATGGCGGAGATAGACACTAAACTGGTGTTCACTATAATTAGATCTGAAGTGTGGCTATCCTCCTTGATCAGCTGAACTAATCCCATTGATTTCATAGTCATGATGAAGTCAATGCCCGCCTGATAGTTGGCATCTCCGACTTTAATATTGAATGCCCTAAATATGAATACCTGTTGATAGTGAATGCTAATCAGTGAGATTGCCTCTGTAATTCTTTCCGTGCTCTCCATTATTATCTTCAGAAACAATAAAAAAACTACCATTATGCACTTACTAGAGTTCCGTCCCATCACAGAACATAATAGAAGAGTATTGCCAACATCATCCTAGATAGGTAGTTATTTTACCATTGTATTGTGCCTCATAATTAATTATTCAATAAATCAATTAACAATAATTATATAGCAAGGCTAATCACCCAGGAGGGTATCCAGGTGCTGAGAATCCTGCTGCAGATGTTCAGTTGAACAGCCCGGTCTTGAGTCCTTTCCTGAATTCCAGTAGAAAGGGTAAGGGATGCAGGTGGAGAGGGAGGTCATCCCAGGACCTGGCTGCAAGGTAGGAGAAGGAGTGACCACTGCTGCAGTGTCAACGTATTTAAGAGGTGTGGGTGAGGTGAAGGGAGGTGGAACACAGGTGTCTGGAGAATTGGTATAAGTTCAGATCGTGATTATGTGAGCTGGTCCTTGGGTGTGAAGGGCCTTGTACGGGTGGATCAGCATCCTGAATTGGCATCTGTTCTGATCAGGTAGCCAGTAACGTTCCCTGAGTTGCGGGTGATGTGTGTTCATTCGGGGAGGTCAAGAATGAGTCTGGCCACATAATTCTTTATGGTCTGTAGTCTCTGCAGAAGGTGCAAGGTGATTCCTGCATAGAGTCTGTTGCCGTTGTCCAGCCTGCTGTGACTAGGGTTTGGATGAAGGTTTGTTTGGTGTTGTTTGGGAGACATTTGAGATTTTTTGCAGAGAGGAATCAGGCAGAGGAGACACCGTTGATCTGGTTTTCCATGGTGTGCTTGCTGTCCAGGATGATGCCGAGGTTGCGGGCATGGTCTGTCGGTGTAGGACCTAATTCAGCAGGCGACCAGGAGTAATCCACAGGGAGGTATTGTTCCCAAAGATTAGTTCTTACATTTTGTCTGTGTTAAGTTTCAAGCTGTTTTCTATTATCCAGCTAGCGATGGTCATCATACATCTCTGGAAGTTAGCCCTCATGGTGGAGGGCCCTTCTGATAGAGAGAGGATGAACTGGGTGTCAGTCCATAGTTCATGATGATGTTGGCCTGGAGGAAGAAAGGTAGATTTTTTGGGTTCTTTCAGTGAGGAAGGAGGCGATCCATCTGAGGGCGTATCCTTGGATTTCGATGTGGTGGAGCCTTTGATAAGGGTGTGGCAGGATACAGTGTTGAAAACTGCCAAGAGGTGGGGAAGTATCAGGGTTTAAACTGTAGGTAATGGGATGTGCACAGCCTGTGTTTTATTGCAATTTATCCATGCTCCTGGGTATCTCCCTCCTCCAGGGGAGTGTCCGACAATTCCAAGTGTAGCAGGACTATTACACCATAGTCCTCTCTCCCCGGGCACAAGTTAATGCTGAAACTTCAGCAAACCATGTTCAAACTTTTCTGCTTAAATAATTTCAACTTTACTTCCAAATTTAGTTTTATTGCGTTTTTCCAAATAAGTAAAGTTGAAAACTTTTTGTTAAACACACAAGAGAAGATTATCATGGCAACGGTAGACGTCAAGTCACTATATACATCTATCCCCCATAAGGAAGGTCTTGAAGCCATTGAACAGGCCTTGTTAAACAGCACGTATGAACAAGAGATACAAATCTTCTTGATGGAGTTGATGGAATTTACATTACTGAACAGTTGCTTTGAATACGAAAAACGCTGGTTTATGCAACAAAATGGTACATCTATGGGCAATTGCGCCGCGCCGGCGTATGCTAATTTATTCATGGCTGCATTTGAACACCAATACATCTACCAACGACAAGAATGGGCAACACAACTTCTAATGTACGTACGGTTTATCGAAGATATCATTCTAGTGTGGAAAAATGACAGACAATCATTGACTAAAGAATTGGAACTATTGAACACAAGGAATGAACGAATAAGTTTCACTTGGCAAATTAACATGGATAAGATACAATTCTTGGATGTTGAAATCAACCGAATCAATCATCAATTCAACACAAACCTATACCGTAAACCCACGGATAGGAACAATCTTTTGAAATATGATAGCCACCACCCCCAATCGTTGAAAATACACCTACCCTATACTCAATTCCTAAGGGTGAGGAGAGTGGTCTCGGATCCAGAAAAATGTCAGGAACAGTTGAAGGTCATGGTGCAAAGATTTGAAGAGAGAGGATACCCGAGCAATACCATTGATGCAGCATTAAAAAGAGCACAAAACCAAACTCGAGAAAACCTATTGATTAGTAAAGATAAAAAGACCACTGAAAGAATCACATGTGTTAGTAAGTTTTCCAACGTAAGTTGCCAATTTAAAGCTACAATAAGACGACACTGGCAGATGCTTAAATCAGAAATAGATTTCCAAGGTATATTCACTCAAGAACCACTGTTTGTTTATACTAGAGGGAAAAACTTGGGAGAAATGTTTACACACCCAACAGATAGTAATCCCAAGACGAGATACTGAGGAACAGTCCCATGTATGAACTGTAGTAGTTGTCACAACATTATGAAGGGGAATTCTATAACCCATCCTATGAAAGGTCATACTATCTCATTAAAAGTCAATGGAACATGCCACACTATGAATGTGATATATCTGTTAAAATGCCCGTGCGGATCTGCCTACGTGGGCCACACGGAGAGGAAATTGAAAACGCGACTAACAGAACATAAAAGCAACATAAGGTTGGAATCCTTGAAATCTACTGTGGCAACCCATTTTTAAGAGAAGCACCATCACATAAGTCAGTTGCGTGCATGTACACTTGAGATAGTGACCCATAAAGAAGGCCCTATCAACAACAAAAAACTTACTCAAGCGTGAAAACTATTGGATTTATCATTTACAGAGTTTGAAACCACATGGGTTAAACGATCGGACTGAATTTCTTTGCTACCTGTGAACTAGAGTATCATCTATAACTGAATGTTATACTTTGCACCTAATGACATTTTTGACTCTCCTTGTTAACATCCATAGAAACGCTCGTACAGCGTTTTCCATGACACTGGCATGTACACGTGCGCTAGATTATTTAGATTATTTGGTAAACATTGCAGCATTATTAAAGGCAGTGTCAGTATCCATAAAGTTGCAACAATGTACTCAAAAAAGTCCAACAGACACGCTAGGCAATGCGCATGCGCAGATTACGATAGCACGTAAAAACTAGGCCAATCCAGGCTTCCGTAACTAACAGTCCTGTGTTTTCGGCATGGGCGATAGCAATTGCACATAAGGTAAGGACCGGCGGGTCCGGTAAATGTTTGGAACGGTGGACGCCCGTAATTGCATTTAAATAATATTTAAACCGCGAGGGGATGTAAACCGCGAGGGGGTTGATAGGAGAGAATTTGAGATGCAAGCGATTTAGCGGCATTGAATTGGCTAGGCACTAGCATTACCCTGAATATCAACCACATAGGGACACACAAAGCGTAACCACCTTTGTTTAATCAGTTCGTTTGCATTTACCGTTGAACTATTGATTGCAGCAACTTTTTAACATGGTTATGGTACAAACCGACATTGTATATAAAGGGTGAACTTTAACTTTAACCAATGTAACAAGGTTGAGGTGAACACCTAATAGGACTAGATACGAGCTTTCATTAACATGCAATTACCAGTATGATGTATTAATATGAAAAGTACAGTATATAAGATGCATTATTTGTATGATTTCAGATTTCCCTGATGAAGGTGCATGCGGCACCGAAATGCATTGGAGAATATAAAGTTTGGCAAAAATGTTTCTACATTAACATGTGAAGATAACATGAGGAATTTATTTGGAAAAAGGCAATAAAACTATGGGGTCGATTAGGATCGCGGACGGAAACGTGTTCCGTCCGCCAAGGAACTTGGCAAGATACTCCGGACCGCTCCGCGGATAAACCGCCATAGCGATTAGGATAATATGTGACCGAAACTCCGATTGCGGCAGACGGAGCACACCAAACTCCGTCCGCGGCGGTCGGAGGACACCTGAGACCGCCACGAGCGGACGCAAATGATGAAACACCGGCCTCCGCATACGCACAGGACCGCGTGAACAGCCACATCTCCCGCTATACCTGCGGAGGATCCGTGTCCGCGATTAGGATAACACCGCCTGTACTCCGGTACGCACCGCAACCCACGTCCGCTGCGGTAACAATGGAACGAGAAACCGTGCATCACAGCGGAAGGCCAACACGAACAACATCCCTACCGTCAAACCAATGACAAACAGTGCAACAGAAGTAAATAGCAAACACAGGAAACAGAACTACCACCTACCTGAAACATCAAAACCAATCACAAGACACAAGGACCCACCCCAAGTACCAAATAATGCACACTAGTCAACACACCCACCTAGCACCTGACTGTCAATAACCATTGAGACAGGACCAAGACACAGACTATAAAAGTACTCCCACCCACTACCGAAATCCTTAGCATCACAGCATAGCTGATAGCAAGAGGCCCAAGAGTACCTACAGCACACACCTATAGAACACACACAACCACCACACAAACACACCCACAACACAAACACCCACCACACAATTCCTACACACCATACACCTGCACCTCCCAACTCACTCAAACCCACACCCTGAGCACCACACACCATGGCACCCAAAAAGAAACCCAAATTCACGGACACAGAGTTAAAGGTAATGGTGGATGAAATCATCCGTGTAGAACTCCACTTATTCGGGGCCCTAGTCCAGCAGACCACCGTGGCCAGAAAAAATCACATGTGGGACAGGATAGTTACTAGGGTGATTGCGTCAGGGACCGTGCCGAGGACAAATCTGGAGATACAGAGGCGGTGGCATGACCTTAAAACTAGGGTGAAAGGAATCCGGGCCAAAAATCATCTCCGGGCAAATCACACTGGTGGTGGAACACCCCCGGAGCCCTTACCATACACCGATTGGGAGGAAAAGGTGCTGGGCATACTGCACCCAGAGACCCTTGAAAGAATTGAGGAAGGAGAAGAGGCTGGTAAGTACAAACCAAGCACCACGAGCACAACAACATGGCGTGCCTCACACAACTCAGAAGACACATCTCCAAGGCCCCAACCCATGCAAGCAGTCCACATAGTCACCAACGTGTAAACCACTCCAACAGGCCCCCATGTCCACAGGGAGTGCGGTGGTGATGGGTGGGGTGTGTGAGAGGTCACCAGTACAACTCCCAACAGGCCCCCATGTCCATAGGGAGGGCGGTGGTGGTGGGTGGGGTGTGTGAGAGGTCACCAGTACAACTCCCGACAGGCCCCCATGTCCATAGGGAGGGCGGTGGTGGTGGGTGGGGTGTGTGAGAGGTCACCAGTACAACTCCCAACAGGCCCCCATGTCCATAGGGAGGGCTGTGGTGGTGGGTGGGGTGTGTGAGAGGTCACCAGTACAACTACCAACAGGCCCCCATGTCCATAGGGAGGGCGGTGGTGGTGGGTGGGGTGTGTGAGAGGATGGCACTACAACTCCCAACAGGCCCCCATGTCCATAGGGAGGGTGCTGGTGGTGGGTGGGGTTTGTGAGAGGTCACCAGTACAACTCCCAACAGGCCCCCATGTCCATAGGGAGGGCGGTGGTGGTGGGTGGGGTGTGTGAGAGGTCACCAGTACAACTCCCAACAGGCCCCCATGTCCATAGGGAGGGCGGTGGTGGTGGGTGGGGTGTGGGAGAGGATGGCACTACAACTCCCAACAGGCCCCCATGTCCATAGGGAGGGCAGTGGTGGTGGGTGGGGTGTGTGAGAGGTCACCAGTACAACTCCCAACAGGCCCCCATGTCCATAGGGAGGGCGGTGGTGGTGGGTGGGGTGTGTGAGAGGATGGCACTACAACTCCCAACAGGCCCCCATGACCATAGGGAGGGCGGTGATGGTGGATGGGGTGTGTGAGAGGTCACCAGTACAACTCCCAAAAGGCCCCCATGTCCATAGGGAGGGCGGTGGTGGTGGGTGGGGTGTGTGAGAGGATGGCACTACAACTCCCAACAGGCCCCCATGTTCATAGGGAGGGCAGTGGTGGTGGGTGGGGTGTGTGAGAGGTCACCAGTACAACTCCCAACAGGCCCCCATGTCCATAGAGAGGGCGGTGGTGGTGGGTGGGGTGTGTGAGAGGATGGCACTACAACTCCCAACAGGCCCCCATGACCATAGGGAGGGCGGCGATGGTGGATGGGGTGTGTGAGAGGTCACCAGTACAACTCCCAACAGGCCCCCATGTCCATAGGGAGGGCGATGGAGGTGGGTGGGGTGTGTGAGAAGTCACCAGTACAACTCCCAACAGGCCCCCATGTCCATAGGGAGGGCGGTGGTGGTGGGTGGGGTGTGTGAGAGGTCACCAGTACAACTCCCAAAAGGCCCACATGTCCATAGGGAGTGCGGTGGTGGTGGGTGGGGTGTGTGTGCGACTGGACACTGAAATGTCATCAATTAGAAAAGAACACGTAATGTCCACAGTACTGATCTGCACAATCTTTTCCCCCAGGTGATCGTAATCTCACTGGTGGAACCACCATCCGGCCTCAAGACTCGCCTCACACAGGACTCTCTGGGGACGATGCCACAGCCAGCTCCGGTGCGGAGGATGGTGCGGGCCCAAGCACGCTGCCAGGGCCATCTGGCTCCCAGTAGATTCCAGCCCCGACTACTACCGCCTGTGCAATTCCTGCTACACCGGCAACAGTGACCTGCACAGCCACCACCACCACCACCTCCACCACCACCAGTACCACCACTCCTGCCTCTGCCACTCTGCCTAACCCACCGCACGACGCAGGGCCTGCGCCATCCCAGCCACGCAGGGAGAGTGGGCGTCAAACGAGAGAGACAAGGCCACATGTATGTATGTATAGGCATTTATATAGCGCACTACTTACCCGGAGGGTCCCAAGGCACTTCGACTGCTGCGAAACCCTTCCTGGCTTCCCTGAGAGATGGTCCCTTAATGGGTATCTCCAGGGTGAGACCAGGCATCCCCAGCGGTCTGGTGGGGCCGTTAGTGAAGATGAGGCAAGCTAATGCCCAGAGTCGCCGAGTCTGATCGCTGATCAGAGTGGGCACCGAGGCGAGAGAATTATCGAGTCCGCTGACCCTGGTCCAGAAACCTGCCGCGCCGGGATTCGAACCCTGGTCCCGGGCCGTCCTCTGCTCTCGGGTCTGCCGCCTCTAACCAGTGAGCCACACTACTTCACTAGCCAGGCAGGAGTTGTACTCAACGTCGTGCAGAGGAAGGACACCCACCCCATCCTGTGGCACAGTCCCTGGAAGCCCTAGCCAGGGTCCAGGCTAACTACGAGCGTGGCCAGGCACAGGCAGATCGTGCCCACCAGGACTCAGTGGAGAACACCAACATGTTGCGGGCCATTGACAGCCGGCTTGGGCAAATTGTTGACATCATGGCCCAGCACACAACCATGTGGAGGGAATGGATAGCCCGCAACACCCCCACCCTCACCCCCCCTCAACCAACGCCACGGGCAGCAACACCACCGCCACCGCCACCTGCGCCCCTGGCGACGGATGTGGCACCTGAGCAACCTGCCCCCCCAGCAGACTCCGTCCCGCCTCCAAGACGGAGGGGCCGTCCGAGGCTGGAAGTGGGGGAGAGCAGTGGGGATGCTCCTTCCACACGCGCCAAGAGGGGCCGTCAATGACTGAGACACTGCCACAGCCAGCCATTCACCCAGCAAACTATCCTGTCCCACATAGCCCATCATTGGCACATGTCTGCTGGACTAGCCAGACACCACCCAATGTGGTGTCAGCACGGACATTTCATCTGCCAATACCTTCAACTCACACTCCCCCATCCCACACTTATTTGTAAATATGCACCAGCACTAATGCACAATCTGTAAATAAATACCACTTACTCACTCAATGATGTGTTGCCTCCATGTTTATTCACATAATTGTATCAGAAACAGACGTTACCAGGTTCAGGGATCCAAGTCATACATAATCATGCCGCAGCGGGAGTGACCTAGGGAAAAACAGAGACAGCAAAGACACATCAGGAAACAGAATCACACCCATCACAACACACTGCAGTGCAACATTCCACAAACCACACTCATCACAAAATGTTTGGATGAGAGGACACACATCATGGAGACTTGCATGTCCAACTAAATAAACACACACACACATGCAAACATCACATAGCAGAACACACAGATTATGCACACCACAACAACACAACACCAGCAAACATACACAAGGCATACACAACCAGCACAAGAGGTGCTCACTCACATTCAAGGGAAGTAGCGATCAATGAGCTGGCGCCTCTGGTCCACACCTTCCTCCTCACCACTATCCTCATCAGTCGACATGGGTGGGTTGGGAGGGTGAGGAACTTGTTGTTCATCAGGGTCCAAGAGCAGTTCTATGTTATTGCGCACAGCCAGGTTGTGGAGCATGCAGCAGGCAATCACGATCCTGCATACTTTGCCTGGTGAGTAAGGCAGGGCCCCTCTGGTCTTATCCAGGCACCGAAACCTAGACTTCAGCAGTCCGAAAGTACGTTCAACCACTCTACGTGTCCTTCCATGGGCATCATTGTATCACATCTCACCCGCTGAAGTAGGATTACGTATGGGACTCAGCAGCCAAGGCCTGTTTGGGTAAGCCGAGTCGCCTATGTTGGGGGAAGAGAGAGACAGAAATATCACTACCAGAATTGGTGGGCACACCATGCCACACAGATATCACTCCTGTCACCACAGCATACTCACCAACAAGCCACGCTTGTGCTGGACGCAGATTTGCCATCAGTTGGGGGACAATGCTTCTCCGCATGATGTGGGAGTCATGTGCAGAGCCTGGAAATCTTGCACACACATGGGATATGATGTTGTCGGCCTGGCACACCACCTGCACGTTGAGGGAATGGAAGTGCTTCCGATTCCTATACACCTGCTCACGTGCCCGTGGTGGAATGAGAGTGATATGTGTGCCATCAATGGAACCCACTACGTGTGGTATCTGGCCCAGTGCATAGAAGTCTGCTTTGACCGCTGCCAACTCTGCCGGCTGTGGGAAATGGATGTAGTCATCCTTGTACAGCATCGTGGCTTTTATAACATCCCGAAGTACCATGCTGAACATGGACTGTGACATCCCCCCGGCATGTCCAACTGTGTACTGAAAGGTGCCTGTTGCAAAAAAGTGTAGTGCCGCCATCACCTTTGCTGTGGGTGTAATGGAACCTGGATAGGTTCTTCGTGGCTGCAGGTGAGGAGACAGTTGGTCTATAAGCTCCATCACTCGAAGTCGATCAAGCCGGAATTTCCTGATCACCTCCTCGTCAACCATATCCTCCAGCACAGTGAATGGGCGATGGACATTTGGAGCCCTCCTGTGTGGGAGTAGATGGAATGGAAGTCAATTCACATACAACGCATGGCTGTGCAACTCATTCACATGTCAACAAACTCTACCAACAAGTAAAATGTAGTCAATAATTGTCATATGTGTGACATCTCTGATTGTCACTACAACATGGAGTGCCGTGGCAACAATGTGCAGCCACTAGCAACATGATGTGTCTCAACATGTGCAATGCTACTTAGTCTCAGGTCAACATTACTGCCAACAAGACATGTGTCATGACCCAAATGTGTAGAAGCCACATCACAGACACACACGCAAGTACATGCACACAAACGATAAACATACTCACACACCATCTCATCATGCACCAATGGCAACACCAATAATGGTGGGCATACATACATTACATGCATGGTGACACAACAGGCAACACACATACACTGAATACATGTGTACCCCCACCATAGTTAGTACCTCACATAAACCACACACTGACAACAGAATCAGAATGTGGCGATACATCCGGGATGTACTGTGTAGATGTGAAGAACTAGAAACGTGTGTAGGGAAATACCCGACGTCAACACGTCGACATGCACATGTGTTGCACATTGTTTGCTCACCGACGGGCATAGTATGGACACACATGGAATAGAGCATGACAGATGAAGTCACGCAATCACGCACACAACCGTCATAACGCAACTGCAGACAATACAACATGGTGCATCGTCAGAAAATATACAATCATTGGCGCCGCCATGGCGGTGCACTGCTTCCGCTGTTTACGAATGGGCATACGCGGACCGCAATCCCTCTTCCCATTGGCTGCATGTGCACGGACCGTCACGGTCACACATCGGCACCCGCATGTGCTAGCCTCCGGGACGGATGCTTCACTTGCAACAATGTTCAATCACTGGCGCCACCATGGCGGGGCACGTATTCGGCGAGGAGGTGCAGGCCAACACATCCTTTAGCTGATGCCAATGGACATGGCAGTTCATGACCCCCCTTACAGTCACATTGCATCATCCACCGTACACCGGCCGGCCCAGCCCGGCCCAGGACCGGCGTGCCGGTCATGTCAACCACCGCCGTGCCAGGCCCCGTCCACTACCGCCGTTTCAGGCCCCGTCCACTACTTCCGTGCCAGGCCACGTCCACTACCGCCGTGCCAGGCCCCGTCCACTACCGCCATTTCAGGCCCCGTCCACTACCGCCGTTTCAGGCCCCGTCCACTACCGCCGTGCCAGGCCATGTCAACGTTTGTGGTTGACATGGCCGGCATGCCGGTCCTGGGCCGGGCCTGGCACGGCGGTAGTGGACGGGGCCTGGCACGGCGGGAGTGGACGGGGCCTGGCACGGCGGTGGTGGACGTGGCCTGGCACGGCGGTAGTGGACGGGGCCTGAAACAGCGGTAGTGGATGTGGCCTGGCACGGCGGTGGTTGACATGACCGGCAGGCCGGTCCTGGGCCGGGCTGGGCCGGCAGGTGTACGGTGGATGATGCAATGTGACTGTAAGGGGGGTAATGAACTGCCATGTCCATTGGCATCAGCTAAAGGATGTGTTGGCCTGAACCTCCCCCGCCGAATACGTGCCCCACCATGGTGGCGCCAGTGATTGAACATTGTTGCAAGTGAAGCATCCGTCCTGGAAGCTTGCACATGCGGGTGCCCATGTGTGACCGGGACGGTCTGTGCACATGCAGCCAATGGGAAGTGGGAACAAGGCCCGCATATGCCCAATCGAAAGTAGCGGATGCAGTGCACCGCAACACCAGGGCCAGTCATTGGCCCTTTCCCAAACACGCATCCAGGGCTGACCAATGGCTGGCGACGTATGCCACTGACATGGCCTCAGGGCCCTATATATGTGTGATTTGCAAAAGCACACATTCAACGCTGGGAACCAGTGCTGCCTGTGACCATCACCTCGACCTGCTGCTGCTGAGCTGACCACCGACTGCTGCCTGTGACCATCACCTCGACCTGCTGCTGCTGAGCTGACCACCGACTGCTGCCTGTGACCATCACCTCGACCTGCTGCTGCTGAGCTGACCACCGACTGCTGCCTGTGACCATCACCTCGACCCTCTGCTGCTGAGCTGACCACCGACTGCTGCCTGTGACCATCACCTCGACCTGCTGCTGCTGAGCTGACCACCGACTGCTGCTCAAGTGCCAAACTCCGTGAACTTGCCATGTCGAGAGTGAAAGAGATCCGGTCTCGTCCCTTCACCGCCGCGGAGCTGGATGTCCTCGTGGAAAGGTGTGCTCCGCAACTTTGGACGGCTGTACGGAGCCCCCGGACAGGTGGTAAGTGCAGTGGGGGACATATTGGTGTGCATGAGGTGGTCAATGACTACTGGCCTCTGCAATCTTGGCGGTGTGCTGTGGGCCCACCACTTTTGTCGGAATGTGCATGGCTGCTGAGAGATACGTGTTGCCCCTATCTGTGTGACTGGCCAACTGTCCACTGACTTACACCCTTTTGTCTCCCATCATGGTAGGTCAAGCTGCACCTTCGCAAGGACGTGTGGAGGAGCATTGCACGTGATGTACGGGCAGTGGGGGTGTCCAATAGACAACATACACACTGCCACAAACGCTGGGACGACATTTCCAGGCTGAGCAAGAATGTAGCGGAAGTGACACTAGGGATGATTCCAAGAACGCCACGTCTGGCCCGACGCTCAATGACCCCTCTCATGCACCGTATCATTGCTGTGACGCATCCTGACCTGTCCGACCGGCTGCGTGTGGATCAACAGCAAAGTAGCGGTAAACATACTGTCTGTGTATGTTGCTTGTGAGTGCAATGCATGTATTGTTGCCCAGACACATTAGTGACTTCCGTGTAGCGTATGTATCGTTGCAATGGCATGTTGGTGCCATTGGCGGAGTCAATTGTCACTTCCAGGTCCGGCATGTTGACACGCCACTCGCTAAGCAGTTGAGTGTTGATGCGCATGCTGAAGTGGTCCGTCGCCCCATGCCAAGACATGTGTGCAGATGTACATGCTCCTGCCCTGGCCGCATGCTGTACATGTTTCATGGCCAACACCGCTTATTTCATGTGAGGATGATTGGTAGGGGTGACCCGTGTGCAGGTTGGGGGCTACGTGTACTTTGTCAGCAATGGCATTAGGGATTCCTTGTCCTACTGTACGTGAGTGTGCCCATGACTTACACCTCTTTTCGGTGCATTTCAGCTTTGGTAGAGGGCACTCAGCCACAGACGGCGGAGATGATTGGAGGCAATGCATCCGGATCAGACTTTGCGCACACGCAGACTGACACAGAAGAGGGCAGCGCCGGAGAGGGGGACAGGACCGTCCCTGAGGAGTCGCATGTGGAGACAACATCGTCCTCATCTTCCGACAGTGTTGGTGAGTCTGCACTGTTGTCACAGACTGGGAGTGGGCAATCAACACCTTCGGTTGGGACACAGCACACAGGGCCCACACTGCAGCCAACTGCACCATGTACTGTTCGTGCACGCAGGAGTAGGGGGAGCAGAGTGCGTTCGGAGTCGGCACTGCTGCCCCAGCCTTGGTGAGCCAAAATGCACTTTGTGCTGAGACTGTTGATCTGCTGCGAGAGCTGTGTGTGGGGCAGACCAATATGATAAATGCATTCCAAGACCACGATAGGAAGTTGGGGCAGGTGGTGGCATTCATGGAAGGGATGCATGGCGATCTTGCTGGTCTACACAGGACAGTTCAGTCATTGGCTAGCAGTGTTTCGTCTGCCACTGTACAGTCGCATGGACAGGGTGCTACTTCTGTTTCCCCATCTTCAACACTGGATGTCTCAGGGGGGAGTGAATATTCTGACCAGGACTCAAATACAGGTTATTGCACTAGAAGCAGCGTCAGCCAGCACGTCAGGGCACGGAGGGCTCAGACACCCTCCCCTAGGTCAGCAAAATCTGTTCACAAAGACAACGTCAGATACACTGGAGTACACACACGGGATCCACAAGTGGTGTTGGGTGAAATGCCTTCACATGCTACACAGGCATCCCACACAAAAGGTACTCCCAAGGCAAGGGTTACTACCAGTTCCATGGACACTACCTTGGAAAAGGACAGTCAGAAGACAAAGGCAACTCTGGAGAGCAGGGACACTCCCAAGGACAGGAACACTAGTAAGGAAGGGGCCACTCCCAAGGGCAGGGAAAAGTCAGTCAAAAGACAAAGGCACCTCATAAGAGCAGGGAAACTCCCAAGGACAGGGACACTACTAAGGAAGGAGCCACTCCGAAGGGCAGGGACACTAGTAAGGATGGAGCCACTCCCAAGGGCAGGGACAAAGACAGTCAAAAGACAAAGGCACCTAAGAAGAGCAGGGACACTCCCAAGGGCAGGGACACACACAGGGAGAAGGTGTGTTCTGGAGACAGGTACACCACAGACGACAAGTCTGCTGCCAGGAACAGGGCACTATCCAGGGAACAGGGAAAGTCCACAGACAACATTCCTCCTACGGAAAAGGAACATCCAAGGGACAAGGCTTCAGCCATGGACACTGGCGCTATCAAGGACAGGCATACATCACCCCTTGCTGCACTGAGGCTGATGTTGTTGAGGGAACAGAATACAGATGTCTCCACGGTGGAGTCACCCCTTACCTCCACTCCCATCAGGGCCCGTCAGGAGCAGAGGAAGGTGAACCCTGTTGTAGCATCCCCCATGACACATGTTGCAGAGGCCAGAAGGCAGCCACACAGCAAACGACAAGCAGGCTCCAGCACGTCCCCAGAGAGCATACCCCCGGGAGCAGATGCACCACCCATGGTGGGTGATATTTCATTTCAGTCCGAACCACTTGCCAGTCCTGTCCTGTCCAGGGTGCACTCACATATCCCCAAGAGACGTAGACTCACACCATTGACACATGCCCACCCGATGTCGGTCAAGTGCAACTATCCCCAGCTCCCAGAGCCACCCTGCCTCTTGGCCCATACAGCCCTGTGGCTCATCATTTCAGTGGTCCCAGTGGTGCAGCTGCAGTTGACTCGCATGTATCAGATAGTGGCACTGTGTCTGTTGTTTGCTGTCAAGCATTATGTAGTAGCACTGTATCAGTTGTGCCCTCTCCTGTTTCTGGTGCTGGCAGTGTGTCTGGGTCTGTGGCGCATGTGTCAGTCACTCGAGCTGTGGCTGTGTCTCACACTCCTGTATCAGGTGCTGGCAGTGTATCTGGGTCTGTGGCGCATGTGTCAGTCACTCGAGCTGTGGCTGTGTCTCATACTCCTGTATCAGGTGCTGGCAGTGTATCTGGGTCTGTGGCGCATGTGTCAGTCACTCGAGCTGTGGCTGTGTCTCACACTCCTGTATCAGGTGCTGGCAGTGTGTCTGGGTCTGTGGCTCACGTGTCAGTCACTACATCTGTGGCTGTGTGTCACACTCCTGTTTCTGGTGCTGGCAGTGAGTCTGGGTGTGTGGGCCATGTGTCGGTCACTCAGGCTGTGGCTGTGTCTCACACTCCAGTTTCTGGTGCTGGCAGTCTGTCCGATGCAGGTACTTCACGCAATCCACCTGATAGTGTGATGTGAGGTGCTGTTCACTTCACTCACATGTCATTGCACATGGTGTGCACATTGTCCATTTTATACAGACTTCCATTGTTGTGGTCCTTGGGACGGGTTGCTTGGAATACGTACTTGTGCTGCCTCTGATGTACCTGGTCAGTGCAATGGACTGTTGATGCACTTAGCCCCTCTCATGTGCTGCCTCTGATGTACCTGTTCAGTGCAATGGACTGTTGATGCACTTAGCCCCTCTCATGTGCTGCCTCTGATGTACCTGGTCAGTGCAATTGACTGTTGATGCACTTAGCCCCTCTCATGTGCTGCCTCTGATGTACCTGGTCAGTGCAATGGACTGTTGATGCACTTAGCCCCTCTCATGTGCTGCCTCTGATGTACCTGGTCAGTGCAATGGACTGTTGATGCACTTAGCCCCTCTCATGTGCTGCCTCTGATGTACCTGTTCACTGAAATGCACTGTTGATGCACTTAGCCCCTCTCATGTGCTGCCTCTGATGTACCTGGTCAGTGCAATAGACTGTGGATGCACTTAGCCCCTCTCATGTGCTGCCTCTGATGTACCTGTTCAGTGCAATGGACTGTTGATGCACTTAGCCCCTCTCATGTGCTGCCTCTGATGTACCTGGTCAGTGCAATGGACTGTTGATGCACTTAGCCCCTCTCATGTGCTGCCTCTGATGTACCTGCTCTGGTGTTCACAATGCCCTGTTGCTGTTCTGATAATGCATTCTGCCCTCTTGTTTGCTGCCTCTGATGTACCTGCTCTGTTGGCCACAATGCCCTGTTGCTGTTGTGATACTGCAGTCTGCCCTCTCATGTGCTGCCTCTGATGTACCTGTTCAGTGCAATGGACTGTTGATGCACTTAGCCCCTCTCATGTGCTGCCTCTGATGTACCTGGTCAGTGCAATGGACTGTTGATGCACTTAACCCCTCTCATGTGCTGCCTCTGATGTACCTGTTCAGTGCAATGGACTGTTAATGCACTTAGCCCCTCTCATGTGCTGCCTCTGATGTACCTGCTCTGGTGTCCACAATGCCCTGTTGCTGTTCTGATAATGCATTCTGCCCTCTCGTTTGCTGCCTCTGATGTACCTGCTCTGGTGTCCACAATGCCCTGTTGCTGTTCTGATAATGCATTCTGCCCTCTCGTTTGCTGCCTTTGATATACCTGCTCTGTTGGCCACAATGCCCTGTTGCTGTTGTGATACTGCAGTCTGCCCTCTCATGTACTGCCTCTGATGTACCTGCTCTGGTGTCCACAATGCCCTGTTGCTGTTCTGATAATGCATTCTGCCCTCTTGTTTGCTGCCTCTGATGTACCTGCTCTGGTGTCCAAAATGCCCTGTTGCTGTTCTGATAATGCATTCTGCCCTCTCATTTGCTGCCTCTGATGTACCTGCTCTGTTGGCCACAATGCTGTGTTGCTGTTTTGATACTGCAGTCTGCCCTCTCATGTACTGCCTCTGATGTACCTGCTCTGGTGTCCGTAATGCCCTGTTGCTGTTCTGATAATACATTCTGCCCTCTCGTTTGCTGCCTCTGATGTGCCTGCTCTGGTGTCCACAATGCCCTGTTGCTGTTCTGATAATGCATTCTGCCCTCTCGTTTGCTGCCTCTGATGTACCTGCTCTGTTGGCCACAATGCCCCGTTGTTGTTCTGATAATGCTTTCGGCCCTCTCATGTGCTGCCTCTGATGTACCAGCTGTTGTGGCCACAATGCCCATGCTCAAGCATACACTGAGATTATACCCCAATTATGTGTAATAAAGCAAGTCAATCATGTTTCGTGCTTTGTCGGAGTCATTCCTGCGTGTGTGATACAGGTGTGTATTTGTCTTTGCCTCAAATCAGTGGGTTCAGATACATGACACTCCCCCTCCCAACGTCACGACCCTTGCAGGTACTCCCCTCCAGACAGCGGATGGTTTGTAGCGTACCTGCGTCATCCTCGATAGTGGGCCAAGACTAGGACGTGGTGGATCGCGAAGAGTATCGGGTAAGCGTGTAGTGCTGGGTCCATGTCGGTGAGCAGCTCGTGGTGGGTATGTTCGCTGTGGGGCATCCGCAGTGTTCAGGCAGGTTGTTTTTCCGCAGCGCTTTTATGTGTATTTTCCGCCATCTTGATTTGGGGGACGGTCCTAGACGTCAGTCCGTACGGCGGAGTCTCCGGATTGGTTACGTCCGCCGCGTGGTCGGGTGTAGTTGGGCGGCGGAGTTTGATTTTCCGTTGCAGACGGAATTTGGACAATCTGTCCTATCCTGATATGGTGGACGGAGTGAGTGCGACAGGCGGACGCAGAAAAGGCATGTTCCGCATACTCCAGGGCTGCGGAGGCACTTCCGTCCGCCATCCTAATGAGCCCCTAAATTTGGAAGTAAAGTTGAAATTATTTAAACAGAAAAGTTTGAACATGGTTTGCTGAAGTTTCAGCATTAACTTGTGCCCGGGGAGAAAGGACTATGGTGTAATAGTCCTGCTACACTTGGAAGTATCAGGGTTGCCATTTCTCCTCGGTCAAGGAGGGCTCTGATATTTTTGGTAGCCGCAATGAGAGCAATTTCAGCTGTGGGTGGTGTGGACTACCGATTGTGAGATGTAGAGAAGTTAGCTGTTCCCCGTATGTTCAGTGTATTGGAGGTTGATGGCTTCGAGGACCTTGGCGAGGAAGCAGTGCAGAGAGATGGGATGGCAGTTCTTGAGTTTGCTTGGGTCGGCAGATGTTTTGTGTGGTGGGGTTTGACTTCAGCATATTTCCATTCATTGGGGAAGGTGTCCGTGGCGATGAAAGCATTGAGGTTGGTGGTGTCTTGTTACTAGTCAACTTGCTTCCCAAGTTGGAAATGTGGTGGGGACAGGTGTCCGTGGGTGCTCCTGAGTGGATGAAGTTCATGATGGTGGTGGTATTTTGAATAGTGACTTGGTCCGCGATCGGGGTTTACATTGGTCGGAGCAAGGAGCCTGAGGATATTGGTGGCAGTGGTTGTGGCTCAAAGTTTTTGTAGATGTTGGAGATCTTGTGGAAGAGATCTCTCTTGGGAGGGGGTGATTACATTTTCAGAGGCGGAGGGGTTTGAGAACTCTCTGACGATTTTGAACAGTGTTTTGCTGCAATTATTGGCATTCCAGCCCTTTTGCCAATGTCATGGTAACAAAAAATAATGTTTTGTCCATAGTCGAGCTGTACTTTTGATGTTCGTGGAAGACAACTCTGATTCCCAGCTTTCAGTCAGAAAAGTAAATTTGTGTGCATTTTTATTTCCAAAATAAGCTCCTTTAGCTCCCATAAATGTACAAGCTTGAAAATTGCAATATCATGAAGCCCTTTTAAGCTGCTTTAAGAACGACACTCTTAGTTTGCGATTTCATAGTAAGAGAATTCATCTCCTTACTAGAAATGCTGTCCCCTAGATCAAGTACAATGCCGTTGCTTAGCTGATTTGGTGGAGAAGTTTTGATTTTTGTCACGTCTAATAGCTGTAGAACTTTGTGAGAGGGAGTGGTGAAGGGGCAGTTTAGGGAAATTATCTGCTATCAGAAATACCTATAAACGTACCCTCCAGTCCAGCTGAATAGGCCTGGGCAGAATATCTGGCCACAGGTGCAAATTTGGTTTGGGTTTGCAATGACGGGCACGCATTGGCATGCTTGCTGCAGGTGCTTGTTGCAGTAATCACATTGAAACAGCTCTTCATAGGTGCTGTTCTAGAAGACATTGCATGACAATAGTGCTGATGTTCCGGTGAAATCTTTATGCACCTTCTGGCAAATTTAGTCTCATTGTATGTTTGCCATCTGATCTAGTCTTGATTGGTCCTGGGTGTAACGCTGGGCAATTACGTGGACATGAGTCCTAGTAGTTATTTTTTTCACAGATCACAGAACCCTGTAAACAAAAAATAATCCATTCACAAAGAACAGGGGTTCCTCCTAAGACTAACATGAAAGTTATGTCTTCAGTAGAACTATTCACTAGTCTTTGTGTCCTATTAACATAGCTACATGAGATCAGGTAGTTGGGGATTTCTGGACACAGGGACAGTTCATTCAAGGATCCAAAAATGTGGACGCAGGGAGATCACTAGTGTACTAAAGGAGCACATGAGCATGGTAGACAGTCAAAATATCGAGTTGGAAATATCGACCTACCATAATATCGAGTCTGAAATATCGAAGGAGCATAATATCGAAGGTAAGAATATCGTAGGACAGAATATCGACTCAAGGTAAGTAATATCGAAATACTTAATATCGATGTAAGTAATATCGAAGTTAGTAATATCGATAGCATATATATCGATGTTAATAATTTCGATGACACTAATATCGATATTTGTATTATTTTATAGTTTTTTATTATGTATGTGTTATATGTTTAATTTAAGTATTTAAAATAATTACTATTATATGTGTATACATTTTCTATAATAATATAGAAATTTATAAGGAAATTTGATGTTTTAGTACCGGAGCGGGTTGTGGGTTTATAGGGGAATAGGGTGGGAAGTAATTTAATTATGGTAAGTTGATTAATAATTAGTAGGATTAATTAATTAATTATAATTATTTGCTAATTAATATTGATTAATTGGGAAATAATTAATTGATGAATTGATATATATTTTCTGTAGCGGGATGTGGGTTTATAGGGGAATAGGGTGGGGAGTAATTTAATAATAATTAATTAATTAATATATGTTTTTAAATATTTATAACTAATTAATTGGCAAATAATTAATATTAATTAGTTAATTAATTAATATAATTTTGTACATATTTTAAATTAGTAATTAATTGGTAATTAAATAATATTAGTTAGTTAATTACATTATTAGAGTAATTTATTTATATATATATAATTTTTAGTTACTGTTAATTAATTAATTGGGGAAAAATGATATTAATTATTAAATTATATTAATTACAGCTTATGTGCTAATATATTTACTTTATTGTTATTCTTAATTAATTATTAATTGCTAATTAAATAATATTATTTAACTTTGGGTTAAGGAGTATTTTTAGGGTTCAGGGTCATTTTTGGGTTTTTGGGTAAAGGGGTATTTTGAGTGTTTAGGGTCAGTTTTCAGTTTTTGGGTAAAGGGGTATTTTTAGGGTTCAGGGTCAGTTTTCAGTTTTTGGGTAAAGGGGTATTTTTAGTGTTCAGGGTCAGTTTTCAGTTCATGGGTAAAGGGGTATTTTTAGTGTTCAGGGTCAGTTTTCAGTTCATGGGTAAAGGGGTATTTTTAGGGTTCAGGGTCAGTTTTCAGTTTTTGGGTAAAGGGGTATTTTTAGGGTTCAGGGTCAGTTTTCAGTTCATGGGTAAAGGGGTATTTTTAGTGTTCAGGGTCAGTTTTCAGTTCATGGGTAAAGGGGTATTTTTAGTGTTCAGGGTCAGTTTTCAGTTCATGGGTAAAGGGGTATTTTTAGGGTTCAGGGTCAGTTTTCAGTTCATGGGTAAAGGGGTATTTTTAGGGTTCAGGGTCAGTTTTCAGTTTTTGGGTAAAGGGGTATTTTTAGTGTTCAGGGTCAGTTTTCAGTTCATGGGTAAAGGGGTATTTTTAGGGTTCAGGGTCAGTTTTCAGTTCATGGGTAAAGGGTTATTTTTAGGGTTCAGGGTCAGTTTTCAGTTCATGGGTAAAGGGGTATTTTTAGGGTTCAGGGTCAGTTTTCAGTTCATGGGTAAAGGGGTATTTTTAGGGTTCAGGGTCAGTTTTCAGTTTTTGGGTAAAGGGGTATTTTTAGGGTTCAGGGTCAGTTTTCTCGACTGTTGCACTCTCTGGAGTGGGAATAGTAATTTTATCCCTACGCTATCAAACGCTTTCCCTACTGTTCCACTCTCTGGAGTAGGAATAGTAATTTTTACCCTTACGCTATCCAACGTTTTATAAAATTAATTGTTAAAATATCACATGTTTATTTTATTTTTTATATTACTTACATTTTATGTATGTTATTGTTTTATGTTTGTACATGTATTAGTAAATTAGAATATATTTCATTAATTTAGAAATTAGTAAATTAATTATTAATACTTATTGTTCAGTACATATATTTTATATCTTTACTGTATATATTTAATTAATGTATTATTAATATATATGTTTTATTTATTAATTTTAAACATTATTAGATACTTTTAAATATGTATATTTCATTTATTAGTGTTATATACTTACTTTTACATTTATATATATTAAAAAAAAATCAATATTTTTAACATCGATATTTTTTACAACGATATTATTTTTTCGATATTTTTGTACTTACCATGTTGTAGATAGGATGTCAATATTTTTCCCCTCGATATTGTTGACTCGATATTCTTGTAGGTCGATATTTTTGTAGTCGAAATTCTGTCATAGATCCCATGAGCATGCCATCTGTGGATGCCATTTTTGTCTGGTGGTGCGTGTTGCAGCATCTCTATGTGATTGTCATCATATTTGTGCCTGTGATCTTTTCTTAAGATTGGAGAGCTGCAGTCCTCACTGTAAGTTGACCAAGGCACATCAAACTTCATTAATCATGCAAGAATTATTGTATTATTCCCATTTGCAATCTAGGATGTAAAACTTGAAAACTTCATAGATTGTGGATGGGAATTTAATTTGCACTGCAACCTATATACTGAGAGATCACATCACAAATTGTACATTTGCAAAAAATGACAAAATGATCCGCCTAATTAATATTATTTTATACAGGTCACAATTTGCAGTCATCAGTGATGGGCTGCAAATGCTGGAAAGGAAACCTGTAAGGGTCAGCAGATCTTATTCTTTGCATTTGTATTCCAAGAGGAGAAACATTTGTTAAAGAAGCCCATGATCATTAAAAGGACAGGCACTGATTTAAAAACCGTTTCCCCTTTGGTAAGAAATAGTGGGGAGCAGGCCTGTTCTAACTTAGGACTTTGACCGACCTTGCTGAGCTCATTTGCATGATACCCAAAGGGGCAAAGGTGCTGGAAATTGGGATGAGGTGCAGCGCCCCAAAAATAGCAATGCTGGTGTTCAGAAGATGAATGGGCAATAAGGATGCCTTAAAATTGGATTTTTATCTATTCACCTTTACTGTGTTCAAATACAAAGGGAAAATGTCAGGCAATGTCTTCTGACAAATTGCTGCTTATCCTTTTAACAAGGAAATTGGTGTTTAGTTTCCTTTCTCTGACAGCAAGGGGGAAGGACTTTGTAATAAAAAATATGGGGCACATTTACAGAGAAAACACGCAGTGCAGCACATCAAGTCACATTTCTGCCCTGCGTTATAGGGAAGGGGCAGAAAGGCAATGTGATAAACATTATATGGCATATTCATGTCTTTTCCTTTTGCTGGCACACTCGTGGTGGATTGGTTTTGTGCAGGAAGGGGCACGTTCCTGCACAAAAACAATCCTGAGAGGCTTTTTTCTCCTTCTATTTCTGCAGCACATATAGAAAGATGAAAAACGAAGAGAAATAAAGTAATTTCTCCTTGTTATGCCTCACCAGGGGAGGAACAGCATTGTGATGCATTTCCCGGTCTACCAGTGTTGGAAAAACTGGGAATGTGCCAAAATCCATGGGTAGATGCATGAGAAAACCCATGCTCCACCCATGGAACACCTCCATAGGCCAGAGGAAAGGTATGCAGCGATTTTGGCTGCATTGCTTTACTCTAGATTTATCAGGCCATGTAAGGCCACGCAAGGGACCTTGCCTTTGCTTAATACATTTATCTTAGTTGTTGTGTCACCTTTCCACCACATTGCGTGGCACAAGGGTGACTCAACTCTGATAAATATGCCCCTGAGTGACGACCTCGCTGGGGTACAGAGTGTGGAAGGGAAGGCTGTAAGATATCAATTTAACACACAATAGAATAGAAATAGAAGTACATGGAGTGAGTAAATATTAAAAAATATATCTGCAGTTAGGAAACCCATAAATTAATTACATTTTAATGTAATTCTGAAGTGTGATGGAAATAATTTTTTTAATATGATCAAAACAATTCAATGTACTTTACTTGTTAGGTTCACAAATGATAAATATTTGATGAAACCTGATTTCCACACATTATGGATTATACTCGATAGTTTTGTCAGTAAAACTGAATGCCTGTGCAGTCATTCTGGCCACTTCAATAGAAAATGTGCTTATTGTACATGTGAGTGCACTTCAGCACCAAAGTTTAGTAATATACTTGTGGCAGTGTGCTCCGAAAACACCAAGAGGTGCATACGACACCCTTATCATTCTCCTGTTGGATGGACATGGCTCCTTTTCTACACTTGTTCTTTGTGCTCTCGACAGTTGTATTTTTGACACTCCATATGACTTCAGTGATGTAATGTAAGTGGCAGCACCCCCACTGTGAAAAATGTTTCAACATCTTAGCAAAAGGGAAGATTTCCCACGGGGAGAGCTTCCCTTTTTTCCAATCAGATGCTGTCACTTTTGAGGAGTTGGTATCTGATCAATGGCTTGCATCCACAATTTGTGTCACAAACCTTTGATACATTACTTTCCAATCTGCAGAAGGGAGACGGGGTATCCCTTTCCCGCACTCTACTTTCTGTGATTTGGATACAGTAGTAAAAGCCGTTTTATGAGTTCGGAAGACTTTTTCGATTTGTAAAATAGTTGATTTTACTAGTTAAAAGTTTTTGTGACCGCATAAAACCGTTCCACATTAAGCTCTGATTTCCATCAAGAACTTCATTCTAACTTTGCTCTGAATGATGAATTCAATAACGAGAATCGAACTTCTAAACTGCAGTTCTCTCCTCTCTACTGAGAGCAGAGACATCAGCTGAGGGAGTTGCAGTTCTGTGGAAATATTCTTTTTTTTCCAGACTTCCATTAACCTGAGAATTGTTTTGATTCTCATTTCACTGCAAAGGGACACTGGACTGGTCGTGAGGTAGAATACTTAAGAAACATTTTGGGTTGGTGCTTCAAATTGTATAGAATGGGTTAGAATTGTAATTACCTCTTTGCTGATACAGACACATCCTCATTCACTTGTCCTTACATTCAGCTTAACATATAATAATAATCCACATTTGTAAAGCGCGAACAGTCACCCGTAAGGATCTCTAGGCGCTGGGGGACGTCGGGAAGATTAAGCAGCTATTGCCCAGAGTCAAATGGTGCTGGGCAAATCTGCCGCCGGCGCCGGGGAACGAACCATGACCATCAGTGCCCTGGCCATGGCGCCACACCTCTCCACACAACTTCACACAGATGTTTTACTCCGAGCTGAGGGCTTAGGAAAATAAGATTCATACTGCTAGATACAAATACAATACAGTTCATATATTTCCAGGAACGTTGGCAACCAATTCACAAGTATCAGTGTCGTTCAGACATGTTTGTTACAGAAAACGTAGTGGCAAATTGAAAAGTACACACACTGTAAAGGTCGGTGATACTGGAAAGCATGCATAAAGACCTTAAGCAGACTGCTTCTCTCCTACTGGAATGATATGGAGTGCTTTCAAAGCAATAAATATGTCTTGTATCAGCAGAGAAATGTTGGATAATGTTAGTGTGTGTACCACTCAAAAGACTCAATAAGTTGATTTCTTTGTTGGACTAACTGAAAAAACATAACACATTGGGGGTGCAAAATATTAGCACTGGAAACTGAAACTGCACAGATCGCTTCGTCAGAAACCATTCAGAAATAGTTTACAAGGATTCAAGTGTCTGAGAGAGAGTTCTTACACGCACTGAATAAATGTTTGAATTAAGATCAAAAGCAGTAGAGAGATATAAAGCAAACCGAATAGTAACATAAATACATGTCATAGGAGGCCTTAAGTGTCCAGAAAGTGATAACTTCTATATCCGTTCTTGTAACTAAACCTGTGTAATTACATTTTGTTTAGATGCTGGTTGTCAACACTGAAAAATAGGGCACTGGAATTCCTTTGTGGATTCATCACTGAGGATTCAGGGCCAGATTATCAAGAAAGGGCGATACATTATCGCCGTTTTTATCTGCAGGAAACAGCAGCTAAAGCGGCGATAATGGGCTTGATAATATGCCCTTGTGAATTCCCATAGAATCCCAGGTTCTGGTGTTAACCTGGGCTTCTAAGGCTTTTGGGCTTCTATGCCTCAAAATTATGTAAATATGGCGTGAAGTCGGGGTTGGTATGGGTATATTGGTAGCACCACGTTTCTTTAGTTGATATTAAGGTGGACTTCTGATATGCGACATAGCAAAATCTGTCCAACTCACATTCCAAATATATGTACAACATGGAATTGGATTGTCACTAGTAGAACATAGAAACACCTGTTTTTGTGTGTGAATATCTTAAAGTGCCACATACTTAGAAACCCTGTCCATACACATTCCCACAGACAATTATATATAGTTTGTGACTGTTACCATAGCAGGACCAGTTTTGCCAGCCCTTGAGCCATCTGTACTAGCTGCACTGCAGTAATATATCTTGCAGTCCATGTGATCATTCCGTTCACACTGGGGAAAATGACAGTCTGATAAGTCTTTTTGCACATGAACATAGTATATGCCATATGACTAGTGCGTTATCCAATCATCTACACAAACAACCTAACAGGGGCACAACTAGACCCAGACTAGTGGGAAAGGGGGGGGGGGCTAGCACTTCCAGCATCTGATCAGTACAAGTATTTCCAGAAGTGTGGTTGGAGTTATCCTCATAGCCAATATGAGAAAAAAGAAATGACAAACTGCAATGTAAACATATTTGACATACCTGACATTATAGCAAACATGTTTTTGTAGATTTGACACTGTTCCTAGGCTACTCCCAGGGACCTTTAGAAAGTAGATTGAGTGCATTGACAACTACAAATTCTAATCCAAAGCACATAAGACACGTTTTCTGAAAGTTATTTCAAGACAACATCCTTTTTGTCAATTCACTGATCCCTTCTGTAGCAGGACAATTTGCTTGTGAAATATTTATCATTGCAAGTCCAGAAGAAAAATGCCCCTATCACATTAATGACAGATTGTAGCTAGTTGTATTGATACTGATTGTTGTGACTCGATTTGGTACTGTTCATCCTTTCCCATAGTTACCTGTCCCCTGCTGCTCAGTCAGGATGAATGAATGCAAGAGTGCTTGGTGATGTAGTGGAATGGTTGAGTGTCTGGTGTGGTTGAGAGAGTCCGTTGGAGTGTGTGGGCTGAGCAGCAAGGATGCTGCTCCTGGTGGGGATATACTCTACTTACGTACTCGCTACTTATCAACCTGTATCTAAAACTTAACAAACCTACTTCAGGATCCAAGTCTACTGGCTACTGGACTACTTGATTACAAGCACCCAACTTTGTTTACAACACTGATCTTTCAATCTTTTTGCCTAAAAACAGTTGGTCATTGGCAGGAAGTCAGAAGGAGCCCTTCTTTGAAGGTCTCTTTGTTTTAGGGAGTTACCTTGAGTAGATACCTTTATCCAAGAAGATGTTGCTACCTCTAGCTGGATTACCTGCAGAGCTGTTAATAAGTGTGTTTTTACATATATGAGCATGACAGGAGCCTGCCAGTGATCATGCTGGTCTACAAGACTTTGCAGCCTTGATAAAATCCTGTGTGGTCAGGAGGTTGAAGGTGAGTGGTGGTTTTCATGATTTGTTTTCTAGTGAACTGTGCAGTGACACTTGACCCCACCAAGTAGGTCGCTCCGCCTCCGCACAGCACTGCCTGTGTCTCCCTACCCCAGCTGCTGAGGAAGTTTAAGGCCCTCCACCACCCGCAGGCTACCACCTGCGCCTCATCCTTGGTGGCCAGTGGTAGGTCATAGGGAGGTTTGTTCATCCTCTGCTTTATTGCTTTTATTTTATTGCCTGTATTTTCATTGATGTGTCTGTGACTGCTGTTGTCTGTCTTCCCCAACTTCCTGTACGTGGTCCGTGCCCCTTTTTCTTCCCTCTCTTCCCCTCACTGTCCCCGTGCTCTCTCTGCCCGGTCTTTCCTTCTGTACCCCTCGCTGCCCCTGTATCACTGCCCGGTTTTCCCTTCTGTTCCCCTCGCTGCCCCATGTCTCTGCCCGGTTTTCCCTTCTGTTCCCGTTGCTGCCCACGTGCCTCTCTGTCCGTTCTGCCTTCTGTTCTTAGCTGCCCCTGTATTTCTGTGCTCTGTATTTTGCCTCTGGTCCACTTGTTTTTCCGGTATTTCTTGGCCCTTTTGCCTTCTGTGCCACTCGTTTTTCCCTCATTTTTGTGCCCCTTTTGCCTTCTGTTCCACTCATTTTTTGTGCCTGTGTGCCTTCTATGCCACTCGTTTTTCCCTCGTTGTTGTGCCCCTTTTGCATTCTGTTCCACTAGTTTTTTGTGACCTTCTGCTTTCTGTGCCACTTTGTTTTTCCCTTGTTTTTGTGCCCCTTTTGCCTTCTGTTCCACTCGTTTTTTGTCCCCTTCTGCCCTCTGTGCCACTCATTTTTCCCTTGTTTTTGTGCCCCTTTTACCTTCTGTTCCACTTTTTTTTGTGCCCTTCTGCCCTCTGTTCCACTCGTTTATTTGGGCCCTTCAGCCCTCTGTGCCACTCATTTTCCCCTGGTTTCTGTGCCCCTTTTGCCTTCTGTTCCACTCATTTTTTGTGCCCTTTTGCCTTCTGTGCCACTAGTTTTTCCCTTGATTTTGTGCCTCTTCTTTCTTCTTTTACCTTCGTTGTCCCTCACCGCCCTCGCCGCTGCGTTCCTTGCGGCCCGCCCCCATGAGGGCCCACTGCCCATTCGCTGCCCCCGCCTCCCAGCTGCTCCTCCCTCCCACCTCCTCATATATGCTGGCCGCTGGCATGCCTAAGGCAAGCCCGTCTGCGCCCATCCACACCTGGACCGCGCCCAGCGCCAGAACCCCCGGCCTCCGCACCTGCCACAACAACCGCCGCCACTACGACGCCAGCACTCTGCATGGTCTCAACTCCGGACGGAGCCACACCTGCTTCTATGCTGCTCCCAAATGCACACACAGCCCCTTCACCAGCCGGAACTGCAGCTACACAAGCCTCAGAGGCGACGTACCACCCACCAAGAAAAACCCCAAAACAACAACTCCACAACCCTGATCGATTACCTTGTCAACCTCGGACTGAAGCAACTCGTCACAATGCCCCCCCACTATGCCGGCCACACGCTCGACCCTGTCTTTTCCTCAAGCCCTCATGTCTCCGGCAGCCACACCACCGAACTAACCCGGACCGACCCCAGCTGCATCCACTTCACCTTCCAGAAGCCCACCACACACCCAACAGATCCCCCACCGCTGCTGGAGCGAAATCACCGAAGACCAACTACACGCAAACCTCGCTCTCAGCCCACCCACCGAATCCTCCAACACCGATGACGCTGCCCACAGCCTCGGACTCTGGATCGAGGACTGCACCAACACCCACGCCCCACTGAAGAAACCCCCCCACAGAGACACCAGCAAGAGGGCCAGCTGGTTCACCTCAGAACTCCTAGCCTCCAAGCAAGCCTGCTGGAAACTAGAGAAGAAATGGCACAGTGAATAAACTCGGGAGAGCCATGCAACACACAAGGATGACATACGCAACCACCACCTCATCAGGGCGGCCAAGAGGACCTCCTTCAAAGATCGCCTCGACAACAACACACACAATAGCAAGGAGCTCTTCATCATCGTGAAGGACCTCTCCAACGCCAGCTCCAACACCAACAACATCCCACCATTGCAAGCCCTGTGTGACTCCCTCGCAACCTTCTTCCACCTCTAGATAGCACACATCCACGACAGCTTCAACACCCAGACAGCCCCAACAGACAGCAACACAACAGACCCTCGCACACCATCGACGACGAACCCCTGCTAGCCTGGGCCAGCGTGAGCATCAATGACACCATCATGGCCATGCGCACAATCCACTCCGGCTCTCCGTCAGACCCATTCCCGCACCATGTCTTCAACAGAGCACGCAGCTCCATCGCACCCCACCTGCGCAACGTCATCAATCTCTCCCTCGAGAACGCGACCTTCCCAGAGATCTGGAAACATGCCGAGATCAATGCCCTACTCAAAAAACCCAAGGCAGACCCAAGAGACCACAAGAACTTCTGGCCCATCTCTCTGCTCCCCTTCCCGGCCAGGGTCATCTAGAAAACTGTCAACAGTTAACCCATTACCTTGAAGAAAACAGAATCCTGGACCCTTCCCAGTCAGGGTTCCGCAGCAACCACAGCACCAAGACTGCCCTCATCGCCGCCACAGATGACATCAGGACCCTGCTGAACAATGGTGAGACCGCAGCACTCATCCACCTAGACCTCTCTTCCGGCTTCGACACCGTCTGCCACTGCACACTATGTGCACGCCTCGACGCCGCAGGGATCCGAGTCAAGGCTCTGGATTGGACCACCTCCTTCCTCCCCGGCAGAACCTAGAGCATCCACCTCCCCCCATTCCATTCCAAAGCCTTTGAGATCATCTGCGGCGTACCCCAGGGATCCTCCCTCAGCCCGACGCTGTTCAACATTTATATGGCACTGGCTGACAGCACGACCTCAACATAATCTCCTACGCCGACAACACTCAGCTGATCCTCTCCCTCACCAAGGACCCCATCACCACCAAAGCCAAACTCCATGAAGGAATGAAGGCTGTCGCCGACTGGATGAAGACTAGCGTCTGAAATTGAGCTCGGACAAGACGGAGGTCCTCATCCTCAGCTCCAACCCTCCAGCCTGGGACAACTCCTGGTGGCCGATGGCACTGTGGGCAGCCTCGACACCCACCGACCATGTGCGAAACCTGGCAATCATCCTCAACTCAACGTTTCAATGACCATGCAAGTCAACTCCGTCTCCTACTCCTGCTTCAACACCCTCCGCATGGTTCGCAAGATCTAGAGATGGATCCCGACAGATACAAGAAAGACAGTCACGCAGGCCCTCATCAGCAGCGGACTCAACTATGGAAACGCCCTCTATGGGGGGAGCCCCGACCAAGCTCATCAAACAACTACAACGCATCCAAGACGCCTCGGCATGACTGATCCTCGACGTACCACGCCACGGCCACATCACCCCTCCACCTGATAAACCTGTACTGGCTCCCAGTCAACAAGAGGATATCCTTCAAGCTCCTCACTCACGCACACAAGGCATTCCACAAGACCGGCCCAGCCTACCTCAACAGACGGCTCTCCTTCTACATCCCCAACTGCCAGTTATGCTCCGTCGACCTCTCACTCGCCGCTGTCCCACGCATCCGAAGAACAACCACCAGTGGAAGATCCTTCTCCCACCTCACTGCTAAGACATGGAACACCCTCTCCCTGAGCCTACGACAGACCCAAGACCTGCTGACCTTCAGGAGGATACTCAAGACCTGGCTGTTCGATCAGTAGCACCCTCCCCAGGGCCTTGAGACCCTCGCAGGTATGTAGTGTGCTTTACAGATGATGGATTGATTGAGCAATGAGAAGGACAAAAGGAGTCTACATTCATTTGGAGCAGTGGAAGTAATGCAGGTGTGCCAGACATCCAGCAAGATCATTTGGGGCCTTTGACTGTGCTGACAAGGCATCAGGATGCCATAACTAATTGTTTCTTCTGGTACTGTGGAATCTTCTAGCTGTTCTGTTCTTGTGCTCTTGAGGCCCATCGTCAGCTATCCCTGTTCAGATCTCTTGTCTCATTTTCTTCAACTGTAGGTCTTCAACTACATGGGCTGCTCTTCACCTGTAGGTCATCTCTCCAGGACCTAGGGCAGGCTTCTCTGAAGCAAGACAGGCATCATGTGTTCTGGCTCAAATCAGCTTTCACTGATATATACTACTGTGCTGTTCTTCATAGGAATACAAAATGAAACCTCCATGCTGCTCACCATATAGAGGTTGATTAATGGCTATTCCTGTAGGTGTGCTGTGTATAGACTGTCTGTTATTGGAAAGAATACATATTGAGTTTGATGATTATGCATAAATGATTATACATTGAGATACAAATATACATTTGCTTAGTATCTATGCAATAACACATTTAGCCGAGTCCACTAAACATGTAGGGAATGAACAAACCATAAGAGAGCTCATGTTGATTTAGTGACATAATGTTGCACGAACATGCTCTACTAGAAAGGATACATATTTCAACAGGAAATATGTGCACTACCTAGCTCCATGTTGTCCTGTCGTTCACTCACTTAATTTCAATCGGAATCAAAGGGACAATGGGTGCCCATTTTTTGGCAATAAATATATGAAAGGAAATACATGAAAACAATGTGGTCTTGAATAAAACTGAATGTTAAAAATCCACTGCACTGCTTCTGGATAATGAGTTATATCATGGCAACCCATTGCATAAATCCATGCTGTGGTGTGAAAAAGTTAATATACTTATATCGTGCTGTGATGCACTTTATTTAAGGCACCATAGTTAATGGATGTGTTTCAGAACTTCAAAGATTCAGCAATTTATTCCTGGGTCTGACTTCACATTGCAGCGTTCACCTGACCCTATGTGCTGAAAAGAAAACGAGCTTTAAGAAGCACACCTTTGCTTCTGCCCACACATTGGTTACCTTGAGTACAGTATTTGATTGCCAGAAGATGTGTGCTGCCACTGAGAAACTGTGCTTGTCATACTACTGTTGGCTCCTGAGGAGAGTTTGGTCACCTAAAGACACATAATTACGTGGCAGTTTGCAATGGGAAGACTCATCTAACATGTATTAGCTAACAGTATGGCTAAAGGGTCATGACATGCTCACTATGTGCATTAACTACAGAGTGCACCATATTTTTATTGATCCTGCTGCCGAATAAAGCTTCCTAAAAGGATGTTCCCCCTTTCAAAATGGCAGTGGCAAACACCGTAATGCTGCAAAGACATCTGTGCATGTTTTTTTCTTCCACATTTACATTTGAGCTGTGCTGCATAAGCAGTTTGTTCTGCCCTCCCACCACAGAACTGTGATGCAAGCCCCTCTTGTTTAAGTCTTAACAGTATCATGCCAATCATTTCTTCCACACCAACCCACTGTCTCAGTTTGCTCTCCCCCACTGCGACAGCCCGCCTGAGGTCAACTCCATTTAGTCAAGGGAGCCAGATAAACAAAGTTGTTGCTATAGCCCGGACCACATGGCCCTATTTTGACCATAAAACGGGAAGAAATGCAGGAAGGGGTAGACAGTAACATCCATAGCCCCTTTTGAAGTGTAATCAATTACATCTATTTTACAAATAGACAATGGTGTCAGTTCATTGCCAAATATCTGCTCCCGTTTTCCTGCAGACACATACGCACACTTAAACTACCACCTCTGCACCCTGCCAGGTCTGCTCACTTTTTCTGGCTTATAGTCTTTTTAAGTGGTGACGTGTGTCCCCCGAATTTTAGCCAACAAAATTAGTAAACAGACTTCTTGTAGGTGGTTTCAGGGAAAGCGGGGTCCTCCCGAATTTTTAATACATTTGGGTCAGATTTGCTAAAACGTCAATGACCCTGTAATGTAATTTATTAAACATTCGAGCTCTTTCATGGTGCTTGAGAGAAGCTTGGCCTTTCATAGGTGTAGATCTAATTTTTTCAAATATCAGAAGTCAGAAATGGCTTCCACTACAGTATGGTCGGAATTTTTCATAGGTGGGCCCCTTTATGGTAAAATTAAGTATAATGTGCAAAACTCAGAATTTTGCCATGGATACTCCATCCAATACTCATGGGTACCACAAACATTTCCTCCGATATAAAAGAGTCAGAGTTTTGTCATCAACACCAACCCTATAAATGAGTACAAGGTCACTTATGACTAGAATGACCTTAAATGTAACCCTGGGCATAGTGGGCGTAGTGGGGCTTCGCGGAGCTACGTGAAGTGGGCGAGAAACTACGCCCACCTCCGCACTCCGCGTAGCCCCACTACGCACACACCACTGGCCGCCACCCGCCTCCCTCCCGCCTCCCTCCCGCCCTCCCTAAATACTTTAAATGAAGTGTAAAATAATTAAAACGCACTTACCTTGCCCGCCGCTGCCCGCCGCGTCCCCGGGGCTCGCTATCTTCATTGTTCCGTCTTGTTTACTAATGCGCATGCGCGGGCGGCCGCGCATGCGCGGGCGGCCGTGCATGCGCAATTTCTCATGAGAAATGCGCATGCGCGGCCGCCCGCGCATGCGCATTAGTAAACAAGACGGAACAATGAAGATAGCCAGCCCCGGGGACGCGGCGGGCAGCGGCGGGCAAGGTAAGTGCCTTTTAATTAATTTAAACTTTTCATTTAAAGTATTTAGTGAGGGCGGGAGGGAGGCGGGTGGCGGCCAGCTACGCTCCATCTGCGGAGCGTGCGTAGTGCCGCCTGGCTACGCCCGCTCCGCAAAATGCGGAGTAGGCGGCACTACGCACACTCCGTGCACGGAGCGTAGCTGGCCGCCCACCCCTACTTAAATGTCAGTTTCAGAACTTTGCTAATGATGCTTCTAATAGGCTGAGAATTATACGCAGCAAGTGGGGGTCTGACATTAGTGTCCTCATCCATAAGGCAATCATAACCTCCAGTGTGCCAAACCAGAAGCACACTTGAAAACATAACACAAGCAGACACTCACAGACAAACATGCACTCATAAACATACACATTCTCTCACAGACACTCTTTTTCTCACACAATCAGCTTCACACACACACACTCATTCTCACTATATCTCTTGCACACTTTCATACATTTGTACTCTGTCATACTCGCACACACACACATGCTACCAGTCACACTCCCATTAGTTCAATCTGATTGTCTTGCATTAGAAAGGTTTGAACTGTTGCTGCCCCTGCATTTACCTGCCTTGACTTTTAGTGAAGCTTAGTAAAATTATTTTCTCTATACACTATTCAAAAATCATGACATGTGGCCTTGTCAATGTTTCTTACAAGTATGATGTGAATGAAAAAGTGCACTTCCTTAAAATAGCTGTATATGGCTTATATTTGGTTTCACATGTGAGTGCCGGGTGAGAAGAGCGCATACAGAGTGAGAGGAATGAGTGCAGGGTGAGCGGTGTGAGCGGTGTTAATGCAGGATGATTGGTGTACCTGTGTGACTGCTGCTAAACCAGTGAGCCTGTGTGAGTGGAGGGTGAACCACTGAAGTGACCAGTGAGTGCATGGTGAGAGGAGTTAGTGCACGATGAGTGGTGTGTCCCAGTGAGTTCTGAAAGTCTATTGTGCCTGTGTGCAAGAAGGGTGAACTGTGCGAGTTATGTGTGAATGGAGTTCCTGTGTGAGTGCAGGCTGAGCATTGTGCTCGTGTAAGTACACAGTGAGAGGTGGGAGTGAAGGGTGAGCTGTGTGAGTGACCAGAGTGTCTATGTGAGTGCAGGGTGAACAATGTGCCTGTGTGAAATTAGGGAGAAAGGAGTGAGTGGAGGGTTAGTCAGGTGAGTGTAAAGTGAGTGATGTACCCACTTGAGTTTTGTTGCGGGTATAAGTGCAGTGGGGGAAGAATCAAAGCATGATACCTAATGTGCTTGTTTGAGATTGAGTGCAGGATGAATGGTGAGACTGTATGGTGAGTCGTGAGATGTCATGTGAATGCAGGGTGAGTGGTGTGCTTGTGGGAGTGCAGGGTAAAAGAAGGGTGAAAGGCATGAGTACATGGTGAGCGATGTAAGTACAGTGTGATCGCTGCAAGTGCATGGTGAGTGTTGAAAATGACAGATGAGTGGAGTGTCATGTGCATGCATGGTGAGTGGTGTGTTTGTGCGATTAAATGCTAAGAGCAGGGTGTACGTCATGAGTGCAGGGGAGGTGTGTGAGTGCATGGTGAGGGGTGTAAGTACAACCTGATCACTGCAAATTCAGATTGAGTGATGGGACTAGTGGTGAGAGTGAATAGTGAGCGGAGTGCCAAGTAAATGCAGGGTGAGAGGCGTGATTGTGTGAGTGCAGGGAAAGAGGAGGGTAAATGGCGTGGGTGCATGTTGAGCAATGTAAGTGCTGTGTGAACGCTGTGAGTCCAGCCTGAGCTTGAAAGCAAAAAGTGAGCGGTGAGAATGATGAGTTAGTTGCCTGAATCGAGGATGAATTCCGAGAGACACTGAGTAACTCAGCTAAGTTGATGAGTGAGATTTTAGATATAAATTAAACTACTGTCATTATTACATCAATCAGGGATGGAGGGTGGAGGAAATAAATGATTTGCAGATCCTGATACAAACTTTCAGCCTCTTGATATACCTTGATATATGATATATTGATATGTCTAGAAATTGGAAAGGATGTGGCATAACTGCCAGAGTCGCTGGCTTTGATTTGGGGAACCAGGTTCGGGACTCAGCATCAGCTCAACATCTTGTGATCCAGGGCAAATCACGTATTCATCTCTGTAGGCATGGGTAGATTGTGTCCTTGTATTCTGTAACTGATTCTCATGCAAAGGGCCTCAATATCTTTGTAGCGAGATCGTGCTGTATAAAACTGCAACAACAAAAAAGCGCCTAGCCTTACTTTTCAGAAAATGCATTCTCACACTGAGGCAGCAGAAGGAATTTTCAAAGGTAAGGAATAGGCAAAATGGAGCTGCAGCGGCTTCAGGAACCTGCTAAGAAACAACAAAGCCTAGTTAACATGTAAATGGTCATTTAATGGTCTTTTAAAGACCTGTGAAATTGTCACATGAGGCTGAGATAAGTTGTCAGCCACTGCCCAGCCTGCCCACAACAGCTCAAGAACTCTTTGTCTGTCTGGGAAGCTCCCTCAGCTTGGGCTAAGACACACAACGGTGGGGAGGCAAGGGGTGGGGTGATTGCTAAAGTCCTTTCAGATCGATGGTAATTCTGATTGTTGCATTTCTGCGTTCTCAGGATTTATTGAGAATGTATTTGCCAGGTGAACCTGAATAAAAAGGATAATACAAAACAGTTCAAAATGTGGGGATTACATGTGAGTTATCTGTGTGGATCGAACAAGTTTCCACTGTGGCAGCAAAAGTACGCAGGGAATCTGGGACCCTGTATAAAAAAAACAAGAACGTGTCATTAACAAGTAATCACTCTTTTATAGACCTATGAAATTGTCAGATGGGACTAAGATAAGGCACCGTCTACTGCCTAGGGAGCCCACAGCAGCTCTAGCTCTGACTGTGTGTGTCCTGAAACCTGCATCTGCCCGGGCTGAGACACAAGACAGTGGGGGGACTCAAGACCCTTCTGCCCTATGGGTGTTGCGCGCCTGCACCTCAATGTTTCAAACACACTGCCTCATGCAATGGATGCCTCATATAACTATGCTCTAATTGCACAGAAATATCACATGCAGGGCTTGCTCTAGGGCGGTGCAATCAGTGCCATTGCACCGGGCGCTGACTTGGGGTGGGGGCGTCATTTTTGCAGGTATATTATCATTTCAAAAGCACCTGCTACGGGAGTCCATCCTCCAGCATTTTTCAGGCACCAATTAAAATGTTAGGATAACTCAAGATGAATCCTCTTCCTGGAAAGAGACCGGAGGTTTGTCTAGTGGAAGTTTTGACTCATACGAAGGTAGTTCAGATGGTTAAAATGCCTGCTGCTAAGAACGTGAATCTTGCCGATAGCAAGGTTCATATAATGTAAGTAGGTCAGTGGGTTACTGCTTCTGCAAGAGAACACCTTTTCTTACTTGTCCATTATAAGTCAAAATCCTAATATAGAACATTGAGCTATTAACTGTCATCAAACAGCTACATTCAAAGTACAAGCTACATAGTTAGAGCTATATGTTTTTTGCCCAGTATTGCATTATCCTAATTTTGCCAAAAGGGTTAATTTGGTTAGAAAATACTTATTATTAAAAAGAACCACTAACAATGATATTATGTTTTAAGTTCGGAATTGTGCTTTTCTGGAATACAAACTCTAAAACTACATTGCCTACCAGAATTGCTGACGTGTCACTCTTACACTACACCTTGTAGTCCTGTTTGATGTAACATTTCCTATACACTGATTTACAGACAAATGATTTCTCTGTGCAGTGTGTGTGTGATTTAAATTGCACTGACACTTTATACTGGTATGAGTGGTGCTATAAAACTAAATTAATCTGAGAGACAGTGGTTATAGAGACTTGAGGGGCACTATTAAACGGTGTTAATCAGGAAATCCGTGGCAGAGGTTGTCATGTGGGGGTGCACCAACAAACACCAGTGGTAAAGCACTGATCGCATGCCTGCATTGTCCTCACATAACTCACTCTATTCAATACTAACACTGGTGTCACCAGCCCTTAGTTATACCCACCACAAACGTGTGTGTCTCAAGAAGCCTGGCCGGTTTGTGAGGCCAATGGAAGTTGTAAAAGAAATAAATTAACTAACTGCGAGTATTTACTATTCTCTAACGTTAGATTACAGGCTATGGATGATTGAAGAGGATGCGCGCTAATCAGCTGTGTGAGAGCTAGGGGTTGTCTTCTATTTCAGGACCTCACAGTATATTGTCATAAAATATATCGAAAGAGTTGCAGTTCTTGCCTCATTAGGCTAGTATCAGCTAGGCAGGAAAGCACACAGTAAATGACATGGTCCTGCAAGATGTGCATAGTTCCCCATATATCTCCAGCATGTCTTGTGCACTATTTACAGGACAATAACCGTCCGTTGTCTGTCACTTAGATGCATCTATTGCACCATGGACTCAACGGCGCTTTGCGACCCCATTCAATGCAATGCCAGTTACAAACTAATAAACACGTGTATGTTGTTGATATTTCTTGAGCAGAACGTGCCTGTGACCTACATCTATGTCTCAGGACCCAAGTGTCACCAACAATCTCTTAAATGTCAAATTTGAAATACTGTGCACCTGGCCCAACTCACACAGTTCTGTACTTTCTTCTACTGCTGCTCCTACCAAGCCCACATGTCCCCATCCTTTTAAATGTACTGTCAGAAGGCCTTCCACGACCACTGCTTTATTGACAATGGCAGACAAGAAATGTTACTTTTAAATTCAGTGGGCCTCATTTATGAGGCTGTGCGTCACTTTTACGCCGCCGGTGCGTCACTTTTTGTGACGCACCAGTGGCGTAAAAAATGCGCCATATTTACAAAGTGACGCATCTAGGCAGATGCGTAACTTTGTAAACCCCTGCGCCACAATATACCTGCGCCAGGTATAATGTATGCAAGGGGGGGCATTTTGACGCAAGAAAGGGTCATGGAAGTGACGCAGTGAAATCTTTAAGATTTCACTGTGCCATTTCTTGGCAGCTAATGCGTCAAAATCTGCTTCATGGCAGGCGTAAGGCTGACGCAGGCACTAACAACATGGCACTTGCCCATGTGAAAGTACACATTGCTGGAGTTGCGACACTTTTGTGACACACTTCAGCAATGCGTCACTTTTGCGCCTACAGATAAGTCAGAAATACTGACGTATCTGTAACTCCTTGCGACATGATGCGTCATATTATAAATATGACGCATCAATCATGTCGCAAGGAGTGCGCACTGAGAAGTGACGCATCGCACAGCGATGCGTCATTTCTCATAAATGAGGCCCAGTATGTTCATTCTAAGTACCATCATGCCTGTAACTCGCAGCTCAATGCCTAACTGAATTCCCAATTTTACTGACAAACGCAATATCAGTGGAGACATACATTTTGATATGAAATTCTACTAATTGATCCTGGCACTTTGATCTTATTATTTTGTTCAAGAGCTATGTAAAGTTCACTTGTAAATCGTCTGTTTAGGCTTGGGAAACTGATGTTGTGTTACACGTTCTTACACCCTTTTGGGTCATTTTCATACTAATCAAAACCCTGAAATGTTTATAATAAATATACACTCACCATACCAGTTGTCCTGGACTACCAAGTGTTCATCCCCTCTATCATAATCCCTCCGTAAGAACAGGGGCGGCTCTAGACTCATGGTGGCCATGAGCAGGGAGCGTAGGTAGGGGGCCCCCGAAGAGGGGGTCTGGGTGGGGCAGAGCATGGAGGCCAGTTAAGAGGGGGGAGGGTCAGGGTGTTTGGAAGTGGAACAGAGACGGAGGCCGCCAAATCCCTGCCACGGGCGGCCACACAAATATATATCCATCCTCAGAGGATTATTATATTAAGGATGCGTGGTGCCCCCTGGGGTTTGGTAGCCCTGTGCAGGTGCACAGATTGCACGTGCCTAAGGCCGCCCCTGGTAAGAAGAGCCATTTGGTACAAGTCAGAGCACAAGCGGAGGGGAGATTTGTAATTCTGGGTGAGAACCCCCTGTGCTCTCAGGCCCCCATCACTGTAGAAAATATCATCCTCAGAGGACAAGGATATTATAAACCCAGTGCAGGATCACATTACCGTAAATACAATCTCGTCCACTGTGTCTCCTTCAGATAGCATACCTCTGGTGTAAGGAATTACAGTGATGAAGTAAGACTTACTTATCCCCACCACATACCCTGCAATTACCTCCAGCACCAACCTCCCTACCAAGATGTAATTCTCGTGTACACTCCGCCATTGGATAGACAGGCATCCACAGAAGATCCCGTGGCCTTTTCTATTCAACATACTGAATAAAGTAAACCTGCAGTGTGCTATCAAACGTGATTCCAACAAATGCATGGTCGGTTAGCCTGAGGAAGAAGTACTTCGTGGTCCAGCAGGATTACCGGCAATGTGGTGTCACCAGTCACACAGAAGGTGATGGGAGAAATGTGTGAACATATTCTAAACAACTGGCATTAGCTTTTGATAGCATCCCAAAGTAATATTTGCACCCACTATCTAGACAGAGGCTCACCTTATTCAAATCAATACTGACCCTGGCCCTCAGGGGAACAGTCGATCCAGAACTATTGGGAACACAAGTAACCCAAGGCCAGTTTCACCTTATAAGGTCTTGTCAATAAGGTATAACTTAGATCCTAGGACACAGCGAGTAAGAGACTTAACGGTGGGCATATCATTGGCTACTTAAAGTTTTACATCAAACACACAAAAGGTGATGAAAGGAACGCTTGAAGGACCAAGTCTAATTTGCCTATGACTAATTCCTATCTGAGATAACATAGGGCTAAATTATTAGACTTGGATGAAGCCTGATTAATTACCAGTGGCTGAGATTAATTCAAGCATTTCACCCATCATGTTTTTGTATTCCCCCTTGACAAAGAACCGAGCAAAGCTGTTTATAGCTGCAAAGTATCTCCACAGCTGCTGTGAAGGCAAACTGCTGCAGAGAGTTGAAAATGCCTTCCCTAGCTAATTATGGCAAGCTACAAAAATACTTCAGCAAACATCATTTTGAATGTTTAAATATTTTTAAACGTTTAAAGGTTCTTGTTAGTTCTGAAAAACCCTCTTACTATGCCTTAAACCAATATAATTTACCTCAGTGTATTTTTATGTATTGTCATTAGTCATGCTAACATGCAACTTTGCCTGTGCTGCATGTAACTGTTGGAAGGTGGATTATTTGTAAACGCTTTACCCTTAGAAACCTAAGAAACACACCATGATTATGTCAACAAAGTTCTCAGTGAAATTCAGCTAAACACCTGGTTTTGATCCCACAAGGAGCAGACCATTTCCAAAACAAATGCGTGCTAAGTTCATGCCGTACAACAATTTTAAAATAATAAATACAGCACAAGAAAATTAGTAAACGATTTAAAACAAGCCTTTGCCAATGCTGGATGCTATATGCTATAAAATGTGCACACACTGGCAAAGTAAATAGTGGCAACTGACGATGTTAACAGTATAGAAAACATTGTTGTCTATTTTTTCAAGATGGCTGTTGAACTGACTGACACTTGGGAGAAGTTCTGTTGTTGGTTGTGTGAAGTGTTAACATTGCTCAAGCAACAGGCACAATCCTGGTCAGGGTGAACCACGAAAGTCACTAAATTAACCTGCGCTTAACCCTCTGGTAGCTTGGCACAAAAGCAGTCAGACTTAACGTAGAGCAGTGTGTAAAGAATTTATGCAGCACAATAACACTAACAATTTAAAAACACATCACAAAAAAAATTGGACAACAATTAAAATTTTAGTAAATAATTTGACAACAAAATGTCAAACAAACAATAAGTAGAGTCAGAGTTATGAATTTTTTAAGATTAAAGTAAAAAGTAGCTCCTAAAACATCGAAGCACCAACCGTGGCGATCTAGTCATGGAAAAAGTAGAAAAATATGGCCAACTGCGATGGAGTGGTAGTCAGGTACAAAGAGTAGATTGGGTGTGGTTGGTGCTTACCTTCGGACTTAAAAGAAATTTGAAGAAAAATGTTCATAGAAGGTAGAAGTTCGGCTGGGCAAGACCGCAAGCAGTGTTCAAGGTGGAGGCATCACCTTAGGGGAGCCGCTGGATAAAGTTGCGGTGAAGATTTCCATGTTTGAACTTGGGGCCATATGTATCATTCCAAATTGCAAACACAAATGCCGAAAATTGCAGAATTTCGGCGTTTGCGATCACAATTAGGCTCAGTGGTATGTATGAAAGAAAAACTGCCTCGCCATAAGAAAGGCACATATCCACCCTTTTACCTGCACAGCACCCTGTCCATAGAGCTACCTAGGACCTATCTTAGTGGTGACCTATATGTAGAAAAATGGGAGTTTCAGGCTTGGCAAGTAACTTTAAATGCCAAGTCAATGTGGCACTAAACTGCGCGCACAGGCCCTACAGTGGCAGGCCTGAGTCAGGTTTGAAATGCTACTTCTGTGGAGGGTGCAAGCAGCATTCATTTTACAAACCCTGGGTATCTGGGATACCACTGTACAAGGGACTTACATGTAATTTAAATAAGTATAAACGCACACGCACTTTAGCACTGAAAAGCAGTGGAAAAGTGCTCAGAGTTTTTAAGCCAACAAAAACAGATCAGAAAAAATACATGAGGAAGGCAAAAGTTGGGGGGAGAACCCTGCAAAATGGGCCAGGCCCAACAATCACTCATATGGTCTTTGGATCTGTGATTTCAGGAGCAAGCAGGACAAGTCAAAATGTGCGTACAGGACTGAACATTGTTTTCTTTAAAAATCATATTCTAACTTTTGAATGTACACCCCCATTTTCTGTTGGCTGTTATTGCTGTTTTTTTAACTCTACACACATTGGCATTTTTGCCAATTCCCCAGTGTATGTAGCTTAACCTCTAAAACATCATAAAATTGGCCAAATCAGAATTTGAATATTTAAATTTTGACAATGGACTTAGTGAATAGGGACGCTCTTCTGGGGGCAGAGGGAGACCACAGCACTCACCTGTGGTGCTGCCATCAGCCTTTGCCTTCCCTGCCTTCCCTAACAGCCTCCAAACAACCCCATCATCGCTGGGGTGGGACACGGTCCCCCGGCTCGACGTGTTTCCTGGAAGGGGGTTGGGCCACACACCTGATGCCGTAAAGGCGCGCCTGCACTCCTGCAGCGTGGGATGCTCTTCTGGGGGCAGCGGGAGACCACAGCACTCACCTGTGGTGCTGCCATCAGCCTTTGCCCGAGCCTACCTTACCTGCCAGCCTCCAAATAACGCCGCCGTCACTGGGGTGGGACACGGTCCCCCAGTTCAACTCGCTTCCTGGAACGGGACGGGTCACACACCTAATGCCGTGAAGGTGCGCCTGCACTCCCGCAGCATGGGATGTGCGAGGGCATACTTGGGCCATGCCCAGGCAAAGCCCAGGCCCAGAGCAGGCCCGTCCTTGTCCGTCGTTGCCAGGAAGAGGCAGGGCTGAGCAACCCCTCTTTCATTTGACCCACAAGTTTGCATTTTTTGAACATTGAATACCTTCCGTGGAAACCAGCCAGAACTTCAAATAAGTGAGTCCTTTTTTGTGAGGATAAACAAACTTGAGGGGTGCTGGGCATGATACGGAGTGTCCAGAGAACTAACTGAACAATATCACACTTTTGAACCCTCTGTGGCCCGGTGATTATTAGTCATGTATTTCCCTCTATTGGTAGCCCTCACACAGCGAATTCTGGTATACTGTTCTAACACACTATACATGGAGCCCGTAACTGAGTGTAACATCGTAGGGTGCTGTATTCTCTTTTAACGGATGGATTTGGTATGTAGGGTCAAACTACAGCCTGTGTATTTTCTGCCTATATTTTGTTGTATTTTGCTGTATCTAGCCTGAACAGCCTGGAACATTAGCTTGTTGTGAAGACATGGTCAAGAGGAAGCAGCCTACGAAATGGTCCAGTGGGGGGCAGAAGTGACAACCCTTGATTTATTTCTGACCGAGGCAGCTAATGTTTTGTCCTATGAAATTGCTTTAACCAAGCGGAGACTTTCGATGCAACTGAATAGTTTGCCCCTGAGCCTGGTACCATCGAATACCCCACCCCAAACAGTGCAAAGTGAGCTTGTGCCGTCACAACTCGTTGTCACTCATATAATAAATGAGGTTTATGGTAACCAAGATGAGGGCCCCTCCTTATTTGTGCCACCAGTAAAAAAGAAAAGAGGTGGAGGGAGGAAAACGGCTCAGCAGACAAAAGAACAAGCAGCACCCTCCGTTGTAGATCAAACTAATGTGGGCTTGGGACAAATTGTAAGCAGCCTCTCCTCAAAAGTAAAATACATTTTAAAATCACACCTAACTCCTATTATTGCCAGACTGGATAAACGAGAATTACTTTTACTACAGGTTAATGAACGTCTCGCTGTCAGCACCTCGGATAGTATGGGGGTACAACTGATGGGGCAGAATCGTCCCTTAGTGGCAGAGGGGGTGATATCAATAGTCACTCACACAATAGGGGGTCGCTAATCAATAAAAGTACCCCAAGGGCACACAGGGAGTCTCAGCAGTTTCCTAGAGATAGTACCCAGACCCTAGGTAGAAAAGGCCCACAAAAACATGACCGGAAATCTCGAAAGATATAGGGACCAAGGAACTGTTCTAGATACAGCCCTGCGCAAATCACTAGGGACTGTGCCTAAGAAAACCTGATTGACTCATGGGAATGAGTCTACTGGCCTGAAACCCGTAACACCTAATAGTTTGGCGAGACTGAGAACAGACGTTTTACACCTGCCCCCTGAATCAGCCCCACATGTGACTGTCCTAGTAGGAGTTCTTCCCTTACAAGAGAACTCCAAAGAGACAACAATAGATTTAATACACAAAGTAACACATTGACTTGACAAATCACAATTCAAATCATTGCTAAACTTTTTCCCCCAATATTATCATGGACAGAGGAGTTGGTTGGGTGGGAAAAGCTACAAGGAAAGACAGGAGTGGGGATTGCATTGTGGTTAATGTAACTCGTCCCTCATATGTAAGAGCCATGATAGGAGGCCAGATGAGAGCAGATTCGTTCACAGGAATACAGGCTCTCCTGCTTTCTTTCTACCACCCAGAAGGGCCACTACACCTAAGTAGTGAGGGAAGCAGATATACACGGCCCCAAGGCAGGTTATTGTCAACGCAACAAGTCAGGACTGTTAGAAACGTATAAATTCCTCTCACCAACCGATTTGCTCCATTAAGAGATCATGATTGTGTGGATTGACAGCTAATCCCTTCTGATTTTACTGTTCGTACAAACCCTCCTTTAGTAGCTCAACAGATTAGTCTGCTCCAGCTACCCTGTGACAAAGATATAGATCCTTTGGTGTGCACTTTCATGCCATGGAATATTGCAGATTTGAAGGCAAAAAAAATGATGAGCAGTGCTAAGGGTTAATAAAGGCGGGTCACATTGTTGCACTCCAAGAAACCTGGGATACATCTGAATCCTTTGTGATGGATGGTTTTGCCCCATATTTTAAATCTGCTTCCCCATCAGCTGTAGGAAGAACAAAGGGTGGCTTGCTTAGCCTTATAACTCATTTTGTAGGGATCACGAGAGTGAACATTTAAATCATCCCAAATATTTTATAGAGGACCTTGCACAGGAGAGATAAACCCCCTACGAAACAATTATAATGGGGGACTTTAATGTACACCGTTGCCAACTAAAATGTTTGTTTGATAGGAAGATCTATGAAGAATTCCCACCTTTGGCCCATTTCGAACATTCCACCCAAGGCGCCCGGCTAGAAAGCTTATTAGCAAATAATAATTTATATTGTCTAGAGTCTGGGGATGAAGTAGAGGCAAAATCATTGTTGTTTGGGAGAGAGAGCAGCTCAACTATATATTATATTGTAATATCAGCCCCTTTGTACCAACATATGCGAAAACGTCTGGGTGGTCGAAACCGGTTTTAGTGATCATAATCCCATTATTGCTTAAACCAAAGGGTTCTGAGTGAAAACCTTCGCAAATGGGAATTTTCAGCCCGTGGACCAGGACCGGAAAATAAGATGGGAGAAAGTAGTCCCCAAGCTCTTCTCAGCAGAGTTATACACTGAGGGAAAAGAGGATATGGAACAATGTCTTAATGTACATAGCGAGCCCACAGAAGTACTAGAGGCTTATGACAAACTAATAAAGTTAATTGGCAAAAATCTAACAGGTAAAAAGAGGTCGGCAGGTACTGAGGAGGCCAAGTGGTTTAATGCTGATTGCTCTAAAGCTCATAAAGCCTGTATGGTTGCATTAAAACGTTCACGTAGAGACCCTGAGCTGATTAAAAGTCAAAGGAAAGCATATGATTTACCTTTAAAATTAAGGAAGGTTGCTTTAAGTGAACAGGCATGGGAGGAACTAACAATGGCGAGTGCACAAACCGATAGTGCTAAATTCTGAAAGGTAGTAAATAGCCTCTTTTTTAAAGATAATAATACGACAAGAACCAAGTGCATAATTCCAGTCGAACGGTGGGTTAGTCACTTTGAACAGATATATGCAGAGGTTGTTACAAAACAAACAGACTCCTCCTGGGTGCCGAGTGCTGTACCACTCGCCTTAGGGTTTTTTTTGTCTCAAGGGGGATGGGTAGTTTTCAGGGCTCAAGGGGTTGGGTAGTTTTCAGGGCTCATTGGTGAGGTCATTTTTAATGGTCTGGAGGAGTTCTTGGGTGTAAACTTTACCAAACATATCCCTTTACCAGTCATGTCCTTTCCACAAAATTGCATGGTAAAGGCATGCCTAGTAAAGGAATGCATGGTATCAAGACCAGCATCTGGAAACGTGTACGAGTAAGGCCCCTGCTCAAAAAGTCCTCAGCAAATCCCACGGACCTCAAGAACTACCGACTCCTCTCCCTCCTTCTCTTCGCGTCACACAGAAAACCATCAATTCACAACTAACAAAATTAATCGACGAAAACTCCATCCTCAACCCTTCCCAATCCGGATTCCACAGCAAACACAGCACGAGACCACTCTACTCACCGCCACAGACTACATCCGCACCCTCCTCGACCAAGGAAACACCGCAGCCCTGATCCTACTCGACCTTCTCGGCAGCATATGACACGCTCTCCCACAGCACACTCACAGCCAGACTCCACAATGTGAGCAGACAAGGAACCGCCCTCGAATAGATCTGCTTGTTCCTTACTGGCAGAACCCAAAGAATCAGACTGCCACCCTTCCTCTCCGAACCCACGGTAATCAACTGTGGAGTACCTCAAGGATCATCGCTCCGCCCCACGCTTTTCAACATCTACATGGCCCTCCTCGCTGCCATCATCAGACAGCACAGATTCAGCATAATATCCTATGCCAACAACACCCGGCTCATCCTCTCCCTCACCATGGACCCCATCACCACCAGACACAACTTCCAGGAAGGAATAAAGGGCGTTGCATCTTGGATGAGAGGCAGCTGACTGAAGTTCAACTTGAAGAAAACAGAGGTCATCTTCCTTGGGCCCTCTCCCTCTGCATGGAACAACACCTGGTGGCCCACCAACCCCCACAGACCACGCCCGAAACCTCAGGATCGTACTTGATTCCTCCCTTTCCATGACCCGACAAGTCAATGCCGTCACCTCCAGCTGCTTCAACACCCTCCGCATCCGCCAAAAGACCTTCAATGGGATCCCTCCTGAGTCAAGGAAAGCTGTCACCCACTCATTCATAACCAGCAGACTGGACTACGGAAAGGTCCTCTATGCCGGAATCAACAAGTCTCTCCTTCGCAAGCTCCAGACCATACAGAACACAGCAGCCAGACTCGTCCTTGGCATCCCTCGACACAAACCCATCACCCAACACCTCCGAGACCTCCACTGGCTCCACTTTGAGAAGAGAGTCAGCTTCAAGATGCTCACCCACGCCTACAAATGCCTCCAAAACAACGGACCATAATACTTCCATGAGAGAATCACCTTCCACGTACCTAGGATTAACCTCGGATCTGCTGACTTCGGCCTTGCCGAAATCCCATGCACTCGGAGAGCCAGAAAAGGTGGAAGAGCCTTCACCTACATCGCAGCCAAAACCTGGAATGAACTCCCAACCAACAACAGACTTGCACCCTCCCTGAACTACTTCAGGAAAACACTCAAGACCTGGCTCTTCAACTGATCGGAGCTGCACCCCCATCCCCCCCAGTGCCTGGAGACCCTCACGGGTAAGTAGTGCGCTTACAATTCCCCTGATTGATTGATTGGTAAAGTAATGCATTGTTCAGACACTTTCAGGGTCATGGCAGCTCTGTAGAGGCATGTGTGCTTTAGCTATGCGTGCCTCTATTATACAACCGTCCAAGGGTCAGATGGCTGACCTCCTATGTGATGACATGGACACAACAATCTGTAAGAGGCCTTTTTCCTAGAGTGAATAGCTGAATAGTAGCAACAGGACCTAGATGGAACCCTGATGGTGTGAATAAAGGTTCCAGAATTATTTGTACTAAGTATTTGATCTGAAAGTACTTTCTCTGGACATAGTGCACTGGAAGACTAAAGATGAGGGTGGTGAAATACTTATGTACTTAAAAAGGCATGACATTTTTGAGCTGCACAAAATGTTACCTCAGAGGTGGTCTATGGGCAAGGCGATGTAATAGAACGATTGAGTGAAGTACAGTAGAAATTAAGTTTACTTGTGCAGTAAACAACTTAACTTACAATAGACCTCATAAGAGGTTCTATCAAATAATCAACCTTAGCTGTAATCATAAAGGGAGCTGGATTACATCTCTTCATATCAGACTCTGTATCCTTCACAAATACGTTTGTAGACCAAAAGATGTCTTTACGAAGACCTGACCCTTGACAGCTACCTAGGTTATTTCAGTTTCTTCCAATTTTTGAAAGAGAAAACCATACTCACAGGTTTGCTGCATTTTTCACTGAATCTCAATTCCTGTAATGTAGATTGCACACAATAGATGGCACAAATGTGAGTGCACTCTGAGGTCATCTTTTAAAAACATAGGGGCAGATTTACAAGCCCCCTGCACCACCAGTACATCAATTTTTGTGACTTACTGGTAGTGCATGTTACTGCTCCATATTTACAAGGACAGGAAAAGCCACTCTGCGTGGCTTTTCCTGTCCTTGTAAATATGGCCACTTTACATGCAGCACTTTGCGTGAAAGGGACTTTCCATGGGTGTTTCTGTGGTTGTTCCCACGCAACACCCATGGAACAAGACACATTTCCAGATTTACGAGGAATTGTAAATCTGGAAATGCGTCTGAATGCTATGCCACCCTAGGGGTGGCACAGCGAGGCGCAACGAGGAGAAATGTTTTCATTTCTCCTCGTTTGTTCCTCTTTCAATTCGTGCTGCATTCTTCAGCACACATTGAAAGAGGAACATGCCTGTAGTGACTGTTTTGGTGCAGGAAAATGCCCCTTCCTGTACAAAATCAATCTCCCCATGAAGCAGGCATCCTTGCATCACAGTGCAAGGGTGCCTGCGCCGGTGCATGGCAGCAGTTTGTTTGCAAGCGCAGTTGAGAGCACAGGAATGTGACATTTTATTGTAAATATGTTGCATTCCTGTGCTTTGGAAGTGCTGCAGCGTGGCGCAGCCAAAGGGCGTGCGTTGCCGCGCTGCGCCACTTCCTTGTCAATCTGCCCCATACTGGTCAACTCTGCAAACAGAACCAGTACTCTAAACAAGCTCAGGGTGTACAAAAAAAGCAATTCGATTATATGAACTATTTTACGAATGTATGAATTTTAAAGTGCTTTTATGATTATTTTAAAAACATAGAATTTTGGGGCAGATTTATGAGGGCCTTGCGCCACGTTTACGCCGCTGTTGCGTCACGCAAGGCGGCGTAAACGTGGCGCATCCCTACGAACGATTTACAACGTGACGCATCTAGGCAGATGCGTCACGTTGTAAAGCCCTGCGCCGCTTTTGGGCGTTCCGGCGCAGGGTGGGGGTTCCGGGGCAGGTGCGCCTCGCAAAAGTGGCTGAGTGAAATCTATGAGATTTCACTCAGTCACTTTTAAGCCAATGCTGCGTCAAAAGCCTGCGCCTGCTTGAAGCAGGCGTAGGTCTTGACGCAGCATTGTTAAAATGGGGCACCCCCGAGCCTTGCTGGAGCTGCGTCGCGCTTGCGACGCAACTCCAGCAATGCGACACATTTCCGGCACAGATGCGTCACGCATCTGTGCCGTTTTTGCACCATGGTGCGCCGCATTATAAATGCGGCGCACCATGGCTGGCGGAGCTGTGGCGCACTGTGGCGCATGTTAACTGGCGCATCCCTGGGGATGCGCCAGTTAACATAAATCTGCCCCAAAGTATTTTGATGATGACCTTGGATGATGATTGGAGGAAAGTACGTTAAATCAAAAAGCAAGTTGATTAAAAAAGTGGAGGTGGAGTGTCTGAATCAAAAGAAGAAAAATAAACAAACTTGTATACTGGACAAAAACAGGAAGTATACTCTACCCCGTGCGAACTAACAGAAACCCCGAAAAAGCCCAGTATTTTAATCTACAAACTACAGAGGACAAAATCATCTAGCTGCCTGATGCATTTCCGACACACTTTGTCTGAGGACCCGGGCCAATGGCCAGCCACTCAAAAGTGAACAAATTCCTTAAAACTATTTGCAACTGGACATCTTGAATTTCCCACGGCGTTAAAGAAAATCTAATATCCAGCTACATTTAATACTTTTTGATAAATTCTGCAATACCGAAAGCTTAAATTACTCTACCTGTTCATGCTATTTTACATATGTACAAGTAGATCACAAACGCGCTGTCGATAAATTCTTAATGTTACTTTAAAGCAAGATTAGCCTAACAAAATGTGTGTCATTTACCTCCACAGAAAGCAGTTAAGGAAAAGAAAAAGACAAGACAAATTCTTTGTCCTGATGATGAATGGATTTGCTACGCCAAGGCCTAGGTTTTGCAGCACTGCAAGACAGATGTTCCTATGATAGGAAACAAGCACAATGGGAACATCTTAGAAGAAAACAAAGATAAAACCCCGCTGTGGTTTTGTTCCATTGTACGCCCTGCAGCAAGGATTAGCATGGAGACTGCAGGAGTGGGAATGAACGGGTTAACTGAAAGCTACTGCGGGCTTGCTACTTGAAATGCACAACAGTTCTCTTAATGTGTCTAAGAGATGTATTCATGTTATCACAGTTATGTGAAATTATAACTCAAGTTAGAGGCTCCAAAGCTCTGTCGTTGATATCGAGTGTCTCTTCAAGACTCAGTTGTACAATACAAGTTAATATTCATAAACGCTACGCAATATAATATATTTAAATGATCCAAAGTCTTTCTGAATTACATAAAACAATTCGACAAAAGGTTTTCAAGCACTCCAGAAAAAGCACAATGAAATGCAAACATTAAAAAGATTCTGCTCACCATCTCTTACAATAATCAATCAAAATATTACACTCTCATCAAAAATATTGTGCTGCTACTGCACCATAAGTGATTTTTATATAATATGCTGAAATAACCCGCACATTGCGCTATTTTCTCCTTTTGATAAAAACAAAAACACTCTAATTAATAACTTTTTTTATATTTTCTTGAGGCAAGTGTACCTAATAACTAAGCAGCCCCATAATTATTAAAATATGCAAAAAATGTTTGATAAAAATATTTTCAAGAGCAAAATACTCCACACACTTCCGCTCTGGAAGTAAGAATAAACCAACCCTGAGCCCATGAGGATGTATTTAGATAACTCCATGGGATTGCTATGCTTAAATAGACTTAAATAGACTTAAAGGTACTGGTTCAGATAAGGTTAACCCGAGAGAACAAAGGTGTGTGTTGGGAGGGGCCGAGGGGGGTCGAGAGGGTGAGGGGTTTACAGTAATTGCTGGACAAAGTGACTTCAGAAGTTTAAAATAAAGTAAACATTGCCCATAGGCCTTTATTACACTAACAGCTGTTCTGCTAAGAGCCGGATCTTATATTTTTCCTATACTTTTAAACGTATAGCTTTGAAACATCGTGTGTGGCATCTGAAGGAGCAGTACATGATTTGAAAGTGTTAAAGTGCACTGCGTCAGAGGTTAGAGGTTTGTGCCTTACCAGAACAGGGTAAACTAGCGTGCTAATATGTGAAATGGGCTGTATATGTCGCCGTATGTTGTGTACTTGTACGAGGCAGGCTCCTTAGGTCGATATGTGGTCATGGGTAAATGGTGCTACGCCAAGAAAAGAAAATTCCCTTGTTGACTATAAGGAGAAGCTAAAACTTAGCTCTCTATTAGAATCATGGGTAAATGGTGCGCCATTACAATGACAGGCCTTTTTCCTACCGACTCCCATTCCTAACTTGCCTCCAGGAACAGATTCCTCACACTGTTTATTGCCCCAATTGATTGAAACCTCAAATCTGTCTCGCTCGCCTTTCCTTCGTCTTCAGACTTTTTTGTTTTCCTGTTTCCTCTGTGCCAATGAAATATACATGGTTTACTTCCATCTGTGGCTCTGTTTTGACTTTTGGGAAGATGATAACATTCACAAGCCTTTTACCTCGTTACCTCTCGTTTGGTTCCTCCTTATTACCTTTCAGTGACTTTAGTACTTCTAAGTGACCTTTACACTTCATAAAACAGTATACAAGCAAACAACATAAAGTAACACAAATCCCATAGCCTGTGTATCTGGGTATTAGATGTCAAATGGATGCTTATAGGTCTGTCATGGGTGCATATTTGTCCTACGCTCTATGTGCATGGGCTGTTACAGGTGCATTGGTTTGTGTGTGCATGGATGTCTATGAATATTTTGATTTTTCTGCGTATTTGCATGTATTTGTCACCTATGCCAAAGTGTGTGTGGATGTAGGACTTCTGTGTGCATGCTTGAATGCAAAATGCAACAAGCATTTGCAATGCAATATATCTTGGATTTGAGAGAGTTAGAGCAACTGGCATTGTAAATGATGATGTCGAAGACGAAGAAATGCAACAGCTGGAGAAAAAACAAAAAATCTCTGGATAAGTGAGGGCTAGAGAGATAGTTTTTTTTTTTTTGAAAATTGAAAATTGCTTTATTGCGTGATTTGTTCAAAAACCCTTGCATTCGATATACAATAACATAGATTCATTGCTAAGTACTTTGCTTTGATGTAAAATTTAAAAGCGTTGTGGAAGCCTAATCTAAAAAGACACTGAGGTCTACTTTGAACAGTTAAGAATAAAGAAAAAGAGAGTCATAATGACATAAAAAACTCTATTGCTTGATACAAAGTCCCTGACACACTGAGAGAGACCCTCTACTGACATCTAATATATATAAATGTTGCGCCCCCATAGGTCCTTCTTACCTTTGGACCTTGTAGCGATCCTTCCAATTGGTCTTACCGCCGATGACTGCATATAGAGTTGCCATTTTAAATGTATGACCCTATACACATATCCATGTGAGGGGAAACATCCTTTACAACGAAACTTTTACATCGCAGTGCTATTACAACGCAGGTTTTACAACGAAAACCATTACAACGCATTGCGCTGGGGGGCGCTCTAGGATAGGGAATAGATTTAATTTACTATCCAACACCTTCCCTAGTGTCCACGGGGACTGGAGTTGGAATAGTAAATTAAACTATTCACTATCCAGCACCCCAAAGGGCTATGAGTTGTAAAGGTTTGCGTTGTAAAACTGGCGTTGTAACAGCATGCGTGGTAAAAGCATGCGTTGTAACGTCATACATCCCCATGTAAGTGAACATTTATGTTATAGACACTAAATAGAGAGAATGTTCTAAGTGTCTCTTCGTATACATATGATTTTAATCTTAAACAAATCGGTATATTATTACCTTTATTACAGAATCTTTTTAGGAGTTCATGCACTTATCCAATAGTGTTTTAATCTAGACAAGAGACCTACATATTACTGCGACTTATCTCAATCATTACATAAGTGGAGTGTCCGTTTATGTATTATCACTGTACACAAATAGGTTTTTTCTCTTTTCCTTTTCCCTGGCCCATACCCCTATTTTTTCTATACACCTTGCTATCATGAACTAGCTATATTATGGCTGTTGTTTTCTTGTTCCCTGTATTTCCCTATGACCGAATATGAGCACTCAGTTGTTTTGTTTTGTTTTTGTTGTTTTTTCTTATGTATTATAGAAATGTTAGTCATTTGTGTTTTTAGACGATATCCTTTCAGAGAATTGTATGGACTTAAAATCGTGTTGTGTTTCTCAGTGCTTTTAAGAATTTTCTGTTATATTGTATGGCTAATCGTTTTTTTACATTATTTAAATGTTGATATAAAAGTTTTGTTCAAATGAATTTACTGACACAAAAATTGTATCAAGGCACAAATAATGATGTTGCACATTTATTGGACACTGAATGTTTTTTTATTATGTTTCACAGGTTAAATCAGTGGCTTTTTTCCTGAAGAAGGCGTTTTTAATTATGCCGAAACACGCGTCGACAAACATTTATAATTAAGATTGCCATCTATATACAGTTGTATATTTTTATGCCAATATTAATTACTTGAGTATTCTCAATTATGGAATGCACTATTAATGTCATCTTTGTTTTTATGCTCTTGTTTTAATAATTAAACATACAATATTTTTTTACATGATTTGCTTGTCTGTCATTCCCTGTTTTATTGTTTCACTTATGGTTTGAATCATTATAATTGCCTAGGGAGGTATTTTCTTATATAATACACTTTGGATTATGGTCAGTAAAGGAAGAGAGTTTGGCATCTTCCTAGGAAGGGGGGAGAGATAGTATAAGAAAACAGTATAGACAAACAGACTCCTCTGCTTATTCCATGCATTAATGGTGGGTCTGGAGCATGTCTGTTGGTCAGTGACCAGAGGTGGTAACCTCAGTGAGGCAAGGAGTCAGGTTGCTAGCCCGACCATCGTGTGCGCATCTCATCTCCTCTAGCTTCTTGATGAAGCGATTCATGAATCTGACCAAGGCATAGTTAAGGGTAGTGTTCAAGGGGTCGAGGAAAGCCAGAACCACTGCTCTGCAAGATCTTATGTCCTTTGCAATCCAACCCCTTCATAATAGGGCCCTTCTGTCTTCTAGGATATTAGGACACAAGCATGTCACTTGTATTATGTCTTCCCTGTGTTGACCACAGAGCTGACTTGTTTCCTGGGCACAGTCTCTTTTACATTTTGGGAGGTGACAGGACAGGGGAATCAACCCCATTCTCAGCCTTAAGAACAGGAGTTTGGTATGTTTGTTTAAAGTGATCATTAGGTAGCTCTGGGGTTTCAGCCATAGGTAAGTGCGTAGTGCCATCCAACCCTGCTACACTATGGATAGGCTGTTCCTGTCTTCTCATGAGGAAAGTCGTTTCACATTGATTTTTACTAACCGCTTGAATTTATGTTGACTGACTTGTAAATCCCAAAGGTTGCTGAGGCCAAGAGAGCTGAGGCCGCAGGATAGGTTCCAGGACCGGTTCGCAGGACCGGTGCCAGTGTGGGTGCTCGACCCGACCGTGGAAAATACTCCAATTTCATTTTCCCTTGTGAAAGGCCAGCCTGCCCATTGGCCAGAAAGGGAGAGGCTGGGAGTAGTTTTGTTGAACTAGTTTCCCAAGAATTGGAAATGGAACAGTGAAGTATGGCATGTCTGAACTCACAGCGTCATAACGCATCTTTTTGGGTAAATGGTTTTGTTGCTGTGTGTCCAGAAACCGCTGTTTGAGAAAATGGCTGAGTTTGTGCCGTAGACCTTTTTGTGTGTCTCAGCAGAATGTGAATTGCCTGCCTGGATCTGGGAGAGGAGAGAAAGGCTGAGGGAGGTCTTGCCCCAGGGGAGTGGTGGAGATGGCGCCAGAGTGTCCTGCACCTGGAGCGGGGAGAAGGAAAGGCTTTGCAAGGTGAAGAGGCCTGGTTCGGATCCATCTGAGTGATTAAAGATCGAGGCCCCCAGTATCAAAGAGAGGATGGTGACACTGGGGAAGGAAAGATACGCAAGACTGATTTAGGGATGGATATGGGACCCCTGAGCTCAAGGAAACTTCAAAGACAACGAGGGGTATAACTGATAGAACTGTAACCCCAAGACTGGAGTTATGTTGATGATGCTGTCGAGAACAGTCTTGGTATCATTCAGAGAAGTACTGGTAGCGCTTTGAAGATGTTGTGGACTGTTTGAGTCTCTAGCAGCTTTGACCTGTCCGCGATCGGGTAGACAACCTTTGCCTCAGGAAGAGTTGCTGAATAGGCTGCGGGAGACACTTGACCCTTGCTTCGTGATCTGGGGCTTGTGGGCAGTTTGTAGCTCTTGACCGAGGAGAGACTGAAGGGGCGCTGCAGTGGATCATGTCCCCCTTCTTCCTGAGCAGGACTTTTCTGTGTGCTGCGTCCTGTACAGCAAGGGCCGGAGGTGAACAGGCTCCCTGTTCGGAAACACAGGAACATAAAAGTTTCCAGGAACTCTCAAGTGGCGCGGTGGTGGGACCGTGGAGTGGCAGCCTGAGACCGCCGAAAGGGTGCCTAAGGTGATCATGGGCACTCAGAGCGAATTAAGACTCTGATGTACAAGGTGCATGTTTTTGGTGCGGCTACAGGTGTTGGAGCGCCTGTGGATTGTGTGCATTGTGGAAGAGAGCCGAGATTTGGGACGCGCAGGGGGTGCGTGTCACAGTGCCGTCCAAACACTAGTGAAGGAGTGAGTCTCCGACAAGTGGGTCGGAGTGGGGTGGTGCAGCCAGGGCAGTAGTGGAGAGTGCCTGGTACCTCGTGTGCCCAAGAAGGAGCGGTGAGACTCAGAATGGGCAGTGTGCCTGTCGTGTTGTCACCAGGGCATTAGTGGAGAGCTCCTGGATCATCGTGTGCTCTAAGAATTGAGATAAGTCTCCAACACGCAGGGTGCATGTGGGGGTGTAGTTGCGGCACTAGAGGAGAGTGCCTGAAAATCAGGTGTGCACCCGGAGACAGAGCAAGACTCAGACACGCAGGGTGTGGGTCAAGGTGCCAGCCGAGGCGTAGTGAGGTGCGCCTGGTCATCCGAGGGTGGAGCAGTAGTCAGTTCCGGACGCGCCAGGGGTGTATGTAGAAGGTGGTACCGGAGGTGTTTGTGAGGAGTACTGGGAGCGGTGAGCATTGGGTTGCGAAGAAGTCCTAACAGTTTGAGAAAAGGGCCAAGTGATTGGGCCCTCATAGGCAACGTTGGGTGGCACCAACTTTGTGTGGAAGGCTTTGTGGAGCGAGTTTGTGCTGAACGTTGGCGGCCCGGCAGCCCCAGAGGAGCTGAACTACCGGCCCGAGCGCTCCTTGCCCCTAGTGACAAGGTTCTGAAGTGAGACCAATCCCCTGCGGCAGGAGAGGAGAGGGGGGTTGTCCCCCCAGTTAAAGTGGATCATCGCCTGGGGCATAGTGCGGGCTTGAATGGACACTCACTTGGCTTCTCACTGCTGGCAGCTGTGTGTGCCTGTTGCTTCAGCCCAGATCTCGGCCAGTGCTGGTCCCTGACTGGGCAGTACAGGGGCCAGAGCCCGGAGTGGAACTTGGGTGTCATCGTTGATCCGTCTTGGGGCAACCGGTCGTATAGCTTCTAAAAACAGTCATATAACACTTTGCATATTTGCTGCTAACGAACCATGGAACTATTGGACAACGTCTGACAGTAGTGGTGCTTAACAACCTCAGGGGTTAGTGCACTACGCACTAAGTTAGGTTTCTCTTGCAGGATACAGAATGCTAGTGTAGTGCACTGCATTGGTTGTTTACTGCACTATACTGAATTGCACTGTGACGCATTAACTTATTCCTTCCTTGCACGGGGCATGCTAGTGGCAATATGCATTGCATTGTCTTCCTATCGCACTGTACGTAATTGCAGCATGACACATTGCTGTATTTCTTCCTTGAACTGGGCATGCTGGTAGCGAACTGAGTTGCATTATCTTGTGTTGACTAAGTACATGATTATGACGCTATGCAGTGATTGTTTCACTGTGGCACTGCTCAGGAACCCATTGTTAACTAGTGCAGAGTTTCTTGTATTTTGCAACGTGTGTGATTCTAGTGATACAACATACCTAACCTGTTGAAAGTCAGCGTAACTGTTGGTTAGAAGTGGAGGTTGGGGATTAGAACCGCCCAACCCACCGGACACAATATTACCTATTGTATATGTGTGGAAGTTTTATCGTGTGGTCAATTTGTAAATCTTTGTATACAAAGTATGCTTGTTTTATACAAACTTGTGTGGAGTCCATTTGTGGTGACAGCATTGGGATTGCTGTGTGCGTAGTTGCACATACTGCACACTCGTACCTTGGAGATAAGCCTTGCTGCTCGTGTCAAGCTACTAAGGGGGTGAGCAGGGCTGTCTCGGACGGTGTCCTTTCTTGGCCTAACGAGGGAGTCCGAGTCATGCACTTGACAATAACGGGGCATGCGGGAACGCCGGCTTCTAACATGACTACATCCAGAAGACGTTGTATGCCAATCATTGTGTGGCTAAGAAGAACCAGATTGTCGGCGTAGAGTAGGTTAGATAAACAAAGGCTACCCAATTTGGGTGGATGCGAATTGACTAAAACAAGAACTGCAGAGAGGTTGGACAAAAATCGATTGAAAAGCATAGGAGCAAGGACACAGCCTTGCTTGAAGCCTTGCATTGTTGCTATGGGTTGTAACAGTTGTGTACCATCCCCGATCTTAATCCTGACCCATGTGTCATTGTGCACGAGCTGCAATGCCCTAAGTAGACTGTTAGGGATGTTCAGCAAGTAGAGTTCCTGCCACAGCCTCTTCTTTTGACTCTATTGAAGACAGATTTATAGTCTATAAACCCCTGTGTATGCGGGGCTTGTGTTGAATTCAACATGGTTGATCAAGAGGGATAGAGTAATAAGGTTAAACATTGTTCCGGTGTTTGCGAATCCAGTCTGGTTTGGTGGTATAATTGAATTTGACTCAGCCCATGATCGAAGTATGTCCAACAGTATACCTGCGAAGTACTTTGCTTTATTATCAATTAAGGCAATCAAGCAGTAGTTTCCTGGAGATTTTTTGATGCTGCCTTTAAAGATTGGAGCGAGAAACGATCCCTGCCATGAGACCAGGATGGAGCACTTTTCTAGGATGGATAAGTAAAGCAGGGCTAGCCGAGTGGCCCAAAAGGCTGTGTCCTACTTGTAAAGCGCTGTTGGTATTCCAACTGGGCCAGGGGCCCCATCCTTGCGTCCCTTTGCAATCTGCTTTTGGATTGATGTCACTGTAAAAGAGAGCCTGAGAGATGACTTGTCATAGGTTGTAGTTTGAGCGTCCTGGACTGTGCTACCTGCAGGGTTATTGACCTGTTCATAGTTCTGGTCTGAAAGTGGAAGGTCATTGAAGTGGTCATGTAGAAAGAGATACCACTCTGACTCCAGAATATTAGAGGAAGCAACTTGGGAGGGGGGGGCAGAATTGCTGGTCCTTCTATTGTATAGTAGTTTGGCCATATTAGATTCCAGGTAGTCCTTCGATATTCAAGTTTAGCCGTCTTCAGTTGTCTACGCGCCTCTCTTAGTTTGGTTATGATAATTAAATCCATTGCCATTGTTTTCAGTTTTCGCCACAGCCAGTTTATACTTTGTTTTGCGGACCGTATTTACAAAGCAGAGGAAATCCCTTGTTTGGGCCTTTTCACTTGTGCACTGTGTATAGATTTTGCAAACAGGGCCGCTAAACTTTTCGAGAATGTTGTCCAATTGACAATTGGGTCTCCCTCTGTCCCAAAGGTGTTAGCAAGTATTTTCTTAGCGACTATCGCCAAAGACTGGAGATTGATGGCTGGACACTTAATGCGTTTTAAATCGATGGTAAAGATTTTGAAGCCTTGGCCCGCTGTCGCGTCATGTTGCAGCAACCTAATGTTGAGGGCGAGCACTTGGGGACAATGATCACTGTCCACTTTGTTGCCAAAGCCAAAAGTGGAAACTTGATTCAATAAAGGGAGGCTGACAAACACGCAGTCAATCAGGGAGGCCCCTGTTTTGGTTAGATATGAAAGACCAGGTAGCTTGTCTGGGTGAAAGCGGCCGTTGAGGGCTCCTAGACTGAGGTGCTTCAAGTTACCCTGGAGGGATCGTCTCCTTGGGTTCTCTTTGCCCCACCCGGGGCGGTCCTGCGGTGGTATAGCCTAGTCGCCTTCCTAAGGATGCGTTATCTCATTAAGATGAAGACCGGACATCAGCCACATGTAGAAATCTCCTTAGACTAGAATGTCCACATTAGGATTTCCAGGACTCGCGTTTAGTATCGTTAAAGTCAGGTCATCAGTTAGCACTGACATGGAGGCCAAATTTGGGTGAATGTAGACGTTCATCAAGATTAGGCTCCTTGTCTGACCTTTGGGAGTTTTGGAAGAGGTGCCTACTACCTGAAGCCCTTGCGTGTTGGTTGCTTGGTCCCAGGAGCAGATTGTACTGGTGGCTTATATATAGATTACTAGACCTCCACAGCTGCTGCCAGGGGACTTTTGTTTGATTGCAAGGGTGTGATGGATTTTGAACCCTTCTAGGTGCTGCAGCTTCTAAAGCCATGTCTCTTGCAATAGAATGATTTCAAAGGAACGTGAGCAGGTTACAGTACCCTGGTCGCACAATTTGTTTGCTAGGCTGTTTATGTTCCAGGAACATATCTTTAGTGAGTTATCCTGTGTGGTGATTGTTGTCATTTCTTTGTCAGCGTAACAGTCTAGTTGACTTCAAAGACCCCGGCAGCCATGACCAGGTGTCAACTCCCACAGGTCCCAGAACTTGTGTGTTAGTTTGGTTTCTTAAGCTAGATATAGGGGTTTTGCTTATGGCGCTCCTCAAGTAGACCAATCTTTGCGATGCTCTTGAACACGCCATGTCTGGTGCGGTGTCAAGGATTTGGGGATAACCTGGTTCCTTCCCGGGGATGAGGGAGCTGACCCACTGCTTAAGGATATCTGTATTCCTCAAGATCCTATTTGCTGACTCCGTTGATCGTCAGGTGACTTTAGTGGATTCATTTAACTGACCCATCTATAGAGAGTTTCTCATGGGATGTGACTTTGTCCTTCAGGCCTATTGCTTGTATCAACTTCTTGATGTTCCCTCCATTTTTAGTGTTGAAGCTGCCTTTTGACTTGTACTCTGATGGTGCATGTACTGACATTATATGAGGGTGACCGTCAGGGTCACTGAAAGTGTAGTTTGTTGGACTGGGTTCCATGGAAGGGTCTGCTCACACAAAGACTACCCCAGGGAGGCCCAAAGTTGCCACCATCCGGTTGCTACAGTGCATAAATGAGCTTCCAATAGTCATTTTGGAGACTAGAACTGGATCTGCTGTTGGAGTAAGTGCAACACAAGGTTTTTTAAGCTCCTTAAAGCTGTGACAGGGGTAGTGTGCGACACATTGGCTTGAGTGGATTCTTCAAAATAAGTTGTAACATGTCTAACCGGAGTAGAGTTGCTGCCAAGTGGAACTGTTGTCTAAGTGCTGTTTGGCCCCACCACTTGGCTCAAAGGTATGGAATCCAAGGCTTGCCGTTCAGTGTTGGCAGGGACCTCAGCGGGGATCCTTTTTGCTGTGGCGGCAAGGTCTTTGCCTGCTACTGTAGTCTTCGGCTCAATAGGTGGTGAGGTTGCGGTCTGTTGCTTTTTTACCTCTTTAGGTTTAGGAGTTGGTTCGTTCACTTTCTTTGTTGACTCGCAGGCCCGATTTAGGTCCTTGTGTCCAGTTGAGTCTACTGGAAATCAGGTTTTAAAAAGTGGATAGAGGAACGATTCATGTGTTTTGGGGAGAGTCTTGTTATGGCCCTTTGTATTTTTTGCTTGTTCCCTCTTACGGTCAGCCTCTTCCATTTTCTGATCAGGTGAGGGTGGGAAAGTAGACTCTAGGTTGTCGGCAGCTGTGAGCCCTTGCAAACTGTTGTTGCCACCACAGCTGACTAGTATTCCCGGAAGCTGCAGTGGGTCTTTGTTCAGACTCCGCGTTTCCCCTAGTTGTAGCGCCTCTTGCAAGTTGTATGTTTTCTTTTCACCCAAGACCCAGGCTCTTTCACTTGATATGGTGGACTTTACATTGGTAAGTTCCTTTAGGTTCACCAAAAGCTTCGACATCACCGCAAGGAGTGCACTTAGTTTGCCTATAATCGGTGAACAATTGCAGCTTTGGTGCGGGGGATCCTCATCCACCTGGGCCCGTTTGATCAGGTTATTTTGATTTGTGATTTTGTCATCTATGATGGCAATGTATATGGCCAAGGTGTTTAGTAGGATTATTTGTATGTCCATTTTGTTGGCTTGGAATGTCATAGCATCCACCAACCTCTGTAAGATGTCCAAGGCTGTGGACCAGGCCGAGTCTTGTTTATGTTCTTTTTCCCCTCGTTTAAGGCAGGAGGGGGAGCAGGAATGTGGGGAGCTTCTTTGCCTTATGATGAAAGCATGATTTTCCACTCTTTAGATTGAATGTAGGAGTGGTCCTTTTAAGGGTTGGAGGAGTCTGCATCATAGGGAGATAGCAGGAGTTGTCCCTGCCCCTGTGGGGTTTTTGAGTCAAACTCGCTTGCAGCATCCTTAGATAGTAGTGAATGCACTGTTAGATCCTTAGATCACTTAATCGATGTTTCAGAGCTTTCCTTGTTGCAATAGGGAGCTCTCTTTATTGCAACTGCCACTTCTGCTGCCTCATTATCTAAACCGGAGGAGCAGAGGCGGGTATCCTTTTGGTCCAATGATGAATTGAGTAAGGACTGTGTGCAGTTCCCTGTTGGTGAGCTTGTGGGAGTAGTCTTGGTATCTGGACTGGCTGAAGGGTTGTTTAAGAGTGTATTTGGTTAATGTGATAGTCCTACTGTGTTCCAAAATTGGGTATAAGCATCCAAGGGCGGGGCCTCTAAGCTGTCCAGTGGAGTGTAAGGCAGGCCCCTGTGTTGTACGGCAGGCTCTGAGAGATCGCTTGTGCCTGGGTGATTTCCCAGATTGTGGGGTTGAGGTTTGGTGTTGGAGCCCTCCTTACTGACGATCAATGTTGGGGTCAGGGGGATAGATAGACCCTTAATGCTCATATTGCTGGACAATATAGTGGAGCCTGCGTTTTTCATGAAGGCAAATTTAGACGTGATTTTTAGTTGCAGGTGGGTGGCTTGGGACCCAGATAGTCAGCCCTCTGCTTCTTGTCCTTGGGTTGGGCTGCCAGACCCCTCTGTTTCCCAGAACACATAGTGCGGTTAGTTGAATGGAACACTGAGATCCTGCAGGTTTGTGCTACGGGCTTCATCCCTCAGCACCTGCTGAAATGCCAAGCTGTCCTGGCTTGGGGAGCCCTAAGGCTTGTAAGCAGAGACTTTTAAGACCTGCTGTGCCACTTTATTAATAGGCCTATTAAGTCAAGACATAGAGAGCAACCAGGCTGGATGGAAGCAATGGTACGTGGGGACACTAAGGGTGCCACAGGCTGCACCTGAACTAGTTCCAGGCCGCCTCCATGGTCCACCTGGTGCCGCTCTCTGCAGCCGGCAAGTAGCGGCTGCCACACTCCAATAATCAGGTAGTACAAATTTGAGCTACTGCTTGCCTGGGGTTTTGGGCTGGGCTAATGAAGTCCGGGTGGGGCAATAGGGAGAAGGGAGGTAGATCCAGCACACACTTTTTTTTAGGGCTCCCCTTTACAGCTAATAAAATCCCTTTTATTTGATTGGTGGTGTGTAGTTTTGTGCTGTGAATGGCGATGTGGTGTTATTAAGTGCACTGGAGGGCTCAGGAGAGGGCATTCCCTGGCCGTTGCTGACACCAGCGCCTCCAAGCAAGCACCAGGAAATGCAAAAGGACTAATTGGGAGTAATCCCGCCCCCGCTCCCTCGCTTACCTGGCCATAGCTATTTTGAGCGGTGAGCAGCAGCTCTGATTTTCCTGGCAAACGCCGGCCTCCCCACGCAGCTGCCTCGGTGGATGCTGCAGCGTCTCGTTGCCTCTCCCTCTCTCTCCACCTCTCACTGCACAACATCCGTTCCCATTGCGTGCAAGTCTCAGATAAAACTTCAGCAAAGACCAGCCGGCCCAAAACAAAGCACCCCACATAGCATGTAGGAAGACGGGTCAGAGACAGGCATGCTAAAATTTCACAGCCAATCAGCATTTTAGAAATAGTTAAAAGAGTTCCAAAATTAGGAGACCATTACCCTAAAACTGAGAGGATTAACAGCAAAAAACGCTCCCTTATCATTTGGTGTAGAAGAAGACTGAAACCGGCTTTCAGAAAGCGAAGTCTTAGATGATATAGCTTGGATCTGGAGAATATAAAATGGAAGTCAAAGCTTGGTGGCAGACTGAAATAGCTGCAGTTCGTGGGAGGATCTGAACACACAATCTTACACCAATTGTATTTTTCTGGCAAACGTGGCCAACCAGATAGGGTTACAGAAGAGCATATGATCTGTGCTTTTGGGGACCCTAGACATCATAATCCCCTATGCAAGCAAACAACATAAAGTAACACAAATCCCTCAGCCTGTGTATCTGGGTTATTGGATGTCAGATTGATGCTTCTAGGTCTGTCATGGGTGCATATTTCTCCACTGCTGTAAGTGCATGGGCTTTTACAGGTGCATTGGTTTGTGTGTGCATGGATGTCTATGATTATATTGCTTTTGCTGCATATTTTCATCTATGTGTCACATATGCCAACGTGTGTGTGGATGTTGGACATCTGTCTGCATCCTTGAATGCAATGCTAGATGTCTCACATTTCGAAGAGATACAGCAATTGGCATTGTAAATGATGATGTTAAAGATGAAAAATGCAGCAGTTGGAGAAAAAAACAAAAAACTCTGGATAAATGAGGGCTAGAGAGATAGTTAAAAGATTTCCAAAATTAGGGACCATTATCCTAAGACTGAGAGGGTGAACAGCAAAAAAGGCTCCTTTATCTTTTGGTGTAGAAGAGGACTGAAACGGGCTTTCAGAAAGTGAAGTCTTAGATGATATTTCTTGGGCTAGTACAATGTAGAATGGAGATCAAAGCTTAGTGGCAGACTGAAAAAAGCAGCAGTGCGTGGGAGCCCTAGGACACACAATCCTACTCTAATCATATTTTTCTGGCAACCGTGGCCAACCAGATGGGGACCCCAAAGCGCATCTGATCTGTGCTTTTGGGTACCTTAAATTGGAGATAGCACTACAGGCATACAATGTCTTCTGGATGCAACCATGTTAGAAGCCGGCGTTCCCGCACGCACCGTTATTGTCAAGTGCTTGACTCGGACCCCCCACTCTCTCGTTAGGCCAAGAAAGGACGCCGTCCGAGACAAGCCTGCTCACCCCCTTAGTAGCTTGACACGAGCAGCCAGGCTTATCTCCAAGGTACGAGTGTGCAGTATGTGCAACGACGCACACAGCAATCCCAATGATGTCACCACAAATGGACTCCACACAAGTTTGTATAAAACAAGCATACTTTGTATACAAGGATTTACAAATTGACCACACGATAAAACTTCCAGACAGCCAACAGTTGTAGAAGAATTCACTCCGCCTACTAGTGAGATTAGTGTATCCATTCCTGGCACAGAAGAGCATCTGGGTAGGAGGGAGTTGCCATTTTTTGTTCTATTGATGGGAGTGCTTTGGCCTAAGGCCTGTAGCACTTAGAGAAAGACTGTGACAAGATTCACTCCGGTGCAGTACAGTACATCACTGAAATGAACAAGGCAATAGTGCAGGGGGTTGAGGGGGAATGATGATACTGTGAGATTGAAAGGCAATAGTCATGCAAACATGAATCATTGCTATTGCTTTCAGTATTTGGGATAATATCTGATCAATATAAGCAATGTCTCCTGGCTTTAACAAATGGCCTTATCGAAGACATTCCTTTAAAAGCTTTGATGTATTCCGCAGACTGTCTAATCAGTTTCAAAAGTTGCTAATTGTTGAATCATTGCCTTGCAGAACCATATACACTACAAGTATCAGCTTTGTGTAAACCAGGAGAGGTGATGGCATTGAAAACTCTCAATTTCTATCAGCAAGAGGTGACCTATACATCTGAGCTAACCAATGGAACAAATGTGTATACATCTTTTTAGGTTTTTTAGTTTTTTTATTAGTTAAGCAAGAGCTCAGAAAAGAAACTACACAAACAAGAACCAGTTGATTAAACAATCATAAACATCCAATAAATCACAAAATCCATTTTGAAAAAAGATAATTGCAGAATTCTAAAAACCTTGATTCCTAGATTCCTAACACAAGTTTGACCAATTATATTTAACAGAAATAAGGAAGCTGTTCAGAATATACAACCGATAAAATATTTCCAAATGGACTAAAATCTTTTAATTGCACCCATTCGTTTAGCAAAGGCTTCTTCAACTTTTTTAGTGTGCTTCATCTTATTGAACCATTTCTCATATAAAGGTGCTTCAAGCGACCTGCAGTTTTGCAATATTAAAGAACGAGCCACTAATATAAAAATTGCTAGAATACTACCGATTTATCTAGCTTAACCTCTCTAATAGAAATTCCAAAAAGAGCTGCTTTCGCTATTGCGGTAAAAGGTTTCTTTATAGCCCAACTAATGTACCCAAACATTCTACACCAAAACTTCTCAAGTAGGGGGCAAGTAAAAAATGTTTGTCTCCAGCTTCCTTCTGTTGGGTAGAGGCAGCGAAAACACCTGTTTTAGACTTGAGGATAACATTTATTTAGGGCCTTTGGAGGGTAATAAGCCATCCAATGCGAGAGAAACGCCATTCTCTTAAAGTTGGCAGCTCTAAGGGTTTTAGAACCAGAAACTGAAATATTTCTCCATTCAAATCTAGAAAAGGAACATGAAGTTTCCAAAGCAACTTTCTCCAAAAATTTGCCACCAAAGAAGATTGATTTTGGAATCTCAATAATCTATACCAGTTTCCTATCCCTCTCCAACTAACAGAAAAAAGAGAAGTAGCAGCCTTAGAGGGAGAGCAACTCAATACTAACCTTTTTTTTATTTAAAAAATAAACAATTTGAAGATATTAAAAAAATGAGGGTTTATTACGATCGTAACATCTAGACTCAACTTCTTCCAAAACCAAAAGAAGGAGGGTAGAAGCTATTAGAGACCGCACTCAACAAATACACAGTGTCTCAAAGTATTGGCTAGTGCAAGGAACCAAGGAGCACTCCCCTCTATACTCCTTAACTAGGAACAAGTCCTACAATAATATTAAATGCAAAAAGGTTCAGCAGTATACAGTATAGTATAAACACGCCACGTCAAAGTTCAAGACAGTTAGCACACGAAAAGACATCCAAATCCAAGATGTGTGTTTCTTGAAGTGGTTTCTCTTTATTTTTCTTAAATGGATTTTTATTTATTTTCCCACAAAAAAAGGATCATAGCCATAGCCAACGCGTTTCGCCTCCTGAAGAGACTTCTTCAGGGATTCACTGAGTGGCATAAAGTGAGTTCTTTAGATGTTTGGGCAGTTGAGATGTCTGAAAATCCAGTATTCGGAAATCTTCTATAGAGTGTAAAATCTCAGCAGTGGCATGATAACCCGCAACTTGTGTGGTCCTTGTGTTTCAGTTCGAACTGAAGAAGTCTCTTCGGGAGACGAAACGCGTTCGCTATGATCCTTTGTTTGTGGGAAAATAAAGAAAAATCCTTTTAAGAAAAATAAAGAGAAACCACTTCATGAAACACACATCTTAGATTTGGATGTCTTTTTGTGTGTTAACTGTCTTGAACTTTGATGTGGCGTGTTTATACTAAACTGTATAGCGTTGAACCTTTTTGCATTTAATGCAATGATCCTGCCCTGAAGAAAAAACTGATTAACTATACCCAAGCCAGAGTCCTGCCAGGTTCTAAGATGGGAAGAGTGTATATAGAGACCCACATCTCTACATTCATTTAACTTTAATGCGTAGAGCCCAGAGAACCCGCTCTGTTTAAAAAATACCTTTAGTCTTGATATAAAATTGATAAGCCTTTTATATGTTTTTTTTGGGGAGTTTCGATGTTTTTAGGAAAGTGGGAGTTTGAGTTCCCACTTCTGCAATTATTTTGTTAATAAAAAAATTATCTCTAGATTTTGTGTTGGATAATAGACAGGCAGTAAAATTGAGAGAAGCAGAATCATAATATGAACGTGTATGCCGTAAGGCTAAACCACCTGATTCTGCATCTAGTTAAGAACCAAAGGTTTAACTCTAGAAGCCTTTTTATTCCAAATAAAAAATCTAAACATCTTTAAAATAACTAGCATTTACCTTAATGATGATATTAGAAAAAATGAAAACTAATAAAGGTAGTATCGACATTTTAATAAGCGCCACTCAACCTATCAGTGTTAACGGAAGACTTACCCATCTTGCCAAAAGTTTCTGTATTTTAATACTAATAGCCTCATATTTAAATGTATCTAACTGACTACATTGCCCGGTTACGAAGATACCAAGGTATCGTATAGGATGTTTTACGGGCCTGCTGCTCAAGCCTATCCGGAAGAAATTCAGATCCAGTATTTAATATTATAATCTCTGTTTTTGTAGGATTGATCCTGTATCCCCCTTTTAATTCAAGTTAAATGAACTCGGTCATAATCCGATCTATATTTAGCCTTAGAGGATATGGATACAGAATGGCATCGTCAGCGAATAGCTTCAGCTTAGCCATACCTGATATCCGGGCTTGAATATTCCAATTGCCCCTTATTCTAATCGCTAGAGGTTCTATTAAAAAAGTGAACAATAGAGGTGATAAGGGGCAACCTTGCCTGGTTCCCCTATTGATATTCACTGAACCTATGTGATTACCATTTATTACTATCTGCGCCTGAGCCCCCTGATACATATTTTGTATCATAGAAATAATTTGAGGCAGAAAATTAAAACCTTAAAGTCTGTAAAATCAAGCGTACCAATTAACTAAATCAAAGCTTTTTCTGCATGGACCATCATAATACAAGCAGGTGTCTTATTAACATTGAAATAATCCAATGCTGGAATCAAATACCCAGTATTAGATGTCATGGTCTGAACTGCAACGAAACCCGTTTGATCCTCATGGATTACTTGTTGAGCAAGTGGGGTAAAACGCTGTGCCCAGATCTTCATCATAATCCTATAATCAGCGTTCAAAAGGCTAAAGGGTCTGTAAGAGTTCAGATTATTGGGTTCCTTTCCCTTTTTGACTAAGTTTACTATAATAGCACTCTTAAACTAAACTGGGACAGCACCACCAGTCTTAACTAAATAAAAAGTTTCTTAAGAAATGGAATCAACTCTTTTGAAAAAGTTTTATAAAATTCGATTGGTAATCCATCATCCCCAGATGCTTTTGCCCCAGCCATTGAATTTATAACTTCCAGAATCTCAGATATGCCTATTTCGCTTTGAAGTTGTTTTACAGAGTTTAAAGATAATCCGAGAAATTCTACTTCTGCAAAATATTCCTGAAATGCTTCAGGCCTTACAGAATATTTTGTAGTATGTAGTTGTAGGTTATGTTCCGAAAACACCTGGGCAATCTCTAGTCTATCCAAAACTACTAAATTTGACTTCGGATCTCTGATCTCTGAAACACAAGCAGACTCCTACCGAGCTTTTGATGCCCAGGCTAACATTTTTCCCATCATTTGACTCTCTTCATAGACTTTTTGCATTTAAGACTGAGAGCTGTTAATTCTCTCAAGAATAAAAAAATCTCTCAAATTATTCCTGGCTTCCTCCCACTGACCCTGTGCTGGTGAAGTACGAAATCTCAAAGCGTTTTGGAGAGAAAGCTGGAGTTCTGTGATTTCCTCCAAACGTTTTTTGCCCCTACCTAAAGATACTGCAAACATTTGGGCCCTAGCCTCAGCTTTAAAGCACCCCAAAACGAAAAAAGTTTGGCTATACCTTCATTCCAATTAAAGTAATCCTGAATTCAAACCCAAAAATCTCCATCCAATGAGGATCCTGAAGAAGGAGGTGGTCCATCTGTCACCAGGACCTCCTCCTCCTTTCATACCCAAGCTTGCGATCCAATTGGACAAAAGAATGATCAGAAAAAGCATTAGAACTGATTTCAGTGGCAACAAGTACTGTAGAACGTGAATTTAAAACAAAATCGATACATGAGGCAGGATGAAACTGACGAGAATAACAAATTTATTCCTGAGCTGTCAGATTAACCGAGCGCCAGGCATCAATCAAACACAAGTCCTGCGTCAGACTATCAAAGGCTTCCTTTGTCTGGGGTTTTAGCTGTTTTTTTTTCTTAATTGAGGTATCTATTGTCAGGTTTTGCATGTAGTTAAAATCACCACCTAAAATAATTTGCCCTGGCACTGTCTAAAGTCTGTCTTAAGTCTGTCTTAAGTCTGTCCTACTACTTTTGGTATTCACAGAAGGCATTTAGTAGTAGTAAAGTTAGGATGTTGTCTTAAGTTTGACTTAGACAGACTTAAGACATTCTTAAGACAAACTTAAGACAAACTTAGGACAGAATTAAGACAAATTTTGGACAGACTTAAGACAGACTTAAGACACACTTAGGACAGACTTAAGACAGAATCCTAATTTTACTTCTACTAAATGCCTTCTGTGAATACCAAAAGTTGTACGTTTGGGATTTTGTCTTAAGTTAGTTCTGTGAATGGGGCCTATAGTAGTTAAGTAAATTTATATGGTTACCATCAATTTTAGCTTTAATCCAAATCATTCGACCTTGAGATCCTGATTTACCTGTAGAAATTCCCAATCAATATCGCTAAAGGAATAGATAGCGACCCCTCTCAAGGCGACCCCACCTGTCGCAAAAAAAGCACACGAAAACCATCCTGAAATAAACAATTTCGATAGATTGGTTTTCAAATGGGTTTCCTGCAAAAAAAAGGACTTGGGTTTTCATTGGAACCAACCACCTAACCAATCCACCATATTTTTGTCTGTTTAGTATACCATTAACATTGAGCGATGTAATGCAACATCTACTGTTTGGATTCATAATCCCAATAACACAAAATTTCCAGTTCTATATTTTTCTACCCTGATTACTCCTGCTCATTTTTTGTTTAAAGCCCCCGTCCTCCTTCCCCCTCCCCAAAAGTGCCCTCCCAAAAGCCATGCCTACCCTCAAGAAATGTGACCTTTCCCGCTAACCACATTTAGACCCCATTCTGAACTACTGGTGCCCTGGTGTTGCACCATAGGTGACCTACCCCACACCCCCCAAAGTGGGAGAAACCATTAAATAGAAAAGACACACTATTCCTGTAAATACAAATAGTAGCTTAATCAGATTATTTCGCAGCCTAGATTGCCATAAGCAACTCCTGGGCCTCTTCAATTCTTGTAAACAAATTAAACTTCCCCTGCACAAGAACTTTAACTTTCAAATGCTGTGCAATAGAGGCTTGCGCTCCTTGAGCTTAAAAAAGGTACAGGAGCTTTACGAACTCTTTTCGTCAGATTAATTTCATTCAATATCGAATCATCAATCTCCGAACTTTGAGTGCTAAAGGAAGATGTGTCATGATTCAATGTACTGACAGCTCTTGCTGAGGTCTGGTTCAGTTTAGCTTTGGCTGAGCGCTTTTTGGCTTTTACTTTACTTGCGGCATCCATCTTTGAATCTTTATAGATTTCCCTCAGTTTTGCAGAGCTGAAGCCGAAATTTAACTGGTGCTATATATACAAGCCCAAATCACTAGGAGTCTATAGATTTCCCTCTGTTTGCAGTGCTGAAGCTGAAAAATTACTGGCTTTAAACCCATGTCTCTGTGAGCAAAAAAATCCCTGTAATGCTTCTTTTCAGCTGCTCCACTATTATGACTTTGCCACTGCACCCAGGAAACTCTCACCTCCTTCGCACCACCTCCCCTTCTCTCACCTCATTTTCCAGAACAAAGTCTCACATCATTTTCTTCGATTTTGGCGAGTGAAGCAACAGCGACGATCTGAATCTGCTAGGCTCAGCATAAGCATTGGCAATGACGGCAGAAGCGAACTCCAGCAAGCCAGTAAAAAGTAGTTATGGCCGCAACCACGTTATTCAAATACCGGCCGGCAGTTACACGGTCGCTTTCAATTCATCTGCTTCCGTGACTAAAAGCAGATCCCCACCTTGCATCGATTTGACTGTGGCCCACATCTTCGTCATTGTTGCAGTCAAAATCAATTTACTTGTATTCAGTGGGCCTCACTGGGTCCCTGTTTTTGGCCCACATACCATCGCGGTCGGACTGAACTATTGACTTTGACCCCATCTGGCACAACCAGATATCCCCAGCTTATTGCTTCTCAGCGCTATATTCTATAATATTCAAATCTCAAGTTCTACTTATTGGATGTTTGTCATTTAGGTCACAAGTACTTTAAACTTTTCCCATAAGTTAAGCATGACAACTTTGTGCCAAGTTACCGGAGAGTGAAAACAGGTTAATTTAGGGTTTGCATACTTCTTACACTGCCAATGATTGTGGTTGCTGCTTGACGAGGGCTCCTAGCCCAGTAAACCTACAATCCAGTTTCTAACATTGATGATCACTGTTGAGGATAGAACTTGTGTATGTGCAGTGCCTTACAGTAGTTTTGGTGTACACTATCAATCCACATCCACAACCGTTTTACATTTTAAACTCTCCCTGATTGGCATTTTTAAATTTTTCCTAAAAATCATGCCTCTGTTCCACAGCTGGAACCATGGAATTTGTGATGACCATCTAGGAAACATATTAAAAAACAGAAGAGGGTCCCTGAACAAACCAATGGTGATAGATAGATAGATAGATAGATAGATAGATAGATAGATAGATAGATAGATAGATAGATAGATAGATAGATAGATAGATAGATACATTGTATTGCATGATTACAACATAGCTTACAATTTGAACAGTTCTTAAAAACACACCAATTAAAATTTAACAAACAAATAAAATTCCTAATAATCTCAAAATAATTTTCTCAAAAGGTCCCAGAAAATAATTTATAAACATTACATCAGTCCACCATTTTTCCAAGGCTTAATATGGATAGTAACAATTAATATTTCATTACTTTTGTGCAAATTCATTTATATAGTATGACATTTTATCCTTAATTATTTTAAACTTCCAGATTTACTGAGCTCAACTCAAAAGCATGCAGTTTCTTTTTTTTTAAATATAAAAAAATTATTAAGATTGGCATTCATTGTAATATCCGTTGGTCTAAAACAAACTACCATAGCATGTCTATATCAACATCAATCAATCAATCAAAATTGCTTTATTCGATTTTTTTTTTAAAACCATAAAAGCATACTATTTAAAAATACAATCATAATTTAACAAGCAACATACGTTGTAAAAAGCAACATATTATCTATAGGTTAAACAGAATTTGCTAAGCCTAAGATTATAATTATCTAAATGGATTACATGATAAGCACCAGACTAATATTGACAGTTCTGATGTAACGTGAAAAGGTTAAATTGGGAAAAGTTGCTATAGTTAAAACTGCTTTGCGGTAAAACAAATCGATTAAAGGGAACGATACTGTACTCATTTGGTGGGCAAAATCTATGACCCCGCTCAGTGTTATTATCAACGGTTTGTTTCCGAAAGGGGGTATATGATTCACTTGGATAAAAATCGTGTAGGTCCCAAGATGTTATGGGACCATCACCTTCCTGAGGCTGCCAAGACTGGAGATAGGGAACAACTTGCCTGCACCTAAATCTAATTAGGACCAAGTCTCCACAAATATCTTTTCGAAGGAGACCCAACCAACCCACTCTCCTCACACTGACTATCCTGCCATCAAGGTTATGGGGTAAGGGTCTATTTTTCGATAGCCAAAACTTGACTTTGTTTAGCAGCAGTGGAGGGACCCCCAAGAGGATGGACACAAATGGAGCGGCCTCTGGTGGAAGATTAATACGAGGAGTCTTAGTACATTTTAATCTGGACTTGACATTGCGATCCATGTCAAGTATGGGTGGTGCCTTAGGAACAAGTGGGCACACAGTAGTAGGGACTGTTACTTGGTTTGGGGAAGCTATATTTTGGATAGTTTGGTTGGGCGTGTTAAGAAGGCCAGCATGGTGCGGACAATTAGATGTTACAGTGTGGGAAGATTGTGCCAGATTGAGTTTAACAGTTTCCTCAATCCTCGCCAGTCTATCCCCCAGGGTGTTAATTTTTTCGATCAGGGGATGGATAATGGTTTGGATCAGTTGTTCGATCATGGCCAATAAAGCCAATTTGGAAGAGGATGCTGAATCATCTAGTTTTTTACCCACCACTGGAGTTAACAGGGCAGTAATAACAGGCAGGTTTATATCTGGGGACGCATTCTGTAATTTCGATATTTTGGTTTGGGACCCACTTTCTCCAACCCCGTCGTGTTTCCTTTCAGCAGATTTAGCCTTAACGGGTGTTGTACTTTGGGCATTAGCTTTTATGGTTGTAGGTAGACGCCCCTGTATGCCAACGCTGCGGGCTTGCGGACTAATGTTTGTAACCGGATGGGGTGATGTAACAAGAGTATACCTGATATTGCACATACTATTTAATTCGTCTAGCCAGGGGAGATTAAACGCTGTATTGGATGTTTTTGAAGGGGGTTCCATGCTAGTAAGGGTATATTTGAGCTGAACTGTAGAAATAGTTATAACAACTGTACTATACGTTCGTTTTTGCCGAATTGTCAATTGCGTGCCCGTCTTATGTCTTAAGGGATAGGTTCAACCAGAAGGATATATTTTGTAACCACTCCCTTAGGGGTCTAGGTAACAGTTTCTAGGCGAAAGTAATAGTCAATGGAATAGTCACTCAGTGGCTTTGCCTCCTCCTTAAAGGACAAGGGGGGTGGCCCGTCCCGTCCTCCTCTGGCCTCTGAGGGCCACAGAGGGCCAGCCCTTTGCCCGGGCTTAGCCCGCGCGCGTCCCGCGACGTGGAGGAAGCCTCCACTTTTTCAGCGCCTCCTGGCGCGCTGTAACAGGAAGTGACCCGTCGGCCTGCTGGGAGCTGTGGTTCCCCGGCGGCCGTGTAGCTGTAGTTCACCGGCGGCAGGGGGAACAGACAGCGTATGGACCCCAGCAGCGGCGTGTGGCCAGTGGCATTGCACAAGTGTCCCAGGTATGGCCGGATTAGAAGGATTCGGCCCCCGCTCCTCAGTGGGAGCCTCCGCTTTTTCAGCGCCTCCTGGCGCGCTGTAACAGGAAGTGACCCGCTCGGCCTGCTGGGAGCTGTAGTTCCCCGGCGGCCGTGTAGCTGTAGTTCACCGGCGGCAGGGGGAACAGACAGCGTATGGACCCCAGCAGCGGCGTGTGGCCAGTGGCGTTGCACAAGTGTCCCAGGTATGGCCGGATTCGAAGGATTTTGCCCCCGCTCCTCAGTGGGAGCCTCCGCTTTTTCAGCGCCTCCTGGCGCGCTGTAACAGAAAGTGACCCGCTCGGCCTGCTGGGAGCTGTAGTTCCCCGGCGGCCGTGTAGCTGTAGTTCACCGGCGGCAGGGGGAACAGACAGCGTATGGACCCCAGCAGCGGCGTGTGGCCAGTGGCGTTGCACAAGTGTCCCAGGTATGGCCGGATTAGAAGGATTTTGCCCCCGCTCCTCAGTGGGAGCCTCCGCTTTTTCAGCGCCTCCTGGCGCGCTGTAACAGGAAGTGACCCGCTCGGCCTGCTGGGAGCTGTAGTTCCCCGGCGGCCATGTAGCTGTAGTTCACCGGCGGCAGGGGGAACAGACAGCGTATGGACCCAGCAGCGGCGTGTGGCCAGTGGCGTTGCACAAGTGTCCCAGGTATGGCCGGATTAGAAGGATTTTGCCCCCGCTCCTCAGTGGGAGCCTCCGCTTTTTCAGCGCCTCCTGGCGCGCTGTAACAGGAAGTGACCCGCTCGGCCTGCTGGGAGCTGTAGTTCCCCGGCGGCCGTGTAGCTGTAGTTCACCGGCGGCAGGGGGAACAGACAGCGTATGGACCCCAGCAGCGGCGTGTGGCCAGTGGCGTTGCACAAGTGTCCCAGGTATGGCCGGATTAGAAGGATTTTGCCCCCGCTCCTCAATGGGAGCCTCCGCTTTTTCAGCGCCTCCTGGCGCGCTGTAACAGGAAGTGACCCGCTCGGCCTGCTGGGAGCTGTAGTTCCCCGGCGGCCGTGTAGCTGTAGTTCACCGGCGGCAGGGGGAACAGACAGCGTATGGACCCCAGCAGCGGCGTGTGGCCAGTGGCGTTGCACAAGTGTCCCAGGTATGGCCGGATTAGAAGGATTTTGCCCCCGCTCCTCAGTGGGAGCCTCCGCTTTTTCAGCGCCTCCTGGCGCGCTGTAACAGGAAGTGACCCGCTCGGCCTGCTGGGAGCTGTAGTTCCCCGGCGGCCGTGTAGCTGTAGTTCACCGGCGGCAGGGGGAACAGACAGCGTATGGACCCCAGCAGCGGCGTGTGGCCAGTGGTGCTGCACAAGTGTCCCAGGTATGGCCGGATTAGAAGGATTTTGCCCCCGCTCCTCAGTGGGAGCCTCCGCTTTTTCAGCGCCTCCTGGCGCGCTGTAACAGGAAGTGACCCGCTCGGCCTGCTGGGAGCTGTAGTTCCCCGGCGGCCGTGTAGCTGTAGTTCACCGGCGGCAGGGGGAACAGACACCGTATGGACCCCAGCAGCGGCGTGTGGCCAGTGGTGCTGCACAAGTGTCCCAGGTATGGCCGGATTAGAAGGAATTTGCCCCCGCTCCTCAGTGGGAGCCTCCGCTTTTTCAGCGCCTCCTGGCGTGCTGTAACAGGAAGTGACCCGCTCGGCCTGCTGGGAGCTGTAGTTCCCCAGCGGCCGTGTAGCTGTAGTTCACCGGCGGCAGGGGAAACAGACAGCGTATGGACTCCAGCAGCGGCGTGTGGCCAGTGGCGTTGCACAAGTATCCCAGGTATGGCCGGATTAGAAGGATTTTGCCCCCGCTCCTCAGTGGGAGCCTCCGCTTTTTCAGCGCCTCCTGGCGCGCTGTAACAGGAAGTGACCGCTCGGCCTGCTGGGAGCTGTAGTTCCCCGGCGGCCGTGTAGCTATAGTTCACCGGCGGCAGGGGGAACAGACAGCGTATGGACCCCAGCAGCGGCGTGTGGCCAGTGGCGTTGCACAAGTGTCCCAGGTATGGCCGGATTAGAAGGATTTTGCCCCCTTTGTCTACATGTACGAACTCCTCTGTCAATGAAGCAGTTTTTAAGGTATCGTTTTCTTTCCACCATCATTACTGCACATATACAGACCAAATGAATAATACTTTCATTCCATAGCTTGCATAGTCTGCAGGGAGTCAGCATATATGGTCTCAGCTAAGGCATTGCATGTTTTAAGCCTGGTAAGTTGCCGAATCTTGCTTTCATGAATATGTTTTTGGTTTGTACTGACCATGGTATGTCTAAATACAGTTGTACCTTAAAACTTGTATATTTCTGCAACATTATCCATGCATGAGATTGCTTAATAAACAGTTCTTTGTCTTTCAAAAGGGATAGATGTTTTACTGATTTATTGATTATTTTCTTGAAACTTTGTGCAGTTATGGACATTTCCCAGATCTCAACAATTGACAGTTCTTCGAGAGCCTTTTGCAGATATTTATAGAAAGACAATTTTTCATTCTATTGCATCTCTTGCCACAGTAGACCACACATTGGATTATTAATATTAATTTTGATTTGTTTCCAAGTCTTAACATATTGACCCATTCTTGCAAGTTGTTGATTGCAGACGCCAAATTCCAGCCTGATCTGAGCACGCGATACATTGGGTGGAAGTTGAAACAAGTGTTTAAAAGTTTTTGTAATAGCATTATTTAGAAATGTAGAATCAAAAATACGAAGAATTTCACTTCCAAAGGCATTGCTACGGAGAAATTTTGCTTCTATTACTTTTAATAATGAGGTATAAGTTGGACTTCCCAAGGAGCTGTAAAGTAAGCGAAAGGTCCCTTGAAAACGTTTAACTCTTTTCTTCATCTCTGTTTTATGGTATGGAAAAGATCAATTCTTATCAAACAGTATCCCAAAATATTTATAGCATTGCCCTTTTTCTAGCTCACGCTTTTGGAGGTACCATTTATATTTACAGCACTTCAGTTTCTTGGTGCTGACTTCCATTACTTTTGTTTTTGTTTCATTAATTGTAATTTTATTCTCAATTGAATACATCAATGTTTTATTAGTCGCTGCAGTCCTATCCTTGTTTGACTTAGCAGGACAACGTCATCAGCATGTAGAAAATTCGACATTTGTTTCTCTGCCAGCTTTGGTGAGTCTGCTAACTCCTTGTTCTTTTTAGGCGTAAAATCAGATACAAATAAATTAAATAGATACAGAGCTAACACACACCCTTGCTTTAAGCCTTGAGTTTTATTAATTTTCCTAGAAAGCCTTGAGCCATTCCCAAATCGAATGAGTTCAACAATGCTATGGTATAACCTATTCTGGACCTATATTCACCTGCTTGATACGTCCATGCATGTGGCGAGTCTTGCCGATTTCGCCAATTTAGCACCCTTAAGCCTATAATTTTGAATTCTTTTACAAAAGTCTTAACCATTTTTTCATTCTTTCGTTCCTTCAAATCCATTGTAAGTGAAAAACTGGGGATTGACAATAAGTAATTCTGTTGTTGTATTTCAACATCTCTAACATAAGACCACAACATGTCCATGTTAAATTCACCAGTAATGATGTCTACTTGCTGCAATATCATAATTATCAAACAGTTAGCCATTGTTCTTCGTGAACCGGTATCAGGGTGAATATGTACATTAATTATTATGGGAGATTTAATTGTATTTTGTTCCTTGTAACGTATTTTAAACAATCCTTCAGACTTTGCACATCCATTTCACAGTCCATATTTAGATCAGTTGATATGAAAATTGTAGGAGAGTAGGGTCTGCTTCCAATGGTCACCCCCACTTTTTGCTGTGATTCTCTGTTTTTTCGACTTTAGTGTGGCTGTGGGCCTGCTAATCAGACCCACAGCCCAGCTGTTCTCGCTCTAAATTGATACCATGTACTTTAGATACATACCTGATTGGATATTGGGTCACCTTTGTGAGCCCTTGTATAGTGTACCATAGGTACCGTGGGCATAGGTGCATCCAAGGCCTACCAGAGGCTGCAGCATGTATTATGCCATCCCTGGCTGGCCATCTAAATTGACACCACAGGATGATCACTCAGCTTGGGTAAGGTGGTGTAATCACCCCTTACTTAGATATAGTATATCTAAATCTACCTTATATATAGACACATAATAACCTATGAGTCACTCCTATGGCAGGCCTTAACAATCCTGAAGGCAGAGTGCTTGGTTTTATGTGAGAGGGTGCCTTAGCATGAGCTGAGCCCCTCTGCAGCTTTCGGAACCATCTCCTTATAGCTGTTCTAAGATATAGCAATACCATAAACTCTTGAGTGCATTACAATACTCACAGTTAATGCTAACTTTGGTTTGGCTTTCTCAAAACATGTCGTGTAAGGTGTCAAACACTTTGGAATACTACCCCCTCACCAGTTCTGGTGGCGGGGGTAGAATTTCACCCTTCTAGAGGGAAAAGACATGTAGTTACTGCTTTACCCGGTTAAAGTTAAACAGCGCCTTAGCATCACAAAATGGATGCTGCTGCCACAGACACAAGTCTGACCTCCTGCTGCTGGGGAAAACTCCAGCAAGGGAGGCCTGGACAATAGGTTTCCTGTTGAGGGAGGTGCTAGCACCTCCCCAGATAGCCTGTAGTGTATTGGGGCAGGGTGGGTTGAATGGAAAGATGCTTTTCCAGACACTGCCTGGGGCACACAAGGTGCTCCATACATAGCCCGGTTCAGACTAGTTGCTGGGGCACTCCAGCCCTGCTCTGGCACGAAACTGGACAAAGGGAAAGGGGTGTAACCCCCCCCTTCCTAGGTCCACCCATAGGAGGGACCTAGCAGGTAATCCAGCCCCTAAAATCAGTTTAAAGGTAGGAGCTGTGTCTACAGACTTTAGATTATCCTGGAATGAAACTCTGATCTATTTCGACTAGAAGACCGAAGACATCTCCCTTGTGGTCAAGGAGTGACCACCCTGTGCAAACAGGCACCACCAGTAACTAGCCAGTTTGCTTTGTCGACGCTCCTGCTGGAACCCAAAGACTCAGCGACTCAGCGACTCAGGAACTAGACTTCCAGACTTCTCTGACTCCGATTCACATCCATAGCAAAGCTGAGACCCGTGGCAGACACGAGAGATGTGGGACTGGACACCCTGGACTTCCTGCATCTTGCTAACTGCTTGACTCCTGAGGAACCCTTGTAGTTGTGCATTGGGGTATGAGAAGCCCCAGACCGAGCGCCATTTGCACCAAAGATTAGCTCTCCACACTCCAAGAGTGCCATGTGGGGCCTGCTCCTGCATTTCAGATTGACGTGTCATCCTGGTTGCTAACCTGCAGGCTAGTTAGCCCTCCGAAGACTTCTTTTTGAATTTACACCACTGGCCTAGTTGCTCCAAGCTTGCTCCAGCTTCCCTCCAAAGGAGAAGCTCCCCAGACCTTGCTGGTCTGGCTCAAAGCCAATCTTTACTTCCTGCATGGATTGCATTTGCCAAGGCTTGTTGGGTCCAATCCGGGTACCGATGCCACAGTCAACTAGATCCTTTGTGGGCAGCTTGAATCCATCTCCTGGTTGTCACCGACGCCTCCTGGTCCTCGTGGCTTCAGAGACCAGCTTCACCTCTTAATCTGAAATCTCAACATCGCGTGGTTCCTTCATGGTTCCTTCCTGGTCACTGGCTAGTGACCCAGACTCTGTCCCCTATGCTTTCAGGTTCTTCAGTTCCTTGATCCACCCTTGGATCCCCCCAGACACTTTTCCTCTGGTCGCCTGCAGGACTTCTTCACAGATTTCCATAGAAAACATTGACGAAACCCGACACCAAAAGACACCTATGCATGCAGCTTCCCTGGGTGAGGTAACTCGAGTACCCCAGTGCTACCGTGGGTATTGACTATCCAAGTGTCCTAGTCTAAAGTGGTTTTGTCGTAGTCCATCCGGAAGTGCCCTAAATCTATAACTTTGTAACTTTTACGTTCCCAATATAAGTCAATGGTAACTTGCGACTGTGTTCAGACACTGCAAGCGTCTCCGGTGGGTCTCCTACTTCCTAACCTTTGGTTGTCTAGTGTAGCTCCAGCGAATCCCTAGGCCCTAGGCCTATTCACTATTTCTGAAGTGGTTCTTATACCACTTACTTAGTATATGGTTTGTGAGACCCTTAGGGCAAAACTGTATTTGGCAAACTTATTGTATGCTATTTAAGTAACTTATGGTGTACTTCGATCTCTGACCTCATAGAGAGTGCAGAGGGGTTGTGTTAGAAATAAATACATATATATCTGATATATACCTTGTGTGGTGTCCTTTCATTTGGTATTCAAGGGATTATAATTAGTAAAACAAACAGCTTCACATGCTCTTTAGAGTTTAGCCTAAGACTGCTGGTCCATGCTGCCGCTAGGATAGCTTGTCTATAATGTTGACTTTACAACCACCCTCAATAAGGGTTGTTTAGACTGCTGCAAGGTGCCCACTAGAATAGTGGACATCATATGCCAGGCTAACTTCTCACAAAAATAACCAAACCCCTACAGGATCTGCCATAATTACTTGTTTACTTGGCCAACGAATAGTAGCCCTTAATGCCTTCTAACCTGAAGGGAACTAAATCCCAAATCTATTGTTGACAAATGATTTGAAAACAGCACAAGGTAGATCATTTCTTGTTCTGAATTTTTGCTTGAACACCATTTATCTTCCAAGAACATATTCTAATTATTTCATTCATGATTGTTGACCCCCTTAAAGGAACATCGGTTGGAGTGTGTCAATCCTGGTTGACATTATGTAGAGCTGCTGTTAGCCAACCCAATTTTACAGTATCCAATAAATCTCCTTTATTATCCTCTAATGATCTTAAGAAATGCCCATTGGTCAAACCAATGGATTTTTTATTATTGAGTATTTTTTATTATCATCTGTTCTTGTTTGCTTCTTATTTCGTAATTTTGATGAAACAAAAGGACTCGGATAGTAGAGTGGGTGGGGGGTTGTTATTTTTGTTCCCCAATCCAGAAAAAGGTTATGTTCTTGTATAATAGGACTAGCCGCACAAGGTGTTGTACAGGTTACTAATGTTGATTCTTGATTCTTGTTATTTATTCAGATAAATTCAGTTGATTCTATGTCAGTACATCTAATTTTCTCCAGTGAATGTACTGCAATACACAAATTTAATATGTTTCCACGGTTCAAGATATCGTTATTACCCCTAGATTTATATTCTGGCGTAATAATTACCTGCATTGCTCCCTCTTTTTGATCAACATTATTTAGTTTAATTTGTTGCAGGCTATTTTCGTCTTTTCTTGAGCGTACTCAGTTACCTTCCCACTATGATTACTAACAGTTTGAGGCCAAGATCGTTGATGTTTATGTAACTGCTTTCTCTCAATTCCAAGATCTTGTGGTAATTTAATATCCCTCAAGTTTTCTAAGAAATTTCTATTTACTTCAGCCCCTCTAGTATCTCACTCTTTGCTCTTTTCATTTCCAATTGTGGTAGCTTACTTTTCACCTGTTCTTCACTTCCCTCCACATGCAGCATTCCTGAGGTCTGATTTGTTTCATTATCTGTCTGTTTTGTACTATCAGTTTGCTTGTTTAAGCTTTTATTTTTTATAACTGTTTGTACTTCCGATAGATTTTTATTGAATAAATGGTAGAAGGATTTTGTTGATAACATTTCTTTGACTTCTCCTTCACAATTTAATATTTGTTTGTAGTTATTTCCACTATTTGGTCTCACTACGTCCAAGGCAATTGTATTTTTCTATAATTTTAGAGACTTTATTTCTCGCTTTCCTTTGTTTTTTCCCTGTCTTTTGGATAGATGAGCTTCTGGTACTACATCTATCGATGTTGATTGTGACGAGCAGAGGTTTTTCACTTCTTGATCATTCATTTTATCAACTGTTTTTTCTTTAACAACCATATTGTCTTTACATTTCATCATATCTTTAAAGGAGCAATCACTCTGGCTGGCTTGAATTCCAACATTAAATAAATACGTTTCCTTTTACATTGTCAATTATTGTTTTTAAAACTTCAGGAATGGTGGCCAGTTTGTTAATTAGTGGGGCACGATAACAATCTGAATATGTGGATATTGGTTGGGTTTGTGCCCTTACTAATAAATTGTTTAATGTTGAGATCTCTGTTCTATTCCGGCTACAGAGGATCCCATAGCACTCAAAAGATCTATTTGCACCTCCATTTTGTTGGACTGATAAGTTAAAGCTTCCAAAGGTAATTGTGAGGTTTTAAAGAATAGATCCCAAATTGTTCCCCAGTTCCAACTTCCTGATACTTGGATACCTGGACTTTGGTATTGCCCCTTTATAGATGATTGATCCTTATACCCTTCTTTTACAGGCCCTTGATAATCATGGCCCTCGTCACATAAATTAATAAATTGTAGCCTGTTATTCAGAGCATCTTTTTGATACAGAGTACTCCAACGCTGCAGAGTTTCTGGATTACTATTTTTATCTATATTCATTTGAGACCTAATTTTTTTCTTTAAAATTCTCCTGGTATAACTTTTGGACAGATTTTGTTGTAGACAGATTAAGAATTGGTTTAGGTAGGGTATTGCCTTAAGTTATAACTTTCACCCCATCAGTTACTTCTTTTAGAGCTTCTTGCTTAAGTTGATTTGTTTGAACCAAATTAAGTGGGTCCCATACACCGTTAGCTTTTCTGATTTTTACGTGCACTTCAATTTGCATTGGCAGCCCAGTTGATAATAGTTGTTGAGTATCTCCCGTCATTTGACTCATGCAGTTTGGAACCTCTTATTGCAAATGACCAATAAGAGGAATAGTTAGTATCTCTAAATCCGTTATTTGATCCCAGTGGTTGCCTACGTCATAAGTTGAAATTGACCTTTGCTCAACTTCCACATCCAACTCAGGCTGCCCGGGTTATCTTACTCCTTGCTTAGGGGATGGTATATTCGTTCCGCACAGTGGCTTATTTGGGGTTTGGAGACCACATGAGTTAGTTAGCAACGTTAGCATGGCACCAGTTGGATCTTTCATAAAGTCAAATTTTGATGGCAACTTTTCCGGTTTCCCAAATATATGGACCTTAGATGGTTTAAGAGACTGGATATCACCTGCCTGTTTTTTTTTGAGTTTGTCTAATATTGATGTTTGGTGTATTTTATTTCTTCCTTTTAATAGGAGGGAAAGGTGGCCGCTCCTTTCCCGACCTCATAGTACACACTTTACAAGGTGAAAGTGTCTTTTCTCTTTAGAGAATCACGCATGCAAGTGACGAGACCAACAGGCGCTTTAGAGGAAATTGGAGGGACAAAGAAATATTGAATATATTGAATTATATAAAGCACACTACCAATTGTAGAAATTTGCGACTGTTTGTGGCAGTAATGGCAGAAAGTGTCCAATGCCAAGTAACTTCACAGACCAAGCAAGGGCCCACAATTACAGCGGGTGCCCTCGCTCACTGCTGAGGGCCACCCACCACCTAAACACCCCACAGCACAAGCCACGGTCTTTCAGCAGCTGGCAGATGCAGTACAGGCACTTCAAAGAACCACCTGATCACTGCAGACTGACATCTGGTTCAATGCTGGCTCAATGTGGGTCCCCCGTCAGCAGCGGCACTCACCGTCCGGGAAGATCAAAGAGTCACCATACTGCCCTGCTGAAGACCGCGACACCCATCGACAAGGGGAACGCGGTACTGCTGAGACACGTTAATATCCGCACATCAACAGGTTCCAATGACTTCCACTGAGAACCTCTCTCAAGCAGCTCAAGTTTTAATACGCCCCTCTGCCTGTTTTGGCAAGATTCTACAGGGATGATCTACTCTCTAGTCTGGACAATTTCACAGTAGCCACAGCTTCAGCCGCTTCAGTTGCTTCAAACGCTGCTGCAGCTTCAGCCGCCTCTGCCCCCACAGCCACTCCCCGTAGTTGGAGAGATGACTACTCTCCTGTGTTACCACAAGCTACGGAGGTCACGGTGCGGACAAAAGAACATCGAAATCCTCCTCGGCAGGATGCCTCTGCTTCCTCGAGGATTTCAGAAGGTCGAGGCGTTGAAGCGAGCGGGAGAGCGGCAGACTCCTTCCCTACCCCTTCCCTGCTGCAGCTTAAAAAAAACTGACTGCGGGCTCTCTGACTGAATCCTGACAACGTGACCAGACTGAACAAACCAATGAATAGGGAGTCGTTTTCAGGGAAGGATATTAGCAAAAAAACAGAAAATAAACTTCTCCAAAACATATGCAAACAAAAACAGGACAAAAACCAAAAATGCATGGTATATCTCAAGGAACAATCACACCCAGTCAGAACATTAAACACAAATAGTACAGTTTTATCATCACATTTATTTTTATGCCTTAATTTATGAAGTAAGAATTAGATTGGACAGAGTTGTACCGACATTCATTTCGGTTGTTAGAGGCCAATGGAGGAAGTTGGAGCAACATTTGTTTGCATATGTTTGAACCTTCTGGAGCTCACTAAAATCTATGTACATATTTTTTTTATATAAAACATATACTCTAATGTAAAAAAAATTCTACTTATGAAAGATAAATTATTAAAAGAATCAGTCTGATTTATGTAAAAGTACTGTTCCTATATTAGGTTCAATTAGAAAAGTTTATTTCCTGTTATTTGCTAGAATCTTGGAAACCTATACAGTGCCTCAGCTTAAAGACTTTTGCAAGGAGATTGGGCTTCCTGTTGAGAGTGCCACCAAGAAGGTGGAATTGCAAAAGTTGGTGAAGGCCAAGGCAGAAGTCCACTCTGAGGAGAATGATGGATTGGGCAAGCCTGAGAATAGTTCTTCTGAGAAACCACCTGCAGAGGCTCAGGGTGAATACCCTGAATTTGAGCTCCGTCAGAGCAGTATCTCTTCCAGTGATCTCTCCCAGAAGAACTGGCAGAAGGGAGGGAGGAGAGTGAATTCTAGCTGCAGATGGCTCAATTAAACATGAAGGCAGAGGAGAAAGAAGCTGAAATGGAGGTAAAGAAGACTGAGACAGAGAGAGCCTTAGCAGAGAAGAAAATCCTACTAGCTCATGAACTGAGATCAAGGCCAGGCAGACAGATTCCAGGAGAGATGGTGGCTGCATGCATAAAATGCCTTAAGGAGAAAAAAGGCTTCACATACCAGAGAATTTAGTTTCTGGTTATGCAGTGGGAGATGAAATTGATAAATGTTTTTCTGCTTATGAAGTTGCACTGAATGTTCACATGATTCCTAAGGAGCACTGGGGGTGTTCTGTGGAAAACATGCCTACACTGGGGAGGGACACACTTCTTACCAAACCAAGTATACCCCTATGAAAGCAATTTGAAATTGCCAAATTTGGGCTGACCCCTGACAAGTAGTGCCAAAGATTCAGGGACAGAAAGTAGCTCCCGAACCATCTTGGGAAGATTTATTTTATGGACTGCTCCAAAAAGGCCCTGAATGGTTGGTTGGAGGAAGCACATTTTTGGTTATACAATATAATCATGAGAGAGGACATGGTCAGTATTTGCTTTACAGAGTTGCGCCAACACCTAGTTGACCGTAAGATGACTGATCTCAGGAGGTTTGCTGTGGAGGTGGCCCTTTTAGACTAGTACCAGACTGTCCAAGAAGATACCTGGAAGTGGCCCCCAAGAAGGGTGGTTCAGGTTTCTCCCAGCAGAGTGAGGGGAGGTTAAAGATGACCCAGAATAAGGGGGAAGAAAAGTTTCCAAGCCCCATCTGAGAAACCGGGGGTGGTTCTAGTGGGCGGTGGACCAGGCCTTCCTATTTCTAACCCCACTGCTTTGAGTGCCCCCATTTAGGACAAAAGCAGGGGGACTCTGTCTGTCCAAAGAAACCACCTACTGGTGGGACTGGTACTGGTGTATCCGATCTGAACTTAGGGGTAAGTATTCCCAGGGGCGGGTCAAAGACCATGCCATGATCTCTCTTAGTTGGGAGATTAAGTCAGAGGGCAAGCCAGTGATTCCTGAAGCTGGGAGTCATCACTTGCCCCAAGTGAGTAGGTTTCTAGTAACTGTTCTGTGCGACATCAGGTCTAGCCGGACCATAGTTGTGGAAAGGCTAGTTACCCCAGGTCAGTTTACTGGACAGGTGGGTAGGACCTCTTCCGTCCTATGGCCCTGCTATTGCTGAAATGGGGTGGAGTGGGCTGGAGAGGTGACCCAAAGGTGGGTCATAGTTAAATGCCAGATGCCCATTGACTGCGTTCTTTGGGATGAGTTGCCCCCGGTGTCAGAAAATCTGGGAGGGGCAACTACCAAGGTAGCCCTGACAGTTCAATTTTCTGGGGGTACCACTCCCAAGTAGGGGGTATGAGAGCCCAGATGAAGGGCCAGGGTGAGAGAGGACTCACCCAGTGCCCTGTTCTTCCTCAGGGTACAGACCCTGAGCTGAACCACCAGTTTCAGGATGCGGGAGCGAGCCTTTCCAGAGACCCACCGGGGCAGGGGTTCTCTCTTTTTCGTCTGCAAGTCCTTAGACCAACAAAATAGAGATTGGCACAGAAGCTGTAATATTAAACAAATATTGTATTATCAACACTCATGAGTGGGGACTACATTGATACAGAACCCTCAGGCAATGTATGAGGCAGTAAATAGAATACAGAAACCAAGGTGCTCATATACACCTTTTACTGCAGAGTAAGCAAGGAGACTCAAAAAGAGGCGGTACAAGTATACACAAAACATAGCTATTCACAAATATGGACAAGTTGATAATACTTAGTCAACAGAGTGGGAGGAATAATAAAACTGCTTACATCAGTTGAAATAGTCTGACAGTTGCACTTAAGACAGGTGCATTCTGACAGCTACAATCCTTTCTGAGCTTGAGCAAGGCTCTGGTTCAGTACTGAAGGAGTTAACTATGTTGATGACTCATTATACACAGACAAAGATCCGGCACTCCACTCAGTAATACAAATATCACAGATGACAAATTTTCAGAAACAAATCAGCAGGTCATTGTATAACTTCTCTTTATTCAAAATTCTTCTTTAAAAATGAAACAAAGTAGCCAATGCGTTTAATCCCTTACGACTTCTTCAGGGCCAATATATTCTTGTTATGCCTGTTTCAACTTTTTCAAAAAGGAGAAGGAGAGATTGCGGTATATCTGTCACTTCCAGAAACTTTCTAGACGGTAAACACTCATTTTGAATAAGCACAATATCAAGTCCCAGGCACTATATTGGTAAGCTCAGTGTCATCAAATGACAGTAATGAAGGTATGGCATTTTAGCCTATCGTGATTTGTAGAACAAGTCCATTTCCGTCCTTTGCTGCAAACGTCCTGGTTGTATATCTCGTTATGTTATGTTATGTTATTAATACTTGTAGAGCGCATGATTACCCTTGGGTTGCTTGGCGCTAAGAGAAACAAAACAGCAAGCCTAAGATTAAGAGAAAAGCCATGTCGTAAGGCCCCTGTGAAAAGAAATTAGATCTGGAGCATTTCTAAGTTGAAACAGCAGTTCATTCCAAGCGTTGATGACTCAGACGAAATACTTGGGCAGGCAACAGTGAAGATGGGAGAAGCACATGGCAAGCACATGGCTAACTAAAATGGCTGCCAAAACCAAAATGGCTTCAGCTCATGCTAACAGCGATCTCTGCTAGTTTCCACAGACAACTCTTTTAGCATTAGCTGAAGACATCTCTATGACTTGGTAGGAACAAGGAAAACATCCTGCACATCTATTTTCATCATATCACTAACTTCTGGGTCTAATACGTACTAGGCGTTCACATTCTTAATGTTGCGTCTGGTAGGTATACAAACAGAGGCACAAAGGGAACAAAGCATCAGGCCGCATTGTATACATCAACAGCATGACAGTAGGATTGCAAAGAATATACATAGAACTGTCAACAGTTTCCAGCCCCAGGTAATGAACTAAGCCAGCCAGTTAAAGTCCAGGTTCTTGAATAAGGCTGAATCTCAGCAGATATCTTATGCGATTTAGAGATTGCATCAAAAACTGAAGGGGAATGATCAGGGATTTAAACACAACAACTGCTCCCGAAGATGCAACATGCACCACCACGATCAGCCAACATGACGTTGAGAACATTCTGTTTTGGAGCACCATGATCCTTGCAATTTGCAGTTCTTCTGTAATGTTTCCAAGTGCCATAGCTGTTTGGTTGGTTACAGCCTCTACAACACGTGTTAAGCATCTGATTTTCCGACTGTTTAAGGCAGCACCAACAAAAAAGAACAGTCCCAAATTAAAGTCAACATATTGCTGCATTGCAGTGTCAGTCTGATCCACCTCATCATGATTTATTGTCTTCTTATATCGGTTCTTAGAAATGTAATTGTACAGTTTATAGTCTTTTTGGAAGGATGCAGGAGCCAAAAACACAGGTGGTAGCAGAAAGGATACCTAGCAAGTTCCTGACCAGCCAATGGGTAGATGGTAGTATCCTTTATTCCTGCATTTAAAATAAGTATTGTGTGATGAGATAAAACTGTGTTGTTTACTACCGTAATATTTAACTCCAGAGTACAGTTGCTTTTCCCCAGGGAATACTTCCAATACTGTTCACACATAGCACATAGATCTGCTCGCACTCTGGTAACAGCTATATCAGGAGGCCGATTACCCTTGACAGGTCGAGTGTTTGGGAAAACATAGCGCATGGAGGAGTTTCCTCCGTGATACTCCTCCATTTCCGTACAGTTCCTTTAGCTTGTGGATCTCTTTCCTCATCAGGATAGCACGCCTTGTTTAGCTGCAAATTTAGTCTTCCTACATCAGCATAAGTAATTTTAGCAACTTCAGATGCCCATAACAATGCAAACCAAGCCTGACAAGAACGATTGTGTGAAAAAGGCAAAGGAATGAAAGGTGTTCCTCCCTTTTTCTGATGAGCTGACATCATTCCACACACCCACCAGTTGGTGACATTCGTAGTATTAAGGGTGTGATGCAACATTTGAATAAACGTAATATTAAGGTAGGATTGTCAGTGCTTCTGCTAATGAAAAGGAAGAGTATAGCAATGGTGCTCAAGAGGGACAGGAGTAGTGACAGTCAGCAAACTTCGAGCATGAGTTACTCCATGTATGACCCATGTTATCATAGCAATGATGATAACAATAGAAGTGAGCCCAACAATAAACATTGCCTTTCTGCCACAAACTTTCACAGAAGTTGATGTCTTCTCCATAAGCATGTTTATCTTAACGTTGAACAACAATGCAGATGGAGCTCTAAAGTCCTGGGAAGCCATTGGTTCTTCATTGAGAGTTAAGACGGGTGTCACTGAGAAAACGATCCCCCCTCTTCGGCTCAGCCTTTCACTAACCCAGAACAGTTGCTAAACCAGTCTTGTCAGCAATGCAGTTTCTCTCCAGGGTCGCAGTTGATATCGAGATGCACCAGGGATCGTGTGGTCCGGGAAGACTTCCTCAGGTTCTTCAGGTGATATGGCTTGGCCTCTCTATGTGTCCCGGATGTCTTGATGGTCAGTGAGTGCAACGGGCTCTAGCAGGGCAGATGGCACTCTCTTGCAGTGGGGTGGAGTGAATCCAATTTTTCCTATTGGTCACTCGGACTGCAGTTCTGGTCGCCAAGAGCACCTGCTCAGGGATGCACCAGCTCAGTCCCAGGCTCTTTGTCCTCTGGAACTCTTTAAACATAACCTGGTCACCAGGCCATAGATCATGACCATCACCTTATGACCTGTCAGGAAGACTTTCTCGAACCAGTTGATGATTAGAAAGCAAGCTGTCAATCAACTAAGACAAGTAGTCACTCATCAACACATAAGGTACATCATGCGTAGGACGTGGCTTAGGAAGTCCCCAAATATTAATTGGCCTCCTAAATACTACCTCATACGGTGTGAGGCCAGACCGTGTATGTGGCACTGATTTAATGGATAGCAATGCCAAGGGCAGTGCATCAGGCCATTTCAGAGATGTGGAAGCCTGTATTTTAGCCAACTTAAGCTTGAGAGTAGAATTGTATTGTTCCAATAGCCCTGCTGATTGTGGGTGAAAACCAGCATGGAACTTCTGCTTAGTTCCTAATCCCTTCAAGACATACTCATCAACTTGTCCAATGAAATGGGGCCCATTGTCACTCCACAAAAGTCAGCACACGCTGAATTTGTGGAAAAACTCCTCTAGAAGCACCTTTGCTGTAGTAGGAGCTATATTAGCATTCATAGCGTACGCCTCGATCCACTTACTAAAGGCACATACCACTACTAGGACATACCTCAGGTTATTACAGCGTTCAAGTTGTATGTAATCCATTTGTAGTACCTCAAAAGGTGCAGTTGATGTGGCAAACCCTCCTTCAGGAGTTTATGTTCCCTTTTCAGATTATACTAAAGACTAATCAGACAAGACTGAACTATTTTTTTAGCTGTGCCGGCAATATCTGGATGATCCCAAACTTGCATAAGTAACTTTGCTATTGAGGATGCTCCAACATGTGCCAGCCCATGTGCCATGTGAATCATGGAGTGCAAGTAGGCTGTGGGCAATCTCCATTTAGTCATGTCTTTATTTCTCCAACAGCCTTCATCATCCAACGTTCCCTCTTTAGACCATTGGTCTAATTCTACAGCAGAGGCCGATCGCTGCATGTCCAGCACCTCTTGCCTGGCATCATGCTAACATTCAGCCTGTGTGACTTATACGTAAATGTAGTGCTTCGCTGCATTGCAGTCTCACGGGTTGTGTGATCTGCGAAAGCATTGCCCTCTCCTATTTTATCAGTCACTTTCTTGTGTGTACTGCACCTAACAATCGCTATTTTCTGAGGATATGTCAGGGCAGTAAGGAGATTATGTACTAATTCCCTGTGCAGTATTTGTGTCCTCCTTACAGAGCAGCACAAAATCATGAGCCACTCCTAAAGCATATAGGCTATCAGTGTAGCTATTGACTGACAAATCAGTACTAAGCTCACATGCTCTTGTTAGTGCTAGCAACTCAGCTGCCTGAGCTGACTTCTGTGGGATTCTGGCTGTCTCCACTACTGTTTGAAGTGTTGTGATTGTGTACACAGCTGATGTTGTACCATCTGACAATTTCAGGCAAGACCCATCAACCCACAATTCCCCATCAACACTAGAAAGGGGTGTATCTTGTAGGTCAATACGAACCTTTGTTTGTTCCTCAGTGAGGAATATACAGGGGCCGATTCACAGAACTAACTTCAGACAAAATCATAAACTTACTACTTTTGGTATTCACAGAAGTTAGGATTTAAGACATATTCCTTACTTAAGTCTGTCTTAAGTCTGTCTTAAGTCTGTCTTAAGACAAACTTAAGACAAAATCCTAACTTCGTAGTAAGTTTAGGATTTTGTCTTAGGTTAGTTATGTGAATCGGGCCACAGTCATGGGATTCTTGTGACTGGGACTGAATAGCTGGGAATGGCAATAGTGTAGCCGGATTAAGGGTCGAACATCCTTTCAAGGTAATATGAGGGGCCAAAAGTGTCAATTGATTTCCTGTCAAGCGAGCATTAGTTAAGTGCTATGGTTTTGTTTGGTTCAACAGAGCGTCAACTGCATGGGGTACTAACACAAGCAAACTATGTGACAAGACTATTCCCTAACTCTGACGTATGGATGCAGCTGCTGATGCCACAGAACGAAAACACCCAGGCAACACACGAGTGACTGCACCAAGGACAGCAGTGAAATATGCACAAGGACGCTGCTTATCACAGTGAGTCTGTGTTAAAAAGTCAGAGAAAGCAACCATCCTTCATGTGTACATAGAGTGTGATGGCCTCAGTGTAGTCTGGAGCTCCTAATACTGGTGCAGAACATAGAGCTTGACGCAATTGTTGAAAAGCAGCCTGGCATTCAGTCGTCAATGGAAGGGGCATCGTAGTGTCTTTAGTAAAAAGGGCCAAAAAGGGGTTCACAATGTGGGAAAAGCTATGGATCCATTGCCTACAAAAAGAAGTAAAGCCAATCAGGGCACAAACGTCCTTCTGAGTACGTGGCCCAAGCGTGTCTAAAAAAGCTTGAATGCGATCTGGTTTGAGTGCACGTCCCTCCTTAGACTGGAGGTGACCTAAATAGATAACCTGCTGTCTTCAATATTGCAATTTCTTCCAGGAAACCTTGTGATGGTGAGATGCAAGAAAAGAAAGTAGTAACAGTGTTCCTTCTTCACACTGTTCAGGGGTATCACCTGCTAACAAGATGTCATCAAAATATTGTATGAGAGCCACCCCTTTTGACACAGGGAAATAATCAAGCTGTCTTTCTAATGCTTGGATGTAAATGCTAGTACTCTCTGTATACCCTTGTGGAGCTCTACAGAATCTGAAGGATCGATTATTCAAAGTAATGCCGAACAAATAACGACTGTCAGGATGAATAGGTATTGAAAAGAAAGCATTCTTAAAATCAATCACACTAAATGTAATTGCAGTCGGAGGAACCATAGTAAGAAGTATTATGATGTCAGAAACTACTGGATATTGGGGTACTACCATCTTATTAACCTCTCATAATTCAATGATAAACTTGTATATTTTGGTATCAGTGTCTTTCTTCAAAATTGGAAGGATAGGACTATTACAAATATTGTAAGAGACTTCTTCCAAAACTCCTACTGTAATTAGATCTTGAACAATACACATTAATGCCTCTTCGTCTTCTCAAGATATTTTATATTGAGGCAGTTGAGGCAATGAAGCGCCCTCCTTCACTTGAATATGAACTGGTGGGATCACCATTTGTCCCACATCGGTATCTGATGTAGCCCACAAAGTACTAGGTAGTGATGCCAAAGCAATATCTTCTTCAAGGAGACAAGACCTCTCAACCAAGGGATAGTTGTCATTTAAAATAACATGCACACCTTCTGAGGAACAACGTATTGTAGCACGGACATATTTGAGCATATCGAGACACACAATATTGTCTGGCATGTTAGTGGAAAGCAAAAAAAGGCAGGCTGCAGTGAATTTATCAACATGAAATGCAAGCTGCTGCGACAGTGGGCTAAGGGATGGTATCCCATCGAATCCAATTGATGTTATTCTTAAGCCAGACGGGGAACCCCCTAGGAAGCAATTATTTAGACAGGGCACTACGAGTAGCTCCTGTATCAACCAAAAACCAATCAGTAGAACCCAAAGCGTTTACATTAACATAGGGACCCTTCTGATCTACTGGGACTTCAACTGATTCCTTACCCCATCCTCGGCATTCCTATGTATAATTAGAATCCTTCAAATCATCAGACGAATAATCAGACATTTGATATTGATATCACTTGTTGAAAGTATTAGAAGAATTTTGAGTATGTTCAACTGCCCCAAACCTAGTACAATTATCCATACCCCTGTAGTGTAGGTTCTATATTCCCAATAGGCTCTGCGCATTGGAATAATATATCCTATAGATTAGACGTAGGACTGAGGTTGACTAGGTTTCTAGCGAATATATTACACTTAATAGTGAATGCCAGCTAGCTCAGAGGTCACTAGAAACTTTCTCGAATTCACAAGAATGAGGGACGTCGCAAACTGGATGAAGCACAGCCGCCTGAAACTGAACTCGGACAAGACGGAGGTCCTCATCCTGGGACCATCCCAATCCGCCTGGAACGACTCCTGGTGGCCCACCGCACTGGGCACCGCACCGACACCCACGGACCATGCACACAACCTGGGATTCATCTTGGACTCCACGCTCGCACTGTCCAAACAAGTCAACGCCATCTCATCCTCATGCTTCAACACCCTGTGCATGCTCCGAAAGAAATTCAGATGGATCCCACCGTAACAAGAAGAAACTTCACCCAAGCCCTCGTCACCAGCCGGTTGGACTACGGGAAGGCCCCAACTACCTCAACAGATGCCTCACGTTCTACACTCCATCCGGCCAGCTCCGCTCCGCCAGCCTCGCCCTCGCCACCACCCCACGGATTCGCGGAACCACCACTGGAGGAAGATCGTTCTCCTACCAGGCCGCCAAGTCCTGGAACTCCCTCCCCGTCCAACTTCGACTGACCAAGGACCACCTCACCTTCAGGAGACAACTCAAGACCTGGCTGTTCAAGCAGTAGCAGCACCTTCCCCCCCCCAGCGCCTTGAGACCCTCACGGGTGAGTAGCACGCTTTACAAATGCTATGATTGATTGATTGATTGAAGAAGGGATTAGTTTCGGACAACCGCATAAACATAACAACTTTGTTTCCCAAGAATAAGAAAAGTATCTCCAGAGTCGCGGAAACAATAGATAAGTATATCAATCAGTCACTCGTGCAAGGTTCGTTTCTACAGAGGTGCAGAGAAATAGAGAGACGGGCGTTTTTAATAAAAGGTTTTATTTAACAGTCTTCTTTATCATGCAAGTAAAGTGAACTGCTACAATCGTAATGCAGACTGCAAAGTAAAATGCATACAGTGAGAACAATATTATAAAATAATGTAAGAGCATTGTATGGTTTCTAAACCATATATAGATACATACATAAATAACAAGGGCTAAAAGTACTCAACTAGGGCTTCTAAAATACGCCTACCCCAATGTACCTAACCTAAGCCTAGTACGCTGGAAGGAGTAAGTGTGATGTAGCATAGGTTTAGTTTTCTTTGTCAAGAATCTATCCAAGGTTTCTCTAGGTTCTAATCAGCTCCATACCTTTAGTTTAGAATGAAGGAGGTCTGGTATGTCAGTCTCGGGACTCGATTTCCCAACAACCCGCAAGGGGAGCTTGGAAACACTGAAACTGGATTCTCGCTGAGAGAAATGCATCCGCTTGATCAGTGCGTCAGCTGGAGGGTCGACTTCCTTCGACACTTGCTGTAGCGAGCTGCGTCGGGCAAGTAGATAGTCGAACTTCTCCGAACCACTGTGTCTTGCTAGAGCAAGTGAAGGCATATTTATACCTTGAAGGAGTCTAGTTTGACGTAATGTTCGGCATAATAACGTCAGGAAAGAACCCCAAGGGAATAGTAGTTCTTTGTAAAGTACATGAGTTCTTGGACAAATCAATATTCAAGCAAAGGAAGGTCCCTGACTGCTTAAGCCTATTTTCCAAGAAATCGTTGTGACGTTTTAATACGGGTGGAAATAGCCGTGCCTGTATTTGGTCTGCATGGGCCATGTCTAAATAAGGGAATGATTTCTATGCCTATATTAGGGCAATGTGAATCCACTCGGATCCTAAAACGCCATACAACACCTCCCCTATTTCCTATGGTCCCTGGGTGACTTCTTATATGTCCTGTACCACGCTGATACTGCTGTCCTTTTAAAATGGGGCACTCAAAATGCCAATGCCCAATATCCTTACAATAAGCACACTGATCCAAACACAAAGTTGCTTGCAGGAAATTAGGTGCACCAGGATGATACATCGCACGTCCCCCTCTACCCCCACCGCTATAAGATGGACCATAAACCTGAGCTAACATAACTTTCGTCTTTAAATCTTTAGCCTTTTTATTCTCCTTGCCTTTCGCTTCCATTTCCTGATACTGAGCCATAGTCAAAAGAGAGACTGGGGAAGACGTAATCCATGAACTCTTGCTGGTTTTTAGGCAACTAGTAATTTCTGGCAATATGACCGCGACAATTTTGTCAGCGAACAGATGCTTGCCCGTGTCATCTGTCTATGACTGCCCACTAAAGTCATGGAATGTCTCCTCAAAATGTGTAAAGAAATCAGAAACCATCTCATCCTCTTTCTACTTACAAGACGCTAACATAGTCCAATCTATCTTTTTAGGAGGTATAAAGATTTACAGGTTAGGCATTATAGCCTTTGGGAGGACTAATATCTCTTCTAGCGGTTTCTGTGCAGGTTCCCTTTCTACATCTCTTCTCCCTATTTCTGCCCAACTGTCTCCGAAAGCTGTACATTCATCTACTTTACCAATAGATCTCCATATATCAGGGGGTAATATAAGCCTAAAAAACATGTCAATATCAGGCAAAGTCATAATGCAAGAACTAATAGCTCCTTCAACTTCTTCATAAAAAGCAGCCGGATTTTTCAGCGGGTCAGACAAAGCAGCTTTAAGAGCCATGACATCCGCTCCACTCCAAGGAGTATAGACCCAATTATAAACAAAATAATCCTTCACTTCAGTTGAATCTTTGTTGTCACTTGTTCCCGCACCCCTAGGAAGGACATATAAAGGTGCAGCTTCACGCATTGGTTTCCCATGAACAACAATATCCTTATCTGTCCCTGGAACTTCCTCCTGCGGCATGGGGGTCTGAGCTGTTTGTTCAGTTGCAGCAGCTTCCTTTTTCTCCTCCCGCAAATGGAACACCTCAGTTTGTAGTTTAACCACACGTCTAATTAAATCAGATACCTGGGAAGGGAGAAAAAGACCTTCACTCGATTGTTTATGATCAGATTTTATATCAACAGGCTCCAATTCTTTGGAATGTTTCCTAAAATGTTCTATTACTTCTCCAGTAAATGATTCTGCTAAATATATCTGCTCTCATTCTGGCCATTGCTGAATATCTGCTATAATGTCTGGAGCAGAGATGGTACAGCGAGCTGCTTTACGGGCAGCAGATCTAAGAGAGGCCGCACGGTCAGTGGCCAAGAAAGAGCGAGTTTTATGTTTATTTTCTAATTCTGTCCATTCCTGACCTGAGTGAGATTTATCGTCATCAGAATCATCCTCGGAGGCAGAGGAAAAGGTATATGGAGGCGGAGATCGGTCTAACAAAATTGAATCATCCTGAGGTTGATTAAGTAGAGGATAAAGGGGGCGCCAGAAAGGGTATTGACCATTTACCTATCAACAACGCTCCCTATCCTCTTTCTCTTTTATTTCCTTCATTTGGTTATTTTTCATTTCCAGCAATATATAGATATTATTGCGCTGTTCCTTTTCTGCTAAAGCTTGCTCTTTTCTCACTCTCTGATGTGCTTCTTTCTCCCACATTCCTACACAATCAAACATATCTTGTTACCTTTACGCTTAAACACACATTGTTCCATATACTGAATCTTTCTAAGATCAAATGACCCATTCATTTGCCATCGCAAATCAGAATCCTTTTTGGCGTATTTATTCCACAGTGCAAAATACCTTATGGAAGAAATACAGTTTTTAAAGTACATATACCTATTTGCTGTTTACTCAGGGGGAGTCCACTGACTTCGTTCTAAATCCATTTTGGTACCTCCAAGAAAGCAACACATTCTTCAAAGCGTGCTTGAAACAGGCATGTCAAAAATATTATAATAAATATAATATTATAACAAAATAGTACTTATCACAAATACAGTACCATTCAAGAATTCACAAATTAGAGAAAAATCTCCTCATTGCCTGCCTATGTAAGTTGCAACACACATATTACCTAAACCAAACCATAATTTTGACCAAAAATCTTTACGGACGTTACCGAGCAAAAATCTCCAGCCTCCAACTGCCAAGCTCTGAATCGACCTAATGGTCACTGTAAGACAAACGCCAAAGGGATCTCAATCGGGGACCAGTCGCCACCTGGAGGGTCAAATCGGGAAATTCAGAAAAGCACTTTGGTCTGCAAAGACAAGGATTTCCTCATGCAGCGTACATCCTCAGCGAGACTCCAAACCTATGCCAAGACCTCTCCGTCAGGCAGCCGTGTCTCTGATGATCCCCATATGATCATATGGGGATCCAATTTGTGGGAGCAAGCCATTCTAGAGGCCCACCGGGGCAGGGGTTCTACCTTTTTTGTCCTCAAGTCCTTAAACAAAAAAAATAGAGATTGGCGCAGAAGCTGTAATATTAAACACATATTTTACTATCAACACTCATGAGTGGGGACTACATCGATACAGAACCCTCAGAAAATGTATGAGGCAATACATGGAATACAGAAACCAAGGTGCTTTTTTACACCTTTTACTACAGAGTAAGCATGGAGATTCAAAAAGAGGCGGCACAAGTATACACAAAATAGCTATTCACAAATATAGACAAGTAGAAAATACTTAGCCAACAGAGTGGGAGAAGTAACAAAACTGCTTACATCAGTTGAAATAGTCTGACAGTTGCACTTAAAACAGGTGCATTCTGACAGCTACAAGCCTTTCTGAGCATGCGTAAGGCTCTGACTCAGTACTGAAGGAGTTAACTATTTTGATGACTCAGAAGAAATACAAGGGCAGGCAACACTGAAGACGGGAGAAGCACATGGCAAGCGCATGGCTAGCCAAAATGGCTGCCAAAACCAAAATGGCTTCAGCTCATGCTAACAGCGATCTCTGCTAGTTTCCACAAAGATACCACCGCTGAACTGGTGGGAGGTAGAGTGGAAGTAGGGTGCCAAACACCTGGGGCTACTTCCCACAACTCTGAGACACCTGGGAGTTCCGAGAAACCTCAGTGATCCCCTAAGGAACCCCTTCCCAGCCCCATGGATGGAAGAGAGGTCAGAGTGACCTCAGTATCCCCTATAGAGTCCTCAACTAGCAGTTGATGGCCTGGAGCAGGCTCTTGAAAATGATAGCTGTCAGTGGCCTCTGTTGGTTACAGTGCTTATAGACAGAGATGTCGTTGGTTTGGGGAAAAAGGTCTGATCCAAGCAGTGGAATGGGGCACATCCCTTTGTTTGGACAATGGTGGTACTATCTACCTACTGGGATGCATCTGTGAAGAATGAAAGGTTAGGTGCTGCACATATGGGGTCCACAGATAAGGAAAAGGTTCCCCATGGGTCATTTCAGTGGCCCCAGAGAGTATAAACAGAAGGATCTGACTGAGTTCAGAGAGGCGCAGAACTGACAATTGCCCCTCCCATAGTGGTACATTGTTCATGTTCTATCGCCATAAGCATGAAGGTCCATCAATTTCTTGATTAGTCTACCATGGTTTTATGCTGGACAGGGAATGTGTTGGAAAATATCCCTTTCTGCAGGATCACCCTCAAAACATTTGCCTTCCTCTTCCACTTTTTCTGACCTTGTTTTTGTTAACTTAGGACTTTGAACACTTTATCACTGCTAACCAGTGCTAAAGTGCATGTGTTCTTGCCTCTAATCACGGTAATATTAGCTCATACACCATTGGCATATTTAATTTACTTATAAGTCCCTAGTAAAGTGCAGTACATGTGCCCAGGGCCTGTAAATGTAATGCTGTTAGAGCATCTGCAGCACTGCCTGTACCACCCACTTAAGTAGCTCTCTAAACATGTCTCAGGTGTGACACTTCAGAGTCTGTGTGTGCATTTTAAACTGCCATTATGACCTGACAGATGCCCTAGAGTAGGTCCGGGACAGCCACGAGGACAGGGTGCAATGTATTTAAAAAGTAGGACATGTACTTTCAAGTTTTGCATGTGCTGGTAGTGAAAAATCTTAAATTAGTTTTTCACTAATGCAAGGCCTATCTCTCCCATGGGATAACATTGGGAATACCTTATTACATCATATACGTGTGATTTTCATCTTGTGGTGAAGGTAAACTGCAATTTTAGAAAGTTGGTATTTTATTAATTTAACCATTTGTTGCCTGCTGCATGTCTTTAATCGCATGTCTGGGATGGATTACGGTTGGCTTTGTGTATTCTCCTTAGACAGTCACACACAATGGGAGCTTAGGTGTGGCCTGATGTACCATTCTTGGAGGATGGAAGGGAGGAGCTGGACCCAGAACCTGAGGACCTCTGTACACTTCAAAGATCTGTCTTTGAAGTTTCCTCAACTTCAAAGGCCAAACTGGATATACGTACTGGACCTCTAACGCCACCACTTCAGTGCACTTCTGGACCTGTGAAGCCTCAATCAGGAAGAAGAACTGCTGTGCTGCTGAATGACTGCCACACTGATGGATGGCTGCTTTGCTGTCCTGCCCTGCTGCCTGCTGTTACCATGTCTAGTTGAGAACACCTGGATCTGCATTACTTCAACCAAGAATGACTCCAAGTGTCATCTGACTGGCCTCCTGATCTGACGTCTCAGGGATATAAAAGACTTCCAACTTACCTGCTTCTGCACCTGGACTCTGCTCTCTGTGGATCTTCCCTGCCAGGTGGTGCCATTCCAGTACTGGACCCTCGGAAGTGAGGCCTAAGGTGCTTGCTTCAGCAAAACTCATTCATCTTCTGTTGAACTGGCACATCAATGCCATTGTGTGGAACAAAAGTGGCGCATTGTGCACTTTGCATGGATCGGAACATGTTTATTGCTCCTGTTGTGCAATGGAAACAGCACATTGCTCCTGTTATGGGACCTGGACTGGTGCATTGCCACTGCTGCTTGGATCAGTCCTGACACATCACCTCACAACCACCACTGCACAGGGTCTCCACATCTCCATTAACAGCAACTAAAATGACGAATCTCCGTATCGCAACTCTTCCCTCATTGGTGCCAGCCAATCATGGCTGCTGAGTGGATCACGATCGGTGCATCACCCTCACTGCATGGATCTACACCGAAACTTCACTTCAGCTATGGCTCGCATCTTCAAGGTCAATGCAACCAGTATTAAGCTACTTTTGTTCAACGGGCCTCACTGGGTCCCTGTATTCAGCCCAAGCTCCATCGCGGTCAGCCCGTACGTTTGACTTTGTAATGGTCCTGTGCGACCGGATGTACCTAGTAATCGCTTATTGCTTCTAAGGATAATTTTATAGTTCATTTTTTAAAAATACATATATATCAAGTTCTTCTTTTTGGATTTTTGGCATTTTGGTCTTATTTTATTTATTCAATTGAATTCTAATTTTCTAGCCTGTTGTGGAATACTTTTGTGTGGTGTTTTTTACTAATCCACTGTTTGAAGTGTTGTTCAAATACTTTACACATTATTTTTAAGTTAGGCCTGACTGCTCTGAGATAAGCTAGCGAAGGGTGAGCACAGGTTAATTTAGGGTTGGACTGGTTCTTACTCTGACTAGGATTGTGGTTGGTGCTTGACTGTACCCCAGTCAACCTACAACCCAACGTACTGCAGTATTTACATATTGAAATTGATTATGTAACCATAATTAGCAGAAATCTAAAGCTATCTTCAGCGAGATCATTAACAGGAGGTGGTCAGTATCTTCATAAGTGAATAGAATAGCTTGCTGTTGTGTAGGTTAAGAAATGCAACTCAACATTGACCATTACCTCGCAAGAGACCTCCCTCATTAATATTCATGAGGCAGGCTGAAATTTGTGACCCATTGGGAAAGGTTGTCACTCACAGGATGATAGCCTGCTGAGCACAAATCCATTAATGATTGTTTATGTGCAGGAAGGTGTCCCTTCATGAACATGAACAATCATTAAATAATAATGATTTGCTTTTTGTGTGTGCTGCAGAATGGAGCACACATTGAAGTAACAAATGACCATAACGGATTGTTTATGTGCGGCAAGGGACACCTTCCTGCTCATAAGTAATAATTCCCTGCAAGTGTGCCTCGGTTGGTGATAGGTAGATAATTTTAGCGCCACCAGTAGGGAAAACACAGGGCGTGTTGTATTGTACTGATTACAATGCACCCATGCAGGTTAAAAAGGTCAGAGCGCTGCGCTGTCGTATTTGGTGCAAAGTTTTCTAGTAAATATGCCCCTCGGTGTTTCTTTGAGGATCATGGATTTTTCACCTTTAATTCAGGTCTTTATCGATTCAAAGATATACATCAAGGGGACACATTACAGTAAGTGGCCTGGAGCTGCAACAGGTGCTTTCACCAATATTGCGCGCCTCGGGGCACTTTGGTAATACAGAAGGAGGCGCAGACGCTTCTGTGCCGACTTCAGTAATACCGACAGCACTGACGCATCTAAAACTACCTTCAGGGGGCATTCCCTCATTTTCATTGGGGCATGCACTAGGCAAATGAGGGAATTCCTACGCCTCTGCACCCACGCCGTATTACTGACTAGGGCGCAGAGGCAAAGAAGCTCTCAGGGGGTGCACTCCCAGTGTGGCTACCTAGAAGGTTGCACACTCCCAGCTGTATTATGCATTTTCATAGTTTGTGCCGGCTGCACATATTAAAAGGTGTGCATGGTGCAAACAATGAAAGTGTGTCCTATTACGGTGAATGTGCTGCACCTCCATGCTTTCACTGTGCAGGCTGCACGGGCCTGCACTTTTACAGGGGATTAGTGATTCCTTTGCAGGCAGGTGCAGTCCCTGACTGCACCTGCCTGCAAAGGGATGTCTGGTGGCTCCATAGGACCCCCTTTCCCCCCTTCAGAAGACTATTTTCTAGGGGCGCACTCACAGTGTGCCACATCTTAGGTGGCGCACTGTGCAGGCGCCCCCTGAAAGCTTCTGTGCCTCTACGCTCACATCAGTAATATGCCGTGACCGCCGAGGCAAAGGAATCCCCTCATTTGCATAGGGCACGCCCCCATGCATATGAGGAAATTCCCCCTGAAGGTAGCGCTGACGCTTTAAATGCGCCAGCACTATTGGTATTTATGAAGGGGAAGTCCAAGCATCTGAGCCCCTTCTGTCATACCAAAGTGCCCCCCAGGGGGTGCGCATATCTCAGTTGCGCCTCCAGGGCACTTACTGTAATATGGCCCCCTGAGAGGGGACCTCTGGAGGAAAGAAAGGGGGTCCTATTGACCCACCAGACATCCCCTTGCCGGCAGAAGCTGTCACTGACTGCACCCATCTGCAAGGGGATCTCTAATGCCCTGTAAAAATGCAGGTAGGTGCCTCCTACACTGTGACAACAAGTAGGTGTTGTAAGCAGCCACTCTGTGTTTTCACATGAATGTGCTGCCATGAGGGCAGTGTATTCATCATAAAAGGCACACTTTCATTGTTTGCGCCGGTCCCACCTTAATCGTTGCGCACTGCGCAAACAATAAAAATACATAATATGGCCTCAAGGTGTGGCGATAGGTGGTAAATGTTTCCATAATTCCAACTAACCTCTAGCTCGTGTGCGAATGATAAACCTTAAAGCTTGGATGAATTTTTAACAGGATCCAGCGAATCACTGGAAAATAGCGCGGTCCTTTTTGCTGACTTGGACTTTGCAGTTCCTATTAATGTGCATTTAACTGTCATTCTTTTAGGACTAAAGTCTACTTCACTTGTCTAGATCGCAAATGACCGCAAATCACCCAGGAATGTGTTTGACTTAACAGCCGCCATTCCATGAAAATATGTTCCGTGTGATATAGATATCATTATGATATTAAATACAATAAAACCTGCATTGTTGTTATTTGTTTACACAAACGCACACCTCAAAGAGAAAGTGAAAACAGTAATGCAACCAAGGGTATTTCAACTTTATGTATCATTTTGAGTTTTGCTAGTTGTTTATTCAACTTTTTTTCTGCAGTACAGCGATCTTTTGTAATTAATGTTCTCATTACAGACAATATATCATTTGTATGACCCAGGGACACGTTGATTCCACAGAACGCCTCCTCATGTTCTGACTTTAAAATAATGATTTCGCAAAGAGAATTCATGAAGGGATTTTTATTGATGGAAGTCTGAAACTACCTTTTGTGAGCATGATTAGCTTTGTTTCCTTGCAGGAGCAATAAATTATGAAAACAGGCCAACTAAGAATACCCAGTTGATAAAAGACTTCTGCTTCCTACTTATAAATCACTAAAGTCTATGGCAATTCAAAGGACTCATGGAGAAACTGTAGTTAAAGGTCGTCATATTTTCTCAAATGTGGTTTCCAAATGCATACACTCCTGAGAAGGAACACATTTTACTGCCTTTCTAAAGTTTTGGGTGGTGAGAGGTTTCAACCTGCCGGTCTCTATACTCAATTAAGTGAGCATTATAAATTAGAATTTGGACTTTTGGGAGGTATTTCTTCAAACACAAAGCAAAACTTAAAGATTGTTTCTGAAATATATATTTTTTAACTGACACATTTTTTATGCCAGAGCTAGTTCTACTGTTAAAAAAAATAAGGTTTACAGATTTGCAGGGTTTTTCAGTCAATGGAAATGTGACTTGTGCATGCATAGAACAAAATTTGTATTGAACTTTTTCTCAGGGTGATCGTGTATATTTAAATTTTTGCATCTCACTATGTTACTATTTTATGACAACGACTTTCACCAAGGACAAATAGGATTACTACTCCATATTGTTGACTCAAACATCTAGAATAAACTAAAGCATAGCAATATAACACCTTTTTAAAGTTCAAGAAAATTGTATTTGATAACGGTAAGAGAAAAGCAAGGTGTCAAAACAAAGTACATTGGAAATATAAAACAATGAAAGCTATGATAAATAAAGCAATCACACAGTTGTAAATAGTATCAAAATAGTATCAAAAGGAAAATCTGGGCAATAGAATAATAAGAAGAAAAAAAAAGGAAAGAGCATTTGAAACATTAATCATAAAAAGCATTAAAAAAAACCTGAAAGGAATATAAATATGATACAATGAAGAAAAGCGGAATGCAATGAGCATTTAAAGAGGTTTAGGGACTTATAACACCTTTTAACTACAATATTTATCCAAAGCAATGTATCAAAATCTCCACAATGCAAGTCACTCTCGTGTAATAGTAGTTCCTTTGAAGAAATTGTGCTTACTGAAGTTTCCTGTCCCAATACCATATTCACTTACTCATATGTAATTCAAAAGACACTTCTAGGAAGTGACCATCTTTTGATTAGCGTACTCCCAGTTTTTTGGCCTCTGTTTTTGCTGACTGTAGAAGTGGTACAAGGTCTACCCTGGGACGGTGAGTTAAATGCTACTAGTGGACTGCAGCACCTATTGTGCCATCCACTACAACGGTACTGCAAACGTGACTTTAGAACTGACTGGAGCCACTGAAAATCTTCAATTCGACCTGTGAAAATGAAACATTTGACAGGTCTAAAGTTTCCTTTCAAATATGGATAAGTCACACCGAAGAAGGTCTTATGGACCATAAGGCACAGTGCGTGGTATTCAAAAGTAGAACAGGAGGAAAGTTCAAGTTAAGCATTTCCTTACAGTGACTAGTACCTAAAAGCTAAGTTATATGTAGTTGTGCTGTCTATTCCAAAGAGAAACACTGGGCTGCACTATTACATTTAATAATGTTATCTTCGACTAGGAAACAGCTAGAAACTTAATTCTTGCTTTCTTTGTATTATTGTCTGATAACCAATTAACTGGTGAAGTCAGATTTGTAATAATTATTAAGGAAAATGTCATTTTAGAAATGTAAATTTTCTGTGCCTAACGCCTCTTGAAGCTAACTTGCAGTAGCTTTCAGCTGCCGCCCTCTGAGTGATCAAGCACCAAACGAGGTGCAAAAACTGCTCGGATTGCAGAGACAAAGTCCCAGATATGGGGATGTGCTTCTTTTCATCTGTCAGGGGGACCATTTGAGCAGTGCCCAGGAACTTAATTTACCCCAAAAGGGCTTCACCTGTCATTGGCTGATGTCAGACGAAACCTTACTTTGTTCCCCCGACCAGCAAGGTACCAATCACAGTGAGAAGGGAGCTTGCCCCAGAGCTGGTTTGAAGTGACCAGAGAGGAGGGGTTTCTCATTTCCCTAGCCATACCTCTTTGATGGTCACAGAGGCTCTGCACAAAGGGAGAGTGGTTCCACCATCTTGGATTTAGGCAGAGAGGAGCACTGTGGGATTGTTTGCAGTAAGGCACAAACAAAATGAGCCTAAAGTAGGTGGGGTAACCCCTGGTAACATATACCTCATTGGTTAGGAATGACTCAAGAATTACTCCCACCTAATAGCTTGTGCCATGCATACATGTGGCATCCCAAGAACCCCCTTTAGACCATTACTTGACCTGAACAAGTTTAATAGAGGACCCAATCCACTATCTGAGACTTGAGAGGAGACCTGAAGGACTTGGCCTGCTCCCTCTTGTATCCAGGACAAAAGATACACTTCAAATGTCATAAGGCTGACCTTCTGTTCAAGCTACATGAACACACAACACTGCAAGAGGCCTTTCCTGATGATTCTCAGTTGGTCATCTCCGATTGGACCGAGCCTGGAGCCTGCTGGCAACCTCTACAGGAGTGAGTTCTGACTCCCAGGTGCTCTTGCTGAGGTCAGTGAACTCTAGGCTGTCTTGCTGGAGGTCACCAGTCATCCATGAAAACCTGTCAATTAAAAACATTTTGATTCCAAAGACATCTGGAGGACTGAGGCAAACCTGCAGCTGGAAGAGGCCGAGCTCCAAAAAAGTGACCAAGTGAGAACAAATATTTATTGACCTGCAGTAGGCACCTAAAGTGTCTGACCTGTGAGGGACCTTCCCTGATTACAAAAGCCAAATTTATCCCACTCTGAGCTTTCCTGCTGTTGCAGCAGGACCATGTGAACGTCCTATCTGACCTTTTTGAGACCTTCAATATTTTGTGTGTTGCTGACACAAAAGAATGCTCCCAAAGTAAAAAAGTAGACCTCAACGTGAGGCTGTGGAAAAAGGATCAGGTAAGGCCAAGGTAAATGGGGTAAAAGTGCCAAGATTACAAGAGAAGTGTGAGAAATTGGATTATTGGTTGAATGGGGGTGATCCCTGTTCAAGTAACAGCTACAATCCCTGATCCACAAAAGTCACTAAATTAATATGTGCTTTATTCTTGGTAGCTTGACAAAAAAAGCAGTCAAGTTTAAGTTAGAGGCAATGCGAAAGTATTTATGCAGTACACAAACAGTAATTAGGTGAAACAAGGCACAAGAAAAATCTAGCATCAATTTAGGAAAAATAGAGTAGATTTTATTACAATATCTGACACCAAAACAAAAAAAATCCAATAAGTAGAAACAGAGGAAACAATTTTTTTAAGCTTAAGGTAAAATGTAGCACCTACAAGATGAAAGTGCCAACCACGGGTATCTAGTCGTGCAAGATCAGGTTAAATTTGAAAAATATGGTCAACCACGATTTAGTGCGGGTCAAATACAAGAAGTGGATTAGGCCCGGTTGGCAATTACCTTTCAAAAAAAAATCTGAGATTGTAAAGTTGAGCGGACAAGAATGCAGGTTGTATCCGAAGAGGAGGTGTCCTTATCAGGGAACTGCTGGACAAATTTGAAGTGAAGATTTCTACCTTCGGACTGAGGGGCCTATTTATGAGCTGATGCACCTTTGAGAGGGACCATTGCATAGGATTTTCTGCAACAGAAAAACATAGCGGGAGCTGCTACAAAATCAGGCCGGCGAGCGATGCACCTTGGGCAGCTAGATGAGCAGGATGGTCCTGAGGTTCCCTTGGTACTCAAAGCAATTTTTTACCAAAACATTTTCCAAGTCCCAAGTTTGGATTTTGTCTATCAGGGCACCATTAGCACCACAACCAAGGGTCCAGGATTAGAGGTGCACCACTTGGGGGTTCAGGACCAACCATCTAGCCATTTGAGTTACTATGGTAGTACTGGGTTCCAGGGCTGGACTGGGAACAGAAACCGGCCTGGCAAACTACTCAGCCGCCCCCCCCCCCCACTCTGGTGTGAGGTGGAGTGCAGCTGAGCAGTTTGCTAGGGCCGGTTTCCGCCGATTTTGTTACAGGGGGCCGATATTGCTGACCCCCGGTAACAAAAACAGCTCCCAACCTAGCGGCCTCCCGAGGAAATGCCCGGTGCCCGCTATGGCCAGTCCGGCCCTGCTGGGTTCCAGTGATGAAACAGGACTCAAGCAGCAAGATAGGCTTCTGAAGATTAAAGACAGGCTCCAGGCAGCAAAGCAGTCCTTCCAGGTGCAGCAAATCAGCCTTGTGGAGTACAAATCAGGCCACAGCAGCAGAAAGCCCTTTGAGAGTACTTGCACAGGTCCAGAAAACGAACTGAAGTATGGGTGTTCAGGTCCCTTTTTGTACCTGGCACTATCTCTGACATACAAGAAGTTTCTAGAAGTTGACCTTTGTAGTGCTTGGAATTACCTGACTCCCCTGCCCTGGCTCCAAGCTGGCTGCAGGTTTAATGCAGTGGTGAAGGGAGAACACACTTTCATCAAAAGGGAGGGAAGAGGAATTGTAGTCCATTCAGTTCCCCTTAGGAAGTCATTAATTAATCAACAGTGGGAATGGACACTAGTCTCTACAATAACCATTGGTTACTCTTTGACAACCGTCATAGACGCTGACACAATCGGTTGTTGAAAACGTGCGGTATATCTTTTCGTCCGCCCCTTAGTCAAGCGTCAGGGCATAGTCATTGGGTTGTCTAAATAACGTGCTGTATGCCTGCCTCACCCGAGGCAACCTCCAGTTAGTGTAGAAGTGTCCAGAGATAGGGGGACAAGTCTCAGGAGGTGATGAATAAGACAAGGGGGGGGGTTTGAGGAGTTGTAAAAAACGGTAGTTCCCCGTAACAATAATATTTATTCAAAGAAGGTGAGTACCGTTAGATAAAAAAGTAATGGTTATATTAAGTAATTGAGTTACCGGATTACCATATAACTCTTAAGGACAGGTCGACATGTTTCAGCTCACCTAGGGCCAGAAGGTCTTTGGAGCTTTCGTCAGGACAAAACACAAAAAAAAGGACATAGAAAGTACTCACACTATTAGTGTAGTTTTCAAAGGTTTGTACGAAGTTCTCAATTTGAGATTCCTTCGTAAGTGGTTCAAAGTTCCACATCAGGTTGCAAAAGAGTCGCTAGTAACGCGGTCTTTGCCGCGTGTTCAGAAGCATGTGCTGCTTGTGCTGACTCTGCCCCTGGAAAGCTGGGAGAACACAGCCTATTCAGTGCAAGTGGGGCTTTGCTCGGTTCTGGCCCCCCATCCTGCCAGCACATGGCCCATTCAAGCACACCTAATCCCTCTATGGAGAACATCCTTTACCACGAAACTTTTACAACGCGGTACCATTACCAGGCAGGTTTTACAACGAAAGTCGCTACAACGACTTTCGCTGGAGGGCGTTCTAGGATAAGGAATAGTTTAATTTACTATCCAACACCTTCTCTACTATCCACGGGGACTGGAGTTGGAATAGTAAATGAAACTATTCACTATCCAGCACCCCCCAACGCAAGTCATTGTAACAACTTGCGTTGTAAAACCTGCGTCATAACGGTACGCGTTATAAAAGCACGCGTTGTACCGTCATACATCCCCCTCTATTGTGTGGCAGTCTGGGAGTAATAAACAAAGTCTAACTCCCAACTATACCCACTCATGTGGCCTAGGACAGGCTGCAGGCATCAAATAGCATGGTCAGGAAAATGTAAACTTTCTAAAAGTACCTGTTTAAAAATTGTAATTTAAAATCTGCCTTTATGATTGAATATGATTTTTAATTACAATTTCATAGATACCAAACAAGAAAATGTTCACCTGTTCCCAATCAAAAGCCAGGACTTGTTAAATGCAATACGACAACCCAAGTTATCCTGCCTGGAGATCTATGAAGTGTAAAAGTGCATATCTGACCTCTTATTTACAACGCACCTGCTCCATGGGCTACCCAGAGTCTTTCTTAGTGGTATATTATGCACAATAAAAGAAGAGCTTATGGCCTGGCAAGGGGGTTATTTTGCCAAAATGAACTGGCAGATTGAAACTGCATTCTGGCTGACCTGGGACAAATTTTAATGGGATACATAAGTAGCCAGCCCAATAAGCGATGCGGGCCCATTGTTAGCATTTAATTTACAGGCCCTGGGTATATGGTTTACCACTCTACAAAGGACTTATGAGAAAATTAAATATGCCAATCAGATGAAGGCAATTTTCCCCAATATAAAGGAGAGAGCACAAGCACTTTAGCATTGGTCAGCAGTGGTAAAGTATACATATTCCTAGAAACAACAAAAATAAATTCAGCAAAAATAGGAGAGGTTATGGAAAAAAAAGTGTGAGGGTGACCCTGCAGAGAATACCAAGTCCAGTAACAGGCATGACAACCTACTAGTGAAAATATCACTAAAAATGCACTCGCTCCAATCGTTTAATAGGAACGTTTTGACAGATAAGACCATATCTTCACCGAGTCACCCATAAATGCAAACATGATAGAAATGTTATATAAGCCCAATGTTCTCTCAGTGGAGCATTCAGTCAAGCTATTGGAGCCATTGAATTTAAACCTTTTTCACTGATCACAGATTCTACCACATCCACCTTGATGGCTAAATCACAGTTTAAGAGTACAAAGTTAAAATGAATGCTCTTTGATAGCTAGAGGATATGTTGAGGGCATCTAATATGAATGCGACAGATACCGCAACTTTCACCAGAACACTAACACTCCGTTGATGTCTGGATTCCATTTGATAGGGAAAAAATAGAAAAGAACCATTTAAGGGAGACAGATGACCGAAAGATATAAACATTCACTGCATTGTAGGCCAGTTGAAGTACTAATCTGCAGTCATTAACAAAACCACTCAATATCCCTCTGTTTTGCCAGATCCTACTCAAAGCCACTGCGCTTCTTGCTCACTATACCATCAACACATCCTAGTAACATTACTCGCCACTACACATTTTTCTTCATATTCGCTGCTGCTGGTAAATATTTGAGAATCAACAGGCAACCGTATTTCCATTATCTCAAGAAATTGTCAATCTATGTAGGGGCCACTGGAAATATGCAGCTGAAGAGGACCAAATCATGGGGCATAGTTGACTAAATTATGTGGTAAGAAAAGGCAAGTTCTTTAGACGAATACGGCACATTTTGTGACATATTTTGCATTTATTATTTTGGCACTTTTAGTGTTGTTGACACTGGCTTAGCGGAAGGTTTTACTCCATTAGTACTACTTTAAAACTCAAATACAGCAATAGGCTATAGATAGGTGACCCATCAACCTTCACAAAAAGACTTCCACTATGCAGCAACAGATTAGTAACTCTGCTCTATGCCACTCCATTGTGCGCCACTCTACGCGACTCCACTCTGTGCCACTCTACGCGACTCCATTCTGTGCCACTCTACGCGACTCCACTCTGTGCCACTCTACGCGACTCCACTCTGTCACTCCAATACATGACACTATCTGCCACTCCATTCTCCAACACTCTATTCCTCTCTTTGCAATTCCACACTGCAACACTCCACACCACTAGCTAGTGCACAACATGGCTAAAACACATTGGCAAAGCCAATAGCTCTTCTATAGGCAAATATTGAAATGTCATATATCACACTTTTGTGTCCAACCGCATTTTCTTTAAAATAAAACGTTCAGATCAGTGCCATAAATAACTTGTACAAACGTGTTCAGTGAATTGTTTTTATAACTTCTAACATTAATGGAGTCTGCTGGACAATCAACACAGGAGGAATAGAACCATTACTTTTTTATCTGTAAACTACTTGAATTTTGCACAATTGTGCAAACAACCAATTGAATAAAATTGCTATAAATTAATCTGCATTAATGCGACTTGTGTTCAATTAACATTCAATTTGAATTCTGCTAGTCTTACTTAACTCTTGACAGTCATTAGTTTTCAGATATAGCTCTCAGAGATACCACTAGTCTTCAATTAGCGGTCACAATAAACGAGACTAGCCTTAATTTTGCTCTTGAATTAGCACAATAGTGTTCAATTAACATTCACTTTAAATTCTGCTAGTCTTACTTGAGTCTTCACAATCTTTGCCATTAGTATTCAGATATTGCTCACAAAGAATACCACTAGTCTTCAAATAGTGGTCCGTTAGTATTCAGATATTGCTCACAAAGAACACCACTAGTCTTCAAATAGTGGTCCTTTAGTATTCAGATATTGCTCACAAAATACCACTAGTCTTCAAATAGTGGTCACAATCAATGAGACTAGCCTTTATTTTGCTCTTGAAATAGCACAAGAGCTGCAAATGAACCCTAACCGAATACTACTAAGCTTCAAATACTGTTCTTCTAGAATACTATGAGTCTTTTAGCAATCAATTGAAGTGTTCATCATGTATTTGAAGGGTAGTTGAGTAGAACTAGTATTCCCTCATTTGCATCCCTCATTAGGCACCTATCTGGAAGCAGCTCTCTGCGTGAAGTCTTTCACCATGCTAGGCGATTTTAATTTTCATCTAGAGGAAGACTCAGACCCTGATACTGCATCCCTAGTCGATGCAATGCTCGCGGCTGGATTGATTCAGGTGGTAAGTGGAGCCACACACGTCAAGGGACATACCCTGGACGGTATTTTCACAAATAATCCAGATCTCCATTTCAGCCATGTAGAGCCTTTAGCCTGGTCGGATCACTCAGTAGTCCTTTTCAAAATCCAACCGCTTGAGCCCAACAGAGCCAAAAAAAACAGAAAGCCGGCCAAGCTCTGTAGGCTCTGGAAGGATTTGGATGGCAAAGCATTGGAGGACTACTTGTTAGCCTCCACTTTCTTGCCACTTACAGATATAAATGAAGCAGCTGAAAGCTATACAAATTGGTTAGATCAAGCCTGTACCTCCCTAGTCCAGTCCAAACTCTGCCGCCCAACGCGTATAATACCTTCTGCCCCTTGGTTCACCGAGGAACTACGCGATTATAAGGTGTCATGTAAAAAATTAGAGCGCCAATGGCGCACAAAATATTCAAAGGCAGACAAAATGATACTTAATGCCAGACTTAAGACATACAAAGGAATGATTAAAAAGGCAAAAAGCGTTTATTTTTGCGCAAAAATTGAGATCGCGAAGAATTCCTCTCAAGAACTTTTTAAAACTGTAACTAATCTAAGTACTTTGAAATCAGTCACTATTCCCCCTAGTCTGGAGCTATGCGAGACTCTTGCAAAATTTTTCTTGGGAAAGGTAGAGCAAATATTTACCGCCCTGGAACATCAAGTGAGGCTCACTCTCAGTGAGAGAACCCATAAGCTCATGCAAAAGAACTCACAGTCCCCGGAATTCGTGGAGTTCAGCCCAGTAAAAGTAGAAGAAACTATAAAATTATTACTAAAAACTAAATCAGGCTCACCCCACGATCCCTGTCCAGCTGCTGTGGCCCAACTTGCAGCCACTCCCATCTCAGTCATGCTGACTGAAGTTTTTAACATGATGTTTAAAGGAGGAGAATATCCACTGTGTTGGAAGCAGGTCTCCATCGCACCTTTGCTTAAAAAAGCTACTTTAGACATCTCAGATCCCAATAGTTACCGGCCCATAGCTAGACTCCCACTGCCGGCCAAGCTTATTGAGAGGGCCATGAATGCTCAGCTCTGTGACTTCCTCAGATCCTCTCGGGGGCTTGACATGGCGCAACATGGATTTAGGGAGGGCCACAGCACTGAGACTGCCCTCATTAAGTCCACGGAAGAAATTAGGAAGGTGATGGATGTGGGCGGACGGGCGGTCCTGGTGCTTCTCGACCTGTCCGCGGCCTTCGATACGGTCCACCATAGTATTTTGGTGGACCGCCTTGAGGGCTGCGGAGTACGGGGAGTTGCGCTGAGCTTGCTGAAATCTTTCCTCTCGGACAGAGTTCAGGTGGTTGCCCTGGGAGATTTTGAATCCACTCCTTTCACACTCCCAGGAGGGGTTCCTCAGGGCTCCTCCCTGAGCCCCACCCTCTTTAATATATACATCTCCTCCCTCGCCCCGGTGATTCGGTCATTTGGCTTTGAACTTACATCTTATGCAGATGATACACAAATTGTGGTATCTCTGCTCCCGGGTCGAGAGGAGGGAATAGCAGCAAGATTTCAGGACTGTATGACCGCAGTAAGCTCATGGATGGCTAGGAATTGCCTTAAATTGAACTCCTCGAAGACAGAGGTTCTTCTCTTTGGCAATGAGACCAACTTATGGACCCCCAACTGGTGGCCTCAAGAAATGGGAGATCCTCCCATACCTGCCACGACAGTAAAAAATCTAGGGATACTCATTGACAATCAACTTACTTTTAAGGCACAAGTCAATGCCCTCTCATCCTCGGTCCACTGGATAATAAAAACAATAAGGAAAATTCTCCCCTTCCTTTCCAGTAGCAGCAGGAAAACTGTCGTGACAGCATTAGTGCTGTCACGCCTCGATTACTGCAATAGTCTGTATCTACAAGCACAGCAAGGGATCTTGAACAAGCTACAGACGCTGCAAAATGCTGCTGTCCGCTTAATTACAGGTCTACCCAAGTTTGCCTCCGTCTCTGGGGAACTGAGCAAATTGCACTGGCTCCCAGTACGGAAACGTATGATGTTCAAAGCACTGTGCATAGTGTTCAAGGCAGTGAATGGACTAGGTCCGTCTTTCCTTCAACAACACTTCCAGCTGTACAAGCCAGGTCGACATTTAAGATCATCCAATAAATGGCTTGTCAAGACTGATCGTATTAGGAAAGCTCGATGGGGAGGTCGCAGTTTTATCTCCGGAGCAGCTGGTATCTGGAATAAAATGCCCCTCCCCCTAAAACAAAGCACTGACCTAATGACATTTAGGAAGAACATCAAAACATGGCTTTTCAATCTATAGGGACTAACATCGCATGGAGAAAGCACATCATTTCAGCGCCAGGACACCTGCCCGGTAACAGTGCGCTTAATAAATGGTAAAAATAAATAAATAAATATTTCGGCTCGTGGGCATACTACTTAGTCTTCATGCTTACTAAATGAATACTATGCTTTAATGGTAAATGAATACCACTGTACACTCTGAAATCACACTAAATGAAGAGCTTCCATTTTGGTGAGGGTATGCTCTATGGAATTCCAATCGAAGCTCATGTTAGATGTCCTTCACATTTAACATGAGCTTCGATTGGAATTCCATAGAGCATATTATCAAACCCATTATCACCACTTTATCGGCAGTTTCCTGCCGATAAAGCGGCGATAATTTTATCGCCCATGCTTGATAATATGCCCTTTAGTTCGTCAGCCAGTGCGCGTGTACTTCATCTAGGCTTAGAAGACGATTCTTTGCAAATCTTTGCTTCGAAGAAGATTTTGCACATCAGCTCAGAGAGATCTTCACACAGGAAAGGGGTGAAAAAAGAAGAAATGTATGTTGTGTTTAATTGCATTTTACATTTACATGAACTGTCTGGTGTGATGATGATAAGGGCAGGGTCCCTGACAATGAGAAAGCCCCAGGAAATTATATTCGCTCGGAGATGCAATAAACTGTTAGGAGTCAGGTAATGTTGTATAAAAGAAAGTAGCCCCCCCAAAAAAATGAATGGGACAGAGAGCGCAGTCCATTGTTTATTACATTAATTCAAATAAATATTACGATATCTTAAATACTTTAATGAATTTAAAAAACAGAGGGACAAAAAGGGATAGCGAAAAAATGAGGCAAAGTAAAGCAAAGGAGAAGGCACTGGGAGCCTCGAGCAGAAAATAATAAGTAATGATAATTTTATATATTTTAACATATGGATTTGCTTAGTAATAGATTTATTGAGAAACGTACATATCTCTAGATGATGCAATATTTCCATCATAATATCAAAAAATGTAAAGTCTAAAACTAAAATTAAAACGGATGAAAAGATTTCACAAAGTTAATGAAAGCGTAATACATAAAAATCGGGCTCTGATATTAACCATTCTGAGATTAAAAGGTTAATCTCAAACTGCATAATGATTCGGAGTTAAATGAACACCTTAGCTGCATTATGCCTAACTACAATTCTGTAAGAAACTGATGACCTGGCACTTTGAATAACGTTTCCAAGGAGACATTTGCCTATACATCCTGCGAAGTGCATGGATACCCTCACAGGGGGTTAGCGTGCCATACTCAAGTATATTCGTAAAAACCATTGCAGTACAAGAATATTTCATTTCAAGACAATTTTGACGTATAAAAACTTTCATACTTCTAAAAATGTTAAAATACTTTTAAAAAACTGTGGGCCTTATTTATGAAGTACTGTATCAACAAACAATAACTGTGGGTCTATGTGAAAACTAAGGTCTCTGTATACAGACAGTGTCAATCTTATCGTTATATTACATAGGGACTAATCACTTTGTGATCCATGTACCCATCAGTTACTCACTCTGAACCGCCCTGTTGTCATCATTTGGGCAGTCACACAAGGTGGTATGTCCACATTGTACACACCACTAGTAGACAAAGTGGTAACTGGAAGCAGTGCTCAAAATAATATGTGTGGGTGAAAGTGTGAAGATAAAACTGGATAGTGGAGACACAAATAATTTTAATGAGAAGTAACCACTTCCAAGATTAAAACCAAAAAGGTGCAAAGTATCAGTAGTTTAAACAAATATCTACTGCATGGTATTAAAGGTCGACATGTTTCTGCAGTAAATTGACCCAACCGGGGCCACCTGCTTCCTCAGGACCAGAAGTTTTACTTTGCGACTGCTTCTAAAGTGAATAAGTGTAACAAAAATGTTAAATAAATTGGGTATCACCTGAATAAGTCCTCTCACTGTTCCGTTAAGGTAATGCACGGATGTTGAAGACACATATATGGGGAAACAGAGATAAGGATAAGAAGACAAACTAAGGAGGAATGCATCAGTTAGGATGATTGGCATCTAGGTATTTTTAACGCATTCAGTTATTGCATAAGTTTTAAAGTGGCAAAAAATGTTCTTGATATCGCGTGACACACTTATAATTGAGTCACACTGGAAAATGTTATACTCTAATGTCGAACATAATGAGTGATTGTGATTATTTGTTATTCATTTACAGTGACCCCCGAAGAAGGGCATTGAGCCCGAAATGCATTGGGTATTTTTAATAAACGCTGCCTGAAATGAATTTATGCGTCAGTCCTGTTCATACTGAAGGTCCGGATAGACATGGTTTGAGCAGTAAAAAATCGGAAATGGCATATACACTCAGCGTGCAAACTCGCATTGAAGTTGGTGAAAAAATAAGATAAATTTATAAGTTTATGGATTACATGGAGTAACGTTGAATAATATTGACATACAATTGCGCAATTGGCACATTTAGCAGTGCGATTGTCTGGGGTGAGACGTAGCCCCACTACAGTGATGTATATAATTCCCAGTGCCGACAGGGCATGGCACTTTATTCAATCAGCACGAACTCTTCTGATACAATGGAGATGAGTTCGAGGAATTAGGCATATGAGGTGTGCATCCGGTCCCCCTTTACAGTGCAGTTCGTCACAAATGCCCTACACCTGGATAGCACCCAAAGATGAAGAAGATGAAAATTGATTAACTGTTGCACAAAGAACGAGTCAGCACGCTTGGATTAACAACGTGGTTCATTAATGACAGTGGCAGAGGCCCCCAAAGAGTTCACGTTATAATGAAAATGACATTGAATGGACTCACACTCATGATGTGTTCGCAACGCGCGATTTATCATTGATTGACATTCGTTTATATTATTGTGGAATGCGCCGGGTGTTTTAATTAACTTTGAACTGAATGATGGGAGATGTAGTAATTAATAAGAAATACCTAACATGTAAAACTACGAGGGCGGGAGGTTTGAAACACGGAGCCCTATTGGTCAGAACCAGGGGTTAAATAGAAGAGCGAGTATGGGTTGCTTGATGGGATGTAAGATGGAGTAAGGAAGGAAAGTTTTTCCAACACATGGCAGGTACGTGTTAAGCAGTATGCACTGAAAGGGCCCGGTTTACTGTTCGAACGACTAGAGGGGGAGGGGGGAGCAGAGAGGGAGAAGGGATTGTGAAATAATGATGGTTTTGAGCACGAAGGAAGGGAAAGAATTATAGCCAAAGGGTCGCGACGGTGTCCGCGCTGTGAACCACACGGGGAAGGAAGTTTACAGTTTGATGGGTAAACGGCAGGGTTAGAAAGGGAATTCAAGTATTATTCTAATTACTGCAGACATGCAGAAAAGTGGTGTTAGATACTCGCATGTATAGTACAGGGTGAGGGACTGGTTCCAATGTCCTAAAATGTTTTGGCATATAATGAGGATAAGAAGACAAACTAAGGAGGAATGCATCAGTTAGGATGATTGGCATCTAGGTATTTTTAACGCATTCAGTTATTGCATAAGTTTTAAAGTGGCAAAAAATGTTCTTGATATCGCGTGACACACTTATAATTGAGTCACACTGGAAAATGTTATACTCTAGTGTCGAACATAATGAGTGATTGTGATTATTTGTTATTCATTTACAGTGACCCCCGAAGAAGGGCATTGAGCCCGAAATGCATTGGGTATTTTTAATAAACGCTGCCTGAAATGAATTTATGCGTCAGTCCTGTTCATACTGAAGGTCCGGATAGACATGGTTTGAGCAGTAAAAAATCGGAAATGGCATATACACTCAGCGTGCAAACTCGTATTGAAGTTGGTGAAAAAATAAGATAAATTTATAAGTTTATGGATTACATGGATTAACGTTGAATAATATTGACATACAATTGCGCAATTGGCACATTAAGCAGTGCGATTGTCTGGGGCGAGACGTAGCCCCACTACAGTGATGGTATTAAAGGTCGACATGTTTCTGCAGTAAATTGACCCAACCGGGCCCACCTGCTTCCTCAGGATCAGAAGTTTTACTTTGCGACTGCTTCTAAAGTGAATACGTGTAACAAAAATGTTAAATAAATTGGGTATCACCTGAATAAGTCCTCTCACTGTTCCGTTAAGGTAATGAACGGATGTTGAAGACACATATATGGGGAAACGGAGATAATAAGATAACATATTAATGACAAGGTTATCTCCTTAGTTTCTGAGTAAAGTCTAATGACTAATACATTTGTGCTATATAAATAGCGTACTACCCAACCATACATTAATTGGATATTCCTCTCACTCACCTGAAGAATGAGGGACCAGCGCCACTCCTCACCTGGCTACAGCTCAGGAATTGGGAACACCGCTCTGTTTAAAATCATAGAAATGAAAGTGAGAGACCTCACTGGACAGCTGCTGTTTCAAGTATGAGCAAATTGATAGCTCATATCTCAACATAACAAAAAAGGTCAGAGTCTGGTCAGAGCCTAGTGTTATTCATGCTCAATCCAATCCCCTTTGGCGTTTCTATAGGACTTATTAGTCAGGGTCTAGAATCACAGACCCTATTAAGAACCTAGAAAATGGCCACATACTTAGTAAGTATATTGTACATGCTGTCCACCTCTATTTCATATAGATGGGAACATGTGTGGAAAGGCTATTTTATCAGACTATCATTTTGTAAGCCAACAGTCCCCATTGGTTATTCAGCAGGGATTAATATTATGCCTAGCTCAGACCCAGAATGAAACGTCGGTAATATGTTATTTACCCGACGTCTTTTTGGAATAATACAAAGGACTAAGCCAGTATTCATCGAGAATGAAGTCAGACAAAAGGATAATAGGCGGGCGTGATAGACCTGAGCTTATGCCACCACGCTCGTCGATAAAGTACAGAGTGCTCATTCGAAGTACCGCCCTGTATCCAACAGAACTAATGAGCCCCACTAGATCACATATCACCGGTATACATGCCTGTCCGTCGGTGCACCGATCAGGCATCTGCGCTGTTCGGGGAGGCACCGAGGGACAGGCATTTCCTTGTTGTGTTTAGATCCGGCGGTCCAAATTACACGTCATTGCACGACGTGTTGCTCCATTGGTCCGTATTCGCGAGTCATCAAACCGCGCAACCCAGTACATGGGAGTTGTAGTTTAATGATTTGTTTCATTGTTTACAGCTGGAAATCGTAGTTTATTAGTACGCTATTGCCCGATGCGACTATGGTCATCATATGTGGATAATAATTGAAGTATTCAGCATTGGTCTTTTATGATAGTTAATCTTGTTTGACCTTATTTATGAAGGCCTTGCGCCGCCGGTGCGTCACTTTTTAAAAGTGGCGCACCGGCGGCGCAAGGCCTTCATAAATAAGGCCCTGTATGTTCAGTAGTGCGCATCTCGTTTATTATTCTGGATATTTGGTTTAAGTCTGTATATTTTTCAATCTGTTAACGTTAATAAATACAATTGAGGAGTTTGTGGCTCAGGAATAAAATTCATTGGAGCTAGACGTCGCACTCCTCCTGCTCCAGATTTCTTTTTTTTTTTCGTGTCCCTGAGTAAGTTATCTGTCATTAACTCGGTTTTTGACATTTTCTTTTCACATATCCTGAGAAATTTTACCAAGGAACCGTTCAGTTGAGGGTCGCTCGGTGCAAAACATGCCAGGACAGCCTGCCTCCCAGTTCGAACTACTCGCTGATTGAATTTAACTTTCAGCAGATGTTTCCGTTCTTGTGAAAGTTCTTTGCAGGAGAATATTAGGTGCAACAGATCATTCGGCGCTGACCCGCATAAGCGACACCTGGGGTCCGCCTTCTTCTTTAGCTAGGGTGGAAAATGTTGAGTGCAGGGTAGCAAACCAAGTCTATGCTTCATAAAACGGATTTTTTATACTTGGCATAACTCAAGTTAAAGTATTTCTGAGCAGCTGGCTCGCAGTAAGTGTTCAGAGTCATCCATCAGTGAGACCTTTCTGAGAGTAAGGTTTTATCCTCTAGCCACGACAGGTGCTCGACTATTTTCCAAGCTAGTTTCTTAAACACGCCGGTGCGAGTAGGTATTTCCCAGAGCTGGTTCAGACCCAATTTGTGTAAGCTGTTTTTAAGATATCTCGCTGCGGGTGAGGTGGGGTAACGTTATATCTCTTTCCATAGCTGTGTATTTAATGTTCCCGGAGCGGCTTTCCGTATTTTGTCCCACGCTATGATGTATGTCCCTTGTCTCGCGATAGATTATTTCTGTATGCCAAACTCCAGTCTGATTCGCGGGGTGAGGTATATTTAGGCATTAAGAACATTTACTAATCTTATTCATTCACTTAGTCACTCTTTGGTTGTTTAATATATACTTTAAATAGGGGTACAGGAGTGACTGTAATAACCCTGACTCTCTTGTTGGTAATACTGCATATTTAGGCAGCCCAAATATTATCCTATACATAGTTGTTACTGTAGAGTCAAGTAGTTTAGCATCTCTTCCTATTGCGCCTCGCTGCCGTAAGTAATTGTTGACAGTAGCTTTGAACGAATCACCTGAGCTATAGGCAAAATTGATGGGTGGTTTAATTTAGAGTCAAGAGTTTTTAAAGAGGTAGCATTAGGCACAAAGGCATTGCTCTGCCTTTGTGCCTAATGCTATTTCTTTGTGCAAGGAATTTACCGCCTTTGTCTATCTTTACCCCAGGTATTTGTATTCCAAGGCGTTCTCTATTCGGATCTTCCCCCAGAACCATGTTGCTAGTTTTTCTCTTTTTTTGCTGACTGTAGTGGTTCTTGTTTTGTCAAGATTTCTAATTAAACCGTTTTCTCTTGAATAGTCCTGTGTAGCATTTATAAGATGTTGAAGGCCTACTTTCGTTTGGCTGATCAGGACTATGTCGTCTGCATATAGGAGACATGGCAGTAAGATATCTCCCAGTTTTGGAGCCTGTGAGTTACAGGCATTTAATATTGGTACTAGATCAGCTATAAAACAATTAAAAAGTGTCGGAGCTAAAACACATCTTTGTTTAAGCCCTTTGTCTGTTGGTATTCGTCTTGACAGAAATGATCCCTCACCCAACTTGATCTGAACCCAGGTGTTGGTATGCAGGTTTATCAACAGATTTAGAAGGGATTGGAGGAGCCCCCAGCTGTGCAGTTTGGACCAAAGTCTGTTTCAATTACCGTGATCAAAGGCTGCTTTGTAGTCGATAAAACATAAATGCAGGGAACTCCTTGACGTTTCGGCCTTGTCAAATAGCCTTGCCATTGTAATTATATTTGTGGTTGTCCCCACTTCTTTCGCAAATCCAGTCTGGTTTATTGAGATAGCGGATTTTTCTTCTGCCCATGCCTGGAGCTCATCTAATAACAGTCCAGCAAAATGTTTGGCCTCGTTGTCCATTAACGCAACTAGCCAATATTTCGGTGGGATTGACCTGTCCCCTGACTTGTGGATTGGTGCAATGATTGATCCTCTCCAGGACTCTGGCAGGACATTTGTCGTCCTTATTTCCCAGAACAGTGGTTCTAGTGCTTCAGCCCAAAAAGTTTAATCCTGCTTATAGAGTACCAGTGGTATTCCATTTGGGCCAGGTGCCCCTTCCCTCCTGCACTTGCCTATTTGTTTTTTAATGATCTTGATTCGATTTGTTGGCAGGTTGACATTTAAGACGTCTCCATCTGCATCCCGTTGTGTGATCTGATTTCTTCTTTGTACGCCGTACTGGTATTGAGACCTTCTGTTATAACCAAAGTGAATTCCCCCTTTGCACTATACTCTGGGTCTTGGTGGAACTGAGTCCAGAGGTATTTTGTCCATATTTCCTCCGAAATGTTTGAGGAAATCCCATTGTGGTTAGGATGAACAAATTGATTTATGGTTCTCCAAAAACTTGCGCTGTTGTTTTGTTTGATGTCAGCATGTAATTTAGCCAAGAGATCATTCTTCATTTCTCTGTTAGCTTCCCTTTTTCTTTTTTTCAATAGAGCCTTTTTCTTTCGCAGTAAGATTTGTTGTGTTATATCTTGGGGGTTACACCATAGCTGTCTCAGTAAGCAGACCACGATAGAATTCTTGGTCTGCTTAATTTCTTTCATAGCATATAGTGATATAGACTTTGCTCCTCCGAATCTCTGTTGGGTATTGGGTTTGATGTTAGTTGCATAGATTGCCATAGCATCCGTGAAATTTTCCCACTTCCTAACCTCGTCATGTCCGGACCTCCCATCAAAGTGTTCTTTTGCAGTTCCCAGCATTCTGTAATCTGTGGCAGTCACAAATTTGATTCTCTTCAGGTTAATGGTGAAGTCTGATCCATGAGGTACCCGGCACTGCTTGAACATATGGGTGACTGTTCTGAGTTTGAATTCTTGTGGCCGGTGATCGCTGTCTCCTTTATCTCCCAATTGAAATAGAGTAATTTTATGGAACAATTCAAGGGAGACAAAGGTATAGTCCAGTATGGTGTTTGTTCTAAATGAGCTGTGTGTTGCTACAGGAGGATTGTCTCCTTTGTTCTGCCATTTAGTGCTCTTAAGTTTAGATGTTCCAATTTCTCTAGGGCCAACTGTCCAACTTTAGTTTGCTTGCCTGGATATAGTTTTCCTTGCATTGGGATATTACAATTGTATTTTGTAAGGACACGTCGTCGTCAATGGAGGAGCCCATTAGGTTTAAGTTTAGGTCCCCTGTAACAATCAGTTCAGTTGTAGGTCCTTCTCTAATACACGTTTCTACAAAATTACACATTTCTTTTATTAATTTACTTTTTTGTTTTGGTTGAACGTGTATTATTATAATATTGGTGACCGTTGCTTGTATTGATTCCGAAGAAAATACATTTACAACCAGGGCTGCTGATGCTGTAGAACCAAATTCACGGGCGGTAAGATTGATTGTACATGCAACTTATGTGACCAGGCCCCCCTGAAGGTGACCATCTTTAGCCCCTACTAGTGCACTTGTGTAGAAACGCAGGAATCCTTGCAAGTGGGGGGGATCAATCAGACAGTTCTCTTGTAGGGCCACAATATCAAAAGTCCTGATATAGTTCATGAAATCCTGACCCGACAATTTGTTTGCCAGACCATTCACGTTCCATGAACATATCCGTATTGACCTTTTTCTATCCGGCCTTTTTGGTGTTCCAGAAAATCGTCAATTTTTTTTGTGTTGTTTATTGTTCTCAAGACCCATCTTATATCAGAATACCAATTCGCCGATGTAATGGGGTCTTGAAAGGTTTCAGAATTTGCCAAACTAACTTTCCCATTCGTTTTGCTTTGCCCCATGGCTCCTTTCAATATCGATACAGTGGAACTATTTGTGGTCACCTTATTTTCCACTGAGTGCTTTGGCCTTAATAGGTCGGGATTTCCTGGCTTAATGTATGGGGTTACAGTTATCCCCCAGTTCTTGAAAATGTCCCTTTCTTCATGAATTCTTTGTGCAATGGTAGATGAACTCCATGTTGCTCTCGTTTTTTTCTCCTGCCATGAAGTCTTTGCATTTGATGAACTCAATCGAGTCTAGGTCAGTTGTCTTGATCTCAGTCAAGGATGGAATGTGGGATAGCAGATGCATTATGTTGCCTCAGTTCATGATGTCATACCTAACCTTGGAGGTATATTCTGGAATAAACCAAAGGGCGTTTGTTCCCTCCCAGTTGATCCCTTTAGGGACAATTTCTCGCTTAGTAATCTGAATGGCAGCATTATTCTGAAATTCTCCTGTCCCCCTCAAGTTCCCTTCTATTCGTATCAATTGTGCCTTCTGTTCAATTCCCGTCAATCGACTTGCAAGATCTCTCTGATTTAATTCCATGCTGATGCGATTAGGCTCTGAGGGTGCAACAAGATGCTGCCCCTGGCTGTGCTCTGTATTTGTCGAAGTTTGTATGTCTGTTGTGACCTCCTTACGAAGTTGACAGGTGCTAATGTTCTCCATTTCCCTGTGGACCATGACCCTATTAAAATGATGGCCGCCCTTTGTGACCTCTGATTCCCTGCGTTTAATGACCTGATTGTCCAAATTCGCCATCCTTTCCCCAGAGGCATGAACATTAATGTTTGGATTTTGCGGAATTCCAGATGGAATGTCATCCTGGTTATAGTTGTTTGACCGAGTTCTTCATAGTTTCTGCTTTGATATTTTTGGAGCCATTTATAGTGCTATTCCTTTCCGAAGATGGCTGTGCAGAGTCTGTATCCTTTGCCTCTCCTAGTTTATTTATTTATAATTACATTTATTAAGCGCGCAGCTACCCGGAGGTTTCCCGGCGCTAGTTGTACCGTCGTTCTAGCTTCTAAGGTCCTGATTGGAGATTTTTTAATTAATTCCGCCTTTATATTGATTGTTTAGTTATTTCTAGTATTGGTGGATTTTGTTGGTTTATCTCTTTTTCCATTGTTTCCGTTGTTTTGCCCCAAACAGGCGCATAAATCCATTCTTGTCACTGATTTGTTTTTGGTTCTGGCCTTTTCGTTTTTGTGCTCGTCTTTGTTTTGCATTCATTTTATTTTATAATACTCATAACATATCATGAAAACCCCGCCATTTGCCTATTTCAAGCCTGAAGAGACACAGACTTTTATTTAATTTCCACCCAACTTCTTAGCGTAGTTTCCCATTGACTATGGTATATGTTCTGATTTTGGAATCATTAGAATGGTCATCAATCCCTAACGGAGCTTGAAATATCATGAATAGAAATCATGATTGGACCTAAACAGATGAATAATAAATGATGGTGCATATGTACAAGCCCCTATCGCCACGGGAACATCACTTTTTGTGACGTCCCCGTGGTAATAGGGGCCTTGCGTTATGTACAAGGCAGCTTTAAGCCACTTAACATGGCCTAACGCTGCTTGTACATAAGGCACCCTTTCACGCTATGTTTAGCGTGAAAGAGGCATGCAGTGGGTGTTGTGCTGGGCGTTCCACCGCAGCACCCATTGTATTTGACGCTGCCCCCTCTGTACAGGTGTGGCGTACAAAGGAGGCAGCGCCAAAATTGAGACCAGGAAAACCTGGTATTAAGGTGGCGAAACTAGGATAAATGCATTATTTCTCCTCGTTTTTGCTTTTTCCATGTGTGCTTTCTTTTGCAACACACATGGACAAAATGCAAAATGCATTGTTTATTTATGTACAGGAAGGTGTCCCTTCCTATACATAAACAAACCTTTTTAAAAACGCCATTTTGTAACTTTCATTTGTGCAGCATGAAGCAGCACACATGAAAGTTACAAAATTGCATTTTAGAATTGTTTATGTGCAGAAAGGGACACCTTCCTACACATAACCAATCCTCCCCTGCACACAGACACCCTTGCAGGCTGGTGCAAGGGTGCCTGCGTTGGCGCTAAGTTGTGAAACTTAGTGCCATCGCAGGGGAAATGCAAGAATGCACCACATTCTTGTAAATATGGTGCAGCCTTGCTTTTCCGAAGTGGCGGTCCGTGTCGTTAAGCCAGGAGGATAACGACACGCTCCGCCACTTCGTCCTAAAGATAGCCCGAAGATTCCCCACTTAGGAAAGATGGAGAGCTGGTGTATCCTAGGAGTGCTCCTATGTTGGTTGCTTCTGTGAAAGAAATGTCTTCATCACCATTGCCATATTTAAGATTCATGCCCCAAGAACCTGTTTAGGGTGTGAGCTCTATTCATTGGCACTGAACTGTGACTCAAAGACCATATTAGTTATTTTTTTTATTTTTTTTATTTATTGCACAAACTCAAATCACACTGCTTCAGGCCTACAACCTCACGGGCCGCCCGCGACATATGCATACCAGACAGGACTTACTCTCAGTGCTACACAGCCCTTTAGCCGACAACCCGGGGGTCCGGCGGCACTTTCCAAGTGGCAGTTATTCATTATCCAGAAGTTTTTCCGCTGTCAGGTCAGATGCGTTCCACATGCGCGTTTTCTAGCTTTTTCGCCCTCTGTGCTTCCCGCTATTGCCTTTCGCCATATCTAACCAGCCTAGCCGCTAGCCCTGTATTTCATGTCCAAGTGAGCGTATTACAATTCTACGTGCAAACAACATCCCAACTCCCACCACCCACCCCCTTCCCTCAGTCAGTCAACATGTGTTTCGCCTCCGAGTCTGATGCTGTGTCTACCTGGCTTGTCACCTTGCCACCTCCTCTGCTCGTGTGCCCCTCAGTGGGGGACGTGTCACCCCTGCTGCCAGTCTGCCCACATGTCTGTGTCGCTGCAATTTTCTCAACCTAGCCGTGCGTGAAGTGTGTTCCCGATGGTGTCATCCCTTTTCCCTGCACTCTACCCTTTTACCCCCCGCTCCTACAGCGATGTCCTGACTCTTGCGCTCGCGCAGTCTGGTGTTCGCGTCAGTGTATTATAGGGTCGTGGATCCAGCCGCCTCCTGCCCCAGAGACTCACTGCCCGAACCGCCATGGTGCTCGCTCTGCTGCTCCCGTAAATGGTATAGAGCCCAGTAGTTCTTCGGACGACTTTTAGGGGGTAGCAATTCGCTGTACGTTTCCGCCTGTGTGCTAGAGTACAGCATATCTCGCGCCCATCTAGTCTCGGTTGGCAACGGACCTCTCATCCAGCATTTGGCCACTACTCTCCTGGCCATTAACAATCCCATGTCCGTGAGCCTACGGAGCGCGACTGGGAGCCTCCTGGAACTACCGATGAGAGCCATACCTGGGTCCGGGGTCATGTCCACTTCCAATATTTTGCCCATTTCCGCAAAAACTTCACACCAGAATGCCTGTATGCCTGGGCAGTTCCAAGCCAAGTGCATGAAGTCGGCGTTAGCCACATGGCAGCGTTCACAGTTCGCCTCTGGCCGCAAGCCATACCTGTGAAGCCTCTCCGTTGTGTAGTACACACGTTGCAGGAACTTGTAATGGATTAGCCGATGTCTCCTGTTGAGGGAGATTCGCTTAGTGCTCTCACAGCAGTATCGCCATGTCGCATCATCTATCGGTACATTTAGGTCTCTTTGCCATGCTAGTCTAGCTTTCATGAGTTGGTGCTCACCATGGGACCTGGCCACGGTGTATAAGTTCGTGAGGAGCTTCTGCGGCTCATTATGTTTGATTACATACGACAATTCAGGGACGTCTGGGGGCTCCGCCATGTCTGGGCCCAGTTTTCCATAAGAGCGCTCCGGGTCCTATGAAAGTGAAAACGTAGAAGAAGTAGGGGTTCACTCCTATCCCCTCGTACCTGTTCCCAGGTTTTGACAAAGCCATCCTGGAATAGGTCACCTGCTTTTCTGAGCCCGAGCTTCGGCAGTTCGCTTGTGACCGCCCTTTCAGCCATAGGTGGAAGCCAAAGCATCCATTCTAGCGGCTTCTCTGGTGAATATAGTGTGGCCCCTCCCTGACGTTGCAGGAGAGAGTGCCAAGCGTGGTTGGTAGAGGTGATGGAGTCTAAAATCCCTGTCCGACGATCTGGCAGCTTGCAGATCATTGCCGGGAGTGGCACCGGATGCATAAATAGACGCTCCATGTGGACATGTGGGATCTGCCTGTCTCCGTGTATCCAGGTATGGCGGTGCGATGCCTGGGCTGCCCTGTAGTACAGTTCAAGGTCCAGAGCCGCCAAGCCCCCCATGCTGTAAGGTAGAGTAAGCGTCGTCCATTTGACTCTAGGCTGTTTCCCCGCCCACGCCAGGCTTATCATGAGGCTAGTCAGGCGGTGGAAGAAGGCCCTAGTGAGCACGATTGGCAGAGCATTGAAAAGGAACAGGAACCGTGGTAGCACTACCATCTTCATGATAGCTATGCGGCCCATGAGTGTAAGCAGCAGTTTGCTCCAGACCTGAACGCAGATGTACTCCAGAAGCGTATGTATATACGGCAGAAACTGTTCCAGAAAAGTTTTATAGAAGTCAACTGTCAGTCCGTCCATACCCGGTGCACTGCCCGATCGCATAGAGGCCAGGGCATCTCTGATTTCATCAAGCTGCATAGGGCACATGAGGAATTCCCTCTGAGAGTTTGGTAGGAACGGGAACTTTATGTGTTCCAGGTAGTCCAGTATTTCATCGGTCATGTCCCCACTTTTGGATGAGTACAGCTCCGAATAGTAGTCTCTAAAGACAGAGGCAATGTCTGCCTCGTCCGTGACTCTGTCACCGTCTGACTTTCTCAGCTCAGAGATCAGCTGCTTCCCCCTTCGGCCCTTGAGAATGTTAGCCAATGCCGATCCGGGCCTCTCCCCCTCACCGTATGTGCGAGCCGTGGCATATTTACCCAGGTGTTGAACCTCTCTGTCTGCCACCTCGTGGAATTCCGCCAGGAGACGCTTTATCTCCTTCTCAGTGGCATCGTCCGGCCCGGAGCGCCTTGGTTCCTCAAGAGCCTGTAGCTGATGTTACAACTCTGCCAACCTGGTCCTTGTCGCCTTCAGGACACTGGAGTGTTTGGACATTGCAATACCCCGTATGTAGACTTTAAAAGCCTCCCATACAGTCTGGAAGTCCTCTACCGATCCCACATTCTTTTCAAAGAAAACTTCTATCGACTCCGCCAGTTCCCCGTGGAAGATCGGATCTAGGAGCGAATACGGTGGGAAGCGCCATGTGAAAGGAGTGATCCGTCTCACTGGGGTCTCCATGACTATCAGTATGGGAGACTGGTCTGACAGTGTGCGTGGGAGCACTTTGTATTTCTTAATGGTTCGATTGATCCCCGCAGTGGCGAACCAGTAGTCGATTCTAGTATGTATCTCGTGATACGCAGAGTAGTGTGTGAAGCCGTCACGGCCAGCATTTCTACTCCTCCACACATCTTCCATATCTAACACCATTAATTTTGCAGTGAGCGAGAGTGCGGCCGCCGAGGGCCTTCGGAGAGGGCCCGAGGATCTGTCCATGTCCGGGTTAAGCGTTAAATTGAAGTCCCCACCCCATAGTATGTGCAGATGTTCGTGTCCACTAATCTCACTGGCAAGTGTGTCATAGAATTCAGGGGAGTCATAGTTGGGGCCATATGTGTCAACAACTAACAAATCTAATCCCAAACCCCTACAGGACGATATAACATACCTGCCTTCCGAGTCCGCCCTAAGTGTCTGTATTTGAATGTTTGTTTTCGGGTTTACCCATGTAATGACTCCCCTTGCATGAGTGGTGAACCCAGCTGCTGCTACATGTCCTTCTAGACTCCTATTGTGTAGCATCCTACTAGCGATTGGTAAGTGCGTCTCCTGCAGAAGCGCTATGTCGATGTTGTGGCGTTTGAGGTAGCTTACCACCTTTCTGAGCTTTCTGTGGTCATTCAACCCTCTGACATTCCATGTAAGAGCGCTAAGCGAGGTGGACTGTGCAGGGGGCTGTACACTGGTTACTTCAGCAAAATAAATGTGTGTCGTGTTGTGTGGGAGCACAACTCGGTGTGCTAGGGTTAGCAGTGACAACATGGCACATCTGCGAGCCAGATGCGGTTAGGACATATAACATAACATAGTAAACACTTCTCGACCTCTGAGGAAAGTTATATCGTGACTCATCAACCAAACAATAAAATTCCCCGGTTCCCTTGAACCCCCATCCCTCCACCCACAGCAGACCAGCCCCAACAACACAGCCTTGCATGAGAAGAACACCCCCCCCAACTCAAGTAATCCCCATCGGGACTCATTTGTGCGATCAGCGCGAGGGCGGAGGTCACCAATGTCAGTACAGGTAGCAATTGCATACTAATTCTTGTCATTGAGAGCCTCTTAGCTCTGTCACTCCTTTAGTGTCTTTGCGCTCAGGTCCCTGCCCCCGCGCCACCGCCCGCCACCCAGGGAAACCCCAACAATAGCAATGCAGTATCGCCCTCCTCCCCCCCCAGGGATCATGCTTTTTGGCCGCACGCAATCAAAGTCGGCAAATCAGCCCATTGGCCAAACCTATCAGAGTACATGCACATTAGGACTACAAAGGATTAACATGGATCGATCGCACCAGTACTCGGCAGCATCCCAGCTCTCGTATTCCCGTAGGGAGCAGGCGCCATCCGGGTTCCAGCCCGCCGGGGGCCACGTATGACACTGTTCTGTTCTCCCTCGGGCGCCCGCCCCTAGTTGGAGTCAGGAGAACGCCGGACTGGTGCTCATTTCAAAAGGCTCTATTCCTGGTCTTCAAGTCCGCTGGCTGGTTCTTGTTCGCCATCCTGGCTTCTAGGACTGTTCCTCCGTTCCTTAGACCATGATTTCAGCGCCTTCTGCAGTTCCTTAGGATCGGTGAAAAAATGAGAATGCCCCTGCCGGTTGATGCGTAGCTTTGCCGGATACAGCATAGCATAGTCCAGCCCTAGGTCTCGGATTTGCAGGTTTGTATGGGGCGAAGTGATGACGTTCCTCCTGTACCTTGGCCGCGAAGTCTGGGTATACCGAAATTGAGGATCCCTCCTATTGTAGATTCCCATTTTCTCTGGCTAGTCGAAGGGCAGTGTTCCTGTCCCTGTAGTTCAGGAGCTTTTCAATAATCGGTCTCGGGGGGCGCCCGGACGCGGCCGCAGGCCCAGCGTGCGATGCGCCCTTTCCACTATAAACATAGTCGAGAAGACATCGTCTCCTAGCAGCGTGGTGAGTAGTTTCTCAACGAACAGCTCCATTTTCACCACTTGCGTCGTTTCCGATACGCCCGTAATGCGTATATTAGAGAGCCGAGAGCGGGCCTCCAAATCTACCGATTTATCTTGAATGACCTGGAGGAGCTTCCCAATTTGTTTACAATCTTTGTCTAGTTCCATTTGGGCCTCTTCAACTTCAATCAGGCGCCTCTCGAACATGTCTAGCCTCTCCGCATGCTTGTCCACCCGCTCCGACATCCGGTCCAAACGATACGTGAGAGCGTCAATTTTCGTACCTATCGCCGCCATGCTGTCCTGAAGGCCCTTCTCCATGGTGACTAGGAGCCCCTTAATGTCCACATAGAAAGAGTTCTCCAGGCCTTTGCTCTGCTGTGTAGGCGAGGCTTCCTGTGTTTCCGGGGGTCTCGTTTTTCTCTGCTCGAACGCAAGTTTGGACTGCGTCTTATCTCCTTTGCCCATGTTGGTGTTTTCGGCTGCCGCCCTGCGGATTTTCGTCATTGACGTTTCAATCACCGCGTCCAGTCCTGGACCTGCACAGCCGGTCTTCCAGTCCACACTCCACCCGCCGCCAAACTGGGCTCCTCTCCAATCCTTCAAGTGTCTCGCGCTCCCCACGGGACCACCACCACCGTCGCCCGTCCACCTCCGCTCCAGGCTCTCAATCCAGAGTGCTTCAGCAGTCCCTCCGAATCGCAGGTTTAGACGACAGGTGAGGCGCACGGGGGGCGAATCAGATCCCCCGCCAAGTCCGTAGATTGTGCGCAGCTCCTTCGCAGGCCCCAAAGCTAAATCACGGGGAACAGATGTGATCTCTCGGACTGTGCAGCTGCACTGCCATCCAGTGGGGTCCAGCACAGCTTCTCCCCCCAGGGCTCTTCAATGGGACCCAGTCCAGCAGTTAGCGTACACTGGCACTCTCCCTAGTGATTCACAGGCACATCCGTTTTCATCAAATCTGCGCCGCAAACCAGCTCGAGACAGTCCCGCAGTCGCAGCGCGGCCTCACCAACCGTCAGGATCTGTCTACTAATATGTATTATACGCAGCAGATCCCTGCTTCATGTGCAGATATGGCGCCAGGACGCCCCTGCCGCGTCCGGATCCGTCGGCCAGTTCGGCGCTGCACGGCGCCCTCCCGCTCCTCAGCGTCCCAGTGTCGTTATATGGGGCACAGGTGTCCGGGTTCGGCAAGCACACAGAGGCCGTCGCCTCGTCACCACAACTGCCCTGAATCCTAGGCGGAGCTCCTCCTTAGTGTGGGGCGAAATCGCGGCTCGGCGCTCTTCGGCTCTTTTCCCCGCAGGGTGCTCTGGCGCAGCGGGAGCGGGCAGGAATCAGCAGCCCCCAGCTCACTTGCGCTCGAGGGGGTTGGGGTTAACGGCCCCCAGTGTGCGCCGCTACTCCCTTGTGGCTTCCACCCAATGTCCAGGCTCAGCGCTGTCAGGAGCGTCTCGCGGTCCGCACGTCGTGTGCGACGTCCTCCGGGGTGAGGGCTAGGCGAGGTCCCGGCTTCGCAGCCCAATCCTCCGCAGCCTCCGACCATGGTCGTTCTCTGCCCAGGTGGCTTAGAATCGCTCCGCGGCTCCACTCCGGCTTCTAGGCGTCCCCGGGGGCTAGGCGACAGCGTCGCAGCCCTTGGTGCTCAGCTTGATCAGGATATTTACAGGATCTTTAGGAGTGACGTCACAGAGCTCTCACTCTAGGCATCCGTCATCGTTGCCGGCAAGCTCTGCCCCCCCCCCGACCATATTAGTTCTAAGATGACTTCTCAGTGATTGTTTTGCAATCCGGAAAACGGACTACTGTGCTTTGGTACTCTTGAACTCTTGCCCGTTATCACAATAATGTTTGGATGGGACCCTTGTTTTTTTCCAGTGGCAGTGTTCTGTGTGTGTTTGTGGGTTATTTCCTGCATTATTTCCCAACTAGTTTTGAATCCACTAGATTGTCCAGCATTGCATTCCATGTTACTAAGAGTCAAGCCATATCCAGATTAATATGTATTGCATTCTCTGCTGCACCTCTAACCCAATGATTTAACACTTTAAAAACAACCTTAAAACTGACAGTTCAAAAACTTTGCTGAGGATACCCTAACCTTTCCCCCATCATATGTCATTAACCACAGTGTCCTCTGTTATTTGTTTTCGAATCTTAGTTTTCAAGAGCTACAATAGCATCAGGCAGTCCAGCGTGAGTCACAAAAATAATCCAAAGACTGTGTTTTTGTGTTCTTCATTGTTATAAATAACATTATTCCCTAGCAGTTAATAAAAGACCAATGGCCTGGTGGGTGTGCCTCCACCCGCCAAGAGAAGGGTATTCGCACCCTTGTAAAGTGTGGGCAGTGTAGATGGGGAGCTTTTGCCGAAATAGTTTTTGCCAGGGTAGCGGGTGCCTTTCAACAAACTGGCCTGCTGACCAGGCTGCCATGTTGTTACTGATAGATCGTTGTGCCATTTTATCTTTATAAAAAATAAACATATTAAATCGTGAGGAGAGGGAACTCTCCTCCCTGTTTGAAGGGGCTTTTGTTGTTTTCCCTGCCTGGGTCCACTTGATGACCCCATTGATTTAGGAAGTCACACTGATAGTCAATAAGCAGTTCAGCTAGAATCCTATGGGTATGACAGCTTGATTTCTTCTTTCAGTGAAGTATTAGGGCCTGATTCACAGAACTAACTTAAGACAAAATCCTAAACTTACTACTTTTGGTATTCACAGAAGTTAGGATTTTGTCTTAAGTTTGTCTTAAGACAGACTTAAGACAGACTTAAATCAAAATCCTAACTTAAGCCTGTCTTAAGACAAACTTAAGGCAAAATCCTAACTTCTGTGAATACCAAAAGTAGTAACTTTAGGATTTTGCCTTAAGTTAGTTCTGTGAATCGGGCCCTATGAATTCTAATCTTGATGTTACCTCTTGGGGTAAGCCTTAACTCCTTTCCTTGTTGACCTTTCAAGGGTCAAATGGGCAAAAGGCACATTGGTTATTGTGTCGGAGTCCAGTAGCTCCTAAGGCCCTGAGACATCTATGGCACACAAAGATAGCCAAAATTGATACAAATCAGTAACAAATGACACTCGCTTGTCCCAGAGAAAAGGCCTTATAATGGGAGTAAAATAGTCCATTAAGACAAGCATGGATGTTTCCCACGGACTTTGTTAGACGAAACACAAGCAAATAAATAACAAATAACAAAGGGGCATATTACCAAGTAATAGCGATAATTATCGCTATTGCTTGGTTAGAGACAAAAATTTACCGCTGAGCTGCGGCAATTTTTACCGCAAATAAACCTTGGTAATACCAAGGTTTATCGCAAATGCGATAAAAATCGCCGCAATGCATGAATATCGCTGAAAAGTCAGCGATATTCATGCATTACCGAGCTAATGCTCTTAGCCATGTTATCCACCTCCCATTGGATAACATGGCTAAGAACTGCTCAGGGCAGGTGTTAGCTTTTGGAGATATTCGCGCTTAGCGCGAATATCTCCAAAAGTTGGTAATAGGAGATAGCGATGTTAGCGACTGTTTTCAGTCGCTAACATCTTGGCACGCCCACTTTGCATGTCATTAGTGATAAATTTCACTGACATGCACAGCGGGGCCCAAGATGGTCGCTATCTCCTACTAGCTGTTGCTAACTGGTGTTAGCGACAGCTAGGTAATAGGGAGATAATTTTATCTCCGCTTTCTTGGCTTTTAAAGCCAAAAAAGCGGAGATAAACCCCCTTGATAATATGCCCCTCAGTACATTGTGAAATTATTCCTTTGTTATGAAAGAAGCTAGTTTATTGTATTAGAAAGTGCACCGAAAGAAAATGATCAGATCCATCCAACAAGTCTGAAATATAAAACAAAGCACCTTTCAAAAAGCAAGAGGATGTTCTTTGAGTTAAACACACTGAATGCAGTGACACTCTGATATGGTGGCACCTTGAAAAATAGGAGCACAATATTCATCTTACATATTAGGTATGTGTTAGCTGACAGCTGTAGATGCTGACGCCGGTAAGACCATTAGACTTAGTGGGCATTTAAATTCATTGAATGATCTGCTCACTTGCCTGCAAGCATTGGAAGGCGGTGGCATTTTACTGCAGTCACACTTAAAGGGAACTCAATCAGACATGCACTGTTAATGGTGACAAATTGATTTCATTTCAAGCAGTAAACAATGGAATCCATCAGGCTTGAATGGAGCGAAAGACTGTCAAGTACCCTCCGTGGGGCCAGGATGGGAACTGCCGTAGATGCATCAGGGCTGATTGAACTAAAGAAACTATAATCACCTTTAATAGGTGTATCATTGCAAGCCATGAAGAGACAAATCACTCCTGGCTTAAGCATACTCAAGGGGAAGAAATTCAGTATGGCGGGAAGAAGCGTGGCCAATCACAGGAAAGTTGTGAAATGTGCTGCAAGCTATTTTTACACCTTTATCGAAACCTCGCTCGCAGAGCTGTCCGAATTTACAAATACCGATGTTTAACCATAGATCTCATTTAGGGGTCACCAAGGGTTACAGGTAAGATCTCTGGCTTGCCTCCTGTTGTCCCTTGCATTGCAGGTCTCAGAGGAAAATAACACACATGTACAAAAAAATATTGGGGCATATTATCAAGGACAGGCGATACATTATCGCCGCTTTTATCGGCAGGAAACTGCCGATAAAGCGGCGATAATGGCCTTGATAATATGCTCTATGAATTCCAATCGAAGCCCATGTTAAATGTGAACACATCTAACATGGGCTTCGATTGAAATTCATAGAGCATATTATCAAGGCCATTATCGCCGCTTTATCGGCAGTTTCCTGCCGATAAAAGCGGCGATAATGTATCGCCTGTCCTTGATAATATGCCCCATTGTTTCCAAAGGAGCGAACCCCAGTAAAAAGCCATCTCTTTGTTTTCTGCTACCTCGAGAATGTGAAAGGAGCAAGGGGCATAGGAGAGAGTCGAGGGGAAAGACTTTGAGGTGAAAAGAGGGCAAACATCGAAGGCAGAGCTGGAAGAGGACACTGCTAACAGACATGTGAGACACCAAGAGACAAAAGTAATGGTGTGTATGTGTGAGAGAGAGGGATTACAGAGACATCGGATAGAGGTGACAGGTGTTAGAGAACAGCTGACAGGTGTGAAAGAGAGTGAGACAGGGGAGAATGATAGGTGATAGACAGGTGGCATAAAGACATCTGATGGTTATAGAGTAGGGATGGCCTTTGAAATGGAATGACAGTAATAGATGTGTGCCATAGACAGAGATAGGTAAGAACGAGATAACTAAGAGAGGCAGAAAGAGAGGGGAGTGAGAGAAAAATACAAAAAGGAGAAGCTGGCAACATAAATCTGAGAGAAAGATGGCGGTAGGTAAAAGTTAAACAAAAGATACAGCCCAGAGATGGACATGTAAGTCAAATATTATTGAGGCAGCTAAGAAATAGCGTGTGGGGAAGCGTTTGAGCGAGGTGAGAGACTACAGAGAAACAGTCTGCTCAGAGAAAAGGAGAGGCAGATGGTGGGTGAAACCGTTGAGAGAGGGAATAGAGCAAATTATGAGCGAGATAGCCCAGAGAGAAGAGAAGAGCGGTGTTAGAGAAGCACTCAATCAATCAATCAATCAATCAATCAATCAATCAGAGTACTTATAGAGCGCGCTACTTACCCTTGAGGGTCTCAAGGCGCTCAAGGGAGGGGGTGCTGCTACTGCTCGAAGAGCCAGGTCTTGAGGAGTCTTCTGAAGGCGAGTAGGTCTTGGGTCTGCCGTATGTGGGTAAGGAGGGTGTTCCAGGTCTTGGCGGCGAGGTAGGAGAAGGATCTGCCGCTGGAGGTCGTTCGTTGGATGCAGGGGACAGCAGCGAGGGCGAGGCTAGCGGAGCGGAGATGGCGGGTGGGGGTGTAGAAGTTGAGTCTGCTGTTCAGGTAGGCTGGTCCGGCGTTGTGGAGTGCTTTGTTTGCGTTGGTGAGGAGCTTGAAGGTGACCCTCTCATCGACGGCGAGCCAGTGTAGGTCTCTCAGGTGGGGGGTGATGTGGCTGCGGCGGGGACGTTGACGATCAGTTGGGCGGAGGCGTCTTGGATGCGTTGTAGTCGTCGTAGGTGTTTGGCTGGGATAGAGTGCGTTGCCGTAGTCCAGTTGCTGCTGACGAGGGCCTGTGTCACCGTTCTTCTTGTTTCGGTCGGGATCCACTTGTAGATCCTGCGGAGCATGCGGAGGGTATTGTAGCAGGAGGAAGAGACAGCGTTGACCTGCTTAGCCATGGAGAGGGAGGAGTCAAGAATGAATCCTAGGTTGCGTGCAAGGTCGGTGGGTGTTGGTGTTTTTCCCAGTGTGGTCGGCCAGCAGGAGTCGTCCCAGGCCATGGGGCTGGGTCTGAGGATGAGTACCTCCGTCTTGTCCGAGGTCAGCGTCAGACGGTTGCCCCTCATCCAGTCAGCGACGGCCTTCATTCCCTTGTGGAGGTTGGTTTTGGCGGTGTGTGGGTCCTTGGTGAGGGAGAGGATGAGCTGGGTGTCGTCAGTGTAGGAGATGATGTTGAGGTTGTGCTGGAGGGCCACTTGTGCAAGGGGGGCCATGTAGATGTTGAACAGCGTCGGGCTAAGGGATGAGCCCTGGGCGACTCCGCAGATGATGTCGGTGGCTTCGGATCGGAAGGGTGGGAGGCGGACGCTCTGGGTTCTGCCGGAGAGGAAGGACGTTGTCCAGTCAAGGGCCTTCTCTTGGATTCCGGCTTCTAGGAGGCGTGTCTTTAGAGTGCGATGTCAGACCATGTCGAAGGCGTCTGACAGGTCCAGGAGGATGAGGGATAATGTTTCGTCGTTGTCTAGTTGGTGCCTGATGTTGTCTGTGGCGGCGATGAGGGCTGTCTCGGTACTGTGGTTTCGTCTGAATCTGGACTGGGACGGGTCCAAGATGTTGTTATCCCCCAGGTGGCGGGCCAATGGCCTGTTGACGATTTTCTCAATGACCTTTGCCGGGAACGGGAGCAGAGAGATGGGGCTGAAGTTCTTGAGGTCCTTGGGGTCCGCCTAGGGCTTCTTGAGGAGGGCGTTGATTTTGGCGTGCTTCCAGCTTTCCGGGAATGTTGCTGTTTCGAAGGAGATGTTGATGACCTTCCGTAGTTGGGGTGCGATGGCTGCGTTTGCTTTCTTGAATACGTGGTGGGGGCACGGGTCTGATGGAGATTCTGAGTGGAAGGAGTTCATGATCTTGCGTGTCTCTAAAGCACTGTAAAGAGACAGGTTAAAAAACAGCTGGTGAGATAAGTTATAAAGTAACAGATGAAAGACGGGAGACAAATGAGAGAGTGGTGATACATTGACAGGGATGAATGGGAGACAGAGCTTTTATACAGTTTAGAGAGAGATATAGGCAGGTTAGAAAAAACAGATGAGGTAGAGGTGAGAAATATTGGTGAGCAAAATGAGGTGATTTAGAGACAGGCCAAGGAGAAAGATGAAAAAAACAGGTGACAGAGAAGGGATATAAAAGACAGTTGAGAGACACCTCAGAGGAAAGTGACAGTGGATCAAATGTCATGTGACGTCAGATTTTGGTATTGTTATTGGTGGTCAAAGGACTTGTATGTCACTTCCACTAACCCTAACATTTTGATTAATTGACGTCAATGTGTTTACACAAACATTTATGAGCTACCACTGTAAAAAGGTTTTGTCATTGGAGTTTATAGATATTTATTCATTTTTATCGTCTGTATATAATGTGAAGACAGACAACTTTCAGCAGTACGAGAAGGAGATGGAAGACAAGAAAGAGACTTACTCTGGAACACTAAGGTCTAAAATTGTAATGCCATTGTACCCAAAGCTATATGCACTTAAATGTAAACATTCCATAGATTTAAACGGGAACACCAGTTGTGTGACATTTATAGAAGGTTAAAAGATTAGCAATAAAGTAATACAGATTTTATTTAACAGAGTTGTAACCATCTTAAACTTCTGTTCCAAAGCATGCGCCAAATGCTAAGCAGAAATTATGATAAAACTGGAGTTTCTGAACACTCTCATCTCAATAGACAGAGGAAGTGCCCCCCCCCACAACTTGCTGAACCGCAGAATCACAAAAAAACTGATGAGAACCAATGTGGTTTCCGAAGCCGTATAGGCTGCCAAAGCTGTGTTGGGGGACTGTGGTATTGTAGTACTGCGACCCCGTGGCTGCCATTGGTAAGCTTTTTTTGGGGAAGTTCCTGCCTCTTTCTGCCTGCATCGATGCAGCTCTGCAGCTCCAGAGCTTGACCTGGCCATCACTAGTCCACTTCTAAGAGGTATTGGGCCTTTGTTTGCTGTATTTTGCTGTGGCTCTGTTGTGTCTTGCAATTGTCACAGGAGACTACCTTCCGAAAAGCCATCAAGACCCTCCTATTTCCATCCGGCTAGTTTTTTTTTCACTCCCCCCTTTCCCCATCCTGGTAGGTTCTGTGACTTCTCTCAGCGCCGGGACGCCCCATTGCTGGGGCAGCTGTTGCACTTTACCAAACCCAGAATAGAATAGAATAGAATAGATGTCTTCCTATTCTGCAGTAAAGCTGACGCAACCTTTGCAAGCAGTCTTGAGGACACCTCAACACCCCGTCACCTCAACATCATGTAACATTTGGAGGAGATGTGAGTAGAATGAGGTGAAGAGAAAGGAGGAGAGCATCTGGCTTAAGTGGAGCAAGAACCTATATGAATATTTATCCAGTAGAGGGTAGAAAGAGCGTTTAGTGTTCTGTTCTGAGGTAGATCCGAGGGAGCAGGTGGAGTGCAGAAGTGACCCAGCTAGGTCTTTGGTGCGGCTTGCTCCCTAGTTTGTGCTCCGCCACCCTGAGTTTACACCAGCAGACAGTGTTACAACCTACCTCCAGACCTATTCACAATCCTGTGCCTGCCTCCAGAACTCCCTACAACCCTCCTATAAAGGGCTGGTGCAACAAGCATAACTGGAGGGGATATTGACATTAGCCCCATGGGCCATCTACTGAGCGCACTCCCTTGGCAAAAGGTGTATGGGGTAAGAAAGTGGCAGTATGGAGGATTGCAGGCTTATGTGGGTGTTCTATTCAGTTTAAGCACTGGACGTAGGATCTGCTGTACAATCTTCTGACCTCCCTCAGCCAGCATTCATCCGTACATCTGTACATCCAGACAGACGCCGAGCTGAGCATTCATGGCCTTCCATAGACGCACTATTTTAGGAGGTGAGGTGGCACAGCCAAGGTTACACAGTCTCCCGAGGCCATATTCTAGGAAATGATGAGACAGAAGCAGCCATCAAGTAAAAAGGCTCTGGCAGGCACATTTTATTATTTGGAAGGTTTTATAAAGCGCTGACTAGACTCGTAAACAGAAACAAGCAAGTACATCTAACATTTAGTTAAAAAGGAGCAATAGGCACGTTATATGAGTAGAGGCAATCAAAAGAGCAATTTTACATGGTAATAAAAATACGCAGGTGCCGCTCAAAATTAAGTTAAGGGGACCGCAATTCTGGGCGGATTAGCGGGCAATAAACAACAAAATAATAAAAATAGGGTGTGACAGTTTAGGGCAGGGAAGAGAGTATGAATAGAGAGATAAAGAAAAGGTAGGGAAAGGGGTAATGTTAGGAGGGGGGAAAATGAGGGTAAGGTCAGATTGAACAGGGTGATATGTGAAAAGGGAGAGCGAGGTGAGAAACTATCAGAAAACAGAAAGATAACCAATGCAGGGGAAGAAGAAAGCAAGGTCAGAGGAGTGTTAATGGACCCCAATATTTGTTGAGAAGGTGATGTTAAGGTCTGTTTCAAAGCTGAGATGGGGGTTACAGCACAGGTCCCTAGGAAGGGCATTCCAAATGATTGGGCGTTCCAAGAGAAGGACCGAGATTGGGTGTTTTTCATTTTTAACAGCAGGGGGGACGAGGAGGAGCGCATTGGTGCTTCTCATCGGTCGTGAGGAGCCCGCTTTATTGAGTTTGTTTGTAAGGTGCACCGGGGTTTGTTGGTGAAGAGCTTTGTGCGTGATGCATGCAGTCTTATAGAAGCATCTTCCTTCAATGGTAGCCAATTTAGAGCTTTTAGGGCCAGATAGATGTGGTCAAATCGTTTACAGTCAGTGATGAGCCTGGCCGCCAAGTTGAGCACAGATCTAAAGGGAGCAAGCTGTACTTTAGGGGTTCCGGTGAGGAAAAGCGTTGCCATAACCAAGTTCAGAGAAGACTAATGATTGGACAACCAATTTGAAGTCATCTAATGGAATGAAGAATTTGATTTTCTTGAGGTGTTGGAGAGTGAAAAGAGCTCCTTTAGCCGGATTTTTTATGTGGTCATTAAGAGTCAGGTTTTTGTCAAGAGTGAAACCCAGTGATTTCGCAGAGGTGGATAAGGAGAGCAAACAATTGAGGGTATTGAGGTCCGTGGTCCAGCTTTGGATAGGGAGCTGGTTGTTTTTTGGGGAGAAGAGAATAATTTCTTTTTTTTTAGGGTTCAGTTTGGGATCGTTGTAATAGAACGAGGATTGGATCTTACTCAGGGTATTGTTTAAATGAAGTGCATCACGGTGGGACCTAATCTTATAGTAAAGTTGGGTGTCATCAGCACAGAGGTGATAATTGATTCCAGCTTGTTTCAGAATGAGGGTAAGGGGTTCCATAAAGAGGTTGAAGAGAGATGGGGGAAAGAATAGAGCCCTGGGGGATGCAAGGCAGGTCTCATCATTATCAAGGGAACTGTGGATGTCATCCACAATGTTTAGCTTGGTGGTTTCTCCACTGCAGCCTTTCCTGAAACCGGATTTAAAAGCGTCAAGTAAGTTGAAATTGCCTATGTGTTTGTCCAAATGAAGCAATTCACATTTTTCAAGGGCTTTAGAAAGAAGTGGGAGGTTGGAGATAGGGCGGAGATTGGTAGTATTATTGGGGTCAGCAGTGAGGTTTTTAAGAATGGAAGTGATTTGTCCAAGTTGGGGGGAGTCGGGGACACATCTAGTGACAAGGCAGGTATTGATGATGATAGTCCAGTGAGGGGCAATAATGTGGTTAAGACTGTGAACTGGGTTAGAAGGGAGAGGGTTCTTGGTGTGTGAGGTCGGCTTTAATTTAGCAATGATATTGAAGACTTCTAGCTAAGTCATAGAAATGGACATTATGCCAGTTGGCGTCATTTTTCAGTTGTGAGTTGGAAAGGATCTCATCGGGAGAAGTTGCAATGGGTTGATGTGTGGAAGGATTAGGTGGCATGGGTGGCGTCGACAAGGGCGTTGTGACTATGGTACCGTCTAAGGCATATTGTGGGCTCGGCGAGACCTGAGTTAGATGGAAGGATTGTTACATTTTGGTGATTTTATTCAAGAGGAAGTTGGCAATTTCCTCACATATCTCAGTTGAAGCCGTCAGTTTTGGAGGGGCAGATGAAGTTTGTTTTCTAAGATTGCTAAACAGTTCTCTGGTTCTATTTTTGGTAAGATCAAGTTGACCTCGAAAGAAGGTTGCCTTTTCATTAAAAATTTGCTTCTTATAAGTTGATCTAGCCGATCTGAGGAGGGCAAGATGGGAGGGAGAGGGGTGCTGTCTTCATGTTCATTCTGCCAATCTAAGTTGTCGTCTTTCATTGTTGAGTTCAGGATTGAACTAAGATATTGATTTAATTTTTCCTTTTCTTTGTTGTTTAAGTTTAAGAGGGACAATTTGGTCCAGGACGTCACTAATGGTCTTCTTGAAATGTTCAGTGGGCACATTAGCATTTTGGGAGAGAGGGCTGAGATGAATTGTAGCTTGGAGTTTAGACTCAAGTTTACCGGGGGGGGATTTGTTTAAGGTTTCTGGTCCACTTCATGGGTTTATTATTTATTGCAGTGGGGAGTAGGGCACTCGTTGAGATCTTAAACAGAATGAAGTGGTGGTCAGACCAGTCGATAAGAGAACCAATACATTCAAGCAAAGGTTCTCCCTGCACTAGGCTCCTCACCATGTAGAGAACACAATCATGCACCCGTTTAAGACCGTTTGGTTCAATTATTGATGTGACATCAGATTCCTGTCCATAGTTAGTTTCCCCTTTATTGAAACCTGACAATCTTTTTACAGGAGGGTAGGAGCAAACGTGAGAAGCACTGCCTACTGCTAGCCCCAGTACTATTACTAAAACAGCTAGTCTCCTAGTCCCCATAAGTGCAATCCCAAGATTAAACATGATACTGACAACTGCACAAGTTTATCTATACTTGGAGTGGTCCTTGGAACTGACGGACACCATGGTTTTGCCCCCCCACTCAAGTGAATCTCCTCCAAACCAAAAGGCTGTTTGTTGTCTACCCAGAAGGGAGGGCTTCCCCAACAAGTAATTGGGAATCCTGACTGACTGTTTCTCTCTAACATTGAGGCACAAATAGTTGAATCACTGGGGCAAACCTCGTTGTGATCAGGGACCAGTGGAAAAATCCACCGAACCAGCTCTGATACTGCATGCCACTCCACTTTCAAAAGAAATTGTAGTAATAACAGCCATGCAGGACACTAGAGCCAGGTCTCAACTCTGTCAGCCAAGTAAAATGGAACTGCAATTAGATCTAATCCAACCTCTGGTATATCAATTTGGAGAAACTGGTTCCAAGCTTGATCTCCTGAAAACAGAGATAAAATCCCTTGTGAAAGATAACTCCTGTCCATGCTTACCATTCACTAGCAAGTTATTGGGGAATTTGGTTGGCACATTTAAATCATCTAAAGCTAATAAAGCACCCCTTGATGGAGGATGTCTATCAAATGAAACATTGCACAACCGAACTGGCCATTCCCCTCGCAGTCTCCTAGAAATCACGTGTCACCCACGGTCAGGTGACCTACTCTTCTTCCAATAGGTAAATAGGTCATCAGGGGCAGCCTTTGGTCAAGAAAACTGCAGTGTGTGATGTGTCAGATTCTGCAAGATGGTCACAAGCGATGCCAGAATCCGAAATTCCCCCTGAGCCACTTTCATCTTCCTGCCTGTCAAGAAGGGAAAAAAAGGCTGACAAAACAGACAAAAAAAGCAGTGTTCACTAAATTCAACCTCCTCACCTCCTAAGTCACCTAGAATGAATAAAGTGCATGTTGGACTTGGCTTTTTTTGCAGGGTCATCCCTAAACTTTTTGCCTTTCTCCTAGCCTTTTTTCTGACATGGTGTTGGTGGTTTTAGGACTTTGGGCAATTGAGCACTGCTGTCCAGTGTAAAGTGTGTGTTCTGTCTATGTTAAAGATGGTAAGATTGGTGTACACCTGTTTGGACTATTTAATTTACCTGTCAGTCCATTGTAAAGTGGTACCCCATATACCCAGGTCTGGTAAATGAAATTATACCGGTGGGCTTGCAGCGCTGATTGCGCCACACACCAAAGTAGCCTTTCAAACCTATCTCAGGCCTCTGCCATTGCAGGGCCTGTGAGCGCAGTGTCACTGCGGCAATGACGTGGCACCTAAAGAGTGTGCTATGTCCATGACCCCCCTTTTAGTACATGTCAGTCACCTCTAAGGTAGGCTCTAGCTAGCCCTATGGGCAGGGTGCATTATAGGTACAAGAAAGGACATGTGCCTTAAGTGTGTGACATGTCCTGGTAGTGAGAACAGATATTTTGGTTTCTCACTACTGTGGGGCTGCCCTCCCATAGGAATGCATTGGGGATTCCCTGATAAGTGTTTCAGTGGTAATCCCTGATATGAGAGGTGCAGCGTGGTCAAGTTTGGTATGTTTGGAAAGGTGATAATAAATGCTACACAATGGTGTGCACAGATTTATTATAACTATTTTAGAATTGTCACTTTTAGAAGTTGGGATTTCTGTGTGCTCTGTGTCTGCCTGTCTGATGTGACTTTCATGTCTGGGTTTTGAGTGACAGGGGCTGGGAGGTGTCTGTGGCTCCAGGAGGGGCAGGGTGAGTCAGTGCTAGGCTGAATGGAACATCTACATTTGGAGTAAGTGGGGGGAGAAGTCCCTGGTCCCTGAATAGGATGGTGCCTGATGAAGTGAATGCTGGCTCCGCCCCCCGTGGTGTGTCTAATTACGAGCCCCCACCTAACAATGGGGCAGACAGAGGGGCTCCGTTACATGACCCCTGGCTGCAAGGCCGTGCTGTGGGTGTGGGGCAGCCGTCCCCAATCCAAGAAGTTGCGGAGACCTCACTCCGTGCGACCAAAGAAGCGGAAACCAAACAAGGGTGAAACAGGAAGTCAGGCGGTGCCAGCCTGACTGTGGGCAGGGCTCCCCGTAAGAAAGCGGAGAGCCCCGCGGGTCCACCGGTGGTGCTGGAGGTAGGGACAAGTCTTGTGTGGTCCCCGTGGACTAAAGGATCTGAGGAGTCACGAGACCGGAGAAGTCCCGAGCAGCCCCGGTGAGTGGGGCTGAAGCCTGAGTTTTGTAGGTGCCTACAGTGGCATCCCTTTGTTTTACCAGCCAGGAGTCCTGAAGGGGTGCTCCAGAAGAACAGTTAGTGCCTGTGCTCACTTTGCTTTCTCACCTGCACAGCCCGGACTAGTGGCAGCTACAACGTGGGGCATGTTTTGTTTCAAAAGCCCTTGTGGCTCCAACGAGGGGCACAGTTGTTTCAGAGCCCCAGTGGGATGCCTGAGGGCCAGTGGTGCCCGTCTCTAATTTCCCGTGGTAATAGAGGCCCTGAGCAGGACAGAAGGGCACAGTGAGTGCCAGTGGTGATCCCAGCTGCACGGCAATTAGAGTCAGCTGCAACGTTTAGGTCTGTGCAATGGCGCACTTTGTGAGGTTGCTGCATTGGAAACCACAAGCCCTGACTTTGCTGGACATAGGGCAATTGAGCCCACTGAAAAGGCCAGTTGGCCTGGGGTCATAGGTAGGATGGTGAACGGGTGCAAGGCCCCAAGGTTATTATGCACCTGGTAGTGGTGTTACTGCGGTGCACTACTGAGTTCCTGCCTGAGATGTATTATGTGCTAAATGTGATTTATGCACCCTGGTTAATGCCGCTAATGATGTTTATGCTCAGGAGGTTATGACATAATGTGTTTAGGTGGGTGAGGCCTAATGCGTACAGTGTTTATGCTTAGGCGGGTGTCTAATGCTAATATGGGAATACTTAGGACATTATGGTACCAGTGGTTACTGGTTGTATTCTACGTTTATTATATGTCCGACATTTGCTAAGTTAACTTTGTGATGATTCTGACAGTGGTCCAGTTGGCCCTGTCAGGTGTACATAATCCCCTGTGAATATTGCCCGTGCCAGTTGGCACAGTGTATATTGTGTGATTACTATTCTATGTGTTTATGATAACACAAAGGCTATGTTTTATATAACATTGTGTGGAGTTTCTTTTGTGGTGTGCCTAGTTTGTTGCTGCTGTGTGCGTGTGTTGCGCAAACGCTTTACACATTGCCTCTGGGATAAGCTTGACTGCTCGTGCCAAGCTACCAGGGGGGGGAGCAGGGGTTATCTTCAGTGTGTAACTCCCTTGCCCTGACTAGAGTGGTGGTTTCTGCCTGGCTTTGGCTCAAGCCTTAGCCAACCAGAGCTCCCATTTATAACAGTGCAAGACCAACCAAATTCTGGAAATCTCTTCCCAATCTAAGCCTCTCCGATAAAGACTATACCTCAACCCCCACTCCCCATCTACATGTCCATCGTAACCACATGGCCATACCTGCACCAACTGAAACATAAACGATAAAAAACCTTAGGGGGTTCTAGGATTGTTGCCCATTTGGTATAAAAGACAGAGTATGGAATGTCATGACAAGGGGCTTGCTTGATAAGAAACGGAAGCAGAGAGGAGCTGATGGGATGTCAGGCACGCTAAACAAAGGGATCGATGTTTTTGAAGAATGGGTCATTGACCTCTGTGTTCCTGCCCTAGAAAAATAGCCATAGTCTTTTTAAAACCACACTCAGTCCAAACTCCAGCCTATGTGTTGAAGGGTGCAATTGGAGAAAATCAAAGAGGGGCCCAAATTTCAAAGTGCCCATGGTCTATCACTATTCATCGAAGGCCTAATCGAAGAGAGGTTTGCTTTGAGACCCCAAGGAATGAATATATCTTACAGGGGAGGTAGCAGTTGGCTGAGTTTAGCATCCAGGATCCCTTTAGTAACGGCCTCTACTCCTATGAACAATCTGACAATGATTTCTTGAAACATTGTGAGGCTGGGCAGCAAGCTTACCCATAAGGACTGGGAGAATTCCTAGAAACAGACTAATTATCTCTCATTTGTCTAGAACTGCTTGGCATTGACATCTTTACCCCGATCAAACAATTATTCTCCTTATTCTCCTTTTTAATGTATACAGCAGGAGTGTCTCCAAAGCAGCTGATTCCCCTGTCCTTCAACTTTTGATTGTCTATATTTTCACTTGACTTTACCACAAGAAGAAGCAATTGTGATTGAGGCTGCAGGAGTTTAACGCATGTTTTGAACCATCTGCACTCTATATTGAACTATCAGGATAGGAAGACCAATATTGGGGAATTCCCCACATTTCTAGGCCACTCTTATCTTCACTTCTATGAGTTGCCCTCCAAATGCTGGATCTTTGTGTGAGTTGCAGTTTGAGGGCATGCAATGATAAAACCAAATCTGATCTGAAGATTCATCCTTCTTTTAAAATAAATACCTACCAGATCTGTATTGACCTGCTTAGATATGAGAGTGACCACTTCCTTCTTCGCCTCTCCCTTTGTGGAGGCGACAATCGGGGACGTAGGACTCCTTAATTGGCTCGAGGTACTCTTTTAGTCAGTAACAGTCGGATGAGAATTAAGCGGGAGAGCATTATGGACAATGTACCCAACCAAGTATGTCTTACTCTATCTTGACCTGGTCCCCATTATGTGTTATATGGGTAATTCAGAAGAAACCCCTGACATGGTCATGGTTGCTAATTCCAAATGGTTTGCGAAATTGAAAATTAGCTTTTTCACGAAACCTCCCCCACACAAGAATCCTCCCGAAGATAGATCCCATGTGGTATGACAGGATTTCAGGTCAGTACAGTATAATCTCCTTAGTTCTCTTAAAAAGGGGGTCTTGTAAGATATTTAGTTAGGTAGAGCAAATTACAAACTTGTCCTGAAACATGCAAAATCGAAATGGGACACATTAATTTAGAAATACATTTTGTCTGCAACATGTTCAGGGGACCAGGTAGCTTTTTGGTACATATTAGAAATACAAATGGGATGAAGCCGGAAGTACATATTTGCCTTCAAGATTGGGTGCATAAATTTAAATCTTAATATAGTAGCCCCCCTCCAACCCTTGTGAATTTTGATTCCCCTGATCCAATGGACTTCATTTGATTTAGATATTATTAAAGCTGGATGGGTATTTTCTGTGACCCACGTGACTGCGGCCATTAGATCTCAGAAGGCAGGAAAGGCACCCAGGCTAGACGATTCCTGGTGGACCTTTTTTGAAGCCCGAACCAGAAATCTGGGCACTCTACTTTACATGCATTTTTAAAGCCATTCTAATGTGAGGTAAGATCCCATCCTCATGGAAAGGGGCATACATAAGAAAGGCCCAAATTCTAACCCAGCCAACCAGTGCCCAATTAGCCTTATTGATTATTGTCCCCTAAAAATTGTATTAGAGCAACTCCTTATTTGTGTCAAAGAAAATAAAATTTTAACCCAGTTTGGCTGTATTCTGCTCTCGAATTAGAAAATCAATCATGTTTTTAGGTTTCAATTACTAAGGCAGAAAGAAGGAGATGTTAAAAGTGGCAGCCTTTATTTCGCTTTTGTTGATCTGAAGACGGCATTTGATTTGGTCCCTAGGGATAGGTTATGGCATGCACTAGGTGACCTTGGGCTTCCCCAACCTCTTCATGATTTATTTACGAGGCTTCACGACAATATTTTTGCTCAAATCAAATGGAGAACAATGGAGAAAACAATGATTCCTTTAAGGTTGCAAAGGGAGTCAGGCAAGGAGGCATCCTTGCCCCCACATTGTTCCTGCTGTTTATAAATGGCTACGTTGACTTCCTCTCAAGTTGTGAAAATGACTCTCTCTCTCTAGTTCTAGGGGAAACTAAAATACCCGCCCTATTGTTTGCAGATGATACTTTATCAGTATCAAAAATCCCCAAGGGCTGTGAGACCATTTTGAGTAAGTTTAACATATTGTGTCTAGATCATGGGCTGGCAGTCAATGTATGGATGTCCACCCATATAGAGAATTTAGAGGAAAAATAATGTTGGAGGGGGAGGAGCTGGAGAAAGTGCTAGATTTTGATTATCTTGGCATTCGCCTAACTAGTGCAAATACCTGGGGTTCCCACGTTACCAAAAAATACTCTTATATTAAAGCCCCGGTAGGCAACAATTCTACGCTTTGCAAACAAGACCTTATTCCATCCAATTTATCCCTTCTTGAAGTTGGCAGGGCCAAAACTGTAGCCGCTGCTATATATATGGAGCCGAACTCTGGGTATATTTGAACTTAAAAGCACTAGAGGTGGCGGGGAATACATTTTTAAAAGCAGCCGTTAAATTGCCCCAAAGCACGGCACTGATTTTAAAAAATGTCTTAGGCTTCTGGTCTATTGTATCCCTAGCGCATCTGAAACCTATTCTGTTTTGGGTACAGATTTGATCTAAGCCTGAGCTGTCAGAATATAGTGTGGGATTACGAGATGTTCTCGATAAATCACAGATAGGTGTTCTATTACTCTCCTTAGACTATGTAAAACAGTCCCTATACTCAATGAATCTATGTTAGTATTGGTTGTACCTTAAAACTATTCCATCCTCTGCAAATATGAGAGTGAAGATAATGTACTAGGAGCTTGAAGAGGGTATAATTTCTAAACAGGCGGATTTAGGCAAAATGAATGATTATTTCATAGGATTCAAGCCCAACGCTCATTTTGAAAATGACATGAATGGTATCAACTCTCCATTCACAAAAGCCCTTTATAAAAGGTTCAGGTTAGGTTAATCACTGCTTGCTACCTTTACCGCACATGGAATAGTCAACAAGGTGGAAATAAAATGTGTCCTGTCTGCAGAAGTGCTGAAGAAACTGATGACAACGTCCTCTGTTTCTGCCCAAGTTATTATAAGCAGCCTAGGCGTTGGATTGCTCCTTTGTGCCACCTTTTAGGTGTCATCTAATACGGGGTAGTGAGACGGATATGTACAGCAGACACATCCCCAGTTATTGTTTTCTCCATTGCTACATTTTTGGGGAGCATAGAGCGTATGGTCAATTAAAAAATAGTTTTGTACCCTAGCTTCACTCTCTGTATCATGTACAACCCCTCCCTCTCGTGTATCCTGATTTTAATGATTTTAGAACTTGTTTCTAATTACAATGTTAGCTCAAGTACTTGCACTTTCTTCAGCTAGGTTGTTTGTATGACAGGGAAGTGTATGTAACCCCAGTTGTATTCCTGTATCCATCCATACCATCCTGCTCCACAATGGATAAATCCCTAACTACGCTCTATGTGTTAAACGTAGTTTGCATATATGTAGCAATGTTATATTATCGGGATACCAACTTTTTAAAGTCTATTATTTTGGTCCGAAGTTTTTCAAACACCATTATTACAGCATGACATGTATAAAACTGTGCTTATAATCATGCTGGACCAAAATAGGTGTTTGTCTATGGAGAACTGTTTGTACGTCTGCTTTGTGTTTTTAAGTCAAAAGTGGATACTTCTATAAGTATTTTATGCCCGGTATTTGTATATTTTCCTGCTATATTAAATTGTGCTTCCTTTTTAATTGTATTGTTTTTACGGCCATGGGCTGTATTTTCATGCGATAAGGCAGCACCCCATTAAACCGATGCTGCTGATAGAGATATTTACTAGATGTAGTATCAATCCGCAGTATCACGTTTTTCATGTAATACGGCACACCTCGCAAAACTAAAGTTATGCACACCGATTCCCATAGGTTTTGCCTCAAATGAAACAGTTATCCCTGATCACACATTCAGGCTTCTCCTGATGAAATATAAGGAGGCAATTTACGTCATGTTTTTTCCTGCAGTTTCTAATCTAGATTTGGCAGAATCTTCTGCTTCCACTCAAATCAATTCAATGGCGAGTCTCAGAATATGGGCCTTATACATGACACATTTGTACAATTGTACATGTTTTAATGCCCACTATGCTCTGCATTTAGATAGCAGAGCTATCATCCATGAGAGGGTCCGACACCTCAACGCAAACCAGTTTCACAGGTGACCCCTGTTTTAGATGCTTCTGCTTGAAACAGTTGGCATATCCCAATGAATACCTTATTTTTTAGGTATTAGATTTCAGACTGCTGAGCAGTATTTCTGGATTAAGAAATCTTACAGATTCAAGTGTCAAACAACACTGTCATGCTTTTAGCATTATGAGATTCAGACGTTAGGTAGCAGAGCAGTTACAGACAGTCATACAAACGTACAGATGCACACATACACAAATACACAACCACATTATCCCTCAGGTTACAAAGAAAGTATACGCTTCAGCAATAACCAACAGACATTTCTCTGAGGATAAAAAGAACTCGATTACGAATGAATGAATTTTATTGCTTGTTTACTCAAAACCGTTGCATTAAAAACAAGATACAAAAGTTAAAAGAATCATCATATTAAAAGAAAATCTGTATAATTAAGATCAGGATGCTTAGGGACTAGGAAGGGTAATGTCCTTGGCCATTATGGCCCAACGTGCGTTGTCTAAGTCTTTGGTCATTTAGCCCGAGATGGCCATCAGCTTCGTACGGGTCTGTTGAATGGATTTACCAAATGTGGCCATCTGTTTTACTGTGTTCAGTGTGTAGAATGATGGGCCTAGGATAAAGGCTGTGAGCTGCGCGCAGAGCCGGGCAGCAGAATAGGAGGTGAGCCAAAGACTTGCGTTTGTATTCACAGAGCCATCACTTTTCCTATCGGTTCGGTAGTGTATAATTCTTTGAGTGGCAGGGGATGTAGTCTGCATGCTAAGATCCTATGTAGGGCTGTACGGCCCACAGCCTGCGTAAGGTGATGTTTGGAGTTAGGGTGGGATGAAAAGGAGTAGACAGAAGGTGAAGGAGAATCAAAGAAAGGTTTTTTAAGAACCCTCACTCACCACCTAGTGGTGACATGCTTCATCACTGGGTTCCCACTGAAAAGACCTAGCGTCTTTCCAGTGTGCTACAACGCCTGTTTTGCAGCGGAGCTGGTTGTTTGTGAGTGTTGAGGGTGCAAACGAAAAAAACCAAAGAGTGCTATGTGAGTGCAGATTAAAAAGTGCGTAGTTGTGACAGCAAACTATTTTATTCAAGGCCCAACTAGCACTAATAAAAACAAGGCTAAGTGGAAACTCAAAAAAGGTATCTATAATTAAAGACACCTAGTCCACTGGGTGAAAAAATGGTCGACATGTTTCTGCTATTGGTGAGCCCAAGTCGCTCAGCTTTCGTCAGGACCAAAGGACAGTGATCCTCCGGTGGTATGCACACACTAAGGTGCACCCAACCGTGAGGAATGTTATGTGAAAAAAGGGTTAAAATTTCCGGAAAATTGTTCCAAAAATAATGACGGCTTAGAGCCGTTTGTGACCCATGCAGCCAGTCGCTGGGGTCTGTACTTATGTAGGAAGAAAAACTCTCCTCATGGGCAAAACGCGATGGAGGGAAAGCTTCACGTAGCATTTGTTTCCGCTGACGACTCTCCACTCGGGACCTGAATTTGTCAACACCGCGGCCCGGTCAAAAAGTGACGCACCAGCGGCGTAAAAGTGACGCACGGCCTCATAAATGAGGCCCCAGGATTCTGGAACATCCCCCAGGAACCAACATTCTGTGTACAGTTGGGTCAAATTCTCAGACCAGAATTCTATGTTCGCCTTGAACAGGGAGCCAGGAAGGCCGTTGGTGCCCCGTTTTGTCTGATTTTTTTTAGAATCTTGAAGACTAAAGATTTTTCAGGAATGGCCGTTATGTAGGCTGTGGTATCTATTTCTTCACTCCCTGCGAGGGCTTTATTAAATTAAGGTCTACTTCGATCGTCTTTATATAAAGTTTTAATGTGGCCGACCCAGGTATGTGCGTCGAGGGAGTTCTCTCTGTGATTTTTTCCTTGGGTTAAGGTGTTTAAATAACTTCAAAACTCTTGGGATTTACAAGGTCTCAGCAAGTTAAAGATTGTCAGCCATTGTCCCTCGGAATATTCGCGTTTCGCGGCCCACACCTTCTTCGAATGACTTTTTACGGCTTCTTTTAGTAGCATTTTGACCGATTCTGTGCCGTTTTTCCAATATGCTCTGCGTTTGGCGTTCAGTTGTCTTGCGCTTTCTTTGATTGCCCGGATGAATCCAAATGTATGTGGTGGATGCCATTGGTTTATGCTTGCGGTGTCTCCTCGAAGCAAAGACGCTAAGTTCCAGGCAAATCTGTCCCATACTTCTATTGCGCCCGTGTTATGGGCGCTTGATGTCCAGCCTGCCCATGTATTTATCCATTCGTTGAACTTAGTGATTGATACCGGCCTCCATTTAATTCTTCTCGGTAGCTTATACAGTTCTTCACCGTTTGGAGCCCCGATACAGTGTGTCCTATGACCAGGTTCTACTGTGAGATTTAGTGTAAGTGTTAACGCGGCGTGAGCGCTTTCATTTCATGGATGTACTGTGTAATTTGACATCAAAAGTTGTAATTTTTCACTTAATATGATATAATCAATTGTTGTTTGATTGTTGTAAGTGGGGGCAATCGAAAACCCCAGGGTTGTTCTTTAAGAGGACGGAGTGGGCTGTTGCCAAGTTGAAGGATTTTATTAGAGCGTTCAAAGCGTTGCTGGCCCCAGGGTGGTGGCTTTGTGTGGCCATGACCCCTATGTTGTGTATATTGAGGTCGCCAAGGATGATGGTGTCCAATAAAGGATGTTGTAATAGCAGAGCTTGTAGCTGACTTGTTAACAAGATCAAATTATCCTTAGCCCCCGGCCCATGAAGATTGTAATAAACGTTAATAAGCAGTATTGAAAGTGGGCCGTTGACCGAATGGAGGCCTTTCAAAATGCCCGCCAAGAACATGTTTGATAGGCTTTTTATTTCCATGAATTCGAGGTTCAGCGAGTGCTTAATGTAGATGGATATCCCACCTGAGGGTCTTCCAAATATGTTATTCTTGGTGGCTGGTTTGCAGTATTCTGCATACCCTCTTATTGATATAGATTTTGTTGCCCAAGTTTCTTGGGTACAAATTATGTCCGCCCCTTCCAAGAATGCCACTGCGGCTTGATTTTGAGCAAGCTTTATGATCCCTGCAACATTCCAGGTCATGATGTTCAATCTGCTGGTGGTCGATATTCAATTTGTGTGATTTTCTAAGCCATTTATCGAACGATACTGGTTGCGGTCCTTACTTTAGGGAAGATGGACGTTAGGGGCCGGGATTTAAAGCTTGCAGGAGCCAGGACCAGTCTTTGCTGGCGCTCCCCCTGATTGAGCAGAAGCGTTTGTCCTCACCCATGTTTGTTGTTATTTTAATAAGGGTTTCATTGGTGAAACCTATGCTCGTACCGCGTTTGGTCCCCTGGAGGATGGACCCCACATATAACGCACAGTCGAGCGGAGCGATCGTGCCTGAGTGCCTCTCAGCGGTCTGTTCCTGGATGTCCGGGCAGTTCTTCGGGTAGCCGATTTTTAAAATCGATGGATATTTTGGTATGGGCTGAATCTTTATTTTTATGCCCCAGCTTTTCCAATAACGTATGGTTTCTCTTCAAGGCCTCTCCCATGGATGGACTAGTAAAGGTTAGCTCTGTGGTCTCATTTATTTCATTGATGTCTGGAGTGAGAAAGGAAACACTCTCAATGTCTGTTGTTTTTATCCTTTCTAGACCTGGGATATTTACACACAGTTTTAAAAGGTTGCTGCAGTTTAGAATATCCCACTTGCCCTGTGAGACATATTCAGGGTACAGCAGTATTTTCCGATCCTGATGGGTTATAAGGGTCGGATTATGAGCGGAATATACATCCATCAAGTCGTTGGCCTGCGAGGGGATAGAAGTTACATGTGCCGTGGTGACCGGGCAAAATTTGTCCCTGATTTAAAAAAGGCTGTTGTCTGCTGGCCTGTTGTCTCAGGGGGTGATCTCGATGGCCTGAGGTTCAAGGCCCGATTCCCAGTAGGCTTCAAGTTAGGCTCGAAGTTGCATTGAGGTACCCTGTGGGCTCGTGCTGACATTGTAAGCGGAATGATTGTTTTTTGGATGTCTTGGGTCATTCCACTCGTTCTTAAGTTCAATTGTTCGCAAAGCTGAGGGCTTTTTAGGTGGGCTTCGCGGTCTCTTAGTGGGACCTGGGTTACGTCCCCAGCTTGTTGTCCTTGTGGATAAAATGCGTGTTTTTGTTCACTCGTGGTTGTAGAGGCAGGTTAATCTCAGGGTTAGTTTCGTGTGAGCTTCTGGGCCTACCGGGTTTTTTCCTGTCATTTTAGTAGTGCTTACATGACAGGTCGCGTGTTGGACGTCGGTGTGAGCGGTAATCATCTGGTTTTCGGGCAGCAACCATTGCCGGATCGATCCGTTGGTGAAACATTTATTTTTTCTTTGCTTATTAAGTTTTTTTAGTTTTTTCTTATTTTTTCTAGAAAGATGATGAGTGTCTGGGCTTACCGGCTTTGGGGTGTAATGATGTTCGAGATTAATGTCACAGATGGAGCTGGGTTTTGTTCCAGTCTCATCGACCATCGCTGAAGGCTCAATGCCCAAGCTTTTCACATCTTGCGGGGGATCTGTGCCACTGATTTGTAAGTCTTTTGTGTTACGGGGCACGTTGGTGTTTTGCTAAGCGGATGAATTATTCTGATGCCTACTGACTTTGTTCTTAAGATCGTCAATTAACGTGTTCATTATCTCTGGTAGTTTTTCTAAGTTAAGCAGTATGGGGCTGCAACCACAGGTCTCTGGTTTGATCATTAAGGTGGTGTTAGCCTGGACTCTGTATATTAGTGAGTTCAGGTGGTCTAGTTTGGAGTCTATCCCAGAGATAAGCCCCGCAACTGCTTGTAAAATGGTTATTTGAGCATCAAGTTTGTCTGCATGCATTATTGCCGCATTTGCCATTGAGATAAGGGCCTCGTTGATTAGTCTTAAGTGGTTTGCAATTAATGGTGGCTTCTCGTCCTTGTCCGCTCCTCCACTCCTCCACTTCCGGGGCATGAAAGCAGTGCGTCTTTGTCTGGTGCCGGGCCACGTGGTTTTAACGAATTCATGGGTTGGGTTTGTGATGTGTCGCTAATTATGGGTGTTTTAGCTCCATTGGCTTCATGGGCTCCAGTGACTTCGTAGGCTCAGTTTAGGATCCTCCGGCTGTTATGGGGCTGGGCTTGTTGAACTTGTGTGGGTAGACATTATTGAATCCGTGTTTGATGTCAATAGTTCGGGTGATCTGCCCCCTTGAAGGATGATTATTTTAGGCGAAAGTGGAATGACTGGCCGCCAAGGTAATGTGGGGCTTGATATTTTTCCAACCTCTATTAGCGTGTCGGAGGATCTGGGGGGTTTTCCCGAATGTGGAGTGGATAGGGTGCTCGAAGCCCCACTAAGATCGATTGATGTGGGTGCCGTGAAGCACATAAATTCTCTTATGTCCCTGTTCCCAGCTGGCCCAATTGTTATTCTTGTGGCGCTGAGACAAGGCCTGTAGGCCATAGCATTGTCTGGACTAGGAGCCTTTCCTGGTGGGGATGCAGATGCCGATGATGCCGGTGTGATTGCAATGACTCCTGTTTGTTGGCCCTCCTTGGATCCTGGCCCTAGTTTAAAGCTCCCTCTTCCAAGAGGGTAAAGTAACTTTGCCTTTTGCCTCCTTGCTGATTTGTGAGGGCGAGGCTTCTCTTGGTGTTGGACCAGGTTTGAGTTTCTAATCCTCATGTTTAAAGATGCGCTGGGTTCGTAAGAAGAGAGGTTGATGTAGAGGCAGGAGGGTTGGAGTTGGAATTGGTGAAACTTGGGTAGACCTTGGATGTCAAAATAAAACCTCTTTTTTTTTTATTGATTAAACAGTTGTGATTGGTCCGGTTGGTCCTGTTTGCTGGCTATGCGAGCACAAGCTGATTCCTGGACATAGGGTTTCCTGGGGTAAGGTCGCAGCGTTTAGGATGGCATAAAATGACGTGTCAGGTTTGTGTTGGTTCTGTGTTGGTACTGTGTTGGTTCTGTTAAGGCTCTACTGCGAATAGCCCTTCCCGTTATTTAACACGATGGGGCTCACGGAGTGAGAGCGGGTTGGAAACGCCCGGCTGGTCGCCTCTCCTGATCGCCTCTCCTAATCAACTAATGCTGCTGCTGCCGCTGCTCAACTATTCGACCCGTCCTGGCAATGGTGGGAGGATTAGTGCAGAAAGCGGTGTATTTGGGGTAATTAGATGGCACACTAATGAGCTGGATTAAAGTGGAGGAAGCGCTGTTTTTGAGCAGTTAGTTATGTTCCTTATTGCAGCTCTTTTTACTACGCGCAAGCTCCCAGCTCGTCGATCGCCACTCTCTCCTCCGCGTTCACCACGCTTCCCTCCCTATGAACAAGAGGTCAAGCAGTGGCGTCGGGTTGGGTTGCTGCTGTGCTGCTATGCTATGCTTTTGAGCTGCAGGCGCAGGCGTGCTTTCTGCGCTTCTATTGTTGGTAAGCAGGTAATGCGGCTGGGGAGGAGGCAATGGGAGCGGGCGGTGGGGTGCCTCACCTCAATAACTTGCTCATCTAGAGCGCACACCAGCGGCTCTCTGCCCACACGAAATGCCATCCTGGTGCTACGTTCTCCCCGCTCTCCGCCGTGCTCCTCCCAGTGTTCCAAGTGCTCCTCCAGGTGCCGTTTCTCTCAGTGCGGGGTCCGAGCTCCGAGAGCCAAGCCTGCGCTCCTTCCGCTGCACATTGCCTGTTGCCTGTCGCCCGCCGGAGCCGGTATGGTGAAGTCGGGGGGAATCAATGCCTGCCTTCTCTCCACTACGGCTTATCGGCTTTCTCGGCTCGGCTCTCAGCGGTGCCTCTGTGGTTCTGTGGCTCGGCAGCTCCCTCGCTCTGCTCCGCTTGCTCTCGCACCTTGCTCCTCCTCTTCCTCTTCCGTCTCTACAACTTTTTCCTCTTCCAATAGGGAGTTTGGTGGTAAATACCACCACATTTGCACAATGGGCAAATACTGATTCTAAGGGGTTCAATAGATAACATATGCATTAAATAATGCTGATTATATGTTTTTATCATGTACCGCAGAATCAATATTCGCATATGTGTTAAAAAAAGAATGTATGTTATTAGCACATGTTGTGAATAAAGCATCCGATAAATAGCACCTGTATAAAATATTCGGAGTGCCCATTTTAAGAGTTTGGAACTTCCTGGAGTGAGAATATTAATTACTAGAGAACAGAAACAGCCAAAGCAACACATAAATTGACCTTTATACACCATAAAAGTACACCAACATCTCCGTCCTATGGAGGCATTTATTTTGTGTGAACAACGCAGCTTGAAACAAGAAAGAGAGAATACTTTGCAATCTTCTGCTATCACTCAGTTATCATAAGCATACATATTCCTGGTTCTACCATCGAGGATTAAGGCAAGGAAAAGAAGTACAAGTTTGTTAGAAATTGGGTGCCTAATTTATCAAAAGTGACGCTGTGTGACAACAGCAACCCATCACTTTTCATTGCGCCCTCCTTGCAACATGCTGGATGCATCATATTTACAGTATGACACATCATGTTGCAAGAAGTTACAGATACGTCAGTATTTCTAACGTATCTGTAGGCCCAAAAATTACGCATTTCTGGAGTATGTCACAAAAGTGACGCCACTCCATCAATGGGTCATTTCACATGGGCAAGTCCAATTTCAAATGTGCCTGCGTCACTCTTCCGCCTGCAGCGAGGCAGGCATAAGATATTGATGCATTTACGGCCTAGAAGTGACGCAGTGAAATCTCACAGATTTCACTGCGTCACTTCTAAAAAGCTTACTTGCATCAGAACACCCACCATGCATACATTTCTACCTGGCGCAGGGGTTTAGAAAGTGACGCATCTACCTAGATGCGTCACTTTGTGTCATCTTGTGCTGAAGATACCAACACCAACAAACAAAACTTACCTGTGGAAGGGGATAATGGACACAATCAATACTGAATCGACATATCCACATTGTGTTGAGAGCATTATGAAACAGGTTCAAAATCTTGAATTTCTATTAAGCAAGTTGCTAATCACAAGCACTAAATGATGGTAACTGGTGGTCATTCTGCACTTCAGTCATACCTCAAGTTGTAGGAAGAAAAACAATATGAAACCCCTCAACGTGTATGGAGTGCAAGTCATAAAAGGAGGTCCCATGGTCTGTGGAATACTAGGTAAGAGACATGAGAGTTGAGATGGAAGTACATAGGGTTGCTTAGAAGTATCATCATTGTGAAGAGTGACCAATGTCATTTGTAACACATATTCACACTGATCCAGGTATATGTCGTAGAGGCTGACAACTGACTAATGGTAATGCTGACATGTATTGAGGTTGGACTACAACAATCCTATTGCATTGTAATCCTAATGATGAAGGGTCAATTTGTCTGCCCAGTGCCATAAGGGAGATGTGTTGCCATAATATGAATAATGTTGCTTCAGAATCATAGTATCAGGTACAAGGTGCCTATAAGGGATTTTATTTGAAAAAAACTGATTCTTCTTTGAATTAAATTTGACAAAATTCAATATCTGTACATTTTGAACCAATGCAAGTAAATTCAATAACTTATGCAATCAATGCGTAAAAAGTCGAATCAGTAACAACAAATAAACAGTAAATATCTTTTAATGAATATATTACTCATTTATATTTCAAACTTTATAGGGTACATTCAACATTTAAGTTAATTTCTGCGCAGTGCACTTGAATCTATAATTCATAAGTAAGAGAATCCATTCCTAATAAAATCAAGAAAGTGACATATATCTTCATAAATAAAACAGTCACTACAAGTACATCAATACATGTGGAAATGGACAATACAGTTGACGTTTTGGTCTGTATTGTCCATTTCCACATGTATTGAATTGTTCCTTTTGCATTTATCACCTCAAATGGAAGGTGTATACCCAGACGGGGGTCCCGTGTTCTCCATGCCACTGGAGTCAAGTTAGCCTGGCTGATGAGCGGCGATGCTCCGAAACCGGTCCTAGGATGCTTGCTTCCAGTCCAGCGAGGACATGGCCTGTCAGTTCAGACTGGAGTGTTCCCATGGGGAACAGAGTCAGGACTGATTTGCATATGGCTGGGTTTGAACTGGAATGGCATGGAGAGCACAAAAAGCGATGGACTTAGGCCCATATCACTGAACTGGGATGCATGTTTGACATTGTGCAGCATTATGTTTATTCATTGTTCTTTTTGCATTTGTCCCCCTAGACTGGGACGGGTATGTCCAGACCAAGGTCCCGTACTCTCCATGCCACTGGAGTCAAGCTAGCCTGGCTGATGAGGGGTGATGTCCCGAAACTGGTCCCAGAATGCTTGTTTCCAGTCTAGGGAGGACCTGACCTAGCAGTTCGGGCTGGACTGTTCCCATGAGGAACAATGTTAAGGCTGATTTGCATGTGGCTGAACTGAAATGGCATGGGAGAGAAACAAATGATGGAACTTTGCCTAACCCGGTCACCAAGGTTAGGAACTTAGGAATTATGTTCGATGACAATCTGAATTTTGTCTCCCATGCCAATCAAGTTGTCTCGGCAGCATTTTACAAACTCAGATTGATCAAGAAAATTATTCCGTATCTTCCCGAAAGTGCAGGAAAATCCTTGGTCAGCACGTTAGTGATGTCATCCTTGGACTACTGCAATGGGTTGTTTGCTAATGCACAAAGCAGGGTAATCAACAAACTGCAAACTGTTCAAAATGCTGCCGCTAGAATGTTGTCAGGGACCCCCAAATTAAAACTATATCTCACGTTATAAAAAATTACCACTGGTTGGCAGTTAGGAATCTCATAAAATGTAAAGCTTAAGGCATTGCCTTCAAAATCTCACGTAAACTAGGCCCTCAGTTTCTCATAAATCAGCTATCCACATACTGTCCCAACAGACAACTCCGTTCTTCCACTGCACACCAGCTACAGGTACCACGAACAAAGACAGGCGTTTCTTGGTGACAGCGGCAAGATTGTGGAATGCTCTGCCGTTGCAGATTCGTTCATGCCAGTCACTGTTGCACTTTCGCAAGATGATAAAAACATGGTTGTTTAACCAATAAGCTAGCCTCTGACTCTGCCTAGTCCACAGCGCCGAGACGCCCAAGGGCATTTGATGGGCTTTATAAGTTTCAAAAATAAATAAATAATTTAGGGCCAGATCACAGTACTGGGGTGAATTTTTGACATTGTGCAGCATTCTGTCTATTAATTGTTCTTATTTTTCATTTTATGGTTTGTAGTGCAGTTCCTTTATTCCCAATAGGCTCTGCGCATTGGAATAACATAAACAGCAGTTTAGACGTAGGACTGAGGTCGACTAGGTCTCTACTGAATATGTTAGACTTAATTAGGAATGCCAGCTAGCTCAGAGGTCACTAGAAACGTTCTCGAATGAACAGGGAGGAGTTAACTTCCCTGATTAGACAAGCAGGGATTAGCTTCTGACAACCGCATAAACATGACAACTTTGCTCCCTCCAGAATAAGGAGTATATCTCCAGAGTCGTGTGAAAACAATAGATAACTATTTCACTCAGTCATTCGTGCATGCTTAGTTTCACCAGAGTGCAGAGAAATAGAGAGACAGGCGTTTTCAATAAAAGGTGTTATTTATTGAGCAGTCTTCTTTCTCATGCAAGAGAAGTGAATTGCCACAATTGCAATACTTCTCATAAAGTAAAGTGTGTACAGTAAAAGGAGTATTATGAAATAATACTGTAAAAGCATTGATATGGTTTCTGAGCCATATGATACTGAAAACGGATAAAATATATACATTTATATACAATGATAAAAGTTGACTAAACGTACTCAACTGGTGCTTCTAAGATACGCCTACCCCAATGTACCTAACCTAAGCCTGGTATGTGGGAAGGAGTAAGGGAGTTGCAGTTTAAGTTAAGTTAGTTTTGCCAAGAATCTGAATCAAGAATTCTCTAAGGGTCTAATCAGCTACGTACCTTGGTTTTAGAATGATGAGGTCTTGTATCTCGTTCTCAGGACTCGATCTCCCAGTAACCAGCAAGGGTGACTGGAAACACTGGAGCTAGATTTTCTCCACAGGAGAAAATACAGCGTCTTTCTCAGTGCGTCAAATGGGAGGGACGGCTTCAGCTCGGCTGAGCTTCGGGTAAGTAGATAACCGCTCTGCTCCAAACCACAGTGTGTTGCTTAAGGCAAATGCTGGTATATTTATACCCGGAAGGTGCCGTGTTTGACGTAAGGTTGGACATAAGACGTCAATTAGAACTGTCACTAAGAACTGGCAGTTCTTTCAGGACTCGCAGGAGTTCTAGGACAAATCAAAACAAAAGCAGGGGGAATTCCCGGGTTGCTGGAGGTTTGGTTTGTTTAAAGTACTCGTTGTACTTTCTAGGAGTCCAAGGAAGTAGCCTTGCCGTATTTGGACTGCATTGGCTATTACTAAATATGGATATGATTCTTATGCCTTTATAAGGATATGATTTGTTATAACCACATAAGGGCATAAATCAGGAATATTTCATTAGGGTCCTAGATACATTCACAACAGGTTCACCCTTGTGCTTCTGTCTATATGAGTCCACCAGGTGTACATGAGTGTACCCAGTTGACCCTAGGATGTCAGGAAATGCTGCTTGAGCATAGATGTTTGCTTTTCTGGCATTATCTGTGTGGGTGTTCAACGGGAACTATGTATGCTGCTCTCTCACTCTCTGCAAAGCATCCTTCACTTGGCAGTGTTAATTCGGGAATGCCACACACCAGTCCTACTGTTTGCTGCGGGGTGCCTGTTGCAAAGAATTCTTGTGCTGTTAGCACTTTCAGGCAGGAGGGATGGTAGTGGATCCCTATGTTGGACTTCAGGATATTCCTAATAATGAAAATGTGTGGTGTATGGTACCTATATCAAGTCTGTGTATCCCCACATCTCAAGCTGGCTCATGTTTAAAGATTCCAGCCCAACTCCTCCAATTGCGACTCTTGTTCTGCATTGCTGTACCATTTAAGGTAATTGATTGGTGACCTGGTTCCCATCCTCATGCCTCATGAAGGTAAAACCTTACCCTCTCCATGGCTGTTTATATAGGTGTGGCTCTAAGTGCAGGTGTGTGTGTAGTTAAATTTTATCTGCCACAAAAATAGCTGCTTTTTTGCATTATTGTTTTGGTACTTTTTTATTGTTTTACAGCTTTTCTGTCAATCCCAAAAGTTTAAAGAATGTTTGCAAACAACTTTTAACTGGAGTCATTTTAGACTTGTATTTAATCACCTCTCATACCTGTTATTGGGTAATATTTACCACATCCTTTATTTTTTGCATGGGGTTTAATATCAAGTGAGGTAAATAGCACGTGTTACATGGCTTACGTGGTCTACATGCAAACAGAATTTACCAAATGTGCTAAATATCAAATACGGTTTTTAAATTATGTGTAGATGAGTTGTTAAAGTCATGCTCTAGTTACCATAGTATGTGGGAATTACCATTACTCCTAACTTGTAATTAGGGCCACAGCATTCAATGGTTCGGGCTTCAGACAGCAGAGCAATCCCTCAAGTAGGACTATGCTTATAAAGTCATGCCATTGGCTGCTGATCTATCTTATAGAGGCTTGGGCCACACATTTTTCAATTACAAATAATTTTGCACACCTAAATTCGAACTAGAAAACGAACAGTTGTGCACGAAAATACATAATCCCGATTCCCAACATTTAACATGCACAAAATGTTTTTCTGAAAGCTGAAATGATGCTATCTATTATGAATTCTTGATTTGCACTTCAAATATAAGGTACGGGTTTGTACCTGCTTCTTGTTGGGCCTCTCAACAATAATAATTGAAGAGGGACAAACTAGAAGGTGAGTAGTTATTCACATATCTCTTGTGGATAGAAACTCCTCCTGGAAATACAGACATATTTACTCTTAGCAAGGCCAGAAGTAATTTGATTTCGAGCTTTTTGAGAGGAATCCCTCTCATATTCCGTAGAGCTGTGGTGGAGCGTATTTCCTCTTAAGTTAAATGTTTAAATACAATTGAGTTAGATTTTCACATTCAGATTTCTTCATGCAGTTGTAAATCTGCATCTGTACATTACAGATTTAATTGCTGAAGGAAATCAGTGAATGTTGTAGATTTCGTTTGGCACTACTGTGATACTTTTCTTTTTTTTTTTTTGTTTAATAAATTTTTATTGAAGAATTTTGCAAATAGAACAGAGTACATGCCATAAAAATGGAAATATATGAACAAGAATAGTGAGATACAATCAGGCATAATAGTATGTGATTAAATACAGCAAAAAGGAAGATGCAGAGGAAGGGGATGGTAAGATAAAAGGAAAGAAAGGAAAAAGGAAAGGAAGGAGAAAAAGAAGAGAGGAGGAAGGAGGAAGAAAAGAGAAGAAAAGAGGAAAAGGTAGATAAGACTCAGTGAGAAGGAGTAGTGGAGGAAAGATATGAAGCAAAGGGTAGCCAAATAAGATCAGATTTTATTTTTTGAGAAATGGAGGAAGAGGATACAGTAGCAATTCTATGTTCATCACAAATAAAATTCCACCACATACTTTTTTAAAGTCTTGGAAACTGGCAAATCACTAAACGTATGAACAGTACAAAGGAAGCAAAACTTTCAAAACCAGGCCTTTGTGAACAGAATGCAGAAAGGGGACTTGAAACTCTAGTTAGAGTCATTGCCTGGGTATAGTGGGAATGTGGCCTCATAAACAGGAAAGATGGTGACAAAAACACGTCCTCTGCTTGAACCTTGCATTTCCTACACTTTGAAGTTTTTTACGAAGAGAAGTCATAGCAATGCTTCACTGTCTGCCCACGTATTTTATTATTAGATGCAGCAGTGTGTAGTACTGCACCTGCACGGCCCAGAAATAAATTTGACTGTACACTAAATGTGACAGTAACAGCGAAGAAGAAGGAAGAGGACACTAAAATCACCGCTGGAGAATCCGCACATCAACCATAAATTATAGATTGCACTGCTGACGTTTCTGGCACTCAGTTTGCATTAGAATTTAAAATATTGAAAATCGACACCGATGAAATATTGTACGCATCTTGGTCATTACAGAGATGGAAGGGAAAAGCTTTTTCAAATTTGCATTATTTCAGATGGCACGGATCTAACTTCGTGGGACCTAGCGAGGCGGATCCAGAGTTCACACACACCACAGCCCATTTAACCGATCGTCTAAAAACAAATCCGCATTTAAGAACTATCTGTATGTGTGCACCTTTCTCCTGGGGCAAGCTGTCTTTCCAAAGCATGCTCTTCCGCACCTACAAACTGATGACGACTCAACGGGGCATATTATCAACAACTAGTGATATTTAGTGCTAAATGAGCTTAGCAACATCTTTTTTATGGCCGCGCATCGCCGGGTTTTATCCAGATAACGTGCTAGTAGCGCCGTTTATCTCAAATGCGATAAAATATCCGGCGATAGCAGCGAAATGCTTGAAATTCGCTGGAAAACCAGCGATATTCAGGCATTAACGCCAATAGGGTCTTAACCTGAATATCCCACTCCCATTGGAGATACAGGTTAAGAAGTGGTCTGAGCAGGCGTTAGTTTATGGCTATATTCGCGCTTAGCGCAATTTTTTTTAACCCTGTGCCTGCGTTGATAATAGGTGATAGCGATGTTAGCAACTACTTTCAGTCGCTAACTGCTTGGGTACCCCCACTTTGCATGTCTTTAGCGATAAATATTGCTGACATACAAAGCGGGCCCCAAACCGCTCGCTATTGCCTAAAAGCTGTCGCTAACTGATGTTAGCGACAGCTTGCTAATAGGGCAATGAAATTATTGCCGCTTTTCTGCAAAAAACGGCCGCAAAAGCAGCAATATTTCATATAGCCTGCCTTGCTAATATGCCCCTGCATTCTTTGAAGTCAGACATTCACCGGGCTACTATTCACAGCAAGTGCAAAGTGTGCAACTAACTGAGTCTCTACAGGAGCTATGTGCACGCGCCTCTCAGCTGGAACATGCGGAATTAAACAATAATACCACAGGGTACAACTATCTTCTGCAAAGATGAAGTAGAGGTCAGGATGTTTATTGAGCAATGGACTGCTGGTAGAGATTCAAGCCAGAGACGCTCTGAATAAGAACTCGCATTGATGTAATGCACTTCTCTGATGAGTTTGAAAATATCTCGTATTCTTTTAGAACATTTTTTGGGGTATGCAGCTCGGACACAATTCTAGCCATTGACTATATGTTAGTGTGGGTGGATGGTTGAGAGGGTTAGACCGACTTGTTGTCCAGTCAGGCAGCTTTAAAGGGCTGATTATGCAGGAGGAAAGGTTAAGCATTTTTTCGAAACATTTGCATATGCACTATTTTCTATCATGCAAAAATGAGTAAGATCAGTGGAATTAGAGAAGGTCAAGGTGGTTAAAGTATCCCATATCCTATAATGTAGGGACTTTAGTCATTATGAGACATACTGGCAGCTTATTCAACCATGATGGTAGCAGCAGTGAACCTGGATAAAACATTCCAATATCAGGTAGTATGTTTAGAATTATGAGCTGGAATGTAAGGAGCTTAAATATCCGATTAAAAAGGAAGATTATACGTACTGATATTCCAGAATACGATCACAACCTTATCTGCCTCATTGAGCCACACATTGCTATGAATATGGGGCAATGCTTAAACAGATTTGGTATGATCTGATTGTATGTACTACACAACAGACATACGGGATGTTGCCATTTGGAACTGTAAAGCTAAACTATTCAACATATTGGCTGATAATAGCGGCTACACAATGCCCCAGGGACAGAGAAAATGTAAAACATGAGCTGTAGACGGAGCAAACTCCAATGACCCAGAAATATTTGAGTCTTTATTAGTAACCATATCACACTGGGAAGGTAAAATTATCCCCATACGTAACTTAAATGTCATTATGAAAGACAATCTGGATATTATCAGTAAAACAGAAACACATCAACTATGTAAAGTTCGTAGAACTATAAAATATTTTTGTCAGGACTTTAGGCTGATAGATGTATGGAGCATTTTGAATTCAGAGACCTGGGTACACATCAGATTCTACTGTGGAATAACATTATATATGCATTGAGATTGCCTTTATATCCAAGGGAGATATCATAGTGAGATATATGCTTATATGAGATAACAACCCCATAATTCTCAAACTTAACTTTATTGCATGGAGTAGACTGGACAGACTGTGGAAGTTTGAACGATCATTACTAACTAAAGAAAACAATTGATCATTTGTATCTACAATTACATCAGAATTCTTAAATATCAGTCTTGGTTCTGCACTTTCAAAACGGTATGGGATATGGTTAAAACATACCTGGGGTCCAAACTATTCAATGTGTGGCTGTTCGTGCCCATATCCAAAGAAGTAGACATAATTCGAACATAGAACAGCTATTGAGCCTTGAAACCTCACACACTAATGCAAGGCAATATGGTTTGCAGGGCAGGTCTGGCTGTAGCGGGCACCAGGAGTTTCTTCCAGTGGGTTGGAAGGGTAGGGGCTTGATTTTGAGCAGCGGTGAGCATTTTTTGTTACTAGGGGCTGGTTTTGCAGCAGTGCTGCAATATCTGCCCCCTGCAGCAAAAGCGGCAGCAGTGGTGCTAAGGCGGTTGGTAGCAGTCCTAAAGTGGCAGCACTGCTTCTCAGTAGCACCCCCACCCTCTGGGGCTGGGTTGGTTTGTGTTCCCAGTCTGGCCCTGATGAATTGAATACAGAATGTTATATATTTAAAGAAGTGATACACCATTGAGCCAGAATAAGACAGGGATGTTGAGTCAAGGTGGCCACTGTGCGAAAGCCAAGAAAGTTTTGAGGTTAAAATATGGTGAAACAGTCGTGAGGCTACTTGTGCTAAAAGTTAGAGAAAACAGTTTTTTCTCTATTTTTATTTATAAAGTTTTAATAAAGTTTTATATTGCGCAAACTAGACCCTGGAAGGGTATCAGAGCGCTTTACAAATGTTACATCAACTAGAAATCAGGATGAACTAGAAACACTTTTGTGAGTAGCTATCGGTTCTTATTTTACTAGACCTCTCTGCCGCTTTCAATACAGTGCCCCATGGGCTTCTCCTCACCCGATTGGCTGAGATTGGCATTGCCGGATCGGCTCTTGACTGGCTGACGTCATTCTTGAATAACAGGACACAACAGGTCTGGATGCCACTGTAGCCTCTCTGCCTAGGAAACTCATCACTGGAGTCCCGCAGGGGTCTACTCTCAGCCCCTTGCTTTTTAATGTTTATCTGACTCCTCTGATTTACGTGGCAGAACATTTGAGGGCAAAAAAATGGCCTACGCCGATGATATCTAACTTCTGTTCACTTGGCCAGGGGACAACTTGGATACCTCGGCGGTTCAGCATTGCCTTTCATCAGTTTTCCGCTGGTTAGCACTTGCACACCTTAAATGCAATGAAGATAAGTCTGAGGTCCTTTTTTTACGGATCCTTCCCCGATAACTTTAGAGACCTTCTTTGGCCACCAGACTTGCCTTGCCCCAAATCTATGGGGGGCCCAGCTAAGAAACTGGGGGTCTGGTTTGACAGTGACCTGAAGTTTGAAGACCACATCCGTGCAGCCCAGTCTATCACCTGCTTTAAGAAAGGGTTAAAAAGACTGGTATAAAGAGTGCTACCTGGACTACAGAAAATGAGATCATCCTGGAATCAAGAAGGAACCTCTGCCAAGGAGAAAGCTGGAACACGAAGAGGAAGGACTATCCTGCTGTGCTTGTGGATTTACCTGCAGTTGCTTTGCTGCCAAGGAGAGAGTAAGGACTTTGTTATGTGCTGTGTCCCCTTGCTTGAAGCGATCTCCAAGGGCCTGAGGAGAGCTGGCCTCCTGTTAAGAAGTCCCAGAAACAAAGGGACTTCACCCCCAGCTTCCCCTGAACTCTGCTGCGAGAGTTTTGCCCTTCCTGGAGTGCTTGATTCAATTGTGGGGCCTCTGGAAGTTGTGTCTGCTGTTTGGGGAGCTGGACAAGAAGAAAATAAGAACATCTGCAATTTTCACGCATCGCTCGCTTGCAGATTGCATCCCCGATATTGTGAGGAAATTCCGGCCGCCGCGAAGATTGAGATCGTCGCAGCGCCTGTTGCCGCTGCAAGAACCGACGCTTCATTCACATGCGGAACGCATCGCTCCAGTCCGGGAACATTACTGTCACTGCAAGTATCGTCGGAGAGCCTGTCATCGCTGTGCATCGCCGTCGCACCTGAGATCATCGCCGTCCCGAAGATCGTCGCATCGTGCTTGTGCGAGATGCTTCCTACTGAACCCTTCGCACCAGAATCCATACAAGGTATCGCATCCCTCCCCTTACATATCGGATTAGTGGCAACATGCCCGCTGCATCCAGCAGGGATGTCGCACCGCCCCCCCCCAAGGTCTCAGGAGTGACGCATGTTTTTCAACGCTGCAGCTTCCATTTGGAACTTTTATTTCATCTACAGGTACTTTGGGCTAAACGTGACGCAACTGTGGATTATTATAACACAAACCCTAGATCTCTTTTAAAACCATATTCTTGAACTTGGCATATTGGATTTTTGTCGTTTTGGTCTTGTGTAGTTTAGATAAAGATACTTTATTTTTCTAAATTGGTGTGGAGTCCATTTGTGGTGTTTACACTGTGTTACTGTGAGTGTTGGTACAAATACAGGCCCTAGATAAGCCTGTCTGCTCATGCCAAGCTATCAAGGGGCTGAGCAGGGGTTATCTAAAGAGTGTATCCCCTTTACCCATACTAGAAGCAAGTGTCTCTATTTGGACATTGGTGCCTACCTCTGCCAACTAGAGACCCCCAGATCTAACAGGCTTCTTTTTTGAAGGAAGTGCTTGAAGGGTTCATTCTGATTTCCAGGGGCAGGTCGTTCCAGATCCTAGGTGCTATTCCGGAGAAAGTATGATTGTAGGTTTTCTTATTCCTAACTTTTTTGAGGTTTTAATAGAAAGGTGCTGGTGCTTCTCGACATTCTGCCACCACCTGAAAATTTTAGTTTATTGGCTAGATATCTTGGTGTGTTGAAGTGCATGGCTTTATATGTCATGCAAGCAATTTTCAACTGTGTTCTTGCCTCGTAAGTGAGCCAGTTCAGTGCCTTTAGACCAGGGGTAATGTGGCTGTTCTTTGTGGAGCCAGTGATGAGTCTTACAGCAGAGTTGAGGGAAGCTCTTAGTGAAGCCAATCTGGATCTCAGCAAACTACATAGTGTTCTATTCCCATAGTTTATTCACGGGCTCAATAGACTTCGCACAGCAGATTTGGGGTCGTCGGCGGGGAGGAAGGGTTTTAGTTTTCTAAGAATATTCATATGAAAGTTTGCTCCTCTGGTGGCTGTGCTGATTTGTTTTTGCATGGTAAGATTCTAGTTGAATGTTAGTCCAGTAAGCTTGTGGAATCTATGAAGTGTGGTGTGCAATTGAAGGCTCCTAAGTATTTCATCCAGTTTTCAATGTTGATGTGCCTTTGTGGTGGGGAAATTAAGAGGAATTCAGTTTAGAGCGAGTTGAGTTTGAGGTGGTTTCTGGTCAGCCAGTTGTGGAGTTTTTGCAAAGTTGTGTTGAGTACATGGATATCATCAGGAGATGATATTTATAGGTATAGCTGGGTATCATCTGCATACTTGTGATAACGAACATTGGAGAATTTCAGTATTTCAATGAAGGGATTGAAGAGGCTAGGTGTTAAGGAGGAACACCAAGGGACTCCCAGAGTGACTGGAGTGGTAGTGGACAGTGATTGGTTAATCTTTTTATTTTATAAATCTTTTTATTATAGAAACAAAACAAAAGCAGCATACACAAAGAATAATAAAGTGCAGGGCAGTGCAATCTTCATCAGTTTCGACAGTCCCAATGCTGTGGAACAACATTACTCAAAGCAGATCAACCGAACCTTGAGACGATCGTTTGACATGTACATCACATCATGTGCAGGCATTACTCAACATCCTGGTCAACTGAGAATGGGAAAGCATCATTAAAGGTGGTACATATCATCCCTCTGAGTACATTCCATGGTCCCTAAATTCTAGTCCATTTTTTTGGGCATCACCCGCCTTCATAAATCACCCTCTCTGCCTGCATTCACCAGCCCATGTCTGATTCCCACTCCCCAAACCTCAACTTCGTCACTCCTTTCCAAGTTCTGGCTATGTTGCGTTTTGCTACCATGTAGCCCAGGGAAACCCATCATCTCTCGGGTCTGGACAAATCAGTAGCATCCCAAATGGTAAGAAGGCTGGGGCGGGGATAGGTTTATGACAGGTGGTGGACATCATGGATGTGACCCGACTTCAGTACCCCTGAAGGAATGGACAGCCCCACCATTGGTAAAGGTAAGTGCCGGTGTGACCACACCCATGGGGTAGGCGGGGGAGCCTAACACCCCCATTTTGACAAGCACAGTGCTGGAGTAGTAAGCCCTGTGTAATATTTTAAGTTGGATAAGTTTGAAATGAGAGTGAATCAATCCATCAGGGTGAGGCCAATGCCTCCTGCCAGTCTTCATCGTTGATGTCACCGACATCATCCACCCATTTGGTGCAAATTGTCCCCAAAGTATCTGGTGTGTTATTTAATATTTTGTGGTATGTCAGCAAAATGGCTTTTTCATGGAGATAATCGTCCATTAATCTGTCCTCTAATGAGGAAGAGAACGGCAAGTATTGTTGTCAGTAGAGCACTCTGGGCTTATAAGTACTGATAAGTTTCGTCATTATGAAGCTGATAATCCCGCTGAAGATCGCTGACAGGACCACCTTACTTCCAGTCCACATGTTGCCCACCTTCGAGAGACCTATCATGTCCCATTTATCAAAACCTGGTTGCTTTGACAATACTCACATCTGGTAGGCATCGAGCAGTGGAGTGACTAGGTGATTTTGGCTTTCCACCCCAGGGTGGCCGTTGTCGTATGCCAAACAGAAATTGTGGTGGAAGTTGGGGTGTGCGTTGGTACTTGTCCATAGAGGGCTGTGGAGTAAGTACTGGGGAGAATGTTGTGCCTATCCATCCTGTATGCAGGGTCTGTACCGGGACGATGCATCCAGTGGTTAAAAATCACCAACTGTGAGGCCCAATATTAGCTCCTAATTGCAGGGAGGGCAATACTACCACCGTACCAACTTTTGGTGAGGTTAGCCAAAGCTATTTCGAGGGGTATTGTTGTTCCACAGCAAGGCACGAACTTCTGAATCAACGGCATTAAAATACTGTGGTGAAACCGGATAAGGTGTGTTCTGTAGTGCATAAAGAAATCGGGGAAGTGCCATCATCTTATACAGAGCAACAAGGGGAGTTAAGCCCAAGAGGCCAGGTTCTCGCAGGGCCGTATATATATGTATCAAACAAGGGGGGTAGCCTGAACCTGTTTTATTTTGGATTGGCATCTTTATAATTAGCAATACCTCAAACTATTTCTTTTTGTTTGAACTGATACTTTATTAATACCTCTCCTTTAAATTTTTTTTTTGTCATATAATCTGATCCAGAATGAGTCTATAGAAACAAAGTGTTCATATGTACATTTTTGTTTCACAAAACATTAAACAACAACAATGTGCTTTACATACACCATGTGAAAAAAACATAAATGAGAAAAAATTCCTAAATACACAAACATCCAATGTATTGTTGATCTTTTGCTACCTTTAGAAACAGCATCTAAATATTAATTTATAGACAATCCAAAGATATTATATGCATAAATATTTCAATGAAGAAACAATGGAGAGACACAGGGAACAAGCTGATGTCTAATACGTGGGGCTTTTCTTCTGTATATAGACTAAACTGAATTCATAATTTGTCTGTGTTTCAATCATATATCATCATTAGCCAACGCGTTTCGAGTCTCTAATATTAATTATATGAACTCTCATCAGGGCTCTTGAATTTGGCAGCACTGTTGGTTTCTTGGCAGCAGACTACTTCTTGTCAGCTCAGGTTTTTATATCTTAGCCTCCAGCAGGAGTTGCTTTGCTACGTGCATCACCGCTTATTTATTGTGGCAACTGGCATTCTTCAAGCTGTGTGGAATTTTAATGCAACCAATTCTGTTTTGGTTCTGCTTTGAGCTAATTAGTTCACATAGGCTTTTAGAGTGCTCAAATGTTTTATGTATGCAATCTGATCTTCACCATCTGCTTTTGGAAGAATAAACTGTGTTCTACTGATCGCGTATTTACCATCCGCTTCTCAAAGAGTTAAACACGTCTTTCTCCGTGTGCGTGTGTTTCCTCTCATCTCATTTTGTGCTGATCCAGGATTGAGGATTTTTGTGCTTAGGGGCATAACGACCATTTGGAGAAACGTTTGTTTTGGATGTGAAAAAGAATTATTAAAGTGCCCTGATGATGTCCCAGAAGGGGGCAAAACGCGTTGCCTGTGAAAATTATTCAATCAATCAATCAGGACATTTGTTAAGCGTGCTACATACCCATGAGGGTCTCAAGGCTCTGGGGGGAGGGGAGTGCTGCTACTGATCGAAGAGCCAGGTCTTGAGGAGTCTTCTGAAGGCCAGCAGGTTCTGGGTCTGCCGTAAGCTGGTGGGGAGGGTGTTCCAGGTCTTGGCGGCGAGGTGGGAGAAGGATCTGCCGCTGGCGGTCGTTCTGGGATGCGAGGGATGGTGGTGAGGGCGAGACCAGCAGAGCGGAGCTTGCGAGTAGGGGTGTATAAGCTCAGTCGTCTGTTGAGGTACGCTGGGCCGGCGTTGTGGAGGCCTTTGTGTGCGTCGATGAGGAGCTTGAAGGTTATCCTCTTGTTGACGGGGAGCCAGTGTAGGTCTCTCAGGTGGGATGTGATATGGCTGCGGTGGGGGATGTTGAGGATCAGTCGTGCCGAGGCATTCTGGATGCGTTGCAGCCGTCTCAGGAGCTTGGTTGATGTTCCTGTGTAGAGGGCGTTTCTGTAGTCCAACACGCTGGAGACGAGAGCCTGGGTGACTGCTCTTCTCGTTTCTGTGGGGATCCACTTGAAGATCCTGCTGAGCATTCGTAGGGTGTTGAAGCAGGTTGAGGAGACGGCGTTGACCTGTTTAGTCATGGAGATGGTGGAGTCGTGGATGACCCCCAGGTTGTGTGCGTGGTCAGTGGGTGTCGGGGCTGTTCGCAGTGAAGTTGGCCATCAGGAGTCATCCCAGGCTTTGGGGGTGGAACTGAGGATGAGGACCTCCATCTTGTCTGAGTTCAGCTTCAGTCGCCTGTTCTTCATCCATTTGGCGACAGCCTTCATTCCTTCGTGGAGGTTGGTTTTGATGATGTGGGGGTCTTTGGTAAGGGAGATGATCAGCTGAGTGTAGTCAGCGTAGGAGATGATGTTGAGGTCGTGTTGTCGGGCGATGTGGGCGAGGGGTGCCATGTAGATGCTGAACAGCGTTGGGCTGAGGGAGGAGCCCTGGGGTATGCCGCAGATGATCTCGGTGGCGGTGGAGAGGAAGGGTGGGAGGCGGACACTCTGAGTTCTGCCGGAGAGGAAGAATGTGGTCCAGTCCATGGCCTTCTCTTGGATCCCGGCGTTGTGTAGGCATGTTCGTAGTGTGCGGTGGCAGACCGTGTGGAAGGCAGCTGACAGGTCTAGGAGGATGAGGGCTGCAGTTTCTCAATTGTCGAGCAGGGTCCTGATGTCGTCGGTGGCGGCGATGAGGGTGGTTTGGGTGCTGTGGTTGCTGTGGAAACCGGACTGGGATCGGTCCAGAATGTTGTTGTCCTCGAGGTAGCAGGTCAGTTGTTTGTTGACGATTTTCTCTGTGACCTTCGCCGGGAAAGGGAGCAGGGAGATGGGACGAAAGCTCTTGAGGTCCTTGGGGTCCGCCTTGGGATTCTTGAGTAAGGCTTTGATCTCGGCATGCTTCCAGCTCTCCGGAAAGGTTGCGGTCTCGAAGGAGATGTTGATAGCTTTCCGTAGATGGGGGGCGATGATTGTGCTGGCTTTGTTGAAGACGTGGTGTGGGCATGGATCGGACGGGGATCCAGAGTTCATGATTTTGATGGTGTCACTGTCGTTGACGTTGGACCATACGATCAGGTGGCTGGTGGACGTGGGGGTGGAGGTCTCTGTGGATGGAGGGGCGGTCTTGGCGTTGAAGCTGTCATGGATGTCATTGATCTTGCGGTGGAAGTAGGTGGACAGTGAGTCGCACAGGTCCTGCGAAGGGGGGATGTCATTTGTGTTGGAGCTGGGGTTGGAGAGTTCCTTCACAATGCTGAATAGCTCTTTGCTGTTGTGTGCGTTGTTATTCAGACGATCCTTGAATGTGGTCCTTTTGGCGGTTCTGATGAGTTGATGGTGTCTGCGGGTGGCGTTCTTGAGGGCTGTGTAGTTGTCTGGTGATCGGTCGCGGAGACAGTTCTTCTCCAGTTTCCAACACGTGTGCTTGGAGGCCTGGAGGTCTTCAGTGAACCAGGTGGATTTCTTGCTGGTGTGTCTGTTGGAGGGTGTCTTGAGCGGGGCAAGAGTGTTGGCGCAGTCGTCGATCTACTGTCGGAGGTTGAGGGTGGCGGTGTCGGGTTTGGTGGGGTCGGCTTATGGGCTCTGGGCAAGGGTGGTAGCTAGCTGTTCCTCTGTGATTTTGTCCCAACAGCAACGAGGCATCTGTTGGTGTGGTGGTGTGTGGTGGGCTTCCTGAAGGTGAAATGGATGCAGCGGTGGAAGGTCCAGTGGGGTTCAGTGGTGTGGTTGAAGTAGACTTGGGGGCTTGTGGAGAAGATAGGGTCTAACGTGTGACCGGCGGCGTGAGTGGGTGTTGTCACAAGCTGTCTGAGTCCGAGGTTGGCGAGGTTGGCGATCAGAGTGGTGGAGTTGATGTCGTTGTTGTTCTCGATGTGGAAGTTCAGGTCCCCGAGGAGGATGTAGTCTGTGGAGGCGAGGGCGTGGATGCTGATGAGGTCAGTGATGGAGTCGCAGAACTGTGGTCTGGGTCCAGGGGGTCTGTAGATTACGGTTCCTCTGAGGGTGTTGTTGTGGTCGGTGTGAATCTGAAAGTGCAGGTGTTCGGCTGTGCTGAGGGTGTCGTCTGTGCTGGTCGAGACGCTGAGGGTGTTCTTCTGGACAATGGGAATTCCACCTTTTGTTCCGTTGGTGTGGTCTCTGCGGACAATCTTGTAGCCTTACGGTATGGCTATGGCAATGTCTGGTGCTGAGGTGGAGTTCAGCCAGGTTTCTGCCAGGAAGGCGACGTCTGGGGGCTGTTGAGTCGAGGAGGTGCCAGATTTTGGCTACGTGTTTGCGGGGGGAGCGAGTATTGAGGAGGATGCACCTCAGGTGGTTGGGTTCGTAGGTTGGTGGTTTCGCGGGTGAGATGCTGGAGGAGCTGCAGTTCCGGCAGGTGAAGGGCCCTTGGGTGCGTTTTGGGGTGGCCCAATAACAGGTGTGTTCTCGTTGGGGTTGAGTGCGTGGAGGGTGCTGTCGTTGTAGTGCAGTCAGGTTGTCGTTGTCACTTTGGTGTCCAGGGGTTCTGACGCTGAGCGCGGTCAGGCGTGGACGGGCACAGACGGGCTTGCCATCGGCGCACCAGCGGCTTGCCATCGGCGCACCAGCGGCGTGCCAGTGGCGCGGCCTCTGCACGGCCATGTAGCAACAGCCATGAGAGAGAGAGCAGTGGCGTAACGAAACTTGAGGGGGCCCCCCTGCAAGGTTCATCCAGGGCCCCCCCCCCCTCAAGCCAGTCCCTGTCAGAAGCTCTCAGGCCAGAGTCCCGCCACCCAGGACAGTGCCGGACGGGGCCCCCTGGAGCTTTTGGTTCCCTGCACCAGGGGGTCTGTGGGGGCTACCATTACGCCACTGATATGGGTGCAACTTTGGTACAATCTATAGAACAGAAGCCAGCTTGAGATGAGTAGAGGAAGTTACTTCTGTTAAGGTGAATCATTGTCAATAAACTTCCTTTTCTAGAACTTTTATAGCCAACAGAAGCGAGATACATGGGAAGTGAGCATGATGAGTTTCTTGAAAGGCACTTCATGCAGCAGAACAACAAGGGCTTGCTTCCATTTTTAAGGTCCTAAGGCAGAACTTAATGCTAATTTTCTAAAGTTTTGCGTTTGCTGGACACAACGCAGTGCAAACGATAGAGCTGCCTTCTGGCAGAACCAATTCCCAAGCTGAAAACTCGAAAAAAATTCCCTCAAGATGGCCACCATTTCCTATGATCCACCATAAAAAGGAGAAACATACAAATCACTTCCTGTAACATACCACGCCAAATGAGACAAGAAAGACAGGAAACAGTCAACCGCCATGCCCGGGTGGGAGGGCGGGACTCAGGAATGCATCTAGGAAGACCAGGACTCGGAGTAATGAAGATTATTGGTAAGTAATTGTGGCATTATAGTGAACAAAGATCTCGGACCTGGTTACAAGGTTCCTCCTGACGGCTGCCACAATACTGTCTGTAAGATGCAAAATGTGAGTCAGGCAAGGTTCAAGGGCATCTTGCTCCAGTAATCAAGATGGTGATTTCTACAAAGAGTTGTGTTTTCAGCGAGGGACACTGAGTTTAAATAAGACAACGCAGACACAGAGTTTAGAGCAGGCACAGCTAAACATGAAAGCAAAGAAAGAGCTGTCCATGGGTTTTTGTTCTGCAGAACAATGTACATAATCCAATTCTGCAAAGGTGATGAGAAACAAAATGCTCCGGCATAAACCAGAGCAGATTTTTGTTAATGGGGTTATTTACTTATAAACAATTAGTTTGGAAAGACCACATTTGAAAAGACAAGACATACACTTAATAATTTTAGTGAAAATACTAAAAAGATAGATGGAAGCATTCCTTTTTTAAACCAACACCCAATGGAGAGAATGTGCAGAGATAATAAAACAGGTGTTAAATCAAACCAGAGAACTTTATTCGGTTAGTGGCGTAATAACGAAAATGTGAGGCAATTCCAAATCTAATGCAATGGGGCGTTGGCATGTACATGGACGACAAGTATGATGTCATGGAAATGTGAACTCTATTTCTGCATACTTTTAAATAGAAACTGCATGCTCAATCAGTGCCTAGCACGGCGTCCAGGCAGGCTAGAAGCCCATCTCATTTGTCTGTGAGTCAAAATGGCCATTGCGATTTAGTGCCATAAAACCACCCCAAACAAATACATTGGGTGTTCTGTTGATTGAAGGAAGGCATGGTCGACAATTTGTAATGGCATCCAAATAATGACAAGAATGGATTGCATGACTTAAACTGAGTAGAAAAAAACGTCAAATGCTTTGTTCAATTTCAATGCTATCTAAAAAAATTCAAAGGTGCTCGAGGTCTAAAAAACCATAAACGGTTTCTTTGCTTTACATTCAGAGTGAACTTAGAAATGTGTTTTTCAAGGTGGTTATGAAATATATTTGTCTAACGTTTTAAATTTTTTAAGTGTACGCTTACAGGCACTCTTCTCCAATACAGCTTAAAATTGCTGATAAATAAAAAAACTTTTTTAAAGTAATGGCAAAGCCAATAAGTCAGACATGCATTTTCAGTTCTAGGCAAACCTATTGCCTTTCCTTGATATTTTACTGGAGGATGGCTAGAGGACCTCGGTCAGTGCTTAATATGAGATGGTGGTCAGCTGCCACATGGTCACATTGTTCCTGAAATGTAAAGATGAGCAGAACAACAGTTGATTATTAATTCAATATACATTAAAAACAACTAATACCTGACACCCAAGCCATTCTTATAGCTTCAGGGGCCTCAAACATTTTGAATTGTCACACTTGTAGCAGTGTGATGGTTATTAGTTGTGTAAGTACTGCTTTTGGCAGTGCTGTTAGTGGCAATGTGTGGTGCAAGCTACTGTGGCCTCTTGACAAGGCTCCTTGCACTTATGTTTTATACAAATTAAGCACTGCTCGGGATAGCATGGGGTCTTGCTGCAGCCAAGGCGCGCTTCCTCCACTGGATCACCTGCACATCGAGACAGGTCATGTGCGTGGGGGTGCAGGAGGAGTGGTGGCCTGCCACAGACCTGTAACAGAACCACCACTGTTAACTGCAGAATTCTCTGACCCAAGACTTGCCCTTGAGAGAGTGCTATTCGTAGTGTGTGATTGATGGTTGGTTAGGGGTGGGAGAGTGCTGTCAATAGCGTGATTGCTACTCTGTTGGGTTTTGAGAATGGTTCTGATATTGTGTCTAAAGGGTGTGAGCGTTAGTATTTTAATGTGACTGCTAATCTGTGAGGGGCATGAGTTCTGTTGGTACTTTGGGACTTTTAGCTTGTGAGGGTGCGAGAGTGCTCCAGGTAGTATGTGACAACCTCTCTGTGATAGGTGCGAAAGTGCTTCCATTTGACTACTTTGGGAGTGGTGTGAGAGTGCTGTTGGTAGTGTGAGACTGCTATTCAGTGAGGGGTGTGAGAGTTGTTAGGAGTGTATGGCTGCTAGCTTTTGAAGGGTGTGAAAGTGAGCAGTGTTGGTTCGAAAGTCTGTGGTGAAGAGTATGAGAGCTTTTCCAATGGTGTGTGAAAGCTAGTGTGTGAGGGGTGTAAGTGCTTCCATTAGTGTGTGATCTCCTGTCTGTTTTTTTTTCTGTCTGTGATGGGTGTGAAAGTACTGTTGGCAGAATGATACTGCTTCTCTGAAAGGTGTGAAAGTGTAGTTGAGAGTGTATGACAGATTAGAGGGTGAGTGAGTGACAGTCTATGGGTGTTTCAAACGTACTGTTTGGAGCGTGAGTGCCACTGTTTGGAGTATGTGAGTAGTGCTGGAAGTTAAAACTGCGAGTCTGTGAGTGGCGTGAGTGTTATCAGTAGTGTGAGATTGCAGGGATGAAACTTAGAGACCATTTCAAACCTGCCATGTTAGCCTACACTGGCTCCAACAAGATTAAAATGCTCATACTCGCTCACACAGTCTAATTGTAAACCGGAGCACACGCCGCAGACTTGCAGGCCACCGGGACAGACGTGGGACGGATTTGACCGCACCTTTGAATTTTCACAGGCTTGACCTGCAATTCCCATTCATCACCCATGGGCTGACGGGATTGCCTGGATGCCCAGAGGGGGAAGCCGGGGTTTAAATACAGAGGCATTGGCAACCCTGCTTGAATTAACTCTGTTCCCTGACACCCCTGACGGATGCTGCTCACCTAGACAGCCCAGTCTCCTTGCTATTTTTTACCACCCACCGATCCTCCCACATGCCAGCTCATTAGGCAGAGGGGAAGTTATGTTAATGTGGGCTCCGGTGCGAAAGTCGACTCGTCACTCGGGTCAACAAGTAAATGCACGAGTCCACGAGATATTGTAAAGGCGCAAAGTTCGTACTTACAAAAGCTCTTGCAGGCAAAGTCGTTAGCCAAGTCAGCCAGAAGTGGACACGTGGGCAGTTATTCTCCATTTTCGGACGAAAGAGGGACTCCTCGCCACCACGGACCACTCCCTCCTTCCTCGGCTCGGACAGTCACATACACCTGTAGCTTCCATGACCGTCACGTTTATGCGCACTCATAATTGTACTGCGCATGACATACGTATTTTAACACTCTGTTAACAGAGTGCTTGCTAACTCACTAGCAGCCTTCCCCACACACCCTGAAGACGTGCAGTCACGGCTCACGCAGTCTGACGCTGAGACATCTTGTGCGCACCATAAGAGCCTGCCGCCTCAGAGGCCATTTACTTAATTAAGAGGTCAGGCATGCGCCGCCGTCGTGTGAACAATTTTATCAGTGAGGGGGCCCCTGGAGCACGGCCCGGCCCCTCGCAACTTGGCCCAGGGGCTCCAGGGGCCTCCTGTGTTACTCCTTTGTTAGGCCGTTTGCGCACCATGGCCGTGCTCACCATTAAATTCCGCCGCTGAGTGAGGGGGTCACTGGAGCGAGGGGCCCCCTGAACTGAAGCAGGGGCCCGAGGCCCCCCGCAACGCGGGGGCTGCGGGGGCCTGTGTTACGCCCCTGAGAGGGAGGTGGGAGGGAGGAGCAGCTGGGTGGGGGGCGACGGACGAATGGTAGTGGGGGAAGCAGGACTGGTGAGGGAGTGCAGGGAGGGAAAAAGGCACAGCCAGGAGCACAACAGTGACAAAAAAACAGGGCAGAGTCACACATTTAACAGAAACAGAGCACAGTTACAGGAGAGAATACGGGCGGACCAACAGAAAACAGAGCAATTGCGCAATAGTGGAAAAAAGCACAGTTACAGGAGAGAATATGGGCGGACCAACAGACAACAGAGCACTTGCGCAATAGTGGAAAAAGCACAGCTACAGGAGAAAATACGGGCGGACCAAAGCCTACCAGGCAGGCCTCGAACTTAGCAGGATCAAGGGGGTTACACGGGCGCAGTCTTGGGGAGCAACCTGCCGTGGAGTAGGGTCAAGGGTCGCTCTCACTGCCGCGTAGTGGCTGCCATAAGAGGGGGAGGTGGGAGGGAGGAGCAGCTGGGTGGTGGGTGGCGGACTAAGGGGAATGGGAGGAGGCGGGCCACATTGAATGCAGCGGAGAGAAGCGGGACCGGTGAGGGGGCGCGGGGAGGGAAAAAGGCACAGCCGGGAGCAGAACAGTGACGAAAAAACAGGGCAGAGGCACAAATTTAACAGAAACAGATCACTTGAACAATAGTGGAGATAAAGCACAGTTACAGGAGAGAGTAAGGACAGACCAACAGAAAACAAAGCACTTGCACAATAGTGGGAAAAAGCACAGTTACAGGAGAGAATATGGGCGGACCAACAGAAAACAGAGCACTTGCACAATAGTGGAAAAAGGACAATTACAGGAGAAAATACGGGCGGACCAATGCCTACCAGGCGGGCCTCGAACTTGGCAGGAGCAAGAAGGTTACACTGGCGCAGTCAGGTGGAGCTACGCGGTGTGGGGAGCGACTTGCCTGGAAGCAGTATGAACAGTTTTCAAGTTGTCTGATGTTGATGATATGACTGGATGCGAAATAAAGAAAAGAAATTGAAGCAGACATCTCAAGAATCTTCTTTTGGACTTCAATATTTAATTGTAGAAAATGTCTGTGTATATTTAACGCTCCTTCTAGAACATAGTTATTATCAGTAATTAGTGGTTGGTGATGGTGAACCACGAGAAGTAGAGCGGACCCACAAAGTTGAAGATATTCCCCAAAATTAGCTCTCCAGTGCACACATGGTTTGCCCCCCATCGTCTTGCTTTGTTGAACCATTTTGTAACATGTGAGGGGTGCCTCTATAGTACACTAAGAGCTGGGAATGGCCGAAATGATTCTCAGGAAAAAGTAGATCTCTCCGAACTTGGAGAGTTGGGTGGCTTTGGAAAATATGTAATCAATGCGCCTCATACTACTTTGGGCCCTGGAAAGACTGGTGTACTGCCTAGCCATGGAGTCGCATTCTCTCCAGACGTCAACCAGACCCAAACCCTCCAGAAAATCAGCCTGAAATTTCGCTGATGTCTCCCCTTGTCTAGGCAGGCGCCTGTCCATTTCCTCATCAAGGGCTGCATTGCAGTCACCTCCCAGTAGCAAATCACCCCCGGGTAGGATTAGTATGTGTGAACCTTAATCTGACACTGTCGTTGAGTGGAGCAGAGGAGGCACATATAGGGAAGTCATATTAAGCGATCTACCCTCCCACTGACCCAAGGCAGTAACAAACCTTCCCAGGGGATTGCGAGTGATCAGCTGGATTCGGAAGGGTAAGGTGTGGCGCATAAGTATAATAACCCCCTAGACCCTCTAGCATAGCCAGAGTGGACCACCAATTTAATTTATAACCCCACCTGTTGAGTGCACAGTATGAGGAGCCCTGTATATGATTCTCCTGCAAAGGTACCACATCCGTGGCTTGCTTTTTCAGATTGGGCAGCACAATCCCCCGTTTAACTCTATCCCCCAAACCATTTACGTTCAAGCGGAGCAGCATTATGATGTTCACCAATATAGGAATCTTTTAGGGGCCATTCACTATAGGGAGCCCAAGAAAAGCACTGTCGAGGACCAACAATACCGCCCCATCCAGCGACCATATCCTCAAGAAATCAAATCAGGTCCAAAGAAAGCTATTAACTGCATTGCTTACAATCATAAGTGCCTCACAAAAAAACACCACATTTAGAGCTGCATCCAACAAACAAACAAAAAATACAACTAAATTCCTCAGAACAACCCGGATCCCCCCTCCCTGCCTCCCTGCAACATGAACTTAGAACTGCAAACGCCCCCAATTTGCAGAGTGCCTGTGTACCCCAAACTAGTATACTTAATAAAGGGGAATGCTATCTAGCCGGAACTTCCCAACTTGAGAACCCGATCCCCCAAATTCTCAACTATAGGAACCCATTGTTGAGCACATTGGAGACTGTGTGCTATTCCCATAATATACCATGAATGACATCAACAAACAGTCTCAGTCCCCAAAACAGTACTTAGAACTAGTCCACATGACCTAGTCATTACTGGCATGCCTATGCAAATGAAAACCGTGAGTCTAGGCTTTTTTAGGTTACAGTCACACAGTGTTGAATGGGGCCTCTCCACTCTTGTTACCCCTAAAACATTCAATTCAGCGCCTTTGGCTGTCAAAGGTCTATCTAACTGCCATCTGGTGTCACTAGTACAGGTGCTCAAACACCTTTTTCACAATTGAACAATTATTGGCGATTATCGAGTCTTGACAAGTGGCTAGGAGAGTTATGTCTTTGGGTGCAGTTCTACAGCCCTCCAGCCAGTCCCAAGTTTCCTCTGGAGTCTGAAAGAACCAGGACTTATCCTCCGCCTGCACTCAGAGCTTCGCCAGGAGCACTGCGTATTTCAGATTCTTCTCGCAGAGGGCCTTTTTCACCTCGAGAAAGGATGGTCGCATTTTTTTGTAATTTTAAAGTGAAATCAGGGAAGAAGGTGATTGACAATTTCTCAAACTTAAGCGGGCAGCACACATTGTACGAAGGATAATGTCTCTGTCGTGTAAATTGAAAATGCACGCTAGAATAGGATGTGGAGGAGTGTCTGGTTTTGGGGGGGCTTCAGGCACTCTGTGAGCGCGTTCTACTGAAAAGCATTGTGACATGGTCCGGGGCTGGAGATGGATCTGAATGAGGTCTTCGATAAAGGTCTGTGGCCCGCCCCTTCACTCTCTTGGGAACCCCCAAGATGCAAACATTATTTCTTCTGGCGTGTCCCTTGAAGTCCTCCAGCCTAGCGTTGATGTCCATCGTCTGCGCCTGAAGCCGATTGACTGTTTTTTCAAGCACTTTCGTGGAATTTAGGAGCGATGAGACTGAATCTTTGTATCCTTTGACCCTGTCACCCTAGTTACGTAGGTCAGCATTCATAAGGGTGACCTAGGTCGTCACCATGTCAATTTTGTGCGCCAACGCTGATCAGACCCTCTGTATGGCCTCCATGACATCCATCAGTGTTGGGGCCTCCGCATTCGCTTGCTGCTTGGCCTCAGGCACAACATTCTTATACTCTGTGGGATCAGCTTTACAATGAGTAAATTTTGCCAGTTTCAGCAGGTGGGATTGCTTGGAGGTTTTTGCAGTGGCCATGGTGGCAGTGGCATCACTTGATCTGCAACCCCGCGACCAGTGGAGCCCAAAGTATAAAGCGAGGGTGCCAGGGGTGGCCATGGGGCAGAAGGAGATATTGATGACCAAATCCATGCCCCGCTGCACAAAGAATGTGGCCGCTCCCGCAGCACCCCAAAGATAATTGCAGTGTAGCGGTATTGGAGCCCTCCAGTTCACTTGGGATTGAGGTAGCACTCTGCCACAGGGGCTCCCACGCCGCCAGCAAGTTATCACTGGCAAAGACTTTTCCCCCAAAATAGTCTCTAGCAGCACCGAATGCCCCTCCAAACGGTGCTCCCTGCGTTAATTGAAAGGCCCTCGTGATACTGACCATGATGGAGATAGCCATGGAGTCACCTACTACAATTGAGCCATTATGGATGGTAGGGTGCCAAGAGAAGGGGAATCAACCGGCCATTCAGGTACTGGCTCCACGGGCTGGTGTAGATGTAGGCTTTGTGTACCAGCAGCGAGCGGCAGCGTTCACAAGAAGCTGAGTGGGGATGGGGGAGGGAAGGGAAACTTTGCTCTCCCCCGCCGCAGAGTCTGATGAAAATGCTGCTTCGTAAAAAGCCTCCAGTGGACCACAGCATGAGCAAAGTGCACCCAGCGGCACAGGCTTACTGGCACACTTCAACTTCCTCCCCAGGGCCAACACAGGAGGATCACAGCTGCCCTGTAGGGAAAGCAGCAGCCAAAGCCTCGACGGGAGCTGGCGCAGTCAAATCCCCGGGAAACTCTTCAGCACCAGCAGGCCCCTGGCTCAGCATGTGACGCAGTGCAATATGGTGCCCATCGCCTGTTCAGCCGGGCCTTATCAGGAGAATCCGCCCGGAGAAACACTGGCAACAGGCACATCGAAGGTAAGTGAGGCCACACACCCTCAGGACACACTCCACAGGCTGCAGGTCTCCCACTCAGCAGTTGGGGTGACACGAGATGGCACCCAAAACCAGCGGCGCTGGGGACCTCCTCGTCTCTTCGTGTGGTGGAGTGCCATCCGCGATAGCTCCGTTTGCGGTAGATAAAACTCGGCAGTTTCAGAGCCGGCAGTGCCGTAGGTGCCGTAGGTGGTCCAGAACACGGGACCAATGAAAATATAGCGGTACAATAGGGGGTGGTGATGGACGGAGCATCTGAATCAATCAAACACTCACACCCAGTCAAAAGATCTGGGTTTAATCCATCACCGTTCTTTAGCCCACTCTGCCACCCCAGTTCAGACATGGCTATATGCAAATCAGTCTGACCCTGTGCCTCATGGGAAAAGTCAAGCCCGAACTGGCAAGCCATGTCTTCCATGGACCTGCAAGAAGTTTCCGAAGACCGGTTTCTGGCATTCCAGCCGTCTTCAGCCAGGCTTGCTTGAATCCAGTGGCAAAGTGAGCAAGGGACTCACGTCTGAGCATACCCTGCCACACTTATGGCAGCCAAAAGCGGTACAAAAGGGGGTGGTGATGGACGGAGCATGTGAATCAATCAAACACTTACACCCAGTCAAAAGATCAGGGTTTAAGCCATCACCGATCTTTAGCCCACTCTGCCACCCCAGTTCAGACATGGCTATATGCAAATCAGTCTGACCCTGTGCCTCATGGGAACAGTCCAGCCCGAACTGCCAAGCCATGTCTTCCCTGGACTGGAAATAAGCTTCAGAGGACCAGTTTCTGGCATTCCAGCCGTCTTCAGCCCGCCTTGCTTGAATCCAGTGGCAAAGTGATCCAGGGACTCATGTCTGAGCATACCCTGCCACCCATATGGAGGCCAAAAGCGGTACAAAAGGGGGTGGTGATGGACAGAGCATCTAAATCAATCAAACACTCACACCCAGACAAAAGATCTGGGTTTAATCCATCAACGTTCTTTAACCCACTCTGCCACCCCAGTTCAGACATGGCTATATGCAAATCAGTCTGACCCTGTGCCTCATGGGAACTGTCCAGCCCGAACTGCCAAGCCATGTCTTCCCTGGACCGGAAACAAGCTTCCGAGGACCGATTTCTGGCATTCTAGCCGCCTTTAGCCCAGCTTGATTGGATCCAGTGGCAAATTAAGCAAGGGAATGACGTCTGAGCATACCCTGCCACACTTATGGTGGCCAAAAGCGGTACAAAAGGGGGTGGTGATGGACGGAGTATCTGAATCAATCAAACACTCACACCAAGTCAAAGGATCTGGGTTTAATCCATCAACGTTCTTTAGCCCACTCTGCCACCCCAGTTCAGACATGGCTATATGCAAATCAGTCTGACCCTGTGCCTCATGGGAACAGCCCAGCCCGAACTGCCAAGCCATGTCTTCCCTGGACAGGAAATATGCTTTTGAGGATCGGTTTCTGGCATTCCAGCCGTCTTCATCCCGGCTTGCTTGAATCCAGTGGCAAAGTGAGCAAGGGACTCACGTCTGAGCATACCCTGCCACACTTATTGCGGCCAAAAGCGGTAAAAAAGGGGGTGGTGATGGACGGAGCATCTAAATCAATCAAACACTCACACCCAGTCAAAAGATCTGGGTTTAATCCATCACCGTTCTTTAGCCCACTCTGCCACCCCAGTTAAGACATGGCTATATGTAAATCAGTCTGACCCTGTGCCTCATGGGAACAGTCCAGCCCTTAACAGCCAAGCCATATCTTCCCTGGACCGGACACTAGCTTCCGAAGACAGTTTCTGGCATTCCAGCCGTCTTCAGCCCAGCTTCCTTGAATCCAGTGGCAAAGTGAGCAAGGGACTCACGTCTGAGCATAACCTGCCACACTTATGGTGGCCAAAAGCGGTACAAAAGGGGGTGGTGATGGATGGAGCATCTGAATCAATCAAACACTCACACCCAGTCAAAAGATCTGGGTTTAATCCATCACCGTTCTTTAGCCCACTCTGCCACCCCAGTTCAGACATGGCTATATGAAAATCAGTCTGACCCTTTGCCTCATGGGAACACTCCAGCCCGAACTGCCAAGCCATGTCTTCCCTGGACTGGAAACAAGCTTCCGAAGACCGGTTCCTGGCATTCCAGCCGTCTTCAGCCCGGCTTGCTTGAATCCAGTGGCAAAGTGAGCAAGGGACTCACGTCTGAGCTTACCCTGCCACACTTATGGCGGCCAAAAGCGGTACAAAAGGGGGTGTGATGGACGCAGCATCTGAATCAATCAAACACTCACACCCAGTCAAAAGATCAGGGTTTAATCCATCACCGTTCTTTAGCCCACTCTGCCACCCCAGTTCAGACATGGCTATATGCACATCAGTCTGACCCTGTGCCTCATGGGAACAGTCAGGCCGAACTGCCAAGCCATGTCTTCCCTGGACTGGAAACAAGCTTCTGAAGACTGGTTTCTGGCATTCCAGCCGTCTTCAGCCCTGCTTGCTTGAATCCAGTGGCAAAGTGAGCAAGGGACTCACGTCTGAGCATACCCTGCCACACTTATGGAGGCCAAAAGTAGTACAAAAGGGGGTGGTGATGGACGGAGCATCTGAATCAATAAAACACTCACACCCAGTCAAAAGATCTGGGTTTAATCCATCACCGTTCTTTAGCCCACTCTGCCACCCCAGTTCAGACATGGCTATATGCAAATCAGTCTGACCCTGTGCCTCATGGGAACAGTCCAGCCCGAACTGCCAAGCCATGTCTTCCCTGGACCAGAAACAAGCTTCCGAAGCCCGGATTTTGGCATTCCAGCCGTCTTTAGCCCGGCTTGCTTGAATCCAGTGGCAAAGTGAGCAAGGGACTCACGTCTGAGCATACCCTGCCACACTTATGGCGGCCAAAAGCGGTACAAAAGGGGGTGGTGATGGACGGAGCATCTGAATCAATCAAACACTCACACCCAGTCAAAATATCTGGATTTAATCCATCACCGTGCTTTATCCCACTCTGCCACCTCAGTTCAGACATGGCTATATGCAAATCAGTCTGACCCTGTGCCTCATGAGAACAGTCCAGCCTGAACTGCCAAGCCATGTCTTCCCTGGACTGGAAACAAGCTTCCGAAGACCGGTTTCTGGCATTCCAGCCGTCTTCAGCCCGGCTTGCTTGAATCCAGTGGCAAAGTGAGCAAGGGACTCACGTCTGAGCATACCCTGCCACACTTATGGAGGCCAAAAGTAGTACAAAAGGGGGTGGTGATGGACGGAGCATCTGAATCAATCAAACACTCACACCCAGTCAAAAGATCTGGGTTTAATCCATCACCGTTCTTTAGCCCACTCTGCCACCCCAGTTCAGACATGGCTATATGCAAATCAGTCTGACCCTGTGCCTCATGGGAACAGTCCAGCCCGAACTGCGAAGCCATGTCTTCCCTGGACCAGAAACAAGCTTCCGAAGACCAGTTTTTGGCATTTCAGCCGTCTTTAGCCCGCCTTGCTTGAATCCAGTGGCAAAGTGAGCAAGGGACTCACGTCTGAGCATACCCTGCCACACTTATGGCGGCCAAAAGCGGTACAAAAGGGTGTGGTGATGGACGGAGCATCTGAATCAATCAAACACTCACACCCAGTCAAAATATCTGGATTTAATCCATCACCGTGCTTTAGCCCACTCTGCCACCTCAGTTAAGACATGGCTATATGTAAATCAGTCTGACCCTGTGCCTCATGAGAACAGTCCAGCCTGAACTGCCAAGCCATGTCTTCCCTGGACCGGAAACAGGCTTCCGAAGACTAGTTTCTGGCATTCCAGCAGTCTTCAGCCCGGCTTGTTTAAATCTAGTGGCAAAGTGAGCAAGAGACTCACGTCTGAGCATACCCTGTCACACCCAGATCTTTTGACTGGGTGTTATTTGTTTGACAGATAAAATAAATACTTTTTTTCTGGCCATTGTTTATATAGTAAATGGTTCAAATTGTTATATTAATAACAATAAATAAGTTGTATTATTTATTATTATTAATTATTACCATAAACATTTATAATGTTTACTTAAAAATAAACACAAACTTATTCATATAAATGTACACAATAACCAAATATTTACATCTTTTATTCAAAGTCTTACATATTTATTTAATATTATTAATATATAATAATTATTATATATTAATTTATATTAAATATATTTATTTTTCTTAAATAAGGAAAATTGTAATGAGTGTAGTGTATTAATTTGTTAAATTATACATGTGTATGTATTATATTTTTTAAATATTACATTGTATTGTCTATTATACTTTTACACAAATGGGTTAAGGGGACTACTTTTTTACCGCGTAAGGTTATTGCGCTCCATTCTGGACTGGAGAAGCTCACGGTTGGGAGTTGCTTCGCGTGGAGAGAGGTAAGGTTATTTTTACCTACAAATTATAAGTGGTCATGTTTGAGGGTATAATCGAACTTTGTAGTGTTTTTTGGTGTATGTATTAATTGTTTAAGTAGCGTTTGGTTGAAAAGTCTCCGTTATAGATGTGTCGTGATTTTTTTGCTTCAAGTGTTATTTTAAGTGTTCGGAAATGTCTTCTTACATGGTTAATGTTAATTGTTAGTATATTTACAAATGTGAAGGGGGTATTTGTGGGTGGGTTTCGTTATGTATGTTATTTTACAGGTTCCGGTTCCTCGCATGAAAACTACATGGAAGGAAGCGTGTTTTTTTACGGAGAAACAAATGTTTGACTTATTATGCTTATATTTTGACATTTATCTCCTATTTTTCGTGTTTGCCAGGAGCGGTTTTAACACTTTTTCAACCTTTTTCGGGTTTTTTTGAGGGTTTCGAACCGGATTGATACATTGATATGCGTGACCGTTTTTTAAAAGTTGTGTGTATATCACTTTAAATACTAAAGTGTCCACACTACTGTTTTCGGGATTTCCTGGAGCGTTTTTTTAAGTTTTACACTTTATTTTCGGGTTTTTGAGGGTTTCCCATATTGGAATAGTAAGATATTGGATTGGATTGTATGGATTGCTTTTTGCTTGATTGCGTCTTTCTCATCTCCAAAAATTGTAAGTGTATAATTTACAATTTTCATTGGGTGGGAAATGTCGAATTTTAATGTTATGTGTATGTGTGATTAAATTATAAACATTGCATATTTGTTACGAAATATTTTTCATAATTTTAATAAGTTTGTCAAACAAATATGTATTATTTATAATTGATTATATATGTTTATGACATGTAAATTTTAATATTATTGTAAGAAGACATTAGTATATTTAGTTGACATTTTTATAGTAGACTTTTAGCTATTATTGGCAGGTATTCTAATCCTCTAGTTGTAGGGTATAGTGTGACTTGACTTTGAAGTAGTCGGAACATTTGTTTTGTTTGTTTAGTGAGTTTTGGACGTATTTGTGACACTGATTGTTCCATTCTTAGTTCCTGATAGCTTTGTTCTTTTTTCAAAGCTTCTAGAAGGTTATGGAATGTGGGTTTGCCTCTGTTTGTAGTTGCTTGGAAAGCATTATGCCACCCTTCTACACTGTTGTTTGTTTTAGCCTCTTGGTTTAAAGTACTAAGATAGACATTCCACCAAGGGATTTGGAATTTGGGCTGGCGTCGATGTCCAGATCTGTGCAACCTTCCCACCCAAGTGTCTTCAAAATAGTCCAGTAATTGGGTTAGTTTATCCTCATTCCTCTTGTAATATGTGCTGTCAATTAATAAATTGTAATGTTCCGCTACATCTGTAACAGGGACGTAGGCCAGGGCTATTAACTTTTTAACTTGATAGGCAAAAGTGCTATCTGTAGAGTATAGTATACTTAAAGTAGATTTTTGGAGATGCCTCCATATGCTCTGATTAAAATGATAATAGCAACCCTGGATTGCTGTGTGGGGAAATGTTCTCAAAATGCTATTAATCATAGCTAATTCGAAATCAATAATTATTTTTTCAGGAAAATAATTATTGATTTCCGTTTTGAGAACATTTAATATTTCTGTGTAAGTGTTTTGCTGTTTGTTGGGTAGCAAACAGTAAATGAAAGGTATGTTAGAATTATGGTATAAACCGTGGATGGAATACAGTTGATAAAAAGGTTTTGGGCATGGTTTAAATGTTCCATCCATCATCCATTGGGGACACTGTTGGATTTTTCGTAAATTACTTGCAGTTGCAAACATAATTATTCTGTTTGTACTGCTTTCATTATCAAAAAGAATAAATTTATCTTTATTGTGTGTGATGGCCATTTCTGGTGAAATAATACTTTCCTCAAAAGTTGTTGGGTTGGGTTGCGTTGTGCTAGTGAGTCGTTTAGTGCGTGCAATTGTGCGTTTCAGGGAGTCAATAGAGGGTAGTTGACCTGAAGCATGGGCTGGGACTTTTACCAGTTCTTCTTTAAGGATTTGTGTTGTTGGTTTATCACTTTGTGTGCTAGCACTTTTAATACTCTCTAAAGCATCTCTAATTTCAATTTCTGTGACATTTGGGGGATGATTGTGTTCCCTAGTAAATAGCACATTAGTTTCCTCAGTAGTGGCCCTCCCATAACATTTGTTGGAGTAATATTTGGTACACTTCCAAAAAACTTTTCTACCACTTTGTCTTTCCTGATTATACACATAACCCATGTAGCATAATAGTAATTTATTTTTCTGAGACATGACAAATTCTGCACCTTCAGTCATTTTGATTTACTTGTTCTAGGAAAGAGTAGAAAGAAACAAAATCAGAACACATTTTTTTCCTTTTGTGGTGCTAACATCATTATTGATGTATTTATACTTACAGTTAATCAAAGTAGTAGTCACAGAAGCAGAAATGTCTTTTGAAGGATTTTCTTGTATGTATGTCTTTATTTGCTGTTGGTATGAAAATATAGAAAAGCAACGTTAATGTTTACACATAACAAACGTATTTCCTACTAAAAAGCAGTTGTCATTTTCGCTTACTTGTACATTTGATGTAAACATTACATATACTTACTTGTTTAAATAGTAGAGTTGTAGTAATTGCTGGAGTACATCAAGTTAGTACAGGTCTGATCTGTAGAGTAGATAGAAGAAATAAATGCAAAATATTATAATTTTTATATTGAACCATTTGGAAATGGAAAATATTTAAAAGTATACTAACTTCTAAATAAGTTGTTTTCTTTGTTGTAGGTAGAATAGCTGTATGATGTATTCAGAATATCTGTAGAGGAAATATAAAATAGATAACATGTTGTTAAGAACATAGTATGTGTTATTTTCGGCAGTTTTTGAGAAATGACAAGTATACTTACATTTTTTACAAGGGTATTCTTGTATATTGGTATAGTTTGTGTTTGATGTTTTCATAGGATATGTAGAATAGATGTATGATGTTTTCAGAATATCTGTAGAGGCAATTCAAAATATATAACATGGTGTTAAGAATATAGTTAGCATTTTTTTGCCCAGTTTTAGACAAATTACAATTATACTTACATTTTTCTGAAGGGTACTCTTGTCTTTTGGTATAGTTGATGTTGGATCTTTCAAATGATCTATAGGGAAGATGTAAAAAGCAAGATATGTTGCTTCGAAATGTGCAATAATAAAATTGGCTGTTTCATAACAAACACATCTATACTTACATGTGTAATTAGTGTAGTTTTATCCTTTTTGGTGTAGAAATAGGACAATCTCAGTATATCTGTAAATATCATTTTTTTAAAAATTAAATACTCTTGTAAATTAGTGTTTAAAAACAGCAGTTGGTGTATAACAGAGCATTATTATATACTTACTATCTGATTTTGCATGTGAAGAAATATGACCATGTAATAGGAATTGTGTTGGAGTAGTTTCTATCAGAAATGTAGGAAGAGATGAAAATAAAATAAGTGTAAGAGTTAGGAGATGTAAGGAAAATAGTGCACTTCTAATTTAGATTTCTAAAAAATGCAGTGTTACTTACTTGATTAATTAGCTAGTGAGCTGGATCTTTAAAGATGTTTATTCTGCAACAACATCTTCAGAGTGTTGGCATCTACTTTCCAGAGAGGTAGCAGCAACAAATGGTAGAATGCATGTATCCCTTTTATAGTATATGTATTATGTGTGCTTTGATTTGATTGGTTGTAGGATGTAAGGAAGCATTGTATAGGCTAGTTTGAATTTTTTTAAGTTAATTGGAGTGTTTGTTGATGTGAGAATGGTGGTATGTGGTGATTCCCGCATTAAAGCAGGTTCGTTTTTAAATGAAATATATTTTTATGTGAAAATAAGTAATGAAAATGTTGTTAAATGCAAAGAATATGTAGAAAATGATAAAATGCATGTAATAGAATGTATAGCAAATGTTGATTAATAGTAATTTTATGTAAGTAACAGGTATTATATGTGAAATGTATTTTGTATAGAGAAATGACTTTTATTGATGATTAAGATGGTATTTTAGAAATGAAAGTGTACAAACATGAACTCGATAATTTTTTTTTTACGATATTTTGGTAGTCTATATTTTTGTAGTCGATATTTTTGTAGTGTTAGGGCTAATTTCATGTCCAACGATATATTTGTAGTCGATATTTATTGAAGCAATATTTATGTATTCGATATAGTTAGTACTCAATATTTTTTACTCGATATTTTTGTAATTTGTGTAATAAGTATAGAAAGTCGATATTTTTGTCGTCGATAATTTTTCAACGATATTTTGGTAAGTCGATAATGTGACCGTCGATAATATTTCAGTGATCCAACTGTGTGGTTTCCATCTGTAGTGTTGTCACTGGGATACTGTATGTTGTCACAAATGCTTTACACATTGCCTCTGAGATAAGCCTGTCTGCTCGTGATAAGCTACCAAGGGGTGAGCAGGGGTTATTTTAGGAGTGTACCTCCTTACCCTGATTAGAGGCAAGGGTCCCTATTTGTCACAAGTACCTACCTGTGCCAACTAGAGACCCCCATATCTAACATGGCAGATCTGAAATTTAAGAGCATGCACTTCAGGTGAGGTTTGGTGTCCGCTGAGGTTTTCTCTGTGATGGGCACTGGTTTGAGGTTGGCCTTATTTCCAGCTCTAGAATTTGGTCTCTGTTCTTAGTGTGTGATCGGGAAAATTGTTAGGATGGGATTCAGGCTATGTGGGTGGTCATGGTGTGCAGTCTTGTATGTGAAGAGAAGCACGTGGATATCATTATCTGATAAAGAACCCTTGGTCCTGACTGGTCTAGAGGAAGGGTGTGGATCGCCATCTTGGACAAATGGTAACTGGATGGTAGCGGACCAGTTGTAAGTGTTTGTTGGTAGGTGTGATTGCTACATGTTATTAGATGGGGTGGATCGGCCTATTACAAGTATCTATGTGGGCCAGCAGTTGTAGGCCAACCCTTCTGTGATGCTCGTTAGATTCTGTAGGTCAGATTTGAGTTTCTGTTGTTCCTGTGTAATTTCACCAACTCTGGACTCTATCTCGGCATGGTAACATGAGATTGTGGTTTAGGGCATGATGTATGGGGTGTGTGGATGATCGGAGTTTCATTGTCGTTCAGGTTTTTGTCAGGATGGGTAGAAAGGTGAGAGGTACCTGTGGTGGAGCTTTTGGGCTTGTAATTTGGGCTTAGTGTGGGGATGAAGTGGTAGATGTACTTTTGTCATTGCGTCACTCTGAGGCCCAACTAGTAGTGGTAAGAGGGTATGGATTGGTGTGGTGAAACGGGGATGCTTCTTCACCGTCAGAAGGAATGGCATAGTTGGTATTGTTTGGTCTGATGGCTGTGATGGTGCATGGGAGGGAAAGGGGTGGACTGTTTACAGTGGTCAGGCTGTGAGCAGATAAAACGTGGGGCACCAGCAGGTCGAGTGTAGACCTGAGTAAACTAGAGAGGGGTCGGTCTTATTATTAGGTACCGCCTGTTTGATGATAGGGAGAAACTCATTGAATAAGTTGAGGTTGTGGTCAGATGACTGGACAATTATAATCTCATTGTTAAAAATGGAGATGGTTAATTTTGCATTGAGGGTGGTTGAGGGGGCTACTGATAGTCTTAGGTTGTGTGATGTTTTCCTGGATGTAGAGATAGATAGCATCAAGTAGAGGATTTTCCTCCATTGAGATCTTTTTTTGTGTAAAATATGAGATCATTAGTTATGGTTCCTTTAGATGTGCAGAAGTATAGGTTGAGTATTAGTGTTTCTGGGTACATTTCAAGAAGTCGGTGTTTGAGGGCTTTGGAAACCTTTGCTGTTAGATTAGGAGGGTATTTAATTTTATGGGTGTTGCGGCCATCTGAGCCTAAGTAGTTGTCGAGTGAGAAGTGTGATGCGGGATCCAAGTCTGATGGGAGCTAGCCTAATCCTATAAAGGGTTGCAATATTCATAGTAGAAATAGGCATGTGGCAATCCAATGATCTGAGAAACTATTTCAGATGGAGTGTTAGGAAGGTGGGTATTAGGAATGACAACTCACCATAAACTATATTCATGGTGGGAGTCATCAGATATGCCGGAGGGCAGGATGAAGGTGAGAGCTTGCGATGTACTAGATGTGCATAGCTTATCATGAAAATAGTAAACTGCGAGGCAGAATTATCTAACTCTTAAAAGGTGGGAATTCCATTAGAATTTAGGAAACAACTCAGTTTTGGGGGGTCTGGGATCTTCTCACAATTCTGTCGCAGTTAATGAGTTCAGTTTAGTATCAGCCAGTATTGCTCCAAGATGGTCAGTACATTAGACGAGGATGTTCTTGCCTTGGTAGAATGCCAGTATTCCTATTTCATTTTTTTCCTATGTGACTGTCTAAGTCCTTCTTTCATTGTGTGAGTCTGGGAAAGACCAGTCCTCTTTCGCCTGTAAGGATGGCTTCCATCTTAGACTGAAGAAAGTAAAGAGTATTAGAAAGAGGGGTCCGAGATTGGCTGACTGGGAATATACTTTTGAGTCAGACAAACACATGATAAATGAAATCGAGCACTGTGGTCATGGCTGATAAGACTCTGCCAACTTTGTAGACAATGGTAATCTCAGCCAGAAACCCTGGAGCGGGACCCATACCCACGTTGCAGTGCCGTTAAAATGATACTCTCTCTTACCCTCATAGTGAAGAGAACTGTTCATCCCCACCCTTTTGAAATTCTATAGTAGTTTTGGGTAAAAACTGGCATCAATATGTACGTTAATCTTACAGGATATTGCAGGAATATCACACATACTTTATAGCGGAATATGATTACATTAAAGAGTTTTTGAAAAAGGAAAAGCCATCAAATTAATGTGGTTGATAGCAACCAATTCCACTTATTAATGCTGATTCCGATATATATGTGAAGGCGTTAACCATATGTTTAGCAAACTACATGCATTATTTAGTATCCAAACATATAATTTGCTATCCCTGAGGAATGTGTGGTTACACCTGCCACATCTCTAGGTGTCAAACTCTGGCCGGATATAGGTCTATTAACATCAATGAATTAGGATAAACTGCTTAAAAACGTGTTACTACACCACGTATATGATACAGATCATCCCTATACTTGATTGACAGGTGCAATCTGTTAAAGATTAATATTTTCCCTAAGTTTTTATATCTGTTCTGAGTGGTGCCACTATCGTTATCCAATTCATATTTCTAAAAAATACTATATCTAACAAATAGATTCATATGTGATAATCGGAGAGCAAGGAAATTGATACCATTTATGAAACTACCTATTTATATAGAGAGATTATCTAGCAGTACTGATTTTAATTTGAAATATAAGGCTACTGTATCTCAGCAGATAAAATGTCTAATTATGAAGACAGCAGAGGGTCGAGTTGATCTGTTTTTTTGGATGAGTTTTGGGGATGAAATTAGCAAGTTCTTTTTAAAACTTCTTCACCCAAACTATCATAAGTGAGTAAGAACTGATATGCTAAAAATCGGTGGGACTATTCAGCAAAAATGGTGTACTAATTTTAACATCCATCCTGTTGACCGATACACATATATTTTGGGACAACATTCATTATCAGAATTTTTTTATGAGGCAATATCAAAGATACTAATATTATGTTTCAATTTCAGGATGGACAATTCCTTTAAAATTGTGTTTTCAAATCCTTTAAAAATCAACATATATCTCTTTTACACACACCTTTAGGTTCATGAAAACCTCATTAAATACAAAGTTGAAACTAATAGGTTTGAGGTAATTAAATAGATAAATGTGATTAATAAACATGACAACAATCAAAGGGATACATAGTATCAACAATCTATATCAGTTTTTTCTACAATGAACTTCAGACTTTTGGTCTCTTTCTGTTTGATGATTTACTAAATGTGGAATATCAATTAGTAGAAAAAACATTGAAAACAGCTGAGAAATAAGTTATAAGTCACTAACTGTTTGTAACTTGCAACTGCAATATTTCAATGTACTGAATAGGTTATGGTATACACCTTACAAAATGCATTTGTTAAAATGGAGGATATATTGGATGGGTCAGAGGTGTCATATTGAGCAGGCTGAAGACCAACATATATTAGGTGCATGTAATTGGTTTAAGCCTTTCTGGAATGACATTTCAAAAGTAATCACAACTCTTCTTCAGATAGACATGGCAATCAAGGCGTATATTTTTGTTATTGATACACATTTTCAAAATTGTTATTTTCATTTACTTTTCATTTGTATAACCATAGCTAGATTATGTATAGCTCTAAATTGGATCACTGCAGTAATACCACTGGTTGAGAAATGGTGGAATCTTATATGGCATTACTTCGCACTTCTGTTGCATGGAGCATTGGGTAAAATATAATTTGATCAGAGAAGGGGTCCCATGCTGGGTATGAATAGAAAATGAATTGACATTTTTGCTCTGTTTGCATTGACTAATATATGTTTTTACATTGGTATGCCTGTGTATTATAATGATTTTGTGCTTGTTTGATGTTTATAAATATATTTTTCCATTGATCTGCTTTAATAGCAATAGGAAATAAATAACCCTTTCTGATGTGGGAAATTCCGCTTTTAAATATGAATTAGTCACCCTTAGGTATACCTTGTTGCCCACACAGTGAGTTTACTGACATTTAAAAGTGGAGCATGTATGAAATTGAAGATAGCATGTCCCTTCAGCGAATTTTATTGGAATGGATGTAACTGGACCATGGAAAAGTCAAAGTACAGATTATAAACTTGAATCTGTAACTTTTGATAGGAAAAGGCTAGAATATTTTTTCAAAGTCTATTTGTTGTTTTTATTATTTATGAGAGAGTTGTGTCTTGTTGCACCACAGAACATGGTACATGCATGATGCAGACCTCTAAGTCTGTTTTTTGAAGCCATGCAAAGAAGTATCTTCAAAATATGGAGTAACGCAATGCACCACACATCGCAGTGCCATGTTACTCTGCTCTGGGAAGGTGCTCCATGGGTGCTGAGAGATTGTTCCCACACACAACTCCCATGGATTTTGATGCATCCCCAGATTTGCAAGAAATTGTAAACCTGGGTATGCATAAAAATCTTACACCTTAACAGGGGTAACAAGAAGAAATATTTCTACTTCTCGTCGTTTTTGCCACTTTCTATGTGTGCTGAATTCTGCAGCACACGTAGAAAGAGGAATAGGCCTCCTGGGATTGTTTTAGAGCATGAAGGTGCCCGTTGCTGCACAAACATCCTGCATGCAATACAAGCAACCTTGCACCATGGTTCAAGGTTGCCTGCACTGGTGCTAGGCTGCCAAAAAGGTACCAGTGCAAGAGAAAGGACAGGAATGTGCTTTGTTGCCTTAAATACAGTCAATTCCTGCCCTTTTCCTGTCACTCATTTTAGCACAGCAAGGTGACTTGCTGCACTGCACTGCATCACAATCTCATAAATAAGCCCCCCGATTTATTGATGAAGGTAAATGTATCTATTACTATTTAGGAAAAATACTGTTACTTTTTCCTGGCTGAAGCTCCTGGAGACTGATTTGCACTAGCCAACCATCAGCTGCTCAGCCAATGCTTGGCTATAATGAGGTATGAAAACTGCTCACAGAGCAGAACAATATATTATGCCTAGTACCAGGATATGCTGGGTGTGGGACAAGTTATCACATTCAGCTCCAGAAGAACACATCAGAAGGGTCCATGAACTTCATTAACTTGAATGGGTTGGTGGTGAAGCCTGTCCATTCATAGTTAATGTAAGGGGAGACCTGGGAAGGGGAAAGCTTTTGTTCAACAGACCAGCAAAACACACAAGGTGATGGACGGAATATTGCATATCGGCAAAACATTCACCCCCAGTCATAGATCTGGGTTTAATCCACCGTTATTTTGCTCACCACACCACCCCAGTTCAGACATGGCCAATGCAAATCAGTCTTGAGCCTGTGCCTCATGGGAACAGTCCAGCCCAAACTGCCAAGCCATGACTTCCCTGGAACGGAATCAAGCATCCTTGGACCGGTTTCTGGCTATCAGCCATCATCAGCCAGGATAGCTTGACTCCAGTGGTGCAGTCAGCACAGGACCCACGTCCGGGCATACCCTTCCCACATAGGGCAAACAGAAAACCCAGAAACAGTTTTGAGTGGACACAGGGCAGGGGACTTCTCATTTCTCTGTCCCCATTTCTTGGGCACTAAGGGGCTCAGCACAAGGGAGAAAGGGCTCCCCCGTTTTGGATTTTGGAGGAAGATGCACTGTGGGAATGTTTGTGGTAGGACAAGAATCTGCTGAAAAAGTAGGTAGTGTTACCCATGAGAACTTTTACCCCATTTGTTAGAGAAGGGCCTGGAGTCACTCCCACTCACTGGCTAGTGCAAACCATTAATGGGATAGCTCTTCAAGTCACTTGCTATAACTACAGAAGATCAGAAGTTGACTAGACTGTGCTTGCTGTAACCTGAGAGGATCCATGAAGGCCTTGAGAAGCTCCCTTTTGTTCCCAGGATGAAGAACAAGGAACCAAGAATCCGTTGGATGATCGCTCTACTGAGTGGCTACAGAGACACAACAAGCTGAAAGAGAGATTAGTCCTGCCTTTACCAGCTGACCAGTACCAACTGAACTTGGACTGGACCCTGTTGGTCTCCTCTGCAGGAGTGAATCCTGGCTGCTATCCGCTGATCCTGATAACATTAGAAGTGACCAGAGGAGCTGGAAATTTGGGATTTATAACATTTTTGGACCTCCAGAGCATCAGCTGGAACATAACTGTGTTCAATTTCAGTGCATCTTCTTTAGCTACAGATTCTGGCTAGCCCAGTATGAGAATGGCTTGCAGCTCCATAAAAAAGACAAATTTGGAAGGTAACATCTTTGACTGGGATGAACCTGCTTTGTGTATCTGACTCATGCTCCATCAAGGTTGACTGATATTGCACCTATGTCCTGCTTCGATAGACTATCATTGGAGCATAAAGGCCTATATTCCAATGCACCCTGCCCTATGAGCCTTTAAGCACTACCTCAGGGGTAGAAAAGGAAGGCTTGTACCTGGTAAACAGTTTATCTTCAACTGCACTGCAAGCTGCATTGGCAGGTCTGAGATATGTTTTAAAATGCTACTTTAGGGGGTGGCACAGTGAGTGCTGCAGGCCGCTGTGTTGTAACTTTTCATTTATAGGACCTGGGTATATGCAGTACTATTTACTAGGGAGTTACAAGTAAACTAAAGCTGGCCTTTAGGCTTCAACCTATTTTACCATGCTTTAACGAGAGAGCACATGCATTTTATCACCGGTTAGGGGTGGTAATATGTGCAGAGTCCTAAAGCTAACAAAAGGGAATTCTACAAATTGGAAGAGGGAAAGCAAAACATTTGGGGTAATACCATGCCAAGGATATCAGGTCTAACAGGGCCTGAGTTATAGTTTTGAGGACAGAGGTAAATCTATATATATGGTGGAGGACTTTACCCCAGCCATACTGAGATGCTATGGCTGCTATGACTGGCAAATATAGAGTAGTAGACCAGCCCTGCAGACATCTCTGAAGATTGGCAGGAGCTGCTATCATGCTGGTTTCTCTCAATGTAAAAGCTTAGCTGTTATATCCTATCCTATGTTTCCTTATTGTTCATGCTGCTTCATGTATTTGTATCCTAGCACCTGGTTGCTAAGTTATTGTAGAATGTTCTTCTCCTGATCTTCAGTTGAAGACTGGAGCTTCTTGGATGTGCACTCTGATAGATCTGTTTATTCTTTCTTACTGTGCTCTGATTGCACCAGCGCCAGTTTTTTCATCTCAAAGTGCTATTTTCTTCACCAACTTTCAGTTACTGTTTATCTACTTGTGCCTATTTTCTTCACCAAATTTCAGCGGCTGTTTATTTGATTGTGCCTTGATTGCACCTGCGGCAGACCCTTCTCGTTTATTTTCACTTTAACCACAATAACTTTTAAAAAAACGCAATACACATTTCCCGTTTTATTTTCTCGTTTTTTTTCTATTCCGACATTTTAATTAATCTGTATATTGCTCTCTACCTGCTTAGAACTTTCACCGTTTAAAAATCGCCATTCTTCCCTCACTGGCGGTTTGAACAGCAAGAGAACGGCAACGCGCGCTGCATTTCTTCTTCGGCGTCCATCAGCTATCTTCACAACGAAGTACGTCACCACGAGTTGACGTCTGGATATGTCATCACGCACAACGTAGCGGCCATTTTGGGTTGCTTAGCGACGATAAACACGACTCGTTGTTACAAATCTCAACGTTACCTCTTCCTACAAGGTATTTTACTCGTTTATTTTCTACGCTGATACACTCAACTATAAGACTAAGTGTTTACAATTTATTTAATATTATAGATTCTGCTCATTTGCAACGTGTGTCAACAACGCTGACACACACAGCTTTCATTATTCTTGATACTTATTCTTACAACAACGTGTGTTTACTACGCTGATACACACAGCTGACATTGCGTATTTACCTCAACGTGTATCATTCACGCTGATACACACAGCTGACATTGCGTATTTACCACAACGTGTATCATTCACGCTGATACACACAGCTGACATTGCATACTTACTACAATGTGTATCATTCACGTTAATACACACAATTGACATTGCCTATTTACTACAACGTGTATCGTTTTATGCTAATATACATAGCCAACTCTGCATATTTACTACAACCCGTATTAATAATACTCATATACTCAATTGATATTGCATATTTACTATAATATGTATTATTTACGGTAAATTTCAATTACATTTTTCTTGTTTTATATTCATTTGTTATTATTTTATTAATTCAGGATGGCTCAACAAACTGCAGTTCTTCCATCTTCCTTTCTTCCAGAACCAGGTACTCCAAAAATAAAATGGCCACATTGGTTCAAAGCTTTTAATAGTTACATAATTGCCATTGATGCTGTAAAATTTCCTGCTGCAAGAAAAAATGCAATGTTATACAGTGCCTTGGTGCTGAAGGTCAAAGAATCTTTGATCACCAACCCCCTGTTAACAGACCTCCGTCAGATGACTGGAATGAGTACACTGAGGCTATTGCTCGTTTAGAAAAATATTTTAAGGACGAACCAAGTGTAATTGTTGAAAGACATAGATTTTACACACGCAAACAAAGGGAGTATGAAAAAATTGATATATTTTTAGCTGAGTTAAGAATTTTGGCTGCAACTTGTGAATTTGAAGGCCCTATTGATCAGTATCTCAGGGACCAAATTGTTGTGAATTGTTTTAACAACAAAGTTCAGGAGAGAATTTTATGCTGTCGTAATCCTTCCTTACAAGAAACTTTAGAATTAGCCAGGGGAATAGAGAGATCTGCTTTTGCCTCTAAAGAATTAAGCAATAATAAACCTACACATGTAGATTTAGTAAAATCTACTTCCTCAAAAAATTCTCAACGTAGTCAACCTCCTAAACTTGAATGGAAAAAGTCTGATAAACCTCCCATTTGTTATAGATGTGGATCAAAATTACATCTTGCCAATTCAACTTCCTGTCCAGCACTAAAAAAACAATGTACGAATTGCAAAAAGATTGGTCATTTTGCTGCAGTTTGCAAGTTTAAATCCAAGACAATGTACCTTGAAGTTTCTGATTCCGATAATTCCAATACATGTGAAGAACAGATTGTTAAAAAAATATTGTTGTCTGTGGATATGATAGATGATCATGAAGATCCCTCTATCTATGATCCAGTGTGTGATCTAAAAATTGGTGAGATCCTTGTTAAAGTCACTGTGGATTCGGGATCCCCTATTACTATCATTGCAGATTTTTTGTTTCTCAAACATTGGGACGAGAATTTACTTCTACCTCCTGATATACGTACTGTTGCATTTAATGGCAAAGTCATTGATTTAATGGGTTTCTTCAACGATAGTTTAACCTTTGAAGATCGTTCTATTCAGGCCAAAATTTATGTATCTAAAAAAGGTTACAATGTTTTGGGTTGGAAAGATCAAGGTAAATTTCCATTAGTGTTAAGACCTGGAACCAGAAACCCCATCTCGTTAGACCGTTCCACCACAATTAATGCTCTGATTACTGAACAACTTTCTCTAGAAAGTATCATAAATAAATACAACAATGTCTTTTCTGATAATCTTGGTTCAGTTAAAGGCTTCGAACACAAAATCATTTTGAAGCCTGATGCTGTTCCAGTGATTCATAAGGTAAGACATGTTCCACTAAGCATTATGGAAAGACTGAAGACTCATCTTCAACAGCTGAGTAAAGAGGGAGTCATTGAGAACATCAACTCTTCATTGTGGGTTTCCCCAATTGTAGTCGCACTTAAGAAGAACTGTGATGAGCTCAGGCTATGTGTAGACCTAAGAGCTCTAAACAAAAATATTCAAGTGGATTGTTTTCCTCTCCCTCGTATTCAAGATATGTTGGCTCAATTAAGGGGTACAAAGGTTTTCTCTACCATAGACCTACGAGCAGCTTACCATCAGATGGAGTTATGTGAAGAGTCTAGAGATTTAACTGCTTTTAACACTCCTTTTGGTCTTTTTAGGTATCTGAGGTTACCTTTTGGTCTTGCCTCAGCGGCATCAGTTTTTCAGAAACTAATGTTTCAATTATTTGGGGAAGTTTGTGATGTCTTAGCCTATCAAGATGATATTTTGATCTCTACTAATACTGTAGAAGAACATCTTGTCAAACTTGATCAAGTTATTGGTATTTTAAGTGACCATGGTATGACTGTTAAAAAACAGAAATGCAAATTTCTCCTTAGTGAGGTTGAATATCTTGGTCATACCATCTCTCACAAAGGCATTGCTCCAAAACATGATCTCCTACAAGGTATTCGTGATTGCGCTCAACCCATTAACAAAGATCAATTAAGATCATTTTTGGGTTTAAGTGAATTTTATTCGAGATTTGTACAGAATTTTGCACATGTTAGTGAGCCTTTGAGGTCGCTTACTAGGAATAATGTCAAATTTGTGTGGGATGAAGTACATAAAGTGGCTTTTGATTCTCTAAAGGATTTGATTATACATGCCCCAGCTCTCAAGCCCTTTGATGAGAACTCTCTGTCATTCATTACAGTGGATGCTAGTAATACCGGTCTAGGTGCTGTACTGAGTCAAGCTGATGGTGGGATTGAAAATGTTGTTGCCTTTGCATCCCGTCAACTTTCCTCTTCGGAAAGAAACTATAGTACCATTGAAAAAGAAGCCTTATCTTGCGTTTGGGGAGTTAGACATTTTTCTACGTACGTTTGGGGTCGTGAATTTGGTTGGTTTCAGATCATAAGCCATTGATTTTTATTTGGAATGACAAGGGTTTAAGGAATGCTAGCCCTAGATTAAGCCGTCTTCTTTCAAAGCTTTATGACTTCAATTTCATTATGAGGCATATCCCTGGTGGGAAGAACTTCACGGCAGATTTTTTGTCAAGATGTCCTTCGAGTTCATTGAAGTTTTCTCCTATTCTTGATGACAAAGAAGTAGTTGTCAACCTTCTAGATGGACTTGTTCTAGCAAAGGATGTGATTTCTGAGTCTGTTTGGAATAAAGAGTCTTTGCGGGATTCTTCTTTTCATACTCTAAGAAAGTATATTGCTGAAGGTTGGCCAAGAGAGAATCTCGTTGATAAGGATCTTCTTCCTTTCTCCAAAATCAGAGATGAATTAAGTTTGGAGGGTGATTTACTTTTGAGAGGTGTTTCCCTCATTCCTCCTCTTTCTATTCGAGATAAGATCATTGAAATTGCTCACAAAGGTCATGGTGGGATCACAAGCACAAAAAAAAGATTGAGGCTTCATTATTGGTGGCCAGGGATGGACATCTGTGTAGATACCTTTTTAAATGGTTGTAGCGAGTGTTCTCATGCTGAGAAATCTTTACGGACTGTCAACAAACCCTTGTGTCCTGTTGCTTTCCCTGACAGTCCATGGGAAAAATTGGGTATGGATTTTCTTGGGCCTATTGGTGGTTTAAACCAGGGTTTCAGGTTTATACTCACTATTGTAGACTATCACTCCAAGTGGCTTGCCTGTGAATTTTTAAAAGAACCCAATACCTATAACGTCATCAAATGTCTTAAGAAACTTTTCCAGTCCGAAGGAATTCCCAAGTTCTTAGTATCGGATAATGGGGTGCAATTTGTATCTCATGAGATGAACAGTTTTTTGGATAATTTTGCCATTAAACATCTTACCACTGCCTTGTACTCCCCACAGGGCAACGGTTTAGTAGAGAGAGCGAATCGTGTCCTGAAGGATGCAGTCCAATTAGCTATTTCATCTAGTCTTTGTGTTCAAGATGTTGTCTGCGACAGGGTTTGGTCTTACACCAACACACCACACTCAACCACTGGGGTGACACCTTTCCTCTTGTTAAGAGGGAGACAATCCTTTAATGAATTATCACCTGGTTGGGTTGTTAGCAAAACTTCTCAAGGTAAAAGTCTTGTTGATCTTGATCTTGTCAAGGACAAGGTTGCATCTGCACAACTCAAGTCCAAAAGCAGGTATGATCTAGATAAACATGTAAAAGAGATTTCTTTAAATGTTGGTGACAAAGTTAGAATCCGTAGACCATGTAAGACCAAAGGTTCAAAGTTTTATCCGGAGACAACTATTGTTCAAATCAGCAAACATGCTGTTAAGGTTACTGGTGGTAAGTGGTGGAGTAAAAGAGCTGTCTCAAAAGTGATGGGCTCGGATATTTCTCCTGTTGATGTTTCAAGACCCAATGTTATTCCAAATGCAGTTGCCTCTAACATTTTGTCTCCTCACAACCTTTCTTCATGTAGTTACAATGTGTCTGATGGAGCTATGTCTTTGTTTGACGATCCTAATGTTCATGAGGAAGAGTTTATTCAATCTACTCCTTTGATTTCTGATGATAATGACACAACTTCTTTAGATGTGCCTCAACTTACCTCAGGTTCTTCTGAGGTCCCTGCTGCCTGTTCAAAGTCATCTAGAATTAAGTTTACACCCAAATATTTGAATGATTATATTACTTGATTGTTGTTCAATTCCAATATGTGTTTCTTTTGTTTTTACTTTGTTTATTTATTTTACTTTGTTTCGTAATTGTGGGGAAGGAGGTGTGTTATATCCTATCCTATGTTTCCTTATTGTTCATGCTGCTTCATGTATTTGTATCCTAGCACCTGGTTGCTAAGTTATTGTAGAATGTTCTTCTCCTGATCTTCAGTTGAAGACTGGAGCTTCTTGGATGTGCACTCTGATAGATCTTATGCTGTACTTGGATTTCTTGATTAAACTTAATCAATAAGTTTATCTCCTTCTCCTGTCATACTTTGGATACAACATTAGCTCCATGAGACATGACAGTCACCCATTAAACTTTTAAAAATGTCAAAATCTTTCAAAAACAAACTTTCAAATCAGTTAATTAATTAATTAATTAATTGTGGGTTTGTAATGCACTAGAATCGACTCCCGAAGGAGTATCTCTGCGCAGTAGACCGCTGGGGAACCCGTCCTGGCTTTCCTTGTGAGATGGTCCCTAATGGGTATCTCCAAGGTGAAACCAGGCATCCCCGGCGTATGTGGGGGGCCGTTGTAGAGATGAGGCAAGCTAATGCCCAGAGTTGCCGAGTGTGATCCCTGGTTAGAGTAGGCACCGAGGTGAGAATTATCGGGTCCGCTGACCCTGGTCCACGACCCTGACGCGTTGGGAATTGAACCCTGGTCCTGGGCCGTTCTCTGCTCCCGGGTTGCTGCCTCTAACCAGTGAGCCACACCACTCTGGCACCATTACTGGCAAATGTCAAACTAGTGACAACTCTCATGGTGTAGACCTTTTTTCTCTGTCCTACGTGGTGACGCACAGCAAAATAAAAACTGTCCACTCTAAATCAGGCGGGTGGTTGTATATAGAAACCTCTGATGGCTCATGCTACATTGTAGGAGTATGTTAATAACAAAGCCTGAGTGTGCGCCATCACTAACATACTTTAGGTCCATCCACCTGTAAATCGGTTGGGCAGACTAAGGGTTTGGCAGAGAAGGTATCACAGTAGCCCCGACCTATAAATCAATCCTAATTTGCCTTTTCTGTCAGTTTTTTGTTTGCAGGGAGATTTACCATTGTTATGTCTGCAATATCTACTGTCTATGTTATTTCTATATACAAGTAGGGAGTTAACGTTCTCCTATTGACATCATCATAAGTAGTTTATAATGGTGAGTCCCTGGGATCTCTGAGAATATGCACTGATGGTGGTGTCATTACGGTAAGACTGAACAGGGGCTTTTCAATATATTACCTGGCAGTGCAGCCTTCATCTCTTTCAAGTGATTACTCATTCAGGTATGAGCACAGGAGTGGAGAAAATGTGCACTTTGTTCTGCAGGAAGTCAGTTTTGCATATTGGCCTGGAGGCTTTGATTCTGAAATCATATTTGATCTCACAGCTAAACGTTTGAGTAGTGCCTCACAAATCTCATGAATTGTCACGCCTACAATTTCTACATCTCTCATGAAAAGAGGAAGAGTTGTTGCAGATCTCAATCATTTGAAAAACGGTTGTGTAATTCAGGCAATTAAACATTGTTTTACTGTAAGGGAAATAGTTGTCCTTGCTGTCCCAAAGTTACTCTGTCAAATCAATGATTTCCTATGTGCAGTGAATCCACCTCTTCTGGATCGTCATTTCAAATAATTTTTTCTTTTTTCTTTTGATGGACCATATTTTTCCTGGAATTATAACTCTGCACTTTGACACAGCCATTCAGTGCTAGCATATTATGCTTTGGAGGTCTATTTGGCCTGCCAAAAACACCAAAACTACTTTGGTGGTTGCAAGAAGCTAGCCTGGTATACAATATCTAATTATGTAAGTGGGCACCCTGCACCAGTCCAGATAACCCTTATGGTGATTTAGGAGGTCTTGGACAACCCTAGAAAGCTCTCTAAGTGGTAGCTGTGGAGAGCAGCCTACAGGCCCAGTCTAGAAGGAGTGTAAAGCAGCTTGTTTTACCATAATGGAATCATATAGTATAGATTACGTGAAAAATAACCACACAGGGTATTTATAAAGAGATGTATTTATTATATAATACTCTCGAACACATATAAATACTTCCTACCCGGATACGTACACAATTCTCACAATACTTTGCATAAAACAGAGTAAATAACCAAGTATACACAGTGGACCTTAGGGTGGGGGGACCAAACCATATACTGAAAAAGTGGCATAAGAACCATGACTCGGGTCAAGACAATGTCGAGAGGATGTAGAAGTGCTGGGGACCCAAGGAACCACCCAAGGTGAGTGACTAGGAACCCCAAGGAGAGTGTATACAGTGTGGGAACACGACTGCGTGCTCCGAACAGCTCTACGTGAAACTCACAGTTGGATTTTTAAGGACCTTTCCCAGGGGACCCTGAATAAACCCTGTGGAAGACAGAAGGTTGAAGAGCCACCCCACCCATGGATATATTAGTACACATGTTATCTACACCAGGGAAGCCAGATGATTAGGGGTAATGTGGTGTAGGAAACCGCTGTTGAACCCGATGGAGGACTTCAGAAAAGTTTGCCTGCTGAAGAAGGAGAAAGTGTTCGGTGGAATCTGGCAGTGTATTCTAGATGAGAGGTACCTGCAAGCAGGGGGAACACAGTCTATGTCACTCTGGAGTGACCAGGAGACTTGAAAGACGAATGCCATCCGATGTCGTATGTGGCAGGAGAGATGACAACATCCTTGACTCTGCATCTGTGAGTACCAGGTGACGCTAAGGGGGACCAGGAGCAATGCACGAGCTGTCCTATGATGGATGCCAAGTGCTGAAGGGCTGGTGTCCGGCGGGAGCACCAACAAGCCTTGGCAAAGGCAACTTATGCAGAAGAAGGTACAATGTCGGGACCAGCAAGGTCCATGGGACTCACCACAAGCAGGGGAGTCAGGACAGGCCCTGAGCAATCAGAAGCAAAGGTGGCCCTCAAATGTACGCACAGGAGTTGCGAGAGGACCTCAAGCATCTCACCAAAAGATGTAGACCAAGATGCACACAACGTGGTGTGGCTGAAGATTCTGGTCACAGGAGGTGCTCAAGGTTGGGGCTACTTGGAGCCCAAAGATCTTCTTGGAAAGAAGCCAACAAGCCTTTGGCACTGCAGGTTGACGCGGTGTACAGGGGTTCAGTTATTGCAGCCCCCACGAGGGATATTGTCCTTACACTTGATAAGAGGGCAGGGCAGGCCTCCGGAACATAATTCTCAGAGAAATGGCAGCTTAGGCCATACGTATATGGCCTGGCCCCTGGTGGCTGCCAGGAGCTTAGGCCATACGCCATACACTTGAAGTGTTTCCTGTTCAAGAGTATGTAAGGGAGGTACTTGAAATCATTTCTGAAACATTTACATCCATGGGCTGTGATATGCTGGGATCACGAGCCTTGAAACTACATCTGAAAGCTAAAAATTAGACTGAGGGTTCTGGTAAAGAAAACACTATGCCAGAAGCTAAGAAGAAACACAGAGTAAAACAGCAGGAAAGAACTGGCAGTCCATCAACCCAGAGACGACTGGACAGACCACGTAATACAGAAAATTAAAGAATGCCAAGAAGAAAGGTCAATCAGGACGTGAAGTTACTGAAGGTTAGTGTAAAGAATGAAGAGAATGGTTAAAACTCCAGGCTCACTTTAAAAAGAAAAAGGTAGCCCGATTATTTAAAAAATAAAATTCCCTGCCAACTACGAATACTTCGGAAAAATGGAAATTAGGCAACAGAGCTTCTGGGCAGTGCAGTATAAGTGATGATAGTTCACCAGGGGGCAGATGTATCAAGATACCATTTTGCACTTCTCAAATAGCGATTGTTAAGGAATCGCTATTTGAGAAGTGCAAAATGGTATGTATGTAGAATTTCGCTATTTATTAGCGAATCCTTAGAATTCCTTATTTGCGATTAGCAAATTGCTAATCGCAAATAAGGAATCATTTCCCATTCATTTCTATGGGCCAGGAGGCCCATAGGAATGAATGTAAAATTATACTCAGTTTGCGATTAGCAATTAGCTAATCGCAAATTGAGAATAATTTCAAGGGTGCAAGGGTGTCTTAAGGACACCCTGCTGCACCCCTGAATTTGATATGTGTACGCATATGGCGCACATACATGCTCTAAGGGCATGTATGAGCGTCATATGGCACCTTTAGAATTTAAAAAAAGTGCTTTTTGAAAAGAATTCGCAAGTTACCACCAACTACAAGTTGATGGTAATTTGCGAATTCTTAGTCAAAAATCGCAACACTGAAATGCTTGATACATTTCAAATCTTAAATCGCAATTTGCTATTTCTTAAAAGCCTCGCAATATTAGGGAATCGCTAAATTAGCGATTCCTTAAAATTGCGAGGCTTTTTGCATGATACATTCCAAATCCCGTTTTTTTTGTCGCAAACGCTGCTATTTTCCGAATCGCAGCGTTTGCGACAAAAAAAACGGATGATACATCTGCCCCCAGATTCTCAAAGTAGTGTTGGTGTCAATCAAACTAAAGAATATGTGCAGGCTGAAACTCCAGATAGACATGAAAATAATCCAGACAGGGGTTATAATGTAAAATACCAATTGAAGGGGATATACCACAAACAATGAAAGCAATATTCTGTCTGCATTTATCAGATTAATACAACATTATTCTTGCAGGATATTACTGACTATCAGCCTTTATGGGGGATGTGCGCTGAGAGGAGGAAATAATCAGGAAAAAATATACATGCAACTGGCCTATAAAAGGGGCCCTAGTGCAGTGTAGAAACCAAACAGGATGGGATGAAGCCTCACTCCTTTACGGAGTGAGCCACACATACAGGCTCAATATCCTCTGAAGCCAGAAGCAAAATGCAACATAAAAGTTATCTTAGATCATTTACAATAGAAGGCATCATAGTGCCTTGTAGTTCTTAAATGAACATCTGTCTTTTGCCAGTTTTAAAACCTGATGGATCATATAGAAAAGCTTTAGACTATAGAAGCTTAAACTCTCACAAACACACGCACGCATACACACACACACACACACACACAATTATACTGTACAAAATGCTAATACCACAGGACTTATCACGAATCAGGTGTGGAAAAATATATAAAAGAACCCTGGACATTTCCAATGAGTTTTTCAATCAAAACAGTCTCTGAAAGGGAGTATCTAACAATTTTATAATTTAATGGATTTCAGTTCTGTTTTACACAATTGCTAATGGGCTATAAGACTAGCCTTAGTGTATTTACAGCAAGCACAATGGAGATCCTACAGGAAAATCCCTAAGAGCTACAAAATGCTGAAGAAGTTAATTCAAGGAAGGCCACCTAGAACAACATCTGACTAGGCTGTGACAATGCTGACGACACATGGTTACAAAATGAACTTTAAAAATCAAAAATAACTTACTTGAATGTGATTTTCCTTGGATACAACATATTTAGTAAGGGTAAGGAGCTTATGCAGTACTTCTTGCAGCTTTCAAATACATAAAAAAATGTCCAAGCCTGTGCAGCATGCATTCAATGTGGAAAATGTTTTCCCTTTTGTCTAGGCATAGTATTTTGTACAGGAAGGGTACCCTTGCCTGTGTAAAACCTAGGCTAGACTGGTGGTGCATGGTGCACAGCTGCTGTAATCAGCACCGGTGCAAGGGAAAAGGGAGGGGAGAGCCATATCTCTGAATATATGGTGCTCGCCTTCTCCCTCCCTGTCGCGCAATGATGTGCAGCCTAGCGGGAGGCTGTACTGCATTGTGAGCAGATATGGTAAATCTTCCCCTAAATATTTACAGACTAGGGAATACAAAACAAAAAGTAGGCTACAACTTTAAGTGCAGCTGGTGTAAAATGTTTGTATGATCCTACTCTCTGCACGCAAGAATTTCTACAATATACACAAAGCATACCTCAAACTCCTAATGTATACTGATGTAGGATTATGAGAGTATCTTCTGTACATACAGCTCTACAGAGCTTGTAGTTAGTACTAAACAAAATGCTTTGCAGCTTGCGTTGAACTGCAGGGAATTTTTGGAAATGGAGAATCAAGTCACTGTATACACACACCAAAACTCTTGGTGATTGCACGGCACAGCTCACAGAAATGCATTCCGTGTTGCTTGCATTTCAAAGGGGTAGTCCATCAGTTACCACACTAATATGGTCTGCTTCACAACGGTAAATGTACACTTTTGTCTAAGTTTAATTTTTGGGGGGTATTTTTTAAATATGGGTCTCATTCACATTGGTAAACTTACGCTTTTTGGTAAGTTTACAATTTTTTTGGGTGTTCACAATCTATCTATTTAATTGTAGAAATATAATTTTACGACTGTGGAGACTTTGCAGTCAGGGCAAAGAAATCTGCACATAATAAGTCAGGACATGCCTATCACCTGTAAGCAAATAAAACAATCAACTATGTCAAACTCATCAGAGAAAGATTCCTGATAATATTGTGCTAATCAATCCAGCAAACCAATATAAGTATATATTAGTTGCTGTTGATTCATAATCTAAATTCCTGTGGTTGAGACTGCAAAGGAATGTGCTTGATCTATCAAAGAAGACTGCAAGTGCTTCGTAGCAATGGGGTAGTTCATAACTTCCTTTCAGACAATGGTCCTGAGTTTACCACAAAGGCTTTCCAGGATGCTATGACTGCTCTCGTGATTCTACGTCTTGGGAGATATTGATATGTAAGTGCCCTTTTCTCATTCCAAATTTGTTCCCTTTGCATTTCCCCATTTGGAATCATAGGTTTTATTGGTTTTCTCTTTCTTTTAGGTCAATACATTTCATTCATATGTTGAGTCGCATTTGGAGACCATCTTATTTTGGTTGTGGTTGGATCCTCCTATCATCCTGTTTTACTGTAGACTGAGGTAAGTTCACAATTAACCTCATAATTCAGCACTCAACGGAGCCCCCCCACCTCCCTCCTAGCGCATTGGGACGCCCACAGGTGAGTCGTTGTGCTTTACCAACCCTGATTGATTGATTGATCATTTGAAGAGTCAGATTCAAAGATTCATAATTGCCCTTAAAATTTGAAGAATGAGACACGATTGGGGATCAGACACGATTGGCTGTACAAACTTTGTATTCTTTCATTGAGAGTTTGCATTTATCTTTCTAGGCATCAGTCATTAATTTGAAGGAACAGTCCCTTTTTCTGGCTTCTTTTGACCTCCCAGTCAACTATCATTAGGCTGACTATTGGATTGAGACCATACTATTGTGTTATCTAAGTCAGTCCTTTTTTGAATATTTGCAGTAAATTTGTTTAATGCTTTGTAAGTGTGAATCTTACACAAGTTATTTGTTTTATAGATATTTAAAACTTGAATGCCAACATTGGAGCCACCTCAAAGAATTGTTGTTTCAGGAGTGTTTCCAGTTGTCACCTTATTGGGCCTTGACCATCGAGTCTGCTCTTTTGAGTTTTTGATCAGGTTGGTTCCTTGAGCATTTATATATTTCTAACAAAGCCTCTTTCTTCCTCAATGGTTATAAGCTAAATATTTTTCTTCCTCAGCAGCACTGCATTATCTTCTGCATTATTGTCCAGATGATGGCCCTTAGTAATTTGGGCCGACATGCCTTTGATCCAGCGGGTTAGCGGCAACAGGTACTCTAAAACCATATACTCACCTGGGCCCATAAACACACATTCACACTACCTGGTAATAATGCTCTGGGTTAATCGTTTGTACTTTTTATTATTCAAGATTAGTCTCGTCTCATTCTCAACTAATGTTTCACTGATCAAAAAGTTCTTTCCTGTGGTCAATGGACCAAATTAGTTGAACTAGGTGATGGTGAAATGACATAAATATAATTGACTTGCATTTGATGAAATAACCGCAGACTCAGGTAATATTTTCAATCTTTATTTAAATTATTTTCCTGTGAACCACTTACGAATTAAGTGCAGTCACCGTCACTCATAGGAAGGAGGATTCAATTAATCAGTCAACCAAGAAGCTGGGAAGGGTCCCCGAAAAGGATCATTCGACAAAGGCTTCAGGACAGGAATCAGGACAGGATCGATGACCTCTCTACCACTGCCTCTTGCGTAGCACCCCTCTCTGACACTCTCTTTCTCCTCTAAATTCCTCCGCGATCTTCTTCTAAGTAAATACATTTTAGATAAAGTAGTTCTGCATTCGATTCTTCTTCAGCTCCTCTCGTCACTCCAACAGCATCCCGAGCTTTGCAGCATTCAGCATCAACGAATCATTCGGGCAGCATCACAGTCTCTTGATAACTACTAAGAACTACCTCAATTATACCCTACAATATTCATATACCTCCTAAAAATCTTTCAATATCATGTACCTCCTAATTCTGATTGGACAGGCAAAGGGAGGTGATCATCACACCATGCTTACATATCACGCTCTTCAGTTAGCCCTTTGTTAATAAACCCACCCCCTTAATTTTTATTCATAAATATTTATCCCCATCCATATTCACATCATAATTATCTCAAATTATAAAAGTTCACAGGTTCCCATCCGTGTCAGTGGACTGTCGTTCTGTTTCCCAGGAAAAGTAACCCTTCTTAACCTTGGACGGTATTCAAGATGACATCGCTTCTTCCAGCTCGATTGTACTACACGTGTGCAGTAAACGAGAGGGAACAGACTGTGGTTCACATAAAAAAGCCCATAATAAGAACTATTGAAAGAGTCAAAAAGACAAATGTTAAAATCATAATTAAATGGATTCAATGTATACCACCAATCTTTACTCTAATCCCATTTACCTATTTATGCTCTTCCCAGCATTAGCATTAGTAAAATAGATTGTTTTAGTTTTCAGAAAACAGATGGCAAACATGTGAGTTTTAAAGCAGCCATTTTGTTAACCACTGTGCAAGCGCAAGAAATTCCCTCCAAGCGACAGCACTCCATACTACGTAGACGCATGCGTACTAAAGATTTTCAGTTAGCGGCCATTTCAGAATCTCACTCCAGGTACTTGTTAGTAAGACACATTGGCAAGCTTCTTCTTTAGTGTAGTCTGTTGTGCACATTAATTTACCCAATAGAGCGTTAATAAGAGGTTAAAAGATACGTGAGAGGATTGCATCTGAGCAACTCTCTTTTCTATGAATCCTTCCTCCATCAATCCCCTCTCTGATGACATTTTAAAGCCATCACGAAATTACCCATCCCTACTCAGATGCCAACTTTAGCACATCTCATTTTCTTTCCCTTTTTTGTTCTTGTTCTTATCTATATCTTTTAAATCGTTCCTTCTGTCGTATAGTTTTCCCTTCATTTCTTCTAACTGAATCTCTTCATACTTTCTCTTTGTCCCTTTTTCACTAATTTCATATCTTCATTTTCAGTTTATTAGTACAACACTTACACCATATTATTTTTAACAGAACTTTTGTTGCTATACCTTTCTTAGTAAACCAAGTCCCTACTGAGGAAACGATTTTTCCCATCCACTGTCAACCTCCAGTGGTTTTAGTTCTTCATGCATTTTTATAATATTCTTTATATATCCTCTAATTTCTCTACTTTTATCTGGTATGTAATTGCAACAATGTTGCACTTTCAACATTTTACAGACTCCACCCTCTTTAGTCAATAATATGTCAAGCGCAAGTCGATTCTGAAAAACCATTAATATAATTGCAACCATTTCTGTATTAATCATCAAGAAACCTCCAGCAGTATCAGTCAAAAGGCGATGAACTACTGTTGACAACTTACAGACTCTATGTGAATTTAGAACAACTCCCACTGAATGTATCAATGCACTAAATATATCACCTATTATTTCAGAAAAACTAGCTCTTTCTTCATGTTAATTCATTAGTGTTTTTCATTGCTTCCAGTGAATCTCTTCACATGATAGATTTTTGGAAATACTATTCCGAAATAGCAACTCCTGTACCACCGTGCAGGCAGCTTACAATAAGCTTTATTCCCACACACGTAATAAACTCCAGGAAATACTGGATCAGTTCCCCCTTTTAGTCCCCAACCTCCCAAAATTAGGAAGTTATGTTCACATTCACTGAAACCAATAAATACGTTATTATAATATGTCTTTAATCTATGGAGACATTGTTTCCTTGTCATCACAGAGTATAAGGACATCGCAGCATGAGCCTTGCCAGCTGTATAAGTTCCCTCTTTCTCAGCCCATGGTGGAATATGGGGTTTCTGTGCAGCAGCTTTTCTTTGAACATACTGTTTCCTTTCTTCAACTAAATTCAAAAACACTTTCTCTTCTTCTTGTAATGAACATGTAAGGTTATTCTTGTGTGCCTTTGCTATATCTAATGACTTCAATGTTAAGAAAAATTCATCCATAAACTGTGCGTCTAGACTACTGCATACTGGATTCATATTCTTTTGATTAGGATTTTCTGTAAATACTACATCTATGTTAAAGTAATATTATTGTAGTTTTCCTGTTCTATAAAATAAACTTGACAATATACTGCATGAAATACCATATGTTAAAGGTAAGCGATGGTACCTTACTTCCTCTTCTACTGAAGCAGATCATTTCATACAAACATAGCAATCACTAATCTCAATGGTGTCTATGTACTGAAACAACAATTTTGTAAATACATATAATGAAGTGTCATTATCAGTTACTGTGTGATGTAAATCTATCTCATCTGCTGCTTCTATTTCTACTCTATCTCCTTTGTGATTAGCAATCTTTTAATTAGTGTTTGTGTCATTCTTCTTATCCGTTAACATAAGATAAGGAACCGCTATTGTTAGGAATAGCCACACTAAAATCACTAATAATATACTACATATGCAATCTACAAAATTTCTTTATACAACTTCGTTTTGGTCTTTCTGCAACTCTGTTCTCAGCCATTTTAACTCTAGAAGATTCCTCTTCTTCCTTTAATTACAAATTAGAATCTTTAAGTACTTCACGGAGGTCTCACTTCCTTTCATCAATCTTTTCTGCATTTATTTCTTCATCAGATTCCTCATTTGAGTCTAGATTCTTGAATGCCTCAAGAATCACATGAGTTCATTCAGATTCCTTGAATTTAGTGTTCAAGACCTTTAATATTGGACTTCTCTGAATACTTTTAGCAACTGACTGTTCAGCCTGAGTTTGGCTAGTAACCTTGTTTACTTGTTCTGGGTCTTCATTTGTTTTTCTCAAGTGATATTTCAACCTTTTGACTCCCCCTGGCCAATTATCACCTTTTCTGACCCGTTTAAATTGCACTGCACTTTCACCTTCTTTGTCTTTTTCACAAGCTCTTTTATTCTCGTTATGTTGTGCACAACTTGATTTTCTTCATCTTCAGAGTTTTTCTCTACTTTTCCTTGTTCAGGTCTTGTCTGTGTGGCTTTTTCTGCCTAAACGCATTTTTCTTCTTTTAACTGTTCCTGTTCGGGTACTCTCTTAGATAGCTCTTCTTCTTTCCGAACTTGTTCTTCTTTTCTTAACTGGTCTTGTTCAGATCTTATTACAATTTGATCTTTTGCTGCCTGAACGTGTTCTTCTATGCCTGTATGTCCCTGCTCAGGCCTTTCAGTTGATCTGTGTACCCGAGTATGTTCTTCTGTCCCTAGCTGATCCTGCCCAGGGTCTCCAGTTTATTTGTTCACTTCTTCCTGAGCATTTTCTTCTATACCTATCTGGTCCTCTCTAATTTCCTGCTCTTCTAATTTTGTTCTACTCCTTTGTTTTGATGACCACTTCAAGTATGTCAGTCACTGGTATCCAGTCCTCCTGACTTGTGCTTGGTTGTTCTCTGTCAGTCTCTCTTGAATCTTGTGCTGAAGATTCTTCGACTGCACAACCTTCAGCTGCCCCAACTGTCAGTTGTGGTCTTTCTTCATCAGGGACTGACACTCTGTGTGACTGGCATGTATCCAGTTTGGAAGACCTGCATACTTCACTGCTGTGGTGGTGACCAGTATGACTTGCTGTGGTTCATCCAACCTTGGTGCTAGGCACAACTCTCTTGTGTGATTCCTTACTACCACCCAATCTCCTGGATTCAAATCATGGGCTTGATCTGACTTCTTGGTCACTGCGTCTTCTCCAACCTGGTGAGACAGAATGCAAAAGGTCATCCAATCCTTTGCAATAATCCAACACAGATCATCAGATATATTTAGCAATTTATGTCCTGGTATATATGCTTGTCTCATTGCTCTTCCCATGATAATCTCATGGGGACTCATAAAAGTATTTCTGTCAGGAATACTTTTGAGCCCCATCAGTACAAGAGGCAATGCATCAGTCCAACTCATTCAGGTAGATGCACACCTTTTAGCCAGTCTCGATTTGATTGTGCTATTTATTTGGTCAACGACTCCAGAAGCCTCTGGCTGGTATGCAGTTTCTGTTTAATTTTGGGTGCTTCACAGATTATTCAAATTATTTCATTATTAAAATTAGTTCCTCTATCTGATTCCAAAGTTACTGGAAAATCAAAACGAGGAATGAGTTCCCTCAACAATAACTTGGCAACAGCTATGCTGTCATTTCTTCTAGTGGGGTATGCTTCCATCCACCGTGAAAAAAAGAAACTATTACAAGGACCTATTTTAATTCTTTGCATGGTTGTAATGCTCTGAAATCTAATCGTAGCCTTATGAAAGGTCGTTCTGCTTTCCCAATTCTTCCCCAACTGACCACTGTTTTTCTGCCGCGATTTACTTGGTGACAAATTAAACATCTCTGGCAAAGGTTGTCTGCGACTACCCTGAACCTTGGATTGTACCAATTTTGCCTGAGTAGTTGTGTCATAGCGTTCCTGCCTACGTGAGTGTCTCCATGGTACATTCTCACCATTTGTGAGAGCAAACAATCTGGCATAACTGGTCTGCTATCATGGTACACCCACACACCATCTGCCTCCTTCTTTTCACAACCCTGCTTTATCCAGTTTTCCTTTTCACTCTCTTCCACTTCGTCCCGTCAACTGTCTCACCTCTTCCCATGTTTCAATAGCTCAAAATGACATAAGTTGGCAGCTGATTCACTTGTTCCCATTTATCTGTTTATAGACATGTTATTTTTAGCACCATAATGAGCAACCTGGTCAGCATAGCTATTACCAGCTGTCACATAGTCATTTCCTGATGAGTCAGCAGCACTTTTGACCACTGCTAGTTCTTTTGCCAATTGTATTGCTTCCAATACTTTTTTTACAAATTTCCCATTCCGCATAGGGGATCCTGATGAAGTCATAAATCCCCTCTGCATCCAAAGTTGGCCAAAGTTGTGCACAACCCCGTAACCATATTGGCTATCAGTAAATATGGTCACTTTCCAATTTTTCCCAATTTTGCATGCTTTTATTAAAGCTATCAATTTGGCTACTTGTGCAGGCTTGACTCAAGGTAAAACGATGCTTCAACAACTCCAGTTAATTTGCATACAGCATGAGCTGCACTCAATCCACCTTTCTCAAGCCTTAAGCAGGAGCCAATTATAAATAGTTCATGATCAGGCTCCTTCAAAGGCTGATCACCACCGCCCGCATGACGGTGGTGATCCACCAGAGATCCGTCCCCGCCCGCCACCCATTTCTCCCTGCTATATTATTATGGAGAAGGGACCGCGGCGGACAGAAAGACCGTATGCCGCTTTTCCACCCGGTCAACGAGTTGACAAGGCGGAGAAGAGTTTAATATGGTGGCGGTGTCTGTCAGACACTGCCAGCCATATTACCATGGGGGCGGAAACATACCCTTCAGTCTCGGCATTGCTGCTACGGAAAGGCATGCGGTAAATGCTTGCGGGGGCCCGTTGTGGGCCCCCAAGGACTCTGAGGGGTGGGGGGTGCACATGGGGGGTACCTATGGTACCTCCCTGCAGTTCCATGCACACCATGGGAGGCACTCGCGGTGCCTGCCATGTTGTGCATTAAAGTGCCCAACATGCCTTTCTGGACTCAGCACCGCCCGCCACAATGATAGGAATGCAGAATGCGCCCGCCACTGTGGCGGGCACATCTTAATGTCCCCCATGGGACCCCCGACCGTATGGCGGGCAGTCCCATTTCCCGATAGGATAGCGGGCGGTCAGAATGACCCTCTTAGTGTTCTCTTTGTTATATTCATTACACCCATTGTTGAATAATGTTGATGCTGCTTTTTCATTGCTTTGCACCTTTGGATATTCATATAAATTCAGTAAGATATATGGTACTTCCCTTTTTGTGTTCGTATTACCTAAGGGGCTTATTTATGAGCCCTTGCACCACTTTTGCGCCGCCGGTGCGCCACTTTTTGTGACGCACAAGCAGGGTAAAAAATGTGACATGTTTTTTTCCTCTTTCTGTGTGTGCTGTAGACTGCAACACACATAGCAAGAGGTAAAAATGAGGAGAAATAAAAACATTTTTCCCCATTATGCCTCTCCTGGGGAGGCGGATCCTTTAGGTGCATTCCTGGATTCGTAAAAAGAAAAGATAAGGGACAGAATGCTGAACAAATCAAACATTCACCTCCAGTCACAGATCTGGGTTAAATCCATAATTTGTTCTGCTTGCCATGCAATTCGAGTTTGGACCCAGGAATATGCAAATCAGTCTTGGATCATCTCCCCTGGGAACATTGCAGCCCGAACTGCCATGCCAGATCCTACCTGGACCAGAAGCAAGCATCCTGGAATCAGTTTCAGGCTATCAACCCTCAGCAGCCAGGCAAGCTTGAATCTGGTGGCATAGCGAGCACAGGACACATGTTTGGGCATACCCTTCCCACTTAGGGCGGAGAATTCGAAAAGAACAGATGATGGACCGAATGCTGAACAAATCAAACCTTCACTCCCAATCACAAATCAGGAATAAATCCATTGTATTTTTGCCTGCCACGCCATTCCAGGTTGGACTCAGCTACATGCAAATCATCCTTGACCCTGCTTCCATGGAAACAGTCCAGTTTGAATTGCCAGGCCAGGTCCTCTCCGGACCAGAAACAAGCATCATGGGACAGGTGTCTGTATAACTCCCCTCATCAGCCAGGCTAGCTCAAATCTGGTGAGCAAACTCAGGACCCACGTCTGGGTGTACTCTTCCCACTGTCACATGGTTAGGATGGGCCCGGTTGGAAACACCACCATTTTACATACTGAGTGTTTCTTAAGTTGCCTTCTGTCTTATTAGGTGAAATGTAACATACATTTTCTTGTGTGTCTGTGCAGGATAATTTTCTCTGAAACTGCATTTCTTACATTTTCACTTCATAGGCACACTGTCACAACACCTTGAACATTCCGTACAAAGGATAAAGTTAATTGTGCAATTGTTGTTGATTTTTGCTGTCTGTTAGGTGACAAAGCTATCACAATAGGATAAACAATAGCAGTCTGACCAAGGCTTCGGCATGGCAGTATGGGTGTTGTTATTATATATACAGCATTGCTTCCTCTTTTAAGTTAGAGAAGCATTCCGCTGACACTATGAAGTTGCTGCATGTTGGAATTCGAGCCCAGCTGATTCCTATGAAAAGGAATGTGCAGCTTATGATCAAGACGGACAGCCTGATAGCACATACCCACACGTAATGCGGGGTTAGACCACCAGACAGGGATTTGGCAGATCACCCACCCTAGGAAAACTAGGTTATGAAGCACTAGGTAGGAGTACACTTTGACACAGTACTTATATGTCAGCATATATTCACTGTTATAGAATAGTGGTCGAACTGGTAATCTTTTTCACTATTCTCATAATGCTAATTAGGCTATTCTGTTTCATTCTACTGATTATCGCAGTGCATGCTTTTTATAGAAGAATTACAATGCTTCATTGAAACACCTTGCTGGGTATTTTTACAGTATTTCTTTGGGTATGCATGAGTAACCAAACAACAGGGTTCTAAATCTGCTACCACAATTTCCAGAAAGGGAGGGGTGGGAGCAAGCTCCCAAGAGTCCCCTCACGATATAGTTAGCTGACTCTCAGAAACTAAATGCAATACTTATGGAGGAAGGCCTCTGAGACTATGGAAGCCGGTCAGGAAGTAATGAAGCTCTGGCATGATAAAAAGCCCACTCTGATTGAGTTTCAGAGTGGAAGAAGGTGTGGCTTATGGAGTCAGTAGATCCCAGGGCCCTCCAAAGCCACTGGTCAGGGCCTTGTGAGGTGAAGGTGAGCGAGAGGGAGAGGTCCCTTACGTGGTGGACCTTAAAAAAAAATCCTATACACCTCTTTAGTGTCTCAAACCTCACAGTAAGATGTCTGAAGTTACCATGTTCCTGGTGACTTATGATTGGGTGCACGATTAGAGTGAAACTCTTCCTGACCTCCTGTCTGCCATGGAGCATTGTGGGTCACTGGAGGATATGAGCGTCTTACCATCCCTGACCCCTACCAGCAGAGTGACTGTTGCAACTGCCTGGAGCAATTTACCATTTCGTACTCACTCACACCTATGCTTACATATTTGTGTAGACATTATATTGATGTGGGAGGCAGTATGTAAAAAATAAAATGTATGGGCTATATTACAATGTGAGGACTAGCATCAATGAAGAAGTTTCCATGATGCTTGAATTGGGGATGATTGAACACTCCAATAGCTGATGATCTCATAAATAGGCTAGGCTGCCAAGGTCCTCTGTGCCTTTGGTGTGATATCTGGGTATTAGCAGATTGCTCTAACAGAGGAGAGCAAGGAGGAGTTGACATTCTCCACACTAGAGGGTGATTTTCAATGTATGTGATGCCCTTTGGATTAAAGAATGCCACTGTAGTCTTTCAGAGGTTGCTCAACAGTTTCCTGGTAGAGACTGAGGCTTTCAATGAAGGCTCCCTTGATGACATAGCTGTCTTTAGTTCCAGCGGGAACTTTGAAATTTTGTTTAACCTCAAGGAGATGCCCCAAGAGGATCATTACTAGGCAGGTCTGACTCTCAGGGCCAGTCAGTGCCAGATAGGACAGGGATTTGTGGTGTATCTGGGAACCTCGCCGGGTGGGTGCAAGGTACAGCCCCTCCAAGCTAAGATTGAGGCCATCCTGACCAGGGAACTCCATGAATCTCGGACTGAAGTGAGGGCCTTTCTGGCCCCCACTGGTTACTATAGGAGGTTTGTCAAGGGATATGGCATCATTGTGTCCCCCTTGATTGAGCTGACTTCCAAGAAGAAGCCCTAAGATTGATCTAGTCAAAGGCCTGACAGAAAGCTTTTGAAGCCCTCAAGGGGTTCATGTGTACAGCACCAGAACTCACGAACCCAGACGACTCAAATGAGTTTACACTGCAGACAGATGCTTCAGAGCATGGCATTTCATGAGGAGGGCCTAAATCAATCTTCAAAAATAAGGGGTTACTGCCCAGGGAACAGAGATAGAGAGCTACTGAAAGGGAACCATTTGCTGTGATCTGGTTAAGGCCACCTTGTTCAGGACTATAACATTCTTTCCTCATACACAATTCAATTATTAAACCAGTGCAAAGGTTGGTGTGGCTCCCAAGTAGAGTGTGGAGATGTATACTGATTTTTTATTTGTCACTTTATTTAGTTTTTCTGTCATTTAGAAACAAACACCTGTTTCTTGGGTAGTTGATATTCTGGTCAAACACCTACCTCAAATTGGAAAAAATCCAGAACATGTCTCGGTTATTCTTGTAATCACTTTGGGTACTCAAACATTCAAAAAGGAAGGCAGCTGGCGTATTTGCTCATCTTTTTTAGCCGGAGCGCATCTGGGTAGGCTTTATAGCTCCAGAAATCCCACGTGCCCCGGCGCTTCCACTTCGTTCGGCCAGCAATTGCATTAATTGCACCTGGGAAGCATTTTCTTTTATACAATTTTAAAAATTTCTCTGATTAGTTTCACTCATATTCTATTAGCAAATCTAAAGAGAGCGTCGGAGCTCAACAATATTTTAAGTTGGCATCCTTGTGAAAATAGGATGCCCAGGTTGCTAAATGTTTTTTCCTACTCAATCTTTTGTCCTGTTACAAAGTGTGCCCTGTCCTTCCTTCTCTTGCTGCAGAGCATTGTATATTTTTTAGTCAGATTAAGTTTTATTCTTCTGCCTTCAATGAAGGATACAAAATAATCTATTAAAAGCTGGAGGCTATTATCTGGCCTTGATATCAGCACCGCATCATCTGTGTATAGTAAAAACGGGGTAAGGCGTGGACCAATTTTGGATGTATCTGCATTTAAGCTTTGGAGCATAGTGTCAACCCCATTAATATAAAACGAAAATAAAAAAGGGGCCAAGACACAACACTGCCTAATGCCTTTTGTTACCCTGAATTTATCTGTGAGTTCCCCAGTTTTCCCAAAGCACGAGCAAGATTCTAGTGAGCCGTACAGCCGTGGGCACCCATTTTAGCTAAAGTCTGCTAAAATATACTGTGATTCACTAAGCCAAATGCGCTGCTCAGATTTGCAAAGCAGAGATGGATTTATCCCTGTCATATACTGTATATTTGCTTATTATCAGATGTAAGTTATTGCCCTGCTCCACTGTCCCTATTTCTCTCCTAACCCAAAATGGCAATCAGACAATATATGGCTATCCATATCCCAGGATTCCAGTCTGGCAAAAATCAGCCTCCCCAATATTTTTACAGAGCAGTCTCTGAAAGAGGTATCGGGTGATAGCACCTAGGGTCTCCCCTGTACCCTTTTAAACAAATTGGTAGTATGGACTATCGCTCTATGTTTTGGGGAAATGGCCATGTGCTGCTGCATTGCATACTTGTGTTAACGCTGTCCCTGCTGCCGTCGGCCAATGGCCGACGGCAGCACTACTTCCCCAGTGCTGCCGCCGGCCATTGGCCAACGGCGCCCCACCCACGCATGAAAACGCCTGCACCGCGGCGGAATTACCGCCGCGGTTAACGGGTTAATATGGGTATCCATAATGAATCTGACTTAAAAATGTCTACTGGTACCACATCTGGCCTTGTCGCTTTTCCTAGGGCACTATTTTTAATTGCAATAGTAACCTCCAGAGTGCTGATTTGCTTCAGGGTTTCAAAGCCTGCCATGTTAAATAAAGCCCCAGGAGAACCAATGTCAACTTGATTCAGGTTAAAAATCCTTCCAAAGTGACTCATCCAAGTTTCAAGAGCAACTGAGATTATCATTTAGAAAATAGGAATTGAAGGTCTTCCAGAACAAGGGGCAGCTCCCTGTATCTGCAGCCCTTATTAGGTTATCCCAAGCCTGCTCTTGGAGTTCCTTTTTCATGATAGTAAGGAGCAACTTATAGTTCCTTCTTAGTTCTTGGATTGGTCCCTAGTTTCTCTGACATTTCTGTAGTGCTATCCTTAGCTCCTTACTGACTTTGAAACAATGTTTATCAAACCAACCATGAGTCCTTTGGTCCTTGATCGGGTCAATCAGTTTGTTAACTATTACCACTGCAATGTTCTGAAATGATATTAGGAGTCTTCCATAGATAACTCCCCATTTGGTACAGATGTCAAAAGATTTGCAGTTCTCCTTAACTTCAGATTCTAAAATCCGGTTTCCATTATGGCCTGCCCATTTTAGACTGACCCTGTTTGTACCCACTGGTATAATGGGCACAGCTTGTTTAGTACACTTTGTCTTGCTGGAGGATAAATTAAGTGTAAGCTTAAACACAGAATGGCCACTTTATATGGATGGTACTATCTTACGTGATCTAACCAAATTGGACTTGGTTACCGAGATGAGTATTTAAACTATGATGGAGCAGTGCCCATTCCCAGGGAACGTAGATATCAAAACTCCATTTGGCTCACTCTCTTGCTATAACATTTCCATGTTTAAGCTATAGAGTATTTCATTTAAGGATTCTCCATACAAACATGTGGTCAATTCCATTTTTTTTTGTAAAGGACCTAAGGGAAAATGTAAGACGGTTCTTAGCGTGCGCCAACAGGTCTGATACCAGTTTGCGCATGCTAAAAACCATGGGCTCATGTACAAACAGTATTTTGTGAGTTGCAAATAAATTGCAACTCGCAAAATACTGTTTTGCGACTCTGTATTTAGAAGGGGCGTTCCCTTCTGAATAGCGACTCCATAGCCATGTACTAATGTTTTATGACTGCAATTGCGATCGCAAAATACTTGCAGATTACCAGGTCATGGACAGAACATCGAGAGTCAGAAAATTGACCTACAGAAATATTGGTGCAAAAATATTGAAGTCAAGAATATCGAAATCCTACCTACATTATGGTAAGTACAAAAATATCAAAAAAATAATATCGATGTCACAAATAATTGTTGTTAAAAATATCATTTTTTTAGTTACAAAAATAATGTAAAATAAAGTAAATACAAGATATAATTAAAATAAACATAGTTAACAATATTTTAGAATGCTTCAAAATTATAACTAATATATAACGTAAAAATGTATTACACATATACATATAATATATAATATATATACATACTTAATAATACTTTTTTATCATTATTTTAATAACTTATACATTGTTAAAAAATATTCTGTAAATTACAAATACATCTCTACACATAAAACAATAATATAACTAACAATTAATTTTAATTTATTATATACTACATTAACTAAAATATTACAAAAAATATAGCGGAGGGAATAACATTACTTTTCCAACTCCAAAGAGTGCAACAGTAGGGAGAATGTTGGATAGTCTAGGGGTAAACATTACCATTCCCACTCCAGTGAGTGCATCAGTAGGGAAAGTGTTGGATAGCTTAGGGGTAAACATTACTATTCCCACTCAAGTGATTGCAACTGTAGGGAAAGTGTTGGATAGCGTAGAGATTAAAATTACTTATCCCACTCCAGTGAGTGCAACAGTAGGGAAAGGGTTGGATAGCGCAGGGGATAGCATTACTATTCCAACTCCAGTGAGTGTACAGTGTGGAAAATGTAGGATGGCATAGGGGTTAAAATAACATACTTATTATTATCATTTTTTAATAACATATTAATAAATAATTATCAAAAATATTACAAATGAATACCAATAAAACTAAATAAATATTTACTTAGATAACATTAAAATATTCCCCACCACATTCCTCTATAAATGCAAAACCCGCTACAATCAAAAAATAACACAATTAAATTATCAATTATTAATAATTATTTGCCAATCGATAATTAAATAACAAAAAATTAATATTCAATACCATTTAATAAAAATTAAAATGTACTTAATTATTCAATTCAATAATCTTTATTTCGTTGCAGTTGCATCATAAAAGATATACAATTAAAATTCATTAGAGTACTTAGAATTACATTACATTATCAGTTCAGTTCATCCCGGTCTACATCATCTTATTTGAATCATGGTATTATGGTCAAAAAAAATCATCCCACATTTTGAATAAATATAGAGTTAAGAATAATCAGCATATTTACAAGCTAAAAAAACAATTACATTGGTAACCACCATGGCATAATAATTAAAAATTACAATGAAATATTAAAAAAATAATACAAGGTTGGTACACCCAACCGTAAAGTTGGGTACTCGGTCATCCTTTGTTTACGGTATATGTAACGATCATGATAATATAAGTTTAAGAGGGCTTCAACAAGTTATATGGTTAGAAATGAAGACCCATTTTTAATCTAATAAAATTAGCAGCAAGAAGAAACCTGCTGATGCCAAACACAATTACTTGACCGGTGTCTGTTTTTAAGATTCTGCCAGCCTCCTTATAGGAATTCGAACCAATAATGCGACATAGCGGCACTATCCACTTTTTCCTTGACTTCGCATAACTGGGGCAGAAAAATAATATATGTAAGACATCTTCCCTTGCATTGTTAGAGCATAAAGTGCAGAGATCACTGTTTGTCTTCGCCCAACTTTTCTCAAGGGCTTTAGTTCTCAATATTCCGTATCTGTATTTTATATACAAGGTTTTTGCTAGTGGTGGCTGTACCTCATCCAAAAATGTTTCAAAATGTGCCACATCTTTAACCGTTAAAAAGTTTTCAGTTAAGGGGCCATGGATTTTTATGTATGCAGAATCATAACTTATATAGGACCAGAAAGACAATTTGACAATTTTTCTTGAACCCACACTCATGGATTCTAGCTCGCTCCAAAAAATGGGCTAGTCCTAGTTTAACTAACCAGGATCTTACATGCTTTAACCAGTAAATTTTGCTGCCACTATCTAGATCCATGACTTCTTTCAACCCGTTTTTATATTCGTTCAGTTCGGGGGTTGTCCATAATCTGACCCACAGCAATAATGGTCTCAGCATTGCATGTTGGTCAGTACGTTTAATATTCAGATCAAAAAGAGTGGTGTCAGCGGAGTGTTAGTGGACACTTTTAATAATCCCCTAAAAACGTATTCTCAAGGGTTTCAAAGGTTTTCCTGCATACTGGTCCCCATAATTCTGCTCCATATAGTACAGCTGATTGGAGCTTATACCTAAAGATCTCTAAAGCTGGGGTAACTGCCTTGTTCAAACATTTGTTGTGTCTTTTTAAAATTGGGAGGCAGTTTTGTTTGAACACTATTTTCATTTTTCTAGCTGCGGTCTCCATGCTACTAGTGAATCAATTAGTACACCTAAATATGTAAAATTCTGCTCATGATCTAATTTATGGCCATTTAGCTTTAGGTTTTTTCTAAAACTTTTGTGCGGGCTCAGTGCCATGTATTTTGTTTTTTTTATGTTAATTTCTAACCCTTTATGATTGCAATATGACTGGAACCTTTCTAATAAATTCTGGAGACCCGCTGTGTTTGTGAAATAAGGATGGTATCGTCTGCAAAAAGGAGCAACGGAACCTGTTCACCCCCCAATCTAGGTGAATCATTGTCACACTTCTCCATATAGGACGGGATGTCATTAACGAAGAGGGAGAAGAGTGTAGGAGCCAGTACGCATCCCTGGCGTACTCCCCTTTTTATAGGGATAGATTGTGAAAGTTCCCCGTTTGGGCCCCACCTAACCTTAGCGTAATTCTCCTTGTGCAGACCCTTCACCAAATTTAACAAATCCCCTGGGAGCCCCCGGCATTTCAAGGATTCCCATAGTAGATCTCGGGGTATAAGATCAAATGCTGCTCGTAGGTCAACAAATGCCACATACAAGTGGCCTTTGCGAATGATGACATATTTCCAGTACAAGCAGCATAGCCTTAGTACCTGGTCTATGGTTCCTGTTTTTTCTCTGAAGCCCGCTTGGTATTTTGTTAACTGATTCTTGTTCCAACCATGCATTAATACGGTTTAATATGTGCCTGGCATATATTTTTTGGGTTATATCTAAAAGACTTAGTTATAATAAATTACTTCCCACCCTATTCCCCTATAAACCCACAACATGCTACACGTAAAAAATAACACATTTAATGTAATCATCAATTAATCAATCAATAAAAATAAATTACCAAATAATATTTAATTAACTATACATTATTCAACAATAACAATAAATAAGAAATTATAATACATTAATTATAATTTATGTAATTATAAATTAACCAATTAATAACAATTCATCACCAATTAATACTTAATTAACAATAAATTATTAATCAATAAAAATATTATTTAATTAATTATAATTAAATGACTTCCCACCCTATTCCCCTATAAACCCAAAACCCGCTCTGATACTAAAACACAAAATTTACTTAAACAAAAATGACTAATTTCTAAACATTCAATACATATATTTTAAAATAATTAAAAAACATTACAAAAAATGTTAAACACATACATATAAAATACATACAAAATACATAACACTAATATAAGTATTGATATTATTAACAACAATATTTTTGCTAACGATATTACTTGCTTCAGTATTACTTACTTCGATATTTAAAAAAACTATATTACTTACCATAAGGTCGATATTCTGGTCACGGATATTCTTCACTTCAATATTCTGTACCTACGATATTTAAAACTCAATATTAGTGTAGGTCAATAATAAAAAATCGATATTATGACTGCATACCCAAATTACGACCTCCTTCAAGTAGGTGGTAATGCATTCTTTTTAGTTTTTAAGGGCAGGCAGTCATCCCAGGGACCACTACCTACCCTTAAACAATTAAACGAAAACGTTTCATTTTTTTGTTTTAAATGCATCCTGTTTTTCTTTAGGGAAAACGGGCTGAATTTTTACAAAAAAGCTGCTGTATTTAAAAGCAGTCCCAGACATAGAGATCTGCTGAACCCAGCAGGCCACTATCACTGGGAAGGCCAGCCATTCAAAATGGGGTCGAAAAATGCGAGTGGCTTATTAATATTCATGAGCCTTGAATTTTGCAACCTCATAGGGAATCGCAAACAGTCTCCAAGACACTGTGGTACATGCAAAATAGCGAGTTGCAAATTGTGAGTCGCAAAAGCGATGCAATTTGTCACTGTTTGGTAGGTCATATAACTGGCCCATAATGCCCTTTCCCAATTGTACCACAACCATCTAGTTATTAACAACTATGTTATGGAAGTTGATCAGGACAACCTCTGGATTAAATCTAATGCCAGGAGCACCAGCTGATAATATGGTGCACTATTAAGTTGTTTTCTAATTACAATAGGGCCTAAAATTGATTTAAAAATTTAAATAAAATTGGCCAACCCCCCATTTGCTATCCCGCTACCAGAAGGTGTGTTGGAGTTATGATGGATACAAAAAGTGAACATCTTCCCTATGCCATTTTTCCTACAAACAAATAATGTGAGCAGAGTCTATGGTGTTCAGCCAGTCAGGGTTCCCAATTTTACTTTTTATCTCAGCAGCAGTCCATGATGTGATAACCATGTGATTAGTGGTAATGACCACTCGTTACAATCAATCGGTCTCATTTTGTGCAGAATTTCGATGTACTCGTCCCTTCCTGCATGTAACCTGCCCTGCTGACTCCTTTCGTCATTCCTGCTTCTCAAGATGGCATGATGGGGCACATCCATTTGATGTTGTAAAGGGAGAGTAAGAGTAACCATCAAGGAGAGGGGGCACGTCGTATTTTCTGGCATGTGGGTGTCACATTCGCTTGTGAGACGGTTGGAGCTCTGGGAATGTTTGACTAAGGGGAGGTCTTGGTCTTGGTCTTGGTCTATAGAAGAACCCTAATGGGAGGGCTTCTATCTGACACAAGGAAGATGTCATCTGGACAAGGTCATGTAATAGAATTTCTGCTGAATGGGGGTGCCTTATGTTGATAATAATATAGTCCCCTGCTCTATCCTTTGGATGTTTGCCAAGACAGGCCAATCTACTTACATGTACCAGCTTGTGTGTCAGGTCGCCCTCCCATCCCACGTTTGCTTTTAACCAATACATTGCCTTATGTTTTGGTGTCATGTAGTCTTCTGTAGATTCCATAGATAGTTCTGGGACATTTGTTAAGATTATTATGTACTCTGTGCATTCTGATGGTAGTTGTGGGTAGCATGATGGATCCTACGCAGGAGAAGATGTTGGCTTGTGAGTAGGAAAATGAGCCTTGCTTTTTAATTCTGTGTTGCTGTTGCTTGCACCTTGGGGTGGAGCTATATGGTCTAAGGAAGGTATAACTGTGCAAGATGCAGGGAGAGCATTTAGTTGATTCCCCCCTTTGCTCTGAGATTATAGCCTTAGCGGTTTTATGCACCTCATAGCTGTTGTACTTGTACTTGTCGTGGTAGTGCCCAAGTGAGTCATTCCCCATTTTTTGCTGTTCCACTTGCCCTCTTGACTGCAAATGTTTTAAAGTTGCTAAGTGAGTCTTAATAGCTTCAAGGTGTGCATGTACATTGCACCGTTCCTGCATTAAGAGCAATCTGAAGTGCTCTAAGCAGTTTTCCAAGAGAGAGCCCCAATGAACCTGGTCTTTGGGAAAGTATACTTTCTTCCGTCAGACACTACTGATAAATCCCTGCGCAGTTCCCGGGTTTGGAGCGAGTGATTTTTTTTTTGAGCAATTTTGTGTTTTCTTTGGCTTTGATTTACAACTACAGGCTTATTTCGGGTTGGTCCCTTAGCCTTTCGCAGTGGTTTATGGCCCGTACTGGGGTTTGTTTAATGTGGAGTTCCCTTCGCAGGCGATGTTCCATTGTGTTCAGCTGTATCGGTGTGCAGTGCAGGCTGAGAGCATGTATCACGTGCAGATGGCTCAGAATAGAAGCTGAGATTAAAAGGCAATGTACATTCGTTCTTTTGGTCCGGTTCTGACACTGGATCTGGAGAGCAAACTGGGGGCACTAGCTGTCCAGAGCCAAGATTAAATGACATTCTTCTTTCTGAAAGTTCAATGTTTGCATTTACTTCCCCTATGGCCCTTTCCATCACCCAATCTATGGCGCTGGGCTTAATGAAAGGGCTTGGAGCAGGCTGCACCACAGATAGTCTTTTTTACCATTCTCTCCTTAGAGTTCAGGATCTTTGTTATACTACTTGGCAATGAAGGTGACAAATTCAAAAAGCAACGTATGTTAAGAAGCTCAACAAGATACTTCTCGGGCAGGGCTGCTGACGTGGTGTGCTGTGGTGTGCGCTGGGGGACATGGTCCCACCCCAGCAGGCACAGATGACACCTAAAGCAGTTTTACAATTCCTAACAACAGATAAAAGCTCATAAAAGCATCCAAGTACAGTATATGATCTGCAGATGCCCACTTACCTCCCACTGGTCTTAATGGTACCAGTACTGTTGCCTCTACCCACACAAGAAGAAGTTTTGTAGGACGGAATCAGACATTCGGACAAACAGGACTGGTACCGGTGCTAGACAGAGCCTAGTACTGGAGCTGTAAAAGCTATCAAGTGGCATTCCCCCTCCTAGGGCAGCCGAGCCATCCCCGCAGGAGAGTTCATCCAGTTACCTCCAACTGGAAACTGGTTGTGGTCCCCCATGTAGGCAATGCACAAGACAGCATCTGTCCGCCTGTATCTCTGACATCCTGCAGAATGCCCTGCCATACACCTGAGTCGCTCACCTCTGTGAAGGGAATAGAAGCAGTGACAGAACTGCAGGCAGTCATAACAACAGTGGTACAGGGCAGTGCAGTGACAATGGCGCCATAGGCTCACAAGGATGCTTGAGCCGCTAGAGTGCCTGGCTCCAGAATCGTAACCATAATGGGGGTGGGGGGGGGGCAAAGGGTACTTCCAAAGTTGCTCGGTGCTAGGTCCACGGTGCTCCAGCTCAGTGCCATGTCTTCCTCACTTGCTATCTCATGCCCTCTCCACGTGCAACACGTGTGGGTTGGCACGGGCCCAGCATAAGGGGGAGGGCAGTGTACAGTAGTGTTGGTCCTGTTTGTAGCTTTAGACACCAAAACCAACAGCTTTAGCTGGGGCTTAAAGAAGCACTTACAACTTTAGCTTCTTCATCTGCCCGGTGGAAGACTTAGAGCACCAGAAAAAAATCTAAGGTAAAAGTATTTATCATTCTAAACCACTCGGCCTACTTATTCCCTTTCCAGATTAATAATCTAACCTGTAACACGCCATCCATTCGTTGGAGAAGATTCATATCAGTAGTATCTACTGGAGAAAGGCTTGAAGGCAATCTGTTTTGGGTTTGGGGTTCTGGAGTCTAATACATTATTATTTTTTCTTTCTCTGATTTGACAGTGTCAGTGTTGCTGCCACTGCACTTGTTTTGATTCTTTTGGAGATCAAACAGGACGTAAGCCAGAAACTGGGTGTTATCCCGATTTTACTAAACAATAATCTTCATTAATTCTAGACCTACTGTTCCATGTCTATACAGAGAGAACATTCGGAGCTTTGGTACAACACATGGTCTAGTTATTATCAGATAATTTCTGGGACTACCCTCTTGAATTTATCTAATGGGGGGGGTGAAGCTGTATTTTCATGGGAAAGACAATCAGGGGTTCTAGTTTTTGTAGGAAAGTTATACTTTAGATGTCAGAAGTGCATCGAAAATGAGAAAGACTAAGGATAGTTGTAATTACATGTATTTAATCCTAGGAGGGCATAGAATCACTAAGGGAGGTACATTTTTCTGCTGAAATATCCGCTGCTCTAGAGGACACAGCTTAAATCCTAGCAAAATCCTAGCAAGGCCGACATTGCCCTCTGTGTTTAGTACAGTGAGTTCCATTACATTAGATATGTATAACAAGTAACTGGTATTTATAGGGGTGTGAGGAATTAGCATAATTTTCTTTTGTAGAGTTATAGAGTATCCCAGCAAAATTACGCGAAATTACAGGAAATACAGTGAAATGCAAATACTTCATATGTGCTATAAGCATGAACATTTGTTATGAGGGAACAATTCACACTGATGAAATAGTGCAAAAAACTGCACATCGAGCACTGGTAATTTTTTTTATCACAAATTGAGCATAATGAAGTGAAGAAATGGTGTGACTTTGGGAACTTCGTGTAACAAGAAAAATGCAGAATTCCTGAAATTACGTGAAAGAAGTTTGGGTAATTTAAATGTCTCCGAGGACTAGTTATTTACTTTTCTTAGAAAAGGCACAAGTGTGCAAAGTTAAACAATATTGGTCCAGATGTTGTAAGTATTTCTAAGGTCACACACTCTGATTCGACATTTGCAATTGTAAAAATGCTTCCCATTTTAGGAGTCGGAACCGTTTTTGCTAATGCCTAATGTTAGACCTGGCATCTTTGGCGTGGTTTCCCCTGTCTTTTTGCCTCTGCCTCCTGTATTTTTGATGCTGTGCTGGATTTCGTTTTTGCTGGTTTAGATGCTTTGGGCACTTTGCCACTGCAGATCAGTGTCAAAGTGCAAGTGCTCCCTGTGTAAATTGTGATTGTAATTGGTTATCCACGATTGACATATTTGGATCACCAAGAAGTCCCAAGTAAAGTGCACTGAATGTTCCAGGGCTGGTGGTACAAATGCTACTAGTGGGCCTGCAGCACTGATTGCGCCACCCAAATGATTAGCCCTGAAATGGTGTCTCAGGCCTGCCACCGCAGTGCCTGTGTGCAGTCTGTGAATTGCCATGTCCCCCTGGTCAGTGTCCCCACTGATCAGGCTTAACCCCTCCCTTTCCGTGCACATTGGTCACCCCTGTGGAAGGCCCAAGGTACCCCTTTGGGCAGGGTGCAGTGTATGTGAAAGGTAGAGCATGTACTAGTGCAGATGACATGCTCTGGTAGTGAATCACAGCCATTTTCGTTTTTCACTATTGTAAGGCTACCTTGCCCATAGGCTATCATGGGGAATGCTGGCTACAGAGGCTCCCAGAATATCTTCTCATAGGAGCAAGGTAGGACATAAAAGTGTGATATCCCTGAACTCAATTTAATAACAAATCTTTTAGGAAATGTGGTTTTTAAATCCTGTGTTTGAGAACAGCACTTTTAGAAAGTGTCTGCTCTCTTGTCTGACCGTTCTGTGTGCCTTGGCCTGTTTGTGAATTGATTGTCTGGGTTGAGAGTGACAGGGGCTGGGGAGCCCCCAGGAGGCTGGATGAGTCAGCCCTAGGCTGAATGACTGCATCTGCATCTTGAGTGGTGGGAGGGGATAGCACCTGGGCCTGAATAGGGCTGTGCCTGCCTTCCACAATGCTGGCTCCACCTCCTGCTGGGTGGCTGACGACCCTGCCCCTCACTCTGAAAGGAAAGGAGAAGCCGGGAAAACAAAGTGCTCAAGGAATACCCAGAACTGGTTCAGACCGGGCTCAGAGCCCTCCCGCACAAAGGGAACAAAGACTTTTAGGGGTATAAGTACAGGACCCCAGACTACAGAAAATTAGATCATCCTGGAATCAAGAAGGAACCTCTCCCAAGGAGAAGCTGGAAGACTGGACGGACCTGCAGTTGCTTTGCTGCCAAGGAGAGGGGAAGATTTTGCTTTGTGCTGTGTCCCCTTGCTTGAAGGAATCTCCAAGGGCCTGAAGAAGAGCTGGCTCCCTGTTAAGAAGTCCCAGGAACAAAAGGACTTCACCCCCAGCTTCCCTGAACTCTGCTGAGAGAGCTCTGTCCTTCCCGGAGTGCTTGGGCCAGTTGTGATGCCTCTGGAAGTAGAAACCAAGATTTTAAAGACTTTCTGCTAGTTTTAATGCATTGCTCGCTTGCGGAGCGCATTCCCGTCAGTGCAAGGAAATTCCCGCTGCTACGAAGGCAGAGATCGTCGCAGCGCCTATTGCCGCTGCCAGAGTCATCGCATCCTTCGTTTGCGGGACACACCAGTCCGGTGTGGGAAGATTACCATCGCTGCGAGTATCGTCGCAGAGCCTGTCGTCACTTGGTGAGATTGTTGCACCGCTTGCTTGCGGACCGCATCACTTTGCTTAGAGAGTTGTCGCAGAGCCATCGCATCGAGGGGCTGCGAGAGGAAAAGATCGACGCTGAGCTGCGCATCATCGCTGCACAGGAGATCGTCGCCGCCCAAAGATCGTCGCATCGTACCTTTTGCGAGCCGCTTCCACCAGAATCCACGCAAGGTATCGCATCCCTCCCCATACAGACCGGAGTCACCACAACACGCCTGCTATGTCCAGCGGGGTTGTCGCATCACCCCCCCAGGGTCTCAGGAGTGACGCATCAAGTGCTTTTCAACGCTACAGATTTCACTTTGAACTTTTGTCGCATCTAAAGGTACTGTTAGCTAAAACGTGACGCAACTGTGGATTATTTTAACGCAACCTTAAGAACTCTTTTGAAACCATATTCTTGAGCTGTTTATGTTGGATTTCTGTCATTTTGGTCTTGTGTAGTTTAGATTAGACCTTCATTTTTCTAAACTGTTGTGGAGTCAGTTTGTGGTGTTTTCACTGTGTTACTGTGAGTGTTGGTACAAATACTTAGCACATTGCCTGTGATAAGCATGACTGCTCGTGCCAAGCTACCAAGGGGGTGAGGAGGGGTTATCTAAAAGTGTATCCTTCTTACCCTGACTAGAAGCAAGGGTCCCTATTTGGAAAGTGGTACCTACCTCTGCCAACTAGAGACCCCCAGTTCTAACACCTAAAATAGGATTCCAAATAGATACCAATTCAGTATCTGATCCAGTTTCTGGAATGGATGTGCTGTAGGCATCCCTTACAAATACTGAATCAATATGACACGTAACAATGTTTTGATACCAAAATTTGATTTAAAAAACATCGAAAACTTACAAACACTTCGAAGTAGGTGGTAAAACATTTTCAAAAAGGAAGGATTCCCCTGGCAACCCCTTCCTCATTGTCAATGTTAAAAAAAGTATGTTGAAGAGTAGTTGTTGGTCTACAGGACCAATTCCAACTCGTAAACAATCTTTCAAAAAATTCAAAATGTAATTTTAAACCTAGTCCAAATTTCCTGTAAGGAAAATGGGCTTAATAAAAAAAAATGCTTTATTTTAAAAATCAATTGCTGCCCTGGTGGTCTGCTTCCCCCCAGCAGGCCACCATTCCTGTGATGGCCTCTAACTGTAGTGAGTTGCACTTTGTGATCTACTTCAGTAATATTAATACTGTGGTCAGATTGCCACCCATTTCGATTGAGATCTTTAAGAACTGGGGGGCAGAATTACAAACCCCTTACAACACTTTTGTGCCACCGTTGCATCACTTTTGTGATGCAGCTATGGCGTAAACAATGTGGCCAATCTACAACTTGACGCATCTAGGGTAATATGTCACATTGTAAAGCCCTGCGACACATCATACCTGCATCGGTTATAATGTATGCAGGGTGGGTGTTCCCATGCAGGAAAACCTCATAAAAGTGCTGCAGTGAAATCTACAAGATTTAATTTTGCCACTTCTAGGACGCCAATGAGTCAATACCTTATTTCTGCTTCAAGTGTAGTGAGAATAGGCCTCAACATGCATTGCTGGAATTGCGTCGTGCTTGTGACACGACTCCAGCAATGTGTGACTTTTGCGCCAACAGGTACCTCAAATTGCCTGACTCATCTCTCAATCTTTGCACCATGGTGCTCTGTATTGTAAATACAAAAGACACACAAATTGATAGACGGAATGCAGAACAAATCAAAACATTCAGCAGAGTCAAGAGATTTGTTAAATCCATCATTCTTTTGCTCACCATGCCACCCCAGTTTTTACCTGGCCATGTGCAAATCAGTCTTGACCTTGTGCGTCATGGGAACAGTCCAGCCCGAACTACCAAGCAGGGTCCTCCCTGGACCGGAATCAAGCATCTTAGGACCAGTTTCAGGGTTTCACCCCTCATCAGCCAGGACAGCTTGAATCCAGTGGCACAGTGAACCCGAGAAACACATCTGGGCATACCCAGCACACTTAGGGCAAGAAAGCACAAGATACACAATTGATGGACGGATTGCAGAACAAATCAAAACATTCACCCCTAGTCAACTAATCTGGATTAAATCGATCATTCTTTTGCCCACCATGCCACCGCAGTTGAGACCTGGCCATGTGCAAATCAGTCTTGACCCTGTGCATCATGGGAACAGTCCAGCCCGAACTGCGAGCGAGTGTCTGAGAAGTTTCAGCATTTCGTCCATCATCTCCTTGTGTTTGCTCTGTATTGTAAACACGGCACATTCATGGTGGAGCAAGGGTTTTGCAGGTTGGCGCAGGGAAAGTGTCGCATTTCTACAGATGCGTCCGTTTCTTTTAAATCTGCCACAGGGTTCTTAGTACCATTGGTCAGTTCTTGAAAGTCTTTACCGGTCATAAAAATACTGGTCACAATTTGCGATCAGATTTTTGCGACGATATAGCCACCAAATATTCGTACAAATCTCATGGTGAATTAATTGCACGTGCAACGCATCATATGTCATTATTTGAATGGCAATATTTACGATCATCGCAGTCTTCCCACAATTATATTTGAAATCATTAATGTTTACTCACAATAATAGGTTTTTAAAAATGAATTGCATAATTTACCTAGGCTAAAAGGAAAAATGCAGTCTTTGACCACAACGTTTCATTAACTTAAATAATTTATTTATTCACGCCTCATCCGTCTCCACTGTGGATGGCACCTGAAGGTGGCACATCTGTGAACGTCTGAATATGACTCACATCTGCTCAAAGGCGAAGACGGGAGACAAGAAAGATAGATCGCTGAATACCCGTGTGTTTCTCTGCTGTTTTTATTTTTGTGACTTCCCAATGGAGTTTCCAGCTCGTTGCCAGAGGCTTTTGCGGGTTGCTGGGAAAGGTTCGAGCCTGATACCTTTTCGGTGTCAGACCTATTCACGGCGCGTGCAATGACATTTCCCTCTTGCAGCCTCCAAGCTTTTTGTAACGTTGCACTTCGTCTACAGATGGAAACCAGGCAACGTGCAACCTTCGCAACTGACACTATTGCTGATGCTTTCATCAAACAGACACTGGACCGGCCGTACCTTGGAGACTAAATTCAAAGCCATGCTTTGCACCTTGACAGCGTCGGATTTCTCTTCTCAGTTTTGTACTGGGATCACTTATGACTCGTGTCCTTAAGTTACTTAGAAATGTAGAATCAACATTTCAATTCCCAGATACATTAAGAAAACATTAAAACAAAAAATGTGTTTATGTAACATGAATGTATTAATAACAATAACGTATTGTGTAACTAATGAAATGCTGGCTGTAAAAAACCAAGAACATCCTTTTTTCTGTTTCTAATCCTGCATTTCTGGATGACTCGAGAGCATAACAGTGTTCCTCTTCACACTCTCACCTACCCTAATGATTCGCAATGGTGCTTATATGATGCAAATACTTTCCAGTAACCTAATTATTCTGACCGTTTTTATTTGCCCTTATTCTTACAAACATACATTCTACACTCCCGCTGCAGGGTTCTGTATGTGGTTGCATGTGATGTCATCAGGAAAATTGTAGAGTACAAATTCTGGGGCAATATTTCAGTGAAACTGATTTCGATAGCGTCTCTGTACTGAAAAGAAACGTCATAGAAAAGTTTCTGTTCTTATATTTGGTTTTAAGGAGATTTCATTTGAAGACTCTAGGCTGGCTATTTTACAATGTCGGTCAGGCTCACCAGCAGTTCCATGCCCAGCCAGTCTTCTAGCTTCCGACTGTTGAGATTATTGACCCTATTTTTAATACAATCTTTACTGCCTCAGTGGCCTCTGGTTTGTTTCCTGAGGAATGGAAACAGGCAATGCTGATCTCTTTGCTAAAAATTCTACGCAGACACCTCCAAGATGCACAATTTTAGACCTATCTCTCTGCTACCATCTGCTTCTAAAATGCATGACAAGCTAGTGACTCAGCAACTGAATAAATATCTGGGAAACGTGAGTGATTGCATCCTTCTTAGTTTAGCTTTCACCCTGAATACAGTACTGAAACAGCTCTGCTGGTGGTCTCTGAATCAATTAATCTATCTTGCTCAAAGTCAGAGAGTCGCCTTAATCTTTTCAGTTTGTTCTGCTGCATTCAATACAATCTCTCCAGTGGCAGAACCGAACTTGAGGGGGCCCCCTACAAAGTGCATGGAGCCCCCCACCCTCAGTACTCAAACTGGACCTCTCAGGGCAGGGTACAGTACTCCTGGGGGCCCCTGCAGCTCGGGCCCCCTGCACAACAGGGCCTGTGGAGGCCTATGTTAAACCACTGCATCTCACATCAAATATTGTTGTCCAGACCAGCTGCCATTGGGGGGGCAGTACTGCCTTGCAATGGATCCAGTCCTTTATGTTGGATAGGGGCAATCAGTCATGCTCGAGCATTTTTTTGTCCACTTCCAAATCTTTTAAATATGGTGTCCCTTAGGAGTCTTCCCTGTACCCTACATTATTTAATGTGCATGTGTCACATTTGGCCTCAATTGTTGAGGCCTTTTGTATTCGGCTTATCTTTATGGATGATGCTCAGCTTATCTTCTCAGGTGAAAACTCAGCAGTTGGATGGCAGGTCTTTAAGCACTGGCTACTGGAGGTGGTAAATTAGATGTACAAGTATTGCTTGCACTGTAATCACTCAAAGAGCGGGACATCCCAAGGTGACCAGCTGGTCTAATGACTGGTGGCAAATTCAATTGTGCCCAACCCCAACTACCTCAGCTGTAGCAAAAATCATGGGATTAAATTTGATGATAGACTTCCATTACATCCCTAACCCTGGGTGTAGTTTGCGTAGTCGGGCTACGCGTAACTACGCGAAGTGCACTTCGCATTATGCATGCTACTCGCAGCTACGGGAACTGCATAGCGGGTAGGGAGAATGCTGTTCGCACTGATTGCACAGTGCCCGATGCTTGTACGCTCTGTGCAATCATTGCAAATGACATCTTTCACAGTGCAGGCGGTTGTTTACTGTGGCTCGAGTAGATTTGTACGCGACCACTCGCAATGAGAAACATGACCTCCCTGCGTTGAAAATCTCGCCAGGAGGTATATTTTCCATGCTCGCGATTGGCAACTTGATGTTACCAGGAAAAAGTCTCACCGGGATGTTGATTTTGCTTTGTCGCCAACTTGTAAATGCAAATGTACAGGAATTTATATAGCGCAAATCACCGAGCAGTTTCTAAGCTCTTGCTTAGGGAACCCGTCCAGGTATTCCCCTGTGAGATAACCCTGGCAGGGTATGCGCAAGGTGAAAGCCAGGCATCCCGCCGCGAGGGGCCGTTGTGGAGATTAAGCAAGCTATTGCCCAGAGTCACAGAGTGTGCACCCGTGAATCGAGTAGGCACCGGAGCGAGAATTGTCGAGTCCATGGACATTTTAGGACTCAAGACCCCGCCGAGCCGGGAATTGAACCCTGGTCCCAGGCTGACCTCTGCTTCCAGGTCAGCCTCCTCTAACCAGTGAGCCACACTTCTCCACGATGTTGAGGACCGCGAGCAAGCAAAAAACGCCTGCTACGCTACGTGCTTTTGAACTGTGCTACCTGCAATTTGCAAAGCGCATAGTAGCACAAAATATGCACGCTCAGCGAGCGGAGCGTAATACTACACATAGGCCTAATCCCTATCAGCGCCAGGGATGTTTTTTTCTCTGATGCGTTCACCGAAGAAAATGCTAAACTTTGTCCTGCTTGAATCTCGGAAAGCTATAGTGCATGCTCCTATCACTTCCAGATCTGATTATGCTAATGCTTTGTTCTGGGGCCTTCCTAGCTATCATATTAAGCATTTGCAAGTTGTTCAAAATGTCACTACTAGGCCGATACTGGGGTTTTACAGGTGCCATTTTGTAACTGCATGTCTTAAAGATCTACATTTCTCCAGATTGCGAAATATATTACTTTTTAAGCTTTTATTATTGCATTTCATTCCTTTTACAGGGCAGCTCCCAACTATCTATTTAGAAGGCTCTGTTCCTATGTGATGTCTCACTGTCTTAGATCAAAGGACCACCTCCTGCCTAAACCCCTAGGTTTTGTATCAAGACCAGGGGTGTCCACTCTTTCACTTATCTGGTGGCACAAGTCATCAAGAGGAAGCAGAAGATCTCTTCACTCCTCTAATGATGCCAATGGCCTAGACCACGCAAGTGCCCCTACCACAGTTACCTGTGAAAGGAACAAGGAGGCCCTGTAAGTCGGAAGGGAACAAGGTTGGGAGTATATTACAGGAAGTATAAGGTTATAACCACAAAACTGGAATCATGTATTGATGATACCATAACCGTTGTTGGGAATCGAAACGTCATCGACAGCAGCATCTTAACTCAGACTTTTATTTCCTGATTGTACAAAATGTGTGTTCTCTACTGTGACTACTGTATTCTCTAACACTGAACAGTCACTTTACCTCTACATGCCTGAGGTCAGGAAATCTTTAGATTTCCAGAACCCCTTCACTTTTTGCTCATTTTATGTTATTGTATGTTCTTTCTTATTGAATAAACAAAATAAATGAAATAAGGTCCATTGCGACAAATGTACAACTGACGCTGATTACAGTTTTGTGGTTATAACCTTATACCACCAGTGACAGGGACCGTTGTTTCGAATAATTTACCACAGTTACCAGAATATGCCCTCACCACATATTTTGTAAAAAAATGGGTGGTGAAGGCTATGCGTTGTAAAGCATGCGTGGTAAAGGCTCTGCATGGAAACAGCCATGTTGTATTGGCTATTTCCCCATCATAAACAGTTTTAAGCCTTTTCATTTATGATTCTTTTGTCTGCACAAACTTTCAATTCTCTTTTCATGAAGTGCAAAACATGTTTATGTTTTGATAACATTGAAAATATATTTGCTGGGTGAGTGGTTTATAGCTACCTAAAATATGCAGACTTTAGTGGAGCTCCAGGCTCACTAGCATTGTTGCCCTAAATCTGTACCTTGATCGGGCCCTGCAGGGGGTGAATAAATTCAACATTTCACCCGCTAATCCCCTGATCCAAATCGGAATCGACTAGGAACCCGTGGACTGCCAGCAGAAGCGAGCAGAAGAAGCACTCCTCAGGACTGGGAAGCCGTGCCCACAGTGCCATAGGCCACGAGCGAGGAGTGAGGCATACAAAATCGATCCTGCTACAGCAGACCCTGAGGAAAAGATCAAAACCTGAACATGCAGACCAGATGAAGGACTGGGCGGTACCTGGATGGTGATGCCGCCTGGGATAGGAATCCGGATAGATAAAATTAACCCATTGACAGCTGCGAGAGAAAGCAGCGCTCATCGAGAAGGGTGAGGCCTGCAGGGAGCGGAGTTGGGATCCAGGATAGCCGGGCCCACTGTGCCGGAGGCCAAGAGTGAGGAGCGAAGCGGTCGGAAGGAATCCTGCCGCAGCGGGCCTCAGGGCACAGACCAAACCTGGACCAATGAAGACCAGAAGAAAGGCCGTGAGGTCCTAGGATGGCAGTGCTGCCCAGGATAGGCAACAGGAAAGAAAAGTGAGGAAGTAGTGATCAGTGGCCCCCATGACGGAGAGCTGCAGCAAGAGGAACACTAAATCCCGGGTGTGGAGAGAAGGCCTAAGTCTAGGTGGGGAGCTGACCTCCAGGAAAACAAGGGGCAATGGTTCGGTACCAAATGGAGACAGAGGGAAACTGCAGAGGGAGTGACGGAGCATTGAACTCATTGCAGATCGTGAAAGCATGGAATCCAGAGGCTGAGAGCAGCAGAGAGAACACAGACCAGCCCACACCACCATGCTGTTGCACTGTTATGTGAGTGGACAGTAAGTTAATAGGCCGTAAACAGCCGATCAGGGGGTGGTGAACTTGCTCATACGGATAGCCAAAGGCCTGCAGAAGAAAATGAAAGGGCCCTGGGCTCCAAGTAAAATACTGAGACAAAGGTCAAGAGGTGCCTGAAAGAGCCAGGTGAGACAGTTGAACTAAACACGTAAGGTGCCTCTTGGACCATCTGCTGACAGGAAATGGTGAAACCAAAGGCCCCGTCCCTAATTCAAGCAAATAAAATTGGATAAATACGAAGTCACAAAGCCTCACTCAATGACTACGGCATCACTGAAGGAAGACACAGAGGTGGAGGAAACCTCCTTGACAACCTTAACGGATCTCAAAAACATGATCAAACCCAAAATTGACAGTGTAACAATCGAAGTAAATTTATTGAGAGCAGATTTTCGTGTAAAAACGGAAAAAGTAATCACTGCAGAAGGAAACATAACACAGCTACAAACCACTTAGAAAGTCATTGTAAGACCAAAAATATACACCTTGGGCAGCAGCAAGGTGCCAAGGTTCGAAGACCAGGAGGGGCACGCCCAATGGAACAACATACAGGTCATGGGCGTGCCGGAGGGAAAGGAGGGGCCAAGTGTTGATCTCTTTCTGGTGAATCTTATTCTAAACCATCTACACCCTGTGTCCTTGCCAAAGTACTTCATTGTGGAATGTGCGCATAGAGCCCCAATCCCGAAACCAAGACCAGGATCACTGCCTTGAATGATTATTGCACGGATCCTTAACTACAGAGACAGGGATGTGATTCTAGAAGCAGGAAGGATCCATGGAGACCTCCTACATGGGAATGCAATGATACACTTCTTCCTTGACTTTACATTACAAGTACAAAGCTGTGTGAAAGCATTGAAACCTTGAAACGAGTACTGCGGAACAAGGACATTAAATATATGATGCTTTATCCTGCAAGACTGAGAATAATGGTGGAAGGAAAGTCATAATAATGGTGGAAGGAAAGTCATGGCTTTTCTCAACAACTGAAGAGGCCTGGGAGTGGTTAGAGGGGAACAAAAGAAGCCACCCAGGGCCATGGGCCAGCACCCACCCCCTGGGTCCGAAGGGAGCAACAGTGGAGAAAAAACTGGATTAGAGATGTTGAAAGAAAAATGAGGCCAACCTGGTAAAGAAGGAGAACTGGACTCAATGTCAACAGATCAGAATTATTAAACCTGCTCCTGTTAATCTGGTGAGAGGATCCGGTGGGCAGTAGAGGAAGATAGTGGATGGGGGGTTGAAGGATTAGCGGTCAGAAACCCCATGCAGGGGAATGGTATAAAGGTGTAAGAAAGACAGGTTGTAATATTGGAGTTGAAGACCAACAAGGAACCCTAACCCACCCCGGCAAGAAGCATGTATATGTGGGGCGACAGGCTCTCTGCAAGTTGGGGTGGCAGTGGTTTTAGACCTGTCAATCAGGGTAGCAGGGTCGGTGGAGGGGTTTGAGAGACTAATAAGACAAATTGGGCGGGTTTGTATTGTTGTTTTTTCTACATGCTGAGACACTATTGATACAGAATGACACAAACACACAGTGACACCAACCAACAGGGATTTAGATGATCCTCATTCAGTAGCTAACAAGGCGATTGCCACATGGGAATTTGGGGCGGTAAATTACAAATAGGAACTAATCAGAGCTGTATTTTCAGGAAATGTATTTCTCTATGACACTGACAATTTGAAGGTGGAACGTCATTGGTGTGGACAGTAAAATAAATCAAAACTTGTTACTTCAGTAACTATAACGACATGCCCCGGATGTGGTACTCCTACAGGAGACCCTTTTGAGGGGAAACCATTACAAAGCTTTAGACCTGTGAGGATACAAACTCATAGCACACGCGGGATTTACATTGGGCTCCCTGGGGATCTTAGCAAAAACATTGGTTCCTTTTATTTCTGGCAGGAGTTAGTGCGACAGCTTGGGGCAAAATACTGCAGTGACAATTACACCGGAGGGTATGAAATTAAACCAGTATCTGTTCAAAATGCATACAGATACACTTCCAGCACTAGGGGATATGCTGCTTAAACTGCCCCAAGAACTTTTATCCTGGGGCGAGACATGATCTCAGTACTGGACCCGCAGATCGATAGATTATCAGGGGCATTAGGGATAGGAGGAAGGGAACCCCTGGAGGCATTCATAACCACGATGGGACTGATTGATTTGTGGAGTACACATAACCCAACAAGCTGGCAATATACACACAACCCAGCCAAACATAACAGTAACTCTCAGATACATTACCTCATTATCACATTTACGATGCAGGTGGGTCAATTTAGGAATACATCTCAAAAGGCATGAGGTATCTCGGACCACTCCCTGGGGAGGTGCAGTTAAAACTAATGTTCTGTGCCCGAGACTGGATCCATGGCATTTCAAGGACAACAAATTTGTACAAAAAGTACAGGCAAGTACGGTGCAATACTTCCATGGGAATGAAGGATCAGTAGAAGCGGTATCCTGACTCTGAGAGGCATATAAAACAGTTATTAGGGTATACATCCAAGCAAAAATAGGCATGAAAAAGAAAGAACAAATTAGAGAGACCGAAGAGCTCGAAGGAGAGATAAGGCAACTGGAAAGAGAGGTATGGGGAGGGGAGGACTTAGATTAGTCCATAAAGCATCAGCTTTGACACAAGCAGCAGAAGTTTAGAAACTTAGAGGAGCGAAGGATGAGGGCACAAGCATTAGCAACTCAGAGAAAACTTTACGATATTCACGATAAAGCAAATAAAATGATAGCATGGCTTAAAAAAAGAGACAGGGAACAAAGTTGGGTCCTGGAAATAAAAACTATGAAGGGAATAACACATTGTGCAGGAAATTAACCTCCCCGCACTAACCGAGGAAGACAGAGAAACACTAAACCAAGAACTCACAATGGAAGAGGTAATAAACTCTCTCACTGATCTCCAATCAGTGAAGGCAGCAGGCTCTAATGGGTTGCCAGTGGAAATGTACAAGAGTGTAGTGAATAAAATCACACCTCACTTGTTGAATATGTACCAGGAATCTATGGATAGAGGGGAATTGCCCGTGGACATCTGAACAGCAACGATAGGGGTGATACCTAAGAAAGAAACCCCACACTCCGATTGTGGGTCCAACAGACCAAAATCGTTATTAAACACTGAGGCAAAAGTGCTTGCCAATGCACTAGCGACTAGACTATGGATGGTCATTACTACTCTGGTCCATGCGGACCAGTCAGGATTTATGCCGCATAGAGGTAAGGTATGCTACATTGGACTAAAACAGAATACATTGAAGATGCAGTGCTCCTTTCGATTGGATGCAGATATGGCATTCAACAGTATTGAATGGCTGTCCATGTTTGCAACATTGAACAGACTGGGCTTTGGTCCTAAATTCTATTCATGGGTAAAGCTCTTATACCAGGACCCAAAGGCAAGGATAAAAGTTAATGGAGCAGTGTCCCGCTCTTTCTCACTAAGAAAGGGTACGAGGCAAGGCTGGCCGCTCTCACCTATGATCTTCACATTGGCACTGTAGCCCCTGGCAGCTTGGGTCTGCAATGATCCTACAATATCAAGCATAAAGGGAGGAGGCGAATGGGAGGACAGAATATCACTGTATGCGGATGATGTTCTCCTCTATCTGGCAAACCCATATAGATCAGTGCACAGGGTGCTAAACATATTCCAGATATTCTGTAGCTACCCCAGAAACAATCTAAACTGGGACAAGTCCCTGATGTTTCCTTTAATGGGGGATATCTGTCGGAGACTGAATGGCAGGGCACTCCTAGTAGTCAATCATATATGTGCATACCTTGGCTTAAGAATATCTACAAAAGAATAAGATTTCCTCACAGCGAATATATATCCTCAGATACAGTGTTTGAAGAGTGATGTGGAACACTGGAGAAAACTACGGATATCACTGATGGACAGGGCTGTATTTTTAAAATGATGTGTCTGCCCAGACTACTCAATATCCTGCAAAATGCCCCATATAAAATATGGAAGACTGTGTTTCAGGGTATCGAGAGCGAACTGCAATAATTCCTATGGAACAGAGGGTGCGCTAGAATAGCACTGTGTAAGCTACAAAGAGGAGTATATGAAGGGGGACTTGCAGTTTCAGATATCCGAAAATATTACAGAGCACCGCAACAGATAGCAGTAAATGACTGGGCATTGTCAGATCGCAATGACCCGGCCTTTTGAGGAGATCATTGGGCTACGGGGGAAAGGGGCTATCCAGCTGCCATATATCGCAGAAATACAAGAAGACTCCACCCCCCACATACGCAGACAGTCATGAACTTCTGGCAGGAGACCTCCAAGCACTTAGGATGGGAGGAGAAGTTGACAGTCAGGACTCCACTATGGGACTGTGATCATCTACGAGAGGAGGGGAACTTGTCAGGGTTTAAAAAATAAGGGTTGCTGGGGACTGAAAGGTGGGGATATATCTGAAGGGGACATGCACGGTTTATGTTTGAGAATCTACATACTGAATATGATTTGGCAGATAAAGAAAGGTATAGATACTTAGAATGGGGCCATCCCCTGCACCAACATATTAGGGAAGGGGAAACCCTGGTGAAAAATTCCCCGCTAGAAGATAGACTGTTAATTGTCCCCATGATAACCAATGTCACATCATTAACCTATAAGAAAATTGTATATAACTCTCCCAACCTGATAGATCCCCTGAGAGGGGCATAGGAAATGGAGCTGGGACTCCCAGATAAAGATGACTGGGAGAAGGCACTGCAGAGTCCTCCAGAGGTAGCTGTGAGGGTTAAGTTCTGTCTCTTTCAGTTTGTGTATCCTACACTGGTCTTATACTTCCAGAACACTGCTACAGCGATTGCTCCATGGGGCATTCCAGTACTGTGCGAGAGGGTGTCGAGATGTGGGCTCCTTCTTTCATATTATTTGGGAATCTATCTACATTCACAATTATTGGAAAGAAGTAACACAAATGATGTTGGATGTCGCTGAGGTAGAGATCCCACTGGAACTGCGAAGGCTACTACTGTGTGCGACAGGTGAGATAAAATGACCCAAGTTCACATTGCTATGGCTCAAAGTAGTGGCAATAGTAGCAAAAAGGAATATAGCCAAAACGTGGGAGGGCATCCAGACCACCAGATCTCTGGGAATGGGAGGACGATTTAGAATAGTGCTCAGGGGTGGAGAAAGTAACATACATAGCTGGAGGATGCCCACAAAAATGGGCTGAAATTTGGCGGTGGTTACAATATATACAGAGGAATTTAAAAGTGTATGGAGAAACGAAGAAAACAATGCTCGTGTAGAAGATATATAGAAAATTAAGAGCTCTGCGTCCCGTATGCTTAACAACATCAGATGGCTAAAGGATGGGATAATATTTATAGAATAAGAATTCATTGTATTGGAAATGTCGGTTTGAATTTATTGTAATATTTGTGTAAGGAAAGATGTACTGAGCGAATATTAATAAAAGATAAATATGTATATATACATACATACATATATATATATATATATATATATATATATATATATATATATATATATATATATATATATATATATATATATATCCAAAAGAAATTTCCCATGTACAAGGAAACGTTACGACAACACTCCAGAAGTTGCTGTGCTTAAGAATTTATTCGGCAGCAAAACAAACAACGCGTTTCACCAAACAGGCTTGATCACGTTTGTCTAGGATACACAATCTCAGTCCTTTTACCATTAACACAATCTAAACATAGAAGAAGGACTTTCCAAAACACCCCCCAGTGCATAATAAAGAGCGGACATATTGGAGTGGTACATTATATGGTCACGATGCAGCAAGATTTTAAAAGAAAGTCCAAAGAACCAAGGTTATAAATATTCACTTGATTCCGCCATCATGTCAACCTAAAACCCAAACATAATAATCAATTCCACAATTTAAAGGGAAAACACCATGTTTACAGATAGGTTATCTCCTACCCCCATCGTCAAGCTTATAGCGAATGCCGCCCAAGTGGGCTGTTATTTACAAAAACATAAACATAAAATATGACTACATGTCTCTACATTCCGCCCCAGTGGGCATAAAGTACTATTATCATATTTACAAATGTAAATAAAAACATGGTCTTTAGTTAAGTAACATCCCGTCAGGGTGTTGGTTCGGTTTGGATGGCAGTTATGTGCAGGACATTGGTTCAGCAGCATCTCATGCTTGATCTTATGGCAATGCATCACAGCGACCTTTCCTCATTAATTTATCAATGGATCCTATCCAGGAATATCAACTCCACTAGTCCCAAAGTGCATAGAATCTGTGAATTAATTAAAAACAAGGTGGTATTTACAATTTAGGCGTACATTATTTGCGGCATTTTGCGGACATGCTGATACTGTACATGCAAAATTTCATAGGGCATTTTATGCTTCAATTCTATCAGCATTACATTCTAAGCGTCAGATCATGATAATTACTTTTCTAGGTGAACAGACAATTCCTCATGGTTATTCAACCCCTGTGGGTAAGTACATTCAAAATCAATAATCATTCTTGATTCTAGTTTTCACAGACACGTGGTTCTGTCTCCCCCCCGTGGTCCTAGGTCTACTTTGTCCAACACCACCATTTTCAGTAGATTTTCATTTTGATAATGTTGTTCAAAGGAATGCCTTGCAACTGGGTACTGCGCATTATGATTTTTTATGGCCCTTATGTGTTGGAGCACTCTCTCCTTTGCCTTCAGAGTCATGCTTCCCACATACCACTTATTGCAGGGACAGATTAACAAGTACACACAATACATGGTGTTGCAGGTTAGGTTTTACGTATTGTGAAGGTTTTACCCGTGCTTGGTACCAGGACTTCCCTGCGGTTCTCACTGTTTCGACACGCTTTACAAGATCTGCAGCATCTAAATCCTGGTATGTCTTTAGTTTTATTCGCTCCCATCACTGCATTAGGACTTAATTCATCCCTCAATGATTTGCTCTTTTTGAAGGTGACCTGGGGGTGCTCTTTCAGATGTGGCTTTAGATGTTGGTCTGTCAACAACACATGCCAGTGTCTGTTAAGGATCTTACTCACTTCACTAGACTGGCTACAAAAGGTGGTTATAAACCTGATCTTCGATTCAGTTTCTGTGTCTGCATTAGTATTAAGGAGATCCCTCCTTAATCTAGTATCAGCTTTCGCCACTGCTCCCTGTATGGTTTTGTTGTTGTAACCCCTTTCTCTGAAACGTGTTATCATCCTTGCTTTCTCTGTCTCGAACTGCTCACTAGTACAGCAATTGCAAACACATCCAGAAACTCAATTCTGGACGTGTGTATTTCCGCTGTGAATTGTAGATTCACTGTGTTGTTGTTGAGCTGGCGCACAAACTGTCTAGCCGATACCTCTGAACCATTCCAAATCATAAAAATATCGTCGATAAACCTCAGCCACAGGACAACCTGGTTGTTAAAGGCGTTTAGTTCATTGGACACCTGCTCCTCCCACCACCCCATGAAGATGTTAGCGTAGCTGGGGGCGAAGCAGGTGCCCATCGCCGTGCCCTGTGACTGACGGTAGACCAACTCATCAAAAATAAAATGGTTATGCGTCAGGCAAAACTCAGTTAAGTCTAACAGCATATGTGTTAGTAGAGATACAGGGGACTAAGGTGATCACGAGTCTTTTCAGAAAAAGCACGGCGGGCAACAGTCTGTTGAATGCGAGGAGTGCACACCCTAGACAATTAGTGGATAGTATCCCCTACGGGGAACTGTTGCGTGCCAAACGCAATTGCAGTACTAGTGAGCAGTTCGAGACAGAGAAAGCAAGGATGATAACACGTTTCAGAGAAAGGGGTTACAACAACAAAACCATACAGGGAGCAGTGGCGAAAGCTGATACTAGATTAAGGAGGGATCTCCTTAATACTAATGCAGACACAGAAACTGAATCGAAGATCAGGTTTATAACCACCACTTCTAGCCAGTCTAGTGAAGTGAGTAAGATCCTTAACAGACACTGGCATGTGTTGTTGACAGACCAACATCTAAAGCCACATCTGAAAGAGCACCCCCAGGTCACCTTCAAAAAGAGCAAATCATTGAGGGATGAATTAAGTCCTAATGCAGTGATGGGAGCGAATAAAACTAAAGACATACCAGGATTTAGATGCTGCAGATCTTGTAAAGCGTGTCGAAACAGTGAGAACTGCAGGGAAGTCCTGGTACCAAGCACGGGTAAAACCTTCACAATACGTAAAACCCTAACCTGCAACACCATGTATTGTGTGTACTTGTTAATCTGTCCCTGCAATAAGTGGTATGTGGGGAGCACGACTCTGAAGGCAAAGGAGAGAGTGCTCCAACACATAAGGGCCATAAAAAATCATAATGCGCAGTACCCAGTTGCAAGGCATTTCTTTGAACAACATTATCAAAATGAAAATCTACTGAAAATGGTGGTGTTGGACAAAGTAGACCTAGGACCACGGGGGTGAGACAGAACCACGTGTCTGCGAAAACTAGAATCAAGAATGATTATTGATTTTGAATGTACTTACCCACAGGGGTTGAATAACCATGAGGAATTGTCTGTTCACCTAGAAAAGTAATTATCATGATCTGACGCTTAGAATGTAATGCTGATAGAATTGAAGCATAAAATGCCCTATGAAATTTTGCATGTACAGTATCAGCATGTCCGCAAAATGCCGCAAATAATGTACGCCTAAATTGTAAATACCACCTTGTTTTTAATTAATTCACAGATTCTATGCACTTTGGGACTAGTGGAGTTGATATTCCTGGATAGGATCCATTGATAAATTAATGAGGAAAGGTCGCTGTGATGCATTGCCATAAGATCAAGCATGAGATGCTGCTGAACCAATGTCCTGCACATAACTGCCATCCAAACCGAACCAACACCCTGACGGGATGTTACTTAACTAAAGACCATGTTTTTATTTACATTTGTAAATATGATAATAGTACTTTATGCCCACTGGGGCGGAATGTAGAGACAAGTAGTCATATTTTATGTTTATGTTTTTGTAAATAACAGCCCACTTGGGCGGCATTCGCTATAAGCTTGACGATGGGGGTAGGAGATAACCTATCTGTAAACATGGTGTTTTCCCTTTAAATTGTGGAATTGATTATTATGTTTGGGTTTTAGGTTGACATGATGGCGGAATCAAGTGAATATTTATAACCTTGGTTCTTTGGACTTTCTTTTAAAATCTTGCTGCATCGTGACCATATAATGTACCACTCCAATATGTCCGCTCTTTATTATGCACTGGGGGGTGTTTTGGAAAGTCCTTCTTCTATGTTTAGATTGTGTTAATGGTAAAAGGACTGAGATTGTGTATCCTAGACAAACGTGATCAAGCCTGTTTGGTGAAACGCGTTGTTTGTTTTGCTGCCGAATAAATTCTTAAGCACAGCAACTTCTGGAGTGTTGTCGTAACGTTTCCTTGTACATGGGAAATTTCTTTTGGATATTTGGGCCGCCGGGACCCTAACGACGACCCGCTCGTGAGCAGGTACTGGCCAGATACCGGAATTGTGGTTTGCAATATATATATATATTTTTTTTTTTTTCTGGTTTTGACTCAATACAGGGTCTCCAACTATTTGATTTCTTTAAAAAAAAAGAGTTGTTGTTTTCACTTACTTATTCAATTATTAATGTATTAATTATTTTTAAATATTCTTGGAGTTTTTATATTTACTCACACTGCATTTATATGAATTTGATATTCCTTTCAAATGGTTTTCCACTATTTGGATTTCTGTAGATGGGCTTCAGTTATTTTGCTGTACAGTCTACATGTTTATTCACCTCTACATTGGATTCTCAGGACCTGATGATAAAAACACCTTAACAAACAGTGAATATGTTGATGAGATAGTTTGGAAGGACTGTCACGAGACAAAGCCTCCAAATTACTTTAACAAAGTCAACAGCTATCTAATCAAACAATCAGTGTTAGACCTAACATTCTTTGGGAGGTCTTTCCCCACCTTTTTGCTCCGTCCTCCACTTTTCCGCCCTCGTTTTTGCTGGTATTCTGATTCTGTACACTTTAACACTGCTAACCAGTGCTAAAGTTTTTGTGCACTCTCCCCTAAACAAAGCAATAGTTACTAATACCCAATTGCAATATTTTATTTACCCATAAGGTCCTAGTAATGTGCTCTACATGTGCCCAGTGTCTGTAAAGGAAATTCTACTAGTGGGCCTGCAGCACTGTTGTGCCGGTCACTTAAGTAGCTCTTTAACCATGTTTCAGGCCTGCCATTGCAGAGCTTGGGTGTGCATTTTACACTGCCATGTCGTTGGCAAAATAAACTTTGAGACAGATCTAAACTTTCACTTTTTACACATATATGTCACCCTTGAGGTAGGCCCTGGACAACAGAGAAGGCAGGGTACAAAGTATTCAAAGGTCGGGTTAAGTTTTACATGGCCTGGTAGTGAAAAATCCTTTTTTATTTTTCACTACAGAAAGGCCTATGTCTCCCATAAGCTAATATAGGATTACCTTATTACATTTTATAAGTGTAATTTCCAAAGGGAACGTTATAACTCATTCAAGTTTGGTGTCTCTGGAATCCTAATTTAAAATCCTACATTATGGGGAAGTTGGATTTTAAATTACAATTCTGAGAATTTACACTTTTTAGAAATTTTGCATTTTCTTGCTTTAGCCAATTGGTACCTGTAGACTGTGTCGGATTACATGACTGGGTGTAGTTGGCATCTGGGCTATGTGTATTCCACCAAGCTAGCCACACACAATGAGAGCCTAAATGTGTCTGAATGGGCCATCTCTGGTAGGATAGAAGGGTAAAAGGGAGGATCTTGGCACAGCCTTCATTACCCTGAGTGTCACTCTGTCCTGTCCCACAAAAAAGGGCTGCATACCCCCTCTCAGTGAGTCTGGAGCCAGGGCAGGAAGGGAGAACCTCAGTGAACTTCAAATGCTTGTATTTGAAATCTCTCACACTTCAAAAACATCACTGGGTATAACTGCTGGACCTCAGGCACTGCCACTTTAGTACACTTATGGACCTATGGATACTCTGCCAGGAAGAGGGACTGTTGTACTTCTAAAGAACGGCCACTCAGTTGAACTGCACTCTACTGGACTTCTGCTTTGCTGATCTGCTGCCTGCTGCCCTCTTGCGTGGGGGAGAAGGACTGGACCTACATCACTTCACTCCAAAACCTAGAGTGAATCCAAGGGCTAGCTGACTGGGTTCCTAACCTGAAGGGTCATCGACAAAACATGAGCTCCAACTCCTGCACCTGGACTCTTCCATATGCGAGCCTACCCTGCTAAATGGTACCACCCCAGTCCTGAACCCCTGCAAGTGGGCCTGAGGTGTTTGCCAGAAGAACTGACACATCTTCTCTGCTGAGTGCCACATCCCCGGGCAGAACCAATACATCTCTTTGGCTGAGCAGTGCATCCCTGAGCAGTATCCACACATCACTGCTGCTGCGTGTATTGGACCAGTCGCAAAAGACTTTCACAGCCAGCACCTCCGCATCTTGGGACTGATGCGTCAGCTTGGGAACCACAGCCACGCATCGCTTTTCATGGCACAAGCTCCTCGGATCCCTCATCGACCACACTCTCGACTCCGAAACTCCTCATCGCAGTTTCTCCACTGATCGGACTTGATGCATCACCTGAGCTGCGCCTGTCATCCTTGACACTAAGCTTCACATCACAAGCCCGATCAAAAGGATTCTTGGTGTTGATGTAACAGGACCTTGCACCGCAGCCTTGTCGCATCTCGGAATTGATGCATCGCCTCTGCTACATGACGCATCTTTGACACAGATCCATGCAATGCTCTGGAACTAGGACTTTAGGTCCTTTGTTCAAAGGGCCTAACTGAGTCCCTGTAGCCGGCCCATGCTCCATTGTGGTTGGCCTAAACTTGTGACTTGGTCCTGGTGCATGGCAACCAGATAACCCCAGTAGCTCTTTGTGCTTTTGATGCTATTTTTCCCTTTAAATCTTTGAAAATCAATATTTCTAGTTATACTAATTGGATTCTTGTTGTTTGGTTGTGTTTTATTTATTAAAATCAGAGATATTTTTCCAACATAGTGTGGTATTATTCATTGGGGTGTTTTCGCAGTTTTTCTGTTTCAAGAGTTGCACAGACTTACACACTGCCTCTAAGATAAGCCTGGCTGCTCTGTGCCAAGCTACCAGAGGGTGAGCACAGGCTAATTGAGGATTTGCCAGCTTTTTACCCGGACTTGGATAGTGGTTGCTGTTTGACCAGGGCTCATACCCCAGTCAACCAGTAAACCAATTTCTAACAATGACATACACCTTCCTTTCTCATACAAGGCCTCTGAACAGGAAACACATAACCCAACAATAAGACTGGTAGGATAAGACATAGCAGGCTGAAACAGAACCTTTTGCCAAAGTAAGCAAATGAGAAAGCAACACTAGAAGGCATGACAAAGAATATCAGGTCCCAAGAAAATTGAAAGCTGCAAGGTAGTCAAGTCAAGTCAAGTCATAAAATTTGTATAGCGCACTACATACCCAGAGGGTTTCAAGGCGCTTAGGAAGGGGAGGGGGATTATTTGTCGAATATCCATGTTTTAAGCTGCTTTCTGAACGCTAGGTGGTTCTGGGTGAGGCGAAGGTAGGCGGGGAGTGAGTTCCATGTTTTAGCAGCCAGATGGTGGTCTTGTTGATGCGAGGAACAGTGGCGAAGGCTAGGCTGGAAGAGCGAAAATGGCGGGGGGGGGTGTAGAAGGACAGTCGAGAGTTGAGGCAATCTGGTCCGATGTCGTAGAGTGATTTGTGTGCGTGGGTAAGCAGTCGGAAAGTGATCCTCTTATTGACGGGAAGCCAGTGGAGGTCTTTAAGGTGACCAGAGATGTGTTCGTTGCGTGGGATGTCTAATATCAACCTGGCTGAGGCATTTTGGATTCGTTGTAGTTTCTTCTGGAGTTTAGCGGTGGTACCTGCGTAGAGGGTGTTTCCGTAGTCCAGTCGGCTCGTGACTAGAGCGTGGGTGACTGTTTTCCTTGTTTCGGGGGGGATCCAGCGAAATGTTTTTCTGAGCATGCGAAGAATGTTAAAGCAGGAAGAGGATACGGCGCTGACTTGTCTGTTCATTGAGAGTGAGGAATCTAGGATGACGCCAAGGTTCCGTGCGTGGTCTGTTGGGATGGGTGCTTTTCCGAGGGCTTCCGGCCACCAGGAGTCGTCCCATGCAGAGGGGGATTTACCTAAGATGAGGACTTCTGTTTTGTCTGAGTTCAGTTTCAGACGGCTTTGTTTCATCCATTCGGCGACTTCTTTCATTCCTTCGTGTAGGTTAGTTTTGGCGGTGCTGGGGTCCTTGGTGAGAGATAGGATCAGTTGAGTGTCATCCGCGTAAGAGATGATGTTGAGGTTGTGTTGGCGGGCGATGGCTGCGAGGGGGCTCATGTATACGTTGAAGAGGGTGGGACTGAGTGAGGATCCTTGAGGTACGCCGCAGATGACTTCAGAGGCCTCGGATTTGAATGGTGGGAGGCGGACTCTTTGGGTTCTTCCGGTGAGGAACGAGGTGATCCATTCAAGTGCTTTTCCTTGGATTCCGATGTTATTGAGGCGTTGTAGAAGGGTGTTGTGGCAGACTGTGTCGAATGCTGCAGAGAGGTCAAGGAGGATGAGGGCGACTGTGTCTCCATTGTCCAGTAGAGTTCGAATGTCGTCTGTTGCTGCGATGAGGGCGGTCTCAGTGCTGTGTTTGGCTCGGAAGCCAGATTGTGATGGGTCAAGGGATTTGTTGGTTTCGAGGAAGGCGGCGAGCTGGTTGTTGACGGTTTTCTCGATGACTTTGGCCGGGAATGGAAGAAGCGAGATGGGGCGGTAGTTTTTGAGTTCGGTGGGGTCTGCTGTTGGTTTTTTCAGAAGGGCGGTGAGTTCAGCATGTTTCCAGTCTTCAGGGAAGGTGGCGGAGTTGAGGGAGCCGTTGATGACGTCTCGGAGGTGCGGTGCTATGATGGAGTCAGCTTTGTTGAAGATGTGGTGGGGGCATGGGTCTGTGGGGGATCCAGAGTGGATGGAATTCATCAGGCGGATGGTGTCCTCAGTGGAGACTGGGTTCCAGGCGTTAAGGGTGTTCACGGGGGGAGGATGGTCTGCAGATGGTAGGGTGGGATGACTTCCGGGTTGGTTGTCAAAGCTGTTGTGGATGTCAGCAATCTTGTTGTGGAAAAAAGAAGCTAGGGAGTCGCAGAGGGTTTGAGAGGGGGTGATGTCGTTGGAGTTGGCCGATGGGTTGGAGAATTCCTTGACGATGTTGAAAAGTTCCTTGCTGTTGTGGGCGTTGTTGTCAAGTCGATCCTTGAATGCTGATTTCTTGGCTTTTCGGATCAGTTGGTGGTGAGTGCGGGTGGCGCTTTTGAAGGCGTCCTTGTTGCTGGTGGATGGGTCTTTTTTCCAGGCCTTTTCAAGGGAGCGGCATAGTTTCTTGGACTTCTTGAGATCATCGTTGAACCATGAGGCCTTCTTGTTTCCAAGTTTGTGTTGACGTTTTTTAAGCGGTGCTAAGGAGTCGGCGGTGTTAGATAACCAAAGGGTGAGGTTGGAGGCGGCTTCGTTGGCGTTAGAAGAGAGGGCTGGGGAGGTTCGAAGGAGTGATGCGGAGATCTGATCCGTGGTGATTTTGTTCCAGTTTCTCTGTAGGGTTGGTTGGAGGTGGATGATGGGTTTCGGCTTGTTGTAGGTGAAGTGAACGCAGCTGTGGTCAGTCCAGAGGAGATCCGTAGTGTGGCTGAAGGAGACATGGTTGCTGGAGGTGAAGATGGGGTCGAGTGTGTGACCTGCGATGTGGGTGGGGGTAGTGACAAGTTGTTTAAGTCCGAGGTTGGCGAGGTTGTCTAAGAGGGTTGCGGAGTTGCGGTCGTTGATCTTTTCGAAGTGAAAATTGAGGTCTCCCAGAAGGATGTAGTCTTTGGAGGGGAGCGCGTGTGGGGTGATGAATTCTGTGATGTCTTCACTGAATTTTGCGCGGGGTCCTGGTGGTCTGTAGAGGAGGGTGCCTCTGAGAGTAGTTTTGGGGTCGATGTGGATCTGGAAGTGAAGGTGTTCTGAGTTAGCGAGGTTGGCGTCAGAGCTGGTAGAGATGCGGATGGATTTCTTATGGACGATAGCGATTCCTCCTCCTGTGTGGTCGGTGCGGTCCTTGCGTGTGATCTTATAGTCATCAGGGATAGCGATGGTTATGTCTGGGGCGGAGGAAGCGTTCATCCATGTTTCCGTTAGGAAGGCGACGTCTGGAGCGATGGTGTCTAATAGATTCCATAGGTCGATGGCGTGTCTGTGGATCGAGCGGGTGTTGAGCAGGATGCATTGTAGGTGGTTGGGGTCAGGAATCTGTGGTGTGGTCGTAGCGGAGATGATGTCGGTGCAGCTGAATTTGCAGGAGTAGCAGGAGAATGGTCCATGGGTGTGTCCAGGAGCGGCTTGGAAGCAGTTGAGGGAGCGGCCGGGGTTAAGGGCTGAAAGGGTGGCGGTATCGTAGGTAACGCGGGGGAGCGGGGCTGCGCGAGGGCCAGGGGGTCTGGCGCTGGGCGCGGTCCAGGCGCGGACGGGCGTAGACGGGCTTACCTTTGGCGCACCTTCGGCGCGGATTGGGCGCGAACGCTGCGCGTAAACGCTGCGCGCGGGAACTACTGTCATATATGGTGGCGAGGGGGGAGGGGCGAGGGCGGGTCAGCTGGGAAGGCGGGAGCGGGGTGGAGACTAGGGCAGGGCGACCAACAACAACAACAACAAAATGGCCGGTGGCCTCGTAGGGTCGATCAGCTGCACTTTGAACACAGTAACACGCAGCGCAGAGCGGCAGTGGGAGATGTGGTGCCAGGCAGGCAGCAGCGGCAAGGGCAAGCAGCGGAGCGGCGCAAATTAATAAAGAAAATGCAAATTGGTGATTTTAAATCGGCGAAGGTATGCGGAGTTAGCGCGATGCAAATTATTCAGGCAGCAATGTAATGGCAGCCAAAGCGAGCAGCGGAGCTGCTTAACGATACCCAGCAGGGAAGCAGGTGAGTCAGGGAGCAGCGTAGGGAGCGTCCGAGTCCAAATTGCTTTGAAGTGTAGAGTATAGGACAGGACACATTTTCCCAGTTTATAGGCACAAAGGAAAGTATTTGGTGAAAACCATGCTATTTGGAGACTGAACCTGAGAATATGAAATGAAATCTGTGAAGATACCCCTCACAAATCACTAGATCAGAAAACCCATTTTAAAAATGCAAATTAACTCGAAGTCCCAGGGAACTTTCTTGAACAGTTCCGCTCTCTGTAGATAGCTAATATAGGTACAGCAATGATATACAGTTTAAAAACCTGGGGGCATATTACCAACAACTAGCGATAATTTTTGTCTCTAACTTGTTTAGAGACAAAAATTATCGCCGCACATCGGCGATTTTTATCGCAGATAAACCTTGCTATTAACAAGGTTTATCGCAAATGCGATAAAAAACGGCCGAAATGCATGAATATCGCTGAAAAGTCAGCGATATTCATGCATTATCGAGCAAATGCTCTTAGCCATGTTATCCACCTCCCATTGGATAACATGGCTAAGAACTGCTCAGGGCAGGTGTTAGCTTTTGGAGATATTCCCGCTTAGCGCGAATATCTCCAAAAGTTGGTAATAGGAGATAGCGATGTTAGCGACTGTTTTCAGTCTCTAACATCTTGGCACGCCCACTTTGCATCTCATTAGTGATAAATATCACTGACATGCAAAGTGGGGCCAAAGATGGTCGCTATCTCCTACTAGCTGTCGCTAACTGGTGTTAGCGACAGCTTGGTAATAGGGAGATAATTTTATCTCCGCTTTCTTGGCTTTTAAAGCCAAAAAAGCGGAGATAAACCCCCTTGATAATATGACCCTTGGAATCTTAATATGCATGTTTAGTTCTGTCAGGTGGTAATTCTTGAATGGGGAGGTATGTTGGGAAATCGGTTCAGTGGGAGATCTTGTCCATCATTTCCACCCAACCATATACTAGACAGCCACTGTAGCAAAGTAACTACTGGTCATAGGGCTACTATTGTCATGTACCATAAGCTGGATGATTCAGTGCACACCTCTTCAATGGTGGATACATTGTCCAGGAACTCTAGACAGCTACTTGCATATAACAGCAAAAGGTACCCTGTGAGCTTACATCGTATGCAGTAGATGCATTATCACCAACAACATTTTGATGGAAATTGGCATTATGAGTAAACAACTACTTCCAAATAACAGGGAGATCCACTCAGTGAGCTTATATCTTATTCAGTGGATGCCATACCACCACCAATATTTTGATGCTGAATTGGCATTAATAGCGAAGCACCAAACAAATGAGTATACATTGCATTAGAAGGTGGTATACTCCTACCCCATGGGCCTAGATGTACAACAAATGGGACTACGTTTGCACTGTGCTTCAGAATATCTAAGGTAGTATCACTGCACGACACAAATCTGTAGTGAAATACATTGCTATTTCAGTGCTGTCCAACATTTTACTCTATGAAATAACAAACCTTCAATCATATTGGTAATTTATCTTGAGAATTGACTCTTCTTCATTTAGTTGTGCTGCTCGCCTGGTGAGATTTTTTTGGTGAGATGGTTTTGAAATAAACACGTTAAAGTGCATACTGACAGTCACATACAGAATATGTAAGCCTAATTAGGCACCTGAATACCACCACGGGTGACAAGTAGCACTCTACAAATCTACTGATTGATTGACTTATAAAACTTTGCCCTGACACGTAGAGAAATTAAAGCAGCAAAAGTCAATACTAATTTCTTAATATAGATGTCAAAAGAGATTTCAAATTAAATGTCTAGAGAGAACAAACATGAGGTAAATGAAAAGTGACACACTTTTAGGTGCTTAACCAAGCAGAAAGCTTCTTTTTAAATACAATTTATTTATGTAATACAATATATTTGAGGGATGTATACTTTAAACAACTACACAAATAAGAGATAAGGAACTCACAAGCCCAATAGTGCATTTAGCATAAAAGTCCGCATTTATTAATATTCACATAGATCTATAAACTACAAAACTCAGGGAAAAGGATACAAATTAAGACCAAGCCCAGGAAATTCTAGACAAACTATCTTATGTTATGTTATGCTACATGACATAGAGAGGAAGGTAAATAAAAAAAGCATCTCATTTACCCCTATGAATTCAGCTACACTTTTTCTAAATGAAAGTTGAGTCATCACGGTGCCACTGGAACTAAGCTACACCCGACTGAAGAGCCTCAATCAAGATTAATCCGGTCTTTGGTTGCCTGTGCTCCATCTTGAAGAGGACGTGGCATGAAAGTTCTGTCTGGACTGTCCTTATTGGAGAGGGTCAAAACTGATTTGCATATGGCTGGGTCTAATCTGAGGTGACATGGTGGGTAGAAGAAACAATGGTTTGAAATGCTACCCCGAGCAAATGCCAGTGTTTAGACTTATTTCAAGCATCCTCTTATCACCTTTTGTGTGTTTGATGTACTGCACCAAGCAGCCAAGTGTATGTCCGCAAGTGAGTTATTTGTTTACTATGGGATATATTATGATGGCGGGCGGATCGCTCCCGCTGGGCCGGCGGTGGTCCCTGCCAGGCCGCCGGGGCGATCCGCCCGCCATCCTGACTGCAAAGACCGCCCAGCATTTTATAATGTCTGGGGGGGTCTGCGGCGGCGGACCCGAAAACGGGTTTAATATGGTGGCGGTGTCTGGAAGACACTGCCATCCATTTTACGATGCAGGGTGTGATCAACCTTTCCATGGCTGCATTGCTGCCATGGAAAGGCTGGCGGTTCCTGCTGTTGGGGGCCCATTTCGCACCCCCAGGGTGTTGGGGGGAGTGGGGGTGCACATGGGGGGATACCATATGCGCTCGCATGTACAATGTGACAGGCACCGAGCAGTGCCTGTCACATTGTGCATGTAAAAGAACGACACATATTTTTTACATTGCGGTGGGTGCTGCTTGCAGCACGGCCCGCCACAATGTAAAATGTACAGGATGCGCCCACCACACTGGCAGGTGCATCATAATTCATATGGCGACACCACCACAATTAAGGCGGGCGGTCCCTTTTGCAGCTGCAATGGTGGGGCATCGTAATTGGCCCCTCTGTCACTGAAACTCAAGCTACACATGATTGAAGAGCCCCAATCATGGCAAAACCTGTTTAGAGTGAAGTGTCTTCAGGTTTGGAGAGGACCTGGCTTAGCATTTCCGGCTGCACTGTTCCTATTTCTCAAACAACAATGGTCTCATGCACAATTGAATTCAAGGGAAAATAAATATAGACACAGTGGACCTATATTAAGTAAGGTGATTTGTCCAGCCGGACAGGGATCACAAACCTTTACTGTATAATTAAACAATCAAAACAATACCTTACATTCAATAAAGTGAGACACAAGCCTGTGCCCTCACGCTTACAAATTGGCAAAGTGACAGGGTAGTAAAGAGACAGAGGGAAGAGTTTTTTAGGCAAAGAGTGAACGATTTCTGAAAGTGAAAAAATGACAGAAATTCAATGACACCATTATACGCATATCACATTTGGTATACATTTAGATATATGGTGTTTCAACAAGTCGACGGTGTTTCAATCCCTTTCACATAATTCTTGGGATCATCACCAGGACAAAGATTATGCCTAAAGGGTATTGGACACAATAGCCTAAAGAAAATAGAGGGGAGGAATAGAAGCATATTTATAAGGAATTTCTATCAAGGACGAATATTACAGCAACAAGTGAAGGTGACATCCAGTGAGTGTGAATTAAAAATTGCACAGGGGATGCGGTGTTCTATCCACCTACAGATTACTGTAAGTAGGAATCATCTGAGTACAAGACGAGTGTCTAAGAATGTGCAAGGACTACATAAAACATCTCTCGTCACATGCAGGGATTTGTTCCTAATATCGGCGTGCATGAGTCATCTAGGTAAATGGTCTACAAAGTGATACGCCAAAAAATGCAGCACAAGTGGAACGGTGGAAAATTCCAGCGGGCAACGGCAAGTGTACAGCCTTGTAGAACTGCTTCCAACAGTGAGTGCAGTGGACTAAGAGGTATAGGAACAAGTGATCAAACAGTGATAATATAAGGAAGGTGATAATCTAAAAAAGGTGATAATCTACGACTTGTTCACGACCGAGCTACCTGGTAGAGTGGAATTAACAGTCACGTGGAGCAGGGTGAGGGCAATGATTCACGGCATCTAGGGTGGAAATGACAGAGGTTTAAGCCGTTTACAATAATTACAAGTAAGGAAGCTCGCATGAAAGGGGGAGGGAGGCTTACCAACCACAGTGGGTTGCCGTGTTCTCGGTACCAGGGTACGAATGAGAGGGGGGCTGAAAGTCACTGCGTCGCTAGGGATCAGGACGCGCTCTAAGGGGGAGAAATAGGCGGACAGATATAAATAATTATTACTGCAATTGCCCGTGAACGCATGCATGATTAAAAAGGGAGAGGAGCAACAACCTGGGGCTTACCCATTTAGAACGAGACACATAAGGACTGGACCCGCAATGGAGGGGGTTATTTGTAGGGCATCAGCACTTCGGGGCAGCCAAGAGCTTACCCGTAGGGACCGCAGTAATCCGTACTAGAGCCCGCAGTGGGGAATTTGATCAAGTGCCAACAATGAGACACAATCCCACAAGCCTGGAGTAGGAAGGTAAAAAGGAAACAAGGAGTCAGGTATGCAAGCAGGGAAAGGGGCAAACGAGGCAGGCGTCAGCGTTTGTAGCACTTACCAAAAATGGAGGCTTCGTGTGTGCACCCTGGCAATGGCAGTGATTCACACGGAACCAGGAAGTTAAGTCGAGGGCCGGTCAAGGGAGAGGAAGCTGATAGGTGGAATGGGACAGCAACCAAGGGCATGGAAATAAGTGTAGGACAAGCGGCGGCCATCTTAAGTGAGTGTGAGCATGCAAAAGGAGACCTGCATAAACGCAGTGTCGAGTAAGTGAAGGTAAATGCACATAAACAGATATCGCAAAGCAGAATTATGGCTGACCCATTTACAGTAGACCAGTCCAGTCCTCTTGTAAATTAAGCCCAGTGTTCAAACTGTCAGTCCTTAATATCCATTTAAGTTCTTCTTTATTAAGCATCCTAGACAGGTCACCTCCTCTAGTAGGTAGAGTAACTTGGCTGATCACAGTCCATTTGATTTGGTTCTCCGAATGTCTTTTTCAAAAAGCATTTGCAGTTTTGCACCTGATTCGGCTCCGATGTTGAGATATCCTTAGTTTGATCTTTTGTTTCGTTTGTCCCACGTAGATCATGTCACATGGGCACAGAATTGCATAAATTAAATTGCAGCTGTTACAGTTTGTGAAAGTTTTGAGAACATTGCTAGTATCTTTAAAGACAAATTCCTTACTCTCAATGCAAAAATCACACACCACACATGAGCCACATTTAGAGTGGCCCCTTAAAGGGGAAAGTGACCAGAGATCATACAGAGTAGTGTTGGCCATTTTAGATGAGGGCAAGGCTGCTCTCACAAGCTGGTCCCTTAAGTTTTTATTGTGTTTGAAAGCAAATAATGGTGTTTCTAGGGACAGGTTTCCGGAGTTAATGATATGCCAGTTCTTTTTAATACTTTTCCTTATTTTGCTGAAAACGGGGGAGAAAGTAGTTACACAAACCAACTTATCAGATTCTTTTTTAGCTTTGGGTTCAAGTAATGTCTCTCGGGGGCAATACCATGCCCTTTTCATGGCATTCCTAACCAAGCGTCTAGGGTATCCTCTGAGTCTAAGTTTATTAGCAAGGGTATTTGCCTCAAGAAAGTAGTCAGTTTTTTGGAAACAGTTTCTTCTTAGTCTTAGAAATTGTGAGTAGGGAAGACTGTCTCTCAGGGCTCGGGGTGGCAGCTACTGTAACTAAGTAGTGTTCCTATTAGCGCAGGGCCACTGGCAAACACTAACACTGGCAAACACATAGGGGCTGATTAGCATAGCGGGTGGTTCGCCCGCCATTGCCCCGGGAAATGGGACCACCCACAATGCGTGCGGTGGTCCCGCAGATACAATTGGGATGCGCCTGTCACACTGGCGGGCGCAACCCGCACTTTCAACATGCCGGCGGGTGGTGCTCAAAGCACCCCACGGCGCATTGCCAAAAATGCCAGTTGTGCATAATAAGATATTGCTTGCTTATAAAAGAGCAATTTCTCTTAAATCAATGGTATTCACATCGGACTTAAAGACAAAGGAAGCAGACAACTGTTTCAGGGAAAGCTGCAAAATGGTATTTTTCTAAGCATGAACCACAATATATCGAACAACATTCTGAAGTCAAAAGTAATCATACGTCCCATACAGCATATGGATCAAACAAAGAGGATGCAGTAGAGATTGAGATACTCTATAAAATGCCAGTGTGTTTTAATCTACATTTGGAAGAAAATTAGGCATTCAAATGAAGATGAGATGGACATAAAACTAATGAAGAGAGTAAAAACATGAATACACCATGAATACACCATCAAAGATCCATTATGTTAAGCACAGATGCAATGTTAATGTCAAATAAAATCGTTTCACCTTAAAAGAAAATTTGGAAATAAAAACATTTTTGCAAAGAGAGAAGCATATTGCATACGAATTTACACCATTTTTGTAGTTGAGTGGGATTACAAAGGTAATTGACAAAAGATGCAGGCTGGGCTCATAGATAATACACATTAAAACCTTGTAGAAAAAGCACTGCCAACATTTCAAAATTAGTGGGCCAAAAAGAATAGAAACAGGAGCAAAGTTACCAGATGAGCGAAGATGAGCGAAGAACGGCCAGTGAAGAAACTCTTAAATATGTATGTATTAGCAAATTTCATTGTTCAATATAGAGAATTAGAAACAGTATTTTTTTTGTGTGACTCATGAAAGCTGTGCCTGGTTACCACATTTAGCATAAAAGGCATAGAGGCACATGCATCAAAGTTAGGAATTGCAATTCCTTTTTAGCCATTATTAAGGAATCGTTTTTAAGGAGTCACAATTCCCTATGCATCTAGGATTTGCAAACAAAATTGTGATTCCTACATATTCCTTAATAGCGAATCACAAATTGCAATTCACTATTAAGGAATGATTGAGAAGACATTCCCAATTTGAGATTACCAAATAGGTGTTCGCAAATTGTGAATGCAATTTCAAGGCTGATAGGGGCGCTATAATGCCACCCTGATGCACTCCCTAAAAAGGTAAGTGTGTACATTTGGCGCTCATACATGCCCTAAGAGCATCTGTGCGCTACATGGCAATTAGATAAATGCAAAAAAGTGCATTTTTCAAAGGATTTGCTATTGACCACCAACTTGAAGTCAGTGGTAATTTGTGATTCCTTAAGACAGGGTCACAATTTGTCAATGTTTCCTGTATTGCATTTAGGGAATCACAAATTGCGATTCTCTGAATCCATGTGCAAAATAGGTAATCTCATAAATTGCGATTCCCTATTTTTTGCGAATGGCTTTGGGCTTGACGGATCCCAAATAGCTAAATACCGGTCGCAAACGGGCTGATTCTGCAAATCGTCTCCTTTGCTATCAGTATCTAACTTGATGCATGTGCCCCTTAGTGACAATGGGGCACATACATCAAAGTTAGGAATTGCAATTCATTAATAGCGATTATTCAGGAATTTCTGTTAAGGTGTCGCAATTCCGTATGCATGCAGGTTTCGCACAAAAACTGCGATTCCTGCATATTCCCAAATAGTGAATAGCAAATTGTGATTCACTATTAAGAAATGCCTTCCCATTCATTCCTATGGGCCTGGAGACCCATAGGAATGAATGGGAATACATTTGCAATTGGGGATTACCAAGTAGGTACTCACACATTGTGAATGCAATTTCAAGGGTGATAGGGGGCCAAAAGGCCACCCTGATGCTCTCCCAGAAAAGGTAAGTGTGCACATGTGGCACTCACACATGCCCTAAGAGCATCTGTGCGACACATGGCACTTAGAAAAATGCAAAAAAGTGCATTTTTCAAAGGATTCGCAAATTACCACCAACTTGAAGTTGGTGGTAATTTGTGATTCCTTAAAACAGGGTCGCAATTTTTCAAAGCTTCCTGTATTGCATTTATGGAATCGCAAATTGTGATTCTCTGAATGCATTCACAAACTAGGTAAGCACATGAATTGCGTTTCCCTATTTTGCGAATGGCTCTCAACTTGATGCATTCCAAAAAGCTATGTACCAGTCACAAATGTGCTGATTCTGTGAATCGGCACATTTGCGACCGGTATCTAGATTAATGCATGTGCCCCATAATGTGAAGCTAATTATTCTGAAATGTGCACCAATTAAAACAGTCAGAATTCTTTTTCATAGATGAATCTGAAAGAAATATATTTAAATAAAAGGTTTTTACCTTAGAACAGGCCAAGGGTGTCCTAAACAAAAATGGATATAACAGTAGCTAGTTGACAATAACAGGATTTCTATTACAGCATACATATTTTTTTCTTCCTGGGTAACTGTTTGTTGGACTTGTCCCATTTTTTCAGGGTCAACCCTGAACTTTTTGCCTTCCTCCTGGTATTTCTGACCTGGTACTGGTGGTGATAGGAATCTGGGCACTTTATCACTGCTATCCAGTGTAAAGTGCATGTGCTTTCTATAGTAAAACATGGTGAGATTGGTCTACACCTGTTCTCTGTATTTAATTTACCTAAAAGTCCCTTGTAAAGTGGTGTCTCATATACTCAGGGCCAGTATATTAAATGCTACTGGTGGGCTTGCAGCGCTGCTTGCGCCACCCACCAAAGTATCCTTTCAAACCTGTCTCAGGCCTCTGCCATTGCATGGTCTGCACTCGCAGTTTACTACCGCTGTGACGTGGTACATAAAGTGGGTGCCTTGTCTGTGACTCCCCTTTTACTACATTTTGGTCACGCTTAAGGTAGGCCCGAGCTAGCCCTATGGGCAGGGTGCGCTGTAGGTAAATGGTAGAACATGTGCCTTAACTGTGTGGCATGTGCTTGTAGTGACAAACAGACATTTTGGTGTCTCACTACTGTGATTCTAAACTCTAATAGGAATGCATTGGGGATTCCCTGATATGTGTGACAGTGGTAATTCCTGATAAGAGAGGAGTAGCATGATCAAGTTTTGTATGTTTGGAATAGTGGTAATAAATACTGCGTAATGGTATGCATAGATTTATTATCACTATTTTAGAAATTCCACTTTTAGAAGTTGTCATGTCTGTGTGCTATATGTCTTTGTGCCTACCTGTAGTGTATGACATGTTTGGCTCTGGAGTGACAGGGGCTGGCTAGTTGCAATGGTCCAGGGAGGCTGGGTGGGTCAGCGCTAGGCTGAATTTGGCCCATCTTCATTTGGAGTAGTGGTGGGAGTTGCACCTGGCCCTGAATAGGATAGAGCCTGCCTCACACAATGCTGGCTCCACCCACCTGTGGTGCGTCTGGGGCCAGGACCTACACTGACAAAGGAGGGTGTTGTGCACATGTGTAGGTGCCCCAAGAACTGGTTTGGACCAGGGGCAGATCCCTGTGCAGGGGGAGAACAAAGACCGTTTGCAATATAAATAATGGTGCAGTGATTCCATGTAATGTGCTGTGTGCGGACTTGGAGCGGAAGGACTGCTGGGTGCCAGGAGAAACCGGCATGAAGGACTCCCCATCTGCTGGAGGGCCCTGTTGGGAGACAACGCAACATCCATTACAGCGCATGCCATTACAATGCAACCATTACAACGCATGTCACTACAACGCATACCACTACAACGCATACCTTTACAATGCAGTCATTACAACGCATACCATTACAACACATACCTACACTATCCAACACTTACCCTACTGTTGCACTCCCTGGAGTTAGAATAGTAATTTTTACCCCTACACTATCCAATACTTACCCTACTGTTGCACCTCCTGGAGTTAGAATAGTAATTTTAACCCGTACACTACCCAACACTTACCCTACTGTTGCACCTCCTGGAGTTAGAATAGTAATTTTTACCCCTACACTATCCAATACTTACCATACATGCAATGTAATGGTATGCGTTGTAATGGTATGCATTGTAAATGTAGTATGCGTTGTAGTGGAATGCATTGTAAAGGTAGTTTCAAAGATGTTGTTGTAATGGCATGCGTTGTAATGGAATGTGTTGTAATGGATGCTGCGGTGTAAAAAATGCGTTGTAAAGGTAGGCATTGTAAAATTATGCGTTGTAATGACATACATATGGGCCCTGTTAGCTGGCTTGCCTGGGCTCAGCTCTACTCTATATGCTGACCTGCTGTGAGGTGTGAATTGACCTGCAGGAGCGGCTCATGCCTGGAGCACAAGAAGGACTGGACTGTTATCCTTCCTGTTATTTTGAAGCGAAGTGTGGGGACTCCCTCACCTGCTCTATGACCTATGGATGGAAGCTTGTGTGAAGAACTTTTCCTTCTCATTACCACGCCACCCTTGCCGGTGGCTATTGAGGGACGGGAGAGGGGAGATAGCCAGGGGAAGTGGTCCCCCTATCCCTGGCGGCATATCACTGTTTCCCTGTGGTGTGCACGGCTGGGGCTCTGCTGAGTTGCCCTGGGTGCTACACACTGCGTGTGTGAGAAGGAGAGCGTTCTGGCACTGAGAACGGCCGCACCACAAAGCAGCAGACCGACGCAGGGCACCTGGATGTAGGCGGAGCTCCCAGAAGGAAGGAGAGAGCCCGCTGGCTGCCCAGAACTGGGGTGGTGTGGAGTGCAAAAAAACGATGGATTTAGGCCCAGATCTCTGTACTGAGGTGAATGTATGACAATGTTCTGCATTCTGTCCATCAACTGTTGTTTTGCATGCTGGGATGACCCTGGTAGCAAAATTCAACTTCCCAATGAGCTGCTGTATCTCCCTAAGTATGGCTTTCTCGCGCCCGCATAGGTTTTTTTTATCTCTTGTCTAAAGTCCTCTACTTTCTCGGGGGGGGAGGGGGGGAGACTAGAAGTCCCGGAGACTCCCAAGGAACCTGATTCTGGTCGTTGGGCCCTCAGTCTTGACTTTGGACAAGGGGATCCCTAGCTCTCCTGCTGGATTAATGAATGCCCTCAGGGCGACTCCGCTGGGCCGGTAAACAAGAAATCGTCTAGGTAATGTAGCATCCCGCCTGCCCGGTGGCTGCCATGTAACGCCCATTCAATGAATGTGCTGAATAACTCGAAGTATGCGCATGACACTGAACATCCCATTGGCATTGCCTTGTCATGATAGTATTGTCCCTCACACTGGAAACCTAACAGGTGGAAGCAGTTGGGGCGGACTAGGAGTAGGCGAAATGATGATTCAATGTCTGCCTTTCCATGAGCATGCCACTGCCTGTTGCCCTTATCAAGTCCATTGCAGCCTCGATCGTGGAGTAGCTCACAGAGCACACCTCCGACTTAATCCAATCGTTAACTGACAACCCATCCGGGAATGACAAGTGGTGGATCAGTCTAAATTGCCTTTTTGGTACCACCCCCAGTGGTGAATGACCAACTCCTCACTTTCTGTGATTGGGAGGGGGCCCTCGATCCTGCCCAACTGCCTCTCCTTCTTTATCTTTTTGGCTACCACTCCCGGGTGCTGCATTGCTGACTTCAAATTCCTCTCGCAGCTGGGGGGGAGGGGGCCTCTGAATGGGATGGGAAAACCTGTCTCAAATCTGTGTACAATTATTTCAGCGTCTGTCTTATTATGGTATCTGTTGGCTAGCGCGCGTAATCTTTGTTTGTTGATAGGGGACCATGCTAGCAGGGTTTCACCTGTCGCGCTCCACCCTTGCTGGCCTCTCTGCCTGTTTCATTGCTTCTTTTTCTCCCTCTTGTCGCGCTTTGGGTCATCTTTGCGCCTACAGCTTGCCACCGGGTGCCCTCCCCCGCATGCTGAACATATGTGTTGGAATTTACATGCTGCCACATATGTACATTTGTTGGCCTCAAATTTCCAGCATATTGCGGGCGGCCCACTTGTGACCTAGCTTTTTTCGCTACCATCATTTTATGGATGAAACCGGAAACGTCCTCTTCATTCCATTCCATTTCCGGGTGTGTTTGTATTTTTAGCCTGAAGCCCTTATCGTATTCTAGCCATGCCTCACCCTGGAACTGCCTTTGCGCATTGTGAATGTTCACCTCGTAAAGCCATAGATCGGCTGCACAGCGCGGGAATTTCTCGACTATGATGCATGCCATTATCCTGAATGCGTCTAACCAATTGTCGAATGTCCGTTCCTTGCCCTCCCTTCTCCTTTCCTTCCTATCTTCCTCCTTCTTGTTGCATGTCGTCAAGTCTAGCCCTTCTAACTGTATTTCCAGTAGCGAGAAGATATCTATGAACTCCTTTCTCCATATTCTCTCTTTTACTGCTAATGGTATGAGGCTAGCCAGGCTGGTGGCCATGGTGGTCATGGATGCGGGCCTGGGGAAGGTCTCGTGTTGGCCTCAGGTATGTTTACTGCAGTGGGAGGTCTGCCCAGGAGCTGGGCGTTCCCCCACGCCACCTTAGGTGACCCCCCTCTGTAGCTGCTGTGGTCTGCTCCCCTGTCCGGTGCTGCTGCACTGTGCCTAGGGTTGATCAGGTACCAAGGTGCCCCTTTGGCCTCCCCTCCCTGCAGGGTTGTAGCTCCCTCTGCCCTCAAGGGCCCCTGCCCTGCGCTTGTCTGCGCCCCCCCAACACTGCGTTCAGTAACCCCAACCCCTTTAATAACAGAGGCGCCATGGTCCTGCAACATTCCTGAATAATTGCACTAATATGCTCACCGCTGTTTGGTGTTTCATTGCTCCCCTTGTCCGGTCCCTCCACCGCCGTGCTGGCTGCAGGTGGCTGGATCCGCTGTTTCGTTGTCTTTGTGATCTTTGCCGCCTCCGCGAGCTTTGCTGTCGCCCTCCTACTCCTCTTACTGGTGGCGTGCTTGCGTTGCGCCATGTCTCGTTTGTTCCCTCTTCTGGGTCACGATCGATCTGCTCCTGCAGCCATCCATCCCCATGCACCTCTGAGGCTGCTCGTATTCTCCTCAGCCGGTCGCTCAGGTCATCCTGGCCTTGTCGCGTGCCCCCTTTTTTGGCCATCCCCCAGGGTGTGGCGCTGCTGCTGCTGTTGAGCGCAGCCTGTGTGGCTGGGCTGCCGCCAATGTCCTTGCACCAAACCTGTCCGCAATGGCTTGTTGGCGGGGTGCTGCCGCTGTAATTGTGCACCAAAACAAAGTCCAAAAGCCAATAACTTGTACCGCCAATGCTTATTGTCTTTGCTGTTTAGCTTATAGACCTCTTCCTCCACTAGAGGGCACCCGACGTTGCTGCACTCGAGTTCCCCAGGCCAGAGGGGCACTCCTCTCCTGCTTGCTGGTGCTGCCGGTAGGGCCCAGTGCTTTCTGCAGGTATCCCAGCCCCCTCGATAAGGTAGAATGTGGAGGAAAGGGAAGGGGGGTGGTCGCGCTGCCAAAGCAGCAAGCCTGACTATTCCCCAGGAACGTTGGAACCCGGCGATGGAGCTCTAATTCCGGCTCCTACACTCAAGCACTATCGGCGCCGCCGAAAGAAAGGCCCCGTTTCACCTGGCTCTCCGGCAGTCCCGCACAAGCCTGGTGGGCTCTGGTCGTGTTGGGTGCTGTGTCCACGCTTCCCGCACCTACCGGGTGGGCTCTGGCTGCGGCGGGTGACTCTCTGTTAGGCACACACCCCCCCGGGTGGGCTCAGGCGGGTGGCTGGCTGGGGCGCACTGGGTGGGCTCTGGTTGCATTCTTGCCGTACGGACGGTTCCTGCGGCAGTTGGTTGGGCACTGGGTGGGCTCCGGTAGCTCTACTGAGGGGGGCTCCGTGCACCGCAGGGTAGGCTCCCGACGGACGCTCCACCATGCAATCTTCGCTCCTCCCCACAGGCTGGGACGCACTGGGTGGGCTCCGGTTGCGTTCTTGCACTCCTCAGTGCGTCGCGGGGAGGCTCCAGACGGACGCCCCTCCACGCAGTCCCTGCTCCTCCCTACTGGTTGGGACGCACTGGGTGGGCTCCAGTTGCGGTTTTGGAGCCCTCAGTGCGCCACGGGGTAGGCTCCCACCGGACGCTTTGCACAGTAGTTGGTGGGCACCGGGTGGGCTCCGGTCGCTCAACCAAGAAGGCTCTGTGCGCCGCGGGGTATGCTCCCGACGGTCACTTCACGAAACAGTCCTGCTCCTAGGACGCACCGTGTGGGCTCCGGTCGCGTTCTCTCCTCCACGCTGATCCTCCACATGGGCTGCATGGCGTCGCGTTGTCGCCTACCAGATTTCCTGTTCGCCGTGCTGCTCCCCCCACTCCTTGTAGATAGGAGCATACCTGGGGGAGCAGCGCTTATAAGCCCCCCGAGGCTGCTATCATGCTTCTTGACAACCCCCTCATTTGGGCGTTTGAACATTGTCTGCCCCCCCATTGGCCGCGATGCGAGAGGAGGTAGGGGGGACAAACACCTTTGGGGGCTTAGTTTTACTAAATCTAGGAATGTGCCAAAATCCAAGGGTGGGTGCATGGGAACATCCATGGTCCACCCATGGAATGCCTCTTAAGCTGAAATGTAACATAAGACAGTGCAAGAAGATGCATTGCATTACATTTCTAAATAAATTGCGCATAAGGGGATCCTCAAGTATTAAGGTCTAAGCGTACCTTATTGGACAAACAATGTATTCTGTTATTGAGGATTTCCCTGGTCTCCTAGCCCGTTAGGATAGTGAATAACGAGCCCCATTGGTTTTTGTTTTTTTTTCTTTAAAAAAAAAATGTTTTAATGTGATTTTATTGTGACTGTAACAATTAACTGTGTGTTGTTATAATAATGTTTTTATTCCATGATGTTTTATGTCTTTTAAACCTGTGTTTTTATGGTATTTTCTGTACCAAAATAAAGATTTTATGATGATGATTTCTAAATAAAGGCACACAAGGCTGTGAAAAAGGCTTCCCGCTTGGCTTTGTAAGTATTACTGAAGCCTTTGCATTGTCCTTGTGTTCCCTTCAGTGGCGTAAAGACAACACAAAGACTTGATATTCTTGGCTGACAGCTTTAGTTTTCCATTTTCATACAATGGTATTGGTCAGGAATGAGTGTCTCTGGCTTTTCTCTCAGTGCCCACTGTTTGAGGTTATTGGAGAAATTATGAAGGTTTTGAAGTTTGAAGGAGGTGGCCCATATTTAGTAAGGACATTGGGCACAGGATTTTTAGGAGTCGTGCCACGTTTTCATTTATCAGGATAAACCCTTGTTGTTTGCTTATTTTGTACTATTCGCAGTTTTGAGCAGGTCAGACCTAGGTAAAATCAAACTGAACAAACGTGCACGTGCTATCCTTTCCTTGCCTTCATGTTTATGTTTAACAGATCTAGTTGGAAGTGGACAGAATATTCTGAATGTTTCTAGTCTGGTTTGGGTATAATGCATATCTTGTAAAGCATTTTTCTCCTTTACAATTAGGATTTTTCTCCCTTTCATTCAGGTGAGATCAAGTTGCTGTTAATAGCCCACTTGTGGCAACTTCTTACTGCGAATAATGTGCTATTATGCAAAGAAGGGCAATGGCATACTTTCACAATTTTCACCTAACAAGTGCAAGACATATCTACTAATTTCTGCAGAATCACTGAGGCCAAGGATAATCCTCTTTGACCATCACTGCTATCAGGATTTGCAGGGAGCTGTCTGGTGAGATGAGGCACTGGCATCTTGGTGGTTGCAGTTTCCTGGCAGTTAAGGATGGTTCGTATGCAGACAATTACAGTGGATCTGTCCCCAATGCAAGGACCACTCTCCAGTACAAATCAGGACTGGCGCTAGGCATGGGCATTGTGGGCAGCTGCCTAGGGCCCGACACCTGCTCACACTCAGGTGGGGGGGCTCACACCACTGTGCCACGTTTTCAAGGACTTTTGTGTTAGGAAGCCCAGAGGACAAGTGTAGCTGCCTCCTCTAGGCTTCCTAACCATGGTTAAGCTATGTGAAGCCCACAATAAGGGCCTCCATCCCCTGGACCACGCAGCAGTTGAGAGAAAGGGCAAAAGTCAGGTGTTTGGCCTAGGCTGCTGGGTAGTATTCTAGTCCATTGAGCAACTTTCAGTCACCTCCTTTGAGAAATTTCAGATCAACAAGTTTAGATTATTTAGTTTTTTATCACCTTCCCTTCTTGGCCCGTCTCTCTAGGCCTAATTGCTGTATGTGCATATTAACTGCGATTCTTAGGCGGGTACTTAAAGTGCCCCCAAGTGTTAAGTGCTCCTTGACCCTGCATAAATGAAATGCAGGGGTATCCTACAGGGCTCGCAATCTAAACCAAGAATGATATTGCATCACAATGGGCACTGCACACCAGGGATAAAGGAAAAGGGAGTGGACAGGAGCATAGCCAGATGAGTTTATTGTAAAATGGGTAAGATAAATGGTAGAAGGTGCAAGCAGGGGGAGAGCTGATAGGTGAGGTGATAGTAAAGTAGAAAAGAGAGATAGGCAGAATCAGCATGGAAGAGTAAGTGGCTGGGGGAAAGAGGTAGATGAAGCAGGCAGAATCAGTGAGAGAAGGGAAGAGGTTTGGAGAGAGCAGTAGTGTAGCAGGTATGTCATCGGCCCTGGTGCAAGGAAGGGAAATGGCCCCTTAACTGCTTCTAGTATTGTAAAATCCAGCAATTATCAGGGCTGAGGAAGCACATTATGACCCTGGACCCTGGTGCCACTGTACCTGCTGCACAAAATGGTAGCTACGCACCTGGAAGAGAGATAAGATGAAGAGAGTAGCATGAAAAGAGAGGGGTGTAAGAGGGGCAGAATCTGCTAAAAGATTTACGAGGATTGGGGAGTGCAGAAGAGGAGAGGTGGATATAAAGAAGGAGAAAGGGTGAGGGGACAAGTGCATGTTATAAGGTGAGAACCAGCAGGAGGATGGTACAGTGAGGGGAGAAATATGAGAAATATGAAGAGAAGAACATGGAGGGAGAGATGCATGCTAGTGGGGCAGAACGAGCAATAGGCGGGGAGAGGCAGGAGAGAGATGATACACGAAGACTGAACCATACCAGAAAGAGTGATGTAAAAGGGGTAGAACCAGCAAAAAATGTTGAGGCTGACTGGAAAGATAAAAGCAGAACTGTAGAGCATGGATTGGAGAAGCAAGATCATAATAACTAATGTAGTGGGAGGGGGAATGGTGAGAGGTAGATCATGATGTTAGTGGACAGAACCACCAAGAACAGGTAAGAGGCTGTGTGAGAGATGCATGGGAGAGATAGATGTAAGAGGGACAGAACTACCAAGATAAGGTTAGAAGCTGGAGAGAGAAGAGAGGTAATGTGTACAGCAGGCAAGAGGGAGACGTACGAGGACCAGAATCAGAGAGAAAGGTAAAAGCAGTAGTTAATTTCAGCTGGTGGTTGCTGATGGGGGCCACCAGTGCTTATTTTCCTGCATCAGGCATTTACTGAGACCAAGAGAGGGAAAAACTCACAAACAGGAAAGAAGTATAAAGAGAAAGACAGAATAACAGTAAACAAGGGAGAAAGCAAGAAGCTGTACGATTGAGAAAAAATGGTTGTCACTTTCAAGCAGTGGATTAAAGAAGCTTGAGGTAGGTTCAGTACTATGCACCCTTGGTCTGCGCCGCACCGATATTTGACCTTGCAGATCACAAGTTTCTGAGAAGTGCTTTGGGCACCGGCACACATTATTTTACAAACTAAGGTAAGAAGCAGAAGGAGGGATGGAATGAAGTGTAAATCATGGAAGTCAGAGGTGGATGTAAGAGAGGCAGTAACTATGAGAAAAGGTAACAGGCAGGAGGTTGAAAGGGAGAGATGGGTGTGATGGGGACATACCAAGAATAAAAATTAAGCAACTGGAAGGAGAGATGAAAAGGGAATAATAGTACATCAATGGAAGAAGTAGATGTCAAAGAGGCAGAAAAGCTAAGTGGAGAGGGGGCGGGACGGAAATTGTGAACGGTGGATGTAAGAGTGGCAGAATCAATGAGAACAGTAAGAGGCATAGAGATGAGTGGAACTTTAGAGAATGGAGAACAAAGGTAGTTATCTGAGGGACAGAACCAGTAAAAGAAGGGACAAGGGTTGGAGAGAGGGGAGAGATGGATGTAAGAGGAGTAGAATACACAAGATAAGGTAAGAGTCTCTGGAGAGATATGAGAAGAATAGCAGAGTACAGAGGGGGAAGTGGGTGCAAGGGGTGAAATCCATAACAAAGTATAAGACACTTCAGGAGAATCATAGGGGAGAGGTGGGTATAAATAGGGTAGAACAAGTCAAAGAAGTTATTGACTTGGAGGGATGAGAGGTGAAAGTTAGTGTGGATAAGAAAATGCAATATAAGAGATTCAGTAACAGCTGGAGAACATAAGCAGGGTGGACAGGACAAAGGAGCAATTCTGGGAGGTGGATGGAAGAGAGCAGAATCACTAAAAGATGGAAATAGGTTGGGGGAAGGGAGAAAGGAGAAGGTGGATATTTGTTCGGCAGAACCAGCAAGATAAATCGAAAGGTTTAGTGGGGAAAGGAGAGATGAAAAGTCAATCGGGAGTAGAGTTCGAAGAGAGGCAGAACCAGTAAGAGAAGGCAAGCTGAGACAGGGAAGGAGGAAGAGGAGAGGTTATGCAGCAGGGGCAGAACCAGGAAGAGCAGATAAAGTAAAGGGGAAACAGAAATGGATAGGTAGCTTTAGGAGGGCTGAACCTGCAAAAATGATAAAAGGCCGGGGAGAGAGTTCAGATGTGAAGTGTTCAACATAACAGGGAGATGTAGATGTAAGAGGGGCAGGAATAGCAAGAAAAGTTGAGAGGCTGTATGGAAAATTGAGAGCTAAAGAGAAGATCATGGAGAGGAAAGATGGATGTAAAAGAGGCAGAACCAGTGAGAGATATGAGCACCTTATCCAGCTATTCTATTTCCATCTTTTAAAATGATCAGATTCAGAGAAGGTGTTAATGGAATTAAATACCCAAAAATGATCTATGTGACTGTTAGTACCCCCAATCCTCAACAAGTATCTTACGTCTCTATGAGCAGAAAGTGTCCTGTGAAGTGATAAGTAATATACGCCACCTTGCAAGACTTAAGTGTTGTGAGGCTAAAGAAAAGGGGTCAGGCTTGGTTAGGCAAGGAGTTGGATAAATCCAAAGTTAGCCTATGGGCCTATGGTGGGGTAAATTTGCCCCTGGCCTGGACTGGCTTGATCATTGGTGCTCAACTCAAAAGGCTGCTGCAGACTTAGGGTTGGTGTGCACAGAGTAAGTTTCACAGTGTTCACAAAGTCATTCAGCTCATTGTCATGTGCACAATGACATAGGCCCAGCCTGGACAGGCACAGAATGGGTGCCTCTTCTCCCACAAAAAAGAATCCCAATACTCTGGGAGCGACAGAAAGGCCTGGAGAAAGTTATAAATGGCCTCTCGTGGGAGGTGAGGTAAAAAAAAGGCTAAGTGGACAAGGAGAGGGGGCATCTGAGGATTGGGGGCACTCCAAACTGTACATTAAAGCACATGGTGGGATCTGTTAATTAATGAGCCCTTATGAGTAAGTGTAAAGATGGTTCAAGGAATCAGATCTTGCATTGAAGGTTGGAAAGAAACAAAAGTATTTGGTTAGGAAGCTTGGTGCTTGACTTGAGTGATTTGTGGATGACTGAAGGCGTCTGGCAAGAGTCTTGTATTCAGTTATATCTTTAAGCAACATCCAGGTGCAATCTGGTTATTACATCTTAGGCTTTATATGAGTTGATCAGCTTGGTGCTTCACTATTTGTATTATGGCAAGGGTCTTCCCTTTTTAAAATCTCTGAGATTTTGGTCGCTTTATTTTGTAAGTCACACCCCAACCTCCACCGACCTATAGATATTTCACCTTGCTGGAGTTCCTGTACTTATAGATGTAAATTGCATATATTACTATATTAAGTCCCTATGGTTTTGTTTCTTTAATGTATTACTTTGGAGTTCTGGACTTTTTGGTTCCGTCCAGAGGTGTCAGGGTACAACACCCAAAGACCCCGGAGTTCCAACCTGCCTTGGTGCACAAATGAACAGAAACACGGGCTTCTCGATGGTGGCGTCAAAGACCAAAGGTTTATTACTGCAGGGACACAGAAGTCATAGATACTACACACGGGCAGTAACCAGGAGCCTGTTCAATTTGTACAAAGTGGGTTGCTCCTTATATACTGTTTTTTATGCTATGGGCAAATTCTTTACATGTAATACATTCCCAAAACCTTTGTGTCTAAAACAATAAATATTTGGCGTTACACAGGAATCGTCGATAATATCTGAGGCCAAACATTGCGAAGAGAGGGGTTCCCACTAGTTTGTCACAATTCCCTGTCAATATTGCATTCAGGACCCGGACCGCCTCATCGTAAAGTTCGTTACCTCCCCCTAATAAAGGTTCAGAAAGAAAGAAACAGAGCCAGGTGTGGAAGATAGGAAAGCGGGATAAGGGATGTTTGTGGGTTGTAAATGGGCAAGGCTACCGGCTTCGGCCGCCTAATCATGATCAGGTACAATGGACACGAGGACCAGTTTGGCAGGACTGGCCTCGGGCAGAGGAGGCAGCCTTTGTCGAGTCATGCAGCCACAGCGTGATCTGGTTTAAGGTGTACGTGTCATGTAAGAGGTGAATCTCCGGCTAAGGCTACGTGTCCTTAATCAAAGTGGAGTGATCAGAGGCTATTGCATATGTGAGGGCAAGGAAACACAAAATGGCGGCCATGATCTAAGATGGATGCCGTGGGTAGATCGGAAATATATCAATAGAAGGAGTGCTCTTGCTTGTAGCGTAGCGAAAACACCAGGATATACTAAATGGATCATTTGCGGTTCACTGATACCAATATTATGTATTTCCGACAAACTTGAAAACACGGGTTCAAATTGTCACGGAACCGTCACGGAACCTCAGACCCTCCTTTTGCCCTTACATAGGCAATTACTCAGTCTATGTCAGAATCTAGTTCTTTGCTCATCAGGTCAGTGACATGCTGTTGTATCATCATCCTTTCTCGTGTCTTTTCTCCAAACGCAGGTGGTTTTCTGAGACAAGTCGCAGCACAAAGACTACACAGAGCAGGACCACACTGGATAATCAGACAACATGAGAATAGGAATACTAGGATGACACCAATGACCATTAGAACCTTCCATCCCCACGCTGAGATTAGAGTCCAAAACCACTCCATGAAGGACCAGTTTCCCTTGTCTACATGTATGGAGTCTGAAATCTTGTGCAACTTAGAGATCGCCTCATAGACTGTTGGAGCATTGTTAGGAATAAAGACACAGCAGCTCGATTGGATCATTTTACATACCCCACCTCGATCTGCAAGTATAACATCTAGAACCATACGGTTCTGCAACGTCATGAGCCTATCCGCCTGAAGCTCAGCTGTTAGATTGCTAAGGGCACCAGCAGTTTCGGTAATAGTAGATTCAACTACCCGTGTTAGCTGACGTATGTTTCTACTATTGGCCATAGGCCCCCAGAACGGAAGGAAGCCTTTGAAGAAGTCTCCAGCTTCCTGACCAGCGGTATCTTCCTTGCTGAAGACACCTCTCGCTACTCTTGTTCTGTGGTAATCAGGTGAAGCAGTGTATGTCGGAGGCAATAGTCGAGCAATATAACATGATCCTGAGAAGTCGGCAGGCAACCATGTATAAGCTCTGTCTCGACAAATGAAATAGGTACCCCTAGCAGTGAGAAAGGCAGGGGAAGAGTTAGCCGGAAACACATAAGTCTCTACGCACTCACTCCTCCCTAGCTGAGATCTTGGATTTCTCCCATTACCTTGCAAACAGACCTGACCTCGGTGAGGTACGACCCAGATTGGAGTTGAGCTTTTACGCTTGCTTTCTCCTAAACTAAGGCGATACTCTGAAGTATTCCAACTTAAATATACTCGCAATTCGTCTCTAGGGTAAGATGGAGTATTATTGACGTCCTTGACCATGTCAATAATTCCCTGGACTAAAGCTTTATTGGCAGAGTTATATTTAGTGGAACGCGGTGGACGTGGAGGATAGGTTTCAAGGGCATAAGGAAAGATGGTTTGGAAGGCCTGAAATGATCCATTATAGCTGTAAGGCAAAACCAGATAGGGAATACCTTTATCCATGGTGTGAGGTATCAAGCCACACACCCAACAGTCTGTCGTGTTAACTACCAGTTGGTGTTGGTGCAAGAGCTGTACAAAAGTGTTGTTAGTAAATTCTGAGCGTCGGGCTTGCTCATGTTCTGGAAACGAGTGAAAAGAGTGTATAGAAGAAACAGTAGAAATAGCAGGATCAAGGGGAGGTACTGTAGAAACTGGCACAAAAATCAAATTTATGCTAAAGACGATTCCACCCACCAATGTTGCTAAAACAATCAAAAATGTAATGGCACATTGCATCAGAAAACATTTGCTATGAAGAATTCTATTAAGTCTGTTTCTGCGAACATAAATCACATTTTCTCGTTGCAGCGCAGGAAGCTCCATCTTCTACAATCCGCTCGCGACCACTGATGATGTGTACGTAGATGAAAATGCCTCTATCAGCCCTGGGAGTTCCCAGAACCAACAGAAAGATCGACCTTGTGTCAGATCCCTGCAAATTCAAACTAGGCACACAGCCACGACCCTACGGCTACCCAGACGGCAAGGCAATTTTAAAAACAATAAACAATAGCAAACTTCCTGGCTGAAGGCAAAAGTTCAATATATATATATCAAAATCACAATATGCAGTTGCCTGCTTTATTTGTCCATTTTATGGCTTCTTAGGTTGTATCTCTGCTTCGCTGGTACTGTCTGATCGGAAAATAGTGTATCACTAGCAGCTGTTGCAGAGTTTAAGTTCGCAGGTGGCAAAGTTTCTTCTGATGCTGGGGACAAATGTTCAATGTTCAAAGGAGTTTTTTCAGGAGGAGAGTCAGGTTTCAAAGTGTCAGTAATCAATTCGGCATCGCTGAAAGAGATGAACTTCGGTGTGATTTCAGATTCGGAGGCACCAATTCCCTTTTTCACCCAGTCGTCGTAAGGGAGCGGCAACGGAACACGCTTTACATGAGAAGCGTGAATCCAGTGTTTGCGGCCAGCGACACGAACTGCTGTCCTCGTTGCCAGTAAGATCTGAAAAGGCCCCACAAATCTTGGTTGAAGGTTCTTCGTCCTCGCGAAGTTCTTGATTACAATGAAGTCACCCGGTTTCAGCTGGTGCCCTGGACTCTCCGTAGGTTTTGGCAAGGCATCGAAAACCTGTTGATGAATAAGACTCAATTTAGCAGTCAAGTCGTAAAGGTAGTCTATCAACATAGGATATTCAATGGAGCAAAATTGTTTAGGCCTTGGCACACCCCAGATATTTGCCGGGCGGCCAAACACAATCTCGTATGGACTAAGCCCTATTCTAGAATGTACTGTTGCTCTCGTTGATAACAGGGCCAAAGGAAGTGCGTCTGGCCAGGCTAAACCTGTGGATGCTTGTATTTTGGCTATTTTTAGCTTGAGGGTGCCATTGTAACCCTCGACTAAACCAGCAGACTGGGGATGGTTTGCACTGTGAAATTTCTGTTTCAATCCTAAACCGGCACACACACTCTGCATAACTTTCCCTATAAACTCACTTCCGTTGTCTGACCATACAATCCGTGGCATTCCATACCTAGGGAAAAATTCCTTGAGAAGAATTTTGGCAGTCGATAGGGCAGTGTTGTCCTTTAGTGGGTATGCTTCTATCCACCTGGAAAAAGCACAAACTACCACCAGGACGTACTTTAAATTGTTGCAGCGTTCCATGTGAATGAAGTCTAACTGAATCACTTTAAAGGGACAGGAAGGAGGAGCGAAATGACCAGCTGGAGTTGGAGTTCCCTTGCCAGGATTATGCATCAAGCACACCATACAATTTTTCACCACTCTTTCTGCACACTTACTGATTCCCTCATTCTTCCAGACCGGAGCCAACATCTTACATATCCCTTTAGAACTTATATGCGCTACTCCATGCGCCATTGTCACTACTGCAAGCACATACGCATCGGGCAACATCCAACGCTGCTGTTCTGTCAAATCAATCCAACATCCATTCGAGTCCAACTTGCCCGTACTTTCTCTCCATACACGTTTCTCTTCCTCAGTCGCTTCTTTCTGAATCTCTTTCACACTTTCCATAGTGTCCTCACACATTCCAGACTCAGCAATCCATCTTGCAGACGTAGCAACATACATTCTACTCATCGTGTCTCTAGCTGTCTGTTTAGCAATTTCATCAGCAAAGGCATTCCCACGACCAACATCATCCGTGATTGCTTTATGAGCACTGCACTTTACAATCGCAACTTCAGTCGGTAAGGTTAGAGATTCCAACAAGTCGTTAACTAGCTGACCATGCTGGATCTTAGTCCCATGGGACGTAATGAAACCTCTTTCTCTCCACAACCGGCCAAAACTATGGGCCACGCCAAATGCGTACTGACTATCTGTAAACACATTCACTCTCTTTCCCTCAGCTAAAACACACGCTCTTGTTAGAGCTATTAATTCTGCAGCTTGGGCAGAATTCTGACTCACTCTTGCAGTCTCCACAATCGTCTTCAAAGTCGTTACCGCGTAGGCAGCAGTCACATCACCATTCTCCAATTTAAAACATGACCCGTCCACATACAGCGTACCATCTGGGTCGGATAGCGGAGTATCCTTCAAATCGATGCGTCCTTTTGTCTCTTCCTCCGTTTTGAAATAGCAGTCATGTGGCTCGGAATCACTCGACTCTTGATCAGTCGGCAACAATGTTGCTGGATTCAATACATTGCATCTCTTGATCTGAATATGACTCGCTAGTAATGTCAGCTCGTAACCAGATAATCTCGCACTAGTAAGGTGTTGTGTCTTCGTTCGGTTCATGAGTGTATCCACTGCATGAGGAACCATGACCACTAGCATATTGTTCATCACCAAACCAGCAGATTGTCGAATGGAAGCTGCAGCTGCCGCTGTAGCTCTCAAACAACTAGGTAACGCTCTGGCTACCGGATCTAATGTTGATGAAAAATACGCACAAGGGCGTTGTTTATCACCAAACTTCTGTGTCAGAACACTCAACGCGCAACCTTCTCTTTCGTGAACGTAGAGCGTGAATGGCTTACTGTAATCAGGTGTACCCAATACAGGAGCTGAGCACAATGCTTTTCGTAATTCAGTAAAACTCTCTTGACATTCATCAGACCATGGCACCGGACTCGGAACATTTTTCCCAGTCAAGGCTACCAATGGTTTCGCTAACAGAGAAAAATTTGGAATCCACTGCCTACAGTAAGAGGTAATACCTAGGAAGGCACGTACTTCTCTCTGTGTGCGTGGAACACTCATCTGCGTAATTGCTTTTATTCTCTCTGGGGTCAACTTCCTTCCCTCCTTTGATAAGAGGTGACCTAGGTAGGTCACTTCTTGGCAGCAGTATTGCATTTTCGAAGGAGAGACCTTGTGATTCAAATTAGACAAATGATGCAATAGGGAAATTGTAGCTGCTTTGCAAGTTTCCTTGTCATCGGCAGCCACTAAAAGATCGTCTACGTACTGTACTAGGGCAGAACCTGGAGGAAGGACAAAAGAATCTAACTGGCTTTTTAAAGCTTGACTGTAAATTGATGGACTTTCACAATAGCCTTGTGGAGCGCGTTTAAATCTGAAACTGCGACCTCCTGGACAGAAGCCGAAAATATCCCTACTTTCTTCGGCTATCGGAATGCTGAAAAAGGCATTCTTTAGGTCAATAACTGAGAACCATGTGGCTGTGGCAGGAATCAATGTTAACAAGGCAGTAATGTCTGGCACTACAGGAAACTGCGGGATTACAATCTTATTAACTTCTCTAAGGTCTATGACAAACCTATAAACTGGAGGTTTTGTAGGATCAGTTCGCTTCAGAATCGGTAATACAGGACTATTACAGACATTTCCTCTAGTTTCCTCAACCACACCCTTCTTAATCAAATCTTCCACAATCAATAAAAGTGCACGCTCACCTTCACTCGATATTTTATATTGGGGAATTCTTGGAAATTTCACATTCGCTTTCAAAGTTACTACATACGGTGGAATTTCTAGGAGACCTACATCATTAGGACCAGTCGCCCAAAGAGAATCAGGGAGTGAACGTAGCTCCGGCGGGAGTGCGTCCATTGACAAATACATCGGAGAGGTGATATTTTTACCCAATGTAAGCTGTACTCCTTCCGGAGAACAGTACAATGTCGCATATAGTCTTTTTAACAAATCTAAACCAAGCAGGTTTTCATTACAACCTGTCGTCAAAATCAGGGGTGCTTTCAATTGACACGGTCCAACAGAAATAGACAAAGGACCAGATATCGGGTTGTAAACAGGGGCGCCTGAAAAACCTACGGAAACATTTGTTGAGCCAGACAAAGGTGCGCCAGGGAGTTTCGCATGAATGATAGAACTTTTTGCGGCACCAGTATCCAACAGAAACGGTTCGACTACACCTGATGTTGCTACTGCGACATAAGGCCCACTCTGATCCACTGGAACTGATACTACTCCCTCTCTCTGTCCATGGCTGTCCTAGTACCCATTTTGTTGATAACCCTCATCTACTTCATTATAGTCCTCGACAAGATATTGTTGAGATCTATTTTGCTGAGTAGATTGTCCATTTCGTTGATCAAAGTGATTGGAGGGACGATCATTCGTTTGTGGAGGCATAGCACCTCGCCCTCGACCTCTAGAATTCTGCACAAAACCACCACGACCTCTCTGAGCTGCTGCTGCATTATTTTGCGCTAAGATCGGACATTCATTTTTATAGTGACCCTCTTTCTTACAGTACGCACACTGATTCCACTGATATTGAGGTCTTGATGAACCATAATCTGTCCTTTGGTATGAGTTTTGCTGCGTACTAGTTTGATTCGCGCGAGGCGGATACGCCTGCTGCAAAAGAACTTTAGTTTTTAAATCTTTCGTTTTCTTCTCTGATTTTTCCTTTTCCTCTTTATCTCTATTTTCGTAGTACTGTGCAGTTGCAAGTATTTGCGCTGTCGTAGATACAGCCCACGCACTTTCTGAATCCTTTAATTTATTGCATAATTCAGGTAACAAATTATGCACAAATTTATCGACAAACAATCTCTGTCCTCCTTCTGTACTCATGTCCTGACCACTATGATCCACAAAAGTCTCTTCAAACCTCGTGAAGAAGTCGGAGACACTTTCGTCTTTCTTCTGCCTGCATGCTGACAACTTGTCCCAATTTACACGTAGTGCTGGCATCAGAGTCTTCATTAGATCAATTATTCTACCTGGCAGATTAGCAATTAAAGGTTTGGGTTTCGCACCACCTATTTGTTGACCATCTGCTGCAGTGATAGCTGCCCAATCACCACCTAAAGCAGCTTGATGATCCTCTCTACGAATTTTAGCCCACACTGGTTGCGGAACTACGTTACCAAACAACATATCGATGTCGGCTAGGTTCATTATACAAGCCTCAACTGTCTGTGTCAATTCCTTGTAATATCCGGCTGGATTCTTACGTGGATCTGGCAAGGCCTGTTTCACCGCTAACACTTCTGCTCGCTTCCATGGAATGTGTATCCACACTCGTTGGAACTGTGCTGGAGCAGCTGCAATACCTGCATTATCATCACGTTGTATTGCTTCGCGCCAAATTGGAGGAACCTCCCTCATAGGATATTGGCGACTTAGCTTTATTTTACCTTTTTCTAAATCTCTCGGTGAACGAAGAGATGGATCATTCCTAAAACTTAAAATGAGTTCCATCGCTTCCTTTATATTCTCACCCACTATCATTCCAGCAGCAAACTCTTTTTGTACCCTAATTAAATCTTCTAAATCTGATTCAACATCGTCTTCTTCTATCTCTTCACGTAACAACGAGCACATCTCATCAAAGACGTACCGTTGCGTTGGTTCCCCCCACTGCATAAATGTGTCTAGCACATCTCTCGTACTATATCTTCTACCCTTCGAAATCCATCTGAGAGCCGTGGAATCTAAAACTCCCCGTTCCTCGGTACTTGGAAGCTGACTCCGTCTCTGCACAGAGTCAGGAGTAGGAGTCTTAATCAAAGTTTTATATATAGGAGACAGCATATTAGTAACAGAGTCAGTGATTCTTCGACGAACAGAAAGTGGAGTTAGTACACTCGCAGACGTAGAGAACGCAGTAGAGGTAGGAATAGATAACGGAACAGTAGGAGTATCGAGAAAAATAGTTTGAGGAACAGTGGGTACAGAAGTAGGTATAGAGGCTGGCAGTGTAGGAAGAGGAGGAGCTGTAGGAACATTTACATTCATCACAGGAGGTACAGGAACTTGATTCTGAGGAACAGGAGCAGGAGCACCAGGTTGTCCAGCAACCGGCAATTGAACATTCGGGACGAGTGGAGCCGCAGCACCTTGTGCATACGGTGGAGGTGACCGTAACAGATAAGATAACAGAGGATCGTTTTCGGAATCCTCCAATATCTTAGCCATTTTCGATGGCAAGGCAGGATAGCACTTGTCAATCGCTAGATTATGCTCTCTAATGGCTACATCTATAGCCTTCTCACACTCGTTAGCCTGCAACTGTTTAGTCGCTTGCTCTAGAGTTAACTCTTCTTGTTCTTTCTGTTCTTTCTTCAACCTTCTCATTTCTCTCTGTTTGGATTCTTTTCGCCAATAACGGAAAGAATCAAACATTGCCGGCCGGGCTTTCTTCTTAAACAATTTCGCTTCCAAGTTGTCGAGAATCTCTGGTTCAAAACTACCATGCAGTGGCCAACTAAGGACACCATCCTTCTTACAATAACGGACCCATATCTCATTATAAGATATAGGACCCACGCCATACTTGCAATATAAATCATATAGGGGAGTCCCAATCGGAGGAACCAGACAAGAGTCCTCCAATCGTGAGTCACTGTTGCAACTAAAACAAGACAACATTTTCCGACTTACCATTTTCAGTCCGGAACACAAAACAAACAAACACGGAACAAATATGTGCACTCGAACCAAGAACTTAGGCCTACCAAAACGAACTGATGTATCGATACCCAAACTAAACCAAATAGATTATCGTAACTAGAACAACCAGTGATAATCTGACAAAACCAAACCAAACCAAGAACCGATCAAGGATTTTTAACAATCCTCACAAAAGTAACCAGCTAGCTATCACTAAATACTTAACTGAGTCACTGAAGACGTCACCAAGGAGAAACCCGTCACGTTTCGCCGTACTAAGGACTGCACCTCTTCGGGTCCAAGACAGGGCGACGGTCAAGGCAACGGCCCACTGCAGCCGTCCTGAACGGGAAACCCTCGTGGAAGAGAACTTCGGGCCACTTTTGCGATATGCCGGGATCGATGAAGTGGGGCGCCTCCCTCAGGAATCTTCACACGAAGCTTCTCGAACTCTTCAGGCTTTTGGACCGGTACCGAATGACGTCGCCCCACATTGGGCGCCAATTGGAGTTCTGGACTTTTTGGTTCCGTCCAGAGGTGTCAGGGTACAACACCCAAAGATCCCGGAGTTCCAACCTGCCTTGGTGCACAAATGAACAGAAACACGGGCTTCTCGATGGTGGCGTCAAAGACCAAAGGTTTATTACTGCAGGGACACAGAAGTCATAGATACTACACACGGGCAGTAACCAGGAGCCTGTTCAATTTGTACAAAGTGGGTTGCTCCTTATATACTGTTTTTTATGCTATGGGCAAATTCTTTACATGTAATACATTCCCAAAACCTTTGTGTCTAAAACAATAAATATTTGGCGTTACACAGGAATCGTCGATAATATCTGAGGCCAAACATTGCGAAGAGAGGGGTTCCCACTAGTTTGTCACAATTCCCTGTCAATATTGCATTCAGGACCCGGACCGCCTCATCGTAAAGTTCGTTACCTCCCCCTAATAAAGGTTCAGAAAGAAAGAAACAGAGCCAGGTGTGGAAGATAGGAAAGCGGGATAAGGGATGTTTGTGGGTTGTAAATGGGCAAGGCTACCGGCTTCGGCCGCCTAATCATGATCAGGTACAATGGACACGAGGACCAGTTTGGCAGGACTGGCCTCGGGCAGAGGAGGCAGCCTTTGTCGAGTCATGCAGCCACAGCGTGATCTGGTTTAAGGTGTACGTGTCATGTAAGAGGTGAATCTCCGGCTAAGGCTACGTGTCCTTAATCAAAGTGGAGTGATCAGAGGCTATTGCATATGTGAGGGCAAGGAAACACAAAATGGCGGCCATGATCTAAGATGGATGCCGTGGGTAGATCGGAAATATATCAATAGAAGGAGTGCTCTTGCTTGTAGCGTAGCGAAAACACCAGGATATACTAAATGGATCATTTGCGGTTCACTGATACCAATATTATGTATTTCCGACAAACTTGAAAACACGGGTTCAAATTGTCACGGAACCGTCACGGAACCTCAACTTGCCTATTAGTGACTGGCTCCGTGTAACTTTTGGGAGTTTTATGTTTTCTATGATGATCATTTTTAGCTATTTCTTCATTATATCTTGAAGTTAGGTCAGCTCTTTGTATCTTTTAAACATTGAGTTTGAAGAGAAATTGGTGTGTTGAGGTCCTCAATAAATCAATCAATCAAATCATTTGTAAAGCGCACTACTTACTCGTGAGGTCTCAAGGCGCTGGGGGAGGAGGGGTGCTGCTACTGCTCGAAGAACCAGGTCTTGAGGAGTCTTCTGAAGGTCAGTAGGTCTTGGGTCTGCAGTAGGAGGGTGGGGAGGGTGTTCCGGGTCTTGGTGGCGAGGTGGGAGAAGGATCTGCTGCCAAAGGTCGTTCTTTGGATGTAGGGGACTGCGACGAGGGCTTGGCTGGTGGAGTGGAGCTGGCGGATGGGGTTGTAGAAGCTGAGTCGTCTGTTGAGGTACACTGATCCGGTGTTGTGGAGTGCTTTGTGTGCGTAGGTGAGGAGCTTGAAGGTTATTCTCTTGTTGACGGGGAGCCAGTGCAGGTTTCCCAGGTGGGGTGTGATGTGGCTGCGGCGGGGGATGTCGAGGATCGGATGTGCAGAGGCATTCTGGATGCATTGCAGCCGTCTCAGGTGTTTGGCTGAAGCTCCTGCGTAGAGTGCGTTTCCGTAGTCCAGCCTGTTGCTGACAAAGGCCTGGGTGACCGTTCTTCTTGTTTCAGTGGGGATCCACTTGTAGATCCTGCAGAGCATGCGGAGGGTGTTGAAGCAGGAGGAGGAGATGGCGTTGATCTGTTTAGTCATGGAGATGGTGGAGTTGAGGATGACCCCTAGGTTGCGTGCGTGGTCTGTGGGTGTTGGAGCTGTACCCAGTGCGGTCAAGCACCAGGAGTCATCCCAGGCCAAGGGGGTGGATCCGAGGATGAGGACCTCCATCTTGTCTGAGTTTAGCTTCAGTCGGCTGTTCTTCTTCCACTCGGCAACAGCTTTCATTCCTTTTTGGAGGTTTATTTTGGCAGTGTGGGGGTCCTTGGTGAGGGAGAGGATCACCTGGGTGTCATTGGCATAGGAGATGATGTTGAGGTTGTGCTGTCAGACGACGTGGGTGAGAGGTGCCATGTAGATGTTGAACAGCGTTGGTCTGAGGGATGAGCCCTGGGGTACGCCGCAGATGATCTCAGTGACATCGGAGCAGAAGGGGGGAAGGTGGACGCTCTGGGTTCTGCCAGATAGGAAGGAGATGGTCCAGTCCAGGTGCTCAGTTTTTTGCTGTGGTCTAGCACTTGGTGCTTTTGCCTGCCTATATTTTAACCACCCCACCTATGTAAGGCGTTCTGTGCCATATCATCCTCTTATCTCTCGCAATCTGTGGTTTCTGTTCTTTACTGCAGCATTTGTGGTTCACTCACTTTATGTTGCATATATCTCTTTGTGTTGATCCTCCATGCCTGCTAAAAACCAAAATTACTTATCCATCAATCTCAATGGCATAAAGAGAAATTTAGGGTGTCACTTGAAGATCTGCAGTTTTGGGACCATATGCCCTAAAAGTTTAATCATGCATTAACCTGGAAACAATCAGTGAACATTTCAGTAAATATATTAGTTTTGGAGAGAGATATGCTTAGTTTTTCCACCTAGTTTGATCAATGTGATGTATTTCACTTAATAGAGCTTTACATTATCTGTACTTGTTTTATTAGCATTAATATTTATATTTTTAACCTTTTACTGTTATCCACACTAGGTAAGTAGCTTCTTGCAAACTTGCTTCCATGATGCCAGAGAATTTGTTGTCAATTGATATTGCTTCCTGTGATGTCACTCCCTCTTATAAAAATTGTTTGGTCCCTCATGTTCTTATTCTGTAGGGAACCCCAACATTCTAGAGCCCCCTGGTACAAATATTGCAGCACATATTGAAATAGTAAAATATTGAGTTATTTCCTTAAGTTTTCTTTAGTTTATGAGGCATATTGCCAAAGAGTTAATGCAACAAAGTACAGCAAGTGAAGTTGCTGCAGTGCATTACATTAATAGGAAAGGGCAGAACGGTGGCATATTTTCAATGAAATGGCACAGTTCTGCTTGTACCATGTGCTGGCGTACTTGTGGCTGCCCAGCGTCAACATAGGCACCCGTGCGTGATAGTGCAAGGATGTTTCTATTATGGCCAGGATAGTTTTTGTGCTGCAGAGTGTTACCTTCCTACACAAAAAACTATCCTTTGAGGCAATTTACCCTCTGTATGTGTGCAAAGAGGAAATATCAAGGTAAAATAAAGATATTTCTCCCTGTTACACCAGCCTCAGACTGTCACCTTGTTTTGGTGCATACTCATGCCTACAAGTTTTTGTAGATAAGAATTTGCATTTAAATGTATGGGTGGATGCACAGGAAAACCCATTCACTACTTATTACAAGTTGCATGTGAACAAAACCACACTTAAAAGGGATGCCTTGAATTCTGCAGTTCGGGGATGAATGCCACAGCTTAAATTTTGGTGAAGTGACTCTGTTAGAAAATGGATTACTGGTAGAGAGAAGCGAAACCCTACTTAAGCAGCAGCCACAATGCCTGGCAGGGTCAAGTCACAAGCAATACCAAATTAACCGGCGCTTAATCCTCTTGTTGCTTATCATAAAGCAGCCAGGCTTAACTTAGAGGCAATGTGTAAAGTATTTATACAGCACTTTAAACAGAAATGAAGTGTTAGCACAACACAAGAAAAATCCCACACCAATTTAACTAAATAGAGTGAAATGTAATAACTGATTTGAGAGCAGAATTGCAAAAATCCAACCAGTAGAACCTGAGATATGCCATTTTTGAAAGATTTAAGTGATAACAGCTTAGAATCACAAAGCGCCAACTGTGGTTATCTGGTGAAGGTGTACAGGTACAAAGTCACAGGTTCAGGCTAACCACAATGGAGTGTGGACTCGATACAGGATCCTAGTTAGGCCAATTGAACAGGGGGTACCTTAAATTCTGGTTGCATAGTGATGCCAGGCCCCACGTTGAAGATGCGTCAAGCAGTAGAGATGATACAAAGGTTTGATGGGGAGATGCATCACGCGAAGGTAGGTCGGGAAGGCTGTGATGCGAAGTCCTGCGTCAAAGATGCTTGCACAGCGGCTGGTTCTAAAAAAGTTGCAGGACTTGCGCTGCAGAGTTCTGCCTCATCCACAACTATGGTGTCAATGAGGGGACTTCTGATGTGAAGGCCTGCATTGAGAATGCGTTGTGCAGCCGCAGTTCTGAATGGGCAGTGACGTGAAGTTCTGGTTGCGCAGTGATTCCGATGCAGAGTTTTGAGAGGTGATGCATCACACTGCGTCCCTTCTGCTGGGATCACAGTTGGGATGGCAGCACATCTTTAGGCACACTTCCAAGGGTCCAGGACTGGGGAAGCACCACTTGGGAGGCTAGGACTCATAGCAAACATACTGCTGGCACTGGTTTCAAGGTGGTTGGAGCCATGTATATGATCAGGAGGCCAGTAAACCAGCCCTTGGAGTCTCTCTGGTGATTGTGGGTTCAAGATGCAGGTTCAATCCTTTCACTCAGGAGGCAGAGCAACAGGTAGCAAGGCCGCAGGGCGTCAGAGTATCAGTCCGTTTTGCAGAGCAGCACAGTAGTCCTGAGTATTCCACAGGTCTAGAGGTGTACTGAAGACTTGAGGCTGAGGGTCCAATATTTATACCTGGTGCCCACTTTGAAGTTGGAGAAGATTCTGGAGGTTTCCATCCCTAGAGGTGCTTGGAAATGTTTGCCTTCCTGCTCTGGCCTCGGATTATTTGGTGTCACAATAAGCTAGTAATAGACTTGGTGATTGTGTTTAGGCAGAGTCTTTGTGATGTGTAAGTGTGGTAGGTTACAGTTCCTCCCCCTCATCAAGTCAGAGATGGCCCATCCTGCCAACACCTACGGTCCTTTGGTTCACTTTCTGGGAGAAATACACAAAGTACAACTGTCAGCTACACCCAGTCAACAGACTTAAAGCACCAAATGGTTCGGACAAAAAAAGGAAAACTTTCTAAACATCACATTTTTTCAGAATTGTGATTTAAAATCCAAAATTGCCATTAAAGATGGTATTAAAAACAGTTCTTTAGATACCAAACTCAACATTTCTGCAAACCCCAATTGAAGGTTGCTGCTTATTAAATGTAATAAGTTAACCCAGTGTTGTTCTATGGGAGAGGGAGGTCTCGCTGTAGTAAAAAAGAACATAAGAGCTTTTTACAACCAGGACATGTAAAGCTTAAATTTACATGTGCAACCTTTTAAAAAAACTGCACTATGCCTTCTGTGCGGTTCGGGGCCTAACTTCAGGGTGACTTACTTGTAATGAAAAAGGGTTTGGGCATGGCAAATGGTTTATTGCCAGCTCAAAAGGGCAGTTTAAAACTGCACACACAGGCTTCAGTGACAGGCCTGAAACAGGTGAAAAGTCTACTTAAGTGGGTGGCTAAATGAGTGCTGCAGGCCCACTAATACAATGTTATTTTAAAGGCCCTGGGTACAACTTTACTAGAGAAAAGTAAATTAAATGTTCCAATTGGGTGTATGTGAGAAAGTAATCTTTTTTGCCCTGATCATCCCCGTTTTTTGACTGATACTGGATGTAACTGAATCTTGCTGTGCCCTGGGCTCTGCTAGCCAGGCCCAGAGTCAATGCTATGGTTAAAAAGGTAGATTGTAAATAGTTGTAATTACAATTAGCACTGACAAACTACCTGTAAGTCACTTGTATATAAAAGGACATGTATGTATAGAAGCCCAGCAGCTTTGTGGCACTTAAATGTGCACTGCTGTGTGGGCTGCTTTCAATTCAAAAGTCAGCCCTGCATTGCAATATGCTTTTAAACTGAAACTGTATGCAAATTTGACTTTTGATTCAAAAGGTACTTCCAAAGTATGAAACTACCTTATTTTTACATAAAAGTTACTGGAGCAGCTAATTTCCCATAACACTCCCTTTCCAGATGTCCTGCAAATTCCACTCTTGGGGCGGCCATCTTGCTGGAGGATACAGGAATAGGAGGGGGAGAGAGTGCTCCATGCAAGGATGATGGCTCTCCCTGAGTAGGTATGTGCTGTGACAAGCTTGCAGACTCTCTGAAGTGAAATGCTGGACACTTGGACCCTGGAACAATGGACAAAGTATTCAATGACGAGAGAAAGAGCATTGGGCCTGTTGAGCCAGCCCAAGGAACAGGATGAATCTAACCATGAGAAGGAGGATCTGACCTCGGAGGTAGGGATCTAACTCCTGCAAGATCTGTCCGACTTGGCAGAATTGCAAGAAGCAGGTAAACCCTCCAGAGAGGAGTTGTGTCAGGGACAGATATAGTGTCCCACTCTTGGATGCCTGAGGCAGACTGCATCCAGGCAAGAGAAGGGTGATGTTAGTGGGTTTCACAAAGTTTACTTGAAGGATGGATTTCTCCACACTGTAGTTAGACATCTCAAAGAAGGGCTACCATGAGGTTGGTGGTTACCCAGGAGTACAGAGTATTCCTTCTGACTTTAAGTCATGAAATCCTGTTAGCAGGTCATTTGCGTCAGAGTAAGGCATGGAAAAGGTTGATTAACCATTTCTATAGGCCCAATATGACTGCCAAAGAGAAGGAGTTTTGCAGCTTCTGTGCAGCCTGTCAGGCCAGTGGCAAGACAAGGGACAAGGCAAAGGCTCCCTTGATACCACTGCCAGTGGTTTGGACTCCCTTTGAAAGGGTGGGAATGACCGTGTTGGTCCCCTAAAATTTAGAGAACAGATATCTTGGTGGTACCCCTTGGAACAGTCAGACCTCCTTTTGTGGCTACGGCCCTACTTGGTGTGTTCACATGAATGGGTTTCTCAAAGGAGGCTGTTTTAGATATGGGCACCAATTTCATGTCTATCTAATTGAAAGTGATTTGGCATGAATGTGGTGTTATGTGCAAGTTTCCTACCCCATATTATCCTCAGACTAATGGTCTGGTAAAAAGGTTCAATACGATCTTGAAGGGTATGATCACAGATTTTTCTGACAAACTCAGGAGAAGATGGTGTATTCTTCTCCCATGCCTACTTTTTTCATACAGGGAGTTGCACAAATTGTTGTTTTAGCATCCCATAAGAAGCCCATTGTGCTTGGTGATAAAGTCTGGGAAATAGCCTCACAAGGAAAACAAGGACAATGTGCTGGACTAGGTGCAAGGCCTGTGATCACTAATGGCAGAGTACATGTACAAAGCAAGCAGGAAACTGGAGGCCAACCAAGAGCTCATGAAGCTCAGGTTTGACTAAAAGGTTGGAGGTGATGCACATTGTTTTGCGTTGATAACCTCCCACACTTAATTTTAATAGCACCAGCCCGGGGGCCCATTACATTTTTTTTGCCACCCCACGAGCCAGGTACTTTTTAAACTTCACTCACTTAGATTAAAACCGCACTACACACTCACATTTAAATACCTCATCCACACCACACATAGTCATTACAAGTGCTCCCGCGTATCCGTAGGTTGCAGCACGCCGTACCCCGTAGAGGGGTACGAGGACCCCAATGATGAAGCATGACACCAGGGGGCCTGTTGGTGTGTGAGGGGACCAAAAACAAGAAGGGTGCTCCCTAATTTTGGAGGACACCCCCCACACCCAAGGAGTGGATTCCTTTTGTTTATTTATTAAGACGACCTCCCCGAGACAGCCCAGAGGGACGTCTGGAGTACCGACCAGAAGTGCGGGGCTCCATTTACCTGAGCTGAGGCCAGGTGGGGTGGAGCATTCCTCTCCTTTCATTTGGCAAGGAGAATGGAGATCCACTAAAATACCCAGGTGATATTCTTCTTTTTTCACCTTTTTAATGAGCAGTCGCGATTATGGTCCTGAAGAATGCAGCAGGATACCTATCAGGCTCCCCTTTAAGTCTGCAGAAACATGTTGACCGTATTGAATGATTAGTGGTTTGAGGTTCAAGCCACTATTGTTGCACGCATTTTATTGATTTAGAAGTCTTAAGGTGTTTAATAAAGTTTGTTATCCTGTCTACGACCAAATTTTAGTGTACATATCACTTTTCACCTTCTTTTTCACCTCCTCACTTACACTGCTCTACAGTTGCCCCCTCACACCCTAGTATGCGCTAACACATGTTGGGTTATGTTGTTTAGACCCAGACTTATGTTGTCTATTTAAACATTTTCAAAACACTTACCTTCCCGGTGTGAAGGAACCCAAATGATGAATAGGGCGTTCAGGATCGGCAACTGATGGGTATTTTTCAACACAGGAAAGATACTCACTTTGGGATAGTGTCACTTCACTCACTTTTCATGTTGGGGCGTCCTTTTGTTTTCAGACGTATATTCGGAGCTAACTGGTTAATTTGACCCACTGCTACTTTTTTCTGTGTACCATGCCTGACTATATTATTGTAATTGTATTTATATAGAGCTTACTACCCCTAACAAGGTGTCAAAGTGCTATTCGGTGAGTTGCACGCTACTCCAAAACCCACAAAAGATTAGTGGTGGGTCAGTATAGGGAAATATATGTTGATTTGAGTGGCAAGAGTGTGAATCTGTTAGCTGGATTGAATAGGATAATTGAGGGATAGAAGAGGCAAGAGTCTCGAAGGTTTTATTAGCAGTACGACCACAGAAAAGGTGCCAAAGTACTTTTCAGCGACAGCATGCTGCTACGGAACTAAAGAGGATTAGTGGTGGGTTAGAGTTGGAAAATATGTGTTAATTTGAGCAGTTGGCATGCAAGTCTGTTGGAATAGGATAGCTGATGGATAGAATTGGGAAGAGTCTAAAAAAGTGTTATCTGGGAGCTGATAGTAGTAAGAAAAGATGGAGGAATGAAATGTCTCTAGAAAGGAATTATGGAAATCATAGTAGTAAACTAAGGTTTTGGGTGAGCCAAGCAAGAATAGAGGAGAAAGAGTCTAGAAAGGTTTATTTTGGAGAACATAGGAGTAGAATGAGGTTTGGGATGAGTCAGAGAGTGGAGGAAGATGATATATGATGTATGTTTATGATGTTTTTATAATGCTATTTCTTTATTTTTGTTTCTAATTTGTGTTTTAGCTTTTCTTTGTATCAGTATAATTATCTGTATTTTTTATATATTGGAAAGTAAATTGGTTATGAACAACTAAGCTGATTTCTAGGCGGAATTCGTGCTAACTAGCCTACTGAAAATATACACAAATCTGCACAATAATTAGGGTACTGGTATCCACTAGGGCAGTTTAAGGTCAGTATTCTGGCCAGCACCCAGGGTCAGTGCTCTGTTTAAAAGAAGGTAGATGGTAATTAGATGTAATTACAATTGGCACTGACTATCTACCTGTAAGTACTTATCACTGTTGAAATCATCATAAGTAACACAGCAAAGAAAATATAGAACTTCCAGAATCCTCTACTGATTGGCCAGCCTTGACAGGCTTAGCCAAACTGCTTTGATGAGGTGATTAGTAGCCTGCATAGAGGCAGAAGTTATCTGACGGGGAGCTCTGAAGTTGCACAGAACAGGCCAGGATGTGGGCTGGGTAAATCAAACAGGGCTTAAAAGACAGCAACAGTAAGGTATTCCAGCCAGTCCCACCCCCTCTTCCTGTACCCCCACCCAAATGGAAACCCCCAGCCCTTGGAAAGGGAGTGTTAAGGGAAATACGTCACTCCAGTAGTTTCGCTTGGCCAGGTTCTCACTCCACAGAGAAAGATTATCCATGTTGATATTCAAAGTGCAGTACTTTGTGGGACAAGAATATGCCAAATTTTGGAGGTAGCTGTCATGGTATTGGGAGGCTCCCTGCACCCCACTGGACATCCGTACCCCCACTACTTGTCATCCCAGCACAATGAATAAATAGTTGAGAGCTGCAGCGAAACTCAGATCTGCTGCCTGAAACTACAAGAAGATTGACTGGCCTGCTAGAACCTTGGCCTGCACTAAGAGGACTGCACTCTGTATGACAATGCCCGCCGCACACAAAGGAACTACAGCCCTATGAACTTTGTCTTGCTTCGAAAAACAGAAGCAGTGGACTCCTTGAAAGAAACAGGTTGAAAGAGCTTCACCTGCACCATCTCCAGCCAGAAGAACCCAGCTGGACTTTAAAGAATTTGGCAAGGATCATTGTCGGATCTGTAGTCCCAACTTCTCAGGAGCAACTCAGAGACTCTGAACCTTGGATTTTGTTTGTGGAGACTTTTTATTTTTTTAACAACACATTTTATTTGGTCATTTTTGATACATTGGGCAATAGCCCCATAGTGGCACGATTAATCATTTGAACCATATGTGCATCAATTACCATTACCGTGAAAATAAACAAAACCTGCTATACATGCAGGTAAAATAATAATCTAAACAATATGCAAACAGCGGTACAATTTCGAGGTACAATACATGATTCAGCAGATTTAAAATATACATCCCAGTCAAATGATGGAGCAATCAGATGATAAAAACTTGGAGGACACATGGCAGGGAGCAGAGGAAGCAACTAAGGAGTTCTCCTCAGGTAGGGGGGGGTCGATGCCACGATAACCCACCCATCACGTGCATACCTTGCAATGTTTCCGTAGCCTCAAATACAGCAATCTTGGCTCCCTTACACCTATCCAATTCAGACTTTCATTTACTCATAGTCCCTTTGCTATGTCCCGTTTAGCTATAGTAAGGGCGAGGAACAGTAGATGTTGTTTCTATCTATTCCCCCCAATGTCATCAGTGGAATGCAACAAAAACAGCTGTGGGTGCGGTGGGAGCACCCAACCCAGCTGCTCATTAAGACATGACCCGCCATCTCGAAGACAGCAACATTCTGGACCCGTCCCAATCTGGAACCAGACAAAACCACAGCACCGAGAATGCCCTCATCGCCGCCACAGACGACATCAGGCGCCAATTAGACAACGGCGAAACATCAGCCCTCATCCTCCTGGACCTCTCGGCCATCTTCGACACGGTCTGCCATCGCACTCTAAAAACACGCCTCCAAGAAGCGGGTATCCAAGAGAAGGCCCTCGACTGGACCACATCCTTCCTCTCCGGCAGATCACAGAACGTCCGCCTCCCACCCTTCCGATCCAAGGCCACCGACATTGTCTCCGGCTTCCCCCAGGGCTCCTCCCTCAGACCAACGCTGTTCAACATCTACATGGCCCCCCTCGCACAAGTGGCCCGCCACCACAACCTCAACATCGTCTCCTACGCCGACGACAATCAGCTCATCTTCTCCCTCTCCAAGGACCGACGCACCGCCAAAACCGACATCCACAACGGAATGAAGGCCATTGTCGACTGGATGAGGAGCGCCACATGTACAGCTCCACCGCCCCAGAGAAAAGGATTTTCTATTGCATTTACTTGAGCAAACCACGTACGAGGGACAGGATAGGGGATAGGATAGGGGACGTTTTGGAGGTGATATAAGATCTGAGGCAGAGAAACCATTTTAAAGATGGCTGAGCGCCCATAGAGGGATAGAGAAAGAGCAGTCTATATTGTCATTTTGTTCTTGAGGCTGGTCAACAGTAAGGTGATATTATGTGTCCATGAAATCTTGGGGCACAGGGAAATGAAGATCCCTATATATTTAAAACCATCTGTGGCCCGGGACAATTGTGCAGCCCACGATTCACAGCCCTGGTGTCCACATACTGGGAAGAGGATAGATGTAGCTGGATTAGCCTGGAGGCCGGTGGTTCACCGAATACAATGAGAATTTAATATATACGAGGTCCAGAATACCACGGGTACATCATAAAAAAGAGAACGTCATCGGCATATAATGCTATGAGATCTGATCATGAGTGGGACCAATCGAATCCCCTGAGCACAGGGTCGCTCCTGACACAGGCTGCCAGAGGCTCGACTGCCAGGACGAACGGCAATGGAGACAGTGGGCAACCCTGGCGGGTACCCCTCTTGATCGGAAAGGGGCAGGAGTGGTGTCCCGCAATTCGAACCAATGCGGTCAAGTCCGTATACAACAGACGTATATGCGCCAAAAAACGTGGTCCAAAGTTGATTGCCTCGAGCAGCTGAAAATGGTAGACCCAGTTTAGCGAATCAACTGCTTTATCGATATCGGCTAACAATAGGGCAGCAGGACGGTCTAAGGCGGGGCCGCAGCGATGACATTTTGAACTCTTCTGATGTTATGTCTGCTGGCCCTCTGCAGCATGAAGCCAGACTGGTTAGAGTGGATCAAATCGGCAATACACCCCCGGCGGTCGGCCAAGACTTTCCTAACAATTTAGGTTCAAAATCTATTAGGGAGATGAGACAATAGGAAGACGGGTCTTCAGGGGGTCGGCCAGGTTTTAAAAAAAGCACGATCTCCGTGTGACGCCAGTCCCTTGGAAGCCTTGCCAGATTAAATGCATCCGCAATGGTCGCCAACAAATGAGGCCCCAAGAGAGGCATATGGGATCGACGAAATTCCATGGGAAAACCATTGGGACCCGGGGCATGGCCTGGCTGGATTGCGCCGAGGGCGCCAGTAAATTCGTCTAGTCTAATTGGAGTCTCCAAATGCTCCCGGACACAGTCGGGTAGCCTACGAGGCGGAAGGTCCACATGGAACTCTGCTATGAGTTCAGCAGAGATCTGCTCCTTCCGGGTGTATAGTGATGTAAAGTGCTTCGCGAATTCTTTGGCTATCCCCGCCGGTGATGTGTGCAAGGATCCGTCTGAGGCACGAATAGTGGGCGCCGTTTGCCTGGCCCAATCTGTGTAGCATTTTACTGGACTTATCCCCCACTGATATATCCGATGGTATGATGCCTCTAGATCTCTTTGGCCTCGCCCAATAGATATTGACGCAGTTCTTGTTGTGCGAGGACTAAATTGCGGTGAATAATGGGGCAGGGATTGGTACTGAGTTGGGAAGGTAGAGTCACCTGGCGCATTTCTAGGGCATCGAGCTGTTCGCAGCTTGTACGTTTCTCTTGTGTGTGATAGCTAATTTCGTAGCCCCGGATGGTCGGCTTGAGTGCTTTCCAGAGGGTAATGCTCGAGGGAGCAGAGGGGCCCTTGTCTGCTAAATAATTGGTAATCACTGTATTGAGCATATCGTGATAGGCCAGACTGCGGATGTGCCATGGAGATATTCTCCAGCAGAAAGAGGGCCTGCGGGAGCACGTGTGGAATTGCATTGTGACCGGGGAATGGTCAGACAGACTGCGGGGTCGATGTTATATCTGAGCGAATCTATGAAGGAAGACCCGGGAGACAAAAAAATAATCGAATCGGGATTGAGACCCATGGACCATCGAGAAGTATGTGTAATCGCGCTCAATAGGGTGGAATTCGCGCAATATGTCAGCCCAGTCCTTTGTCAATGTCAGAGTATGCAGTTTAGTTGGACCCAATGGTTGAGGGGAGTCACCGATGCGCTGGCGGTCCAACGGCCCCATAGTTTCATTTCAGTGGCCTCCCATCAGGGCCAAACCAGTCGGAAGGGAGCCCCAGACCCCCAGTAATTTTTCAATAAAAGTAGCACATAATGGGGGGGTGGGCATAACTGCTACCGATAGTGATCTTTTTGCCACAGATCATACCTGTGATGAAAAGAAATCGGCCCCAGGATCTACCCTATGTGCAATGCATTTAAACTGCACTCTACGATGAATAGGAATCGCCACCCTCCTGTAGCCTCTTGTGAACCCTATGTGGTAAAAACCCAAGCGAGCGAGGCATGGGGCTTTCTTATCCATTAAATGGGTTTCTTGTAGAAGCAGGATGTATGCACCATACCTCTTTGCCTGTCGCAGGACAGCCCCACGTTTCACCTTATTCAGTAGCCCCCAAACATTCCAAGATTCCACCATGAGGTCCCCAAGGGGGTTTTTGTCAACGGGTGTCATTAGAGTTGAAATAGAATATAGCTGAATATAGCTGAATATAGCTAGAAGATCTGCATAAATGACTATATGAAAAATGTCCCGTCTGCATGTATAAGAACCTATAAACAGTAAAAAACAACACACCTGCAAGGATAGCCACCCCACCCCCCACCCGGCGCTACCAAATACAAGGAACATCTGTTGCGGTGTAAAGAGCAGCGGACCCCCAATGGGGGCCCCCAGAGATCATACCAGAAGATCCCACCCCACCCTATAAACCTAAGAAAACAGGGAGTATAAGACGCCCTTGGCTTCACAGCCCGTGATCAAGGTCCCACGCCCATCCAATGAATGACATTACTCATATACATTCATCCCCATGCAGTGTTTTACTAATCACAATTTGGAGTGTTGGACAGTCCGAATCCATCATGGCGGTCGCTCAGGGCTCGGTGACACTCTGTCTGACCCCGGCCCCCGCCGCTACCTGGACTTGTTGCGGCATGGCCGCTGAGTGCGAGAGGAGTCTGAACCTATGGCAGATGGAGAGTTCGCTCAGAGCTGTGGGCTCTCATCTGACCATGCAAAGACGGCCTCAAGGGAGTCGAAGAAGTAGGACTTGGAGTTGTAGATTACACGCATCCGGGCCAGCTTTCAGCAGCATGTATTGAACGTTCAACTCCCTAAGTCTGCGCTTTGAGGCAGTGAAGGATTGGCGTTGCTGCTGGACCAGGCATTTGTAGTTTGGAAATATAAATATAGAGCGAGAGTCATGTATAAAGCAGTCTTTGTGCGTCGTGGAAAATTGCAGAATAGCATCCCGGTCGGCATAGTGCATAATCTTGGTGAGGACAGGCCTTAAGGCTGCCCCCGCGGGGGCCTTTGCGTCAGGGCCCTGTGTGCCCTCTCGACAACAAAGGTGGAGGATAAGAGGTCGTTAGGTAGGATATCTTTGAGCCACTTGGTGATGAAGTTTGTCAAGGATGCCCCTTCACAACCCTCGGCCAGGCTAACGGAGCGCAGATTGTTCCTCCGAGTGCGGCCCACCGCATCCTCCATCCTAGAAATAAGTTCCTGAGTGACAAGAGACATCTTTTTTACTTTCTTTTGAAGGGAGGTCACTGAATCTTTCACCGTGGAGACCCTTGTTTCAGCCTCGGTGATCCAGTCTACTGCTTTACGAAGATCTTGCCGCAGAAAGGAGACTTCGGATCCCACCGCGCCGATCTTGCCTTCCAACATGTCTCGAGCGCTGTTGATTGCCACTAGGAGGGCCGCATTATCAGGGGACAAGCCACTCCCATCCCCGCCGACAGCACCTCTGGTTGCCCTGGTGTACTGGGCTATAGTGCCCTGATTGGGGCCAGCCCCTGGGCAGGCGGTCGTCACACCAGGTGGAACTCGGATGACAGACGCCACAAGGATACAGTTTAGGATGAAGCACTAGGCATGTATTGAGGAATAGTCCGGGAAAGAGAGTCGGCCGGAAGGTGGCCACACCACTCAATGCAACAAGTCGAGCACCCAGGCCCAGGGAGGAGCCACACGGGGGGCACTGGAAGGGGCTGCAGGCCGCGACAATTTGTGGGCCCTCTGCAGATCCAGCACACACGTATCAGCTTCCTCAGGGCAGCGCGCTAGTTTCCATAGGCAGTGTTCAAATAGTGGGTGTTAGACCTGTCAGACCTTTGGGTGGTCCCTCCTATTATTTATTTATTTTTGTTCCCTTTCTGCCTCCTAACCTTTGTTTTTTTTCATGTCCACTGGAATTTTTAGGTGTTGTCCCAAGGGGTTAGGTACTTCCTTGTCCCTTTAATTTTTTAGGCCTAGGTGTCCCTCATTATGGTGAAAATGTAGACACAAAATGGTGGCTTGTAACTGCCACAACTGATTACCTCAGGAAATGGACCCATAGGATAACATAGGGAAACTCTAGAACCTTCCAGCTGGTTCTGGTAGCCTGAGACCAGTCTATATAGGGCCAGTATCAGGGCGGCCATTTTAGAGTGACCAGGGGGAGTCATGAGGGATCCTGGTGAGGAGTGAGGCGTTAGCCGAGGGAGGAAGGCGCACTGATAGATTCTAGATTGTCCCATGGGTCAGCTGTCTCTCCTGAGGATGTCACCCCCTAGTAATTGACTGAGCACTACCATCGGTTTATTGACCTTATACCGCATAACCTTTGTAGCGTCATTGAACCCCGTGAGAGAAGTGGTTACTCATGGTTCTGGGGAATACATCAGGGAAGCCTCCGATTTGGAAGAGACTGTTCCACAAATTTCCCTTTCCCCTTTCCCCTTTTTGAACGCTTGAGGTGGAATCCTGTATTTGGCCTGGCAGATGAGGGACATCTGACCCGGGAGGAGAGTAGCCGGGTTGTTGCAGGACAAGGCTTTATAACCCCGCTCAGGGTCCCTGATATTTTGCTGCCGCCCGGAGTTAGAGGGTCCAGTAACTGACAGGTTCTTCCCCTTTGCCGCACTCTTAAGCGTACTGCGGACAAAGTACGAGGAGGGGGAGGAAGTCAGGGGTATCACCGCCACTGGCCCCAGGACTTTGCTTCACAGAACGCGGAGAGAAAATCAACCTTACCGTAGAGCGGCTGGCCCGCTGAGTTCCCCGCCGCCAAACGGTGTACCAACTGCGGACTGACAGTATCTACAGCCCCCCCCTTTTTCCGCTGAGGAGAGCTGGTGCTAGAGAGGGGGCCCGGTTCTGGTCAGCGGTGCGTTGGTTCCTCTGAGGTGACGTTGTGTGAGGTCGTACGCTCTGCCAAGTGAGCGCCGGGAGAAAGGGGCCGGGAAGCAGAGGAGACCGGCCTGTGTTCAACACCCACCCTCTTTGACAAGCGAGAGGAGGGTGGGACTTAAGGCCGAGAACGTCGCTGAGAGAAACGCTGCGCACTCCCGGCTCAGACAGCTGTTGAGTCCCCGAAGTGTGAGGGCGGGAGACCGAACAAAGTGACAGAGGTGTAAGCGAAGTGAGCGGACACCAATTCAATACCGCAATCACCTGGTAAGACCGTGGAAGTGTGGTTGGAAAGCCAGGTGTTTTGTGGGCCTCATTGCCGCCTCCGGAGTCAGTAGAATCCTGATAAAAGTCCTGGAGAAGTACAGAGGAGAAAGGAAAGGGAGGGGGGAGAGGCATTCAAAATTAAACTACTTTCCACACAGTACTATGAGAGAGTAAAGTTAAGCGACAGGAAAGTGCCCCTTGAGTGAGAACTGCTGAATACACCAGGGCATTATTAAATGACTGAGCCAACTGACTGCTTAATTCCATGCCCTGGATGGGATAACTACTAGAGTAATTTAGTTGCTTTCTCGCATAAAAACTTGTACTGATCTCCATCTGTGTGATAAATCTAAGAATGCTAATGGTAGAGGTCTAGCTGGTGACAGGATATATTAGAATTGCTTTGAACCTGTTTCTCTTTCAGAGGTGGAAGAGGGGATAGTAAATTGAGTTTAATCACACTGTTTACCTACTAAAGAATGTTTTGACTAAACAGAAAGTGCCAGAGAATCTAAATTATATAAAACTGGGAAAGTTTACAGAAACAAGTAATTTACATGCACTGATTTAATTGTAAATGTGGTACTGGTTTTGCAACTAAGAGAAAAACAAGAAACTAACAAAAAGGAGAATATAAAGATGTTCTACTTTTCTAAACACGGTGTGGTGTTTACTTTTTGGTGGAGGGGCATTTGGTTACTGTATAGGCGCGATGCAAGTATAACACAATTGCTTCTGGATAGGTCTTACCACTCAGAGCCAGACTACCCTATGTGGACTGGTAACCCTAGATCCAACATAATTGGTGTTCAGCGGTGGGATTAGAGCTTGTGCTTGCATCCGCTTAGCAGTATCTTAGTGTGCGCCATATACTCACACCTGGAGTTTTCTCCTAGCGGACTCCCTAATTAATAATTTTTGCTTTTCCAAATTTACTCCTGGTGGTGGGTGGAGGTAATTCTCACTTTACCCCCTTTCTTAACTTCTCCCAAGTGGCTGTCCCTGACCCTAATTGGCAAAATGGAAGTTGAATTGGAAGAGTTGGAGACCTACACTGCGGCCCAACTCAGGGAATTTTGCCAAAGTAAGGGGGTGTTTTTCAAGCGTGGTGCTAAAAAGGGTGAACTCCAAACCAGCTTGAGAGCGTGGGTGGCAGCTCACCCAGATGGGAAGGAGGAGGAAGAGGGGGATCGGGACACTGTCATTGAAGTGGATGGACTGTACCAACCTGGAGAGGGGAACCTACTAACAGGTGCTAGGACACTTTCCAGGGAGGGCAGCAGTGTCTCTGAAAGAAGTTTGACCGAAGCTGAATTAGCTGACAGGAGAGAAGAACGGCAGTTAAAATGGGAGTTGGCAAAATTAGAGAAGGAGAGGGAGGAGAAGAGGCTGGCTCACGAACTGAGTATCAGAGAGTTCGACTTTAAGGCCCTGCAAGTAGGGACTCCCAGTACTCCTAATGGTGGCAGCGATCCCAAAGATACAACCAGGGAACCCAGACCCTATTTGCCAAAGGACATAGCCGCCAGCTACAGTGCAGGGGATGACATTGCAAAGTGGCTGGCTGCCTATGAGGTTCCTTAAGAGCCCATGGGATATTGGAAAAACTCTGGGAGGTGGCCTGTATAAGTACATGCCTCCTGCAGGTAGGGATACACTTTTGGCCCTAGAGCAGGGAGAGCAGGCCCACTACCCCACCCTGAAAGTGGCGCTGATAAAAAAATTTGGGCTGACTCCAGAAAAATACCGACAGAAGTTTAGGAGTAGTCACAAACTAGGCACACAGGATTGGGTGGATTTCCTAGACTATGCAAAGAAGGCCCTGGAGGGTTGGGTTCAAGGCAGCGAGGTGGGGGACTACGAGGGGTTGTATGACATTATCCTCAAGGAGCACCTACTCGAGAAATGTTTCCCGGAGCTGCGACAACACCTGGTGGACCGCAAGCTGACCAGCCCCCGGAAGCTTGCTGAGGTGGCGGACATCTGGGCTAGAACCCGGGTGTCCTCAAAGGGGACTGGATGAGATTCCCAAAGGACTGGACTGGGAGCTCCCCAGAAGAAAGAGGGGGGAGACAAAAAGAGGGAGTTCTCAAAAGGTCCCCAAAACAATTTTCCGGGAAAAGGAACAGGATACAGTTCCAAAGCTATCCCGCCAAGAAACCCTCATCCTGGCCAAAGTCAGCAGCCAAGGGTTGTCCACTGCTAAGAGTGTGGTGGAGTTGGGCACTATAAGGGAGATGTTAAGTGCCCAAAGAGACCACCCCCTCCCACTGGAGGAAAAGCCCCGGGAGTAGCTAGTGTAGTGCTCGGGGAGGAGTTGCCCTTAGATAAGGGGGGGGAGTGGGCAGGTGTCACCTTAGTGTCCCTGGGAGATCGGGAGATGGTTCCTAAGATCCAGGTGCCCTCAAATACTACTAAGCATGGGCAGTGGGTCACCATCAATGTCCAAAGAGGGGAAGCTCTGAGAGATACAGGAGCCAGTATGACTATGGTAAGAAGTCATCTGGTGTCTCCAGAGCAGGTGATTCCACATGTACAACAAGTCAGAGGAAAATCCCTGGAATGCACTAGTTGGACTCATATAACTATACCTTTACAATTTACACTTTAGAATTTTTAAATAGCAGGACACTCTACTTCACTGTACTATGAGGTGGAGTGTAGTAATAATTTCCACAGAAAATATAGGATTCGTTAACAATCTATTTTTAATAAAAATTCATTCATTGAACAATAAAAAACATAGCAATTAAAAATTTCAAAGAACAGTAAAAATACATGAAATCATTATCTTAAATGTGCAGTTAGACATTATAGTAATTAAAAAATACATGGCAAAGAAATACATACACGACACATTGGCAGTTCATAAACAGTTTAGAAATACAAAACACGCTACAAAGTAATCAACCCCTATTTATAATTGTGGCTCCTAGATATTTTTGCCACTATAGATTTCTAGATCCAAAGGCCTAAAATTGTATTCACTATCGTAAACAGCTGTGACATAAGTATATGTACATCCAGTGTGTACTAGGCTTCACTTGGATTCTTTACTTAAAGGATGCGTCGACGCGTTTCGGTGCAATACACTTAATTCTGTGGCACCTTCCTCAGGACTTGTTGATAGGGGTTTCCTGTGTCAAGAAGATTTCAGAATTTGTTTTTCTCTGTTTAGGGAGAGAAGTAGTATGTCAATATCTGCTCTTTTTAGATTGTATACTTTTCACAATTTCGAAGCTAACTATACAGCTTAAGTATCTCCTTTACTAAGGCCTTCCATATGCTCATACGGGATAATAAGGGATAACTGACAGCTTTCCTTAAATTCACATTGACAGTAATACACATCACTGAGGTATATCTGTTTTTTCTGTGGATGTATCAGTATGATATCATTCTGTGCTCATGTCACACTTAGTCTGTTATTACAGTGTTCTCTGAAACACATTTATGTAAACCTTGACCCATACACCCTCCGGATCCAAATTTGTGTGGAAATCATTACTTCAAGCATTCCTGATCTGGGAAGGGACAGTTTAGGTGACTAGGATATGGTTTTCACATTTCCGCTTTTACATAAAAGTTATATATTCTCACCATTAATGAATATGATTAGAGATCCAACAGGGCCTGTGCAGAGTTTCAATCACTTTCTGCAGTTTCTAGCTGCTGTGGCCTAATATAGGACATAAAATGCTATTGGTTAAGAGATTAGTGTTGGCCCTCAGTTACACGGGAGTTTGATTAGTATTTTAATTACCTTCTTATTCTCGACCGAACTCCTCTTATTGGGGTTTCTTTTTCCGAACGTTCAGTCTCTTTACTTTATAAGTGCGAGTATCTATTTGGATGGAAGTATAATCATGATTGTCTTTCACTTTTTAACTCTCAAGATGTTTATATAATTTTATCACACAGATACCTTACCTTTAAACTTTATAAAACCCTCTTTGAACGGGCATAGGTTATCTGGGGTCCTCACGGGAACTGGATATGTTCTGGTGGGATTAAGCATGTATAATGAATTAGTGTTTAGAAATGTAGCTAAATTTTAACTGTTGTCTGTTTTACTCTAGGGTATTTAGGGTGTTCTATCTAGACCTCATCTGGACACTATCCATTATCCACTGTTTGGCTTGCCTCTTACTTGATCATTAGCATGAGTCCCTTGCTGATATTAAACTCTCTATAGTGCTCGAAGTGTGGTTCTATCACTAGGAAATAAGCTGAGACTATGGCGCTATTTGTGAAGTTCCACGTTAGGTTAGGTATCTTACACCCTCTAGAGATTTTTGCCCTGGTAGGTTGCTACAAGTTGCCTTTTAATACGGGCACCTCAGTGTACAATTAGGTGTCTATTTTCTCTACAGTTCTATCTGCCCGGATTCCCAAAATTGACTGCTTGCACTTGTCAAGACTCTCCTGATTTCTGATTTAACACCTTATGTCTTTCGGTCTGAATGCCTCCATATATCATTTAACCTCTATTCTTTCTATGGGTCTAAGTATCATAGTACCCCCGTTTAACTACTTGCACTGATTTGGGCTCTTTAGTTCTTACCTCCGTGTTGCGGGCGCCGTGTCTCTGCCTCGTTCAAACCGCTCTCTGATGTTAGTGGCGAACGCGCTTCTATTTACGTATGTGTTAGGCCGGTTAATTGCTGCCAGCTGATTAGTTTGTTTCTTTTCGGCGCGTAGATCGGTTTTATGGTCGCGCCATCTTGGAGTGGTGTCCGTCTTTGTATGTTCTTATCACCTGATTTTATCGTTTTCAAAGTCAGTAGCGCCTCTCTAGTGATTTCCTAGGGGTAGCGTACCTAAAAAGGGGGGGTATTCCCTGTCACTTTCTTTATCGAGTGTAAGTCGCGGCCAGCGCCGTTCCGTGGTGGAAGTATATATGAGTGGGAGATACTTCGGCGCCATATTGGAATGATCTCTAGCACCAGGCTTTTTCAATTATTTTACCAAGAACATAAGTGTTCCCCGTATATTACTTATCTGTATTAGGCCCCTGTTTTTCCATTACATTTTCATTCATTTTGAGGGGTGAACGAGGGTTTTTTTTTAAATTAATTTAATTTATTTAATATTTCTGTTTCTCCGATCAGTCTGCTTTGGTCATTGGTCTTACAGTCACCGAGATTATGTTCTTTATTCTCCTAACTATTGAGGATATATTGCGTTGAATCATGTATACACCTTACTAGTGTGCATGACATAGGGTCCATGGCCCCCTCTCTATAAGATCCGGGGATCTGCTTTAATTCTGCGCAGGACGTTGGGTTAACGTGCCGTTAAAATGTGTCAAGTTACTGTCTTTTAATTCTGGACCACATGGGCATTTGAGTCAGTTATTTAATTTTTGAGGAGCTTGGCATATTCAGGGCGAACTGGTTTCATAAGGAGGAGGGGGAGAACTGGAAGCTGGTATCCTACATTAAATAAGGGTCTCCCATTCTTCCCTTGAATTAAGGCCTTTCCTGATTGTATCAAATTTAATCATGTACCACTGCTCTTGTTGTTTGCGCCTTGCGGTACTATTGCCCATTCTGGTTAATTCTTTTATTCTTTCTAAGATGATCCATCTAAGATCCTTTTCACTGTGGCCATGTTCTTTCCAATGGGCCACCAGTGGGGCATTTTCTTTATTGTTTTTAATGGCGGATTTATGTTCACTAATCCGTAACCTTATCTCGCGGCCAGTTTCTCCTATATATGCCTGCTCACATGGGCACAGGATCATATATATTACATTTTTCGTTCTGCAGTTGTTTAAGGTGGTAATCTCATGTGTCACTCCATTATGTTCCACCTTTTTAGTGATAACACATAATTCACAAATGCAGCAATTGCCGCATTTGTTGTTTCCAACTGCTTTGTTTCCTGTTAGGGTCATTTGGTTTTCTATAACATCATCCCTATATGTGTGTACTAGGTTGGATCTCAAATTTTTGTTTTTTCTGTATGCATATAATGGACGTTCCAGGGTAATAGTTTCTCGTCCATTGTTGAGGATTTTCCAATTATGATTGATTATGTTTTTCACTTGATTTGCTATCACAGAGTGTTGGCTGACCATCACAATTTTGTCCTGTGTTTTCTTTTTCTCTTTTTTGGTTAATAGGCACTCTCTATCGTAATAGCGTGCTCTTTTCAGAGAATGATCGATCAGTTTTTTAGGGTAACCCCGTTCTCTGAATTTCTTTTTCATTTCACCTGCGTGTCTATGGAAGTCTGTAAGGTCTGTACAGTTTCTTCTCAGGCGGAGAAATTCCACAAATGATATTGAGTCTTTTTGGATCTTTGGGTGATAACTGTTGTAGTGCAGGATGGAGTTACGATCTGATTCCTTTTTATACAGTTCTACTTTGAGTTGTCTGTCTTCACTCTTGATGCAGATATCTAAAAAGTTTACCCTCAAATTGCTATATGCTGCTGTGAATTTGAGATTAGGGTCTCCTAGATTGAGCCACAGTAGGAATTCCTCCAGTAAATCTGTGGTCCCCTGCCAGATAAAAAATATATCGTCAATGAAGCGAGCCCAATTTCGAATATTTTCAAAAAATGGACTCACTTCATTGTATATATGTCTGTTCTCAAATAGGCTCACATATATACAGGCTAGGCTGGGCGCACAGGTCGCGCCCATGCTGGTCCCTTTCTTTTGAATGTACAGGTCTTTTTTAAAGAGGAAAATATTATTGAGAAGTACCATTGATACACAACTGACAATAAATTCTTTGTTTCCACCTGTAATGTCGGTTTCTTCCAGGAGACTGCTCACTGCTATGATAGTATCTTTCTGCGGTATATTAGTGTAGAGTGACTCTACATCGAGAGTCACCATGAGTTCGTTTTCTGCATCAAAATGGGTCCCTTCCACCTTCGCTATCATGTCCGCAGTGTCGCGGATATACGACTTTTGTTTTTCCACCAGTGGTTTTAAGAACCTATCCGCATACTGGCTCAGAGGTTCCAATAGCGAGTCGATCGACGCCACTATCGGTCTCAGCGGCGGGTTATTAAGGCTTTTATGGACTTTGGGCAGTCCATACAGGGCCGGTGTTTTAGGGTTTGGGTTATTCAGGAATTTCCATTCATCTTCAGTGATGCCTCCCTCTTCCAAGGTTTTTTGGAGCAGGGTTTCTACATCCTTTTTTAATTTGTTGAGTCCAGATTGGGGGACTCTAGCGTAGTGTTGTTCATTTGACAAAAGACACCTCACCCTTTGGTCATAGTCAGTTGTATCAAATACTACGACTCCTCCCCCTTTGTCCGCAGGCTTTATTGTTATACTAGTGTCTGCGGATAAGGAGTTGATGGCCTCTCTTTGCTCTTTATTGATGTTCTGTTCTTGGAAATGTTTTTTCTCCAGTAGTATACCTATCTCTAATTTTACAATGGATTCGAAAATCTCAAGATTTTTGTCCACCATACCTAGGCTGGGGGTGAATGTCGATTTAGCTCGTAGACCCGAGTCTGTTGGGGGTTCTTTGTCTGGTCTATTCTCAAAGAACCTACGCAACCGGATTTTGCGAAAAAAGGCTCTAAGGTCTTTCTCCAATTGAAACTTATTTATGCCTGTCGTTGGTACAAAATTAAAACCCATACCTAATACCTGTTTTTCTGTATTGGTCAAAGTTCTCTGTGATAGGTTTATGATTGGAGTTTTGTCTAGCGGCAGTATATTTTGTTCCTGGTCCGCTTGTATTCCTGAGGGGCCGGGTTCTGTTGATAGTCCTGATCCTGATCCCTTGGGGCCGGTCTCTTGGAGTATTGACCTCCCCCTCTGCCACGGAAGTTTCCGCGGCTCCTCTGTGGGCGCTGATCTAAAAAAGGGGTTTCGTATTCCCTATTTGGTCCGGCATATTCCTCATCCTCTCTACAGTGTTCTTCCTCTTCTATACTGCTTTCTGATGTTCCTGAGAAGTGTACATGTCTTGGTCTTCTGGGTTGGAATCTTGTCTGGAATCTAGGTTTTGGGCCCTCATTTCTATAGTTATCTGATTTTTCAGTGTAATAGTCTTTTTGTAGAAATGGGTAAACTACTTCCTGACTAAATTTACTTACATCTTTCCTTAATTTTTGAGTTTTTCGGTTAGTTAGATATTCACAATATCCTTTCATATCTCTGTTAATTTCCTCGAGTCTTTTCTTGGCATCCTCAACTATATTGTTATCTAGTAGGGTTTTTTCTAGCTCTTCCATTTCTTTTATTTCTATAAGGACAGTAGTTTGGGCAGTTTCAATAATGAGCAGCATAAGATCTCTACTGCATCTATTGCAGATGAATGTCCAGGTTTCCAGGAACTTTTGATTATCGACAAATAGCCCTGGTTCATTGCGAATTTGCAATCCTATTGGTATCTTGCCTGCCCTCACATACTGTGTCATAAATTCCGCGTGGAGTTCTGTCCTAATGATTTTCTTTTTTAGGTTAATCAGTTGATTCCACTTTTCCCCACCATTTGGGATCACTGTGATGTTGCTGCCGCTCCTATTTGAGCTCAATATTTTGTTGAGTTGATCTTCACTAAAGCCGATTCCACATGTACTCCACCCCGCCGCGATGGCTGACGGCAGAATGGGTCACTACCCAGTGGCCACGGTTCCATTTGAGTAGGAAGGGGTTGCAGGTCTACTTCGAGTTGCCGTAAGCCCTCTCGTGCCAGTTGATTGTCTGTTGGGGAATGATATGGAGCACAATGCTTGGAAGGAGGTGAAATACCGGACTCATTCTGAGATGCTGGGTACACCTGACTGGGCCTGTGCTAGCACAAGGTCCGCGACTACCCGGAGGGGGAGTTCGCTTGGGCTGGAGCCTGGAACAAAGGCACAGCCAGCTGCCAGAAAGGGAAAGATTCGGGAGCAGGAGAACCCTGCCTCGGCATCCACGCCCCATGAGACGGATAGGCCACCTGCAGTGGTGGACCAGGAGTCCACGGAGGGGGATGTTGTCTCCCTGGAGAACCTATCTATCCCTGCCGAGTGGCATGTGGAGGGAGGGCCTACCAGGGAGGAGTTTTGTGAGGGCCAGAAGGAGTACCCTACCCTTGAGGGACTGAGGCGTCAGGCCGAAGCCCAGGCGGTAGGTAATGTTACGGGGAACTATCATATTTACTGGGAGGATGGTTTCCTCTACAGTGAGCCAAAGGCACCAGTGCACGGTGCGTCACGGGCCTTGGTTGTCCCTCAACATTACCAAGCCTTTTTTTTAGAACTGGCTCATGAGATACCCTTGGCAGGACACTTAGGTCAGGACAAGACCTTGCCCGGCTTGTCCCCCACTTTTATTGGCCTCAGATGAAGGTGGCGTCCGACACTTATTGCCGGACATGTGTGTCTTGTCAAGCCAGTGGGAAAACAGGGGTAAAGCTGAAAGCTCTCCTGGAACCACTTCCTGTCGTTAGCACCCCCTTTGAAAGGGTGGGCATCGACATTGTGGGGCCATTGGATCCACCAACAACAGCTGGTCACAGGTTTATCCTGGTTCTGGTGGATCACGCCACACGGTACCCAGAGGCAATTCCTCTGAGGACCATTACTGCACCTGCAGTGGCAAGGGCCCTGATGGGTATCTTTACCCGAGTGGGTTTCCCAAAGGAAGTTGTGTCCGGCGGGGGGACCAACTTCATGTCAGCCTACATGCGGGCTATGTGGAAGGAGTGTGGGATTACCTACCGGTTCACCACTCCTTACCACCCACAGACCAATGGTCTAGTGGAAAGGTTCAACAAAATCTTGAAAGGCATGATCAGAAGTCTGCCTGAGAGCCTGCGGAGGAAATGGGACGTCCTCCTACCCTGTCTGTTGTTTTCCTACAGGGAAGTGCCACAGAAGGGAGTGGGCTTCAGCCCCTTCGAACTTCTGTTTGGGCACCCTGTACATGGACCTCTCAGCCTGGTGAAAGACAGATGGGAAAAGACTCCCAGGAAGCTTCCCCAGGATGTGGTGAACTACATGCTGGCCTTCCGGAGCCAAATGGCTAAGTTGTGGAAGCAAGCTTCTGACAACTTGGAAGCCAGCCAAGCAGTGATGAAGGAGTGGTATGACCACAATGCTAACTCACTGGAGTTGGAGCCTGGCCAGAAAGTGTAGGTGATGGAACCTGGAGAGCTTGGTGCCCTCCAGGATCGCTGGACAGGTCCCTTTGAGGTGATGGAGAAGAAGGGTAAGGCCACTTACCTAGTGGATCTGAAGACCCCCCGGCAGCCCCTGCGGGTGCTCCATGCTAATCGCCTCAAACCCCACCATGAGAGGCCCAATGTCATTTTAATGATGGTGACCGATGGAGTAGAGGAAGAGGAGAGTGAGCCTCTCCCTGATCTGTTTTCGTCTCAGGAAAAGGATGGGTCGGTGGAGGGAGTGATTCTCTCCCCATCCTAACTCCTGAGCAGCGGGAGGACTGCCGCCAGGTCCTGGAGCAGTACTCCTCGCTGTTCTCCCTTGTCCCGGGAAGGGCCCACCTGTGTACCCATGATGTGGACACAGAAGACAGCCGACCTGTGAAGTCTAAGATCTACCGGCTGTCAGACAAAGTGAAGGCCAGCATCCACAGTGAAGTCACTAAGATGTTGGAGCTAGGAGTAATTGAACCTTCAAGTAGCCCCTGGTCCAGTCCATTGGTTCTGGTACCAAAAGCTGCCCCACCGGGCACCACTCCAGAACTAAGGTTCTGTGTGGATAACCGGGGACTGAATTCAGTGACTAAAACTGATGCTCATCCGATCCCTAGGGCGGATGAACTCATTGACCGGCTGGGAGCTGCCCAATACTTGAGTACCTTTGACCTCACCTCAGGGTACTGACAGAACTCCCTTACAAATGGAGCAAAGGAAAGGTCTCCATGTCTGAGGGCCACTACCAGTTCTGTGTGATGCCCTTTGGGCTCAAGAACGCTCCTGCCACTTTTCAGTGGCTGGTGAACAAGGTCCTCTCCGGGATGGAGGCCTTCTCTGCTGCTTATCTAGATGACATTGCCGTCTTCAGCAGCAGCTGGGAGGACCACTTGTGTCACTTACAAGCTGTTCTCCAAGCCCTGAAACAGGCTGGCTTGACAATCAAGGCCAGCAAATGTCAGATCGGGCAGGGGTCGGTGGTGTACCTAGGCCACTTGGTGGGCAGGGGAACGGTGCAGCCCCTCCAGGCAAAGATTGAGGCTATCATGGCCTGGGAGCCACCCAAGACCCAAACCGAGGTCCGAGCATTCCTGGGCCTCACAGGATACTACCATTGCTTTGTGAAGGGGTATGGCACAATTGTGGCACCTCTAACTGAACTCACTTCCAAGAAACAACCCCGACGGTAATCTGGACGGAGGCTTGTCAGCAAGCCTTTGACAACTTGAAACAAGCAATGTGTGCAGCTCCAGTCCTGAGGGCTCCGGATTGTTCCAAGGAATTCATTGTCCAGACAGATGCATCAGAGCATGGCATTGGGGCAGTGTTATCGCAACTCAATGAAGAGGGTTTGGATCAACCTGTTGTCTTCCTGTCCAGGAGACTGCTTCCCCGGGAACAGAAGTGGAGTGCAATTGAGCGGGAAGCCTTTGCAGTGGTATGGGCTCTGAAGAAGTTGCGGCCATACCTGTTTGGCTCACACTTCCTGGGTCAGACCGACCACCGACCCCTTCGTTGGCAGATGCAAATAAAGGGAGAGAATCCCAAGCTGTTGAGATGGTTTATCTCCCTACAGGGAATGGACTTCAGGGTGGAACATCGGCCTGGATTGGACCACGCCAATGCAGACGGTCTCTCTAGGTATTTCCGACTTAGTGATGAGAACTCCCAAGGGGTTGGGTAGCTCTCCCCACTTTCAGCTGGGGGGGACACGTGTTAGACCTGTCAGCCCTTTGGGGGGACCCTCCTATTATTTATTTATTTTTGTTCCCTTACTGCCTCCTAACCTTTGTTTTTTTCATGTCCACTGGAATTTTTAGGTGTTGTCCCAAGGGGTTAGGTACTTTCTTGTCCCTAGGTGTCCCTCATTATGGTAAAATGTAGAGACACAAAATGGTGGCTTGTAACTGCCACAACGGATTACCTCAGGAAATGGACCCATAGGATAACATAGGGAAAGTCTAGAACCTTCTAGCTGGTTCTGGTAGCCTGATAGAGTCTAGATTGTCCCATGGGTCAGCTGTCTCTCCTGAGGATGTCACCCCCTAGTTATTGACTGAGCCCTACCATCAGTTAATTGACCTTATACCGCATAACCTTTGTAGTGTCATTGAACCCCCTGAGAGAAGTGGTTACTCGTGGTTCTGGGGAATACATCAGGGAAGCCTCCGATTTGGAGGAGACTGTTCCGCACTTTTCCCTTTCCCCTTTTTGAAAGCTTGAGGTGGAATCCTGTATTTGGCCTGGCAGATGAGGGACATCTGACCCTGGAGGAGAGTAGCAGGGTTGTTGCGGGACAAGGCTTTATAACCCCACTCAGGGTCTCCGATATTTTGCTGCCGCCCGGAGTTAGAGGGTCCCGTAACTGACAGGTTCTTCCCTTTGCTGCCCTCTTAAGCATACTGCGGACAAAGTACGAGGAGGGAGAGGAAGTCAGGGGTATCACCGCCACTGGCCCCAGGACTTTGCTTCACAGAACGCGGAGAGAAAATCAACCTTACCGTAGAGCGGCTGGCCCGCTGAGTTCCCCGTCGCCAAACGGTGTACCAACTGCGGACTGGCAGTATCTACAGCCCCCCCCCTTTTTCCGCTGAGGAGAGCTGGTGCTAGAGAGGGGGCCCGGTTCTGGTCAGCGGTGCGTTGGTTCCTCTGAGGTGACGTCGTGTGAGGTCGTACGCTCTGCCAAGTGAGCGCCGGGAGAAAGGGGCCGGGAAGCAGAGGAGACCGGCCTGTGTTCAACACCCACCCTCTTTGACAAGCGAGAGGAGGGTGGGACTTAAGGCCGAGAACGTCGCTGAGAGAAACGCTGCGCACTCCCGGCTCAGACAGCTGTTGAGTCCCCGAAGTGTGAGGGCGGGAGACCGAACAAAGTGACAGAGGTGTAAGCGAAGTGAGCGGACACCAATTCAATACCGCAATCACCTGGTAAGACCGTGGAAGTGTGGTTGGAAAGCCAGGTGTTTTGTGGGCCTCATTGCCGCCTCCGGAGTCAGTAGAATCCTGATAAAAGTACTGGAGAAGTACAGAGGAGAAAGGAAAGGGAGGGGGGAGAGGCATTCAAAATTAAACTACTTTTCACACAGTACTATGAGAGAGTAAAGTTAAGCGACAGGAAAGTGCCCCTTGAGTGAGAACTGCTGAATACACCAGGGCATTATTAAATGACTGAGCCAACTGACTGCTTAATTCCATGCCCTGGATGGGATAACTACTAGAGTAATTTAGTTGCTTTCTCGCATAAAAACTTGTACTGATCTCCATCTGTGTGATAAATCTAAGAATGCTAATGGTAGAGGTCTAGCTGGTGACAGGATATATTAGAATTGCTTTGAACCTGTTTCTCTTTCAGAGGTGGAAGAGGGGATAGTAAATTGAGTTTAATCACACTGTTTACCTACTAAAGAATGTTTTGACTAAACAGAAAGTGCCAGAGAATCTAAATTATATAAAACTGGGAAAGTTTACAGAAACAAGTAATTTACATGCACTGATTTAATTGTAAATGTGGTACTGGTTTTGAAAAACAAGAAACTAACAAAAAGGAGAATATAAAGATTTTCTACTTTTCTAAACACGGTGTGGTGTTTAATTTTTGGTGGATGGCCATTGGGTTACTGTATAGGCACGATGCAAGAATAACACAATTGCTTCTGGATAGGTCTTACCACTCAGAGGCAACCCTATGTGGACTGTTAACCCCAGGTCCAACAGTGGGAGCCTGCATTCAGCTCTTAGTGCTACTCCAGGGCCCCTTGTGTACCAGTCCAGGATGCACAGCTGTGAGCTCCTAAAAAAAAAAAAGGTGAAGGTCCGTCCCCAGTGCCACAACATAGTGATGCTTCTACCCGCTAGCCCCTGTCCGGGCCAATCCCTCGTCGGTCACAGGTGGGGGAGGATGAATGATAGGGGTACTCACCATCCAGGTCGCCGCCCGACCCTAAGTGTCCAACCAGTGCCATGCTCAATCTGCCCCAACACAGCCTGTGCTCATCAACGGCAGTCAGAAAGGCCACACTCATTGGCTCAAAGGGAGGCAAGACCTCCACGTCCCCCACTGAAGAAAGCCGGGCGGTGCCTCTGGACTGACAACATCGCACCCCCAGCGTGGCTCATGCAGAATGGTGGCTGCAGGGTCAGGCGGTGAGCCTCTCATGCTGGTACCGTGCTCCCCTACCACGCAGCTCACTGGGGGTAAAAGGCACCCCTCCATGGATGTCCGTGTCCCAGGCATCGAGCAGAGCCAGCCAGGACCAGGGTGATGTCCCAAGGGAGACACCGTCACACTCCCGGCACCGCACCAATACAATGGCAGCTGTGAAGGAGAGGGGGATGGGCCAGCTGCGAACTCTGCACACCGCTGCAGTGTTCCACACCAAAGCGGGCCGCCGGGGGCATGGGGCACCTTCTTTTCAAGGTCCAATTCCTGAGCTCTGAACAGTGCACGTAACGCAGCGCCACACAACAGTCCCTGGGACGATCGCAGCAGCGAGAGCGGCAATTGGCCCTCCGATCTGAGGACCTGAGGCATTCTCTGTGACTACTCTGCCAAACTGCAAATTGAAGAGATCTCCACACACCAGAGCAGATGGGGTAATTGACGGAGCTAGGTGAGTCGTCTCAGGGCAGTATTTTTCAAAATAATTATCGGATTATGGCGTGGATGGACAGAGCTCTGCTAAGCTGCGTCCTCCATGATGGCCTGTCAAACCACGCCCCTGTTTGTGGATACTTTGAACCCCCCAAAAGGAACTTGAGAAAGCACCTCCTGATGTTTGGAAAATGTTTGATAACTTTTGTGAAAAAGCTCCATGAGGTGACCGAAACGATGTCAAGAGTAAACCGACTACCTCGCACCGTGACCCAGATTTCAGTTTTGTCCTGATGATAGCTCCGGAGCTCAAGACTTACAGGGGTTGACCGGGGGCTCCCGTCGAATCAAGCCAATAAATCTGCTGTGAATCCGACCTGCTGGAGAGACCCGATCGACTTTGTGAGAAATTCTCCAGAAAGGTTTTTTAATTGTGAAGGTAAACCTTTGACTGGTGAAGTGTGGCCAGATGTCCCAAAGTGGTACTATTGGTTTGAGGTACTATAAAGGGCTTATTATATAAAAGTCTTATCTCCAGCTCCCTACAATGGATTTTTATTATTTTGGTGTAATTCTAAAAATATTTATTTTCCAATTTGTATATATTGGTGTTGAATTTCTTTTGGGTGTTGCGTCTTACTTATTTAGTGTATTGGTGTTTTTGAATGCTTTACACACCTGTCTTCTAAGTTAAGCTTCCCTGTTCTTTGCCAGCTACCAGGGGTTGAGCAAGGGAATAATTTACTAAGGCTTTGTCTAGACCGGATATTGTTTTGGTAGTCTTATCGCTAATGGTATGTGCATATTTACCCCACTAGTAATCCATCTTCAGACAGTGTAGGCCAATTTTACCATGATTAAAGGAGAGAGCACAAGCAATTCAGCAGTGGTTAAGAGAGGTAAAGTGCACAGAGTCTTAAAATCCAACACAAACAGGTTCAGAAAGAAGAAAGACCAAGGAAAAAAGTTTAGAAATGACCCTGTAGAAAGGGCCATGTCCAACAGACACCAAGTCAAATGTATTTAAAAGCACATGTTTAAACAACAGAAACAAACCATAGCTCAAGACTCTCTAAACAGGTGAAAATTCCACGATTTCCTATTTGCAATGATAGCCCTCCTGCACAAGATCTATATATGTTGAGTCGACAAGCTAGTCAAAGCATAATTGCTATAGACTGGTCAGCCTTATGGTGGTCCCTTAAACCTTTTGCCTTGCATCCTCCCTTTTTTGCTGGACTAATTTTTGTTGACCTGAGGGCTCTGTGCACTTTATCACTGCTTACAAAAGCTACAGTGCTTGTGCTTACTCCTATTAAACATAGGTATTTTGACTTGTACCAAATTGACATATTTAATGTACTTGTAGAGTGTTTGTACCATATACCCTGGGTTTGTAAATTAAATGCTACTAGTGAACAAATGGAACTTATTATGCCACCCACTTAAGAACCATTTTCAAACATAACCCAGGCCTGCCATTGCAGTTTTAAACTGCCATGTTGACTTGGCTTTTAAACCCTATTGTCCCTTGCAAGGTGAACCACAAAATGTCTTTAAATTGACCTCTGGTTAACCCTGGTTAGCTTGGCACAGAGCAGTCGGACTTAACTTAGAAACAATGTATAAACTATTTGTGCACCACTTCAAACAGTAATAAAGTGAAAACAACGCACAAAGAGGTTCTCACACCAAGTTAGAAAATAGAATTTTCTTTAATAATTAAAACAAGACGAAAATAACATAACACAAATCAGTAGAACATGAGATATGCAATTTTACAGATTTAATTGAAAATTTGGCCAAAAAGCACAAAGCTCCAACTGTGTATATCAGTTGTGCCGAACCAGGACAAAGTTACAAGTTCAGGCCGACCGCAATTGACCATGGCCCTACTACAGTGACCCACTTAGGCCTTCTAAACCAAGTAACTTAAATCTTGGCTTGTGGAGCGTTGCAAGGATCAGCATTTATTTATTTATTTTTATTTATTTCAAAAGTTTTATATAGCACTACTGGACCCAGGAGTATCAGAGCGCTTTACAGACAGATAAACATCATGATGTAAATAAAACCAATTACAAAGTGAGTAACAACTAGCAAAGGGAAAAACTGTCATTAGTTAGACAAAAGAGTTTATGGAAAGAAAGTAATAAGGTATGAGTGAGGGGGAAGGGGAAACAGAATAAAGATAGGAGAGAGAGGGGTAGAGGGAGAGGGGGGAGAAGAGGAAAGTGAGAGAGAGGGGGTGGGTTGATGAGAATAGAAAAACAGGAAACTGCATCATTATAGAGATGTTAGCTACCCCAATATTTGTCGAGAAGAAGTACCTTGAGTCTTTTTTTGAAGAGAGGGAAGGATGGGTTGCAGCGAAGGTCTTTAGGGAGGGAGTTTCAAATTGCAGGGGCATTATCAGAGAAGGCAAGTGATTGAGTCTTTTTACATTTGAGTCTCGGGGGATGAGGACAAGGGCATTGGTGCTTTTCAAGGACCTGGAGCAATAAGCTTTTTGTAGTTTGTCCGAGAGGTAAGAGCGGGTGTTTTTGGTGAAGGGCTTTGTGAGTAATACAAGCCATCCTGAAGGTAGATCTACCTTCGATTGGGAGCCAGTTAAGGTTTTTGAAGATAGGAGATCAAATCGTTTACAATCAGAGATAAGTCTGGCGGCCAGGTTGAGGACAGATTTAATTGGGGCAAGATGGACTTTTGGGGTGCCTACAAGGGCGGCATTGCTGTAGTCAATTCTGGAAAGTACAAGAATACATCGTGCAGAAAAATTATGTGTCGCCTTCAAGATGAGGCAATGCAACGGTCTGCATCGTTTTCAAAGATCCAGTTGACAGGGCTTGCAAAGCAAAATTTGACATTAAAGATGCGGTCAAACTCAAAATTTCCTGCAAATAAATCCAGTTTTACATGATCAAACGCCTTGGTCGCGTCCACAGTAATGACCCCTAATGGCTGCTTATACGCGGAAGCTATATCTATGGCGCCAATTAGACTGTAGGTTAGATCTTTATACCTCTACCCTGCACAAAGCCATTCTGATCTTCATGAAGGAGTACTCCCACTACCCCATTCAATCTGTCTGCTAATATTTTCGTACAGATTTATAGTCCGAGTTTACCAGCGAAATAGGCATATAAGACTCACAACAGTCGGCTGGTTTATCAGGTTTAAGTATCAAGGTGACAGTGACTTCATTGCAAGAGGGAGGAACTCTTCTCCATTTTCAAACACTTCTGAAAACAATATAACAAAAACCAGCACTAGATATTTTCCTAAGTTTTTATATATCTCCATCGGAAAACCATCCGGACCTGCTGCCCGTCTAGTTTTTCCTGCTTTGATGGCATTTCCTATTTCCTGCTCAGTTATTGCACAGTTGATAGCATCTTTTTGAAGTTTGGATACTCTACTGGGAAATTCTTGACCTAACAAATCTTCCACCTCCCTTCTTGTCGTACTTAGGTCCTCTGAATACACTTCCCTAAAATATTTTAATAAAGCATACTCTGTACTGTCCCCCACTCTGGTAGGACAGCCTGCCCCTCCATAATTTATTATCCAAACGGCACAAGACGATGGAGGTCAACCCCTGTGTGCACTGAAAGGCTATTCTTTAAATATCTACAACCTATTCATTCAACATAGGTATGCTCTACTTCTTGTGGTTCACTGTCACCAACCACTAATATCTATAATCACTCTAATCTGGAAGGAGCATTAATGTTTTCAAAAAATTATCACAATTAAATATGAAAGTTAAAAAGAAGATCTTCCAGATGTATGATGTCAAGTTCTTATTATTTATTCAGTCAATTATAAATGTCAGCCAACTTGAAAAACAGTTAATACTTTTAAAAGCCAATGTGTTTGGTTCCCATCCGGGACATCATCAGGGCTGTAAAGTAAAGAGTACAATATCAAAATCCGACCATAAACATGAAAAAATGTACATTACAATTTACAAACACATTATTCCAAATGTACGGATGGTATCGACTGGAGCGTGTAACTCCTACCCTGCCTATATAACAATCTTGGCACATTTAATTACTCTAGATAACACCTCAAAACGAAATTTATACAATAGAAAAAGAACATGGCAAAAAAACCTTCGAAGCAGATAGTAGGTTTCATTGATAAAATATTTGTCTTTGCCTGTCACTAGCTATCAACTCCCCTATATTATGTAGTTATGAGAATTTTCCTTGAATCCTAATTCCTTATGTCTATAGTAGGTGAATGCAAAGGGGGCATTATGGTGGGCAGAACGATATCAAAACGCACCACTCTGAGATTAATGTAACTGAAAGACAAAGGTAGGAAATCTCACCTTCAACCAATATAAGTCCACGTGGTCATTTATCGGATCTTGCACCATATAGTCCTGTATTCTACTTCAACCGTTTTCTAAAAATAATTCATCTGTCAGAAAAAATCCATAAGTCCTCAATTAGCTTACAAGACTCAAAATCTATACACCTCTATTACTTAGCACAACTGCACTTATATATTTACCGAAATACCATTCAGCTCACCTTTTAGTCAACTTAAAAAAATGATGAACCGTTTCCCCGACGTTCGAATTCCTTGTGAGCCCAAAATAATCCTTACAATCTTCAGTGAATATCTAAATCAAACTGTATATCAGACGAGTAATTATCAGTTTGATGAGAACCTATGTTTCTCCATTTGCTTACCCAAATAAAAATCTATTCAACTCTATTACTTCACCACCTAAAAATCTGTGTACACAAACACCCTTCTGCTCACCTTTTAGTCCATCATTCTTCTCATTCCCAAAATCTAAACTGATTGTCAGATGATCGAATTCCTTCTGAGCACACAATATCTTGCTCTTACTCTTCAGAGTATGTCCAAATCAAACTGCATATTAAAAGGGTAGTTGTCAGATTAATGAAAACCTTAGTTTTTTGTATTTAAAATGAATATCTCAGAATGCCTCTATGCTCACCAATCAAAATGTTTCTAGGCTCCCAGATTCTCCAAAATCCCTGTATATCTAAACCAAACAGTATACAAAAATATATTAATTTATAAATCAACCTCTCCCACTCGTTCCAATAAGCACTGCCTCCTAGACAAAGCCTCTAATACTTGGAAATAATCATACCTCTTTTCCTTCAGGCCCGAATTTCGCCCGGCATCCCTCATCCGGCTCGATAAATCCAGAATAAGTACCTGAGCCCACCAAGCTGAGTTTTAAAACCCCATATGTCCAGTCAGATACCACGTATGCTAGGTGTTCAATTACAACCCTCAAATCGCCTCAATTCATCTGTTAGGCCTGAGATGTTTACTCTCTGGTCCGCCCATGACGTATTCTGTTCCCCAACCTTTCTTAATTCAATAGGTGTGTTCGCTGTCCTGCTACTTCCATTCACCAAGTCCAACTTCGTATTGGACGTTCTCTCTCTGGTCCGCCCGTGTAAATTTCCTCTACGTCCAAAGTCCTGTAACACTCCAAAATCTGCTCCTTTCTTGGTCGTTATAAAACGAAGGTACTCAACCCTTCATTATTAGAATCGAAACTCCCTTCATATTTAAAAAATCATATCGCTGCCCTTCCATTCGAGTGTCCTTATCACCTTATCAGAAAACCGGAAATACTTTGTAATGTATTTTTTAACCAATCAACAAACATCTACCAACTCCGATGGCCAATCACAATTGATATTACTGTCCAATTACAAAGTGTAATTCCTCAACCCACCGTGCTAGTACACATGAAAAATGCCCCAAGTGTAGGAATAAAGGTTGGTAAAAAACGCACTTCTACTAATCTTGCGTGCCTAAATCTGAATGTCTATCAACTTCTATAACCCGGTGAATCTAATTTGTACACTAGGTCAATACGGTAACCAAAATCCAATTTTCTAAAATATTGCCCCCCTTCATACTGAATGGCTTAATCCTGGACCGATCCTTTCTTGTTAATTCATGGATGGAGTTGCTCGATCCTTCATTATTAGAAACTCGAAACTCCATTTGTATTTAAAAATCATATCGCTACTATTACTTTCATGCATCCTGTACCATACCAGAAAACCAAAAATGCTTAGTGATGTATTTTTTAACAAATCAGCGTGCATCTACCAACTCCGATGGCCATTCCGAATTGATTTTCCTGCCCTATTGCAATGTATTGTTCCTTTGCCCACATTACTAGTGCACATACATGTGTCAAAATGTAGGCATAAGGGTTGTGAAAAACATGCGCTACTACTAATTTTGCATGCCAAAACCTAAATGTCTATCTACTACCTCATCATATAAAAACGTCCTCTATCTATAACCAGGTGACTCATTTATTGCTCGAGGTCAATACTGAGAACAAAATCCAGTACTTCCACAATTATTGCAATCCTCCACTATAGTTATACAAATAACAAAGGATGATCTGGGGGCTACTGTCTCCCTTTCCTCATAGATATAACATTTGCTTAACAGACAATCCACTACTCAAATCAAATACCACTTTCAATATAGACTTCTAATCCTACCCACTCAAGGCAACACAGTTCAAAACACAATGCACCTATATTCTATATCTCCACATTCTCATTATCACACATCACCCTAACCAGTGTGGCCGTCTTCACTGCCCAACTCTAGACGCAAGTATTCTAAACATGGTTCAATGGTACTCAATATGTCCCACTTCTCCATGTTACTCATCACCAAATCCAAGTATACACTGGCCCGATGGACTCTCAGGTGAGAAAATAATGTAATTCTGTATCCTTATTTAAAACTTGCAAAACAGCTCTACACATGCTGATCCATTTGGCTTCTGCCTGTCTTATCCTTAATTCCCAATCGCCTACTCTAATATTAGGGATCACTTTTTGTATTCCATGAAACCTGAACTCTTTTTGTGTGATGTGCTGTGCCTTAATGTGTTTATACAGCAGTGATCTAATATCCTGAATAATAATTACATGTCTGGGCTCCTGTATCCTAATTTTTAAGTTCCTTTTTGTACTGCCAATGTATACTTTTTTGCAAGCACAAAAAATGGCATAAATGACACCCGTACTATTACAATTGATGAATTTGTTGATATAGTAGCGTTTTGAACTGTTATACATGAAATATTTAGTTCTGTTTAAACCTAAAATACACACAATACAGGATTCACAGACATACATTGGAATTTATTGAAGGGTGTACCTGGCCTGTTGGATCTGGTAGGAGATAGATCAGAGGTAACTTTTAAAAGATGTCCTAACATTAAGGAAATGGTTTCTAGAAATTATGTTAGACCATCTACTTCGGTCACCATGAATTGGTTACCACCACCTCCCAAAGGTTGTTTTGTCTGTGGATCCTGTAATGTGTGTGTTCTAGGTTTAGTTCTAAATTTGTATCCTGCCTCTTCAATTTATTTTTTATATATTATTATTTAAAAAAAGTATGTTATACTGTTGAGATCATTTTCTTGCTTAGTTCTTAGGTCTGAAACAGAAACAACCTATATGCCCCATATTCACTATCAGCAATACTCAAGGAGGAAGGAGCAAAAAAAAGCCCAAGAGAAAATTGCCCGAATACCAAGGATAAAAAAAAAATAGATTCAGCCCCAACTATCCTGTGCCTGCCCTGGATATTGGGGAAAGGAGTTATGCCAAAATGTCCCAAATGTAGCAAAAAGAAAGGTGACAATACAGAATGCCTGGCAATTCAAGGTTTCTGGCTGGATGTGAGTAGCACAATACTTTTAATACTTGGAGAAACGCTCCAGGAAAGCAAATATTTGGTTTTCGTTGGGCTCCCGGAAAATTACGAATCTTTGATAAAAAAATACCAAAAATGTATATTTTATCTAATATTGCTCGCTCGTAGGGATATATGTAAATATTGGTTTAAAACAACTCCCCCAAATAAAATAGAATGGTGGGCATCAATAAAATATAGAGCATGTGAACTTAAGCTGAATACGTTCTGGCTCCCCTACAAGAACTGGGAACAATCATTTATATAATAGTCCAATGATTAGGCCTCTATACAATATTGCTTAAATACTCTGGTGGTGGCTTTACAGACCATTGGGAGAAACAATCACCTATGGTTGAGTACAGAAGGGAAGGTGTAGAGTGAACCATCCCACTAAACAAAAGTTCACCGGTCGGCACCATCTGGGGGTAATCAAGGAGTTTATCTTTTGTAAACCTGGGCAAAGAGGACAAGAATAAAATTGAAGATGTGGTGCACAGTCGGGGCAATGTGTTGGTTCCGAGGAGCTGTGAGGCTGCAATGCTTAGCCCATCATCGTCAAGGCTGTCATTAATGAGGAATGCAAGGGCCTGCCCTGAGGATGCATTGTGCAGTGTCAGTTCCGATGAAACTGCAAAGGTGATATGGGTCTTTGCAAAGGGCTAAATCCATGCAGCAGCATCAACGCGTCCGGTTTGCTCAGGTTTGTGCCGCGCAGCAGAGGAGAAGCATCGGTTCCGCTGGATCCACAGACTGGCATAGCACAGTAAGATGACTTCCAAGTGTTCAGGACTGGGATGGCACCTCCTGGAAGGATAGATTCACAGATGGAGGAGTCCAGGCGCAGGTGCAAGGTTGTTGGAAGCCTGTTGTGTCCTTGAGGCTTAAGATCAGGAGGGCAGTTAGCCTTGAAGTCATTCTGGGTTGTGGGCTAAAGAGATGCGATCCAGTCCTTCTCAGTCAGGCAAGAGGGCAGCAGGCAGCAGATCAGCAAAGAACAGTAGGGTAGAAGGCCTTAAGATATCAGCCATTTCAGCAGCACATCAACCGTACTTCTTGGAAGACTGTCCACAGGCCCAAAAGTGTACTGAAGTGGTGATGTCTGAGGTCAGCACACAGTGTTGTTTAAATACCCCTCACACACCAACAGGCCCCTTGGCGTCATGCTTCATCATCGGGGCCTTCGCACCCTCTACGGGATGCGGTGTGCTGCGACTCACGGATACGTAGGAGCACTGATAGTGAACTATGTGTTTGTGTGTGTGAGAGGGAGTGTGAGTGGTGAGGTGAGGGAAGTGAAGGTTAAAAAATACCTGGCTCGTAGGAAAAAATATTTATTATGTCCTCAGCTGGTATTGTTAAAAGGGGTGCAAGATGAGGTTGTCAGTTATACGTATTAGGGTATATCAACCTCTATAAAGTGCGTCGACATGTTTCGGAGTAAAGAGACTCCTTCTTCAGGACGAGGATATGCACGATTATCCTCACCTTACTCACATGGGTGTGGAATGTAAAAGTGTATTTTACAAAAAACACTAGGTGAAATGTACCTATAGGTGTAAAAGTGTGGATAAGCTCTGTTGCGCCCAATTGACGTTTGAAGAACCTGTGGGATGAAAAGCATAATAAACATCACAGTCGGACGTCCAGGAACAGGAAAAAGTTTCCAGTTATATGAGGGTAAAGTTGAACCAAAAATAAGGTTCAAGGACCCTGTGGAATAAAACACTAAAAAAGAAGAAAGACACACAGTAGACAAAGACATACACTTAATGGAGATACGCCAAAACATCTTTCCCAACATTGACTGTGGAGGAAGGTAAAGGATTTGATAATAGTGGCTTACTTATGGATCAAGGTTGTCTGACCTCATGAGCCTAAGCGTGGTATTGGGGGTTCCTTCCTCACTGCTCAATATAGCAACCTATAGGATGTTAAAGGTAGGTTTTAGGGTCATGAATTAGTACTGGGAAACTCAGTGGCCCTTGTTTCAACAACCCTACTCACGGTTCCTGCGCGACCTAGTAGACTGCCATCCCCTCAACGCGGCTCCAATGAAGTGACGAGTTAAGTTGATTCGTTCCTTTTATATACCACCAAACGCTTCAATTAGTTGTTAATTAGAAGCGGAAAACAAGCCCAAAGAAGGACAGAACCTCTACACCAAGTCCGGTATTGCGCGCTGGTCAAGGGCGTGTTTCGAGGTAAGACTGCGCATGCACTGGAAGTAAGCGTTCCTGCACGCACGCATGTGTACTGCCGATAATGATGCCGGTTGACAGAATCGGCACATCTAGGCAGCGCGCATGCGTGCTAGCATTCCTTTCCAGACACTGGTTGTTCACGCAAGCCTATTCTATACAGAGGGGCACAATAGGAGGTTCAGCACCACAGCGTAGTGGTAGGGGTTTATGATCTGTGGACAGCAGTTTTATATATAAAACGAAAAGGACATGCATAACGGACAGCTCATTTAGAGTCAAAGAAACCAGGCCATATGGAAGTGAATGGTATTTACAGTGTTCAAGGAAAGACAAACTTATTGTCTAGTTGTTATTATCTAGTCTCACGGCCAGCAGCAGGAGAAAATGATGGGTGCCCATTCTGTCAAGATAGATCAACGCAATTGGCTCCGAAGGATGGAGTCATTTAACCCAATGGTGTCTGTTCCAAGACGGAACACCCACCTTTGCTCCTTTTCAAAAAGCCCAACATCCGTTGGCAGTTGTTCAATCACTGTGCAATGTATTTCGTTTACACAGTGTTGGTATTCTAGAAAATGGGCTGCCATTTTCGTGGTTGATTTCTTACATCTTATGTTTCTTTTATGTTCGTTGATCCTGATTTTGACTGCCCTTGTTGTCATGCCCACATATTCTTTGATGCAGGGGCATGTGATCAGGTACACAACGTTCTTACTATTACAATTAGTGAACATGCGTTGTTCCCATCTGGTACCATTCATGAAGGTGAGGCTCTGGCTCTTTTTGTTTAAATGACAGCTATTACAGTTTCCACAGGAATAGGAATGATGGCCATGTATTCCCTGTAACCTTGTTTGTTGTTCTTTTGTGGTTGGAGGTCTCGTATGTACAAGCATGTCCTTTAGGTTCCTGCCCCGTCTGTGGGCGAACAGTGGTTTTTCCAGATCAAGTGAGCTGCTTGTCAGAATACGCCAGTGTTTATTAACCAGTTTAGAAACTTGGTTCGAAACTGGACTGTAAGTGGTGACACAGACTGTTCTGCTGGGTTTGTTTTCTCTGGGAGGTTTGTCTTCCAGGAGGGCTTCACGGTTATTGTTTCTTGCTCTTTTCATTGCCTTTTGAATAACCTGGTTTGGGTATTTCCTCTGTTTCAGTTTTTCGCCCAGATCCCTGGCCTGAGCTTTGTACTTGGCTATGTCGCTACAGTTGCGACGTAGGCGTAGAAACTGTCCGTATGGTAAGTTCACCCTCAGGTGACGTGGATGGAAACTGTCGAACCTGAGGAGGCAGTTCCTTGCCGTCGGTTTGAAATGAGTCTCAGTTTTTAACAGACCTGCCTCGTGATAGATTGGCTAGGCGACAGTAGGATTATGTCGATGTTTCTACCCCAAGGTTGTAGGCTGATTCTTGCCCTACTGCGGGTCTTCATCAGGACCAGTGGGGACAGGGTGGTGAGGGGTTTGGGCGGGTACCTAAAAGCCACTTGAATAGACGTGGCCCCTTCTACGAACGTGCGGAGGGCCCGAAGGCTCCGGAGAACAAGGAGAGTGTCAACCTTGAAGAGATGTGTTCAAAATGATGGATTCTTGCACACCTGGCTGAGCTGAGGCAACCACACTGTTTCGCAATTAGTGTGCCATAGTAATAAACATGCACTCAATTATTTTAAAGACGACTACTGAGGACTTCATTGCTACCCAACCAGTCCCATGCTACGAAGGACGCTCTCTTTGTTCTCCGGAGCCTTCGGGCCCTCCGCACGTTCGTAGAAGGGGCCACGTCTATTCAAGTGGCTTTTAGGTACCCGCCCAAACCCCTCACCACCCTGTCCCCACTGGTCCTGATGAAGACCCCGCAGTAGGGCAAGAATCAGCCTACAACCTTGGGGTCGAAACGTCGACATAATCCTACTGTCGCCTAGCCAATAACAACAGCTCATTTTTTGGTTGTGTTAATTTGTTGGTATAGGATTATGAATGTTGAGAGTAATTATTTGTTTGGCAATATGAATATGCCTTTATGGTATCATTTCTAAAATGTATAAATGACCACCCACGATTTCTTTTGCAACTTGTCTATACCCGCACTACCTGCACTACCTTCCCCCCTGTCCCTCTTTCACCTTGCCCCCCTTTGGGCATCGAGGACACCTGCACTATTTTGAGAAATGTATGTGTAACCAATCTACAACCGAGGATGTGAATTAAAAACATCTCTCTGTAAATACAATACCGATTTTCTTGATTTTTTCAAAAGTAATTTCCTTTGTGTACGCAATTCTGTTCCAACTGGGACCCCTATGTATGTAACACTTGACTACCCAGGTCCCAGTGCCGTTGGGTCAACCCTTTAAATATAACGGTGTCTAAACAGTCAGGTCATGAAAAATTTAGGCCTATTGCTCTCACCTTGAGTAAGGCTACCTTACTTCAAGAAACTAAAAATTAATGGGTGCACAACAAGGTTAATAGGTGGAGAACTGTGACTGGCAATAACAGTATTATTAAAGTAGAAAAGAAAATTTGCAAGTGGTGAAATCATGCTAAGTAAAATGGCTTGGTGACAAGCCAGGAGGCAGATTTACTGTACAAAAAAAATACAAAAGTACCATATTGCCACATCTTGCCTAAAATAAATAAAGGTACACCTACACGCTCCCTCTTCTTTCTGGCAGACCAATTGTTTTTGTCATTGGATTGCTTTTGGAGCCTCTCTCCAAAGTGGTGCCACAAATCCAGCTACAATTTATATGCTGCCACATATTTTTGGTTGTGTCTGCATGGTTGGACCATCATACTAGGATGTGGATAAGTGCAGATCATGAGACAAGCCACTATTAAGTGGGTGAGATGTCGACTCCAACATCTTTAGATTTCCCCCATGACTGTCTCTTCTGGCAAGCAAATGCTATCTGTTTTTTGTGTTTGTAACTTTGATGAAGCAAGGTTTCATACGTTACGAAACTTGCTTGGATTCAGCCCTCTTAAAATAACATATAACTTATTAACCAACATGTTTTGTAAGTACTAATAATTGCACCTTACAACATTTTAGAACCTTTAGGAAGCTTTCCTATGTGCTTTACAAACAAGTAACCCGAGTGTCTTAAAATGGCCGCCGAAAATGCGGGATCTTTTTTTGCGCATGCCTCTACTGCATCCACATAGTATGACCTACTTTGCTTTTGGTGGGAATACTTTGCAGCTGCGCAGTAGTGCTAGAAATGGTTGCTTTGAATCTCACATGCTAATCCATATGCTTCTGCCCAAACTAAACCTTGTGTGTTTTGCTTAACTACTAATGCAATAGATAAAATAAATTAATGGGATTAGAGTAGGAATAAGTGTTATACAGGGCATTCATTTATTTTCGTATTCTAATGTGTCATTTGTTGACTTTATTATTACCTCGTAATTGGGCCTGAACGGTGAACTGTATCGTCATCTTGAAATCTGAATGTGCATGTCCTGAAAGTACTGCAAGACCTCGAACTGTGTCATTGAACGAGTGCCAAGTCCTATCTTACCAGTGATGCACCTGGGAACCTAACCTTCTGACCCGTAGGAATGAAGGAAATAAAATGAAATGTTTTACATTGTATATAAAATGAAATGAATTAATGCTGGGTGGAATAAACTCATTGGAAATAATTTTATGGGTGGGAACCTAAAACTATTAAGTCAATGAAAATGAGATCATACTAGTATGGAGTGATGACCTCTCCCCGTCTTTCTGACCAATCAAATAAAGGGAATACACACATTTGCAACTTTGGTACATACCCTAGAAGTTGGTATAACTAAGGTAGGCCTAGTTAGTTAGATTGTCCAACTTGTCACAGACCCATCACTGACCCAACGTATGCTGTAGGAGAATCGAGAGCAGAGTGCTGGTCGAGCACTTTGACAGAAGAATCAGGAGTTTTCCTGGGGGAAAATAATTGATCTACCCAGTCGGGCCCGAGAGTATCTGTAGAGAGGGGTGTAACGCTGGAATTGCACTTAACAGAGGTTCCCTGTCCTGTCCTGCACCTGTCCTAACCTGATGGCTCCTGAATAGTCAGGAGTCCTTTGCTTTCCAGCCCTTGGCAGGGGTTGGTCCTCGCACCTTTCTGGGTAAATAGAATACGTGTGGTATGTCCTTGTACAGTTTTCCCTTTTCACCCTTCCCAGGTACCAATGTCTAAAATTCTAATTAAGTTTCCAAAGATTTTAGCTTTGATTCTTATTCTTGAGAAACTGTTAAACAGTCTGTATTGATACTTGAGTCACAAAATATTGCATAGATAAAGTGTTTAAAACGGCCCAGAGTCTGTAATTATTTTATGATAAAAGTAAATTGCCATACCGCCTATTATTCTAACTGCCCGATCTATGTTCCTCAGTGATTAGAAAATAAGTGACAAGGAATTGGTAAGTTGGTTTCTTGGTATACTTTATAAAATGTCTGATAGGCAGGTAGGCAGGAAAAAGAGATTACCGGTTTAAAGTGTGTATGTTTATGGGCCCAGGTGAGTATGTTTGTTTTTAAATATCCTAAACTGGTAATCTTGCGCCACCAGTATTGCTTAGTAGCAGAGCTATGGTTAGGTTTTAGTTACGACAGGTAGTTGGTAAAATTTTGTATATATAATTGATTTTATGTAATTAACCAAACCCTGTTTGTATTGTTATTCATTGTCCAGGAAATCCCCAGGGATATTGAATAGCGGGTTTCTAAGTGGAAGCCACACTGCAGTGAGGTTACTTGCCTTGATGAAGTAGGTGTGGAAAGTTAGGTAAAACTTGAAGCACTAATTAAGGATTATTTCTTTGTGTAAAAGTAAGAGTGATGGATAGCAAAAGAGTTCACTGGTGGAATGTTGGTCTTATATCACCTAGAAAGGGTAAGTCTAAAGGAGTAACAGGTTCTTAAGTGCTTGAGTGAAGGGTAAGTGGAAGAGGTTTTACTCATACAGTGTAAAGGGTAAACGGAAACGTTTTACTCGCCGTGAAAGAAATGACATTTTCTTAGAATTTAATCAATCAGGCACAGTAGCAAATGTTTTTATGTTTGTTAATTAATGAAAATGCGTAAGTAAATTTAAAAGAAATTGAGTTGTTGTATTACCTTGCAAAGGAGGGGTCAGTTGCGGGTGCTGCACTGACGTCATTAGGAGCCGCACTGGGATTGGTAGAAACAGCGGGCTTGTAGCTGAGGTAAAATTTGTAAAGGAGGGGTGAGTGCAGAGAGTAAAACTCACGTCACTGAAAAGCCACGTAAGGATTGGTTAAAAGTGTTTCTGTAAATTAAATGTTGATAGGTCAATGAATATAGAGACGCGCTGTTATTGGAGAGACCGATTCAGAGAAGAAAACAATTTATTAAATTACAGAAATAGAATTTTCAGTATTAATAGATAGTGGTGATTATATGTGGAACCCTAATCCAACTATAATAGGGACTCGTCCAGATAGAAGATACATAGGTTTTGCCCACGAACAGTACATTAGAGGAAGACCGAACATCATGTACAGAGAAAAGAGTAAAATGTCATTTCTGCAGAAAATTCAAAATTATTTTAAAAAGGATAAGCCCATTGAAATAGGAGAAGGAAATATTATTCTACCTCCAAAAACGCCTGCATCATACATGATGATAGAGAAAGGCTACCACACTTGTATATGGTTAGAAAATTGAATAGAATACACAAAAGATCATGTAATATTAGCATTCCCAGAGTATGAAGCACTTAATGGAAGAATTTTACACATTTTGAGAACTCGTATGAACGAACTAGAACACTGACCTAGATTAACCCAGTATGAAGCTTTACAAGAGTGGGAGACTAAGGTTTTTGAATGAGACAGATCTCGAAGTGATAGGAACTTAAGTAAATTTTACCCTAGATTTCCCAGAGAAACCAGAGATAAGCAGATGAAACAATGGAGACAATCTATGATAGTGGAAGGAGTATATCCTATATTTACCACTGAAGAAACAACTGGAAGTAAATGTACAGAAAAGACAAAACATTCGGAGACTGGTAATGGGGATTTTGAGGACGATTATCTTGAAGACCTTTTATTGAAAAACCCACCACCTTATCAGGAAGAAACAAATAGAATTACTCCTAGTGCCCTGTTTCTAAAAACTCCTTTGGTTCTGCAGGTTGTATATGAGAACATAGTAGAAAACATACTCCAAGAAAAAGAAAGAGAAGCAATAAATAAAAACTGAAGTGAGTTAATTCCGAAATTAACTCAATTAAATACAAGTCCTAAAGCACTAACGGTCCCAGTAATTATAGGTCTTGTTGTTCCTTTGTATTGAATATGGAGATAAACAAATCAGTTCTAAAACTCCGGTTATACCTACTCCAATTATTCAACCTAGAAAAGAAAATATAATAGTTGATGATCAAGCAAATGAATGTGAGTCAGTAATTTCCCTGATTGATTTACCAATAAGAGAACCAATAAATGATTCATTTAGAAAAGTTACCCCTGGGTGCTCAAGAGAAGGTCAGATAGAAACCTCCACAGGAACGAGAAGTGCTACTGTAGTAACCCCAGTTCAAATAGAAAGATGGACACAAGATATAGAAAAGCCAAAATCTCAGCCAAAGGTATTAGACAGTTTTAAATTAAGGGTGGATTTGGAAGAAATGATAGCTCGAAATGAAGGGCTAGAAAGATTGAGTTTTGTTTAGTGAAGAAGAATTATTATTCATATGCAGAAGTTTTACCCGAAATACAAAAATATTCCATGAAAAATTGATGAATCTGGCCTCAGAAATGAGAACTGACATAAGTAAATCAAAAGTATTGCAAAAGCCATGTAGAGCAGAGTTTTCTGATAAAGATTTAGAGAACATGAATGTGTCGGGGGGAAACTACAAATAAAGGAATTATTGTCATTATTACAGAAATGGGGAGACTTAGATAGATGGAAAGCTAGAATGGACAAAGAAAAAGGAAGAAGCACAGGCAAATCAAATGACATCAGGGTATGTAATGAAAGAAACAGACATAGTTGAAAGGTTGTGTCCAATGAGAGAAGTGCCAGGAGGAAGTTATGTATATGTCCCATGGTCCCGGCAGGATATTTTATCATTTACAAATGATTTCCCAAAACTTAGAGAAAAACCAGTAGAATGGTACAGACACGTCGAATGGTTTGTGAAGGTCTCACAAGTGCTACTAAAAGATTTAGATGGTTTATTTGACATAGTTGTTCCTGCTGACTTATGGACCGAATGTAAAATTTCAGTCGATTGGCGTAGTGATGAATACCTAAGAGATGCAAAAACAGGAGCCCCATCAGATGAATAAATTGAAAAAATATCACCAAGTAATTACTTATTTGAAAGGAAAGATTCCTCCAAAAGAAACAGACTGGATAAAAATAGACAGGACTACCCAAGAAAAAGATGAATCTGTACATATTATGAACGCCTTTTACAAGTATTCAAACAGTACAGTGGGTTGGAAAACATTGATAATGAGGGCATGACACATTTTGTTTGTCGGTTTGTGTCTGGGTTTAGATCAGATATATCCTAAATGATTAAAGAGCATAAGTCATGCTGGCAAGTAACACCCATTGATGAGATCCTAAAGTATACAAAATACTGTGGGGACGAGATTGATAATAAGTGGAAGAAATTGGAAGAAAAGGTAATGTGGGCACAAGTAAAATTAGCAGAGCAACAGGAACTTCAGTTAAGTCAACAGGCAAATAACCAAGGAAGAGGGGAAGGTCAAGGGGATAATAATGGGGGCAAACCCAGAGGGAGAATAAGTAAAGAAGAGGCTAAGAAAAAGCTTCCCTGTCACGATGCAGAAAGTTGGGGCATTGGAAAAACTAGTGTAAACTTATGAATAACTTAAGAATAATAATGTCCAAACTCAAAATTTAAATCTGCAGACGCAGAATGAGGTGTCAATGAGACTGCCGCAACAGGTAAAACAGAATCAATTACCACCTGCTCCAATGCCAGATTTTGTGAGTCAAGCCAAGTACAGTGTGGACACCGGATACCAGGAGGGAAGTGGTAAGAAAAACTCAGAAACTTCACAGTTTCTTTCACAGTACACATTTTTTGATGAGGTTAATTTATGACAGTGCCTGGGAGCGCGTGAAGAGTAGTGCGTCCTTGGCGCATCCTTGCCGGTAGATCAGTCAGGTCCTTAGATTGAAGGTAAGGTTGAAGGAAATTACGTCACCATCTTGCTAGATACTGGTGCTACCCATTCTACTGTGAGAAAAGCAGATATCCCAAACCTACCCCTCTCAGGAGAAGTGATCCCAGTGGTAAGCGTTTCTAATAAACATATTAGGACCCCAATTACCGAACCAATGGAGGTATGTATTGGCAATTTTGAAGAAATGCATACGTTTGTGGTCAGCGACTCTTGTCCTGTAAACTTGATAGGAAGGGATTTGTTGTGAAAAATGAATTGCACAACATTTTGCACACCAGATGGTGTTGCAATTCAGACTCCTGATAAAGATGGAATCTTTACAAAATCATGTTAGCCAGACAGGGAACTGCAGTTAATGACCCACTTAAGAAGATGGTCCTAATTGAATTGCCATAAGAGGTTCAAGAAACCGTAAATCCTGTTGTGTGGGATTTTACTGGAAAATAGGTAGGATTAATGGCAAATGTAGACCCAGTAAAAGTAACTGTAAAAGAAGGTGCAGTTTACCCAAATACCCGACAATAAAAAATGAGCCCAGAAATAAAAGCAGGTGTTGCAGCAGAAATTTAACGTTTGGTTGAGCAAGGCATATTAAAAGAAATAATGAGTAGTCCCTGTAATTCACTTATAATTGGCATATAGAAACCAAACGGCAAATATAGGGTGGTCCAAGATTTGAGGAAAATAAATAAAATCGTTGTACCATGTTGTCCAATAGTACCAAATCCAGCAGTGATTTTATATCAGATACCGTGGAGTGCAGGATGGTTCACTGTAATTGATTGATTTATGCCATGCCTTTTTCTCCATTCCATTGCACCCAGTCAGTCAGGTTTTATTTTCATTTAAATTTGATGAGCATGTTTACGTTTGGAGCTGTGATCCTCAAGGGTACACATAGAGTCCATCGATCTTTAATCAGATTTTGAAAAGAATTCTTGAATCTTTGGTGCTGCCCAGACAGTCAGTCTTGGTGCAGTATATTGACGATGTACTAGTCACCCCCAGGACCTGATATTATTCAATTGCATTGTTGAATCACTTGGCTGAAGGTGGACATAAAGTGTCACCTTAGAAACTACAATTTTGTACCACATTGGTCAAATATTTAGGACACCAAATAGAAAGAGGGGTCAGAAAAGTGACTTCAGAGAGAATAAAAATAATCAGATATATGAAATTACCCTAGACTCAGAAAGTAATAAGGATGTTTCTTGGAGTGGTAGGATATTGCAGACAGTGGATTGTGCGATTTGCAGTACTAGCAAAACCATTGATACAATTACCAAAGAAAAGAGCAAAAGATCCAGTCAAATGGGATGATGAAAGCATGACAGCTTTTGTGAAATTACGCAACTGTCTGTGTGAAGCAACTGCATTACGTATGCCAGATTATTCTAAATAATTTGCAATATTCAGTGATGCAAGAGAGAATTGTGCTCTCTCAGTCCTAAAGCAAACACAAGGCCTGATGTGACATCCTTCATGCTGCATATTTCTCTGCCACTTTAGACCCAGTCGCATCGAGAAACAACCTTTACAACACAACCATTACATCGCACTACAATTACAACGCAGGCATTACATCGCAACATCCTTTACAATGCATGACTTTAAAACGCAGGCATTAAAACACATACCATTTCAACCCATGACACTACATCACATGTCACTACAACGCTGGCATTACAACGCATACCATTACAACGCATACCATTGGAGTTAGAATAGTAATTTTTAACCCCTACACTATCCAACACTTACACTACTGTTGCACCCCCTGGAATTAGAATAGTAATTTTTACCCCTACACTATCCAACACTTACCCTACTGTTGCACCCCCTGGAGTTAGAATAGTAATTTTTACCGCTATACCATCCAATACTAACCTTAAATGCTATGCGATGGTATGCGTTGTAAATGTATGCATTGTAACATCATACATTCAGTGGCATTCACGTGGAGACATGTGGCTCACTGGTTAGAAGCGGCAGACCCTGATGCAGAGGTCTGACCCGGGACCAGGGTTCAATTCTCGACGCGGCAGGGTCTTGGGCTCAATGTCCATGGACTCGATAATTCTTGCCTCATGCCAACTCTAATCATGGGTCCCACTCTGCAACTCTGGGCAATAGCTTGATCTCCACAACGACCCCGAAAGCACTGGGATGCCTGGCTTCACCTTGGGGGTGCCCAGCAGGTTGCATCTCACAGGGAAAGCCAGGAAGGGTTTCACAGCGGTATACAGCGCCAGGATGCCTGAAAGGTGATAGTGCGCTTTACATACGTACATACATACATCTGCATTACCAGGATGCCTAAAATCTCTAGCTGCAACATGCATGAGTCTGGAACAAAGTGAATCCTTTGTAATGGGACACTCTTAACAGTGTATGTCCCACATGCAGTTGTGATTTTGTCGACGCGTACTCGCACACAGTACCTTACTCCTAGTCGGCTGACTAAGTATAACCGAGTTATACTAGGTGTAGAAAATGTGACGGCAGTAAGATGTACTGTTTTAAATCCTGCAACTCTGTTACCTGATTCACACTTTGAAGAAGTAAAAAAGGAAGATGAATGTATCGACCTCACTGAATACAGTACTAAACCATGCCCAGATATACAAAAAGAACCTTTAAAGAATCCAGAACATGAGCTGTTTGTAGATGGCTTGTGCATGCGTCATGTGGAAGGAGGTTTGACTGATGCATATGCTGTATGTACATTGGCTGGAATACTCGAAGCATCTCACTTACCAGGAGTCAAGTCTGCACAAATAGCCGAATTGGTAGCTTTAATCAAAGCTTGCAAAATTGGGAAAAATGGGAGAGTGACCATTTACACTGACAGTCAGTATGGTTACGGGGCTGTGCCTTACTTTGGCCAACTCTGGATGCAGAGGGATTTAATGACTTCTTCAGGACCCCCTATTAAAAATTGACATTTTGTAAGAGAATTAATTGAAGCAATTCAATTGCCAAAAGAAGTGGCCGTGGTCAAGTGTGCTGCTCACCAATCTGGAAACGACAAAGTGACAGCTGGTAACTGTTATGATGTCCAAGTTGCCCATTATTGTGCTAAATACAAAATAGCAGTAAATAAGAAAATTTATGGATGTGGAATCAGCTGCCAACTTATGGTGCTTGGGTGTGTGAGAACATGGGAGGAAGTAAGAGATTTACAAAATGAAGCAGAACCAAAAGAGAAAGAAGAATAGGAGAAAATAGGTTGTTAGAGAAGAAGTGAGGATGACATAATAATTTATTTAGATAAAATACAATTTTTACCTGACTGTATGCTTGCACCCATGGCTAGGATGTACCATGGAGAAACACACATAGGCAGAGATGTAATGATTCAACTTTTCAGACAAGATTGGTTTAACGCAAGGTTCAGGAGTGTGGCAGAGAGTCTTTGCCAGAGATGCTTAATTTGTCAACAAATTAATCCAGGCAGGAAAACTATAGTATATCCTGTAAAGATTGAGAAAGCAGAGGGTCCATTCATAGGACTCCAGATTGATTTCATTCAGTTTCCCGCTTGTCGAGGATTAAAATATGTCCATGTCATTGTTTGTTTATTTTCAAAGTGGGTAGAGGCGTACCCTACTAGAAGAAATACTAGTATAACTGTAGCAAAACTCCTATTGAGAGAACTCATTCCTAGGTTCAGATTTCCAGTAACGATTGGATCAGACCCAGGGCCTCGTTTTAATAATGAAATAATTTGATTAATTTGTGAAACATTCATAATTGAGCAAAAGCTGCACTGTGCATACCGCCCAGAGGCTTCTGGAGTGGTAGAACAACTGAATGGCACAATAAAATTAAGGCTAGGAAAGGTGTGTGGATCCACCCCAATGAAGTGGTCTGATGCTTTACCTCTTGTCCTGATGGAACTCAGAAACATAACAGACAAAAGTACAGATACTCATGGGAAGGGTAATGAGGCAAACATGTGTGCCAGGACTCAAGCTGTTGAATATATCTGATGATTTGGTATTGGAGTATTGCAAAAAGTTGGCTGACCAAGTGCGTTCTCTCTTTCACCAGGTTGGGGAGGACGCTGTGGCCAGGCAGTCAATTCAAGCACATGATCTGAATCCAGGTGATTGGGTAGTGATAAAAGATCACACCTGAGAATCGTGCCTAGCACCAAGGTGGGGAAAACCACATCAAGTGATATTGGTTACCACAATATCTGTAAAATGTGCAGGCTTACCGAATTTGATTCATGCCAGCCATACCAAAAGAGTAACTGAACCTGACGAAGCAGAGGCTGAAGGTTCTGCAGCTAAAGGATCGCAAGAACTGGATCCTGAAGTAGCTGATGTTGAACGACCGAGCACAAGTCAGGTGATTGGATCCCAATAGTAGACATACCTGAAGTAACTGTGAGAACAAAAAGCCAAATGTATTTAGACAGACAAAAGAAAATAGAAACAGCACTCCCAAGTCTGAGGAGGGACAGATAGTCACTAGAGAAATTGCTCAGGCAGAAGATCAACAAGAAATAGAAAGACCTGAGCAGGACCAGATTGGTAAAGAAAAACATGTTCAGGAAGAAGAAAAAGAACAAAGTCAAATCAAACCAAATCCTGAACAGGTTCAGATTAGTAAAGAAGAACACATCCAGGAAGAAACGACAGAGATATTAAGCCCTGGACCAAGTCAGACAGAGAGGGAATCTGCAGAGGAAAAAAATCAAAGTGTGCCACAAATTAACGAAAATAAAAGAGCATCTAAAGAAAATAAAAGCACAGTGCCAGCTAAAAGACTCAGAAAAGGTGATAAAAAAAGACTGAAATATCGCCTTAAAACGGTAGACGAAGAACCAGACCAAGTAGATGAAATGGCAAGCCAGTCTGGACGGTCAACAGAGAAACCAAAAAGGAGAAGTGTACGTTTGAAAAGACTGAATGATAAATTCAAAGGTCCTGAATGGGCAAATTTGATTCCCGAAGATTTCGAGAACCTGGAAATAGGTGGAGACCGTGATGAAGAATTCATTGCTGATCAAATTGATGAGGAATTGAGACCAACTTAAAATTTAAAAATTCACAATCTATATTTGTGAACATTTTCAAAGAGGGGAGTCAATCTCCTTAGACAGAAATGGCTGATAATAGAACTGCTGGAACTCCAAAAGGAAAGTGTGTAAAGACATGTTTTAGGATATGCATATGTAGTATATTGATAGTGCCCATTGCATGGTTAGTACTGACAATAGCCATACCTTATCTAGTGACTGCAAGTAAACAGAATATTACTAGTACACATGGAACAGTAGCAAACTTAAGCAAGGCATAATAGACTTAGAAGCACCAGATGAGACAGATTTACACCACAGAATGAGTAGAAATGACACAGATTTAAATGTTTTTGCTAATTAGTTAGTGCACTATGCGGAAACAATGCCAGTTAGTGATTGCTATGTATGTATGAAACCACTGACATGAGTAGCAGAAGGGGTAACATATCATCATTTACCACTGACATGTGGTATTTCATGTAGCATTTTAGCTAGTTTATTTTACAGAACTGGGAAGTTACAATATTATTATTCTAACCTAGGCGTGATTTTGTCAGAATTACCCCTGCGTAGAAACATGAACCCTGTCCTTAGCAGTAGAGATTCACAGTTCATGGGTGAATATTTTATAGCAATGAAAACAATAGATATAGCTGAAGCACATAAAGATTACTTAACATCCAAGTAACATGAAGAAGAAAAGATATTTTTGAATTCAGTAGGGAAAAGGAGGCAGGATTTCCTTAGAAGGGCTACTGAACCGAAACCTCAATTAACCACATGGGCTGAGAGGGAGGATTTTATTGCAACTGGCAAACTCATGCTGAATGTCTACTCATTGTAGAAGAGTGAAGTACTATAAGCAGTCTTAATAGGTTCATGGAGATGCCTGACCTAAGTCAAAACAAATAATTCCCTTGGGTTGTGTACAGGAAAAGCTGGAAATTAGCTATGACACAGTAAAATTTACATCCGACAAGTTAAAAATATAAGCAAAATTTAAAGTACATAACAGTTTATTGAAACATTAAAATAGCATACAATACACTTCAGAATAATGTTAAAGAACAAGTTAAAAACAAATTTATAATTTTGTGACCTGCACAAAAGTATAGGACAGACAAAACTAAATTGTAAAACATGGGACTTGAAAATTACAAAGCGTACATTCACAATAAAAGTTTCAACCAACCCTGGTGTTATAACCTCACAATCTTATATACATCGGGGAGGAAAAGCATGAATTGTACATGAACTTGCGTCGACGCGTTTCGGTGGTTGTACGTATTATTGGGTGCCACCTTTGTCAAGACTGTTATTTTCGTTGTCTGTCGTAAAGTTGGATCCTCATTGATCTCCTGTGGAGTCTGATTTTTTCTGATTCTATCAAGGTGATGAACCGTATTTATTTTCCAGACAGGATCAATGCGCTGGTGGGGAAGTTGCTGTAGGTTTCTTATACGTGAGACTTCCTATAAATTGTAGAGGCTGTGGTTGTCAGGTTTTTACCATCTGCAGGTTACTATTGCGATTTCTATCCCTTAGAAGATTAAGAAACTTGTCCAAGTCAGTCAGTCAGTGGACACTTTTATGCGACTGGTCGACCGCTGTCCATAATATGCGCCGTGCTACGATTCAGAGCCGGTTCATAGCATTAGCCTGAGTGGATCAATCAATATAAGGGGATAACTCGATGTAGAAATTGATTGTGGAGGCGCGGTGGGCTGCCTTGTCTTGGTTACGTGCTGGGGTACTTCAGGTCATTGATATTGTCATATACCCTGTTAAAGCAGTAGCGTGTCTTCACTGCGGGTGTCCGTTTTCGAATGAGAGATGCCTGACCTAAGCCATTTTCTATCCACTTGATCAAAAGCCATTGAAAAGTCAATATAAGCGGTATACAAGATTTGTAGTTTCACTATAACGTACTTGTCAATCAGGATTTGAATAATCATGATAATAGACAGACAAATTCCTCGTAATAAATATTTGACACCAAAATGACAAACATCCTATCAGTAGAATCAGAGCTTGAATTTTTTAAGTTTTTAGTAAAAACTAGCACCTAAAAGTTCAGTAGTCAGTCAGGGACATTAAGTCGTGTGGGACTGTGGTAAAGACGAAAGTTGAGGCCGACCACGAGGGAGCACAGTTGGAGTAAGGAAGGTGGATTGGGACAGGTCTTGACTTACCTTCGGACTTGCATGACATTCTAAAGACGAATGTCTGAGAAGGTAAAGTTTAGTGGAGCTAAACAGCCATGGGTTTCTGAGGAGCCACTGGATGAATTTTCTGTGAAAGATTTCTAAGTTTAGGGGGAGGGAGGATCGGGAGTTGTGATCCTATACGTGGTTCATTGCCGGACCTGATAATATCATGATGTATAACATACTAATGCATAAGACAGTGCCCTCAAAAGAATGGCATGTTGGAAATAAGGGGATTGTATGTACCCATGCTTGTTGACCAGATGGTATATGTAATAGGATGTAACGGCAACGGAACAACATGTTTGGGTGGGGTGAAAACGAGAAAAGAACTGTACGATATAATAAGAATTCATACTGTAATGTCATTTATATTGTGCAGTTGCGAATAAAGTCTTTAAAAAAAAAAAGATTTCTAAGTTTGAACTTTCACACTTTTGTGGAAATCAAAAATATCCTGCTGGACGATGCTGCAGACTGAAGCTAACAGCGGCTCCACAAGGCTGGATGCCACTTCTATGTGGAGCCACTGAACAGGATTTGCTGCTGTGGAGAAAAATGTAGTCGGAGCTACTGCATAGTCAGCATAGTCAGGCCAATTAGCAATGCACCTTTGGTGGATCGACAATTAGGTCACGGTTTTCAGAGCACTTTTTAACTGAATTTTTTTTAAGTACCATATTTTGGGGTTTGGCTGTTTGTGCACTTTTAGCACCACATCCAAGAGTCTAGGACTTGGAGGGTTGGACTCACTCCAGGCAGAGCCCAGCCAACTAACCCTTGGAGTGACTCTGGTTGACCTGAAGTCAAGCTGTAAAGCAGTAATCAGGCAGCAGGGTGCTACTCTGTGGGTTAAGGACAGGCTTCTAGCAGCAGGACAGACCTCTGGGAGCAGCAGGCAGTCATCTGAAGTACACAGAAGGCCTAAAGCAGCAAGACAGTCCTTTGAAGTACAGGGTAGGCATTCTGAATGCCCTCCACAGGTCAATGAATAAACTGAAGAGTACATCTGAGGGTCCTATTTGTATACCATGTACCAGCTTTTAAGTAGAAGGAACTTCGGGAGCTTTCCCCCCCAAATGGTTCTGTAAATTCCTTCCTCCCTGCCTACGCACCAAGAAGTCTAGGGTGACAAAAGACTGGTGTGAAGTTCTTTTTTGAGTGTGCTGAGGTAGCTCATTTGAAATGTAAGTGGGCCAAGGTACAGCTCTGTCTCTTCCATACTGGTAGAGTAGTCCATTCTGTCAACACCTAGCCCCCCTTTGTCTTACTGTCAGGGATAAAAACACACACACCAACTGTCACTCCAATCACAATCATGTCACCAAGGACACTGGCTCGTGGTTCCAAATGATTCGGAGAGGAAAACACCAACTTTCTAATAGTGGCATTTTCATAATTGTGAATCAAAATTTCGACTTTACCAATAAAGAGATTTCAAATTATCATAATTCTTCAGCGCCAAAATATGACATTTCTGTCTGTTCCTAATCATGTTATCACTTATTAAATGTAATGAGGTAACCCACTGTTTTCCAATGGGTGAGGTGGGCCTCACAGAAGTGAAAAACTTCTTTTAGGAGATTTTTATTTCCAGGACATATACAACTTAAAAGTAAATGTACCATGTTTTACATACACTGCATCCTGCACTGAGCAGTTTATGTCCTACCTCAGTGGTGACTTAAGTGTTAAAAAGAGAGTTTTAGGCCTGGCAAAAATGTGTTTTGCCAGGTAGCATTTAGGCACTGAGTACATGTTGGCCATTTTGAACCACTTTACTAGGGACATGTAAGTAATTTAAATGTGCCAATCAGATGTATGCAAATTTTACCATGTTAAGGAGTTAGCAGAAGCACTGTAGAACTGGTTATCAGTTGTAAATTGTAAAGTTCACAGGATGCTGAAGCCATCAAAAACTAATTTCAGCAAACAGGAGGGCAGTAGGCAAAAGGTTTGGTTTGGGGAAAGGCCATCCTAAGAGGGGCAGGTTTAACATTATTTGTAATAATGTTATGCCTCTCTGATGGAAGACAAATTCCTCCCTGTGTCGGGGTGCTCTTAAGGATTTTACAGTACCAAATCCCTTCTGGGCACCAGCAAACTCCGGAATAGGGAGGCATGGGTTTACTTCTGGGGTACCTTATTGCTGAGAGTGTGTCAACACTAGTGATGTCACAGACATATCAAATGTACCGGGGGCTCAGACATGTGTGTATATATTCTAGAATTATACAAATTATTTTTAGCATAGTAAAGTATCTAATATGTCTGATTTCTGTGGTACAAAAGCAGAAATCTCTGAGACAAATGTTTGGATTTTTGATGAGGCACTACATGTAGAATAATGACAAGATATTGAGTGACAGATCTATTAGCTGTTTACAAATAAACAATTTGAAAAAATTGCCACAAGTATTTTTCAACTTGAAGGGGATGGATTGGGGCGGGGGGCACATTTCCTGGCCTTCCATGTCACAAAAAGAGGACTCTATGGCAAGTGCTACAATCTTGAGAGTGGAAAATGTTCAGTGGCTTAGAAGGACCACAGACCTCATGATGGGCTTTAAATAGTTTAAATACAGGTGCAAGGACAGGGTGGAAGAACTTAATAACACAATTGTTGGGTAGGAATGGGAGGTTGTAGAGGAACAGTAATGGGATCAGTGGGCTCAAGAAGTGGTTTAAGGTATCTGGATCCCCAAACACCATATTTGTTTAATAGGCCAGAAGGCTACCCTAAAGCGTTGTCCACTTGCCTTGTGGCGGTCTTCAGGTTCAGCATCAACCCTTCATCTCTGCCCACCTTCATCTGATGATTTAAAGAAATTATTGTGCAGCTCTGGTAGGCCACTAAGGAACTAGGTTCCTCTTACTTTCATCTTTCTGCTCCTCTTCCTTGCTGGTGGTGGTTCGGCCCCCAGCTTGTACCCAATACCCAATATATTTGATTGCCCCCCACAGTCATGCTGCCTTCCTTTTGCCTGCATGCAGCCCACTCTAAAGAATGAGGTAGAGAAAGGGACAAAGAGAAAGAAAGAGAAGATAGATAATAGAGTGAGGGAGACAAACCTATCAGTTCAGTTGAGTATATAATTCAGTGATACAAATGACAGAGTAAAAATGCATGTTGTACACCAGTATCTTGTACATCACTCTAAAACATGTGCTTACAACATCAAAAAGGGTGTTCTTACTCCTACTGCATTGTAACAGGGGAAGCAGAGTCTATTGAATGACCTGCCCCAAGCGAGCATCTTTTTTTTCTGCGTGATCAGTTTACACAACCAATGAGATTAGGAAAACATTTGAATGTAGAAAGTGAAATTGCTATGCTTATTCAAGCTATGTTGAACTTCAGTTTTGTTACTCTTCTACATAAGTATGATTGCTCAGGTAGAAACTATTCACATAAGAATACATGAAGGTTTTAAACGTATCTGACTTTTTGAAATAAACATTTGAAAATAAAGACATTGCAGTTTTACTGACCACAAATTTCATTGGAGTATAGGATATGCACCTTTCTATACATGGACCATGTAAGGTTGGTTGGACATTTTCAAGTACCCATATTTGCAGTGGGGTGAATAATTTTTCATGTGGCACTGGCTTAACCTCTCCAGGATTTTAAAAATGTGTATCCTGGACTCCTGATGGAGATTGTACCACCTTTGCATAATCCATCAGTTATTGGGGTGCACATCTTCACCGTGGGGCAATTCTTGGTGATACCACACTTGCAAGATCGCTAGGCATGCACTCTGAACAGCTTTGTGTCAAGCCTCCTGAAGAACTGATGGAACCTTTTAGGATTTCCTGGCAAATGGTGTTCTCTAGAACAAACTTGGGGCCTCCTCTGCCCTCTCAGTACAGGATGAAGGTATATGCAATTCAGTAACCGAATGGTTTAGGAATGGCTAATTTGTGTGCATTGTTTTATTTCTGGGTGCACCTAGTTGGCAAATTAATCTGTCCGAGCTGCAAATACACACTCTATTTATTGTGCATGCTTTGCAGCATCTACAAAAGGCAAAAATAGTTGACAGAAAGATTTAAGTGTCTGTCATCACCCGTTAACCCATTGAGCGGTCCCTAGAATACCATACAAATAAGCATCCTTCAGTTGCTGCTTACTTCAAGTTTTTATCTAGCAAGATTACGCCATTTAAGTGTACTTATTTGCATTGATGGCAACTTATTAAACACACAATTAACGTGAATAAAATATATTTTGGCAGATTTATGCAACATGCCTCCGAAATTACATTTCCCACAAGTGGTAATGCTCATGTACGTTTATATCTGAGTTCTTCATTCAATTGACCATGTGCAACTATTGCTTTTTGACGTAGCTGACAATGGTGTTCCAGCATATTAAGGAAGAAAGAGATAAGGACCTTATCTTTCATTATTGGCTCAACACTGCGCTAAAAGTGTGATGTGGCAACACAATATGGTGAAGTCCGAAGCCAAAAGATGTTATGCATATACAGTAACATGGATGGTTCCGCAGTTCTTGGTTATGATCTATTCATAAAACCTGTTATAAGATCATATTTTTCAACATGCAACAGTCAAGTATGATCTTGCACACCACTTCAGGAAAATGCTTAAGTACCATCCATGTGTGACCAAGACATCTGAGGCATGACTTAGGGATGCCAAATGTGCTCCTAAGGATGTCAGTAGGCACTCTGTTGTGTATCTGATGAAGCCTACTGTTCACATGTCAGCATTGGTGAGTATAAAGGAGAACAGCTATATGAATCATGAACTCTAAACAACTTGAACACAAGATTTACAAGTGTTCTGCATTCATATAACTTTACTTTTCACCCATATCTACTGTGGCAAATTGCTTCAGCTGTCATGTGGGGAAGTGTATTCTGAGGGTTGCCAGTCACAGTAATGTTCCACCCCAAGAGATCATGAATTCTCTATGAGAGTTTGCTTTACCCATCTAACAACCACATGTCATCATAGTCCCTGAAGTCAGCTGACATGAAATCATAACTGACATTCAATGGAGCTGTTATGTATTTTAACAGGAACTGAAGCGTACCTATGAATGAAGCAGCACCTTTGAAAGAAGACAGCCTGCATAATGATACAGTGTCAGCATTGTCAATAGCAAACATGGTGTCCATGTACTAGTGTTATAGGAGTGCCATATGTGTGCTGTCAATGGGTCTTAGCACCCTGGAAAATGGGCACATATATATAAATCTTTAACTCTTTTTGCACATACTACATTGACTACAGAATTGTGATGTGCTGCTTCATTCAACTAGTAATGTCTTAACAATTGGTGCAAGCATAAGTATTGGCAGGACTGTGAAATTTCAGCCATGGTTCCTCTTGTCATCTGTAATGAACCAGTGAACAGGAATCGGAATGAAGCCCCTACTTTGTTTAGGATGGGGATAGGGATTGCTGAAGTCAGTTCCTGCTCCCATTCTGAATCCATGTCCAGGATCTCTGGTGCAGTTAAGCAGTATATCTTTACTACCTCTTCTTCAAAGATGCAATGATTGTGGTCCTCTGTCTGTATATCCTCTCTCTCCTCTGCAGTCAGATGTTTCACAAGATGAAGGCAGTAGAGAATGACACATATATTCTGGAAAAATGATTGTGCCTCTAGTTGCCTTTCTTGTGGTGCTTAACTTCATGTGATTAGTTAGTTCTAAAATGAGGCACAGGCGGCCAAGGGTCTGGGGCAAGTGCAAAGAAAGAAGATGTTACGCTTACACAGACTCTTGTCTCAATGACTCAACTCGCACTTTGCATTTACAGGTGTTTAAAAAAGTTGAGATTTTATTTTATTGGATATGTATGCACTGTGTATACACTTAGCAGTGTTCTTATATGTGCGAGTGTCATTTGCCTTTTGTAGGATATTCGTGTGGCTACCATGATGCAATTAATTATTTGTTATTGTAATATTTCCAGGGACAATGTTGTTTAGTGTAGTTCCTATATTCCCAATAGGCTCTGTGCATTGGAATAATATATCCTATAGATTTGACTTAGGACTGAGGTCAACTAGGTCTCTATTGAATATACTAAACTTAATTGTGTGTGTGCCAGCTAACTCAGAGGTCACTCGAAACGTTTTTGAATACACAAGAAGGGATTAGTTTCTGACAACCGCATAAATATGACAATTTTGCTTCCCAAGAATAAGAATATATCTCTCATAGTCGCGGAAAAAATAGATAAGTATTTCACTCAGTCAATCGTGCATGCTTCGTTTCTACAGAGTTGCAGAGAAAAAGTGAGATAGGCGTTTTCAATAAAAAGGGTTTATTGAACAGTCTTCTTTCCCATGCAAAAGAGGTGAACTGCTACAATTGTTGTGCAGACTGCAAAGTATAATGCGTACAGCATAAACAGTAATATGAAATAATACTGTTAGAGGATTGTATGGTTTCTAAGCCATATAAAAATACAGACATAAATAACATGGACTAAAATATTCAACTGGTACTTCTAAAATATGCCTACCCCAATGTACCTAACCTAAGTCTAGTACGAGGGAAGAAGTAAGTATTGTGTAGCATAGGTTTAGTTTTTGCCAAGCATCTACCAAAGGTTTCTGCAGGTTCTAATCAACTAACTACCATGTTAGAATGAAGGAGGTCTGGTATCTCTGTCTCGGGACTCAATTTCCCAACACCCCACAGGGGGAGCCGGAAACACTGGAGCTGGATTCTTGGCAAGAGAAGGGCAGCTTCCTGATCAGTGCATCAGCAGGAGAGTCGGCTTACTTCTGCCCTTGCTGTAGCGATCTGCGTCGGGCAAGTAGGTCTTTGAACTGCTCCTAACCGCAGTATCTTGCTAGAGCAAGTGAAGGTGTTTAGGAATGGCATAGTTTGACGTAAAGTTGGGCATATGAAAGTCAGGAAAGAACCCCTAGGAAATACTTGTTTTCTGTAAAGTAACTGAGTTCTTGGACAAATCAATATTCAAGCAAGGGGAAGTCCTTGACTGCTTAAGCTGGATTTGAGGTTTGGTACGGGTGGAAGTAGCCATGCCTGTATTTGGGTTGCATGGGCTATGCCTAAATAAGGGTTTGATCTCTATGCCTATATAAGGGCAATGTGAATTGTACCTATATAAGGGCATGAATCGGGAAAATCCACTTGGAGCTTAAAACGCCACACAACACTCACTCCACTTTCCTATGTACGACATTACTAAGTTCTAAACACATAAAAACATATCTAAAGATGATGTGTTAAAACCCACCCAAAATACATAAAATTGCATTGTTTCTGGTTGTACACAAAAAGCATTTGTTCTGTATGCATTTAAAGCAATGTTTCATTCAAAGCATATAGATGACATTTGAAAATGCTATCTGAATGAATCACAAAAATACATTTATGAAATGGCTCTGAATTACAGAAGAAAAAGTTGAGACCATTCCATGGCAGATTATATAAACTCTTTGAGCATGGACAAGGTCATGTATTGTCTCTAGGAAGTTTTGAAATAATTCTAGTTCTCTATGAATAGTTCTACTTTAAGCAGACTACTTTGTGCCAAAACATGAAAAATACAAATTAGGAAAAAGAAAAAGTTAATCATAGAAAAAAAAGAGTCCCAAAGTTAGAACTCTGTTTTGAAAAAAATAAGGTCTCTCTGAACACTGTGTGCCAAATCAAAAGTCAGTGTTATTGTTTGGAGAAAACATCAAATCTTCTATGTCTTTAAAGAATTTGTCTACCATTGTAGGTGAATGTTGGATTACCTCGTTAAGAAGATTAACTGCAAATATATTTGAAGCATCAGCATTAGCGTTGGTAGGATTAGCAATGTTCGAATTGGATGGTACCTGTGTGCTGCTTTTCTCTCATACATCACCCTCAGCATTTTGCGTCTGTTAGATCTCAATAAATGCCGTCATCAGAATTGGTAGCCGGTGGGGACAACACAGCGCATGAGCCGTCACTGGTCCAAGCAAAGTATCAACATCCGTTAGCAGAACTGATGGGAGTGTGAGACAGATGTCTAACATGCATTCTTCTCCACATAGCAGGCATCGTAGAACAGGTAAGGTGCAATTTTGCCAGATTGGTCCGAATGACATGAACCATGTGGTATTCAATTCTCTTACACAAGTTAATCCCAAAATTTGGAATATGCTCTCACAACACTTCATCGCCAGTAGAGTATTTTCCACAGTGATCTGGGTGTCTGCTGTGGATTGGCTTGCCATATCGAAGCAGTAGGAGCAAAAATGGTATCCCTGCAGCAAGTCCTAAAATGAGAGCCAATCCGCCATACACAGAGTGCACAAAGTTCGGAAATATTCCTAGGACCGATTCAAAAGGTGCTAACAGTCCCGGAAAAATTGTCTTAAATACATGTACAATACCTCTCGTATCAGACATGTTTCTGAGAATGTACAGGGCAATTTTTAGTTAAGAGGGCATGTATCTCTGCAGAAGACCTTGCCACTTGCAGATCATAGGTCTCTTTAGCCGATGTCAGTGGCACAGTTTTCTGTAAAAGAATGACTTTCATTCTGCTTAAAGTATCAATTCATATATAAGAGATTCGTCATAAATGGAGCGCACACCGCTTGCCCCTCCTCCGGATCTCCCCTCGGGACTCTGGTACTTGCAGTTCTTCAATGGATCACCCAGGTGGGTGCAAGTCGGTACTTGTAGGACTGATGAATCTCTAGACCCAATACATGTCCCGGGTTTTAGGATATCGCCCAAGACATGTCTCGGGTTTCGGGATGACTTCCCTCATCAGTAGAGAAAGATTGTTTAGGGGTGGAAGAGAAGGCCGCCACACAACAGTCAAAGGCTTCGATGCCAGAACCGGCACGCAGGTGTGTCTTCCAAGAGCCCGTTGGCCCAAAGCTCAAGGGAGCCATATTGTGTTTTGTCATAAATGGAGCGCACACCGCATGCCCCTCCTCCGGATCACCCCTCGGGACTCTGGTACTTGCAGTTCTTCAGTGGATCACCCAGGTGGGTGCAAGTCGGTACTTGTAGGACTGATGAATCTCTAGACCCAATACATGTCCCGGGTTTTAGGATATCGCCCGAGAAATGTCTCGGGTTTTGGGATGACTTCCCTCATCAGTAGAGAAAGATTGTTTAGGTGTGGAAGAGAAGGCCGCCACACAACAGTCAAAGGCTTCGATGCCAGAACCGGCACGCAGGTGCGTCTTCCAAGAGCCCGTCGGCCCAAAGCTCAAGGGAGCGGTATTGTGTTTCGTCATAAATGGAGCGCACACCGCTTGCCCCTCCTCCGGATCGCCCCTCGGGACTCTGGTACTTGCAGTTCTTCAGTGGATCACCCAGGTGGGTGCAAGTCGGTACTCGTAGGACTGATGAATCTCTAGACCCAATTCATGTCCCAGGTTTTAGGATATCGCCCGAGACATGTATCGGGTTTCGGCATGACTTCCCTCATCAGTAGAGAAAGATTGTTTAGGGGTGGAAGAGAAGGCCGCCACACAACAGTCAAAGGCTTCGATGCCAGAACCAGCATGCAGGTGCGTCTTCCAAGAGCCCGTCGGCCCAAAGCTCAACGGAGCCACATTGTGTTTCATCATAAATGGAGCGCACACCTCTTGCCCCTCCTCCGGATCGCCCCTCGGGACTCTGGTACTTGCAGTTCTTCAGTGGATCACCCAGGTGGGTGCAAGTCGGTACTTGTAGGACTGATGAATCACTAGACCCAATACATGTCCCGGGTTTTAGGATATCGCCCTAGACATGTCTTGGGTTTCGGGATGACTTCCCGCATCAGTAGAGAAAGATTGTTTAGGGGTGGAAGAGAAGGCCACCACACAACAGTCAAAGGCTTCGATGCCAGAACCGGCACGGCACCGCGGCACATTTTCACAATTTTTACCACTAAGAAACACTTTTTTCCCCCCACTCCAACATTTGTGTGTGTATGTTAATTCCCAGGATGTCTTGATGTATTCTTTACCCAACCTTTCATATAGGCCTGCTGGTATATGTTTTAAGCAATGGAAAATTGTAACAGGCAGAGTGATTGTTCCGCGTATTATCCATTCAATTGCTGGCTTTTCAGCGACAGTAAATGCCAATCTTTTCAGTTTTCTAATGCTCTGCACCGTATAGTCTGCTCCCCCCTCAGCTAATTTGATCTGTTTATCAGTGAGAATAAATTCTGAAAACAGTGACGTGGTATTGATTAAAAGCCGAGGCACATAGCCTGAACAAAGGTTTTGTAACATCCAGCCTAATAGCATTATTGAACATAATTGCAACTGACCATGTTGCAACATGACCAAGTCCTGTTCCATTATGTCTATGGCAGAGGATACTATGCTGTCCAAAGAATATGGACAGGACAGGACAGGGTCGTTAACCCATTGTCAACTACAGAGAGAGAATTCTCTAAACTAATATGATCAATTTCTCCTATTCGTTCTGCAGTCTCTCCTTGCGTAATCTTCCATGCTTCATTATAATCAGCATAGATACCAGCGTACATAAAATGTTTATGAAACGGTTTAGTAGGTCCTTGTAAGAAGTCCCTCAGATCAGCGCCATTTTTAAGAAAAGATAAGTGTTGTTGTACTTCCTTTAGTGTAGACTTGTGTAGCCATTCAAGGCACAGTTTCCCTACACTGTATGTTGTTACTATTCCTGAATGCTGTCTCTGAACATATCTTGGGTCTGGCCTAGTGAATATGAACCCTTTTGTCTTATTCAGGAATCTATCTTAACAGTTGTTTGTGTCTGTGGGCCAGATAACCATTTCTTCCAATTTGGATCTGTTCTGTTGTGAAGAAAAGTAGTATGTACTTCAACCACCCCCTCTGAAGTGTTACTGCTATCAGGTGTATGTGTAGGTATTGTTTACACCTTTTATCTTGGCTAACCCAAGACAAGATGTCTGTTGGACAGTGTCAATAAAAAACATTATTTGCTCTGGGATGATGCTGGCTCTAAATAAAGAGTCTAAACCCTGCACCTGCCAGTCTTTTGAGCCCCAGACAGTTTGTGTCTCAATGTTGTCTTTCTAAAAGTCGAAACCTAACGAAGACAGCTGAGCATAAAAGGCTGCAGAATAAATTTGCTTGGTATTTGCCAACATACTTTTCATTCCTGTCCTATTGACATTTTTAGAGTAAAATGATTCTGGATTTGAAACATTAAAACCTGAAAAGTATGGTAATTTGTCATAAAATGGTTTTGAGCTACCCTTTGGTGGCGTTGGACAATGTTCCCATTGGTTATAATTCAATACATTTCTAGGACTTGCAGATTTGTGCAAGACATGATGACCATAGTGATTATAAAAATACATTTGTTCATGATATGATAAACCTTCTAAGTATTCATGATTTGTAATTTCTTCTGACATTTCTAAGTCTGACATCATATAATTAACAGACTCGAAGTCCCAATCACCAGAAAAGGTACTAGTTGAAACAAAATCATTCAATGAAATCTTGAACTGGTATAAAATCTTCAACAGCTCCGCGGGACCGAAAATGTCATAATCAGTTCTGTCCCAAGCTATACCACCAGGTATAGGAACGGCTGTGATGTTCACTGATGACAAGTCTCTTTTTTCACGATGAGATGATTTATGTGGCTGGAGGAGTAAGCCGATGTTCTTACTTGCTGTGTCCTTTTTAACATATCTTCAATTTTCAGCTTTCCCAAAGTTATTACAAGAATCAACCAAAGTAGTAGAAAAAATACACCCAACACAATCCAAAGTTCAATCCCTGGTGAAACAAGATAAGTCTTTTCCAAGTGATGAAAAAGGTCTTTTACTTGTTCTTTCAAAGTTCTTTTTACTGGAGTTATTTCAGGTTTGCTGGGATCCTCGGAAAATGTATCAAAGTTAATGAAATAGCCAGAGGCAGTTCTGTCAATTGTAGGGATTGCATCAGGATTCGTTGAAATCGCTGGAACCACTTGATCACCTGTTACATTTGTATATTCAGATGGTTTTTCATTGTAGACAGGTGTTCCTTGACGAACTGGTATTTGGGTCTCAAGAGGTACAATTTCCATTGTTTTGTTGCATAGTCCTTCTTTTCGCACTTCAAATTCTTCAATGGTTATGAGTCTTTCAGTTTGAACCTCTTGGATAGTAGCCAGATTAGGGTGCCTGCTACATCTTTGGAGTCCACTTGGCCTACTGCTTATGATTGGCCACATGATGTGGTTTTACCAGGTCGATGGACACAAACCTGTTCTCCTTTTTACCAGCAAGGAGCGTCAGTAATACTGTTCTTGATCCGTGGATTGCTAGGACCGGTACTGGTTGTCTGTAAGAAGGCGCAAATTCCTTCTTGTCTGCGATCTTTTCTCTGACAAGATCCCAAATCTTTGGAATCCAGACAGGTCTTGCTGGGACGGTCAGTTTCTCTTCAGTGGTTGTTGGCTTCAGGAACACGTTACTTTGGCTGTTCTTGATCTCATTTGATTCCCCATAGAGAACTTCTTGGCAGATTATTAAGACAACTTTAGACACTTATTAGATGTTTGACCCACCCATCACCCAAGCTTAATACCCTAGCTGTTATATATTACCTTATGTCCTGGTTTTTTCTCTCCACTGCCGAATTTCCCTCAGGATGGAATGGACTAGAGTACCACAATGCAACGCTCAATTTGGCCATGGCCTCCTTGTATGCTCGAGAGCTAAATGCAGGACCCTGGTCAGAATGTAGAGTGCTGACTGCGTATGTGCCGATAAAGACTCGCAAATCTTTTATAACAGTTCGAGCGTCAGCCGAGCGCTGATGCCACATCCAAATAAATCTTGTCTTAATATTTGTGGGACCGCTTTTGTTCATAGGGACGTCTGTGTGTAGAAAGTCTAATGCTGTCTAACAATGGTCTCTGTATTGGGCTGGCTACACTGTAGTCAGGTATCTGGCGGTGTTCTCTGCTGCAATCTCTGTTGCAGTTAGGGCAGTTAATTGTGAATGTGTGATTGTGACCATTCATCCCTGGCCACCAGTATGTCTCTTTTAATTCTAGTATAGATTTAGAGATCCCCTGATGTATCAGACCCTCTCCCAAATGTGCTTCATGTATCAAAGCTACTCTACGTTTCCTGTTTGGAATTACCCTATCCCCCACTCCAGGGAATCGAGCAAAAGGAACGGGGTTCACGTCAATTATGTATGAGTATTTGAGTGGATAGTTTTGAGGTAACGCTGCACCGCTGCCTTTGCTTGTCGCATTGTCAGCTATCATTATTTTGCAGTCTATTTTACTTTTTGAACGAGTAATTGCAGCTACGGAAGCCGTTTGCACAGCTGCCTTTGCGGCTTTATCAGCCAATGAATTCCCTGCAACGTGAACGCCATCACGCTGATGACTCAGTGTATGTATCACGTGAGCCTTTTGTAGTTCTTGTCGTAATTTAACTACTTGTTCCCAAAGCAATTTATGCTTAATTGTACCACCTTTTGCATCTTTGTAACCGTTTTGAATCCAGTTTTGCAAGTATTCATTGTAAGATTGAACACAATAATACGAATCTCACACGATGAGTGTGGGGAATTCGCGATCTGTATTTTCAAGTGCCATATTGAATGCTTGTAGTTCAGCTCGCTGAGCTGTACAGTCTCCTAGAGATTGCGTTTTAGTGACCATTGGCCAGAATTTACCATTGCGCCAGCGACCTTCAACATACGTGCACGCAGCACTATAAGCTTGTTTACCCCCTGTAGTGGGTTGGGCTGATCCGTCAGTATAAATTATACATTCATACTGTTCTAGAGGCAGAATCTCATTAGGCAGAGGACTTTCTTATTTGTATTGTGGAAATGCTTGTGTTTTCAAATAAGGGTAAAAAACGTATTCCACGTCTGTTGCAGCAAGAGAGTTAACCCATTGTATCCATCTTGGATGTAAAGTTTTAGCATTTGGAATGCTTGCTTTTGTCACTGCCTCTAAGGCAGGTACAGGTGTAATGACCATAATGCACTTACCCTGTGTGAGGGCTCTCTCTTTTGCTACTGGATTTTGAACTGCTGTCAGAATGTTTTCTGTTGAAGTGAATTTAATTTCTGCTTGTGTGTACAAATTTGATTTGTAAGCTATTGGCACTAATTCTCCTTCATTAAAAGTTAAGTATGTGAATAAGCATTGTCCTAGAATGATTTGGATCACTAAGTTGCATATGTTTATGCATGTTTGTAAATGTTTTGTTGCTAACATGTCTGTTTGCAATGAGAGCAACATTTCTGTGTGTTTTTGAGTCCAATTAACTGTTTTGAAATCAGGTTTGATTAATTTGTAGAGCGGTTTAACCCTTTCTGCGTAGTTTAGAATGTAATTTCTTCCAAAATTCAGAAAACCTAGAATCGACTGTAAGTTTTTCAGCGTTTTTGGATGTTGGGGCAGTGCACATTTCTCTAGAATTTTTGCTGCCAGGCTTTTGCCTTCACTTGAAAGTTCATAGTTCATATCCTAGGAAAAGTATGTTTAAGTGGGCAATTGGTGATTTCTTAAAATTGAATTTGTACCCTTCAGAGGCGAGGCCCAACATTGTGGTGTTCACCTTGTTTAAGTGTCTATCCAAGCCATAGTCTGTTAGATAGATGTCATCGACATATGATAATGCATCATCATTATAGGTTTGTTGTGACTCTGTTACTTTGGCTGAGAACAACCCTGGACTATTCTTGAATCCCTGGGGGAGACGACAGAATTGACGTTCTGTCCCCATAATTGAGAAAGCGGTCAAGTACCTACTTTCTGGTGCAATGTTTTGACACAAGAAACCGTTCGAAATATCTAATGTGGTTTTGTATTTTATACGCACAATGTTATTCATTAGTGATGCACTGTGTGCATTTTGTACTGCAAAAATGTTGCAACAAGAGTTTAGATGTCAGTAATCAAAAACTAGACAATATGTCTTGTCTGGTTTGGAGACAGGAAACAAAAGATTGTTTATTGACGAGGTGCATGTTTCAATCACCCCTTGGTACTCAAGTTGCTCTAAGACCTACCTGACTTGTTGTGTAGTTTTTTGCTTAACTGGGTACTGCCTTTGTGCAGTCTGTTGATTTTTTAACTGGATTTTATGGTGAGGAGAATCCTCATCCCATCCTACATGATTTTTATATAATGCAGGAGCCTGGGCTAATTCACATTTCCTGGCATAGTTATATTTTGAATGAATTGGAATGTGGTTGGAAAAAGCTGGCATAATGATTTATTCACCATGTGGGCATTCCCTGACAAATTCAGGTGGCCAGTCTTGTTCAGCTAGAAGAATGTCATAACCCTGAGAGAGTCGCTCCCAAAAGAGTGCACTTATTTTTCGAGGTATGTCCCCCTCCATCCGGAGTGTTAATTTTATATAACTTGTGTGGGACACTAACCCTGGTATCTGCAGTTTCATCTTGGATGTACTCATTCAAGTCCACTGTCTAAAGATGATCCTTCAATTTCTTGTGAGCTATGGTGACTTCTGCTGCGCTGTCCAACATCGTTTGAGCCCATTCCCCGTTCTTGAGTTGTGTCCTCAAGATCCTTGGCTCCTTGGCATGTCTGATTTTTAGACCTGCTACCTTCTTTTTGGTGAATTGAGTTCTCATTTTTTGGAACGTGTTGATCGTCTTTGGACTTCATGCGTTCTTCTTTGTTTTCTGACCGTCCTCTTCTTTCGGATTTATGTGACGAAGTCTGAAAGGTACGAGAGGAACGTGTATCAGTATTTTGATATTTATCAGGTTTTCTCAAATTATCTCTATTCCTGAGGTTATACCTCCTTTCAGAGGGCTCCTTTTGAGGAGACCTACCTCAGGATTGATAACGCTTCTCTTTAGAAGTTTGTTTAGTGTTTTCCCACTTCTTTTTAGGATGAGTAGGAGTGTTTTTAATAAAGAACTTTTCAGGACTTTCTGACAGTTGAGGTTTAACTGGCTTCCCACCCAAGCTGTCTCTGCCTAATTCTTCATAGGGTTTTTCAATTATTCTGGCCAGTTCATGTGGTTGCTCAGTTACATCAAATTCTCTTAGCTTTAGGCGGATCACCACAGATGCTGCTTCACCTTTAATATTAACTAGTATTATTGTTGAGACCTGTTTGAAATCTTTCAGCAATTTTATACCTAGATTTAAAGCAGGCTCTGCCCCATAATAATTTTGAATCTGTTTTAGGAAGTCTTGTATTACCACCATAGACGGAACCCAATGTGTTTTAGTGTAGATTGCAACAAAGACTGTACCCCAAGTGTCGCAGTCCTCCAGGTGTGGTGTGATCCCCATTGGTAAACAGATTGTTAGAATTCTGTGTTTCTCATGAGGAGTAGTATCAGGAAATACTGCCTCAATTGAGTAATTTTTTGAGCTATCCAGAATGGAATTTGTTCCCGTTTTGCGGGTAATTTACCAACGACTGAATGTAGAGTCTGTGGTGTAATTTTATTTATGTTTTCCTGGTAAGGGGTGTGTTGTGGAATCCTTATTGCTGTTTGGACCGTGAAAGCCCGCATGGCATATTGAACCAATTGCCTATAGATTTTGATTAGCTCTTTGAGTTGAACTAATTGTTCTGCATCTGACATTTCTTCAATGGACGGATGTGGTGTATAGTTGGCTAATACCGGCCATGTTGCTCTTGGTCTACCTAGTGGAACAAGCCTGGTAATGTGATTTATGTTTTAGGCGCCTTTAAACCAGAGCGCATGCTCTTGGTATGTTAGTGGAATTTCTATATCCTCGAAAGGAATGTATTCCTGTGGTGGTTCATCTTCTTTGTAGGAAAAAGCACTTTTGTTGTAGGATCTGCTTCAGGGAAGACTATCCATGAATAGAATACCTCTGTCTGGTGATATTCATGTGCCTCTATCACAAAAACTACCCTACCACCTCTTGATGATAGGCCATTTCGTCTAAGTTTTATAGTGATGGTTTTCCTTAAATTTTCTGATATGCTTATAGCATCCTCGAGGGTCTCTTGGAGACCTGTAAAGTTTAAAGCTTGTACAGCGTTGTCGCATGTAGCTCCACTGGCCCCGGGATTATCTTTGTCAGTCAGTTGACTTAAACTTTGCAAAGCAAGTTTCAAGGAAACAAAGATAAGGTGCACAATATTTTGGAACACTGTATCCTTCATCATTGAAAAACCAAAAAACTGATAAATAGGATTTTCGTCCTACTCAGTTATGGCGGATATTATCCATTTACCCACTCCAGACGTCTATTGGAGTATTATGGAAAAAGGGGTCTCTGAGAAAAGCACAACTGAGCTACTTTAGTATCTTGCGTTATATTACTGCCTTACCAAATGTTGGGCGCCATGTAGTTTAGTTCCTATATTCCAAATAGACTCTGCGCATTGGAATAATATATCCTAAAGATTTGACTTGGGTACTGAGGTCAACTAGGTCTCTATTGAATATACAAAACTTAATTATATGTGTGCCAGCTAACTGAGAGGTCACTAGAAACGTTCTTGAATACACAAGAAGGGATAACTTTCTGACAACCGCATAAACATGACAACTTTGTTTCTCAAGAATAAGAATATATCACTGAGAGTCACGGAAGCAATGGATAAGTATTTCACTCAGTCAATCATGCATGCTTCGTTTCTACAGAGTTGCAGAGAAATAGTAAGACAGGTGTTTTCAATATAAAGGGTTTATTAAACAGTCTTCTTTCTCATGCAAGAAAGGTGAACTGCTACAATCGTTATGCAAACTGCAAAGTATAATGCATACAGCGTAAACAGTAATATGAAATAATACTGTAAGAGCATAGTATGGTTCTAAGCCATATAAAAATACATACATAAATAACATTGAATAAAATACTCAACTGGTGCTTCTAAAATACGCCTACCCCAATGTACCTAACCTAAGTCTAGTACGAGGGAAGATGCAAGTATTGTGTAGCATAGGTTTCGTTTTTGCCAAGAATCTGCCAAAGGTTTCTCTAGGTTCCAATCAGCTCCATACCTTTTTAGAATGAAGAAGGTCTGGTATCTGTGTCTCAGGACTCACCTTCCCAGCACCCCGGAAGGGGAGCCGGTAACACTGGAGCTGGTTTCCTGGGAGGAGAATGGCAGCTTCCTGATCAGTGCGTCAGCTGGAGAGTCAGCTTCCTTCAGCACTTGCTGTGCGAGCTGCGTCGGGGAAGTAGGTCTTTGAACTGCTCCGAACCACCGTATCTTGCTAGAGCAAGTGAAGGTATATTTATACCTTGAAGGTGTTTAGGAATGCCATAGTTTGACGTAAAGTCAGACATATGAACGTCAGGAAAGAACCCCTAGGGAATAGTTGTTCTGTGTAAAGTAACTGAGTTCCTGGACAAATCAATATTCAGGCAAGGGGAATTCCAAGAAGTCGTTGTGACGTTTGGTACAGGTGGAAGTAGCCATGCCTGTATTTGGGTAGCATGGGCTATGCCTAAATAAGTGTTTGATCTCTATGCCTATATAAGGGAAATGTGAATTGTCAATATATAAGGGAATGAATCAGGAAAATTCACTCGGAGCTTAAAACACCACACAACAGTTGGACAATTCCATAAATTATTGATTTATTATATATGCCACTAGTGTTTGTGGATGTTAGTCTATAGACCCCCGGGTCCCCTTGCCTCTTTTTATGAAGAGCTATACACTGCTGTAGCAGCTCTGTGTCTAAAAACGGACCAATGCCTGTGGCTGGGGGATTTTAATATTCATATGCTCTCTAGTACTGATGTCGACACCATTAAGCTATTAGATGTCACCTCCACACTAGGTCTGGTCCCTTACATCACTACAGCCACACACATTAATGGTTACACTGGACCAAGTGTTCTCCACCACCCCCATTGCCATGTTGCCCCCTAGCCTGGTTCTATGGTCAGACCACCACCTTGTTAAGTTCCAGATTCCTGTCACTAATAAACCCTTAACCCGACCGTTAGAGTGTGCGCGCCAGACAACGAGAGCTTTCAATCGAGTGACCCCGCTTATGCTGGCACAAGCTCTCTCTGACCATCCGTGCCTGTTGTCAGGTAGCCTTGAGACTGATCTTGCTCTCTTGCAGGGCTGGCTGGAGGAGAGATGTGATGAACTTGCACCCGCCTCGACCTCCCGTAAAAGCTGCACGCGGGCATCTCCCCCGTGGTTTTCAGCTTCCCTAGCGGACATGCGGCGCAGTTGTAAAAAGGCAGAAAAAGCTTGGCACCGTCACTATGATCCTCTGGAGAAGAATGCTTATAAAGAGTCCATCAAGGCATATCACGGCAGCATTACCTTAGAAAAGAAAGCTTATCTTTCTAGAAGAATTGAGGCCGCCACTGTAGCCAGCAAGGACATTTTTCTTATAGTTAAAGAATTCCTTTCACCTAGTTCTGTTTTGCCCACGCACCATCATTCTGAACTTTGGGTGTCGAAATTGGCCACTTAATCTCCAAAATCCAAACCATCCAAGACTCTTTTCCCTCCACCACTCTGACTACTCCATCTGAAATATGTGCCTTTTCCTCTGCCCCTCTTCCTGGTGACGGACCTGTCCTTGCTAACTTTCCTTTCCTTTCGTTGGCTTCTTCTCTAGATCTGATGTCTAAGCTTAAGTCTGGCTCACCTTGGACCCTTGTCCTGCAAAGTGCCTGGGCAAAATGGCCCTAATGATAAACGATCTGGTCAACCCGGTGCTCAATTGTTCACTGAGCACAGGCGTGGTCCCCTAGGCCTGCAAACACGCCCTGATCTTGCCGCTTTTGAAGAAGCCCAATCAGGACCCGCTGCTGCATGCCAGCCATAGGCCTATCTTCCTTCTCCTGGCCTTGGCTAAGGTTGTGGAGAAGCACGTCCACGCCTCTCTTTCCAATTTTTTGGAAACTAATAACATCTTGCATGACACCCAGTCAGGCTTCCGCGCCAATATGAGCACGGAGACGGCATTACTGGAGGTCACTGATGCCATCAGAGAGGTGTTGGATGTGGGAGGTAAGGCCATGCTGGTTATGCTGGACTTGTCGGTGGCCTTTGGCACCGTTCCCCACAGCGGTCTGTTGTTCAGACTAAAGGAGATCGGGCTGAGGGGAGCGGTGTACAATTGGTTTAAGTCCTTCCTGGCTGGCCGCCGACAATTGGTCTGGGCCCCTCTGTTCTCCGCCGAGATGACGCCATTGGAGGTCGGGGTGCCCCAAGGCTCTGTTTTGAGCCCTACCCTGTTTAACATCTATATGGCACCCCTGGCGGCTCTGGCGGAGTCCTATGGTGCCCAGATCGTGTCCTATGCTGATGACACCCAGCTTCTCTTTACTTGCCAAAAGGGTGCTGACTTTAATGGCGGGCAGATCAGAGGCTGTTTAGAGGAGGTCTTCAAGTGGTTTGAGCAACACAGCCTTAAATGCAACTCCAACAAATCAGAGCTGCTATTCTTTGGCTGTCCATCTGACCCCAGGTGGCAGTCTTGGTGGCCACTGGACATGTTCCCTCCCATGGCTGTCTCCCCCAAGGCCAAGAATCTGGGAGTGCAGATCGACGATGGACTGACGCTGAAGCCTCAGATCCTGGGCCTTGTCGGCAAGTGTTTTGGCATCATAAAAATGCTTAGAAAATCCCTTCCTATGCTGTCCCTCTGCCACCGGAAAGTGACTGTTCAGGCTCGGATAGGCTCCCGCCTGGATTATTCCAAAGTGCTCTACCTGGGCCTGCCGGAGTTTCTAATTTCTCGCCTGCAGGTTTTGCAAAATGCTGCTGCCAGAGCCATTTTTGGTCTTCATCGCAGAACAAGCGCGACTGCATTACTAAAAAAACTTCATTGGCTCCCAATTAAAAAACGTGTGGCCCTAAGGCTCTCACGCTAGCTTTCAAGGCGCTCCATGGCACAAGAGCTAAATATATCAGAAACTGACTGGCTTTCTATCTGCCTTCGAGAACATTAAGGTCAGCTTCTTTGGCCTTGGCAATTGTTCCTTCTGCCAGACGGGCCCGGCTGGGCGGGCGTTCTTTCCACCATCTAGCCCCCAAGCTCTGGAACTCCTTGCCTGTTTCCCTCAGATTAAATACCAGCCTCTTGAATTTCAGGAAGGAGCTAAAGTTATGGCTCTTTGTTCAATAATTTCTGCCTTGTCTGTCCGCTCCTGGTCATCTGTTCTCAAATCTGCTAAAGCGCCGGGACACTCCTTTGGAGTAGCTGAGCGCTATATAAGACCAACTTAACATAACAACATAACATGTTCTGATGGTGCCAACGGTGAATTTGCGAACAGCTGTTCCACAGGGTAAAGGATAAATATTCTTTAAAAGAGAAGGGGAGGAGTAAAGACTTTTCCATATCAACCCATAATGGGCATACCAATGTGGACTTAAAGAGCAACCTGGAAGATTGACACAGGAAAAATGCCTTATGATAACTAGGAAAGTCTGGGAATGTAACACTTCCTTTCAACTTAAGGCAATTTAATTTAGGTAGCGACTTGCAAGATGTTTTTTATTCCAAAGGAATAAAATGAGGATAGAGTTAATTTGCTGAAAGTGTTTAAGAGGTATGGACATCGGGAGATTAGATATCGTAAACAATACAATGGAGCTCATCATCCTTTTAATGGTATCCAAACAACCCACCAGGAAACATGCAGAGGATCCATCGAGTAGTTAAAGTGTTCATTCAAAGAAAATGTAGGGGAAATAGAGAGAGTGAACCACAAACCAAGATATTTAATGAAGTCTCCACACAAAATTGGACATAACAAAGGCCTCTTTAAACATAAATTCAGTCAAGGGCAGTATCTCACACTTCTCATTATTCAATTGATAACCAGAGACAAAACTGTATGAGACAACTTCTTGCAAAAAAAGCCGGCAATCACCAATGGAGTTGAGATAGGAACATTAAGACATCATCAGCGAATTTTGAAAATTTGATTAACCTGATTCTGTCGTAACCGGGAAAGAAAGGCTCAAGTGCTAAATTAAAACGAAAAGGGCAAAGTGGACAACCTTGACAAGCACCCTTTCTCAAGGAGAAATAGGATCAGGTACGGCCATTAGTTTAAATAGCTGATCTCGGGGCAGAGTACAAGAGAGAAATGAGGGAGATACATTTTGGGCCAAAACCAAACCAGTGGAGAGTATGAAATAGAATGGACTAGTAGACTCAATCAAACGCTTTCTCTGCATCCAAAGCAATTGCTGTAATAGATTCATATTTAAGGGAAGATTTGGAAAGAATATAAAAAAAATTGACAAAGTTTTATCAGAGAGATATTGTCCTTTGGAAAAAAAAAGATTGCTCCATACCAAGCAAATCAGAAAGATAGGAATCGAGTCTCCGGGCTAAAGATTTAGAAAATATTTTATAGTCAACTGTGACTAGCGAGATAGGCCCGTAATGTTTGAAGAAATTAGGATCCTTACTCTCCTTAGGGATAAGACAAATTAAAGCATCCACAAAGGAACCAGTGGAAAGAACCGGAGAATGAGAAAGAGGTTGTGAGATGTTGCAAATTGGGGTAAAGGAACTTGGTGGAATGTGAATAGTAAATCCATCAGGACCTGGGGCTTTATTATTTTTAAGTGTGTTCAATTCAGTGTTTAATTCAGATTGTGATACATCAGCTTCCAAAAATGAAAGATCAATACTCTTATCTGCAGGTCTGTGAATAGATGAAAGATATTGAGAAATGTTTAGGTCAGAAGTCACTTTATCAAGTGTCTATAAAGATTGATAGTGTCAAAGACATTCATCATAAATGTCAGAATCATTATATCTTGGCATTTTAGTTGTATCAATAATTGATTCAATATTACAGTTGTTGTTCTTAACCTTAAGACACTTCGCCAATAACTTGCCCACCTTATTCTGACCACCCTAGAACTGTGCGCCAACTTTTAGCAAAATCAAAGAATTATTATCTGTGGTTTCCTTCTTAAACTGGAGTTTAGTGCGAATAAGTTCTGATAAACATTCTTTTGATTTGAATGGATTAAAGGAAAGCTCCAGTCTCTTTATCTGAGCCAAAAAGTAAGCTGTATGAATATGTGATGCCTTCCGTTTCTTAGAAACATATATGATAATAAAATCACATGTTGTTGCTTCAAAGGCATCCCAAATTATCTGTTTGATTAAAGTGAAAATAATCCTGAAAAAACAATTCAAAGGAGGAGGTAAATTGGGATCTAAGAGGAGAGCAAGGAGAGCAAGAGCAGAAAGAGCAAGAGCAAGAACAGAAAAGTTGATACAATTGAAGGGAGATAGGGGCATGATCAGATGTTAGAATTGATCCAATATCAGCAGAGCATAGAGATTGTGAGATATAGTGTGATACAAAGAAGTAGTCAATACAAGATTTGTAGGGGAGAGGTAAGTGTATTCTCTTAAGGTAGGGTGGCAGAGTCGCCAGGCATCTATTCGCTTGCGTCGCTTAATAGTATGGACACAAATGTTGTGAGTATTATTTGGTTTTAAAGTAACTGTAGAATTACGATCAATAAAGGGATCAACTATCTGGTTACAATCACCAGCTAGAATAAAATTCTCGTCAGGGTACTTTACAAGAATTTGATTCAGGACAGACCAAAAATGGGAACCGTTGACCGTAGATGCATAGATATTTAATAAAGAAACTGAAAACATTCCAATCAATTATTTAGTATAAAGCCAACTACCAGCATCATTGGATTACTGGGAAGTCAGCTCAGCACGCAACAATTTATGACATAACGTGACAACCCTGTTCCCCATACCATCTCCGGGGGAAAAAAATTCACCTACCCATCCTCTTTTCAGTTTCAGTGACTCTTGCTCTGTAATACGCGATTCCTGAATTAATGCTACATTAGCACCCACATGAGATAAATGAGATAGGACACGTCTTTTAATAGGAGAATTTAAACCTTTGACATGCAAAGAAATTATTTTTAAGGAGATAAAAAACTTTTAAAAGTAAAAAATGCAACAATTCATACCATACAAGAAAAAGAATAAATGTAGGTCATAAAATACCATGCATATACCAAAAAAAGTAAAGCATGGGTCATAAAGAAAAAGGAGTAGACAAGAAAGAGAGGGAAGGAAGAAGTACTCAAACAGTAAAAGAAAGAAACAATAAAAGATTAAAAAGATTCCATTAAACAAGAAGGAGTACAATGATAACAGTAATAATGACGAGCAAAACAGCAGCAGAACAGACAAAATGGCGTCCATTCAGTGTGGAGATTCAAGCTGTCAGCCAAAACAGAAGCATTGTGGCTGAATGGAAAACAGCTGAATGTAGAGAAATGATATGGGATCTCACTGCAACTCTGAGGCTTGCGCTGGACTCGCAGAAGTTGCAGGGAGAGCTATAAATACGCTCACATCCAACGCCGATTCCTGGAGGGCTACCCGGATGCCGCCATCTTCTGTGGGCTTGAACCCAGGCCCCCCAACATAAGTAAGTTTTGATGTTTTACCTGAATAAAATGTAGTTTGAATTGACTCACATGTGGGGGGTTATTGTGTTTCACAGTTTAGCAGCGAGACAGGAGAAAGCCCAACCTTCTAGTTTTCACCCTGCAATACTAAAAACAACAAGTACTTTTCCAATTAATTGATCAAAGGTTTCGAGTGGGCACACTTGAGAGTCTTAAACATAATTTGCCTCCACACCAGAAGCTAATGCAGAGAATTACGAAGCTATTTAATTGATTTCTGTTTAGTAATATCAAGAATAAGTCTAGCTGCCGCATTTTGGTAAAGAGAGCTGCAAGAATCTATTCTCGATGAGCTAAGAGCATGGGATACTCTTTTCCAAGAGGAGGTAGAGAAAGCAGAAATCTCTTGTACAGAGATTTCAAAATCAACTGCTTTGCCTATAAGTGGCCTTGTGTAATGTGAGAATTTCAGGGCTGCATTACAGTACATTTAAACTTAGGGGCCCATTAGGATTGCAGGCGTATCGCCCCCGCCGTGCCGGTAGTAGCGGCAGTAGCCACTGCCGGCCCGGCAGGGGCCATCCACCCGCTATCCTGCCATGAATGACCCCGCAACATTAGGATGGGTGGGGAGTCCGCGGCGGACGGGAAGACAGTCTGTCGCGTTTTTGCCGGTCGACTCGTCAACCGGGTGGAAAACTGCCACAATATCGTGGTGTTGTCTGCAAGACACCGTAATCCATATTAGCATGGCGGCATTAGCGCCATGGCACGGCTCACGGTCTTTGCTGTTGGGGGCCCATAGCCGGCCCCCAGGTTGTTAGGGGGTGCACATGGTTGCCATGCACTAAGTGGCAGGCACCACATGGTGCCTGCCATGCTGTGCACAGTCCATTTACACTGCAAGTGGGTCTGCAGCCAGCAGATCCACTCGCAATGTAAAGGGGCCAGGATGCACCCGCCAGTGTGGTGGGTGCATCCTAATGTACGTAACAGGACCGCCGTGACTTCGGCGGTCGGTCCCTGGCTCTCTCACGATGGCTGGTGGACAAAGGACCCCTTAGTTGGTAATAATTGAAAGTGTCAATTTAGTGAAAAACATTTTTTTGTTATGTTGCTGGATTTACATCTTCTCTGTGACCCTCCTTAACCTTTCCCTGGTGCCTCTTGTAGTATATATCCCCTGCCCTCAATTGCCCCAGAGTAGTATAGTTTCATTGAGTATTCCACACTGGTGGTAATGTAATACACAGGATGGAACGGGGTAGAGGGAGATTGGACTAAGCTTTTGCCATAAGTGCATTTCCCAATGACCGAGTGAATTGCAGTTGTACGCTTTAGAATACTGTTCTTTGTGTATTTAAATGGCTTTGTGGAAGTGTCCCTTGAATTAAAATGCCTAACTTCCTTTAGTTGTGAAGCATGAATTTAAGACAGAAAAAAACACGAAAAATATTATAATCAAACTTATCAAAACAAAGCCTCTTCCTATGACAGAAACTTTAAGAAAATTAACAGTGCAGTGCTGTTATAAAAGTATCCAATAAATTAACCCATTGGTCATCACTTAAGTCATGCTTTCAACAAAATTTTATTTTTTCACGTAAAACACCACAATCATTTTTTGCTATATATTGTACCTAGGATTCGTGCTATGCTGTTTCCGGGAGAGCTCTGGTTACAGTTTATTGGTGTGGTCATCATGCTCCTCTGTCAAGATAACTCTTCTTTACTGAGTCAATAACTCTATCGATGACTGTGCTTTTTATTACAGAAGACTGAGATAAATTTTACCTACAGGAAGATCTAGGTAAAAGGATGCTTTATTTATACCTCCTGAAATGCTTTATGCTCACATATAATTCCTCCGAGAATTATACTGTTTACATTAACTCCTCCTGTACCCGGTGCGCAAAATAAAAACCATTTAATGTATCCCTGTGCATGTGACGGCAAATATAATAGGCAGCGCTGAGTTATATGTTGACTATTTCAAGCTGTTTTAATTTACTGTCCCTCTCCTCTGAAGGTTGGTAAAGTCTTGGTTTGAACCCCTTATTACCATTTTAAAATAAGTAGTTCTAATGTTGTTTTTTTAAAACAGATTTCAGTTTACTGTATTTATAGCACAAAATGCAGTTAGAAATACGTGCTCCATTGAAATGTAGCCCTGATCTCTTGACTGGGTGAGAGCTTTCTGCTTAATTCAGAGACTCTGTCCCTCACCACCCCTTGTTGTAAATATTTTTGTCCACCCTAAGCGTGGAAGGGTATTCTCAGATGTGAGACCCTTGCTCATTGCACCATCAGGATTCAAGCAAACCGGGCCGAAGACGGCTGTAATGCCAGAAACCGGTCCCCGGGAGCTTGTTTCCTTCCCAGTGTAAGAATTGGCTTTTGTAGTTTGGTTTGCCCTGTTCCCATCATGCACTGGGACAGGAACAGACTAATTTGCATACGTCCTTCCCAGTGTAAGAATTGGCTTTTGTAGTTTGGTTTGCCCTGTTCCCATCATGCACTGGGACAGGAACAGACTAATTTGCATACAGCCAGGTTCTGAAACTGGGATGGTGCAGTGAGCTAAAAAACGGTGTTGGATCTAGCCCTGATTTCTTGACTGGGTGAGAGCTTTCTGCTTAATTCAGAGACTCTGTCCCTCACCACCCCTTGTTGTAAATATTTTTGTCCACCCTAAGCGTGGAAGGGTATTCTCAGATGTGAGACCCTTGCTCATTGCACCATCAGGATTCAAGCAAACCGGGCCGAAGACGGCTGTAATGCCAGAAACCGGTCCCCGGGAGCTTGTTTCCTTCCCAGTGTAAGAATTGGCTTTTGTAGTTTGGTTTGCCCTGTTCCCATCATGCACTGGGACAGGAACAGACTAATTTGCATACAGCCAGGTTCTGAAACTGGGATGGTGCAGTGAGCTAAAAAACGGTGTTGGATCTAGCCCTGATCTCTTGACTGGGTGAGAGCTTTCTGCTTAATTCAGAGACTCTGTCCCTCACCACCCCTTGTTGTAAATACCATTGAAATGTAGGGCCTGTAAGAGAGGAATCTTACCGACCTCGTCACAAAGGTAACTTTTCATGCAGTGGTGGCTGCTGTGAATAAAAAATGGTGGCCGTGAAGGCGTAACTCATCATTAACCCCTTCGATGCTGATGACGAGCTCAGCTCGTTATCAGCCACGGGCGGCGTGTGCTGATGACGAGCTGAGCTCGTCATGTAACGCGGTATTTCGAAAAATGCAGCACAGCGCAAAAATCACGCAGCAGCGATGCGGTTAACTTGGAGCTGGGGCACGAGCTTTACAGCACTTCTCCCTTCCATGAGCAGGAAAAGGAAGGACTTCCTTCCTGCTTGTGGAACGGAACTCTAGCCAATCTTGGAGTTGCTTTCATGCTGTGAAAGCAGCTTCAGGTTTGGTCGAAGCAGGCTAACCACCGCGCATTTTGAGGATGGGGCCTGTGCCAGCAATCCCCAGGATGTTTCACAGCCTTTGGATTGCTGGGTCCACACAAGGCATTTTGGATGGGACTGCTGTAGACAGATGGCCCAATATGTGATGCACACTCTAGAGCAGTGCTGTAATCCAGCATTTTCAGGTAAGACACTACTCTGGTGGTATCCTCCCGTGGAAAGATTACTGGCTAGAGTGGAGGACTCAGATTTATACTCCTTAATGGTGCTGCAAATCCTACTCACCCTTAGAAACTGCCCAAAGGGCAGATTCTCTCTCAATGCTTTAGGGTGATGGCTACTAAAGTGAAGGAGGCTATTGCGGTCAGTACTCTTCCTGTACATGGTGGTTGAGAGATTGTTGCCCTCAATCTTAATGGCTAGGTCCAGGAAGGCTATGAGTGAAGGGGAGGCTGTATTTGTGACTTGAAGGTAAGGATTAAGGTTGTTAATCTAAACAAAGAACTCACTGTAAGACTCACTGTTGCCTGTCCAGAAAATCAGGATGTCATCTATAAAACGTTTCCACAATAAGATGTTAGTGTGGTATGGGCTGGAATCGTGGAAAATGTGTTTGCTTTCGAATGCTGCCATGTAAAGGCAGGCCACACTAGGAGCGAAGGTACTCCCCTTGGAAGTACCTTGCTTTTGATGGTAAAGCTGACCCTTGAATTCAAAAATGTTTTCGGCAAGGGCCAGTGTGGCGCACTCCATTATGAAAGCAGGCGGTGTTGGTGACTCCCAAGGTGTGGCATTCAGAACTTCCTCAATCACTTCTAGTGTGGCGCTCTGTGGGATGTTGGTGTAGAGGGCCTCCACATCAAGGGTGATGAGGAAGTTGATCTGGTCAGTGTCTTGGAACTGATCCAGTAGACGTAAGACGTCTGTTGTATCCTGTATATATGATGGAATAAGTTTGACTAACGGCCGTAGAAAATGGTTGCAAAATTGCGAGAGTGGTTCTATAACAGAGTATCTTCCTGAGACTATTGGGTGGCCTGGTACTGGTGAGACCCCTTTGTGGATCTTTGGGAGCTCATAAAAGTAGGGGGTCTTAGGTTCTTTTTTCACAAGAAAGGATTCTTGCTTAGCCACCCTTGGAACTCTGTGGTCCCGTGATGGTTCTAGTGAGGCGTTCAGTAGGTTTAGTAGGAATGGGGGTGTAGTAACGTCTATTCTCTAATTGTCTGAGACACTCTTTCTCATAGTCTGTTGTTGCCATAATGACCGTTGTGCCACCTTTGTTTGCTTGTTTCACTGTTTCACTGTGATGTGAGTTCTCACTGTTTCACTGTGATGTGAGTACTGCCTGTTTGTAGGTCAGTACTTCGTTCGGGACCATCCCACTATGTGGGGTAAAGGTGGAAGGATTATGTAGCCCTGAATCTTCTGTTGATTCTTGGGTTTTACCCTCAAAGAACGCTTTAAGACAGATCTTCCGTAAGAATTGGTGTAGTTCACATGTCTGTTGGAATTTGTCAATTTTAGGTGTGGGGACGAACCCTAGTCCTTTCTGACGAACTTTTTCTTCAGTGTTGTTAAGCTGGCGTGTGGATAGATTGACCACAAGGTTCATTTCTCCTGGTGTCCATCCCCTGTGCCGGATTCCTCTCACTGCACTCTTTTCTCCTACTGGCTGCCTCTTTTTTGTCCGCACCCTCTGCCCCAACCTCTGCCTAAAAAAGGCTGGCTTGTGCCTTGGGATCCAAACTGTGGTGGGTACTGAGGTTCAAATTGTGGTGGGGCCTGTCGAAACATAGGGTATTGCCAAAAAGGCAGTACTTGGTGATGGGGTTGTGGGTACATGTTGAACCCCTGTCTCCCCCCTCTTCCCCTTTGTTGGTTTGGTCTCCGTTCATCTTCACTTGAGTCACTGTTGCTGGTGGAGCCTCTCCTTGATGATGTAGCGCTCGAGTCTGACAGGTAGCCTGAGTCTGGTGGGACATAGTCTGCCTTAAGGTAAGGGTAAACCTTCTCCTTATCTAAGCGATTGATGTCCTTCTGTAACTTGATAACTTTCTGTTTCATCAAGTACTCTTTGTGTTCTGCCAATTTGTTGTTCAGTTCTGAGAGTTTGGATTTGAAACTTGGGCCAGAAAGTGTCCTTTTAAGGGCACTTTCGGCAATGTGAATGCAGGCTAGTGGTTCATCGGCTAGAATTTTAGCCGTGTTCATGATCAAGATCAGTAGGTCACTGGTGCACTTCCAGGAAATTTGTGACCATTCCACCTTGAACTGCCCATCCTCCCAGAAAATCTTGGAGAAGTTTTTGACTATAAGTCCATTGGGTGAAATGTTTGCCCTGAAACAGTAGCCATCACCCTAAAGCATTATAGAGAATCTGCCCTTTGGGCAGTTTCTAAGGGTGAGGAGTAATTGCAGCACCCTTGAGGAGTACAAATCTGAGTCCGCCACTCTAGCCAATAATCTTTCCGCGAGAGGATACCCCCAGATCTCTAGCCAGAAAACAAGCTCGGAACAACCACAGAGAAAGTCATCTGGAACACAAGACACGTGGCCCAACCAACACCGAGTTGATGATGTGTGTGACCACCTTCACAGCCTCTAACAAATTAAGGAAGGTACTGATGAGACACTGGCACATCCTCAATACAGGGGTCCGAAACTTTGAAAAACCTCAGTTTGCGTTTAAACTCTCAAAGAACATCAAGGACATCCTGATTCAGACTAGACCAAAGAAAAAAGCAGTGGGCCACCAAACAACTTTGTGGTAACTACCCACAGTGAAGGAACACTACACTTGTGGCACGTGACGTGCATATGCATTTACCACAGTGCAGAAAGCCATCACGCTAAACAACTAATTTACCTGGGAAATGAGAGGACACACAAACTGCAACACCACAAACTGCATTTATCTTCTGACTTGTCTATGCAACCTCCATTACGTGGGGATGACAACCCACCCCATCAAAATACGGATCTCAGAACACAGCAGCAACTTTCGCAGTAAGAAAAGCAAAACTAAACTGTGTGCTATCTAGAGCAGAGCCACTCACCGGACTCGGTGAAATGGCTAGTACTCAAGGCCAATCCCAGAGCCTCTAAAAACAACCTTTTCAGTAAAGAACAATGGTGGATACACCACCTTTCCACAGACAGTGCTGGCCTTAACAAAGAAATACCCTGGAGCACTATTAAGCCCAAACATTGTTTCTGGCAAATCTTGCTTGCAGGTCTACAGCTACACCCTTGCCCAGCTCGTGGGGATACTACCACCCACACCCCTGCTCACATTGTGGGGAACATCCTAGAGGACATGGGGAGAACAGCACCGGGGATGACTCACGTGACAAAGACCAACCAAATGATTAAACATACATGCCACACTCTAGTACACCATATGGTGACACAACCACCCTAATTGCACTGGCTTGGAAATGGCAAGAAGCTGTAGTGCACCCAATCCAAAGAGCCTAATGCAACACCTAACTGTCACTAAAGGGCATCAAGAGACCATCCTCCTGACACAGTGAATAAACACTTATGTCAACTAACCTTTTGATTAGTTACACACAAGGAATGTTCATGATCTCGCCATAATTCAATTTGATGATCGTGTCACTATTTACACTGGCATAATTTTAGCATCTCTTTTGTGCCACTCCATCCATCTTATACAGACTGATCATGAGATCAGCCATACACTAGCACCATCCTTTTCTAGCGTTTCCTACCCTAAATCTAAATGCATATGAAGGGTAAACACTCCACTCTGTAATGAACGCCTTAGGCATCCCACAGAACCACGTGACCCACATACAACACACGCTCCCTGTCACATGATACTTGATACTACTCTTAATGATGTCCGCCGGACATGCCGGCACCTCCCGGACTTGGCAGTGTGGGTAGGTCACCAAGCACCACACAAGACTTCTAAACGTGAGTACTGACGGAGTACGAATGTATGTCGTTTCTTACGCTTTGTGCATTATTAAGGGGTTATTAAGGGGCGATTAGTGCTACGACCATGTTTTCTCCCCTCTGTACGGGACCTCTGGCCGACTTTTTAGCCCAAAAGGAGCACGCTTATGAAGGCGGTCCATCCTATTACACTTTCCACGGAGCTGACAGGACATTGTCTGACACCTATTTAGACGCTGCACTGCCGACATAGCAGTTAGAAATGGAACCATCCGCTTTTTTATACCTTCCACTCAGCCAAGTAGTTAACTGATACTAGCTCAGACGCCGCCTCACGAGCGTAGCGTGACCATTTGAAATTGTAGCATGAGGGCAACCTGATTTTAATAAACTCCCACATAACGATGAGAGCGAATATAGACTAACAGTAGCTCTGGAACGGTCTTTGCAAGGCTTAATTCAGGAGTTTGGCTGTTGGACTGCAAGGTCTTCATGCCCGCATGGCCCTCCATACCCTAGGAGTACTGCCAGCACCATACCGCATATACAGGAGTTATTAGTAAGGGTATAATGTGTAAAGCTACAACATAATGTCCCTCTACATCAGATATACAGGCAATCACCATTTTTCAATAAAGAATGCCATGGAACATATAAATCCACAAACTATACAGATTTCACAAACAAGTTGTCTGTCCAACTTATGCTATATTTTTATCTGATTTAAACCATCCCTCCATGTATAGCTCAACATACATGGGAGTGCAAGCCTGATGTGTTGACCACCGGGTACTATTGATGCCTAGAATCTTGACACTATTAGGTGAGTCCTGTATGATTCTTCTGCTGTTTTTATATATACTTCACAGGGGCATGTAAAACCACCAAAGCTCACTGTAGGAATCCAACCACCACAGTTCTTACTACTTTTATTGTGCCCAAACAATAATGGCACAAACCACTAAACAGTTTTTATTTCGAAAGTCACCACTAGTCACCACAGGCACTGTCTGACATTGGTTTACTAATGTATTTACCTGTATTGTATGCAATTTTGTTTCTCCAAAACAGGTAGATCCAGCTCATCGCAGGTGCATTGGCACACTAGTAATGTTTTCATTGTGTTTCTGATGAACCTATAAACATATAAACAATTTGTTTAGTCTAGATAGTTCCCTTCTTTATGGTCCTGAAGAATCGTGAGTCAATTGACGCATACGCGAGAAACATGTTGACCGATACCACTAATTCTCATTTACTGACACACAAATAGGGGACATTATACTCCAATGAGTGCCGGTTACACTGCTTTTAATTGAGGCAGGAGACCCCCAGAATAAAGATATTTTCAGGTACTCCCAGCCCCATTTTATATTCACCACCATGTCTACACTTTTCTAGCCCCATACCCGCACTTTACAATGCGGCTGTTGGAAAAAAGATCTCCGATAAAGTGCCCCTCTTTGAGGTGAGCCCGTTGGGTATTGCTCAGCCGACCCAACCAGGAGCAGCCCATATGATGAAGCATGACACCTGAAAGGGTGTGTGAGGGCATTAAAATCTAACAAATGGATTTCCATCTGTAGATCTCAGTGAGACGTAGTGGGTTCCAGCTCTCGAGTGACCTTCGCAATTCTACCTAAGGAACACCACTACATTCCTTTCTTGAAGTCTTTGCAGTCCCTCAGACTTCAGAACAGAAGGCAAACTCTACTTTAAGCCCTTGGAGAGACTAAGTACAAGTAAAGAATGTTCAGTTCAGTCCTTTCACTGCCGTAGGCAGAAGCAGCAACTACAGACCAAGCCAAGAAAGCTCCAACACAGCAAAGGGGCAGAACTCCTCCTGGCAGCTCCTACAGCTCTTTTTCTTGCTAGATTCCTTGATTCCAGCGACTTCTAAGGTTTTGGGTTCTGGGCCCCAATATTTAGACTCAAAAAATCCTATGTTCTCTTGTGGCAGAGAGTGTCTGTGCTCAGAAAAAAACAGTTCTGTTGTTTCTAGCCCAACTTCCCAGGAGGAGGTCGGGACAGCATTGTCGAATGCAGGCCAGGTCCGTTCAGGTGCAGGGAAATCTCCTCCCACTACTCTAAATAGGGCCCAGGTCTATTCAGCCCAGCCCTGACTCAACCAAGAAAGGCAGGACACACTTATATCCTCCAGTGTCTGTCTGAGAAGAAAATGCACACTTCCATCCCTTTTCACTCCAAAGCCAGACAAAGAATGGCTAAGCTAGATAACACCTACTTTCTAAAAGTGGCATTTTCAAACACAGAACATAAAAATCATCTTTACTAAAGGGTGCATTTTTACATTCTGAATCCAGGCATACTAAACTCCACTTTCCGATCGTGCCCCAATCGGACGTTTTGCTTTTGGCATTCAAGCTTTTTATAAATGGATGAATCAAATCAAATCAAATCATCAGTAAACTCACATTCTATCCTATCGGACAGATAGCCTTTCCATAGTGAAAAATGAAATACACTGTAATTCTCTACCACGATATGTCACACACACCAGTACATGTCCTACCTTTAACTTACACCGCACCTTTGGCAACAGAGATACCTTGGACCTACCCTAGAGGTGACTTATTTGTAAGAAAAGGGAAGATTAGGGCCTGGCAAGAGGAGGCACTTGCCAGAATGCCAGGTCGACATTGCAGTTTTAACCTGTGAGCAGGCACTGCAGTGGCAGGTCTGGGACCCCTTTTCAGGGCTGCTTAGGTGGGTGGCACAATCAGTGCTGCAAGCCCACTACCAGCATTTGAATTACAGTCCCTGGCACTCTTAGTGCATTTTACTAGGGACTTACTAGTAAACCAAATATGCCAATTAGGGATACAGCAATCCATAACACAATTTACAACAGGAGCACTTGCACTTTAACACTGAACAGCAGTGAGAAAGTGGGCAGGGATGTAAAACCAGCAAAAACAGAGTAAAAATCAGGAGGTCAGAAAGCAAAAGGCCAGGGGAAACACGCCAAAAGTTGCCAGGTCTAAAACCCTTCATTTATTTGAAATTCAGCATGAACTCTTTGGAGTGGCATAGAACAAACTCAACAAACACAAGTGTACACAGTGGAATGTGAAACTATAGAAATTGCTTGGAAATATAGATGGTGAAAATACATCTTATAGGTATTTTTATAGGATATATGATGACTGAATATGTAACCAGAAATTATTAACTTAAGATTATATGACATTTAATCAAATTCCACTGTTGAAGCTTTAAGTGTTTGCCTTGGTAATAAAATCAGACGTGTCCCATGCTGCATTTAAAGTATTGTAACTGATGTTGGTCCTAAAGTAGATGATGGCATTGAATTTTCAGCACCGACCTGTTTGCTATGGATATCGAAATCCAGTGTTAAAATGGTTAATTCAATATGATGTACAATGTTTTTTTCACAATCTTTGGTGCTATCTGGAACCAATAGTTTTTAAGAAGATTGAGCATGAATATGTGAATGATGGGAGTTAGAGTTCAAGAGCTAGTATATAAAATACATTTTGTAAATAACTTGTGTACACTTAAATTAATAATTATTCATCATTCAATGTATTGAGGTTGAAATGATTTATGATATAGACTTGTGAAGAACAATATGCATTTGTTATATGTGCTAATGATGTGTCATAGATCATGCAATGTTATGCTATTATGTATAGCTATTGACGCTACATGGAAAGTATTACCTTTTGATTTGGTTCTATAACCCCTGTCCCTGACATAAAAGTAATATTTGAGGGTACACTCTTATATGTGTGGTGTTAGATTGAAAGACACATCTACTATAGAAATATCTGCTTCCATGTAAGGCTGTAAGACGTTTTCTGGCGTACAGCTCATTGATGTGACTCAGCATAAATGTTACACCCTATCCAGATCTCTCTGCTCTCCATTGAGATGCCCGAAGAGGAGGCATTTGCATCTCTTCAGGCTCCAGTTCTTCAGAAGTCAGAACAGCTGATATCAGCACTTCATATACATTTGTGCAGCGCTTTATTATGCTTGCCAGTGTCGAGGTGCTAGGGCTCATCAGCTCCAGAGTTACAATTTCAGCAACTGCCTGACTACAAGAGCAACAAGATTTAGGTAAAAATAGATAGTTGGCCAGTCAGGGATTCAGTTAGGAATTCTATGTGTTTACTTTCCATGCATTTTGCAGCTTGCCAGTTGCACAATGCCTGCGAAGTGGAAGCTAGTGCCCAAACATCAGAATTTAATGTTGTCTTACTTGTTATATGAACTTATTCTTGTGTTGCGACATTCAACTTTTCCCTCATTCTATGCTGTTTTTCTAGGTGTGATAGATGTTTCATTTGACTGTATTTGTAGGCTTTGATCCAAATGATGTTCAGTTAAGAATACTACGGAAGTTGTGTGTTGTCACAAAGTTGTTCTTTAGAACTACAGTTCTCTCAGTTTTTGTCTCAGTTCATGGGGTAATGTGTAAAGGTAAAGGCTATTATAGAAGCATGCCCCAATTGTGTGTACGGTACAGGTGAATGCTTGTGTATAAGGTTTTATTAATTCTTTTTCAGTATTAGCATTATCAGACCAGGTTAACGTTCCGATTATTAATTCACAGTTCAATTGAAGATCTGCAGACAAGTTGTACTGTACAACTTGCTTTACAGAGAGGGCAGATAAAGCCTGATTAATAGTTATCCAACCAAATTAGGAACTGTGTAAATGTGGACTTTATTGTTAGTGAAGTAATGACTGCTACATAACTTTTTGTGCTCAGGGTGGTTATGACGGATTTGAAAATAGGTATACCTGGATGGAGTCCTGTGGTGCAATATTGTAAAATCCCTCTGGGGGAGCCTTTTCGCGTGTCAGCACTTTTGGTACCACCTGACTGATATCAGTCTCACTGCACAGAGCAATCTGATTAGTTGGCAGCAACTAAGAAAAAATGTGGCAGATGCCATTACAGGTCTCATGAACTCAGTCAGCATGTATTGAATTAAAACAATTGTATAAGGGGGCAAGGTAGAGACAGCCTGACCCTCAGGCACTTCTGCGAGGGACCTGAAGGTACCTGCAGAACGGCAAACAGTAAAGAAGATACTACTATTTTGCTGTGGATCGCCGTCCTTCCAAGGTTTCCCATGGAACTCCTTCAGGAGCAACCACTCAAGCTCCATCCCATGGTACCACGGTACTATGTAAGCTTCCCTGAGTGAAATAAAAGGTCAATGTTAGTTGAGTGTCTGTGAGGCAAGGGGAACCAGTGGGGGGGGGGGGGGGGTGCAGCGTTAGGCATGGCTGGAGGCCAGGTCCTGTGCACAATCCCCTGCTGTACATGTCTGAAGTCAGTACTCAGCAGAATGTTGGGTGTGCACGTGGGAGGCTAAAGCATGGCCAGAGGCCATGCACATTGGGGGAGTTTGCTGAATATGATTATGTGTTGGAAAGAGACATAAAGGCAATAATAATTAAATACATTTGCCAGTTACAGTTTAACTATAGTGTGTTATCCTAATGTGCACTTCTCATTATCCAACATATTACACTCATGACATGTTAAATTCCATCATTTTTTACATCACTGATGACCCTTCTCTTTACAGAGGCCTGGACATAATGCATGCTTTGACCTGGGACCAACAGGAGCTCACTGGGGTGGGCCATGCATACTCTCTCTCAGCGCTTATAGACCTGCTGGTGATTATGCGCTCTACAAATCCCAAATAACATTAACATATCAATCGGAGCCTCTGGCAAGACCCTCCCTTCAATTCTCATCAATACTCGGTCCCAGTGCCTAGGTTCTGCACCCAGGAATCCCAAGCATCCAACTCGCACTATCCACAGACTTTAGACATACAGAATAGAGGCTATAATAAGTGCTGTGTGTTACAGCAGACCCTGCCTTCAACATACAATAGGGAATTAAAGGTGGATTTTCAGCCAATGCTTCACATGTGGCCAACCCTCACTGTGCAAAACCACTATCTAGGCCTTGTGCTCACCCCTCCATCACCCTATGTGCTCAGCCTTCAGCCTTTCAAAAAGATGTCTAAAGGGTCAGCGATGTTCAGTGATGTTCAGCGGACAGCTCTCCAAAAGTGACCAAGCTGTAAAATATAATGACATTTATCAAAAAGTGCTTCACAAATATTCAGTTATTTTGGCTTATGTTGAAACCTCACAGAGAAGCTTATGAGTCCGACCATCAATTTAGGTTGTCATATTACTCCTTATTTTCAAACCTATGGCACATGGTCAGAATCATTGGTTGATCGTGTTAGTAATTTCAACAATGTTGTGGTACGTTTTGTAGGGTCACCCTACATTTTTTCTGGACTGATGCTAAGCTTTTTTTCACTCTGTACAGTGGGACACTGTTAATCACTTCGAAATGTGTTAAACTCCTGATTGGCATTTTTAACTTACCTACAGGTCCCGAGTCCATGGTATAAAAGTGTACCCAGGGCATGTAAGTTAAATGCCATTAGTGGACTGCAGCACATTTTGTGACACCACAAGAATGACTATGCAAACATATTTCCAGGCCTTCCCCTGCAGCTGGTGTAAGCACCTTTAAAACTGCCAATTCAGCCTGACTCATAAACCTTTAGCCAGGTCTAACCTTACTTTTTTATACTTACAAGCCACTCTAAAGTAGACATTTATTGTCCATATGACAGCGTCTATCGTATTCATAAAGTAGGGCATGCGTACGTATGTTTGGCAAGTCCTGACAGTGAAAATCTCCATAGTCATGTCATACTGTGGTAAGGCTGGCTCTGCCATAGGAAATCATTGGGTTACATTATAACAACTTATAATGCTTAACTTCAGTTTGGGAATAGATAGAAAAATGATTCAAGAAAGAACTCATTTTAGTGATAATTTTAAATCCAAATTAAAGGTCAAGTCAGTGTTTATATTATTATTTTGAAAATGAAATTTTGATAAATGTACACTTCTTCTGCCTGAGCCTCATGTGGCTTTTTGCCAGTATTCAGCTCCATTTGACTGTTGATTGCTCCCCTGTGGTGAAATGTGCATTTCCTCCGAGACAGTGGAAAAATGCTTGGGTGTGGTGAGATGCTGTTCTTCTTCACATGATGGCCATCTGGTCTATGTCCAGGAACTGAATTTACTCCAAAGGGTGCCTACCTGTTACAGGCAGATGTACCTCACACCTAGGTCTGCCAAGTCTAGTTTCCTGCTAACCAGCCAGCCAGCAACTTCAGTGGGAGAGGGTCTGCCGCCAGAAACTGTTTTCAATGATCACAAGAAAGGGTTTTCCCATGATCATAAACACACCTCTGGGTGGAAACAGCGTGCTCTGCACAGGGGAAGAAATGCTGTGCCATGTTGGTTTTAGGTAGTGGGGGGCACCAGTGAATATTGTATTAGCAAACACACAGGAAGTGTTGCAAAAGTGGGAAGGGTCAGCCCCAGGAACCTTTATCTTATTCGTTAGGGAGAAATTTGTGTTTCTGCAACCCTCAGGTACCTGCTATTATAACCTGTGAGGCTAGCTCTTAGGACTGGACCTGCACTGACTTTTACACAGGACTGAGAGGTGGACATTAAAGGTCAGTTGGCTGACAACCTGTTAAGCTACGGGGGCACAAAAGCTACAAGAAGCCCACTTTCTTCTCCACTTCAAAAAATCTTATTCAGCGGACCTGACACTAAGCAGCATTCAATGATGTCAAACCCTCTTCAACTACAGCCTGCAGCCTTGCCCCGCTGACAGAATATCACTTCAAAAGAAGAAACTACTGGCCTGATTTAGATCTCGGTGGATGGTTACTCCATCACAGATGTGACAGAATACCTTCCACCGAAATAAAAAAATTCCATGTATCCTATTGGATTTATATTCAAGCGGATGGAATATCCATCAACGTTGTGATGGAGCAACCCATCCACTGAGATCTAATTCAGGCCCGAAGTCTTCAATGGACTCGACACAGAGTAGTGTCTGTTCCACTTCAACAGCTTCCTGAGCACAAAATCTGGACTCTTCCACTCCTGAGCTTTTCACACCTTCTTTGATGGCTTCATGAAGACCTCATTTTTCGCTAACACCCTCTCTTTAAATTTGTCCTGCTCCCTGGTTCTGCTGAGGATTTTACATTTCAGAAAAATATTAAGTCCTTATACCTTACCTTTGACCAAGTCCTGCATGATTAGTTGCTTGCAGATGGCGCTTTGTGCTTTTTGGTGCTAAAAAGTAATTCAAACTTAGCGTTCACCTTACTAGACTTTTTGCCATTTTGGTCTCATTCTGTTTATTAAAATGTTTTTAATTTTTATATATTGGCGTAAGATTTTAATTCTTTTGTCTTTTTGTCGATTTTACTGTTTTACTACTTCCAAATGCTTTGCACTACACTTTTTATTGGGTTAAGTCTGTCTGCTCTGTGCCATACGTACCATGGATTGAGCTCAGGTTTAAATTACTGAAACCTTTACTAAACCTCACAAGATTAGTGTATTTATAATTTAGGGTGAACTACCATCCATCCATCACAATTAATTATTCCACTTTCTCCGTTTTTATTTTACTATGTATTCTGTGATGTCATCAATGATTATAATTAACTGGTCGTGAGGGATGTAATATACATGGGGTGGAATTTATAGTTCATTCACAAAAGTATAACTGGTGTATTTCAGTGTTCTTTTTAAATATCAGGTCATCTCTTATTCCAACACCTTATTGGTACGTCATTTTAACATTTTTTTTTCAAAGAATATATACATGTGACGGATTGACACATGTTCTTTGGAAGAAGTGTGATGACAAACGCTCTGTCTCTCATGTATTAATGGATTAGTACAGAGCAGAGGTAAAATTATAACACGTTGCTTTTGATTCCATTTCAGCACAGTACAGGAATGTAAACAAAAAGGCACCAACCTCTCAAGGATTAAATATGGTGATGCTATTTTACTGCACTGCTGAAAACCTTACTGTTTAATCCTTTGCACTCTGGTCATGGTTAGGTACATTTGTTTAGCACTGCTGCCCGGCATGGCATAAACCATCACATAGGTGAACTGCAAAGCAAAATACTATTGATTACCAGTGTTTTTTTTAAGCTAAAGCCTCGCTCTCAGCCTCATTAAAGCTTTACATTGTGAGTTCTAATTATCAGAGTATTGTTAACCCCAAAAATGCCAACCCTCTTTTACAATGTGCAATGGTCTGTCCAGGCCTCCTGGCCCTTTCTTCGACCATTTTGTATGTTCGATTACTTGAACAACTGCTCGTTTAAATTTTTAATGCCAATTAAAATCAAATCCGAATTCGGTTGGGTAATTCAGTGAGAGCAAAAGGACATAAAGTATTTAGAAGCAAAGGAAACATATACCCGACAGTCATTACCTTGCCTACACTCCGACTGGTACTTCAAATATGGTATAGTTTTTGAAGTCTGGACTACATTAATTGCATTAACGCACAAGGCTGCACTCAGACTGAATGAACATTCATACATGACAGTATCTTACAGCTGACTGTATGGACAATCACACTTCGGTGACTTTGAAAGGACACATAGGTGTCAGCAAAGTTCAACCTTATTGCTGTTAGGCAAATCAGTTAGATCAAGTGCTGTAAGTGACAATGAAGGACGCCAGCCGCTTCTAAAAAGAGGAGGATGTCAATACTTATTACAAATGCGACAAGCAATCATTAAGTCAAAGTCAGATTATGCAAGGAGGCACATGTCACACCAGAGTGCACTAATTTATAACTATACATTTTTATACCCATTCATGAATGATGATATATTAACAAAACAGATGTAATTAACATTGTTTTCAAACTCAAGTAGCATACATCCTTCACTAGGAGCGCTAACACCAATTTGTGTTTTGATAACTACAGCAGTATAGAAAGAAAATGACTGAAAAAAATGTTAAAGCTTTTCAACATTTGCAAAAATGCACTGAAAATCACGCTGGATCAACAATATCCCGCCGTGCGAGATGAACATGTAACATGTGTCCAGCAAGAGATCTACAATAATGAGCTGAAGATGGAAAGATTTGATCCCACAGTGGAAATACATTTTCATGCAGCAAGTCATTTGACGACGATATCCAGTGTAACACTGGCCAACTGGTTTAAACTCCAAGGGGCATATTCTCAAGGACTTATAGCCGAGTTATCAGCACTTTATCTCAGCCAAAGTGCTGATAAATGTATCGCCCTATTCACAAGCTGGTGCTTACAGCCAATATCTCCAGTTTACCTGCAATAGCCGCCGGAAAAAACATCAAAACAGATGACCCCCGCAACTATCGCTAATAAGATGCAGAGTAGGTTTTCCCATGCCAAAAGCGGCAACAACACCACTCCCCAACATTCTCAACGCCAGCCAGATCGGCGATAAGAACACAAAACATGCAATAAGGCGCATTAGCAGCAAGAACCTAAAACCTGCTCCGACCTGGTGTAAAGTTGGACCACAGCCTGCACCACAAAAGGAAGTCCAGCCCAGAGGGAGACCTGAAGAACATCAGATGCCATGGAACCACTGATCATGTGGGCCGGACACCCAAGAGGGCCACAACACCCACTGCCACCACCCCAAGGACCACCCCCCCTCACAGGCCCCACCCCTGGCACAACCCAGCACCACCGGATCAAGACACTGCACATCAATGGCCCAAAAACATGGAAAAAAGCACTCGCCTGAAGTCGCACAATTGCAGCAATCAACACACATGTGAGTACAGAAATCCTGAGTCATTCATGCACCATTGAAAGACCAAACAAAATGTCACTTACTAATTTGTCTCCAAACAACTATTGTGAAGAGTCATGGAGGGGCATCCCTGGACAATCTGTGAGTCACAGCCTGCAAGACAATATTCAAGATAAGGTGTGTCAGGCAGTCAGCAAAGGACAAACTAGAATACCCCTGCAAACTCTAAAACATATAAACAGTCATGTTAGTGTTGACTTAAGAAAGCAAGGACAAAGTCTATATGCTAAACATAAATAATGGATGTCTTTTCAAGTCTTTCGTTGGTGGGTGGTGTCTTTAATGTTCATAACAAGAAAACCAGCCGACACGTGTTTCGTCGTGCGTGGGATAATCATCCCGCGACTCCTCAGGGCTATTGACGTTGTGGACCAGTAGTGGTAGTCGCTCTGTCAGTGATAATTCCGACCTGACAGGGCCCTGGACTTGTAGGTTGAGGTGAAGTAGTTGTAAGTGAATCTTGCCAGTGGGGCTATGGTGCCAAAGTCTTGAGCCGGTGGACTTTTGGGACACTCTGGGATGTGTTGAGTAGTAGCAGCAATGCCAAGTTTTTGAACAACGTGTAGAAAGTTCGGCCACACAGAGCGATATTGGAAAGGTTCTTAGAAACGTGATGAATTTAAACTCGAGAATTGGAGGTGCGGATGTGCACGTTGAAGAGTATCGAGGAAATATTAACTGAATATTTTGTGAGAATCCTATTTCTGTTCGACAGGTGCATCTGTATCAGTAAATCGCTCTGTGTACCCACTACCCACTACTCAATACATCACAGAGTGTCCCAAAAGTCCACTGGCTCATGACTTTGGCACCATAGCCCCAATGGCAAGATTTACTTACAACTACTTCACCTCAACCTACAAGTCCAGGGCCCTCTCGGGTCGGAATTATCATCGACAGAGCGACTACCACTACTGGTCCATAATTTCAATCGCCCTGAGAAGTAGCGGGAAGATTATCCCACCCGCGACGAAACATGTGTCGGCTGTTTTTCTTGTTATGAACATTAAAGACACCACCCACCAACGAAAGACTTGAAAAGACATCCATTATTTATGTTTAGCTATTAGGCTTTGTCCTTGCTTTCTTAAGTCAACACTAACATGACTGTTGATATTTTTTAGAGTGCGCAGGGCTATTCTAGTTTCTTCTATATGCAGTGCCAACCTAGGTTGACACTACTTGGAGGGATATAGGGCTTTCCCCTCAGCCCCTTTGTTTTGCACCTCGCATCCAACAGTGAGTTAACTGATACTATTGTGCTAATTTCTAAGCAGTGCGCCCCTTTTCGAAAAAACCCTTTCTAAGACAATTCAGTCAGCAAAGGACAGGAAGAGAGGGTAAAAGAGACACCGAACAAGGAGCGCAATGCCAATCGTGCCATTGGCTCATGCAAAAATGCCAACAGCTGTGTGTGTCTCAAAATTCGTGCACCCCAAATCACAAGCCTGGCATCAAAGGGGCGCGAAGGCCACATCACATCTTTGAAATGCAAGCAGTAGTCAGACTAAAAATAGGAATGGAAGCTCTTTTGTCCCTACACACAAGACAGAAGGCCAAGCGACCCTCCAACCTTGGCCCTGAATGCGGATGGCACACCCTGTGTGAGATGCAAAACCAGCCTCTGATGACTCCCACATCACGAACAGCGCTAACGAAAAACCAGTGAGCCCACACCCCACGCACATTTGTCCCAGCATGACCTACACCTGTAAGGGATGCCCTTTGGACATTGGCCAAAAACTATCCATATGTCCAAATGTTGCACACACATACAACTCATTGCATAGAGCTGTGGCATATCGTCCACAGAACTGCCGCCGGTCAGAGGAGTGCCGATGCTACGAGACCAACAAACGCAATGGCAGGCATTTCCGGACACATGCACAACCCCAGTCACGTGGAACTGTAACGTGCACAAATTCTGCATCAGTTGTAATCACTGCCAATGAATCTTTTACAAAACAGTTACCATCTGAGTTTCCGTCTTGCCTTCATCATCTGGGTCCAGCCTGGTTCGTCTGTCAATCATGCAAATTCGAATCCCCCATGGAGGTCTGCCTATCCAGCGGCACAGTAGCTGAATTGGATTATGACCTGACAGTGCACCCCCTGTTGGCCATGAACAGGAGTGCCACTGGGATAGCCGTGCATGGGATGCACTGATATTTGGCGTGTGTGCTGGCAGTTGTGCATTGGAGATTGCCCAACTCCTCATGTGCAGTGACCACATCGAGGTGCTACCCTATTGGGCTTTTTCAGATTAGGGAAACAGCTTGGACTGAGCACATCTTCCCGGACCAGTTAATGGATTGGGTCACCCTGGTGTTCCTTGAAGCCGACAACTACGTACTATTGGAACACATTGTCCATGAAGCTTTGCTGGCATTCATGGACGAGTAAATACGTTCCTTCAGCCACTTCGGATTGTCACCCACAGCACAGGTCCCAACACCTTGTTGCATCATGGGGAATGCTCACATATCCCACCACCACGGTGGACATGTCTGCCATTGTCTGGACTCAGAATGCATGTGCGTGGAACTATGTGTGTGTACTCACACCTGTGCAAGGTGAGGCACTTCCATGGTCGGAGCAGCACAGCATTGTTCCCAAATCGGACATACTGCTGGGTGGAGTACACACATGGCAATGTAGCACAACATGTGACCTCTTTGGGTCCTTCCACCTGATCACTGTCAGCAGAGCAGACAGTCGGTGCAGTCAGGTGGCACAGCACTATGCAGACCACATGGGCTGTGAGTCGTGTTCCCTCACACGGGGCAATGGGCAGAGGCCAAACATCACATGACTCGTCCAGCAAGGTAAGGTGGGCTGAAAACGTTGCAATCCATAATGATTTGTGTACATTTTTGCACGGCCATGTCTTGCACCTCAACATGTTCCCATGCTGCGTGTAAGTGTCTCAGGCATGTCCCTGCATGTTGTGGCCCTCGCCTTGTCCGTACTAACATGCACATGCCAATAAAGTCTTCGCAACTTCACTACTGTCCAACTGTGATGAATGTTGACTAGATATACGAATCGTGTGCCACAATGTGCATTGTTCCTGCTCAGGGAGGGACTAAGCGACACCTGTACAATGGGGGTGGGTCCCTTTTGACGGCTCCGCCACTGTGAGCCAAACACTGTGTTGTGGATAGTTGCTGGCAGGCCTATGCACCTACATATCTCCAGCAATGTGAGTATGATGTCCAACCTCTGACCATGTGAAGCAATGCTATGAATCACAACAGAATGTGTTCACACATATGTGGGTGAGTAGGTATGCAAAGTGAACTTCTGGTGTCACATGGTATATTGGACACCACTTTTGGCCTGCTGCAGATTTGGTAATTCCTACACAGAGCCCTATTCAATACATGGATGTGTGCCTACATTGGGGGGTTGCAAGATTGTCGTTAATGTGCAGCGAGGCCACAGCTAGTACTCACCTTCACAGACATCCAACTGGCCATATGGCACAGGGCTCAACATGTGCATTGATGTCATTTACAAGTGTGTACCTTCTTGTGCAATCATTGTCCATACATACATACTTTCACACTTGAGCGAACAGAGTCATGACACATCTGTGAGATTTTGAATGTTTTATTCACATTTGGGTGCATTACGGAGCTGGAGCTTCACTTGGCTATGCCAAGCCCACATTACATTGGCGCCCAGTGGAGGGCTAACCAGAGTCCTCTGGGGATTGGTAAGTGATTTGGGGGAGGGAGAGTGCAGTCCGCTGCAGGATTGCTGTGTTATTGTCAACCATTGAAGATATGCCAGTCCATGTCGGGGTCCAGGTGTATGTCGCAGAGTGTACTGGGGGTCAGTGAAAGGTGTTGTCCCAGGGCATGATGCTGAGGGCAGAACCAGGCAGGGACAGGTCATATGGCGGTGATGGATGCTACTACCTCTTTCCTCACATAGTAATTACCATCCACATCTTAGTCCTCTGATACTTTCTCAGTGTCCCGTGTGTCCGGTTCGTGTGGCGGGGTAATGGCTGATTCACTGGGTGCCACTGACTCAGGGTGCGGTGGTGATAGGGCTGCATCACTGGGTGTCTCTGACAGATCAGGGGTCAGAGAGGTGTGTGTCGCACTTCCTGCTGCAGTAACCTGGTACTGGCTCAGTGGCAGCAATGGCAGGATGATGAACTACATGGCATAGAAGATCCCAGCTACATCTCGCTGGTGTTCAGCCGAGGCAGCTTCACTTCCAGTCTACATCTGCTCCATGATCTCAATTGTCCTGCACATCTGTGCCAACTCTGTGCTGTCATCGCTAGTGCCTGTCTGACTAGACAGTTCTTGTATCTGAGAGATGGCCCCAGCGATGTCAGCCAAGGATTGTCGTGGAGCATGGTGTGGACAGTATGTATCCATTAGGGACTGCAAGTTGTCCCTGATGGGACTCAGACACCCACGTATGGCATCAAGTTTGGCTGCCACAAGCTCGAAACCCACCCGCAGCTGATCAGCCAACTGCACCTGGTAACCCAGCACACAGTGTTGGAATTCCATGTGTTTTTCGTGGGGCTCCTGGGGTACAGCCGTGGTGGTGTGTGTTTCCTGCTGTGTGCTCTGTGCAGGTGGTGTGATCAACTAGAGGCAGCTGGGCTGCCCTGTTCCTAGGGGTGGGGTGCGTAGGCTGTCCATGAGCCGTTAGAGGGTGTCTGAACAGATGTGCAGGTTGTCCTCTTCGTCATCACTGATGGGATTTGTGGTCTGTTCTGCAGTAAGTATTGTTTGTCCCCCTGCAATGTTAAGGGGAGATGCATGTTAACAGAGGTTCCCATGTGTGTTGCTGCTTTGCAGATGTTGCAGACTGCATGACAATGCACATTGTGACTGTTTTGGTGGAGCTGGCTATTTTATGGCAGACAGTGGGGTTTTTGAGTACATGACGGATGTGCAGTAGTACCTGTACATTGCCATCACACAGTGTCAGGCAAAGCCAGATGTGAGTGACCAGTTACAATGCACAAGAGGAACCTATTGTGTCCTCTGTCCTGTGGTGTAGGTATTGCACTTTGTCCCACATTGCCGTCATTGGTGATGTTCTGTGGTTGCTATGTATGTGTGCTGCATTGTGGGGGAGTCAACCCTGCAGCTCTGATTTCATGGACCCTTGTCCCTTTGAGGTGTTGTGCCTTTCAATTGTGTGCTTTTCAGGGGCTGGGATTTTTATGACTTGGGTCATTTGTGCTCTTGCATAGATTTGGTGGCCTTGTGCATTGTTTGTCTGCTGCATGTATTGGACGGCATGGGTTGTAGGTGCACGTGGATGTGTCAGAGTGTGACCTGCTCCTTTTCGGATGTTATCCACACTGGGCCACCTCCATGTCGATTCGTGCACAAAATCATTTATTTAGGCTGCTGCCATGCTATTGGTCATGCAGTGGCACTTGCTTAGTAAGTGTGGCTGCTGCAGCCGTTGCTTTACTGGTTTCATCACATGTGCATGAATTGGTAGTGTAGCTGGTAATTCGGAGGGGGTCCATATGTGCACATGGTGGACGGGGGCCTACTTGGTGTTTGTATGTGTGCTGCAGTGTGCCAAGGGTATCATGGGCATGGTCCACTGTCATTGTGCGGGTGCGGTGTGCTACACATGATTGTGCATGTGTGCCATTGTGCTCGTCTACCCCGTCCCTGGTCATCACTCACCCTGTTGCTGTTGAGTTAGGTCGTATCGTGCTGTGTCCAGGCCCCGACTCTTGCCTCCATCTGCACGCTGGTGAGTGTGGCCACCATTTCCTCCCGTTCACCCAGCTCGTCCTGTGGTGCAAGTCTCCCAACTCCAGTCGCTGTTGCTGCCTTCCTGTTGGCAGCGAGTTTCTGTTTGGTCTGCCTTTTCACATCATGCCAGCGCCTCTTGACCTCCTCCATTTACCTCCTCACCACCCGACTGCATTGAAGTTGGTGAAAATGGTCTGCCATATTTAAGTTTGTGTTGCCAGTGCCGCAGTTTTGGTGACGAGCAGTTGTTGGTAGTGTCCTATCACCTCTGTGACGATGATTCGGTCTTCCTGCTCACTGAACCCCACACTTCTCCTTGCCCTTATCCGAACACGGGGTTCCATGTTGGTCCTCCATGGGGCTTGTGGGGTTCAGCTTCTCCTCTGCACTTGGTCTGGGTGCATCCATGGTGCAATGCCGTTTGAATTGGTTTTGCCGTGCTTTTTTGTTTTGGCTTTTACAGTGCGTTTTCCCGCATGACACGTGGGTATTGCAGAGCTGTCACTGGTTATCGATGATTTTTGTATAGCGCTTTGGGGTATCAACTTTTTGGACATTCGTGCTTCGCATTTTTTGTTTGTTGCGTTGACTTTTGCGCAGTCATTTGGTGCATTATCATGCTACTACCGCATGGTGCCGCCGGGTTGGGAATTGGACGTTGGGACAGTGTTATTTTCTCACAATAGACTGCGATATGCACAGTTGCAATAAGTTACTTTTGCGATGGTTATCACACGTTCTTAAGAATATGCCCCCAAATTTCCTGTAGTTCACACTTCGTTAAACTTGTCGAATTTTCTGGGTTGTTCTAAAGAGTCATTAGGATATGGAAAGAAGAATCTGTGACAACCTCTTGTAGCCAGAAATACTTTTAGTACTGGCCTATCTGACTGATATTAGCAGGACAAGCTAAGATGCTCTAGCAGAATCATTTTTAACTGGTGGAGACTTTATTTTACCTGGAATTATGATTGCTTTTCTATGTGTGTAGTTATCTTCATGGTCGTTTAGGTTGTTTCAATGTCGGGCCTGCTACTTTTGACAGCCTACCTTACTGAACAAACTGCTCTTTTCTCTGTTATTTTAACATTGCATTTTACATTATGTGTCATCAGTACTGATGACCTTATTAGGTTTGGTTAGTAATAGACAGTCCTCCATCTCACTTAGGAAATTGGAGACCAAGTGGTAGATTTACCAGTGGACTTTCCATACCCATAGTAGTCCAGTAGGGGAGGAAATTCCACCAGTGTTTTGCATGGAAGCAACAATGTTCTCTTTTAGTAAAATATATAAAACTAAGGCGGCATGGCTTGGAAGGCTAACATGGCGGATACAGCCTCATCGGGCTCCGAGCTCCACACCATAATCCCACAATTATCCTTTTGCAAGGATTTCTGCTCATACACAGACCTAGGACATTGCGGTGTTCAAGAAACTCACCTCAGTACCTATAAAACCTCAACCAGCTAGCATCAGTGTCTCATTAGCTCTTCGTCCTATAGCAAAGGAACCAATGATTAGATAACTTAAAACATGCAACTTAGGACCTTCTCAGGAATGGTGGGAAGTGAGAACACTCTTTTGTTATACTCTCATACCAGTCCACACCAGGAGTAAATAAGAGACACAGTAAGGTTAAAATATTTCTTTTAACAACGTGATCTCATGCGCAGTATTTTAATCAACATAAGCTGACATATGAATAATAATAACATGGTCAGCATGGTTACAATTCCAAAAAATACAAAAGGAGGAATCATATTAAAATGATAGTGCAAACAGGTTATATAGCGCCTAGTTTTGACACCCCCTCTATATAGGAACTATGAATTATACACTATAGAAGGTCTCTTGGGATTGTTTTGGGGGACCCCATTACCTTTCCGCTCAGTAAGAGTAAATTACATCTGGATCAGCATGGCTCTCTGCATCCCTGGAATCTTCCAAGTGTGAGAAATCATGGTAAGTGTGCTATGATAAAGGCGCGAGAATATTACGTGGCTTGCAGCTGTTAAAATGTTGTGTCTAGAATGTAGTGTGTTAAAGCAGCAAAAGGTAAACTGGCGATTCAACTTCTAATAAGCCATGCTAACGTAACATGCACGCAAAAGCAGGCCCTAAACCATACAACACCCTCCCTTGTTCGGGGAACGCACAACAAGCGGAGCAAGCTTCATAGCACGCAGAGTTCAAGTTCGAGTGAGACAGAACTAAGTTCAGTAAATTTGCCAAACTTGAGAATTGGGAGTAAAAATCCAAATTAAAGTAACCAAGTCAGTGAAACCAATCACGGGCAGCCTTGGTGTGAAAAAAAAACCTCAAAAATTAAGAAAAAACAGCAAGGCATTAAAAGAAAAAATATTCACGAGTTCAGTACGTGTTTTTGAAGCAGAAAAAAAATCTGTACTCCAAATCAACATTGTATAAGCACCATACGTTGCAACTGCCTTCAATAGGAAGTCGTTGCTATCCATGAACATTTCAGCCAATTAAGTAAAGGGAAGGAACAGACATGTTACTTGATTACCAGAGCCTCTAGTATCATCAGAGGACAACTCAGACTTACTTTAAGATATCTGCGCACCAGAAAGTCACTGGCCGCATTCCAAATGTTCCAATTGCCTAGAACCCCATGGGCTGCTGCGCAGGCCATAATCCCGAAACTAGAGCAATCTATTTCATGAGCAACTAAGGGACTCGTTAGTTGATTAAAATCCAGGTCAGGAGGCACCGTGTTGCAGAGACATAAATCAAGGGCCCATTCAAATCCACAAACCAGGCAATGGAAAACAGGCTGCATGCAAGTAAAGAATGAGAACCGGAAAGATAAACCATACGCCACACTCAGAGTCGCCAGAGGCAGCGATTCATAGTATTCTAGCATCCAGTTACGAAGTAGGAGAAGCCAGGGCAGATCGTCGTGGGGCACAAATCGTGCATCCATTCTGGAGTCAAAAAATTAACAGCAGTATGCCCGCCCCCAATTAGCGAAAACGAACGGCAAACCGCTGAATACACTCGAAAATATTGAATGAAAAAAGGCAGGGATCATACCAAATATAGGGGGTCATTAGGATCGTGGACGGACTTGAGTCCGTCCGCGACCCCAGAGTATGAGGGAACGTCCGCATGGGCAGCGGCGTTCCCTCTGTGCTGATTAGGATGTGACCGCCATGGTGGAGGTCACATCCTATATCTTTAACATTGCGGCGGGTGCAGCTTCAAGCTGCACCCGCCGCAATGTTAAAAATGCATACAATGCATTTGTATGCAGAAAGCGGCAGGCACCGCGCGGCGCCTGCCGATTTCTGTATACAAATGCAGGGGGGTACCATAGGTACCCCCCATGTGCACCCCCCACCCCCCCTTCACCTAGGGGGCCCGCAACAGGCCCCCGCAGTGAAGATACACATGCTTTTCCTCAGCGGTAAACCCGCCGCGGAAAAGCATCTTTGGAAGCCCATCCTAATATGGTGGACGTGTCTGAGAGACACCGCCACCATATTAGAGCTTTTCCGCCGCGGTTGTAAGCCAACCGCGGCGGAAAAGCTGCGGACGGAAACCAGGACCCACCAGCCATCCTAATATGGCGGTGGGTCTTTGGTGGTTCCGCTGCGGTTTTTCCGCATCCTCTGGGCCGGCGGTAGCTTCCGCCGGCCCAGAGGATGCAGAAATTCCGCAATCATAATCGGCCCCATAGTCTGAAATGATGTCACAAAGCCAGAACATACTACTTTAAAAAAGTGAGCCAGGCCAGTGGTCGGCTAGGCATTTAAGATTGTGTGAATCAAAGCACTGAAATGCAGGGGCAGGTCTGTGTTTAATAAGGTATTCACCTCAGTGCGAGTATTTGCAAAGTGAAGGACGAATGTCTCATGTGCAGATGTAAGGGGGACTTCCTTCTGGGACACAAGAGCTCTTATTCGACTCATCTTGTTGAACTCTGCCTTCAAGGTTGGAATAGAAGGCCAGATGGAAACATTGAGCCTCCCATGTGGAGGAGGAAACAAGAGATTCATACAGCAAACTACACGCTGGGAAACCTTAGCGATATAAGGAATACCAGCATGCATATCACAACAATCTTCATTATTTAATACCAAATAATTACCGTTTGCAATCGGTGTGAAAGTTAGTGTAATAGCTGGGGTGGGGGTGCCTTTCAAAATACACGCAAGATTTGGAGCCTGGACATTGCAAGAACTGTGCAATTGCAGATTCCTACAAACTAATGAATGATCTGGTGTGGATGTGCAATCTTCACCTTTCCAATAAACTTCTTTTCCTTCCCTCAAGCACCTATACGCGAACGGGAGATTCCAAACCTCATGAAGATAAGCACTACCTAAAGGTTCAAATCTGCCTATTGCATATTGTTTCATGCAGGACTCAAATTTGAAAAGGGGAAAAGGTAGAGTTATTAACCCATCGATGAGCCAAACTGCCGAATTGGACTCGGCCACTGAAAAAAATAATGGTTCTAATTTCTCAATATGCAGCAGTGAAAACGTGGCATCCTTCATTGACATAACTTGTTGTTTAACAGTCAAATTAAAAGACAGAAATAACAAACTCGTGTTCATGTAATCCTATGGCACCCTACCATTTTTCAACGCTTGTAGAATCCATGCAAACTGTATAACAGAACGCAATTGATTTTGCCCATGATACAGTACGGCTACATCTTCTTGCACAATATCAACCATAGATGATAAAATATTATCTAATGTGTAAATTCTGGAAGAAAAAGTGTTAATGCTATTATCTACAACAGCAAGCACCTTTTCTAAATTGGCCTGATCAATAGCTCTAAGTCTAGAAGCAGCTTCAATTTGGGACAGTTTCCAAACCTCGTCGTAAGCAGCATATATCCATCTTTTTGATCTGCCTGCTGCAGGTCCTTTAACAAAATCATTTAAGTCAAAGGTATCAGTGAGCTTGGATAAATGTAGCTTAACAGACGCTAAGGATGAATGTCTAAGCCAAATCTGGCACAATTTGCCTACAGAATACTTGGTGACTGAATGTTGAGTTTGAAAGCGAGGATCAACTCTAACTTCTGTATAGCCAGGGGTCAGACCCAGTAAACGGTGCTGCTTTTTTTGCCAAAGCAACCAGCTTTCTGGGTTAACGCTGGAAATATTAAGAGAGGAATTTCTCAACAGGGCTTGTAAGTAACTTAGGGAAGTACTGGTATAATTATTCCAATGGGGAAATTCACCTAAATCAGGAAATGAAGGAGCATTTAATTTTTGAGAAGTAGCCAATCCAAAGCAAGTGGTTTGTGAAATAGTGGCATTCAGAAATAACATATGGTTTGGGATGAGACATGCACGATGCAAAGACTCAGTGCCTTGCACTTGCCAACTTTTACAACCCCACACAGATTTATGATCAATAGTATCCTTCCACAGTTTATAGCCCCCAACAGCCAAATGGTCAATAAAGGACTTCGAATACAGTACTTCTCAGTCAACTTAAACTAAAATGCATTAGGGTTTGATTGATTGATCAAAATCAGTAAAATAAGAAAATCTTTTCAAAAGTGTTTTCCAGCTGCCTTCCACAGGTGCCGGTCAGTGTTCCCACTGTATGTAGTTAACCACATTTCTAAATGAATTTGTCTTATGCAGAAAGTGATTGCCAAAATGCTGGTAACAGTACAAATCACCATAATTCGCAGATTCCAAATATAATAAATCAGCATAAAAAGCTGAATAGTATTTCAAATCAGAAAAAAAAGCCTCTACGGCTTTAATGTCCCAATCATCAGAGCGAATATGTTGTTTAACCACATCCTTCATATAAGCACGGAGTACATTTGGAACATTAATAACCTCTGTGGGACCATGTATCTGGAAATTTCCAGCATCCCATACAATCCCATCAAACACGGGCCAAAAAGTTATATTCACATATGTCTGATCCCTCCTTATGATGTGCGAAAAGGAGTGGGGAGCCAAAGTTCCATCAATCATCCTAATTGAAGTCCTTTCATGAACAAAATGTCCATTTATAAAACGAAAAAAATACACCACAAATCCGATGGACATGAAAAAAAACATCCAGGTGGGAATCAAAAAATGTTTTTTCAACCAGGTAGCAAAAATCAAAACTTTTGAAGGGGACTTGGATGTGGAAGTGTCAAAGGAAAAACGGGGTTGATTAGCCACACCGGTCTCCAAATCAGGCATAGACAAGTCAATGGGGTATGTATTTTCAGTGTCATTAGGAGGATCACCAGCAGGTAGATTCAATAAAGAATTCGTAAGTGGACTCATTTCAACGGCAACATCAGGCCCGATGACAGGATCCGGGGCCAAAACAGAATGTCGCACCATTGCTGGACATGAAACCACAGGCGTCATACTATAGAGAATCGGCCACCCTGTGTGGTTTGACATTGTCAATGGAAAAGTACCTGTTCCCCTTTCGCCCAGGAAGAGTAGGTAAAAAGACTGTTCTTGTACCCTGCACGCCAAGCAGGGCAACTGGAGCTCGATAGGAAGGACCAAATTCTTTCTTGTTGTCGATATTCTCTCGCACCAGTTCTGCAACTTAGGGTAGCCAGTCGACTACCGGAATTTGCAATGCAGCTTCAGATGTGGAGGGCAAGTGTTCCTTTGCAAGACTGTCTCTGGTCTTTTGTAGATTCAGCAAAACAGTAGAATGTTCATCTACGATAAGGGATGCGGCCCCCGCTCCCATGTCTAGACCATCAAGGTCCGTAACAAACATTTTGATGCAAAAGAGCATTTTGTATGGGTTCCGTCCACATAGAGCTGTGGGAGGCCCAAGTACCCGCGACATGCAAAGGCACAAAACGTTTTGAGGCAACATCAACATTGCCTATCAAAAAATGTTTTTGGCCCTTGCCTGTCGCTGGTACTTGGGCCTCCCACACAAGTAAGGCACCATTTTTATCGGGAGACCTGGGGGCATGCTGGGTGTAGGACATTTGTGTGAGCCAGGTGATGCAACACTTTCCCACACAAAAATATGTGAAAACAAAGATTTTTTCAGCTAAAATTGAGGTTTGCAAGGTATTCTGGGTAAGGGAACGTTGGGGGATCCATGTAGGTCATACCTCCTTAGAAGCCCCCGGGTGTCTAATTTTCAGAAATGTGTGGGCTTGGTAGGTTTCCCTAGATGGCCGCCGAGCACAGGGCCAAAACCCAGGTGACCCCCCTTGCAAATGCAGGTGGTTTTGAGACAGGCAATTTTGATGTCCCCTCACTACGTCTGGGACCCTTGCCTGTCGCGGGTACTTATGCATCCCACACAAGTGAGGTACCATTTTTATCGGGAGATCTGGGGGAACTCTGGGTGGTAGGAAATTTGTGTGAGCCCGGTGATGCCACACTTTCCCTCTATCGAATATATTAGACTTAATTGTGAGTGCCAGCTAGCTCAGAGGTCACTAGAAACTTTCTCGAATAAACTAGAAGGCATTAGTTTCTGACAACCGCATAAACATGACAACTTTGTTTCCCCAAGACAAAGCGTATCTTCAGAGTCATGGAAGCAATAGATAGATATTTCACTCAGTCATTCATGCATGCTTCGTTTCACCAGAGGTGCAGAGAAATAGAGAGACGGACGTTTTCAATAAAAGTATTTATCGAACAGTCTTCTTTCTCATGCAGAAGAAATGAACTGCTACAATCGTAATACTGGCCGTAAAGTACAATGCATACAGCAAGAAGAAGTAATACTGTAAAAGCATGGTATTGTTTCTAAGCCATAAAATACATACATGAATAAATAAAGATTAAAAGTACTCAACTGGTGCTTCTAAAATACGCCTACCCCAATGTACCTAACCTCTAGTACGAGGGAAGGAGTAAGTGTGATGTTAAGTTTAGTATTCTTTTGCCAAGAATCTATCCAAGATTTCTCGTAGGGACCAATCAGCTCCGTACCTGGGTTTAGAATGAAGGAAGTCTGGTATCTCTCTTGGAAACAGTGGAGCTGGATTTCTCGGCAAGAGAAAATACAGCATCTGTCTCAGTGCATCAGCTGGAGGGTCAGCTTCCTTCGACACTTGCTGTACTGAGATGCGTCGGGCAAGTAGATAGTCGAACTGCTCCAAACCAACATGTGTTTGCTAGGGCAAGTGTGGGCATATTTATACCTTGAAGGTGCCAAGTTTGACGTAAAGGTGGACATAACAACGTCATCAAAGAGTTGCAGTTCTTTGAAAAGTCCATGAGTTCTTGGACAAATCAATATTCAAGCAAGGGGAAGTCCCTAACTGCTGAAGCCGAGTTTTCCAAGAAATCGTTGTGCCTTTTCGGAACTAGTGGAAGTATCCTTGCCTGTATTTAGACTGCATGGGCTATGTCTAAATATGGTTATGATTTTTATGCCTATATAAGGACAAGGTGATTTATACCTATATAAGGGCATGAATCGGGAAAATTACACTAGGGTCCTAAAATGCTATACAACAGTCTGGTGTGATAATGTGTGTCAAACACTGCTGTGAGGTCAAGGAGGATCAGGGCTGCTGTTTTTCCTTGGTCAAGGATGGATCTTACATCATCTGTGGCCACAATCAGGGTGGTTTCGGGGCTGTGGTTGGTGCAGAATCCTGAGTGGGAAATGTCCAGAAGATAGTGTTTCTCCAGGTGTTGATGGCCTTCTTGAGGATTTTAGTGGGGTAGATGAGCAAGTAGATGATTGTTGGGGTAGGCAGATGGCTTCTTGAGCAGGAGCTTGACTTCTGCGTGCTTCCATTCTTTGTGGATATTGGTTGTGGTGTTCAATGCGTTGATGATGTCAGTGGGCTCGCTGCTCATCACCTTGCTCCTGAGGTTGAAGATGTGGTGGGGGCACAGGGTGCTTCCGAGTGAATAGAGTACATGATGGCAGTGGTGTCTTGTGGCAAAAGAGCTGATTCCAGGTAGTGAGCAGGTGGTTGAGTTCTAGATTTGTGGGGTTGAGATTGTTGAAGAGGTCTGTGTATTGAGGTTCAAAATTTCTGAAGATGGTGAAGATTTTGTTGTGAAAGAAATCCATCAGGAAGTTGCAGAGTTCCTGTGAAGCGGTGATGATGTTTTCAGTGGCTGAGGGGCTATAGAACTCTCTGACCATGATGAAGAGTTCCTTGCTGTGGTTGGACCTCGATTTAATGTGGTCAGCCAAGGCATTCTTTTTATTTTTTTTACGAGTTGGTGGCAATGGTTGAGTGCTGATTTGAAAGTTGTTCAGTCTATTGGCTCCATACTAGTGTGCCATTTACTTTTGAGTAATTTGCAGGGGCTCTTCATGGTCCTTAGTTCTGTCATGTACCAACTGGCTTGCTTTGAGAATCTTTTGCGTTCTGTAGGTTTGCAGGGGGCAAGTCTGAACGCACAGTCTGTGACCCAGGCAGAAAGGTTCTTGACGGTCTTTTCTAGGTTGGTTGCGGTGTGAGGGCGGGAGGTGTTGAAAGCATTGATCAATTGACTCCCTGAGATTTTGTCGCAGCTCTGGTGTGTGTCGGCTGGGTGGCTTGGGGGCAGTGCCAGGGAGTCGCAAGGTTGTGAAGTGGACAACGGCATGGTCAGCCCTGGTGAAATCGGTGACCTGATTCTGTCACTGGTTGTGAAAGTTGGATTGAGTGTGTATCCTATTATGTGGGTGGGGCTGGTGACCAGTTGGTTGTGTCTGATGTTCTCATGATTTTGAGGAGTTGACAGTGTTGGGATCATGAAGGTGGAAATTGAGGTCACTGAGGAAGATGTGGTTTTTGGAATTAATGGCTAACATAACATTGAATTCGGGAATGGCATTTCAGAATCCCTGGAGGTGTCCTGGAGTTTAGGGTGCCTCTGACGGTGATTTTGCTGTCGGTTCGGATCTTGATGTTAGGGTATTCCATGATCAGAGTGACTGTCGTCTGCGGTGGTAGTGCAGCGGATAGTCTCCTTGTGAATAATGGTGATGCTGCCTCAATGCTTGTCGATGTTGTCTCGGTGTGCCATCTTGTAGCTGTCGGGCGATGCTCTGTGGCAATGTTTGGCACAGAAGTGGGGTTTAGCTAGGTCTCGGTGAAGAAAATGACATTGGGATGAGGGACCTAATGGTGTGCCAAATCTCTGTAGTGAGCTTGCAGAGGGGTTTTGCAGAAGGCAGTGGAGATGATCTTCGGTGGTCAAGGTGGACATGGTGGCAGTTACCATGTTTGCTGGAGCTTTGGTGATCCAGGAAAAGCTACAATGCCGGCAGGTAAACTGTCCTGTCATGGATCAGGGAGAGTGTGGCAGCAATTGTTATTTTGCATTTCAGGACCAGGGCTTGGAGCGCCTTGAGGGTGTATCTTCAGATGGTGGTTGGACCAGTGGTCCTGGCGGTGTGCACATTCCAGAGGCACACAGGCGCAGGTAGGCTTGCCTTTGACATGCAGGTGGCTTGCCCGCTGTGCCCTCCATAAGGCACCTTATACACATGGAATTACTTATATGCCCTCTGAAAAGTGTGAAGGTGTCAATATTGTTCTGTTTCATAACCTAAACTGTGCGATTAACAAGTGTACAGAATGCTACGCTTTTGCCTATAAGCCCTTTTGTTTGTTTCCTTTTAATTGTTTCCCTTTTTTCTGTGTGATAAACTGGCTTGTGCCCTGTCTTGTATATTGTGTGTGAATTATGTTTTACATTGACTGAAAAGTAAATACCAAGACCTTAGCCTGGCTGGGTATGTCATTTGCAATATAATAACGACTTTGTCTCTATTTATTGATTTAATATTAATGCTTGTAAGGGACCACTGTTACCCATTCTATTCAGTGACTGCCTGGATGGATGGCACCCTCCTATAACAAAGTCCCTGTCGAACTCTGGGACCTCCTCGACACAACAGCACCGGACGTCGCCTTCCTCACGGAAACCTGGATGAATGCCTCATCAGCCCCCGACAGCGTCATAGCCATCCCCGACGGCTACAAGATCACCCGGAAGGACCGAGTCAACCAAACCGGAGGAGGAATCGCGATTATCTACAGGAACACCATCAGGTCACAACCAACACCAAAGACACACTCTCCGCCGCTGAACACCTACACTTCCATCGCCGACTTCGTCAGCCCTCACGCACTGACCTCACCAGAATACATCCTCCTAGGGGACCTGAACTTCCACCTGGAGAACAACAACAACAACAACACCACCACCCTGCTCGACGACCTCGCCAACCTCGGACTCAAGACGCTGGTGAACACCCCACCCACTAGGCCGGCCACACGCTGGACCCCATCTTCTCCGCCAGCAACCACATCTCCTTCAGCCACTCCACTGGACTACACTGGACCGACCACAGCTGCATCCACTTCACCTTCACGAAGACTACATCCCACCACCGCATGCCACAGATTCCCCCGCAGATTCTGGAGCAAAGTCACCACAGACCAACTAACCACATCACTGAGCCAGAACCCACCAGCCGAAACCTCTGACACCAACAACGCAGCCCACAATCTCGCACAGTGGATCACCAACTGCGCCGACAACCTTGCTCCACTGAAGAATCCCCCAGGCAAGACCAGCAACAGGAAAACCACATGGTTCACCAACATCCTCAAAGACTTCAAAGAAATCTTGCTGCACTCTCACAAAAACCTGGCGCAACGAACGGACGACAGAAAACATGACGGCTGGACAACAACACCCACAACAGCAAGGAACTCTTCAACATCGTAAAAGAGCTCTCCAGCCCCAGCGCCAGCAACAACGACATCACACCGTCGCAAGAACCTCTGCAACTCCCTCGCCACGTTCTTGTACCGCAAGATCGCAGATATACACAACAGCTTTGATGCCCAGACTCCGCCTCCAGTCACCAAACCAACGACCCCCACCATTACCCTCAGCGTCTGAACCCCCATCAGCACAGAAGACACCACCCACGTCATGAACACCATCCACTCTGGCTCTCCCTCTGACCCATGCCCCCATCACATCTACAACAAAGCCGACACCATCATCGCACCCCACCTCCAGAACGTCATAAACAACTCCTTCACGGCAGCCACTTTCCCAGAGAGCTGGAAGCATGCAGAGATCAACGCCCTTCTAAAAAAAAACACAGCAGACCCTAAAGACCACAAGAACTTCCGCCCCATCTCTCTTCTTCCCTTACTGGCAAAGGTCATCGAAAGGACCGTCAATAAACAGCGGACTGCAATCCTCGAGGCAAACAACTCGCTCGACCCATCCCAGACAGATTTCGAGCCAACAACAGCACTGAGACCGCCCTCATCACAGCCACCGACGACATCAGGACCCTGATGGACAACGGGGAGACAACCGCCCTCATCCTCATAGACCTCTCAGCCGCCTTTGATACCATCTGCTACCACACTCTAATAACCCTTCTCTACAACACTGGGATCCAAGGAAAAGCCCTGGACTGGATCACCTCATTCCTCTCCAACAGAACCCATAGAGTCTGCCTCCCGCCGTTCTGCTCCGCGGCCACCAAGATCATCTGTGGCGTACACCAAGGCTCCTCGCTCAGCGCAACCCTCTTCAATATCTACATGAGCCCCCTCGCCTCCATCGCACGCAAACACAACCTCAACATTATCTCCTACACTGACGACACCCAGCTGATACTCTCCCTCACCAAAGACCAAGCCACCGCCAATTCCAACCTCCAGGAAGGAATGAAAGATGTTGCAGAATGGATGGAGCTCAGTCGGCTGTAACCGAACTCAGACAAGACGGAGGTCCTCATCCTCGGACAAACCCCATCTGCCTGGGATGACTCCTGGTGGCCCACAGCGCTGCACACCACACCGACACCCACGGACCATGCATGCAACCTGGGACTCATCTTGGACTTCTCCCTCACGATGACCAAACAAGTCAATGCCATCTCATCCTCATGCTTCAACACCCTGCGCCAGCCCCGAAGATCTTCTGGTGGATTCCCACCGAAACCAGAAAGACGGTCACCCAGGCCCTGGTCACCAGCCGACTGGACTACGGGAACGCTCTTTACGCAGGAACCACAGCCAAACTTCAGAAACATCTTCAGCGCATACAGAACACCTCCGCACGACTCATCCTCGACATCCCTCACCACAGCCACATATCTGCCCACCTGAGAAACCTGCACTGGCTCCTCGTCAGCAAGAGGATCACGTTCAGGCTCCTCACCCGCGCACACAAAGCACTCCACGACATGGGCCCCAAATACCTCAACAACCGCCTCTTGTTCTACATTACTACCCGCCAGCTCCGCTCCGCCAGCATCACCCTCGCCACCGTCACACGGATTTGCAGAACCACCACGGGAGGAAGATCATTCTCCTACCTGGCCGCCAAGACATGGAACTCCCTCCCCGCACAACTACAACTGACCCAGGACCATCTCACCTTCAGGAAACACCTCAAGACCTGGCTGTTCGAGCAGTAGCGACCCCATCTCCCATCAGCGCCTTGAGACCCTCACGAGTGAGTAGCACGCTTTATAAATGTATTGATTGATAGATTGATAGTTTCCTTTAGAAGGAACCCATTCTGGCATTTCCAACAGTGTAATTTGGAGATCTTTGAGTACACTTTATGAAAGTACATAAACTGAGTGAGATGTATCTGGGCTGATATCATCAGTTATTTTGCTGCCATTTTAGATTCTAATCATTATTCCTCTTCCAAGGCAGGCACAACCCATTCCCATTTTTCATTGAGGATTATAGATGGGTCTGGCATAAAAATCACCAATGGTGTATACACTCTGGATATTGCCTGGCTCTCTACTTTATCTACAATCAGTTTGGTTTCAAGTGGGTTTGAAATTAAGACCTAACATGAGCTCCACTGTAGAGTTCTCCAAAGCACAACTAATCTGCTGACATCTCAAGCACAGTGGATTATGGAGATAAAACTCCTCTGGTTGTGGCTTCTCTCCCACCTTGGAGAGCCCAAAACTGTCCCACAATTAAATTTCAGCTAACTGGGACACTGTTTGGAGCATAGTTATTTTTTCTTGCCACCCCATCCTGGTGCCAGCACTCCATGGATAGCTTAATAATTGATGTGAGTGCCAGGGGCACTTTCTTGGCATATAATTGGGATGAAAAATTTGGAACTCCCATGCGTTAATCTCTAAACACTAGATCCGCTGTTTCTGTGACCAAACTTTCATTTATTAGGAACAGTTGAGCTGTTTGGAAATATTTCTCTCAATCTGCACATTCTAACCTCTCATCATTCGGACATTGCATACAATTACTAAGGCCCCAGTCAGTGATTGTCCCACCCCTAAATAACTTGTTGTTGATGCATGCATAGTGGTGAAGAAGTATTACGGAATATGTATGGCTAGTTTTAAATTACGTTTAATAATAGGGTCTACGATGTCATTTTAAACAGAGCCCCTCTGCCAATTATCGAAACTTGTAGCCTCTGCTTCTCTGTTGGTGAGGCAAAATAATCAACTTACCACTTTTATCTCCAGCCTAATATTTTGTATACTGTAAGGTAGTGTTTTAAGAGTCTAGTAGTTTCGTGTTCAGTGTTTTCATGATTGCCTCCAACCACCTAAGAGAGTTTTCACCTGATAGGTTGACCTCCATCTCCCACTGGGGCCTGATTCACAGAGGTAAATATACATTTTTGTGTAAGTTTGCAATTGTTTGCTATTCAGAAAGAGATATATGAGTAGTATCTTTATGAGTGTGAAGTCTCTGCACATAAAATGGCCCACCAACCAACAAAAGGGAATGCCCTTGCTTGATCTGCCGCAGGGAGCATGGCAATCATCGGAACTGACTATTGTGCCATCACTAAAAGGATTATAAAGGATTACATGCAGCGTGGCTCAGAGCACTCTCAGAGCCCAGGTCCCTGTAGCTGCTTCATCATGATTGGCCTCAATTTGTGACTTTGTTCCGGAGATTTATGTTTTTGGTGCTCTTTTTACTGAAATCTTTTAATTGCATGCCTCTGGTTCTACTGATTAGAGTTTTGTCATTTTGGTCTGTTTTAGTTATTAATATCTATTTTTTTATTTTTATCTAAATCTGGTGTGGGTTTCTTTTATGGTGTGTTTTTACTGTATTACTGTTTGAAGTGCTGGGCAAATATTTTACAAATTGCCTCTAAGTTAAGCCTGAGTGCTCTGTGTCAAGCTATGTTGGGGTTGACCACAGGTTAATTTAGGGTTTGTATGTAACTTCTCTTTGCCCTGACAAAGATTGTAGTTTCTGCTTGAGAAAGATTTTACCCTCTCAATCAGCAACCTCATTTCTTACATGGGTCACAGGACCATAATTAGCAGGTTAAAGGTTAAGCAAGTTAAGGAGTTTTATTACAAAATTATAAATAAGCGGTTAAGAGACATTTGCCTTAAAGGATGTTAGATGTAAAGTTATACAGAGCACGCAAAAATAAGAAACATATTCCTAGTCTCAATGTGAAGCAAAGTCGGAAGGAAATTGGGGAGCATCACTAGCAGTATAGGAAAATATACTCAAAATCTGTCTCAACCCAAAATCAAGGAGTTCTTTTACACATTTCTTGCATAGCAAATTAAAGAAAATGCTAAATCATCATGGGTTGAGCAAAAGTATAATTTCGTTGTCAAAGCAGAACACAAGAATAATGCACACCATTACCTTAACACAGAAACACCATTCCATGTCTAAAAATGCATTCAACACCCTCAGTGTTAATGTCATTCAGTGATGTTCGAATAAATATGAAACATTGAAGATTAAAAATGTTCAGCAAATGTATAGACTAGTGATCACAGTTTTTCTAACTATAATGTCTCTGTAACCATATGTTTAATGAATTTCTAAGGTTTTTTAAATGTTGTTTCCTAACTATAACCTGTAATCTGTGAGAGTGGGTATGTGAGTGGCTGTAGATGTGTGAGTGGCTTTATGGGTCTGTAAGTGGGTTTGTGAGTGGTTTTGTGGGTGTGTAAGTGGGTGTCTTAGTGGGTCTTTGAGTGGGTGTATGAGTGTCTGAGGGGGTCTCAAGGTGGGTGTGATAGTGTCTGACTGGATCTGTGAATGGGTACATGAGTGTTTGAGGGGTTCTATGAGTGGGTGGATCAGTGTCTAAGTGGCTCTATGAGTGGGTGTGAGAGTGGGTGAGTGACACAGCTAATGGGTGTGTGAGTGTCAGAGAAGGTCTGTGAGTGGCTGTGTGAAATGACTGATTCGGGCTTTGAGTGGGTATTTGAGTGTCTGAGTTGGTCTGTGAATAGGTGTGTAATTGTTTGAATAGATCTGTGAGTGAGTCTGAGTGGGTCTTCCGGTAGGCATGTGAGTGTCTGAGTGGGTCTCTGAGTGGATGTGTGAATGTCTGAGTGAGTCAATGAGTAGGTGTGTGAGTGTCTGAGTGAGTCTGTGAGTGGGAGTGAAAGTATGTAAATGAGTCTGTGAGTGAGTGTGAGTGAGTGTGAGTGTCTGAGTGAGCCTGTGAGTAGGTATGAGAGTGTCTGACTAGGTCTGTGAGTAGGTGTGAGCGTTTCTGTGTGGGTCTGTGAGTGGGCACATCAGTGTCTAACTGGGTCTATCAATGGTTGTGACAGTGTCTGAGTGCCTGAGTGGGTCTGCCTGTGGTTTTGTGAGTACTGCAAAGTCATCCTGTGTGCCCTGTGCACCCCAGTTTTTTCTGAGTAGGAGTCGAAACAACTGACTCTGACTGTGCCTGGGCTCTGCCTAAATTATATAGAAAATACAGTAAAAATAAACATGTACATATGTGTACATATGTTGAGTATAAAACATATATAGACACTAGGATATACTACGTATATAGCACACCTATAATTGGCAGAACCTACCCTATATATCCCTAAGAGATAATAGGGCAGGGGAATTAAAATTATCTCTTAGTCCTTAGTATATAATAGGGCAGGACTGTTTAGAGGCCAGCAGCCCTTTCTGCACTTGCATTTGTGCACTGCTGAGAGCCTGGGGTCATTTTAAAACTTATTGTGAGAAATCAAAGAATATCATTAAACAACTTAGGAGAAGGGTATTGATAAATCCAACAATATACTATTGTTGAATTTATCCTAAACTATACAGAAAAGAAGTTGTAAGACTTTCTTGTCTGTAAGCCAACATTCATCCTTCCTGTGGTCTCTCCTGATTCATCAGAGTTAAAAGGATTAGCCAGGATGCTTTGACAAAGTGATAAGTTCCTCACCCTGAGAGAGACTGTATGTTGGAGAGAGCTCTGCTACACAGGAATTTGAGAGCAAAGAGGAGGGGTTGTAAAGCATGAGATTCAAAGGAGGAATAGGACAGGCAGAGAATAATGAGTCCATACCCCCCAGCTCCTGTGACCCAGCCAGATGGCAGGTTTAATGCTAGTATTTGCAGATGGTAGGGGGAGGAGAGCTATGGACTTACTGGAGATTGGTTTAACTAGTTCTTGCTCCTCCGCTGAGATTTTAGCCACGCTTAATTTTGGAGGAGTAGAGTTTTCGGATGTATGTCACTACCACGCACACTGTTACAACGCGTACCATTACAACGCGGTTGTAACAATGCAAGTCGTTACAACGACTTGCGTTGGGGGGGGCGCAAATTAAAAAAATATAATTTACTATTCCAACACCAGTCCCCGTGGATAGTAGGGAAGGTGTTGGGATAGTAAATTAAATGATTTATTATCCTTGAGCGCCACCCAGCGCAATTCGTTGTAACAACTTTCGTTGTTATAACCGCGTGGTAATGGTACTTCGTTGTAACGCGCGCGTTGTAAACGTTGTATACCAGAGTTTTCTTGAAGAATATTATGACACACTTTGGAGGAAGTGGGCATGCTCTAGGGTGTTGCCCTGTACCTCATTGGACAGGAGTGCTCCCCTGCTTGACCCCAGAGAACACTGAATACATATGTGAGAGGAACAGAGCATCTCAGATCTGCTCCTTCAAACTAAAAGAAGAAAAAGGCTTTCCAAGCTGGAAACTTGTTTTGCACTATCAAGCCCTGCATTTTGCCTGACTGCACCTGCTGCATTATCTGGAAATACAACCCTCTTGAGGTACCTTCCTTCGAGTGAAATAAAGAGTGGACTGCATAAGCTTCATAATGGTATAGAACCCAGGTACACAGAGGGGGATGACATTGACAATGGTTGACTGCATTTGAAATGGCCCTGAGATGTGGTGGGTCTGCCCCAAGCATTGAGGTTCACTCTTGTGGGAACTGATTCCAGTAGCTGGGCCCCCTTTCCTACAGTGAGTGTATGTGTGGGTCTGTTAGCAGGTGTGTAAGTATCTGTGTGGGTCTGTGAGTGGGTGTAAGAGTGTCTGTGAGGTTCTATGAGTGGGTGTGGAGGTTCTGAGTGTGTCTGTGAGTAGGAGTGTGAGTGGCTGTTTGGGTCTGTGGGCGCATGAGTGTCTCTATGGGACACTGAGTAGGTGGGTAAGCATCTGAGTGAGTGTCTGAGTTGGCATGAGAGTGACTCAGTGAGTCTATCAGTTGGTGTGAGACTGCCATCGCAATGATGTTAGTATTTGAGAAGAGTGCATGTTTTCTACAAAGTTAAACATATATATAGACACATTCTACAGTATGTTTAACAGCAGAGCTTTATTAGTGTAGGGCCCGATTCACAAACGTAATCTGAGACAAAACCCTAACTTTATGACTTTCGGGATTCACAAAGAGCATTTAGGAGTATTAAAGTTAGGATTTTGTCTCAGTTAAACTTAAGTTTTAATCTTAAATTTAACTGAGACAAAATCCTAACTTTACTCTTCTTAAATGCCCTTTGTGAATACCAAAAGTCGTGAAGTTAGGATTTTGTCTCAGATTACTTTTGTGAATCGAGCCCGTAATGTTTAAACTCATATTTTTATAGTGAGTTTCCAGAAAAAAAAGTCTATTTTCCATTTTTGCAGTGACACCAGGCATCGCAATGCTGGGATAGTTACAAAGAGCGCATGCTTTGCAAAAAGTATAAAACATATATATAGACCCCTTCTACAGTATGTTTAATCGTAGAGCTTTATTAGTGTACTTTTAAAACTCATCTTTATGTTCTGAGTTTCCAGATAAATTGTCTTCAAAGCTTATTTTCCTTTTTTGCGATGATGTCATTAGTTGTGAAAAGCATATGTAATTTATAAAGTGCAAAACATATATATGGACACATTCTACAGTATGAATGACCGTAGAGGTGTTTTTAATGTTATGTTGTTGTAGTTATTTAGCTTAAAACTAATGTTAAAACCTATTTTTCTACTTTTGCGGCAACGCTAGCCATCGCAACCATATTCATAATTGCATGATGGCTTGTTTTTGAAAAGTGTAAAAATGTATATACAAATATTTTAGAGTAAGTGTCACACTATTTGCTTATATACTAGAGCTTTAAAGCTATGCTTTTATAATTACGTTATTCTAACCTAGTTTTATATTCGATTTCCGTTGTTTGCGATTATGGATGGAGTTGCAAAGATCACGTGACTTGAAAAGAAATTATACGATTAGATAAAACTGTTTTCAACAATATTAATAGGAAGTATCCACCCATATTTTTTTTTTAATGTTCCATTCATTGTGCAATCATTCTGAGTAGGTGTGTGTGCAGTGAAGAAGTAATTGTGGAGGCTGGCTGCTTTTTCATTTTTTAACAGAAAATGTCAGCAGGAGGTGCAAAGGAGAACTCCAACAGGAGGCAGAACATGATACTGAGGAGTTTGAAGGAGAAGAAGTAGAAGAGGAAGAGCCCCAGCTGAAGAAGAGTAGTATAGCTTAGGAGTTTATCACTATCCCATCTGGGGAGTCTAAGCCAGTTCCAAAATCTGTAAAGTGTTCCCTTTGGAAGAAGACAATGTCCAGAGGCTGCAACAAAATGTATAAGAAAGCCTGAGAAGCTGTGGCACCATGAACATCATCATGCGCGCCGCCTGTTTTGGGCAAAAAAAAGTGCCAGCTGAAGAAGAAAGCCATCATGTGGATTTGACCCCAGAATTTGGAAGGATAGCTTTGTATTTCATGTACTGTTCAGGTATGGTTACTGCTGGAGAGCAGTGATTTCCAGCTTTGAAAAATGCAGCAATGGAGCACAGATGCAGTCCTTACTTTGTGCAGCTTGTTTTGTTGCTTTCTTTTCATTTCCTATACCGTGTTCCCATGTGTTTGGGAAAAAAAACAGGAAAAAATGTATAACATCTAAGAAAACATGTTTTCTTTAGAACCACCTTTCATAGTTAAAAAATGATAAGCTGAATGAATTAATGACTGCATGGGTAGTGCATAAGTGATTGGATGACTACATGGGTAGTGTCTGAGGGATTGGATAACTGCAAGTTGAGTGCCTGGGTGATTGGACGAGTGCATGTATAGTAGATGAGTGATTGGGTAATTGCATATGCAGTGTCTTGTTATTAGCTGAGTGCATGGGTAGTGCATGCATGATTAGATGAGTACAAATATACTGCCTGGATGAATGGATGAGTACAAGTTCAGTGCCTGGTGAATGAACGAGTGCAGGTGCAGTGCCTGGTTGATTGCATGCCTGCATGGATAGTGCCAGAGTGAATGGATAACTCCATGGCTACTGCATGGGTGACTAGATGAGTGATATAAATGTCATTGTTTCAATTAATTAAAATTGTTACAATGGAAAACCAGCCGAGACGTTCCAACACTTAAATAATTCAGATATGGTCGGTATCTATTCAACAAATAATAAATACCACTTGAATAAAATAGATTTAAAATGTTACATTTGACGCAAAAATTTGTAAAATAGTACAAATAGTTTGAATGCCTTGAGTTAGTTACAATCCCTGATTAGGCGACGATTTAGAGTTTTGTCATTGAAGTGTAAACTTTTGCTCATTTTTGTGGGACCTATGAAAGTTTCCATTGCGACTGTGCATGTACGTGTTCGGTGCTTTTGCCGCGAGATCTTCAATTAAAGTGCAATGTGCGAGGCATTAGCTAAAAGTTCTTTCACCTTGTGTGTGACTTTCGCAAATCTTGCCAATTCGATTGGAATGTCCAAGCTAAAGAGAAGTTCCATCGCATTTTGACATGTATGAGTTCCATGTTTTAGAAACAATGGTTTTAGTAAAGTGTGGCATGCCTGTGCTAAACAGTGGCATATGCAGCCCAAATGAGCCATGGTTTCCTCATATTGTTGGCACAGTCGGCAACTACTGAACGCCTCTAATGATTTCCAGAGCATGTTAATATCTTTTATCGGCAGTACCATAAGTCTCACTGCTAAAATTCTCTTTAAGATTGACTTACTTAAGGCGGCGTCAAGGTAGGGTTGCTTTGGGCGGTCCTCATAGGAGATGGCAAGAATCCCAATGTTACTACTGGATGAGTGCCTAAGTAGTGTCTGTGAGAATGGGCGAGTGCAAGGGTAGTGCCTGAGTGAATGGATGACTCCATGGTTACTGCATGGGTGACGGGAGGAGTGCCTGAGCAGTGTCTGTGAGATTGGATGAGCACAAGTGTAGTGGCTGACTTAATGGATGAGTGCAAGTGGAGTGCCTTGCACAAATGCATGGGTAGTGCCTGAGTGAATGGATGCCTCCAGGGCTACTGCAGGAGTGACTGTATGAGTGCCTGATTAGTGTCTTAATGACTGTATGAGTGCAAGTGTAATGCTGGGATGATTGCATGAGTGCATGTGCACTGCCTGGATGACTGGATAACTGCAGGGGTAGTCCCAGCATGATTGGATGAGTGCATGTGTAGTGCCTGGGTGATTTATTGAGGGCATGAGTAGTGCCTGGGTGATTGGATGAGTGCATGGTACTGACTGGGTGATTGGATGAGTGCATGAGTAGTGCTTAGGTGGTTCGATGAATGCATGGGTCCTGGCTGAGTGACTGGATGAGTGCATGGGTTTTGCCTGGGCTACCTAATGAGTGCAAATGCACTGCCTGGATAATTGGATGAGTGCAAGTGCAGTGCCTGTGTGAATAGATGATTGCAATTGTGGTGCCTGGGTAAAAAGATTAGTCCAAGTGTGGCACCTAGCTGAATTAATGAGTGTAAGTGCAATGCCTGGGTAATTGCCCGACTGCATGGGTTGTGAATGAGTGAATGGATGAGTGCATGGGTAATGCCTGGGTGATTATATGAGTGCAAGTTCCCTGCATGAATGATTGAATGAGTCCAAGTGCATTGCCTGGATGAATTGATAAATTCAAGTGTGGTGCTTGGGTGAATGGATGAGTGCAAGTGCAGTGCCATGATGATTACATGACTGCATGGGTAGTGCCTGAGTAACTATGAGTGCAAGTACAGTGCCTGAATGATTGCATGAGTGCAAGTGCAGTGCCTGGGTGATTGGATGAGTGAAAGTAAAATGCGTGGGTGAATGAATGTGCGCGAGTGCAGTGCCTCAGTGATTTCATGACTGTATGGGTAGTGCCCGAGTGAATGGATGAGTGCATGGCTAGTGCCTGGATGATAGTACGAATACAACTGCTGTGCCTAGTTGATTAAATGAGTACAAATGCAGTACCTGGATGAATGGATAAGTGCAAGTGTAGTTCCTGGGTGAATAATGAGTTCAAGTGTGGTGCCTGGGTCAATAGTTGAGTGCAAGTGCAGTGCCTGAGTGATTGCATAAATGCATGGGTAGTGCTTGAGTGAATGGCTGACGGCATAAGTTGTGCCAGGTGATTGTATGTGTGCAAGTGCAGTGCTTGGATGATTAGATGACTGCACGGGACATGCATGCATGATTGGATGATTGCATGTGTTGTACCTGGGTGATTGAATGAGTGCACAAGTGGTGCCTGGGTAATTAGATGAGTGATGGTACTGCCTGGGTAGTTGAATGAGTGCATTAGTAGTGCCTAGGTGATTTGGTGAAGGTATGGATAGTGGCTGAGTGATCGGATTAGTGCATGGGTAATGCCTGAGTAATTGTATGGGTGCATGTGCCGTGTCTGGATGATCACATGAAAGCAAGTACAGTGCCTAGATCCTTGTATGAGTGCAAGCGCAGTGCCTGGATGAATGGATAACTGCATGTGTTGTGCCTGATTAAATGGACTGAGCACAAGTGCAGTGCCTAGATCATTGTATGAGTGCAAGTGAAGTGCCTGAGTGAATGGATGAGTGCAAGTGCAATCCCTGGGTGAATGGATAAGTGCAAGGGCACTGCCTGGGTAAATTAAAGAGTGCAAGTGCAGTACCTTGGTGATTCATGACTGCCTGGGTGATTGTATGAGTGCAAGTGCAATGCCTGGATGATTGGATGAGTGCAAGTGCAGTGCCTTGGTAAATGGATGATTGCAAGTGTAGTGCCTTGGTGAATGGATGATGCAAGTGCAGTGCATGGATGAAAAAATGAGTGCAAGGTCACTCCATGGGTAGTACCTGAGTGAATATATGTGGGTTATTGAATGACTACAAGTATAGTGCTTGGGTGAATGGATGAGTGTAAAATGTCCCACAATTATGAAGCGTACTTCAGTTTTCGATATCCTTTTCTTAACATCATTCCTGTTAGGTCAAATGAAATATAAAATGTTCTTGGTCCATGTATGAAAAACTTAACACACAGTATTATGTAGAAGTTGATGTAGCAGGAACAAAAGGGGTTATCTTTTTAATGATGAAGAGACTTCTTAAATGCAATTTAAAGCTGCTGGTATTATAGTACTTCTATTTAGTTTTTATCTGTAGTAAAAGCTTGTAGTCCTGTAATGTTTAATAAATTCCTTTCCCAGAGTTAAAAAGAGTGTTTCATTTCTAACAGCTTACTACAGACAACACCCATAAGAGGCCGACACACCGAAGACAATGAAGTCAATCTACTCCGGGGCCGACACGGACCCATGACCCCACCACATTTTCAACAGAGCCGCCAACACCATCGAACCCATGCTCAGCCACACCATCAACCGCTCCCTGGCAACCGCCACATTCCCTGATGGCTGGAAACACACTGAGGTCAACCCCCTCCTGAAGAAACCCTTGGAGGATCCCACCGACCTCAGAAACTACAGACCCATCTCCCTGCTCCCGTTCCCAGTGAAAGTCATCAAAAAAAGCCATCAACAGTCAACTCGCCACATTCATCGAAGAGCACAACATCCTCGACTCCTCCCAATCCAGCATCAGAAAAAACACTGTACGGAAACCGCCCTCCTCGCTGCAACAGGCGACATCTGCACCCTACTGGACAAAGGAGAAATAGCAGCCCTCATCCTCCTCGACCTCTCAGCAATACCACGATGCAGGGATCCAAGACAAGGCCCTCAACTGGATCTGCTCCGTCCTCTCCGGCAGAACGCAACGGCTCGGACTCACCCCTTTCCTCTCCGACCCTACACCTACCACCTGCAGAGTCTCCCAGGGGTCCTCCCTCAGCCCTACACTCTTCAACATCTGCATGGCTCCGTTCACCCCCATCATCAAAACCTATGGACTCAACATTGTGTCATACGCAGAGGACACCCAACTCATCCTCTCCCTATTCAACAAACCTAATACCGCCAGACACAATTTTTGAGAAGGCATGGAAGCCGTCGTTAAATGGATGAAAAACAGTTGCCTACAACTAAACACCAACAAAACAGAAGTACTCATCATAGGCCCAAACACCATCGCATGGAACGAAACCTGGTGGCCCCCTGCCCTCGGAAGCCCGCCCACCCCCACGGACAACACATGCAACCTGGGAATTTTCTTGGACTCTGAGCTCAAAATGAACCACCAGATCAACTCCATCTCATCCTCCTGCTTCCACCCCCTCCGCCTCCTACGTAAGACCTTCAAATGGATCCCCCTTGCACACAGAAAGACCGTCACTCACACACTGGTCACCAGCAGACTCGACTACAGCAACGCACTCTATGCCGGAATAAACAAAAACCTCACCTGCAAGCTACAGAACATCCAGAACACCGCTGCAAGACTTGTACTCGACCTGCCAAGACACTGCCATATTTCCCAGAACCTGTGCACACTGCACTGGCTCCCCAACGAAGCTAGAGTCACCTTCAAGATGCTAACCCACGCCCATAAAGCCAACCACAACACCGGATCAGCATACCTGAACAGCTGACTCAAATTTCATGCACCCCAGTGGACCCTACGATCTGCCCAGCTCTCCTACGCTGTGGTCCCCTGCACCAGAAGGACCAGATCAGGAGGCCGCTCCTTCTCCTTCCTCGCTGCCTGAGCCTGGAATGTCCTGCCGCACCACCTCAGACAGACAACATCGCTCCCCATCTTCGCTAGAAACCTCAAAACCTACCTCTTCGACAGACCCCCCCACCCCTTGATGGACTGGAGCCTGCTAACCCCACCCCCCCAGCGCCTTGACACCCTTACTGGTGAGTAGTCACGCTTACCAAACGCCTGATTGATTAATTGATTGATTGAACATGCAGCATTAAAAAACGATAAAGGGTAACTACTTTAATATTATGTGGAGCTAAGACTGTTGATGCAGTAACTACACAAAACAAATTGGAATCTGTTGTCTTCTGTAGATAACTTGTCAGTACTTTAATCAAGAAACGTGTTCCAATTCCAGGTTGACCACCTAAGTACAATAGATCTGGTTTATATGTAGAACATGCACACTCTTTTTTCTAATGCAGAATTTCATGTTCTGCTTTAGCTCTGCCTTCTTCAAAAATGTATTTCTGATCTGTATTCAATAGCTGAATTAGTTGTTGTAGATCCACAGTTTCCTGTCTTACTTGCTGCATTGCATTCTCCACCTCATTCATGACTAATGCAGCTTCCTTTTGAATATTGGATATTTAAGAGGATCTTGACTTCCAGGTACTGAGTTTTGTCTGCTCTGAGAACTATCTCTTGCTATCTAAGCATCAGCTGTTTCTTTTTCTTCAATCTCATCTCTCAACATTTGAAGATACACTGGAAGCACAGACCACTCAATGATGTCTTTCAAGGCATTGAATGAGGCTTCATGACAGTCAAATTCTCTAAGTAGGTTGCTTTCAGTTTGCCATGGCTTGAACAACTGTAACAAGACTAAATATAAAAATCCTCTTTTGTCTTGAGTTTGGCAACTTTACTTTTGATGGTTAATTACATTTCCTTTCTTATGTCTCACCAAACCACCTTTACATCCAGCTACAGCAAAGTTTCTTTCTTCTATGTTTTCACTGACATTATTTCTGAAAGTATAATGTTGAAGTATTTCATATGATGACTTCTTCTTGGATAGTACAGAGGACTTCTTCTTGGATAGTATGTATACAGTATGCTAATCTTCAGAAAATCTGTACTGTGTGGCTCAAATTTCACAGTATATTGGATTTCAGGAGAAGACTTTAGCATTCTGTTATGAGTAATAGCAAGCCATAAATTCACCCATAGAACTCCTCTAGATTTAGAAAAAAAAGTAGCTGAGCTTAACCGGTTCACACATTCATAGCAGCTTATCTCTTTGTGAGAAATCATTTCGTTCATCTTAGTTTTCTCTGACTTTGTTATAGAAGAGGTTACGTACCGAGCAATAGCAAATGAGTTGTCAGCAAAAAACTGTACATCCATGTTTGCATTCCATTTCTTCTGAATCAAAGGGTTGTAGTTGAAGGCCTCTGTTCTTCTTAAACTGTATGTTTGTTGGGTGATATCCTTGCAAGTGTATGTCTGGTTGAAGACCAGACAAGAAGCGTTTGATTCTTCCTTGTGAGATAACAGGTCGTGGGAATCTAAACAATATCTTGTATAAAATGTCCCTTTTGCTCTGTATTTTTGCTGACAATATTTGCCAGATCGATGATTTTTGGAATTGTAGAACTTGTTGTCTTAATATTTTGTCAGTACTCTCCTTTGGGATAGAGCAAGTTACATACTTCTCAATAAACGACAATACAGACACATCAATGTCTGTTCCAAACACTGGGGCATCTTTACCCACAATGGCATGTGAAAATAGGGAGCACCTCTTGTTTGGTATTCTTTGCTCTTAATGAAATCAGTCACTTCACCGAGAGGAGGTTTTGTTTATTTCAAGTTGAAAGCCATCATTGCTTAAAATCTGTGAATAAAATATCTGCAAACATTTGCACAGTTTAGTGAGTACAGTTTTTTACGGCATCTTCAGATGAATGTCTTTTATATTTAAATTTTCCTCCTGTAAGAATTCTAGCGAGAAATCCCATGCATGCTCAGCCCAACTGAGCGTCAGAAACCAAGTAGGTGCTCCAAGGTTCCTCAACATGCACTTGAGTTCACCATGACGCTGATACCAATAATCGTTAGTCCCACGTTGACATGCTATTAGGTTTATTACAATGTATTCCAAGTCTTCATCTTTTCCTTGAACTTTCTCCAAAAATTCTCTTGCTGATGTATTCTGCAAATTATATAAAATGTATACGGAATACACTGGCAAAAACTAGGGTTTTCTGAGTAAATGCTAGTAAATCTATTTTCAGCTGCAGGTATTTGCACAGACCGCTCATCATATCTACCCCGTACTCCAGTAGGAAAAAGATGTGGAAAACACAGAGCTTCTCAACTTTTCTACCACACACTTAATGGAGCTCCTTTCACTTCCTTCATTTGAAACATATCAATGGCATCACCAGTATCCTCTTTAGAATGCAATGGGTGGATACTATAATTTTCATAAATGTCTTCTGTTCTGGACTAATTCACCTTCTTAATCCGACCTTTTGATGGAAAGGTCTGGCCCTCCATATGTGTGATATCTTTCAGGCTTTCTACAATTCTAGAGTAAACATTATTTTGAACCAGATATAAAATTGTTTTTTTAACTTTAGTAACATTTACAAACTCCTGCCATATGTTTTTATTCTGGTAAGAACAGCATTTTCAAGAATTACAAGTCCTTCTTCTAAATCTCTATCAGCCCCTACAGTTTCAATATTTTTCTTGAAATCTAATGGCAAATACACTACTCTAACCTTTAGATCTTTCTGCAGCTTTGTTGGTGGAAACTTGCCTGTTGTTTGTTCCATAATGGCTAGTGACTGAAATGGATGTATACTTTGGATAAGAAAGGACTCATAAATATTTAAACCTTGAAGTGCTTCTGGAATGGAAACCAGTTCTAACTTGTTATGCACGGCTTTAGCAGACCTTTTATTATCTTCTAATTTATCGTAACAGAACTTACATATAACTTGCCCTGTTGACAAGTCAGTGTTCCTCTACAAATACATACACAGCTAGCTTTTTCCCATTATCATTATTTTCTTTTTCACTTTTTTAAATACAAGTCAACAGTGCATGTTTAAAACATTTTAGTGAGTGCGTTGACAATATATACAAACATACTCTGGTTTTTCAGAGCACCCTGTGTTAAATTTTGTAAACTCTTCTTCAAAACTATCAACTGTAATACCTGTGCCCTATTCTGTAACTCCTCCTGTTAACAACTCTTCATTTCCCTACAGTCCTGATCAGGAACAAAGAAGCAAATTTGCACATCATCTCAAACCTTTTATATGTCTGCCACACTACCATGAAAACGTGCTCTGCTCATTTCTCCTGAACATAAAGCAGGAGTTTTCACATAGTACAGCCTCCTAACTAAAGCTTATATAATTGAGTGGTGTTTAGCTAACATCCTGAAATGATGAGAGGTGCTTTGGCAAGCTTTCTTTACTAAACACGCTAGTGAGTGTTCCTGCAAATTTGTATGCTTTCTAACCTTGCAAGGAGCTAATCTTTGTACAGTCCTTAGTTTGTCTTTTAAACTTTTCCTTGGAAAAATAAGACGTCATTTTCTTTATTTAGCAATGGATTTCTGTTGAATACTACAAACACTACTACAATTCCATTTGTACAGAGGGTCCTGACTACCCCTTTCATTGTACCTCTTCTGCAATAACATGTTCTACATTCCTAGGCACCATCACCTCTTTCACTACGGGAGTGTCATTCTTCATTTCATAAGATCGCGTGAACTATTCTGTTATCCTGGAAAAAGCTTTCTTCATTAAAAGAAAGGCTCTGTACTTGAAGTCTGTATTCATTTTACACTCAAAACTGTACAAAAGTTACTTCTAATAACTTCTGATTTTGTCTCCTCATGCACAACACCATTTTGTCAAGAGACTCTCTTTATAATCAAAATTAAAAGTTTCCTCTTGAAAACAAGGCCTTATCAACTACTCTCCCAACTCATTCTTTCTGTTTCAGTGCCTTGCTCCTTCTTCTATACTTCTTCATAGTTCTCAGTGGATTTACAACCACTCTACTACGAAAAATCCTGGTACTGATTTCCTTAAACTGAGTCTGTGTCCTGGTTAAGGTGTGTACATCTTTGTTACATTCTTTCCTGTTCTTCCAATACACACTTTGTCCACTCTTATTCTTATTCTTTCTCATACTTTGAAATGTATTTTATTTATGTTGTGATCTTTGCACATGTCCAATCATATTTTTAAGAACTGACTTTGTCCTCTTACCGGTAGCTATTTTTTCTTTCACCACTTTTGTCTGTATTTTGCCCCTTTGTGTCTCAGTTCTGCATAGATACTTTATTTGCGTCTGTTGCTTTTCCCTACACGCCTTTGTAGGCATTCTGACTGTCTATAGTTCTGTAGATATTGTTCTGTAAAACAAATCTGTTTATTTAAATTAGCCAACGTGCAAACTACTTTACTACTGACTTACACATAGTACAAACACAGGGGCAGATTTGCAAGTGTCCTGTCCAACTAGTAAGTCACTTTTTGTGACGTACAGCTGGCACATGTTACTGCTCCATATTTACAAAGACAGGAAAAGCCACCCTGCGTTACTTTTCTTGTACTTGTAAATATGACCCCTTTACATGCAGCACTTTGCGTGAAAGGGGCATTCCATGGTGTTGCTGTGGGAAACAACACATACAACGCAACTTTTACAACGCACTACCTTTACAACACAATTTTTACAACGCAACATCCATTACAACGCATGCCATTACAACGCAACCATTACAACAAATGTCACTACAACGCATACCACAACAACGCATGTCATTACAACGCAGTCATTACAACGCATACCATTACAATGCATACCTACACTATCCAACACTTACCCTACTGTTACACCCCCTGGAGTTAGAATAGTAATTTTTACCCGTACACTATCCAATAATTACCCTACTGTTGCACCCCCTGGAGTTAGAATAGAAATGTTTACCCCTACACTATCCAATACTTACCATACATGCAATGTAATGGTATGCGTTGTAATGGTATGTGTTGTAAATGTAGTATGCGTTGTAGTGGAATGCGTTGTAAAGGTGGTTTTTAAGAATTTGTTGTAATGGCATGCGTTGTAATGTAATGCGTTGTAATGGATTTTGCAGTGTAAAAAATGCGTTGTAAAGGTATGCATTGTAAAAGTATGCGTTGTAACGACATACATCCTTTGCTATGGGTGTTCCCACACAACACCCATGGAACAAGACACATTTCCAGAATTACAAGGAATCATAAACCTGGAAATGCGTCTGAATGCTACTACTCCCTAGGGGTGGTGTAGTGAGGCACAAAGAGGAGAAATATTTTAGTTTCTCCTAGTTTTTCCTTTTCAATGCATGCTGCATTCTACAACGGACATTGAAAGAGGAAAATGCCAGTAGTGATTGTTTTTGTGCAGGAATCCTGCACAAAAACAATATCCCCATGATGCAGTCATTCTTGCACCATTGCTCAAGGGTGCCTGTACAGTGCATGGCAGCAATATGTTGCGCCAGCGCAGAGGAGAGCACTGGAATGCAACATATTATTGTAAATATGTCGCATTCCTGTGCTTCGGAAGTGACACAGCGTGGCGCAGCCAAAGGGCTTGCATTGCCGCACTGCAGCACTTCCTTGTAAATCTGCCCCACAGCTTTTATGTTTTGTTGCAGATTTAAATATACATATGAACCTAGCTTTAAATAACTGCATGCACTTTCATTAATATACCAAACGCAAAGCAAAACACATTTTATTTATTAGTTGCCTTTTAATATTATGCACCCTCTCCTACAACACAGCAGCACCATATCTCTGTTCTTACTTATACATGGTAAAATACCATTTATCCCATCTGGCGTACATTTTAAAATAAACATCAACCAAAGTGTAAAAGTACATACAGTGTCTCAATACTGTAAATCTGAAAACACAAGATAAGAGCTATTGATTTGCCTTACTACCACTGTGTCACTGGTAAATGTAGGGTTTCATTACTTTTCTACTTAGATGCATCAGATTTAACTTTTGGGAAACAGTAAATATAAAAATCTGCACATTAATCTATTTCAGAGCATATAGCTCACTAATTCTTCCGAGTACATGCATACAGTTTTTCACAGTTTACATATATAATTCACAAAATGGTTCTAAAAAACTACATATTCCTCACTGAAACTTGTAAATGCATGTGTTTGTGGTTGAGGACAACAATACTCCCTAGATATAACGTTAGTGCCTATGTGATTCCCTGAAAATATAGGCAGTGCCTGGATGATTCCAAATCTGCATAGTTACTACCTGTGTAAAGTTTGCATGAGTATATTGCTACTATCTGGGTGTTTGGATGAGTGCATGAGTAGTGCCTGAATGATTAGATAAGTGCATAACTAATGCATCAATCTTTCAAAACATGCATAGATAGTGGTTGCATGATTAAATTAGTGCAACTCTAGTGCATGCATTGTAACAGGAGTGGATGCATAGTATATAGGTGATTTATTGAACACCAGGCGCTCGCACCTTACCTTGCCTTGCCACAGACACCAGCGGAGCCGTGAGGGCAACAGCGGAACAGCGGAGCACTTGCCGGGAGGCAGCCTGGACCGGAGCACTCGCCGGGACCGGACTTCACTACCCAGCAGGCGCTGGGGCAGCAGCGCGCCAGTGACGCCACACAAGCGCCCGGAGGCGCGAGTAAAAGGCTGACACCCCCCTCGCCCCGCGAGTCGCGCCCGCGGGAGAGCCCGTGGCGAAGCCCGGGCAAAGGGCGGGCCCTCTGAGGCCCTCTGAGGTCATCAGTGGTCGGGCGGGCCACCCCTCTAACATTCCCCTCGAAAGGTAAGCGTCCCGCTCGAATAATAAAATGGGCGATTGTAACGCCATTAGCAATATCACCGATGTACTCACCCAGGGTGTTGATACCTCTGTCTCTCTCATTACATCTTTTGAGACATTGATAGACACTGCATTCAATGAGATTATTGAAACTGAGAGGAGGTTTTCAATGGGTTCACTTACTACTAATCAACTAAGTGTAACAGGCAGTTTAAATGGAAACATGCACATAACCCCTGAAGTCATCGTGGTCAAACCATCACATCCTGCTGTCAGTGTGCCCATTGTCCTAGATGACGAAAACACCGTCACATATATAGCTCCAGACCCTGCCTCTTTATTACCAACTACTGAGGTCATTATTGAGGTCACCGAGAACACAGGAGCTAAGCGAAAAAGGGGCCCAGTGAAATTAACCTACAATAAAAAGAAGCAGCCCCTTAGGAGTGCTAACCAACCAACACCACAAAGTATGTGGAGCATGGGAAAGAAACAGAAACAAATTCAACAGACTGTACCCGTGCAGGACCAATCTCATCTGGGTGATGTTGTAGTAATAAATAACGACGCTTCAAATTCAATATCTATTTCCACTCAGACTGAGTCCCCCAATTCAAATAGTTACTACTCTAAATCAGAAGGGAATCTCATTGAGACCATCACGGATACAATCTTTAAGCAACTTGAAGGTCAAATGATCAAACAATTTAATAATATTTTTAAAAGACTTGACAGGCTGGAAAATTTAATCAAAAAATGATGATGCCAAGAGAAAAGGTACAGCGTGTCTGGATAAATTAAGAGTGGAACGTCTGCTAAAAGACTTGGAATCCACCAGCCGTGCGCTTACCAGTAGTGATCATATTACCAACAGGTCTAATGAACCACAGGCTGTTACTAACCCACCAGTGATTAAAACATCTGCGGTGACCAAAAGCATAAGAGGAAGTAATCCTCCTAACTCTGCATCTAAATCTCCTCTGCCCTCTAATGCTGTTACTAGTGCCCCTGATTCCTTGATTAAATCTTCGTCAACTTCCAACGTTGATACCAGTGCCCCAATGAAAAATCATAAAAATAACCCTGTCACAGGCACTACAACACAGAAGGTTTGTACGAACTCCAGCCAGCGTTACAATAAGACCCCACACGAAGACACCAGGCCTGTCAAACATCAAGGCCCTGCCTTACACCTTCCACCTGAGGCGTGTCCTTATGTCTTAGTCCTGGCTGGCATCCCACCTCTCAGGGAAGGGCAAGGAGAATTGTGGGTTCAATTGCATAACAAGTGTATTGACTGGTTAACGAAACATAAGGGGGTGGGTTATGACATCTCTAAAGAGATCATATCCAAACGTCGAGTAACTTGGGTAGGTCCTCTTTTTAAGAATATTAATGGGGACTGTATCGTAATCAACTTCAGGAACCCGGGCACTGCAAAATTTCTGCTGAATAAAAACTTTGTTCAACATGGTCCATCTACTGTGGTGACCCCCCTACCGTTAAATTATTTTTATCATCCCCCACACAAAATGATGCAGCCCCCACCTGTATTCCCATTACACAACAGGTTCTCAGTGTTCCATGATTTGGGATCATTGGACTGACTGTCCCCTACCACTGAAGAACCTGCTTCTGTGTGTTTTGCCCCTGACCAGACAGTGGATATATTATCTAAGGTACCTCCGCAAATAGCCAAGACCTTTGCACCTAAAACATCATGTGAACAACAGGGGCATATCACAGCAACATCTTCCCCAGGAATTGAACAGGGTCCTTGCCTGAGGTTAGATAAGAATCTGTCAATCCTTAGCTGGAATATCGCCGGCCTGAAGGCCAAGATGGAAATTACCTCTTGGAAGGACTGGGTCAATTGCCATGATATATTAATGTTTCAAGAAACCTGGTGTATTGATGACTTGCTGTTTGAGGGGTACAGTTGTTATAATAGGATTGTTTCGGCCCCCCCCTTTGGTCGTCCTAGTCTGGGTCAAAATATCTGCAGAAGTTAAAATCGACTTACTCCAAACTAATTGCCCAAGTTTCATGGCATTATCATATACTCAAAGGACAAGGCTATGCTTGATCAATTTCTATAATAATGACTTTTTGTCCCAACCTAATCACAATGTTATTCTTTTATTTGATTTTATCGATGGGATTATGGATGGACAGAAATGCGGGAAATTTGATGGTATCTGTCTAGGAGGGGACTTTAATGCCCATATACACTCGAGAAATCCCCCATGTAGAAGGGGTACAGAACTGTCAAATTTCCTTGCCACTAGAAACCTTGTAAACTGTATGGAATATGTTGGCACAGAAATCAGTGCCGCCCCATTTCCTACTTTTATTGGCCATGGGAGCGGTACTACAATTGATTACGTTTTTGTTTCACCTCCTGTCGCAAATGCTTTAACAAAGGCTGAAGTTGTATGTAAAGTTTATAGCGACCATTACCCTATTGTTATTCACCTACTACTTCCGAGGGGTAAGTGCTCACGAAATGAAATAGGTGCAAGAAACCTCGAGGTTTCAACTGATAAATTGAGGGTAATTTGGAGGGGCGTGGATAATAGGGGAATCCTGGCAAAAATCCTTAAACAACATCCAGTTCTGATTGAAAATTGTTTTACTAGTGATGGCCACGGGGTTAATATAATTACATCATTTACTGAACTCTGCTCTGTAATAAAAGGTGAGATTTCCAGACCTGCTTCGAGTAAAGCTGAGGAAACACCTAGATGGTTTGATGCCTCCTGTTCAAAGGCAAATAGGAAGTTGAGAGCTGCCCTAAAAGCCGAATTCAGGGACATCCCCCAAATAAGGTTACTTAGAGCGGAGTACAAATTTACCCTACGAACCAGATCAAATGAACTGCTTAAGATCCACTGGGGTTCCTTGGCACGCTCGGCCGAATTGAAAGACACCACTGGGTTTTGGAGGGAGGTAAAGAAGATAAGATCTATAGGTTCAAACTTAACGGCAATTAACTGTAACATCACCGGACCTACGTGGGTTGAACATTTTGCTAAAATTTATGCCACACCCGACAACCCCGCTTCGACCTTCCTCCCCTTAAGCCCCTTTAACATCTCTGTGTCTGAGGTCGAGGATGCCATATCTGAAAGCGCAGGAAACAAAGCGCCCAGCCCTGATGGGCTCTCAATTGATCAGCTAAAGTGTGAGCCAGACTTTTGGGCTCCACTACTATGTAATGTTTTTAATAATTTAACGAATGAACAAAGTCCAGAAACATGGTCTTGTAGTACAATCGTCCCCATTTTTAAGAAGGGCGACAGGCTGGATCCTGGGTGTTACCGCCCCATTTCGTTAATCGATAACACCTTGAAAGTTCTGGGGCGGATTATCTTTAAAAGGATTAGAACCTGGGCAGATGAGAGTAAGATCTTACATCCCAGCCAGCTCGGTTTCCGTAGCAATGTTGGTACGGTGGAACAATGCTTGAACCTGAGTCTGATCATGGCAAAATATAATATTGCTAAGAAATCCCCTCTATATTTTGGTTTTATGGACTTAAGTTCTGCATTTGATTTTGTTAACCGTTCCCGCCTATGGTCCACCCTTCTTGATTATGGTTTGGATGATTACCTGGTCCACTTTTTAGCTTTTTTACATAGTGATCTAAGAGCACGTGTGCGTATAAACCAATCTGGCGACGTTTCTGACGACATTAGCATAGGCAGGGAGGTCAGACAGGGGTGCGTGCTGGCCCCCCTCCTGTTTATTCTGTATATTAATAATTTGAGCGGCTCACTGAGTATTTTAACAAAAGATGTACCCCATGTAAATGGAGTCCCCATACCTACCCTTCTTTACGCCGACGACACGGTCCTGATGGGCCGCACTCCAAAGGCACTTCGCACTTTAATCTCAGGATTTGTACTTTTTATGGCTGACTTAGGCCTGACCACTAATTTTAAAAAATCCCTAATCATGAGTTGTGGTCCCAAAAATTATAAAATTGCCGAGATTAAATCAGGGTCAAATGTTTTGAAAAGCACTTGCGCTTTTCCCTATTTGGGGTTGCTATTCTCAAATACTGGCTCGTGGCATGCACATGTATCTTATGCTAGGAACAAGTTGGGTAAAGCCATAAATTGTGTTACCTCTTTGAGACAACCCAACTATGCTGATGTAATCACACCACTAGTTAAGATCTACCAAACCCAATGTATACCAACTGGCACTTATGGCGCCGAGGTTTGGGGTTACACAAACTGTACCCATATCCAAACGGAAGAAAATAGGTCCTGCCGGAAGGTGCTGGGTGGGGTTATTTGCTCCCCTCACTATGTATGTCACAATGAACTAAACATGTCATACATAGAAGACTTTGTAAGATCTAGACCAGCACTCTTCTGGCTAAAGATATGGATTAACCCGGCTGCCACTCTGACCCGTAATATAATTTTGGACTGTTTAAAGTGTGATAGGGCACACTGCATACCATGGTTAAAAGCGGTAAAGATTGCCTTGATAGTGTAGGGCAGGGTTTTTTGTTTACTACACCCAGTTTAATAACTCGCTCCCATAAGACCATTATTCTTAGGGCACTATATCATTTGTATAGAGAAGAGCGGGAAAGGAAGAACCTGTCTAAATGCACTGTTACAAAATATATGGGCCATTTTGAACCTCACACTAAACATCCAGGCCCTCCACACAGGTATTTATGCTTTCATCTTGGCAGATGGAATAGGAGCTTACTGTTTCGCTTCCGAGACGGAAGTATAGTAAACTTACTAAACTTCCCCTTGGGTTACAATAAACACCTAGAAACTCTGAATTGTCCATGTAACCCTAACATGAAACAGAGCCTTATGCACTTTTTGTTCTTCTGTGGTTTTTATAAAAAGCTTTCCGCTCATTATTTAATGCCTTACTGTAGAAAACATGAATTGACTAGCTTTAGAATAGCACTGAGGTCTTTCTTATTACTGGGATCGGACAAAGTAATATTCAGGGTGAGCTGCTTCCTCAAAGCTGCCGTTAGATTACGAGCCACTTTACATATCGATGTATAATACTCGCACATTGCACTCTTTTATGCACTTTAAAATTTCTCATTTGCACATTTTGCTTCTTTGTAAATTATTAACGTGGACCTATTAACGACGCTGTCACTATTCATCCATTTTTAAATTATGTTTGTTAGAATCTAATTTTAATTGTATATAAAGCTGTTTTTAGCAAGGAGGGACAATCTGTGTGTAGATGCGAAATTGAAATTGACATTGATTGATCGGTCTTAGATTTGTTTCCCAGATGTCATTATTGTACTGTATTGTTTTGATTGCATTCTGTTTGTACTTTTATGGATGTTTTTTATTCCGAATAAAGATCTTTTGACTTGACTTGAGGTGATTTATTGAGTGCATGGATAGTGCGTACGTGATTGTTTAAGTGCATGCATAGCACCTGACAGATTGGATGAATGCATAAGTAGTATTCCAGTGATTGAATGAGTACATGACTGCTACCCTCGAGTTTTTGGTTAGATGAACAGGTAGTGCCTGAGTGACTAGATAACTACATGGGTAGTGCCTGAATAATTGAATGAGTTCATCAGTCGTGCCTGGCTGATTCCATGTGTTCATTACAAATGTCTGAGTAATGTAATGAGTCCATTGTTAAAGCGTGAGTGAATGGATGAAAGCAAGTGTACTGCTGTGGTGATTGTATTAGTGCAAGAGTATTGCCTCATTAATTGGATGAGGGCATAGATACTGGATGGGTCATAGGTTCACTGCAATAGTACTTGCTACATATTTAGATGAGTGCATTACAAGGGCCTGAGTGTTTGTATGAGTGCATGTGTTGTGCCTTGGTATTTGGATGAGTGCATGGGTTATAAAGGGGTGTGTGGATAAGTGCACAGGTTGTGTCCGGGCATTTGAATGATTGTGTAGGTACAGCATTGGTGATTGTATATTTGAATAATAAGTGCTTGGGTGGTTGGGTAAATGCATGGGCAGTATGTGTAGTTCTTTGAGTGCATAATAAGTGCCTGCATGTTTGGAAGAGTACATGTGTAGTGCCTGGGTGCTGGAATAGTGCATGGATAGTTCACAAGTGATTTGATAAATGTCTGAGTAGTGGCTGGGTGAATGGAAAAGTGCATGGGTAGTGCCTGGGTTCCATTGTGGTTAGATACATTGCAGTTGTAACTATATATGTGACTCATTGTTTAACCCCTTCCACGCTGATGACGAGCTGGGCTCGTCATGGCGTAGCCTCCTCGCACGCTGATGACGAGCCCAGCTCGTCACGTAACGTGCGTTTCTAAAAATCTCAGCGTGCGAGCGGAATTCCGCTAGCACGCATGAGGTTAAGTCCTTCTGTTAGTATCAATCTACCTGTTTTAGTATTTCTGCCCTTTTCTACTGAGCTATGTGTGAGTGGAATCTAGACATCACACTTGGAATATAATCAGATTCATAGCTCTCTAGGAGCACACACTGCTCTCTTACTCAGCGTGCACATGCATCAGTAAGTTTCTAAACCTGAAAACAACATTTCCCACTTTTGTCAGAACACAAAACCTTTTCTTAATGGCATATACCTACATAATTTCTGAATTATTTCTTGTGTCTTTAAAACCTATATATAACATTTCTCATAGAGAATTTACACACCAAGTGAAGCTAGCACAAGACCTCAGTCTCAACCGACATTCTGTACTATTAACCCTCCTCAATTTCAATCATAGAACGTTAAAAGAAATACACCACCCTCACCATATACATGACATTTTCAACAGCCTTAAAGATCATAGATTACTCTGTGAAAATATATGTGATTATATAACAGATATACACCTTCAAGCTATCTTTCCAAAAATATATAGTTCTCTACATTTTCTAGTAAACTGAAGAGTCTAATCATACATATAACTATATGGTACCACAAAAACAATTTCTCACCATCTAAGCATATACAAACAAGTCATATAAGTTAAAACCAACATTGAAAACACTTCCTAATACATACCTAACAAGTATTAGTACTCTGTCATTCGTATGCAGGCACAGATCATTTTCTTATCTTTCATTTGTGACTACACTACTCCTGTTTAATAATGTGACTAAAAGCACTACAACTCCCAGAATGCAAATAACATAGATGTAGCGATTCTGCACATGATGCTTAGACAATTCAAACAGTCTTAGTTTTAAGTACATTCCTCATTGTAACTTTCAACAATGCTATACTGTTGTTTTCTATAAAATACACAATGGAATAAATGAGCACTAATTTATTTTCCTCTTCACAAAACATTTGGTACTAACATCTTAAACACATACTCTCTGATAGATAGAGTTCATCTGATATATTTTCTTCATATCACTGTGATACTCTTTATTATCAACCATCTATATACATCTTCATTTTAAATACACATTTTTTTAAATGACCAAAAAGTTATGTACATACCAGGGAATTGAGTTTGTAGAGTATATTGTTATTTTTTTTAATAGTTTTGATACTGTTAGTATTCGTAATACCTAAGCACAAGAATGGTACACAACTCTCATACAAAGCAACCATAAAATGACAGCCTCTTCAACTTTACCAATCTACGATCATGCAAAAGGAAGCAGGTAGTTATAGTTAGGACCATGTTCCCTTAAGAAAATGATTTTTTGACTTAGCTATAACTTCAGCGCTGTTTGACGAATCTTCATGGCTTTTCCCCAAAAAGTGTTAAAGGAAGTCCTCTTGTGCATGCAAAGTTTTGGGGCGATCTATTAAGTGGGGGCTGGAAAAAAGGGGGTTCAATAAAGTTAAGTTTCTCATCTTACTTCCTATAGGAATGCATTGTCAACTCTACAGCCTGAAGCGCTGGACGGAATTACACCAAATTTGGTAGAATGCTAAATGTTGTTAAGCAGATTATGCTTTTTGTTATTTGGTGGAAATCCAATCAGTAGTTTTTGAGAAATGTAAGTTGAAAATTATAGTGATATCTCTGACTGCGGATATTTCGTGATGTTTCATGGTCAATCGTGAATGTGCGTGCCATCTGGAATGCTGTGATTGGCGGGACACAACCTGAAGAGAACTCACTGACATACCTACTCAAACACTTATAGACCCATTCACATACCCACTCAGACACTCGTACCCTCACTCACATACCCACTCAAACAGTCTTGCACCCACTCACAGACTCACTTAAAGAATCATGAGTCAACTCACAATCACACTCACAAACATAAACATCCGCTCACAGACCCACTCAGAAACGTATGCACCCACTCACAAAATCTCGTGAATCATAAATACACAATGTGATAGAGATAATGATAGACTGATAAATGTTTTTATAAAGATTTTTAGATAGTGATTTTATCTAGTGTGATTGTTAGAATGAATTATATAGTTAAAACATGTTTATCTGGTGGTGGCTATTGAATTCCTGCTTTTCGTTTTCATGACTTATCTGCAATTGTCACGTGTAACGAAGTCATCGCGACTCTCGGTGTCACCTCAAATATTGAAAATAAGTCTTAGAGATGGTTTTTATAGAAACTCACTTGAAATACATTACTTTATACAATACAGTCATAAACCCCTAGTGTGTAAAATACTGAAATATGTATGCATATATGTGTTTTAAGCTTTATGATAAAGGCATGATCGTCATGGTTAACAACATCATTGCAACGCCCTGAATACCTACGGAAATGGGAAATAGGTTTAGAGATAGTTTTAAAGAAACTTAGTACACAAACATGAATTTAAATATGTTTTTTAAAAACCATGTACATAGTAATATGTGCAGTGCAATGTTTAGAATGGATTTATTTTGCTATTACTTTCGCAAGGGTAGGTGGCTGTTGAATGTCTGCTTTTGTTTTGTGATTTTGTGATGTATCCACAACCATCGTCAAAGAGTCTCAAAAACGTAAAAAAAAGGATCTTTATCAAAAGAAATTAACAATATTTCATGCACTATGGTGGCTCTGACAAGAGCCTTTGTGTTGATTGTGTGCATAGGACAGACACATATAAGACCAGATCTAGAGATTCGGGTTACTTAGAAATACATTGTTGCCTTTGTTTGTAAAGTGCACCCCATCATTTCAATAAATGCCATGAATGCTAAAATGCATATTGTTTTTATAGATTGCGCCCACGCAATGTGATTGAGCTCATGAGATGGAATTCACAAACAGTTTTATTACAAGTTTCCTGGCTTAGTCAATCTGTGGATAGAATTGATTAGATCACTTCCATTTTTGGCTTTGGCACATATTACAGTACACCAAGATAGTGTGAGGGAAATACAACAACAATTTAGTAAAGTTATCCTTCATTTCCAATCCTGTCAAGTCAATGTGCATAGGTCATTGCCACCACAGTGCACAATCATGAGGTCAGGGGCTGGTAAACACTTTTAATCAAAGGCTGCAATTAATGACACTTTATTCACCTCTGCCCAATACAAGTAATGTCTACATGAGCCACACTCAAGTTCCTGACAATAATTTTCTTTCTTGCAGCCTCAAGAGCCCAATAAGCACAGCTGTGTCTCACAATCCGCCCTCTAAGCATTTTGAAGTGAAGGATCAATAGCGGTTGGGAAAAGGCTTGAGCTGAATGAGACAGTTTTGCAAATAAAAGCAGTTAAAATGGAGATGTTTTCTTTTTTAAAACATATATTTGGTTGGAGGCATGCAAGTGAATAAAATTAAGTAATATGTTAGATGCATTAGCAAGAAGTTCTATTATTAGCTGGTGTTTAACAAATACATGTATTACAGAGATGGGTATGCTTTTAACTCTGTGGCGTAAACCACACCTGCTGTACCTCATTTGGAAGTAGCAAGGTCATTCTGAAATGTGCTTTGAACTTGTGACCTACTGGTTCCACTGGGTTGCTACATACAATGAGCTAAGAGTCTAATGGGGGAAAGGTGTTAAAGAGTCAGAATTTTGTTTAAAGCAGAGGAGTTATGGCACAATGTAACTAATGATAAACTTTAATTTCCAACTCAGGACTATGTAATAAACTGTTGTGCAGTATTTACATTTTAAAAAACTGAAGCTAAACATACGTTTGACTCCCATTTTTTTGTGTGATTTCCCCACGATGATCGTGAATACATTGTGAACAGGCACAGAGAGCAATCTCTTTTTTAAAGAGAGGGAAATGGTTAACGGATACCACCCATTCATAAGTGGACATAGAATAGTCTAAAATAAAAGACATGATTTAATGTGCCTATTTCGCATTATCACAGAGTGCGAAGTTGAAAAAGTTGCCATTTTATGCTTGCTTTCTCTGAGAGAGGTATACTATTCAGGTGCTTAGTTTTTGCAAATTCTAAAAGTGTCAAAACTATCCAAAAAATGCTAAAAGAACAATACAATCCACAAACTCAATTGACAGGTATGTACACAACATTTTAATCATTTAAAAACATTACATTAAAATGAGGTATTTGGAACTTTGATAAAAAAAAGAGTATCACAGTCATATGAAAAAAATTTATGAGATGAGGTGTGACTGGCATAGTGTGTTGTTTACATATTTTAAGATTGGTGACATATAGTGTGTGTTACTTGTAGAGTATGTCGTTAAGATTTTAGTCCCAAGTGTTTTGGGAAATAAGAACAAAATGAATTTGTGCCCCACTGTTCTATTGTGGACTTTATAGAAAAACAGTTATATAGTACTGTCAAAAGGTCTAATGAGCAATGTCTTTAAAAATGACAAATTGTTAAATGTCTAAGTATCACGTGCAGAACAGACAGATCTATGTTATTTGCATTCTGGGAGTTGTAGTACTTTTGTCACATTATTAAACCGGAGTAGTGTAGTAAAAAATAAATGTTAAAAAAATGTGCTGTACCTGTGTATAAATCATAAAGTACTAATACTTGTTAGGTATGTCTTAGGAAGTGTTTGTCAATGTGGTTTGTTACTTATATGACTGGTTTACATATGCATAGATGGTGAGATATTGTTTTTGTGGTTGCAGATAGTTATATATTCGATGGGACTCTTGAGTTTACTTAAATATGCAGAGAACCATATATTTTTGGAAGGATGGACTGAAGGTGTATGTCTATTATGAAATCGAACATATGCTTACTTGATGATCTATGTTCTTTATGGCTGTTGAAAATGTTATGTGATTTGTGAGACTGGTGCATTTCTTTAAACATGCTCTGTTTAAAATTGAAGAGGGTTAGTAGTACAGAATGTCTTGAGAGAGTTATTGTGCTAGTTCCACTTGGCCTGTAACCTTTCTTTGAGAAAAGGCAGAATACATGTTTATAACACACAGCAAATATTTGAGAAATTACATGAGTTTTGTGCTTTAAAAAGGTGACAATTTCCAGTTTTAGAAAGTCATTGATGCATGTGCACACTGAGTGACAGAGCAATGCACTCAAAATAATCCAGCACATCTTAAATTCAAACGTTCCTCCTCTCTTTCTCTCTCTCTCTCTCTCGCTCTCTCTCTTAAGGTAATTTCTATGGAAAGTTTTCAGAAGGTACAGATTGAAACCTGTGGATGAATTCACTGTATTCCACTAACACCACTGCAAAAAGCATACATGATATTTATACTCTGAACTAAAAAACAACAACATGCCAACCCCAATGCTGCGCTCCTATGAGGATTGCCTATTGGAAAGCATATTTTTTTATAGCATTCCAAAAGTGTGCAGCTAGAATTGCAGCTTTTTGTAGCAAGTGTGTTGCCAAGTTGATTGGTTGAGTCTCGAGCTGTCTCATAAAACATTAATTGTTTTTTTAATTCAGATTTTTTTTAATGTTTTTTTTTAGCAGATTGCATTTGCACCTAGCCATTTGTGTGCCCTGGCATACTCATATTCTGGCATATGAGTGATGGATCTGAATAATATAAGAAGAGGTTTTGTAGCAGAAGTGTCACTGTAATGGATCCATGCCCCTGCCGCTTGAAACCATGCTTCAATAGAATTGTGCATTTTTTTTATTTTCTGTATTGTTGGCTAGTTTGGGTTTTCCCTCGCCTTCTATTTTTTTTTATTCATTATTCCCAATTTATTTACACTTTCGATGAATGTTTTGTACCACAACCCTGCCTTTATTCCCCCTTCATTGTCATTCCACACATTCAGCCCTGTGAAAGGGACGACTTTGTGGCTGAACTCTGCAGTACCATGTCTTTTCACAGAATGCTTGAGGCAGTCAAATGCACTGGAGCCCCACAATGTCTGTCTGGCCCCATTCTGAACTGACACTGCACTTTACCTTTTACAGTGCTACACTGTTCATCACACTGTTGTGCACCGGCACTGATTGTGACAGTAAGTATGGTTCTAGTATACATTACAATGTTTGCGTTCTTCACAACATCCTGAGTGTACATCACGTCACAGTGAGTGCTTTTTGACTCTCAATGACTGTGCTTTCAAACTATTTGTCTTAGGGGATGGTGTTCGATTTGAAATGACAGTTTGTGCTTCCGAAATCCACATGACAGCATGTGCTTCCAAAATGTACATAAGAGTGCATGCTTCCAAGCTGTGCACCTGGGTGTAATTTCCGATTGCACTTTATGGTGTGTGCTTCCAAACGGTGCATCACAGCATGTATGCTTCCGAACTGTGCATCATAGTATGTGTGCTTCTGGACTGTACATCACAGGGTATGCTTCTGAACTGTGCATCACAGAATGTGTGCTGACAAACTGTACTTCACAGTGTGTATTAAAATACCGTAGGCCCTGGGGTCTGGCCCACCTGAGGACTAAACTGAACAAGCAAGGGAGGCCGCGCTTGTTCCTTTATTTTTTGCTGAATTTGCAAATCGCCATTCTATTTGGTGTCAATTAAAAAAAAATGCTTTTTTGCCCCGCCGGTCTCCCTGGGGGACCCCAGCACCAAGGCTAGAGGGTCACGGTATTCCTACCTTGCCCCCTTTTCTTTTTTCTATCTTTCTGTTTGAGGCTCAGCCAAGGTTGAGTCCCAAAATGGCTGCCAACATATCTTGGTTAAAGTGCTGGCAGCCAGTCAGATCTCTGCACTAGATCATCAATATTTACTGAAGCCTTGCGACCCTAGATATAGACATGTGGATATTCTTTAAAATCTCCAAAACTACTGAACGGATTTACACCAAATAACAAAAAGGGCTCTTTTTGCACCAAGAGCTACCTTTCTGCCAAATTTGTTGTAATTCAGTCCAGCGGTTAAGGATGTATTTGCGTCTGAAATCTCTATGGGAATTGTTATGGAAAACTCACTATTTTTTATGCCCCTTTTTCTCGGTCCACACTTGACGTATCACACCAAAACTTTACATGCACAATAAGACTGACCGGCACACTTCTTTAGGAAAATATGTAAAGATATGTCAACCAGCGCCAAAGAAATAGACAAGTCAATGAATACTTTTCCTATCAATCAATCAAAACACTTGTATAGCGCACTACTCACCCGGAAGGGTCTCAAGGCGCTTGGGGGAAGGGGTCCGCTACTGCTCGAACAGCCAGGTCTTGAGTTGTCTCCTGAAGGCGAGATGGTCCTGGGTCAGCCAAACGTGGAAGGGGAGGGAGTTCCATGTCTTGGCCGCCAGGTAGGAGAAGGATCTGCCTCCGGCGGTTGCTCTTCGGATGCGTGGTACGGCGGCGAGGGCGAGGCTAGTAGACCGTAGCTGGCGGGTGGGCGTGTAGAAGGTCAGGCGGTCGTTGAGGTACTTGGGGCCCAGGTCGTGGAGAGACTTGTGTGTGTGGGTGAGGAGCCTGAACGTGATCCTCTTGTTGACGGGGAGCCAGTGCATGTCCCTCAGGTGGCCGGAGATGTGGCTGCGTCGGGGGATGTCCAGGATGAGTCGGGCGGAGGCGTTCTGGATGCGTTGGAGTCTTTTCTGTAGCTTGGCTGTGGTTCCGGCATAGAGGGTGTTCCCGTAGTCCAATCGGCTGGTGACGAGGGCCTGGGTGACCGTCTTCCTGGTTTCGGTTGCGATCCATCGGAAGATCTTGCGAAGCATGGGTAGGGTGTGAAAGCATGATGAGGAGACTGCGTTGACTTGTCTGGTCATCGAGAGGGAGGAGTCCAGAATGAAGCCCAGGTTGCGTGCGTGGTCTGTTGGCTTGGGAGCGGTGCCCAGGGCTGGGGGCCACCAGGAATCGTCCCAGGTGGATGGCGATGGTCCCAGGATGAGGACCTCCGTCTTGTCTGAGTTCAGTTTCAGGCGGCTGTTCTTCATCCACTCGGCGACGTCTTTCATCCCTTCGTGTAGGCTGGTTCTGGCGGTGTCGGGGTCTCTGGTGAGGGAGAGGATCAGCTGGGTGTCGTCGGCGTAGGAGATGATGTTGAGGTTGTGCTGGCGTGCGATGGCGGCAAGAGGTCTCATGTAGACGTTGAAGAGGGTGGGGCTGAGTGATGATCCTTGCGGAACGCCGCAGATGACTTCGGTGGCCTCGGATCGAAATAGGGGGAGGCGGACTCTCTGTGTTCTTCCGGCGAGGAACGAGACGATCCACTCCAGTGCCTTCTCTTGGATGCCGATGTTGCTGAGGCACTGTATTAGGGTGCGGTGGCAGACAGTGTCGAACGCTGCGGAGAGGTCCAGGAGGATGAGTGCTGCAGTCTCCCCGTTGTCGAGCAGAGCTCGGATGTCGTCGGTGGCTGCGATGAGGGCTGTCTCAGTGCTGTGGTTGGCTCTGAAACCGGACTGCGAGGGGTCGAGGGATCCGTTCGTCTCGAGGAAGGCGGCAAGCTGTCTGTTGACGATCTTCTCGATGACTTTGGCAGGAAAAGGCAGGAGCGAGATGGGGCGGAAAATTTTGAGGTCGGTGGGGTCTGCTGTTGGTTTCTTCAGTAGGGCGCTGAGCTCGGCATGCTTCAAGCTCTCCGGGAAGGTGGCGGTGTCGAAGGAGGTGTTAATGACGTCTCGGAGTTGGGGTGCGATGGTGGAGTCGGCCTTGTTGAAGACGTGGTGGGGCAGGGGTCAGTCGGAGATCCAGAGTGGATGGTGTTCATTGTGCGGGCTGTGTCACCGTGGTCCATGTGCGGAGTGTGGCGGTGGGGGGCATTGGTTCGACGGTTGGGTGCGTGGATGGTGCGCCGAAACTGTTGTGGATGTCGGCAATCTTGCAGTGGAAGAACAAGGCGAGAGAGTCACTGAGATCTTGTGAGGGAGTGATGTCGTTGTTGCCGGTGCTGGGGTTGGAGAAGTCCTTGACGATGGTGAAGAGTTCCTTGCTGTCGTGGGCGTTGTTGTCCAGTCGTTCCTTCAGTGATTTCTCCTTGGTGGTGCAGATGAGCTGGCGGTGCTTGCGGGTGGCGTGTTTGAGGGCTGTCATGTTGTCAGTGGTCTGGTCGAGGAGCCAGGCTTTCTCGAGGGTGCGGCAGGTCTTCTTGGAGTCCTTGAGTTCCTCGGTGAACTAGGAGGCCTTCTTGCTTCTGGGTCTGCTGGGAGGGTTCTTCAGTGGTGCGAGTTCATTGGCGCAGGCGGTCAGCCACTGGGTGAAGTTGAGGGCTGCTTCGTTGGGGTCCGTTGTGCTGGCGGGTGGGTTCTGGCTGAGGGAGGTGGTGAGCTGGTCGGCGGTGATCTTGCTCCAGCTTCTGTGAGGAACCTGTTGCGGGTGGTGGTGGGTTGTTGTTCTTCTGAAGCTGAAGTGGACGCAGCTGTGGTCGGTCCAGTGGAGTCTGGTGAAGTGGCTGAAGGTAATGTGCTTGCTGGATGAGAAGACGGGATCAAGCGTGTGGCCCGCGTAGTGGGTGGGGGTGTTGACCAGTTGCTTGAGTCCGAGGTTGCCGAGGTTGTCCAGCAGGGCGGCGGTGTTGCGGTCCTTGTTGTTCTCCAGGTGGAAATTGAGGTCCCCTAGGAGGATGTAGTCGGCGGAGGGGAGGGTGTGTGGGCTGATGAAGTCCGTGATGTCTTCCCTGAATTGTGTGCGTGGTCCCGGGGGTCTGTAGATGAGGGGGCCTCTGAGGGTCGTCTTTCGGTCGGTGTGTATCTGGAAGTGAAGGTGCCTGGCGGCGGCGAAGGTGTCATTGGAGTCGGTCGTGATGCGGATGGTGTTCTTGTGGACGATGGCGATGCCTCCTCCGGTCTGGTTGACGCGGTCCCTCCTGATGATCTTGTACCCATCCGGGATGGCGATGGCGATATCGGGGGCTGAGGAGGCGTTCATCCAGGTTTCCATGAGGAAGGCGACGTCTGGTGATGTTGTGTCGAGCAGGTTCCAGAGTTCCACGGCGTGTCTGTGGACGGAGCGGGTGTTGAGCAGGATGCACTTGAGGTTGCTGCTGGTGCTTGGCTTGGCGGGTGCGGTGCAGGTTCGGAGGCAGGTGAACTTGCAGGTTCTGCAGGTGAAGGGTCCGTGAATGCGTTTCGGGGCGGCCCGGCAGCAGGCGGGGTTCCAGCCAGCATTGAGTGCGTTGAGGGCGGTGGCGTCGTAGGTCTGTCGGGTCGTCTTGCATCTGTGGGGGCCAGGGGTCCTGGCACTGGGCGCGGTCCAGGCGCTAATGGGCGCGGGCAGACACAACAATCACCGAAAGCACTACAGTTATTCACAAAGAACAAATACAAAATGCAGAGAAACAGAAAATAAATAAACACAGCTGGGGGACAGTGCAGAGATGCGGCAGCTAGGGAGGCAGGCAGAGGGTAAAACGAGTCTGCGAGCAGCAGCTAGGGCACACGAGGGGACTCACACAGCTGGGGGCCATGCGGCGCGGGGGTGTCCTGAGAACAGGTCACACTCATCTGCGCCGCGTGGTTGCCATTTATGGACAAGTGGGAGGGAGGAGCGGCTGGGAGGCGGGAGCGAGGAGGACATGAAAAAGGGGTGTGGCCACGAGGACGACGGTGGAAATACAGAGAGCGGGGCAGACACAACAGTCACCGAAAGCACTACAGTTATTCACAAAGAACAAATACAAAATGCAGAGAAACAGAAAATAAATAAACACAGCTGGGGGACAGTGCAGAGAGGCGGCAGCTAGGGAGGCAGGTAGAGGGCAAAACGAGTCTGCGAGCAGCAGCTAGGGCACACGAGGGGGCTCAGACAGCTGGGGGCCATGCGGCGCGGGGGTGTCCTGAGAACAGGTCCTATGGAAACTAGGGCTTAACTATAACTGTCTCTGGCGAGGGCCAGTTGGTTAATATAGATAGATAGATACATAGATAGATAGTTAGGTAGATAGATAGATAGATAGATAGATAGATAGATAGATAGATAGATAGATAGATAGATAGATAGATAGATAGATAGATAGATAGATAGATAGATAGATAGATAGATAGATAGATAGATAGATAGATAGATAGATAGATAGATAGATAGATAGATAGATATAGATAGATAGATAGATAGATAGATAGATAGATAGATAGATAGATAACACTCACGTTTTTTTATATGGATAGCTAGGTAGATAACGTCAGGTTTTTCGTGGATGCTAAAAACTTCAATAAATAGTTGTAGTTTTATGTTTGTGTGTGAAGGATTGTGAAAATTTGCTGAAGGCATCCCTTAAAAATAATATATTCCTTGATACCCCTTCCAGGCAAAAGATTAAGTACATTACACACTTATGATCCATTACATCGTTTTTATTTAGAATAAAGTATTCAAATATGTTGTGTGACAAGTGCGCTTGGTATTGCAATATGGTGCTCTAATATTATGCTCTATAGACAGGGCATTCTTTTGGTTGGTGAAGTCATTGCTGCTCTTGGCTTCCATGGCGTCTAGGCCCTCTGAAATAAAGCAGTTTAGGTAAAATGTGCCACTTGTTTGGTTGGGCGGTTCGGGCCCATGAGTTGTAAAATACAGGTTCCAAATTTTCTTGGAACCACTAATATTGTTTGAAAACATTATTTTGCGTCCTAAACAAAGCTATACGCATTTCACGTTGTCATTTTCGGTATTGAAAAACGTTGTAAAGTAATCATACAGATCAAGTATTGTTGCCGATCCCTATGGATACATGTGGCCATCCTCGCGGAGTGGGTGGCAGATATTCTATGCAGTTAAGGGGCATTGCAGGTCTCTCCCAGCCATCCAATGTGGCATCTTAAAACACGGTTCTACTACTGAACCCTTTAATTTATCCCAAAGACGGCTTCCTGTCGTACGTGCGCAGTGACGCAATAGCTCCAACACTAGGGGACACGGAGAAGCAGTGGGAGTCGTGTCAAATGAGCAGTTTTGAGAAACTTTAATCACACTTTATTACTCCTTTATCTTGGAACACACAGCTGTAATGTCTATTATTTATACTGCACGGGGTGGCGTGCAAAGTGACGAGATGAATCATAATGGGGACGTTTGAAGTTCCTTTATTTTGTTGAAATAATTCGGTTGGGTGGTTTTAAAAAACACAGCGTACATAATGTCTCCTAAAAAATCCTGTAATGGTCTGTCACTTCATACAAATTATGTTTTTTTTTTAAGTAAAGCATATTTTCCTTCACAATGAATCGGTAATCTTTGCAAAGCTTTCAATTTGAGTACGCGCAGAGCGTTTTTCTGGCACGTGGCACGTAGATAGAAAAGCACCCTTCATTGTCTAGTTTCTCCAGATATACCAGTAAAAGAGAAGTGAAAATATTTATTTATCAGTATTGTCGTATTTTTGTCACACGTTTCTTTAAAATGCATGAAATAGTTTCGGCTAGAGAATGGTAAAATATACTTGGGTTATTCTGCTTTGTCACGTGTGGCCACTCACACCTACCCAGGTATCACGAACCCACCAGTTCAAGACACTGAAATCAGGAGCACAAGGATTTCATATCGCAATATGATAGCCACACACTTGTTTGTTCTAGGGACATGACTCAGAGCCAAGTCTCAAACTGTAGTCCTCTTTATCATGAACACAGAGGGCTGTCACGTTTCCATTCTGCTTGTGTTTGACATTTCCATGTAGCAGTGTCCTAAAGTGTGATATTTGACGGTCTCTCATGTGGCACATTGAATGACACTGTGGGGCAGATTTACTATTTCTGGAGCATCTCTGCTATTGAGCAGGGATGCGCCAGAAGAGTTGTGACACATCTGCCCACCCCTGCGCCACCACTGATGCGCCGCATTTACAATGCGGCGCACTGTGGCGCACGGATGGGCAGACGCGTGTCGCATTCCCCGGGAGAAAGTCAGGGCATTGCTGGAGTTGTGTCGCAATGCTCCTATCCCTAACATGCTGCGTCAATCCTTACGCCTTCAAGCAGGCGCAGGGTTTTGACGCAGCATGGCCTTGAAAGTGACTGAGTGAAATCTTGTAGATTTCACTCAGCCACTTTAAGGAGGCATTCCTGCGCCGGAACTCGCCCCCCCCCCCACCCGGCGCAGGAGCAGCCACATGTGGTGCAGGGCGTTACAATGTGACGCATCTTCCAGTTGCGTCATGTTGTAAATAGCCCGCAGCATGGCACTGGCTTTGCACCACCGCTGTGTCACAAAAGTTACCCAATGGCAGCGCAAATCTGGCGTAAGGGTCTTGTAAATTTACCCCTGCGAAACAAACTTTACACTCCAATAGAAGAAATGTCCCATCGGGTCAAAGTCCATATCCCGCAACCTCAGGAGTTATCCCAGCAGCAGAAAATGGCTTCACTGTAGGCTGTTACATCATCAGGAAATTACTGCTAGCAATCTACCCCTGAAGGACACCGGCCAACATCACCCACCTTGCAAAACCAAAGGTACAGCCCCCATTAACCCTGTCCCTGGACCTTGGATTGCCCTGGTGTCATTGACGACCTCCTCATGCACAAGAGCTAGAACCTGTGTGGGAAACCTAAAAACGAAAGTAACCAATGCTGTGGCGTTTTCCTGATTTGGTGACAAAATGTGAATGTGAAATATGAAAAGTTATCATTTACCAATTGAATTTTTATCTTTTCAGTCTCAAAAATGGTAAAAGCAAAACTACTTCTACCAGAATGCAAATGGCAAAAGCAAGATTCCTGCCTCATACTATCAAAGTACACAACTTAGATTTTCTGCTTACAATTGAAGGCTTTCGTGATGGCACGTATTCAAACTGCTGATGCTTTTTGTGTGTATCAGGAACATGTTGCATCGATCACTTAACTTTGTTTTGAAACCAAAGAGTGCATGCACACAATTAAGTAAACATTATCACACACATAATGCATTAAATTGTCAATTATAATCTTTTCAGCATAAATTAAGTACATATTTCTTTAAGTTTAAAAGCTTTATTTAGTGCAAGAAATCAATTACAAAAACAGTAAGTCATATAAAATATTATGGAATAGATAACAAACAAATATGAATGGCAAGCTAAACAAAATAAAAAGCAGTTCACATTTTTACATTATGAAGGGGAGGAATAGGGGGAAAGGGTATAACATAAGTCAATGACTGAAGATCGAATTACAAAACACAGTAATAATCAATGAAGAAGTAATTAACAAACAATAAGTAACAAACAATAAGTAATAATATACAGTAAAAGGTAGAGAGATAACATCTTACGGAGGTCAAACATTTTCAGAACATATGGAGTTTATAACTTCTTTTTTTGCAATTTTATTTAAATAAGTGGTTAATGGTAACCAATATAAATCTCTATTCACAAGTGGATTGTGAGAGGAGGCAAAAGCAATATCTGATCTATGATAGTGGCAAAGGTTATTCCACCATGCCCTAACTGAAAGTTTAGTTAAACCTTTACATTGTAGTGTGATTTGCTGAAAAGCTAAAGCCAACATAAGATCAAGTAATCTTTTTTCATGTGAAGATAGAGCCAAAAACTCTATTAAACTAGGGCCAAAGGAGAGGCCGTCTGCGCCCGTCCGCGCCACAACGGGCCCAGGGGCCAGAACCCCTGTGCAAACCCCTACAGGGAAGTATAGGTATAACAAGGAACAGCTTTTGGTACTTAGGGGAAAGGAAAACACTAGATGCTTGAATATTATACCTCAAGATAGGGGAGAAAACTGCTGTCCCCATTGTAAATTTGACTTTTTATCTCACCAACCGTTAACTTGTAATATTAAGGAATACTCCCTAGGACTACTTAACTGCCGCTCCTCCTCAAACATGCAAATGAATTATGCATGCTACTAGAAGAAAGACGCCCTGATGTGCTCTTTCTAACGGAAACCTGGACAAATGCTTCGTCTGATCCAGATGTCGTCCGGGCTTTAACCCCAAATTATGCCATCTTAAGACAAGACCGAGATAATGGCCGGGGTAGAGGAATCGCAATTATCTATAAAAATTCCTAAGTTGTAGGTCAACTAGCTGCACTATCTCAGAATGTGAGACCATTATGTTTGCTATTAGCTTCTCTCCCACATGTACCCTATCAGGGATTCTACTTTATAGTCCCCCAGGAGCATACGCTAACTTCTGTAATGATCTCCCTAGTATTGCAATAAAATACACAAGCCTCACTCCCAATTTCTCTATTTTAGGAGATTTTAACATTCATCTTTATGAACTGGACACTTTTGCTTCTCAAAATCTTAGGGCAGGCCTAGATGTGCTTCATCTAAAACAAATTGTTAATGGGCCCACTCACAGAGCAGGTCATCTGCTAGACCACTTCTTCACTAACCTTGATAACATCAGTGTGAAGGAATCTACGGTAGTTCCCTGGTCAGATCATGCTCTCTTATCCTTTTCCTGGTCCCCCTTCGATCAGGTACACCCTGTTTTAAAAACAAAAAAACTGAGTCGCATTTGGTCCAAGCTACCACTGGAAGAATGGGTCTTGAATCTTAATCTGCCCGTTCCGGCTCTTAGCTCGACTCCTACAACTGCAAACGCATCCTTTAATAATGGGTTGGAGTCCTCTTTAGACCTCACCCTGCCGAAATCAGAACTCTGCCACCACAGTGGCGCCAAAAAAAAAAAGCTTGGTACACTCCGGAATTAAAAACTCTCAAGCAGTCCTGCAAACAGCTGGAAAGAAAATGGAGGAAGGATTATTCAGAGTCTAATAAAAGCAATTATAGATCCACTCTTCGGATCTATAAAAATAAAATAAAAACAACACAATCTAGCTATTACCAAGATAAGATTGCCTCTGCCTCCAATTCTCCGAGGGAAATTTTAACATTTTTTAAATCTCTGGTTTCTCCTCCAGGCCCTCTCATTGAACCATTAAATGCACAGAAACGTTGCGATGAGTTAGCAAATTTTTTTGCGTCTAAAGTTTCCAACATCTACTCGCTGTTTCATCAGGTAGAACCTGTAGAACTCCATGCCTCTCTGAGGGGTTGGTCAGACTAGAGGAATTTGTGCCCCTGGACCTATCTACTCTCCAGCAACTGCTGGGGAACCTTAAGTCTGGATCTCCTGCCGATGGCGCTCCCCCTGCTACTCTTAATATGGTTTCAGAGACTGTTTCCCCAGTAAAACCTCTCCCAGGCCGCAGGGCAGGTGCCACCTTCCTGGAAACAGGCAAGAGTGAAGGCAATCTTAAAATAACTGAACTTAGGTCTGTAGGACTGGGCAAACTACTGTCCCATCTCTCTGCTACCAGATATAAGTAAATTTGCCGAAAAGCATGTCAACTCCTTATTATCCACCTTTCTGGAAAACAATAATGTATTACATCCTACCCAGACTGGTTTTAGTTCAAGCAAGGTACTGAGGCGGCCCTCATCGCCACAGTCGAAGAAGCGAGGAAAATAGTGGACTCGGGAGGCTGCGCTGCCATCATTTTATTAGACCTCAGTGCAGCCTTCGACATGGTAAATCATTCAATCATGATTAAGAGGCTGAGTGATGCCGGGGTATCTGGGAAGGCTCTTAATTGAATACAATCCTTTCTCACTGACAGGACTTTTGCTGTCTTTGAAGAGGATGCAATCTCTAAGCAGATTCCCTTGCAGTCGACTTCCCCCGGGGATCATCATTAAGTCCTACCATGTTTAACGTCTACATGAGGCCACTGGCTCAGGTGGTCCTTCCCTGGGGGGTTCAGTTGGTCACCCATTCCAATGACACCCAGCTGGCAGTCTCCCGTTCCAGACATGGCACCTCTGGCATTAACCTTTCTTCATGGCTAAGTAAAGTACTTGAATGGATGGATGCGCCCTTTCTTAAACTGAATGGCTCCAAGACCGAAATAATGATGCTGGGGCATATGGCCCCCAACAATTTAGACCCTTGGTGGCCTAGGTGCCTCGGGCTGCCCCCGTCCCCCAAGAAGCAAATTAAGTGTCTGGGCGTCTGGCTAGATCCCAACCTTCATTTTCTAGCTCAATCTCGCAAGGTTGTGGCAACCTGCTATGGTCTGATTAGACTGCTAAGAAGGAGCCTAAATCTCCTTCCTTTTGAAGCCAGGCGTCTGTTGATTCTGTCGCGTCTGGATTACGTGAACGCAGTGTACCTGGGTACTCCCCAGGGAGCCATTAAGGTCCTGCAGACAGTACAAAACTGTGCTGCACGAATCTTAATGGATGTGCCTAAATGGAGTTCTGCTAAATCTGCACTACGCCAACTGCACTGGCTCCCAGTGCAGCAAAGAATTTGGTTCAAGGCTATGTGTATTATCCACAAGTCCATTGCGGACTTTGGACCTGCCTTGATCCAACCTATGTTTCAACTCCACATCATATTCCCCGGGCCCTCAGATCGAACCATAAGAAATTTCTGACAGTGCCTAGGATAAAAAGGACACGTATGGGTGGACAACGCTTCTCCCTACAGGCTGCAAAATTCTGGAACCAGCTCCCCGATGCTATTCGATTGGAATCTAACCATCTTAGTTTCAGGAAACGGCTTAAAACCTTTCTGTTTCCTTGATCTATAGTAACTGACTAGGTACTTAATGCGCTGGGATGCCTCCGGGTAGCCATGAGCTATATAAATGCATAATCATTCATTCATTCATTCATTAAACTACCTGCAAAAATGACAACATTGGTCTGAGGTAAGTGTAAGTTAAACATTTTAGAAAGAAGAGATCCAATATCCAGCCAAAAGGAGGCTACAGTGGGACATTAGAATAAAAGATTAAACAAGTCATCAGAAGGGGAGTTGCATGTCAAGCAAGAGTCATTGTTTGGAGAAAATTTAGCTATTGAGACAGGAGTGAAATACAGTTGACGATAAAGAAAAAAACATAGAGTGAGTAGCAGAAGCTGACCTAGAAATGTGTAATGTTCGTGCCCAAATCTTATTCCGGAAATCAACGTTCCAAGTACAGCCCAAATCCAATTCCCAAGCAGACTCCAATTTTGTTTTAGAACAAGAAGGGTCTGGAGAGGAAAGATAATTTTAGATCAAAGAAGCCTTTGGAAATCCCTCCTATCTTTTTTCTGCAACCCTGTTGCTTCTTTTTGCACCCCTCTTGGGTATCTCTGCACTCCTCTTTCTTCTTTCTGCAGCTCAGTTGTGTCTTTCTGCACTTATCTTGCTTTTTTCTACGCTTCTGTTGCATCTTTCAGCAATTCTCTTGCCTCTTTGCGTTCTTCTCTTCCTTCTTTTTGCATCCATCCTGCCCCTTTCTGTGCCTCTCTTGCCTCTTTGTCTACCTCTCCTACCTCTTTCGGCATCCCTCTTGATTCTTTTTACACCTCTGTTGGTTCTTTTTGCACTGCTCTTGCTTCTTTCTGTGCCTCACTTGCCTCTTTCTGCACTTCTCTAGCTTTTTTCTAAACCTCTGTTACTTCTTTCAGCAATTCTCTTTTGCCCGTTCTGCACTTCTGTTGCTTTTTTCTGCACCTCTTTTGTGTCTTTCTGTACCTCTGTTGCCTCTTTCTACACTTCACTTGCTTCTTTCTGCACCCTTCGTGCCTCTTTCAGTACCTCTGTTGCTTATTTATGCATTTCTCTTCCTTCTTTCTGCACCCCTTGTGCCTCTTTCAGCACCTCTGTTGCTTCTTTCTGCACTCGTCTTCCTTCTTTCTGTACATCTTTTGCCTCCTTCTGCACCTCTGTTGAACCTCTCATCACCTCTGTTGGTGCTTAATGGACTGCTCTTGCTTCTTTCTGCATCTCACGGGCCTCTTTCTGCACTTCTCTTGCTTCTTTCTACACCCCTCTAGCCTCTTTCTGTACCTCTCTTGCCTCTTTGTGCACCTCTCGTACCTCTTTCTGCACACCTCTTACATCTTTTTGCACCTCTGTTGGTTCTTTATGCACTGCTCTTGCTTCTTTCTGCACCTCACTTGCCTCTTTTTGTACTTCTCTTGCTTCTTAAACCTTTGTTACTTCTTTCAGCAATTCTGTTGCCTTTTTCTGTACTTCTCTTGCTTGTTTCTGCACCTCTCTTGTGTCTTTCTGCACCTCTGTTGCCTCTATCTGCACTTCACTTGTATCTGTCTGCACCTCTCTTGTCTCTTTCGTCACCTCTCTGCCTTATTTATGTACTCCCCTCCCTCTTTCTTCACCGCTCTTCCCAATTTGTGCCTCGTTCGGTACCCCTATTACCTCTTTCTGCACCCTCTGTGCCTCTGTTGGTTCTTTCTATACTGTTCTTGCTTTTTTCTGTTCCTCACTTGCCTCTTTCTGCACTTCTCTTGCTCCTTTCTACGGCTCTTTTGCTTCTTTCAGAAATGTTCTTACCTCTTTCTGCACTTCTAATTCTTCTTTCTGCACCCCTCTTGCTTCTTTCTGTACCTCTCTTGCCTATCCATGCACCCCGCCTACCTTTATCTGCATCCCTCTTGCCTCTCTTTGCACCTCTGTTGCTTTTTTCTACACTTCTCATGCTTCCTTCTAAACCTCTGTTACTTCTTTCAGCAATTCTCTTAGCTCTGTCTGCACTACTCTTGCAAGTGTCTGCACCTTTCTTTGGTCTTTCTGCACCTCTGTTGCCTCTTTCTGCATTTTACTTGCTTCTCTTTGCATCTCGCTTGCTTCTTTTTGCACCTCTGTTAACTCTTTCTGCACCCGCTTCGCTACTTGTGCAACTCTCTTGCCTCTTTCTACACCTCTCTTCCCTCTTTCTACATCACTCCTACCTCTTTTGTACCTCTGTTGTTTCTTTCGGCACTTATCTAGCTTCTTCCTGCACCCTTCGTGCCTCTTTCAGTACCTCTGTTGCTTATTTATGCACTTCTCTTCCTTCTTTCTGTACCCCTTGTGCCTCTCTCAGCACCTCACTTGTGTCTTTCAGCACCTCTGTTGCTTTTCTCTGTAGACCTTTTGCCCCTTTTGACCCTCCTCTTTTCTCTTTCTTCACTTATCTTTCTGCACCCTTCACCTATCTTTCAGCACCTCTGTTGGTTCTTTCTGCACTGGTCTTGCTTTTTTCTGCACCCCACTTGCCACTTTCTACAATTCTCTTGCTTCTTTCTACAACTTTGTTGCTTCTGTCAGCAATTCTCTTGCCTCTTTCTGCACTTCTCTTCCTTTTTCCTGCACCCCTCTTCATCTTTCTGTACCTCTCTTGCCTCTTTGTGCATCCCTCCTATCTTTTTCTGCACCCCTCTTGCTTCTTTTTGCACCCCTCTTGGTTCTCCCTGCACTGCTATTGTTTCTTTCTGCACCTCACCTGTCTCTTTCTGCACTTATCTTGCTTTTTTCTACACTTCTGTTGTATCTTTCAGCAATTCTCTTGCGTCTTTGGGTACTTCTGTTTCTTCTTTTTGCATCCATCCCGCCTTTTTTCTCTGAGTTAGAGGTAGTTTTAATCCCCCTGCCCTATTATGTACCAGGGCCCTACAAGTGAAATCATGCCAATCACAGGGATACTCTAACCCGTAATGTACGCTAGTATATGTGGGTGTTTTTACTGTATTCTAAGTGTCTTTCAAAATCGTACTGGCTATGGGCCCGGTTAGTCCATGTCAGTTACCACCAGTACCAGTCAGTAAAAAGTTGGGGACACAGGATGCCTTTGAAACAAGGCATCTTTCTGCATCTCTGTTGGTTCTTTCTTCAAATTTCTTGCTTCTTTTTGCACTTCTTTTTGTCTTTCTGGACTTCTTTTGCCTCTTTCTGCATTTCTCTAGCTTCTTTCTGCGTCTTTCTTCCTCTTTCTCCACATGTCCTACCTCTGTAGGCATAGTTAGAAATTAGAATTTAAAAAACCTTGGAAATTCACTGAAAAACCCATTGGTTTCAGGGATGTTATTGTTAGAAATAAGCATAGAAATTCACTGAAAAAAACATTGGTTTCAGGGATGTTATAGTTAGAAATAAGCATTTAAAAAAACCATAAAAATTCACTTAAAAAAAAATCGGTTTCAGAGACATTCTAGATAGAAATTATCATTTAAAAAACGTTTGAAATTCACTGAAAATAACCATAGGTTTCAGGAATGTTATAGTTAGAAATTAGCATATAAAAAGCCAAAGAAATACACTGAAAACACCATAGGTTTTAGGGATGTTATAGTTAGTTAGACATTTCACTCATACAAAACCAGAGAAAATTCAGCCGTCATAGTTAATTGAGTTAACTATACTTCGCACCCCCGCAATGCTCTGCTGATAACATCACATATTACATCATTCCTGACATGGTAAGGGACAACACTGATGCCATCTAAAATGACATCACTGATGACATCACCCACGTGATAATCTGATGTACCTCCTCACACCCTAATATAACCTTTGATACACCCACTCTAAAATACAAACTACCATTTTCGAAACCATAGACACACCAATACCAGTTACTACATACCCACTCACTGATTTCTAGGTCTACACACACATCTACTTATTCACCCATACAGTCACTCATACATGCAGTGACTTATCAATACAGCACTATCATTTGCACTCATACACTTATACAGACACTCAAACATTGCCACTCATCCATAGAGTTACTCACACACCTAGTCAATCATGCAAAGAATCATTCATACTCCCATTTACTCACCTATTCAGTTATACGCACACCACCTCACTTATTAATACAGATACTTACACCTACTTACTCTTATGTTTTCACTGATACAAGCACACACTCATCCATACAGCCACTGTCACAATCACTCATTCTCACAATGATTTTTATACTCCAACACTCACATATACTGCCTTTCAAATATGTAGTTACTCACACATGTATCACTGAGGCATCCATTCATTCACCAACGTACACATAACACACTAACCCACCCATACAGCGTTCCACAGATGCACTCTTAAACCCATATACCCAGTAAATTACCCACTCACACATCTATGCACAGAGTCACACAACCCCCACCCAACCGCACAGACACTCAGGCACCCATACAGATACTCGGACAACCAATCAATAATCCATATAGACACTTGTGTAGCTACTCACCAACCCATGCAGCCGCTTACACACCAACTGACAGACTGATACAGACATTTGCACAGTTTACTCACTAACCCATGCATTTACTAAGACAAGTTTAATCACTCACTTATACAATGAGTCACACACCTAGTGAATCATCAATTCAGACACTCATAGACCTACTCATACTTTAATACACCGTGGCATATAATATATATAAAACATATTTAAACTTTTCAGAAACACACAGTCACTGGATGATGACCTCAGTGATGTCATTTGCGATGTCATCAGTAATGTCATGTGAGATGTCATCAGTGATGTCATCGGTGATGTCAATGACCATGTCATGAATGATATAATATGTGACGTCATCAGCAGTGCATTACGGGGCGCGAGTTATAGTTTGCTCAACCAACTATAATGGCCGAATTTCTCTGGTTTTGAACAAATGAAATGTCCAACAAACTCTAACATCACTAAAACCTATGTTTTTTTCAGTGAATATATATATATTTACTCACCATTGCTAAAGGTCAGATTCAACGGCTTTCCATTACTTTGATGAAAAAATCTGGCTACTTGTACCAAGTTTGTTTAGACTGTAAAACTTTGTCTTCGTTATCTTTTTTACTTCATCACTAACAGCACTTGCTGTAATCTTTATAAGAGCTGGCATAGCATTTTAACGGAGCTGTACCACACTTGTACTTCCAATCACCTCTTCCTGAGCTGTCAGTGTTCTGCCACAGCTTTTGTCACTTGAGCGGAGGGACTTGCTCAGCGGGATTTATTCCCTGGCACCGAAACAGAGTGTTGCCACTGATAGGTAGGTGCGGCTTCCCTCTTTCCCTCTCCTGCCCTGCCTACTTAAGAAAGGAAAAGCACTGACACACGCAGCGCCAAAGGCAAGCCCATCTGGGCCCATCCACACCTGACCGCCACCAGGACCCCTGTTCTTCTTTCTTTCCCCTGCACCTTTCAGGTACTATTGGTGGACTTATTCACCCCTATTTAATGGTAGCCTACTGCTACTTGAGTGAAGAGCTTAATCTAGTAACCAACTATTGCAAGGCCAATCCATCAGCGGGCCTTTAGGCAACTCCTTTATCAGCATCCATTTTTAAAGTTGGCATGAGAATTAATCAAATTGAGTATAACCCTCACTCCAAAGCTTGGTCTAAGGACATAGTAGGCAGGGACACTGCTGAGCAATTTAACCCCATAACAGGGCTTTATTTCAAATGCACGTTCAATTCCAAAACATGCACTCGAGATATGGAGTTTGCTGGACTCCGAGAAGCAAGATATATGTTTTATCACTGAAGCCTGACTTCATGACACTGCCCTCCCCGATGTGACGACTGCTTTCCTCCCCGATTATCAACTGGTTAGACTTGACAGGAATATGGCAGAGGAGGTGGCAAAGCAATAGCCTTTAGGGCTAGATTTGAGATCAGAATCTTGGAAACCATTACCTTAGAATAGTCTGAACTTTGTATTTTTGGAATTGAAAAACAAACTAAGGGAACCTGGAGAGGTGCCCTAGTCTACAGACCTCCCGGCCCTAAACCCAATTTTATCAATTGTCTGATCAAGATTATTGCTCCGCACCTACTAGCAGCTGACATCATTTTCCTTTTCGGTGACTTTAATTTTCACACAGAACTTCTTTCTGATTCGTATACGAGTCAACTGATCTCTAATCTAAATACACTGGGATTAGAACAAACGGTGACTGGACTCACCCATTTGGCAGGCCACACTCATGGCCTCTTGTTCACTAATACAGCCATCATTAAAGTGGAGTTCCCATTCCCTTAGATCTGGTCTGACCACAGTCTATTGAAATTCTCTTTACAAACAGCCCCCACTAATAATAAACTTAGTAGTGATTAGAAATGGAGAAGACCCTGGATAAAAGTTATTTTAGCTGCTATTCTCCCTATTTCAGCCCCCACCTCTAATTAACACTGAGGATATAGATCATGCAGTGGAAGCCTTTTGAGAAGGCAATTATACAGGCCCCCGACATCATTGTACTTCTGTTGAGGGTCAAGCTTAAGTCTACGGTATCAATCTGGTTCACTGAATCACTAAAATCTGAAAAACTAGCCAGTAGGAAAGCCGAACGCAAATGGAGGAAATCCAAAAGCACTGAAGACAGACAGGCATACAAATGAAACCTACAGATTTTACCTAGATAATATTAGGTAAGCCCAAAACATTTATTTTATCAATAGAATGGACAAGGCTACTAATTTAAATAAGGAGCTTTGTAAAATACTACAGGAATTTATCAAAACTCCCTCCTGTCAGTTTAACAACCCTTCTTCACATCACTGGGTGGACACATTGCCCACCCTCTTTGAGAAAAAGATTAACACCATTCATAGTCACTATGCCTACCCACACAAGTGAGATACCTTTTTTATCGGGAGACCTGGGGGAATGCTGGGTGGGAGGAAATGTGTGGATCCATGTAGATTCCAGAACTTTCCCACACAGAAATTTGAGAAAAAAGTGATTTTTCAGATAAATTTGAGGTTTGCAGGGGATTCTGGGTAGGAGACTGTTGGAATTAGCCCTTTTTGGCAGCTTCGCCCCCAAACTTTTTGCCTTAAGCTCTGACATGGTGTAGTGATTTTAGGCCTCTGCGCACTTTAGCACTGTGTTCCATTGTTAAGTGCGTGCGCGCTCTGAGTGTGTGTGGTGAGATTAGTCTGCCCTCCCATAGGAATGCAAGGGGGATATGTGTGTCCATGGTAATTCCTGGTATGAGGGGAGTGCAGGGTTGAGTTTAGTATGTGCAAACTCGTGAGAATAAATGCTGCACAATGGTGTGCACAGATTTATGTTGACTGGTGGAGAAATGCCACTTTTACAAGTTTTATACAACAAAAGATATGCCAAAACTGATAATTAAATCCCAAAGCACCAGTTGACAACCAGAGCAGAAAGATTATTCCGAACTGGGTTGGGCTACTTAATAGCTGTTTATTCAAAGCGATTTAGAAAATATAACAAATGAATCAATTCAAACACAATACTGTACAATTATAAAAAAACACTTGGACACAGCACAGTAGGAATATACAAGATATGATCGAGATATAAGGGCATCAACACTCAGCCAATCGTGTCACATTCATTCAGCTTGCATACGTACATTCATACCAACCACTCCACCTAACTGGGTTAACAAATGTACCAGCTTCGGAAGTGGGAGAAGGAGAAAAGAGAACACGGGGGAGGAAGAAGACTGCTCTCTCAGTTTATATGAAACGTTTTCCAAAACAAATTATGAAAAACTGTACACTCCAAACACTCAATACCAGTACAAATTGTCAGATAAAGCAAATTGTCCAAAAAACATATCATAAGACTTGTGTACTTAGAGATTCACTCAAAAATGCGCTATAAATCAACACTTGAGTGATAATACGCATTTCAAATCCCTAATTCAGAGGGGATTCTCCTCAAGGCCAAGACAATTCCTCTGTAATTTCAACGGGGAGCCTATTGCAGACTGGAAAGCTTCCTATTGCGAGTGGCGAAGGATCGGTCATCCACAGGCATCTAAATTAATACGCAGCAGTCAGGACCCAAGAGGGACCTTGAAGCGGCATAATAGCTCGGAAGAGCCCGGTCAGCGTCGTATGAAGCACTGATCCCTCGGGCATGCGCTGTGTCGATACAGAAGCGAGGATTGAAGCCTTCGTTGTAAACAAACTTGGCGGGTTGCATTATAAACTAGCGGCGTTCCTAGTCTCACGAGGCCGGTAGAGGTCTGGCCTCTCCATGTAATTGCTGGACGGGTGAGTGGCACTAATCTCCCGTGCATGCGCAACGGACGGAGGCTTCAATCCTCACTTCTGTACCGACACAGCGCATGCCCGAGGGATCAGTGCTTCATATTCGACCCCGATTGACGTTGCTAAGGTCTGTGTCGGCTCTCTATATCGACGGGGCTGTGGTGGACCACTGGGAGCCCCCTAGGAGAGGGACCGGGCGAAGGACAGAGCACCCAGAAGCATCACGGGAGACCAGAGGAGTCCCAGTGAGCCCGGTGAGTGGTGGCTCCATGTTGTTGGTGCCCTTCAAGGCACAGGGCCACTTCCACATTTTGAGCGGCCCCGTCTTGCAGCAGGCAGCTTCAACGAGGGGGTGCATAATTATTTTTAGAGCCTAGGTGGCTCCAACGTGGGCATATTTATTTAAAGAGCCCCAGTAGGGGTCCCGAGGGCCAGTGGGCCCGTGCTTTTCCGTATTGGACATTGTTATCCAGCTGCCCCACTTTGCAGGGGTCAGCTGCAATGCTTTGGGGGCATTAACTATTCGCAGAGCCCCATGTGGCTCCAACGTTTTGTATAACTATTTTCAGAGCCCCGTGTGGCTCCAACGGTTGGCCTATTTATTTTCAGAGCCCTGTGTGGCTCCAACGAAGCGGGCACATTTGTTTTAAGGGCCACTGTGAGCCCATGCCGCATTTTAATATTTCCAGCTTCCCAGCAACTAGTGGTCAGCTGCACCAATAAGGTTATTCTTTGTTTGGGTGGGACATGTCTTCTAAGCTAGGAGTGAGATGCACTCCATCGCCCAGCTCAGCGTACAGCTTTCGGGGCCAAATTCCCATAAAGGATACGCTGGCGCGAACGCACAGTGTACGCGCCGGCGGCGCGCTAAAGGCAAGCCCACCTGCGTCCGTCCGAGCTAAGGACGCGCACAGCGCCAGCCATGCTGCCCCTTTTGGAGGAATGTTGGGAATTGATGGAGTTTGCGGAATATTAAGATATACCAGCATGGAACTTTGTAACATGGATGAGTCTGGAAAGGGTAGGGGTAAATTTACATTGGAGGAGACTGCATACCCTACATCCGACTTTAAAAAAAATAAACATTCTGACTTGTGGCTTGTTTAATGTAAGATCACAACCCAAACACAGCAGGGAAATTCAGTTGCTGCTGGAACTCCAAGAACTGGACGTGTTGTTCATGACAGAACCTGGACTCACTTAAAGTGTGAGGTAGATCCAGGCCTGTCCACCTGGGAATAATATGTGCCATAAACTGAGATTGAGTGGGAGGGGAGGTGGAGTCGGTGTGATTTATAAAGATTCTTGGAAAATTGCTACACTACCTATTGATGCAATTGAAGGATTTGAATTACTCAGTTTTGCAATATGGGGGTTCATGGACATATCTTGACGGGGATTGTCTGTTACAGACCGCCCAGGAGCTCTTAGTGTGCAACAGCAGCAGTCGCTCATGGAGACTATTACTAACATGGCTGCGCAGCACTTAGTGCCAGCTGCAACATTTAGGTTTGTGCAATGGCACACCCCTGACTCCTGCTGCATTGACAGCGCACCCTGACTTTTGGACCTATGGCATTTTTGCCCCTTGGAGATGGCCAGTTGGCCAGGGGGACAATTAGGTTTGTAGGGCGCCAGGCCCTAATGGGATTCATAGGGTGCTAGGAAATGCAATGTATGTTGTATGATTTACGCACCCTGTTTTTAAGGCTCTAGATGTGTTTTAGGATTATGAGGTTTTACCTACTCTGTTATGTTTTAGTTTATTCCCTACTCTGGTTTAGGTATGAGTAATTCCCTACTGCGGTTTATGTTAGTAAGTTTATTTCCTAATGCGAGTTATGTTTAGGAGGTTATGGTCTACTATGTTTAGGCTTATGAGGTTGGCGCAGAATACATTTCTCGCCTAATGTGATACTGTACATGATAGGATTTATGTTACAGGATGGTGCTGAGTATAGTGTGCCAGGAATTACTGGTTGTGTTCTAAGTTGATGAGCTGTTCTTACTTTACTATTTCTTACCAAGTGATAATTCTGACAGTGGCTCACGTGGCTCTGTCATGTGTAAATAATCCCCTGTAAATATTGCCCAGTGGCAGTTGGCACAGTGTAAATTGTGTGATTACCATCTAATGTGTTTGATGATGAAAGTCATTGTTGAGGCTTGTGTGCCTAGTGTGCTTAGTGTGCTAAGTGTGTTAAGTGTTCTAAGATGCTGCTAACATCTTTTGCAATTTGCACAGTCGGGGGGTATTTTAGCAACACTTGATATGATCGTTTTTAAAACCAATTGCTGCTGGGCGGTTTAAAGGACTTTACGTACATGTTGGGGCTGACTGCGTCTGCCTTACCTCGCGTTCTCCGTCAGTCAGAGTGGAGCCGCCATCTTATGAGGTCAGCGTACAGCTTCCGGGGCCAAATTCCCATAAAGGATACGCTGGCGCGAACGCACAGTGTACGCGCCGGCGGCGCGCTAAAGGCAAGCCCACCTGCGTCCGTCCGAGCTAAGGTCGTGCACAGCGCCAGCCATGCTGCCCCTTTTGGAGGAATGTTGGGAATTGATGGAGTTTGCCGATTATTAAGATATACCAGCATGGAACTTTGTAACATGGATGAGTCTGGAAAGGGTAGGGGTAAATTTACATTGGAGGAGACTGCATACCCTACATCCGACTTTAAAAAAAATAAACATTCTGACTTGTGGTTTGTTTAATGTAAGATCACAACTTAAACACAGCAGGGAAATTCAGTTGCTGCTGGAACTCCAAGAACTGGACGTGTTGTTCATGACAGAACCTGGACTCACTTAAAGTGTGAGGTAGATCCAGGCCTGTCCACCTGGGAATAATATGTGCCATAAACTGAGATTGAGTGGGAGGGGAGGTGGAGTCGGTGTGATTTATAAAGATTCTTGGAAAATTGCTACACTACCTATTGATGCAATTGAAGGATTTGAATTACTCAGTTTTGCAATTAAGGAGGTTCATGGACATATCTTGACGGGGATTGTCTGTTACAGACCGCCCAGGAGCTCTTAGTGTGCAACAGCAGCAGTCGCTCATGGAGACTATTACTAACATGGCTGCCACTCACACTAGACTAGTGATCTTGGGGGATTTCAATCTTTGGTTGAATGGATCCCTTGATTCTGGCTACAATAATGTCCTCCAGTCGTGCGAAGGCCTTGGCCTACACTAGCGGGTAGCTAAGGCAACACATAAGGGAGGACATACACTTGATTTAATCTTCTCAGGGGATCAAGTCCTTAATATTGTGGATATTCTGCCTATGGACTGGTCTGATAATTTTTTTATTACATTTCAGGTGGATAAGCCCAGTTTCAACAATCAGTAAGCCAGTATTGTGAGTAACTATGTTAGCAGGGACTGGAAGGCTCTCCTAAGAAAGAGAGGTTCAGCCCCTGTGTTTCATCTGGAGGGCTGCTTTTTGCTAGACAAGCAGGTGGAGGAGAACTATGCAACCCTCTGCTCACAGATGACCTCTGTATTGGACTCAGTTACTCCACTAAAAGATCACAAGCGAGGAGGCAGACCATCGACTCCCTGGTTTAATGACAAACTAAAAAATTGAAACTTGACTGTAAACAGGCGGAGAGAAAGTGGAGAAGGGGTTATGACAACAAAGATAAATATATTTGGAAACCTACGATTGTGTGCTATAATAAATAAATAAATATGGCCAAAGCAAATTATTTTTCCAATATTATCCTGAATGCTCCTAATAGTTCGAGAAGCATTTTCAATATATTGAGCAATTTAATTAGTCCCGACTGTACATAGAAACAGACACCCCCCTCCCAACACGTATGTGACAGTCTGGCTAGGTTTATCGATGATAAAATTAAAACTATCATTTATGACCTTGGTGGGGAGTCCCGCCAACCTGAGTCAGAAACCTTAGAAATCAACGGTCTCAGTGGCAGCTTTATGAGTGGTACTGATGCAACAACCAGAGGCTCAGAGAATTAGTCTAGCAATATTCTAACTGAGTTTGTGACATTATCAGTAGAGGATTTTGGTATGGTGGCTCTAGGTATTACTTCCGGATCACCTTTGGATCCCCCTGCCACAGAAAATTTGGAAAGAGTTGGAAGCAGTGCTGTTCCCTACACTTTGGCTAATTTACAATCAGTCCCTTCTTAGTGGAGTGGTCCCGTTCCAGTGGGAACCAGCACTAGTGACACCCCTTTTAAAGAAGCCCTCGCTGGACCCTGCAAGCCAAAACAACTATAGACCTATTTCCCTTTCGCCTTTTCCTGCCAAAATTGTGGAAAGAGTGGCAAGCTCTCTTTCAAAACATCAGGAAATTAAAAAAATCTTAGAAGATGTACAATTTGGCTTCCGGCCTGCACATGGCACTGAGACAGCTTTGGTGACCATGATGGATGAGCTACGGATATGGGCAGACAGACGTCAAGCAGCAGTTCTTATTCTGCTGGACCTGTCTGCCGCATTCAACACGGTTAACCATGCCATCCTGCTGAGGAGGCTGAGAGAGGTAGGGGTGACTGGTCTTGCTTTTAGCTGGTTCCAATCCGTTCTTTCAGGAAGGAGTCAAGCGGTGGCCCTCCCTCCTTTTCAATCTGCCTTTACCAACATCACGCATGGCATACCTCAAGCCTCCACAATTAGCTCAATCTTTACATGAAACCCCAAAACGCTGAGATATTTGCTGATTTCGCTGGTGTGGGCAGGTGGTCAGGCTAGGGTATTGTGAGAATTGCTGTCGCTACCAACCAGACAGGGAGGGCTGGGTGCACCGGATATGAAATTGTACGCTTTTTGCGCACAGGCACAATTTTTACAATATTGTGTGCACCCGACGCCATTCCAACCACATGTAGCTGTAAAGCAAGATGCAGTGGTGCCTATTCCGCTTCGAGTGACAGTTTACCAGAATCATAAACGGCCCATTGATGGGATCGAAACGGCCGAAATGCTCAGATGGGCATGGGAGGGGGTGTGTATGTGGGCGATGTTACCTATTTTGTATGTTCCTTCGATCCCCCTTGCACAAAATCCTATGTTACTTAACATCAGGGACAAGTTAAGTGGCAAGATTGCACAGGCAATGACACTCAATTCTTTAGCTCCATACAGATTTTACATCTCAACTGCCTACCCTGAATGCCCTGGAAAATGTATTGACTACTCCGTCCCTACGTAAATTCATCACCAGACTATACACACTTATGCAGTCAGATGCGCCTGGAGTGACTGTGTATGCTCGCGCTAACTGGGACGTGGAGTTGCCTGTCCCCTTGACAGACAATGAATGGACATACTGTTGTGCACAGATGACTGATCTCTCACCCAACTACAAGCTCATACTATTTCATTTAAAATTTTTACACCAGTACTACAGAACGCCTATTGGTTTACAGAAGATGGGGTTAGGTGACAATGATTATTGTTAGCGGTGCGGCGCTAATGCCACGTCGTTCCTCCACATGGCCAGGGGATGTCCCGCCCGTAGTATCTATTGATCTCAAATTTTTGAATCGATCAACCAAATCCTAGACCTCAGGGTATCCCCTTCCCCTCTGGTGAGAATATTAGGATATGTTAAATGCACGCACATTAAAAAACGTAAATTACATATGCTGCTTTTGCTATTTGCTAGGCAACAAATAGCAATTGTTTGGGGGAAAAGAAGGTCTCCCACCGTCAAAGAATGGCTGAGGAATGCAACGTAGAGCCAAACACAACTAGCAACATACTGGGAAGTCATGCCACTTACATCCCGGCCTAGGGAGATCTGGGAGCCGTTTATTGAATGGGCTTGGACACATGTTGTTAACTCTGTTCATACTAGGGAGGCCGGAGATGAGGACATACCAGTGTGAGATCCAGAATGTAATGTACACAACTGAGTCAAATGGAGGCTATTGGACAATAATGAGTTGTAAGAGAGATCATAAGTATATGTACCAATGCACTCTCAATTGAGTTTACACACAATCTAGCTGTAAGTTGAGTCACGCCACATGGTGTATATATACAAAGTTGGTTATTTTTCTATGTAGGTCTATACCACCACCATTGTCCTCACTGCATAAATTGTTTATAAAATTGTGTATGTCACGTGTCCCTGCGATATATTGGTTCGATTACGCACCACCAAAATGTTGGGTTTTTTTTGCCGTTATATTGTACTGTATCACTCTTTTGAAAATCAATAAAAAAATATATATATATATTTACATGAAACCCCTGATTGAGGTCACATGGGCGCATAACATTAATATCGTAAATTATGTAGACGACACGCAACTGATTCTCTCCTTAGAGGGAGATCAGTCGGCATCTCTGGAAGTGTTTCATGGCTGTCTGCCGGTTACGGCTCTGGTTGAGGTCCTCTATTGTTCAGTGTGGAAGGTTCCCTCTGTGCTTCCTGGAAATTTCTGGCCCTTATATACACCGACTGCACTGAGGCAGGTGGAGAAGGTTCGGAATCTGGGCGTAATGTTTAAGGAGGCTCAGGTTAGCAAAATGGTGGGAAGCTGTTTCACCGTTATTAGAACTTTGCAGAAGATTTTTCCCCTGCTGCTTTCTGATGCCCGAGCACTAGTAGTGCAAAGTTCTATATTAAGCAGATTAGATTACTGCAATGCGTACTGTTAAAGTCCCTGAAATAACTTTTATAAAGACTTCAGAGGATTCATTCAACAGCAGCCAGGCTAGCCTTAGGATGGCCCAGAGGGTCCGCCTCTTCTTTGGCCTGGGCAGAGCTGCATTGGCTACCGATAAGACAAAGAATTAAGTTTAAGTCTCTCTGCTTAGTGTTCAAGGCCCTGCATGGGACTGGACCTGTATCGATGCAGAGAAAGATTGAATGGTACGTACCAGGGAGAAGCCTATGCTCCTCTTCAGCCAGACTGGTAAAAATACAGAGATTCAAGAAAGTAAAATACTACATAAGGCCCTGAGAAGAATCCCAGGAAAACCAGTGGGATTCGAAACGCGTAGGCCTCTGCCACATTGTGTCTGCAAGAGCGACAGGATGATCCATTTATTTTTCTCTAGTCGCTAGTACAATACCAAGTGTCCTTACCAAAAAGTTCCTTTTTGTAGATCTAATTAGGATTGTACATTTAAAAGTCAACTGCTCTTCCATAATTGTAAAACTGTAGCCGCAGACAGTGGTTTTCTGTTCCCTCTGTAGTATAGATTGTACATATTTTTAAGATTGTAGCCCTCGTCCTTGATAGTCCCTCCCCCTGACTAGTGTGAATGTGTATCGAACGTGTTTTTGAATGCCTGTGATATGTCTGGAATCTTGTATGACTGATGATTAGTAATCATATCCCCAATTGTTGTGTGTCCTTTTGTAAATATGTTTCGCATGTAAAAAATGAAAAAAATAAAGTTTTCTGTTTTTCTAATAATGCTAAAATAAAAAGCTATTGAATAGTAATTCCCGTTCTTGATTATACTTTCAAGTTCTGTTTGGTTATTTGTTTTTCCAAAATTATTCATATCAGCACTGGCACCCCTCTTTTTTTTCTTGATTATGGAATGAGCTTCCACTGGAATTGAGACAAGTTAGGGATCTTCTCCCCTTTAGAAAGAGAATAAAAACCTGGCTGTTCCCAAAAGTCTAGATTTGCTGTCAGCTCCCGGGGCATATCCATAAACAGTGCACATCTGAATGTCAGCGCCAGGATGCCTGCAAGGTGACATTGCGCTTTATAAGTGATATAAATAAATAAAATAAATAAATAATATAAAGGCTATTTATATATAACCATGTGTGGAGTTCCTTTTGTGGTGTGCCTAATATGTTGTTGCTGTGTGTGTTGTGCAAATGCTTTACACAGCACCCCCGGGATAAGCCTGACTGCTCATGCCAAGGTACCAAGGGGATGAGCAGGGGTTATCTTTGCCGTGTAACTTCCTTGCCCTGACTAGAGTGGTGGTCTCTGCCTGGCTTTGGCGCAAGCAGTAGCCAACCAGATATCCCATTTCTAACAGGGACCCATGCATACTATACCTCGCTGGACTCCCCCTGGTGTCTAGCTTTCAGAAATGTGTTGGTTTGGTAGGTTTCCAGATGGCTGAGAAGCCCGGGGTCAAAAACTTATCACAATGCCAAAAATCATTATAATGAACTTGACACTAATCAGACATCTGTTACTTCACTTCTAGTAGAGTTTATGAAACTCACACAAGAAATCAGAATCACCCTCTTTAAGATCAAATCAGGCTCTCCGTTCGACCCGGTCTCACCCCACATACCGTCTATCATTGCCACGGCACTCCTCAAGAGTCTCAATGACTTTTTAATATATCCTTAACCCCTTCACTGCTAGTCTTTTTCTCCCCTGTGCTAAGCCTTTTTTTGGCTATTTCGGGTAGTTCATGCTTAGGCCCCTGTAACTTTTTGACCACATAAGGTATCCATGCCAAATTGGCTTCCTTTTTTCAACATTATGGGGATTAGAAAGGTACCCATGGTTTGTGGATTCCCCTGGAAGGAAACCCAGAAATTTGCCAAAATACAGGTAGATTTTTTTTGGAGGGGGATGGGAAAAAAGGGCTACAGATTAAAGCATCTGTTTTTTTCCCTACAAATGGTATAAAAAAAGGGGTTGTGGTGCTGAAATCACCATCTTCCCAGCTTTCAGGGACAAGCAGACTTTTGTCAGATAACCAACATTTTTTACACAGTTTTTGCTATTTTTCGTCCTTTCAACTTCCTTTCAATTAATGATAGAAATGGGTATGAAAGCCACAATGGATCCTGGAAAGCTATACATTGTAGAAATGTACACAACATTCTGAATTCACCAAGTTTTCATTTGTGTAGATCATTCAAGGTTTCTTTATAGAAACTAACAGTTAAATATAGGAACATTTTTAAATTAGTTGAAAAAAACTGCAATTTGAGTCTACGTTTTCACCTGTAATTTCTTCTAAATATGACAACTGTTTAAAAGTTATATACAGTTACATCCGCTGGACCTTTCTGGTTGTGGGGATATATAGGACTTGTAGGTTCACCAAGAACCCGACGAACCCAGAGCCATAACTGAGCAGCGTCTTGCAATGGTTTTTTATTGTGAACCGGGTATATAGCAAATTTTCTGGGAAAATGTGTACATGGAAAAATCGGTATGAAAGACACCTGTATTTCTGAAATGGGAACAAAATATAGAATCTAGAAACAGTAGATATTTGCACATTTCTGACTAGCATGAAAATTATAGGTAATTTGTCAAAATGACTAATTTTTTACCCATTGTCTTTGATTTGGAGCGCGCAATGCATCGGAAGTCAATAGGTAATAACAGTTGCTTTACAATTCTGTGTTACCTTAAGTCTCCCAATAAAAATGGTATCTCACTTGTGTGGGTAGGCCTAGAGTCCACGACAGGAAACGGTTTAAAACGCAACGTGGACTCACCACATTTTCACAATGAAAAATCACTCTTTTTTTGGCAAAGTGCCTAGCTGTAGTTTTCGAACCCTAGCTCTGCCGGCACCTAGGGAAACTTATACATTTTTTAAAACTAGACACCCAGGGGAATATAGGATGATGTGACTTGACTGGCTCTCACCAGGTTCTGTTATCCAGAATCCCTTGCAAACCTAAGAAATTGTAAAAAAACCCCACATTTTTCTCACATTTCTGTGGTGGAAAGTTCTGGAATCTGTGTGGATTCCACCCCCCTTTTTTCCCAAAGTCTTCAGAGAAAAATGGTACCTCACTTGTGGGATACACTACATTTTCACAGTGAAGAATGACCAGTTTTTTGCGAAATGCCTGGCTGTAGTTTTTGAACCCTAGCTCTGCCAGCACCTAGGGAAACCTAGCAAACCTATTATTTTCTAACTAGACACTGAAGGGGAATCCAGGATGGGGTGACTTGTCTTGCTCTCACCAGGTTCTGTTACCTAGAATCCCTTGCAAACCTAAAAAATTGTCAAAAAAAACACATTTCCCTCACGTTTCTGTGGTGCAACGTTCTGGAATATGCGTGCATCCACAAAATTCCAAGCACCCCGCGTTCCCCAAAGACTTCCGATAAAAATTGTGCCTCACTTGTGTGGGTAGTGCTAGTGCCCACAACAGGAAACGGTGCAAAATGCAACTTGGATACACTTGTGTGGGTGTGGCAAGGGCTGGTGACAGTGAAAAGGCCAAAACATAAGGTTATAGCACAGAGAATTCTAAGCACTACATTTTCTTAGAAATACATTTTAGCCAATTCTACATTGGACACCAACACAAGTGAGGTATCATTTTACTCAGGAGATTAAGGGGCTATGGCAGCACAGTGATTCCACACAAAAATATGTGGAAAATGTGTTTTTTTCAGCTGAATTTGAGGTTTGCTGGGCATTCTAGGTATGGAAACGTTGGGGGATCCATGCAAGCCATACCTTATTGGACTCCCCCAGGTGTCTAGTTTTCAGAAATGTTTGAGTTTGGTAGTTTCCCAAGATGGCCACCGAGCCCGGGGCCAAAACCGCAGGTACCCCCAAAAGCAGGTAGTTTTGTTACAGGTAAGTACAATTTGGGTCATTTCCTGTTGCAGCCACTATGCCTACCCACACAAGTGAGGTACCATTTTTATTGGGAGACCTTGTGAAATGCTGGGTGGGAGGACATTTGTGGATCCACACAGATTCCAGAACTTTTCCACACAGAAATTTGAGAAAAAAGTGATTTTTTAGCTAAATTTGAGGTTTGCAGGGGATTCTGGGTAGGAGACAGTTGGGGACCCAGGCAAGCCATACCTTGCTAGACTCCCCCGGGTATCTTGTTTTTAGAAATATGTGGGTTTGGTAGGGTTCGTTAGACGGCCGCCTAGCCCGCGGCCAAAAACTCATGGGACCCTCCTTGCAAACACAGATTGGTTTGTGATAGGTAATTTTGATCTCCCCTCACTAGGTTTTGAGCCGTTGCCTGTTGGGGGTCCTTGACCCACCCACGCGAGTGAGGTACCATTTTTATCGGGAACCTGAGTAAATGCTGGGTGGGAGGAAATTTGTGTATCTACGCAGATTCCAGAACTTTCCCACACAGAAATTTGAGAAAAAAGTGATTTTTGCAGTTAAATTTGAGGTTTGCAGGGGATTCTGGGAAGGAGAATGTTGGGTGACCCAGTCAATCCATACCTCGCTGGACTCCCCAGGGTGTCTATTTACAGAAAAGTGTGGGCTTGGTAGGTTTTCCTTGATGGCCGACTCATGGGACCCCCTTGCAAAATCAGGTTGGTTTGTGATAGGTAATTTTGATGTCGCCTCATTAGGTTTTTGGCCCTTCCCTGCAATGGGTGCTTGGCCCACCCTGACAAGTGAGGTACCATTTCTATTGGAATACTTGGGAAAATGCTAGGGGATAGGAAATGTGTTGTTTCTTTCTGCAGCATGAACATTTTGGCACATTAATACAAGGACATTGTGACAGTCACATTTTGAGGTTTGCAAGACATTGTGGGTGAGATAACTTTTTGGGATCCACAAGAGAGACATCACCATGTACTCCCATGGGTGTTTAGTTTATGACAATATCTATAGTTCGTAGGTTTTTCTTAGATGAAATGTACACCTTGGTAGAGAGACAAAAAAGCAAAGATTACTGCACCGCCATCTATTCCTCAAGCACTCACACATACTGGTTGGATTAGGCTCTAGGGCAAGTGATGGTTCTATATATAACATTTTACTAACAAGAGATTTCACAAAAATGAAATGCACTGTAAATAATTGAAAGGACACAAAACTGAACCAGTGACTCGCTGTTCGTGAGCTGTAAAGCCACGTAAAGGCCCCAGCCGCTTTACAGGCCATTCACATACCTTTCATACGTGATATACACAAGACCATTCACACCACCAGGCACAAAACCAACACATTACAGCATTCACAAAAAGGGACAAGGTACACCCTGCTTGAAAAAGATAGAAAAGACAAATATTTCTGCACAACCACCTATTCATCAAGCACACATACATACGGGTTGGATTTGGCACGATGGTGAATGACGGTTCAGTATATACAGTATGTACAGTTGTATTAACCTGAGATTTCACAAAAATGAAATGCACTGTTAATAATTGAAAGGACGAGAAACTGAACCATTGACTGACAGATTGTGAGCTGTAAATCCAAGACAAGGCACCAACCTCGTTCATGCCATTCTTACACCTTTCACGCGTGTGACACATACAAAAGCATTCACACCGCCAGCCACGGGCCCTGCACATTACAACACTCACACTAGCAGACAGCGCCATTCAAGGGCCCTTCACTTTCACCCGCCCACATTCCTGACACAGTAACCACACCAGCTCACGGATTGTGTGGAGTGACATTTAGCTAGCAGTGTGTGTAGTGACCAGCAGCAAGTCACTACTCACACACTGCCAGCCAAGCACCAGTCCACGTACACTGCCAGGAAAGGACCAGTCCACGCACACCACCAGCCAAGTGCCAATCCACACACACTGCCAGCCAGGCACCAGCCCCCTCACTGCCAGCCAAGCACCAGTCAACGTACACCGCTAGCCAAGTGTCAGTCCACGCACACTTCCAGACAAGCGCCAATCCACACACACCACCAGCCAAGCACCAGTTTACTCACCGCCAGCCAAGCGCCAGTCCACGCACACCCCCAGCCAAGTGCTAATCTATGCACACCGTCAGCCAATTGCCAATCCACAAACACAGCCAGCCAAGCACCAGTCCATGCACACCACCAGCCAAGCCCCAATCCACTCACCACCAGCCAAGCACAAGTCCATGTACATAACCGGCTAAGCACCAATCCACGCACACCGCCAGCCAAGCACCAGTCCATGCACACCACCAGCCAAGCGCTAGTCCGCTCACCACCAGCCAAATGCCAATCCACGCACACAGCCAGCCAAGCGCCAGTACACTCACCACCAGCCAAGCACCAGTCCACTCACACCCCCAGCCAAGCGCCAACCCACGCACAGCACCAGCCAGCACCAGTCCAATCACTGACAGCCAAGCGCCAACCCACGCACAGCACCAGCCAAGCACCATTCCACTCACCGCCAGCCAAGCGCCAGTCCACGCACACTGCCAGCCAAGCGCCTGTCCAGGCACACCGTCATTACATTTTTTTTAACAAGAAAGAAAACACAAACCAATTGCAACTAGATACAAAACTATAACTACAAAAACAACAGCAGTAACTAAAGACATCATTCTATTGCCCAAGTGAAACTGAACAACCATATAAAACCATAAAGACCAGGCAGTACTCTATTAGATTCACGGTTGCTCCCAAAAACTCTTGTGACTGTGATATAATCTGAAACATGTGGGCACACACAGCCCAGGATTAGAAGTACAATTGGCACAGTGCATACGACTCTCATTCTGCATACCTCTTCACAAGCAGACTCTACATCTCTTACAGGGATTGTTTTTTTTGGGCGTGGGTGGAATTAAATCAGGAAAGTCCCGATCTTTCTTTCTAGCCACATCCCCCACCACTCCAACTCTAGGAAAACTTGTCTGTTCTACAACAACAACGCTGCCTATCACAGACTCCTGAAACTGAACAAAAGTCATCTTTGTTGCCAGAGAAAACTCTTTGAACACAACAAAAGCATTGAAGATATGGATGGTAAAATTCTCATACCAAATGTAAGCCTTATGAACAGCAGTGTAAGGTTCAACCTCTGATCTACTCTATCAACACCACCCATGTGCTTATTGTAGTCTACAATGCACACAGGTGTGGGCACTTCAGCAACCTGACCCCAAACAGTCACAGGTGAAGTAATCTCATCATGAATGGTAGTCAGCATGTACACATCCCTCCGGTCCACAAATTACACAGCTAGCAGTTTCTCACTACGCAAGGCACTGCACTGTCCTCTCTGAAGCTTTTTGCAAACAATCCCTTTTTGGTAACCGTTATGGTTAGAGCTGATTGTGCCACAAAATGCAGCATCCGAAGCAAAAGTAAATACCGATCACAACTCATAATTGCAGGAAATATGACCGTTGCCATCCAGGGACTGGTAAACCAATATGAAGCCAGGGATGGCTTCCTTATCAAGTCCATCAAAAGAGTTAAACCCAAAATATTCTTCATCTCATCCAGATTTGTGGGAGTCCCTTGAGTAGCTCTAGAGCGGGGCCTAAGTCTGGCATTGTTGCCCCTCAAAAAACTACTCAGCATACAAATTAGTCTGCTCAACAATCTCACCTAAAAATACATCATCCATGAACAACTGAAAAAACTGTAAAGGCAAAACATTTTTACAATCCACTCTATACCCTGCATCACCACTAAAGGAAGGCAACACCGGCTTCACCATGTTTGGGTCAACCCAGAGTCCATCCCTTCCAATAGGAAGCCTTAAAGCTCCAGGCTGCAATCCAGAAGCCTCTTGCACCATTAGCACATCAGTGTCCTCCTCTAAAACAGGCACTTCATCCGCACTGAGAGTATCTTCATCCGCACTGAGAGTAGCTTCATCATCCGATGATTCCATGTGGACAGAAAACTCACTGCCTGAATCTTCCCCTCCCTCCTCTCCCTCAGATGTACTGTCAGTATCATAATCCTGCTCAGAGAAAGATTCAAGAAGCATACCAACCACCTGATGAGCAGTAATTCTACAGCTAGCCATAATGCTTACTAATAAAAGTAACTTGTCAAACAAGTCAACAACAACAAACCCTTTGTAAAAAAAGACATAAACAAATTGTAGCTTTATCACAAAGACCTATATAATCCAACACTATACCACTCACTTGCCAGAAGCGTCTAGACTCCCCACCACCTACTCTGCACAGACACAGTAAGGACCAACAGTATCCCACCAAAAAAGAAAACAAAAAAAGGAAATTACAGATAAGACAACGCAAAACACATCACAACGAATTTCATGCACAAAACAGTAACTAAATAAGCTTCTATTATGACACCACTTAAAAAAAATTAATTCATGCATACATTAATACTCAATTAGAGTAAACAAATTGGAAATGTTTTTCTTAACAAAAAAATGCAACTACAACTATGCAAAACTGCAGATCAACCACTGCCAAAACAGCAAACAAGAATCAAAAGCTTTGCATTAGAGTAAAAAGGAGAAAAAAACATTACAATCACATATGCAAATAATGCACTAGTTCACACACTATCCACCAGCCAAGCAAAGGTAGTAGGTGGGCTTAAAGGCATAAGGCTGATCTGTCCCCGCGGGGAGCAGAAACAGCCAAAAGATTCACCATCATAAATGGGGAGCGACCTTTGCCCAAGGGGTCACTCCCGAAAATCCACATTTAAAAAGCTCTGGTGTCTAGTGGCTCTTCCCCTCAGGGGACAGATGGACCTGAAAACATATGGCCGATCTGCCCCCAAAGGGGTGCGACCCTTGCCCAAGGGGCCGCTCCCAACAATTAGAAAACAAACCCTGGTGGCCTAGTGGGCATACAATAAAATGTATTGTTTATATGGGTCGATCTGCCCATCAAGGGGATCAAAAATGGCCCAAATAAATGCTTCCCAAAGGGCAGCAACCCTTGCCCAAGCTGCAGCTCCCAAACAACACTAAAACAATCCCTGGTGTGTAATGGCTTCTGCCCCCCTTGGGGCAGATTGATCTAGACTCACAAGGCCGATCTGCCCCCAAGGGGAGCAGAAACATCAAAAATAAATGATCCCCAAAGGGAGCGACCCTTGCCCAATGGGCCGCTCCCCGACACATAAAGGGCATTAAAAAAAAATTCTGGTGGCCCAGTGGGCACATACATAATTATTAATATTTTTTATTTAACGCATCTGCCCCCCCAGGGGGGCAGAACCAACTTAACACATTGCTCCCCCAAGGGGAGCAACCCCTGCCTAAGCGGCTGCTCCTCAAAAGACAAAAAGGACATTAAAAAAATCCATGGCGGACCAGTGGCACATACATATATTTTTTACGCCTATCTGCCACCCCCCCAAAGGGGGGCAGAACAAAGTAAAAACATTGCTCCCCCAGGGGACACAACCCTTGCCCATGGGTCCACTCCCCAAAACAAAATGGCCATTTAAAAATTAAATCCCTTTTGGCCCAGTGGGCACATATACATAATATATATATATATATATATATATATATATATATATATATATATATATATATATATATATATATATATATATATATATATATATATATATATATATATATATATTACCTACTGGCGGTTGCCAGTAGGTAGTTATAGTTAGGATTTTTTTCAATGTTAAATCTCAAAATTCTATTTGGAATAACTTTGGGGCCGGTTGACGAATGTGACTGAAAATTTCCTCAAAATGGCCTTGCAGCGTTCCGGTCCTTCCCTGAAAGTTTGGGGGGGATTCGTCAAGCGGGGGCTGAGATAAAAGGGGTCCCAAAATGCGTTTTCCCCATGTTAATTTCCTTAGGGCGGTCGATTTCACTTTTAGCCCGAACGGCTGAATGGATTTCCACCAAACTTGGCAAAATTGTAGGGACTGGTAGCCCAATATGCCTTTGCGATGTCTCATGATGTGTGCTCCAGTGGTTTTTGAGTAATTTAGGTTCATAAGAATATATATATCTATGGCAGAGCCCCGGTACGCGCCCCGGGGAGCGCTCCGGGCGCGCCACGCGAGGTGCGCACGGAAAGCTGATTGGCTCTCGAGTGTCTGTAAACATTTGAACCAGTCCGGAGCGGCCGCCATCTTGTGTCTCGGTAAAATCGAGACACAAGAGGTGGCCAAAACAAAGGGGGAAATGACCATAAGGCGTCAGGGATAGACTGACCCCCTAGGTTTGATGTGGGGGCTATAAAAGGCCCCGCCGGGCATTTAAAATATATATATTTTTTTCGTTTTGCGCGGGGGGAGCGCCCGGTACGCGCACCGGGGAGCGGACCGGGGAGCGTACTATGAGAAAAAAAGAATGACAGAGTTTTTAAAAAATGCAGCCTTTTTTTAGAAATTGGAGATAGTTCTAATAAGAACTTTTTTTTTTCTTCTTTTTGTTGTTTTATATATTTTTTTGTTTTTTGAACATTTTGTACTTTTTTTTTGGCTTTTCAAAACAGTTTTATATTTTTTTTGTATTTTTTTAGGGGGAGAAACAAAAAAAAGGGAATTGAAACTGGCTCAACTGGAACAAAAAAACAAAAACCACAAAAAATTACTTCTTTTTGGGGCACTTGTGATTGTCACCTGCAAGGACGATGAGCTTTACGCTCTTTTCACCATAGGCGATAAGCTTGCCACATGCAGTACAAGTGATTTTAAAATCACCAAATCGTGGCTGAATACAAGGCATCATCTCTGATGTTTCTGGTCCCGATGAAGTGGGTTTGTTTCTTTGGGAGGTGGTCCTTGAAGACTGGGGGAGGTTACTGGCCAGTTCCCTGAGCTCTGCACGAGAATAGTTGTTAGGGTGCTTACGGATCATATGTCAAATCATGGTATTGTTACCAAAGGAATATTTTTTGTTTGGGTTGCCCCTTGAGAGTTGTTCCTTACAGATTAGGCAAGTTACCAAATTCACTTTTTTCTTGCCTTCTGGGAGTGAAAAAAACTCCCATACAATGTGTGACTTGGGCTTGTATGGGGTATTTTGTTCAGGCAGCCATCTTCCACCATCCTCCTCTTCCTCTTCCTCCTCCTCCTCTTGTTGACCACCAATTTAATCTTGAGGTGGTCCTCTTGGTGGTTGTGGTGGTGGTGGTGGGGCAGATGCACCAGCTGCTGCTGCTACTGAAGCCATTATAAAGATCAAAAAGGTACAGAGAGGTACAAACAGGTCTTCCGAAGTCAAAGGACAAAGTCAGAATAAGGAAAAAAGGTGAGATCTTTCATCATTGTGATTGTATCTAAGGTTATATTAGAGTCTGAAGAGGTTCATCGTATTATCACATGAATGATATCATCAGTGATGTGATCAGTAATGTCAAAGGAGATGTCATCAGTGATGTCATTTGAGATGTCATCAGTGATGTCATCAGTGATGTCACTGACGATGTCATGAATGATGTAATATGTGACATCATCAGCAGTGGATTGCGGGTGCGTGATATATAGTTAGTGCAACTAACTATATATGGAATTTCATTGGTTTTATATCAATAAAATGTCCAGCTAACTATATATGGTCTCTAACCTATGGTTTTTTCAGTGAATATATATATATATATTATTTTTTTAAGTTGCCAAAGGGGCCGCTCCCTAAAACAAAAAGGTCAATTAAAAGAAATAAAATGGGCATTCCTGCTGCAAGATCGTGCCCCAGGCACAATAGTGCCACAGGAATGACATCGAAGGAAAGGAAAAGCCTTCCTTTCCTCCGAAGCATTTTAAAAAGTACCCCCAACCCTCCTCATGGAGAAACTCACCTCCTCTTCACTGGATGCACTGGAAGCAAATGGCTTTCAGTTCATACGGTAATCCTCTAATGATGCCAGCACGCCTCGTGTGCTGACGTCATTGGATGAAGTGGAGGGAGGGTGTGGCGGGCAGGGGAAGGTCTTCCTCTCCATTTCCAGGTGGGGGCAGCTTCAAGGGCGACCCACGGGGGAGCGCCAGCGCTTCCCCCATCGATGGGTCCTAGGATGGCCGGGAGACGTCCCACGCACATGCCCACCGTGACGTCGGATGGCTCCGGGTCATCCGGCGCATGGGAAGGGTTAAATCAAGCAATAGTCCATATTAAATTAAAAGCAGCCAGGGTCAAACCAATTCTGAAAAAACTTTAGGCAGATCCCAAGGAGCACAGTAATTATTGCCCTATTTTTCTTCCTCCTTATTTTGGAAAGGTTTTTTCTCATCTGTCTCCTGTCTTTTGGAATGAACTCCCTTTGCAGCTTTGTATGTTCATGGAACACAGTTTCATAGGGGGCTAAAAACATGGCTCATATGACCCTTTCCTCCTACTGTCAGTCGTCTAGCTTTTCCTTCACTCATGTTCGCAAGCACTTTGAGACCCCAAGGTGAGATGTGCGCTCAATAAAATCTTATGATTTATGACTACTGGAAAGTAGAGAGGAGAAATTGTTGAGGATTCATCATAGACACTACCTTCATGTGTCTGTGTTGCTTGCTCATGGGCCTTATTGGATTCAACTCGATGAATAAATACTTCATTCTTATTTATCAAATATGACTATTTGAACCATCTTTACCACAGTTATGCACTGAGTAACTATTGCCCTATTTTTCTTCCTCCTTATTTTGGAAAGGTACTCGAGTCCCTGGTTAACAAACAACTCACAAACTATTTCAAAAGCCACAGACTGTTGGACCCCTCTTAATCAGTGTTTCGGGCTGCCCACAGCACTGAATCCTCACTGGTGGAGGTAGTCGACAATATAAGATTTCCCAGGACAAAGGGCAGTGAGCAATGCTTGTCCTATTAGACCTGTTGTCTGCTTTTGATACCATCTCCCACAGTATTTTAGAACCATGACTGTAGAAGATGGGAGTCAGGGGAATAGCCCTAGACTGGCTATGAAACTATCTAATTGATCAAACTTCCACCGTACAACTTGACACCCTGGTCTCATGTAGTTGGTTGGTAGATAAGGAAGTCCCCCAGGGATCCATTCTAACTCCCATGCTTTTCAATCTCTATGTGCCACTCCTGGCCAAGTGATCGGATCCAATGGGTTCATTATAATGGCATATGCTGATGACACCCAGCTATTGGTCACTCTTGGTCCCAATCCAAGTGACATCAGACTCAGATTTAAAAACTGCATGACCCACATTAACAACTGGATTCAAACCAACCACCTTCAACTCAATGCCAGTAAGACAGAGGAGGTCATCCTTTTCGGGAAGGCGCATAAATTCTGGTCCAACAACTTGTGGCCTCAGAGCCTTGGCCCCTGTCCATCCCCCAAACACATGATACGTAACCTTGCAGTAAAGATCGACAACAAGATGTCAATGAAACATCATGTAAACCATATAATGAGCACTTGCTATGGACTAATGTGTAGTCTATATAAGATATTTCAATGGATTGCAGTAGATTCAAGGAAACAGCTTATCCAGGGTCTTATTATAAGTCAGCTCCATTACAGAAATGCCCTGATGGCTTCCAGTACTGAAGAGCCTTTCACCAGACCCCAAATCTTGCAGAACACTGCCGCTAAACTGGTGCTACATCTTCCATCACGGTCCCCGTCTGCAACTAGTCTGAAAGCTCTTTACTGGCTCCCCATCAGGAAACAAATCATTTTCAAGATCATCAGTCTGGTACATAAGACCATGTATGGAAAAGGGCCAAGCTGCCTCGCCCAAAAACTCAACTGGTACTTACCTAATGGGATGCTAGGTCAGGAACAAGACATCTTCTTACCCCCCTCAGGATTTGCACCACCAGGAATGGTAGTAGATCTTTTTTCTCATCTGTCTCCTGTCTTTTGGAATGAACTACCTTTCCAGCTTCGTATGTTCATGGAACACAGTTTCGTAGGCGGCTAAAAACATGATCTTTTGACCCTTTCCTCCTACTGTCAGTCGTCTAGCTTTCCCTTCACTGGTGTTCGCAAGCACTTTGAGACCCCCAGGTGAGATGTGCGCTCAATAAAATCTTATGATTTATGACTACTGGAAAGTAGAGAGGAGAAGATGTTGAGGATTCATCAGAGACACTACCTTCATGTGTCTGTGTTGCTTGCTCGTGGGCATTATTGTATTCAACTCGATGAATAAATACTTCATTCTTATTTATCAAATATGACTATTTGAACCACCTTTACCACAGTTATGCACTGAGTTCTAATACTGTGCATTTACTAAACCTGCAAAGCCACACAAAGTGGCTTTGCGTGGCTTAGTAAATGCCAAAAAATGGTTGTGCATCAGAGCTGTGCCACAAAAGTGATGCGAACCAGCACCAAATCATAGTAAATCTGGGCCCCAAGAAGAATTGTGATCACCGCCCCATGAAATCTCCCAGTTAATAACCAATAACGCAGGTTTAAAGTTGGTGAAGGGTAAAGTCCCCAGGGAGTCGAGCTTTATCGCTTAAAATGTTGGCATTATAGTTGTATTGTATTGTATTGTATATTGGATTTATATAGCGCTTATCACACAGGGGTCTCTAAGCGCTTGCCTTGGGAACCCGTCCTGGCTTTTCCCTGTGAGATAGCCCCTACAGGGCATCCCCGAGGTGAAAGCCAGGCATCCCGCCGCAGGGGGGCCGTTGTGGAGATTAAGCAAGCTTAATGCCCAGAGTTGCAGAGTGTGAACCCATGATTAGGTCAGGCACCGAAGCGAGAAGTATCGAGTCCCTGGACATTTGAGCTCAAGACCCTGCTGCGTCGGGAATTGAACCCTGGTCCCAGGTCTGACCTCTGCTTCAGGGTCTGCCTGCTCTAACCAGTGAGCCACACTTCTCCAGTTGCCCAGAAGTACTATGAAGACGCCCTAGAGCCTTTATATGCCAAACGTTTCATCCAGTAGCGAACTGTGTATTATTAATATGATTCTTTACAGAATGTCTTTTTTTAGCTGGCTGTAGTATTTACTGTATATAATCAATGTAGAGTTGTCATATATCTTTGCATCTCCCTTTGTGCCTTGAAATCCCACTTTAGTGCCAATTCACGTCATTGATTAACCACTTGGTTTGTCCATTGATCCCTTATTTGCAAATGTTTCTTGGATAACGAATGAGTTTTTCACAAGTTCTCTGTACTACACATGTGTAGCTTAGAATGAACTGCATTACTTATTTTTTTTTCTTATTGTGCTGACTCATTTATCTGGATTTGTGTATAGAGCTGCGTTACACCTAGGATGCTTCTGGGTGCTAGACTGTTAAAGATGCAAGAAGTTCAACTTACACAAGACGGAAGAGTCCTGGCAGATGCAAGGCTGAAACTACAACTTGCAATCTTTCATCACTTCCATGTTGTCTGTGGATGTAGTTAAAAACATAATTACAAACCCGTTTCCAGAAGTTTCTTACAGTGAACATGATCACCTTATTTTAGCAGATGAAGCATTTGCCTGTTGAATAATTCTGGACGCTGTAGGCCCACGATTCTAGCCCCAAACCGTTTGTGAACTCTCTCATTCGAATTGGGCAGATCCTATGGACATCATTAGTGCATTTCCCTTTTTTTAGACAATGTGGCAGTCTGTTGTTTTTCTCACTTGGAGGACACAACATGCAGACCACCTGGTCAACTAGCTGTTCAGCAAAATAGAGAGTAGCATTTATTGTGGGGCTAAGAGGGAGACAGGTACGTCGATTGACCTTGCTTCTGGCAAGTGCAGTCCTTAGATGCACCCCACCTACACATAGTTCAACAGCTCGAAAAAGTTCTCAATTCAAGTGACGCTGCTCACCAAGATCTGGAGTTTGCATAGGTTGCGTGAGCTGGTGGTGTTTACGTAACAATCCATGTCTGCACATGCCCACTCAGGAGGTCACAGGCTGACCTCGTCAGTTGTAACCCAGGGTGCAAGGTATGGCTTCATGTTCCACGGTGTCTTCAGAAAGGTTAGAGAAAGAATACTGCAAGAACATATGTATGTTCTAAATTCTGTGTAATGTTTAACGTGGAAGAGCTCATAGCAACGTAACATGGGCATAATGAATTCACTTACATCCCTTTGCACTAAGGGGGCCTTTAATAATTTCCTGACTTTTTCATACTATTTTAATTTATAAAAAGTGGTGACATTAAAATATTTGCTGTTGTACAGATGCACTCTCCTAAAAACACTGGCAAGTGGACACAATTATACCAAGAACAGAGCACCTCCTTTATAAGGAATTGGTGTAGGGCAGCATCCCAAGTCTTCTTGCTTACTGCCCTACACCGATGTGAAAGGGCAGGTGTCTAGTGGCTCTGCCCCCCAGGACACAGATGCACCTGAAAACATATGGCCGATCTGCCCCCAAAGGGGTGCGACCCTTGCCCAAGGGGAATCTCCCAACAATACGAAAACAAACCTTGGTGGCCTAGTGGGCATACAATAAAATGTATTGTTTATATGGGTCGATCTGCCCATCAAGGGGATCAAAAATGGCCCAAATAAATGCTTCCCAAAGGGCAGTAACCCTTGCCCAATCTGTAGCTCCCAAACAACACTAAAACAATTCCTGGTGTGTAATGGCTTCTGCCCCCCTTGGTGCAGATTGATCTAGACTCACAAGGCCGATCTGCCCCCAAGGGGGGCAGAAACGTCAAAAATAAATGATCCCCAAAGGGACCGACCCTTTCCCAATGGGCCGCTCCCGACACATAAAGGGCATTAAAAAAAAGAAATTCCTGGTGGCCCAGTGGGCACATACATAATTATTAATATTTTTTAATTAACGCATCTGCCCCCCCCCCAGGGGGGCAGAACCAACTTAACACATTGCTCCCCCAAGGGGAGCAACCCCTGCCTGGTGGACCAGTGGCACATACATATATTTTTTACGCCTATCTGCCACCCCCCAAAGGGGGGCAGAACAAAGTAAAAACATTGCTCCCCCAGGGAGACACAACCCTTGCCCAAGGGTCCACTCCCCAAAACAAAATGGCCATTTAAAAATAAAATCCCTGGTGGCCCAGTGGGCACATATACATATATATGTATATATCATTTTTTTAAGTTGATCTACCCCTCTCCCCCCCAAGTGGGGCAGAACAAAGTACAAACATTGCTCCCCCCAAGGTGAGCGACCCTTGCCAAAGGGGCCGCTCCCTAAAACAAAAAGGCCAATTAAAAGAAATAAAATTGGCATTCCTGCTGCAAGATCGTGCCCCAGGCACAATAGTGCAGCAGGAATGACATCGAAGGAAAGGAAAAGCCTTACTTTCCTCCGAAGCCTTTTAAAAAGTACCCCCCACCCTCCTCATGGAGAAAATCACGCCTCTTCCCTGGATGCACTGGAAGCAAATGGCGTTCAGTGCATACAGTAATCCTCTAATGATGCCAGCATGCCTCGTGTGCTGACGTCATTTGATGAAGTGGAGGGAGGGTGTGGCGGGCAGGGGAAGGTCTTCCCCTTCATTTCCAGGTGGGGGCAGCTTCAAGGGCGACCCACGGGTGAGCGCCAGCGCTTCCCCCTTTGGTGGGTCCTAGGTCGGCCAGAAGACGTCCCACGCACATGCCCACCGTGACGTCGGACGGCTCCGGGTCATCCGGCGCATGGAAAGGGTTAAATCAAGCAATAGTCCATATTAAATTCAAAGCAGCCAGGGTCAAACCAATTCTGAAAAAACTTTCGGCAGATCCCAAGGAGCACAGTAATTATTGCCCTATTTTTCTTCCTCCTTATTTTGGAAATGTTTTTTCTCATCTGTCTCCTGTCTTTTGGAATGAACTCCCTTTGCAGCAGCTTTGTATGTTCATGGAACACAGTTTCATAGGCGGCTAAAAACATAGCTCATTTGACCCTTTCCTCCTACTGTCAGTCGTCTAGCTTTCCCTTCACTGGTGTTGGCAAGCACTTTGAGACCCCCAGGTGAGATGTGCGCTCAATAAAATCTTATGATTTATGACTACTGGAAAGTAGAGAGGAGAGGTTGTTGAGGATTCATCATAGACACTACCTTCATGTGTCTGTGTTGCTTGCTCATGGGCCTTATTGGATTCAACTCGATGAATAAATACTTCATTCTTATTTATCAAATATGACTATTTGAACCATCTTTACCACAGTTATGCACTGAGTAACTATTGCCCTATTTTTCTTCCTCCTTATTTTGCAAAGGTACTCGAGTCCCTGGTTAACAAACAACTCACAAACTATTTCGAAAGCCACAGACTGTTGGACCCCTCTTAATCAGTGTTTAGGGCTGCCCACAGCACTGAATCCTCACTGGTGGAGGTAGTCAACAATATAAGATTTCCCAGGACAAAGGGCAGTGAGCAATGCTTGTCGTATTAGACCTGTTGTCTGCTTTTGATACCATCTCCCACAGTATTTTAGAACCATGACTGTAGAAGATGGGAGTCAGGGGAATAGCCCTATTAAACTATCTAATCGATCAAACTTCCACTGTACAACTTGGCACCCTGGTCTCATGTAGTTGGTTGGTAGATAAGGAAGTCCCCCAGGGATCCATTCTAACTCCCATGCTTTTCAATCTCTATGTGCCACTCCTGGCCAAAGTGATCGGATCCAATGGGTTCATTACAATGGCATATGCTGATGACATCCAGCTACTGGTCACTCTTGGTCCCAATCCAAGTGACATCAGACTCAGATTTAAAAACTGCATGACCTACATTAACAACTGGATTCAAACCAACCACCTTCAACTCAATGCCAGTAAGACAGAGGAGGTCAACCTTTTCGGGAAGGCACATAAATTCTGGTCCAACAACTTGTGGCCTCAGAGCCTTGGCCCCTGTCCATCCCCCAAACACATGATACGTAACCTTGCAGTAAAGATCAACAACAAGATGTCCATGAAACATCATGTACACCATATAATGAGCACTTGCTATGGACTAATGTGTAGTCTACATAAGATATTTCAATGGATTGCAGTAGATCCAAGGAAACAGCTTATCCAGGGTCTTATTATAAGTCGGCTAGATTACAGAAATGCCCTGATGACTTCCCGTACTGAAGAGCCTTTCACCAGACCCCAAATCTTGCAGAACACTACCGCTAAACTGGTGCTACATCTTCCATCACGGTCCCCGTCTGCACCTAGTCTGAAAGCTCTTTACTGGCTCCCCATCAGGTAACAAATCATTTTCAAGATCATCAGTCTGGTACATAAGACCATGTATGGAAATGGGCCAAGCTGCCTCGCCCAAAAACTCAACTGGTACTTACCTAATGGGATGCTAGGTCAGGAACAAAACATCTTCTTACCCCCCTCAGGATTTGCACCGCCAGGAATGGTAGTAGATCTTTTTTCTCATCTGTCTCCTGTCTTTTGGAATGAAATACCTTTCCAGCTTCGTATGTTCATGGAACATAGTTTCGTAGGCGGCTAAAAACATGATCTTTTGACCCTTTCCTCCTACTGTCAGTCATCTAGCTTTCCCTTCACTGGTGTTCGCAAGCACTTTGAGACCCCCAGGTGAGATGTGCGCTCAATAAAATCTTATGATTTATGACTACTGGAAAGTAGAGAGGAGAAGATGTTGAGGATTCATCAGAGACACTACCTTCATGTGTCTGTGTTGCTTGCTCGTGGGCATTATTGGATTCAACTCGATGAAGAAATACTTCAGTCTTATTTATCAAATATTACTATTTGAACCATCTTTAAAACAGTTATGCACTGAGTTCTAATACTGTGCATTTACTAAACCTGCAAAGCCACACAAAGTGGCTTTGCGTGGCTTAGTAAATGCCAAAAAATGGTTGTGCATCAGAGCTGTGCCACAAAAGTGATGCGAACCAGCACCAAATCATAGTAAATCTGGGCCCCAAGAAGCATTGTGATCACCGCCCCATGACATCTCCCAGTTAATAACTAATAACGCAGGTTTAAAGTTGGTGAAGGATAATGTCCCCAGCAAGTCGAGCTTTATCGCTTAAAATGTTGGCATTATAGTTGCCCAGAAGTACTATGAAGACGCCCTAGAGCCTTCATATGGCAAACGTTTCATGCAGTAGCGAACTGTGTACATTATTCTGATTCTTTACAGAATGTATCTTTGTAGCTGGCTGCAGTATTTACTGTATATAATCAATGCAGAGTTGTAGTGTATCTTTGCATCTCCCTTTGTGCCTTGAAATCCCACTTTAGTGCCAATTCACGTCATTGATTAACCACTTGGTTTGCCCATTGATCCCTTAATTGCAAATGTTTCTTGGATGACGAATGAGTTTTTCACAAGTTCTCTGTACTACACATATGTAGCTTAGAATGAACTGCATTACTTATCTTTTATTTCTTATTGTGCTGACTCATTTATCTGGATTTGTATATAGAGCTACGTTACACCTAGTAAGCTTCTGGGTGCTAGACTGTTAAAGATGCAAGAAGTTCAACTTACACAAGACGGAAGAGTCCTGCCAGATGCAAGGCTGAAACTACAACTTGCAATCTTTCATCACTTCCATGTTGTCTGTGGTTGTAGTTTAAAACATAATTACAAACCAGTTTCCAGAAGTTTCTTACAGTGAACATGATCACCTTATTTTCGCAGATGGAGCATATGCCTGTTGAATAATTCTGGACGCTGTAGGCCCACGATTCTAGCCCCAAACCGTTTGTGAACTCTCTCATTCGAATTGGGCAGATCCTATGGACATCATTAGTGCATTTCCCTTTTTTTAGACAATGTGGCAGTCTGTTGTTTTTCTCACGTGGAGGACACAACATGAAGACCACCTGGTCAACTAGCTGTTCAGCAAAATAGAGAGTAGCATTTAATGTGGGGCTAGGAGGGAGACAGGTACATCGATTGACCTTGCTTCTGGCAAGTGCAGTCCTTAGATGCACTCCACCTACACATAGTTCAACAGCTGGAAAAAGTTCTCAATTCAAGTGACGCTGCTCACCAAGATCTGGAGTTTGCAAAGGTTGCGTGAGATGGTGGTGTTTACGTAACAATTCACGTCTGCACATGCCCACTCAGGAGGTCACAGGCTGACCTCGTCAGTTGTAACCCAGGGTGAAAGGTATTGCTTCATGTTCCACGGTGTCTTCAGAAAGGTTTGAGAAAGAATACTGCAAGAACCTATGTATGTTCTAAATTCTGTGTAATGTTTAACGTGGAAGAGATCATTGAAAAGCAACATGGGCATAATGACTTCACTTACATCCCTTTGCACTAAGGGGGCCTTTAATAATTTCCTTACTTTTGCGTACTATTTTAATTTATAAAAAGTAGTGAAATTAAAATATTTGCTGTTGTACAGATGCACTCTCCTAAAAACACTGGCAAGTGGACACAATGATACCAAGAAAAGAGCACCTCCTTTATAAGGAAATGGCGCAGGGCAGCGTCCCAAGTCTTCTTGCTTACTGCCCTACACCGATGTGAAAGGGCAGCAGTGCACCATACTAATGAAATGCGGGGCCTTCCTTTCTTTTTCCCTGCGCTTGTGCACAATTTGCTACCTAGCGACAACGTAGGAGGTTTCCTTTGTGCAGGAAGGGACAGGAAGAGATGTGTTTTCCTCTTTCTATGTGTGCTGCAGATGCAGCACAAATGGAAAGAGGAAAAAACAAGCAGAAATATAATTATTTCTCCTCGTTGCGCCTGCCCTGGGGAGGTGTAAGGTTTGGCAATGCTCCAGGTTCGCGTGACATCATAATCCATGGTTGATGCTTGGGAAAACCCACCACAATGCCCATTGAACGCCACCTCTACACAGAGTGAGGCAACGCAGCGACTTGCCTTCCTTTCCTTACTCCATATCTGTGAGGCCATGCAAGGGGGGCTTGGGGGAGGGCAGACGACCCCTGGGAGGTCTCCTCCCCCGGGCTGTTTGGGAGGTTTGGGTGGGGGTGCTTTTTCGAGCAGTTTCCATTTGGGCTTCTTTTGGGCTATTTTTTGGTTGCTTTTGGAGCCCAGCCTATAAATGGGCGGGGCTCCTCCTCCCGGGCACCATTTTAGGCTTAGGTGACCTGGTGGCCGGTTGTTTTTGCAGCTAGTTTTTGTCGGTGTTATTTGTAGGTCTTTTCAGTCTCGAATTTGTAGAGATTGTCTATTCAGGTTCGTGATGGCTGGTGAAGATTATCGAGTGCTTGAGGCAATTCGTCTGCTTAGCGAGGCGGGCCGCTTGGATTTGGTTATAGGCGAGCGAGAGCAGGCCGAGCCCCTACGTCCCCAGGTGTGGCATCGGCAAGGGTGTCGGCGGCCGTGGCGGCATGTTATTCCCCTAAACGTCAGCGGCAGGAGGCGGTAAGTGAAAGGGGCCGCTCCAGAACTAGGAGAGCGGGCGCGAGGGCGCGCCGGGGGAGTGGTTCGGGGCCTTCTGAACCGGCGGGTGGGTTGGGGCTTTCTGTTGGTGGACCTGGTTTGGTGGGTGAGTTTCAGCCGGTACCGGTTGAGGTATCAGCGGTAACTGTACGTGACAGGGCTGCCTCAGCTCCTGTTTTGCGAGGTCGTCGTGCCTCTAGACAGCGTGGTTGCACGCGCCGCTCTGCCTCGGCCTCTGCGGTGGCGGTTACTGAAGTCATTAGCGGGGGAGGGGTGGAGGCCATTTTGGAGCGCGAGGCAGTGGCGTCTCGACCGTTTCAGGGCGGTCAGGTTAATATTGTGTCTGAGGTGTTCTCTCAGAGTGGTCTCAGGCAGGCTGATTTTTCGGCGCCTGGGGAAGTTCAAAATGACATTTTGCTTACACCTTCGCACACGCAGCACGTTTCCTTACCTGCTGGTCCTTCAATTTCTGATTTGTCTGGGTATGTTGGGGGTGGTGCCGCAGATACGGGTCAAGTTAGCCCCTTATTGTTTTCTCCTGCTGTCTCTATTAGGGGTGAAGTAGTTTCTGTTTGCAGTGGTTCGTTGGGTGAGGGTGAGTGGGCACAGATGGGAGGTTTTGAGGGTGTTGGGCGTGTGGAAGGGTCTTTTCCTGTGCGGGGATCCTTTGAGTGAGGGTCACTCTGTAGCCAGGTTTAGGTCTTTGGGCGGTTTGGATGTCTTACCTTCTTGGGGGGAGGGGCGTAGGGATGCCTCTTTTCGGCAGAAGAGTGGGAGCCTTGGGGTATGCCTGCTGTGTCTGGTGTGTTACAGTTTCCAGTTTTGCAAGTGGGTGGGAGGGATAGGGTCTCGGGTGCCTTGGGGGGGTCGGGGGTTCAGGGTTCCCTGGTTCAGGGCCCTGCTTCGGAGTTTATTCAGGCTCTGTTAGATTGTAGTTCTGATGAAGAGGTATGTGCTCCTTCCCCTTCTCCCCCTAGGCTGAGCGCTGCTTTAAAAAGGAAAGGCCCGGTTGGTTCTGTTGTTTTTCAGGAGAGTGGTCAGGGTTTCGGTAGAGCGGTAGGTGATTTATCTTCGGTTCCTGGTGTTTTATGTAGTGAGGGACCCGGCACATCAGTCCGGCCTTTTTCTTCGCAGGTTAGAGATCGGCCTGGAGCAGCTGACTTGGCAGGGCGGCAGGCAGCCCAGTCACGCCAAGGTGAAGTGCGGGTGGAGCCTTGCGCGGCACATCCCATACCATTGAGGGATCCCGTCGTGGCCAACACAAGCAGGTTCAGCGCGACCTCGATGGCCCTGACGAGGGAAGTCAACACAGGCGGTTTAAGCAGGTCAAGCGCGACCTTACTAGCCTCATCGAGGGATTCCGGCGCTGTTCATGAGAGCAGGTCATGCATGACTTCTCTTGTGCCACAAATTCTTCGAGGTTCTGATTTGGTTTTGCCGGTTGGACAAGCGGTTGTAAGTGGTAATAGTGGAGGAGGGTACCGGCGCGTACAGTTGGCCTCCCCGCCACAGTCACAGTTGAGGGCTGGTAAGGCCTGTGGTCGTTCTCAAACAGTTGCAAATGTTCAAAGTAATGTGGTGTTGCCTGCTCCTCCCCAGTTAGAGGAGTCGTTAATTTTGGATTATGATGAAGAAAGCCCTGAGGAGGGCGAAGTGCGGGAAGTTGTGTCTGGGGGGGGGGGGGGGGGGCATTCTCATGTCTCTCATAGTGTGTTACAGGCACCGGTGGTGCGGAGTCATGTGGAGTTGTCCAGACCACGAGTGCTCGGCCCCTCGGTGAGGGCTCCTCGGAGGGCGGATGACGGTTCACGTACGGCATGGAGGATGGAGCCAAGTCAGCCTCCTTTATTGCGCCCAGGTGAGAATGTGGAACATTCGGTGCAACTTAAAATGGTGTCTGTTGGGATTGGGGTGGACTTGGTTTCTGGTGATGCGGAGGGTAAGTTGTATAAGGGTCGCATTGTGAAGGACCAAAGTGTGGGTACAGCTGATGAGGATAAAGGAGTAAGTAATAAAGTGGACAGTGGTACTTCCACAGTTGGTTTGGACACGCCTAAAAACGTTTTGCATAGTAAAGAGTTGAAAATTAAAAAATTGCCCTATATGGGTGTTACTAAGCCCTTGGGGGCTCATTTAATGCTCAGCACAAAGGAACGGATATGGAATGGTGAGTATGTGGAACTGTTGAAATTATTGCACAGGGAGGTCCGGGCCAAAGAAGGCTCTAAGGAAGAGGAATACGAGTTGGCCAAGTGCCCTAAAGTTCCGCTTAATATTGAAAATTGGACGGCGGCCTTTTTAATCTATGCTAGCGTCTATTGTGAAAAGTTCCCTGAGCGCTGTGTTTCCTTGTTTAAATATATGGATGTTATTCGGAAAGCGCAGATAACCAGAAATGATTTTGCATGGGCGCAGTATGATGAAGAGTTCAGGGCGCGCATGGCTTGGGACCCGGAGGCAAAATGGGGGGAGTTGGACACGGATCTTTGGCAGCATACTATGGGTTCCTCTGCTAGTGGTAAGACTATTTTTACTGCTAGTGGTTTTCCTTTAGTTTATCGCCCCTTTCAGGCGCGACCCACCCGGGGAGGGGTGGGGGCCAGTTCGCCAGCGCAGTCCAGTTCAGGCACATGTTGGGATTTCAATAAAGGGGCGTGTAATAGAGAATATTGCAGGTTCCGGCATGAATGTTCCCAATGTGGCAGGAAAAATCTCCCTTTGTCGAGATGCTGGGGTCCTAGGCCTTCCGGGGGTCACCAGGGGCCACAGCAGGGGTCAGGATCTTATGTTGCACCACAGCCATCTCCGGCTCCCAGGGGAGGGAAATCTTCAGCTGGCTCTGGGCCCAAAGGCTCGTACGCCGGTTAATGTTCTTCATTTGGCTACCGCATTGCAGGACTACGAGCCTGCGGAGCTGCGGTCGTTTTTATTATCAGGTTTTCAGAATGGTTTTTATCTGGGTTACGAGGGTCCTCGTTTGAGGCATTGGTCTAAAAACTTGAAGTCGTCGAGTGAACATTCTGCTGTGGTGCAAGAGAAGTTAAATAAGGAAGTGTGTGAGGGCAGGATGGCAGGGCCTTTTGATGATTGGCCTTTGGAGAATCTGATTGTTTCCCCCATTGGAGTGGTCCACAACATTTGTCCTGGCCAGAGGGTGGGTCGGTGAATGATTTTATCGACAATGAAGCTGCCTCTGTGTCTTACTTTTCTGTTGACGTGGCTATGGCATTGGTGGTAACTGCAGGCCCTTCTGCTTTAATGGCAAAATGCGATATTAAATCGGCATTTCGACTGCTTCCAGTCCATCCTGAGGACTGGAGTCTTCTGGGTATCCATTTCCTTGGTAAATGGTACGTGGACAAGGCATTGCCAATGGGTTGCTCTATGGCATGTGCTTTGTTTGAAACCTTCAGTACGTTTCTACAATGGTTCTTTACTCAACAAAGTGGACATACGTTGGTCACACATTACTTAGATGACTTATTTTCTGTGGGAACGGCAGATTCTTTGGACTGCCAGACTGCTCTGACAACGTTTCAGACGCTGATGACTCATTTGGGTGTGCCACTGGCTCCTGAAAAGACCATGGGTCCTTGCGCGACCATGTCTTTTTTGGGAATTGAACTTGATTCACAGTCAATGCAGGCACGTTTACCACTGGACAAGAAACAGAAAATGTTGGAATTGGTGGGTGTGATGTTGTCTAAGGAGAAAGTTTTGGTGCGGGAGGTTCAAGTTTTGCTGTGTCACCTTAATTTTGCATGTAGGGTGGTCAGGGCGGGCAGGACTTTCTGTAGAAGGTTGGGGAGAGCTCTCTCTGGTCATTACTTGCCACATCACCGAGTGCGTTTGTCGGCAGGGGTCAAGGAAGATTTGCGTATGTGGGTCACTTTTTTACATTCTTTCAATGGTGTCCCTTTATGTAGGGAGGTGGACTGGTTGTGGGATGTGCAAATTTTCTATGATGCAGCTGGCAGTGAGGGTTTCGGCTTGTACTGGCAGGGGAAGTGGTGTGCACAACAATGGCCGGAGAGTTGGAAGAATGGAGGCAGGAGCATGGCCTTTTTGGAATTGTTCCCGGTTGTGGTGGCTGTTACTTTGTGGAGCCAGGATTTGGCCCACAAAAAGGTGCTTTTTAGAATTGACAATATGGCTGTGGTGCAAGTGATCAATAAACAGTCTGCTTAGGACTTACAGATCCTCAAACTCCTCAGAGTCTTTGTGCTAGGTTGCCTTAAATTTGACATTTGCTTTAGGGCCCTGCATGTTCCTGGAGTGGACAATGACATTGCGGATGCTTTGTCTCGTTCACAGTGGGAGAGATTCCGTGGGCTTGCTTTGGAGGCAGACGAGGAGCCGACTCCCATGCCGGAGCATCTGTGGACGGTAGGCAATACAGGGTTGTTCAATTGGTTTTAGGTTCCCTGGCCCCTTCTACTAAGTTGGCTTATGAGTTGGCCTGGAATGAGTTTTTGGCCTCGGGAGCTTGTAGGAGGGAGATCCTTTGGCAGAGGTCTGAAGATGTGGTTCAGTTCATTTTGTTGTTAATGGATAAGGGTTTATCCAGAGTTACAATTGCTGGTAAATTAGAGGGTGTTTCTTTCATGGGAAAGTTGTTATGGGGCTATGCTCCGTCGGCTGGGGAGTTGGGTAGGAGAATGTTGGAAGGGTGGTCCCGGGAGCGGGGCTGTGTTCGTGCTCTCAGGTCCCCTTTGTCTTGGCAGAAGTTGCTCAATATCATTTCTGTGTTGCCTGTGGTGTGTACGGATCGGGTGGAGGCTTGTCTTTTTGCCACATTGATGGTGTGGATGATTTTTGGTGCGTTTCGGGTGTCTGAGCTGTTGGGCAATAAGGTTTCGAGAGGTCTTTTGTGGGGGGATGTTCAGTTGTCGGTTCGGGGAGTTCATATTTGGCTCTCTCATTCTAAGACGGATCAGAGGAGTTCGGGCAAGGGTATTTGGCTGGAGGCGGTTTCCCCTCCAGAGACTTGCCCTTTACGGTGGGCTCATTGCTGGAGGGAGCTTTCGGGTGGGGTTTTGGAGCATCAGGTTTTTCGACATTTGGATGGTTCTTTGGTGACCAATTATCAATTGCGCATGGTACTGCGAAAAGCGCTGCGTCATCTTGGCCTCAATGAGACTTTATATGGTACACACTCTTTCAGGATTGGGGCGGCAACTGAGGCCTTTAACAGGGGTTGGTCGAGGGAAGACATTATGGGCTTGGGGCGCTGGACTTCAAACTGCTTTCAGCGCTATGTCAGAAGGGAACCTAGGGGAGCGCTTGCGTCTGCTTCTGTTTTGCCTCTCTGATACTGTTTTCTTTTTCAGGTTCCGTGGCTGGTCCTCGCGCTGAGTTCTTAACTGTGTGGATCGTGGGCCATTCGTTCATAAAAAGAGCTCGTCTGAGTTATTTTGGAGCAATGTTGGGATTTAATGATCGTTTATTTAATATTGTTTGGAAGGGAAAGGGGGGTATGTTGTGGAAAGACTTGATTCCAGCCCTTAATTCTTGGTTAATAGGGGGGGTTTGTCCAGATGTTCTAGTTATCCATCTAGGGGAGAATGATTTGGGTTTGGTGAAGGGTGTGGTTCTCCTTCATGCGATGAAGAAGGATCTTTCTTTGTTACATCAGCATTGGTCAGGGTGCCACGTTTTGTGGACCGAGTTGATTCCTAGGAGGGTCTGGAGGAATGCTGTGAAGCCAATGGCCATTGATAAATCCCATAGGAAACTTAATCTTGAAGTTTCTCGGTTTTGTAGGGATTTAGGTTTTGTGCGTATTGTGCATAGTGATATTCGGTACGATGCGGTGGAATTTTTTAAAGGCGATGGAGTCCATTTGTCCAGGATGGGGATGGATTTATACCTCCTTGAGTTGCGAGAAGTATTGTCTCGCTGTTTGACAATTCAGAATTTTTGGGGTGAATAGAATACTCTGTTGGTGTTTCTGATTCTTGTCTACTTCTCCCTTACCCCCCCCCGTGTTTTCCCCCGGTTATTTGGTTTCTTGTTGGGGGGCAGAAAGGTGGGGGTCTTTCCCCTTCGGCCTTTCCCCCCACTGCTTTCTGGGTGGCAGATTATTTTGGATTGTCAGTTTTTGGGCCATGATTGGACCCGTTTAGTTTTGAAGTTGGATTTCTTGGGGGAATTTTGTACAGGTTGAGTTGGTGTTCGGAGATATGGGTTGGGGGATCTGGATCGGTTTGGTTTGTAATTGGGGTTTGGAGTTATGGTTTGGGAAATGTTGATGGTATAATGTTGTTGTGGGATTGTGGTATGGTTTATTATGTGATTGGGTATGTACGGGTGGCGGCGGGTTTGATGGAGGGTGAGGGGCGGGGGCGGGTTTTGGGGGTTTGAAAATATACAAACAAATTTGGTAAGGTTTTAGATTGTTAGGCTGTTGCCGAGGTTATGTTTTTGTAAATGTGCACCTGTTCCATTAAAGCGGCCTTTTTCACACTCTTTTGGTTTCTTGGTCTGCTCACTCTCCCCCACCCCTCCCTCCCAAAGCCAAGCAGAGCGGCTTTGCATCGCCTCATAGATATGATTGAGAAGTTTGCGCCACTGGAGCGTCCAAAAAAGAGACACTCCGGCTTTGCAAGCCTCTCTTAAATAAGCCCTAGAGTGCTTGGGTCTTATTTACAAGCTCCATGATCGGCGGGAGCGTCACTTTTAATATTGAAAAAAGTGACTTAGCGGTGGCGCAAATGGCATGTAAATAAGCCCCTTTATGTCGTGTGCACATTTCAAAAACATATTATGCATGTTTACACATTATTAGGCCAGGACATTTCAGCTTCTTCTGAAAAATAAGGGAAAAGAGAGTGCACTCGTTATTTTTCACAGCCACATTCTAATGGACATATTGAAAAGCCCACAACAAGATTTGTTTTTAAATAAAAACACACATAAATAGGTAAAATTGAAAACAAAATCTGGTGTACTATTCACAATTCTGTCCTCTTTGTCTTTGTTCAATTATTAAGTGAAATGCAAAAGTGCATTGTTTGAAAGCTATTAGTCACCAGCCGAAGGCCTCCACATGCGGTGCATGTTTGTTCTTTCTCCTGATGCAGTTAAGGCGTTCTATTCATGTGCATATTTCAGGTGCGGCCTTTATTTTTCCAATATGCTCTGAAAATGAGCAGCAGCCTCGTATCAAGTCTGCAGCAGGGTAACTAATGCTCTCACAAAGCACCGAGGATCTCATTCAAAGCGTCCTCATTCTGTCAGAGTTGCCTTAAATGTGGATTAGGTAATCTACGGCCAGTTAAATGAACACAGCACACTGGATCGGTCTAAAGGATTACAAAAAACAATCCTTAATCAAAATAGTACATTAAACTAAGGGCAATAACAATTAGCTGAGATTTGTTGCATTAATACCAGGTCCGCTGCATGCGTGTATAAATAGCTTCATTGATTTAATAATTCTGTAATCCTTCCACTGAGTACATACATTTTTTATTGGAAATATAATTCTTTCATTAAACGCTGAATGCTGATGAGACGAAGGAATTCAGAGCTACTCATAGAAGCCACACTAAATTACATATCATTTTAGAACGTGATAAAGAAAACATGTTTTATTTCCTTATGTTATTCCACAAAAGGGCGCACTTCTTACAGTTATAAATTAATTTCTTGTAATTTCTTGGCAGGTATTTCACGCTTAGAGCCCGTCTTTCCCCCACTAGTGTACTACACCTTCCACCCTCGGGTGGTACTCCATTTTTTTCTGAAAATGTTCCCTTTGATGTGACAGGAACGTTTTTAGCAGGCAGAAACGATGACGGTAAAGCATTCCACGCCGTCATGGTGGGCTAGATGGATTTCTTTCTTGTTTGTTCCCGAAGTTAATCCCATCTCACAGTGGGAGTTTTTTTCATGGCGTTTTTTATTTTTTTATCTGTCCCATAACTGTTATGCTATGACTGTTGCAGACAGGAAGCAAAATGGCTGACAGGGCCCTAAAGTGGGACAGGCTTTCACACCTCATACCAGCTGCAGAGTAGCAGGCAGGGCTTACCCTTAGCTGGTGGATGCAGATGGAGCCCATTGGCGCCCGTTTTTGAGCCACAGGACTTCATTTTCTATCTGGAGATTCTACCAAGACAGGAGAGAGAACAGGGGGAAAGAAGAAGGAAGAGAAAAAATGAAAACAGTGGCACAGGGAGAAAGCAGAAATGAAAAAAACCTTCCAATGTAAATGTAAATGTACAGGAATTTATATAGCGCAAATCACCTAGCGGTTTCTAAGCACTTGCTTAGGGAACCCGTCCTGGTATTCCCCTGTGAGATAACACCGGCAGGGTATCCGCAAGGTGAAAGCCAGGCATCCCGCCGCGAGGGGCCATTGTGGAGATTAAGCAAGCTATTGCCCAGAGTCGCAGAGTGTGAACCCGTGAATTGAGTAGGCAACGGAGCGAGAATTGTCGAGTCCATGGACATTTTTAGTACTCAAGACCCCGCCGAGCTGGGAATTGAACCCTGGTCCCAGGCTGACCTCTGCTTCCAGGTCTGCCTCCTCTAACCAGTGAGCCACACTTCTTCCGAAGTGAGGTAAAAGGACAGAAAGTGCATGTTGGGAGATGAAAGAGGCGTGGAGTGGAATCTAGGCTAAACAGTCTTGGAGACCAAGATATATTCTCATACAAATTAAGGGGCATATTATCAAGCACGGCTAAAGCGGCGATATTGGGCTTGATAGTATGCCCTTGAGAATTCCAATTGAAGCCCATGTTGACACCAGAACATGGGCTTCTATTGGAATTCTCAAGTGCATATTATTAAGCCCATTATCCAACCGCGGCCGGCAGTGGGTGTACCGGCTGGGCGGTGACGTGGGGAGAGGGCAGGGTGGGGGGTAGTAATGTATGGATTACGGAGTTTAACAGGTAAGTAAACATATAAATAAATAAAACGAATTTCGTTGCGCGCACTGCATCGCATTTGGTGATGCATTGCACGCAACGAAATTCGTTTTACTTATTTATATGTTTACTTACCTGGTAAACTGCCTAGTCCATACATTACTACCCCCCACCCTGCACCTCCCCCTCCCCACGTCACCACCTGGCCGGTAATCCCACTACTGGCCGTGGCTGCCATTCTCGCTGCTTTAGCGGCAGTTTCTGCAGCTAAAGCAGCGATAATTTTAACACCTGTTCTTGATAATATGCCCCTAAGTCCTCCAGGTGAGTGTAAGTTTACGACAGCGATGCTGTCGCGCTCCTTAGAAACAGGATTCTCGCTGTCTCTAAATGAGAAAGAAGAACAGAAGGGTTGGCAGAGAGGACACCTGCATTGTTGTGGTGAACGCCTTCTGATTACTAACCTCTAAATGAGGCCATGAATCCTAACTTTTATTTCAAGAGTAATGTAATATCCCTTGATGAACTGTCGGTAAAAATCCCACCTGTCGTTCATCTGCAAACAGTTCCAGCATTTCTGCTGTTATTTTGCCCAATATTGTATTCTCCTTGTTTATCAAGGAGAAATGTCTGCTGATTATAATGCTGGTTATTGATTGAGAATTAACAATTCCATGCAGTTGTTTTTAACTGTCCCTGTTGGCTGCCTCTTTCTCTGACCTTGTTTGCATCTCTTTAACAGGAAAGACGTTACACGTAGTTCGCAAAATATAGAATTTGTTCATTATAGGCCTTTTATGTATATTACATGTATTATTGCATTACCAATCGATATTTCTGTGGTTGCCGTTGAAATGCGTATTTTATCATCATCATAAAGACAGCTCCCAAATCAGAGCCTGCTTTAGCGCTGGTGGCACCCTGTACGACATTGTTTGTTGGCGCCCCACCCTATTTCCACATTCACCACGGATTCCCTGCCTACCAACCTTTAACTGTACCCCTCAGGTCTCCATAACCACTCACTCAATGAGATGCATTTAATTAGGTTTATAGTGCTGCTCATACCAGTGTATGGTGTCAGAGCACTTTACGTCGCCCCCAGAAGTCTGCACCCGGTGCAGAGGCACCAGTCGCGCTGCCCTAGAGCTGACCCTGCCCTGCAGAACTTAATCTGCAGAACTTTAATCCTTTCAACCCTACTAGGATTTTGTAGTTTGCAAGACTTACTTATTGGGCAAGGTTTTTACATTCGTTGGCAAACATTTTAATTATGCAGTACACTCAAATCTGGACATTTTATAAATGATGGGCAAAATTATTTGGGAATGATGGTAAATCCATAATTACGTAGTAAACACAGCAGCCTCAAAATATTATAAATCCTCTGTCCCTCACTAATATCTAATATTGTATTAACAATTTATTAAGGAAGGTTAAACTTTAACATTTGAACTTCCAATCAGTGCTGCACTGAAATAACAGCTAACTACCTCAAAATAAATGTGTAATATAAAAAAACATAGCGTGTAGCAGGTGTAATATACCACTATATTTCTATTTTACAGTTCTGGTGACATTTATAAATGACTTCTCGTTTGCCTTGTGGTGTAAGATGTCTCCAGAACTCCTTGATGGTAATATAGTATTAGGTTATATACCATCATTTTTTTCAATTTGATAATTCATCCGTTTCCCCCAAGATAGTTTAGTTAAGAACAGTTTGGCTATAAAATGAGAATCTTTAGAAGGAATTTGCTAATATCAGGATGTAGAAAATCTGTCTTGTATGCATGGTCACTGTTCAACGTTTTCTAGACTTTAAGTTTGCTGGCTGTAAGTCTCTGTGAATGTTGCCAATGCAAAACAGTCTCTAGGTATCCCTGCTTATCTTCCCTATGAGTCCATTATAAAACGTGCCTAAAGTGGACCTATGTTACTCAAACAAATGATGGACGGAATGCTGAATAAATCATACATTCACCCCCAGTCAAGAGATCTGGGTTAAATCCATTGTTCTTTTGCTCACCATGCCACCCCAGTTTCGACCCAGCCATATGCAAATCAATTTTGACCCTGTGCCTCATGGGAAAAGTCCTCCCGAACTGCCAAGCCAGGTGCTCCCTGGACCGGAAATAAGCATCCTGGGACCGGTTTCAGGGTATTACCCTTCATCAGCCAGGCTAGCTTGAATCCAGTTGTATAGTGAGCAAGGGACCCACATCTGGGCACACCCTTCCCACTTAGGGCGACATATGCAAAAGAAACAATTGTTGGACAGAATGCCGGACAATGCAAACATTCACCCCCAGTCACAAAGACCTGGGTTTAATCTATCATTCTTTTGCTCACCACACCACCCCAGTTTGGGCCCAGACATATGCAAATCAGTCTTGACCCAGCCCAAACTGCCAAGTCAGGTCCTCCCTGGAGCGGAAACAAGCATCCTGAGACCAGTTTCAGGGCTTCACCCTTCATCAGCCAGGCTATCTTGAATGCAGTGGTGTAGTGAGCATGGGACCCATGTCTGGGCATACCGTTCCTACTACAGAAATACACTCACTGAACAAATCAAATAAAAAAATATATAAATAAATATTATTAAAATTAATTACCCAATAAACTCTTCAGTGCTCCTGACGGAATGGTTCTGTCATGAGCACCACTGCTGGTGTGCTCATGATGGAACCAGTCCCTCAGGTGCACACTAGTACAAATCCCTCTGCTGCAAACAACAGATGGATTTCATTTTTTTTGCCTCAGGAGGTGTGGCAGAGCTTCCGCAACCTTCTGAGGCATTTTTGTTGTTGTTTCCAATGTATAGACTATCCTGTGCTTTTCGCGTTGATGTCATTACATTGAAAATGAAACTTAGTTGTGGGGCCATCTCATCTCCCTAAAACTGAAACAGATGAGAGAAGTATCATTAGAAAGAGGAGAATCTCTCCATTCAAATGATATTGATCCTTAGTGGATCCCTGTTTCCGAATCACTGCAGGAAGGCAATCCACAAGCAGGGGTCCTTGGGAGGGGGAGCAGCCCCATGGGCAAGGGTAGCTACATCCCCCATTTCAAAATGAGCATATTCCATTTTTCTGGCCACCCAGTGGGGCAGAAAGCTTCCTACACACCAGGGATTTTTTTTTATAGTTAAGGGGTGGGTGCTGCCGAGAATGGGGCAATAGCTCCTTATCTGCCACCACCCCCCTTCCAGGGGACAGAAAACCCACTAGGAACCAGGGGTTCATTTTGTTCAAAGTTCAGGGGTGGGGCAGCCCAAAATGGGAATGCCAATGCCCCCACCCCCCAAAAAATGCCATAGTCTTTCTGCCCCACCACAAGAGGCAGATTGGCGCAATGGCCCCTGATCTGTCCCCGGGAGTCAGAAAGCTCCCTAGCCACCAGGGATTATTTTTTATTATACGTAGGGGTTGGGGCTGCCCGGACTTTGTATGCCAATACCCCACCAAAAAATTGCATCTCTCTTTCTGTCCCCTAGGGAGCATATCGGGGCAATAGCCCCAGATGTGCCCGTCAAAGGGCAGCAGAAATCACACTAGGCACTGACCTTGTTTTTTTGCAATGTGTCTAGCTGTAGATTGTGGGCCCTAGCGCAGCCAGCACCTAGAAAAACCTATCAAACCTGTCAATTTTTAAAACTAGATAACCCTGGGAATCTAGTATGGGGTGACTTGTGTAACTCTCACCTGGTTTTGTTACCCAGAATCCCTTGCAGACGTCAAACGTTGTAAAAAAACACACATTTTCCTAACATTTAAGTTAGATTTGGGGTTCTCTAGTTGGCAGAGGTAGGTACCTTTGACCAAATAGGGACCCTTGCGTCTAGTCAGAGTAAGGGGGTACACTCCTAAAATAACCCCTTCTCACCCCCTTGGTAGCTTGGCACGAGCAGGCAAGCATATCTCAGAGGCAGTGTGTAAAGCATTTGTGAACACATACAGTAACCCAGTGACACTACAGATGGACACCACACAAGTTTGTAGTATAAAAATTAATATTTTTATGTAGACTTAACACAAGACCACAAACGAAAAAAATCCACAATACTGTACTTCAAAAATGGTAGAAATAGCTTTGTTCTCTTTAGATGTTAAATGCGACACTTTAAGTTCAATGTACCTTTGTATGCATAACGATATACAACAAAAGTGTTGGACGGAAGGTGATGCTTCCGTTCCTTACACGCAAGGTCGGATGGGTCGGGTCCCTATTGCTGCGTAGAGGATGCGTTGGTTCTTATCCGCGTGGGGAGGTGATGCATCGGTTTCTTACTGCGCTTCCGTGGCGAAGCGACCAGCAGCGCTGTGATGCGATTAAGATCCAGTGCAATGAAACAAAATGGTGTCCTCTTCTTGATGTGACGATGCGTGCAAGCCCAACAGCTGCGACAGGAGCTACGACACGCTACTCTGGGGATGCGACGGTGTCTGCTACGAATCTCTTCTCTGGTGAAGCATGGCGCTTCGGGTGATGCAACAGCAGCAGAGGTGGCATGCTTCTCTGTTGATGCGACGGCGTCTGCTGCGACGGCGACACTCTCCTCCTGTGATGCGACTGCTGTGGCAGCGACAAGCTTCTTGATCTTGAATCGTGCTTTCAGCTCCCAGCGACACACAGTCTCTCAAAAGGCCCAGCTCAACAGCAGGCACTTCAATTTTCAGCAAGGGAAGTCAGGGGAGCTGGTTGATTAAGTCTATTGTCCTTGAGCCTTCAGCAGGAGGCAAGCTCTATCTCATGCCCTTAAAGATCCTGTACAAGTTGATTTGAAAATATTACAAAGTATTTTCTTCTTTCTTTGGCAGTCAGGCAACCACTGCAGGCCAATCCCCCAAAAAGCACTCAGCTTAGGGATAGTCTCCTCCTCAGTTTCTCCTGTTCCTGTCCTCGGCAAATGTTCTTCTTGTTTCCCAAAGTGATCTAAAGTCCTGGGGCTTGGGCATCAATATTTATACTACTATTCTCTTTGTTCTCTGAAGGCATAGAGTATCTGTACCTAGTCCAAACCAGTTCTGGTCAGTCCTGGAACACTTTGTTAACTAGATTCCTTCTTTCCTTTGACAGTGTGGGCCAGGGACATCAGACACACCACAGGAGGTGAAGCCTTTATTGTGGAATGCCGGCACAGCCCTATTCAGGACCCAGGTGCACCCCTCCCCTCACTCTACATGCATATGAGTCTATTCAGCCCTGTGTTGACTTACCCTGTCTCCTGGAATCCCCCATCCCCTGTCACTCAAACTCCAGACAAGGAACACACACCTAGCAGAGGTAGGCTTGGATAGTTAGGAAAGAAAATACCTTCTTTATAAAAGTGGTATTTTCAAACGTTAAGACGAACTTCACTAAAAGATGTATTTTATCATTCTGAGTTCATGCATACTAAACTCAAATTTCTACCTAGTTCCCTGAGTCAGTTAGGATTATAGGATGTTATAATCAAACTGCCCATTCTGGCCTATGGGGAAAGGTAGCCTTGCAATAGTTAAAAACGAAAATGGCTGTAATTCACTACCAGGACATGCCACACACATCAGGGCATGTCCCACCTTTTACCTACAATGCACCCTGCCCTTGGACGTTCCATTTTGGTGACTAATATGCAGAAAAGGTAAGGTTTAGGTACTGGCAAGTGGGTGCACTTGCCCAGTCAACATGGCAGTACCAGCCTTCATACAGGCTCTGCATTGGCAGGCCTGAGACACACTTTACAGGCTGTTTCTGTGTGTGGCACAACCAGTGCTGCAAGCCTACCAGCAGCATTTGACTTACAAGCTCTGGGCACACGCAGTGCAATGTATTAGGGTCTGACAGTAAATCAAATGAACCAATCATGGAGTCACTAATCCAATTCAATACCTTACAATAGGGAGAGAATATGCACTTTGGCACTGATCAGCAGTGGTAAAGTGCCCAGAGTCATAAAACAGCCAACTACAGGTCAGACAAAATACAGGAGGAAGGAGAAAAGTTCAGGAATGATCCTGCAAAAAGGGCCAAGTCCAACACGTTCTATAAAGGAATGTCCTAGAATCTGCAGTGAGCCACAAACTGCAATGCACCCAGCATTCCCCCAAGTCTCCTGATAAAAATGGTCCCTCACTTGTGTGGGTAGGCCTAGTGCCCACAACAGGAAACATCCCTAAATGCAACATGGACACATCACTGAAAAATGACCCTCTTTTGCAATGTGCATAGCTGTAGATTTTTTACACTAGCTCAGCCGGCACCTAGATAATCCTAGTAATCCTGTACCTTTTTGCAAACTAGACACCCAGGGCAAGCCAGGGTGGGGTGACGTGTGTGGCTCTTACCAGGTTTTGTAACCCAGAATCCCTTATAAACCTCAAACTTTGTCTAAAGAAACATATTTACCTCACATTTCTGTGATGGAAAATTTTAGTATCTGCAGGGAGCCACAACCTTCCACCCACCCAGCATCCCTCCAAGTTTCCCGATAAAAATGGCACCTCACTTATGTGGTTAGGCCTAGTGCCGGTGACAGGAAATGGCCCAAAATGTACAGTGGAGACTTCAAAATTATTGATAAAAAAAAGACTTTTTTCTGTGAGGGAGTCGCCTGCGTATTTTTACCGGACTTGGTGGGCATCTAAGGAAACCTACCAAACCCAGACATTCTGACCCTGCGGAGTCCAGGTAGGTGTGGCTTGCATGAATCCCCTAGCTTTTTCCTACCCAGAATCCTCTGCAAACCTCAAATTTAGGGGGCGATTCCGATTCCGGTAGGAAGGGCTCTGAACCGCACGTATCAGACAGATTCCTTTCCAACCGAGCATTTCCGATGGGCTTGGTTGGAATGGAATCCGACTCGGCTTTCCGGATGGTTTACGACGGGCTTGTAGAGCCCGTTTGCCATCCGGAAATCCTTCAGTATTCAGAAATGCTTTATTCGATTTTAACAATAATAAAAAATCATAAAAGCTGCAAATATATATACACCATTTCATAATGAATAGCAGCGAGGCTTTAAAAACATTAAAAAGTATTAAATTGGTATATTATAAATCTAAAGCATTTACTGTATAAAAATTAACAGATCATAGAATTTAGTTTCCTCAGGATACTTTTTGAAAAACCAGTCATGATCATAATACATTTATCATTTTCCAATTGCTGTCAACATAAATACGCTGGTCGGCAATGCCACCAGGAACCCTGTCTCAAGTAATGTCTAATCCATCTTCTACGTTCCTTCTCGTAATATTTACAGAATAGAATCACATGGAATGTGGATTGCAATGATAAATTATCGCATGGGCAAAGTTCCAAAGTTCTTGACCAGTCGTTTATTGATGGAAGTTACCAGGCGATCAAATAATTCAAATCTAAATCTAGTCAAAATAAAACGGTCAAAACCCATAGTACAAAGAGATAAATAGGGTTGAATCGCATAGCATGCCAATGTCATTTGATGTTAAATTACTGTTGTTTTAGTAAGTTCGCCCGAGCATCTTAACATCTCAAAATGGTTCATACATAAACTTTTTAATTCCTTTCTAGATAGCCCACTAATTAATTCCGGGTTATTATAAAGTTCCGGCCTTTGCAGATCAATTAACGTTTTCCTAACGTACTCTAGCCATCGAATATGTTTTGCATTATCCAGGGCCATAACATCCTTAATCATTTCCTGGTTAGGGCCCAACACTTCTGAGGCCCATACTCTCTGCCAGAGTAAGATTGGTTGTAATTTTATAAGGTCGGAAATAAATTCCATACCTAATTCTGCATGACAATTAAAAACTGACGTGCCCTGAGGAAGCGCTAATAGATATCTTAAAAAGCAGTTTTCTGCTATTTGGATGAACTCTACATTCTGAAAGCCCCAAATACCCGCCCGTAGAGTGCAATGCTTCTGCATTTAGCCATGTATATTTTTAAGAGAATTTCAGGTCTTTTCCCTAGTTTTTTAGCAAAATTCATTAATGCCGCAATTGAACGTTTAAACAATAGGGTCCTACTCTTAACAGCGGGACCCCACAAGCCAAAGCCATCTCCTAGCACCCCCAAGTAAGAAAAGGTTTTAGTGTGTTCAATTGAAAGGCCATCCACCTGGATTGTTTTACATTTAGCCCGGCCTTTCCCCCACATCATCACAAACATTTTTTGGCATTCATTTTTAGACCCCTTATTTCCATAAACTATGTGTATTTAGAGAGTGCCTTCTGGGCACCCATCCTGGTTCTGGCCATTAGTACTGAGTCATCCACATAGAGAAGGGAGACAGCCTGCTTTTTTCCATACCTTGGGGAATCAACTATGCTGGCCTCCAATTCTCCCTCCAAAGCGTTCGTATATATGGAGAAGAGGAATGGAGCCAGAACACAGCACTGTTTAACACCGTTCTCAATGCGGAAGGGCCCAGTGCATTCTCTCTTCAGCCCATGTCTCACCTTCGCAGTTGCACCTGAGTACAGCTGTTAAAGGAAGTACACTATAGCAAGTTCCACCCTGATTTCTTCCAATATTTGCCACAGCTTAACATGATCCACACAGTCGAAAGCGGCTGTGAGGTCGACAAATATGGCGTATAGACATCCTGTCTTTGCCTGGGTGTATTTCCCTTGTAGCATCACAAAGTTAAGGACCTGCTCCACAGTGCCCATCCCCTCCCTAAAACCATACTGGACCGGACTCAGAATATTGTTATCGTTTGCCCAAATTTGCAATTTATTTAGGACCACCCTACCTGCGATCTTCATGAGAGAATCCAGGAGAGATATAGGCCTGTAATTTGCTGGATTCTCTCTGTCCCCTTTTTTATAAATATTAAATTAAATGCACTGTGGCCCTTAGACTTATGTTAAACACGAGTCAACCCCCTTTCTTTTTTTTCTTTTTCTTCAAATCATCTGTTTCACTGCGACTATTTACCAAAGACCTACTAGGTCCATAATGCACTAGGGCTCGATTTAAATAAATCCAGCCCACAAACGAACGGCCATTATGATTTAGACCTCGAGGAACACAGTTGCTGAGAAAGCTCTTTTGGAGAAGGTAATTCTTTACTCTAAAGGTTCAACTTTCGGGCCAAAACTTGAATTTCGTTTGAATTTCCAATAAGTGTCCATTTTACTTGACAGGACCGCCCGTGCTGGGAACATATTGAATTCAAGAATAAAGAAGTATTCACAAGGTAGGCTCTTGTTGCCACTCCACAGCGTTCACTAATGTAGATGAGGCCCCCCCTTTGGTCAAATTTACATAAACGCGCTTACTCTACCCTTGCTAGGAAATAACTCGGATGGTCAAATTTTACAAGCCGCCTCGCCGGTTGGCGGCAGACACAAGGTCAGTGTTGGTTATGAGTTATGCCTTCACTTATTCATTAGGCAACAATGTAAACACTTAGCCTTAATCAATCAAACCCTGATTTTTCTGAGAAAATCGCCTGCCTACAGAAAACAATTGAGCCTTCGTTCCCCGCACTCTGACAACAAGTCCCACAAGCCTTTTCCACCCCATAAAAATGGGCCTGGTATGTAGATTCTATCAATGCACAAACTAGTAGTATATGTAGCAACTTTTAGAATAGAGGCTTTCATTCAATCAAAATAGTAAAAAGCTTTTTTCTTTGCATCTTTCAGAGACAAAGAATAAAAGCCCTGACGAGAGCCCAGGGACGCTTTTCCTGGTCTCGAAACGTGTCGGCAGCTTTGGTGGAATAGAGCATTATTAACAAACAATACTAGGATTAGCCAGTCAAGACATTATCAATCTCGAGTCATTCAGTTGACCATATTCCCCATTTTTTCGATTTGTTTCATTCATTGATACTATATGTATATGATATTGGTGTTTTGTTACGTATTAATTTCTTTGTAGGATGTTTGATGTTTTATATATTATTTTGACATTGTTTGATTCTATGTGCATCAAACCAATTGTACAGTGATGTAAAACATATTGAATGTACAGTCCGTTTCATTTCTGCCTATCAATGTTAAAAAAGATACTTCAAAAGTTAAAACAATTGGCATTGAATAAGCATGCCTGGTTGGAATGTAATAAATATTTTTCTAACCTAAAAACGTTTTTTCGTTTAAGTAAGTGTGGTTTAGGCAATTTTTGTGCTTTATAGGGACTCAATGGTGGCGGAATTATTATAGTCAGGTAAATTTACAGACAAACTAAGGGGCAAATGGTCAATAAGGCCATTTGGATGTATCGCTAACTCTTCCACCCAGTTGGAGTATCTAGTAGGTAGAATGATGAAATCAATAACAGATTGGAAACCCCTTGCTATAAAGGTCGAGCTAAATTTATCCTTCGGGGAGCACATCATATTTGCAAAACCGAGATCAAAAGTGGCCATAATGTCATTTATTTGTTCCCCTCTGTCTGTTTGTACAAGATGGTTCATGTCACTACTTTCTTCCCAGTCATTTTCCCGGAATGTGCATGCATTCAGGTTACATATACTTATATTAAAATCCCCTCCCCATACCAAAATTACATCTCTTCCTTTTACTAAGTTTAGATAGTTTAAATCTTCTGAAAAGTTTTTCATCACTTCCATAAAATTAGCGTTTTTAATGTTATCATTGAAGTTTACCACCAGTAACTCTGTGCCCAATTTTAAGTAGATAGATACCATTTGGTAGGAAGGGGTACACTTCATCATTTTAACTCTCCGGACCCTCAGCAAATTTGATACATATACACAGATTCCCCCTTTGTATCTACCATGCGTAGAGCGCAACACTGGGATATGAAAGGTTTTATAACCATCCAAATGTTTTTCGTTTATAAGCCAGATTTCCTGGATGCATAGTATATCAAGATTCTGTATAAAATCCCCCCAAACATTATTAGAAACTTTACTCTCCAGGCCACAGATATTCCAGGAAACTATCCTTACAGGCCCTCGGGATAATGGTGGGCTAACTAGTGGGGAACAAGCATTATTAATAGGAGGCATAGATGTTTCCCCTTTATCAGCAGCATCCACGCGTGCTGCGTCCTTTACAACCTTACAATTGCCTGCTTCAGTCCTAAGTTGTGTAATGATTAGGCTGTCAAATTTGCACAGGCGTTTTTATTTGTGTCACAATCTACAACGATATTAGAGAACAAGGAGGCTGTATCCGTTAATAAGTTAGGCACATTCTGGCCTTCTATTGGGACCTTATCTAACTGATCCCCTCGTGGTATATTCACTATCTGGGCTGTACTTCGAATTTGAGAAGGGCTATTAGGAAGTCAGTCCACCTCTTCTAAATGGGCCAAATCTGTTATGTGTCCTAACTTTATAGGTCAGTTTGTCTTCGTGAGAGTCATACCCTGGCATAACATTTTCCCTCATTCGCCGGCGAGGACAATAAAAGAAACCCAGTGGGAGAACTTTTATTCCATCGGTTCTGGGGTAATTTTTCCCTACACGATTCAGGATTTCATGGACCAGGGCGGGGGAGCCCAAGGACAAGACCACACAATCCCCTGACGATATCCTTTTCTCCCAGCGCACGCAGGACACTCGGCGCACCATTTTGAAAGCCTCAAACATTTCCTTGGCCAGGCCTGTATTAAATCATAGGTGATGAATGGACTTATTCCGCAGGGTGACCCAACTTTCATTAGCAGTGTCGTCTATCTTGGGTACATTTGCCAGTACTATAGTTGATGGAACCGTGGCCGGGGGAAGATGAAGGGTAATCGGTTCTTGATGCAGGGTATGATTGGATGTATTCTGCAGCTTTTCCTTAAGGTTGGTGTCAGTGTGCGATATCATCCCAGATTTTCCTTTTTCTAAACCTCCTACCCCCATTTCACCACTCAAGTTCGTAGTATTAAGCCAGTATGTGTCGCCTTCATTAGTAGTTTTTCCTAGGTTGATGGGGATATGTGCAGAAGAAGTCAGGCTACATGACGTTACAGCATCCCTAGTTGATGTTTTGGGTACAGGCTCACTTAATTTATTGAGTTTATCCAAAATAGAAGCTTGACCCGCTTCTAGTTGCACTAGTCTATCCTTTAATGGGCCAATCAGTGTTTTAATTGCAGATACCAGGTCAGCATGTATGGACTCAGGGTCAAATGTACAACTCGGGGTATGAGGTTCAGTATTGCTTATTACCGAATTTACCCATGTTTTTCCCCTGTGTGCCCCCGAAGAGGGCCTACTTTTAGTGGAGATTACAACTGGAATCTTATTCTCAATTGCCTGTGGGGTTATGTGTATCACAGGGGGTAAGCTGATGGGGGGTACTTTTGGTTCCTTTACACATGATCTATTGAATGGGGGGGGCAATGTTAAAACATCTTGATCATCGCACAGAATCTCATCCCCTCCCCTAAGGACACACCCATTAGTTGACTTATTTGAGATATTAATGTTAGAAGTATTTTTCAATACCGGTCAATTTGTCCCTTCGTTACTAATGTTATTGGACAATGCCCCTGTAATCAAAACCTCTTTGTCTTTAGACAGTGCCTCTTTAACACTAGTTATTTGTTTCTCTATGGCGCCAACTGCACCCGATAAATAGTTCATTAACGACATGTTGTTACTTTTCCTCTTGTCTGCTGGCAGTGCACCATTAGATCTATTAAGCTTTCTTTTCCCCATCACTAATATGGCAGACTTTCCTAGGTTATACGTGGGACTCTATATAGACTGTTGAAGTCCGTTAGACAAACAAAGTCTTTAGGCAATTAAAAATATCCTTACTTAGTAGCAGTCCCAGGGATCCAGTGTTCCACTAAAAGCCAAATAACGTGGCCGAGCCCAGCCTCTTCCCCCCGAATTTATGCGCCTCCTGGCGCCGAATGTAGATGACGGCTTCCGGCCGCAAAGGAGTGGAGTGGTGTGGCTCACTGGTTAGAGGCGGCAGACCCGGAAGGAGAGGACGGCCCAGGACCAGGGTTCAATTCCCGACGCGGCAGGGTCTTGAACCAGGGTCAGAGGTCTCGATAATTCTCGCCTCAGTGCCTACTCTAACCAGAGATCACACTCGGCAACTCTGGGCATTAGCTTGCCTCAACTCCACAATGGCCCCCCACAAACGCCGGGGATGCCTGGTTTCACCTTGGAGATACCCAGGAGGGAACATCTCACAGGGAAAGCCAGGACGGGTTCCCCAGCGGTCTATAGCGTCAGGACGCCTACGGGTAGCAGTGCGCTTGACAAGACACACACATTTAGTTGTGGTCCCCCCCCTACTGCGGCCATGCTCTGATGATGTGGAGCCGTGGCAGCAGGGGGAGACCGGCTGCGAAGGAGTGGGGCAGCGAACCGGACGGGAGAACAACGTGCAGGAAACGGGCAAACAAACGGCACAGACCAATGCCCCCAGCAGGCTCATCAGGCTAAGGTATGTGGCAGGAAAAGGGTCAAGATTGGACTCCCGCTCCACGGGAGATGTCCTCGAATTTATTCCTGGCGCGGAGTGTAGGTTACGGCTTCTGGACGCAAAGGCTCCCGGTAGTTGTGGTCCCCACCTACTGCGGCCACACTCTGAAGATGTGGAGCTGTGGCGGCAGGGGGAGACCGGCTGCGATGGAGTGGGGCAGCGAACCGGACGGGAGAACAATGTGCAGGAAATGGGCAAACAAACAGCACAGACCAATGCCCCCAGCAGGCTCAGCAGGCTAAGGTTTGTGGCAGGAAAATTGTACAGATTGGACCCTTCAGTACTCCCCCGGTCGCCTGTTTATGACCGAAGGAGTACGATGGCAGTTTTTCACTGCGTTTTTGTGCCAGGCAGTCAGAAACTGTCTCTGGTGGGCCCCCAGCAGGACCCCCATGGGTGTGAGTCTGCCAAATGGCGGCCTGGGGGCACCTATTGATCCCTGCACCTGGTTGCAGGCACCTTGATGTGCCGGCCACAGGGTGCAGGGATGAATACACCCCGGTATTTTACAATGGAGGCATGCATTCCGCTCGGATTGCATACTCCCATTGTTTGGTCGCATCGTACTTGCAGGGCCATAACCAACCAGAGCAGGTCAGTCAGTTGCGGCTCCTGGGAGAACTTTTATTCCATCGGTTCTGGGGTCATTTTGCCCTACACGATTCAGGATTTCATGGACCAGGGCGGGGGAGCCCAAGGACAAGACCACACAATCCCCTGGCGATATCCTTTTCTCCCAGCCCACGCAGGACACTCGTCGCACCATTTTGAAAGCCTCAAACATTTCCTTGGCCAGGTCTGTCTTAAATCATAGGTGATGAATTGACTTATTCCGCAGGGTGACCCAACGTTCATTAGCAGTGTCGTCTATCTTGGGTACATTTGCCAGTACTATAGTGTATCGAACTGTGGCCGGGGGAAGATTAAGGGTAATCGGTTCTTGATGCAGGGTATGATTGGATGTATTCTGCAGCTTTTGCTTAAGGTTGGTGTCAGTGTGCAATATCATCCCAGATTTTCCTTTTTCTAAACCTCCTACCCCCATTTCACCACTCAAGTTCGTAGTATTAATCCAGTATGTGTCGCCTTCATTAGTAATTTTTCCTAGGTTGATGGGGATATGTGCTCCATATCTCTGTGCATAAGAAGTCTGGCTACATGACCTTACAGCATCCCTAGTTGATGTTTTGGGTACAGGCTCACTTAATTTATTGGGTTTATCCAAAATAGAAGCTTGACCCGCTTCTAGTTGCACTAGTCTATCCTTTAATGGGCCAATCAGTGTTTTAATTGCAGATACCAGGTCAGCATGTATGGACTTAGGGTCAAATGTACAACTCGGGGTATGCAGTTCAGTATTGCTTATTACCCGATTTACCCATGTTTTTCCCCTGTGTGCCCCCGAAGAGGGCTTACTTTTAGTGGGGATTACAACTGGGATCTAATTCTCAATTGCCTTTGGGGTTATGTGTATCACAGGGGGTAAGCTGACGGGGGGTACTTTCGGTTCCTTTACACATGATCTATTGGATGGGGGGGGGGCAATGTTAAAACATCTTTATCATCGCACAGAATCTCATCCCCTCCCCTAAGGACACACCCATTAGTTGACTTTTTTGAGATATTAATGTAAGAAGTATTTTTCAATACCGGTGAATTTGTCCCTTTGTTACTAATGTTATTGGACAATGCCCGTGTAATCAAACCCTCTTTGTCTTTAGACAGTGCCTCTTTAACACTAGTTATTTGTTTCTCTATGGCCCCAACTGCACCCGATAAGTAGTTCATTAACGACATGTAGGTACTTTTCCTCGTGTCTGCTGGCAGTGCACCATAAGATCTATTAAGCTTTCTTTTCCCCATCACTAATATGGCAGACTTTCCTAGGTTATACGTGGGACTCTATATAGACCGTTGAAATCCGTTAGACACACAAAGTCTTTAGGCAATTAAAAATATCCTTACTTAGTAGCAGTCCCAGGGTTCCAGTGTTCCACTAAAAGCCAAATAACGTGGCCCAGCCCAGCCTCTTCCCCCCGAATTTATGCGCCTCCTAGCGCAGAATGTAGATGACGGCTTCCGGCCGCAAAGAAGTGTAGTGGTGTGGCTCACTGGTTAGAGGCGGCAGACCCAAGAGCAGAGGACGGCCCGGGACCAGGGTTCAATTCCCGACGCGGCAGGGTCTTGAACCAGGGTCAGCGGACTCGATAATTCTCGCCTCGGTGCCTACTCTAACCAGGGATCACACTCGGCAACTCTGGGCATCAGCTTGCCTCAACTCCACAACGGCCCCCCACAAATGCCGTGGATGCCTGGTTTCACCTTGGAGATACCCAGGAGGGAACATCTCACAGGGAAAGCCAGGACTGGTTCCCCAGCGGTCTATAGCGCCAGGACGCCTACGGGTAGCAGTGCGCTTTACAAGACACACACATTTACATTTACATTTAGTTGTGGTCCCCTCCCTACAGCGGCCACGCTCTGATGATGTGGAGCTGTGGCGGCAGGGGGAGACCGGCTGCGATGGATTCGGGCAGCGAACCGGACGGGAGAACAACGTGCAGGAAACGGGCAAACAAACTGCACAGACCAATGCCCTCAGCAGGCTCAGCAGGCTAAGGTACGTGGCAGGGAAAGGGTAAAGGTTGGACCCTTCAGTACTCCCCCGGTCGCCTGTTTATGACTGAAGGAGTACGATGGCAGTTTTTCACTGCGTTTTCGTGCCAGGCAGTCAGAAACTGTCTCTGGTGGGCCCCCAGCAGGACACCCATGGGTGTGAGTCTGCCAAATGGCGGCCTGGTGGCACCTATTGATCCCTGCATCCGGTTGCAGGCACCTTGAGGTGCCGGCCACAGGGTGCAGGGATGAATACACCCCGGTATTTCCCAATGGAGGCATGCATTTCGCTCGGATTGCATGCTCCCATTGTTCGGTCGCATCGTACTTGCAGGGCCATAACCGACCAGAGCAGGTCAGTCAGTTACGGCTCCTGACGAGTCCGTCCAACATCGGAACAGGCCCTTTAATTGCAAAAAATCTAGTTTTCCTTACATTTCATTCTGAGATCACCATGCCGGGACAAATGTCCTACCACTTAGTGTTCACTATGGTCTCCCGGTAAAAATACGACCTCACTTGTATGGGTGTCTAATGCAGAGTCTGCCTAAAAACACATATATAAAAAATATAGAGCTTAGAGCTCCCTGTGCTATCCCCTCAATCCCTTGTTTTTCGCCCTACCCAGTCACAGGCCCTTGGCCCACCCACAAAACCTAGGTGTCATTTTCTTAGGAGACGAGCGGAAAGCTTGATGGAAGGCATTTGTGCCAGCACAGTAATCCCAGACAGAGATGTGAGGAAAACGTTAATATTTTAGCTATATTTGAGGTTTGCAAGCAATTCTGGGTAAGAACACGTTGGGGGATCCACGCAAGCCACACCTTCCTGGACTTCTTCGGGTGGCTAGTTTTTAGAATTTGTCTGGGTGGGCAGGCTTCCCTAAATGCCTGTCAAACCCATTAACTAAAACACAGGTGCCCCCTTGCAAAACCAGGTTGTTTTGTGATAGATAGGGGGCATCTATGTTTTTGGTCTCGGGATCGGCAGCCATCTAGGGAAACCTACCAAACTAAACATTTCTGAAAACTAGACAGCCTGAAGAGTCCAGTGAGGTGTAGTTTGTGTCAATACTCCATTGTTTTCCTACCCAGAATTCCCTGCAAACCTCAAATTTAGCTGAAAATATAAAAATGTTCTCACATTTCTGTGTGGGAAAGTTGTAGGATCACTGGGCTGACACAAATTTCCATAAAAATGGTACCTCATTTGTGTGGGTGGGCAAAGTGTCCGCGGCAGGGAAGAGTCCAAAACTTTGGGAGACATCAAAATTATCTAACACAAAATGACCTAGTATGGAAAAGGGGTCACCTGCGTTTTTGGTCCCAGGCTCGGCGGCCATCCAGAGAAATCTACCGAACCCAGACATTTCTGAAAACTAGATACATGGGGGAGGTGTGGTTTGCGTGGATCCCCCACTTTTTCTTACCCAGAATCCCCTACAAACCTCAAATGTAGCTAAAAAAGAATTATCTTACATTTCTGTGTGGGGAAGTTATAGGATCACTGGGCTGACACAAATTTCCTACCACCCAGCATTCCCCCAGGTCTCCCTATAAAAATGGTATCTCACTTGAGTGGGTGGGCCACAGATCCACGGCAGGGAAGGGCCCAAAATGTATTATGGAGGAATGTCTGACAATATATCAACGTCAAAAATATCGGAGGTGGAATATCGATGTCAAGAATATCGAAGTCCTATCTACTTTATGGTGAGGACAACAATATCGAAAACTATACATAATTGTCAAAAATATTGCTGTAAAAAATATATATATATTTTAAATGTTTAGAAATAATGTAAAATTAAATAAATAATACATATAATTAAATTAAACTTAGTTAAAAATCAGTTTAAATTTAGAAGTAATACATATAATGTAAAACAAAATTAAACATATATATATAAAATATAATACATATACTTAATATTAATTACAATTAATTACTCTAATAACTTATAACATGTAAAAAATTAGTAAATATTGGTTAGCAAAGGGGTTAAAATTACTATTCCAACTCTAGAGAGGGCAACATTAGCGAAAGTGTTGGATAGTGTAGGGGTTAAAATTACTATTCCAACTCCAGAGGGTGCAACCCTTAGGGAAATAGTTGGATAGCGTAGGGGTTAACATTACTATTCTAACTCCAAAGGGTGCTACAGTAGGGAAAGTGTTGGATAGCATAGAGGTTAAAAATTACTATTCCATCTCCAGAGGGTGCAACAGTAGGGAAAGTGTTACTATTGCAACTATTCCAACTCATTAACTAAAACAGTAAATATTGGATAGCACAGGGGTTAAAATTACTATTCTGACTCCAGAGAGGGCAACAATAGGGAAAGTGTTGGATAGCGTAGTGGTTAAAATTACTATTCCAGCTCCAGAGGGTGCAACAGTAGGGAAAGTGTTGGATAGCGTAGGGGTTAAAATTACTACTCCAACTCCAGAGGGTGCAACAGTAGAGAAAGCGTTGAATAGCAAAGGGGTTAAATAACTTACTAATAATTAAAATATTTGTTTTTGTAAAAAATAATAATTTAATTATTAAATTACAATAAATTAATTAACAATAACAATAAATAATTCTTTAAAAATGATTACCAATTATTAATTAGTTAAAAATTAAAATAAAAACAACAAAATAATAATTATTTAAAAAGTATTACCACATAATAATATTTTAAAAAATCAATACCCAAAAACAATCTTATTAAAAAATATGTAGCATTTAATAAATAATTAACTATTAATTATTGATAAATACCAATAAATCATATATAATCAAATGTATTTACCAACTAATAATTAATGGACAATACATTTTGTAAAAAAAGTAATAATTATTAAAACATTATTACCAATTATTAATTGATTAATAATAATTACAATACTTTAATTATCAATACTCAACACTAAAAATAAATACTTAATTACAATTACATTGCTTCCCACCCTATTACCCTGTAACCTCACAACACACTATCAATTACCAATTAATACAAATTAATTAACAATTAATAATTAATTATCAGCACCAATAAATAAAAAGTCAATAAGTACCTAATTACCCTCTCGCCCTATAACCTCACAACACACTTCAATAATAAATAAATACACTTAATATAATTACCAATTAATCAAAATGAATTACCAATTAATCAAAATGAATTACCAGTTAATACAAATGAATTACCAATTAATAAATATTTAACATAAAATTAATTATCAATACCAATAAATAAAAAGTACATAATTAAGTTACCTCTCACCCTATAACCCTATAAACCCACAAACCGCTACAGACCTAAAACGCAAAAGTTATTTAAAAATATTTACTAATTCCTAAAAAATATTTAATTCATTTACTATAATTAAATTACTTTCCACCCTATTCCCCTATAAACCCACAACCCGTTACGGTATTAAAAAGCATAATTAACTTTAAATAAATATTACTATCTTCTAAAAATGTAATACATATATTTTAAAACTAGTGCAATGATTAACAAAATGTATGATAATAAAGATATAAAATACATAACACTGATATTAATATCGATATTAGTAGCATTGATATTTTTGCTATCGATATTACTAACTTCGATCTTACCTTCAGGTCGATATTCCGGTGGTCGATATTCTTGATTTCAATATTCTGTCACTCCGATATTTACAACTCGATATTCTTGTAGGTTGAATTTTTTTTCCGATATTTAGACTGTTTACCATTATGGAGACAGCAAAATGATCTATTACAAAGTGACCTCATTTTGGAGGGAGGTCACCTGCGTTTTTGGTCTTGGACTCGGAGGCCATCTAGGGAAATCAAATAAATGCACACATTTCTGAAAACTAGGGGGTCCATTAGGATGTCGGGCGGTGGCACCACCGCGGTGCTGGCGGTGCGGAAAAATACATTTTGCACGTCCCCCATTTTAGTATGGCTAAATATAGGCCAATTCCGGGCTGCCTCGGAGCGACGTAAAAACCACCATCTAAGTGCGCCCGCCACCGCGGAGGTGTGAGCCAATGAAGACCACCACCTTGAGGAATGATGTCCGCCCGGTCCACAAATTAGGATGCCCCAAACAAGCATACGCAACCCAGCGGAGACTCCGCCCAACCAGAGAGGGAGAAAGCTCGACAGCGGATCACGAAACCAGACTCCGGGTGCACACCACCCGGTCAGAAACGCCATGGACCTAGCCCTACACGTGTTCCCGCTGCTGTACCTGCTACATCACCAGCAACTAATGGACCGCCGTGGAACCCCACTCAGGTACGCACCTACACAAATACAAAACACAACACACGGGCTGACACAGGGTCCAAATCCACAACATAAACCCTGCTGGGGACAGGAACACATCCACAAGGGCACCCACACATGACCCACCTGCCACCAAGTCACCCCTCTGTATCCTGAACACACATCTTCCGCGATCATGCAGCAATGTCCTGGTCACGTCACTGCAGCAGTGAACACAAGGGAATGCATGCGCACAATGCAGGAGGCAGTGCCAGTCCATGTCATTGGCAGGGCACAAAGACCCCAGGGCCACACCTCATCCCACCACACATCACACACCATTTGAAGGAACATGCCATGCGCCTATCCTGGGCACACCCGTGCACCTCAACAAGACAGGTCAAACCACACCCTGCACCATACAAAAAACAACCAGGAACACACAACACACAGCACAGTAGCACAGGGTCAGGGAAACACCCTCCCCACAACACCACCACACACATGGAAAACAAACATGAGTACAAGCACCAAATGAACACATATAAGGAATAAATGGACACCCAGCCAGCATAGTCACACACACATACCACATACTGACACACAGACACATACACCAAATGCCAATAGCAATGGAGCCCAACAAATAGGAAAGCCAAAGTGGGATGTACACAAATGGAAGGCCATGGAGACACACAACAAGCATGTGCACATTACATGCAAGGCAAGGAACACATAACACCCCTCTCAGCCATCAAACTACACATGGCTGGTACAGTCAGTGAAGTCAAAAGACAGGCACCACAGTGCAACAACACAGGGAGACAACAATGCAAACCTGGGAACATCCACATGTTCATACAACCATCTCACAGGAGTACAACAGCAGCACAACACATAGGGCCCTTTGACACACTCCATGACTGCCAAAACCAGGAGGAATGTACACAGCTACCCCCCTCACCCCAGCAGCACACATCACCAGTACCAAACACACTGAAGGCTGCCAATACTTGCCAGTCCATACACACACAAACAAACACACACCCTGGCTGCAGGCACAACCATCACGCACACACACAGGGATGCCAGAACAGATATCTGCATAAAAATAATACACAAACACAAAACACAACTCAAACACACAGAGAACCCCAACAAAATATACCCTGTCAGCCACACTGTGGAAAGGCAATGGGAGCACAGACACTACAGGAGTGCACAGCCTCATCACTCAGGAACAAAACACACACACACAATACCACAAATCACACAAGAAGTGCACAATCACAGAACAACACAGCCACATCAAACCAACCACAGATGCACAGGTAAAAAAAACTGAACAAACACTGCAGGACATTGGGGGATGCACATCAGACAAGGACAAGGCCACATACACACAGCACTGTACCCACAACAAAAACTGTGTGCACACCAAGCATAACAGTCACACTGACATGCAAGACACTTCACGTTGATGCCAACATCAGTGACACATCAACCCACACAACACAAATCAGCACAGAATAAACCAACAGCACATCCTGGAAGTAAAGCAATACTACAGCCAAGACACATACATCCAACACAACAACAACAGATGCACAAATCTGGGATACAAAGGCAGACCTATCTTGTCCAGAGCACAGGACAGCACACACAGCTGGAGTGCACATGAGCACCCATGACTGATCAAGAGCACATGAACATCACATATAACCCATTGGTAAAATGTCCTGAGCGGCACATTACTCCTGGTCAAAGAACTGCACCACAAAGCACAGTGTCACAAATGAAGTGATGGGGAGGCACACTGACATGTAAACCAAGGGGACAGCTGGCATCAACGTGAAGTGTCTTGCATGTCAGTAGTGGACATGTAAGGCATGTACCATACACAAATAGAGGGAGTGCAGACTCACAATGGGTAGGCATCTAAAGCACACATAGGTGATGGCATTACACCACACACACCATGCCATACAGGAGGATAACAGGTACTATGTGCCTGCAATGCATGAGAAACAAAACCGCAATGGCAGTGTGGAGCAGCAGGCCCGCACACTCTACACAAACAAACTCAAGACACATGGATGATCAAACAAACACAACACTGATTTGCTAGTCACACACTCTGCACACTCACAAGTGACTAAAGCAACAAGTAGGAGTCAGACATAAAAGCATGGACACACCAACACACTGCACAGTGCTCAACAGACAACTCACACATGTGCAGGCAACCACATCCACAGGGCTGAACAATCAAAAGAAGAGGCACACAACTCCTGGGTGACACATGCGCATGTTTGACAATCCAGGGGCACACACAGATCAACACCCCCTACAAAGTCATACCCTTCATACTGCACACCTCTTGACTACCCAAGAGCACACATCTCATGTAGGCCATGGGACCAGGATTACAGGCCATCACAAGATGGCCATACACATACACAGCTGGGCACACATAAAGGAATAACACACATATATGATGACATTGCCCAGCCAGCATGCAAAGCTGTGCACAGAATCACACCCTGTGCCGGCAGTGTCCCCCAACATGACATGTGAACAATGTAGTCAACAATAGAAAACTATGAAAATGAAAACTGCATTACAGGTAACATTGACACCACAGATACCGCAAGTATCAGTGTCTGAAATACCTGAAGTCCCTGTCACCCCTGTGAAAAAAATATTAGGCGGGCAAAGGCCTTGGCAATGTTGGAGTGCCACGTAGAGCATGGGGCACAGTCAAACATAGGGACACACCAAAATAACTTTATTCAGTAAGGACACTGACAAAACAGACAACAGGAGTAACTGTCTTTATTCACATATTGCACAGATAGGCACCAACAGTAGAGAAGAGCAAGGCACAAAATGCAGAGAATGTCCATGAGAAGCAAGGTCAAAACAGGAAGGCCAGTGGGCATGGCTAAGTGCACAGCAAGTACATGAGAGGCTACACAGGCTAGGTCAAAACAGGAAGACCAGTGGCCCGTTCAGGGTGCACAACATATCCATGAGAATCTGCACAGGCAAGTTCAAAACAGGAAGGCCAGTAACCAGTTCAGGGTACACAGCAAGTACATGAGAGGCTGCACAGGGAATAGTCCAACACAGCAGAGCAACAGTGCCAGTGTACAGGGCAAAGTGCACATCAAGTACATGAGAGGCTGCACAGGCAACGGTCCAACACAGCAGAGCAACAGGGCCAGTGTCCAGGGAAAAGTGCATGGCGAGTACATGAGAAGCTGCACAGGCAAGGGCAAAACAGGAAAGCCAGTGGGCATGGCAAAGTGCAGAGCGAGTAAGTGAGAATCTGCACATGCAAGGGCAAAACAGGGAGGCCAGTGGGCATAGCAAAGTGTAGAGCGAGTACATGAGAATCTGCACAGGCAAGGGCAGAACAGGAAGGCCAGTGGGCATGGCAAAGTGCAGAGCGAGTACATGAGAAACTGCATAGGGAGTGTATGCGACTGTACCCTTTCGTGAGCAGCAACACAGTCAGGGGGTAACAATGGGCAGAACAGGCTCACCTGTGAGAGAGACATGTGTGTGAGGGGGACTGTCACTCAGACTTGGCTGTCAGTCGGACTGGAAGCTGGTGTCGGGGACAGCAGGAGCACCTGACTGGGGAGAGAGCAGGCCAGGTGAGGTAGAGCTAGCAGTGGCTTGGCAAGCCAGAGGTCTGCTTGGACCAGGTGGTGTAGTGGCATGTGGAGGTGGAGTCATGCAGACCTGAGATACAGTGTGGGTGGGAGAGGGTTGAGGGGTACCTTTCTACTTCTTGGGGATTCAAAATGGCTGGCCTGTGCTGGGGTTAATGGGAACTGGTGTGGACACAACAGGCACACACACCAACAGAGCTGCATCATGTGCAGACACTGGCACTCCCTCTCGTGATGTGCTGGATCCTGTGGAACGCTTCGTCTGGCTTCGCCTCTGGCCCTTCTTCCCCTGTTTACCAGGTGCACCCCCAACTATGCCCTTCTTCCCCTGTTTACCAGGCGTACCCCCTACAGTGCCCTCCTTCCCCTGCTTCACTGGGCTTGGAACGGGAGTCAAGGTGGTGGTGGAATGTGCCTCTGAGCCCTTCCTAGGTGTACCCGTGCCATGCACCACCTCCTCAGTGGGCACAGAAACTGCATGCCTTGCTTTGTGCGTAGCTTTAGGGACAGGAGAGTCCTTAGCTGGGGACGCCTCTGAGGCATGTGAGCCTCAAGTCTGCTTCTTTGCTTTTTGGGCCTTGCTTTTCCCTGATGGGCTCTTGTCTTTGCATTCTGGGCTGGATTTGCTCTTCTGTGGGAATAGTATCTGCGGGGGGGGGGGGGGCCCGCTTGGGTTGTTTCTGCTGGGTACTTCGTATGCTGTATCGTGACTGTGACACATAACTGAGGGGTGGGCAAAGGCCCTAGAGCAGGAATGGGAGTATGTACCTGTTGAAGGGCAGACGTCACTGTGGAGGACAAAGCCTGGACAGTACGGTGCAGCCCACCCACATCGAAGTGTATGCCCTCCATATAGGCAACTACATTGGCTAATTTTTTGTCATGGTCACTGAAGGCATTGAGTAGTACTGTCTGGCCCACACAAAGCTGGCACAGTAGCTCAACAGACACAGTACTGACAACAGCAGAGGGGACAGGTGCAGGGGCAGTGGTGCCAGGGTGAATGAAACTTGTTTCCTCTTACTGACACGGACACGGGCAGTACCAGAGGAAGTGCATGGGAGGGTGGGCACTGGCCGCTGTGTGGTAGAAGATGATGCAGAGTCTCCATTCCCTTTTCCCGCCAACATGGTTGCATCCCCGCTGGCATTAGATGATGTGTTACTTTGTGTCTCAGGCAGGGAGTCCTCCTGCATACTCCAGTCCCCCTCTGATGCGCTGGTGACCTCTCTGTCACTGGGCTCTTGTGCAGCTGTAGTACTAGTCTCACCCTCGACTGGTGTACGGCTCCTGTCCCTCCATGACCACTGGTGAATCTGCATGAGAGAGAGATGCAGGGTCAGGTTAGTGGCAGCAACAGGACAAAGCAATGCAATCAATGCAGTACAAAAGAGGTCCAAACCTACCTGTTGCACTTAACACTCGGCAATCACATGCGGCAACCCACTACATAGACTCCAACAGTGCATGTAACCCTGATTATCCGTTATGACCGAGCCATGTTAAGGCTACACAGCACAACACCCTGCCCACACCTAAGGACATGAAGAGGGCACACCACTTGTTGCCACTGACAGACCTGCAATGGTATAGGAGGGGACAGCCCAGACACCGATTACAACATGACGGTCAACAATGGCAAAGATTCCATGCCAACAACCATGTTACACTCTGGGCCCCAATCAATCAATCAATCAATCAATCAGAGTACTTGTAAAGCATACTACTTACCCGTGAGGGTCTCAAGGTTCTGAGGGGAGGGGGTGCTGCTACATCTCGAAGAGCCAGGTCTTGAGGAGTCTTCTGAAGGGGAATAGGTCTCGGGTCTGTTCTAGGTGGGTAGGGAGGGTGTTCCAGGTCTTGGCGGCGAGGTAGTCAAAGGATCTGCTGCCGGAGGTTGTTCATTGGATGCGGGGGACATCGGCGAAGGCGAGGCTGGCGGAGCGGAGCTGGCGGGTTGGGGTGTAGAAGTTCAGTCTGCTGTTCAGGTAGGCTGGTCTGGCATTGTGGAGTGCTTTGTGTGCGTGGGTGAGGAGCTTGAAGGTGATCCTTCTGTCGATGGAGAGCCAGTGTAGGTCTCTCAAGTGTCAGGTGATGTGGCTGCGGCGGGGGACAGGCGGAGGCGTTTTGGATGCGTTGTAGTCATCGTAGGTGTTTGGAAGCTGGGATTGCTATGTAGAGTGCCTTGCCATAGTCCAGTCTGCTGCTGACGAGGACCTGTGTCACCGTTCTTCTTGTTTCAGTCGGGATCCACTTGTAGATCCTGCGGAGCATGTGGAGGGTATTGTAGCAGGAGGAGGAGACGGCGTTGACCTGTTTAGACAGGGAGAGGGATGAGTCGAGGATGAATCCTAGGTTGCGTGCATGGTCGGTGGGTGTCGGTGCTGCTCCCAGTGTGGTTGGCCACCAGGAGTCGTCCCAGGCTGAAGTCACGTTTCCGCTGCCTGGACAAAACCAGAGGTGTAATGGCATACTCACCCAGGAAGATGTGTCAGATCGTAGTGGCATGCTGCATGCTCCACAACCTGGCCATTCGCAAGGAGATTCCCCTGCTTCTGAATGATGTTGAGGAACCAAGACCCCCACCTGCACAACAACCTGAGTCTTTTGATGAGGACAGTGGTGAGGAGGAAGGTGGTGACCTCATCTCATCACCCGCTACTTCACTTGAAGGTGGGTGACGATGTACAACATACCCATTGTCTGGTGATCTTGCTGTTGTCATTAAGGGCTATGTGCGAATAGTAAAAACTGCCAGTTGTCATCTCATCTGTTGGTGGATATGTTACTGTGACATGTCATCTGTGAAAGTATATGGGACGTGTGTGTTGACACTTGTTGCCCATTGGGTTGTCTGCATGTTGGCTTATGTAGATGGTTGATGTTGTGTAATGTCTGTGATGCCACACTCACACCAGTGATTGTTGTTCTGTTGTGTTTCCTTAGGTGCCTTGGACTTTTCCTTGCCTACATACAGTACATACTCCTGATACATTATGGACATGTTGAAGACTGTACATCCATAATTTTGTAGAACAATGGTTCGGAGTAGGCCTTATGTGGTCCTTAAAGGAAAACAGGGTATTAGCGAGTATTTAATAAGTCGCTAGGGAGCATTGGTAGTAGGAAAAATGGAGTTTTTTATTTTTACTCTTTGCTTATATCAGGACACAAAATATTAAAAATATATATACACTGTATTTCAGGTGCTCAGGTGAATAGTACGGTGCAGGACGTGACATAGGTGAACAAAGTGAACGAACTGTCACACACAACAAGGATGTACATCCTGCGCTAATGAAAAAACTGACACAAAATAAATGTTTGTAAGGTATTAGTACGAAGTTGACATTTGATGGGGGTGCAATTTTACAGAGAGGTTGTAGTGGTGCATTGAGTTGACAGTCATGGTAAATGAGATGAAAGTGTAGATACCACATTGATGTGGTGACCCAGTCCAACAGATAGATGCTATTCAAAAGGCAGTGTGGTGAAGGACAGTCCAAACAGTCAATGAGGTGGGGAAGAGGGTTGCCATCAGGGCTTGCTCCGTGACTGGTGTTTGGCAGGTGCTTTGCCTCCAGAGACTCCCAGGCTCTTCTTAGGAAGGCCCCTTGGTTGCTTGGCTGGGGTGTGCCCTGCTTTGGTGCCAGCGGCATCTGAGGACTCACCCCTCTCAGTGGCCGAAGGGGAAGATGGTGAACTGTCATCCTGCGGCCCACCAGAGGGAGGTGGAGGTGTTGGTCGTGGTACAGGCCTGTCCCTCAGTAACGCCACTTGCTGGCCCATGAGGTCCACCATTTGTCCAATGCAGGTGTCGATGGACCTCATCAGCAGGATGAGCTCGTCTAACAGGTTGTCCGACTGTCCACTTTGTCCCTGGGCCTGTTTGTATGCCCCATGGACTCTGGTAATATGGTTCAGGGATGGGGTCCCAGCCTCCTGGTGTATGGAGGGACCCTGGCCCTCCCACCAACCATGCTGCCACAGACCAGTCACCTCGCCACTGTGGGTCCCTGCACACTCTCCCTGCCGTCTTCAGTTGTTGGGGTGGGGTGGTCATCCTCTGGGACAGGGAGGGTGTTGCAAGTGGAACTGGTGGTGGTGGATGCACAGGCTGTAACAGCAGGGGTCTGCTGTGCAGTTGGTGTTGCAGCAGATCTGGTGGTGGAGAGGATGGGGTCCTGGGACCTGTTGATCTCTGGCACACCAGATGGGCTGGCCTCAAGCTCATCGTCCTGAAAATCCTGGGAGTCTACATCCGAGAGTCCATGTACTGGGGGGGGAGACTGGCTCTGCAGGTCGTTGGTGTTGTTGTCTGCAGTAAGTGCTTGGTCACCTGTGGATTAGATGGGAAATGGCCATTGTAGTGCACTCTGCAAGCATTGTGTTAGCTGTGTGTCATCCACTGTCTATACACTACACAAGTGACTGATCTTATCATTGTTTTCTATGTGCACTACTCTGCCTCCTAACATTATGCAGTGGATCATACATTACTTGTATATGGTGTGAGGTATCAATGCATACCATGTAACTCGTGCAGAAATCATGTTCACAGGGACCTGTTGCCATCTAGGGAACAGCAGAACCTTTTTTCATTGTTGACTCCTTGTTGATTTATCTTACTTGGCAGACGTCACATCTGGCCATGGACTGGCCATTTTATTGTCCTGCATACCTTTGTCCTGTCATGTACATATCTGGATTCATAATCCCACACATACTTTTTGATTTTTGAAATGGTCCTTGTTGGTTGAGCCCCTTGGCAATGCAGTCATCACTGTGTGTTGTGCATGATTGTGCTCAGTCTTTCTTGAGCATGTGCATTGGTGTGTGACTCTTTGTTAGCTGTGACAGGTCCCTTTCCTTACCTGTGTGCACACTGTGCATGGGAAGGAGAGTTGGTGTGCATATTTGTGCAATGAGAGGGCTGATGTTGCCATACAGCACCATTTCTTTAGTGACAAATGTGTGGGTGCATGTACTGACTACTTACCTGTAACATCCTCACATTTGGCTTTGTGGCATGCCACATCTGGGTGTATGGGGGGAGGATTACATTCTGCTCAGTGGTGTCATTAGACGGGCGAATATGTCTACCTACTTAGTAATTTAGTTAAGGTGGTCCATTATATGGCACATGCATCTGTGTGGTAAGGTGTGCTCCATCTGGCTGTACAGGGGGACAAGTGTACATGCTGGGAATAGTATTGCAGGTTTCCCACCGCCAAACAGCACAAGATTGTGAGATGGCTACCTACCTGTGAGTTTGGTTGTTGTACTACAATTGCTGACACATGCTTCTGGGCGGTGGGTGAGCTTAGGGGTGCCTGGTGGAAGTTGTAGTGCAGGCCTCCCACACTCAGAAAGCACTCCCAGGGAATATGGCTACCTACCTGTGAGTTTGGTTGTTGTACTACAATGGCTGACACATGTTTCTGGGTGGGTTGGGGGAGTGTTACATCCTGCTGGGGTGTGGGACAGGGGACTGTTGGGAGTTGCAGTGCTGGCCTCCCACACACACACACACCCCTCTGAGTGAGGATGGCTTCTGTGGTGTACTGATAGGGCTTCCAAGTGCTTCTGGGTGGGGGAGTGCTCCATCCTGCTGGTGTGTGGGACAGGGGACTTTTGGGAGAAGCAAGTGCGGGCCTCCCACACACACAAACCCCTCCCAGTGAGGATGGTTTCCTACCTGTACGTTTGTTTGGTGCACTGTGATGGCTTCCAAGGACTTTTGGGTGGGGGAGTGCTCCATACTGCTGGGGTGTGGGACAGGGGACTGTTGGCGGTTGTAGTGCAGGCCTCCCAATCACACACAGAAAAACCTTGGTGAATGGCTACTTACCTGTTAGTTTGTAGTGAACAATGCAATGGCTGACACATGCATCTGTGTGAGAGGGAGTGCTCCATCTTGATGAGCTGGGGAACAAGGGGGCATGGTGGGAGTGGTAGTGCTGGCCTCCCAACCACCACTGTTAAGATGGCTACCTATTGGTTAGTTTGTTTGTAGTGATACGATGGCTTCCAACTGCTTCGGGGGGAGTGCTCCATCCAGCTCAGGTGTGTGACAGAGGGCCTGGTGGAAGTTGTTGTACAGGCCTCCCACCCCCAAACAGCCCTCCCTGGGAGGATGGCTACATACCTGGGAGTTTGGTTGTTGTACTACAATGGCTGACACATGCTTCTGGGTGGGGTGTGGAGTGCTCCATCCTGCTGGGGTATGGGACAAGGGGCATGGTGGGAGTAGTTGAGCAGGCCCCCCACTCCCAAACAGCCTTCCCTGGGAAGATAACTACCTACCTGCTAGTTTGATGAGGGTAATGTAATGGCTGGCACATGCTTCTGGGTGGGGTGGATGGAGGGCTCCATCCTACTGGGGTGTGAAAAAGGGGGCATGGTGGGAGTTGTAATGCTGGCTGTGTGTGAATGTTGGATCTGCAAAACATGTTTTTGTGAGTGTGTGGTGCAGATGAATGGAATTTGTCCCAGGTGTTGTGGCTTTGTAGTTGAGCAAGACAGTACATGTCAGTGCGGTGGTAGTCATTTGTTTGTACTTACCAGCCTACACCCCCGGCTATTCCTGTGAGACTCTCTGGATGCAGTATGGCTAGCACCTTCTCCTCCCATGGGGTGAATGTTTTTGGTGAAATGGGAGGACCAGCGCCAGTCCTCTCAGGCAGCTCCTGGTTCTTGTTTGTCTTCTCTTTGACAACCCTCTTCAGATCATGCCACCACTTCATGATCTCCTTTTTGGACCACGGGTGGTCTTTACTGCCTTGACCCTTTGGAGTATCCTTTCCCACATTTGTTTCCTTGTGGCTAATGGTGTCTGTTGGACAAGGCTACCAAACAGTTGTGGTTCCACTCTGACTATTTCGTTTAGTGTGGCTCAATGGTTAGAGTGCCAGACCCTGATGCAGTAGTCTGGCCGGGACCAGGGTTCAATTTCCGCCTTGGCGGGTCTCGGGCTCAATTTCCTCGGACCTGATAATTCTCACCTCGGTGTCTATTCTGATCTGAGGCCCACTTTGCACCTCTGGGCAATAGCTTGCTTAATCTCTACAATGGCCCCAACAAAGCTGAGGATGCCTGACTTCACCTTGGGGGTTCCCAGGAGTGGGCTCCTCACAGGGAAAGGCCAGGAAGGGACTCCTCAGTGGTATTTGTACAAGCGCCGAGAGGCCTCCGGGTAGTCGTACGCTATATAAGTGCGTAATTATCATTTGTGTAATTATCATTTTATCCTTTACCATGACTGACAACTCACTCTCAGTGAATTTGGGCATTGTATGTTTGGCAATGGTGTGTGGTATGCAGAGTGTTTGTGGGTGCAGGGGTGTGGGTGGTGGGGGAGGTGGTGGGGTGTGAGGTGTGTTATGTGCTGGGAGTTGTTGATGCTGGTTTGATGGTGTTGGTGGTGGTGGTGATGTATGTGTGCTGTGTTCTTTTGCCTCTCCTCTTAGATCTGGTGAATGCCCTTCTATCCTGGAGTGTTGCAAATGATTGTGGTCAGGGTAGGGGCTTGTTTTATACTCTGCTCTGTGGGTGTGTCCAAATGGGGTATCCAAGTCAGGTGTGTTGTAGGTGTTGTCCAGGGAATTGTATGTTTCTGTTTGGCATGTGTTTGTTTCATTGGGGTGTGTATTGTGTTTTTGAGGGGCATGTATGTACTTTGATTTGTGCAATGTTTGACATTATTGTGGGGTTTTTGCATCGTCCCCCATGTTTTCTACGGATTGTCCTCTGCGGTGGCTATGCTGCAGCTCTTCCAATGGCTCTCCCATTCATTCAAGTGTGTGACCGCGGCAGTCGAAAATGGTGGAAGGTACCACAGGACCATCGGGGATATCCTAATTTCCCGTGCGGTGTCTCCGCTATGCTTGCGGCGGGTTGTTGATTTTCCCGGCAGACAGGTTTTTTCCACTTCCATTGCGGTCGGGGTGATTTTACAACCACCATCCTAATCTGTCCCTAGGTGCCTGGAAAAGTCCATTGGAGGTGTGACTTGCATGGATCCCAATGTTTTCTTACCCAGAATCCTCCGCAAACCACAAATTTAGCTGAAAAAAACAAATTTTGCTCACATTTTTGTCTGGGATCACCACACCGGCACACATTAATAACCAATTAATTATCTAATTATTATAAAAAATTAACCAAAAATACAATGTAATCATTAATATTGTAGTAACTTTCCACCCTAATCCACTACAAATACAATCCCAACTAAATTGAAAATCCCTCATTGTTTTTTAAAAAAATATTTACACTTTAGACTGGAATCTTTGCATTGAGGCAGGGTAGTAACAGATTCACATATGGCTGGGTCCTACTGGGTCAAAACTGAAGTGACATGGGGTGCAATATAGCGATGGACTGGTATATGCAAGTAATTACCAGTGGATGATTTTAATTCAAGCATTTCAATTATCACTTTTTTGTATACTTGTTTCAAACAGGCCATCAAAAATCCTCCTTAAACATGTTGGGGCAGATTTACAATTACTGGCGCATCCCTGCATATCGGCAGGGATGTGCCCGTAATTGTGAGCCGCAGCTCGGCCACCCTTGATGCGCATTTACAATGCGGCGCACCATGGGGCAAAAATGGCACAGATGCGTAACGCATCTGTGCCGTAAAAGCGGCGCATTGCTGGAGTTGCCTCGCAAGCGAGACGCAGCTCCAGCAATGATCAATCCATAAGCCTGCTTCAAGCAGGCGCAGGGTTTTGACACAGCATGGGCCCAAAAGTAACTGAGTGAAATCTTGTAGATTTCACTCAGCCACTTTTGGGTGACGTTCCTGCGCCGGAACACCTCCCCCTGGGATGGTACGCCTCTTCTGGCGCAGGGCTTTACAACGTGACGTATCTGGGAGATGCGTCACTTGTAAATACCCCGCACCATGGCACATCTTTTGCGACGCCGCTGCGTCACAAAAGTGACGCAAGGCGGCAAAAAGCGACGCAAGGGGATTTTAAATCTGCCCCATGATCTACAGTTTTAATCCCTATATCTCCTGTAAAGGTTAGATACAAAATGTATTTCTTCTAGAATGCAGCATTCCTAAATCCGATACCTATTTCTACCATTTTCTTAGGGGTAAGAGCTAATGACCTCTACTGAACTTTTCTACTATTTTCTATCTCTAAATTGATCTCTAGTCAGTGTCTTTTCAGAGGGTTAATAGGTAAAAGTAGTTGCAATTGCACAAAGTGCTAACACATAATCCTCCCCTGATTCACCCGGCACTTGATACCTTAGTAGTTGTGGTGCTCTGGTTATTGTTGTAGTGCAGCGTGGGGACACACTAGACTAGTGTAAGCAGGCGCTTTATAAATTCAGTTATTATTATTATTATTATTATTATTATTATTATTATTATTATTATTAATAATATTACAGCATATCACCCATGAAGAGCACTTGATGAGAACTTTATTTATTTTTCAATACATTTGAGATTCACTATGGCTCAATGGTTACAGCGGCAGACCCTGATGCAGAGGTCTAGACCCGGACCAGAGTTCAATTCCCTGCCTCCGCGGGTCAGGGCTCAAAATTCCACGGACCTGATAATTCTCGCCTCGGTGCCCTTTCTAATCATAGAGTCCCACTCTGCAACTCTGGGCAATAGTTTGCTTAATCTCCACAACAGCCCCCACAACGCTAAGGATGCCTGGCCTCCACCCTGGGGGTGCCCAGGAGTGGACGCCTCACAGGGAAAGCCAGGACGGGTTCCACAGCGGTATTCATACAAGCGCCTTGAGATCCTTGCGGGTGAGTAGTGCGCTATACAAGTATCAATTTAATTTTTTTTTTTACAATTTTAGATGTGAAGAACATTTAGAATTCAAGGTGAACTGTACATGGTATCTATCAAAACAAACCTTAAGTCTGCCCATGTTGTATGCTGCATTGCAAAATATTTTTTTTTTGTTGATAGATTGTCTAGTCCACATTATCTCCCAATCAAGTGAATTCTGACACTACTCTATCTCAAATATTAGATCTAATAAGCCATTGGAGGTTGATTCATTAAGGGCTGAGAATAATGTCCTGCAGTCTGAATTAATTACAGTTAAACAGCAGTTAGGTTTTATTACTAAAGGCAAAAAGAAAACGCTGCTAAATTCAGATTTAAAAAGATAGATCTTCAGACCTCCATTCATGATTCTAGTTTTACTCAAAATCCTAATCAATGGTTAATCCTACTATTCCTTTATCACATCCTGAGTGATTAACTAGAAGTATGCATTACTTCCTAATGAGTGTCACTTGCATTATTTAAGCAATCCTACAACCGTTATCGGTGATCAATCCGAAGTAGCAATTGTTTTGTCATATGTTATCTGAAATGCAAATAATTGGGATATTCCATTAATAAAGAGAAACAGTTCATTGTAATTTTACTATCTTCTATGAACAAATCGTTTAATAGAAAGTCACACACTTGTTATCTGGATAAAGAGTTCTTAACAATGAAGATGTATTGAGGTATATCATGGCCATAAATTATGTGATAGTTGTGCCTGGCTGTCCCAAACAAAAGAGAACCTGTTTCTTTTATTTAGGTGTACAAAGTGAGTTGAAGAATCTATTGCACAGTTGAAAATCATCCTAATAAGTGTGCGGATATGACTAACTAAGGAGTCGATTAGGATGGCAGTGAATCCGCATCCTCCGAGTCGGCGTAAGCCACCGCCCGCCCAGGGAATGGGGATTCACCGCTGCGGACCTCCAAAACACCACCAGCCACATTAGGATGGCGGCAGGATCAGCGACGGATGGCAAGCCCGACTGCCGCTGGTCCGCGGGATGTTGTCCGCAATTTGATGGCGGTGTCTGCAAGACACCGCCAGCCAAATTACGAAGGGTGAGGAAACATGATTTTCCGCGCCGGATTTTCCGCTGTGGAAAAGCATGTGGACCTTTGCTTCTGGGGACCCGTTGCGGGCCCCCAGGGTGTTGGGGGGTGGGGAGTGCAAATAGGGGGTACCTATGGTACCCCCCTGCATACGCGCGGTGCCTGCCGCTTTGTGCATGCATATGCAAAGCATGCCATTTTAACCTTGCGGCGGGCGCTGCTTCAAGCAGCACCCGCCGCAAGGTTACAGATACGAGATGTGACCACGAGGGTGGCGTTCACACCCTAATTTGCACGGAGGGACCGCCGCTGCCCCTACGGATGGTCCCTCCACCTCGGGGGTGGCGGACGGAGGCAGGTCTGTTCGCCATCCTAATGAGACCCTTAGTTTTGTAAGTAGATTTTTATTTATCAGAAAATCAGTCTATGAAAACCAGGACAGTCAAAAAAGTATTAGTAACATTGGAAACCATTTGGAGGGGCCATATTTACTATTCTATCTTCAAGTTATGTGAAATTAGGGAAAGTGTTCGTTCTTGGAGAGGTTATATGTACTATTCCCACTGGAACACAATCAAAACTAAGGAACGTGATGGATTTTAGAAAGGGTAGCTTTACTATTTCCATTCCAATCTAACCATCAATAGAAAAGTGTTGGACTTTGCAAGGGTGGATTGACTAATTGCACTCCAATCTGCATAGCAGTAGAAAAAACTTCAGACTTTCAAGGGCTTAGATTTACTATTCCATGTTCATTCTAAGCAAAATTAGAAAAGCATTGGACTTTGGAAGGGTTACATTTAATATTCCCACACCAATCTAAGCAAGAAAGGAAAAGAGTTGGGCTTTGGTGAGGTAAGGTTTACTATTACCAATCTAGTGCAGGCAAAAGTAAGGAAAGCATTGGACTTTGGATGGGTCAGATTCCAGCTCAAAAATAAAATATTTCAAAATACGTAAATTCGAAATGCATGCTGTGTAGATAAATACAATTAGATGTAATGTATAATATCAAGATTTATATTGCAAAAGAAATTTAAAAAATATAATATTTATAAGAAACATTTAAAAGTGGGTCTCTAGTTGACAGAGGTATGTACCCTGTCCAGGTCGGGACCATAATCCTAGTCATGGTATTGAAGACAAACACTTTAAAATTAACCCTTTAGTAGCTTGGCAAAGAGCAGACAGCTTAACTTAAGAGGCAAATTGTGAAGTATTTGTGCAACACACAAACACAGTAACATAATGACAACACCACAAAAAAACTCCACACATGTAAAGAAAAATAGAGAATATTGTATCTGAGTATAACAAGACCAACATGACCAAAGTTCAATAAGTAGAACTGGAGTTCTGAATTTTTCAAAAATAAACAAAAATAGTTGTTAGACTTCCATAGCATTAAAGGTTACTTGCGGTTGCACTAGACTAGGGTGAATACAAAGTTCAGGTGACCACAATAGAAGGCAGGCCAATACTGAACTTAAACCGATCCCACTGACAAAGAACTTTAAATGGAGCAAAGCATCACTGTCGGTTTCGATTCACACAGTCGGGTTGATTCAGCGAAGTCAAACCTTGTAGTCCTCGGATCAGCGCTGCGTTGGCATTAAGGGGATATGCGTCGGTTTAGATCAGAGCAGAGGTGATGATGTGTCAATTTTTGTAAACTAATAGCTCAAGAACCACATCTGAGGCCCAAGACTGGGGGGTGCACTTCAGGTAAGGGAGACTCACAGATGGCAGAGTCCAGCAGCACCAGCGTCTTGTATGACCCTGAGATTTCAGAAAACAGGAGGCAAGACAGCAAGCTCTTAGAATCAATCTGGGTTAAAGAGAGATGGGTTTAGTCCTTGTACTCAGCAGAGCAGAGATTAGCAGTCAGTAGGGTAGCTCGGCATAGCAGAGAAGTAGTTGCTTAGAACAGACAGTCAAGCAGAGTGGCAATCCTTGTAGCACAGCACTTATTTCTGCCAAAGTATTTCACAGGTCCAGTAGTGTACTGTCTTGGTAAGGTTCAGAGCCCTAAAACCTATACCAAAATGTGCCTTTGAAGTGAGGGTGACTTTGAAGCAGCTCCTTGAAGTGCACTGGTCCCCCTTTATGCCAACTCTGTCTGCCAGGCTATTTGTGGGGGGCGGGGCAGTCAGTCCTTTGTGTGGGGATAGGACACAGCATATTCAGATGTAAGTGTCAGCTCCCTCTCCCCCGACCTGCCCAGGAATGCAAATAAGGCCTCATCCACTCCCACCCTTTCTGTGTTTGTGGCTGTCTAGAGGGAAAGCACAAAGTGTAGCCGTTACCCAGCCCTATGGGTATTGGAGACAGGCTACAGGCACTAGAAATTAAATGCAGAGAAATGTCCACTTTCTAATAGTGTCTGTTGTGGGGGGTGGACCTGCAGACCTAATTTCTCCAATTAATCAAAGTTATCTCTAAGTACTTAACTTTTGCGTGCGCGCCAGTTATAAGGGGGCGTGCCCTGCTCCCTAGAACATAACAACAATGTAAATATGAGCCCAAAGAAAGCCCTGAGCTACTGGTGGCACTGCTGTAAGGCAAACAGCCTTTTATAAGGGTAAACACATATTTATCATTTTTTGTACAAGTATTCTATATTTATTTTGTATTCCATAGAATGTTCTTCAAGGAAAAAGTAACATTAAGTAATTCAAAAAATATATATGATGGTATTTGTTAATCATACATTCTAATCTTGACAAAAGGCAATTGTAGGAATCACAATTTCAATTTTACATTACTTGTTTCATTGAAACTAACAGCCAAAGTTCATAACATGATGTCAAAAATCCCAATGCATTTCGGGTTTAAACTCAACCCTTCTTCAGGGGTTATATAGGTAAAAGAAAGAAATATGTAAATTGCAGATGTCGACTTTCAATGTGGTTGAGTATTCAGGACCTACAAAAACAGCAACAAAAGGTCTATTTTACATATCTGTCGAGAAATTACATTTTCATATTCAAGAAGCGAAGGAGTGCCGCCATAAAAATTCCTTTGAAACGTGAAGTATTTGTTTTGAAGAATTCGGTACAAGCGTCTAAAATTAAAACCATCATCAGAGATAGATGGGAAATAATAGAGAATGAACCAGATTTCAAACAAGTATTTCAAGGAACTCCGCTGTTTGCACACACAAGAACCAAACCACGTTTAATGAGTTATTGATCCACAGCTTTCCATCACGCTTCCAGGGGTTTCATGCACCACATAGCCACTAACAACACAAGTTTTCCTCTGTTACTCATGGTGTTCGGTGAGAGCACACAGACTCACTTGATTATAAGAGGGTTGCGTTTCTTTCCACACTCAATTCACTACTTATACACAGGTTGTTTTCCTTTTCCTGGCGGCACTCCTTAGCTTCTTGAGTGTGAAAATTTAATTTCTCGACAGATATGTAAAATAGACCTTTTGTTGCTGTTTTTGTAGGTCCTGAATACTTAACAACATTGAAAGTCGACATCTGCAATTTACATATTTCTTTCTTTTACCTATATATCCCCTGACAAAGGGTTGAGTTTAAACCCGAAATGCATTGGGATTTTTGACATCATGTTATGAACTTTGGTTGTTAGTTTCAATGAATCAAGTAATGTAAAATTGAAATTGTGATTCCTACAATTGCCTTTTGTCAAGATTAGAATGTATGATTAAGAAATACCATCATATATATTTTTTGAATTATTAATGTTACTTTTTCCTTGAAGAACATTTTATGGAATACAAAATAAATATAGAATACTTGTACAAAAACTGATAAATATGTGTTTACACTTTTAAAAGGCTATTTGCCTTACAGCAGTGCCACCAGTAGCTCAGGGTTTTCTTTGGGCTCATATTTACACTTTCTAATAGTGGCATTTCTAAAAATAGTAATGTCACATCCTTTGTAACCACTAAAGAGGATTAATCATTACCTTTCGAAATATATGAAACATGATTTATGCACTCCTTTCTAATCACGAATTACAGTTTACACGTTTTTTAAGCAATTTCCAATGCTAGCCTATGAGAGGTGATGAAGTCACATTACCTGTTTGTCTTTACCAGGACATGGAAAACTTAAAAGTACATGTTCTATGTTTTATTTACACAGCGCCCTGCCCTTAGGGCCACCTAGGGCTTTCATTAGGGGTGACTTATGTGTAATAAAAGGCCAGCTTAAGGCTTGGCAAGTGAGAATAAATGCCAGGTCGAAGCAGCAGTAAACTGCATACACAGGCCATGTCAGGTGTGAGACAGGTTCGAAAGACTTTATATACAACAATTGTACAAAGTTCCCCAGGGGAGAAAAGCAGCCACTCTCAAGAGTGTATAACAGGGAATCAAGTAAACCCTTTACGGAATAAGGATGCCTCACATAGTTAGAAGGTTGGACAACAATAGCCGTCCGTCCAAGTAACCGTATCGTGTCATCATTGGCCTCCTGCTCCAACGACAAGCTGGCGGTGCAATGCCTGCCGGGTAACACGTAGTGTTACTCTTTTGGTGGAGATCTTTTATTCCTAGCCAATGGGTGCATGCGTGTGAGGGACCTAGAAAGTGCAATTGTGAGCGTGAGTGAAAGTTAAAAGTAAGTCAGTAGAGTCCATTAGAACATTTTTAATAGGATGGCTCACTGCTTAATTAAAATTGGTAAAGGGAGGGGTAGCGAAGCATAACAATAAGGGTGATGCGGCTTCGTTTAACCCTCGCCTATGATGTGGTCGACATGTTTCACGCCAGTTATGGCGATTCTTCAGGACCTAGGTTTGCTCATCAATTAGAGTGAAGTATCCCCCAAATTGAAGAAACTTCAGTATACAACCTGTGTTACAAGGCAGCAAGTGCTACTGCGTTGGTTCTTGCCCTAGAAGTTGGGAAGAAATAGACAAATTCAGCCCCGAAATGTATTCACTCGGGGTCTTACATGCAGCAGCAAAATCCCAACATTCTACTGTGGTTAAACAATAATGTGTCCAAACCCGGTGAGGTGAAGGGAAAGAGAGGGCAGTATGCGAAGGGGGAAGAAACTGGGGGATCGATGTAACACGTAGGGAAGTTACTACGGGTACCATGGTTAAATCTATAACATTAATTATATTCCAGGCTGTGACACCCATTCGTGCTAGTACAGCTTAGTGGTAGTATAAGGATATCAATTAAAAAGAAATTCTGTGAGTACAAGCTGAAACAGAGCCCCACGTGTGTTCATTAAAGCTTATTTTAATTGTAGCTTTTTTAACTTCTTTAAATTCTTTAACTTTTTAATGGCGCGATCGCCAATTGGTACAGGACGGCGAAGTCTTACCTAAACCCTTTGATGGTCGGGCCCCACCGACTGTCCCTGGGAAGCCTGAGCGGCGGGGAGTCCCCTGTGTTTTGAGGGTAGAGATGCAGATATTTTCTGTCATAATGATAATGCGTGTGATCACAGTTTTACACAAGCATTAGACATTATTATGTTCTTACTGCTAATGGCAGTCATGGGTGATCAATAGCGTGAATCATGCAATGTTTGCCAGGCATCTACATTTATTCTCAGTTTAGGTTGCCAGCGGTCATAAGCGCGGGACGCGCAGTATTGTAGAGAGTCTAAACATCCCTTAATGTTGTTATATTGATCACTATTATTCGTGGTGACATAACTTGATCAGAGAGTGATAATGACAATGCCAGTAGCTGCAACAACAATTGCTCTTATCGTTGGTTACAGGCTATATTGAGAACCGGGCGTGCAGTCTTGCAAGTCAATCCGGTACCGCGTCCTGATCGTTTAAACGTCCATTGTACCCGGATCCCTGTGCCTTACCTGGATAGCTCTAGGCTGAGGCGGGTCAGAACCTACCCATCCCACGGCGGCGGTAAAGCAGAACAGCCGGTAGGACGCTGTACTTGCCACGCTGTATTAAAGCCGGGGACCGCTAGTGCCGTGAGTGGGCGTGTCCTCGCGGTTGCTAGGAGACGCTCAGGAGCGTCGTGTGGGCAGAAAGGAAGGACTAGCTGGCAATGACTGTATCAGGCTTGCTGAGGTTGCACGCCATCTTGTAGTATTTGAGAGAATCAATGTGCACAGATTAACTCGCTGTTGGATACTGGGGGATGGTAACCAATATAGGTATATATAAATCATCATGTAATATTTGAGGAAATATTTGAGGAAACCAATGCGTGCAGGTTTAATAGCTATTGGTATTGGGGGGTGGCAACAAATATTACAAACATATACACATACACACACGAGCCACAGAGAATGAACAAGTCTGGTTGGGTGGATGACCAGACAAGTAGGGGAAACGCAAAATTGTGCGTGTGCAGCTCAATGGTTGAATTAAATTGATATTTAGATATTTAGATTGGGGTTTATCTGGCAAGCGCATTCCAGGGGATAGAATCATTAAGCCCCTGTGCAGCAGTCTGAAGGCGGTGCACCCAACGCTGCTCCACCTTAAAAAGTCCCTGCTGATTGATTGAGGGGTGGCATTCCAGAACAGTCCATTTAACATCCGTGGGCAAATGGTTTGATTGTTGACAATGTTCGTATAACTTAGTATGTGTCTTTTTACAACGAATGTTGCTGTAGTGCTCCATAATGCGCAATTTGACAGTGCGCATCATCATTCCGATGTAAATTAGGTTGCATGGGCATATAAGCATATAGATGCATTTAGCACTATTACAGTTCGTATGCTTATTAAAATGCCAGGTGAAATCATTGGGTAGTTGCAGGGATTTGCCCTGGATCGTCTGAGGGCAGATCACGCAAGAGCCACATCGATGATGACCCACGACAGGTGGCAAGTCCCATAAAGCATTCAGAGGGCGTATGCTGGACTTCTTAGGACGCGTGTGGATAAGAGTGTCCTTTAGGTTGGCCGTCCTCTTGAAAGCAAACCGGGGCCGCGGTAGATCAAGGCCTGCTGTATTTAAGATGCCCCAATGCGAGATCACAGCTTTCTTTATGAAGGAAGAGTTTCTGGTATAGGATGTCACACATGTGATCGCGTCGTCCTTCTCCTTGGTATGGGTTTCCAAAAGTGAGTCTCTGTTATTGTTCAGGGCTCTTTTCATTGAATTCTTTAGGAGTTGTGTGGGGTAGCCTCTGTCCAAGAGCTTGTGTTGTAGAATACTGGCTTCCTGTTTGTAGTCTGATAGTGAGGTACAGTTCCTGCGGAGACGTAAGAACTGCCCAAACGGCAAATTGTCTCTCAGAGATCTGGTGTGATGACTCTTGTACAGAAGGAGGCTGTTGCGATCAGTCTCCTTTTTGAAAAGGGTAGTGGTAATTTCTGTAGGGTCCAGCCTGATTGTAAGGTCCAAAAAGGGGACCGATTGTTCAGAGATTGTGCCAGGTTCGAAAGACTACCTGAGTGTGTGGCACAATCAGTATCACAGGCATTTAGATAACCAGCAATGGATATATGGTACACCACCTTATAAGAGATTTATAAGAAAACTAAATATGTCAATCAGGTGTATACCAATGTCACCATGTTTAGCGGAGACGCATTTGCACTTTAGCACTAGTTATTGGTGGCAATGAGATTAGAGTTCACATCTAACAGAAATATACCCAATTTAATCTTTACATCCCCCTCTTAATCTTCTAAGTAAATCATTATGTTTTTCCACTATGCCCTTTCCAGATAACCATTTAATATTCACTGACGAACAGGTAATCGGTATCTTTGATAACCTTCTATTCCTCAGTTATGAAGTGGCTAAGTAGATGCTGATCAACTCCCTGAAACTGAACAGGGACTAGAGTGAACTTCTCATCTTTGGTGGACCTTATTCAACCTGGACCTCTGCAAGGTGGTACTCTGAGTTGGGGGACTCCCTCTCCATTAACAACATCGGCATGTCATTTGGGAATACCTCTTAATATATGTTGTTCCTTCTCTAGTCATGTTACTAAAGTAGCTGCATTTGCTTGTAACATCTTCACTTATTACAAATAGTTAACCTTCCCTCCCGTCTATACATTGAAAAACTGTCATCCAATTGATCATCATTGCCAAAAGCAACTTTTGCGACTCCTGTTGTTTTGATTTTCCTATCTGCACCATTTATCTATCCCAATTAGTACAAAATATAGCTGCTCGGCTAGTACTGGAGCTCCCTCATCATTCCTCTGTCTCTATTTACCTTACCTCTCAGCACTGGTTAGCTTTGGCTATGTGCTCAACCTTTAAAACACTTTGATTTTGGCATAAGTTGCTCCAAGGTACCTGTTCTCCACAACATCAATGGAATACACCTCAGTATTCAACTACTAGGACTTTATGTTCCACTGTTGCCAACATTTATTTAGTACTCAGATTAAGAAGTTCTTGAATAGGAGACAGATCATGTTGGGTTATTTGCTGTGGAGCACTGGGGTTGTCTTTCATTGATTGCAAGCTGCACTAATACAGACCATATCAGCTATAGAAATAAATTAAAAGGCATTTAAATAGTTTCCCTCTGCTTCAGCACCATTACACCCCTTTGCATATCGGTATGCTTTCCAAATATCATTCATCCATTTTTGTCATTCATTCGGTAGTTTAGCCAAGGTAATACGACAGCAAAAACAAATATTTCTTAGAATCCATGCAATTAGACAGTGTAAGGGGACTTGTATCAAAATAACTAAGAGAGAGAAGATACACATAACTTATGGTTGTATAATGTAAGGTCATATAATTTTGGTAAGGAACTTAGCAGTAAACCCAGATGATCAAAGAAGCAAGTATCAAAAACATTACCCGTTGAAAGTCAACAGCTGGGTGAAACCTTATTCTTGACAATGAAAGGAGCTATATTGTATAGTGATGAAATTAAGTCACTTCCCAAATGAGTACTGAACATGCCTTATGGTAATTTGCACCTCATCTGAGTTAATGATTTCTACCTTCTGACTTTTTAATGGAGCTCTATAGCCTCCAGAAGGGCAAACCTGTAAAGGATCTGAATAAGTCCTCCCACAAGAAGCCATTGTTGATGTGAGATTCTGCTAAAACTCCAGTGGCCTTGGAAGTCTAAAAATGTTCTAAGACCCAACTTTTCACGGTTGCTAGACCCGCTCCTCTTGGTAATTTCTAAGACTCTCAAGATCTCAGGCACAGCACTTAGTGCCTGTGACTTTACGCCAGCAGAGCCCACTGGTAAGATCCAGTTCAGGTCCAGTTGCTACTGGTCAGCTGTGAACTTCAGGAAAAGGTCTCTTGCAACTTGTTCTGTCCCTGCAGCCACACAGAAGGTTAGTCAACTGACTGTTGGAGTCTGCTGCTTAGTCCTGGGTAAAAATGGTAGCTGGATCAGGTCTTTACATCTCCGCACAGGTTTCAAACAAAAGGTCCACTCCTACTCTGTCCTTCCACAAGTCCAGAAGGTGTTCTGATATCCTGTTGGTGATGTACTACTTTTGGATTAATACCTAGCCAGAGGATGGGGTGACTACTGACGCGAATGTGGGAAATATTCCCTTGGACAAACCTTCCTACTATTACAGCACATGTTGTTTCCCTTACTTTAAATTGTTCACAGTGCACTACTCTAAGTAAAATCTAAGATAGCACATCGTGTCTGCCTTTGAAGGTAACTTGTGCTCTGGACAGACAATTAAGCAGTCCCCTCCTCAACTACACTAAATGGGTTATGTAATCACTTGGCTTGTTTCAAAATGGCTACAGATACCCCAGGAAACAAAAGGGTTCTCTTCTCCGTATCTCTTTGTACACTTAACTTCGAATCTGCAGTGCTCACCATGGTCCCATTCAAAGTAAAGAAATACCAGAATCCTCCCCAGCTGCTATTCCTGCCAAACAGCCTTATTTAAGCATTAGCAGAGTATTCTCAAGGTTATGGCAAGCAAAGTGCAGCATTTTAAAAGTTACCACACCAACATATTTAATACAAATCTGATTTCACCACTGAATTTAAAAGTGTTTAAATTATTCTGGTATCTTGTCGCAAACCAAAAATAGTAGAGTTATGATTGTATTCAGAACTTTTGTTATTCTCATAGTGCAACTGCAACCCTTCGCAGTGAAAAAAGCTTTTGGGGGCTAGTCACTGCAAGTACATGCCAACAATAAATTATTTCATGTATCACTATTAAATACTAAGCACTGTACCTTATGGACTACAAGGCCTAATACTGGTGAATCATTCAATATCGAAAATTAGAGTTCTTTACTGACAAATATGAGTATTTTGAAAGGTCAATCAATCAGTACCTATGAAGTGCAGCTTATTACCCAAGACGGTATCCAGGCACTAGTTGAAGAGCCAGGTCTTGAGTCTCTTCCTGAAGTGAGTCAATAAGGGTGAAGAATGTAGGTGGAGGGGAAGGGTGTTCTAGGACTTGGTGGCACGATGGAACAAGAAGCATCCTCTGTTGCTGCAATGGCAGATGCGCGGTATCTGTCTGAGGACGAGGTGAGCAGAGTGGATGTTCCCGAAAGGTAGGTGGAAATTCAGGTGGTGGTTCATGTAGGCAGGTTGTTGGTTGTGCAGGGCTTTGTAGGTGTGGGTCAGAATCTTAAATTGGCATCTTTTCTGGATAGTGAGCCAGTGGAGGTCTTTCAGGTGGTGGCTGATGGGTTCTTTTTAGCAGTCTGAGGATCAGTCTGGCTGCTGCATTCTGGATTGTCTGGAGTCTTCTCATTATGTTCTATGGCGATGCCTGCATAGAGTGCATTGCCTTAGTCCAACCTGCTGATTATGTGGGGCTGCATCACAGATTTCCTGGTGCTGATGGGGAGGCACTCTAAAACTTTGCGGAGCATGCAAAGAATGTTTAAGCAGGCTGAGGAGACTACATTGTCCTGATGTATCATGGAAAGTTAAATGTCCAGGATGATGCTGATGTTGCGTGCTTGGCCTTTTGGAGAGGGGTGGTGGGTCCTAGTTCTGATGGCCAAAAGGAGTTGTTCCAGAGGGAGTTGTGTCTGCCGACAATCAGTATTTCAGTTTTGTCTGTGTTGAGCTTCAGGAAGTTGTTCTTCATCCAGGCTGAGATGCTTTTCATACAGTTGTGGAAGTTAGTCTTTGTCTAGGCGGGGTCTGCTAAAAAGCGAGAGGATAAGCTAGGTGACATCAGCATAGGAGACGACCTTGATATCGTGGGTTCTGATGAGGTCTGCGAGTGGTGTCATTTAGATGGTGAAGAGTTTGGACCTGAGGGATAAGCCTTGAGGGATGCAGCAGATGGTGCGCTTAGGTTGAGCGCTGAAGGGAGGAAGACAGATTCTCTAGGTGCTCCACATGAGAAAGAATTCCATCCATTTGAGTGCATCATCTGTGATTCTGATTAGGTGCAGCTGATTGATGAGTGTTTGATAGGAGACGCTGTTGAAAGCTGCAGAGGTGTTGAGCAGGATCAGTGCAGCTTATTTTCCTCTGTCAAGTAGGCTGCGGTCGACATCTGTTGCGGCGATCAGGGTGGTCTCAGTTCTGTGATTAGCTGTGATGCCTAATTGGGAAGGGTCCAGCAGGTTGCTTTTCTTCAGGCGTTCAGTGAGTTAGAGGTTGATGGCCTTCTACAGGACTTTGGCGGTACACGGGTGCAGTGAGATGGGAAGGCATTTCTGGAGCTCGCTAGGGTCTGCAGAGTGTTTTTTGAGGAGGGATCTGCGCTTTGCATGTTTCTTGGTGTTGGGAAAGGTGGCTGTGGTGATGGAGTTGTTAAGGATGGTTCTGAGCTGGTGGCTGATCCCATCTCTTGAAAAGTCAGTTGGAGCATTGGTCGGTGGGTGCTCCCAAGTGGATGGAGTTCATTAGAGTATTTGTGTTCAGTTTACTGAGTCTTTCCTATGTAGTGAGCACCTGGTTGCCAGCAGGGGTCAATGGAATGCTGGGGAGGACAGTTGGATGGGGGCTGAAGTTTCTGTAGATGGTTGCTTTCTTGTTGTGAAAGTGGTCGGCGAGGGCGTCACAGAGTCCCTGTAAGCAGGGGATCGAACTTTTGGTGGTTGACAGGCAGGTAAACTCTCTGATGATGGGGAAGAGTGTCTTGGTTTGGTTGGCACTAGTCTATATTCAGTGTGTCAGGGCCTCCTTTTTTGAAGCTTTGAGCTGGAAGTGGTAGTTTTTGAGGGCTGACTTGAGAGTGGCTCAGTGTCTGTTGTTCCCTTTGGTTGGCCACTTTCTTCCCAGTTGTCTGCGTCTGTGCATTTAAAAGCTACTGGAATACAGCCTCAAAGGTATGCCTGAAGCCATGTTTACTTTGTCAACATAGTGGATGGCACAACATGTACTACATCGACAGGTGACATTTAACATTTCTTTGTCATTGGTATATTTCCTGCACCACATACAACCCAGCGATTCCATTGTGAGTTCTCATCATCCAAGCAGAAAATCTTGGAAACGTCTTCTGCATTATCATTGTCAGTGTTAGGTCTTTGTTCAACAGGAAAATCCATTTCCTATAGAGACATGGGCCACATCAACAGTTTTGAATTCTCCCCATCCCCTTCTAAATCAGATAGCTGAGAGGTCTGTCATCGGTTTGAATTGTGATACTGGTAGGGTCACAGCTTCTTCAGGAACCAAACACAGCAAAGGCCTCACTAATGATAGCACTCCAGTGTTGCTCTTTAACCCCTTCCATGCTGATGACGAACCCCAGCCGTCATGCACTACGGTACTCGTGTGCTGATGACGGCTGGGGTTCGTCACGGCCCGCCCCTGTTCGTTTTGTTTACAGCACACCAGGGGAATCGCAGCTGCATGGAAGGGGTTAATACGTAGGCGCTTATGTTATGTTATTTATGTTATGTTATGTTATGTTAACAGGCATTTTTAGAGCGCAGCTGTCACTCCGAGGAGCATCATGGTGCTCAGCAAATTGCTCGATAGAAAGGGTAAACCAAGGTGTAGAGCTGATCTATACGAGTGTATTGCATAGTGCATTAGGGGCTGTGAAAATCCAGGTTTTCAGATCCTTCCTACAAAAGGTTTTTGATTGGATAAAACAAAGGTGGTAGGGGAGTTGGTTCCAGGACTGCGGGTGATTTGCCCCCTTTTGAGACATGTCTAAACACTGGGGGTTTTAGCAGATTTGCGTTATATGATCGAAGAGTACGCTGGGGTAAATAGCATGCAAACCTCTGCCGGAGGTAGAATGGACCCAAGGAATGGAAGATTATGAAGGTGATTATCAGGATCTTAAACTGTGTTCTTTTATGAATTGGTAGCCAGTGTAATGTTTCCAATGCAGGCGATGCTGATGATCTCCTGGGCCATTTTAATACTAGGCGGGCAGCTGTGTTTTTTACCATCTGCAGCTTGTATAGGGCCGACATTTTGGCACCCACATAGAGGATGTTGCAGTAGTCTAATCTAGGTGTAATTAGGGCCACTGAGACTGATTGCTTGCCATGCTGGGTAGTAAGTCAAATGACTTTTTAAGTGAGTTCATCATGTGAAAGCAGGTCCTTGCTACTGCTAATGATTGATGGTGGAAGGATAGTGTTGTGTCAAATTTGAGGGGGATGTTTGATGGCCACCATAGACACGGGGAGAAGTTATTCCCCTTCCCCACAGGCATAACTTCTGCGTTTCTGAATTACATTTTAGGTGGTTGGTCTTCATGCTGTAAAAAATGGCTGTGAAGCATTGACAGAGATTTTCTTCCGCCAGTGTGGTGTTTTGGGCTAAAATCAGGACTAGCTGTGTGTCATCCGCATATTAGGTGGTCTTGATGTTAAAGGACAATATCAGACTAATCAGTGGGGCCATATAGGCATTAAAGGGCACTGGGCTGAGGGTGGGTCTTTGTGGAACCCCAGAGAGCAGGGGTTTTTCTGCCGATTGATAATGCCCAACGGGAAGCAACCGTTACAACGCAACTATTACAACAAACTACTTTTACAACGCAACTACTACAACGCAGGATCCATTACAACGAATGCCTTTACAACGCATGACATTACTTCGCAGATGCTATTACAACGCATGCCATTACAACGTAAGCATAGGTAAGTTTATCTTTTTTTTAAACATTTATTTAATTTAAAAAAAATATTTAATTCATTTAAAAAATATTAAAAAATAAATTAAATAAATTAATTTAAGTAATTTTAAAAAGTAAGTATGAGTATAGGAGTATATGTTTTGGGGTACTGAGGTATATGTTTTGGGGTGTTTGGATATTTTAAGGGTTCAGATATAGTTTTGGGTTATGGGGTACAGGTGTAGTTTTAGGGTTTAGGGATAGGTATGGGTTTTGGGGTACAGGGGTAATTTTAGGGTTCAGGGCTAGGTTTAGGTTATGGGGTACAGGGGTATTTTTAGGGTTCAGGGCTAGGTTTGGGTTTTGGGGTACAGGGGTATTTTTAGGGTTCAGGGCTAGTTTTGGGTTTTGGGGTACAGGGATATTTTTAGGGTTCAGGGCTAGGTTTGGGTTATGGGGTACAGGGGTAGCTTTGGGGTTTAGGGATAGGTTTGGGTTTTGGGGTACAGGGGTATTTTAAGGGTTCAGTTTTAAAAATAGTACTTTAAATGAATTAAATACATTAATTTAAGTAATTTTAATATTTATTTAAAAAAGTTCTTAAAAAACAAAAAATTTTTTACCCCTACACTATCCAGCACTTACCCTACTATTACACCCCCCTGGAGTTAGAATAGTAATTTTTTCCCCTACATTATCCTGCACTTACCCTACTATTACTCCCCCCTGGAGTTAGAATATTATTTTAAAACACCTACACTATTTAAAAAAAAAATATATATATATATATATATTTAAAACACCTACACTATTTAAAAAAGATATATATATATATATATATGTTTACCAAGTCCGCTCAGATGTGCTGCCTGAGGCCCCGAGGGAGGTGGCACCAATGCCGGCCAAGCACGCCGGTAATAAAGTTCCAAAGTTTGCGAAGCAATGTCGATGCTCTCAGATCACAAACAACGCGACTCCAAATGCAACTCCAAGGGTGTTTACTCACCTAACAACAAGTTGAGAGCATTGACATTGCTTCGCAAACTTTGGATATATATATATATATATATATATTTACAAATACATTAATAAAAAATTAATGTAATAAATAAAATTAATTAAATATTTATTAATTCCTGTTTTTAAAAATTATATACTTACCTATACTAACGTTGTAATGGCATGCGTTGTAATAGCATCTGCGATGTAATGCCATGCGTTGTAAAGGCATTCGTTGTAAAGGATCCTGCGTTGTAAAAATTGCGTTGTAATGGTATGCGTTGTTAATGTATGCGTTGTAACGTCATACATCCTGCCCAACGGTGATCGCTTGTCTGCGGTTTTGCAGAAACAATTTGAACTAGGCCAAGGCAAGATAGGAGATTCTGTGGGATTTGAGAGGGTCCTGGAGAATGGCATGTGAGACCGTACCGAAAGCGGCTGATAGGTCTAGTAAGACCAATACAGCATTCTATCCTTAATCAAGGGTGGATTTAAGGGATTCGGCAGTGTACAGAAGGGCTGATTCCATAGAGGGCTGAGGCCTGAAACCAAATTGATTAGGATGTACAATGTTTGCTTCTTCCAGGTAAGTCAGAAGTTGGAAGTTAATTCATTTTTCAGTGATTTTGCTTACACATGGGAGTAGGAAAATGGCTCGAAAATTGGAACGGGTGGTGGGATCAGCGTGTTGTATCTTTTGGAGTGGTTTGAGCACTGCTAGCTTCCATTCATTGGGGTCTTTAGCCCGTGCCAAGGAAGCATTTATGATCTTATTTATGAGTGGATTGTCAATGTCTATCATTAAAAGTAGAATTGAGGGGGGCAAGGGTCTAAAGGTGACCCTGGATTGACAGCAAGGGCCGCCTGCCGAGTTTGATCTAGGCTAAATGGCCCAAACATTTGAAGAGCCAGTCTACCTTTATCTAAAACAAGATTATTGTTAACTGAGGAGACAGGGGGTGCTGGGAAATCTTGCTGTAGTGACTGGACCTTGGACCTTCTGTTTACAATAATCCGCTATATTGTCACAAAGGAACTGTGAGAAGGGAATCTCTTGTTTCAGGAATATGGAATTATTGAAGGAGTTGACTATCTTGAAAAATCATTTTTTGGTTTGAGTTAGCCAACTTGAGCTTTTTGGTAGAGTAGGATTTTTTTGGCCACTTTGATTTAGTGGTGGTTGTTTTTAAGAGCTGTTTTTTTTAAAACAGATTTTATTAGTCAAGTAGCATATATCGGGCAGCACCCTGCAATCCAGGGGCAACTGCAAAAATATTTCAGAACATTTACAACCCCCATTGACTGTTCATTTCAAAGTCTTTCATCCCCCCATAAACATCTGCCCCTCGTGCAGGAGCGTGAAAAGTTACCCACCCACACCCCAACTCCCCCCATCCCCAACTCCCCCCCAAAGACCCCCCCACGGTCACACAAGTCCACAGTTCCATGTTCACAGTTATGCAGAATAGATACATACAGTAAAGCACCCACGGTCCCCCCACTACCCCCTCTGCCCACTCCTCAATATCCATATGCATTCTCAACCCTAACCTGGCAACAAATGTTCGTCCGTCACAGGGGGGTTTAGCCAAAATCCCGATACTCCACCCACCTGTTCCAGATTTTATAGTGCTTGCTTGGACACCTCCTGGCCATGAAAAATGGTTGCTCCAGATTCATGCAGAAATCAAGGTCATTTTTACCAGACCGCCACCAAAGGGGCCCTCGTCGCCTTCCAGGCCTGTGCAATATCTAGCTTTGCCAAGGTGAGCCCTAACAACAAGAGGTGCCTTTTGTATATGTTGCCCCCCACCCCCTCCATCACATGTAATAGGGCCAGCTGCGGCATGCGGGTTAGCTCTCAGCCCAAAACCTCCAAAAGACATGCAAAGACCCCCCACCAGAAGCGATCTAATGATGTACGGTGCCATATCGTGTGAATAAACGTGCCTTCCGCCTGATCGCAGCCCAAACATACCGATGAGGAAATCATCCTTGCCTGCCAGACGCGCGTCCTAGTAAAATATACACTATGCAGGTATTTAAATTAGACTAGACGAGGTCGCATTGCGATGGCCGCTCCACGTGGGGACGCTAGCGCTTCCACCCAGTCCTCTTCCTCCAGCTCGCCTACATCGGCCTCCCAGTACCCCAGGAGCTTCTGAAGTGTGGGGGAGCAATGTCTTACCAGAGTTTGGTATATGCACGATATATTCCTGTCTCCTAGATCCCCCATAAAGATTTGGTCTCTATAGGGCTGAACACAGGGAGGTCCTCCAGGCCCGGCAGACTAGGAAAAAAGCTGTGTTGCAGCTGTAAATATTGGTAGAACTGTGTTGGGTGCAGCTGATATTCCTCCTGAAGATCCCGAAAGGATTTAACAGTTGTATCGGCCAGTACATCACTCAGTGTGGATATGCCAATGGCATCCCACCCTCTAAGTCCCTGTAAAGCCGCCAACTGAGGCAGCCGCCCGTTATTCCACAGGGGAATTTCCCATGTCAATATGCCCCATTGAAGAGCTGTTTTGAATTTGAATAAATCAGCCTGCTCATAATTCTGATGCCATCTGAATTCCAGGATCCTACATTGGCTATGTATTTCTTTCAGGTTTTGGGAGTACCATAGGGTGGAAGGCTTCTTGTGCAATCAGATGTTTTTTGTGCCGGGGGTGCGAAGGGGTCCCTCAGGGTGGATATACATTGCATATAGCATTGGTTGTCTATTACTGAATCTCCTGACAGCTTAGGTCTGCAGGCTGCTGGGCTTGGTATTTCGCGTGGTGGGGATGCATCCCTTGCAGTTTTTCATGTTCTGGTATCTAATTTCTAAGGGTATCAGCTTGTGATCAGACCAGGTTAGGCTAACCGGGGCCTTTACTGTAAGTGATGTAAGAATGGAGTAGATACCATCCAGTGTGTGGCCTGTGTTATTGATGGGGGTGATTATCCGTCGTTCCAGGCTGAGTGTATCTATAATTATCCTGAAATATATTGCGCCTTGGTCCTTTAGTATGTCTAAGTGGATATTAATATCTCCTAACAGTGTGAAATTGGAGAATCTGAGAGTTAGTGAACTCACAATATCTCCAATACTATCAATAAAGGTTTTATAGGGGCCTGGTGGATGGTAGAGTAGGGCTCCTTCACTGGTGAACTAATTCTCTAGTTGGTAACAAAAAATGATAATTGTTATTAAGGGCCAGAAGAGATTTTATGCTGAAACATTTACCTGGTCAAAAATGGGCATCATTTCTGGTGCTGGACACATTCTGCATGTGGACAGGCGCATAGGGGCTTGCATTTGGCTTATTAATAAAGGCTATTCTTTGGTCCTGACTCTCATCATTAATTTGGGAAAGTACCACCGCTATTCCATACTCCAAAGCATTTGTCTGGACAACAAACCTTTTGCTGAAAACTGGTGCCTTGAGTATTGGTTACACAAAAAAGATTCAATCTAGGTACTGTAATTTATTAGCAATACCATAAGGTAGTAACACAATTAAACCATTTTTATAGCCCCAGAAAAAGGCTCAAGGGAGTGTAAGGAAGGGATAGACACAGTTAAGGAAACAAGTGATATGTACAAAAGTTTCCAACAAAATCAAAGTAATTCAAATACATAAGCCCAAAAATCAGGGCACACAATGATGAATTATTTAGCAGATGAACTTTCAGCGGACACACAGTCAATTTAAAACTGTAGAGGGCTTGTGCCGGAAGTTTAAGAGGAAAGCCGTCAACGTTTCGACCCCTATATGTAGGCTACGTTCAGTCCTTAGGTGGGGTCTTCATCAGGACATATGCAACAGGGAAAAGTGAGGGGCAATCCTGTCAGGTAAATTAATAATAGATTAGTAAATATTTATTATGGTATTACACCATAGCCATTTGATTTAGACTACGATGAGGAATAAAAATAAAAATAGGAGGGATTAGTTACCATGGAGTCGTGGCCCAACTGGGCTCAGGACGTGGAGGTATGATGGACTGTGCAGAGGTCACAGGTCGATCACAGCGTAATTAATTCACAGAGCTACAGATGAGAAAGGACAACCTGTGAATAGGGGACCTTTTTTCTGGGGCTATACAAATTGTTTGATTGTGTTACTACCTTATGGTATTGCTAATAAATTACAGTACCTAGATTGAATCTTTTTTGTGTATCTCTTGTTCTATGAAGTTGTTTAAACAATAATTGTTGGTTGTTTGACAAAACACGTCTCTCTTGCGGGGACCTCTTTTATATGTACTAGATATCAACCAGGTCCCCGCGACTGCATGGGTTCAACCCCCCTTTTTGTAATGTTGAGTATTGGTTAGGCCTGGGCGATAAACTTTGTTCGGCTCGCAGAATTTAGGTAATTTTGCGTCCCGCTGAGAACGCGTAATTGCCCAAAATTCTGCGTTCCGCGACTTTGCGAAATGTTTTGCTTGTTTGCATTCTCAAAATGCTTGTTCGCGAGATATTTCCCCCCGAGCACGCAAACAGCGATTGCCAACAGGAAAAAAGCATCGCGAACAAGCAATTCCGCATGTTCGCGGAATTTCTGCGTGTTCACAGTGATTTTTTACCGTTTCGTGGAGATTTGCGTAACGCAATTCCGCAAATTCCTCCCACCTCTAGTATTGGTGCAATGCTCAGTGCCACCTTCAGGTTATGAAAGGTCTTCCAAAACTCCTCTGTTCATATCACTTACTTGGACTGCTTTACAGAGGTCAGCTCAGTCAGGAAGGAAAAGAAGGGTCAGAATGATACCACACCTCTTGGCAAATCTCTTGAAGTATCCAGGCAGACCTAGACTGACTCACATCTGAGTTTTAGTATACTCTGAGGCTATGATTATCTGGATCTTAGCATGGAGAGACTGCACATGTCCCCCACAAACTTGGGGGCACATGTACACAAAAGATCCCTACAGTATCTGACACTTTTTGGCTTTGATAGTGAGGCTTACCCATAGTAGGAACTGAAGTACTTCACTTCCTAAAGGTAGGTCAGGTGATGTCCGTCCCTTGTACTGCTGATTGTCTCCTCACTGATATGGTTGTTGCCAGCACCACCCAACCCCTGAGTGGTGGCTTACGCTACCCAACACCCATCCAGCCTAGGCGTCAGTGGAGATGCAACCCTAGCAATAAAAGGGGCTGGGCGCATTTGCCCGTAGCCAGTCCCACAAAGTCACTCAGTGTGTCCTTGTGGTCATTATGTATGCATGTGGGACCGGGGCCATTCCACATTACATTGTGCTGTGTACAGCATGTGCACCGCAGGCAGTGGTGTACCGGCATGTGGTGGGTCCTCTTTGACACACTCCGATGTAGGCAGGTGGGCATTGAGGCCTGGGTGCGCAGTGCCAGCAGGACTGGTTCTGGACCAGCGTCCCGGGTTGCAGCAGGCACACAGGAAAGCAGGCAACACTGCTCAAGGTGAAGGCGTTGGCCTCATGATGGGGTGAGGAGCGCTGTCCTTAGCAGAGATGTTGGGCATTCTGGAAGAGAACTACGCCCGGAGCTACATGGTTTTTATTCACACCCCTACGCTGGCCTGGTGTACACCAGGCCAGCCCAATCTACACACGCTTACAGGGGGGGGAAGTAACAAGCCACATTTCCGCAATCTTCCCCACTGGTTGGGGTGACATGCTTGTGTCCACTGTTCACTACACTCCAAACACCGCAGTGTGTGTCGACATGGAAATGTGTGTGGTCTGCATACTGCAGTTTGTCCAGCACATCCATGCCACACTTGGCATTGTGTACATGCTTATTCATGGGTCACTTGCCCCCTTCGCACATGCCTGGTTCCAACCTCTCGGCAACATCTTCTATTGTGTGGCAGAGGTTCCATTCCGTTGATGGCTTGTATACATGGCTAGTCCAGGTTCCCACAGTAAGTTGTGCTGTTGTGTCTGGTGGGTGGGCATGTTGTTTGGCATGTTGTATGTGAGTTTGTAATGTGCGCATTCCCAGAGTTGTGATTTGCATTATTGTGGAGTTGAGGTGTGTGGTATGTTCATTTGGTGCTTACCAACGAGCAGTGCTGTACCGTAGGTGCCATCCTGGAAGCGCTGATTGATCATGGACTGTCCGAAGATGAAGGAATCATGCACACTGCCCGGGTAGTTGATGACGACAATGGTAAAGAGTCCCCGGTGGTTCACTATTGCCTGCACATTGATGGAATGTGTGTGCTTTCTGTTGAGGTAATTGTGTGCAGTATTGCAGGGGGCACAAGTAGGACATATGTGCAGCCTATTGCCCCCAAAACATGTGGGCAACCAGTTATGGCATATAAGCCTTGCTTGGTCTCCTGCTGTTCCTGCATAGTGTGGGGGAAGTATAGGTACTGGGGTACCAAGCTGATGATGGCATCTAGGACAGGTTTGAGGAACTTTGATAGGTCTGGCTGTGAGACTCCTCCAACTTTGCGGTTGTTGGTTGGAAGGTTCCAGAGGCCAACAGATGCAGCACAGCCATAAGCTTTTTCTGTGGAGGGATGTTGGTTGTCTGCTGTGTTGGTACCATTAGCCTGTGGGCAATGATGTTCAGGATGCGGAGGATGATTGTTTTTTTGAGCCTTTGGGCAAAGACATACGCTGGTTTCATGTCTGTGAGGTTGGTGCCTTCTGTGTCTGCGCTGCCTCTGTGGTGGTGCGGGGGGGGGGTTCCGGGGGGTGGTGGTGGTGGCAGTAGGTGTTGTGGGCCTGTTCGGGCTTGGAGTTGCATGATCGATATCTCCATGGCATTTGTTGTTCTTCAGGTATGGCTGTAGGCTGGGCTCCCTTTGGTGGTGCACGCTGCCATCCTGCTTTGCACCAGCTCAGAGCAGGTATTAATTTCCTTCTGCTAACGCACCTTATCACATGTTTTGTGGTCGTATCACAGATCTGGATGGTCATTGAGAATGCGGCGGTGGAGTGGTGTTGTTACAGCTTTTTGCACGAGGGCTCCTACTCTGCATCTCATTAGCGATAGTTGCCTGGGTCATCTGTGGCGATGATTTTTGCGGCTGTTATCGTTGGTAAACTGGTGCTGTGGGCTGATAGCACCAGCTTGTGAATGGGAGATAACTTTATTGTGACTTTGGTTGTGATGAAGTGCTACTAACTATGCAATAGCTCCTTGAGAATATGCCCCTATGGCTTTTAAATTACAGACTGGGGGGGTATTATGATTGGCTTTGGCAGAGTGCAAAGCCAAGCCACTGTTTTATGCACCTACTATGTGTAAATTGAGTTTATTTAACTCAATATTTCTGTGTGTAAGTATTTTTATAAGGTAGCACAGCTAAGTAACTGAAAAAAAGCATTACGTGCTCACTGAGTCTAATGTGTACGGTCTGAAAAGAATGCACTAACTCACAGTGATAAAGGGTTAATTGGGTTCACTTTACACAGTTCTAGCACATAAAAGCTGATGCTCAGCATCGTGATAAGCCAGTTAAGGCCATCATGATGTGACTAAGTGTCCCAATTGTGTAAAGCTCTTGGCTTATCTGAGCCTAATTAATCTAAAAATGATCATGAGAACAAGCTACAACACTAACTCTCTTCCACTAGACATCAAACAATCATTTCAATGCCTTTTTTGATGTGGAATTATTTTTGAAAAAAGTACGTACAAAAACTTAGTCAAATAATGCAACTGTGATAAAGGGACAAGAAATAAGACTTTAGAAGAATTGATTACTGTATCATACTGTATTTGTCCTCAGTTATGACAGGAGTCTATAATTTGGCTTCATGATTCTAAAAGTGTTTGATGTCATCTTCACAGCCCGGCATACCTCAACTAAAACTGAATACATCTGTCGTTAGGACAGATTTGTGGCTTGGTGCTCTACACAGCAGATTGACCTCCTTCACGCTTCAACAACACAGTTTTTATAATGCAATTAATACTACAAAGCACGTTTTCACCACAAAACACACTACCATGTATATATATAGAGTATCATTAAACGTGTAATTTCCATGCATACCATTACCGCATATCACCTAAGCACAGATACCATTACAACGCGTCATTACAACCAATAAAGAAAAGTACTAACAGTCATAAAAATGGTAAAAAATGTGTGTCAATTCTAACAATAACAACAAAAAATGTACAAACTAAGGGGCATATTATGAAGCAGGGTGCTCAAATATATCGCAGTTTTAGCGGCAGAAAACTGCCGCTAAAGCGGCGATAATAGGCTTGATAATATGGCCTTGTGAATTCCAATAGAAACCCATGTTCTGGTGTGAACATGGGCTTCTATTGGAATTCTCCAGGGCATATTATCAAGCCCATTATCGCCACTTTAGCTGCAGTTTTTTGCCGCTAAAACTGCGATAATTGTAACGCCCTGCTTGATAATATGGCCCTAATATTTTACAAAATATGTTCTACAAATAAACGTTATAAATGAAACACAACAGAATATGCCTATTATTGAAAAGACACAATCCAAAATACAACATTTGCAACTTAGGGTTTATTACAAGTTTAGTGGGGACACCACCAGCCCGTAACGGCGGCGGTTGGGAGAACGCCACCAAGCAGGTGGTATCCTGACTACTGCATTACAACATTGCTGCGGGGCTGGCGGTGTTAGGGTGGTGCAGCCAAGGCGGCATGCTAGAAATAAGTTGCAGACATACCACCTTAAAGAAAACAACATCATGACGCAGTCACATTTACAAACGTTTGACTATGCTGCTTCCATCCTGCCAATGAAGACCAAACTCTCCTGCACAATGTGTTTTGCCATGAGCAGTGGTTGTTGTGAACGGGGTCTGGCCTTCTGCCATGACTTGCATTAACAAGCTGTTGGTAGCAAAGCCCTGCAGCACACGTCTTTTCACTGTGTGGTGCATTACACTTAGGGCCTCGATTTACCCCTCGGTGGGTGACCAAGATCATTTTGTGCATTTCTTTTGGTCATCCGCAGCAGGGCCGGACTGGCCGTTGTGGGTACTGGGCAATCCCCTGGTGCGCCTCAAGGGTGGGGGACGGTTTTGGGTCCCTGGGGGCCGTTTTTGTTACGGGGCCGTTTATGCAGCATAGCTGCAAAATCGGCCCTGTAACAAAATCGGCCGAAAACTGGCCCACGCAAAGAGCTCGGTTGCACCCCCAACCTCCCCTCCCCCCCCCCCGAGGCCAAAAAAGTACTTTACCGGGGCCGGTTTTGGTTCCCAGTCTGGCCCTGATACGCAGGCTCTACACACAACACACTGTGGGTAGCTTACTTCTATTATGCTCAATACACAGCAGAGATTGTGCCGAGAGTCTGTACCCAACACATTGTGGGCAACTGATCCGTGTTGTGAGTGACATCCCTGCATGGTGTGATATCCTGGAGATAGTCATGCTGAATTACCCTCTAATTATCTGGTTTAACTGCCCCGACCAGATGGCCAAAATGCCTTTTGCACTGGAAGTTAAATAACATGTATCCATTTTCATTGCTTTGTGCCACTTTGTGCTGGTGGGCGGCCATGGTAAATCCAGACCTGTGAATGTAAAACCGCCTTCAAGGATCGACTAGATAACAACGCCCACAACAGCAAGGAACTTTTCAACATCGTCAAGGAATTTACCAATCCCTCGGCCAACTCCAACGACATCACCCCCTCTCAAGCCCTCTGCGACTCCCTAGCTTCATTCTTCCACAACAAAATTGCAGACATCCACAACAGCTTCGACAACCAACCCGGAGACCAACCCACCCAACCATCTGCTGAACCTTCACCCCCCTTGAACATCCTTAATGACTGGAACCCAATCTCCACTGAGGACACCATCCACCTGATGAACTCCATCCACTCAGCATCCCCCACAGACCCATGCCCTCACCACATCTTCAACAAAGCAGACTCCATCATAGCACCGCACCTCTGAGACGTCATCAACTGCTCCTTCAACTCCGCCACCTTCCCGGAAAGCTGGAAACACGCTGAACTCAGTGCCCTTCTGAAAAAACCCACAGCGGACCCCACCGAACTCAAAAATTACCGCCCCATCTCGCTCCTTCCATTCCCGGCCAAAGTCATCGAGAAAGCTGTCAACAACCAGCTCGCCGCCTTCCTCGAAGCCAACAAATCCCTCGACTCCTCACAGTCCGGCTTCCGAGCAAAACACAGCACTGAGACCGCCCTCATCGTAGCAACAGACGACATTCGAACTCTACTGGACAATGGAGACACAGTCGCCCTCATCCTCCTCGACCTCTCCGCAGCCTTCGACACAGTCTGCCATAGCACCCTTCTACAGCGCCTCAGAAACATCGGAATCCAAGGAAAAGCACTAGAATGGATCACCTCGTTCCTCACCGGAAGAACCCAGAGAGTATGCCTTCCACCATTCAAGTCAGAGGCCACTGAAGTCATCTGCGGTGTACCACAAGGATCCTCACTCAGCCCCACCCTCTTCAACGTATACATGAGCCCCCTCGCGGCCATCGCCCGCCAACACAACCTCAACATCATCTCCTACGCGGATGACACTCAACTGATCCTATCACTCACCAATGACCCTAGCACCGCCAAAACTAACCTACACGAAGGAATGAAAGAAGTTGCCGAATGGATGAAACACAGCCGTCTGAAACTGAACTCAGATAAAACAGAAGTCCTCATCTTAGATACATCCCCCTCCGCATGGGACGACTCTTGGTGGCCAGAAGCCCTTGGAAAAGCACCCATCCCGACAGACCACGCACGGAACCTAGGCGTCATCCTGGATTCCTCACTTTCAATGAACAGACAAGTCAACGCCGTCTCCTCATCCTGCTTCAACATTCTGCGCATGCTCAAAAAAACATTTCGTTGGATCCCCACCGAAACTAGGAAAACGGTCACCCACGCTCTGGTCACGAGCCGACTGGACTATGGAAACACCCTCTACGCCGGTACTACCGCTAAACTCCAGAAAAAACTCCAACGAATCCAAAACGCCTCAGCCAGGATCATATTAGACATCCCGCGTAAAGAACACATCTCTGGTCACCTGAAAAACCTCCACTGGCTTCCCGTCAATAAGAGAATCACTTTCCGGCTCCTAACCCACGCACACAAAGCACTCTACGAAATCGGACCAGAATGCCTCAACACACGACTGTCCTTCTACACCCCCTCCCGCCAACTACGATCTTCCAACCAAGCACTCGCCACTGTACCTCGCATCAACAAAACCACCATGGGAGGTAGATCCTTCTCCTACCTGGCAGCTAAAACCTGGAACTCACTTCCCACTTACCTTCGCCTTACCCAGAACCACCTAGCATTCAGAAAGCAACTTAAAACGTGGATATTTGACAAGTAATCCCCCACCCCTCCCTAAGCGCCTTGAGACCCTCTGGGTATGTAGTGCGCTATATAAATTCTCTGACTTGACTTGACTTGACTTTGTTTACAAATGGTGATAATATGGGTATGATGCATGCTGACAGACATATTGGGGCATCTTTACAACCCTTTGTGCAGCCGGTGCCTCACTTTTTGTCACGCACCAGTGGCGCATCTTGCTGGCCCATATTTACAAGGACACGTAAAGCCAGTCTGCATGGCTTTTGGTGTCCGTGTAAATATGGCCCTTTTACACGCAGCACATTGCATGAAAGGGAAGCGGCATGGTTGTTGTTGTGAGTATTCCCATGCAAGACCCAAGGCTTCTGCAGTATTTCCAGATTTATGAGAAATCGTAAACCTGGAAATGCTTCAGAATGCTACTCCTCCCCAGGGGAGGTGTAGGAAGGTGCAAAGAGGAGAAAGGTTTTCGTTTCTCCTCATTTTTTTCACTTATAATGCGTGCTGCATTCTGCAGTACGCATAGAAAGAGGAAATCGCCTCTTGTGATTGTTTTTGTGCAAAAACAATTTCCCAGTAACACCATTGCACCATGGTGCAAGGGTGCCTTGGTCGGCACATGGCAGCAAATTGTGCGCCAGTGCAGGGGGGAGCACATGGATCTGTTATATTGTTACAGATATGACACATCCCTGTGCTTTGTAGGTGACTCAGTATGGCGCAGCAAAATGGTTTGCGGCACCGCGCTGAGTCACTTTGTTGTAAATAAGGCCAACTGTTTTTAGGGAGATTGCTGATGCACTTGGGTTTTATATTAAAAAATGAATTGTGCAGTAAACATGAGAAAAAAAGTATGATTGAAAAAGTAAAACAATTTGGAAAGGAAGAGCAAGTTTTGTTATTGACAGTAGACTGAAGTGACTGCTGAGTGCACAAGGAAAAGATTCAATGCATAAGAAAAATGTCTGAAGAAAAATCTAAAAACGCTGTTTATGGTCTGATTCAGGAACATTACACAGATTGCTCAAATATTTTGGAAACAATGTTCTGCTTTTAAAAGAGAAAGGCAGGCAATGCATCAAAACCTGCATTAAAATCTGTCTCACCAGCAGCTGGAATTACAGATTTACAATAGGTTCTGGGCAAGCACAGTCCAGTGAGTTTAAAACTGAGACCAAACAGTCAATAGTAGGACTGGAAAAAGAGGATTTGAGGTGCTCTGGAGGGTATCCTAACCAACGGGAGCATCTATGGTTGAACTAAAGTACATGGCGGATGAGTCCTCGCCATAATTTCGGAATGAAAGAGGAAAACCTGGGTTAGGCATAGGTACACAAGCAGTGGGTGGGCCAGGCAGTGTTATAGCAGCATTGAAGACACCTGCGAGTGAAGAAGAAATAAACTGAGAATGGAAGTTATGACAATCTCTTTAGCAGTGAGTGGAAGGTCTGCAGGATCCGTGGGTACCACCCTGATAGCATCGAGCCTTGTTATGTTATGTTATGTTAAATTAACTTATTGAGCGCGCTAACACCATTAGGTTTCTTGGCGCTATACAGAGGGAGCAGGGAGGAGAGACAGAAGATAACATAACACAGAATGACGGCTAGTAATAAGCTACAGTGAAAAGGTGAGTTTTGAGGGAGGATCTGAATGTGGTGTAGGGGGAGGGCAACCTAAGAGAAAGAGGTAAGGTGTTCCAAAAAGACGGGGCTAAGAAAGAAAACCTGAGGCCACCGTGTTTCTTCCGCTTGAATCTGGGGACAGAAAGTAAGGCCAATTGAGATGACCGAAGAGTGCGGGAGGGAACATAAGGATGAAGCAAAGAAGAAATGAAGGAGGGACCATGACCAGTGAGGGATTTAAAAATGATGCAACCAAGCTTAAAGTTGCAGCGGGCAGAAACCGGAAGCCAGTGGAGACTTTTTAGGAGAGGTTGGACGTGCTGATCTCTAGGTTGATGATAGATCAAGCGGGCAGCTTGATTTTGGATCAGCTGGAGTCTCCTAAGTTGGTATGCAGGAATGCCTACGTAAAGTGCATTTGCGTAGTCAAGCCTAGACATGACTAACGCAAGCAGGGCCAAAGTGAGGGCATCGGTGGTAAGTAGGCGGGAGATTTTGCGTATTTTCCTGAGCTGGAAATGGCTGGAGGAGACTACAGCGCTGATCTGGGGTGTCATAGAAAGGTCGTTGCTTATGACAACTCCCAGACTTTTTGCTGAGTTGACAGGGCAAGGGGGGCTGCCCAGACTGGCAGGCCAAAAGGAAGAGTGCCAGGGATTAGAGGGCCCCCCGACAAGCACCAGCTCAGTCTTGTCGGGGTTAAGTTTCAGATGGTTTGTGCCCATCCAATTGCTGATGAAGCAGAGGGTGTTTTGGAAAGTGGAGATGGATTGGTCACTGGAGTCGATAGTGAAGACCAGTTGAATGTCATCCGCGTAGTTGAACGCGGAGACATTGAATTGGCGGAGGGAACGGATAAGCGGGGCTAGGTATAAATTAAAAAGGAGAGGGGATAAGGAGGATCCCTGCGGGACACCACAGGTCAGCTCGACTTGAGAGGCAGAAAACTGGGACAGTCTGACAGCTTGATGGCGGTGAGTCAGAAAAGAGCGCACCCAATCCAGGGCAGTGCCCTGGATGCCAGCCTCTCTGACACGGTCGACCAAAATATCGTGGTCGACCGTGTCAAAGGCGGCTGACAGGTCTAGAAGAACCAGGGCCTGACAGGTGTTAGAGTCGGCGCCCCTGCGTAGTTCGTCCATCACAGAGAGGATGACTGCTTCTGTGGAATGCGCAGGTCTGAACCCAGCCTGCTGGGGGTCCAAAACACAAGAGTCCTCAATAAAAGAAGTAAGGGTTTGAGTGACATGGGACTCCAGGACTTTGCTAAGGAAGGGAAGGAGGGAGATAGGGCGATAGTTGCTCATGGTGGACGGGTCAGCCGTGGGTTTTTTCAGGATGGCGACCACCTCTGCCCGTTTGAAGGAACCCGGGACCACCCCCGAGGTTAAAGAGTTGTTTAAGATGTTGGCATTTGCATTATGTTCTGGGAGGTACCCAGACATGGCGATAGGAGGGATCATTGTCTAGAGTGGGAGCATAAAGAGATGATCCACCTTGTAAAGTGGGAGTATAGGAGCAGTGGTGAGAGGAAAGGCGTTTAGACGTCCTTGGGAGGAGTGGAGACAAAGGGCCTAGCTGCACTGCTCAGTAAATAAGGTTCAGCGCTGCATATCGTTAGTTTGGTTTAAAAAGCAACGCACATTTTAATTTGCATTGGTTTGTAAACCCCAGCAGGAGACTTTGCGTTGGGTTGCGTTAAGAAAAGTGAAAGAAACTCTGTAAATCCGACCAGAATCGCCAATCAGGCCCAAGCAGTCCTAGACTACACCATAGTGGATCTGGAAGTTTTTTAAACAATCGTCACCTACAGAATAATCCACAAACTGGAGAGTGATCACAGCCTGCAATCAATCGAGCTTTGCTACCAACACACAAAGGCCTCAGTGTGCAAAGACTTGATCGAAACTTCAAGCCCCTACAATCTCAAGCGATTAACATGGAATGGAAAGAACACTGAAGAAATTATGACACATGTGAAAAAGGTGCAGGAAGACGTTATTGGGAATAGCCCATCAGCATACCAGGGCAATTGGGAAAAGATGATCACTAGCCTCACTGACGGATTTGGCCATCAAACGCATATCCACAAAAGTAAAACAAGCAAAGCTCACCAGGCGCCTCTGGGATCAATAGGTTCCAAAAAAAGGATTTTCAATCAGGAAATCAGAAAGCTACAAGCAAATGATACGACGAAGGGCGAAGACACTAAGCAAAAAATCTGTAACCTAAGGCAAGAATACTAAAAAGAAGTTTGGTTGGAAAAATCCAAATACCACACAGAAATCTGGCAACAGCTATTAGAAGCCAGCGAAGCCAACAATAACCGGAAATTTTGGGCAGAAATCAACAAAGTAGCAAACGGAGCAGCACACGTCCTGAATGCAAACATACTACAGGAAGACTGGGTCAAGCATTTATAGCAAAGCCAAAGGATCAAACCTCAAGCAAGGAACTTAGATCATCCACCTACCAAGAAAACGTAAAGGAAGAAGCAGACCAAAATTTCGGTGAAAACTGGATCACGTCATTTCAAGTACAGATGATCTTAAAAAAATTGAGGACAAAAGGTGCGCCTGGCCCAAACAGTTTGCCAAATGGGCTTTTTAAATACGGTCAACCGTTTTGCACTGAATATCTTGTATAACAACGCTTTTCAAACAGAAAGCATACCCCCATCATGGAGAGGGAGCTTTCTGTATCCAATTTTTAAAGCAGGTGTTCGATCAGACCCAGCGAACTACAGGCTGATCTCTCTCATTGATGTAGAGGCCAAAACATATGCATCAAATCTCCTGAGAGCACTGGAAGACTGTGTCAGCTCGAATGAGATTCTTCCAATTACCCAGACAGGGTTCAGGCCTGGAACCAACACGCCATGCAACCTGCTCGCATTAAATCTTCTTGTGGACAGAACCAAGGAAAATTCAACAAAATTGTACACCTGCTTTGTAGACCTAAAAGCGGCGTTCGACACAGTCCCAAGGGAGACCCTATGGCAGAAGATGGCCAACTGGAGTATACCATCAAAATTGTTGCGGGCCATCATAAATCTATACTCATCCATTTGGGTCAAGATAAAACTAGGCAATGGTGACAGAACAACAGCGAAAATCCCCACCCACATTGGCCTCAAGCATGGATGTGTATTGGCCCCCACCCTCTTCAACATCTTCACTGCGGACCTCGACAAGTGTATTTCGGAATTACAAAGTGACCCTCCAACGTTAGCTAACTTCAAAATAAGGAGCATTTAGTATGCTGACGATATTGTACTCTGCAGCCAGACCCCTTTGGGGCTACAACGTTCCATCACAAGGTTGCATGAATACATCACAGTGCACGGGTTGCTATTCAATTACAAAAAAACGAAGATCGTTTGTTTTGTATCAAGGACAGGGCAGCAATCTTTCAAGTGGCATATTGCCGGCAACCTTATAGAGCAAAGCCTCTCTTACAAATATCTGGGAGTAGTGGTGGACTCAAGGTGGACACTAAAAGATCATTTACTGCACAGAAAAGCTCATTCCAACAAACTCAGTTTTGCTCTAAACTTACTAAAAACAAAATTGAAATGTCCATCCAATTTACACCTGCTGAAGGTGATCGTGGCAAAGTTTCTTCCATCACTCACATACGGTTCCGATTTATTCAAAGGCAAAGATGCAAACTTCCTGAATTTACAACAGTCAGAGCTGTTTAAATACATCTTTCAGATTCAGAACTTTGTTTCACAAGCGCAAGTATGTCTCAAATTTGGGTTATTGAATCAACACCCAGTCAGACAAGCGGCCATACTAAAAATGTGCTGGAAACTAAGAGCAGCACAAGAGGGTTCGTTGATGGGTCTCTGTTGGATGGAAATAAATATGCAATCAAAATCAAAAAATGCATGGAAAACTGTACTTGAAGAAGCATCGGCAAATCTCAACATGCAAGAGGCATGGAATACCAATTACACCTCCGCGGCCTTCAAAAAAGTAGCCAACGGTGCGGCAAAGCACAATTCCTGGATTGCAGACAAATCTGCACTAGCAAAGAAACAACATGGCTGGATGGTACTGGCCTCGTACGAGAGATGTGCCCCGCAACCATACCTAGTCAATCAAATAACCGCATCCGTCCAACAAATGCTTCTACGAATACGGCTGGGAACTTACATTACAAAAGACCAGATCCCCGCATAGAAGCAATCATGGCCGACATCACTTTGCAGACTTTGTGGCCAATCAGAAGAAACCTTGATCCATATATTATGCATATGCCCATCCCTAACCAACCTGAGACGCTATTATCTTTTTCATATATTTCGTTCTCTACAAATCCGAACATGTCGGCCCGCTGTTATGTTAGCATTGAACAGTCAACAGCTGCAGACAGCTTGCAGGGCCACTATATTTCTCCAGAAGGCGAGCCTCTTAATATCGAAAACTGAAAAAACGGCGACCAACAGCACAATACCGAAGACCTGAAATGCAACCAAAGGCTCAGAACTCGGACAATGTAAATTTGTGTTTTTTTTAAAGAAAAAGGACATCATAGAATGTCGAAGTATTTTTATTCAATGCTATTTTGAATCCCTTTTTGGTGTATCAACATTGCAAAGGTTTTAATCAACCACACACAATAAAAACTTACTTACTTACCTTGTATAGTGGGAGTATAGGAGCAGTGGTGAGATGAAAGACGTTTAGCCGTCCTTGGGAGTGGTGGAGACAAAGGGCATAGATGCACTGCTCAGCAAATAAGGTTCAGCGCAGCATATCGTTAGTTTGGTTTAAAAAGCAACGCAAATTTAAATTTGCATTGGTTTGTAAACCCTAGAAGGAGACTTTGCGTTGGGTTGCGTTAAAAAACGTAAAAGAAATTCTGTAAATCAAAACGTTTACGGGAAGAAGAAAAGATCAACTAAAACAAGCATTTCTAGAGAAAACAGCAAAAACGTGTGACATTTTGGAGGCAACCAGCTACAGCGGTGCCTCTGAGGCCAGGATCAATCTGGGACAGATAATAGCCCCAGGCACCAACATAAAAATGGGCTCTTTTAGCGAATCAGATAGGTAAAAAAGTGGCCCACATTTACAAATCAGGCCAGTTTTGAAGGTGTAAGAGTATTTGTCAAGGTCATGGGAGACTGCATGCATTTCTGCTTGCTGCAGACAATGTTGTGATACTATAGGGAATAGCGATAGTACAAAACGTCCTGCCAGACCATTAAACAAGCCCACAAAAAGCCAAAAAAACGTCCTGTACGCACACCTGTCAGACCAGCCTTCCAGACATTGCCAAATTGCTCTATAGGTCAGTACGGCCCCGTCTGGGGCTATTGAAGCCTGTACATGTGCTCACAGATCATTTCTCAAGAAAACGAGGAGAAAGAAGAAAGGACAGGGAAAAGAAGGGAACATTCATGCTCAAAAGAAGAAAGTACAGGGAAAGGAAGGGAGAATACATGCCCAGTTAGAGTTGAGAAGAAGAAAGGACAGGGAAAGGAAGGGAGGATACATGCCCAATAGGAGTTGAGAAGAAGAATGGACAGGGAAATGAAGGGAGGATACATGACCAAGTGTAGTTGAGTAGAAGAAAGTACAGGGAAAGGAAGGGAGGATACATGACCAATGGTAGTTGAGTAGAAGAAAGTACAGGGAAAGGAAAGGAGGATACATGCCCAGTTAGAGTTGAGAAGAAGAAAGGACAGGGAAAGGAAGGGAGGATACATGCCCAATGGGAGTTGCGAAGAAGAAAGGACAGGTAAAGAAAGGGAAGATACATGCCCAATAGGAGCTGAGAAGAAGAAAGGACAGGCAAAGGAAGGGAGGATACATGTCCAATAGGAGTTCAGAAGAACAAGGGACAGGGAAAGGAAGGAGATGCATGCCCAATAAGAGTTGAGAATGAAGCATAAATATGAATGGGTGCTAGTGAGGGGAGAGTGACAACGCCGAGCCAGGACAGAGGGTGGTGGTAAGATCTTAAGGGTTCAGGCTGGCAGTGCAATAGGTTTTCTAATTCTATCCTGATAGGGATCTCCGAAGCCGCCTTGGTTACTCTGTCACTTTGCCTAGTCTTAGCAATGTGATGTTGGTCTTTTATTACTGACATAAGACACTTAGCATCATTTTTCTTGACAAAATAATCAGATACTTCGACTCAACTAATTGATTTACTTAGTTCCAATAGTGTAATTTGAATACACATAAAGTACCCATAATGATAAGCTTGCAGTATATATGGCTGATCTCTTGCACGTGTTGTAACTTAGTTTTGTTTAAAAAGCATCCAACTTGGGAGAGGCTCACGGTTCCCTGATTGTATTCTTGCGGCATTTTGAAGCACCTCCAGATTGCATTAAGTGTTCTTTTTCATAAAGTTGCCTCATGCCGTGTTTATGAGATAGAAAGCGCATAATGACACTAAAGACGCTTGCTGCCGGGTACAAATGCATTGGGTTACGCTTTCATTTTTCAAGCACCATAACGCAGCAGAAAGAGGGAGGACCGTGTAAGGATGTGATAGGAAAGGAACAATGGCCACAGGGAAGTTAGAAAATAATTTGTACTCTGTACTTGATAAAATTATGGGAGCCAACCTACCAAAGAGGAATCAAATTTAAGAGATAAGATGTTCATTCCTGATTTAATTGAAAGTGAATTTCAGTTTATCTACCTACGTGTATTGATTAAACTGTTATCAGCTCATTGCAACGCTGACCTAAAACAAGAAGTTTATTCAGTTCTTATCAATTACTCTATAGGAGTGTTTACTTGTATGCAGTGGAATTAATACTTTAAGCAATTTTCACTTGTGAAGCCCTGGGCCTGACTGAAGCTGGTTGTTTCATACTTTCTTTAGCCCTACCCGCTCTAATGGAAGCATTACCTTATCCCCCCCACCCCGCGTTCCTTCTTTGCTTAACTAAGATGTACAAACCAAAAGAAACATGAGGACAGCTTCAATGTGTATGCTACAGATAATACATGTTTAATCAGAAATGCACAAAAACTCACAATGAGATAATGACTCTTATCATATTATAAAGGCCAAGACTCTTGAACTAAATGTAATGCACAAATCTGTTTTGTGTGCAACTCTATAATGGTTCACAAAGCAAGTGATTTGCATATGACCACGTCTGAACTGGGGTGGCGGAGTGAGCTAAAGACTGATGATGGATTAAACCCAGATCAGTTGACTAGGGGCGAGTGCTTGCAATGTGCATCACTCCGTCCATCATCCCCTTTATTTTTGCTTTGTTTGCCCAAGTTGGCAGGGTATGCCCAGACGTGGGTCCGTTGCTCACTTAGCCACTGGATTTAAGCTAGCCTGGCTGATTCGCCAGATACTGGTCCCAGAATGCTTATTTCTGGACCAGGGAAGACATGGTTTGGCAGTTCGGGCTGGACTGTTTCCATGAGGCACAGGTTAGATCGATTTGCATATGACCATGTCTGAACTAGGGTGGCAGAGTGAGCTAAAGAATGATGATGGATTAAACCCAGATCAGTTGACTGGGGGTGAGTGCTTGCAATGTTCAACACTCCGTCCATGATATTCAAAGTACTTGACAAGTGAATTGACAAAATGGACATGATCCATCTCTCTACCCAATGGAAACTTTTGTCCCAAGACCTTTACCCGGGATGCCGGTCTTGTTCCCCCATGATGGTTCACAGAAGTTTTGATGGTTATATTGTCTGTCCGTGCTAGATCCAGTTTGCCTGCCTGAGAAGAGAAAACTTTTAGAGCTTGAGGAATGGTTTCTAACTTCCTCCAGTTTGGTGGATTTTCTGCTCTGCTTCAGTGACCATACCCCTTGGGCTTGAAGATGACTGTGCATGGCTCTCCAACCCAAGAGACTGGCATCTGTTGTGATGGATAAGTGGGTTGAAGAAGAAAGAGGTATTCCTTTCAATAGCTTCAACAGAACCAGTCACCATAGTAACTGGTGTTGGATTTATTATTATAGATACACCTTCTGAGAAAGATTCAGTGAGACAGGATCCCAGAGAGACAGAATAAATTTCACTAATTGCTGAAGGTGGAACGTAAGCCATGGAACGAGTAAGATGGTAGCAGCCAGAACTCCCTGAACCTAGAGACATAAGAATATGCTGGAATCCCATGAGATGGTTTACCAATTTAGCTTGATCTTTATTATCCTTGCTTGGGGTAGAGTAACCAACGCCTGGTCTATGAGAATTCAACCTCCTATGAAGAGACTGTCGTGGGAGGGGCTCAATTCTGATTTTGTCTAGTTTGTGAGGAATTCATGCCTTGTCTATAATCTGTCTGACCATTAAACTGGGCCACCTATTCTGATGATGCATGAATGAGCAGGTATTCTAAGTAGGGATGAATGAAATGCCCTGTTTTTGAAGCATGGTGACAAGAGGATCAAGGAACTTCTTAAATAGCCCCTGAGCAGATTACAGTCCAAAAGGGATAACTGGAACTGGAAGTAATGACCTACAATTGCAAAAAGCAAATGCTTTTCATGGTTTACCACAATAGGTACATGAAGGTAGGCACCTATTAAATCTATTGTGGTGAAAAAAGTCTCCCTCCTTCATTACTTGAATAATTGATTGGAAAGCAACCATTTTGATATGGATCTTTTGTACTGAGGTCTACATACTTTTAAGATGTATTACTGGTCTGTATGAACCTGAAGCTATTTGTACTAGAAATAAAATGGAGTATGGCCTCTCTTTGTATTCTGCAGGAGCAACTCTTACAATAGCCTTCTTGCTCAGGAGATCCTGAATACCAGATAAGGGGGATTTGAGCTTCATCATTTACATGGGTTGAAAATCTGCCCCAGAAGTAATGTAGGTGAACTCTATCATGTAGCCATTTTCAACTACCTCTAAACCCCAGTAGTGCTGACATTCTAAACCCAAGAGTCCTTAAATAGATTAAGCCTCCCACCAAGGGGTTTACCAGTGATAGAGATACAGGAATAGTCAGGACCTTCTCTTAGAAGTTCCAGGCTGGTCAACAGAGTCATGCTTTCTTACTTGCTTCTTTGTTGAAATCTTTTATTGCAATAAGAATATATGTAGTCCTTTTTGGCAGGAGAGTGAGAAAAACGACCTACAGACCTCTTATGATAGAAGGATGAGGATGTTTTTCTTTTGTAAAGAAGGATGTGATTCCGATAATTAAATCTGTTTATGATCATCTCATCCAACTTCATGCCAAATAGTTTCCAGCCGTTAAAGGGAATCTTCAGTAAAGATCTCTTCTCTGCTGGATCTGGTCTACATTCATATATCTAGAGATTCCTTCTAGCCTCTATCTCTACCCTCAAAGTCACGGAAGACGCTCTCAGAATATCAGAACAGATGTTGACTATATACTTTACTTACTGCTCCATAGCTAACTGCAGATCAGAGCAGTCAGTGCCACCTTTTTGTCCATAGCATCTGCAGGCGCACATCCCCGGGTCCAAAGATGTTCTTCCAATGAGTGTACCCAGAATAGAATCAATTTTGAGAGTTTTAGGCAGAGTTTCTTTGGTATTGTTGGACTTGGCCCTTTTTGCAGGGTTATCCCTGAACTTTTACCTTTCTCCTGGTATTTGTTTTGAGCTGGTGTTGGTGATTTTAGGACTCTGGGCACTTTATCCCTGCTGTTCAGTGTAAAGTGCATGTTCTCTCTATGGTAAAACATGGTAAGATTGGTCTACACCTGTTTGGCGTATTTAATTTACCTATCAGTCCCTTGTAAAGTGGTATCTCAGATACCCAGGGCCAGTATATTAAATGCTACTGGTGGGCTTGCAGCGCTGCTTGTAGCCTTTCAAACCTGTCTCAGGCCTCTGCCATTGCAGGGCCTGCGTGTGCAGTTTACTGCTGCTGTTACATGGCACATAAAGTGGGTGCCACGTCTGTGACTACCCTTTTATTACATATCAGTCATCCCTAAGCTAGGCTCTAGCTAGCCCTATGAGAAGGGTGCGCTGTAGGTAAATGGTAGGACATGTACAATAACTATGTGACATGTCCTGGTATAGACAAACAGCCATTTTGGTTTCTCACTGCTGTGAGGTTACCCTCTCATAGGAATGCATTGGGGATTCCCTGATATGTGTGTCAGTGGTAATTCCTGATATGAGAGGAGTAGCGTGATCAAGTTTGGAATAGTGGTAATAAATGCTGCTTAATGGTGTTCGCAGATTTATTGTCACAATTTTAGAAATGCCACTCGCTGTATTGTCCCATGCTGTAACGCTGCCATTCAATTAAGATCTGAGATATAAAAAAAGTATTTTGCAGCCGTCTATCTGTATTCACACAGACTCTGGCTCGAGAAATAAATATAGGAAATTAATTTTCCTACACTACAGGGCTTAATCCGTAATAGCAACCCTTAATCCATTATATGGTATAAGGCAAGTTCTTCACCAGCTCGAATAAGAGTCTCTCTTCTCAGCCATAATTGTGTTCGTCCTGAAGATGGTCTAATGGACTACAGTCGAACAGACTGAAACGTTGATCTCATCTCCTTTTCCTAAGAAGAAAAAAAAGTTTCTGGAGCAATACGTATTCTCCTTAAGAGATCTGTTGTGTATGATTTATTAGGAATAGTTGTTTAGTCAAGTACTGTTAGGCCAATTTGATTTTGCTTCTTTATTTGATTCTGTGCTGAATGATTTTACCTATTTGTATTCCATTTGCAAACAAAATATATAAAGTAAGATATATTTTTCAAACTACTAGGTTCTCCAGTGTGTTCTATGTCAAGATATTTTTTACTTTGATGTCTAATGACACTTGGGTTTCTGTTCCAGTAGGACTAACCCCCTGATTTATCTTCGAATAACGAAATTTTGTTTTGAATCAAATCGCTTGAAGGCTCCTTTTACCATTTAGATTACTGCCCAAGTCTCCAAGGGTACATTTGGTTTCCCAAACTATTATTGAATTTTAGAAGTGGGCATATATGTGTGATATGTGTGTTTGTGCTTGAATGTTGTGTATTGCTTGTTTGGCTCTGGAGTGACAAAGACTGGGAGGTGCAGTGGCTCCAGAGGGGCTGGGTAAGTCAGTGCTAGGCTGAATGGGCTTCATCTGCTTTTGGAGTAGTGGGAGGGGTAGCCCCTGACCCTGAATTGGTCTGTGCCTGCCTTGTACAAAGCTGGTTCCGCCCCCCTGTGTTGTGTCTTTGGTCTGGACCTACACTGTCAATGTGGACTGTTGTGCACTTTTTAAGTGCTCCCCAGAACTGGTTTGAACTGGGTCCCAAGCCCTGTGCCAGGGCAGAACAAAGACTGACATGCTATAAGTACTAGGGCTGTTACCACATTTTCTGAGTGCTGCTTGGTGCTTACTTGTGGCCCGCAGGCTGCTGGACGCCCAGGAGGAACCGCCGTGGGACCCAGTTGTTGCCTGAGGGGCTGGAGGGGATGCCCTCTGCTGGGTGGCCCTCCGTGCTTGCCTACCTGTGCCCAGCTATACCCTTGTGGAGGTCTGGCAAGGAAGCGCTGCCTGCTCCCTTTTGGTGGCTCTGGGTGGGAGACCGTCTGTGCGCTGGACTTTTCTTTTGGCCGGCCCTTTAAATCCAGTGAGTCATGGGCGCTCCAAGTCCCCGTGTCCTGGTGAGCCTGAGAAGGGGCTTGTGCCCGTAGCAGCATGAAGAGCACTCGAGGCTTGCTGTACACTGAGGGGACAGAGGGCATTTCAGACCCCCAGCCAGCATATGGAAGGTGCTGGTGTGCCCCCTTGCAGTGCATGTTGAGCACTTCGTTTTTAAGTCTCTAAGAGGCTCTGCTGTCCCAGGTAAAAAAGCGAGATCCCATCCGTGAAACCGGAAGTCAGGCATGACAGCGCCTGGTTGTGGGCAGGGCTGGCTTTAGGCAGGGCCGGCCAGAGGAATTCACGAGGAGGCAGGAAGTCAGGCATGCTGGTGCCTGACAGTGGGTAGGGCTCCCCGTGCGGAAGAGGAGGGGAGCCGGGTGCGCTACCTGAGCCTGGTTTGGGCGGACCTGGTGCGTGATCGAGACAGAGCCTCTGGTACTCCGTGTGCATCCCAAGATGTAGGCAGCAAAGAGAGCGTCGTTTCTTGGGGCCAAGAGTCCTGGTGGAGAGCATGCAGCAGTTGAGCCTTCAGAGTCTAGCCGGGAGCCCAGAAGTCAGGCACAGAATGCTCTGTGGTGAGCAGAGCTCCCGTAAGGCTGTGGAGAGCCCAGCATGTGTCATGAGCCTCGTTGTGAGCAAGAGAGAAGAGAATCTGAGCAAGGCTGAGACCGGAAGAGTTTAGAAAGGCCCCGGTGAGTAGGGCGTGTGGGGAAGCCCTGATGACACTCTTTGCCTTATCGCACTTGCGCTGCATGGTCGCGGGCAACTGCATGCTTACCTCAAGCACAGGGGGCCATCCACCATTGGAGAAAATAGGGGTGAGTTGCACCCCCACCCCCTGTGCATTACACACTTTGTTTTTGATACATCGGCAGCCAGGAAGGGCTGGATTGGAGGCCCTGGGTGAAGGGAGACACCGAGCTTGGGAAACCTGACGGGGGGACAATGCCATTAAGGGGCTGAGGTTCCCAAAAGGGTTAGTTATGTTGTATGTCTAATAAGCAGATATGCAAGAAGGGCAGTGAAATTAAGTGTCATGTCAGCAAGAGGTCAGAGGTGTGTTTAGAGCTACGTAATAACTGCATGATATGTTAGTGGTAGAGCCATATGCCCGATCTTGAAAAGGATTGCTAGAAACGGTAATGATTGGTAGATGCTTGAGGCTCTTTACACATGGAGGGTTTGTTTACTTTAGATTAAACACTAGGTTCCCTCGAAGCCGGGGTTTGAACGTAGGCAGTTGCAATTGCTAACAGATCTTTTTTTAAATGTTGTTAAGCATATAAAACGGTCATATGAAATAACGTGCATTTTTCTATGTCATTTGTAGTGACCCCTGACGAAGGGCCCCAGTGGCCCGAAATGCATTGGGTTTTTTATTAAACACTGCTTTTGGATGAATAAATGCGTCTGTACGTATTTTTGAAGAAGAGGTCTGGATGGGCCCATCAAGAAAATGAGAAACCTTGAAAAATAGCATCATTCTGTGCGTGTGGAACAAATTGTATTTAAAATCGAAGTATGAACAAATGAATGATTACATCGCGTAAAAATGGTGAAATATGGTTCTAACATGGAAGAAAGGAGGAGTAGTAAGCAGTGCCTTTGGCTTGGGGCCAAATGCGGTCCCAAAATGATGTCATTGAACTTTCCAAGTGCCAACAGGGCAAGGCACTTTTCCAAGGAGCACGCAATATTGAAGAAATATGGATGAACATCGGATAAAGCATAACTATGAAAGGAGTGCATTCCCAATTCCAAAAATGTAATAAGCAGATATGACCACGATGTTCATCCCTCATGCTGGGTGCTAAGTGCACTCTCCCCAGTAGTTACGGGTTGTCCTCCCTGGCGGTCATTTATGTACTAGATATGACAGTGGCCCAATTGGCCTGATGACTTATATTTACTATGACCAGTGCTTACAGTGGTGCTTGATGGTAGAGGTATGCAGAATATGTTTATGCTGAGTACAGTGTTTTGCCAGTACTTACTGGTTGCTTTCCTAACTGTGCATTCTAATGGTTATGACAGAGGCCCAATTGGCCGTCGTGTATATGATCCGTGTAAATACATGACAAGTGCCAGGTGGCACAGTGTATACATGTCACTGCATTCTAATGTGTTTTATGGGTAATACAAAGGCTACTTTTATATAATCTTGTGTGGAGTTTGTTTTGTGGTGTGTCCAGTGTGTCGCTGCTGTGTGAGTGTGTTGTGCAAACGCTTTACATATTGCCTCTGGGCTAGGCAATCACCTAGGGGTTGAGCAGGGGTTATCTTCAGCATGTAACTCCCTTGCCCTGACTAGAGAGGTGGTTTCTGCCTGGCTTAGGCGCTTTCCCTAGCCAACCAGAAATCCCATTTCTAACAGGAATCAGCAAGAGTGTAGGAATTGGGGCACTGACACCCGATCTGTTTCTTTCAAATCCACAAATATCAAGTCCTTGATTTTAGAGTGGAGTGGCATTTAAATCATCGGTGAATTTGCATATTGTGCAAAGAGAACAACCTTGTTATCTTGACGTGGGAAAGTTTGTAACCAAGATTATATCTGATATGACCAAGAATGTCTGGTACCTCCTCTCTTCTTACATATTTTTATGAAGAAGTAGAGGGAACCACTTCATCAGAAGGTGAGTCATGTGTCGCATGAACTTTAGACCATCTGTTCCTTTTTTCTTTTTCCTTGTATATCTTTACACCCTCCTCTGCAGTCATTAGGGCAGGCTCAGCCACCCGAGAGTGTGGCTCCTCTGGAGATATGATCTTTCAATCTGGAATCAGACACTCCTCATCCAAGGAGGGGGAAGTGATCTACCTCCTCCTACACTTCCTCTTACCTTCCGTAGTCACAAACACTAAACTCCCTCCGAAAGTAGACCTGCTTTTATAACAGGAAGGCAATCTGTAAGCTTAAACCAATCAGAAAAGTAAACGTTTTCACAATGCAGCAATAGCATGAAGCATCAACCAGAAATTAAACTAGAGGATTACAAAGTCTCTGAAGCAATAGTAATGTGGTGAAAGGTTGTGGCCTCTCTGGATGACTTACTTTCTCAGCATTTTCAACAGGTTTACTATCCATGATTGGAACTCCATCTACGCCACTCCTCCAGCACCCAACGCTTCCCCTAGACCAGGAAGCACATCACCACCCCATCGACCATGGCCAAGTCGAGGGAAGGGCACCAGGAATGGCCTCCCTCGCCCCAGAGAGTGGAGACTTTTGCTGAAGGAAACATTTAAAGGAAGGCAAGCTGACATGCATAATCATGCCCCAATTCTCACGAGAATTCAATGAATCGCAGCTGTCTACAGCTGAGACAGAAAAGAACAGGGGCAGGGACGGCTTATTATTTTTTCATGGATATTATTGTCTGTATAAGGAGGCAGGACTTACTCGATTGAGTAAGGCAGGAAAGCGAGGGGGTGGGGGGGAGGCGATAGGATAACCCTATATTTCATGCAGTTTCTACTGGTGCATAACCCCCCCCCCCCCCCTCTCCATTGTCCATCCCACCGAGGATCCTGTGGACGTCGACTGGTGGCACACCTAGCTGAATTCCTAGGTTGGAGTATGGAACAAATGGTAAACGTGTGGCTACTTGCTATATTGCGCATAAAGAACCCTATGGCCTCTTAGTTTCGTGCTTCAAAGGTACACGTAGCTAAGAGTGGGATAGCCATGACATGGACAGTTTCTGCATTTACTTTAAGCGTTTTCTGAAATGTGTAAAAATTGAACAAATAGCTTTAGATGGTCATACTCCCTCGAGTCTCCTGGCTTAGGGGTGTTATGTGTTGTCCGTGATGTCAAAAGCTTGCCCATCATTTGTATTGTGGTTATGAATTCATGCTATGTTAATGATTGTATTATGCACATCTGAGTGTGACGCTATCTATCTTACACTTGTACGGTAATGCTAAAACAATGTAATTATAATTACTATTTTGTATTAAAATGTCTGTGGCCTCTCCGCGACTCAATTGATTTTAATCACAATGCTTATATCTCAATCGTAACACATGTAGCCTGGGTATGATGGATCCCAACAAAGACGCGCACCTCCTAATGCTTCAATGCATTCCATAGAGCAGATTATAAAGTATGTGAGCACCTTGTAGATTTTTTGTGTCCCTTTGAAGCTCACGAGTCTCCCACAGAGACCTACAGAGATGTGTGAGTATGTGCACCATAATCGGTACATCTCACGTCAATTGATGTGTTTCTCACAGAATCTCAAACTGTACATTCCCCTAAAGACCTTCATATAGAGAATAGAGGACGTTTGATGTGGATACTTTGATTTTTTCCCCCAAAGTGTTGCTGGATCTAACCAAATGTTTGTGATACAGACACATGGAAAACTAAAAATACATGAGTTAAAACGAAAACACGAACAAAAAGCACTTGATTTTCAGCCTCCAAGGTCACTTGTCTCCACGTATCACAGTAGGTATGCCCCTCTGCTTTTTTCCCTCTGCCCCTTGTCTGTATGTCACCTTCATACATGCTCCATTGTCTCTTTGCCCATGCACTCCTATTGCCTGTCTCGTACCCTCTCCAGGCTCAGTGTCTCTCTACACACTCACCAGGTCATCCAATGTGCTTACCCAAACTGCCTGAGACCCTCCCACCCAGGTCTGCTGAGAAAACCTCTCCTGGACTTCTATACACTGGCTAAGGTTAATAGGCCTCAGGTAATATTGGTTTTGGCATGGACACTACAAGGGAACGTGACTTCTTTCAGCAGTAGGACATGCTGAGACAACTCCGAAAACAAACAGGTGTATACTGAGAAAACACTATGCTTCCGCGTCTGTGCCATCAGTGGAATTGACTGCAGCCCCATCAGTGACACCTTCTGAATTATTAGGTGATGCGACCACTTATTAACCAACTTAAATAGGCTGTACAGCCAAACACCTGTTCTAGAGGCACCAGTAACTGAGCATTTCACCTCTTCCTTTAAAATTTCTACCAACTCAATTCACGTTGGACAAGTTCTACTGCACACACACACACCACACGAACACGCACATACACCACACGAACACGCACACACACACAACCCCTCACATCATATTGCAGTCATCCGACAGCTGTGCCCTTAGCATTCATTCCTTTTTTAATAAAAGGTTGTATTGCTCCTGTAATCAAGAATCCTCAACATTTCATGTGCACACGAGCAGCCAGGAGTATGCAATGTGTTCGATTCTGTAAATGTTTCATGTGGCCCTTCCCCCATATATGTCATGAGTGACAGAGGAGCAACTAGAGCCAAATTTCGGGAGGGGGCTAATAAAAATGTCAGGGGGAAGGTGAATTCTTCCAGCAATAGGTAGAGTGGAGATGCAGGGGCTCTAAAAAGGGGTGAAAAAACAACAACGCCTCGTTATCAAGGAAATGGTCTTTTAAAGACCCGTGAAGTACTCAGGTGCCGCTGAAATAATACGGGTGCCAGACCAGCCTGCCTACAGCAGCTCAAAAACTGTCTGTGTGTGTGCCCGGGAGGCTGTCTCAGCTATGAGAGGGATGGGGGAGGGTCGTGCTGACGCCTTTTGAGTCCAATGGGTCTTGTGCGCCAGATGAGGGATATGCCCAATGTAGACAGGGGATTTAGTCAGCCTTTCATTCAGCATGTACTCTCCCTCCATGAATGCCACACATGAACATGCACAAATGTGAACGGAGTCACACATTATTTAATGCTTGTTCATCGCTACAATATGAAGAGCTTTCACCACTTTGGTTGAGCCCACCCAGTGGTGACGTCAATCTGGCTGAGGGGTTCCGTGTTGAAGTGTGCTACAAGAATTTCGTAGACAGAAAGTCCCATAAAACCAGCCTCGTTTTAACTGGACAGGATTAAAGATTCGCAGTGTGTTTCTACCATGTGCAAGTGTTACCTTACCCCATGTTTTAAAATATATTTGTCCGTACTACAGGGAGATGGCAAGATTCTGCTTTGAGCGACTTTTCGTTCCCCGAATTTGTACTTGAAAAATATAATCAGAAAACACAACGATAAGGGACTGGCTGTGAAGAGCAATTTGGCATTTGAGAAACAGCACTGACTAGGGAGCATGAACTCAAAACAACCAAAAAAAGCCCAGATAAAAGGTGAAGAGACCTAAACATAGGAACATAGAAAGGTCTCCTGGTGTCCCACACTATCCCAGTGCAGGTCGAACTAGGATGCTGCAGCTTCTCAGGACTCATAATTTAGAAACCATGTTATCCCGACCTCTAGCATTTCTAGATTTTAGGGCACACAGGGAAGAGGGCTCAATGGGAGCGTGTTTGTGCTGAATTGAACTCACACCAAAAGTCAGGGGTTTACATAGGAAATCTTCTCACAGATGAACAAAGAAAGGGCTAAGTGCAAAACAAGTACCTCCTGAGCAAACCAGAGCACAACATATGCGCTATCCCTCTATGTGAATGTTGATTCTACCTACACTTTGCAGCCAAACTAGTTACACGAACACCAGCAAACTACTGTGAATGAACAGGGTACACAGAGCTAGCAAGAAGTCCTTGAGGAAAGAAGCATTTTTGTGACCGCACTGGAAGTTTTCATTGAGAATAACATCAAAGAAAATAAACACATATTCTCCAGAGGTAATGTATAGTGTATATGCAGGAGGAGACGCCCAGTTTGAACACAATGAGGATTAGGCCTAAATTAGGACCTAGTTAACAAGAGTCAGGAAAAGGTAATTTCATATGTCATGGAAAATGTGTCTCAGGTGCAATAGCATGGGATCAGCATGCATGTACAAATGCAAGAAGAAAGTAACATTCTGCAATTTATTAATAATACACAAAACTCTAATAAGAATCATAGGCACACACGCATGATGCCCTAAAACCTTGTTCTAGGTTAGATACTGATACTGATGACACCAACATCCACTTGAACACGTCTTCACTCCACAAGCTATCCAGACCTGTGTTCCCCTGGTACACAGCCTTGCCAACCAAGGCAACAGGCCAAGAGCCAGTCACGTAGATGACTATCCCTAAGTGGCTAAGTAATTGAGGCAGAATTGTCACATTTCTGTTGCAGGATTGCATGAGTGGACATGCACAGTGTGTGAAACGTCAGATCTCAGCGCATACATCAATCAATAAACCAATCATATCATTTGTAGAGCGCACTACTTACCTGTGAGGGTCTCAAGGTTTTGGAAGTGAGGAGTGCTGCTACTGCTTGAAAAGCCAGGTTTTGAGAATTCTTCTGAAGGTCAGCAGGTCTAGGGTCTGCTGTAGGTGGGTGGGGAGGACGTCCCAGTTCTTGGGAGTGAGGTGGGAGAAAGATCTGCCGCCAGATTCGCTCTTCGGATGCGGGGGACTGTGGCGAGGGTGAGGCTGGTGGATCAGAGCTGGCGGGGGGGGGGTGTAGAAGCTGAGTCCTCTGATGAGGTACGCTGGCCCGGTGTTGTGGAGTGCCTCGTGTGCATGGGAGATGAGCTTGAAGGTTATCCTCTTGTTGATGGGGACTCTCAGGTGGGGTGTGATGTGGCTGCAGCGAGGGATGTCAAGGACCAGGCGTGCAGAGGTGAGGATCCACTTCTAGATCCTGCAGAGCATGGGGAGGGTGTTGAAGCAGTAGGAAGAGACAACGTTGACTTGCTTAGTCATGGAGAGGGTGGAGTCGAGGATGACCCCTAGGTTGCGTGCGTGGTCGGTGGATGTTGACCTGTTCCCAGTCTGTTCGGCCGCCAGGAGTCGCCCCAGACCGAGGGGGTTGATCCAAGGATGGGACCCTCAGTCTTGTCTGAGTTCAGCTTCAGTCCGCTGTTTTTCATCCATTCGGTGACGGCCTTCATTCCTTCGTGGAGGTTGGTTTTGGGGGTGTGGGGTCTTTGGTGAGGGAGAGGATCAGCTGGGTGTCATTGGCGTACAAGATGATGTTGAGGTCATGCAGTCGGGCGACGTGGTTGAGAGGAGCCATGTAGATGTTAAACAGCGTTGGTTTGAGGGATGAGCCCTGGGGTACGCCGCAGATGATCTCGGTGGCTTTGGAGCAGAAGGGGGGAGGCAGACCCTCTGTGTTCTGCCAGAAAGGGAAGGAGGTGGTCCAGTCCAGAGCCTTCTCTTGGATCCCGGCGTCATCGAGGTAAGTTCAAAGTGTGCGCTGGCAGACCCTGTCGAAGGCGGCGGACAGGTCCAGGAGGATGAGGCCAGCTGTTTCGCCGTTGTCTAGCAGGGTCCTGATCCCATCAGTGGCAGCAATGAGGGCAGTTTCGGTGCTGTGTTTGCTGCAGAACCCAGACTGGGAAGGGTCCAGAATGCTGTTCTCCTCGATGTAGCGTTTCAGTTGTTTGCTGACGGACTTCTCAATGACCTTCGCCGGGAACGGGAGCAGGGAGATGGGCCGGAAGTTCTTGAGGTCCTTGGGGTCCGCCTTGGGTTTCTTGAGTAAGGCGTTGATCTCGGCGTGCTTCCAGCTCTCCGGGAAGGTTGCTGTCTCAAAGGAGATGTTGATGACTTTCCGTAGATGGGGTGCAATGGTTGTGCTGGCTTTGTTGAAGATGTGGTGTGGGCATGGGTCTGACGGAGATCCGGAGTGGAGGGTGTTCATGGTCTTGATGGTGTCATCGTTGTTGATGTTGGTCCCGGATAGCAGGGGGTTGGTGCGGGTGGTGGTCGTGGGGGCAGAGGTCTCAGTGGTTGTCTGGGCAGTCATGGCATTGAAGCTGTCGTGGATGTCTGCGATCTTGCGGTGGAAGTAGGTGGCTAGTGAGTCACACTGGTCTTGCGATCGTGGAATGATGTCATTCGTGTTGGAGCTGGGGTTGGAGAGTTCCTTCTTGATGTTGAAGAGCTCTTTGCTGTTGTGTGCATTGTTGTCTAGGTGGTCTTTGAAGGAGGCCCTTTTGGCAGATCTGATGAGGTGATGGTGTCTGCGTAGCTGTCCGCAGTTCGTTCACGGAGCCAGTTCTTCTCTAGTTTTTGACAGGTTTGCTAGGAGGCCTGGAGGTCTTCAGTGAACCAGCTGGCTTTCTTGCTTGTGTGACTGTTGGAGGGTTTCTTGAACAAGGTGAGGGCATTGGCGCAGTCGTCGATCCACTGTATAAGTTTGTGTGTGGCAGTGTTGTGGTCGATGTGGGCGGCGGGTGGGTTCTGGGTGAAGGTGGGGTTAGCTGGTCTTCGTGACTTTGCTCCAGCATTGGTGTGGCAACTGTTGGGTGCAGTGGTGCTTGGTGGGCTTCTTGAAGGTGAAGTGGATGCAGCGATGGTCGGTCCAGTGGAGTTCGGTGGTGGGGTTGAAGGAGACGTGGGGGCTCGCAGAGAAGATGGCTTCAAGCGCGCGGGTGGCTGTTGTGACGAGTTCTCTGAGTCGGAGGTCGGCTAGGTTGTCGACCAGGGTGGTGGAGTTGGTCCTCAAGGAGGATGTAGTCCGTGGAGGTGAGGGCATGTGTGCTGATGAAGTCGGCGAAGGAGTCGCTGAACGGTGGTCAGGGTCCGGGGGGTATGTAGATGAGGGTTCCTCTGAGGGTGGTGTTGGGGTCAGTGTGGATCTGGAAGTGCAGGTGTTTGGCGTTACTGAGGGTGTCATCGGTGTTGGTCGAGACTCTGAGAGTGTTCCTGGGGATGATGGTGATTCCTCCCCCTACTCTGTTGGTGCGGTCCCTGTGGGTGATCTTTTAACCTTCCGGGACGGCTGTGGCGATGTCGGGTGCTGAGGCGGGGTTCAGCCAGGTCTCCATCAGGAAGGGGACATCTGGGGAGGTTGAGTCGTGTAGGTCCCAGAGTTCAAAAGCGTATTTGCGAGCGGATCGGGTGTTGAGGAGAATGCATCTGAGGTAGTGGGGTTCGTTCCTGGTCGGCGGCTTGGCGGGCGGATGTAGGTGAAACTGCAGTTCCGGCAGGTGAAAGCTCCCTGGGAGCACTTCGGAGTGGCCAGGAAGCAGGTGTGTGACTGTACGGCATTGAGTGCGTGGAAGGTGCTGGCCTTGTAGTGGTTTTGGGCGTTGTGGCATCCGCTGGGGCCAAGGGGTCTGGTGCTGGGCACTTTCCAGGCGCGGACGGACTCAGACGGGCTTGCCTTAGGCTCGCCAGAGGCTTGCCATTGGCGTGGCCGCTGCGCGCGGCCTCCATATGAGGGGAGGTGGGAGGGAGGAGTAGCTGGGCAGTGGGAGTGGGTGGTGAATGGGAGAGCTGGGGGGCGGGCCACAGGGATGCAGCGATGGGAAAAACATGCGAGGGACTGGGCACAGAGGAAGAAAAAACAAGTTAGGCACATGAGAGAGAAAAAACAAAGTTAGGCACAGAGGAAAGAAAATACAAAGTTAGTCACAGAAGCAAGTCTGGCAAAATCAATTGCAAGTAATGGCAGTGAGGCAAGGCAAAGAGAGGCCGAGCCGTGCAGCAGCATGGGGAGCGACCTGCCTGTGAGCAGGGTCAGAGGTTGCTCCTTTCATCGCTGTGCTGCCTCCATATGAGGGGAGGTGGGAGAGAGGAGGCAGGAGGCAGGAGCAGGGTGGCGAATGGGAAAGCAGGTGGGTTGGGCTGCAGGGACGCAGCAGTGGGAAAAACGGGCAAGGGATGGCAGGGGGGCAGCGGGAGAACGGCACAGAGGAAGAAAAAACAAGTTAGGCACAGAGGAGATAAAAAACAAAGTTAGGCACAGAAGAAAGAAAAAACTAAGTTAGGCATAGAAGCAAGTCTGGCAAAAACAATTGCAAGTATAGACAGTGAGGCAAGGCAAAGACAGGCAGAGCTGTGCAGCAGCGTGGGGAGAGACCTGCCTGCGAGCAGGGTCAGAGGTCGCTCCTTTCACCGCTGAACAGCCTCCATATGAGGTGAAGTGGGAGGGAGGAGTAGCTGGGAGGCGGGAGTGGGGTGGCGAATGGAAGAGCAGGGGGGTTAGGCTGCCGGGACGCAGCGGCGGGAAAATACGGGAAAGGGATACCGGGGGCAGCGGGAGAACTGGACACAGAGGAAGAAAAAGAAGTTAGACACAGAGGAGAGAAATAACAAAGTTAGGCATAGAGGAAAGAAAAAACTAAGTTAGGCACAGAAGCAAGTGTGTCAAAAACAATTGCAAGTACAGGCAGCTAGGCAAGGCAAAAACAGGCAGAGCCGTGCAGCAGCGGGGGGCGCGACCTGCCTGCTCAGGGTCAGAGGTCGCTCTGAATGAAGGCCGTGAGAAGCTGTGTCTGCTGTTCTGTCAGCATGCAAGTATTTTTACTTTACTGCTCTGTGAGTATGCCTGTATTGACTAAATGAATGAATGAATCATTATGACATTTTTGAATGTCGCTCCACAATTGCAGGAGAGACACTCGGGTGAGACTGCAGAGTATGCGGTAAATGTCCACAAATTGTTATGTTTCTTTTAAAAAACCTGTAATTTTAAATGTACTGGTTTTAAAATTGCTAGCTTACTTTGCGAAATTTGCACAATGTACTGTTTGAACTTTTTAAAACTCACAAGCTTACCGCATTAGTCTGCCCACCCCGGTCCATTCGGGCTGTGTGCCGTTGCGTGTAGGGCGGGGCAGAGTGTGTCACTAGGACATCACTTTCGGTCTAGTGGGCAGAGGCGTGCCTCCCGCCTGATTGCTTACAAGAGACCGAGGTGATAGCGGACGCGCAGAGATTCTCGGATGAGACTGCAGAGTGTGTGCTAAATGTCTGTAAATTGTTATGTTTCTTTTAAAAACCATGTAATTTTAAATGTACTGGTTTTAATGTGCTAACTTACTTTGTGAAATTTGCACAACGTACTGTTTGAACGTTTTAAAACTCACAAACTTACCACATTAGTCTGCCCTCCCCGGTCCATCCCGCCTGTGTGCTGTTGTGTGAAGGGCCGGGCAGAGCGTGTTACTACGACATCACTTCCGGTATAGCGGGCCGAGGTGTGCCTCTGCCTCAATCCCCCCTACATAAACCAATGTGCTCACACCCGCGCCACAGGCACGCGCCGAAGTCAAGCCCGTCTGCACCCGTCTGCCCCCGACCGGGACCAGGGCCCAAAAACCCTGGTTCTAAGGACACAAGAGAGGATTAAGTACTCTATAGAGGAACTACTAAGATTGCGTAAGCCCATCATCACATCATACAGACATAAAATAAATGTAGACAACATGGTACCAACATGTACGCACTGTAATGTAACACTCATATGTAAAAGACATATTATTAAGGAGTCTAAGATACAGCTGGCACTACTAAATTGCAGGTCAATGGCCAAACAAAAGCTTGAGATACACGATCTATTAAGTGAAAAATCACTGGATGCTTTATTTTTGACGGAGACATGGCTTAATGAGAGCTCGACCCCTGATGTAATAGATGCCATCCCGAATGACTATCTTCTAGTAAGGCAAGACAGGGAAGGCCAAAGAGGTGGGGGAAGTGCCATAATCTACAAAGCCGACATGAAATGTGAGATCAAACAAGCAGGCCTAGACAACTGTGAGGCACTCTTCTTTAATCTGTCCATGGCAGAAGATAACACCATAGCTGGATTTCTCATCTAATGCCCACTCAGCCAAATAACACCGTTTGCGGCAAGTCTGGAGGAGAAGGTAGTACACCCATCCCTGAGACACATACATTTTTGGAGTTGGGGACCTAAACATACACTTCGATGACACATATAACCAGGAAATAAGTGCTATTTGTAAGGATCTACTAACACTAAATCTAACCCAAAAAGTGGAATCACAAACACATCAAAAGGGCTACATATTACTTATTTTCACAAAGTCTTCTGAGGTGGAAATAGGAGCACCATGGCCAGTCCCGTGGTCGGATCATTACTTAGTCCTGTTCATAGTGCCATCTCATAGGAGGAATGATTCAGAAAAGGGGGGTGGTGATGAACAGAGTGTCTGAATTAAGCAGACCACTCTTACCCAGTCCAAAGATCAGGGCTTGATCCATCACCGTTTTTTAGCTCACTGCACCATCCCAGCTCAGAACTTGGCTATATGCAAATTAGTCTGACCCTGGCCCAGTGCATCATGGGAACAGGGCAGACCAAACTACCAAGCCAATTCTTATACTGGGAAGGAAACAAGCTACCGGGGACCGGTTTCTGGCATTTCAGCCGTCTTCGGCCCGGCTTGCTTGAATCCTGATGGTGCAATGAGCTAGGGACTCACATCTGAGTATACCCTTCCACGCTTATGGTGGACAAAAATGATTCAGAAAAGGGGGTGGTGATGAACAGAGTGTCTGAATTAAGCAGACCACTCTTACCCAGTCCAAAGATCAGGGCTTGATCCATCACCGTTTTTTAGCTCACTGCACCATCCCAGCTCAGAACTTGGCTATATGCAAATTAGTCTGACCCTGGCCCAGTGCATCATGGGAACAGGGCAGACCAAACTACCAAGCCAATTCTTATACTGGGAAGGAAACAAGCTACCGGGGACCGGTTTCTGGCATTTCAGCCGTCTTAGGCCCGGCTTGCTTGAATCCTGATGGTGCAATGAGCTAGGGACTCACATCTGAGTATACCCTTCCACACTTATGGTGGACAAAAATGATTCAGAAATTGTTGTAAATATTTTGTCCACCCTAAGCGTGGAAGGGTATACTCAGACATGAGTCCCTTGCTCATTGCACCATCAGGATTCAAGCAAGCCGGACCGAAGATGGCTGTAATGCCAGAAACCGGTCCCCGGAAGCTTGTTTCCTTCCCAGTAATTGGCTTTTGTAGTTTGGTTTGCCCTGTTCCCATCATGCACTGGGACAGGAACAGACTAATTTGCATACAGCCAGGTTCTGAAACTGGGATGGTGCAGTGAGCTAAAAAACGGTGTTGGATCTAGCCCTGATCTCTTGACTGGGTGAGAGTATTCTGCTTAATTCAGAGACTCTGTCCCTCACCACCCCTTGTTGTAAATATCTCATAGGAGGAAGGCACAATACCCTAGAAAGGAAATCATTACCAGAAAGTGGAATTAATTAAATTCTGCATCCTTCATTCGAGCCCTTGGGGAGAAGAAATTAACGCTGGATAAAGATATTAATCTAGCCAATGATCAGATAGAGACATGGATTACTAATGCACTAGATAAGTAGCACCATGGAGCACTAGAATCCCTAAGAGACAAAAGGTAACAGCACCATGGTTCAATGATAAACTAATGAAGGCTAAAAAAAGACGTAAAACATCTGAACGAATCTGGAGAAAAACTATTGTAATAGGTCCAAAGAAGAATATAAAAAGGAACTAAAAGTTTATCATTCATTGATTAAGAAAATCAGATGTGAATTCGATAATATAGAAATAGTTAAAAACTCACACGAAGAAATGTTCACAATTCTGAAATCTCTCAAAAACCAAGAAGAGAATAAAGACATTACAGCCTCCAAAGAGATCTGTAATAAGGCAGCAGATTTTTTTGTGAATAAAGTAACAAATATATATGAGACCTTTCCAACAGAGACACAGCAGGGCACCAATCCATCCGATGTCACCCTTGGGAACGTTGTTGGAGCAATGCTGCATGAATTAAAAATACTGGATATTGAGGAATTAAAAGCCACAGTGAAAGGAATAAAATCTGGCTACCCTCTTGATCCGGCACGACCAGAGAGAGTAATGGAGGGGATGGATATGATCCTGCTGTACATCGCAGAATTTATTCTCTGCTCCTTCCAGATGGGAATAGTCCCAATGAAATGGAAGCAGACCATCGTTAGACCACTTAGGAATAAAACATTGTTAGATTATACAGTACTAGATAATCTTTGCCCTATCTCACCACTTCCATTTGTGGCTAAGATCAGAGAAACAATTCCAAACAAACAGATGGTTGACCACATCAACACTAATGACCTACTACACCCTTCCCAGTCAGGTTTTAGAACGGCACACTCCACAGAATCAGTGCTATTGATGGCCACAGAGGCACTGAGAAAATATATTGACGAAGGGCAAACAGCTGCGCGGAACCTGTTGGACCATAGCGCAGCATTTGACACTGTCTCGCACCCATTGCTTCTACAAAGACTAGAGGCTTGCGGCATCAGGAGAAATGATCTGAAGTGGCTGACATCATTTCTATCCGAACGGAGCTTCCAAGTTGCCCAACTGAGGCATCTGTCCAACAGCTACCCTCTGCCCCAAGAGATTCCACAGGGATCAATTCTGAGTCCAACCCTCTTCAATATGTATGTGCAAGCACTAGCAGAATATGTAGAGAAACATGAGGTGTCGATAGTGTCATAGGCGGACGACACGCAGCTAATTGTAATGCTATCCCAAAACAAAGCTCAGGCAGCGATCCGCTTCTCTAAATGTCTAGAGGAGGTGGCTGACTGGATGTAAAACCATTGCCTCAAGTTAAATGGGAATAAGACGGAGGTGATGGTGGTAGGTAAGACACCTACCATATGGTCATCTGCATGGTGGCCAGAAGCACTGGGCCATGTGCCCCCCCCTCCAAAAATCAGAGGTAAAAAATCTCAAAATCTGGTTCGATTTCAAACTGTCATTTGACAATCAGATTCAGAAGGTAGCGGAGAAATGCTATGGGGCCATGAAAACCCTGAGAAAAGTTATAGATCTGTTACCATCTAAAAGCAGGAAAACCATAGTACATGCAGTAATCACTTCACAATTGGATTATTGACATGTTCTATATTTGGGTGCTTCCAAAAAAAGCCACTCTAAATTGCAAAGGGCTCAATACGCAGCGTCGCCTTTGGTTCTCAGCCTTCCAAGGAGAGCCTACACAAAGAAAGCCCTGACTACCTTACACTGGCTGCCAGTGGAGAAGAGAGTCATGTTTAAGGCGATTTGCTACTGAGTTCCATGGGAATGGGATTGGTGACTGTCCCAAGAATATTTAGAGCCCGAATGGGGGCTCGTTCTTTCAGGTACTTAGCAGCAAAAATCTGGAACACCTTGCCAATCATCATCAGAACGGGACCCAGCTAAAGTATCTTCCGCAGACAGCTAAAGAGATGGCTGTTCACAAAAATTGAATAAAGTACAGCTCAAGAGCCACTTAGGAACAGCAGTAAACTCATTTGGATATGTTTCAGCGCAGGTACACACCGTTGGTGTAACCAGGCACTCTACAAATGAATAAATACTTAAATAAACTGCCAGCAAAGGGAGAAACTTAGAGCTAAAAGAGAAAGGTTTTAGGTTTGTTCTGAGTGTGTCAACAGTGGTAGTCATGTGTAACTCTAATTTAGCTTGTTCCACATGGAGGATCTCAGAAGCCCGAGACGCCTGCTGCCACAAAGCTCAGAAGTCGGATTAAGGGATACTTTGGGGTCAAAATGCCATAAATTCACTTGGTGTTATGCAAAACATATTGAAACAAATTTTTGACTCGACTAAAAACAAAAAAATATCTTGTCTGAATTCGGAATTATTCTCAAACTTTCTGAGATTAAGTAAAAGCTGGATGTCCTTTTTTGCACCCTCTGTAGCTTTCTGATATATTTCTACAGTACACCTGAGGGTATGTTGTTGCTAGAGTCCATTCTACAGTTTACTGTAACCCCTAGTAGTGGAGATCTTGATTTTGGGCTATCATAATATTTGCTGGTCTTTGGCGTGACAAATAAAACGTATATATCTTTACTACATTGTCTATTTATGATTCCATGTATTGCTTGTGACATAATAGCCACATCCTGATCTGAAATATATGTTAGTTTACCGTCCCCAAATGACTACCTTAACTTTAGATTATAAAGGCCTCCTTTATGTTTCATTCATAAATTTTAAACCAGAGCTTGCTCGGGTAGAACTCTGTAGTACCCACGCTTGTAAGATGAAGTTCATGTAGATTTATTAAAATAAGTAAACAGGTAGCATAAATCTTTATAAGCAGGTGAATAAGTCATGAAGGGCAGCCTGTAGGTCATCATTAACAGCCCCACCAGGAGCAGCCTGCTAGCTGCTCAGCTCCTCTCACCAACTGTCATCAGTCATCCAATCACACAGGCATTCCACACATAGCCCACACACCAACATCCACTCGGAACACGCGCACAGGCTGAGTAGCTAGGGACAAGATAACATAGGAGATAACAGAGGAGAAAAACCATAACAACAGCATACTACATACTTCTCTGTTTGTAGGAAGACTTACCATGCACCCTCGTCCCATCAACCTCCTTCATAAGCAACTGAGCATCCTCAGCATTAGCGTACAGGGAAAGTGGTGCCAAGATAATGTTGGTCAAGGGTGTCTACGGTACATTGAAAGTCATCTGTCCATGAAAAAAGATGAAAATCAATGCAGAGATTGTCAGTTATTCCTACTACTGCACGCACACAGTGTATGAAACGTTCATGATCCAATAGATCAACTTTAGTCAAAAAGGCTGATAAAAGTGGCTGGTGCCAGAGATCTGCAATATTTTATCCATCACAGCCGGAAGAGAGGTATATGTGCCATGGAAAGTTCTGACACTTGGTTATCCAAGGCAGGAATGCAGGGAAACATGTCCATGTCTCTCCCGCGATACCCTTTGCATAAACATGGATGAGGCCGTCTAGCTTTCTGACAAACAACAAAAATAAAAAATTTTGTGCGGGGATGACAGAATTTACCTAATTCCACAGATGCTAACTTCACCGTTCACTCCCAGTTCGACATTTTTAATGCTCTGTACAAGAAGTAAAGTGACCTAAATACAGCATCCATTAACAAAAAAGTCCCTAGTTATTTTGTTCTGTCCCTATGGGAACTTTGGAGATAAGTAACTGTAATAAAACTAACAATTCACTTTATAACCCATTTGAATATCTGAATAGAGGTTGTCCATTAAACCATATGTGAGCCAGATGTATATTTACTTGTAGTGCAACTTCTGTTTTATTGTGCATGACATACCCCTACATCTGCTCATTCTCTTAAGTCAATTTTTTCAAATACCCCCTATAGGTAAATTTATTTAACGGTGGGATGTGGACCATTTTTGTGAGGATGAGAACACCGTCATGCGGGCTACTCAGACTGGTGGAACTGAAGAACTGAAGTAACCTACATTGGACCAGGAAGTGGAAGAAAACTACAGACCTATGGGGCATATTATCAAGAACGATGTATCCAATTTGAATTTTATAAAGTTTTCTCTAAAGAACTAGTACTACCCCTGAAAAAATTATTTAATTATAAAAGACTAGGTGGGCATGTACCTGTGGATTTTAAAGAATCAACAATTATATGTTTTGTTAAAAAAGATAAAAACCCAGATGCTGTGAACTCATACAGGCCAATTAGTTTATTAAACTCGAATTATAAACTTCTCATTAAAATATGGGTGGAAAGATTTGTACTCGCTGCCCAGGAAGTAATACACCAAGATCAGACTGGTTTTATTACAGGACTTTATATGGCGGACAATACCAAGTTCTTAATGCAGGCATTGGACTATTTTAATATTAATTCGACTCCAGCTTGTATTTTAATGGTCGACGCGGAAAAGGCTTTTGACCTGGTCAACTGGGCAACACTGTTCTACTCTCTTGGCCAATTTGGATTCCCGGCCTTAGTCATTGAGATGTTACATTATATCTACCATGGAGCCTCGGCTCAGGTAATAATTAACGCTAAACAGGCCGGGAAGATTAAAGTAAATCGGGGGACTAGGCAGGGCTGCCCGTTGCCCCTTTTGCTTTTCACCTTTTTCATTGAACCTTTAGTGGTAAGGATTAGTGATAATGTGGCTATTCAGCCCCCTATCATCTGCATGTCAAAGCTAAAGTTGTTTGCTGATGAGATTATCCTATATTTAACACCTAAAAAAAAGAACATCGAGAGTCTAATGTGCGAGCTCAAAGACTATGAAAAGTTAGGGGGCTATAAAATCAATAAAAAAAACTGAGGTCATTGCTTTGAATACTGATTTACACTTTCTTCCTATTTATTTGCAGGCCCAAGCCGCAAGAAGGGACCCAATTAGATATTTGGGTATCTTCATGACCTGCGAATACCATAAACTTTTTGTCCTGAATTATACTAGAACGAAGAATAACATTAAAAAACGTTTAGATCAATGGTTTTTACTTCCTCTTTCATTAATAGGCAAGGTATCATTGATAAAAATGTCAGTTTTGCCGCTGCTTATATTTCTGTTCAGTAACGTTCCCATTAAAATTAATTTATGTTTCTTTAAAGAGCTGGCAACAATGCTGAGAGGATTTATCTGGGCCAATAAAGAATCGAGAGTCAAGCTACCTGTGGTACAACTTTCAGTAGATCAAGGAGGTTTGGCTCTACCTCATTTAAAGACCTACTATGAAGCAGCTTTTTTGATATAGTGGCAGGAATTTTGAGGGTTAATCCGTCTAGAGATAACTTTTTTCTTGAAAAGATGATACAAGAGGCAGGTTCTCGAATTCCAATTTTTTTTAAAACTGCAAAATTTCCAAAGAGGACTAGATACAAGACACTAAGAGAATATGCGTCAAGACTTCTGCTCCTCTTTAAAAAATATGTCTCCAATGGTTCCCAATATCTGAGCTTAAATTAATGTACTCAAGTCCAAGTAAATTTAAACCATATAAAAAATGGGGAACTTTGCGGGCTTCAGGAGTTGAGACATCTGGTAGTCCAAAACAGGGTAATTAGTTGGCAGGAGGTGATAGCCAGAGCAAATAATCCCAGGCGACTGACTTTCTTCGAATATTTACAGATTGTCTATTTCATCAGAAAAGAGATAAGTGGCCTGCTCAATTCCCCCAATGCCTTGATAACAGCCCTCTACGGAGTAAAAAATAAAGGTATAGGATATTGGTATAAGATGCTCCACTGCTCTGGACAAATTGCACTAGTAGATAGAATAAGCCTCTCGACTCAATGTACTTTTTCTTCTAAGGATTGGGAGGTCTGGTGCCAGCTGGGAAATAAATCTCTACGTGCAGCTAATTATAAGAGGATGTCTTTTCTATCACGCTGGCTAGCATACTTTACACCGGAGGCTTTGGAGAGAATGTACCCTGAAGTCGAGAATAAATGTTTTAGATGTATGGCTAATGGCCAGGGAGGGTGGCACCATATTTTCTTCATTTGTCCGCAGTTAGAATCTTTCTGGAAGAGGATATTTGCGGATATCGAACAGGCCATTGGGAAATTACTATCGGCAGTGGTAGAAGCAGCTTTGTTTGGTATATCCAAGGATAGGTGTAGGTTCAATAAAGCTGAAGAAGTATTATTATTTATATCATGTGCTGTTGCTCGATCTTTAATACTCCAAAACTGGAAATCCATGGAGGTTCCATCCCAATTAAAATGGTTTGATAAAATGAGGAGAACCTGCCATTTTGAAAAAGCTTATGCTGGCAGGGTGGGAGCCATTGGGAGATTTGAAAAGAATTGGAAATATTCTGGGAATCTAGAAGAATTGAAGTGGGGATGATCCTAAAAGAAAATCGAGATTACATAAGAATGTTTTTCATTGTTATCAGCCGCTTCATCTACGATTTCAATATGTCTTTTAGGCACATTTGCACTTTATTAGTTCTCTTTGCTGTTTTGCACTATTTTGCACTAGCACTTTCAGGTCTGCATTTTATTGAATTTTAGCACTTTGTATTAGCACTTTTTTAAATTGCGGACTTTGCACATAATTTATTGAAATCTCTAATGATGATATTTGGCAGTTTTCAATGAATTTCGCTCCTCTTTTATTCTCTTTTAACCTCTATTTTAATAGCTAAAGGTTCTACAAATGTATTGAAATGTATTGATATTGAAATTTAAAGTGAAATATGTTTTGTACCAATTGCTACCTATTGCTCTGTTCAATAAAAATAAAAAAAATAAAAAAAGAACGGTGTTAAAAATTATTACCGGTTTAGCGGCAGAAAACTGCAGCTAAAGCGGTGATAATGTGCTTGATAATATGCCCTTGAGGATTCCAATAGAAGTCCATGTTCTGGTGTGAACATGGGCTTCTATTGGAATTTTCCAGGCCATATTATGAAACATCAGTTAGCGACATTTCTCCAGTTATTTTGGCAAGGAACGCCCACTTTGCATCTCATTAGAGATGCAAAGGGAGGCGTAGGGAAAAAGCGAGCTAACATGCGATTATGCACGTTAGCACCCTTTTGGTGATAGGGCGAAAACACTATCTCTGCTTTTCTGGCTTTTAAAGCCAAAAAAGCAGAGATAAGGACCTTGCTGATATGCCCCGAAATCATTTATTTCAGACATCAAAAAAGTTTTAGAGAAGATGATAAATAGACACCTTACAGAACACCTCAAAACGGACAATGTCCTTCACCAAACCGAATCAAGATTCTGTACAGGCTCCAGTGTGGAAACAGCAATTTTAAGGGCCATGGAATTTCTCAAAAAGATCTTAGACCAGTGTGGGTCAGCTGTACTCATTCTTCTTGATTTAAGTGCGACTTTTGATTTGGTTTCTCATCCTAATTTATCCTATCGTATGGAAGAAGCAAACATCACAGGAAATGACCTGAAATTGAGCTATCATGTCAGTGAGGGGCCTTTACTTTCTGTAAATCATTAGCTAAAATGTGGAGTGCCACAGGGCTCCTCCCTGGGCGCTACGATCTGTACGCTCATTTTCTATCTAATATCTTCTGTTCACTGGGCTTTATAATGGTATCTTATGCAGACGATACACAGATTATCATTTTTCCATCCCCCCGCGGTAGGAGCCACCTCTTTAAGACTTAATAGCTGTCTTGAGAAGGTTTTCAAGTGGATGACAGCCAGCTGTCATCCACTAAACGGCGACAAAATTGAGGTCTTGGTTGTTGTCAATAATCCATCACTTTGGGACGAATTTCACTGGCCTCAATTTCTAGGGGAATGTCCATCTCCCTAGTTTGAGGTCAAAAGTTTGGGGATTACTCGGTATAAAGATCTATCTATGATATCCCAAGTAAATAAGGTTGCTGACAGCTGCTTCAGCCTCCTTAGAGCTCGGAGGGAGGTATGAAATGGCTCCCTATGGAGGCCTGAAGGACAGTGATTCAAGGATTAATTATTTCTCATCTGGACTATGGCAGCTCATTTTCATTTTACATAGGCAGTCCAGTGTTTGTCATTAAAAAAAACAGACTACCCAGAATGCTGCCGCCCAAATGCTGATGGGCATTCCCAAAATGGAATCTGAATGCGCAGCACTCAAAACCCTTCACTGGCTGCAAATAAATTGTAGAATACAATTTAAGGCACTATGGGTCCATTAGGATGGCGGGCGGATTGCCCCCGCCAGGCTGGCGGTAGCCACCGCCCGCCACCCTTCCCTGTATTCCCCCCGCCAAATTAGTATTAGTAAAACACCGACCGCCACTTTTCCGCCCCGGTCCCCTTGCGGCGGGGGCAGAAAATGTTTAATATGGTGGCGGTGTCTATTAGAAACCGCCAGCCATATTACGATGGCAAGAGTGCAATGCCTTTCCTTGGCAGGCGGTCTTCACTCTGAGGGCCCCCTGCGGGCCCCCAGAGTGAAGGTGAGTGGGGGGCTGCACACGGGGGAGTACCTGTGGTACCCCCCTTCATTTTAATTTCCAAAGCAGCAGGCACCGCGCAGTGCCTGCCGCTTTGCAAATGAAAATGCTGTGTTGTATTGTCAGCATTGTGGCGGGCGGTGCAGAGAGCACCACCCGCCACAATGCTGAGAATACAGGATGTGCCCGCCACTGTGGCGGGCACGACCTAATGGCACCCTCGGGACACCAGCCCTTAAGGTGGGCGGTCCCGTTTTCCGATAGGGTGGCATCCTAATGAGTCCCTATGTATCACACACCGGAGAAAAGATAAAGTTGTCCCTCCTATTCCTTTTCAGCTCAACACCTCTCATTGAACATTCAAACATTTCCCATCTAACAATCTAGACCTTTTTTTCATCCCCAGAAGGAGGAGAGCTAGAGGTGGAGGCCATTCATTTGCATACCTTGTGCCCAAATTCTGGAACTCATTAACTACCAGCCCGAGATTAGATGACAATTTAATAAGCTTCCAAAAAACAATCTGTATTCCTTAAGACCTTCACTCTAGCTAGGACCTATAGTGCTGGAAAGCCCATTTCGGTTAGCCATGCACTCTACAAAATATGTGAATATAATAGAAAATAATATATGTTACAGCACTCAAGCATCAATGTACATGTTGTGTTTGCATAGCACACATTACTGTGTGTATAATGTCTAGCATTTTGTTTTGTCCTGTGTAGTAGATATAAAAAATATATTTAATCACAACCAGTATATGAGTAGTTAAATCCATACATTGAAAAATAATCACACTGAACACGCCATGTGACTATTAATATAGCATATTTTATTTGCAATGTCATTGTCACATGCATTCTTTTAGATAGTATGCTTTGTCACTAACATGGAATTCCAACTCTTCACTACTGTAAAACATGTGTGAGTGTGTATTTATTAGTGCACTTGTTCTAAATTACGTGTATCGTGCCACATTGATTTTCACCAGCATGGCATAAATATATAAACCATAGAAAATTATTATCTGTATAGTAATGGCCAGGGGTCTTCAACCTTTACTGTAACAAGAGCTACTTACGTTCAGCAAACTTTATACTAAGCTCCTAGTATTATTGATTGGGAGAGGTGTGGGACAGAGGCCAGAGCGACTGACTCCAGATTGTAGGACACGATGTTCGTTCCCTGGCGCTGGCGCAGCTCAGCATCATGTGACTCTGGGTAATAGCTCACTTAATCTCCCGACAGCCCCCAGGGCCCTGAACCCCTTGATTGGTGATATGCTCGCACTTTACAAACACAAATATTATTGGTGTTGTAGTAGTGAACACACTACACAAGATTACATTAGTCACCTCGATATGCTAGATTACCAGCAGTGCATCAGGACTGGTTGTCAGTAGCAATGTGAAAAATAGGTTTTGTCAATCTTGCCTACAGCTGTAGCTGATATTCTTGTGGCATCAAGGTAAGAATCAAATTAAGTCCTCCATTGCTACATGATTTATCATTTAAATGTTGTCATTTTTTGAGAATTTCAAGCATTTTCCTTCAACTAACTTATGAGTTCTGACAATACACACAATTTCATCTTGAATAAACACCTTTCAATGTTGTTATACATATATTTTTTCAGCCAAGTAAAAGCTTTTTTCCAAACATCAGCTTATGAGTTCTGAAAAATGCACGCTTTTCAAATTTGGTATGCATATATTAATTTAGTCAAATAAAAGCTTTTAATTTAGTGGGCTGGGCATCACACAGGAGAGCTACTCACAGGTTTCTAGAGAGCTGCCAGTAGCTCATGAGCTACTCGTTGGAGAAGCCTGGTATGGGCACATATTGCCATCTGTTTGCCTGAGTTGTACTGTTTTATGTATTAGAAATTGTGTTTACTTGTTCATTTGAAGGCGTAATACACTAAGTGATTATCGCTGCCTTTGATTTCCTTGCTGTAATTAAACAATTGTGAGATTTCATTCTGATCGACTGGAGTTTTCCAGTCAAGCTGAATGTGATTTTCCTAACCATGAACAACCTGGTTTCCCAAGCTGTGTTATATACTTTATATCAACTCACATTACTTGAATAGTCCCTTAGAACTAGAACATATGAATCTAATATAATAGTATTATGAGAGAATCTTGGAAATAATTCTGTGCTAAACTGTTTCTTCTAAATTGTTCACTATTGGTGGATATCCTGGGAAACATATCCTTAGGTATTGAATATATACAATTCTTTGTCTGAAGTCTTATAAGAGGACCTGCTTTTTCTCTTTTGTGGGACCCACGTTTTCCCCACCTCAGAAGGCGAATCTATGCTTGATTTTAAACTGAATTTTCTGAACTCTTTGTACTTATGTTGTTATACTAACTGTTTTATGTTAGAAATGGGATTTCTGGTTGTCCGAGGCTTGATCCAAAGCCAGGCAGAAACCACCACTCTAGTCAGGGCAAGGGAGTTACATGCCAAGATAAACCCTGCTCACCCTCTAGGTAGCGTGGTGAGAGCAGTCGAGGCTTATCCCGGAGGCATTGTAAGTTAAGCATTTGCGCACGCACCCACAAGCAACAACATCCCAGGCCCCCCCACATTAGGAACTCCACACAAGGTTATATAAAAAATACCCTTTGTATTATCAAAACACATCATAATCATAATCACAGGATGTACATTGCGCCAACTGGCACAGGCAATATTTACAAGGGATTATGTACACCTGACAGGGCCACATGGACCACTGTCAGCATCAGCACTTGGTAAAATAATAGTACATTAGATACATTTGTAAAATTAAGATAGGCCATAAAACGTACAACCAGTAAACACTGGTAATCACTGCACTTTCAACATTCTGTGCCATGAAATCCATCTTACACAGTATCCCCTCAGTCTAACTACAGTAGACCCTCACCACCTAAGTAAAACCTTACACTAGGGACGTAAATCACACAGGGAAGTGCAATCTCCCTAACATACCTAAACAGGTAAAACAACCTCCTATGTATGAATCATATCCAGAGGCATCAAACACAGGGTGTGCAAAACATAGTATACACAGTACATTTCCTAACACCCAAAGCATTAGCACATAGATCACAATAAGGTCCAGGTTGTGCCACTCTGCCAAAACCTAAACGAATCAGCTGCCCACTACTTGCTGGGCAGCTAAGGAGAAGAACAGGGCCTAAACGCTGCAGCTGGCACTAAGTGCTGCGCAGCTGGGGAAGGACAAGGTAGGGGCGAAGGAGTGAGACTCACTCCTGAGTCCAAAGACATGTCCCTAAATGGAAAACCTAAATGGTGCAGCTGCCCACTACTTGCTGGCCTGCTGTGGATCAAAACTGCGACATGGGCTCTCCCTAGCCCTTAGGAGCAAAACTGCGCCAACTGTTGGAGCCCTCTAGGATCTGGAAATGCATACTACACATAGGGGAGCCCTCTAGGCTCTTCAAACAACTGTGCCCCCAAAGGTTGGGAGCCCTTTAGGCTCTAAGAATAACTGGGGCCTTCAGGGGCAAGAACACGGGCCCCTCTGGCCCTTTAAACATGGAAGCCCCACGGGGCTTTAAACTAAATATGCCCCCTCTCATGTAGGAGCGCGCTGACTCTTTCTCATTCTGCCCCACATCGCTGAACCAGCCCCACTATCAAGCGGGGGCTGCTTGGGGCACAAAGAGATTTAGTGTGGTGCCTCAATCTGGCGCCCCCCATCCCTCCAGGCAGCTCTACTCACCGGCTGCTCTCCGGAGGTAGCGGGGGACGCTGTCCTTTCCTCTCGGTCGGCCGGGGCTCTCCCTCATGGGAGCCTCGGCTGGGCTTTGTCGCCGCAGCGGGTGGGGCTCTCTCTCTTCTCCTCTAGAGCCTCGCTGGCGGCTGCCCGTCCACAGCATGGCACGGCTTCCCACAGGCAGAGGGGAAGCGGAATGGACGCACTCCAGGCCCCGCCCACAGTGAGGCGGGCGCGGCCGGATTTCTGGTTTCTGCGGCATTGTCCTTGGTTCCGCAGCGGTGAAAACTCGGGGCACAAATGAGGATTCCCTCAGAACATGCGGCAGCGCAGCGCTGCAAGGGCAGTACAAAGAGGGCTCTTCCTCAAAATTAACATTAAGAACATTTTACATGAGGTCACAGCCTCTTTTTATACACACATTTCCTTTGTTTCCAAAGGTGCAGGCAAGGGGCGAACCAGATACAACTGGTTCCTGAGCACTTTGTTTTGCTCAGCCCCTCTCCCTGTTCACAGGACAGGCCAGGGACAGCAGACACACCACAGGGGGTGGAGCCAGCATTGTGGAGGGAAAGCCCATCCCTATTCAGTTCCCAGGTGCACTCCGCCCTCCCATCAACATGCAGATCTCTCCATTCACCACCGCGGAAGACCCACCCTGACTTCTGGAGCCAGGCGCACCAGCCAGCTCCAGCCAATCACAAGCCAGACAGTCAATTCACATTAACTGCACAGACATGCCAACTTCTAGAAGTGGCACTTTCACACTAGACACAATAAATCCACGCACATCATTGTGCAGCATTTAATCACATGAGTCCACACATACCAAACTCGACCCTGCACTCCACATCAGGAACCACCATGGACACACATATCCCCCATGCATTCCTATGGGAGGGCAGGCCAATCTCACCCACGCACTCAGAGAGCGCACGCACTTTACACTGGGACACAGTGTCAAAGTACGCAAAGACCAGAAATTACTATAATTATGTAACATTAAAAGGCAAAAAGTTCAGGGGTGAACCTACAAGATGGGCTAAGTCTAACACTTTATAAGCCAGGTATGTATTTTGCTTTATATTCTTCAAACAAAACTTGTATATTTTAGCCTGTATCCTTCATTCTTATGGAGAATGATATAGCTTTATTCTAATGTGTACAATCTTCAAAAGAGTACAGGTCCAGTCGGGGAGCAGCAAAGTCTATACAGTGACTGCAGCTCTTCCGGTCAAAGCAGTTGGAGGGCAATAGCAAAGTAATGGGGAGAGAGATTTGTGTGTCAACACCATGAAGAGGTTTGGGGGCATAATTCATGAGACTGAGTGTGGTTTGACTTGTTAGTATTACAAGATATGAAATAATGTTACAGATAAATTCTACGGAGTTCTTAAATACATTTTGAGAATGCCATTACTCACGGATAAAATAAAACTCAGAAATGTCTTGTACTATATAACAGTTTTAATTGTGTAGTTAAGAGTAGAATTTTAGAAAAATTACTTTGCTGTTAAAAATAAACACATTCTGTCTGTGGAATGGATAAATTGTAGAAGCTGTGTTCTGTTACGTGTTACTGATTTGAATTAAATTGACAATGATAGGAATTAGAATTGTCAGTACATTTGTTGTTCTTCTTTCATGAACAAAATGTTGATTAAACAAAAGACAATGCTAAAACTAGGTAGGAATGATTAGTGGCTTTATTATTATGAAAAAGCATATTTCACTGGACCATGGGAAATATTTCCCATATTTCACAGGAACTTTAACATATTTTCCATATTTCATTTACCAAATGTTGATTAAACAAAGGACAATGCAAAAACTAGGTAGGAATCATTATTGTTTTTCATTATTATGCAAAAAACATATTTCACTGGACCATGGGAAACATTTCCCATATTTCACAGGAACTGGCAACATGTTTTCCATATTTCATCGTTTGATGTGTAATCTGGATATCAAAACAAAGCGGCTATACTTTATTACACAAATGCAGGCCTCTCCCCGATGAGGTAGATGAAACTGCACATTTTTTCAATTTGAATTTCATTATAATTGATGGAACTTACACAAAATATTAAAAAGTTTAGTCTGCCAGTATTTAGCATCTTTTTTAAAAGGGATACGTCTCACATTCAAAAGCTATATTAAAATGTTAGGAGCAGTAAATGCCTCTCAGCAATGAATTTACTGTTCCCTGAAGATAAAATCTGACCAAGCGTGTCTCCTTAGAGCTAGAAATTACAAGATTGCTTATTGCGAAAATATCTACAATGTCATGTATTTCTCATAATGTTTGTTTGTGGTATCTGCAGAGCACAAACCTGGTGAAAAATCAAGAGAGCACTCTGCAGTCTCTCAGGCAAATATGCAGTTAACAAGTTATTGAAGACGGAGCTAGGCTCAGAGAGGGGATGTGAACTATTGCTGCATCTTGATAGTGTGCTTGAAAGATGTTCCTCTTGAGCTCTTTACAGACTTGGAGCTCTTGTACAGCGGCCCTGGTGGACAGAGGAATTGTGTTGCAGACACTGGGAGTACAAATGTACAAAGGCTTGTTGGCTTGCTATTTTTTTTTTTTCACCACTTTGCCTCCAGTCTCATGCTATCATGGATGCAAGTGCTAAGAGCCACCGGAGAAGTGGAGCTTGTCAGTTAGAAGTCATTGATGCGTAACATTGATTGTAACTGAAGATGCAGGTTATGAAGATAGTGCAGGGTGAAAAGGGGGCAAGTAGAGTTCCAGCAGTTTGGGGGGATGATACTAGCATATTTCTGCAGGCCAATAAATGATATTTTATTTACAATAAGTCCACCTTCATTTTATCGATACATTAATGCGAATAGTGCTCCTTTTCAGTGGCAAGTCCTTTTGCATGCGGAAAGGATGCATCCTACGAAGCAGGACTGTCAGCCATGGAAAAGGGATTTTCAAACCCCATGGCAGAGTCAACTTTTTTGAATTATCCTCAGGGGAGGGGTCCTTTTGGGCTCCAACCTGTCAGGAGAATTCAGAGAATACTTATCCTGCACACCTATGTTGCATTCACGTTCTTTTAGCGCACACTACTTGGCGGCAGATGCAATTATTTAGATGCTGCAAATTTGGCTGGTCAAACAAAAAGGATTCTGTGGACCAGCCTTTGAATCCACAGACCCGAAATAGAAGATGTAACTTGCCTTGACAAAGACTCTGGTGAGATGAGGAAATAGAAATTTTTAGGTAGTCAATGTGTCCCCCACTCGCACCCTATCCATGCACCCATGTTCCATGTATGTCATGTAATTTCTTTTCCGTGCATGCCACGAAGACGCATATGCATTTGCGTCCAACGTTAACATGTCAGTTATTCAGTTCTCCATGAAATCCCCGTTGATTTGGCTTTTAGGCCTATGGTGCCAACGTCTTTACATGGTGCACTTTAAATAACGCAAAGCACACGTTTTCTGGCTCCGTCGAGCCAGGCCCTTAAGTGAGACTCCGAGTCTCTTCTGTCTCTGAAACTGCAGTTTAGGTATGCATCCCTGACCTCTAACTTACTTCCTGCCCAGCGAAGCGGTGCCCGGCTCAGCCTGGCCTGCCTGCCAAGACAGTATTTTGTCAACAGTTATCTGCTCAGCCTCCTCGAAAACACATTCCAGTCTAGTGAAATAGGTAAACATATTCCCGGCTGCAGAGCAAAGGGCCCGGCCTTCCTGTCCTCCTTGCAAGTGATTTACTGAACCCGTTACCATGGTAGGCCCATGGCCCCAGGCATTGCACCAAGACACGTATGCACGCACTAGCATTTAGTATTGAACGGCCTCTGCTCGAGAGACCTTTTACTTCAGACAATACATCCTCCAAACATAAGATACCAGATATGCTATAGGTACAGGTCGTTCTGACATCCTAGACACCAGACTCTTCTACTAGAGCTAAAGTCATGCCCCCAGCTTTCCCCAGTTACACGACTATACTACGTCATGCTCAGTTGCGCACGCACCCATGCCAAAGGTTTCTGCTGACCCTGCAGAATTTCTCTATGCATCCACCCACTTATGACACTTCTGTGACGATTTCCAATACACGCCTACGTGTACGCCCTCTTGCACGCCTTCTGTTACGCACATGTGTTCTTATCTCTCTCTTTTCACTTGTTATGCCTACTATATTCATTTCAATTATACTGTTTTACTATAAATAATGTGAGATGTTAATAAAATGTTGAATGTCCCTTCCTGAACCTTAGTGGTGATGGAACTCGATGTCCCGGTTCTCGAGAACCCTAATTAAAGCCCGTATGACTCAGATACCACGGACTCTGCCTCTCATTTATTGAGCTATCCTTTATTGTCATTTAATGTATAGAAAAATAGTCCGGTAATTTTATTTACCACATAATCTGGCACCCGAATAGGGACCCCTCCCCTTCATCACGCGCCGGTGATGTACGCAGGCCCCTGACCCTTCTACAGCTGTGACGGAATCCTGTGCACACCTGCGGGTTTTCCTGCTATCTCCCTCAGGCCCACGGAGGAGACGGAGACTGCGGTCCGGCATCCAGACGAGGCGGTGAGGAATGCGGAGAGTCCCGACCAGAGCCCCAAGTCGAGACGTCGTAGCAGTCCAGTCCAGTCCAGTTTCCAAAGCCTTCAGTTTTGCTTCCCGGTGAGTACCGTTGTTGGGAACGCATCTAGACGGGTTCATTCATTTGTGCCCGGTCAAGACGGGTCTGGGTACACAGACCTGGCCCAGACGTGTTCACTTAGGTGAATACGGTAAGACGTGTCTCTTCATGGGACCGGTATTGTCTGTACTGTTTTAGCAGTGCATCTAGTAATCCAGTGTTCTAGTATTGTTTCTCGAGATTTTCAGAATTTGTGTTTTTATGTACCAGGTAATATCAGTCTGAAATGTTAAATGTGTTTAATGTCGTGGTATGAATGATTGTTTGCTATTCATTACTGTGTTTACTGTGTTCACGTTCAAGTCAATTCAAAAATGCCGCTGTTCTCGAAATTACGTCAGATAGGAACTAGGAAAGGGATACTCGAAGAAGCAGTTCCGGTCCCGCCTAGGGACACTCCAGGACATTTTATGTACCACAAACACGGCTTAGATGCCATACTGTACTTAGACTTGTGGGTGGATTATACTAGGGATCTGGAAGAGAAGTATAGATGGCCTGTCTCAGGGACATGGGATGCTGAATGCATCATGAGAGTAGAAGAAGCACTATGGAAAAAGAAAGCCAGACAATCCCAGAAAGATGCCATAGAATTGCGGCGTAAAGAAGCGCATAGAAGAACAGAAAAAAAATCAGAAAAGCAGAGAAAAGTAGAGAAGAATCTGAAAAAGCTAAAGAAAGAGAGTTACTAGAAGAAGGTGAACGAGTTAGAGCAGAACAATTGGACAGACAAAGAAATGCCCTTATTACAGGCATGTACCCTGCTCTTGCCGAGGGCCTGCCCAGGGCGCCCCGGAAGTATCCCGTAACCTGCCGCCACCATTGGTCCCGACTAAATTACGTCATAAACAGACCGCCGCGGAAATTTTCCTTTCCTCCTATTTAGATGACACCGTCCCAGAGTATGTGAACAAAAATCCCCCTCCAAATGCTCATCCTCCCAATCCTGTTCACGTTCCTGTTGATGACACGACCCCTCCTCCCACTGTCTCATCTGCCACTGGTCCGGCCACTGGTCCTACCAATCCTTTTAATGCACGTGCAACTCAGGGCCCACCTGTATTACCTGCACCCACATTACCGCCTACACTGCCACCAGTGACAGCACAGCCAGTAATAGTCGACGATCCCGTTCCCGGGGGAGCAGTAGGAGGTCTCCCCGTCACCCCACCTCCACTAAAACGAATCACACTCAGAGAAGCAGCATTACAACGCACAACAAAAGTAGCTACATACGCAGCCCTTAGACAGTACATTACAGATTGTAGATATGATCCAGTACCAGGCGAAGAAGAGATGATATTATATTCATTACGTATGCGACGTGTTACAAACTATTTGACTATTTTACCAGAAATGACTAAACATTTAGACAACATATATCACTTTATTAGAACAGGGGAGAGACCAGAAAGTATTCACGAGGCCATGGCACACCAAAAGGTGGAGACTCAAGGCATGATTTTAAAGTTTTTGATAAATTGTCTGATTAGGGAACAAGACCAGCCATGTAAAGACAAAGACGAAATGAAACTTCTGATTAAATGGAGTGACAACATAGCTGATGGAAAACATAGTAAGCAAGGTTGTATAGAAGCCATGTACAGAAAGATTCGTAAAGAAATTCTAGACATACACGAAAGGGAAAAAGCAGCGAGAGAAACCGAGAAAGCAGATGATGACGTCTCAGATGACGATGATACAGAAACGGGAACACAAGGCAGGATAGCGTACGTAGGAAGAGCGAGACCTTTTGACAGACCCTTTGACAAACCCATACGCCTAGAGTGCAAGAAAAGTTTTCTTTCTCCCATACCAGAACAATGTTCTCTTGAACATTTATTCCAAGCCACCGATAAAATACTGAAAGAACGAATAGGTTATAGTGAACTTAGTACCATGCCTGAACAGGAACTGGCCCGGTCAGCAGTCCAATGGGCTGGCAATAATAGTGTATATAAAGATGACATAGTAGCGCACACGTTTTTGAGTCTTTCCCCAGACGAACAGCGATTAGCTGGTATGTACATGATCCAACACCTCATTACACTGTATGAAAGTCAGCATTCTGATCCAGGTCCCCTATATAATATATTGGAAGAATTACTTCTAAAACGATGGATAGGCCTAGGTACCGATTTAATTAATATAATTCTAGAACAACGACATAAATACAGAACTTTCCTGACTCCACATTTCGTTCCGGTTCCACCCCCAGTAAGAAGACCATTTTACATAGACAGACAGAATCCCTTACGAGAAGTCCATCCCGTCCGGACCACAGGAGGTGAGCTAGAACGAGTATTCGTATACACCCCCTTGACTAAAATGGAATTATTGGAAATGAAAAAATTAGTGCCGTGTCATGATAAAGATCCAGCAGGGTTCCACCGTGAATTAAAAGACATGCTACTCATGGGGGATTATACGTATCCCGATATTATTAAAATGTTAAAGGTATTGTTGCCAGCCGGCATTTACGAAAAACTTAAAGAAAAAGAATGGGAGGTGGGAGATAAAAAGATTATTTGGGCAGAATTAGAAACCGAAAAAGATGGGCGAGTCCCAGGTACAGGTCTTGGGGACAAAGCTAAAGCATTACCAGGATTATTAGTACAGGTCTTGCCGAGGTTATTGACAGTGAAAAAGGAAGACTGGGATGTAATCTCAGCCTGCAAACAGAAACAAGACGAAGACACTAGTGATTTTTATTCCAGATTCGAGAAATGTTTCATTATTAATAGCGGCCTGAAAACAAGTAGTGAATCTTATCCACATCTTTTTGTGACCAAATTAGTTGAGAATTCCTTACCACAGGTTAAAAACAGAGTATTGAAAGTTGAAAGTACATGGCAAGCTAATACCCCTTCCCAAATGCTACAAATGTTACAGTACCACCAGAACCGAATCAGAGAGGAACACGAACATGAACAGAGACGTATGAAAGACACGAAAATGAAAGTACTAGTTGCCCAGTCCGTCCCAGCAGATGGTCAGAAGAGGGGTGCGACACAGACAAGTCATCCTGCAGCTCCTGTTAAAGGGTATTGCAACTACTGTAAACAGCCAGGTCACTATATAAACGAATGTACCGTTCTAAAATACAATATTGCTACAGGCAGGACGAAAGAAAGACCGCGTCCACCTAGACCAGAACACGTTCCACAGAATATTCCACAGAACACGCAACCTCCACAGAATGCACAACAACAGACAGTAGCTGTACCCCAGCCCCAACCCATTGCTGCCACTCAACATGTTACACAGCAAATGTACCAGTATGCACAGTCAGATTACCCCGATTATCAGCAGTATTCATGAAACAGCCTAGAGAGGGAGGTTGGCTTGCCCCTTATCGAGGTTCCTGTAGATCAAGAGGGTCCCTATGTACATAGTCAGGTATTAGGGAAAGACAGAAAATTTTTGATTGACACAGGGGCGAGCAGAACTACCATCAGTCATGACGAGGTTCCAGGGGCACCCCTCTCAGGCTCACAGAATGTTTCCCTTGGATTTTCAGGAAAGCCTATTGTTAACGAAGTGTCAAAGCCAGTTTCCTTAGAAGTTGGTCCATTGTCTCGTACTACAGACTTGTTACTTACGAAATCATGTCCCGAAAACTTGCTTGGTATAAAAACGTTGAAAGCACTAGGAGCAGTGATATGTTGTTCTCCGGAAGGAGTGAGATTGTTTTTACGTGATTTTAAAGGACATTATGTGTTGAGAGATTTTGATCCAAGATTGCAGAATGTACCACAGTATTTATGGGCACAAGGTCCAACTGATGTTGGTTGTATGCACATTACACCATATCGTGTCACTCTCAAACAAGGTGTTGTACTGCCCCGAATCCGACAATACAAGTTGCCACCTGAGGCTGTAGCAGCCTTACTGAAAATTATTGACGAGCTCATTGCACAAGGAGTAGTTGTAGAAACTGACTCCAATGTATGTCATTCTCCAATCATCCCGATTCTTAAACGAACTGACCCGAATGCACCACCAGTCTACAGATTGGTGATCGACCTTCGAGAGTTAAATAAATGCATAATACCCCAGTACCCAGTGGTCCCAGATATTTCCTCCCTATTGACTGCCATTGATTCCGAAGCAGCGTTCTTCACTGTTATCGACCTTAAGAACGCCTTCTTTAGTGTCCCCATTCATCCGGAAAGCCAGTACCTTTTCGGATTCTGTTTAAATGGCCGAAGCTTCAAATTTGCACGTGCACCTCAAGGGTTCACAGAAAGTCCTAGTATTTACAGCCAAGCATTAAAACGACAACTAGACTGTATTCACATGCCTACTGACACTGCCCTACTTCAATATGTTGATGATCTGTTAATCACAGCACGGACCGAACGTGACTGCGAACGCGCATCACTGACAGTCTTGAATTTTCTGACCGAAAAGGGGCATAAGTGTCCCCTTCGAAGCTCCAATTCTGTGCCCAGCAAGTGGTATACCTTGGACACTTGCTGTCCAAGAGGGGTAGACAGTTGACACCAGATCGTATTCAGTTAATTGCACATCTTCCACAACCCAAGACACAAAAGGAAGTACGGGCCTTTATTGGCCTCACTTCGTACTGCAGACAATGGATTCCTCAGTATGCATATCTAGCCAAGCCACTCATACAGTTGACAACACAGGAGACAGCGTCTTCGACTGTCCTCCCTTGGACTCAGGAACATACACAAGCTTTTGATGAATTGAAGAAAGCTTTATGTCAAGCACCAGTTTTAGCTACACCATGTTACAGCAAACCTTTTACACTTTTTGTCACTGAACGTGATGGCACAGCATTATCTGTTCTCACACAAGATCAAGCAGGAAAACACAAGCCTTGTGCTTATTTTTCTAGTACATTGGATCCAGTAGCCCAGGCTCTGCCTGCATGCGTAAAACCAGTTGCAGCAACAGCTCTAGCTATCAGACAATGCGACTCAATAGTGTTAGGACATCCTCTGACAGTACAAGTTCCACACTCCGTGGAAGTTCTCCTAAACCGAACCCAGACTCAGCACTTGACCATAGCACGACTGACAGGTTATGAACTGACACTGTTCCAACCACACATAGAAATCAGACGTTGCAACATACTCAACCCTGCCACACTGTTACCCTCGATTACAACTGATCCAGCACCACATGACTGCGTGGAAGTCATTAATCCCGTGACAAAGCCCAGACAAGACTTGACGGATATTGCATTGCCCGACCCAGACCTGACCCTTTACGTGGATGGTTCATGTATGAGAACAAGTACAGGAGAGTTAGTGGCCGCATATGCAGTGACCACTGAAACTGAAGTCATAGAAACATATTGTATTGACACACTGTCTGCTCAAGCAGCAGAGCTCATCGCTCTGACCCAAGCCTGTATACTAGCCAAGAACAAGAAAGTAAACATATACACAGACTCACAGTACGCATTCGGAGTCGTTCACGACTTCGGTGTTCTCTGGCAAGAAAGAGGTTTTTTAACTTCTCACGGTGCCAAGATACAACACGGTCCCCTCATTCAAGCCCTGTTAGAAGCAATACACTTGCCTACAGTCATAGCCATCATGAAGTGCAAAGCACATACTAAAGTCACCAACACTATATCCCAGGGTAACGACCTGGCAGATCGAACAGCTAAACTCACAGCTCAGACTCAAACCGACATTCCGACTGACACGACAAAGACTGAAGTAACTTCACTGACACATTGCATGACAGTTAAGGATCCCACACTAGATGTACTCGACATACAGACACATGCAACCCCAGATGAAATCAAGAAATGGACTGAACAAGGAGGGATCCAGACAGATCAGGGATGGATGACAAAGGGAAGAGCCACATGCTTCCTCCCCGACTCTATGGTTCAAGTTATCATTAATACAGCACATAGTCCAGCACACTTAGGAGAGAAAGTCATGTTAGACAGCATTCAGAATCTTTGGTTCAACAAGCATTTACGTGCAGCAGCAAAACAGAAAGTGCGTACCTGCATGATCTGTTGTCAGTTCAATCCAGGCAAAGGTATCCCCGTGGAACAAGGTGGATTTCATCCTCCTGACCATCCTTTTGAAGTCCTCCAGATGGATTATATCCAGATGGACAGATGCCGAGGATACAAGTATGTCCTCGTAGTTGTATGTGCCCTTTCCCGATGGACAGAAGCATACACAGTCCCAGATTACACTGCTGTAACCACTGCCAAACAGCTGGTCCGCAAATTTTTCCCGCGATACGGCTTGCCCCGTGTCGTGTACTCTGATAATGGACAGCCATTCTCGTCCGAGCTCATGAAACAGGTATCACTCCTGTTAGGGTACCAGTGGAAATTCCACTGCGTACGACACCCCGAAGCCGCCGGTCTCGTTGAGAGACATAATCAAACCCTAAGAACACGGTTAGCAAACGTCTGTGCAGAAAAAGGTGTAGATTGGATGGTAGCCTTGCCGGTTGCCCTCTTTTACATGCGAATGGTAGCCCATTCCAGAACCGGATTGTCCCCGTATGAAGTAGTCTTCGGACGTCCCCCAAATATGTGGGGTACGCCTATGCCCCGAAAAATAACAGATGTTGAAAGTACTATGCTGACAGATTACCTGGCTTCCTTGATGTCTGCACTACTATCTTGTCGTTCACAGGTCGCGGCTGCCTTCCCGGACAACACCCAGGTGAACCCGCATGAAATCGTTCCAGGAGACCTGGTGTTGGTCCGCAACTTTGACCGATCGAGCCCTCTGGAGCCCAGGTGGAAGGAACCCAAATTGGTGTTGATGACCACGAGGACCGCTGTGAAGATCGAAGGCAGGAAGGGGTGGCTACACTCCAGCCATGTTAAGAAATTTTATGGACTGTGTCCAAAGACTGTTCCCAAGGACTGCCCCGCTACAGACTCTAAACTCCCCCTGTTAGAGAAAACTCCACAACAGGAGTACCGAGCCAAGTTGAGGTCTAGTAAGTCAGACAGCGTTTAATTGTTTAAGTCCCCCTCGGGTGAAGCGGTTAGACAGGTTTCTGACATGTATAAGATAGACCCAAGTAGTCGTAGAGATAGGCGAATTGAAAAGAGAGAAAAATATTGCAAAAATCTGCATAGCAGATGCGTCATTACTTTAATTTTTATGTTTCTTCTGAGTCTTACCATCATATGCATGAGTTTAATGCTACATGTTTTCTTTCCTCTTGGTTCACATGTACATACTTCCTCTAATGACACTGTAGAGCACACTTTCAGTGACCTGCCCCCTCACGAGCTGTCCTATCGATTAGCAATGCGCAACAATACTTTTATCCGTATGTTACACCATTCTCACCAGACCAGCAATGCCACCAATTGCTGGGTATGTGGCCGACTCCCTCCCTATCAGAATTACAAGGGAGCTCTGCCCCTCTTTCCTTATCCGTTTACACATAATGGTTCGTGCGGTGCATGGTTTACTTTAATGTCCTCCCTAGACAGTAAGTCCACAGTTTCCCAAGGCAATTGGATATGGGGGAACCTTAATACAGTTATGAATAAAATATGTTTCCCAGACAAGGAAGGTCTTCCCCAAAGGACAGGGACCGATCTAGAAAATGAAGTGTATGGACTAGGTAATTTTACCTTTAACCTCATGATTCTGAACGTTCAATCCGAGACTAATTCGGACTTGCCGTTTATTACCGTTTTGCCAGTGAAAGGCGAATTATGCGTCAGAAAGAATGGTTCAGTACATCTAGGACACAGTGATTGTAATACTGTGGTCGAATTCAGTGATAAAGGAAAGTCTACTTTCAAAGCCTCCCGCCATTCTTATTTTATATGTGGTCAGACAGCTTATGTACGTCTGCCATTAGATTGGGATGGAAAGTGCTATATTGCGTTCCTATTGCCACCTGTTTTCCTAGCCCCACCTGATTATCATCGAAATCCACATCTTGTGCATGTAAGACATAGAAGGGAGATCAAGACCCCGATTGTCGACCAGACTGAAACAACATGGGAGCAATATACAGATTTCAATAAAGGATTCTTTTTCTTTGTAGGTCCTGTCCAAAACAGTAAACTGATACGCAAATTAACCAGAACTTTGGAAGCAGTAGTGAATGAGACTACTTCTGCTTTAGGTAACCTGACCGAAGAGCAGTCTGCTATGAGACTTGTTGTTCTTCAAAACCGCCTTGTCCTTGACGTAATCCTGGCCGATAGGGGCGGGGCTTGTAGAGTCATCGGATCCAGTTGTTGTATTTTCATTCCTAATAGCGCACCATCAGTATATAAAGCAATAACAAGGCTTCATGAGATAGCTCACTTGATACACCAGAATCCTGGCACCTGGACTTGGTCCGGTTGGCTTTGGAGTGTGATATCCGCCTGGGGATGGAAAGTATTGTCATTCCTAGGAATAATACTGCTCATAGTATTCAGTTGTTGTCTCTGTCTGCAATGTGGGCCAGCGATTTGCGGCTTGTGCGCCACAGCTTGTATTCCCCGACCAAGTGCACGTTCCCGTTCCCGAATGAAAAAAGATGAACAAATGATGCTATACGAACAGATAGATAGTCTCATAAAGATAGACATATCCTAAAGGGTGTGGTAGGGGCCAAGGAGGGAATGAGGAAATAAAAATTTTTAGGTAGTCAATGTGTCCCCCACTCTCACCCTATCCATGCACCCATGTTCCATTTATGTCGTGTAATTTCTTTTCCGTGCATGCCACGAAGACGCATATGCATTTGCGTCCAACGTTAACATGTCAGTTATTCAGTTCTCCATGAAAACCCCGTTGATTTGGCTTTTAGGCCTATGGTGCCAACGTCATTACATGGTGCACTTTTAAATAACGCGAAGCACACGTTTTCTGGCTCCGTCGAGCCAGGCCCTTAATTGAGACTCCGAGTCTCTTCTGTCTCTGAAACTGCAGTTTAGGTATGCATCCCTGACCTCTAACTTACTTCCTGCCCAGCAAAGCTGTGCCCGGCTCAGCCTGGCCTGCCTGCCAAGACAGTATTTTGCCTACAGTTATCTGCTCAGCCTCCTCGAAAACACATTCCAGTCTAGTGAAATAAGTAAACATATTCCCGGCTGCAGAGCAAAGGGCCCGGCCTTCCTGTCCTCCTTGCAAGTGATTTACTGAACCCGTTTCCATGGTAGGCCCATGGCCCCGCGCATTGCACCAAGACACGTATGCACGCACTAGCATTTAGTATTTAACGGCCTCTGCTCGAGAGACCTTTTACTTCAGACAATACATCCTCCAAACATAAGATACCAGATATGCTATAGGTACAGGTCGTTCTGACATCCCAGACACCAGACTCTTCTACTAGAGCTAAAGTCATGCCCCCAGCTTTCCCCAGTTACACGACTATACTACGTCATGCTCAGTTGCGCACGCACCCATGCCAAAGGTTTCTGCTGACCCTGCAGAATTTCTCTATGCATCCACCCACTTATGACACTTCTGTGACGATTTCCAATACACGCCTACGTGTACGCCCTCTTACACGCCTCCTGTTACGCACATGTGTTCTTATCTCTCTCTTTTCACTTGTTACGCCTACTATATTCATTTCAATTATACTGTTTTACTATATATAATGTGAGATGTTAATAAAATGTTGAATGTCCCTTCCTGAACCTTAGTGGTGATGGAACTCGATGTCCCGGTTCTCGAGAACCCTAATTAAAGCCCGTATGACTCAGATACCACGGACTCTGCCTCTCATTTATTGAGCTATCCTTTATTGTCATTTAATGTATAGAAAAATAGTCCGGTAATTTTATTTACCACAGAGAGAGGAAATGCATGGACAGTCACTTCAGATAAAGTATAAGGGACAGATTTACTAGCCCCCTTGCGCCACTTTTGCATCACTTTTAACATCGGAAATGTGACTCAAAAGTGGCGCAAGGGGATTGTAAATCTGCCCCTAAATGTCATCCCTGCAGTGTCTGCTGAGTGCAGAAGTGTGGCTCAGGGGTTAGAGGCGGCAGACCCGGAAGCTGAGATCGGCCCTGGACCAGGGTTCAATTCCCCGCCCGACGAGGGTTGGGCTCAATAATTCCACGGACTCGATAATTCTCACTCCGGTGCCTACTCGACTCACGGGTTCACACTCTGCGACTCTGGGCAATAGCTTGCTTAATCTCCACAACGGCCCCTAGCGGCGGGATGCCTGGCTTTCACCTTGTGGATACCCTGCCGGGGTATCTCACAGGGGAATACCAGGACGGGTTCCCTAAGCAAGCGCATAGATGCCTGCGATGTGGGCGATTTGCGCTATAAAAATACATTTACATTTACATTTACACACCAGCACAGAAGAGAATATATATAATCATATATATATATTACCCAGTGACAGTCACCACTGGTTAATTATATTTAGGACTATCTTTACATAGGAAAATCATTTTTGTTTTGCTTATGAATTTGGCATCATTTGGCAAATCATCATGAAACTTACAAAACGATGTCTCCTCCACCTCAGCTTCTTCCTGGAAATTTTCAGGTGATCCATCACTTGGGGGCTGAGAAAAAGATGTGGCACCAAAACACAATTTTCCCATTAAGCTTTCTACAGCATACCGGAAAAAGTGCGGAATAGAATTACACCATGGTTAAAGCTAGATCTTGGTAAATAAAGTGTGATTTTTGTGATATAGGGTGAATCGGTTTAGCCTTTTTTTGTGAAATAAAGGTTCAAAATGCATGGATATTTCAATCTGCAGAGGATCCATTGACCCAACAAATCAATTTAGGCCTGGGTGTAAAATTACATTCCACTCGTGGAGTTTGCAGAATTCTTCCCACTCCCCCCTATGCGTAGAGCACAGACTTTTGAAATGTTAAGTTGGCGAGTTGACTTTGAAGACTACGCTCCCTTTCTCCACCATTTAGAAAATGTGCCTCCTGGCACACTGCTGGGTGAGGGATGAAGTCCCCTTGGATGGTGAGGGTTCTTTGGCACCAACAAGCCTTCCTGTTACATGCAGTTAGACCCACAGAGCATGATTGCTGAATGGATTTTGGAGGACATGCACCATTTCTCGACTATTTTGCAAATGTCGCTCCTGAAGCACTGCTGGTTGGGGATGAAGTTCTCTTGGCTCTAGTGTGTCCTTGTGGTCCAACAAGCACTCCTGTTACCTCCAGTAACTCCCACTCAGCGAAATTCTTTGGAGGCCATGCCACCTCCATCAGTGATGTCATCAGTGATGTAATTTGAGTTGTAATTAGTGATGTCATCAGTGATGCCTTTGACCAGGTCATGAGTGATGTAATAGTGCGATTTCATAAGCAGTGCATTGCGGGCGTTATTTATAGTTAGCTCGGGTAACTATAACTGATGAATTTTACTGGCTCTGTATGAGTGAAATCTGAGCCTCACTATAACATCCTTATAATTAGGTTCAGATTTTACATGCACAAAGCCTTAGAAGTTCAGCAGCTATTGTTATATTTTTTTCAAGAAAATATTACTCATGCCCTAAAGTAACTATAACTCGGACCCTCGCCAAGCATCATTTTTTATCAATAATTTTACTGCAAAATTTTCAGTGATATTAAGAAATATTTCCTGGAAGATGTCCTTAGTGTTGTAATCTGTGCAGTAATTTGCAGTGCATTGCGAGGGCGTAAGTTATAGTTATATTAAGGCACAAGTTATAGTTTCTTGAGATAAATAGATAAGTATAACTATAACTGCTAAATATAACGTCCCTGTCACTTTTGGTTTTATAGGTCACCAGCAGGTAGTTATAGTTATGACCTACTTTCCATGGGGATGTTTTGCCAATACATTTGTTGCTGTTTGACGAACCCTTACAAAGCTACTGTGCTTCTTTATGATTTAACACCAGAGTGGGCAAGGTCCCTGGGGCATGTGGGCTTAAATATTAATTATAGGTCGGGGAGCATGGGACAACACTCCTTGTGCCCCAGGGACCACCACCTCCAAGGGCTAAATCAAAATAAATTGAAGGGCATCACTAACACCCCATGCCCTGGGGACCACTACATCCTGGGGCTATTGAGTTTCAAATGGGAGGGTCTCACCGACCCACCTGACCCCAGGGACCTCCACCTCCCGTGGCCAAATAGTAATAAGATAATGGGAGGGGGGCTGCAGAGCTCCCCTCCCGGGCTGTTCTCGGCCCCGTGCACCACCACCTCCCAGGGCAGGCCCTACTACATGACAGCCCCTCCTCTCTGGAGCCAATGTTGACCCTGAAGACCGCTATCCCCAAGGGCTGGCTCCTGCTATGTCCTGGGGTGCCCACCCTCAGGGCAGAACTGTTTGCTCTGGCTTGGTGTGAGCTTTAACCGCTCCAGTCACTGAAAAACTTCCGCTTTCAGTAAGCAAGAGCGGAGAAATGCTCTTGCTTCCTAGAAGAGGAACATTCATCTGTTTCCCTGTTGCTGTCAAGCGAGCAGGGAATCAGACGTTTTGCTTTAACACACATGAAGATACATGTTTATCAGCTCCCTGTTTGTGAAAGTAAAGCCTCCTCTCAAGGAGGTGGAGAGCTTGCTGAGACCGTAGAAGCCTTGAGGCTCCCCTCATGGTCCTGGGGAAGTGCAGAAAGAGGCAAAATAAAGGTGAGACATGAGCAAAAGGGGGCAAAATAAAGCTCAGTAATGAGCAGAGAGAGGCAGGATGAAGGTGAGAAGCGATAAGAAAAAGGTAGAATAAAGGTCAGCAGTGAGCGTAAGAGACAAGATAAATGAGATAAATGAGCCAGAAGAGGCAAACAAAAAGGTCAGAAATTAGCAGAAAAGGCAGAATGATGGTCAGCATTGAACAGAAAGAGGCGGAATAAGGGCCAGAAATTAGCAGAAAGAGTAAATTAGAGCTAAACAAACAGCAGCAAGAGGAACAATTAAGGTGACAAACAAGCAGAAATAGGCAAAATGAAGGTGAGAAACATGCAAAAGGGGGGAACATAAATGTCAACAACAAGCGGAAAGAGGCAAGATAAAGGTTAGAAAAGAGCAGAAAGAAGCAGAATAAAGTTTACCAATGAGCAGAAAGAGGGCAAGATAAGGTGAGAAAGGAGCAGACAGAGGCAAAATAAAGGTCAGAAATGAGGAGAAAGAGGCAGAATGAATTTCAGCAATCAATTCAGAATGAATAACAGTCATAAACAAGCAGAAGAGGCTGAATAAAGGTTATCAATGAGAAGAAAGAGGCAAGATAAAGGTGAGAAACGAGCAGAAATAGGCAGAATAAAGGTCATAAATGAGCAGAAAGAGGCAACGTGAAAGGACAGAAATAAGCAGAAAGAGGGAAAATAAAGGTCAGGGAGAAGCAGACAAACAGGCAAAATAGAGGTCAGCAATGAGCAGAAGGAGGCAAAATAGAGATCAGCAATAAGTAGAAAGGGGCAGAATAAAGGTTAGAAATGCACGGAAAGAAGCAAAATAGAGGTAATAAATGAGGAGAAAGAAGTCGAATAAACATCAGAGCTGGGCTGATTGATTCAAAATTGAGGTCAGAAATTAGCGGAAAGAGGAAAAATAAAGGCCAGCAACGAGCTGAAATAGATGTCCGAAACCAGCAGCAAGAGGGGAAAATAAAGGTTGAGAAATTACCAGAAAGAGGCAAGATAAAGGTGAGAAATTAGCAGAAAGAGGCAGAATAAAGGTCAACAATGGACAGAAAGAGGCAAGATAAAGGTGAGAAACTAGCAGAAAGTAACAAAATAAAAGTCCGAAACAAGCAGCAAGAGGCAGATTAAAGTTGAGAAACACGCAGGAAGAGGGAAAGTGAAAGGACAGAAAGTAGCAGAAAGAGGGGAAATAATCAGGAATGAGCAGAAAGAGGTAAAATTGAGGTCAGCAACAAGCAGAAAGGGGAAAATAGAGATCAGCAACGAGCAGAGATGGGCAAAATTGAGGTTAAAAGCAAGCAAAAAGAAGAAAAATAGATATAAAAACCAATCAGAAAGAGGCAAAATACAGGTCAGAAGCAATCAGAGAGTGGCAAAATAGAGGTTAGCAACTAGCAAAAAGAGGCAAAATAGAGGTCAGAAAACAAGCAGTAGGAGGCTAAACGAAAGCCAAAAACCAGCAGAAAGACACAAAACATAGGTCAGAAAAGAGCAGAAAGTTGTAAAATAAACATCAGAACCGACAGAAAAAAGCAAAATAGATGTTAGAAATGAGCAGGAGGAGGCAAAATGGAGGTCAGAAATGATCAGTAAGAGGGAGAATAAAGGTAAAAAATGAGCAGAAAGAGGCAAAATAAAAGGACAGAAATACACAGAAAGAGGAAAAAGAAAGGTCAGGAACGAGCAGAAAAGGGCAAAATAGAGATCAGCAACATATAGAAAGGGGCAAAATGAAGGTCAGATATGCATGGAAAGAAGCAAAATAGAGGTGATAAACTAGCAGAAATAGATAAAATAAAGGTAAGCAACAAGAGGCGAAATAGAGGTCAGAAATGAGCAGAAAGAAGCAAAATAAAGGTAAGAAATTACCAGAAAGAACTTAAATAGAGGTGAGGAATTACCAGAAAAAAGGAGCAGCAAGAGGCAGAATAAAAGTCAGCAATGGACAGAAAGAGGCAAGTCAAGGGTGAGAAATGAGCAAAATGAGACAAAATAAAGGTCTGAAACGAGCAGCAAGAGGCAGATTAAAGGTCAGAAACAAGCAAGAAGAGGCCCAGTACAAGGACAGAAAAGAGTAGAAAGAGGGAAAATAAAGGTCAGGAATGAGCATTAAGAGGCAACATTGATGTCAGCAACAAGCATAAAGAGGCAAAATAGAGATCAGCAATGAGCACAAAGGGGCAAAATAGAGGCCAGAGGCAAGTTGAAAGACGAAAAATTGAGATCAGGAACAAGCAGAAAGAGGTAAAATACAGGTCAGAAACTATCGGAAAGAGGCAAAATAGAGGTCCGGAACGAGCAGTAGGAGGCAAAATGAAGGTAAGAAACCAGTAGAAAGACACAAACAATATGTCAGAAATGAGCAGAAAGAGGTCAAATAAACATCAGAACCAAGACAAAAGAGGCAAAATAGAAGTTAGAAATGAGCAGAAAGAGGTAAAATATATGTAAGAAACAAGCAAAAAGAGGCAAAATATAGGCCAGCAATAAGGAAAAGATGTAACATAGAGATCAGGAATGAACAGAAAGAGGTAAAATAAAGGTCCGAAATGAGCAGGGAGGCAAAATAAAGGCCAGCAATAAGCAGAAGGAGGCAAAATAGAGGTTAGGAATGAGCAGAAAGAGGCAAAATGAAGGTCACAAGTGAGGAGGAAAAAATCAGAAAATGGGCAGAACCCTCTCAGGCACTCATGCACCCAGTCTCAGAACAACTCAGACACTCTCACAGCCACTCACAGACCCGTTCAGACACCCATGTACCCACTCATAGGCAAACTCAGACATGAGCACCCACTCACAGACCCTCTCAGACACTCTTGCACCCACTTACAGAATCACTTCTACTCTCTCTCACCCACTCACAGACCTACTGATGTAGACACAGATTCATGCAACGACTCACACAACCACTCAGGGATTCACACACCCACTTGAAGACCCACTCAGACACTAATGTACTCACTCTTAGACTTACTGACACACTGATGTAGGTACTCGCAACCCCACTCAGGCACTCTCACACCCACTCACAGACACAATCAGACACTCATGAACCCACTTAGACACTCACACAACCACTCACAGACCCACTTAGACACTCACTCACACACCTACTGAGAAACTCATGCACTCACTCACACAACCCCTCTCAAAGGTGACAGTTAGGAAATAAAATTTAAACAAACATTGAAATTCACAGAAAAACACCAAAGGTTACAGAGACATTATAGTTAGAAAAGGTTACAAGGTTGTTTTAGTTTCGAAATAGAGTTAAAAAACGTAGAAATTCACTGAAAAGAACAAAGGTTAATTGGACACTATAGTTAGGTTCAGATTTGACTCAAAATATTAAGTTATGTGAGAGGGTACACAATTCATGGAGTAGGTGAAAGATGCTCATACTTAAATGGCATGAAGAGAGTAAGTTTGGCTAGAAGGTATAAAGACGAAGCGTGAGAACCAAAAGAAAGAAAAGTACAGTATAAAAAATTAAACCCATATCCCACCCATCCCAACCTTCAAGGGCTTCACAGAGCGGTGGAGGCCACCAAAGGCCTTATCCCGTGTGAAAGAGGAAGAAGAAACTCGACATTGTCATGAGGAGGGAATTGGCATTGTGATTTTAGTAAACCTCAGACAGAAGGTGCTAGTGATTGAGTTACACAAAGGGAAATAATGTGGTGATAGAACTAAGGGCCCCATTAGGATGGTAGGCAGACTTCCCTCTGCCCGCCAACCTAGCAGGGGGGGGTCGACCGCCAGCTGTGCTTTGGTCTCGCACCACTGATTAGGATGTGACCGCCACCCTGACGGTCGCATCCTGTATACCCAACATTGCAGAGCGTGCTGCTGTATGCAGCACCTACAACAATGCCAAAATGGCATGTTGCACTTTGCCATCACAACATGGCAGGCACCGCGCGTTGCCTGCACCTTGTGCGTGGCAATTTAGGGGGCACCATAGGTACCCCCAACCCATCTCCCCGGGGGCCCGCAACAGGCCCCCAAAGCATTTTTCGCCTGCCTTTCCATGGCAGTAATCAAAAGTGGCAGTGGCGATCCAGACACACGTCTATCCCAAAAAGAAGCATACCTCATACTGAAATTTGACACAGCCACATCAGGGCTGAATGAATTGTCTGAACTGGGCAATTTATGACCAACAAGTCCTGGTCATCGCTAGCGGAGAAACTTTGGTGACCTTTACATGCAGGGTCGCCCCCTCTTTCAGCCGATCTTTTGGCTATGTCTGTGCTAACGTGCGAAACATATTTTTCGTCTTGGCTGTGCTAACGTGCGAAACGTACTTCTCATTTGCACCCTGTGTAGGGTCTCTGCAAACTACTCTAGCCCATTAAACGCACTACAATTACCAGCTTCAGAGCTGGCCTGTTCCACTACATGGCCCCTCTCTATGTCTATTGCTGAACAGCTTCAGCGCGGTCCCTTTAAACCACTCGATTCGACTCAAGGCGTCACACGCCAGACGCCGGAGGTGCAAAGACGAAGCAGCGCATGAATCATAGGAGTGAGTAAATAGGTCTTTACCTATGCTTAGTCGCATGGACAGATTGCGTCTAAACATGAATTTCATGTACACTTTTTAATCTTCACTCAGCTCCGATTTAACGAATCTAGTCGACAACGCCATTTCACCGGATCAACGACCGGGTTTTGAATTCCGATTCTGCACTACACTTGTTCTGAAGTTCAGGTAGGATGCCAGACAGCTAGTTTCAATCGTTGTGTAACGCAGCATGTTCAAGCCTAGGCTTGTACTCACTATAATACCCATGTTTCCCCGCAGAAAATTTATCCTGTGCGAGTCTTCACCATCCACGTAGCCACTGAGTGATACAGACAGGTATTTCCATACGCTGCCAGTTTCAATTGTTGTGTACCCCCAGCATGTTGTAGCAGAGGCCCGTATTCCTTTAAATACCTGTATTCATTTAAATACCCGTGTTTTCACAGAAACTCCATCCTGTACGATGCTTCAACATCCATGTAGCCACTGAGTGCCACAGACAGGTATTTTTATATACTACCTTTAGAGTCAGGGAGTACATCTGAATATATTCGCTGCACAATACTCACACCAAATTCCATTACTATTACTTACAGCTACATCTCCATCCAGTCCATGTACTGAGGAGAACCCACAATCCTTCAGTGGTTCGAAACGGGTTGACCCCGAGCCTGTGACAAAGAAGAAGGGGGCAAAAAGGGCCAAAAACAATACCACTCTTTCTATCCCTAGTCGTGCAATCCTGCAATTATCCGATCACAGGCTTAGTAAGACAGGCAGGCAGTATATTCAAACTCTGTTGTCCGCCTGTCTTCTGGTATATAATTTGAAGGACTGGTGCTCATTTAAAAATTATTGTCATGTATTGTATGAATTAATTTTTTGTAAAATGTTTGGTTTGGTGTCATTGAAATTTGAGTATTGACCTTGTACAAATTGAAAACTTGTATATACTGCGCACATTGTTTTCTGAATGCATTCTTGATTGTTTTGATAACTGTGCTTTTGATGACATACAAAGAATCGAATGAAAAAGTAAAAAAAAATATAAAATATCAAAATAAAACAGTTGATAACTCAGTACTTATAGGCTGAGTGTGATCAAAGGAAAAAAAAGTAAAACCGGACTGGCTATTTTTTCTGTTTAGTAGTGCCTTTCCATGGCGGCATCGCTGTCATTGAAGAAAGGCCTGAACCGCCAGGCATGGTTATATAAAATATATATATATATATATATATATATATATATATATATATATATATATATATATATATATATATATATATATATATATATATATATATATATATATATATATATATATATATATATATATGTGTATATATTACCTACTGGCGATAGCCAGTAGGTATATATAGTTAGGATTTTTTCCCTATGGGATTTTTGAAAATTCTATGCCTAATAACTTTGGCGTTTGTGGACGGAATTGGCTGAAATTTTCAGGAAAATGGCACATTGTTTCTGAGCAGCTCCTGGAAATTTGGGGGGGGGGTTCGTCAAGGGGGGGCCGAGAAAAAAGGGGGGTCCCAAAACGCGTTTTTCCCATGTTAATTTCCATAGGGCGGTTGGACTCACTTTTATCCCGAACGGCTGAATGGATTTCCACGAAACTTGGCAAAATTGTAGGGACTGTTAGCCCGATGTGCCTTTGCTAGGTCTCAATATATGTGCTTCAGTGGATTTTGAGAAATTAACGTTTAAAACAAGATATATATCTGTAACAGCGCTCCGGGCAGCGCTCAGGTTCGCGTACTTTTCGCTTATCGGAACTTTGCGAAGCGAAGCTGATTGGCTCTCCGGTGTCTGTCAACATTCTAAACAGTCCGGTGCGGCCGCCATCTTGTCTCTCGGTAGGATCGAGAGACAAGAGGAGGCCAAAACAAAGGGGGAAATGAAGGAAAGGGGGCAAGGTAGACCCCTTCTGACCCCCTAGGATTGATGAGTGGATATTATAGAGCCACGCTGGGCCCAAAAAAAAAAAAAAAGAAAAATTCCGATTTTTTCGCCGTAGAGACGCGTCTTGTTAGCGAACCGGGCAGCTAACCGGGCAGCTAACCGGGAAGCTAACCGGCAGTGTAACGGGAGTCTGACGAGTAGCTGATTGGCTGTCAACATTGTAAACAGTCCGGAGCGGCCGCCATCTTGTCTCTCGGTAGGATCGAGAGACAAGAGGAGGCCAAAACAAAGGGGGAAATGAAGGAAAGGGGCAAGGTAGACCCCTTCTGACCCCCTAGGATTGATGAGGGGATATTATAGAGCCACGCTGGGCCCCAAAAAAAAAAAAAAAATCCGATTTTTTTGCCGTAGAGACCCGTCTTGGTATGCGAACCGGGCAGCTAACCGGACAGCTAACCGGCAGTGTAACGGGAGTCTGAGGAGAAGCTGATTGGCTGTTATCATTGAAAACAGTCTGGAGCAGCCGCCATCTTGTCTCTCTGTGGGATCGAGAGACAAGAGGTGGAAAAAAAAGGTGTAAATGAATGAAAGGGGTAAGGCAAACCCCTCCTGAACCCCTAGGATTGATGAGGGGGCTATTAAAGTTCCCTGGGGGGTGAAAAAAAATTTGCGATTTTTCGCGGTAAAGGTGCTTCCTGGTACGTTAACCGGGCAGCTAACTGGCAGCGTAACGGGAGTCCGACATATTGTGTTTTTTGAACGTTTGTGATATGTGCACGTGTGGATTTTGTCTAATTAAGGTTCAAAAAATATATATATATCTTTAAGCGTGTTCTGGCGCGCTTACGTTTTGGGTTTGGTTTGCGCTGCAGAGACGATACGTCACGGTTATGCGATGCATCATGAGGCGTCTCACGGGCTACGTGATACGTCACTTAATAAAGAATATATTTTACAGCTATAGATATTAGCTTTTAAAAAACCAATGAAATTCACAGAAAAAACCATAGGTTATAGACCATATATAGTTAGGAATTTGCATTTACAAAACCTTGAAAATTCACTGAAAAAACCATAGGTTATAGACCATATATAGTTAGGGATTAGCATTTAAAAAACCTTATTTTACTCGCACAAAACCATTGAAATTCCATATATAGTTAGATGCACTAACTATATATCGCGGACCCGCAATCCACTGCTAATGATGTCACATATTACATCATTCATGACATGGTCAGTGACATCACTGATGACATCTCAAATGACATCACTGATGACATCTCAAATGACATCACTGATGACATCACTGACATCTCATTTGACATTACTGATTACATCACTGTTGATATCATTTATGTGATAATACATCTTCAGACTCTAATATAACCTTAGATACACTCAGTGTAAACAGGCACTCACAGACTGTCACACATCCATGGAGTTACCCACACACCTAGTCAGTCATGCAAAGAATCAATCACACCTCCATTTCCTCAACTATACAGTTATACACACCTTACTTATTCAAACATATACTAACACATATTTACTCTCTTATACAATCCTTGATACAAGTTCACAATGATTCTCACAGCCACTCTCACATTCACTGGCTCTTATGCTCAGTTATTTATATATGTCAACTCTCACATGGAGTGTGTTTTACATATGTACTTACTTTGACATGTAGAACTGAGATATCCATTCACTCACCAATATACTCATGCACACAGTCAACTGTCCATACAGCTGTTTCTACATGCACTTTTGAACCCATACACATAGGGAATCAACTGCTCACACATCTATGCAGAGTTATACACCTCCCAGCCACCCACACACATACTCAGTCTCCCATACAAATACTTGGGCAACCATTCAATAACCCATATAGTTACTGATATAGCTACTGATTTAAACATGCAGCAGTTTACAGAAGAACATAAATAATGATTGCCAAATTAAGACACTTTAATCACTAACCCATGCACTCAGTGAGACACATTTAATCATTCTCTCATACAGTCAGTCATGCACCTACTAAATCCTTCATCCAGACACTTATACATCCACTCATTCTTCAATATGTAAGACATATTTTAACTTTACAGAAACATACAGTCACTGGGTGTTGTCATCAGTGATGTCATCAGTGATGTCATTTGAGATGTCATCAGTGATGTCACTGACCATGTCATGAATGATGTAATATGTGACATCATTAGCAGTGGATTGCGGGTCCGCGATATATAGTTAGTGCATCTAACTATATATGGAATTTCAATGGTTTTGTGCGAGTAAAATAAGGTTTTTTAAATGCTAATCCCTAACTATATATGGTCTATAACCTATGGTTTTTTCAGTGAATATATATATATATATATATATATATATATTTATATATATATATATATATATATATATATATATATATATATGTCATTTGAGATGTCATCAGTGATGTCATCAGTGATGTCACTAACCATGTCATGAATGATGTAATATGTGACATCATCAGCAGTGGATTGCGGGTGCGCGATATATAGTTAGTGGAACTAACTATATATGAAATTTCAATGGTTTTGTGTGAGTAAAATAAGGTTTTGAAAAGGCTAATTCCTAACTATATATGGTCTATAACCAATGGTTTTTTCAGTGAATTTTCAAGGTTTTGTAAATGCAAATTCCTAACTATATATGGCCTATAACCTATGGTTTTTTCAGTGAATTTCATTGGTTTTTTAATAGCAAATATCAAAAGCTGTAAAATGTCAAGTACGTGATAGGTAAAAACTTTTTCGTGTTTATGCACGCTGATGTGCTTTGAACGCTGCCCCCCTCCCCTCTTTTCTCTTAGTAGTACTCTCTCTTTGCAGATAGTGAAGAGAAGTTAACGCAGGCCTTTACCCCCGTTGTAATCCGTCGTGCCTGCTTGTCTCTCCATTTGATTGATTGTTATCCAAGCATTTACTGTTTTACAATTGATTCTCTTTGGTTCATTCTCTATTTACAAACAAGCACAACGTCGCAATACTCTGTTTAGTCTTTGCAGATAGTGAAAAATCGTGAAAAATTGTGTAAAAAAAAAGAGTAATCGAGCAAAATCAGTAGGCCACTAATTGGATCTCTTTTTGACCTCGCTAAAATAGAAACATTAGGAACAACCCTTCATGAGAAATACGAAAATAGTGAGATGAACTGAGCGCCACACCATGAGGGCTGCAAGACAGCTCGGCTCCGTCACCCACCCCGCCCAAAATAACGACAAACCCTATGCAAATATTAAAAATATAGACAACACACCAGCAAAGTAACAGGGTAAAACATTTTATTAAATAACTATTTACATTACGTTGGTTTATGAGATGATGTCAGTAGTGGACCGATGTGTGAATAGGTCGGAAGCAGCACAAGGCGCCAAGATCCGGATGGCAAGTCCTGGATGTTGGGTGCCATAGTTCAGAGTTCTGAGTTTGAGCCTTTTTCAATGCCTGTGCTTTGTTGTTTCCCCTCCATCAAAAACAAAAAAAATATATAAAACTGTGCAAAATTACAAAAAAATCAAAAAATGTTTACAAAAGCAGTGCTTGTAAGACTGTCTGAAGCTTATTTCCACCTACTGCAGCTTCACTATTCTCAAAGTAAGTGAGGGTCGTTTGTGGACCTGACTGCATTTGAAAACAATGTTATATGGTACCTCCCTAAACCGCTTGACGGAGGCCCCCGAGGGGCGGTGTGATGGCACGGACTCGGAGAAGACGCTTGGCTCCGACCCCCTCCCCAAGTCTTATAGCACTGGTGTAGCCTGAGATCGCCCCCTACATAGGCGGCCGGCTCCCGGGGTCCGGCAGAACTTTTTGCCTTTTGATGACTCTTCTATTCTGGACCTTGTCCCACAATCCGTTTGACCTGAAGACACGCTGTAGTGGGGCGCCCCTTTACCGTTTTAGTTGCCATTCCGCCCGCTTTTGCTACACTGTGCCTCTTCCGCCATTCAGCTGTTTACCGCCCGCTCTTGCGACTACAGCGTCTCGCTCACCATGTAGTTAAGTTGCTCCCGCTCTTGCGGTGCAGCGATAGGCGACTGCCACAGGACTCTCAAAATGGCGGCCGGCTCTTCGGTTTTGGGCCTGGTCCACTAAAATGGCCCTGGGACACCTTGGAACTCGGACGCTTCCCTGATAGGGCTTGGGTCCCATTCTCGAAAGCGTCCCCTCAGCCGTGAAGATTCTACAAAAGTCTTGGGGGCCCCCGACTCCCGCAGGCTTCTGGTGGGGAGCGGCTGCCATGTCTGCTCGTGGAATGGCCACGACGGAGCTACGAGATGGTAGTGCTCTCATGCTGACGCCAGCTTTAGTCTGAAACATCCAGAAACACTGTAGACTACCAATTCGATCAGTTCCGGTAGCGCCCCAACATGACCCGGTAGAGAAGAACTTGCCCTCCCCTCTTTGACTGATGGTTCTTGTTGCCTGTCCCCTCTGTTGTCATTTAACAGAACTTTTTGGACTGCTGAAAGGGTTTGTGTTCCGAACGCTGGTTGGTGGAGACATTTTGACTAAATTCTTGACCTACGTTGTCGCGTAATGCGTTATATGACACGCCGCGTTAGCGCACCCGGAAGTGATCCGGGGCGCGACGCGCAGCGCGTAACGTAAGCATAACAGGTCATGTGACTTGTTAATAAAACTTTTCATTAGTTCATTTTACTTTTGTTATTTTAATGATGAAAAGCTTGGTCATATGACCTAAAAATTACGCTTTTTATTGGTTTCGAACATTATTTTTTCTTAAACATATATGTTATAATATTCCAGGCTAATGTACTTTCCCGGAAAATTTACAACTGTCCTGCAAGTAAAATATATTCCTTTTTCGAGAAAAAGGGCGTTTCTTCGTTCCATGACGGAGCCGTTGAGTAAAAGAGACTCGGCCTGCTGTCTTAGTCGCCGATACGCCTGATTATCAGATTCTTATCGATCACTTTATGTTGCAGGAGTGGAAAACACAACTGCCCTTGACCATTTATCTTTACTGCGTTCCTACATATTATACCTTTTATCCGTCATGTAATTGGACTGCTTTATTTCACTTGCCTTTTACTGATTCGAAAACAGTGACTAAAAGTAAAAACTTTACCAATGTAAATACTACTACCATGTTTTGTTTTAAAAACCTTTATTGTGAAAATGTCAGTATACAAATGCGGGCCTATAACCACGTGGGCCGGCCACGGAGCAAACTGAAATCGTATATGATGAGGAGACATTTACATTATAGAGGAACGTAACGAGCGAGCCATTAGGTTGCAAGAACTAAGATGTCTAACAGTTGCGGAATCGGTGGACGTACATTTTGTAATTAAAATACGACAGGGCCACTTACAAAAAAGTTATCTAGATATACATTTGCGTGCAAGTACCATGGGTGACGTTAATTCGAACTTTCAATAGTACAGTAATCAATAACACATCAGAACTTAATATCAATAGGGATGTCGAAATATTCAAACAATTCTCGTCCCCGCCCGCCATGAGCATCAAAACTGCATTCATATCTCGTGATATCAAGGTTGTTCAACCAGTACACAACAAGGAGTTACGAGTCCCATTTATACCGGCGCCATTTTGGGCGAGGCCGGGCAGGTCCAAGATATAGTCAAAATGTCTCCACCAACCATCGGCCAGACCAGAACCCCTTTCGGCCCTTTATGCTACAAGATGGTGTCTTCCATTCAGAAAATATTGTTGGCAGCATTTTGAAAGGAAAGATAAACATCTGTTTTCCTAGTGAGTCTCACATTGTTACATTTAGGAAGAATGTTGAAGAGTAATATGTGGAAAATCTAAAGCCATTTTTCTACAAACTCTCAATCAGCCTTGGATGGAAAAAAAATCCTGAAGAATCAAGCCGCCATTTTCATTCAATCAATAGCGTCCCCCTGGACACATTCAGGAACCTGGTTGTGTCTTCAGGTGAAACGGATTGTGGGACAAGAAGCAGAAAGGAAAAGGAACCCAGGTGATGTCCAGTAAACTGCCGCACTGGTTTTGGTATCCTACAATGCTGCTGATAAGATGGCGGCCGCTCCGGACTGTTTAGAATGTTGACAGACACCGGAGAGCCAATCAGCTTCGCATCGCAAAGTTCCGTTTCGCGAAAAGTAAGCGGACCGGAGCGCAGCCCGGAGCGCTGTTACAGATATATATCTTGTTTTGAACGTTAATTTCTCAAAATCCACTGGAGCACATATATTGAGACCTAGCAAAGGCACATCGGGCTAACAGTCCCTACAATTTTGCCAAGTTTCGTGCAAATCCATTCAGCCGTTCGAGCTAAAAGTGAGGCCAAAGGCCCTATGGAAATTAACATGGGAAAAAAGCGTTTTGGGACCCCCCTTTTTTCTCGGCCCCCCCTTGACGAAACCCCCCCAAATTTTCAGGGGCTGCTCAGAAACAAAATGTGCCATTTTCCTAAAAATTTCAGCCGATTCCGTCCACAAACGCCAAAGTTATTAGACATAGAATTTTCAAAAATCCCATAGACAAAAAATCCTAACTATATATACCTACCGGCGAGACGCCAGTAGGTAATATATATATATATATTACCTACTGGCGGTCGCCAGTAGGTATATATAGTTAGGATTTTTTCTCTATGGGATTTTTGAAAATTCTATGTCTAATAACTTTGGCGTTGGGGGACGGAATTGGCTGAAATTTTCAGGAAAATGTCACATTTTGTTTCTGAGCAGCCCCTGAAAATTTGGGGGGGGTTCGTCAAGGGGGGTTTGAGAAAAAAGGGGGGTCCCAAAACGCGTTTTTCCCATTCATTTTTCCATAGGGCGGTTGGCCTCACTTTTAGCTCGAACGGCTGAATGGATTTGCACGAAACTGTGCAAAATTGTAGGGACTGTTAGCCCGATGTGCCTTTGCTAGGTCTCAATATATGTGCTCCAGTGGATTTTGAGAAATTAATGTTCAAAATAAAATATATATCAGTGACAGCGCTCCGGGCAGCGCTCCGGTTCGCGTACTTTTCGCGTAACGGAACTTTGCGAAGCGAAGCTGATTGGCTCTCCGGTGTCTGTCAACATTCTAAACAGTCCGGAGCGGCCGCCATCTTGTCTCTCGGTAGGATAGAGAGACAAGAGGAGGCCAAAACAAAGGGGGAAATGAAGGAAAGGGGGCAAGATAGACCCCTTCTGACCCCCTAGGATTGATAAGGGGGATATTATAGAGCCACGCGGGGCAAAAAAAAAAAATGCGATTTTTCGCCGTAGAGGCCCGTTCCGGTACGCGAACCGGGCAGCTTACTGGGCAGCTAACCGGCAGTGTAACGGGAGTCTGAGGAGAAGCTGATTGGCTGTTAACATTGTAAACAGTCTGGAGCGGCCGCCATCTTGTCTCTTGGTGGGATCGAGAGACAAGAGGTGGAAAAAAAAAGGTGTAAATGAAGGAAAGGGGTAAGGTAGACCCCTCCTGAACCCCTAGGATTGATGAGGGGGCTATTAAAGTTCCCCGCGGGGCAAAAGAAAAAAAAATTGCGATTTTTCGCGGTAGAGGTGCTTCCCGGTACGTTAACCGGGCAGCTAACCGGCAGCGTAACGGGAGTCCGACATATTGTGTTTTTGGAACGTTTGTGATATGTGCACGTGTGGATTTTGTCTAATTAAGGTTAAAAAAATATATATATATCTTTAAGCGTGCTCTGGCGCGCTTACGTTACGGGTTTTGTTTGCGCTGCAGAGACGATACGTCACGGTTAAGCGATTCATCATGAGGCGTCTCACGGGCTACGTGATATGTCACGTAATAAAGAATATATTTTACAGCTATAGATATTAGCTTTTAAAAAACCAATGAAATTCACTGAAAAAACCATAGGTTATAGACCATATATAGTTAGGAATTTGCATTTACAAAACCTTGAAAATTCATTGAAAAAAACATAGGTTATAGACCATATATAGTTAGGGATTAGCATTTACAAAACCTTATTTTACTCGCACAAAACCATTGAAATTCCATATATAGTTAGTTGCACTAACTATATATCGCGCACCCGCAATCCACTGCTAATGATGTCACATATTACATCATTCATGACATGGTCAGTGACATCACTGATGACATCACTGATGACATCTCAAATGACATCACTGATGACATCACTGACATCTCATTTGACATTACTGATCACATCACTGATTATATCATTTATGTGATAATACAATGAACATCTTCAGACTCTAATATAACCTTAGATACAATCAGTATAAACAGACACTCACAGACTGTCACTTATCCATGGAGTTACTCACACACCTAGTCAGTCATGCAAAAAATCAATCACACCTCCATTTCCTCAACTATACAGTTATACACACCTTACTTATTCAAACATATACTAACACATATTTACTCTCTTATACAATCCCTGATACAAGTTCACAATGATCCATACAGCCACTCTCACATTCACTGGCTCTTATGTTCAGTTATTTATATATGTCAACTCTCACATGGACTGTGTTTTACATATGTACTTACTTTGACATGTAGCACTGAGATATCCATTCACTCACCAATACACTCATGAACACAGTCAACTGTCCATACATCTGTTTCCACATGCACTTTTGAACCCATACATTTAGTGAATCAACTGCTCACACATCTATGCACAGAGTCATACACCTCCCACCCACCCACACACATACCCAGTCTCCCATACAAATACTTGGGCAACCATTCAATAATAAGAAAACAAACGGGTGTGTGGAGGGTCGTGGGGAAATATTTAATGACCTCTCTGCTCGCTCCCCTAAAGCAAGGTAAAAAACACACAAAGGAGCAGACCAGGTCTAAGAACGGCGTGTAACTACAACAGCGACCGTGAGACACTGATGGTGAGTGTATGAGACAAAGGATTGTGGAACAATAGAAGACTATTGGTCACAAAAGACTAGAGAAATTCCCATCAGACCACCCATGTGGCGGAATTCGCGTCATGTGGGAATCACTAAACTTCCCATCCCAAGTACGACCATATAGTGTCGAGGCGGGAAGGGCTGTCAAGACCATAGTCCTGTTGTGACACTCTAAGGTAATGTCAGTGAAAAATGTGCAGTGCTCAAAAGAATGTGAAATGATAAAATTAACTACCAAGACTCCAAGGAAAATTACAACAGAAGTCTAAGTGTCAAGGGTTAAAAACACGCCAAGTAGTAAGACTACTCAATGGCGCTGTGCAGTACGGTCAACATGTTTCAGCTTTCAGAGCAATGTGCCCAGCTTTCTTCAGGACCTTAAATAAAAATCAGCTACTGCAACAACATGTGATGTGTTTAAGTGAAGGTTGATAAACATGTACTGATACAAAGTTACATATATACCAGGTGCTTGTATACTTAAATGTCCACTGGTGGAAAAAGAGTCTTCTTCCTATCAAGAGAAGAGGAACACAAAGACAATATGTCAAACAAAACTAAGTCTTACACATCCACCTATCGTACACACACAGAAACCGTGCAGACACACCTACAGAAATCATTTGACATTCTGCATTCTGAAAAAGCATGTTAGCTTCATCACTTAAAGGAAATACCTCTCAGTGATACTCACCCAGCTTTGTGTGGGTGATGGCCTCACCTCACCCGGCAACCGCTCGGGAGTATGAGGCCCCGCTCTGTAGTGTAAAAATAAAAGACACAGTAAGCACACCACTTTACTATGCCTTACCCAATGGTTCTACACATATAACCCAACTGACGTGTGATAGTAAACAGAATGTCACACCCAACACTGACCACTTCAAAGATTCTTACAAAGTACACAGGAATGGCACACCTTGTGAACCAGGAAGAGCAACCAGTCCATTGGTTTTAGTGTGTATCTTTAGGTGAATCCTATGAAAAATGATGCTATATACCCTGAACCAAGGCACAGAGTATTTCGAGAAAACCCATTCTCAAGAGTGTGCAATCATTGCCCTCACAGGTCTACAAATGTAGGAAAGCTCAAGACCTATTGGGGACTCCAGCTCTTGTGCATAAGTAGGGGATTGCTAAGAAGCGCCCATTAGTAACTGTCTCAATCACCCATAATTATTAATGGGTTTATAACCCATCTAGGTATTTCATCAGGCAGAATACCCTGGCCCTAAAGCAGATGAAAATGGGGACCATGCCAGGTCTAACTGAACTGGCTCTTACATCGGGGATTAATTATTACCGAATTTCAAAACAGAACTCCACTACACTCAAAAGCGAGCTCTCTGTGACTCACCTATCCGTCGGTTCCCCCGCTTGAAATGCGAGCGGATGTGGAGGTAAAAGCAATAACGCCATTGCTCCTTATAAAGCTCCTGTTGATTGGGTGAAAAAGTCACTGTGGAGCCAAGATATAACAAGGAAATTAGCAACCTCGCGGCGGGTCGCGTTGAGGAAGCCGCTACTAATGCGCGCATGCGTGGAGGCTGAGAACTATTACTCTCCAACGCATGCGCGCTCGCTATGTCTCAATAATTGTACTCGGTAGAAACCTTAAAGAGCGAGTGTCCCTGAATTGGACAATTATCAGCTATTGTGCTGGCCGGACCAGTAGTTTAAACGGCGGCAGCTTTAATGGCCCCAAAAGGATTCCGAATGTATAACCCCAAAGGAGACTAGGCACCAAAAAAAGGGATTGGTAAATGTCATTGAGCCTGTAATCGCTAATGGAATACTGGGTATTCCATCCTAGTTACCATAGGAAATGGTTATATAAATTTAGAAAGAGCTATCTCGGATGAATTTTTTTTTTCAATAGGGGTCTCAAGGTATGTAATCTGCGATGGAACATGCTTGTTGAGTGTACCCTGATTGGCTGATTATAAAGAGAGAAGAGGACGGTGTCTCAGGCGAAATCAAGCCTTTTAATGGGATTAAAAGGGCATGGATGATCTCATGGGTCCCTTATAACACTAAGGTGACAAAATCCCATAAGGACTACTAATTACTTCACAAAATTGGAAGTGGACGTTGTTAACTTTGAGTGTCAGTGAGGGTGGACAAAAAGGAACACACACAATTAAGTTGGGTGAGCTATGAGGTGCAAAATACGTTTGCACCCTGATATAAACGACCCGCAACTGAAAAGCTGCACTTAATACTAAGAAAACAAACGGGTGTGTGGAGGGTCGTGGGGAAATATTTAATGACCTCTCTGCTCGCTCCCCTAAAGCAAGGTAAAAAACACACAAAGGAGCAGACCAGGTCTAAGAACGGCGTGTAACTACAACAGCGACCGTGAGACACTGATGGTGAGTGTATGAGACAAAGGATTGTGGAACAATAGAAGACTATTGGTCACAAAAGACTAGAGAAATTCCCATCAGACCACCCATGTGGCGGAATTCGCGTCATGTGGGAATCACTAAACTTCCCATCCCAAGTACGACCATATAGTGTCGAGGCGGGAAGGGCTGTCAAGACCATAGTCCTATTGTGACACTCTAAGGTAATGTCAGTGAAAAATGTGCAGTGCTCAAAAGAATGTGAAATGATAAAATTAACTACCAAGACTCCAAGGAAAATTACAACAGAAGTCTAAGTGTCAAGGGTTAAAAACACGCCAAGTAGTAAGACTACTCAATGGCGCTGTGCAGTACGGTCAACATGTTTCAGCTTTCAGAGCAATGTGCCCAGCTTTCTTCAGGACCTTAAATAAAAATCAGCTACTGCAACAACATGTGATGTGTTTAAGTGAAGGTTGATAAACATGTACTGATACAAAGTTACATATATACCAGGTGCTTGTATACTTAAATGTCCACTGGTGGAAAAAGTGTCTTCTTCCTATCAAGAGAAGAGGAACACAAAGACAATATGTCAAACAAAACTAAGTCTTACACATCCACCTATCGTACACACACAGAAACCGTGCAGACACACCTACAGAAATCATTTGACATTCTGCATTCTGAAAAAGCATGTTAGCTTCATCACTTAAAGGAAATACCTCTCAGTGATACTCACCCAGCTTTGTGTGGGTGATGGCCTCACCTCACCCGGCAACCGCTCGGGAGTATGAGGCCCCGCTCTGTAGTGTAAAAATAAAAGACACAGTAAGCACACCACTTTACTATGCCTTACCCAATGGTTCTACACATATAACCCAACTGACGTGTGATAGAGCTGGAGTCCCCAATAGGTCTTGAGCTTTCCTACATTTGTAGACCTGTGAGGGCAATGATTGCACACTCTTGAGAATGGGTTTTCTCGAAATACTCTGTGCCTTGGTTCAGGGTATATAGCATCATTTTTCATAGGATTCACCTAAAGATACACACTAAAACCAATGGACTGGTTGCTCTTCCTGGTTCACAAGGTGTGCCATTCCTGTGTACTTTGTAAGAATCTTTGAAGTGGTCAGTGTTGGGTGTGACATTCTGTTTACTATCACACGTCAGTTGGGTTATATGTGTAGAACCATTGGGTAAGGCATAGTAAAGTGGTGTGCTTACTGTGTCTTTTATTTTTACACTACAGAGCGGGGCCTCATACTCCCGAGCGGTTGCCGGGTGAGGTGAGGCCATCACCCACACAAAGCTGGGTGAGTATCACTGAGAGGTATTTCCTTTAAGTGATGAAGCTAACATGCTTTTTCAGAATGCAGAATGTCAAATGATTTCTGTAGGTGTGTCTGCACGGTTTCTGTGTGTGTACGATAGGTGGATGTGTAAGACTTAGTTTTGTTCGACATATTGTCTTTGTGTTCCTCTTCTCTTGATAGGAAGAAGACACTTTTTCCACCAGTGGACATTTAAGTATACAAGCACCTGGTATATATGTAACTTTGTATCAGTACATGTTTATCAACCTTCACTTAAACACATCACATGTTGTTGCAGTAGCTGATTTTTATTTAAGGTCCTGAAGAAAGCTGGGCACATTGCTCTGAAAGCTGAAACATGTTGACCGTACTGCACAGCGCCATTGAGTAGTCTTACTACTTGGCGTGTTTTTAACTCTTGACACTTAGACTTCTGTTGTAATTTTCCTTGGAGTCTTGGTAGTTAATTTTATCATTTCACATTCTTTTGAGCACTGCACATTTTTCACTGACATTACCTTAGAGTGTCACAATAGGACTATGGTCTTGACAGCCCTTCCCGCCTCGACACTATATGGTCGTACTTGGGATGGGAAGTTTAGTGATTCCCACATGACGCGAATTCCGCCACATGGGTGGTCTGATGGGAATTTCTCTAGTCTTTTGTGACCAATAGTCTTCTATTGTTCCACAATCCTTTGTCTCATACACTCACCATCAGTGTCTCACGGTCGCTGTTGTAGTTACACGCCGTTCTTAGACCTGGTCTTCAACCATTCAATAACCCATATAGTTACTCATATAGCTACTGATTTAAACATGCAGCAGTTTACAGAACAGCATATATAATAATTGCCAAATTAAGACAGTTTAGTCACTAACCCATGCACACAGTGAGACACATTTAATCATTCTCTCATACAGTCAGTCATGCACCTACTAAATCCTTCATCCAGACACTTATACATCCACTCATTCTTCAATATGTAAGACATATTTTAACTTTACAGAAACATACAGTCACTGGGTGTTGTCATTAGTGATGTCATCAGTGATGTCATTTGAGATGTCATCAGTGATCTCATCAGTGATGTCACTGACCATGTCATGAATGATGTAATATGTGACATCATTAGCAGTGGATTGCGGGTGCGCGATATATAGTTAGTGCAACTAACTATATATGGAATTTCAATGGTTTTGTGCGAGTAAAATAAGGTTTTGTAAATGCTAATCCCTAACTATATATGGTCTATAACCTATGGTGTTTTCACTGAATATATATATATATATATATATATATATATATATATATATATATATATATATATATATATATATATATATATATATATATATATATATATATATATATATATATATATATATATATATATATATATATATATATATATATATATTCACTGAAAAAACCATAGGTTATAGACCATATATAGTTAGGAATTAGCATTTACAAAACCTTGAAAATTCACTGAAAAAACCATAGGTTATAGACCATATATAGTTAGGAATTCGCATTTACAAAACCTTATTTTACTCACAGAAAACCATTGAAATTCCATATATAGTTAGTTGCACTAACTATATATCGCGCACCCGCAATCCACTGCTGATGATGTCACATATTACATCATTCATGACATGGTCAGTGACATCACTGATGACATCACTGATGACATCTCAAATGACATCACTGATGACATCTCAAATGACATCACTGATGACATCACTGATGACATCTCATTTGACATTACTGATCACATCACTGATGATATCATTCATGTGATAATACGATGAACCTCTTCAGACTCTAATATAACCTTAGATACAATCAGTGTAAACAGACACTCACAGACTGTCACTCATCCATGGAGTTACTCACACACCTAGTCAGTCATGCAAAGAATCAATCACACCTCCATTTCCTCAACTATACAGTTATACAAACTTTACTTATTCAAACATATACTAACACATATTTACTCTCTTCTACAATCCCTGATACAAGTTCACAATGATCCATACAGCCACTCACACATTCACTGGCTCTTATGCACAGTTATTTATATATGTCAACTCTCACATGTACTGTGTTTTACATATGTACTTACTTTGACATGTAGCACTGAGATATCCATTCACTCACCAATACACTCATGCACACAGTCAACCGCCCATACAGCTGTTTCCACATGCACTTTTGAAACCATACATCTAGTGAATCAACTGCTCACACATCTATGCACAGAGTCATACACCTCCCAGCCACCCACACACACACTCAGTCTCCCATACAAATACTTGGGCAACCAATCAATAACCCATATAGTTACTCATATAGCTACTTATCAACACATGCAACAGTTTACAGAACAACAGACATAATGATGCACAAATTAAGACAGTTTAGTCTCTAACCCATGCACTCAGTGAGACACATTTAATCACTCACTCATACAGTCAGTCATGCACCTACTAAATCCTTCATCCAGACACTTATACATCCACTCATTCTTCAATATGTAAGACATATTTTAACTTTACAGAAACATACAGTCACTGGATGTTGTCATCAGTGATGTCATCAGTGATGTCATTTGAGATGTCATCAGTGATGTCATCAGTGATGTCACTGACCATGTCATGAATGATGTAATATTTGACATCATCAGCAGTGGATTGCGGGTGCGCGATATATAGTTAGTGCAACTAACTATATATGGAATTTCAATGGTTTTCTGTGAGTAAAATAAGGTTTTGTAAATGCGAATTCCTAACTATATATGGTCTATAACCTATGGTTTTTTCAGTGAATTTTCAAGGTTTTGTAAATGCTAATTCCTAACTATATATGGTCTATAACCTATGGTTTTTTCAGTGAATTTGAAAGGTTTTGTAAATGCTAATTCCTAACTATATATGGTCTATAGCCTATGGTTTTTTCAGTGAATATATATATATATAAACATATATCATCTGTATATCTATATAAATACAAACATAAATGCATGCATACATATACTTATATGCATACAGATGCATGTTATTTACATGAAAGTTGAAAAAACACTAATAAAAGCAAAGCTAAAAAGCCACCTCATTACAAACAGAATGGCTTTAACTTAAACGAGGGTGAGATCTATTGCATTTTCAATGCTTGTTTACTTTGGTTCCATCAAGAAGGCATTCAGATGTGTCACACATTTGCCATAAATTCTGAATGTTAGCACTCTAGTTGCACATTAGATCACTGTAGTAAAGCTACTGCTCACCAGGGACGTCTGCTGCTGGTATTCAAAGTGCATGTTTCAGTCTGCATGTCAGAATTTTTTTAATGAAATAGAAGAGGATTTGAGAAGTCACTCAAAATGATCCCTAATTTTTCTTTCTGAAGCACTAATCATACTTTCTATGGCAAAATTAACCCCCTCATGTTGTTCCTTTTTAAATTGAGTGTTTTCAGACTTACCACTTCATTCCAATCAAGATGGCTTCTGGTGTGCCATACTTTTGTCATAAGTAAGACTGTTAGCGCTCTAGTTGTTCTTTAGAACACTCTGGGACATTCTGTCATTGGGCTATACTTGGGGTACATCTGGGTGATATTTGGGCTACATTTAGGCTCTTTTGTCTCTGGTGGCCATCTTGGGAGACTGTATGTCAGAATTTTTTAATGAAATTGAAGAGGGTTTGAGAAGTCACTCAAAATGTGCCCTAATTTTTCTTTCTGCAGCACTAATCATAATTCATATGGCAAAATATACCCCCTCATTTTGTTCCTTTTTAAATTAAATGTTTTAAGAGTTACCACTTTATTCCAATCAAGATGGCTTCAGGTGTGCCATACCTTTGTAATAAGTAGGACTGTTAGCGCTCTAGTTGTTCTTTAGAACACTCTGGGACATTCTGTCATTGGGCTATACTTGGGCTACATCTGGGTGATATTTGGGCTACATTTGGGCTCTTTTGTCTCTGGTGGCCATTTTGGGAGACTGCATGTCAGAATTTTTTAATGAAATAGAAGAGGATTTGAAAAGTCACTCAAAATGTGCCCTAATTTTTCTTTCTGCAGCACTAATAATACCTTCTATTGCATAATATACCCCCTCATTTTGTTCCTTTTTAAATTAAATGTTTTAGGAGTTACCACTTTATTTCAATCACGATGGCTCCAGGTGTGCTATACCTTTGTAATAAGTAGGACTGTTAGCGCTCTAGTTGTTCTTTAGAACACTCTGGGACATTCTGTCATTGGGCTATACTTGGGCTACATCTGGGTGATATTTGGGCTACATTTGGGCTCTTTTGTCTCTGGTGGCCATTTTGGGAGACTGCATGTCAGAATGTTTTAATGAAATAGAAAAGGATTTGAGAAGTCACTCAAAATGTGCCCTAATTTTTCATTCAGCAGCACTAATCATACTTTCTATGGCAAAATATACCCCCTCATGTTGTTTCTTTTTAAATTAAATGTTTTAAGAGTTACCACTTTATTCCAATCAAGATGGCTTCAGGTGTGCCATACCTTTGTAATAAGTAGGACTGTTAGCGCTCTAGTTGTTCTTTAGAACACTCTGGGACATTCTGTCATTGGGCTATACTTGGGCTACATCTGGGTGATATTTGGGCTACATTTGGGCTCTTTTGTCTCTGGTGGCCATTTTAGGAGACTGCATGTCAGAATGTTTTAATGAAATAGAAAAGGATTTGAGAAGTCACTCAAAATGTGCCCTAATTTTTCATTCTGCAGCACTAATCATACTTTCTATGGCAAAATATACCCCCTCATGTTGTTTCTTTTTAAATTAAATGTTTTAAGAGTTACCACTTTATTCCAATCAAGATGGCTTCAGGTGTGCCATACCTTTGTAATAAGTAGGACTGTTAGCGCTCTAGTTGTTCTTTAGAACACTCTAGGAGGCTGCAGTAGAACACAAAGGAATCAACTGACAGTCTCTGTCCTTGTTGGATGTACATGTTTTACTGAGAATGTCAGACTTCATTTTCACATGACTGAGAAAGATAATGTGAATTTACAGAAAATATGCTTTCAGTTTAGCTTATAGATCCCCTTCCAAACCACTGTGGGAAAATCATGAGATATTCGTTTTCTTTCAGACAATATTCATGATATCACAGCAGAAGGTTTTTTTCACATGGTAAAATCACCTTAGAACCCACCACAATTCCTAAAACGAGTATGGTACCATCAACAAATGATTTATAATGTAACTAAAGTCCTAAAACCCTCTATTAACTACAATGCTTTTTAATGAGGTGCTATCATGTATATTGGTCCCAAGATGGCTGCCAACACTTCTTGGATGAAGTGCTGACAGCCAATCAGATCAGATGTGTGGTTAGGCTCCGCCCAGATATATATCTTTTTTTGAACCTAAATTACTCAGAATCCACTGGAGCACATATATTGAGACCTAGCAAAGGCACATCGGGCTAACAGTCCCTACAATTTTGCCAAGTTTCGTGCAAATCCATTCAGCCGTTCGAGCTAAAAGTGAGGCCAACCGCCCTATGGAAATTAACATGGGAAAAACGTGTTTTGGGACCCCCCTTTTTTCTCGGCCCCCCCTTGATGAAACCCCCCCAAATTGTCAGGGGCTGCTCAGAAATAAAATGTTCCATTTTCCTGAAAATTTCAGCCAATTCCGTCCACAAACGCCAAAGTTATTAGACATAGAATTTTCAAAAATCCCATAGAGAAAAAATCCTAACTATATATACCTACTGGCGACCGCCAGTAGGTAATATATATATATATATATATATATATATATATATATATATATATATATATATATATATATATATATATATATATATATATATATATATATATTCAAAGTTCACAGGTTGCCCATTGCGGGGTGCACTCACAGCACCCAGCACAAGGGTATCTATTGGATAGCCACGCGTCAGCACTCACACTGTAGCAGCATACCTCTTAAGAAGGGGGGAGCCAGAACCGCGTCAGGTGCTGCAAGACGCTGAGTGTGCTGCGATCTTTCCTGACCCTATGAACGCCGAAAGTGAGTGCACCCCGCAATGGGCAACCTGTGAACTTTGAATAATATACGGCCGGTCCGGTCGGGGGGTTGCACCGCCGCATAAATGGCGGCTCCGGTGCTCTTCGTGAGTACTATGGGACATACTGGCGAGCGGCTGAATGGGGGAAGATACTCGCAGCACGCCCGTGAATTTGAATTTAATTTTACAATGTAAGTGCTGCCGGCCCACTGGGGCTTGAATTGGACTACCAATCCCACAAGACTTAGTGCTCAAATACTCACTGCAGTTTGATTGGTCCCAGCACCTAGCACAAGGGTATTTATTGGATAGCCACGCGTCAGCACTCACACTGTAGAAGCATACCTCTGAAGAAGGGCGGAGCCAGAAACGCGTCAGGTGCTGCAAGACGCTGAGTGTGCTGCGATCTTCCCTGACCCTATGAACGCTGAAAGTGAGTGCACCCCACAATGGGCAACCTGTGATTTTTGAATATTATCTGGCCGGTCCGGTCGGGGAGTTGCACCGCCGCATAGATGGCGGTTCCGGAGCTCTTCGTGAGCACTACGGCACATACTGGCGAGCGGCTGAATGGGGGAAGATACTCGCAGTACTCCAGTGAATTTGAATTTAATTTTACAATGTAAGTGCTGCTGGCCCACTGGGGCTTAAATTGGACTACCAATCCCACAAGACTTAGTGCTCAAATACTCACTGGAGTTTGATTGGTCACAGCACCCAGCACAAGGGTATTTATTGGATAGCCACGCGTCAGCACTCACACTGTAGAAGCATACCTCTGAAGAAGGGCGGAGCCAGAAACGCATCAGGTGCTGCAAGACACTGAGTGTGCTGCGATCTTCCCTGACCCTATGAACGCTGAAAGTGAGTGCACCCCTCAATGGGCAACCTGTGAACTTTGAATGAATATATATATATATATATGTATATATATACATATATATATATATATATATATAAATGTATATATATATATATATATTCAAACAAATATTCCTGAACTTCCAGCTCCAGTGAACAGAGACCAAACGAATCCCAAAGATAAGGTAAAAGGAATTTATTAAACCAAGTTCAACAGCGCAGCGGACTGACGCGTTTCGGGCGGATGCCCTTGATCACAGACAGGCAGTTGTCCAGCATCATTTGGAAAAGCGGTGCAGGTGATGTTGAGAAAACTATGCATCGACTCACAAGGGAATTACTTGCTTTATTGAGTGTAACTGTGACAGACTTACTTTGCGTTTGATACAGCACTACAAGGACCAGAGTGCAATGCAGACTGCCACGCCCACTAGGGAAGTACCTTGGAACTATTTATTGTGGTGTAAGCCGCCCTGTTATCTGAGCACTGTCAGCCATTGAAAAAGGGAACTGGAGTTATCGAAACGCGTTTGGCTTGAGATGAACTTGAATGCATTTGCACTTTCAGCTGCCTACTTGCACGAATGCTGCTATTAAAGACGGAATCACTTACCTGCCGGCTGGTTTCCTTCTATTGGGGTGACCTTTGTGTGTTTGAAGTTTAGCGGCTTTGCCAGGCCGTGGAGGGAGGCTCACTGCCTGAACAGCAGGCCCATGTTGGTGTCAATCGAGCATCAGCATTAAGGGAGGCAGTTGTCCAGCATCATTTGGAAAAGCGGTGCAGGTGATGTTGAGAGAACTTTGCATCGACCCACGAGGGAAATACTTGCTTTATTGAATGTAACTGTGACGGACTTACTTTGCGTTTGATACAGCACTACAAGGACCAGAGTGCAATGCAAACTGCCATGCCCACTGGGGCGGTACCTTGGAACTATTTATTGTGGTGTAACCCGCCCTGTTATCTCAGCACTGTCAGCCATTGAAGAAGGGAACTGGAGTTCCCGAAACGCGTTTGGCTTGAGATGAACTTGAAAGCATATACACTTTCAGCTGCCTGCTTGCACGAATGCTGCTATTAAAGACGGAATCACTTACCTGCCGGCTGGTTTCCTTCCATTGGAGCGACCTTTGTGTGTTTGAAGTTTAGCGGCTTTGCCAGGCCGCGGAGGGAGGCTCACAGCCTGAACAGCGGGCCTGTGTTGGTGTCAATCGAGCATCAGCATTAAGGGAGGCAGTTGTCCAGCATCATTTAGAAAAGCGGTGCAGGTGATGTTGAGAGAACTATACATCGACCCACGAGGGAAATACTTGCTTTATTGAATGTAACTGTGACAGACTTACTTTGCGTTTGATACAGCACTACAAGGACCAGAGTGCAATGCAAACTGCCATGCCCACTGGGGCGGTACCTTGGAACTATTTATTGTGGTGTAACCCGCCCTGTTATCTCAGCACTGTCAGCCATTGAAGAAGGGAACTGGAGTTCCCGAAACGCGTTTGGCTTGAGATGAACTTGAAAGCATATACACTTTCAGCTGCCTGCTTGCACGAATGCTGCTATTAAAGACGGAATCACTTACCTGCCGGCTGGTTTCCTTCCATTGGAGCGACCTTTGTGTGTTTGAAGTTTAGCGGCTTTGCCAGGCCGCGGAGGGAGGCTCACAGCCTGAACAGCGGGCCTGTGTTGGTGTCAATCGAGCATCAGCATTAAGGGAGGCAGTTGTCCAGCATCATTTAGAAAAGCGGTGCAGGTGATGTTGAGAGAACTATACATCAACCCAAAAGGGAAATACTTGCTTTATTGAGTGTAACTGTGACAGACTTACTTTGCGTTTGATACAGCACTACAAGGACCAGAGTGCAATGCAGACTGCCACGCCCACTGGGGCGGTACCTTGGAACTATTTATTTTTATTATGGTGTAAGCTGCCCTGTTATTTCGGCACTGTCAGCCATTGAAGAAGGGAACTGGAGTTCCCGAAACGCGTTTGGCTTGAGATGAACTTGAATGCATTTGCACTTTCAGCTGCCTGCTTGCACGAATGCTGCTATTAAAGACGGAATGACTTACCTGCCGGCTGGTTTACTTCCATTGGGGTGACCTTTGTGTGTTTGAAGTGTAGCAGCTTTGCCAGGCCGCGGGGGAGGCTCACCGCCTGAATAGCGGGCCTGTGATGGTGTCAATCGAGCATCAGCATTAAGGGAGGCAGTTGTCCAGCATCATTTGGAAAAGCGGTGCAGGTGATGTTGAGAGAACTATGCATCGACCCACGAGGGAAATACTTGCTTTATTGAGTGTAACTGTGACAGACTTACTTTGCGTTTGATACGGCACTACAAGGACCAGAGCGCAATGGAGACTGCCACGCCCACTTGGGCGGTACCTTGGAACTATATATTGTGGTGTAAGCCGCCCCGTTATCTCAGCACTGTCAGCCATTGAAAAAGGGAACTGGAGTTCCCAAAACGCGTTTGGCTTGAGATGAACTTGAATGCATTTGCCCTTTCAGCTGCCTGCTTGCACGAATGCTGCTATTAAAGACGGAATCACTTACCTGCCGGCTGGTTTCCTTCCATTGGGGAGACCTTTGTGTGTTAATATATATATATATATATATATATATATATATATATATATATATATATATATATATATATATATATATATATATATATATATATATATATATTATATATATATATATATATATATATATATATATATATATATATATATATATATATATATATATATATATATATATATATATTTTCACAGAAAAAACCATAGGTTATAGTGGATATATAGTTAGGAATTTGCATTTACAAAACCTTGAAAATTCTATGAAAAAACCATTGGTTTTAGGCCATATATAGTTAGGGATTTGCATTTACAAAACCTTATTTTACTCGCATAAAACCATTGAAATTCCATATATAGTTATAAGCGCTAACTATATATCGCGCACCCGCAATCCACTGCTGATGATGTCACATATTACATCATTCATGACATGGTTAGTGACATCACTGATGACATCTCAAATGACATCACTGATGACATCACTGATGACAACATCCAGCGACTGTATGTTTCTGTAAAGTTAAAATGTTTTACATATTGAGGAATGAGTTGATATATAAGTGTCTGGATGAAGGATTTACTAGGTGCATGACTGACTGATTGAGTGAGTGATTAAATGTGTCTCACTGAGTGCATGGGTTAGTGACTAAACTGTTTTAATTTGTGCATCATTATATCTGTTGTTCTACAAACTGCTGCATATGTTGATCAGTAGCTATACGAGTAACTGTATGGGTTGATTGGTTGTCTAAGTATTTGTATGGGAAACTGAGTGTGTGTGTATGGGTGGCTGGAAGGTGTGTGACTCTGTACATAGATGTGTGAGTAGTTGATTCACTATATGTATAGATTCAAAAGTGCAAACAGCTGTATGGGCGGTTGACTGTGCATGAGTGTATTACTGAGTGAATGGATATCTCAGTGCTACATGTCAAATTAAGTACATATGTAAAACACAGTACATGTGAGAGTTGACATCTATAAATAACTTTGCATAAGAGCCAGTGAATGTGTGAGTGGCTGTATGGATCATTGTGAACATGTATCAGAGATTGTATAAGAGAGTAAAGTAAATATGTGTTAGTATATGTTTGAATAAGTAAGGTGTGTATAACTGTATAGTTGAGAAAATGGAGGTGTGATTGATTTTTGGCATAACTGACTAGGTGTGTGAGTAACTCCATGGATGAGTGACAGTCTGTGAGTGTCTGTTTACACTGATTGTATCTAAGGTTATATTAGAGTCTGAAGAGGTTCATCGTATTATCACATGAATGACATCATCAGTGATGTTATCAGTCATGTCAAATGAGATGTTTTCAGTGATGTCATCAGTGATGTCATTTGAGATGTCATCAGTGATGTCATCAGTGATGTCACTAACCATGTCATGAATGATGTAATATGTGACATCATCAGCAGTGGATTGCGGGTGCGCGATATATAGTTAGCACTTATAACTATATATGGAATTTCAATGGTTTTATGCGAGTAAAATAAGGTTTTGTAAATGCAAATCCCTAACTATATATGGCCTAAAACCAATGGTTTTTTTCATTGAATTTTCAAGGTTTTGTAAATGCAAATTCCTAACTATATATCCACTATAACCTATGGTTTTTTCTGTGAATTTCATTGGTTTTTTAATAGCAAATATGAAAAGCTTTAAAATGTCAAGTACGTGATAGATAAAAACATTTTCGTATTTATGCACGCTGATGTGCTTTGAACGCTGCACCCCCCCCCTCCCCTCTTTTGTCTTAGTAGTACTCTCTCTTTGCAGATACTGAAGGGTAGTTAACGCAGGCCTTTACCCCCGTTGTAATCCGACGTGCCTGCTTGTCTCTCCATTTGATTGATTGTTGTCCAAGCATTTACTGTTTTAGAATTGGTTCTCTTTGGATCATTCTCTATTTACAAACAAGCACGAAGTCGCAATACTCTGTTTAGTCTTTGCAGATAGTGAAAAATCGTGTAAAAAAATAAAAGTAATCGAGCAAAATCAGTAGGCCACTAATTGGATCTCTTTTTGACCTCGCTAAAATAGAAATATTAGGAACAACCCTTCATGAGAAATACGAAAATAGTGAGATGAACTGAGCTCCACACCATGAGGGCTGCAAGACAGCTCGGCTCCATCACCCATCCCGCACAAAATAACGACAAACCCTATGCAAATATTAAAAATATAGAGAACACACCAGCAAAGAAACAGGGTAAAACATTTTATTAAAAAACTATTTACATAACGTTGGTTTATAAGATGATGTCAGTAGTGGACCGATGTGTGAATAGGTCGAAAGCAGCACAAGGCTCCAAGATCCGGATGGCAAGCTCCTGGATATTGGGTGCCATAGTTCAAAGTTCTGACTTTGAGCCTTTTTCAATGCCTGTGCTTTGTTGAATCAAAATGGCGGCTTGACACAAAGCTGACTCAAGCGTTGCTACTGATGCTATGCAGACCAAAACTGGTTTTCAGTTTGTACATTTTTCTAGATTTTTCAATCCAAGTTTGGTTGACTTTGTAGAACGATGGCTTCAAATTTTCAACATACGGTGTGGTGGCGCTGACTGGGAGGGGGCGCTTCGCTCCTGCCCCCTCCCCAAGTAAGATTTTCATACGTGAAAGTACGTTAATGGTTTTGGTCCCTGAGTTGCTTCGATGTCACTGCCATTCTCAAATGGCATAAGTTCTGGATGTTGGGTGCCATAGTTAAGAGTTCTGAGCAGCGCTTGTAACACTGTCTGAAGCTTATTTCCACCTACTGCAGCTTCACTATTCTCAAAGTAAGTGAGTGTCGTTTGTGGACCTGACTGCATTAGAAAACAATGTGATATGTTACCTTCCTAAACAGCTTGACGGAGGCCCCTGAGGGGCGGTGTGATGGCCATGGACTCGGAGAAGACGCTTGGCTCCGACACCCTCCCCAAGTCTTATAGCACTGGTGTAGCCTGAGATCGCCCCGACATAGGCGGCCGGCTCCCGGGGTCCGGCGGAACTTTTTGCCTTTTGATGACTCTTCAATTCTGAACCTTGTCCCATCCAGCTGAGTTGCGCCCACTCTTGCGGCTACAGCGTCTTGCCCACCATCCAGCTGAATTGCGCCCACTCTTGCGGTGCAGCGATAGGCGGCTGCCACAGGACTCTCAAAATGGCGGCCGGCTCTTCGGTTTTGGGCCTGGTCCACTAAAATGGCCCTGGGACACCTTTGAACTCGGACGCTTCCCTGATAGGGCTTGGGTCCCATTCTCGAAAACCGTCCCCTCAGCCGTGAAGATTCTACAAAAGTCTTGGGGGCCTCCGACTCCCGCAGGCTTCTGGTGGGGAGCGGCTGCCATGATTGCTCGTGGAATGGCCACGACGGAGCTACGAGATGGTAGTGGTCTCATGCTGACGCCAGCTTTAGTCTGAAACATCCAGAAACACTGTAGACTACCAATTCGATCAGTTCCGGTAGCGCCCCAACATGACCCGGAAGAGAAGAACTTGCCCTCCCCTCTTTGACTGATGGTTCTTGTTACCTGTCCCCTCTGTTGTCATTTAACAGAACTTTTTGGACTGCTGAAAGGGGTTGTGTTCCGAACGCTGGTTGGTGGAGACATTTTGACTATATTCTTGACCTACGTTGTCGCGTAATGCGTTATATGACACGCCGCGTTACCGCACCCGGAAGTGATGCGAGGCGCGGCGCGCAGCGCGTAACGTAAGCAAAACAAGTCATGTGACTTGTTAATAAAACTTTTCATTGGTTCATTTTACTTTTGTTAATTTAATGATGAAAAGCTTGGTCATATGACCTAAAAATTACGCTTTTTATTGTTTTCGAACAATATTTATTTTTCAAACATATGTTATAATATTCCAGGCTAATGTACTTTCCCGGAAAATTTACAACTGTCTTGTAAGTAAAATATATTCCTTTTTTGAGAAAAAGGGCGTTTCTTCCTTCCATGAAGGAGCCGTTGAGTAAAAGAGATTCGGCCTGCTGTCTTAGTCGCCGATACGCCTGATTATCAGATTCTTATCGATCACTTTATATTGCAGACATGAAAAACACAACTGCCCTTAAGCATTTATCTTTACTGCGTTCCTACATATTATACCTTTTATCCGTCATGTAATTGGACTGCTTTATTTCACTTGCCTTTACTGATTCGAAAACAGTGACTAAAAGTAAAAACTTTACCAATGTAAATACTACTACCGTGTTTTGTTTTAAAAACCTTTATTGTGAAAATGTCAGTATACAAATACGGGCCTATAACCACGTGGGCCGGCCACGGAGCAAACTGAAATCGTATATGATGAGGAGACATTTACACTGTAGAAGAACGTAACGAGCGGGCCATTAGGTTGCAAGAACAAAGGTGTCTAACAGTTGCGGAATCGGTGGACGTACATTTTGTAATTAAAATACGACAGGGCCACTTACAATAACATTTTCTAGATATACATTTGCGGGCAAGGAGTTACGAGTCCCATTTATACCGGCGCCATTTTGGGCGAGGCCGGGCAGGTCCAAGATATAGTCAAAATGTCTCCACCAACCATCGGCCAGACCAGAACCCCTTTCGGCCCTTTATGCTACAAGATGGTGTCTTCCATTCAGAAAATATTGTTGGCAGCATTTTGAAAGGAAACAGAAACAGCCGTTCTCCTAGTGAGTTTCACATTGTTACATTTAGGAAGAATGTTGAAGAGTAGTATGTGGAAAATCTGAAGCCATTTTTCTACAAACTCTCAATCAGACTTGGATGGAAAAAAAAAACCTGAAGAATGTACAAACTGAAAACCAATTTTTGTCTGTATAGCATCAACAGTAACGCTTGAGTCAGCTTTGTGTCAAGCCGCCATTTTCATTCAATCAATAGCGTCCCCCTGCACACATTCAGGGACCTGGTCGTGTCTTCAGATGAAACGGATTGTAGGAAAAGAAGCAGAAAGGAAAAGGCAAAAAGTTCCGCCGGACCTCGGGAGCCGGCCGCCTATGTCATGTGCCACCTTTGGCCACACCAGGGCAATAGTGAAGCTGCAGCAGGTGCAAATAAGCTTCAGACAGTCTTACAAGCACTGCTCAGAACTCTCAACTGAGGCACTCAACATCCAGGACTTGCCATTCGGATCTTGGCGCCTTGTGCTGGTTCCGACCTATTCACACATCGGTCCACTACTGACATCACCTCATAAGCCAACGGGGCACCCCACGCCGACTTTCGGCGCAGCATTGTAGGATGGCCACACCAGTGCGGCAACTTGCTGGACACAACATCGGGGCCATCCAGATCTCGGCGCGTTCGACTCACTGTACCGCAAGAGTGACCGCAACCCAGCTGGACACGCCATCTTTCGGCGCAGCATTGTAGGATGGCCACACCAGTGCGGCAATTCGCTGGACACCACCTCGGTGCCATCCGGATCTCGGCGCGTTCGAGTCACTGTACCGCAACAGTGACCGCAACTCAGCTGGACACGCCGTCTTTCGGCGCAGCATTGTAGGATGGCCACACCAGTGCGGAAATTTGCTGGACACCACCTCGGTGCCATCCGGATCTCGGCGCGTTCGAGTCACTGTACCGCAACAGTGACCGCAACTCAGCTGGACACGCCGTCTTTCGGCGCAGCATTGTAGGATGGCCACACCAGTGCGGCAATTTGCTGGACACCACCTCGGTGCCATCCGGATCTCGGCGCGTTCGAGTCACTGTACCGCAAGAGCGGGAGAAACTCAGCTGGACACGCCGTCTTTCGGCGCAGCATTGTAGGATGGCCACACCAGTGCGGCAATTTGCTGCACACCACCTCGGTGCCATCCGAATCTCGGCGCGTTGTGCTGCCTTCGGCCTATTCGCACATCGGTCCGCTACTGACGCCGCCTCACGTGCCAACGGATTTTCTACGCTTTTTGTAGCCCTATGCCGCATAACAGGTCATGTGACTTGTTTATAAAACTTTTCATTGGTTCATTTTACTTTTGGTTTCCTAAAGATGGAAGGCTTGGTCATATGACCTAAAAATAACACTTTTCATTGGTTTAGAACATTTTTTTTTCCCAAACGATGAAAGCCCCACCTTGTTTCTGGATCATTCAGACTGAAGCTGGCGTCAGCATGAGAGCACCACCATCTCGTGGCTCCGTCGTGGTCATCCCGCGAGCAATCATGGCAGCCGCTCCCCACCGGAAGCCTGCAGGAGTCGAGGGCCCCCAAGACTTTTGTAGAATCTTCACGGCTGAGGGGACGCTTTTCGAGAATGGAGCCCAAGCCCTAGCAGGCAAGCGTCTGAGTTCCAAGGTGTCCCAGGGCCATTTTAGTGGACCAGGCCCAAAACCGAAGAGCCGTCCGCCATTTTAAGAGTCATGTGGCAGCCGCCTATCGCTGCACTGCAAGAGTGGGAGCAACTCAACAACATGGTGAGCGAGACGCTGTAGCCGCAAGAGCGGGCGCAACTCAGCTAGATGGCCGCCACCTGGGGAGGCCCGTTCACGCCGCCTCCCCCACGCCCCCCCCCCCCCGGGGCGCCGCACGCCAATTTTCGGAGCAGCATTGTAGGATACCAAAACCAGTGCGGCAGTTTACTGGACATCACCTGGGTGCCTGTCGTACATGTTGTGTCAGCCATGGTACACTGGACACAGTCCCATCAACATCTCAACGCGTTCTGCTGCCTTGGGACTATTCGCACAACAGACCGCTACTGACGAGGCCTCCCCCCGCACCACCCGGGACGCCCCACGCTGTTTTTCTGTGCTGCATTGTAGGATTCCAAAACCAGTGCGGCACCCAGGCGACATCACCTGGGTGCCGTCCAGAACTCTGCACGTTGTGCTGCCTTGGGACTATTCGCACAAAAGACAGCTTCTAACCATTGTTGCTTTTTGAGTTGAAAAATGTTTAAATGTTTTTAGTTTTTGTTCCGTTCATTATAGTTAAAAGTTAATAAAGTTTTATAATCTTACTTTGTTGGAGTGTTATCTATTTTTTTTAAAACGGGTGAATAGGGCCTTGAATCGGGTTATTGTCATGTGTGGGCTTTGGAAGTGTGCTGCTGCAGGATCGGACATTTCAAACTCAAATGCACGTTCTTTTTCTTACCTTTCCGAAGCATGGAGCGCAATAGCAGGCAGAGAAAGGGTGATGCACGTGTTGAACACTACCTGACCTGGCAAGTTGCTGGCAGTGCCCCCCCGCCCGCTCCTGAAAGAGGGCACACACACACCGCCGCCCCGAGTACTTCACAAATCTTTAAAAGACCATGCGCTTGTTCATGAGGCTTAAATGGTTTATCACCTCTTCTAGAACCCCTGCATCGACCCTCTGACGTTTCCTGGAAAAATTACCATGTAACACAATACCAAGCCCTGTCAGCTGAAACCCCCAAGGAATCATGGGGCATATTATCAAGGGGGTTTATCTCCGCTTTTTTGGCTTTAAAAGCCATGAAAGCGGAGATAAAATTATCTCCCTATTACCAAGCTGTCGCTAACACCAGTTAGTGACAGCTAAAAGGAGATAGCGACCATCTTGGGCCCCGCTTTGCATGTCAGTGATACTTATCACTAATGACATGCAAAGTGGCGTGCCAAGATGTTAGCGACTGGAAACAGTCCCTAACATCGCTATCTCCTATTACCAACTTTTGGAGATATTCGCGCTAAGCGCGAATATCTCCAAAATCTAACACCTGCCCTGAGCAGTTCTTAGCCATGTTATCCAATGGGAAGTGGATAACATGGCTAAGAGCATTAGCTCGATAATACATGAATATCGCTGACTTTTCTGCGATAATAGCAAGGTTTATCTGCGATAAAAATCGCCGATGTGCGGCGATAATTTTTGTCTCTAAACAAGTTAGAGACAAAAGTTATCGCTAGTTGTTCGTAATATGCCCCCGGGTTTTTGCTTGCAGAAATCGGGAGGCGGGAGACTAGCACTGAAATCAGTAGTCACACGCCTGAATCGGGAGGGTTGGCATGTCTGAATTCTCTACAGCTGGGGCCATAAACTACATCCGCAGGGGTAGGTGATAGCCTGGGACCAGCCTGGCATCTAAAATGGCTGCCGTGCATGACAAAATTGTGGCATTGGAAAAAAGGCAAGATGGCGCAGCCGCTGGAAGAGATGTATCAACATATATCAGCCTCCTCAGCCACCCTCAGGAAACATAGGGGATTAGGATACGTCTCCCGCACCCCCTTATACCTAGTAATTTAATTAACGAAGCACAAAATGGCGAATTCCCGTTTCGCTACCAGTTTGCGGCCCAGTTCGCGGCCCGTGAAGCGCTTCTACCGTGAAAAATCATTTTTTTTTTATTTTCCCCACGGGACCCTTTAATAACCCCAACAACATTCCTAGGGGGTCAAGAGGGTGATACCTTGCCCCCTTTCATTAAATTCCCCCTTCGTTTTTCACCTATTCTTCTCTCTCGATCCTACCGAGAGACAAGATGGCGGCCGCTCCGGACTGTCACGCAGCAAAAAAAAAAAAAAGCTCACGCACAGCCGCTGGAAGAGATGTATCAACATATATCAGCCTCCTCAGCCACCCTCAGGAAACATAGGGGATTAGGATACGTCTCCCGCACCCCCTTATACCTAGTAATTTAATTAACGAAGCACAAAATGGCGAATTCCCGTTTCGCTACCAGTTTGCGGCCCAGTTCGCGGCCCGTGAAGCGCTTCTACCGTGAAAAATCATTTTTTTTTTCTTTTCCCCACGGGACCCTTTAATAACCCCAACAACATTCCTAGGGGGTCAAGAGGGGGATACCTTGCCCCCTTTCATTAAATTCCCCCTTCGTTTTTCACCTCTTCTTCTCTCTCGATCCTATCGAGAGACAAGATGGCGGCCGCTCCGGACTGTTTAGAATGTTGACAGACACCGGAGAGCCAATCAGCTTTCTGCGCGCAAAGTTCCGAAACGCGAAAAGTAAGCGGACCGGATCGCTGCCCGGAGCGCTGTTACAGATATATATCTTGATTTAAACGTTAATTTCTCAAAATCCACTGAAGCACATATATTGAGACCTAGCAAAGGCACATCGGGCTAACAGTCCCTACAATTTTGCCAAGTTTCGTGCAAATCCATTCAGCCGTTCGAGCTAAAAGTGAGTCCAACCGCCCTATGGAAATTAACATGGGAAAAACGTGTTTTGGGACCCCCCTTTTTTCTCGGCCCCCCCTTGACGAAACCCCCCCAAATTTTCAGGAGCTGCTCAGAAACAAAATGTGCCATTTTCCTGAAAATTTCAGCCGATTCCGTCCACAAACGCCAAAGTTATTAGACATAGAATTTTCAGAAATGCCATAGGGAATTAATCCTAACTATATATACCTACTGGCGATAGCCAGTAGGTAATATATATATATATATATATATATATATATATATATATATATATATATATATATATATATATATATATATATATATATATATATATATATATAAATAAATATATATATTAGGGTCAAGGCTGATTTGCATATGGCTTGGTCCACACTGGGGGACGTGACAAGCAAAAAAACAATGGTTTAAACTCAGATTGGGGCAGAGTATCTGAAATGTTTCAACACTCTGTTAATCAGTTCATTTAGTGATGTTGCTAAGTATACCCTGAGTGGCTAAGGTTATGTCCAGACGTAGGTCCTTTACTTGCGACACCACCACTAGCCTAACTGATGAGGGTGATACCCTATAGCCGGTCCCAGGATGCTTGTTTGAGTTCCAAGGAGTACCTAGCATGGCAGTTCAGGCTGGAGTGTTCCCATGAGGATTTGGGTCAAGACTGATGTGGATACGGCTGGGTCCAAAGTGGTGGGATTTGGCGAGCAAAATAACCATGGATTAAACTTAGATCTGTGACTGGGAGTGACTGTTTGAAAATGTTTTACACTTCGTCCAGTATTTTATTTTTGCATGGTAGGAATGCACCATCCTTACGATGACCGGTGCATTCCTGTTTTTTCAACCAGCGCGCAATTTGGTGCCTAGCACCAATGCAGGCACCCTTGCACCATAGTGAAAGGTGGCTGCATTCTTGTCAGAATGCTTTTTGCGCAGGACGGTACACCTTCCTGCACAAAAAAAACACGGTAGGAATTTTTCTTATTGTAAGTGTGCTGCAGAATGCAGCACACATGGAAAGAGGAAGAAACCAGGGGAAATGAATACCTTTCTCTTCATTATGCCTTCAATGGGGAGGAGTAAGGTTATGGCACTGCCTCAGGTTTATGTGATTTTGTAAATCTGAGGCAGCATCAAAAGCCATGGGTGATACGTAGGAATACCCACCCCAACACCCAGGGAACAACTCCTTGATGCAGAATAAGGCAACACAGTGCTATGCGCTGCCTTGCCTTACTCCATATCAATGTGGCCATACAAAACCACCTCATAGATATGATTAAGAGGCCTGCGCCACTGGAGCATCAAAAAATTGATACCTTGATGGTGCAGGCCTCTTGTAAATAAACTTCTTTGTTTCACAATTTATAGGTATATCAACAGTTGGACTGTTTGAATTGGCGGTGAGTGTTCTTTAGGAGTAAGGGCGCTGATTGGCTGAATGCTACATAAACAGAACTGGTGCAGCAGCAAATCAGTACTCAGGGTTTGTTTGTTATATTGTTATGTTGCTTTATGTTATGTGCACAGAGATGAAGCCAAATGTGTATCCAATCAAATCAAATGAGTAGACACAAGAGGAAATACATGGTGAGTACATGCTGACACATTCCTGCAGTGTCGCAAGGTTGGTCAGTGTGTTGAATTGTGCAGGATATGTGTTACAAAATCAACCCTTGGCCACATGAATGTGCAAGGGGCATGCAAGACAGAACAATAAAGCAGAGTGCCTCTGTGTACACTGGGGAAGCCAGATGATAGGATCATAATTAATTCAAGACTAGACCCACATCCCCTGCACAGGAGCAGTGGGATGAATACTGACCGCAGGGAATGCAGGCACCCGGGAGATTAGATGGAAAGTGACTAGTACAAAAAATACACTGCAAAAAAATTAAAACAATTTCCAATTAATTGTAAACAAAATATAAAAATATGTTTCACTGAAAATATCTTTAAAAGTACATACATTTATATTAATAAAAAATATAAAATTAATTACACAACATGAAGTGAATGTGTTGGACTCAGGAGGGGTAACATTTACTACTATTCCGACTACAGCGGTGCAACAGTATTGAGTAAGTATTTCACTTCAAATAAATAACATATATTACCACTCTATTAAATAACGAAAATTATAAATATTGACATTAAACATATATATGACGACATTTTAACAATTATTAGAAATTACATAATTATTACAGTGTTAAATAATTATTTCCATTTAAAACAAATAATATAAATGTAATTAGAATACTACAATATATTTTCACAATCATAACAACCAACAAATAAAATGTAATTGAAATTAAAAAGCACAACACAATTAGCATAGTAAGTAATAAATTACAAATTTTAATAAATGAATACAATGTTAAATGTATTATTTCGTAAATTCCTTCCCACCATATATATATAAAACACGAATGTCTGACATAATATCGACAGACAGAATGTCGAAATACAAAAATATCGCAGCAAAAATATCGACATCAAAAATATCGGAATCCTATCTTCATAAAGGTAAGTACAAAAATATCGAAAAAATAATATCGTAGTACAAAAATATCGGAATCAAAAATATCATTTTTTTAAATGTATTAATAATAATGTAAAAATAATTTTAAAAAACATAATTTTACAAATATTAAATAAAAATATTAAAACAAAATTAAAACTAATACATATACATTTAAAATAAATTAAAACACTTAATAATTTAATGTAATTTTTTTAATGTTATTTATTTGATTGAATTTAATATTTTTTTGTTTTTACCCTGTACGCCTGTACCCCAAAAACCCAAAATTGATCCTGAACCCTAAAAATATCCCTGTACCCCAAAAACCCAAAACTGACCCTGAACCCTAAAAATACCCCTTTACCCAACAACTGAAAACTGACCCTTATCCCTAAAAATACCCCTTTACCCAAAAAACTGAAAACTGACCCTGAACCCTAAAAATACCCCTTTACCCAAAAACTGAAAACTGACACTGAACCCTAAAAATACCCCTTTACCCAAAAACTGAAAACTGACCCTGAACCCTAAAAATACCCCTTTACCCATGAACTTAAAACTGACCCTGAACCCTAAAAATACCCCTTTACCCAAAAACTGAAAACTGACCCAGAACCCTAAAAATACCCCTTTACCCAAAAACTGAAAACTGACCCTGAACCCTAAAAATACCCCTTTACCCAAAAACTGAAAACTGACCCTGAACCCCAAAAATACTCCTTTACCCAAAATAATTAATATTATTTAATTACCAATTAATTATTAATTAACAATAACAATAAAGTAAATATATTAGCACATTAGCTGTAATTAATTTAATTTAATAATTAATATTATTTTTCCCAATTAATTAATAAAGAATAACAAAAAATTATATATAAAAAAAAGTACTATAATTAATGTAATTAAATAATTAATATTAATTAATTACCAACTAATTAATAATTATAAATATGTACAAAACTATATTAATTAATTAACTAATTATAATAAATTAATTACCAATTAATTATTGATTAAAATATGTACAAACATATATTAATTAATTAATTATTATTAAATTACTTCCACCCTATTCCCCTATAAACCCATAACCCGCTACAGAACGTATTTATCAATTAATCACTTATTTAAAATTAATTAAAAATTATTTCTCAATCAATTAATTCATAATTCCTACTAATTAATAATTAATTTAACATAATTAAATTACTTCCCACCCTATTCCCCTATAAACCCACAACCCGCTACAGTAGTAAAACACAATATTTAATTAAATTACATTAAAAATTAATAATAAAACATAATAAATACAATATAATATACACTAAATTTATTTAAAAATTGATATTAGTAACATCGAAGTTATTTATTTCGATATTATTGACATCGCTATTTAAAACTTCGATATTACTGATATCATACTAATATCGATATTAAGACTATCATTATTACTTACCTTCGATTTTTTGTCCCATCGATATTTAAACTTCGATATTTTTGTATATCGATATTTAAAAATCAATATTTTGTCTGTGTACCATAAAACACACCTAAAATATAACTTAACTTTATCTATCAATAGATTATGATTTAATTAACTTCCCACCCTGTAACCCTAAAAACCCAAAATTCACACTTAAAATATATCTACAAATATAAAAATAAATGCACAATTTACTTAATGAATTATCAATTAAACAATGATAAATAACTAATAACTATATTTAATTAGCTTCACATCCTTTACCTCTATAAACCTAACAACCCGCACCTTAAAAAATAAATTAATAACACAATTTACATAGATAGTTATTAAATACAGTATTAATATTATGAAAAAATTAACTGCTTATGAATTATTAATGTATTTCCACTCTGTACCCCTACACACTTCGCAGCCCACTACAACACTAAGAATTTCAATAAACAGTTACATTAAATGTAAAAACAACAAAACATTGTCAAAATATATTACAAAACATTAATAATAATCATGCAAACAATTTGTAACATATACAATTAAAAGATAAACTAACAAAAAAAGATTATTATAGGACAATAATATTAAGAACAATATTTTTGTAAACGATATTAACTACATAGATATTTTTAATATCAATATAACAACATGGATATTATTATAAACGATACTAACAACATAGACGTTTTTGACATCGATAATACTAGCCTTAGGAAATCGATATTCTTGTCAACTAAATGCCTGCATCACAATATGTATGTATTACAATATTAAAAATTGATATTTCTGCATCTTGATATTTTTTACTCAAAATTGTGTCTGATTTTCATCCAGGAATAGTAGGCCCTGTGACGTGTGTAACAGTGTTGTCATATGTGTCATGAGACAAAAAAAACAGCTTTTTTACCCCGTGGTTGTATGAAGAATGCAGAGATGCTGCCATGTGAAAGACACCTACAGTGCAACTTGGACTCTATACCTGATTTTAGGTTGGCAGTCTTCCGACCGCCAGACATGCGGTGGCACAGCAGTGGCAGTCCACAGTATTACGACTTCAAAAGTTGTTGCGGTGGTGGACCGTCAGCTACAGCAGTGGACAGTTGGTCCCTGGTGGTGGCGCAGTGTAGATGTGTGGAAGACTGCGCACCAAAAATCTTAAAATAGGGCGCAGGAGTGCCACAACACAATATGCTGAGCGGGGACTGGTGCAGTCCCGCTCAGCATATTACGAGTTACTGGTCCGCCAGCCTTTTCATGGGGGAACACCCCCATGAAAAGGCTGTTGGTGCAGGAACAAAGGGGGCCCTACATTCTGCACCCCACAAAGTTACAGCACGTCCATGCAATGCTGTAACTTTTTTGCTGTTCCCACTGCTGTGTCTGTTATCCAGGCACCGCTATGGGAATAACAAAAGACCACCGACCGTATCATGAGTTACACATTTGTTACTTGTAATACTGTTGGCGGTTCTTACGTGGCTTTGGCGCAGCTAAGGCAGCATTGTGCCGACTCCACTGCACCAAAATCATAATCAGGCCCTATACCTCCTTGTAACAGACATCCTTTGCATCAATTTTGTATTGAAAGTCAAATATTAGCAAGTCAGATTGTCATTCGGTTTACTCATGTTAACATCTAACATAGAACACCATTAACATTTCTCTATCTCATTTGCACAGGATGTTCCTACACCTACTGACCGGCTGCCTGTCAGGGATGATGATTTGGGTGAGGCTGACAGGCTGCTAACCCTTGACCAAGACATCTTCTGGCAAATCCTGGCCTCCATTGATACAGCATCTATGGTTGTGGGAAGGCCAATCAGCATTGCAGGGTTTTCAGAGGATCCACCCATCAACCAACTAACACCGCCTGCCAGCCCAACCTCAGCCCTGGACTCCGAGGACCCCAAGTTGAATTCCAACATTGTTGATTCCAGTGGAAGACTCTAGATGTGGTGCGGGTAGGGATGGAAACCATGGCAGGCAACCTTGAGGCAGCGAGTAGATGTCCTGGTCCTAACACCTAAGCCATTATAGGAGGCACCTACCCTCTGCTCTGTGGACTCAAACAATTCCTGGCTGTCATTGCTGGAGTGCAGAGGCACAAACATCTGCTCCGCCAAAGTGGCACCAGCGAGGCAGCCAAACAGCTGAGGGTGATAGGCAACATCCTGGAGCCCATGGAGTGGAAGCATGGCGCATTCATCTCAATAATGGATGCCTACAGCTGGGATGTTTGTGCTGTGCTGGCAAATTAGCAGGTCCTTCTCAGTGCAGTGCTGCCTCACTTTTGGCACTGAGAAATGCTGCTGCAGACAGGGGCTCCACATCTTCAGCCCCTGATATGCATATGCCTTCGGTGGCTCTGACATCTACAACGCCCCTTCACATAAAGCACCAGACACGTCAGAGGAGGAAAATGTGAATTTCAGCTCTTTCCAATGTAAATCATACCAGAATGTAAATCTGTCTGATATAATTTATCTGTGCCACCGCAAGATAGCAGACATCCACAAGAACTTCAACACCCAGACAGCCCCAACAGACAGCAACAAAACAGACCCTCCGCACACCATCGACCACGACCCCCTGCTGGCCTGGGCCAGCAGGAGCATCAATGACACCATCAAGACAATGCACACAATTCAGTCCGGCTCTCCGTCAGACCCATTCACACACCACGTCTTAAACAGAGCAAGCAGCTCCATCGCACCCCGCCTGCGCAACATCATCAATCTCTCCCTCGAGACAGTGACCTTTCCAGAGATCTGGAAACTCACCGAGATCAACAACCTACTCAAAAAACCTAAGGCAGACCCAAGAGAACTCAAGAACTTCCGTCCCATCTCTCTGCTCCCCTTCCCGGCCAAGGTCATTGAGAAAACCATCAACAGACAACTAAGCCGATACAGCAAAGAAAACAGAATTCTGGACCCTTCCCAGTCAGGGTTCTGCAGCAACTACAGCCCCGAGACTGCCCTCATCGCTGCAACTGATGACATCAGGACCCTGCTGGATGATGGCAAGCCCGCAGCACTCATCTTCCTAACCTCTCTGCCCGCCTTTGACACGGTCTGCCACCCACAGTACCCTCATGCCTCCACGCCGCAGGGATCCGAGACAAGGCTCTGGATTGGACCAGCTCCTTCCTCTCCGGCAGAACCCAGAGTGTCCACCTCCCCATTCCGTTCCAAAGCCTCTGAGATCATCTGCGGAGAACCCCAGGGATCCTACTTCAGCCCGACACTGTTTAACATTTACATGTCCCCACTCGCACATGTAGCCCGTCAGCATGACCTCAACATAATCTCCTATGCCGAAGACACTCAGCTGATCCTCTCCCTTACCAAGAACCCCATCAACGCCAAAGTCAACCTCCACGAAGGAATGAAAGCTGTCGCTGACTGGATGAATACCAGCCGGTTGAAACTGAACTCAGACAAGACGGAGGTCCTTATCCTCAGCTCCGACCCTTCAGCCTGGGACGACTCCTGATGGCTGACGGCACTGGGGGCAGCCCGACACCCACCGACCAAGCACACAACCAGGGAAACATCCTTGACCAAGCAAGTCAATGCTGTCTCCTCCTCCTGCTTCAACACCCTCCGCATTCTACGCAAGATCTACAGATGGATGCCGACAGATACAAGAAAGACATTCACCCAGGCCCTCGTCAGCAGCAGACTCGACTACGGAAATGCCCTCTACGCGGGCGCCCCGACCAAGCTCATCAAAAAACTACAATGCATCCAAAACGCCTCGGCACGACTGATCCTCAGCATACCATGCCACGGTCACATCACCCCCAATGGAAAAGCCTGCACTGGCTCCCCGCCAACAAGAGAATATCCTTCAAGCTCCACACCCATGCACCAAGGCACTCCACAAGACCGGCCCAGTCTACCTCAACAGATGGCTCTCGTTCTGCATCCCCAACCACCAGCTACATTTCGCCAACCTCTCACTTGCTACCGTCCCGCGCATCCGAAGAAAAACTACTGGTGGAAGATCCTTCTCCCACCTCGCTGCCGAGACATGGAACATCCTCCCACTGAGCCTATGACAGGCCCAAGACCTGCTGACCTTCAGGATGATACTCAAAACCTGGAAGTGTGCCATATCTCCATTGCAGAAATAGCTTTCTTGTAAGCACGGGGGTTATACCATCCAGAACACATTCCAGTAGGTAGAAGTCTTTATTTTGAATGAATAAGTTCGTTAAGGACCCCTCACGCATGGTGTCCAAGATATTGGCCAGTTTACGATCATAATAAACTTTGGACAATACTTTGCGTGGAATCCTGGTACTTGCGTTTGCCGGATCAGTCCAAAGTTCTGGTAGGTCCAGGCTCTCGCAGGAACTTTTTATATATCGGTGGCGTCTGCTGCAAAGTCGATCCTCCTCTCCGGCGATGCAAGGCGCATTGTGTTGTGAAGCAGTAGCAGCAGTTCGGTGACACGCTTCCTGTTCTTGAGTCGCGCTTCCAGCTCCTCAAAAAGTCCAGCACAACTACAGGTTGTTCAAGAGAACTCTTGGGGAGCTGGTGGGTGAAGTCTGTTGTCCCGGATACTTCAGCAGATCCTTACAAGTTGATGAAAAGTACATATAGTTTCTCTCTCCTTTCTTTGACAGTCAGGCAACCACTGTAGGCCAATTCCGCCAAGCCATTCCAAAAAATGGGGTCACCCTAAATGGTCTTGGACCTTGTTACAGTATGATACAAAAGACAATTGTCCTTGACCTTATTCGTATAACAAGAGATTTGATAAGTTGACCATTAGTGTATTCAATTAATCGTTTCTGAGCATGCTAAAGAACAATCCATCTGCTCATAATACTTAATAAATTGATCAAAATAGATAGAGAGTAAAGAAAGGCAGCCGTAGCACTGCATTGCCTTACGCTACATCAAGGAGGCGTTCCATGGGCATTGTGGTGCTTTTCTCATGCCACACCCATGGGCTTTGACATTCCCAGATTCACAAGAATCTATAAACCTGGGAAGGTGTCATAATTGTGTTCCTTGCTAAAGGTGCGGGGGGTGCATAACAAGGAGAAAACACATTTATTCTCATAATTTTTCTTATTTGTATGTTTTGCAGCACACTTGGGGCTCGATTCCGATCCGGTAAAAAAAATCCCCCGTACGATTCGTATCCGTAGCCGTTTACGTACGAATCGTAAACACACCGTACAACCCGGCGAGTACGATCCGGACCGGGTGATCAGGACGCTATTCGTACGGTCGGCGTCAGGTAAGGGCGATTCGTACGGAAAAGCGCTCCATCACATACACACCGTACGCCGCGTACCCCACATGATCACCGGGGTACGCGCCGTACCCCTGCGATCATGTGGGGTACGCGGCGTACACCCAGCGTACATGGGGTGCGCACCGTACACCCACTGTACATGGGGTACGGTGCGTACCCCATGTACGCTGGGTGTACGCCGCGTACCCCACATGATCGCAGGGGTACGGCGCGTACCCCGGCGATCATGTGGTGTACGCGCCATCCCCGGGGGGGGGGGGGGCGTACTGTACTTGTTTTGGCGCGAACTATGCGTTTACGGCAGTTTCCAGCTCCCGTAAAAAAAAGGGTCGTACGGTGCGTACCCGACACGAATCGTACTTGCTGGATTGTAAAAACCAGCCGCGAACCGTAGCGCTGTCACGTACAGCGGGTTCCGAGTGAGACTCGTACGGATATTTTAGTCGTACGGAGTCCTGTACGACTCGTACGGTCTTTAGCTCTTGGTACGGATCGTACTTTGTCGTACGTACGGTGACGTGTACGGGTACGATTCGTACGGGGAAATTTGCTCCGTACGACGATTCGGAGCGCATTTTACCGGATCGGAATCGAGCCCTTAGAAAGAGGAAAATGCCTCAATTGACTGTTTTTATACTAGACGGTGTCATCTCCCGCTCAAAAACAATCATTGCAACAACACAGACACCCTTGCACCGTGGTGCAAGGGTGCCTGCGCTGGCGATAGGCACCAGTTTGAGCACCGGCGCAGCCAAAAAGGACAGTAATGCGCGTAACCCTTATCATAGATTAGCAGAGGAGACTCAGCTAAAAACTCACAGCATATGTACTTACCAATAGCTCTCCTCACTTCAAGTCCGAGGTGATCAATGAGGTCAGCCTCCTGACTGACAACATATGCCCATTGTTGCTTTAGCTATTGCATTGCGTGGTACACCTTAACCTGTGCAGGTGTTGCTGCACCTTCTCCCACTGCGCCTTCTGGTCCTGGGTTCGGTAGCCCTAGATTACCTGACCCCCACCCCCACTAAGAATCATGTTGGGGAGGTAGTGAGTGATGGGCCACAGGAAGCTCCTCCTCAGACAAGTTGTGCAATCTGCCTCTCCCAGACATATCCTTCCATGAAAGAAAAAAAAACAAATAACAATAAATGACATAAAAACCCCAAAATACCCCATAGAATAAAAAACCCTGAAAAGACAGACACCCGACAATACAATGATTTCAGTTCATTTTTTTGCATAGTTACTAAAATCCATTGCAATAATAAACCAATCAATAAAATATCAAATAAAACAATAAATATGATGCACACATAAGAAGATGGAAATGTGGCTTTAAACAAAATTGTTAAAACTCTAAGTATGAATTGAACAGTAGCATTGTCCAAACCTCTGCTCCCACCTGAACTCAGTGCTAAACACAATTTGGTTCCCTTTCAGATTAATAGGGCCTGGTTACTGATGGAACCACGGTGTTGTTCAGGACCCCTGTCCCTTTTTTTCAGGATCAAGTGCGATATTAAGTGCTAAGGACGCCACATAAAACTACTTTGTACCTGATTAGAAGCAGGGGCCCCACAATAGTAGCCCAATTCTGGATCAAGGGGTCAAAAGTGCCAAGTGCAGAGGTTTGAAGAAAAAGAACGTGTTGTATGCAAAACTTTGAGCCGCTCAACTTTATGAAAACCAAGGGCCCCCTACCGTTGAGGACCGATTGCATAGAGTGCCAAGTTCAAGAGTATATAAAGGTATGAAAACCACATAGCCAGTGCTTCAGTTTTAAAATTCAAAATAAGACAAAGGCCAGTGCGACTGGTTTCCAGGAATTTCCGACCAAGGCACCTTAGTGTCCCATTGCAGCATTTTCTTAATCAGCAAGGTGAGGAATTTTACAACATTTCAACGTTGGGTCTTCAGGGACGAAGCAGGCCAGCATGGCCTGTCTTCGAGAATGGATACCATTTTGGTTTAAGGAAACTTTTATCAGCTGCCTTCTATCCTCCAACAGTTCTTTGCAGATGCATAATAAATGCGTCAAGTCTTCTGTATGCATGCCACACAGTCTGCAGGCCTTTGTTGATGTCACTCTCTGTCAATGGTGAAGAAGCAGGGTGCAAGGCTGCATACTCAGAGGGTGTTTCAGAAATTGCTCATTGGAGGAACTGGAAAAGCTAGACTAAGATACTTCTGCTGGTGTAGTATAGGTGTATAGTCTATTCAGGTTTGAGCTCTACCAAAGGAGGCTGGCTTGTCTCCGATTAGTGATTGAAGCTCATTGATTTCCATACTGAATTTTTAAAAATGGAAAGTCTAGTTAGGGCTTTCCGCAACCGGGAAAACCTGGTCTGGATTAGGAAATCTTTGAGAAAACTTCTAGCAGTGGATGTTTCTTTCTCTTGCAGCTCCCGGCACAGGTAGTGGTTAAGAGTACCAGGTGCTGCCTTCCTGATTTTGTCCCAGAAGCTGATAAAAGCTATTGCTGTGCCAGAGACTGTGTTTGAAGACCGAACTCCAGTCTGTTCTGTGCTGGCGAGGTATACTTTGGAAGGCTAAAGATGATTCTATACGCTTTCACTAGGGTGCTGTCCACGATTTTAACGTCCCTGTCTCTCTGGAGTTTACTGCTATATGGTATTTTTGGTAGGAGATTGACTTGCAGTACCAAGAGGAGAGGGGATAGTGTTGTCCATCTATTTTAGGTTCTTTTGCGACAATGCCAATGCTTGCCATTTTTATTTTACTTCTTCCCTCTGGCATGTTAAATTATATTTCTTGTCAACAATCATCCCAAAATATTGTTTTCTGTTCCTGGCATAATTCCGTCCTTGCCCCAGTAGCAAGCCAGTGACCTTTTCCTATTGTAGTTAAGGGACATGGTACACGTCTTTTTAAAGTTGACATTCAGTCCCGACAAAGTTTCAGTTTAATTTTATTTGCATGGTTACTAAAATCCATTGCAATAATAAAACAATCAATAGATTATAAATACAAACAATACATATGCACAAATAAGAAGGTTGAAATTTGGCTTCAAACAGAAGTTTTAAAACTCTAAGTGTGAATTGAACAGTAGCATTGTCAGAATATTTCTGTGCTTTAGTGAGGAGATGCTGTAAGCCCACCTGGATGTGGCTAACTAGAAGTATTTCATTGGCATAAAGAAAGTTCGACAGCACCTCCGAGCATGAGGTTTGCAGTCGTGAAGTGCCCATGTCACATCAGCCAAAAAGACGTTTAAGAGGGTGGGAGCCAGGATGCACCCCTGCTTAACTCTTTGTCTGTTGGAATTCACCCTGAGAGGTGAGTCCCTTCACCTAGCTTCACTTGCACCCATATATGTATGAAGGGTGATTAGCAAGTCCATGAGAATCTGAGGAATACCCCAACTTGCCAGCTTGCTCCAGAACCTCGCCTGTTCCACATGGTTGAACGCTGCCCTAAAATTGATGAAGCATAGGTGAAGTGGTTGTTTTGAAACTTTTGACTTGTCTATAAGGAATGCCATGGCAATGATACTGGTGGTCGTGCCAGGGGTTTTTTTAAAACCCAGTTTGGTTAAGTGGCTTTATCGCCTTTTCAGTTGCCCACATCAGAAATTCCGCAAGGAGTGTCCCTGCAAAATATTTTGCCTCATTGTCAATTAGGGCAACAAAGCTGTCATTTTCCAGCAAGAACTTAGCCCAAATTGCATATATTGGGGATATTAGCAATCCACTTTATGAATCTGGGATTATGCCACAAAACCTCATTTCGGAGAAGAGTGGCTCTAGTGCTTCTGCCCAGAAGTCTGCATTCTGTTTGAAGATGGCCGGGGGATACCATTTGGGCCTAGGGTCCCTTCCCTCCTGCCTTTACCTTCTTGCCATCTGATTAGGTCCACATGTGCTGATTTAGGGGAGTGCCATGATCCATTATTGGTGGAGAGAGAGTGTTAGATTTGGGGGTCTCTAGTTGGAAGAGGTGGGTACCTTTGACCAAATAGAGACCCTTGCGTCTAGTCAGAGTAAGGGAGTACACTCCTAAAATAACCCCTGCTCACCCCCTTGGTAGCTTGGCATGAGCAGCCAGGCTTATCTCAGAGGCAGCGTGCAAAGCATTTGGTAAAACATACAGTGACGCAGTGACAACACTACAGATGGACACCACACAAGTTGTAGTATAAAAATAAGTATTTTTATATAGACTTAACACAAAATCACAAACGCCAAAAATCCATAATACGGTACATTAAAAATGGTAGAACTAGCTTAGTTCTCTTTAGATGTAAAATGCGACACTTTGAGTTCAATGTACCTTTCGATGCGTAACGCTATACAACCAAAGTGTTGCAGGGAAGGTGATGTGTTGGTTCCTTTCATGCAAGAACGGTGATGCGTCGGGTCCCTACTGTTGCGTAGGGGATGCGTTGGTTCTTTTCTGCATGGGGAGGGGATGCGTCGGTTTCTTACTGCGCTGCCGTGGCGATGCAACCAGCAGCGCCGTAATGCAATGAAGATCCAGTGCAACTGTTGCAACTTCTTCTTGATGCAACAATGATGAGTGCACGCCTGACGGTAATGCGGCGACTCAATAATTTTTCTGAGCCGTGACAGGCCCTGCGACACACTTCTCCGGTGATGCGATGGTGTCTGCTGCGATGGCGATACTCTGCTCCGGTGGTTCGAGGCTCTTCGGGTGATGCGATGGCCACAGCAGCAGCGGTGGCACGCTTCTCCGGTGATGTGACGGCATTTGCTGCAACACTCTTCTCCAGTGATGCGACATCAACGGATGCGGCAGTGACACGCATATTCATCTTGAGTGGCGCTTCCAGCTCCCAGTGACATGCAGTCTCTCAGAAGGCCCAGCTCAACCGCTGGCACTTTAATTCCCAGCAAGGAAAGGCAGAGGAGCTGGTTGGTGTAGTCTGTTGTCCCTGAGACTTCAGCAGGAGGCAAGCTCTCTCTCAAGCCCTTGAAGATCCTTTACAGGTTGATTTGAAAGTAGCAAAAAGTCATTTTTCCTTTGGCAGTAAGCAACCACTTCAGGCCAATCCCCCAAACAGCACTCAGCTCAGGGATAGTCTCCTCCTCAGCTTTTCTGGTTCCTCTCCTCAGGAAAGATTCTTCTTGTTCCCCAAAAGTGATCTAATTCTCTGGGGTCTGGGTGCCCTCTTTCATACACCAAAATCCTTTGTACCTAGTCCAAACCAGTTCTGGTCAGGCCAGGAGCACTTTGTTGACAAGACTCCTTCTTTCCTTTGACAGTGTGGGTCAGGGACATCAGACGCACCACAGGAGATGGAGCCAGGATTGTGGAAGGCAGGCTAAGGCCTATTTAGGTCCCAGGTGCAACTCCTCCCACCCATCTACATGCAATCTACATGCAGATAGCTCTATTCAGCCCTGTGCAGACTCACCCTGTCTCCTGGAATACCCCAGGCCCTGTCACTCAAACTCCAGACAAGGAATACACAACCTAGCAGGAGTGGATAGTTGGGCAAGAAAATATCTACTTTCTAAAAGTGGTATTTTCAAACACAGAATGTTAAAACCAACTTCACCAATGCACCCTGCCCTTGGGCCTGCCAAAGGGGTGACTAATATGCAGAAAAGGGAAGTGTTAGGGACTGGCGAGTGGGTGCACTTGCCCAGTCAACATGGCAGTACCAGACTTCACACAGGCTCTGCAATGGCAGACCTGAGACACACTTTACAGGCTGCTTCAGTGGGTGGCACAACCAGTGCTGCAAGCCCACCAGCAGCATTTGATTTGCCAGCCCTGGGCACCCGCAGTGCACTGTACTAGGATCTGACAGTAAATCAAATAAGCCAATCATGGAGTCACTAATCCATACATCAATATACAATAGGGAGAGCATATGCATTTTAGCACTGATCAGCAGTGGTAAAGTGCCCAGAGTCATGAAAACAGACAACAACAGGTCAGAAAATATACAGGAGAAAGGCGAAAAGTTCAGGGATGGCCCTGCAAAAAGGGCCAAGTCTAACAGAGAGATGTTGAAAAGTTAACTTTCGTTGGAAGAATTAAGAGGGTGTGATACTGCATTGGTTAACGTGCTCCCCCAGGTTTGTCACTCAGTTCTATTCTGTTATGTGGGAGGTATTGCCCATGTTGATGGGCATGTAAAATATCAATCTTTCTCTAGAATTGTGCACCATCATTGTTTGATGTCAGCAAACAGTTTTAGCCAAACCTCATCCTCTTGTGCTCTATTGCCAGCCCACTTTAGCTTCGTCAGTGATGTTTTGTGCAGTTGTAATGAAGTTCACAATGAGACATCCTCAGGATGTTGTCAAAAGAATCCTAGGTTGCTGTGTATGGTACTGTTAAGTAGCCTTAGCTTGATCTGTTAGGCCTTTGGAATGCACCACGATTTGTTGGATGGGAGGCATGGCTTTGCTTTTGCTGGTACGGCAAAAGTTTCTTCCAAATTTTCCAGAGGACACCTACCTTCTTAGTTTGCTGTCTGTTGGGTCTCTTTGTGCCTGCAAAAGCGCCATTGCGTACTAAGGCAAGTGTTCTATTGTTGACTGGATGTTATGCATTAAAATAGTTGCGTCGCCCTCTTATAGCTTGTTATTATTGAATGTTTATATCCATTCCGCTTACAAACTAAAGAGGTCAACAGTGGAGAAATGATGTGCCGCATTAGCCACCCTCAAACTCGCTCACCCGTATTCTAACATCATACTGTCGGGAGACTTCAATATGAACCTACTTCATGGAGGGGAAAAAGTAAAATTGGCGGCCCATATATCAGCAAATGACGAGATTTCCACGGTGATAGATGTGCAGCTCTTTTGGAAGAACTCTCAATGCACATGCTGAACACACGTGGTCTGATCTACCACCCTCCAGCCTGTACAAGGGTTACACAAAAAACAGGCTCAATCATTGACTACACTTTTGTGGACCACGATATTTTACCATACATTTTGAATTTTCAAACACAAGATAGAGCAGAAAGTGATCATTTACCACAAACTTTCAAACTACTCACAAATGCACAAATACTAATAACAAATAAGGTGATGTCTTCACAATCTCAATGTTTTAACCTAAAGCGCCTTACCTGGAAAAAGGAAACTATTGGTGACATAATGGGCGTATGTACCACCCTCTTGGAGAGCATCGAAAATGAATCATTGCGCATAGAGGCATGGGAATCCTTTGTTCTTAATCTAGACAAAGAACTCCCAAGAAAGGGCAAAGCGAGCAAAGTAGAAGGTTCACTTGGGGCAGCATGGTTCACAAGCAGCCTACGGAAACAAAAAAAACAACTGAATATATATTTAGGACGTCTAAGAACATGCAGTCAAGAATCCACCCAAGAGACCCTAAGCTTAATAGGAAAAACCAGAAAGGAATTCAAAATGAACATCAAGGTAGCCAAGCGAGATTATAGAGAACTCACATGGGCGAAACTCCTCCATGCCAGCAAGAAAGGAGACATTGCAAACAAAACAGGTGATGAACCGAATGTGGATCAATGTCACACATTCCTCCCAGTCCAAAGATCTGGGCCCAAATCGATCGTTTTTTTGCACTCCACACCACCCTGGGTTAGACAATGGCGATATGCAAATCAGCTCTGACCCTGTGCCCCATGGGAACAGTCCAGTCCGAACTACAAAAGCCATGTCCTTCCCAGAACGGAATCAAGCATCCGAGGACCGGACCGGTTTCGAGGTAACACCTCTCATCAGCCCGGCTAGCTTGACTCCAGTGGTGTGGAGTGCCTGGGACCCACGTCTGAGCATCCCCAGCGCACCTATGGCGGTATTGCAAACAAAACAGGTGATGGACCGAATGTGGATCAATGTCACACATTCCTCTCAGTCCAAAGATCTGGGCCCAAATCCATTGTTTTTTTGCACTCCACACCACCCTGGGTTAGACAATGGCGATATGCAAATCAGCTCTGACCCTGTGCCCCATGGGAACAGTCCAGTCCGAACTACAAAAGCCATGTCCTTCCCAGAACGGAATCAAGCATCCGAGGACCGGACCGGTTTCGAGGTAACACCTCTCATCAGCCCGGCTAGCTTGACTCCAGTGGTGTGGAGTGCCTGGGGCCCACGTCTGGGCCTCCCCAGCGCACTTAGGGCGGAATATGCAAACACAACAGGTGATGGACCGAATGTGGATCAATGTCACACACTCACCCTGGTTTTTTTGCACTCCACACCACCCCAGTTCAGACATGGCCGCATACAAATCAGCCTTGACCCTGTGCCTCATGGGAACAGTCCAGCCTGAACTGCCAAGCCATGTCTTCCCTGGACTGGAATCAAGCATCCTAGGACCGGTTTCTGGCTATCAGCCGTCTTCAGCCAGGATAGCTTGACTCCAGTGGTGTGGAGACCAGTTCTGTCCCAAGCTATACTACCAGGTATAGAAACGGCTGTGATGTTTATTGATGACAAGTCTCTTTGTTCACGATGAGATGATTTGTGTGGCTTGAGGAGTAAGTTGATGTTCTTACTTGCTGTGTCCTTTTTAATATATCTTCCATTTATCAGCATTCCCAAAGTTATTGCAAGAGTCATCCAAAGTAGAAGAAAAAGTACACCCAACACAATACCAAGTTCAACTCATGTTGAAACCAGATAAGTCTTTTCCAGTTGCTGACAAAGTTCTGTTGCTTGTTCTTTCAAAGTTCTTCTAGCTGTAGTTGTTTCAGGTTCACTGGGATCCTCGTAAAACGTATCAAAGTTAATGAAATAGCCAGAGGCAGTTCTCTCAATTGTAGGGATTGCTTCAGGATTCGTTAGAATTGCTGGAACCATTTCATCGCTTGTTACATTTGTATAGTCAGATGCTATTTCACTGTAGACACGCGTTTCTTCAAGCTCAAGTTCAAGTTCAGTGATTTGTATAGCGCACTACTCACCCAGAGGGTCTAAAGGCGCTTGGGGGAGGGTGGGTGCGTTACTTCTCAAATAGCCAGGTTTTTAGCTGCTTTCTGAAGGAGAGGTGGTTCTGTGTGAGGCGGAGGTGAGTGAGGAGAGAGGTCCAGGTTTTGGCCGCTAAGTTGGAGAAAGATCTTCCTCCCATGGTGGATCTATTGATGTGCGGAATTGCAGTGAGGGCTTGATTGGATGAACGTAGTTGGTGGGTGGGTGTGTAGAAGGACAGTCGTTTGTTGAGGCATTTGGGTCCTATGTCGTAGAGGGCCTTGTGTGCGTGGGTGAGGAGACGGAACGTTATTCTTTTGTTGACGGGAAGCCAGTGGAGATCTTTCAGGTGGCCGGAAATGTGAGCTTGATGGGGGATGTCCAGTATGAGTCTGGCTGAGGCGTTTTGGATGCGTTGGGGTTTTTTCTGTAATTTGGCTGTGGTTCCGGCGTAAAGGGTGTTTCCATAATCTAGTCGGCTAGTGACTAGTGCGTGGGTGACTGTCGTTCTTGTTTCGGTGGGGATCCAGCTGAAAATTTTTTTGAGCATGCGTAGGATGTTGAAGTATGATGATGAGACGGCGTTGACTTGTCTGGTCATCGAGAGGGAGGAGTCTAGGATGAAGCCCAGGTTACAAGCGTGATCTGTAGGTATGGGTGCTGTGCCCAGAGCTGGTGGCCACCATGAGTTGTCCCATGCAGAGGGGGATGACCCTAAGATGAGGACTTCTGTTTTGTCCGATTTTAGTTTTAGACGGCTGTTCTTCATCCATTCGGCTACTTCTTTCATTCCCTCGTGTAGGTTAGTTTTGGCAGTGTTAGGGTCTTTGGTGAGGGAGAGGATTAGCTGGGTGTCGTCAGCATAGGAGATGATGTTGAGGTTGTGTTGTCGTGCGATGGATGCGAGGAGACTCATGTACACGTTGAAGAAGGTGGGACTGAGTGATGATCCTTGTGGTACGCCGCAGATGACTTTTGGTGGCCTCAGATTTGAATGGGGGGAGGTGGACTCTCTGGGTTCTTCTGTCGAGGAACGAGATGATCCAGTCCAACGCTTTTCCTTGTATTCCGACGTTGCTGAGGCGTTGTATGAGGGTGTTATGACAGACTGTGTCGAAGGCGGCGGAGAGGTCAAGTAGGATGAGGGCAACTGTCTCTCCGTTGTCCAGTAGCGTTCGGATGTCGTCAGTAGCGGCGATGAGGGCGGTTTCGGTGCTGTGTTTGGCTCGGAAGCCGGACTGTGAGGGGTCAAGTGAGTTGTTGGATTCAAAGAAGGCGGCGAGCTTACTATTGACGACTTTCTCGATGACTTTGGCCGGGAAGGGGAGGAGTGAGATGGGGCGGTAGTTCTTAAGTTCAGAGGGGTCTGCTGTGGGTTTTTTCAGAAGGGCGCTGAGTTCGGCATGTTTCCAGCTTTTTGGGAAGGTAGCGGAGTTGAAGGAGCAGTTGATGACATCGCGGAGATGGGGTGCGATGATGGAGTTGGCTTTGTTGAAGATGTGGTGGGGGCATGGGTCAGTTGGTGAACCTGAGTGGATGGAGTTCATCAAACGTTTGTTCCTGGAGTTCATCAAACGGATGGTATCTTCAGTCGTTATTGGGTTCCAGGCAAAAAGGTTGTGAGAGTGTTGTTTGGGTTCGGAGGTGGGTGGAGTGGGTTGTTCTTCCCACTTGGGAGGGAGTGATGTCGTTGGTGCCGGCGGTGGGGTTGGTAAATTCTTTGACGATGTTGAATAGTTCCTTGCTGTTGTGGGTGTTGTTGTCGAGTCGATCCTTGAATGCTGATTTTTTGGTGGATCGGATCAATTGGTGGTGTTTGCGAGTGGTGTCCTTGAAGGTGGTCAGGTTGTTAGTGTTTGGGGTTTTTTTTCCAAGTTTTCTCGAGGGTATGACATAGCTTCTTGGATTTCTTAAGGTCATCGTTGAACCAGGGGCCTTTTTGCTACCTTGTTTGATCTGGTGGTTTTTCAAGGGCGCTAGTTCGTCAGCGCTGTGGGTGATCCATTGTGTGAGTTTGGTGGCAGCTTGGTTTGGGTCCGATGATATGGTGGGGGGGTTTTGGTTAAGCGATGTGAAGAGTTGGTCGGTGGTGATTTTGTTCCAGTTTCTTCGAGGAAAGGGTTGTGGTGGGACGTGGATCGTGGTCCTTTTGTAGCTGAATTGAACGCAGTTATGGTCTGTCCAATGGAGAGCTGTGGGGTGATCGAAGGAGATGTGTTTGCTGGAGGTGAAGATAGGGTCGAGCGTGTGTCCAGCTAAGTGGGTGGGGGTGTCAACAAGTTGTTTGAGTCCGAGATTGGCCAGGTTGTCCAGGAGGGTGGTGGTGTTGCTGTCGTTATTTTTTTCCAAGGTGACGAACTGTTATTTGTGTCTCAAGAGGTACAAGTTCCATGGCTTTGTTGCATAGTCCTTCTTTTCACACTTCTTCAAAGGTCATGAGTCTCTCAGTTTGAACCTCTGGGATAGTAGACAGATTCGGGTGTCTGCTACATCTTTGGAGTCCACTTGGCATACTACTACTTATGATCGGCCACATGATGTGGTTTGACCAGGTCGATAGACACGGACCTGTTCTCTTTTTTACCAGCAATGGGCAGCAGTAATACTGTTCTTGAACGTGGATGGCTTGTACAGGTACTGGTTGTCTGTAAGAGGCCCAACATCCTACTTGTCCGCAATATTTTCTCTGACTAGATCCCCAATCTTAGGATTCCAGACAGGTCTTGCTGGGATGGATGGTTGTCTTCAGTGGTTGTTGGCTTCAGGAACATGTTACTTTGTTTGTTTCTTATTTCATTTAAATCCTGCAAAACAGCCAAATGATCTTTGATATCAAAGGGTTTTTGTTCTACCACCGAAGTGTGACAATGGAGATCTGGGATAATCATTCTTGTTCCAAAAAGGATTTCATATGGAGTTATACCCCCTAGAGAACTTCTTGGCAGATTATTAAGACTACATCAGACACTAATTAGATGTTTGACTCACCCATCATCCGAGCCTAATACCCTAGCTGCTATAGATTGCTTTTGCTTTATGTTCTGGTTTTTTCTCTCCACTACTGTATTTCCCTCAGGATGGAATGGACTAGAGCACCGCAATGCAGCGCCCAATTTGGCCATGGCCTCCTTGTAAGCTCGAGAGCTAAATGCAGGAGCCTGGTCAGAATGTAGCGTACCAACTGCGTATGTGCTGATAAAGACTCGCAAAACTTTTATAACAGTTCAAGCGCCAGCCGAGCGCTGAGGCCACATCCAAAAAAATCTTGAGCACGAATCCACTATGACCATGATATATTTATAGTTACCATCCCTCTACAAGGGACCGGAATGATCCAGGTAAATACAAGCTAATGGTTTGTCTGAAATTAACAGGGGCGTCTGCGCTGGACGTTTCACTGTAGAGACTTTGATCTTTTGGCAGATTTCACATTCCAACACATAGTTTCTGGTTTGTTTCCTCATGCGCGGCCACCAGCATCTCTGTTTTAGTAACAACACTGTAGCGGAAACACCTGCGTGTGCAGAGGCAAGCCCTTCATGTGCTGCTAAGATTAGTCCTAATCTATGTTAAATGTTTGGAATTACTCTATCCCCCACTCCAGGGATTCAAGCAAAAGGAACAGTATTTGCATCAGTTATATATAAGTATTTGAGTGTAAAGCCTTTTTGTAATGTTTTACTACTGTCTTTGCTTGAAGCAGTGACAACTTGCATTATTTCGCTGTCTATTTTAGTTTTTGAACGAGTGATTGCATCTAAGAAAGCCGTTTGCACAGCTGCTTTCGAGGCTTCATCGGCCAATGAATACCCTGCAATGTGAACGCCATCACGTTGATCACTCAGTGTATATATCACGTGAGCCTTTTGTAGTTCTTGTCGTAACTGAACTACTTGTTCCCAAAGGAATTTAAGCTTTATTGTGCCACCTTTTGCATCTTTGAAACGGTTTTCAATCCAGTCCTGCAAGTATTCATTGTAAGATTGAACACAATAATATGACTCGCACACTATGAGTGTGGGGAATTTGCGATCCGTATTTTCAAGCACCATCTTGAATGCTTGTAGTTCAGCTCGCTGAGCTGTACAATCTCCTAGAGATTAAGTTTTAGTGGATTGCGCATGCATCACTATAAGGTTGTTTACCCCCCAATAGAGGGCTGCGCTGATCCGTCAGTATAAATTATACATTCATACTGTTCTAGAGGCAGAATCTCAGTAGGCAGAGGACATTCTTTTCATATTGTAGAAATTCTTGTGTTTTTAAAAAAGGTTCAAAAACGTATTCAACATCTGTTGTAGCAAGAGAATTAACCCATTGTATTCTTCTTGGATGTAATTCTTTAGCATTCCGAATGCTTACTTTTGTCACTGCCCCTAAGGAAGGTAATGGTGTAACGACCATAATGTCCTTACCCTGTGCGAGGGCTCTCTCTTTTGCTACTGCAGTTTGAAACGCTGTCAGAATTTTCTCTGTTGAAGGAAATGTAATTTCTGCTTGTGTGTGCAACTGTGATTTGTAAGCTATTGGTACTTTTTTACCTTCATTAAAGGTTAAGTACGTGAAACTGCATCTTCCTGGAATGATTCGGATCACTTAGTTGAGTACGTTCATGAGAGTCTGTAAATGTTTTGTTGCTAACATGTCTGTTTGGGCCGAACGCAAAATTTCTCTATATTTTTGTGCCCAATTAACTGTTTTAAAATCAGGTTTGATTAATTCATAGAGAGGTTTAACCCTTTCTGCGTAGTTTAGAATAAAAGTTTTTCCAAAATTTAGGAAACCTAGAACTGACTGTAAGTTTTTCAGCGTTTTTGGAGGTTGGAGCAGCGCACATTTCTCTACAAAGTTTGCTGCCAGGGTTTTGCCTTCACTTGAAAGTTCATATCCTAGGAAAACATTGTTGAGGTGGGCAAATCTTGATTTCTTGAAATTGAATTTATATCCTTCAGAGGCGAAGCCCAATATTATGGTGTTCACCCTGTTCAAGTGCCTATCCAAGTCATTGTCTGTTAGATGGATGTCATCGACATATGTTAATGCCTCATCATCATAGGTTTGTAGTAACTCTGTTACTCTTGAATCCCTGGGGGAGACGACAGAATTGACGCTGTGTCCCCATAATTGAGAAAGCGGTCAAATACCTACTTTCATGTGCAATGTTTTGACAGAAGAAAACGTTAGAAATATCTAACGTGGTTTTGTATTTTTTATGCACAATGTCATTCATTAGTGCTGCACTGTGTGCATTTTGTACTGCAAAGGTTTTGCAACACAAGTTTAAATGTCTGTAATCCAAAACTAGACGATATGTATTTTCTGGTTTGGAGACAGGAAACAAAGGATTGTTCATGGACGAGGTGCATGTTTCAATCACCCCTTGGTATTCAAGTTGATCTATTATCTCCCTGACTTGTTTTTTAGCTTCTTGCTGAACTGGGTACTGCTGGTTGATTTTTTAACTGGATTTTATGGTAAGGAGACTCCTCAACCCTTTCTACATGATTTGTATATAATGCAGGAGCCTGGGCTACTGCCCATTTCCTGGCATAGGTATCTTTTAAATGAATTGAAATGTAGTAGGAGAAGGCTGGCATAATGATTTTTTCGCCATGTGGGCACTCCCTTACAAATTCAGGTAGCCAGTCTTGTTCAGCTAAAAGACTGTCTAAACCCTGAGAGAGCTTCTCCCAAAAGAGTGTTCTTATTTTTCTAGTTATGTCCCTCTCCATCCGGAGTGTTACTTCATATAAGTTATGTGAGACACTAGCCCTGGTATCTGCAGTTTCAGCTTGGATGTACTCATTCAAGTCCACTGTCTCCAGATGATCCTTCAAGCTATTGTGACTTCTGCTGCACTGTCCAACATTATTTGAGCCCATTCCCCGTTCTTGAGTTGTGTCCTCAAGATCCTCAGCATGTCTGATTTTTAGACCTGCTACCTTCTTTTTGGTGAATTGAGTTTTCTTATTTTTTAGAATGTGTTGATCGTCTTCACGCGTTCTTACTTGTGTTCCGACCGTCCTCTTCTTTCAGATTTCTGTGATGAGGTCTGAAAGGTATGAGAGGAACGTGTATCAGTATCTTGATATCTATCAGGTTTTCTCAAATTATTCCTATTCCTGAGGTTATACCTCCTTTTAGAGGGCTCCTTTTGAGGAGACCTACTTCGGGACTGAGAATGATTCTCTTTAGAAGTTTGTTTAGTCTTCTCCCACTTCTTTTTAGGAGGAGTAGGAGTGTTTTTAATAAAGAGCTTTTCAGGACTTTCAGTCAGTTGGGGTTTCACTGGTTTACCACCCAACCTATCTCTACCTAGTTCTTCATAGGATTTTTCAATTATTCTGGATAGTTCTTGAGGTTGCTCAGTTACATCACATTCTCTTAGCTTTTGGCAGATCGCCATGGATGCGGCTTCACCTTTAATATTAGCTAATAATGTTGAGACCTGTTTGAAATCTTTCAGTAACTTCATACCTAAATTTAAAGCAGGCTCTGCCCTTTATTCATTTTGAATCTGTTTCAGGATGTCTGGTATTACCACCATAGACGGAACACCCTGTGTTTTGGTGTAGATTGCAGCAAAGACTGTACACCTAGTGTTGTAGTCCTCTAGATGTGGTGCGATCCCCATAGGTAAACAGATTGTTAGAATTCTGTGTTTCTCATGAGGGATAGTATCAGGAAATACTGCCTCAGTTTGAGTCATTTTTTGAGCTATCCAGAATGGAATTTGTTTCCATTTTGCAGGTAATTTACCAACGACTGAATGGTGTAATTTTATTTGTGTTACCCTGATAAGGGGTGTGTTGTCGAATCCTTATTGCCGTTTGGACAGTAAAAGTCTGCATGACATATTGAACCAATTGTCTGTAAATTTTGATTAGCTCTTTGAGTTGAACTAATGATTCCTCGTGTGACATTTATTCAATGGCAGGATGTGGTGTATAGCTTGCTAATACTGGCCATGTTGCTCCTGGTCTACCTAGTGGACCGAGTCTGGTAATGTGATTTATATGTTTTAGGGTGCCTTTGAACCAGAGCGCATGCTCTTGGTATGGTAATGGAATTTCAACATCCTCGAAAGGAATGCATTCTTCTGGTGGTTCATCTTCTTTGTAGAAGTGAAGCACGTTTGTTCCTGGATTTGCTTCAGGGGAGACTATCCATGAATAGAATACCTCTGTCTGATGATATTCGTGTGCCTCTATCATAAAAACTACCCTACCACCTCTTGCTGATAGTTCATTTCTTATAGGTTTTATACTGATGACTTTCCTTAGATTTTCTGGAATGCTTATAGCATCCTCTTCGTTCTCTTGGAAATCAGTAAAGTTTAAAATTTGTACAGCTGCATCTGCTGAAGCTCCTTCGGTTGCGGTGTTGTCGCCTTTATTCGACATTGTTTAGTGAAAGTTGCAGAGCAAGTTTCAAGGAAACAAAGATAAGGTACACAATATTTTAGAACACTGTCTCTTTCAACGTTGAACAAACCAAAAACGAATACATAGGATTTTCATACTACTCAGTTATGGTGGATATTTTCCCTTAACCCACTCCAGACGTCTATTGGAGTATTATCGAAAAAATGATGTCTCTGAGAAAAGCACAACTGAGTTACTTTAGTTTCTCGCATAAAATTAGTGCCTTATCAAACGTTGGGCGCCATGTAGTGTAGTTCCTATTTTCCCAATAGGCTCTGTGCATTGGAATAATATATCCTATATATATGATGTAGGACTTATGTCGTCTAGGTCTCTATCGAATATACTAAACTTAATTGTGAGTGCCAGCTAGCTCAGAGGTCACAAGAAACTTTCTCGAATTCACAAGAATGGATTAGTTTCTGACAACCACATAAACATGACAACTTTGTTTCCCAAGAAGAAAAAATGTATCTCTCAGAGTCGCGGAAACAATAGATAAGTATTTCACTCAGTCAATCGTGCATGCTTTGTTTCTAAATAGTTGCAGAGAAAAAGTGAGACAGGCATTTTCAATAAAAAGGTTTTTTTGAGCAGTCTTCTTTTTCATGCAAGAGAGGTGAACTGCTACAATCGTTGTTTCGATTGCAAAGTATAATGCGCACAGCATAAACTGCAATATGAAATAATACAGTAAGAGCATTGTATGGTTTCTAAGCCATATAAAAAATACATACATAAATAGCAAAGAATAAAATACTCAACTGGTGCTTCTAAAATACGTCTACCCTAATGTACCTAACCTAAGTCTAGTACGAGGGAAGAAGTAAGTGTTGAGTAGCATAGGTTTAGTTGTTTTTGGCAAGAATATAACAAAGGTTTCTCTAGGTTCTAATCAGCTCCATACCTTTGTTTAGAAGGAAGGAGATCTGGTATCTCTGTCTCGGAACTCGATTTCCCACCACCCTGTAAGGGGAGCTTAGAAACACTGGAGCTGGATATTCGGCAGGAGAAGGGCAGCCTCTTAATCAAAGCATCAGCTAGAGAGTCGGATTCTTTCAGCACTTGCTGTATCGAACTGCGTCGGGCAAGTAGATAGTCAAACTGCTCCGAACCACTGTAGTTTGCCATATCAAGTGAAGGCATGTTTATACCTTGAAAGTGTTTATGAATGCCATAGCTTGACTTAAAGTCGGAGATATAAACATCAGGAAAGAACTCCTAGGGAATAGTTGTTCTTTGTAAAGTAACTGAGTTCTTGGACAAATCAATATTCAAGCAAGGGGAAGTCCCTTACTGCTTAAGCTGGTTTTCCAAGATGTCGTTGTGACGTTTGGTACGGGTGGAAGTAGCCATGCCTGTATTTGGGTAGCATGGGCTATGCCTAAATAATGGTTTGTTTTCTATGCCTATATAGGGGCAATGTAAATTGTACCTATATAAGGGCATGAATCGTGAAAATTCACTTGGAGCTTAAAACGCCACACAACACTACAACACAGGCCACATGATCAACAGAGCCTTCAGTGGTCCCCAGTGAAAAACCAACAAAGGACACCTCATAGCAGATATTCCCAGAGAGGAACATCATGAGCCTCACACCCCAATACCTTATGATCCCCTACACGCAACAAAAATAACTTGAAAACAAGCAGGGCTTCATGTTAGATGTTCTTCACAACTAACATGGGCTTCAATTGGAATTCCATGGAACATATTATCAAGGGCATTCTTGCCATTTTAGCTGCACTTTTCTGCCTCTAAAGCAGCGATAATTGTATTGCCTGTCTTGATAATATGCCCCTATGTTCCTAATTGAAGATGTTATAAAATTTGGCCCTCCACATCTCAAATGAAGGGGCATCCTACTACAGCCAAATTGACGCAGCACATAGCTGTGCCACCGATGTTACTATAAATATAATATATCTAAATGGATGTGCCAGCTGGCCAGGATGTAAGGTATCCCCAACCCCTGTTAACATCACATCCTTAGTTAAATGTATTTATACCCCTGTAATTCCAGACAGAAATAAATCAATGTGTTGTCAAAATTGTATAAGAGAGATGCAATCATAAAAAACATGCACAATATCAGCCCTCTCCGCATTACATCTAAAATATTTCCCGTCATTTGAAGCCCCCCACTTTATCATCGTCTCTGGTGTGTGATATAAATTAAATATCGTCTTGAAGTGCTGGGATTTCAAATCAGCTGACATCAGAATTCTCCCTACACTTTCGATTGATTGCTGCAGATGCACACCTTCTTGCCTAATCGGTCGCATCATTTACTATCTTGAAGAGCCAGATCATTCTGCTGAAGATCAATTAGTATATCATACAATACCCCTATCCTTGCCCTTCATTTAATTGCATCAACTAGCATATTGGTAATCATTCCCTCCTGCTCACGGTGTTTGAATAAGAGGTCCCGGATTTGCAAATACTTTAAGAACTCCTGTTGTTGCAATCTGTATCTGTCAACTAATCCTGAAAATGAGGCTAATACACCACCCTCAAATAAGTCCCCCAATTGCCTAATCCCCTTAGTCCTCAATCTTCCATCCTTAAATCCCAAAATGTAGCAGGGGGTATAAGCGTCAAATTAATTGGGGTATAATAACAAATCTGTGGGATAGCAAACATCTTTTGAGCTACTTTGCACACCTTATAAGCCATCAACATTACCTTAAATTTCAGTTTTTTGAAGTAGCTTGGCTCTGAGAACTTAAATAAAGAATTTCTAGCCTCTGCCCCCAACAGCAGCTGACATATTTAAGGTGCTTCCGCCAGTACCACATCGTCCCCCGTTAACAAAATCCGCATATTATGAAGCAGATACACATAATAATAAAATGTATAGTTAGGCAGCGCTTATCCACTATGAACATGTGGTAGCATTATCGAGCTTTCCTTTGTCCCCATAAAAACCTATAGCTTATAGATTGCACTTTCTGCAGTGGTATTCTAGTTAACTCTAGAGGTACCACCCTAATTTAATACATAATTTTGGAAAGAATAGTCATCTTGAGCACATTGCACCTCCCCACTAACGAGAGATGCAAGCACTCCAACCGGTCCAGTTGCTGTTGAATCCCAGATACTATAGCTCCCCAGTTGGCCTCAATCAAGTCTTGCAGTGACATCCTGATTTTAATACCCAGATACCTGGCTTCATCAGTTACCGGGGCATGCCATTTTAGTACATACAATCTGTGTTTTTGTAGGATTCAGTTTATAGCCTGGGACCACACCGAATGCGGAACCCAATCTTTCTTACTCTATAACTGCTTGCGCTGGGTCTGATGTTGCCACCGCAATGTCATCTGCATAGGCTAAAACCCGGACCTGGTACTGCCCAGCAAACCATAGAAGTAATTCAATTGCTCTTTTCCAACATTACCAGGAACGGGTTCATATACATGGCAAATTACAGCTGGGAACAGGGACAACCCTGTCTTGTACCCCTACCTATATTAACCGGGTCCTATTCTCTGCCCACAACGCAAATCCTAGCTTGCGGTGATTTATACATAGTTTGTCTTGCTCTGATATAGTGATGCCCAAACCCCATCTTCCGCATGATAGCCCATAAAAATGGCTAGGAGACACGGTCTGGCACTTTTTCCACGTCCAGAAATATCAAACCTAACCTGCTATGATATGTGTTAGCATATTCTAACAAGGTAATCACTCTATTTATATGATTGATCGTGCTACTGCCAGGTATAAATCCATGTGGATAAATGGATACCCACGAGTCTTGTTGGAAATATTTTCGAGTAAACTTTCCCATCTGCATTTAGCGGAGAAATTGGTCTATATCACCCTGGCAGATTCGGGGCTTGTCCTTCTTTTTAAAATTCACTGTATTGGCCTCGTCCTAAGAGGGTGGTGAATTCCCATATTGTGCCTCCAAAAATGTGGCCAACATATCGGTCTTAAATATTTGAAAAAACATTTGATAAAACTGAAGTGGCAACTTATCAGGGGCCTCATTTATGACTTTTTGCCGCAGGGAAGCGCAGCAGGCCTTCCTGCTGCGCTTCCCTACGGCAAAAGAAAAGGGCAGAAATGCGCCGTATCTATCAGATACGGCGCATTCCTGTCCTTTTCCCCTCCGCCGGCGCACAATGGGCTGCCTGCGCCAGTGCAGGCACCCTTGCACAATGGTGCAAGGGTGCCTGCGTTGCGGGGAAGATTATTTTTGTACAGGAAGGGAAACCTTTCTGTACAAAAATAATCACAAGAGGCTTTTCCTCTTTCTATGTGTGCTGTAGAATGCAGCACACATAGAAAAAGGAAATACGAGGAGAAAAAAAGATATTTCTCCCTGTTGCGCCTCCCTTACGCCTCCCCTGGGGAGGCGTAAGCTTTTGGCACTGCTTCAGAGTTACGATTTCTCGTAAATCTGGGGCAGTGTCAAAAGGCCATGGATGTTGCTGGGAACGCCCCCAGCAACACCCATTGCACGCCCCTTTAATGCAGTACACTGCGTTAAAGGGACTGATATTTATCAGGCAGCAGTACGCCACAAAAACTGGCGTACTGCTGCCTGATAAATACCACGCTGGTTTCTGCGCCACGGAACTTCATGAAAAGTGAAGTTCTGATGGCGCAAGGGGACTCATAAATGAGGCCCCAGGTCCTGCCGCTTTCCCACTAGCCAATGAACCTATTGCCTCCTCAAGTTCCTCCATAGTTATCGGGGTAGCCAATAGCTCCTGTTCCTCTTGTCTTGTCCAGCTAAATATAATACACTCTGTGTATACAACTCTTTATAAAACGCATAAAATACCCTCAAGATGTCATCTATGGTTTCAACTGTATTACCCATTGAGTTCAGCAAGGCCACTATATTCTGTGTAGACTGTTTTACTCTTAATCTCTGTGCCAAGCTTCACCCTGTGGCTTCACAGTATTCATACCTATCTATTATCCACCTTATACTGACGAGCCAATTCCTTACACCGTACCCTATTTATTTTAACTTTACAACAGACAATCTGAGTTTGTATTTCCTTGTCTTCATGTCCCAGCCTTATAACCTGTATAAGTTACTGCTCTGCATTCTTTAAATCCCCCAAGAGCCCCTGTATCAAACTCTGTTGTTGCTTTTGCTTAGCCAGTCCATAACTATGGGGCCCATTACAGTGGCGGGCGGACAGTACACGGAACTGACCGCCAGAGGTGCAGCAGTCCAGCTATTCCAATTAGGATGCACCCGCCACCCTGGTGGTCGCATCCTGCATATTATGCATTGCGGCGGGCGGTGCTGTCAGCAGCACCTCCTGCAATGCAAAATATGCATGTTGTGCATTGGCATGCACAATGTGACAGGCACCATGCGGTGCCTGCCAGCTTGTGTACGCCAATGAAAGGGTGGGACCCCCAAGTGCACCCCACCACCCCCCAACACCCTGAATCCTGCAACGGGCTCCAACTGCCAGAGACCGCCTGCCTTTCCATAGCAGCATCGCCGCCATGGAAAGGCCCTTTTTCCAAATCTATCATGATACGAATGGCAGTGCCTGCAAGGCACCGTCACCATATTATCAGCCTTTTCTGCCCGGATGGCAATCCGACCAGCGGAAAAGTGGCAGACAGTCGTTCCATCTGCCGCAGTGCCCCTTGCCATACTAATCTGGAGGGGGATGTCAATGGGACATATGGCGATCCGCCCATTATCATAATAGGCCCCTAAGTCTTTCTACACGCACACCCACTTTGAGAGCATCCCATACAATAGCACAAGAAGTAGATCTTCTATTAACCTCCAAAAATTGTAAAACCCAGGTTTGCATGTGATCAATGAATAGGCTATCCAATAGAAGCTTTCTATTAAAAGTAATTTTGAATATCCTATCTACCTTAACTTGGGTAAGGTTAAAAACATCCAGTAGTAATGGACCATGATCTGATGTTATCCTAGGCCACACCTGCCTTTTTGTAACAACCGTGAATAACCTTAACATATAAACACAATTCGGCCTCACTAGTTTATGATGGGGATTTGAATAGAATGTAAACCCTTGATCTGGATGATTCAAGGTTGTCCAAACATCGACCAATCCATGATCACTTAAAAGCTGTTGTAATGCTCTGAAAACCTTGGGTTTCCGTCCCATATACTTATCTATACTGACATCCATCATTTGCCCTTCTAAATGGATGTTGAAATCCTCACATCATATCAAAGGGGTTTCCCACAAGGATAATTCTACATTAGGAGCCTCTAAAATTGCTGCTTCATCAAAATTAGATCCATAAACCGTACACATTACAACCTTAGTGCTCCCTAATATACACTCAGCTGTAGCCCATCTACCAATATTATCAGCCATTTTCTTTCCAGTCCCACATATTCCTTGTTGTGCCATGATAGCTGCACCCCTGCTAGTAATGGACTGACATGTCACTGCCAACAGTGTATATCCTAACTCTTTCAATAACATACGCTTGCTCCAGGGGATGTGTGTCTCCTGAATACACGGGATATTAGGTTTCATTAAACGTAAATCAGCTGCTACCCTTTGCCTCTTATTAGTGTTATTCAAGCCACAGACAATATATGTACTGATACGTATCCCACTATTTGACATTTTGCACAGTATCTTTTGCCAGTCTAAGAAATCCCATGAATGTCTTTGCTACACAAAATTCTATAATGCTCATATTTACTCAGTTGTCTTTGCTATGGATTTATTTTTTAATGCCCCACCCCTACTGCCCACCCCGCCCCTAAACTAGAAACGCCCTTACACAACCCGACACTAACCTCACCCACCACCAAAAAGACCATGTGTGCCTCCCACCCCAACTAACCCCTCCCCAACACAACAGGTAATAGGGCCCAAGACCCCTGCAATGGGGAGCTAATATTCACCCCGGTATGTCCCCCCTCCCTTTGCCAAAATGATTTGCCTTCTTCGTTCAGAGAATTACACCCTAAAAACACTAGAGCTTTCATACAATATTAAAATCTTTAACCGATCCTTCATCTATATATTCAGCTTCATCACCCTCAATAGATAAATAAAGATGATCTCACTAATGCTCTAAACTAGGCACGGACTATCCATGGAATGGAGTGATTAATTGACATAGATGCCACCTACTTTCCATAGTGTGATGACAGAAATCAGGTCTAATGAAAAATTGTACACCCTTCCCTACCCTCTTGTGATCCAGCCTAGCCAGATCATTTAAAACTTGGCGGGCTAAAAAATGGTTCAAACAAATCAAAATCGCCCGCGGCCTAGGGGCATATTGCCTAACTTTGGCTGTTTGTTGTTTAAAAGGGAATCTATGTGCCCTTTGAACTTCGGTAGCCCAGTTTACCATTGTCAATTCAGGGAAGGCCCCATCAAACATTTCCACCACATCTTTACACATGTCCTGACACTCTGTCCCTTCAGGTATTCCAAGTATTCTCAAATTATTTCTACATAGCCGGTTTTTCAAATCTACAAGTTTTAAATGCATGTCCTCCTCCTGAGAGTTCATTGCTTCCGTCGTCGCTTTCTGGGCTACTATTTGATCTTCTAATGCCGAAATCCGCACCTCTGCCTCGTTCATTCTCTCTGTAAATTCAGTACAGATTTTGGCAATCCTACGTACAGTATTCTGCAACTTCTGACAGGCGGTATGGGTGTTGCAAATAAAACAGCGATAGTATTAAGCATTCGCTGAAGACATGCTATCATGTCTTTGTTCTAGTTTTCCCGCCCGTACTTGAAATACTGCCAGACTCCATTTTGTTTTCTGGCATCCATCTTGTGTGCCATACATTGCCATGTGCTCGCCATGAGGCAAGTCCGACCTCACTTATTGTCACCCCTGAAGTCTGCCAAGCACATGCTATAAATAGTTCCTTGTGCGTCCAGCGCATGTCCAGTAGGAGTCACATCTGTTTGTGATTAGCGTAGATTGGAATGTGCATTCAGCGGGTCTCAAGAACCGTTAACTCCATCCATGTATCGATCATGTTCAAGAAATGTCCATGTATGGTTGTAAATCATGCTTTGAGCTGTAACCACCCACTTATGAGCCCCTTCTTTGTGTATAAAAGGGGACCACATGTCTGAGTTCTTTGTGCTACCTTGTACAATACTGTAGAGTGTTGTATAGGCTGTAGTACCACCTTTAAAGTTTTATTAAACTATGTATTTGTATTTCCAGTTTCCGTGCCAATTTCTTTTGTAGTCTGAAGACTCCGTGCACAAAAGGGCGAACCCTTTTGCTCTCACAGTCCTTGCTGAGGCCTGTACCCATCATGGGTTTTCAAATTTTCTGCACCTGTCTCGATCCTGTGATCTAAGATACTCTGATATATTGACCCAACTGATATTTCTTCTTCGTGCTTCCCCAGAGTCGTTTCTTTACTCTTACCTGCCACTTTTTCTCCTTCCAACAGCAGCCCTTTCGAGGTTGAGAAATCCCACAGGGCACTGTCTCTTTTATCCTTTCGCAGTCCTTGTATCTCAGTTACCCTTTTTTTTCACATACTGTTGCACGTCAGTTTTTTCAAAATCCATATTGACGCTATTGTGATCACTGCCAGTGCTCAATATAGAGCCCTCGTAAGATTTTGATTTAATATCTAACATATCCTCCTCTTTTGAAGTGTCAGAGGCATCCGACATTAAAAAAAAAAATCCCCGGAGTCAGTCTCTTTAACCAGTCCCTGTGACGCTCCTCCATGTAGTCATGTCAGCCACTCGATTAGCGCCTGAGTTACAATGTATGACTACAGCATTTTCATTTAAATCGCCCAGAATTGTGTTCTCTGTCACTACAGCACCACTTTCCTTAACCTCCACTCAGCTTTCATGTGCAGTTCCCAAGTTATTTTTTGGAGGGACTGTCGATATGGTCAGTTCCTGAAGTGTAAAGTCAACTGGAACATTAACATTCACAAACACTCCCTCTGCCATTTTCGCAGTCTCTTTAGAAATAGGAGCTTGTAGAACAAGGCCTTTCTTTTTATTTAGGAATATCGGCGGGACCCTTTGATTATCGTTTGCCGGCTCACGTGAAACAAAGTATCCGCACTGCATTGTTCTTCTTCTGTAGTTGCCCGCTGCATACCAGGACTGGTAGCAGCGCCTCGAATCCCAGATGCAGCATCCGCCATTGCATGGGTCTTTCCTCCTCTTGACGTTTTTGGAGGCATAACACTGCACAGACACTTTCAAAGACCGCGCCAGTTTTTCATCACCAGGCAGCCCGTATTCTTCAAAACTGTCCCACACTTCACGAAGCCTGACTCAGCCGCAATACAGAATGCTTCTATAAAAGTAAGTCCTTAATGTTGAGAAGCCTGGTTTCAGGGCCAGCAAAAGTTTTTACTGAATGTCTCCCGTGAATCTAACAACTTGTCATAACGTTACAGTCAAAACACTGTAGTGAGAGCGTGTAGGTTTTCACCATTAGCCTCCAGAATACATCCAGTGAGCAGGGGAAGCCAGGAGCTCATTGCTCACATGTCCGAACCTTCGGACGCCATCTTGCCAAATCATGGCACATATAAGTATTGCAAAACATGAAGGGGTCATGAATCCAGATATTTTACCCTCCTTAGTGCAAAAGAGGATAATTCAGAGCCTGCTTGTCCTTAGTAATGGGAAACCCTTTCCCCATTCGTTCAATAGTTGAAAGATGCACTAGGGCAAGTAAGAATATTCATAATAATTAATACAACTCCTGATAGTAAATCCGGTATTTATTTTGCACATTCTGGGATGTTAGACATGACTCTTACTTTCTCAGAGCCATTCAATCAAGATGAAACAACAAGGATTTTTTAAGGTACAGCCAACATGTGTTTCGCTCCCTAACGGCCCTCGTGCCTATAGGATTGGTGATAATCACAACTTTTTTTTATATATGCAGGGTATGATACACATATCATACATTACATCTAAACTAAAGTTTATAGAGCATTTAGGAAATTAAAACAGTCTAACTGCATCCCAAAAAAAAATGCATATGATGCCGGACATCAGAGTGAAAGACTTGGTGAAATATCAACATCAGGAAAGAACAAGGGTATCCCAAGTGTGTTTTGTCAGAATGACACACATTTGTCTAGAGCACCGAAAGCTAGGACAATGTGAAACATTACATATATTGTAAAAGACCACATTGTAATAAAGTCAGATCACTGATATAACATTGACTCCTATAATATCGACCTAGAAAATTATTAAGTCACTTATATTGTATACAAAAATATCAACACCCAATACACAAAACTAAAATAACACACAAAATAAAAATAAAAAAATTAAAAAAAATGTGATGACAAAAATATCACCAACAAAAAAAGAACACAAAAATTAAAATAACATATATTGCAACAAACATATTGATGTGCACAATATCGACACCACAAACATCTATAACATACATATAAACTATACAAAAAAATGAAATATAAAAATGAACTTTTTTCACTAATATAAACAAATACCATATATCAAACATTAAAATCAAACACAAAATGTAACAAACTAAAACACAAACACTTAAAAATTGAAAACAAATGAATATACAAACACTATAACATAAAAAATAAACAAGACATATACATTACATATATATATAAAATAACCCTGGGCGAAGCACTACACTACGCTCGCGGAGTTTGCGAAGTTTGTGCAACTTCGCACTACGCGAGCTGCACGTAGCACAGTGCGAACACACGTAGTGCATCCTAGCGTAGTGCAGCAGTCATTTTTTGCTTGTTCGCGGTCCTCAACGTCAAGTTTGCGACCGCGAGCAAGCAAAATGACATCCCGGCGAGATTCTCAACGCGGGAAGGTCAGGTTTCTCATTGTGAGTGGTTGCACATGCTCACGACCGCTCTCAATGAGAAACTACCAGCTCGTGTTGAGAAAGCTGCCGCTCGAGTAATAATCTACTCGAGCAGCAGAAAACTACAGCTCGCACTCTGCAAGATGCCGTTTTCAATGATTGCACAGTGCCGGATGCTTGTCCACACTGTGCAATCATTAAAAACGCATCTTGCACAGTGCAAACATGCTACTACGCAGCTTGCGTAGTGCTACGTGAAGTTCGCGTAGTGCGAACTGCACTTCGCGTAGCTTCGCGTAGCTTCGCGTAGCGCTACTTCGCGAACTACGCCCACCCTTAATATAAAACATATATAACATTTATTAACGCACATATTTTAATTATATTACTAAACAAAATAAAAACAAACATTAAATAACCATAATTAACATTAAACAAAATATATTATACCTGCCAAAAAATTCAAAAATCTATCTAAACCAATCAATTTAAACTACACCAACACAAACCAATAGAAAACTCCAATGAAATAAACGCAATAAAAGCAATCAAATAATGAACACAAAATGTACAGTGAAACAATCAAACACTGCAGAAGGACAAGACTTTGTGAGACAGAAAACAGAACAAAAAAGATCTACACCAACAGGTAAACAGAAAAACTCTCATTAAAGGTAAGAACAACACTATTAAATAAATAAATAAAATTTGCTTAAAAGAAAAAAATATAAACAAATTCAAAACAAAGATTTACTTCCAAAACAAATACAAAATCAACATTAACAAAAAATATAAAACAAAGTAGGTAAATAGCTTAACAAACTAATAGAGTTAACTATTTTAAACAAAAAATGTTTAAAAAAGCAAAACATAACTAACAAATACTTGTATTTCAATTGCTTCTACAGACCAACATAACATCAACATCAACGAAATAAACCATATCAACTAATAATAGTATTAGAAGATTGAAGATGAATCAATTCCCCCACTTAAAACGCAGCAAAGGGTGTGTTTGCACACATATCAAATCAGGCCCCTCCCCCTATCTTCACCACTGTGCAAACGCACCCCGTGGCATGTTTTAAGTTTGGGGATTAACTCCCCTTGAATACTGAGGTCCCCTGGGGGCCAACTAGCCCACCAGGTACCTCCAGTAAGCGCCACAGAGCTGCGTTGCAGAGAGGTGAAAAAAGGGGCGTGGCCTCAGAACACCTCCCTGCAAAGCAGCCCCCTGGCACATATTGGAGATTCCTGGTGGGCTAGTTGGCCCCCAGGGACCCCCAGTACTCAATGGGAATTTGTTCCCCATTTGCAAACGCGCCAGGGAGCGCGTTTGCATAGTGCTGAAAGGAGGGGAGGTGGCCTCTGGCGCGATGCCAGTATTTTTTTTTTTAAGAAGGGGGTGCTCATTTTTGGGCCCTGGGGACCCCATCCCCCAGGTTTCATGCCCTCTCTTCCAAATAGCAAAGTAGTTTGCTATGGCAGGGCCGGAGTCACAAGGCTCCTGCCCTGCCATAGCAAACAGCAGTGTCCTGGGGGTGGGCACCCTGTGACACTGCTGGAGCCGGCCCTGGGGGTGGCGGTTACTGGGGCTGGGGCATCTGAGAGACCCCCACACAATTGAAAGAAGCCCCGGGGGTGGTGTTCCCCAGGGCTGGGAGGCCTGAGAGCCCCCCACACATAATTAAATAAAGCCCTGGAGGGCCCCTCATGGCCCCCCTTTACATAAGTATTTCCCATGGGATTTGGCCCCCGGGGGCCAATGACCAAAGAAACAGGGAGCCTGTGCTTAGTTTTTTCTTTATCGGTAGGATGCGCGCATTTGCGCAGATTTTGCAGATTTTGTGGGACCCCCTGAACAAGCCTAGGGGGTCAGGGGGTTTCTACCCTGCCCCCTTTTCGCCTTTTGCGTGTTTTTTATTCAGGTTTCTTGTGCCTAAGTTCTACCGAGGCACAGGATGACTGCCAACACTTCCTGGTTTGGAGTGTTGACAGCCAATTAGCATACAGCTCGTGCTCGGCAGGGTGCGCGGATCCTGCGCGGTCATAGATATATATGTACATTTAATTGTGACTTTCTCAAGAACTACTGAATGGATTTACACCAGTTAAGCAAAAGGCACTAGTCTGAACCAAGGACTACGTCTTTGCCAAATTTGGTGTTATTCCGTTCAGCAGTTCGGGCTGTAGCCGCGATGAACGGTTCCTATGGAAAATTGCATGGTGAAAACACACCCTTTTTCTCGGCCCCCACTTCACAAATCACCCAGAGACTTTCAGGAAAGGAGCGGACCGGAGCTGGCCACTAGTTTTGAAAATTTTGTGAAGATTCGTCAACCGGCGCCAAAGTTATTCCAAATAGAATGTTGCGGATTTCCTTTGGAAAATAGAAGTGCGAGCTTCTACGATCGGCTGCCTGGAGGTGGGTAACTGGGACGCCTTGTATTCGGTCAGCTCTACACACCGAGGTCGCTGAGGCCCCAAAGCCACCTCCCAGCTCGTTATATCCCCCAGTGGTGGCCTCATTGACCGCTCAAAGCAAAGCTTCTTCGCAGCGGCGATGAGAAGAAGAGCGGCGGCTTGTGCACGCTGCAGCATCGGTCAGCGAGCGGATACGACTGCTCACAAAGCTGCAGAGATGGAAGTTTGTAGTCTACCCGCAGACCTTCTCGCTAAATGCCGACCGCTGGTACCAGGACTATACGAAGACTGCCTTTAGGCATGAGTTACCTCCTGGGAGTTTCCAAGAGACCCCCGGGCTGGATCTGAACGAGCTACGGTCTCTCGCCTGCGACACCCTCTTGCAGGAGACCTTCTACTTGAAAAAGCACCGGCCATTCTTCCGCCGTACACAGGAGCACACCGCGCAGCCCTTCCTTACCGGTCTTGTGTCTGCACTGCGAGCCGAGCTGGTGCGCCATAACCCGTTCCTCATTACCTCTCATGTCGATTTGAGACCAAATGTCAACTTCTACTGGATGCGTGGTGAAACTGTCGTGGCTCGTGGGCATCGAAAGGGCAAGGTTGACCCAATTAGATTTCAAATAGATGACAGCCCACATAGCCAAATTCGTGTGCCTCAACAATTGGACCCGTTTGTGCCTCTAGACTATTCGGTCACTGAAGAAATCCCCATCATTACTGTTGGACCAGATAAACTTCCGCTATTTAAAAGACAATATGAAAATACCGTATTTATTGGCTCGAAGATAGATGATCCTTGCTGCTATGGGCATACGCAGTTTCATTTGCAGACTGACAAAATTAAGCGAGATAGACTGCTGGAAACCAACCTCACTGACCAGATTGAAGTTCGTTTAAGAGCTCATGCTATTGCAAGTCTCTTTGCATGGACAGGGGCACAAGCTATGTATCAAGGCTTCTGGAGCCATTCAGATGTTACCCGTCCTTTCGCCTCACAGGGTGTGATTTCGGATGGAAAACATTTTTTTTCTTCTGTTACCAGCTGAATACCTTGGCACTTGACGTTGAGACTGACAAAAACAATCCACGAAAGAACATTTGCTGGGGTACCGAAAGTGCCCCCCTCTACAAAGCAGTGGAAGATGGTGATGTCAAAGGGTTTAATGATGACGTTCTGATAAATCTTGTTCGCTTTTTACTGAACCGACCCTCAGGATACTCGGGGGCACACAGTTGAATATTGCTAATCGACCTCATGAAAACTGTAAAAAAAAGAAAAAGAAAAAAAAAATAGATCCTAACTATAACTACCTACTGGCAACTGTCAGTAGGTAATATATATATATACAGATATGCAAAGAAAATGACAGAAGGAGCAAAGTTCATCTCCTCACAAAAAGGAAAATTACTTCGGTGCTACATGGGCTATACGTATTAACCCTGGGCAAAGCACTACGCTACGCTCGAGTAGTTTGTGAAGTTTGCACTACACGAACTGCATGTAGCACAGTGCAAAAATGTGTAGCATAGTGTAGCGTAGTGCAGCAGTCACTTTTTTGGTTGCTCGCGGTTCTCAATGTCAAATTGGCGACCGCGAGCAAGCAAAATACCATCCCGGCGAGACTTTTTCCTCATTTGCGATCAGCAAGATCAAGTTGCCGATCGCAAACGTGGCAAATAAACCTCCCGGCGAGATTCTCAATGCAGGGAGGTCAAGTTTCTCATTGCGAGTGATCGCGTATGCTCGCGACCACTGGCGATGAGAAACTACCAGTCCGCGTTGAGAAAGCTGAAGCTCGAGTAAAAATCTACTAGCGCGGCATAAAACTACAGCTCGCACTGTGCAAGATGCCGTTTTCAATGACTGCGCAGTGCCGGATGCTTGTTTGCACTGTGCAATCATTGAAAACGGCATCTTGCACAGTGCTAATAGGGTACTACCCAGTTCGCGTAGTCCTACACGTAGCTCACGTAGTGCACTTTGCATAGCTTCTCGTAGCGCTACTTCGTAAACTACGCCCAGCGCTCATACATATACACAAGAGAAAATCACTGAAAACAAAACCCATTAGAAATGTAGTAATACTACTCCAATTCTTGCTATTGGAGAGCAACAACAATAGAAACAAATGTTATTAATGCCAGGGAACACAACCATCCCCCCAATGTTACAGAAATTAATTTCAGAGATGCTTTAGAATCCATCAAAGAAGCAAGCACCAGCTCTCAACAATCCAGTACCCAAATAATAAAAAACGTACTAACTAGGGTTCCTGAACATGTAACATGACCATTACCTTCCATACCAACCCTAAAACAACTAAGAGCCAGAACTAAGAGATCTACTGCTCAAACACCACACACCTCCTTAACTTTTGCAGAAATCAAAATTGTACAAGAATATAAAGTCACACACAAAGATGAAAAATTAATTCTTTATGACAATAACAGTCAAGAAAAAAGAATTATCATCTTTGCCACAAACACCAACATTCAAAAGTTAAAGCAATGTGAAACAGGGATGATGGATGGGACATTTACAGTTTGCCCTAAGCCCTTTTGTCAACTCTATACCATCTATGTCAAGTCAAGTCAAGTCAAGTCATAAAATTTGTATAGCGCGCTACATACCCAGAGGGTTTCAAGGCGCTTAGGAAGAGGAGGAGGATTATTTGTCAAATATCCACGTTTTAAGCTGCTTTCTGAACGCTAGGTGGTTCTGGGTGAGGCGGAGGTAAGCGGGGAGTGAGTTCCATGTTTTAGCAGCCAGGTAAGAAAAGGATCTGCCTCCCATGGTGGTCCTGTTGATGCGAGGTACAGTGGCGAGGGCTTGGTCGGAAGAGCGTAGTTGGCGGGAGGGGGTGTAGAAGGACAGTCGAGAGTTGAGGCAGTCTGGTCCGATGTCGTAAAGTGATTTGTGTGCGTGGGTGAGCAGTCGGAAAGTGATCCTCTTATTGACGGGTAGCCAATGGAGGTCTTTAAGGTGACCAGAGATGTGTTCGTTGCGCGGGATGTCTAGTATGAGCCTGGCTGAGGCGTTTTGGATTCGTTGGAGTTTCTTCTGGAGTTTAGCGGTGGTACCTGCGTAGAGGGTGTTTCCGTAGTCCAGTCGGCTCGTGACCAGGGCGTGGGTGACTGTTTTCCTAGTTTCGGAGGGGATCCAGCGAAATGTTTTTCTGAGCATGCGAAGAATGTTGAAGCAGGAAGAGGATACGGCGCTGACTTGTTTGTTCATTGAGAGTGAAGAGTCCAGAATGACGCCAAGGTTCCGTGCGTGGTCTGTCGGGATGGGTGCTTTTCCGAGGGCTTCCGGCCACCAGGAGTCGTCCCAAGCAGAGGGGGATGTGCCTAGGATGAGGACTTCTGTTTTGTCTGAGTTCAGTTTCAGACGGCTTTGTTTCATCCATTCGGCGACTTTTTTCATTCCTTCGTGCAGGTTAGCTTTGGCGGCGCCGGGGTCATTGGTGAGAGAAAGGATCAGTTGAGTGTCGTCCGCGTAAGAGATGATGTTGAGGTTGTGTTGGCGTGCGATGGCCGCGAGGGGGCTCATGTATACGTTGAAGAGGGTGGGACTGAGTGAGGATCCTTGAGGTACGCCGCAGATGACTTCAGAGGCCTCGGACTTGAATGGAGGAAGGCGGACTCTCTGGGTTCTACCGGTGAGGAACGAGGTGATCCATTCCAGTGCTTTTCCTTGGATTCCGATGTTATTGAGGCGTTGTAGAAGGGTGCTGTGGCAGACTGTATCGAATGCTGCAGAGAGGTCGAGGAGGATGAGGGCGACTGTGTCTCCATTGTCCAGTAGAGTTCGAATATCATCTGTTCCTGCGATGAGGGCGGTCTCAGTACTATGTTTTGCTCGGAAGCCAGATTGTGATGGGTCGAGGGATTTGTTGGCTTCGAGGAAGGCGGCGAGCTGGCAGTTGACGGCTTTCTCGATGACTTTGGCCGGGAATGGAAGAAGCGAGATGGGGCGGTAATTTTTTAGTTCGGTGGGGTCCGCTGTTGGTTTTTTCAGAAGGGCGGTGAGTTCAGCGTGTTTCCAGTCTTCAGGGAAGGTAGCGGAGTTGAAGGAGCAGTTGATGACGTCTCGGAGGTGCGGCGCTATGACGGAGTCTGCTTTGTTGAAGATGTGGTGAGGACATGGGTCTGTGGGGGATCCTGAGTGGATGGAGTTCATCAGGCGGATGGTGTCCTCAGTGGAGATTGGCTTCCAGTCGTTAAGGGTGTTCACGGGGGGAGGATGGACAGCAGACGGCGGGGTGGGTTGGTTTCCGGGTTGGTTGTCAAAGCTGTTGTGGATGTCTGCAATCTTGTTGTGGAAAAAAGAGGCTAGGGAGTCGCAGAGGGTTTGAGAGGGGGTGATGTCGTTGGAGATGGACGAGGGATTGGAAAATTCCTTGACGATGTTGAAAAGTTCCTTGCTGTTGTGAGCGTTGTTGTCGAGTCGATCCTTGAATGCTGCTTTCTTGGCTTTTCGGATTAGTTGGTGGTGAGTGTGGGTGGCGTTTTTGAAGGCGTCCTTGGTGCTGGTGGTTGGGTCTTTTTTCCAGGCCTTTTCAAGGGAGCGGCAGAGTTTCTTGGACTTCTTGAGATCATCGTTGAACCATGAGGCCTTCTTGCTGCCAGGTTTGTTTTGACGTTTTTTCAGAGGTGCTAAGGTGTCAGCGGTGTTGGATAACCATAGGGTGAGATTAGTGGCGGCACGTTAGCGTTGGAGGATGGGGCTGGGGTGTGTTGAAGGAGCGATGCAGAGATTTGGTCCGTTGTGATTTTGTTCCAGTTCCTTTTCAAGGTAGGTTGGAGGTGGATGCTGGGTTTTGGTTTGTTGTAGGTGAAGTGAACGCATCTGTGGTCAGTCCAGATGAGGTCCGTAGTGTGGCTGAAGGAGACATGGTTGCTGGAGGTGAAGATGGGGTCGAGCGTGTGACCTGCGATGTGGGTGGGGGAAGTGACCAGTTGTTTAAGTCCGAGGTTGGTGAGGTTGTCCACGAGGGTGGCGGTGTTGCGGTCGTTGATCTTATCGAGGTGAAAGTTGAGGTCTCCCAGAAGGATGTAGTCTTTGGAGGGGAGCGCGTGTGGAGTGATGAAGTCCGTGATGTCTTCACTGAATTTGGCGCGGGGTCCTGGTGGCCTGTAAAGGAGGGTGCCTCTGAGTGTGGTCTTGGGGTCGATGTGGATCTGGAAGTGAAGGTGTTCGGAATTGGCGAGGTTGGCGTCAGAGCTGGTTGAGATGCGGATAGATTTCTTATGGACTATAGCGATTCCTCCTCCTGTGTGGCTGGTGCGGTCCTTGCGTGTGATCTTATATTCTTCAGGGATGGCAATGGTGATGTCTGGTGCGGAGGAAGTATTCATCCATGTTTCCGTAAGGAAGGCGATGTCCGGAGAGATGGTGTCTAGTAGGTTCCATAGGTCGATGGCGTGCCTGTGGACTGATCGGGTGTTGAGAAGGATACAATGTAGGTGGTTGGGGTCGGGTATCTGTGGTGAGGTTGAAGCGGAGATGTTGTCGGTGCCGATGAATTTGCAGGAGTAGCAGGAGAAAGGTCCATGGGTGCGACCAGGAGCGGCTTGGACGCAGTTGGGAGCGCGACCGGGGTTAAGGGCTAGGAGGGTGGCGGCATCGTAGGTAATGCGGGAGGGCTGGGTAGCGCGAGGGACAGGGGGTCTGGCGCTGGGCGCAGTCCAGGCGCGGACTGGCGTAGACGGGCTTACCTTTGGCGCACCTTCGGCGCGAATGGGGCGCGTTCGCTGCGCGTGAACGCTGCGCGCGGGAACTCCTGCCATATATGGATGGTGGAGGGGGAGGGGCGAGGGAGGATAAGATGGGAGGCGGTTGCGTGGTGGAGGGGGCGGTCTCAGGGCAGAACAACAACAACAGAAGCAAATGGCGGCTATAGCGCGATTTTGACCCGGTTTGAGGAAGGAGCAGAGGTAAGGGCTGAAAAACGCTGATGGTCAGCAAATGCAGGTTATGGCAAAGGTAGTTTTAAAAAACATCAAATAATGCAGGCACAGTTATTACAAGCAGGCAGGCACGTTCTAGCGCTAAGCGAGGGCAGCAGCGCTATGCAGGCAACAAAGCAAGTTAACAGAAGCGTCCAGGAAGCTTAGCAGCGCGATGTAAACAATACCAGGCAGCTCAGGGCAGGGGTCAGCGAGGGCAGGAGGGAGCGACCGTGCTCAACCAGGGTCGAGGTGGTCGAATATGAAGAAACTAACATTCCCTTCATATACACAATACTCCCTAACAAACAAAATAGTACCTACATAGAACTCCTTTCAATAATAAAACAACATACAGAAAACTACTTCCCACAATAATGGATTTCGAGCAAGCATTGATTTGTCAATTTAATAAATATATCCACGTACTGCAATGCAAGGTTGCTATTATCATTTCAACCAAAGTATCTGAAGACATCTACCCAAAATCTACCCTAAGCACAGATTATGCCACAAACAGCAACTTTGCCTATCAAATAAAAAAAACTAATAGCCCTGGCCTACGTACCAACAACAGAAGTAGCCAACCACTATAATATACTTATTGAAAGCTGTTTTTTACCAAGCCAATGAAGAAAAACTAACACCCTTCCTTGACTACTGTGAAGACACCAGTTAGGAAGACAACATAGGTCAAGGCACCAAAGACAACCTAAGTTCCATTTCCCTGGTGGAACGTCTTTCAAAGCACCCTAGCACAATAGGCTAAACCAAATAATGCAGTGGAAGGATGGCATATTGCCTTCAAACCACAATAGGAAGAGGACAGCCAACTTTACACAAACTAGTAGAAGCCATCAAAAAACAACATATAGGTCCAAAACTTAGTAAGCAAACAAAGACTCTACCCAAACACCAAAGGACAGGAATACCTAGACACAATAGTCAAATCTATACTTTAAACATAAGACACTAGAAAACACTGTGCAGCATTGACAAATTACAAAACATTTAAACAACATATTTCTACTCTTTTTCAAATTAATATTTATGATTATGCCATTTAAAAAAGAAAAATGTTCATAAAAATATATGACATAATATTGGGCCGCATTATGATGTCCGTCCTCCATCGATACAGATTAGGGACTGGCCGCCGAAGAGGCCCACCGCCATCGTAATGAGGCCCATAATTATTAAAATTAAACAGAAACAAGCAAACTAAATGTTAACAAAAAACATTTAGTTATTTATTTTATAGTTTTATAAAGCGTGAACCAGACCCATGAGTGTATCAGAGCGCTTTACAGTGTTAAGGGTGGTGTACAAAACGTTGGGAAGGGAGGGATCAACTGGGTAAAATAGGGGATACATAAGGCAAGAAAACATGCAATCTAAAGTCCCGGCTACATGTGGGAAAGGAATTAAAACAGGTAGATACATTGAGCAAGAAGGCACATAGTCTCAACTCTTGGGGGGATGCCAAGGAGTGTAGGAATAGGTATAATCCATAGAATGATAATAATATAATGTGTTCATTAGACAAGGTATTTAACAATTAAGAAGGTTTTGATCTCCGATTGTAGTTTTTTTTTTTGCAGCAGTAGGTCTTTGGCAGATCGAGAGTTTCTGTGTTCTCCTAATTTCAGGAGTTTTTGTGCAAGAAATGTAGGGGAGTTATTATAAAGAGCTTTGTGAGTAATGCAGGCCAGTTTAAATTGGATTGTAGCCTCCAGGGGAAGCCAGTTCAGTGCTTTGACGTGGGGAGAGATGTGGTCGAATATCTCTGAGGTGGTTAGTAGTCTGGTGGCGGTGTTGCGGCAGGCTTTGAATGGGCCAGAGATTTCTTGGGTAGCACTGCAAGAGTAGAGATTCCATATTCTTATCTGGAAATGACTAGTGCCTGTACTGCAGTTTTAAGGTTGGACAGATTGAGGAAGGGTTTTAGGTTTCTTAGGTAACTCAGGTGGAATCTAGTCATTTTGGCCATCGAGTTTATATGGCCATGCATGTTCAGGCTGCCGTCCAGGGTTATTCCAAGGAATTTCACTGACACAACAATGGTAGGAGGGTAGTTTTGTGCTGATGGTCTTGGTCCAGTCATGGATGTTTGGATTGGATTTGGGTGGGGAGATCAGAAGAAATTCAGTTTTATTTGCGTTGAGTTTAAGCGGTTGGCAGTGAGCCAGTGGACTCTCAGCTTCAGGGCCTCATTCAGGGAGAAAATGTCCTCAGGGGAAGACATTTTTATGTAGATTCCGTGCTGTGTCCCGATCTGAACCCGGATTGGAAGTCATCTTTCAGGTGAAATTTGTTGATGTGTAGGCTCAGTTGCTTTTGCACACATTTTTCCAGAACTTTGGCTAGGATGAGATGTTAGATATGAGTCTATAGTTCTCAGCAGAAGCAGGGTCCTGCGTGGTTTTTTTTAAGATGGGGACAACTTGGCCAGCCTTGAGCAAATCAGGAATTGAGCACTGTAGGAGGGAGGCATTGATTATTGAGGTCCAGGAAGGGATGATAGCCTGAGAGGCGGCTGCTAGGTAGTTAGATGGAAGAGGATCATTGAAGTGATTGTTCGGGTTTAAGGAGGCAATAATTTTTGAGATAGAATGTTCGCCATAAATTTTAAAACTGGACCAGTGCACTAGGTTTTTGGGTGAGGTTGGGGAGGACAACGCGAGGAGGAGAGGTAGAGCTGTCAGATTTTGATTTTGGTGGTCAGTTGCGGATTTGAGTTTGTTACCTAAGGCAGAGATTTTGTCGCAGAAAAAGGAAGATAATTCCTCACTTGTTATTAGGGGTTTAGGTGTTTCTTTGGAGGTTTTTGCTAGTTTGTTGGATTGGTGTTTGACCAAGTCGAACAGTTTGCGAGGTCGATTTTTGGTCTTCTCCAGTTCAGTGTTGAAGAATTCTTTTTTTGAGTTGAGGATTTTCTTATTGTAGGCATTTCTGACCTGCCGGAAAAGTTTTAGATGTGCTGCTGAACGGTGTTGTTTCCAGTTACATTCCATCTGTCAAAGGGATCTCATCTCCTTGTTGAGGGATCTGCTGAACCAGGGATTTCTGTCTTTGATCTGGGTTCTTTTTCATTTTAGTAGTGCCAGGTCGTCGAGAATGTCGGACATGGTTGTGGACCGAAGTGCACTAAGAGGTGGGGGTCGGTCTAAAAATTTTTTTTGCCAGTTTCTCGTGATCAAGGTTCTTGGTGTCTCTAACCCATCGTTTGGGGATCACGGGTTGAGGTGTCCATGTTTTATGGGTGCTGGGCAAGAGAAAGGTGATGGCCTGGTGGTCAGACCAATCACAAGGGTCAATAGGGATAAGTTTAACCGCTGATTGTTTAGCAATGATCCAGTCTAGGGTGACGCCTTTTGAATGAGTAGGGAGGAGCAGGCTTGGGTAAGGGCTTGATCGGCCAAGAAGCCTCTAATGGCATTGACCTGAGGATCCTTAGTGTCGTTCTAATTCAAGTTGAAGTCACCAAGGAAAATGTCATTTGAGTTTGGAGAAACCTTGGCTGTGATGATTTCCATGAGGAGGTCTGTAAAGGTGTCATTCTTGCCTGGGGGGTGGTAAAAGATGTGAAGTTTGCACAGTTGTGAAGTGTTGTTGGAGATTGAGAGTGCGAGGTATTCGCAGGAGTCTGGAGGGTCCACCGGCAATTCCGTAACAAGGAGGTTGGTTGGGGTGGTACATGCAGGCAATGCCAGCCCCTTTTTTCTTTGATTGCCTGTCCATCCTTACGATGTTATAGTTGAGTGGGACTAAGAGGTCTAGGTAGGGCAATGAGGATTCCTTGAGCCAACATTAAGTCAAAATCGCAATTTATGTCTCAGGATGAGGTCGACGACATCAGATGCATGTTTTACAGCTGACCGGCAGTTTTTTAGGAGGCCGGCTAGGGAGGGGAGGGAGTGTGTGTCAAGGGTAGAAGCAGAGATGGGAACTCTAGTAAGGTTACAATTTACCACCCCTCTGATGCAGTGGGTAGCAGATCTGTTAGGGTTGGATGCAACCGTGTTGATAAGGAGTTCTTGCCTCAGGTCTGAGTGGCATGGGGTGGTCAAGGCAGAGCGTAAACGCTGAGGAGGTCAGCCACTTCTTCCTCTGAGAGTTCTGAGGGACCAGGGGTGGGTTTGTAGGTATGGAGGAGAGCAATAATTTCCTCCTCCGAGAGGTGGCAGGGTTGCTTGCGGGGGCTCAGGTGTCACAGGGAAAGTGGTAGCGGGTGAAAGAGGGGCTTTATGATGGGGATGTGGGTCGTGTTCTCCGAGAACCAGAGATTGGAGAAGGAGAGTTTGGTGATTTGAAGAAGGTGCTTTAGGTCCAGAATGGACTTATGGATGCCCAGTGTTAATTCAGTGGCTCTGCGGTGAAGATTATCCATATCTCTAAGAGAGGTAGGTTCTGGCAGGCAGGGGGCAAGTTGCAAGGGAGCGGTCCTGATAGTGTGTGATGGCAGCCTAAAGGTGGGCTTAGGTGGTCCGAGGCCAGTTGCAGGAGAGCTATTCAGATGGAGTGAGGGGGGCTAGGTCGATTTGTGTCATTATGAGAGGGAAAATCTTGTGGGCAGGGGGCCGAAAGGGGGGAGCAATTTCTTCTGACTAAGTGTGTGGCTTGGTGGTGGGGCTAACTCAACCAAAGTTCTGGGCCCTATTATCCGTTTCCATACCAGTGTGGTGGGCCCTAGTAGGAGTTTCTGTATCCCGGAGTGCAAGAATATTACGCGGGCAGGAGATTGTGGGGTTAGGGACGCTTTTGAGGGTATGTGCTGGATGCGTGATAGCGGGGCTGGGTTGCCATGTGAATTGGGCCCTAGGGGGAGTTTTGGAAGCCAACAGAGTGGGGATCACTTGAAGGTCTGGGTTCGGTGGTGTGGGCGCGCAGTGGTTGGCATGCGTTGGTGACAGGGTGTCAGGGCCGGATTGCCCAGTGACAAGGTCACTGGCAGAAGTGTTTGGTGTAAGGCAAGGTACACTAGGGGGATTGGATGATAGGTGGAGCAGCGGGAGCGTGGACTGAGACAGGTAGTGAACATTTTTTGAAGGAGGGTGAAGAGGTCTGTAAGTTTGATGAGGTTTTTGGAAGGCTCTTGAATTAGGATAATGCTGCTGTTGTATAATGCGATGGTAAGGTCAGCACGGAGGGTTGCAGATGGAGTGATTGTGAGTTTTTTTCTGTGATGGATGTTCCTGGCTTCCTGTACTTTGAGGAGGCTCGAAAAGACATTGTGCCAGAGAGATGTTTTCCTGGAATGGAAGATGAGGTCATTGATGACAGTGCCCTGGTTCACACAGAGACGGTGATCAGATATCAGGGTCTTGGGATGATTTTTCAGGATCGAGTGTTTAAGGGATTTGGAGGTTGATTTGGAGAGATTAGGAGGATAGATAACAGTGTAGTAATAATCTCCCGTGGAGGTCAGGCAGGGCTCTGCCATGCTTGGGAGAGTGATGAGATTGCCACCGCAGCTTTCAGTTTGCATCGTGAAATATATCCGCAGGTCTGATCTACTATCAAGGTTTGCTTACGGAAAGTGCAGCTGAGTCCAGATGGCCCATCTGAATGAACAGCTAAAGCAAGTGCAAGGGCTGTTAGACATATGCCCATGCCCGGATGGGGGTTTACCAGGTCACATTCAGTAGAGTAGGTTGAGAGGGCGGAAGAACAAAGCCCATACTAAGATGGCCACTGTAAAGGTCTTCTTTCTGTTATTGTAGGTAGCTTCTGGCCAGTCCTCTTATTATTGTTGTGAAAGCATGGATCAGTCCTCTTTCACTTACTATGAACAGGGCAAGTGAGGACAGCTTCTAATGTGTGATGCAAGCGTTATCAAAGTGTATGAACCAGCACATAAAGGTTAAGATGGCCGTCTCAGACAGATAAATCCTAGGGTGTATACAGAGCAAGCGTCTCTCAAGTGGTGCACAAAAAGATCATCCCTACAGTCATGGTAGCCAGCGTGGCGATCACCGTCCATTAGGTCATGCAGGCTGTGACAAAAATAAAGCAAGTGTCTCTCAGGTGGCACATACAGAGATTACCCCTACAATCATAGTTGCCAGCGTGGCGCTCCCCTTCCGTTAGATTAGGCAGGCTGTTGGCGATTTTGTCAAGCAGGCAAGCTGGGATCTGAAGTTGGGGACTCAGGTGAGACGCCCTTCAAAGCGCTCCCCGCTTCCAATTAGCAATTAGGGTCCGGGCCGTCCGCTGAGAGATATAGAGCACAGGACTCGCTCGTTGGGACCCACGCAGCAACCAATGTCCAAACCTGCGCACCAGCCGGCTATTTCCTGGGCGCTGTGAGGAAAACAGCATCAGAGGTGGGCAGATGGCGGGTTCAACACTGGCATCCAACTCCGGTGTGAAACCGCATTACAGGCAGACGGAAAGCGGGCTTGGCTCTACATTGGAGCGCCGTGAAGAAAACAGCATCATATGCAAGGGGAAGGCAGGCTCGACACCGGCATCCAACTCCGGTCCCACACGGGAACACAGGCAGGCAGGAGTCGGGCTCAAACCGGCATCAAATACCGTACTCAAATTTCTCAGAATGCTCAAAACTCGGCCCAGTAGGTGGGCGAAAGATGGGCTCAAACAGGCATCAGAGGCAGGCGGAAACACCGGTCCCAACTTCGGCATCAGATGCGGGAGGAGGGCGGGCTCAACATCGGCATCTACTCTAGCTGAGGACGTTGTGGCAAGCGAGGCCAGCTCCTCACCAGGGCACCATTGAAGTTTTGTTGGATGAACCCTCCGGTAGAACAATCTAGGGCCCGCTTCACAGTAGGGAGCCGTTGTGTCTCCGCGAGCAGCAACCACAATGGTCGGCGTCAGAGGGAATGCGGCGACCCTCTCCCAGAGATCTTCGTAATAGGTAAGCCCAATATTAGGAAACTCGAAACTTGTTGCTTAGGGATCGCAGCTTGCAGTATTTCTGTTGAGTGCTGCAGCGCAAGGTGGATGGCAGGGTTATCCGGGAAGAGATACAGATTTTGGTGATCCCCAACCCGGGAGCTCTGAAGCAGAGTTCCTACTTAGCAGCCATTTTAATAAAAACTAACTTAGAGTTGTGTTGCCAAAACCAACTAAACTTTGGGAAATTGTAGGATAATAAAATAAAAATAAATACTATTCAAACTCCAAAACAAGCAAACTAAGGGAAAATGCTAAATACTGTAAACATTTTAAACATATAAAAAAAATCCAAGAGTATGAAAAAAACATACATTTATAAAAAAAATATGCATTTTTTATAATTTTAGAAATTTCACACACACTTGCCCAAAAATTGTTAAAATTATTTAAACATTTTTTTAAAAGACTACATATTATAAATTACAATATTTCAATGTTTTTTAAAAATTGTAATACAAATTTGGGTTTTTCTCCTAAATAAATGAACATTTTTAATTCTAAGTTTTCCTTGATTTTTTATAAAAATTAATGTGAGCAGTTGGCCTGGCATATGTTGTCAACTATTCTAGTGGGCACCTTGAACCAGTTCAAATGACCCTTATTGATGGTAGGTTAAAGACAACATTTATAGAAAGCTATCCTAGTGGTAGCTGGGAAGAGCAGCCGTCTTGGAGGAATGTAAAGCAGCTTGATTTATCAGTCTATAATCTCATAAATGACCAAATGAGAGGAGAACAATACCAGGTATATATATAAAATATATGTATTTAGTTTAAACACATCCCTCTAGTCTCTTTATGAGGCTAGAGGCAAAAGTACATTCAGTAAACTTAATAACACACAGTAAATTAGCACAATTTACGTTGAGCCCTAGCGGCGTACCAAACCATATATTAAGAAAGTGGTACAACTTGACTATACACAAGGCCTAGAGCCTGTAAAATCGCTGGGGGCACAAGGAACCAACCAAGGTAGTGACACAAAGGACCCACAGGGGACCCATGGAGGACATGTGCAGTGTCTAAACACAGCCGCGAATCACCATTATCTTCTATGTGAAAGTCGCAGTTGGAAAGTTAAAGATTAAGGACACTTAGGGGAAGGACGTTGAGCAAACCCCTTTAGACTGAAGGGGTTCTAGGGCCAACACCCAAGGGAGCACCGGAGTACTCAAGTAATCTCACCTAGGGAAGCCGGGTGCATAGGTGTCTTTTGGTGTCGTGTTTCATCGTCGTTTTAAATGGCGATCTGTTGCAAAGTGCTGTTGCCAAAAAAGTGGAAAGTGTCTGGTGTGATCCAAGCCTGGATCGAAGATGAGAAGAACCTGAAAGCAGAGGGGACAGAGTCTGGGTCACTAGCCAGTGACCAGGGGCACGATAGTCGGATGTCCACCGATGTCCGGTGATTTCAGGTGCAGAAGGTGAAGCTTTACTCTTCAGCTACGAGGACCAGGAGGTGTTGATGATAACCAGGCTCTGGAATCGAAGTGTCTCACAAAGGATGTCGAGTGCTGCAGTATCGGTGCCTAGATTGGCCCAAACAAGCCTTGGCAATAGCAACCCATGCAGGAATCCAAGAAATGCTCCGGTGTGGACCAGCAAGGTCCAAAGGACTCACCACTTGATGGGGAGACAGGGCACATCCGGAGCAACCAGGGAAGCCCAAGGAAAACTCAGAGTTGCCTGCACAGGGACCCACCTGTTGATGGACCAGGGATCGCAAAGGAGCCTTAAGCTGAAATGCAAGAAGCGGGCTCACAGAACACCCTCGTGGAGAGTAGGCCCACTTTCTTTGGTGCAGATGGTGCTCGGGGTTTGATCTAGAAGTAACCCAAAGCACAACTTCATGAGACGTTGAGAAGTTAATGCGCTAGCAAATGTGCACGGTGTCCAGAGGTTCTGGTTCCGGTTCCACATCACTCACGAGGGCTGTCGGTCTCAGCTTTGCTGGGGACTCGGGTCAACCTCTGAGAAGTCTGGAAATCCTCTTCCTGTATTGAAAATGCTTCAGAGTCTGGCAGGAGCTTCGGAAATGCAGACCAGCAAGATGTGTCATTGGTGCTTACCAAGCAGGGGAGTCACTGCTTCACCCCAAGGGAGATTCTTCTGTCCTCTAGTCTTTAGTAGAGCATCGAAGTTCCAGGATTCAGTTTTAGAGTTTCATCTAGGTGTAATCTAAAGCCCTGTTGCCATGGGTCCCTACTTATACTAAGAAAATGGGTTGGACATACTCTAGGGACCCACCTATGGGAGGGTCTGGAAAGAGGGGTGGCTTCACACATTTGCTTAGTCCAGTTTCACACCAGAGCAGGGGCTTGTAGATTATTTGGACTGGACTATGCACAGGAACACCACATGTGCTCCCTGTACAGATTTCAAAGCACTCTCAGAGTGCACCCACCCAGCCCAAATACACTAAAGCCTGTCTGGGAGGTGGGTACACCTCCCTGTGACAGGAAACCTACTGTCCAGGCCTCCCCTGCCAGAGTTTCATTCAGCAGCAGGAGGCCAGACTCGTGTCTGCAGCATCCATTTTGTGAGGCCAGGGCTATTTCAAACTATTACCTGGTTAGACCAGTGTGTACATGTCTCTCCCTCTAGAAGGGTGGAATTCTACCCCCGCCGTCAGGACTGGTGGAGGGTAGGATTCCAAAGTGTTTAAAACCAAACACGACATGTTTTGGTGCAGCCATTCCAAAGTTAGCATTAACCACAAGGTTATAATACACTTTAGAGTATATGGTCTGGCTTCATAACTAAACAGCCTCAGAGAATAGGGTCCAAAAACTGCAGAGGGTCCCCCTGATCATGCAAGGGCACCCTCTCACTCGAAACAAAGCACCCTGCCTTCAGGATTGATAAGGCCTGCATAGTAGTGACTGATAGGATTCTATGTACAGTGATTTAAAGGTAGATATAGGTAACCTATATCTTAGTAAGGTGTGCATGCACCACCTTACCTAGGCTGCAGTAGCAGTTCTGTGGTGTCATTTTGAAAGGCTTCCTAGGGGTGGCATAATACATGCTTCTGCCCCTGGTAGGCCTCAGGGGTATCTATATATATATGACAAAAAACAACCTAGGCAACTCATATTGCACAATGTAATATACTTAAGGACGAATGGCTACAATTTATTAGGAAAATATATGTTATTTATTATAGATTTTATAAAAACACGACATATGACATAAATAAAAAGAAAACAATAAACACAAGTAAAATCGTATATCACATAATGTCAATAGGAAATTCATACATTTGTAACATTTAATATCAACATATATTAGGTAAGTTAAAAAACTGAAAGTGGCAAAATTGGGTCTCTACGCGCGTTTCGGCGAACCAGCGCCTTCTTCTGGAGTCGCCACACAAGCTAAGTAATATTCAAAATTTACATCACAAGTCGATAGGAAGTTTGGTTGATGTCCAGATATGTTCTGGTTAAATGATGTATTTTAGATGCTTATATGATGTAGCATAACTTGGTATATCCCGCCGGCCGGATAGATTTCATGGATGAGTCTAGTTTGGTTTTATTTAATTTTGTTGATCTGAGATTTCTCTCAGATGTTTCAAATTTCGTAGATATATGATGATTTGTTTAAAAGATCTCCCTGCCCGAGATATTCGGCAGAGCTCTTAATGTCGAAGGGTTAAAAGATCTCCCTTAGAGTTATGAGGAGATGTTCAAAAAGGGTTGTTTAGATGTTCCAAGGATATATGGTAATTCGTTTAAAAGATCTCCCTGCCCGAGTAGTTCGGCAGGGCTCTTTATATAGTGTTAAAAGGATCTCCCTGTCTGAAAATAAACAGCAGGGATCTAAATGTCCGGCGGCGGGATGGCAACGAAGGATGGCGGCTCGACAGCGACGAGTGGCGTCTCAATTGCGGATTTGTCCCAGCAAATCCGCAATTGAGACGCCACTCGTTAACAAATATTTAGCATCACAGGAACAGTTCTTTCAATGACAATCCTAACAGCTTTTTTGAGCCATCGGACGTCCACACAGAGTACATGGGGAGGAGACGGGTGTTTCAGTGAAGAAGAGGAGGAACAAATTGGCAACAGGGAAGATAGGCAACATTGACAGTCCACCAATGGGTGAGATTAGGAGGTCGGACAGCAAATTGAGGACAGTGACATTTGGGAAGTATATTGGAAAGGTCATCAGCCTTGCGCATAGAACAAATTGGAATTTTAGCACAGAAAAATGCTTATAGGCATGGTTAAGTTGGAAAGATGTGAAGTCCACGTCTTCCTCCTCTAATTTGTGTGGTGCTTCCCAAAAGGGGGGTGTTGTAGATGCCCGAGGCAAATGAAGCACACATACATCAGGGGCTTAAGATGTGGAGCCCCTGTCTGCAGCAGAATTCCCTGTGCCAACAAGTGAGTCATCACTGCAATGAGAAGGGACTGCTGGTTTGCCAGGACAGCACCAATATCACAGTGGTAATCACCCATTGTTGCGATGTATGTGTCTGCTTCTGCTCCATGGCCTCTAGGATGTTGCGGATTAGCTCCAGCTGTTTGGAAACCACAATGGTGCCCCTTTGGCAGGGTAGTTGTTCATGCCTCTGCCTCATGACACCAGCGATGTCAACCAGGGACTGTTAGAATCCACAGAGCGGAGGGTAGGAGCCTCTTATAGCAGCTGCGGTGTCTCTATTGGGACTGAGACACCTATGGTCTATCTCTAGGGTGCCTGCCTTTGTCTTCATTCCAACCTGCACCACACCCATCATCTCCCACTGGACTCCTACCGCACAATGTTGGAATTTAACGTGGGAGTCCTCGGAGTCCAGGGCTAACAAGTGGTGTTTGTTGGGTGATGGGTGAATCATCTGAAAACACTGCAACCCTGTTTGCCTTCCCACAACCGAAGATGCTGTATCAATGGAGGTCTGGATTTGCCGGTGAGTATCTTGGTCGAGGGTTGGCAGCCTGTCATCCTCAGCCAAATCTTCATGTTGGACAGGCAGCTTGTAAGGTGGTGTAGGTAAATCCTCTGCAATGAAATAGAGAAATGCTAATGGTGTTGTATGTTAGATGTTGATATGAGTAATCTGAATGACAATCTGACTTGCTAATAATTGACTTTGATTACAACATTGATGCATAGCATGTCTGTTACACTTAGGTATAGAGTCCACGTTGCTAAGTAGTTGACGTTCAGATGGCAGTATCTCTGATTTCTTCATACAACCAGTGTGACAAGACTGACTTTATGTCTCATGACCAGAGGTGGGGGTATACTCCCCACAGCCCTTGGAGTTTTGCCCACTCCGTGTTCTGCTCTAAGTGTAGAGTTCTACCAACTCTGCTAACCGCCTGTGGAGCAGAGTTTACCAGCACTCTCCCTCCTTCCTTGCCAGAGCAGAACAGTGATCTCACAAAGTGGCCTGCATCAACCCCATTGCAGAGCACCATCCATATGACCCCAAGTGGAGGGGAGAATCAGTGAGTTATGTTATGTTATATGTTATGTTATAAACAACTTGTAGCACGGAATAATACTCTGGAGTGTCCTGGCGGGGGAGTGAACTGGGGTAGACAGATGGAAACCATTTAGATGAGCTGGCTGAACAGGTGGGTCTTTAAACGTTTTTTAAAGAGTAGGAAGTCTTGAGTACACTGAAGGTCCAAGGGGAGCGAATTCCATGCCCCTGCTGTTTTGACGGATAGCGACTGGCCTCCCAAACAGGCTCTGCAGAAACGCGGAATTACCATCCGATGTAGAGAGGCAGACTGCAGAGAACGATTGGGCTAGGGCACATACAGACCAAAATGCTTCAACAAAGGTCTCGAGCTGCCGAAAGACCACCTTCTCACAGACCTTGGCCAAGACTGGTAATAGAGAAATAGGCCGGTAGTCAGCTGGAACCAAAGGGTCCAGTGAAGGTTCCTTAAGAAGGGGTAGCAGTTTGACCTGTTTCCATTGCACTGGAACCGTGGCGGTCTGAGGGGAGAGATTGACGATCGCCACTACCTCAGCCGGGCATGGATCGGTAGGCGAACCAGACTTAAGAGATCTAAGAATGGCCAGAATGTCGGACTTAACAGCAGGCACAAATAAAGTAAGCTGAGGGGTAGAACGATGGGAAATGGGGTAAGACACCATTGAAGGATGCTCCAATGCCCTGGAATATGAGCTCACACTATCCTGAATCCTAAAAATCTTGTCGACAAAAAAGCTGGACAGCTCCTCACACCATTGTTGAAAGACAGGAAGAGACCTTTGCTCCGCACAGGGCGATAAGAAGCTCTTAACAATGGCAAAGATCTTCCAGCCAGCGCAATCCTCCCTGCAAAATAGTCGCTTTTGGCTTTTCTAATGACCATATAGTACTACCTCTGAGCTAATCGAAGGGTCGCCTTGGCGGAAGTACATTACTTGTGGTGCCAACAGTGCTCGAGCTTTTTGCACCCCAATTTCAGAACCTTGAGATCGTTAGAAAACCAGGGATGCGAGGGAAGAGAGCGCTGTTTGCCACAACATACTGATTTGGATCAGGCGCTAACCCCTCGGCCAATCCAGTGGTCAAAGCTGTCAACCGCCCCTTCCAGATTAGGAGCGGAGATCAGACACGACTTGAGTAAAGCCTTTTAAAAAGCCGGAAGATTAATCTTCCCAGGGAGCAGGTCAGGAGGCAGAACAGGACTTCGAGAGTGCCTACCCAAAGCCCAGGAAAACCTGATCCAATAATGGTCAGACGACGTGACAATTTCGGGGTTCCCCACCTCTATGGCAAAATTAGTGCACGAAAAAATCAATGAGATGACCGCCCGAGTGCGATGGCAACTTCACCCATTGAGTCAGCTGAGCCAGATCGAGAGAATCCAAAGGAGCCCCAGAATCATGAGCATCAGGGATGTCCAGATGGATATTAAAATCCCAGAAAACTAAGAACTTAGAAAAGCAGAGGGCACGCTGGATAATAATATCACCAAGCGCCTTCAGAAAGGCTCCAGGCAGACCCGTCGGTCGATAGACCAACGTACTTCCTTCGTGAAGTGGGGAGAGAGGGTGAAAGTAAAATACAAAGCCTCCCCCTCCACCCAATCACCATAGACTTTGCTGGTATAAGACCACGAGTGGCTGAACACCACTGCCGTTCCCCCACCTCTCCCGGTTGTGCGGTCGCCACAGGCAATTTTATATCCCCTAGGAATGGCGAATTCCAATACTGGGGCACAGGCCTCATTCAGCCAAGTCTCAGTTATGAAAAGTACATCCAGTTTGGAATCTGACAGGAGCTCATAAATGTCAAGTGCATGCTTGGCCATAGAGCGCGCATTAATAAGTGCAGCCTGAATCCTGGGCTCACTGGTGGCTGGGATAGGAGGGTTTAACAGGCTGGTGCAGAAGCAGAATTTACAGACAGGGCATGTTCTGAATAAACTATGGAGAACATCCCACTGCTTATCTGCGCCACAACGAGTACCCGCGAGCGCTAACAGTTCTTCGCGTGTGAAGAGCCTCTTGCTGTTATTCCGGCTTAGCCCGACCAGAGTGGCCGGTGCTGGTCGCTTCTGGGACGCGGACGGGCGTAGATGGGCTTGCCTTCGACGCGTCAGGACAGGCATGTGCAATTTATACACAAACCTCGCCCCCAGATAGACCACTGCCTACGGTCCCGCCGGGATCCGGGAATCGCCCTTCACCTCCACTCAAGCGGCACAGAAAGCTGTGGTGGAATGGGTCTGGGGATGCACACCTTCTAGCACAGGTACGTGAATGGTGGAGGTAATAAAACTGTAAAAACCAGGCGGAATTTAATATTACTTTTTAATAAAAGATTAAAACGAGTTAAAATAGGATATATTCAGTGGAGCAGTAAAGTAGTCACACACTCTCAGACCAGCTCACAGACTGCCCCAGAACACAAGCGGATAGCGCAGGAGCTGCCACCACCTACACTCGCTGCCAATGCACAGACAGGCACAGAGCGCTCGCCTCATGTTCATATTGCTGCCCACCTCCCTCCTCGTGAACTCTGTTGCTTGCACTGATAGCATTGCTTCACAGTGACTGGTTCTGTGGGGTATAGGTGGGGGGTCGGGCCAAAGGTGAAATAGGTGAGTCTGTGTGGATAGTGTAGACCCATTGGCTTACAAACAGTAGCTATGTTGTCAGTGCAAGAAGAGTACGGCTAAAGGCCTTTTGTTGACCTAAGGTAGAGAATGCTAAAAAAGATCAGCTCAGCAACAAAAGGAAAATGAACGTATGTACTTTTGCATTGACATCTACGTCATGCATTGCAGAATGATAGGGTTTTTCTCTTTCTTTCTGAATTGAAAGGTGGGCTTGGTTAGCTGCAGTACTTGGTGGGATTGGCTCCCCTGCGGAAATGGTGAGAAGGGACAGAAGCACCTTGTTTTCAGGGCTTGCGAGTGGCTGTGTTCTATCAATGCTGCTGAATCCAGAATATGCTGTGTGTGAGCTGTCAGCTGCTGCCTCCACGGGTTCTGCAGGCCAGTGTCTTTATTTGTTGGGTGAGTGTGCTACTTGGTGGGGTTCAGGAACTGCTTGCACTCGTAGGCCTTCAGCCGCACTTCTTTTGTAGCAACTCTGGTGCATTTGGTAACTGTTCGTTGGGGGTGTGATATGGGTGTGATATGGAACTGAGGGTTTGAAACATAGGTCTGTTAATGGTTAGGAACGTGTTAGGGTTGATGATGAACATGTGGAAGGTTCATGGGAGCAGTAGGTGAGCTGGTAAAATGTTACTGATAGCTGCGGTACCCTGATAGCTGGGACATAGCTAGGTGCACTTAACAACATGTCCTTTTTCTCCACATTGCCCATTGTTAATCTTTAGCCTGTGGCTGTGGTTCTTCTCAGGTGCTGCACTGTCATACCCTGGTACTTCAACCCACTCCTCCAAGGCATCCAGCTCCTCCCGAAGGCTGGGCTCCCTACTTCAGTCTACATTTCTGCCTACAGGTTGTTGACTAGTTTCTCCTTTATCTGACTCTTATAATCATGCCAGCACAGTCCTCTTTGCTTGCCCTCATTGTTGATCCTCTTCATAATGGACTGACAAATGGTCTCTATCATCCTAGTGACAATTCAGAGGTGACAATGAACTTATGTTGGTGCTCTGTCACCTCAATGATCATGATGCCATTCTCCTCCTGAAATTGCACTTACTCTTCCACTTCCCCTGGGAGTTTGCGTTGACATCCTGGCTGCTGCTCGGGTTGTTGTCCTTGCTTCTGCTGCCTGCTCCCTGACTACCTTTTGTGAAGTTTGCCATTTTTTTTCTCCTGAGACATCATTTGTTGTACTTTTTGTTATGCGTTCCACACTCACTTGTGATGAAAGGCCTTTACGTGCCACATTAAAAGATGTATGGATGGTGCAAAATGGGGAACGGAATGGAAAGTGGTTCTACTCATGTGAAAGGATGCTGGTGGACACAGTTTCTTATTACTTCTGTTGTGAAGTTATTTCATGGATATGTTTACCTCCTTACAAAACACCGAAAGAAAGATAGAAGAACCGCACAACAAATTGAGTTTTTCTTTCACTTCATTTAAAAATTATACATTTGTTTCTGTTTTACATTGGAAGTTGAGCTAGAGTGTCCCACCTGTGTGTTTCATAAAGGAAGTACAAACATAGCGATCCCATTATTTTCTCTTTTTGCTAAATCTCTCTCAATAAAACTGTAAAAACTGTGAAAATATATGTCTGATTATGGCAAAATGGACATTTTGGCCTCCAGTAAGCACCACAGAGCTGCGTTGCAGAGAGGTGTAAAAAGGGAGCATGGCCTTGGACCACCTCTCTGCAAGGCAGCTCCCTGGTGCTTACTAGAGGTACCTGGTGGGCTAGTTGGCCCCCAGGGACCCTCAGGATTCAAGGGGACGTAATCCCCAACTTAAAACGGGCCAGGGGCGCGTTTGCACAGTGTTGCAGGGAGGGTGCGGGCCTGATGTGACAAGTGTGCAAATGCACCATGTGGTGCATTTTAAGTAAGGGGATTAAGTCCTCTTGAATCCTTAGGGTCCCCGGGGGCCAACTAGCCCACCAGGTACCTCCAGTATGCGCCAGCGAGCTGCGTTGCAGAGAGGTGTTCAGAGGCCACGCCCCTTTTTACATCTCTCTGCAACGCAGCTCAATGGCGCTTACTGGAGGTACATGGTGGGGTAGTTGGTCCCCAGGGACCCTTAGGATTGAAGGGAACTTAATTTCGTAATTTGTCAGGGGGTGCATTTGCACACTTGGTATGTCAGGCATGCCCCCTCCTTGCACCACTGTGAAAATTCGCCCCCTGGTGCATTGTAAATTGGGGCATTAATTCCCCATGAGTCCTGAGGGTCCTTACGGGCCAACTAGCCCACCAGGTACCTCCAGTAAGCTCCAGAGAGCTTTGTTGCAGAGAGGTGTAAAAAGGGGCATGGCCTCTGAACACCTCTCTGCAACGCAGCTCCCTGGTGCATACTGGAGGTACCTGGTGGGCGAGTTTGCCCCCAGAGACCCACACGTTTGAAGGGGACTTAATTTCCAAAATTACAATGTGCCTGGGGGTGCATTTGCACACTTGCTATGTCTGGCCCCACATGGCCACCCTCCTGTGCCCTCTATAGGCCCCAGGGACCCCATTCCCCGGGGCCGGCATTTATGTAAAAAAAATTGGGGGGGGGGGGGTGAGCCTCGTGGCCCCATCCCGGGCCACTTCTCTGGCCCTGGGGACCCCATGCCCCAGGGCCTGACCATCCTTTTTTATTTTTGGAAGGGGGGCCGCGTGGCCCCCCTCCTCAGGCTAAATATCTCTTTGTTTTAAAAAAAATTATTCATAGGGAAGGGGACCGCTTTGCCCCCCTCTCTGCCCACTTCTAGCCATGGGGACCCCCTCCCTTGAGGCCCGGTCACTTCATTGGGGACCTTGGGGGGAGCCCCAATGGCCCCATGGTCCCTGGTGGAATTGCTTTTCCACATGGGGAGCTGCTGACATGCAGTAATGTGGTTTGATTTTTGAAAGCGAGAGCAGGTTTCCTGCTCTCACTTTCAAAACCCAAACCACAGTTTGCTATAACAGGGCAAGAGCCTCACGGCTCCCGCCCTGTCATAGCAAACAGCAGTGTCCCTGGGTGGGCACCCCGGTACACTGCAGGAGCCGTCCCTGGGGGATGGCGGTCCCCAGGATCATGAAGGGATCCTGGAGGGTGACGCCGGGGAGGTGGTGGTCCCTGGGGCTCGGAGGTCCGTAACAGAACCCCAGATTTGAATATTAGTGACCCGGGGAGGTGGCAGTCCCTGGGGCTTGGGGCGGCCTCCCCATAAATTGAAAAAGAAGCCCCAGGGGTGGCTGTCCACGGGGGTTGCCCCTGTAACTCAATAATCGTGCCCAGTGTGAAGTGGATTGGGGCCCCCCACACTTTTTTTTTACTGCCCCCGGGACCTGGCCCACCCGGGGGCTTCAATACAACGAAGCACGGTAGCCCGCGCTTAATTTTTTTTATTTTCTTGCCCGAATTGTCGCTCCCAGCGCAAATTCAGCTGATTTTTTTTTAAAAATGGCTTTTTTGGCCCTGGGGTTCCTGTGGGATCCCCGAAGCAGGCCTAGGGGGTCTGGGTGTTTCTACCCTTCCCCCTTTTGTTATTTTTCACCTTTTGTTTTTCTGTTTTCTTGTGAATCACTTACCTAGGCACAAGATGGCTGCTAACACTTCCTGGTTTGGAGTGTTGACAGCCAATAAGAATAAAGCTTGTGGTCGGGAGGGTGCGCGGATCCACCGCGCCTCTATGTATTGAAACTTTTATTTTTTGATTTGCTCAACAAATATTGAACGGACTTACACCATTTACAAAGAGAGTGCTTTTTGAAGCAATCACTACCTTTTTGCAAAAATTGGTTTATTTCCGTTCAGCAGTTCCAGCTGTAGCCGTGTGTAAAGTTTCCTATGGGAAATTAATTTTCCGACATCTTTTTTTTTTACATTTCTGAGGAGCTACTGAACGGATTTACACCATTTAACAAAAAGAGTTCTTTCCGGAACAAGGGCTATCTTTTTGCCAAATTTGGTATAATTCCGTTCAGCAGTTCATGCTATAGCTGTGTCTAAAGTTTCCTATGGAAAATAACTTGGGACCTCATTTTTTATTGGCCCCCACTTTGCGAATCACCCTGAAACTTTCCGGATAGGAGCTGACCAGGGTGGACCGCAAGTTTTGAAAATGTCACAAAGATTCGTCAACCAGAGCCAAAGTTATTGGGAAAAGAAAAAAAGCTTTTCCTATGGAAAATAGATCCTAACTATAACTATCTACTGAGTTGTTGGTGTATCTACTGATGACCGCCAGTAGATAATAAATATATATATATATACACACACACATACATATATATATTTAAAAAGTCATGAAATATCTTTAAAACCTTGTGTTTATCTTCATCACCCAGTAGCTGCAGTGACTGATAAAAATGACATTTCGTCACCTTAATCAGCATCTTTGAGCCCAGCGTGGTACTTTAGTTGCTTGCTCCTTGACTCACAACATTCCAATTTTCAACATCAAAAGATCTGGCCGTAATGCTCATTCAATATTTTCAAGCCATGCTTCACCACTGTAGTGAGAGGTAAACTGAACTGCAGCACCAGGCTACAAGTAGAACCTCTGTAGTATTTTTTGTTTATCCTCAGCAAAATCAATTTCAAAGAGGTGCACTGTTCATCATCCCGAGATACACACGCATTCACTCTCTAGATGCAATTAAGCTATATACTGGACATGCAGAAGGCTCCATTTAAACTTTTCAGCACCTTATTTAAAACTATGAATGCCAGTCACGAACCTCTCTCCCTCAGCTTCTTGCACGTCAATACTTGGTCTTCTCTCATTGCTTCAACAATCAAAATCATATAAATATTTCAAAACCACCTGTGCGCCTTCAACCTGCAAACCTCCCAGGTGCTCGGAATGTTCGCATGCCCTGTGCGCAGTGATCAGATCTGTCACCCCATACCTTCCTCGACTCAGATATGCATTAACATCCACCTTACAAGTCTTAGAAACAACCAGATACGTTCGTGCCTTCTTCCTTCCCAACAGAATGTTCATAATTCTGCACCCTGCTGACCTGTAAACATACCATATTATAAAAAATATCCATTTTTTTATAGTACCTAAGACCAAACATTCGTATTTCCACTAGGAACATTTTATTTCCATTGACAATTGCTCTATGTACAATTTATGTCACAATAAAATTCTTTTTTGGGAAAAGAGATTCCAATTGCTTCAAACTCTTCATAGAGCCTTATTAAGAGTATGGCAGTCCTGGGAAGGACGTACCTGCCGTAGTGGTCTGACCATCACTTTCAGTCTGCCCTAATACGAGTGTGCCAGTGAGACCGCCACATGCCTGATGACTCTGCCGGATAAAGGGGCATATTATCAAGGGGGTTTATCTCCGCTTTTTTGGCTTTAAAAGCCAAGAAAGCGGAGATAAAATTATCTCCCTATTACCTAGCTGTCACTAACACCAGTTAGCGACAGCTAGTAGGAGATAGCGACCATCTTGGGCCCCGCTTTGCATGTCAGTGATATTTATCACTAATGACATGCAAAGTGGGCGTGCCAAGATGTTAGCGACTGGAAACATTTGCTAACATCGCTATCTCCTATTACCAACATTTGGAGATATTCGCGCTAAGCGCGAATATCTCCAAAAGCTAACACCTACCCTGAGCAGTTCTTAGCCATGTTATCCAATGGGAGGTGGATAACATGGCTAAGAGCATTAGCTCGGTAATGCATGAATATCGCTGACTTTTCAGCGAAATTCATGCGTTGCGGGGATTTTTATCGCATTTGCGATAAACCTTGGTAATAGGTTTATTTGCGGTAAAAATCGCCGCAGCACAGCGGTAAATTTTTATCTCTAACCAAGCAATAGCGATAATTATCGCTATTGCTTGGTAATATGCCCCAAAGTCTCCTGTTGCAGCGGCGGTCTGACAACGCGCTGAATATGGTGGCGGTGCTGATGTCGACACTGCCAAGTATATCCTGACCTGCAAATCCACCGCCCTTTTTTCATGCTGGGGTCTCTGCCTTGAAAAGGGTGGCATACATGCAGGTGAGAGGGCCATAACAGGGGTCTGTGGCCAATTCTAACCCTGTGGTTGCATATGCGGGCCCATGTTGTACCCCCTTGAATTGAACTCCTGTTCTTTTTCCTGCACGGTGTGGCATGCATGAAATGTGCATGCCACATCATGCAGGAATATGATGCAGGCTCTCTCACAGCAGCGGTATGCTTGTTAGGCTCGTCCCTGAGTCTAACATACCATCTCTGTGAACTGTTGCAGCACCACCGACCTGCCCTGGATTACAATCATTATCCAGTGGTGGCTCAGCACAGCCCTGGCAGCATTCCTGGCCCATAGTAAACTGTTGAGTGATTCTACAACTGACAGGACAAGAAGACTTTCAGCTGGAAAACTAGCTTTCTAGTCCAACCTTTGACCTAAGGTATAGGACAGATGGCCACGTCTAACAGGAAATATTTGGCGTCCTTTTAAGCTTGGCTCAGTGATCCCTTACTCTCTCCATGCACTCCCTCGTGCCATAAAGCCAGGCAGTAGGAATCATGTGGGATGTCCCAATTCTCTGGGTCTCCACCAGGTGCTGTTTCTGATAGATGAAAAAGGGAGCAGGGATCAACCACACTGAAGTTTCAGTATTGAGATGCAACTATATTTCTGTAAAGGTACATGTACATAATAAGTGCCAATTTACTATTCATAGCACCACAAAAATATATTTTGAAGATGCATTTATTTTCAAAACAAGGAAATATGAAGTTAGGTATAATAATAGTATACAATATACATATACGATCAAAGTAAGTGTTTATAAAAGTGTATTTATTTTGTATATTTATATGTACTTTGCATGCATTTGAGTATATGTTGTAGATCAACTTACTTTCAAATTTAAATGTACATAGTTTCAGAAAAATGTGCATGATTTCGATCGAAGACAGTTCTGCATTCAAAAGTAAAGTGAATAAAATATACTCGGAAAACCGGAATGGAATTTTACATGAGAAACGCCAATTGTGCTTGTGGCTGTTTGTGTTTTACTGTATATACTTTAGTGAGGGCATCATTTTTTTTACTTGCAGTGTATACATGGTTCATCACTTACCTGTTATTCACTTTCAATAGGCAGAATATTCTGTGTATATGAGAATTCTAAATGGGGCAGTACTTTCATTCTTGGTCTCGACTTTGCGTTCTGTGTACCGTGCCCACATACCCGAGTTGATGTGCAGGCTGCACCTCTGGTTTGATGCATTTGATGCGATAGTACATGTGCATAGGTGCTGAGTTGAATAGAGGTACTTATTTATTTATTTATTTAAAATATTTATAGAGCGCGACTGTCACCTGGCAGGTATCCTGGCGCTGTTGGCTACTCCTGGAGGTTCTTAGACGGGGGATGAACTATGGTTGGGGATTTAAAGGGGCGGAGGAAAGAGCCAAGTTTTAATTCGTTTTCTGAAGGGAAGGAGATGAGGGATTTTGCGAATATCGACAGGCAGACTGTTCCACAGCTTGGCAGCAGCTACTCTGAACGATCTTCCCCCAGTCCTGGCCTTCTTACATCTGGGCACTTTCACAAGGCAGGCGGTTGTAGACCTAAGTGTTCTGGTGGGAGTATACCACGAGAACAGACGTTGGAGAGGCCTGGGTCCGGCACCATGTAGTGCCTTAAAGACCAGGCAAAGGGCTATAAAGGCAATGCGTTGCTTCAACGGCAGCCAGTGCAGCTCGGCCAGTGCTGCGGTGGCCGAGGATCTCCTGGTCCAGCCAAGAGCCAGTTTGGCTGCTGCCGACTGAACTCGTTGGAGTCTGTCCAATAGTGTCGCAGGGGATTCAAACAGCAGGGCATTACAATAGTCTAGGCGACTAAGAATAGTGCACCTGACTATCAATGCTCGGGCAGAAGGTGGTAATAGAGGCAGGACTTTGCGCAATGAGCGCATAAGGCCTGAGCAGGTAGCGACTGTTCTTGAAACCTGCGTTTCCATGCTTAGTTGGTGGTTTAGCATGACGCCCAGGTTGCGAACACTGGTGACCGGTGGCGGGTTGTTAGAGTTTTCCGGGGGCCAAAACTCAGCAGGCAGAGGGCGGGGTATGCGGCTCGCAGGGCAGAACAGAACCTCGGTTTTCGAGGAATTAAACTGGAGGGAGTTTCTGTGCAGCCAGCTTGCGGTGTCTTTTAGACAGTTGTGGAAAGCTTCTAAGGGGATGGAATCTTCGCCCTCCCAAGAGAGAAGGAGCTGAGTGTCGTCCGCGTAGTTTACTGTGGTCATGTTGTGTGATTTGATTAGAGTGACCAAAGGTTTCAAGTAAACATTAAATAAAATCGGGCTGATAGAGGAGCCCTGGGGAACACCGTGAGGGACAGGGGAGAAGGCCGATTGGAAAGGGGGAAGGGATACAGCCTGTTTTCTGTCACTGAGGTAAGAGTGGAACCAGATCAGGGCCGTGCCGTCGATCCCTGCCTCTCTCAGCCGCTCGAGCAGAATCCCATGGTTGACAGTATCGAATACTGTACTGTACTACATTTGCAAATGTAATTATAATTGTAATTGTATTTATATAGCGCTTAAGAACCCCGATGAGGTGTTGAAGCTCCTACGCAGGGTAGAACGCAAGGTTAATCCAGTGGTTATTGTGATTAGTCATGTGCTCTCCGGAAGAAAATGACATGCATTTATTCCAGTTACTTTGTGATAGATTATGTATTACCACTTAGATGTGATCATTAGTGGGGGTCATGTAGTTTCAGGTGAATGGTTGGTGAGATAAAATAGTTGGCTTGATATTAGACAAATGATAGGTTAGAGGGGTAGCGTTTTAAAGAGCAGAGTTTGTGATCTATGAAATGAGGTATCAGCCAATTGCTTAATCACAATAAGAAGGATTAAGGCAAATAACCATGAGACAGAAAGAAAGGTTTACTTGGAAAGAAATGAGAGGAACGTCAACTTTTCATGCAGGGTTTTAGGATTATAGAGAAATAGCAAGTAATCAGAGGATGTAGGCTGTAGAAAGAAACAACATTTTAGGTAGAGCAGACAGGTTAAACATGTGTTTCCATGTCTACACATCGTTTAAACATTATAGCCCAGATTTGTCCTCATTTGATGCAGCGCAATGCAGCAAGACAATTTGCTGTGCTGTGTCAAATGTAGAGGGCCAGAATATGACACATTCCTGCTCTCTCCTTGTGCTTGCAGACTTGTGGCTATCAGGCACCAATGCAGGTACCCTTCTGCCATGGTGTAGGAGTGCCCGCTTTGCAAGCAGGGTTCACGTTTAGCTGGAAGACACACCTTCATGCACAAAAACAATCCTTGTAGGTATTTTCCTCTTTCTAAGAGTGCAAAAGAGGAAATAGCAAGGAGAATTAAAGATATTTCTGCTCATTGTGAATCTATCAATAAGGCGTAAGCTTTTCTGCATTGCCAGGTTTACCCGTGGCTATCAGAAAGAATATTGATGCAAAAATTTGTACTCCAATAATATTGAGTGAGAAATATTGTGGAATGGAAATATCGAGAGCAAGAATATTGTCATCAAGAATATCGATTTGAAGGTGAGTAATATTACTTTTAAAAATATATAGAAGTAATTAATATAATTTGCAAAAATATAGTTGTTTAAAATTTTGATATTTTAATTTGTGCTATGTATTTTAGTATATTTCTTAAATGTATGTGACGTAATTTTTTATGTCTAAGTATTGTTTATTTTTTTTAATAAATGTGTTACATTTCTAGTATTTACCTGTAGCATGTTGTGGGTTTATATGGGAATACGGTGGGAAGTAATTTATTTATAATGAAGCAATTAATATTTGTTATTTAGTTATATTCATTTAATTAGTATTTAATAGTGTTAATTGTGCTTTTAATTTTGTTGTTGTAAAGTTTATGTGTGGGTTGTGGGGTTTATAGGGGTAAAAGGTGGGAATGAATTTATTTTTTAATTAACTAATAATTAGTTGATAATTAATATTAATTAATTGATCACTAATTGTTTAATTAAATGTTTTTGAGTGTGGGTTTTGGGTTTATAGAGGTAATGGGTGGGGAGTAAATAATTTCACTATATTTATAATTGGTTTTTAAAGACTATTAGGGGGATTTTCTCAAAATCGTGTGATAATTATCGCAAATTTACCTTAACGCAACTTTGCACATCGCAGTCTATCGCAGGAAAATAACCCTGTGTTAAAGTTGTATTCTCAACACAGCGATACAATGCATTAGTCTTACGCTAACGTGTCAAATGACCATGAGAAAATTACTGTGACGGCAAAAAAACGTGAAATACGAAAGCGAAAAAAGTTGCATGTGGCCAACCACGATAAAAAAATTAGCGATAACCAGTGACAGGCCTGCAATTCCCACGTGTCATGCGGAAAAATGCACTACAAATGCACAGAAAAACACAAACAAAATAATTTAAACTGCATAGCACCATGGAGGAAGCCGGAGCAAGAACAGAGGAGGACCAGAACCCCCACAAGTCCCCAGGAGGACCAGCCTGGGACCTCAGGGTCAAGTAAGGGTGAGGAGAAGAAGACGAGGTTGAGTCTGCAGAAAAACAGGATCATCATCACAAGGTGATAGAACACCAACAACATCTGCTCGTCACCACCAACGTGTCATTTGCGAATAAAAATCCAATATGGTAGTCCGTCCTGGACAAGGTGAATGCAGTCAGAGTGAGGAGGAGGACAATTGGAGAGGTCAAGAGGCGCTGAAATGATGTGAAGCGCAAAACCAATAAGAAACACGCTGACAACCATCAGGCAGCAAAGCAGACTGGAGGTGGCGGTCCAGAGGAACACCAGGAGCTAGATGAGATGGAGGAAATGGTGTCCACAGTAATCAGTGGGGAGACGGTGGCAGGAGTTGGTGGTCCGGACGCTCCTCAACATGACCTGACACAACAGCACTAGCGGGAGTACCAAACAAGGACTGGAGGGATGAGGGAGATGGGCACAATGACACACATGCACAATTAAGTAGAGCACACTGCACACCCACAATGTCTCTGGATCATGTCCCTGATCCCCTTGGCACACTGAAGCACCCTCCCCACACAGCACCAATCTCTCAACCAACCCTAGCACACATGTTTAAACAAGCAAAGGTGTGTGTTTTTGAGCCACACTGACAATGCAAGTGACACTGCATGATTAATAGCATGGCTGTATTCCAATTATCATGCCATGGTGCACGCCACGACACTAAGGTATCTGAGTGTGGAACACATCCGGAAAGGAGCAGGTCACACTCTGACACATTAATGTGCACAAACAACCCCTGACGTCAACAATACATCTGTGGATAAACCATGCCCAAGAGTCCAAAATTATCTAAGTCTGCAACATCTCAGCACTGTAGAAGCCCAGAAGTAAAAGGCACACCACTTCAAAGGGATAAGGGGCAGCAAACTCACAGCTGCAGGGGCGACTCTCCCACAATGCAGCATACACACATAGCAATAACAGCACATCAACATGAACGACAATGAGAAATACTTTCACTACAGAACATACACAACTGGTTCCGCTTGTGTGTAGAAACTGGCCAATCACATCTGGCATAGCAGGAAACTGTGAGATGATAATGTTCGTGTACAACCTCACACCCGTGATGTAGTTCAAATATCTACTTTCCGGCATCAAATAGTCAGCTCCACACAAACAGTCACAATGTACATTGTCATGCAGTCTGTATGTAAACTTGAACAATGCGTTAACATACATGTCAACACAATGTCAAAATGCATCTCCCCTTCACATTGTAGAGGGACAATCACCACCTCCTGCAGGGAAGACCAGCCAACTCATCAGTGATGATGAAGACCTCCACATCTTCGACACTGATGCCCTACAACAGCTCAGGGGCAGCTACGGAAACCCACCTCCAGGAGCAGGGCAGCCCGGCTGCATCGAGGAAACCCCACCCCCTGCACAGACCACACAGCAGGAAGCACCAACCACGGCTGGTTCCCAGCACTTCACTGAAGAACACATCACATTCCAAAGCCAGGTGTTAGACTGCCAGAAGGAGGTGGCTGAACAGGTGCGGTGGGGTTTAACCTCATGGCAGCCAAACTAGATGACGTAGGTGGGCGTCTAATTCACACCAGGGACCACTCACACTCTCTAACGGACACTCACAGTTTGCTCGATGATGTCCAACAATCCATGCCTGACATCTGAGGAAATAGAAATTGTACGTGGCCAGTGTGTCCCCCACATGCACCCTATGTATATACATATACCCCATGTATGTCCATGTCACCATGAAATTCCCTTCTCATGCCTGTAATAATAATGCCCCTGCATTTCCGTCCAATGTTAGCATGTCAGTTACCAGGCCCTACATGAAAGAAACGTTAATTCTGTACTGAGGCCTATGTTGCCAATGCATTTACATGGCACACGTTTAAAAGTCGAGATGAACTCGTTTTCGTGGCTCAGCCGAGCCAGGACCCGAATTCAGGATCCAAGCCTCCTGACACTCTGAAAACTACAGTTTAGTTCAGCTATGTATCCCTGACCTCTCACATACTTCCTGCTCAGCCAAGAGGTGCCCAGCCTGGCCTGCCAAGACAGTATTTTGCCTACAGTTATCTGCTATGCTCCACAGAAACACATTCCTGCTTAATGAAAAGGGTAAACATATTCCGCCTGCAGAAGATAGGGCCTAGCCTTTCTGTCTCCATTCAAGTGATTTACAGAACCCGAATCCATAGAAGGCCCATGGCCCCACGCAATACACGAAGAAATATATGCACACACTAGCATTTAGTAATGAGCAGCCTTTGCTCGAGCGACCTTTAAGTCAGATAATACATCCTCCAAACTCAAGATATCAGATAATACCAGAAGTGCAGGTCGTCCTGACATCCAAGACTCCTCTACTAGCACGAAAGTCAGCTCCCCCCAGCTTCCCCCAGTTACACGTCAATTCTACGTCATGACCAAGTTTGCGCGCACAAGTAGGGTAAAGGTACCTGCAGACCCATGCAGACCCCCTCCATGTATCCACCCATCTATGACACACCTATGACTCATTAAGTGAACACCCACGTGTACGCCTTCTTACACGCCTCTTTTCACGCCCATGTGCTCTTATCTCTCTCTTTCACTTGCTCCGCCTGGAGTGCTCCGCCTTCGCTATGTAAGTTAATGTATGTTTTAACTATAAATAATACACTCTGTTAATAAAGTTCAGATGACGATCCTTCCAGATCCCTAGTGGTGATGGAAACCGATTCTCCCTTAACTCGAGTTACTGAATTAAAGCCATTTTGAATCGGACACCACGGACTCTGCCTCTCATTATATGCATGATCCTTGTTAATGTATAGAAATTCCGACAGGGTAATTATTTTATTTACCACATAATCTGGCGCCCGAACAGGTACCAGTCCCCTTCCCCACGCGCCGGCGATGTAGGTCCAGCCCCCTGCCCCCTTCTACAGCCGTGACGGACTTCAAGTGTACACGACAGCGGGACTTCCTGCCTACTCCCTCAGGCCAACGGAGGAGACGGAGACTGCGACCAGGCATCCACACGAGGCAGTGAGGATTGCGGACCATCCCAACCAGAGCCCAAGCCGAGAGAGCAAGGTCCGAGGTATCCCGAGGCCCACCTGTTCCGAGGCGCATGCGCATGAGCAGCAGCAGTAGCAGTCACGAAGTATCGAGTTTCCGAGGCCTTCAGTTCTGCTTCCCGGTGAGTACCGTTATTGGGAACGCATAGAGACGGGTTCATTTATTTGAGTCCGGTAAAGACGTGTCTGGGTACACAGACACGGTAAAGACGTGTCCCATTCAGTGGGCACGGTAAAGACGTGTCTCTTTACGAGACCGGTATGGTTGTACTGTTTTGCAGTACATAAAGTAAACAGTTTTTCAGGATCATGTTTTTTTCTATGTACTAGTTAGGATGTATCTGTTTTCAATGTTTTAATGTCGTAGTGTGAATGGTTGTTTTCAGTCTATTGTGTATATTGTGTTTTCGTTAAAGTAAGTTCCAACATGCCACTGTTTTCGAAATTACGTCAGATAGGGACCAGGAAAGGGATACTCGAAGAGTCAGTTCCCGTCCCGCCTAGAGACACACCTGGTCACTTTATGTACCAGAAACATGGGCTAGATGCCATACTGTTTTTAGACTTATGGGTAGATTACACGAAGGATCTAGAAGAAAAGTATAGATGGCCTGTCTCAGGAACATGGGATGCTGAATGCATTATGAAAGTAGAGGAAGCACTATGGAAAAAGAAAGTTAGACCGTCCCAGAAAGATGCCATTGAGTTATGGCATAAGGAAGCGCATAGGAGAACAGAGAAAGAATTCCACAAAGCAGAGAGAAGTAAAGAAGCAGCAGAAAAAGCCAGAGAAAAAGAGCTAAAGGAAGAGGGGAAACGGGTCAAGGCAGAACAAGCAGATCGACAAAGAAATGCCCTCATCATGGGTATGTATCCCGTCCTCGCTGAAGGACTAGCTAAAGTGACCCCCTCAGAAGTACCTGGTAATTTACCGCCACCACTGATACCGACTAAAGTACGTAGGCATAAACAGACAGCAGCTGAGGCTTTTATTTCCTCCTATTTAGAGGAGCCCGCTCTGGATTATGTTAACGCAGACTTCCCTCCTCCTCCTCCTGTCAACAATCCTTTTCTCCATCTGCCCACATCACAGGATCAGCTTGCACAACTGCTTCCGCCACCGACCGTGAAAAATGACTTAGGACAAGGGGCAGAAGGAGGGGGGCCGCCAAATACGCCACACACACCGCCCGCAACACGAACACTGCAAGAGTTAGGATTACCACGAATGCCGCGAATGACAGCATCACCCTATAAGCAAAATGTAACGATTTCACATTGTATATACGATCCAGTACCAGGTTTGGGTGCAATGCTCGTGTTCTCACTATGATAAAGACGCGCTGTAGAGTATCTGATCACATTCCCAGGCATGACGGACAATTTAGACAAAATCTACCATTTCATTAGAACGGGGCAGGGACCCGAAAGTATAAAAGAGGCCATGGAACAAAGAAAGGTGGAGGTCCAACGCGCAATTTTACGTTTTTTGATTAACTGTCTGATCAGGGAACAAGACCAGCCAGATAAAGGAGTACCTGAAGGTATGGCTGATTGGAGTGACAACATAGCTGCCGGTAAACATGATACAGTGGCAAAGACAGAATGAATGTACAGGAAAATACGAAAATAAATTGTAAACTTACACAGGAAAGAGTCTGACGAGAAAGAGGATTCAGCATCAGATGATGCCGAGCACGAAACAGAGGAAGTGGATAAAATGAATTACGTAGGCAGAGCAAGAAAGTTTGACAGGCCTAAGTGCCTGGACTACAGCAAACATGGACCTCCTATAAAAGAAAGATATTCCCTCGAAAATCTATTCCAAGCTACTGAGAACGCACTGAAAAGACGAGTAGGGTGCGATAGACCCCACACCATACACAAACAGGAATTGGCCCGGTCAGTCGTTCAATGGGTGACTAATTCTAACATATATAGCAGTGACGTAGTGGCTCAGACCTTTTTGAGCCTTCCTCCGAACGAACAGCATTTGGCTGGTATTTACATGGTCCAACATCTGATCACGTTGTACGAGAGTCAACATTCTGATCCAGGTCCCTTGTATAAATTACTGGACGATATACTCCTAGAGAGATGGATAGGCCTAGGTACCGAATTAATTAATGTCATTATAGACCAACGACATAAGTACTTGACTTTTCTGACCACATGCATGATTCCTGCCCCACACCATGACAGAAGGGGTTTACACATAGACAGACAGAACCCCGTACGAGAGGTTCATCTGGTTAAAGATACATTGGGTTAGATCCAACGAGTATACGTTTACACACCCTTGACAAAAATAGAAATACTGGAAATGAAAAGGATGCTGTCATGATAAAGACCCGGGGGGATTCCACCGTGAATTAAAAGACATTCTCCGCATAGGGGATTACACGTACGCTGACATTATTAAATTATTGAAAGTACTGTTACCTGCAGGTATTTATGAAAAGCTTAAAGAGAAAGATTGGGAGGTGGGAGAGAAAAAGATAAGTTGGACAGAATTGGAAAATGAGGATAAAGGACGGCTCCCTGGTGTTGGTCTTGGGGAAAAAGCTAAAGCACTACCTGAACTCTTGATACAGGTCTTGCCAAGATTATTGGTTACTAAAAAGGAAGATTGGGATGCTATTTCAGCCTGTAAACAGAAACCAGATGAAGACACTAGTGATTTTTATTCCAGATTCGAGAAATGTTTTTCTATCAATAGTGGCCTTAAGCCAAGTAGTGAATCGTATCCACATCTTTTTGTGAGCAAATTAGTAGAGAATTCCTTATCCCCGATCAAGAATAGAGTACTGAAGGTTGAGAGTACCTGGCAAGCAAATAGCCCTTCCCAAATGTTGCAAATGTTACAATACCACCAGAACAGAATTAGAGAGGAACAGGAACATGAAAAGAGACGCATGAAAGATACGAAAATGAAAGTGCTAGTTGCACAATCGGTACCAGCTGATGGGCATAAAAAGGGCACGGCACCTGTTAAAGAGAACTGTAATTATTGCAAACAACCAGGTCACTATGTAAATGAATATGCTGTCCTGAAAAACAATATAGCTACAGGCAAGACAAAAGAAAGGCCGCATCCTCCTAGACAGAATAGCACCCCACAGAACACCCCACAGAACACGCAACAGGCAGTAGTTATACCCCCACCCATAGCTGCCACACAACATGTCACGCAACAAATGTACCAGTACGCACAGTCAGACTATCCAGAATATCAACAGTACTCATGAAACAGCCTAGAGAGGGAGGTTGGCTTGCCCCTTATCGAAGTTCCTGTAGATCAAGAGGGTCCCTATCTACATAGTCGTGAATTGGGAAAAGACAGAAAATTTCTGATTGACACAGGGGCGAGCAGAACTACCATCAGTCACGACGAGGTTCCAGGGGCACCCCTCTCAGGCTCACAGAAATTTCCCTGGGATTTTCAGGTAAGCCTATTGTTAACGAAGTGTCAAAGCCAGTTTCCCTAGGAGTCGGTCCATTGTCCCGTACTACAGACTTGTTACTTACTAAGTCATGTCCAGAAAATTTGCTTGGTATAAAGACATTGAAAGAACTAGGAGCAGTTATTTGTTGTTCTCCGGAAGGAGTACAATTGTTTTTACGTGATTTTAAAGGACATTATGTGTTGAAAGATTTTGATCCCAGACTCCAGTATGTACCACAGCATTTATGGGCACAAGGTCCGACTGATGTAGGTTACATGCACATTACACCACACCGTGTCACTCTCAAACCAGGAGTAGTACTGCCACGAATCCGACAATACAAGTTACCACCTGATGCCGTAGTAGCATTACTGAAAATTGTTGATGAACTCATTGCACAAGGAGTGGTAGTAGAGACTGACTCGAATGTATGTAATTCACCTGTCATCCCTATTCTTAAACAAACAGACCCTAATGCACCACCAGTCTACAGACTAGTGATTGACCTTCGAGAACTGAACAAGTGCATAATTCCCCAGTACCCAGTGGTCCCAGACATTTCTTCATTACTGACTGCAATTGATTCCGAGGCGACGTTCTTCACTGTAATTGATCTAAAGAACGCCTTCTTCAGTGTCCCAATACATCCAGAAAACCAATACTTATTCGGATTCTGTTTAAATGGACGCAGTTTTAAATTTGCGAGAGCTCCTCAAGGTTTCACAGAAAGTCCCAGGGGCATATTATCAAGAGGGTTTATCTCCGCTTTTTTGGCTTTAAAAGCCAAGAAAGCGGAGATAAAATTATCTCCCTATTACCAAGCTGTCGCTAACACCAGTTAGCGACAGCTAGTAGGAGATAGCGACCATTTTGGGCCCCACTTTGCATGTCAGTGATATTTATCACTAATGAGATGCAAAGTGGGCGTGCCAAGATGTTAGAGACTGAAAACAGTCGCTAACATCGCTATCTCCTATTACCAACTTTTGGAGATATTCGCGCTAAGCGGGAATATCTCCAAAAGCTAACACCTGCCCTGAGCAGTTCTTAGCCATGTTATCCAATGGGAGGTGGATAACATGGCTAAGAGCATTTGCTCGATAATGCATGAATATCGCTGACTTTTCAGCGATATTCATGCATTTCGGCCGTTTTGTATCGCATTTGCGATAAACCTTGTTAATAGCAAGGTTTATCTGCGATAAAAATCGCCGATGTGCGGCGATAATTTTTGTCTCTAAACAAGTTAGAGACAAAAATTATCGCTAGTTGTTGGTAATATGCCCCCTAGTATTTACAGTCAAGCATTGAAAAGACAACTGGACAGCATTCACATGCCTGCCAACACCGCACTGCTCCAGTATGTAGACGATATCCTGATCACAGCACGAACAGAACCAGACTGCGAACATGCATCACTGACAGTCTTATACTTTCTGGCAGACAAGGGGCACAAAGTGTCCCCTTCGAAGTTGCAATTCTGTGCACAGCAAGTGGTGTACCTTGGACACTTGCTGTCCAAGAGGAGTGGACAGCTGACACAAGACCGTATTCAGTTAATTGCCAATCTTTCACAGCCAAGGACACAAAAGGAAGTACGGGCCTTCATTGGCCTCACTTCTTACTGCAGACAATGGATTCCCCAGTATGCATATCTAGCCAAACCACTCATACAGCTAACAACACAGGAGGCAGTGTCTTCGACTGTCCTCCCTTGGACACAAGAACATACACTTGCATTTGAAGAATTGAAAAAAGCGCTATGTCAAGCACCAGTTTTAGCGACTCCTTGTTACAACAAGTCTTTTACGCTTTTTGTCACTGAATGAGAAGGTACAGCATTATCTGTCCTTACACAAGATCAAGCAGGAAAACACAAGTCTTGTGCTTATTTTTCTAGTACATTGGATCCAGTGGCCCAGGCTCTGCCTGTGTGCCTAAAATCAGTTGCAGCAACAGCCCTAGCAATAAGACAGAGTGATTCCATAGTATTAGGACACCCCCTGACAGTACAGGTTCCACACTCAGTGGAAGTTCTCTTGAACAGAACACAGACACAACATCTGACTGTAGCGAGACTGACAGGATATGAACTGACATTATTTCAACCACACATAGAGATCAGACGATGCAATATTCTGAACCCTGCTACACTCTTGCCCTCAAGCACAGCAGACACTGTACCACATGACTGTGTAGAAGTAATTAATACAGTGACGAAACCAAGACAAGACTTGACAGACGTTGCATTGACAGACCCTGACCTGAAACTTTATGTAGATGGTTCATGCATGAGAACAAGCACAGGAGAGTTAGTGTCCGCATATGCCGTGACCACTGATACTGAAGTCATAGAGACACATCGAATAGATACACTGTCAGCACAAGCAGCAGAGCTCATCGCTCTAACACAAGCATGCATACGAGCCAAGAACTTGAAAGTAAACATATACACAGATTCACAGTACGCTTTCGGAGTCGTTCATGACTTCGGAGTGTTATGGCAGGAGAGAGGTTTCCTGACCTCGCATGGGGCCAAAATCCAGCATGGTCCCCTTATTCAGGCTCTGTTAGAAGCAATACACTTGCCTACAGCCATAGCCATCATGAAGTGCAAAGCACATACGAAAGCCACAGACACCATTTCCCAGGGTAACGACCTGGCAGATCGAACAGCTAAACTTACAGCCCAGACTCCAACAGAGACTCCAATAGACATGCCAAAGACGAAAGTACCATCACTGACAAACTGCATGACAGTCAGGGATCCCTCACAAGATGTACTCGACATACAGACACATGCCACTCCAGACGAAATAAAGAAATGGACTGAACAAGGAGGGGTCCAGACTGACCACGGTTGGATGACAAAAGGCAAAGCTACATGGTTTCTTCCTGACTCTATGGTACAAGTCATCATAAACACAGCACATAGTCCAGCACACTTAGGAGAAAAGGCAATGCTAGACTGTTTACAGAATATTTGGTTCAACAAGCACCTGCGTGCAGCAGCAAAACAGAAAGTGCGTACCTGCATGATCTGTTGCCAGTTCAATCCAGGCAAAGGCATTCCAGTAGAACAAGGTGGATTTCATCCTCCTGACCACCCTTTTGAAGTCCTCCAGATGGATTATATCCAGATGGACAGATGTCGAGGATACAAATATGTCCTAGTAGTTGTATGTGCACTATCTAGATGGACAGAAGCGTACCCAGTCCCAGATTACACTGCTGTGACCACTGCCAGGCAGTTAGTTCGTGAGTACTTTCCGCGGTACGGATTGCCCCGTGTCGTGTACTCAGATAACGGTCAGCCATTCTCCTCTGAATTAATGAAACAAGTATCTCTTCTGTTAGGGTACCAGTGGAAGTTCCATTGCGTACGACACCCAGAGGCAGCCGGACTTGTAGAGAGACACAATGAGACACTTAAGACAAAATTAGCGAAAGCCTGTGCAGAAAAAGGCGTGGATTGGATGGTAGCCTTGCCGGCTGCGTATGGTAGCTCATTCCAGAACAGGACTTTCCCCTTACGAGGTGGTTTTTGGTAGACCACCGAATATGTGGGGTACGCCTATGCCAAAGAGAATTACCGATGTTGACAGTAATATGCTGACAGATTACCTGGCTTCCTTGATGTCTGCACTCCTCTTTTGTCGTTCACAGGTTGCAGCCGCCTTCCCCGACAACACCCAAGTTAAAGAACACTCCATAGTTCCAGGAGATGTGGTGCTAGTCCGGAATTTTGATCGTTCAAGCCCTCTCGAGCCCCGCTGGCGAGCACCGAAGTTAGTGCTGCTTACAACGAGGACTGCGTCAAGGTCGAGGGACGGAAAGGCTGGATCCATGCACAACACATAAAAAAATTCCATGGACATACCGGAACTGTAATCGAAACTAAAGACTGCCCTGAAACCAGTGATTCAAAGCCCCCTTTGCTAGAAAAGACTCCGCAACAGGAGTATAGGTCCAAATTACGGTCTAGTAAGTCAGACAGCGTTTAATTGTTTAAGTCCACCCTGTGGTGAATCGGTTAGACAGGTTCCTGACATGTATAAGATCATAGACCAGAATAGCAGACAGAGAGATAAGAAAAAGAAATACTGCAAGACCTTACGCAGCAGATGTATAGTAACCCTGATTATTATGTTTCTTCTAAGTATATCGATTATATGTATTGGCTTGACGCTACATGTTTTCTTTCCTCCTATGGGTTCACACATACATTCTTCCTTTAACGACACTGTAGAGCACACATTCAGTGATCTGCCACCCCATGAACTGTCATATCGACTAGCACTGCGCAACAATACTTTTATTCGAATGTTGCACCATTCTCATCAGACCAGCAATGTAACGAATTGTTGGGTATGTGGCCGACTCCCACCTTATCAGAAAACGAAGGGAGTTCTGCCCCTCTTTCCTTTCCCGTTTTCGCACAATGGTTCGTGCGGAGCATGGTTTGCTTTAATGTCATCACAAAACAGAAACCTCACAGATTCCCAGAGTGAATGGATTTGGGGATATTTAAATAAAGTAATGAATGAGGCATGTTTTCCAGACGAAGATGGTCTTCCCCAGAGAAAAGAAACAGATCTAGAAAATGAAGTGTAGGAACAAGGAAATGCTTCCCTTAACTTTATGATTCTGAATGTCCAGTCCAAGAAAAATACAGGTCCACCGTTCATAACAGTCTTACCAGTAAAAGGTGAATTATGCGTTAGAAAGAAAGGATCAGTGCATTTAGGACACAGTGATTGTAATACTGTGGTCGAGTTCAATGATAAAGGAGAGTCTACTTTCAAAGCTTCCCGCCATTCCTATTTTATTTGCGGTCAGACAGCCAATGTACGTCTGCCCTTAGACTCGGGTGGGACGTGTTATATAGCGTTCCTACTGCCACCCGTCTTTCTAGCCCCATCCCATTATCATCGAGATTCCCGACTAGTACATGTCAGACACAAGAGGGAGACTGATTCCCCAGTTGTCGATCAGACTGAGACAGCTTTGGAGCAATATACAGATTTCAATAAAGGATTCTTTTTCTTCATAGGTCCCGTCCAAAATAGTAAATTAATACGCAGGTTAACGAGAACTCTTGAAGCAGTAGTGAATGAGACTACTTCTGCCCTAGCTAACTTGACCGAGGAACAGTCTGCTATGAGACTTGTTGTTCTTCAGAATCGTCTTGTTCTTGACGTCATCCTGGCAGATAGGGGCGGGGCTTGTAGAGTGATCGGCTCCAGTTGTTGCGTGTTTATTCCTAATAACGCGCCATCCGTATATGCAGCAATAACAAGACTCCATAAGATAGCTCACGAGATGCACCAAAACCCAGGCACATGGACTTGGTCTGGTTGGCTCTGGAATGTAATATCAGCATGGGGATGGAAAGTATTGTTGTTCCTAGGAGTGATACTTCTAGTTATATTCAGTTGCTGTCTCTGTATGCAATGTGGCCCAGCGATTTGCGGCTTGTGTGCCACTGCCTGTATTCCCCGTCCACGTATACAAAAGAAAAAAGACGAGCAAATGATGCTGTATGATCAGATATATGGTATCATGAACATAGATGTGCCCTGAAGGGCACAGTAGGGGACAAGGAGGGAATGAGGAAATAGAAATTTTACGTGGCCAGTGTGTCCCCCACATGCACCCTATGTATATACATATACCCCATGTATGTCCATGTCACCATGAAATTCCCTTCTCATGCCTGTAATAATAATGCCCCTGCATTTCCGTCCAATGTTAGCATGTCAGTTACCAGGCCCTACATGAAAGAAACGTTAATTCTGTACTGAGGCCTATGTTGCCAATGCATTTACATGGTACACGTTTAAAAGTCGAGATGAACTCGTTTTCGTGGCTCAGCCGAGCCAGGACCCGAATTCAGGCTCCAAGCCTCCTGACACTCTGAAAACAACAGTTTAGTTCAGCTATGTATCCCTGACCTCTCACATACTTCCTGCTCAGCCAAGAGGTTCCCAGCCTGGCCTGCCAAGACAGTATTTTGCCTACAGTTATCTGCTATGCTCCACAGAAACACATTCCTGCTTAATGAAAAGGGTAAACATATTCCGCCTGCAGAAGATAGGGCCTAGCCTTTCTGTCTCTATTCAAGTGATTTACAGAACCCGAATCCATAGAAGGCCCATGGCCCCACGCAATACACAAAGAAATATATGCACACACTAGCATTTAGTAATGAGCAGCCTTTGGTCGAGCGACCTTTAAGTCAGATAATACATCCTCCAAACTCAAGATATCAGATAATACCAGAAGTGCAGGTCGTCCTGACATCCAAGACTCCTCTACTAGCACGAAAGTCATCTCCCCCCAGCTTCCCCCAGTTACACGTCAATTCTACGTCATGACCAAGTGTGCGCGCACAAGTAGGGTAAAGGTACCTGCAGACCCATGCAGACCCCCTCCATGTATCCACCCATCTATGACACACCTATGACTCATTAAGTGAACACCCACGTGTACGCCTTCTTACACGCCTCTTTTCACGCCCATGTGCTCTTATCTCTCTCTTTCACTTGCTCCGCCTGGAGTGCTCCGCCTTCGCTATGTAAGTTAATGTATGTTTTAACTATAAATAATGCACTCTGTTAATAAAGTTCAGATGACGATCCTTCCTGATCCCTAGTGGTGATGGAACCCGATTCTCCCTTAACTCGAGTTACTGAATTAAAGCCCTTTTGAATCGGACACCACGGACTCTGCCTCTCATTATATGCATGATCCTTGTTAATGTATAGAAATTCCGACAGGGCAATTATTTTATTTACCACACATCGTTGGAGTCATCACTCTGAAAGGAGAACAACTGTCTAGTCAGAGTGGTCTCAGCGATGTCAGCCGAGAGTTGGCACAGATGCTGAGGATAATGGAGAACATGGAGCATGCGGAAAGGATGGCTGCCACGGATGCACAACAGCAAAAAGTTGTTGATATCTTTCATGCCCTGCAAATCCTCATCGTAGCATTGCTGCCACTAAGACAGTCACTGGTGAATGCTGCTGGTACTTCTACACACGCATCTCAGGCCCCTGATGTGTCAGTGGCACACAGCACTGCAGACCAAACATCAGCACCCACATGTCAGACAGATGACATTGAGGACGAAGATGCAGGTGATTCCACCTTAGTATTAAGAAACAGCCATTCGCAATCTTCTCCACCATATGCCTTGTTTCAGCTCGGTTCTGCCCTCTGCATCATGCCCTGTAACAACACCTCCCACTGTCCCCCGAAACACTCTGTGACACTCACCTTGGACCTCGACATGGACTGCCATACATTTTTTGCTTACCAATGACAGAGCAATCAGACTGCGGACTGTACTCTTCCTGTTCTGATGTACTTGTCAATCCCTAAATGACTCTGGCTGACCCTCCACTGGTCTAAAATGTAATGTGGGGCTTGCATGGGCACGTACTGCTCCTGCTCCGACACTTCACTGAATGTGAATAAATCATTCAAATTCACACAGATGTGTCATGTCCTTAATAGATCAAGTATGAAAGTATGGATGAATGTAAGGACATTGATTGCACAAATAGGTACACCCTGGGAAATGAAAGCAATGCGTATGTTTGACCGTGACACACATAGGTAGTGAGATTACTGGGAATGTGTGCACTAGCTGTGGCCTCATTGCTCTGAAACAAAAATCTTTTCCCCAGGCAGTGTCAGAAATAGGACTGTGTATGAAATGTCAAAGTCATTGGCAGGTCTAAAATAGTGTCCCCCATCACATTTGACAACAGAACGTCTCTTCGCATTCCTACTCATACTCAACTGGGTGGACAGAGCCTTCAGTGATGGATCACATTGATCCACATGGACACCATACTCACATTGCCATATTGCTGAAGACACATTAGAGCACAGGTCTATCAGCAACTATCACAACCACAATGTCTGGCTCACAGAGGTGGAGCTGGCAATAATTACTCACCCCTAAGTGAAATGCGTCAGTCATTCCCTCACTATGTATGGACAATGCTCATTGAGGCAGACGATTTGTCATTCTAATCAACACTCATTACAGTTGAACACTAGTGTAGTTGGGGAGACTTAATTAGCATGTGTGTGTCAATATGGGCAAGACAAGGGCCACAACACGTAGACCAATTCATCAGACACTAACAGGCAGCATTCAGTCACGGTACAGTTCCACGTGACAGGCGTTGTGCATGTGACTGGGATGTTCTGCCATTGCATTGGTGGTTCCTTGAAGAACCGGCACTCTTCTGACCTGCTGCAGTTATATGAATGATATGCCACAGCTCGGAGCAATAAGTCGTATGTGTGTGCAACATTTGGACGTATAGGTTGTTGTGTACATAAGTGTCAAGGGCATTCCATGCGAGAGTACCTAGAGCAAGGACTTCTGTGTGTGGGGTGTGGATACATTGGTTTTTCATTAGCACTGTGCATAGTGTGGGAGTCGTCATCATCTGCTATGGTATCTCTCTCAGGGGGTGCCTGCCGCATGCAAGACCAAGGTCGGAGGTGCTGGTGCAGATGTCCTTCCACCTTATGTATTGAGACAAAGGAGCCTTCATCCCTAATGTTAGTATGACTACTGCTTGCATTCTGGAAATGTGATGTGACTTTAACGCTGCAATTGAGGCTAGGCCTTAGGCTTATGGCGCACCAATAGTAATGAATACACACAACAGTTGGCATGTGTGAGCCAAGAGCCCAGGTGCATGCAACATTGTTGATTGCGGGCCGTGTGGCGCAGACAGTGTGACAGAGACACACGCATCAGTTGGCTGGTTTCCTGTCCAGCCCAGAAATGAACCACGCCCAGAACCCATGGATAATTATTCACACCCCTACACTGGCCTTGCTTACGCCGACCCAGCCCACTCGGCTTATGTATGAAGGGGGGACGACAACGCTACGTATCCCAGTTCTTCCCCACTGCCGGAGGTGACATGGCTGTGTCCGCCTGGCATATCACAAGACTCAATCATAAAGGGTCCATGACTTGCATTGCACAGAGTTGGTGGCACCAGATACACTGCGGCCGGCACAGGCCTACCACCATGGGAGGTAGGGGCACCTAAAGTGCTGAGCGGGTGTGCAGCCTGCAATTAAGCGCCATCCTGGCAATACGGGCTGGTAAGGATTTGTGTGAGCCCTGCTGGACCGCACTGTTGACCTGAGCCAGCGTGCAGTACGGGCCTACCACCACGTGGCATTGCCTCGTGGTTCACAGAGTTAGTGGCACCTAAAGAAATGAGCAGGTGTGCAGCCTGCATTGATGCCATGTGCTCTGATATGATCTCTGCCATTGACAAATCAAGACCCAGAATCATGTGTGTGACCTGGTGGCCCACGGTGCAGGACTGCATGATGTGGAGGCTGTCAAGTTCGCGGGCTCCAGGCTTGGAGCTTGCACCGGCACGTGGTGGGCTCTCTTGGAGACACACTGGTGGTGGAAAGTGAGCAGTGAGGCCTGGGTGCACAGGGGCGGGCAATCACCATTGGGCGGTGGGAGGGGCTGTGGTGCAGCAGCCTGGGTGCGAAGGGACAAGCGATGATGGCGGTGCAATTATATAAACTCTGCCATTCCTAAATCTGGACTCTGTTTAAGATAAGGGACCTGGTGGGCTGGAGTGTATACCAGCAAATGGTTGGAGATGCACCAATGGCAGCAGGTGAGCAGTGAGGCCTGGGTCCGCAGTGTCGGCACTGTCCCTAACTCTCCCTCTCCCTCACTGTTTCTCTCTCTCTCCCTCTTGCTCTCTCTCTTTCTCTCTCTCTCTCTTTCTCTGTCTGTCTCTCTCTTTCTCCCTCTTTTCCCTTCACTCTCTCTCTCTCTCTCTCTCTCTCTCTCTCTCTCTCTCTCTCTCTCTCTCTCTCTCTCTCTCTCTCTCTCTCTTTCTTTCTCTCTCTCTTTCTCTCTCTCTCTGACCTTTGATGAGCGCATGACCCACCTTCTTTTCTTTAATTTTGTCTTGCACGCTGTGACTTGCAGATTGTCCAGAGAAGACCTGCAATAGCTCTTCCAAATAGTTGTTTTGAATTTCATTTGAATAATTTGCTTGGAAATTCAAAGATGAATGAACGATTCTCCTTTTTCTGACCGCACATACATGTTAATTGTTGTAATTGTGCGCCATCAGGCAAATTGTTTTGTTCATGATTTCGTAAAGTTGATGTAAAATATTGTTGTCCTGGGGGTGGGTGCCCGTGGTAGGGCCTCAGGTGAGGTCCTGGGATGGTGGCGGTGGGTATTTTGGCCCTCTTGGGAGTCTGAGCTGCAAGATCAGTAGCTCCATGGCATCTGTTATTCTTCTGTTGTGGCTGTGGGCTAAGCTCCCATTTCTGGTGCAGGTTATCATCCGACTTAATACCAGGAAAGAGCAGGTGTGCATTAGCAGCAGGTGTTAATTCCCTGCTGCTAACGTGGCTTATCGCATGTTTTGTGATCTTATCGCCGATCTGGCTGGTCGTTGAGAATGTTGCGATGTAGTGTTGCCACGCCTACTCTGCATCTCATTAGCATTAGTTGCCCATGTCATCCGTGTCGATGTTTTTTGCAGCTGCTGTTGCAGGAAAACTGGCGATATCGACTGTTAGCACCAGCTTGTGAATATGGCGATAAATCTATCGCCACTTTGGCTGCGATAAAGTGCCGCTAACTCAGCAATAACGATCCTTGAGAATATGCCCCTTAAATATTTAACTGAAAAATTATTTCAATTGTGTAATTAACGTTTTTAAAGCTCAATTTTAGGAACTGGTTGTGGGGACGGAAGGGGTAAAGGGTGGAAACTTAATTAATTTCAATGAATTACAATTTTAATTAGTAATATTTATTTAATTGTGCAAATAAATGTATTTGTTTTTACATTAAAGATGTGGGTTGTGGGTTTGTAGGGTAGGAAAAAAATCAATTGTAAGCAATTAATAGTTTAAAAAAAAATTATAATAATTATTAATTTAATAAGTCATTGTGTTCTGTGTTTTGTGGGGGTATATTGTGGGAAGTGCACTGTTGCACTGACTGGAGTGAGAATAGTAAATTTTACCCCTCTGGAATGGAACGCTTTCCCGTCAATTACACTAAATGGAATGTAAATAGAAAATGTTACCCCTCCGCAATCCAGCGCTTTCCCTACTGTTGTACTGACTGGTGTGGGAAGAGTAAAATGTACCCCTCCTCAATTCAGTGCTTTCCCTACTGTTGTACTGACTGGAGTGGGAATAGTAGATTTTACCACTACGCAATCCAACACTTTCCCTACTGTTGTACTGACTGAAGTAGAAATAGTAAATTTTAGCCATCTGCCATCCAACGCTTCCCCTACTGTTGCACTGACTGGAGTGGGAAAAGTACATTTTACCCCTCCTCAATTCAACACTTTCCCAACTGTTGCACTGACTGGAGTGGGATTTGCTTTTTTTTAAATTAATTATAAATTTGATTGTTGTGTTAATTGTAGTGGGAATAGTAAATTGTAGTATTTTGTAATGTTATATGTTATGTAATTTTATAGTTATTGCAGTTAGTATGGTAAATAAAATGTTTTTGTTGTAAAATATTGTGTTACTGTTATGTTGTGTTAAGCAGGAGTATTTATTTTTATATTTATTTAGTAGAAAAATGTCCCTACGAATAGTTGTACGGATCGCCCCCCTTTCAACGTACCCGTACGTACGATCAAGTACGATCCCAACAAAAAGCAGATCTCCGTACGAATTGTACCAAGCACCGTACGACAAAAAAATACATATGAATTGTCTCCGGGTCACGCAGTACGCTATGTCCGTACGTAAACAGGCAGCATTTCCTGGCTCAGCAAGTACAATTTGTGTCAACGACACTCCGTACGACCCTTTTTCTACGGCAGCTGAAAACGTCCGTAAAAGCAGAGTACGGCCCGAACCGCACCCCGACTACGACCTGGTGCACAGAACCCGACGACGGCGCAGACAGTCAGTACAACGTACCACAACAATGGAAGTCTACTTGTACGGTGCGCCTTACACGCTCGCCTGTACCACCATTGCAATAGTGATACAAGCCGCACACACGACATGAATGTTGGGGTACGGTGCGTCACACGCTCGTGTATTGCACCATTGCAATAGTGATACAAGCAGCACACACGTCATGAACCTTGGGGTACGGTGCGTTACACGCTTGCATATGGCACCAGTGCAATAGTGATACGAGCCGCACACATGTCATGAACCTTGGGGTACAGTGCGTCACACGCTCTTGCTTGTCAACAGTGCAATAGTGATAAGAGCTGCACACACGTTATTAATGTTGTTGTACGGTGCTTCACACGCTCGCGTATAGCACCAGTGCAAAAGTGATAAGAGCTGCACACACACCATTAATTTTGTTGTACGGTGCACTCCCAGCAGTGTCCAGACATATGAGGGGTGGGTGCAGAGGACTCACAGCATAGGCCAACAGTAAGAGGGTGGGTGCAGAGGACTTCCAGCAGTGTCCAGACATATGAGGAGTGGATGCACAGGACTCCCAGCAGTGCTCAGATATAGGGGGGTACATCATCATCAGCATACCACAACTACATCGGGGTATGTGCACATCCCTAACTTGTGACTTTCATGACAGTGCCATGGCAACACATCCACTCCACTCCATGGAGGATGTATTACTGTCACACACTGCGTGACACACCACATGTGGGTGTGATGTCAATTTCCACATGTATACCCACCCATGGAATTTGCTGGCTAAATACATACCGAGCATCATGACACAATAGTGTATATTGATGTAACAGCCCACCAAACAAAGACAGCGAAAGGGAACACACACTGTCACGTACATTCCTGGGCTGATGAATGTCCAGGTGGTGGGCAGACCACCAAGATGTAGTCTATCATGGAAGGAATAGGGTTGAAAACCCTTAGGTACAATGCTCAAAATTGTAAGTCATGTGCCCAAATACCCTCAGAACAATTTCCAACATGGGGGTAGGCTGTCATAACACACATGCATAGTGCCAAAAAGGGTGAATATGTCCATGAAGGCATTTGCGCATACTCAAAACACAAGTACAGTGAGTAGCATGGATGGCACTGACAAATGAGCAGTAGACATCTGTCAACAGGCATGGCCATTGCTGAAGGGAACCCTCACCAAAATAGGAAATGAGCACACATGTCAGCACAACAAGTGTGCAACTGTCTGCAGTGAAGATCTCAGGTGTCACAGAGGAAGGAACTCTTTTTGGGACAATGTCTGTAGCCAAATTGAACATACACAACCAATGATTAATTACAGAGACATTGTGATGACACACAGATACCATGGTCCACCTCATGACCATCAACAAAAATATCTTTCAGAACCCCAAAACATTACCATGACACCAACTCCAGGGCCCTCATCCCCAACATAAAGTACCTGAAATGCAATAGTTTAGAATGCAAAATAAAAGGCTTTATTCAGCTTCAAATCAAAACAAGTGGAAAACGTACTCCCAGGACTAATACGTCCAATTGCCAGTCCATAAGAGTGTCATTTTGGGAGACGTTGGGGAGGTCGTGAACCTCAAACTGGCCTGCACAGGAATAAACGAATGGTCTGTTTACCCTTGGGGGCATCATCGGTGTCAGGACCAGGCACCGCAGGGACAGTAGTGGGAAAGGTAGGTGTGGTGGGTGCAGGGTGGGATGTATCTTCCCCAGTGGCTTGAGTAGAGCCAAAGGTGGAAAGATATTCAGCGCTGCACACTGCTGCCAATTCATCAAGACCACTCCCTGCACCCGAGGACACTATGGGAGTGGAGGTAGAGGGCTGTGTGGGTTGCGGACTGTGCCTTTTGCTGCATGTCTGTGGTCTGTCCCCTGTCCCAGTGGGTGTGCCTGCAGCCCTCTGAGTTTGCATGCCAGGAGGTTTGCGCTTCGACTTTTGTGGGGTTGTGCTGCTTGTGTGCGTTGGTGTGTGTGATCGTGCCTTCCTGCGTGTGCTTTAGACAGGTATGGGAGAGGGGAGTGTGTATGGGTCCAAAAGAGGGAGGGTAACTGCTACCGTCAGTGAGGAGTCCGTGGACGTGAGAATCCGACGTTGGTCAGACATCGTAGCTGACATGCCCTCCATGAACGACAACAACTGGGTCAGTATTTGAGTCTGGCCATGTAGGACTGTCAGCATTGATGCCTGACCAACCTAAATCTGGAGGAGTAGGTCCACAGACTCCTCACTGAGGGCAGCAGGGGAGACAGGGGCAAGGGCTGCGGTGCCTGGCCCGAAGGAGACATGGGGGCTGCACGGACAGAAGGGACCGGAGCAACTGTGAGGTTGGAGATGTGTCTGGAGAAGGCAAGGACAGACACAGTGCTGCTGTTAGGTGTTGCGCCATATTCCCCCTCCTCCAGGGAGTCAGAAGCAGACCCATCAACATGGTAGGAAGTGTCACCTTCCACAAGGTTCGCAGGCTGACTCCCCTCACCCTCCGTGCCACTGGCTCCCTCCAACTCCTCAGCGAAGGTGGCAATGTGGCTGGGTCCCTTCTCTTGGTCCATGCATGTGTCTCCTTCTGCCTTTGGTAATGATGCTGTGGGCAAGTAGAAGAAACAGAAATGCATCAGTCACCTGTACACATCTGACATATGAGCACAAAATCAGAAGGTCACACTGCAAATCATGGCATGCATCATGAGTAACAGCCAGATAGCCTTGCACATATTTGAGATTTGTACTGCCCAGTTGGTATAGACACAATGCTACTTGGACACAAGGATCCAAAGAACACATGAGGCCACAACTTTAATGAGAATTACACAGAGAGGCTACTGTTTGTTTACAGGAGAGCCGATCAATATAATTAAGTGATGCCACCTCAAATACACAAAAGAATTAACAGTAGGGGTGCCCCTCGGGGAAAACTAACCCACCTCACTCCCCAACATGATACAACACTCAGAGCCCTGTACGTGCATTGTTAAATAAATGTTTGCATCTTTGGACTCACCACACTTTACACAATCGACATGTATTGAATGTGGTAATTCACCATCTTGTGAAGACAATATGTGTGTGCCTGCATGACAGATGCCTCACAATGAAATGCACACAAAAATGTTTTACACAATCTTTGAAACATCTGGCACCCTTTAAGATAAGACACTGTTAGAAACAAATGCCATTGCAGATTTGCCATATACATGGTTCAACGGAGGTCTTGATGTCTTTACACTCATTAGTTTGTACAATTGACAACAAAGGAGTTTTAATACCGCAAGACCACTGTGGGGACATGTATATGGAGATCACGGCACTCCAATAATCACTAACACTGGCCGCTTTGAAAAGCTGACTGCTTATTTTAAAAAATGTGAAATGTTGTTTTGTGTGTACTACGTTGTGAGACAACTATCATGCATGCACATAAGTGTCCTTTGCATAATTCATCATATTAACACATTCAAAACATGAACAACTTTTAACAAGTCTTGTGAGTGCCAAGATACAATCATTTATGTGACACTACTTGAAATATGACACTCCTCACATGGGCATCCATGCCCTGATGACACACTTGCTTGCACATAAGACCTACTGGCTTCATGTGAAGTGGCACACATGTCCCAACTCAGGACAATGCTTCAGCTAATGGGCTAGCAATTGTGAAGAACAAAATCATTGCTGCGTTGTGGTCACACTGTTATACACAGGAAAAATGTCAACACAGAAGTGTGCACACTAAGACAAAACAGAGTTGCATCTGAAATACATACATGTGGCAAAAATTTATGAGGCAGAATCATGCCTGGAACCTTATGACATCGGCTGCCAAGCCCCAAATGAAATCACTGGCCAACATCACAGGGGCAGTGCATGGTGACATATTGATCAGCCAATTCACACCCACAGTTCAGACCTGGCAAGGCTAAAACAGGCAGGGCCATGTAGACCTCTCCTGCACAACACCCCCATACCTCAGTCAATGTGACTGTTACAGGTTAAGAAGCGTGACCTCAGAATCAGAGTAACTAAAACTGTGCAGCAACAATTCCAAAAGTAACCCAAGCTCACCTCGTGGGATTGGGAATACACAGTACTCACAAACAACCAACAACAGACTGTTGTGAATAGGCACATAGGCACTGCCCAGTGTGAGTATGCACAAGCCAAATCATGTATCCATGTCCAGTGGACACATGTAGCAGACACAGTAAAAATACAAACTATGCCTGGGAACAATACCACAGAGACAGACCCATGCTGAACCCACATAGAATGGGCACCGTGTTGGATGACACACATGATTAGGAGGCCAGGGTGTATCAGGGGACTGTAGTGGGCACACTGATCCCTGGGTCTGGAATGAGTAACCGTCATGGCACTATGCATGTCTCACACTGATGTACATCATGTCTGGGGACACAACATGGGTAATGCTGCTGCAAGGGAGTGCATTTGAAACCTCACATGTTGAGACTCTTCATCAGTGCAAACAAATAAGAAACCCAAACACAGTGCACAGGTCACAGCACAGGCAAGGTCCCAACCCATGTCACAGACCACCCTCCCTCATGATGCAGAACTCAATGTGCAGTTTTATTTTCTTGCACCCTAGATGAGCATGTGCAAATGTGATTACACACCGACCAGGGGACACATGTTAAGGATGGGAAGGGATGAAAATGAGCACCAGGTGACTATGGGGAATCATAAAGACACTGCACGTATAACCTGTCTGACCAGACACCCCAACTGTGGGAGTGCAGCCAGGCTTCAGAGCATTTCGAAAAGCTGGTGACACACAACACAACAAACAGCCATGTACCTACCCCCTCCTTGCTGATGTCTCTCCTGCAACTGCCTATCGAGGTCTGGAAAGACGACTGCCATGACCCGGAGCATGTGGGGGGTGAAGTGATGGCTTCCACCATGCTGGCGTGGGGACTCCATGTTCAGCTGGACCAGGGCGATACGCCGGGTCCAGCACTGGATGTCTTGCCACCTCTTCTGGATGTTGCGCAGCCGCCTGTGATGATCCCCTGCAGACCTGACGACCCTGACAATCTCCAACCATATTTCCCCCTTCTCGTTGGCAGTTACCTGACAGGAAGACAAAGTGAAACAACATCACTACGCCTGCTCCATGTCCCAGACACACACACTTGCACACCATTGATAATGTGAACAGGACATAGGATGGTGACAGGACTTGCATCAGTGTCCATGTGAATTAGGCCTGTGGGCAAGCCCCAATGCACTACATGGCATTGAAAGTCAACTGATGGCGTAAAGGGTGCAACAGTCTCACAGATCATGGCACACAATGGGCAACACATGAAACTTCAGGGTTTGGGACATCACGTGCCAAGCAGTCACATATCCCACTCCACTTAAGAACCCTCTGCAGACCAGACAGACACACCCTGGCACAGATCACTCACCTGTAACTGACAACACCGGATACCACCCTCACTTTCAACATGTGACACTTGACAATGGTGTGTCACAGGTGTCGTGCTAGCTTTGCTAGTCAGCCACACAGCACTGCTTACTTTTCACATCAGATGGCTAGAGCTTCTGCATACGCCATGCAGCAGTGGTGCAAAACATCACATACACACTCACCCAGATGACAAGGAAAATTCACACACTTCAATGTCCATGAGGGTAAACACATCATTTGGAATATCTCACCACAGGTCCTCTCAAGTCATAAACATCTGTGAGTACAGTCACCTGTCACTCCTGGGGATCACTGTTCCACCTCAAGACAATTGATAATAACGTCACCAAGGTCTGGCATGGCTGAATGTGCCATTCACTATACAGTGAATGTCACAGTAAGTACAATGCAAGTGAGGAGTGAACCCACATGAACTACATCATGCTCTGCATGAGGGACATCACCATGTACACCCCGGGGGCTCACTCACAACCACATTGCATGTCTGTCCCACCAATACACAATGCCTGTTGTGACACTCACACAACAGGTGCACACTCAAAGCTAGTGCAGTCAGCACTCACCTGCTCCTCTAGTCTCCCATACAGCTTGCTGTACTGTGGTTGAAGGGCATCCAGCAGCACCTGGTTTTCTTCCTCACTGAAGACTGTGACCCTATCCACAGTACAAGCCATCATGATGTGCCAGAGGATGCAGAGACAGCAGCAGTGTGGTCCACTCCAATGTTGTGCAGGCAAGTGCTCCCCCAGGGCTTCATGAAGCCTTTAACACCATGCTCGCTAGCGGAATTCCGCTCTCATGCTGTGATTTGCGAAAACGCATGTTACGTGACGAGCTGGGCTCGTCATCAGCGTGCGAGGAGGCTACGCCATGATGAGCCCAGCTCGTCATCAGCGTGGAAGGGGTTAATCAGTGCTGCTGAGGGGCTCTCAGTTCGAGGAGTACAGAGTGATAGGTCAGATTCATTCGCATCGTACGTTTCCTCCAATCCCCTTAAACATTGGGCTCAGACAGCATTTGCTTCTTTCAAAATTTGAGCTTCAGCTCCACAATCAATTTGCAACATTGTATATTTTTGCCCAACTGACTTTTGCAGGGCACCTGTAGCACACACTCAAATCTCAGTATTCATGACAACCAGGACGCATTCAGGGCCTACTACTCATCCCCTAGGTGTCCCCTTAGTTTTTTAGTGATCCACACACTTGTACTGTGCGTTTCACGCGCTCGCGTATGCCACCATTACAATAGTGAGATGATTTGCACACACGCACGGAATGTAGGGGTACGGTTCACTCACGTATGGCACGATTGCAATAGTGAGACGATGCGAACACACGCACAGAATGTAGGGGTACATTCCGCTCATGTATGGCACAATTGCAATAGTGACAAATGCGCACACATGCAATGTAGGGGTACAGTTTGCTCGCGTATGGCACCATTACAATAGTGAGACGATGCGCACACACACACACGGAATGCAAGGGTACGGTTCGCTCGCGTATGGCACGATTGCAGTAGTGAGACGATGCGCACACACACACGGAATGTAGGGGTACGGTTCACTGGCGTATGGCACGATTGCAATACTGAGACGTTGTGCACACACGCATGGAATGTAGGGGTACGGTTTGCTCGCGTATAGCACGATTGCAATAGTGAGACGATGCGCACACACGCAATGTAGGGGTAAGGTTCGCTCGCATAAGGCACCATTACAATAGTGAGACAATGCGCACAAACGCACAGAATGTAGGGGTACGGTTCGCTCACGTATGGCATGATTACAATAGTGAGACGATGTGCAAACACGCAATGTAGGGATACGGTTTGCGCGTGTATGTCACCGTTACAATAGTGAGACAATGCGCACACACACACCGAATGTAGGGGTATGGTTCGCTCGCGTATGGCACGATTGCAATAGTGATACAATGCGCACACTCGCACGAATGTAGGGGTACGGTGCGTTTCACATGCAGATGCCAATGCAGGGGTGCGGTGCATTTCACAAGCTCACGTATGGCACCAATACAATAGCGATACGAGGCGCACACATGGCAGGGATGTAGGGGTATGGTTCAAACAAGGATGTCTATCAAGTTCTTGTCATTGCATATTTACATGAGCAGGCCCTACGTGTGCCAGGCAGTGATATAGCACAGGGCATCTGATCTTGTTGCACAATCCATGTGTGATGACCTGTTGACACATGTCGTGTGTGATGGGGCACTATGTGGGACACATCACCTTTACACTTGTCCCATATGTATCATTAAGCACCTGTTGTCATGCACAACAACACTGGGATGGCACAGTCATCACTACGGGGACCTGTCTCATGATGCCAGGGACCTGGGCACTTTGTCACTTGACATTTTACCCTCAGCCTGACCCTATGTGGCAATGTCATGTGTGTGTCATGTTAAACATTGAGCTTGCTGTTTGTGTTCCTTAGACTGCATCTGCTGTTGGTGCATCTAACATGGGTCTGTGTTGAGATGGGAATGGTTTCACATCTACACACACCATGCCACATATGCATTCCCACGGCTTTTGGATGAGATGGCATCATACATCATTTATCCCCAGGCATACATGTCTGCATCGTGACAATGGTTGTGTTGTTTTGTTGTCTCATGCACACCTTAATCGCAAAGTGTGTGATATGTACATTTGACATGCCATGTGACCTGTGTGTGTACCTTGCAGTCAGCTGTCTGGATAGGAAGACAACCTTCCATTGCATGTTTTGTGACGTATATCACTCCAGTGATATCTCAGGCTGTTCATTCAGACCAGCTCAGCAGCTCATTTGAGGGCATGTTTTGATTATTTGTCAATCCACAGGTGTATCTTGGTTTTCGTAGGAGTGCCAGCAAGCTGGCATATGTGTCCTGGATGTATTGCACACACCAGACTCCATAGTGACCTGATGTCTAGTAGCAGTTTTGCATGTGCTATGTACATTGACATCGATGTTGGCTGACAGTTTTTCACCATTCTTCCAAAATATGTCCTGCAGGGCACCGCCTCTACCAAGTCCATTTCCAGACTTGGCTACCATGAGGGAACGTGCCTGCATCTGATGTTACACATTCACTCGACAGTTGATTCAGGACTTGACAAACAGGGTGGAACCACATCTCCAATCGCAACACAGGTATCCTACTGCGCTGACCCCCAAGCTAAAGGTGATGGCAGCCCTCCATTTTTTTGCTACAGGTACGTTTCAATTAACCATAGCTGATATCAGTGGGATGTCCCAAACAATGTTCAGCCATGTCCTGCGTGATGTTTTAGCAGCCATGTTGGAGCACATTGATGAATTCATCAAATTTCCTACTCCTGCAGAGTTGACAGATGTCAAGGGCGAATTCTATGCCCTGGGAGGGATGCAACATGTGATTGGGTCAATTGATGGGACACATGTGGCTTTGGTGCCACCACAGGCTCCCGAGCAGGCTTACCACAACAGGAAACATTATCATTCAATAAATGCCCTGGTGGTGTGTCTTGATAACATGCTTATTTCCCATGTTAGTGCACGTTTTCCAGGATCGGCACACGATGCATTCATCATGAGGCGTAGCAGGGTGCCACGTATGATGCTGCAGCTGCGCAACGATCAGGCATGTCTTGTTGGTGGGTAAACTCTGTTTGTCCTGTGTGTTTCAGTATCTTTTGCTCTGACGGCATGTCCTGGCCCACTTATTTACATGATGTATCTTTGTAGGTGACTCGGGATATCCCAACATGCCATGGCTAATGACACCTCTACGCAACCCAAGGACAGCTGCAGATCAGCGGTACAATAATGCACACGGGCAGACAAGGCGAGTGATTGAGCGGACGTTTGGCCTCCTGAAGAGCCGATTCCGGTGCCTAGATAAGACGGGCGGGATCCCTCCCATATGCCCCGGCCAAGGTCTGTAATATCTTCATTGTGTGCTGCATGCTGCACAACATGTCTGTTGAGATGGCAGTGCCACTCATCCTGGATCCTGAGGAGCAGGAACATCCGCCCGTTGAGGATGAAGGGCTTGGTCACGATGCAAGTGATGATGAGGAGGAGGAGGATGATTTCCGGAGTCAGCTCACACGCAACTTCTTCTCATAATTGTGAGTCATTGGGAATGAGTGTGCAAACTAGTAGCATTGAGTGGCATGTGTGTATCCAGCTGACTGTATGCAAATTAACTTTGATGCGTGTTGTTATGTGTCACGCAAGTGCTGATGTCATGCCACACAGAAATGCGCAATGACTTAGTTTGAAATTTACATGTGTACTACATTGTTCCTGTTTTGTACATGCTCATGTCTTTAGCAAGGATTTTTAATGGTGAGCCCTTGTGTGTCTGTCATTCCCAGGTTGCTGTGCCTGTTGTCTGTTCGTGTCATCTTAGACCTCCTGCCATTCCTCATGATGATTGCAACATGGGCCGAATCAGCGTTCCATGCACAGACATGTGTAAATGTCAGTTAGGGTAAGAGATCCAAACAGGCTGTTTGGGTTGGTATGGTTTGGGAATGTGTGGGAACTGTTTCCGTGCATGTTGTAGAACCATCCATACATGTCTCATCACCATGGTTCAAATTACATGTTGCACCACTACCATGACAGGACAATCTCCAACACTGTGATCCACAGGAAGACCCAGGATGAAATCGCCAAGTACCTCACTAGCAAGGCCCGGGGAGTCCACATCACTCCTTCGTCACGTAGTACACTGGGATCATCAGGCACATGCCCCAGGCCTCATCTCTCAGCGTGACGTTCTACAATGTCTCCATGACCCCCCTCTCCACCATTGCATGCGCACACTACCTCATCATCATGTCCTATGCCATTGACACCCAGCTGCTCCTCACCCTGACCAAAGACCCAGCCACTCCCAGGTCCAACCTTCAAGAAGGCATGAGGTGCTTATGGATGAACATCAGCCAAATGAGGCTGGACTTGGACAAGGCTGAGCTCATCATCTGAGGAATGTCCCCTTACAGCTGGGACAACTCCTTGTGTCACACGGGCCTGGGCAGCGCACAAGCACACAGTGGCCATGCACGCAAGGAGGTGCTCATCGTACACTCCTCGCTCACAATGACCATGCAAGTCAACACCATCACTGCCTCATGCAGCAAGTCCCTCCACATGCTCCAAATGATGTTCAGATAGATCCACTCCTAGTCAAGACAGACAGACATCCAGGTCCATGACACCAGCCGGCTCAACTATGGCAATACCCTCTACGCAGGAACAAGGGACAGACTCCAGGAGGACTTGTGCACTTCCAGGGTGTATGAGCACACCTCATCCTCAACATCCCCTGCCACAGCCACATGACCGTCCCACTGAGATCCCTACAATAGTCTCACTGTCAACTGCAGGATCAACTTCATACTCCTGAGCCACACTCAGTAGGTACTCCACAACACCAGCACCAAAGACGAACATGGACGTCTCCCATCCAACACCCCATTGCCCCAACTCCATCCAGCGACCCTTGCCCTGGGCACCATTCATTACATCCACAGTACAACTGCATGCGGGAGATAGTTCTCCCACATCACCAAGCATACCTGGTACTCCCTCCCTTAGCACCTCCAAATTACCAATGACCTCTACACCTTCATGAAACTCTTCCAAAACTGTTTGTCAGAGCAGTATGGCAAGCCCCCCCCCAACCTCAGTAGATTGGAACCATCACAGGTGACTATTGCGCTCCAAACAAGGCTCTCATTGGTTGGCACCCCAGCCTGGGTACATTCCTGTTTGGCTTAATGTCGAGAAAGCCCTTCTTAAAAATCCCGACCCAGCGTCCATTCTTACTACCAAATTAGACAAGGCCAGGTGCTCCATATCCATTTTTAAAAACAAAAAACTTGCCCTCCTAAAAATTGATAAACTTCTGCCTAACCAGATAAAACAATCTGAATGGAATCACTATGGCATAACCATATGATAATGTATAAAGGGAAACCACTACATAATGTAACCTGTATCGCTAAAGGTATATTCTTCCCGTACCCACTATTTAATGAGTCTCTCCCACTCTCCTTTACAGAACTCCAAAATAAATTTGATCTAGAAGCAATAGAATTTTATAACTTTCTGAACATCAACGTAGCAATCTCCAAAGCAAAACTAACCAGACCGCTACCCTCCCTTCCAAGGTACTTAACTACCCTCAGTAGACTGGGCCACCAAGTCTCCTGACTTTACAAATTACTGCGTCCACAGCAGTCCAATCTTAACAAAGATCTCCGGTAGTTCTGGGAATCATACTCTTCGGTGCCAATCTCAGATGTGGAATTGACCAAAACATGGGAATCTACCACTGACACAAAATAAGCCCTACTTTTTCCCAGGCTTAGTTTTGGCTCCTCCACAAAGCTTTTTGGACCCCGGCACGTCTCTTTTTACATAATATTAGAGACAATGCCACTTGCTGGAACTGCAACGAGAAAGAGGGCGACCTCGAACACCTATTACTAAAATGTGTATGTGTTACAGCCTTCTGGGACAAAATCTTTGCCTTCATCGCTAAAGTATTCTCCCTCTTCCCCACTAGAGAGCTCTCTACCCTGGTTCTGGGCTTTACTAAAGCTACTTCACTATCTGAAGATGACAATGCCTTAATTGACCTTCTGTTCACAGCGGCTGTGAAAATATTCTTGAACAACTGGAAAGACACCCGAAAAGCATCCTTTAAACATTGGCTAATCTGGATCTCCAACCTGACAGGTGCTGACAATATCTCACTCCAAAATACCCATTGGCGCCCCCCTCGTAGACAAATCTGGACTTCACTAGACAACTACAGCGTACATAAACCTCCATGACTCTCCCCTCCACACGCCCTGATCCTTGTGCCCAGGGGTCCATTTACACACTGGCTTCTGAGCCTACTCCATAAACTGCCCGCCTATTCCCGGGACTCTTTCCCTGTGAAGGTTGCCGTCTGTGTACCAGTATTCACCACTTCTGTGTAGATGCTATACGTGCTGTTTATGGATGTTTTGCTGTTACTCCCAAGCATTGTTTTTATTTAGTTTTTGCCAACACCATTGTAATTATTTTCTTTTTTATTATTTGTCGATTTAATGTACTCACTACCATACTTTCTGCTCACATCATGGTTACATATGCTTTGTTTTTTTATTCTTTGCATGTATGTTTTTGATTCTGTTTCAGAAACTCCCAATGAAAAATTGTGAAATTGAAGAATATCGAAGTCCTATCAACATTATGGTAAGTACAAAAAATATCGGAAAAAAAGTATTGTGGTCAACAATATAGTTGTTAAAAATATCATTTTTGTTTTAAATAATGTAAAATAAAATAAATAATACATATATTTAAAATAAAACATAGCTAAAAATATGTTTATAAGTAATACATTTAGGGGCAGATTCCAATTCAGTAAATCAATTGTACGACTTAATCGAATCTGTAGCCTTTTCCGTAAGACTCATACAATTCCGTCCGAATCATTGCGAACCGTACAAAAAGCAAGGGATGGCACAGACCCTCACAGTGAACCGTACGAATCGTAAACATGCTGTACGACCCGACAAGTACGATCCCGACCGGTGAATGAGAATGCGATACGTACAGAAAACGTCGCGTATGAGCCACACAATCACATACGCACTGTACCCCTGCAAACATGGGGTGTATGCACCATACCCCTATGCACCGTACCCCTGTAATCATGGGATGTACGCACCATACCACTGCAATCATGGGGTGTACGCACCGTACCCCTACGCACAGTACCCCTGCTATTATGGGATATACGCACTGTACCCGGGGGGTTCGTTTTGTACGAGGTTCGAGTTGAAATCTGCTTTTCCGGACGGTTTCAGCACCCGTAGAAAAAGAGTTGTACGGAGTGTTGACGAGACTAATCGTACTTGCTGGGTCGGAAAAAGCTGCTTCGATCCATACGGACGTCACGTACTGCGTGTTCCGAATGCGATTCGTACGGATTTTTAAGTTGTATGGTCTTTCGTACGATTCGTACGGAGATCTGCTTTGGGTCCGAATCGTACTTCATTGTACGTACGGGGACCTTTAAGGGCACGATCCGTACGGGAAATATGCTCCGTACAGCTATTTGTAAGGGATTTTACCGAATCGGAATTGGCCCCATAATGTAAAAAATAAATTAAACATATACATATAAAATAAAATATATATACTTACTTAATAATATTTACAATTAATTATTATAATAACTTATACATTGTTAAAACAAATATCATACATTATAAGTACAAAAATACACATACAACAGTAATATAAATAAAAATATTAAAACTATATATAACAAATTAAAAAAAAAAAAAAAAATTATACACTACATTAACTAAGACAGTAAATATTGGATAACATAGGGGTAAGAATTACTATCCCCACTCCAGAGAGTGCAAAAGTAGGGAAAGTGTTGGATAGTGTAGGGGTAAAAATTACTATTCCAACACCAAAGAGTGCAACAGTAGGGTAAAGTGTTGGATAGCATAGGGGTTAAAATTACTATTCCATCTCCAGAGAGTGCAACAGTAGGGAAAGTGTTGGATAGCGTAGGGGTAAAAATTACTATTCCAACTCCAGAGAGTGCAGCTGTAGGGAAAATGTTGGATAGCGTAGGGGTTAAAATTACTATTCCAACTCCAGAGAGTGCAACAGTAGGAAAAGTGTTAGATAGCGTAGGAGTTACAATTACTATTCCAACTCCAGATGGTGCAACAGTAGGGAATGTGTTGGATAGCGTAGGGGTCAAAATTACTATTCCAACTCCAGAGAGTGCAACAGTACTGAAAGTATTTGATAGCGTAGGGGTTAAAATTACTATTCCAACTCCAGAGGGTGCAACAGTAGGAAAAGTGTTGGATAGTGTAGGGGTTAAATTAACCTAATATAAATTAAAAAAATTTTTAAATGAATAATAATTTAATTATTAAATAACAATGAATTAATTACCAATACCAATAAATAATTACTTAAACATAATTATTAATTGATAAGTAATAACAAAGTTAATTGATGATAAATACAATTAACAAATAATAATTAAAATGTAATTACCAAATAATAATAAAACAAATACTAATTTTTAATACCCAAAAACAATAATTATGAACAACTATATAGCAATTAATAATTCATAAACAATAAATCATTGATAAATACCAATAACGTATAAGTAATAACATTAAATCACTAATGATTGATTAATGAAGAATATATTAATTTCCATTTTTTATTAATTAATAAAAGGTTATTAACAAGTTTTAATTAATTAACAATAAATTAATTATCAATATTCAACAGTAAAATAAATAATTACTTAACTCCTATTAAATAACATCTCACCTTATTACTCAAAATCTCACAACACACTTCAATAATAAATGAAGACATTCATAAGTAACAATTAATAAATTAATAAAAACGAAATACCAATTAATACAGATTATTTACTAATTAATAATTATTCAACATGAAATGTATTATCAATACAAATAATTAATTACTTAATTACAATGACATTTTTTCCCACCCTATTACCCTATAAACCCACAACCCGCTACAGAATTAAAACGCAACATTTATTTAAAAATAATTACAAATTCCTCATTTTTTTTACATAATTTACTACAACTAAATTCCATCCCACCCTATTCCACTATAAACCCACAACACGCTATGTTACTAAAAAGCATAATTTACTCAAAAAAATATATTACTAACTTCTAAAAATGTAATACATATATTCTAAAACTAGTACAATAATGGAAAAAATATATAAACACAAACATATTAAATATGTAATAAAACACATACCATTAATATTAATATTGATATTAGTAACATCGATAATTTTGGTTTTAATATTACTAACTTCGATATTAAAAAAAACGATATTTCTTACCTTCAGGTCGATATTCTTGATTTCAATATTGTATCCCTACGATATTTCCAACTCAATATTCTTGTAGGTTGAAATTAAAACTTGATATTTATACTGTTTATCTTTAAGCTGGATCTAAAAAGTTTTCTTTTTTTAGTTTAAAAACTTAGATTTTTTACATTTTAACACTGTCCTTCCAGAACTTAAACACAGATCCTACCTGTGAAACACCCTTTGATCCCACAAAGTAAGAATATACAAAGCCGAAGATCTTTTTTGTACAACTATATGCAGGGAATACACAATGGTGTAGAGGAGGTTGGATACCTAAATAAGAATTTGCAAAGTCTGTTCTCTACAAGCAAAGGAGAAGGTATATGAACAGCGTGCAGTATTGGTTTAAGTATCATGCATTTTTGCTTCTTACGAGACCCACATAAACTTTAGGAAAGAAAATACAGATGCAAACTCTGAAACAGAGCACACATGATTTGTCAAGTGTCCTGTCCTTTCTATATCAAACTGTATCTTGCCCCATCCAAACAGGAGTTTTAGATCTTGCTCTTTCCAGGCTTTCTTTCTGTAGTCCCAGAATATAGCCCAAGAAAGAGAGGTCTAGTATCAACCAAAGGGCCAAAAGCAACTAAAAACTGTGCTCACTCATTGAGAGTTTTAGTTAATGGATGCAAGAAAATGTGGGCCTCAACACACCAAACATAAACTACAATGACCAAATCTGCCAGTTCCCTGTAACAGTGTTTGCTAGTCATCACTAGCAAATAGATGGCATTGCTCAAGTTGAATCTTTGAATTGTCTTGACACTTTATTAGTGAGTTTCTACTCTCTCTTTGAGAGCACTTGATGACTTCTGGACACGCAGAATACCGCCGCCACCGCCGAGAGTCACACGAGGGCAGAGAAGCCCACAGGATTTACCGCCGCCACCGCCAAGAGTCAAAGGGCATCGGACTCCGCGCCGCCGCTCCGGGAGACTTCAACTCCCGGCAGGCCTCGCGGCGCGAGCAGAGTGACGCGGGTCGCGCCCTGAGAGCGCCAACAGACGCATAAAGGAACAAGAACCCCGGCTGAGCGGGGGAGACACGCAGAATACCGCCGCCACCGCCGAGAGTCACACGAGGGCAGAGAAGCCCACAGGATTTACCGCCGCCACCGCCAAGAGTCAAGGGGCATCGGACTCCGCGCCGCCACTCCGGGAGACTCCAACTCCCGGCAGGCCTCGCGGCGGCGCGTGCACAGTGACGCGGGTCGCGCCCTGAGAGCGCCAACAGACGCATAAAGGAACGAGAACCCCCGTGTCGCGGGACGCGAGCGGGACGCCCGGGGCGAAGCCCGGGCAAAGGGCGGGCCCTCTACGGCCCTGATCGGCAGGAGGAGGCAGGGGCAGGGCCAGAAACGCTGCAGGAGTCTCCTCTGAGATCAACCTTCAAGTAAGTCTTGCTTGTACAAGACCCTATTCACAGTTTAATTTGCGTGTCATTTAAATACTATTAACAGTCTAAGCTATGTCTAAAAAACTTGTTGGAGTTCAGCAAAACAAGATCAATAATTACCTTGTTCAGACTGTTCAGAAGATCAATATGCAAAGGAGGGAGTCATTGGGGTTGAGCCTATCTCCTGATTTGCTTTGCCCGTCCCCTTCTACATCTGTTTCTACTTCGTCCGATGAAATTATTATGCAGGATGCTCACAGTGCAGCCTCTATTGTTGACATTATTTCCCAAGTTATACCTGGAACATCGGATGATGCAACCCCAGCTTCTGAGGGCTTGCCCGTTGATGGCAATACAGATAATGACAATGATAACGACTTTGAGCAAGACACACAGTCTCCGGTCTCCGCCCTAGACCAATCTCCTATAGGGCACGCTGGCAGACCTAAACGACAATGTACAAAGAATCCTCCAAAGCGGGGTGGGTTACGCTCAGGGGCAAAACGAAAGAGGGCAACCACCCCAAAAGGCAAACAAGTGATTCACGTTGAGGATCACCCTATCTGCTCTTTCGAGGAAGCTCTATTTGATAAAATTGCTGATCATATTGAGATCAAAATCAATACTATTGTCAAACCTCTCATATCCAAGATTGTTAAACTGCAAGCAGAGGTTAAGAAGCTGGGTGCCCTCCAAAACACAGTTGCAAGTGGCATTGAAAAAATAACCACGTTAGTTACACATCCGGGTAATAATTCTAGAGGAACTGAAGCAGGAAGCGATATGGGTGTTGGAGATGGAATAGAACTGATTGGGGAGAACCCACCGCCACCAACCTTAACTGTTATAAATGAGGGTCCCACATCAGCACGTTCTTCAACAGACCCAATTTCCTTGGTTAACATTCCCCCAGCACAAATACAAGCACAAGCTCAAACTTTTTCTACGGACCCCCTGCAATTCATTGTTGAAGCCACACCCGTGGTCTTGGTCCTCGCAAATGTCCCCCCGTTGGAAGGGGGCATAGCGGAAAGTTCTAACTCACTCTGCAGCAAAGCCCTACATTGGTTAACTAGTAATATGCGGCTAGCACCAGGGGGAAAGCATCACCTAGCAAGTGTAATTAAATCAGCAACCAGGGTTCCTTGGCTGGGAAATCGGCCTAAAAAACTAAAAGGGGACTGTGTGGCGGTGAGCTTTTCAAATCCAGACGTTCTTCCCAATATCCTAGCAAACATCTTTCCTCCCCAACGAAGAAGAGGCACTGTGGTCCCCCTTACTTTGAAACTCTTTTACGGGGAACAGCAGAACGTATCCTTCCCAAGGACCCCTGCCCCAGGGTGGGATACCAACTGGGATTCTCACTTCAGATGGGGTCAAGATTTAAGGAACAACGCATCAGTTCACCGTCATCAACCTTTAATGTTTAACCCTGTTACACAGCCATTAGAACTATTTAACCGCTTTGCGCCACTATCTTTTATGGACCAAAACGACTGACTTTTGCCAGGCCGAGACAATGATGTGGAGGGACCACAGCCTGCTCCTGGCCCGTCAGCTCACTCTCCTGCAGGCGCCAGGGCCTGCAGAATTATGAGCTGGAACATCGCCGGGCTTAGAGCTAAACTTAAAGACAAGAACTGGTTGGATTTAATCAGGAATTACTATATTCTTGCCTTTCAGGAAACTTGGGAGACGTCAGATTGTTTGGCCTTAGATGGCTATTCTCATTTTTATGTACCTGCAGATCCCAGCAAAGCAGGAAGAGCAAGGGGAGGGTTGGCTGTATATATTTCACTTGATGTTCAAGGAAAACCCAGGCACATTAAGATTAAATCTAAAAATTGTTTAGTGGTTGAATTGACCTCACCAAACTCCCATCCTATCTTACTTGTTAACTTTTATAATTCTCCAGCCAGTCAATTTCCTACCGAGCATTTGGTATCCTTAGAGGATTTCTTATCCACTTACACCGAGAACAGTTCCCATGGGTATGAGGTGATCCTTATGGGAGATTTTAACATTCATCCATGCCAGGCGGGTTGTCAAAGGGAACCAGAGGAATTTTTTTCATATTCTTCCACGCCGCACTTTGTACACACACCTAGCTGTAAGGCTCTGGAATTGCTCTTGGCTACCTTCAACCTTCATGAATCATGTACCTGTTCTAATGATCAGAGGTTGCCGACATACGAGGGCAACGATTCAGGCACAATCATAGACTATATTTTCGTATCTTTTAGAGTTCTGCTTGAAGTACTTGTCTATAAAGTAGAAACTTCTGTTTTTAGCGATCACAATCCTGTGATTTTAGAGGTTTTAGCTCAGGGAGTCCTGGGAAATAGGAAGTCTGACACATTGTGCGCAACAGATCTTGCGTTGAGAGATCAAAATCGGAGGCTCAAATGGGACCAAGTTACTCCAATAACTTTTTTACAAGAAACACTGGCCAAGGTCGAAGGAGAAGTTGCCATTTGTTTAGATAATAAAAACCCTAGCGCTACTATGGTTGAGGCCTTCAGTGTTATCTGTCATCAAGTCAAAACAGACTTGACTATAAAGGCAAACTCCAATAAGCCAAAGGGCCCCAAATGGTTTGATACAAACTGCTCCAAGGCCCATTCAACTCTCCTTAAGGCCTTAAAGAACAAACCTATAGACAGAGTCCTGATAGCGTCACTAAGGAAACAATACAACCTAGCTATCAGAAAGAGGAAATCTGAGATAAAAGACGAAGCTTGGAATAATTTGTTACTGCCTGAGACACAGAAAGACAGTGCTAAATTTTGGGCAGTAATAAATCACCCATATTTTGTGGGATTAGATAATCAAAGAGCTGACTGCATTATCCCAGATGAACATTGGGTGACACACTTTAGTAATATTTATAGTCACACTCATACAACTACAGAATGTGAATTACCACTTTTACAATCGTCAAATCACATCTCTCCTTTCACCCAGGAGGAGGTGAAAAAAGCAATTAACGATACACTCTGCAAAAAGGCACCGGGACCAGATGGGGTCCCCGCAGACTTCTTTAAGAGCGCCCCTGAATTTAGCTCGAAAATTCTAACTAACATTTTTAATGCTACAAGGGAATTTACTTTTCCCTCTAGCTGGGCAAACTCGACCATAGTGCCAATTTTTAAGAAAGGACAGAGGACAGATCCGGCCTGTTATAGGCCAATTTCCCTTATTGACTCGAGTGTTAAAATTTTGGGGCGAGTCCTCTTAGGTAGACTGACCCTGATTTTAGAAAGCAAGGGCATTTTATCCAATGCACAATATGGCTTTAGAGCCAAAAGAGGAACCCTAGATCAGTGCCTTAACTTAGAATTAATTTTAAATAAATACGTGATCGCCAAGGAGGGGTCATTGTACATGGCCTTCATGGACCTCTCATCAGCTTTTGACCTGGTCAACAGGGCAAAGCTGTGGGGGATCCTCCTGGCCATGGGCCTTGACCCCCCTCTGGTTGAATACCTGGCTGAGCTACACAAGGATCTTATGACCTCAGTTAGAGTCACTAGGGAAGGAAGATGCACTTGTCACTTTAAGTCAGAGAGGGGGGTTAGGCAAGGGTGTATACATGCCCCCCTCCTCTTTACTTTATACATTAATGACCTTGAGGCAGTAATGATAACGTCCCATAGTGACATTCCGCGTGCAGGTGAGACAAAGATACCTGTCCTCCTGTACACGGACGATGCCGTCCTTTTGGCACGCTCCGGAGTTGCGTTAAAAAACTCCTCACATCTTTTGGAGCTTTTATGTCATCACTGGACATGAAAATTAATACAGATAAATCACATGTAATGATTGCTGGAGCCGCAGGCAGGAAAAGAAAGTCATTAACATTTTTCTGTGCGGGGAAAGAGGTCAAGAGAGTCCCGTCTTTTCCATATTTAGGAGTGACTTTTGACGAAAGGGGCACTTGGGGCCCCCAGCTTTTGGCCAAAAGCAGCGCTGTCGCTAGAGCGGCTGCAGGGCTGCTAGGTTTCGCTAAAAAGCTGGGCGCCCGTCCCATGGAAAGTATCATCAAAGTATATAAAGCAAAATGTTTGTCAGTTGCTCAGTATGGTTCTGTTATCTGGGGACATACTAGTTCCGCTAAAATACAGAATGTAGAAAATAAATTTTTGAGATCTCTGCTTTCTGTTCCCCAATCAACCCCGACCTTTGCATTGCATACAGAGTTAGGCTTGGGCTATATTTCTGATATTTTAAAATTAGCTCCAGTGATTGGTTGGATAAAAACATGGCTTAACCAGGAGCTTACTCTAAACCACATCCTTTTAAAAGATTGTTTAGCCCTGGATAGAGCCCTTAACATTCCATGGGTAAGATATGTGAAAACGCAGCTCACCTTAGCAGGTCGGCCGGAGCTCTTCTCTTCTCCAGATGGAATAACTTATGAAGATCTAAAATCAGTCAAAAATACTCTGACAAATTTATATGTCATGGAGAGGGAAGATGCAGAGCTAAAAAAACCTATGGTAAGGAAACACTGTATGCTCTCCTCTGTTCCAGGAATGGAACCTTATCTCTTTGTGGTAACAAATTCTTATCATCGTTTTCACTTAACGAGATTTTGCTTTGATCTAATTCATTTCGTACTGGGCAACTTTAGAATTTGGTCTAGACCTGATGATGCTGAACCATGCGACTGTGACCATTTTTCAACACAGGACACGATGCACTTTATCATGTTTTGCGGACATTACATTGAGATCAGGAAAAGGTATCTGCTCCCTATTTTACGTAACCAGGGCTTTATCCAGGTAAAACCAGCCCTGTTGTTTTTGCAACTTCTCCCTAATGTTAAAGTAGCTTTCTCTGTCGCTAGTTTTCTAGTTGCAGGTGCACGTTTAAATAAGCATCGCATAAGGCACAGGCACTTTATCTCTGAAAAATGAATTTCCTCTTTTTTTCATTTATTTGAATGAGTTGTGTTTTAATAAGTCCTTCTTTTTATCTCTTTTTTAAATATTTATGTATGTCTCATTGTAGATCTAGTGTTTTTAATATAATGATTGTATGTTTTAAATTTGTTAAAATTTTTGCTCTGATAAAATCATGATATGTAATTTTGCTCGTTCTTTTATGATTTTCAATAATCGAATAAAGATAATTGACTGACTGACTGACTTCTGGACACTCTTTCACAAACATCAGCATCTATCTCCACGTTTACCTGTCTTTATCATGACAGTCATTGAGGGCAGTGGCAGCACAGTGTATCATGGTGAGCTGCTTTGGATTTGTAAATGAATTATTCATAATTTATTTTTTCTTATGGCTCCTTATATAAGCATGCACTATGTATATGTGATTTTTATCTATGTCCAAAGTTGCTGAAAGGGAGCATAATCTTCTCCAAATACAAATCAGAATCCCACCTTACGACAAAGACATTTCTGATATTCAAAATGTGCCTCAATCTGCCTCCAGCTGGAAGTTCCAAACTCAGGGGCATATTATCAAGCCCCTATCACCACCACAAGGTCACTTTTTGTGATGTTGTGGTGGCGATAGGGTCAGCTCCCTATTATCAAGGCAGCGTTGACCTACTTAACATGGCTTACTGCCCCTTTCAAGCTAAACTTACCACACCCATTGAATTAGAAGCGCCCACCTATTATCAGTGGTGGTGATAATAGGTGTCAGCGCCAAATTTAAGACCAGGAACATCCTGGTCTTAGGATGGCAAAAAAAGGAGAAATGCATTATTTATCCTCTTTTTTGCTTTTTCCATGTGTGCTGCCTTGTGCAGCACACATGGAAACAGCTAAATGCCATGGTTTGTTTATGTACAGGAAGGTGTCACTTCCTGTACATAAACAAACCTTTACAAACTGGCAATTTAGGTTTGTTTATGTGCAGGAGGGGACACTTTTCTGTACATAACCAAGCCTCCGCTGCACACAGATACCTTGCACTCTGTAAAACTTAGCGCCATCACAGGGGGAAATGCGAGGCTGCACTATATCCTTGATAATATGGTGCTGCTTCGTGTTTCCGAAGTGGCAGAGAGAGGCATTAAGCCAAGAAGGCTAACGCCTCTCTCTGCCACTTCCTTGCTAATATGCCCCTCAGTCTTTTTGTTGCGGTCTGTATTATCTCTCTTCACTACTTTCATTTTCACAACTAAAAACTGGATATAGCAACAACAATCACTCTGGTGACTGGAGGCTCACCACTACCCATCTGCTGCTTTCATTTTAATCCTAGGACTCTGTACTTGGCTCCATATATATGGCACATACCTAACCATAACCAAAGACTGGTGTACTTTTTATTTTTTTTGCCCTTTTTATGATATTCCCCGGAGGGTTTACCTCAAGCCTCTTCTTAAGAGACTGAACTTTATCCAGATTAAACCCGCACATTGTTATCTACAGCTGCTAAATAATGAATGCACTTTATTTGTAATCAGTTTTTTAAAATTAGCCCTAAAATGTAGTATCAGCATGGAGGGTTATTGCCTGTTACTGTTGTAAATATTCTCTAACAGATTAATTGTGTTTTATACCTGGAGATAATGTGGTTTTTAATCATTTAGTTTTTATGATGTTTATTAAATTGTGCTTTTATGGTTGTTTTCTGCAAATAACCGAATACAGATCTTTAATAATAATGACTAGTCTTCTCCTTACTTCCTGAACTAAAAATAATACCCAGTCTTTTTACTGGAAAGAGTGCATAGCTGGTTCTATTGACCAATGGATCTCCAAGCCATAGCTGAGATCCACTAAACACAATCTGTATTCATGATAAATTTAAATGCCACCACTGCACAGTAGACTTGATCAAGAGTATTTCCAAAAGGACTTATCGCCGAATTAGCTGCACTTTATCGCAGCCAAAGTGGTGATAGATTTATCGCCCTATTCACATGCTGGTTCTAAGAGCTCCAATTTCCAGTTTTCCTGCATTAGCAACTGCAAAAAACATTGCCACGGATGACACCAGCAACTAATGCTAATGAGATGCAGAGTAGGCGTTCCGTGCAAAAAGCCGCAAAAACACCACTTCGCAACATTCTCAACGACCAGTCAGATCAGCAATAAGATCACAAAACATGCAATAAGGCGAGTTAGCAGCAGGGAATTAACACCTACTATTTCCTGGTATTAAGTCGGACAATAAACTGCACCAGAAATAGGAGCCCAGCCCACAGCCAAACCAGAAGAACAACAGATGCAATGGAGCTACTGATCATGCAGCCCGGACAGCCAAGAAGGCCACAACACCCACTGCAAACACCCCCAGCCCCTCTCCCCTGGGCCCTACCTCGGGCACCCCCCTCCTCCGACAAAGATATTTTACATCAACTTCACGAAATCATGAACAAAACAATTCGCCTGATGTCACAAAATTACAACAATTAACATTCATGGGTTGACAGAAAAAGGAGAATCATTCATTTATCTTTGAATTTCCAAACAATTTTTTTATTCAAATTAAACTCAAACAACTATTTGGAAGAGTCGTGGCAGGCCTTCTCCCGACAATCTGTAAGTCACAGCCTGCAAGACAAAATTCAAGATAAGAAGGTGTGTCATGCGCTCATCAAAGGACAGAAAGAGAGAGACAGAGAGAGAGCAAGAAAGGGAGAGAGAGAGAGTAAAAGGAAGAGAGGGAGAGAGAGGGAGAGAGAGAGAAAGAGAGCGAGATTGAAAGAGAGTGAAAGAGAAAGAGAGGGAGAGACAGTGAAAGGAAGAGAGGGAGAGGGAGAGAGAGAGTGCCGACACTGCGCATCCAGGTCTCTCTGCTCACCTGCTGTCACCTGTGTGTCTCAAACCACATGCCAGTAGACACTGCAGTCCACCAGGTCCCTTATCTGAAATAGAGTCCAGATGTATGAATTACCGAGTTTATATCATTGCACATGAAATCATCGCTTGCCCGTCCCAGCACACACAGGCTGCTGCACCCTAGCCCCTCCTGCCTCATGGCAGTGAGTGCCCGCCCTTCCTGACCCAGGCCTCATTGTTCACCTGCTGCCAAAGGTGAGTCTCCAGCCACATGCCTGTATACACTGCAGTCCACCAGGTCCCTTATCTGAAACCAGATTTATGAATGGCAGTGTTCATATTATTGCACACGTCATCATCGCATAACCGCCCCTGCGCACACAGGCTGCTGCACCCCAGCTGCTCCCGCTGCCCAGCTGTGGTTGCCCGCCCCTGCACACCCAGGCCTCACTGCTCATATTCCGTCACCTGCATGTCTCCCAGAGGGCCCACCATATGCCGGTGCAAGCTCCAAGCCCGTGCCCATGACCGTGGCAGCCTCCATATCATGCAGCCCCGCACCGCAGGCAACCAGGTCACACAGGTGATTTTGGGTCTTGATTTTGCAATGGCAGAGATCGTATCAGTGCACATGGCATCATCACAGGCTGCACACCCGCTCAGCTCTTTAGGTGCCACTAAGTCTGTGAACCGCAAAGGCAACACCATATGGCGGTAGGCCGGCGCTGCCCACTGGCTCAGGCCTACTCTGCCGTTCAGCAGGGCTCACACAAATACTTACCAATCCGGACCGCCAGGATGGCGCATCATCGCAGGGTGCACACCCGCTCAGCACTTATGGTTCCCCTACCTCAGTGCACCGAAAGTCACCATCTCGTGGCAGTAGGCTTGTGCCGGCCGTAGTCAATCTGGTGCCACCGACTCTGTGCAATGCAAGTCATGATTGAGTCTCATGATATGCCAGGCAGATGCAACCATGTCACCTCTGGCAGTGGGGAAGAACTGTGACACATAGTGTTGTTTTCCCCCCTTTATACGTAAGCTGAGTAGGCTGTCTCCGCTTACGCCAGGCCAGCATAACGGGCTCTGGGTGTGGTTCATTTCTGGGATGGACAGGAAACCAACTGATGCGTGTGTATCTGTTGCAGTGTCTGCGCCACATGGCCCGCTATCGACAATGTTACAATGTTGCATGCACCCGAAGCGCATCAGCGCACAAAGGGATTGTACAAGGAGTGCAATACCGCTCGGGCTCCTGGCTCATACATGCCAACTGTTGCTTGTGTATCGCTATTTGTGCATCCTAAGGGTAAGGCCTTGCCTCAATTGCAGAACGAAAACCACATAAAAAATCCAGAATGCAAGCAGTAGTCAGACTAATATTAGGGATAAAAAGCTCCTTTGTCTAAATACATAAGGCGGGAGGACATCTTCACCTCCCACCTTGGTCTTGCATGTGGCAGGCACCCCCTGAGAGAGATACTATAGCATATGATGACCCTCATTCTCACACATGCGCATTGCTTTCGGTTCCCAGGGTGTACCTTTTGTGCAATCAATGTCCTTACATTCATCCATACTTTCATACTTGATCAATTATGGACATTACACATCTGTGTGAATTTGAATGATTTATTCACATTTGGTGGAGTGTCAGATCTGAAGCAGTACATGGCCATGCAAACCTCACATTACATTGCAGCCCAGTGGACGGCCTGTCAGAGTCATTTAGGGATTGACAAGTACATCGGAAGAGGAAGAGTACAATCCACAGTCTGATTGCTGTGTCATTGGTAAGCAAATAAAATATGGCAGTTCATGTAGAAGTCCAAGGTGTGTGTATCAGAGTGTTTCGGGGGGCAGTGGGAGGTGTTGTTACAGGGCATGATGCAGAGGGCAGAACCAAGTTGAAACAGGGCATTTGGCAGAGTAGATTGCTACTGGCTCCTTCTTAATACACAAGTGGAATCACCTGCATCTTGTTCTCTATGTCATCTGTGTGACATGTGGATGCTTATTTTTGGTCTGCAGCACTGTGTGCCACTGACACATCAGGGGCCAGAGATATGTGTGTAGAAGTACCAGGGGCTAGAGATATTTGTGTAGAAGTACCAGCAGCATTCATCAGCGACTGCCTTAGTGGCAGCTATGCAATGATGAGGATCTGCAGGGCATAGAAGGTACCAACAATTGTTTGCTGGTGTACATCTGTGAAAGCCATTCTTTCCGCATGCATTCGCTCCATGTTCTCCATTATCCTCAGCATCTGTGCCAACTCTTGGCTGACATCGCTGAGGCCACTCTGACTAGTCAGTTTTTCTCCTTACAGAGGCATTGCTCCAGCGATGTTGGGCATGGATTTTTGGACATCATGAAGAGAACTGTGGGTGTCCATTAGGGAGTGTAAGTGGTCCCTGATGTGACTTGGACACCCATGTATGTCATCTAGTTTGGCTGCCATGTGGTCGAACCCCACCCGCACCTGTTCAACCACCTCCTCCTTCAGGCAGTCTAACACCTGGGATTGGAATGCTATGTGTCCTTTGTTGAGGTGCTGGGAGCAAGCCATGGTGGTGGTTGCTTCCTGCTCTGTGGTCTGTGCAAGGGGTGGGGTTTTCTCGATGCAGCTGGGCTGCCCTGCTCCTGGAGGTGGGTTGGTGTAGCTGTCCTCTAGCTGTTTTAGGGCATCAGTGTCACAGGTGTGGAGGTCCTTTTCATCATCACTGATTAGTTGTCTGGTCTGCTCTGCAGGAGGTGTTGATTTTTCCTCTGCAATGTGAAGGGGAGATGCATTTTGACATTGTGTTGTTGACTTGTATGTTGATGCATTGTTCAAGATCACATACAGACTGCATGACATTGTAAATTGTGACTGTTTTGGAGGAGCTGACTTTCTGATGCGGGACAGTGGACATTTGAACTACATCACTGAAGTGAGGTTGTACATGTACATTATCATATCACCGTTTCCTGATATGCCAGATGTGATTGGCCAGTTTCTACGCACAAGCGGAACCAGTTTTGTACTCTGTTCAGTAGTGAAAGTGTTGTACTTTGCTCCACATTATTGCTATGTGTGTGTGCTGCATTGTGGGACAGTCTCCCCTGCAGCTGTGATTCTGCTGCCCCGTAACCTTTTCATGCGGTGCGCCTTTGACTTCTGTGCTTCTACAGTGCTGAGATGTTGCAGACTTGGCTAATGTAGACTCTTGTTCAGATTTTGGACTCTTGGGCATGGTTTATCCGCAGATGTGTTGTTGACGACAGGGGTGGTTCGTGCACGTGGATGTGTCAGAGTGTGTCCTGCTCCTTCCCGGATGTGTTCAACACACTGCCACCTCAGTCTCATGGCGTGCACCATGTCATAATAAATGATCTGCAGCCCTGCTATTTGTCATGCAGTGTCACTTGCATTGTCAGTGTGGCTCACAGACATGCAGCTTTGCTGGTTCTAACACATGTGCATGGGTTGGTTGTGAGATTGATGCTGTGAGGGGAAGGACCCCTTTGTGCCCATAGTGGACTGGGGCCTACTTGCTGTTTGTATGTGTGCTGCAGTGTGCCAGGGGGATCAGGGACATGATCCAGAGTCTTTGTGGGTGTGCAGTGTGCTCTACTTAATTGTGCATGTGTGCCATTGTGCCCATCTTCACCGATCTCCCAGTCCCTGTTCGGTATTCACCTTGTTGCTGTTGTGTCACGTCATGTCGAGCAGTGTCCTGCCACCGTCTCTTCACTGTTGACTGTGGACAACACTTCCTCCATCTCATCCAGCTCCTGGTGTTCCACTGGACTGCCACCTCCAGTCTGCATTGCTGCCTGATGTTTCACAGTCAGTTTCTACTTGGTTTTGCGCTTTGCATCATTCCAGTGCCTCTTGACCTCTCCAATTGGCCTCCTCCTCACTCCAACTGCATTCACCTTGTCCAGGATGGACTGCCATATTGCAATGACACGTTGGAGGTGACAAACAGTTGTTGGTGGTGTTCTATCACCTCTGTGATGATCATCCTATTTTCTTGTGGACTGAACCTTCTTCTCCATGCCCTTCTGTGACCCCGACTTCCCAGGATGGTGCTCCTGGGAGCTTGTGTGGTGCTGGTCATCCTTGGCAGGTTGGAAACGGTCTATAGTCAAGTAAATATACAAACTTATAAAAACTGTATGATATTCACCATAATTTTTTTTATATATATATATTTGCCAATGGCCAGTGATAAGTGAAAAAGTCACCCAACAAATCAATTAGAAAAAGATTATTTCTTTTATTTATTATAAGATTCTTGCAAATATTTTTATATTTTTATACTATTTTTGTTATTTATAAATATATCTTTTCTTCATATTATTACATAACAGTTGATCATATAGTTGATGAATATATCATATACATAAGATATTAAAACAATTATAGACAAACATAAAATAAAGAGCGAACAGTTAGTGTTAGCAATACGGCAAGATGGTTCACAACGCGCGTTTCGGCCAATGTAGCCTTCCTCAGGTGGCCGTATGTTGCTCTGAAATTTTAAGAAACATATTACGAGTGAGACTTAGACACTTTTGTACACTGGACATATGTACCACATATAGCTATATACATTGAATTACCACAACAAACATTTTATATACATTTTTTTTTAAAAACACACACAGTTATACACGATCCACAGTTAGAATGCATTCATTTTTACAGGGTAACCTCGTATGTAAAGAACAAATTATTATATATATCATCATATAGATACTTTTCTTATTTTTTATTTGTCCACCTTTTCTTCTTCGGGTTACACTATTTTTGTTTTACATCATTTTATTGTGAAATCCCACATTGTCATCACATTGTCACACATTTCTGTATCTTATATTTCTAATTTATTTAATTAACATAAGTGTAGGTAACATAATGACTGATTTTCAGTTATGAGTTGATGCTAGTACTCAGACGATGTGATTTATATATCACTCTACCTTCATTCACGTTTCATGATAAATAGGTACAGACAGATGGAAATAGTTGTATCATGTATGTAAAATAGTTATTCCACTTTGTATTCAAGGTATTACTACATTGCGTTTTTCGCATATTTCCACAAAGGGTATATATACTTACGTAGCCAAAAATGTCCAGACCATGATATACAAACTAGAAAAGGGTGTTTATTTTAGCTGCAAGCTCTTGACAATAAAACTAAAAGAAAAAGGAAAAGAAAATAGTATGTCTCTGACTAACAGTACAGCATATTTTGATCCGTTTGTAGTGATTTCACTTAAAAAGATACTATATTGTAAGCAGAGGCTTACAATATAATGTTTCCATAGCATACTCAAGTGTGGAGAGTTAGGGCATTTCTCACACTAACTAGACTGGATTATATATGCGTATGAGGATCACTTACTTTGATGAAACTGAACGTGGTCTTCAGGTAGCCACGATTTTCTAAATGTAGAATTTTCTATGTTGCTGCCATAATTTAGATACCTATTAAAGAAAGAATTAGGAGGCGCGATATGATGAATGGCTATAAGTAAGGCATTATCATGTGGCTTAAAGAAGATGCATAGACTATAATATCTACCATGATAATGAATCCGCCGGAATATTTGTAAATAGCCGTCCCGATGGCGGAGTTTGAGTCCAAATATAACTCTGTTGATAGATATAAAAAAATGCTCTAAATATAGCACGGATAAAGGTTTCTTTACATTTTCAGGGTATATATGGTCGGTGGTCTTCTAATGTACCTGTACTCGTTTTATATGCTTCCTAGGGTTTCAGCCTTCACCTCTGATTATATCTATATGTTGTTTTTGAAGTCGTAGCAATATCTTTTCTTGATGGAAGTTCTCTATATCTAATGGAGAATCAGGAGGTATTAACAGTTTTCTAAATGATTCAATACAACATATGTTTATAAGACGTAGATAAATCAGCCTGGCATATAACCCATACCTAGAGGCTACTCGATCTCTCTAAACAAAGAAAGAAAGCAAAAAAAGCTTCTATAGGTAATATCATGCCAGCTGTCCATTTCTATATATAGTACAACAGAACAGAAAGCTCTATTAAGCCTAACAAGATGGAAGGGAAAAACGGAAACTACCAGATATATATCGGCTATCTAAAGTCTGTTTCTTCTAGTTGTTAGATATACCGTCAATTACACGCCGCTATATGGACAAATACGAGCCGTTATGATAGTAAACTTATCATGATTACCTGAGCTGACTGCTATTAAGTCGGCCGAGAGGCTGGGTTCCGTAATATCGGGTACATTTCTTATTCTAAAGTAAATAGCAAAGATATGCCGTTAATTCCTATTAAGCCAGTTTTTACGCAGATGGACTAGCTAGCGGGGTGATGTGCTTACCGTTAAGCAGATACGGATTCTGAGCGGAACCTCTTGGAACCTTGGTCCTTTCTCCGGCTTCCTCCATGGTGCTACGCACTTGAAATTATTTTGTTTGTGTTTTTCTGTGCTTTTATAGTGCATTTTCCCACATGATGCATGGGAATTGCAGGCCTGTTGCTGGTTATTGCTGATTTTTGTATTACGATTTGGGACATCGTCGCTTTTTTTGTGTTTGTGTTTTGCATTTTGTAGGTTTCGCATTAATTGAAACGCGGTCATTTGATCCATTATTGCGAGACTATCGCATGGTACCGCAGTGTTGAAAATACAACGTTAACACAGTGTTATTACGGTGATATGCAAGTTACGGTAAGCTAATTTTGCGATAATTATCACACGTTCTTGAGAATAGCCCCCTTTGTGTAGTGAAGACAGGAATCATTCAATTAGGTAAGTACGTTTATTGTTGTACAGAGGTATACATCCCACAGATGGAGCGCAATGATGCATGCAAGCACAGCGTTGTCTTCATTCCAACTGTCACTGTACATATACAGCACACTACACTCTGACTAACCTTTAAACCTTTTTTTCTGAAGGGTGTCTGAAATTGAATGTCCCTGTAGCCTGGGCATTCTTCCCTTACAATAGAGACACGTCCTGGCTACTGCATACGTAGCTCATACCACACGACTATCTGTATTTCGCTGTTATGCTCATTTCCACAATGGAGCTCTTAGATTGTCATTATAATCTGTTTGCCCTTTACGTACTATCATTACACAATCTATTGCAAGCCCTGAACCGCATCAGCAAATGTTAAAACATTCTAGCCTAACACTGTTGAATGCTACGGGGTCAGACCTCAGGACAAGAACACTGGTTACAGGCTGTCTCCTGGTGAATTTGTGCCAGCTGATTCTGCAGAACTCGCTCTATTACCATTCTACTGCCTATCTTCCAGATGAGTTTCTACAGCTTTCCAGAGTACTTGACTTTGACTTTGAACCTCGTCCTGGGTCATCAGGAAACCTGCATCCACACACACTTCAAACCATGCATTCCTTTAGCAGTTGCCAACAAAATAAACAGAGCTAATTAAGCACAAAGAATCCACACAACCTTCGACTGCGGTCTCACCACAGTTAAGTTATGGCACTGGTAACATAATTAAATTATACTTGAATTAGAGCTTTAAGACACATGTAGTGTAAGGTGAAAAATCTTAATTTTAGATCTACAAACCAGGACACAAACAATTCCATGATGTTGTATCTGCTCCATGTATCGTTTTCGACCAAAAATTATTATGTTTATGAAAAATATTTTATTGATCTTCATTGTTTTTTGTAATATGTTTTTGTAGCCATTTTTTTCTTTTTATACTTTTTTCAGAAAGAGTTTGCATTCTTCAATCTGCGATCCGTTTTTTTTATTTTTTAAAACATTTAGGGGCATATTACCAAGCAATAGCGATAATTATCGCTATTGCTTGGTTAGCGTGAAAAAATTATCGCCGAGCTGCGGCGATTTTTATCGCAGATAAACCTTGGTATTACCCAGGTTTATCGCAAATGCGATAAAAATCGGCCGCAATGCATGAATATCGCTGAAAAGTCTGCGATATTCATGCATTAGCGAGCTAATGCTCTTAGCCGTGTTATCCACCTCCCATTGGATAACATGGCTAAGAACTGCTCATGGCAGGTGTTAGCTATTGGAGATATTTGTGCTTAGCGCGAATATCTCCAAAAGTTGGTAATAGGAGATAGCGATGTTAGAGACTGTTTCCAGTCGCTAACATCTTGGCACGCCCACTTTGCATGTCATTAGTGATAAATATCACTGACATGCAAAGTGGGGCCCAAGATGGTCGCTATCTCCTACTAGCTTTCGCTCACTGGTGTTAGCAAAAGCAAGGTAATAGGGAGATAATTTTATCCCCGCTTTCTAGGCTTTCAAAGCCAAAAAAGCGGAGATAAACCCCCTTGATAATATGCCCCTTAGTTTTGTTCTATTGGTATTTCGCTTTTGTAATTTCCCCCCAACGAAATTTTAAGGACAGAATAGAACTAATTGACAATCCGTTGTAAAGTGGCTTTTTGGCCAAACATTGGATAGTTATTTTTTGTCGAATTTAATTTATTCTGCTGGAGTCACAGCCTGCGATACAATCCTATAGTTTCCTAAAATGACAGAGATCACAGCCATCAATTAGCCTAACTTCAGGTTATGTCACTGACTCCCACTGTTGTCCTATACCACATTTCAAATCTCGTTCATGTGATTTTTGTTTTGGTGTGCAAATTCATATTTTCGGACTAATCCCATAAAATATAAATGTGTATTCGAGCCAGTGGCTATAATCCTGATATAAATTGCATTTTCTCTTCAATCCACTTATTAGAGCGTTAAAAAGGGAATTTTCTAGAAATTAATAGCAGCATTCAAATAATACACCGTACCATGAAATATGCTCCTGATGTGTACAAAGAGAACATAAATATGTGTAAACAGTGTTAACTTGAAACTGGAAGATGTTTATGTATTTCCCATACAAATTCGGCAGACAAATCCATAACTAAAGTTGGCAAGAGAGATTGGTGATTATTTTTTTCTTTTATTACTCTAATTTTTATTATTAGCAAATGACAAATTATGTTTGTTTATTTTGTGTTTGTTTATAAAACACTTTCATTGTAAGTACAGCGAATTATAAGATTGGAAAATCCTTTTCTGACCTGTGCTAAAAGAGGTCAGAAAAAGCACATTTTCCATTGCTAATTTGAAAACGGGTCACAGCAAAATGTTACCTTCTCCACATACTTCTGATTTCATGACACCATTACACTAGAAAGAAGACTGTGGGGGGCAGCAAGTGCAGACTGAGGCCTAGATTTACAAAGGGCCGGTTTGCTTTACGTTTTTTTTAATGCCGACACAACGCAAAATCCTAATTTGGATTTAAAATCCTATGTAAACTGTGTTGGTTTGTACAAAAAAGTAGTTTAACGCAAGGCAGAGCAATGGGAAACATTTTTATCATGAAACTGGGGACAAAAATCTTGGTTTGAGAACTGGCAGTTCGAATGAGTTATGTAATCAATAGCACATGCCACCCTCATGGACAATTATGTTCCTCTTTGGTTCACAAACGTTCCACGCATTTTTCAGGGATTAAGTCTTGCTGGCTTATATTGACGGGGTTTTGCTATCTGCATTTAGTCAGGATTTCAGACAATGAAGTTATTTGTGGAAAAATACAAAAGGGACATTCCAATTTCACAAATACATTTGCTCCTGCCAAATAAGTAAGAGAAGTTTGTCTAGAAACAAGGCTGTGAACTTGCGACCTAGATTCAAATGCATATTTGTACTAAACATTCACAAACAATCTGTTCACAGCTAAATAACATGGTTTTGAAAAGTTGAACTAGCGGGGAGTCAGTGAGAGGCTTCACACAGCTCTGTTGAATGAAATGAACCATAGACTGTAATGCACGGAAAGTGATAACCTCTGCACTGATACTTGAAACTTCACAATGCCAGCAGCTTTGTGTGAATAAAGCTTATTGTTTAATACAATATGTGGGCTGTAAGACAAAAATGAAGTAGATGCTGTCTACTTCAAACTTGAACAGCACAGCCTCTGTCGTTTTCCTATTGCTATGCTTAGAATCTTGAGTTTGCGTTAAAAATGCATTTTTGCGACTTTACAGCATTGCATTTAATAATTGTACATTGGTAGACCAATCATACATGTTAATTTGAAGGAAATGTGAACGCAGCAGAAAATAGTGAAAGGACAGCAAAGTAAAAATAGCCTAAAAAGCAGAAGAAACAAATTGAATACTTGCGTAATGATAATTTGGAATAAAGTACTATATAGCTCAACATGAAATATGATAAGTGTACGCTCTTTGTGCTACATATTTTCTGCTATATAAACACATATAGCTCAATATATAGTTGTGCTATATGTGTTTCTGACAGGGTATTAGAAATCATTTTTATTGTTTCATATACATAGACAGACTATGTACAAAGCTGATTTTTGCAGCTACTGAACAACACTCTTTGCAAATCGGTCATCCAACATGCCTATGCCGTGGTGGGCCAATCCTCACCTAGCTGTCAGCTGTCTCATGTTTTTGTGTGAAAAAACAGGTCCACTCTGAGTTACAAAATATTGTGCTAACCTTCCAAAAAATGACTAAACTCAGGCGAATGGTTTGGTTCCTAGCATGGGAAAAATTATAAGTTTTCTAAAATAACCCTCACCCACCAAAAGGTCCCTTGGTGGCATGCTTCATCATCGGGTTATTCCTGCCCCACTGCGGGACCGGGCGTGCTACGACCGATGGATATGTGGGAGCACTTAAGTGAGGTGACGTTATGTGCTTGGTGCAAGAGTAGGAGGTTCAGAAATGAGTGAATTAAAAGATACCTGGCTCTGTGGAGAAACTAAACTTTAATGCTCCCCCTAGCTGGTATTAATACAAATGGTGAATAAGGCGAAAAAGTGCTTTAATGGGCAGTTCCCTCGCTGGTCGAAATGTTTCGAAGCCTATTCCTAAGCTTCTCTTCAGGACCTATTTTTTTTGTAAACATTCTTTGTATTGAGTTTTGAGTACAAACATATAGCATCAACAGCAGTATTACCTATGTTCACTGGTACACTGTGATTACAGTCGCACTTATGAACCTTTCAGACAATACAGTTACATGTATATTGTGCCAGAGGTAACAGTTGGTATTCCCTCACTGTAGAGACAGGGTGTTATCTCTCTGTGCATTCAGCAGAATCCCCATATTATTGCACTTAAACAGTGTATCAAGATCAAAGCGTCCACGTCTACATCTTATGTATATATCCTATGATCTAACATTTTCTATGTTCTACAGCCTACGTTACTCCCCCTCCTTGTTGGGTGAGCTTCTCCTATGCCCATGCTATGTTAGCGTGGGGGGGTGGTCGGACCAGACCGTTCTGGTGCCTGTAGATGCGTCATTAAGTAACACGTCAGTTTGGCCCATATGCCACTGGGACGAGAGGTACTTGGCAGCAGTTCAGCATGGGTCGCAAGGCGTTCCTGGCAAGTCACCAAGTCGGTCAGCCAGACCCTAAATGTGGGTGCCCGTCCCCTCCTCCAGTGGCAGGCCACACTTCTCTTCGCCATCAGCAGCGCCTAAGCCATATACTTGCGGTGGATCGATCGCAGTGGCTTAGCATAGCCCAGTAGAGCCATCAGTGGGGTGGGCAGCAGTGGTTTATTGATCAATAATGTCAAAGCATCAAAAACTTGTACCCAATACTCATTCACTCCTGGGCATTCCCATGCTAGGTGTAAACCCCCCCCACCCCCCTAGGAGCATGGTATCTGTCACACCTGTCGGAGTCCGTCAGCCGGTACCTGAACAGCCTAGCAGAAGTCTAATATACCCTATGCAGGAATTTATAGTGTAGGATGCAGAGTCTGCTGCTGGCTGATACCCTTTCAGTCTGCGAACAGCAAAATTCCCAGTGGTCATCTGTCACTTTGATTCCCAGATCCGCACTCCAGCAGACTCGGGAAGCTGTGGCCGGCAGGTCTCTCTGTGAGTGTACCGTCCTATAAAGCAGCGAGACTAGGCGCTTAGCCGCCACACTTTGCAACAATACTTACAGCGGCGCCAAAGTCTGTGGTTCAGCTGGGAAGTCAGGGGTGAGAGATTTTATCCCCTGTCTTAAATGAGTTTAGAGAAACAAGTCAAGTGAGGTGTGTTGTGTGCCCTTACAGCATTTGTTCTGCAGTGCGAAAACGTCCATCCTGATACATGTGCCCCCAAGTACGGACAATACTACGCTCTCTGAAACTTTGGAATATTGTTTCTTGAAGTAGGGGCATGTCTGGATGGTAGGTAAGCGGCATCAGCGGGGAGTACAGCAAAGTGGTATTCAACATACGGCCTATTCGCCGCCATGCTGTGCCCGTGCACGTGACTGTGGTAGGCATGCGCTCACTTGGGCTAGTCACTTTGTGTAAGGCACCATCAATGGAAACGGGGTGCGCCAACTAGTGCTCAGTTGCGACCTGAGGCATGTATCTCGGCTGTGCATTCCAGAAACATGCATAGTGAGCCTGCACGCGATTATAATAAAGTTCAAAGTTGGGGACCTCAAATCCCCCCGTGAATATGGTTGTGTAAGGGCCTCCCATTGCACTCTTGGCTGCTTGCCGCCCCACACCAGCCTTCAGGACCTATTTAGTTGATCCCTGTTACCACTCTGACTAAACCCTAGTGCCTTATAACCTATTATGTGTTTTTTAATTTATTATGTAAACACTGTACAACACATTAATTCTTTACTTACTTGCTAATCTCTTTCAACATAATGAATGCACGTTTCTTAGTTAACAATCTGGAAGGATAGAAAAAAAGAAATGAATAGTTCTGATGTGCCCCGACATTCGTATACCAATCCTTCACTGCGGTCCTGTGTGGAAACAAAAGTGATACATTTTTGGTGATATATTTTCTCTAGTGATATATTTTTTACTTCATGCATGGTAACATATCTGCATTACTATATGTACCTCGTGCTGCCCTCTATTTAATAAAAACAGACATACAAGGCAAAACAATACATTTAACAAACATAATCACACTCTCATTTACCATCAGTCCTTTTTGCAGAGATAAGAGCCTTCTCATATTGCCCATGAGTTGAAAGGTATGTAAACTTTCTCAATATGTGAAACACTCTTATTAGGTTGCCTTATTGAACCCCATGAGCCTCGGTAGGGGAGGATCGCTTACAGCACACACTGTGGATTAAATGGAAAAAGGTCTATTAAAAGCCATATTTGCATTGGGTTCACTTAAAGCAGCAGTGGAGATATGCCTGTTTTGCTTGGGGTTGCTCTGTACAGCAGAGAAGATGCATCAGTGCTGCTGGGTCCACTGAGGCTTTCAGAGTATCTTAAGCCCAGTTCCAAGGATCCAGGACTGGAGTGGCTCCACTTGGTAGGGTAGACTCACAGATGGCAGAGACCAGGTGATGACGCAAGGTTGTTGGAAATCTGTTATGACCCTGAGGCTTCCAATCAGTAGGCCAGCCAACTAGCCGTTGGAGTTATTCTGGGTTCTGGGATCAAGAGATGCAGGTCCAGTCGTTCTCACCCAGGCAAGAGGGCAGCAGGCAGCAGGTTAGCAAAGCAAAGCAGGAGTCCAACAGGTTGCTTCTGACAACCATATTTTAAAGGGACTCCTGGTTTATAGACCACCAGGACCCGGGACGCGGTTTGCCTCTAGTTTTATTGAGAACCTCACCATGCCAGCCCTCAAATATGAGAGGTTCCTACTGTTGGGAGACTTGAACCTTCATTTTGATGAGGCCAATAATACCCAGGCGCAAGAACTGCGACAGGAATTAGCAGTCCTCCAACTGAATCTGAAATCTGAACGGCCTACACATTGTCATGGCCATCTTCTTGACCTGATTTTTGATAACTGGGAAAAGCTTTCTATGGAATCCCCCACTCCTGTGGTATGATCAGACCACTTTCTCATCACACTTAGGGTGGCGGCAACAGATACCTTTACACCGAGCAAGGTGGGAACGAGAGGAAGAGAAAGGCGTAGGAAATGGGCAAACTTCTCCACAGAGGTATTCAACAAAACGCTCACACAAGGCGGGCCCCAGGGGGCCTAGAAATAGAGTCAGCGTGCAAGGCTCTGGACAAACGCATTATGGAGGCTTTGGACATAACTGCACCCTGGTCGAACACTGCACCTAGAAGGCAATCCAAATCTGCCCCATGGTTCAATGAAGAACTGCGGGAAAAAAAGCAGCATGCAAACACCTAGAAAGACAGTGGAGAAGATATTTTTCTGCGAACAATAGGAACAAGTATAAAGGAAGTCATAAGGAATACCACACCTTAATCAGGAAAACTCTGAGGGCCCACTATAGCAGCAGGATAGAGGGCGCAGACAACTCAACGAAGGAGCTGTTTGCCGTATACAAGGAAATCTCCGATCTCGCCTGTACTGATGCCCCCATGATAGGGTCAGAGGAATAATGCAACCGGGTGGCGAAGTTCTTCGCCTACAAGGTGGAGAGGATATACTCCTCATTTCCGAACACAGCCAGAGAAGGCAGCGGGGGAGAGGAGAGATCTACTGAGGCTAAAAATATGGAAGGCCTCATGAAGTTCACTGTCCCCTCTAGGAAGGTCCTATCCGAAAGTACTGAGGGACAGCATGAAGACGTTAGAGCCCTATATAGGACATCTTCTGGAACACTCCTTCAATTCAGGGAAGGTGCCGAAAACTGGAAGGAGGCAGTAGTGCTCCCCCTAAAAAAAGCCCAATATAAGCATGGAGTAATTAGAGAACCTGCGCTCCATCTCCCTCCTGCCATACTTTGCCAAAATTGCGGAGAAGGCCGTCAACAACTAGCTGACTACCCACATTGAAGCTAACAAACTGCTCCACCCCTCCCAATCGGACTTTCACGTTTTCCACTCGACTTAATCAGTGCTACTGTTATCTACTGAGACCCTAAGGAAATACGCGGATGAAGGACAAACAGCGACAATTCAACACTGTAGCCCACCATACGCTACTACAGGGCCTGAAAAGGGAGGAGTGGGGGACAAAGCATGGGAATGGCTGGAGTCCTTCCTGAGTGTCCGCTGCTTCTAAATGGCACAGGGGCCATTTCTATCCAAAGACATCTGCCTGAAACAGGTAGTGCCTAAGGGGTCCAGTCTCAGCCACACCCTCTTCAACCTGTATGTCGCACCGGTAGCAGGAATCACAGACAAGTTTAGGGTAGAAGTTGTGTCCTATGCAGACGACATGCAACTGGTTGTGACTTTGACACAGGCAAAGGGACAAGTCGCCACCAACTTCTCCTCCTGTTTGAACGAACTGGCAGCTTGGATGGCAAACAACTGCCTTAAATTAAATGGTTAGTATATAAAACAAGGGGACCCGTAAAGGTCGCGAGGGACCTCGGGTAATTTGTATGTTTAGAGCTAACAAAGGTCCTAAGCTTTTGGTAGATGTAATGGGTAATAATAAGCACAGACTTAAAATGAAGACTGTGTATCTTTTACTCCAATGTCCAGCCGGACAAGGAGGTATTTATTTCAAAGATTTTGGTGAATATATACAGGATTTGGGAAGTGGAGCAAGCCACAGTTAACTGGGCACAAGCCTGTACCGAGTCAGGGGGAAAAAAGGAAAGACAATACATGGGGGGAAAAGATAGAATAACAGGCAAACAAGTTGGAGAAAAACGGTGTCTTATGATACAATGAAATATTACATAAGCTCAGAACCGACAGTAACTGCAACACATATTACAAGATTGAAAAGGGAAGCAGTACTGCACAAACTGTCGACGTTACGTTTCGATCCCTTTCTCCCAAAATTAAAATGGGATCATTTTCAGGACTACAATGAACATTTTGCCTGAGTGTATTTTAGACAAGCCATTAAGGTTAAACAGGAGAGAGGAAAGGGGGAGAGACAAGTTATCTCAGAGGGCAATTATATACATATTTACAACATGTCAATTACATTTCTCTACGTTGCAACTTTTTCTAGAATTAAAAAGTGCGGCGGACGCAGTGCAAACTATCACAAAAGGGCACGGGTGGCGATGTGCTCATTTTTTGTGTGATTCGTTGTGGCGTGTCGAGGAACATGTGACTGAATTGCGTTGATAATGGACTTGTGATAAGAGTGGAAATGAGCGAGAAAAATAATAACCCGCTTGTGATAGTGCTGGCGGCGAGGTGTCCAGACTATTGGGGCTGGTGATGCGTGAATTCGGTGCAGAGTAGTTGTGATAGATTCGGCAGTACACAAGAGTGCGCGGTAATCGATTCGGCGGTACATAAGAGTGCGCGATAATCGAAGTGTTTGCGATTTAGTGGTTCTTGAGAGGCACTAGAGTGAGACGAATTAACCGTGTCTAGATGTGGCTGTTAAGGAGGCAAACTGACCGGTGCACTTGATAAGGGTGCGGTCACGGCGTGGGGGAACGAGGTGGAGGGAGGCATCAATCCATCTGGGAGGAATAAATTGTCACAGTCAGCGTGAGTGTCAGCAATTATTGCTTAGTTGGAATGGATATGAAAGATGATTTACCTGGGGCGCCTAGCAATTATGCGTGGGCGGCCTCCCGGTGCATCTTAGGTATTGCAGTTTCAACCCAGGCACTGAAAAGTGACCTAAAGGAAAAGTTTAAGCAAGTATTAGCTCAGGGTCTGTGGAGCCGTGCTGGCTGCGGTGGACTTGAGTTTACCTTGGCGATTGAAGGGTAACTGCTGGCGTGCTTTTACACCTGGCGTTGGTGGCTGCGCCTAGTGGGGCGAGCCGGATCTTGGCACTCCTGCAATGGGAAAATTGCAGGCTCAGTTAGCCGGGTTGGCCGAGTGACAAGGGGAGTGGGGTGGGTGGGACTGGGACCCAAGATTTGCTTACCATAATAGAAACGCCGTCGGGCGGCGAGTGGGTCCCGTCTGGTATGCCGGATGGCGGATGTGTGCAACTATGGGAGCCCGGTCTGTTAATCAGCAGCTCCCGGATGGTGAAAAGCACGGAAGGACTATTAGGTGGACCTTACTGAGGGTGTAGTAAGGCCGCCATCTGAGAGTGGTGAATCTATTGTGGAGTGAAGGATAGTGTAAATGGTTAGGTGCTCACTACTTGGACACAATTCAGAAAAAACACATTTTTCAAAATTACAGAGGATGCAAATGAAAATAACAGTATTGTACTGCATGCCTGGGCGCAATTGTAAGATTTGAGTTTCTCAAGCAAAGGTTTACAGACCATTGGTGTTTTGGAGGACAGTAGTCAGGATATTCCATTTCATTATTGCATAAAGTTCAAGAGTGTTGAGGAAATCACACTAGTCCAGTCCAATCCTCAGCTCTGTTTCAGACATCCTGTATGGAATTGAATTGAATAATGGACTTCAATTCTTCCTTGTTCAACAGCTGACCAATGTCGCCTGCTCTGGGTGGGAGTTTCAAAACCTTTAGTACAGTCCATCTGATGTCATTTTCTGAGTGTTTTGATGCTGTGAAGTGGTCTACCAATGGCGCATTTTGGGTTCCACAACGTATTCTGCTTCTGTGCTGTCCAATTCGGATCTTGACTTTCTGGGTGGTTTGTCCTATGTAAACCTTTAGGCAAGGGCATTGAATCAGGTATACAACATTCAATGTATTACAATTTGAGAAGGAATTGCTATGCACCATGATGTTATTGAAAGTGAAACTTTTTCCTTCCATTGTGAAATTACAGTTATTACAACCGCCGCATTTGGAGTGACCAACAATGGGGGACAGACCCCATAAAGTGTCAAGAGTAGAAGCAAGTGGTGTACTGGGTAGCACTGCTCTGACAAGGTGGTCTCTTAAATTTTTGTTTTTCTTGAAAGCAAACACTGGTTTATCAATGGAAAGAATGCCAGAGTTAAGGATAGGCCAGTGTTTAAGTATGGTTTTCCTTAGTTGGTGCGAGACGGGTGAAAAAGTGGAAACACAAGCAATGCGTTTAGAGTCAGTCTTAGGTTTGGGGGTAAGTAAGGTCTCACGGGGGCAATACCATGCGCGTTTGGAGGCATTTTTGACTATTTTCTTTGAGTAGCCCCTTTCTTTTAGTTTAGAACTCAAGGTGGCAGCCTCTTTGAAGTAGTCTTCCTTACATGAACAGTTACGCCTAATCCTCAAAAATTGGGAATAGGGGAGAGAGTCACGCAAAGCTCTTGGATGGTTGCTGTTATAAGCCAAGAGGGTATTCTTTTCAGTTGGTTTACGATAGAGTGGAGTGAGTAGGGAACCTTCATTATGAAAGATAGTGAGGTCCAGAAAGGAAATTGACTCTTTATTGGTGGTGATGGTGAATGTTAGGCCCATGGAGTTATTATTCATCCAGTGTAAGAATTAGCGTAGGCAATCGACATCCTGTCTCCAGATGATAAAAATATCGTCGATATACCTACGCCAAAACTGTATCCCTGTGAAGGATGGGTTGGAGGGATTGAGGATCACATTGGTCTCAAGTTGGTCCATGAAAAGCATGGCCAGATTCGGGGCAAAAATAGCAGCCATTGAAGTGCCCTTGATGTGCTCGTAAAAGGTGTTTTCGAACATGAAGAAGTTTCTGGTGAGGCATATCACAAGCAACTGGAGTATGAACATACTTGGGACAGAGTGAGGGCGGGGACGTGAGTCTAAAGTCTTCTGAATCACTAATAATGCTGCTGTCTGCAAAATATTAGTGTAGAGGGACTCTACGTCCATGGTCACTAGAGTCTCTGATGTTGGGTCGAAGGGGTGGTGCTCGATCATGTTGATCATATGCATGGAGTCTCCTATGTAACACTGGGTAGTGGGGACAAATGCTTTGATAAAAAAGTCAACGTAAGAGCCTAGAGGTTCAAGGATGGACCCGCAAGCTGCACAAAGACGCGGATAACCCCCCTGGACGTCCAATCGTTTCAGCAAAATGTTCATTGTAGTCCTGAAGATGATCCTATTTTAATTTTTGGAGACAGAGATCGAAACGTAACGTCGACAGTTTGTGCAGTACTGCTTCCCTTTTCAATCTTGTAATATGTATTGCAGTTACTGTCGGTTCTGAGCTTATGTAATATTTCATTGTACCATAAGCCACCGTTTTTCTCCAACTTGTTTGCCTGTTATTCTATCTTTTCCCCCATGTATTTTCTTTCCTTTTTTCCCCCTGACTCGGTACAGGCTTGTGCCCAGTTAACTGTGGCTTGCTCCACTTCCCAAATCCTGTATATATTCACCAAAATCTTTGAAATAAATACCTCCTTGTCCGGCTGGACATTGGAGTACAAGATACACAGTCTTCATTTTAAGTCTGTGCTTATTATTACATCTACCAAAAGCTTGGGACCTTTGTTAGCTCTGAACAATCAAATTAAATGGTAGCAAGACTGAGGTACTGATTGTGGGGAAGGCTCCATCGGTCTGGACCTCAGCATGGTGGCCATCAGTGCTAGGTCTTCTTCCCATTCCAAGCCAACAGGTGAAAAATTTGGGGGTTTGGCTCAGCATCAAAATCTCATTGGAACACCATACCAAACTGGTGGCAGGCAGCTGCTTTGGAATAATGAGCGTTCTTAGAAAAACACTGGACCTACTGCAACTCTCAGCAAAGAAAACCATGGTCGAGGCCTTGATTACATCAAGGCACGATTATGGGAACGTCCTCTACTTGGGAGCCAGCGCCAAGTGCACTCAAAGAGTACAACGCATACAAAATGCAGCGGCACGCCTGGTCCTGTCGCTGCCCAAGAGAGCACCCTCGAAGAAAGCACTGAGAACACTGCACTGGCTTCCAATCAAGGAAAGGGTTATGTTCAAAGCCTTGTGTATCGGACACCGAGTTCTACAAGGAAAAGGGCCCTCATATCTCTACAAACTGATATCCCCGTACCACCCAGCCCGAGAGCTTAGGTCCAGTGGGACAGGACAGGTCCAAGTTCCTAATTTCAAAAGAGTGAGAATGGGAGGACACTCCTTCTGCATACTAGCATCCCAACAATGTAACAGACTTCCGTTGAATCTCTGGCTGGAGACGGCAGAGGCAGCATTCCGCAAAGGCCTGAAAATGCATTTTCAGTTAGGACTGGGAGGAAGATGAAAGCAATAGCAGCTGAAGGGCTCGGGTATTACACTGACTTCTACAGCGGGGAGACACACCAGTTCGTGTAACCAAGCGCTTTTTACAAATGTAGTTATTATTATTATTATTATAGTGTAGTCCATCAGAGTTGCAGACCTTCAGCAGCACAGCAGTCCTAGCAGAGTATCCTCAAGTCCAGAACAGTACTGAAGAGTTGGTATCTGAAGTCTAGTAGTTTTACCCAGTTATGCCTTTAAGTTGGGGAAGAAGTTTCTAGAGATTTCACTTTGATGTCCTGCCGCGTCCTGCCTTCCCTGCCCCTGCTCCAGACTAACTACAGGGGGTATGCATCCCTTTGTGTGGAGGCAGGACACAGCCTATCCAACTTTTCCATAAGTTAGGATTTACCATTGTGATTCAGGGACACCAAACATGAACTGGTCATGCCTTCTCATTTGGAAATTACACATATAAACTGTAGTAAGATGATTCCAATGTTATCATATTGGAGTGATAGGCCTGGCAGTAGTGAATAATTAATTTAAGAGTTTTTCTCCGCAAGGGAGTGAAAAACTGAAAAGTAAATGTCCTGATTATTAAATACATTGCACCCTGCCCTCTGGGCTGTCCAGGCCCTACCATGGGGTTGCCTTATATGTAGTAAAAAAATGAATGTTTGGACCAGGCAAAAGGGTTATTATGTCAGGTCAAACAGACAGTTTAGAACTGCACACAGGCTCTGCAATGGCAAGCCTGAGACATGTTTAAAGGACTACTTAAGTGAGTGGCACAACCAGTGCTATATGCTCACTAGTAATATTTCATTTACAGGCCCTGGATTGATGTGCTCCCCCTTTACTAGGGACTTACAAGTAAATGAAATATGCTATTTGGAGATGAGCCAAAATTACAAGCACTTTAGCACCAGTAAGCAGTTCTAATGCTAGCAAAAACAAGATCAAAAAAATTGGAGAAGAGAAACAAAATGTTTGGGAGAAGATCACTCTAAGGCTAACAGGAACAACTGGCATAATATCGACTCACAGAATATCGACCTGCAGAAACATCAACGCTAGAATATTAAAGGCAAGTATATCGCCATCTTATCTACAACAAGGTCAGTACAAAAATATCGAAACGAAAATATCGATGTTAAAAATATCATAATTCAAAATATCGGGTTTAATTTCTGTTAAAGATAAATGGGTAAAATAAAGTAACTAATAAATAAAGTAAACATAGTAAACATATTAAATAATGTTTAACATTAATAAATAATACATATATAATAATAAAACATTATTAAACATATACATAAAATATATAATATATACTTACTTAATAATAACTTTTAATAATTATTTTCATTACTAAAAAATGATTTATAAATACTATAAATTACAAATACATCTACACACATAAAGGGGTCGATTCCGATTCAGTAAAATGCCCTCGGAATAGCCGGACAGAGCTTTTTTCCCGTTCGAATTGTATGCAGAACTGTACCCGTACGTACGATGTAGTACGATGTGTACCCAAAGCAGTCCTCTGTATGTATCGTACGGAAGACCATACAACTCACTAAACCGTACAAATCGCATTCGGAACGCACAGTACGCGATGTCCGTACAGATCGAAGCAGCATTTTCTGACCCAGCAAGTGCGAACTGTATCGACAACACTCTATACGACTCTTTTTCTACGGGAGCTTAAAACGTCCGTAAAACAGATTTTGCCTAGAAATGCGTACGAAACGGACCCCCCGGGTACGGTGCTTACACCCCATGATTGCAGGGGTACGGTGCATTGGGGTACGGTGCTTACACCCCTGGATTTCAGGGGTACAGTGCGTATGGCCCCGTGCATACACCCCATGATCGTAGGTGTACGGACCGTAGGGGTACAGTTCGTACACCCCAAGGTCATAGGTGTACGGTGCGTACACCCAGTGTGTACACCCCTTGATTTTAGGGGTACGGTGCGCATGTGATACTGTTGCCCTCCGTACTAATTGCTCATACGTAACGTTTACCGAACAAATCGCATACTGATTTACCGGTCCGGATCGTACTTGGCGGGTCGTATGGCATGTTTTCGAATCGTACGGTTCACTGTGCGGGTCGATGTCGTACGGATTTACCCTTCATTTTTGTACAGTTCGCAATGATTCAGACGTATTTTCTCACAAATGATCGCACTACGCGATTCGGATGGATTCGTATGATTCGTACGGAAACGGCTACGAATCGTCGTACGGATTACTTTCCCGAATCAGAATCACCCCAAAATATTAACATAAATAAAAATTAAATAATTTTTTTAATGAATTTAAAAAATGTAATATAGTTTCAAAATATTTTAAATTAATTAAATACTACATAATACAAAAAATATTAAAAAGATAAATAAATAAAACTACTATTTAAAGTCCCAAAAAAACTACAGTAATGAAAACATTGGATAGCGTAGAACGTAAAATTACTATTCCCACTCCAGAAAATGCGACAGTAGGGAAAGCATTGAATAGCCTAGGGGTAAAAATTACTATTACCACTCCAGAGAGTGAAACAGTAGGGAAAGCGTTGGATAGCTCAGGGGTAAAAATTACTATTCCCACTCCGTAGAGTGCAACAGTAGGGAAAGTGTTGGATAGCATAGGGATACAAATTACTATTCCCACTCCAGAGAGTGCAACAGTAGGGAAAGCGTTGGATAGCGTAGGGGTAAACATTACTATTCCCACTCCAAAGAGTGCAACAGTAGGGAAAGTGTTGGATAGCGGGAAGGTAAAAATGACTATTCCCACTCCAGAGAGTGCAACAGTAGGAAAAGCGTTTGATAGCGGGTGGGTAAACATTACTATTCCCACTCCAGTGAGTGCAACAGTAGGGAAAGCGTTGAATAGTGTAGGGGTAAAAATTACTATTCCCACTCCAGAGAGTGCAACAGTAAGGAAAGCGTTGGATAGCGTAGGTGTAAAAATTACTATTCCCACTCCAGAGAGTGCAACAGTAGGGTAAGCTTTGGATAGCATAGAAATTAAATATAACATACTTATAAATAATATTTGTATTTAAAATAATTAATAATTTAAATTTTAAATAACTCAACGTCATTTACAACCACCCATTAATAATTGTTAAAAACATAATTACAATTGAATAATTAATTAACAATAAATTAACAATAAATACCAATACATATTAATTAATTATTATTCGTTATGAAATAATAAATATTGAACAATAAGATATTTTTCAAAACAAAAAACATATTTATTATTAAAAATTGATTAGCAATTACAAAACTTTAAACACTAAAATTAATTTTTATTCCCAAAAATACTTTTTATAAAACATTAATTACCAATTATTAAACATTATTTCAAATAAAAAAAAATACTTACCAATTAAAATAATCAATTACCAATTAAAATATTAATTACCATTTACACACATTAGTTACCAATTAAAAACATTAATAATCAATTAAAAGAATAATTACCAATTAAACAAAATTGTTACCAATTACAAACATTCATTACTAATTACCAACATTAATTACTAATTAAAAAAGTAAATACCAATTATAAACATTAACTTCCAATTTAAAAAATAAATTACCAATTAAAATAATTGTCAATTAATTATTAATTAAACATTAATTAATTATCAACACCAATAAATTAAAATAAATCATTACTTAATACAAATTTAAATATTTCCCACCCAATTCCCCTATAAACCCAGTACCCGCTACAAAACCTAAATGCAAAAATTAATAAAAATTAATTTGTAATTCCCCAAAAAATTATAATTAATGTAATATATATAAATTACTTCCCACCCTATTCCTCTATAAACCCACAACCCGCTTCAGAAGTAAAACATAAAATTGACTTAAAAATAACATTATTAATATATAAAATAGTACACATATCATTTAAAGCAAGTAAAATTCTTAACAAAAAACATAGAAGACATACATATTAAATACATAATAAAATACATAACAATAATACAAATATCGATATTAGTAACATCAAAATTAGTAACATTGATATATTTGATATCGATATTACTGACTTCGATATTACTTACATCGATATATAAAAAATCCGATATTACTTACCTTAGGGTCGATATTCTGTCCAACAATATTCTTGACCTCGATATTCTGTACCTTTGATATTTAGGACTCAATATTTCTGTAGGTCAATATTACAAACTCGATATTTAGATTGTGTACCGGCTAACAGGTCTCACAATTGAATATTTCATATTGTTGCTTGCCAGAGGATGAATGTCATAATCTTCTCATGCATTTGAGAAATTTCTCAGGGGCCTTGAAGTACGAGTCAACTTTACCACTTTTGTTAAAACAGATGTGTTGAATATATTTCCGAATCAGAGCATATTGTCAAGTCAAGTCAAATAATTTATATAGCGCGCTACATACCCAGAGGGTCTCAAGGCGCTTGAAGAAGGGTGGGGAATTACTTGTCGAATATCCAGGTTTTAAGTTGCTTTCTGAATGCTAGGTGGTTCTGAGTGAGGTGAAGGTGAATGGGAAGTGAGTTCCAGGTTTTAGCTGCCAGGTAGGAGAAGGATCTTCCTCCCATGGTGGTTTTGTTGATGCGAGGTACAGCAGCAAGGGCTTGGTTGGAGGAGCGTAGCTGGCGGGAGGGGGTGTAGAAGGAAAGTCGTGTGTTGAGGCATTCAGGTCCAAGTTCGTAAAGTGCTTTGTGTGCGTGGGTAAGGAGGCGGAATGTTATCCTCTTATTTACGGGGAGCCAGTGGAGGTTTTTCAGGTGACTAGAGATGTGGTCTTTACGCGGGATGCCTAGTATGAGTCCGGCTGATGCGTTCTGGATGCGTTGGAGTTTTTTCTGAAGTTTTGCGGTGGTACCGGCGTATAGGGTGTTTCAGTAGTCCAGGCGGCTTGTAACCAGTGCGTGGTTGACCGTTTTTCTAGTTTCGGTGCGGATCCAGCGAAATGTTTTTATGAGCATGCGGAGAATGTTGAAGCAAGATGATGAAACGGCGTTGACTTGTCTGGTCATCGAGAGTGAGGAGTCCAGGATGACGCCGAGGTTCCGTGCGTAGTCCGTCGGGATGGGTGCTTTTCAAAGGGCCTCTGGCCACCAAGAGTCATCCCAGGCAGAGGGGGAGGTACCTAAGATAAGGACTTCTGTTTTGTCTGAATTCAGTTTCAGACGGCTGTGCTTCATCCACTCGGCTACTTCTTTCATTCATTCGTGTAAGTTGGTTTTGGCGGTGTTTGGGTCTTTTGTGAGGGAGAGGATCAGCTGGGTGTCGTCTGCGTAGGAGATGATGTTGAGGTGTGTTGGCGTGCGATGGCCGCGAGGGGGCTCATGTATACATTGAAGAGGGTGGGGCTGAGTGAAGATCCTTGTGGCACGCCGCAAATGACAACAGTGGCCTCTGACTTGAATGGTGGGAGGCGGACTCTCTGAGTTCTTCCGGCAAGGAACGAGGTGATCCATTCCAGTGCTTTTCCATGGATTCCGATGTTTCTGATGAGTTGTAACAGGGTGCTATGACAGACTGTGTCGAAGGCTGCGGAGAGGTCAAGGAGGATGAGGGCGACTGTGTCTCCATTGTCCAGTAGAGTTCGAATGTCGTCTGTTGCTGCGATGAGTGCGGTCTCAGTGCTGTGTTTTGCTCGGAAGCCGGACTGTGAGGAGTCATGGGATTTGTTGGTTTCGAGGAAGGCAGCGAACTGGTTGTTGACAGCTTTCTCGATGACTTTGGCCGGGAATGGAAGGAGCGAGATGGGGCGGTAGTTTTTGAGTTCGGTGGGGTCAGCTGTGGGTTTTTTCAGAAGGGCGCTGAGTTTGGCGTGTTTCCAGATTTCCGGGAAGGTGGCGGAGTTGAGGGAGCAGTTGATGACGTCTTGGAGGTGTGGTGCTATGATGGAGTCTGCTTTGTTGAAGATGTGGTGAGGGCATGGGTCTGTGGGGGATCCTGAGTGGATGGAGTTCATCAGGCGGATGGTGTCCTCAGTGGAGATTGGGTTCCAGTCATTAAGGATGTTCAAGGGGGGTGAAGGTACGGCAGAAGGTTGGTTGGGTTGGTCTCCGGGTTGGTTGTCGAAGCTGTTGTGGATGTCTGCGATTTTGTTGTGGAAGAACGAAGCTAGGGAGTCGCAAAGGGTTTGAGAGGGAGTGATGTCGTTGGAGTTGGCAGTGGGGTTGGTAAACTCTTTGACGATGTTGAATAATTCCTTGCTGTTGTGGGCGTTGTTGTCTAGTCGGTCTTTAAATGCGGGTTTCTTGGCAGTCCGGATCAGTTGGTGGTGTATGCGGGTGGCGTTTTTTCCAGGTCTTCTCAAGGGAGCGACAGAGTTTCTTGGATTTCTTAAGATCCTCGTTGAACCAGGGGGCGTTTTTGCTGCCTAGTTTGATTTGACGTTTTTTCAAAGGTGCTAGGTTGTCGGCGCTGTTGGTTAGCCATTGAGTGAGGTTAATGGCTGCTTGGTTGGGGTTCGAAGAGTGGGCAAGGGGGTTTTGAAGAAGCGATTAGGAGATCTGGTCGATGGTGATTTTGTTCCAGTTTCTTTGCAGAGTAGGTTGAGGATGGTTGTGGGTTGTGGTCTTTTTGAAGACAAAGTGAACGCAGCTGTGGTCCGTCCAATGGAGAACTGTGGTGTGACTGAAGGAGATATGTTTGCTGAAGGTGAAGATAGGGTCGAGTGTGTGACCTGCGTAGTGAGTGGGGGTATTAACAAGTTGTTTGAGTCCGAGGTTGGCGAGATTGTTCAGAAGGGTGGTGGCGTTGCTGTCGTTGCTCTTTTCCAGGTGAAAATTGAGGTCTCCCAATAGAATGTAGTCCTCGGAGGGGAGGGCGTATGGGGTGATAAAGTCAGTGATGTCTTCACTGAATTGTGCACGGGGTCCTGGTGGCCTGTAGAGGAGGGTGCCTCTGAGTGTGGTCTTGGGGTCGGTGTGGATCTGGAAGTGAAGGTGTTCGGCGCTAGCGAGGTTGACGTCTGAGCTGGTTGAGATGCGGATGGAATTATTATGGACGATTGCGATGCCTCCTCCTGTTTGGTAGGTTCGGTCTTTTCGGATGATCTTGTAGCCTTCCGGGATGGCAATGGTGATGTCTGGGGCTGAGGAGGCGTTCATCCATGTTTCTGTTTGGAAGGCGACGTCCGGAGAGATGGTGTCTAGTAGATTCCAAAGGTCGATGGCGTGTCTGTGGACCGAGCGGGTGTTGAGCAGGATACAATTTAGGTGGTTGGTGTCAGATCTCTGTTTGGTGTTAGTGGATGAGGAGTTGGTCTTGGTGCCGTCATACCGTCATACTTGCAGGAGTTGCATGTGAAGGGTCCATGAGTGTGTCCAGGAGCGGCTTGGGCGCAGTTGGGGAGTCGGCTGGGGTTTAGGGCTAAGAGGGTGGAGGCGTCGTATGTAATGCGGGTGGGGAGGGTGGTACGGGGGCCAGGGGGTCTGGCGCTGGGCGCGGGCTTGGCGCGGATGGGCGTAGACGGGCTTACCTTTGGCGCACCTTCGGCGCGACCGCAGCGCGTGAAAGCTGCGCGCAAATCCATCTGACATATATGGATAGGGGGAGGGGCGAGGGAGGGTCAGCTGGGAGGCGGGGCGGGCTGTGGAGGAGGTGCTACGAGGCAACAACAACAACAAAGATGGCGGCCCAAGAGTAAACTCGAGGTAGGCAGGGTCAACAAATGCACATCAAAGGTTGCACAATAATTAGGCAATGCGGCGTGCAGTACAGTTACACACAAACACAAATAATGCGGGCTTCAAACACAGCGCAGCGTTAATTGTAGTCAAAGCGATGCAAAATGGTAAAATAAGAATATAGAGGCACTCGCGCTATAGCGCTATTCAGTAATGAGGCGCTATGCTAGTTATAGCAATGCGAGAGTAGGAGGCAGGGAGCGCGGGTACGATACCAGGCAGGAGCTCTTCTACTGAAGATTTTTTTTCACAGGTCATTTCCATGACTGTAAATTCCTTCCTGCAGCCCAGGAAGTTTTCGTTCTAATGTTTTTGTAGATGCATGTTGCCTCTTGACCTTTACCTCCTTCACAGAGTTATAAACCTAGGGCTGTTTTACACATAACCGCGCTGATGCTAGTTGACGCTGTGCGTCAGAGTATGTGGCCGATGGCATTACAGAAGATCAGTTTGTAATGCACCCTGATATTGACGCAGACTTTTAGCTCTGTGTTCATGTGCGTTTGCGTCAGTGCACATATGGTATTAGCGCACAGACGCAAACGCACATGAACACAAACATACTCGGGCGCACAGCAACAACTAGCGCCAACGCAGTCATGTGTAATACGACCCCTGCAGTCTCGCTTTCAGGTACTAAGGTTATGAAAGTGTCCTTTCAATTTCTACAATTGGTTAGGGAAAACCCGAGAAAAAATATCTGGCAATGGTGTGTGCAGATATCTCTGCAGTCGAGGTAGTGCATCAAACTATTGTATGAACAGGCAGCCAATGCTCTGAAGTATATCATCAACAGACCCTGCTGCAGTATTTGGAGACACTTGTAATTTCCCAATAATGCTTTTTGAAGGTGACCAAATTTAAGATTTTGCCATAATACAATATGTAAATAACTATTATTCTAACTGTGACTTTAGTCTGTCTCAATAATCCAATGTGCAAACTAGTCATGAGGTAGCCGATTTGTTTTTGGTATCTGAGGGCATTGTGTCATCAAAGATAATTCCTAATCTTTTTACCATGGCTTTTGCTGCTATTTCACTGCCACCCACTTTAAAACAGTGGCATTTAAACCTTTCCTCAACGAGTCTGGATGCTGTGATATACATTCCATAGTGCAACAAGTTAAAGTTATTGAGGGTCATTTACAGATTGAGACTGACTACTGTGTCACCAGTGTAATGGGGGTTTGAACATCTGGCAGTTGATATTTTGAGATCTGAGCCTATCTAGCAGAGTTTCCCATGTCATCAACGAAGACACTTCCACAATGGCTCCTCTAAAGGCACTATACATTTGCTGAGTAGCTTCCATTTTCCATGAACTGCTCAGCAGTTTCTAGTTTTTAAAAAATAAACTCTAAAAGTGGGAGTATGTTTTTAAACCCTAATTGGCGTCATTATTTTCTTCATGTTTTCTGGCAGCCTCAAACAGGAAAACCGTTGTCAGAACATCCAACCAAAACAGTACAGAAGACCTCAGACCAGCACCCCAATGCCTACATAACCTGGGTCTAAGGTTTCTGTGGGCATAGCTAGTAGGGTCTATGCCTACGGAAGCTCAACAGTCCTTACTGAAGACAAGATGGCTGTCCGGTGAGGAGCTCTGGACGGTAGCTCCCGGACAGGGATTACGGTTTTTACTTAAATCCCCCATATTCCCCGTATTTGCTCCCGTATCCTGACAGTGGACATCGAGAAGACATGGCCGATGCCCATTGGAGCCGCTTGGCTAAAGAGGAGGCTGGCCCGGGTTTCTCCCGCCGCCATCACCTACCCAGCCGGACATCGGGGCATGGCATCCCTCATCCCACGGCTGCTATTTTCCGCCTCTGCTACCTCCCTCAGAGCAAATCGTCGCGGATTGCTGATGATTGACCAGCCTTGGTGTGGCTCTGGCACCATCGGATGGCTTCAGATGGCAACAAATTGAACGGGGGCGAGACTCCACTCTTCAAGACATCGAGATGACATGGCCGATGCCCGGTGAAGCCGCATGGCTTTTCTCAGCCCGCTGCTGCAATTTTCCTCCTCTGCTGCCTCCCTCGGAGCAAGTCACCACGGATTGCTGATGATTGGACCAGCCTTGCCATAGCTCTGTCATCACGGGAAGGCTCCAGATGGCAACTGACTGTTCTGGGTAGAACCACCACTCTTCTGAACTGTCCTTTTGTCCTTTAAGTCACAAGTAGCTGCCTGCCCCGATGCTTGATCACCTGCAGCATTAAGATGGGTTGAAGGTGAGTGCCACAATGCTGTTGGTAAAGTGGACCTGAGTTCCCACCTGCATTATGCCGATCTAAGGGCAGCTCGCTCTCCCAGTCCTTGCTGCTGCCTCGCTGCCTCACCCATGCTGGATGTCTGCTTGGATGTGCTCCGCCTCAGTTCCGACGTCTGGGACCTGAGAGTCCTTTCCAGGTATTGGGGTTTGGGAGCCACACCCAGCAGATTGTCAACACTGATGCCCCAGTGGTCCTGAGCTTCTGCACGCCTCTTCTCCTTTCCACCCGCCTTTGGTTTTGTTCCCCTCTGACTCTTTGCACTTAAATCCTGCTCTCTGGTTCTTAGTTATGGATTTTTTACTTTTGCTCATACCGCCATTTTGTTGATGGCCACCGTCGATACTCATGACCCGGACCCGCCATATTGTTTGACCTCTCCTGATCCTTGGACCTGATCCTTGCCCCATCAAAGTCAGAGCCTATATCAGATGTGAAGATCAGCTAAGTGTTGTCAGCATAGGAAACGATTTTGGCACCCTCTACCATGGATGCAAGCGCAGATAGATACATATTAAAGAGGGTAGGGCTGAGAATGGAGCTCTGAGGGACACCTACATTGATGGCCGGAACCAGAGATGAAAACGCTGGGAGTCAGAAGTCCTGAGATCTGTTACCCAAAAAGGAGTACATCCATGTTAAGGCGGTCCCACCCAGGCCGATGTTTTCAAGTCTGTTTAAGAGCCACTCATGTGGGACCATATCGAAGGCTGCTGACAAATCAAGCAATATCAGGATGGCCTTGCTTCCCTGGTCCAGCTTGCCTCTAATAAACTCTGTCCCTTCCAGCAGAGCGGACTCCGTACTGAAGTTTGCCCTTAAGCCAGATTGGGATTCATGAAGAAGCTTCCCATCTTAAATGTGTTTTTGCCGGGCATTGTTTACATGCTTGTCTAGTACTTTAGAGCGGGAGGGAAGCAGAGAAATAGGCCTATAGTTGGTCGGATACGTCAAGTTGGCATTAGCCTTTTTTATCAGTGGAAGAATCTATGTGTGCTTCCACAATTTTCCCACAGTGCCTGTGGAGAGGGAAGCATCAAAGAGCTGGTGTACTGTAGAGTTAATGGTATGGGCTAATAAGGTCATGATATTTGCTGGACAGGGGTCGGATGAAGAACCCGACTTAATGCTTTGGAGGAAGGACAATGACACTTCCAGCTGAAGCTCCGGCAAAGCATGTAAGGATTGAGGATTCAAGTTGTGAAATTTGCTGTTTACACTATGATAGGTCAGCTCATCCTCCGAGATTGTTAGAGAAAGCTTGTTGGATCAAAGAGATTTTTTAATGAAAGAATTGAGAAATCTGCTATGAGCATTGTTCTGTGCATTGTCCTTCATTTGAGCCAGCTTTTGGTGAGGTGAAGGATTTAACTATCCTAAAGATTTCCTTACTCTTATTTTGAGCATTTTCAATCTTGGTTTGGAAGAAGTTCTTTTTGGTTTGGAGTGTAGTGTGTTTTTAAATTATCTTTGTAAGCCTTCCTGACCTCAGGCTGGTAGAATTTACACAATTCCTGTTCTATTTTTCTACAATTCCTTTTACTAGCTCTAAGGGCATCACTAAATCAAGGAGCTGGCAGGGTCACCTTTTAGAGGAACGGGAGACAACCGGAACCACTGCCTCGAAGTTGGTACGAAGCCATGAATCTATTTGAAGGGCGTCTGAATTTAGGGTGCCAGACAGCTCTGGTAGGGAGCGACTCAGGGCGTCGGCCTACTTTGGGATGGATATTTTGTGGAACGTCCTATAATTGGTGGCCTTTAGCCCTATGATCGCCTCAGGGGCAGTGGCAGAGTAGGGGATATCAAATTTTAAAAGGAAGTGGTTGAACCAAGTGATGGAAAGAGGAGGACCAGCCGATAAGTAAAAATTATAAAAGATTTGGTCGAGGGTATGACCCTTCTCAAGGGTAGCCGTAGAGATACATGTAAGCATCTTAAAGGTCTACAGCGGCTCCAACAAGAATCTAGATTGGGGATCTTTTCCATTATCCATGTGAATATTAAAGTCACCCAAAATAAGACAATTTTAAGTAGTTTAAGGACTCTGTGCTCCCAATGGTGTCCATTGGCATGAAGGAGCAGTCTATGTTGTGCTTATAAACCACCCACCTTCCCCCAAGATCGGACCTTCCTAAGAACTTTGCAGCCCATGGGGATGGCCGCAGTGATAGTGGGGATGGAGGCGTCACACAGCCATGTCTCAGTAAGAAATGAAAGATCAGGCAGTTTGTCTAAAAGTAAATTATAAATGTGTGAAGCATGCTTTTGCATGGAGCAACAGTTTACCAGGATAGCCTTAATATCCTCTGTTTTCTTATTAAATTCACCCTTATTTTTACTTAGGGGGACTTCAGTGTGAGTGCCCTGACCTGAAGAAGATGCCAGTTGCACTTGTTGCATCAGAAATCTGCCTCTAAGCTCCAGTCGGCCGCACTGCACTGGCTTGTCGGTGGTCGCCTAAGATAGTTCTGCCTAAGATAGTTCCGCACTGTTGTAACAAAGCTCACTGGCAGGAAACTGGGCAGCATGGCCAGCACCGGACACCTCTGGGAGGCTGACGGGCACAGATGGGCTTGCCATAGGCACGCATTCGTCTGCGTGCCTCGGTTTGCATCCTAAATAAATAGGCAGCAGAGGAAGCAGAAACTGCAAGGACGGAAGTGAGGCGCTCGACAGTGAAAGACCAGCCCTCGCACAATCGGCGTTTCAGCCGCGGCAGACCAGGACTGTTAGAAAAGTTCAAGAAAATTGGATAGTGGGGTGAGTAAAGTGATGCAAGTGCAAGAAAGTGAAAATACCAGAAGAGCTTTAAAAATACACAAAAGTTACAGTCTAGAAATACAAGTAAATCGTAGTATTAAAATCAATGTTGCCGGGTTAAGACACTCAGTCCTACCACTATTGACATTAGAGATAAGATGAATGTTCAGTTGCCAGAAATGGAGATGCTCAGTAAATAATAACTGAGATTTTGGTTTGATTTTTTTGTCATCTATCTTGGGTACATTTGGCAAGAAAATGTTCATTTAATCTGGTTTTAGGAAAAGTCATGCACTGGGGTGGTGAATCATACAATAATGCCAAATCCAGCTCACTAAAAGACTATTTCACATTAGCCAGCCAGGTAATTGGGAAAGCTCTGTCCAAAGATACAATACACTTTAGCATGATTTGATTTAATTGGACCATTTCCCTTTTTGAAATCGATAGCCACGCTATCAACAAAGCCATTTTTATGGTAGCAATTATTAACGGGAAGCCTACTTCATTATGGACTATATTATTTGGGCACAAACCAGGAATAAACAATAATCTTTTAAATATTGGTCCTCTATAACTTGAAGGGAGTCAACTTGTGCTATGCCCCAAATTGCTGCACCATAGGTCGCTATGGATAACATTTTGGCAAAGTACATTTTAAAATCTCTTTGATCAGTTTATTCCCTAGGTTTATAGTAAACTTCCTGAGGCCAGCTATACTTTTGGACATCTGATGCCCGGGTACTTAAAATTCTTCACTCTCTCCAGGCTGCTGCCATCTCTATGGAGCCACATTAGTTTTTTCTTATCCCTGCCCACAGCCATCACTAAAGTCTTAGATTTGTTAACATGTAAGCTTGACTCTTCCAAGTAGGCTGAGTATAACTTAATAGAAAGCTGTAAGGCCTTTGGAGTTCTGGCCAGTACACAGCGTCATCTGCATAAAGCATGACGGGCAAGAGTAGGGTAGGGAGCCTGCCACTGGAACATCCTTACATTTTTCGCTCAGCACCTCAGTTAATAATATTCGTGTATATAAAGAGAAAAGAAAGGGAGCAAGGACGCAGTCTTTTCTCACCCCCTTTTCAATCCTAAAAGGTTTCGAGCATTCTCCATGATTGAGGCATTGGTCAATTTTTCTCCTTCCCTTCCTGAAGCCATAATGAGCTTCCGCAAGTGTATTGCTCTCCCTCGCCCAGTCCTCCAGCCTATTGAGAAACATTCTGCCCATTAGTTTGGCTGTGCTGTCCAGTAGGTAAATTGGGTGGTAATTAGCAGGATCAGTGCCATCCACCTTCTTGTAAATTGGAATTATCAAAGATGCCTCCAGGATGACATGGGACCAACTTTTCCTGTGGCATTGAAAGGTATGGTCAAGACCGTGGCCCACAAACATTTGTTAGCAAGAGAGATGTCCAACAGGACCCTGTCTGAAGCAGCTGCCTTCAACGCAGGTGATTGGGACAGAACAACAGTATATCAGTGAGCGGAGGCCACAATTTACCAATTGTTGAAGGGGGGCTTGATTGGATTTGCGGGCCAGTCTCTACGATGCAAGGTATATATAACCCGCCCAGTGTGGTAACTACCGGCTATAGCGGGGAGTGTCCATTGCAATCTGATCAAGGAGAGAACTCACTCCTCACATGGAATATAGCAGGTCTTAGTAATAAAAAAAGGTCGTTCGCCATAGCAAAGCGAGTTGCTGTTTGTTATAGGTATGTTGCTATTGGCCAGCTGGGAAGTACAGATTAAATTATTGTTTACAGGAGGTCTCAGACTTTGTATGTTGTTTTAGTACATGGAAGATGGCTTGTAAAAGAAACCCAAAAGTTGGAACTGCGAACAGGATGCTACATCAATTGTCAAATTTAAGAATGATCCAATAGTTTTCAATTGATTTTGGGTCTGACCCCACCTAGGGAATTCTTTTGGCCATAATCAGGTGATCTTGTATGAGGTAAGCTATATATTGGCAGCTTACGACTACCAATGCCGGACCTTGGCCTTTAGTTGAAAAGTTTATTCATTTTTGTTTGCTCTAAGGGCATTGCCGCTGGGGGTAGATTCAGAGTCAGAGGTTTATTTCTCTTCATAGTATCAGATTTTTGCTCATTATATGTACTAATATTTGGAACTGCAAGTAACATTAGCTGTATTGTCAGTGAAACCCCCCTGCTGCGTACTGCTAATTAATACTTGAGGGAGCTGGGTTCACTGTGGCAGGTTTTAATGGGTTCCATGAGTTCTTTGAGGGGGTCTCACCTGAGCTTGGGAGGTCTGCAACAAAGATTTTTTGGTGATATTGGCATGAGTTATAAGTAATAATTCCATGGTTGGAGGATGCGTTGGCTGGAGCTATAAAATGTCCCCCCTCTGGCTGTATCATTATTTTATTAGCTACTACATCAGCAAGAGTATGATCAATAGCATCCAATCGAGAAACAATTGGTTCTATTAATTTTATAAAGTTTGCTTGGAATTCTTGCCAGTTCACAGTCAATATGAAGTTGTCAGATTGGGGGGGCATGACTGGTTGCTCCACCCTGGAATGGATTGCCCTTTCTAGGTTTTATTTATGATAATAATGGTAACATGTTTGGATGGGCCTCTTTTCCTTTTATCACTATCAAAGGAGTGAGAGAGGACTGGGTAGCTAGTCCGTATCCCCAGGGTTTATATGTGAAATCAATAAGGACTAGCCTATTTGTGAATTTGCATAGACTCAAGATTGTAAGACAGGGTACAAACCCTTTTGTTTGTTTATGAAGCCCTCACTCACCAACCTGGTTGGTGGCATGCTTCATCATCTGGCCCACCCAGTGACACCGAGTGTGTCCCAGGTGTGCTTCGACGCCTGAATACAGCGGAGCAGGTATGTTTCTGAGTGTACAGTGTAGTGACGTGAAGGTGAAAGTTTAAAAGCTATACAGGGATCCCAGTACCCGAGGGTAAATTATATTTTAATAACTGGGTCACTGTTAGCATTAAAAAAAAGGCTGATGGATGTTATAGGAGTGTTAATTAGGGTCTCCTACATCCAGGTCTGGTCGACATGCTTCAGCCAGGCCTTTATGATTAAAATTTGGCTTTCCTCAGGACCAAAGTGTGTAGGTTCAGATTACTTATTTGATTGTGTAGGTTTGAAAATGTTTAGCATTCGCTAAGGTGCTTTACATGTGTGAGGGGGATTCCCTCTTAGAGCATTAGTTGGCTTGTTGCCAAATTAGCCCCATGGAGTAGTCAGGCAGAAGAGTGGACCAAAACTTTCGGTCAGTGTCTGCGTTGAACCTCTTGTTGTCTCTGCGGCCTCCTATTTTCCTTTTGGCAGTAGGAACAATTACCTGGAAAGATGTCTGGCCCGCAGTGAGACAAGAAGATGTGGGCACAACTACTTATGGGTGCTCACAGATGATGATCTGTTCAGATAATGGTGGTATAACACCCTGAACAGGGTGGAATGGGAGACCAATTACATCCCCAGACCCCAAACACAACCTCCTTTCTGTAAGGGTAATCTCTTTTTCCAATGCAGTGTAGCTTTAGCCAAATATTTATCTAATGAAGTAATGGTTACCATCTCCGTGGCTGCCTGGATCACCTTTTTTCTTTCCATTCTGGTGCAACTTAATGAAACTGCTCCATTCAAGGGGGTGCCCAGCCCAGCCTCCTCTGGGCTCCGACAAATGTGGATGGGTGTGTCCTTGGTTTGGGATTCACCTAGGCACAGCCCGGGCTCTTCCCGCACATGCATCCCGTGCCGCAAGAGCGTGGTGCGCTTTCATGCCAAGTCCTCAGAAGCAGGGGATGATGGGAGGTGCATTCCCCCCAGCGATGGCGGTATAACTATCCCCACAAACAGGCTGTTGGTGGCTTACACATCTGTGGGAGTGTTGCATGCTTTTATGCGCCAGTCCTCAGGAATAGGGGATGACAGGAGGTATAGTCTACCCAGCGGTGGCAGTGGCGGCACAGCTATCCCTGCAAACAGGCTGTTGGCAGATTGCTATTCAGCTGTGTACCATAGTTATGGCAGTACATGATACTGCCATTGTCATGTGCTAGTAATCATTCAACTGCCGAACAAGAGTGTTGGTAAGTGTCAAGGCTGTACTTGTTTGTACCAGTGCTCACCTCTAGCTAGGCTCTGCAGCTCAGTGGCCACACACGGCTGTGAGATCAGGTTGTTTCCTGCACTTAAATTTGAACGCCTGAAGGTCACCTGCATCCACTCTAAAGTGACAACTTTAACACAGGATGGTCCCGGAGATCATTGATGGCAGATATAGATTCTGGGAAGAATACAGCTAGACTATTCATTTGCATGCAGCCAGGCAAGGAAAGAAAGTAGTCATGGTTGTAGCTTATGAGTATAAGTGGAGCTGAGCTGAGTTGTTCTGAGCAAACTGAGGAAAGCTGAGCTGCAAGCTGCCCCATGCGAGATATCCTACACTATCCCTGGGGGAGTTTTACTCCACATATCTCTGTGAAGTACCAGAAAACCTCCGCCCTGCTCAACAGAGTTCCACCAGTGGTGGAGCCTGTTAAATTGTGCTGCTCATGATGATTTTTATTAGTGCTGGGAGTTTGTCCTGTGCTGTAAAATCAGTACAAACTGCACTACGCATCATGCCAGAGGGCGCTGCTCTTTCTGCCACCCAAGAAGACATTCTAATTGAGCAGCAGCTTCCTCAGCGCGAACAGCAGATTTTTCAATGTGAGTGGTTGCGACCTGCCGTGATCGCCTGTGATGAGAAATCTCACTGGGAGGAAGTCTAGCGCTTGATTATTTCCCACGAGCGCTCGCCAACTTACTTTTGGCGAACCACTCATGGGATGAAACTCTGCTTCTAGTCACTTTGCTTTTCAGAACTCCCTGCAGGATTAGGCAAAACTCCAAAAACTTCACTGGCAGAGCAGAATTCTTTGTCCAACCCTACCTTACACCCCAAGCTGAGTGACTAAATAAAACTTCAAGAAGTGAAAAAAAATGGAAAACAACATTGCCAGGTGAAGACTGAGAGTGATTCTTTGAGTTGAGTTATGCTTAACCCAGTAGCAGTGTGGCTAAAGCGGTCAAGCTTATCTTAGAGGCAATGTGTAAAATATTTGTTCAGCTCTTAAACAGTAAAGTGAAAACACAACACCGGAAAAATCCCACATCATTTTAGAATATTAGAGTACATTTTAATTAAATATTTGCCACCAATTGACAAAAATCCAATCATTAGAACCAGGGATTTAAATTTTTGAAAAGTAAAGATGAGTATAGTGCATAAAAATACAAAGCACCACTTTCAGTTATCTGTTCGTGTGGGACCTGGTGAAAGTCACAAGCTCAGGCTGACCAGGATAGAGCATGGGCTAGATACAGGGGCCAGGTTAATCCTGCTGAAAGTGTAACCTTCTAAAGTCTAACATGAAAAGTCCAGTTCATGGTGGAGGAGGTCGCATGGAGCAGGAAGAGCATCGTGGATGGTCGTTGCTGTAGTGCGAAGAGCAAGCTGAGTGTCGCAGATGGCTGTTGTTGCAGCATCAAGATTCAGTCAGGTGTCCCGGACAGTCTTTGCTGTTGATTCGTATTGGCAGTCACCTCAGGCTGTTATTCTATGGCGCAAAGCACAGATCTAATTTGCTGATCAATGCCAGTGGTCACTGAAGTGTGAACAGTTGGGTTCACCAGAGCTTCATGTTGGTGGTCAGCAGGGAGAGCAATATCTTGGCAAGTAAGAGCCAGTTCTTAGGAGTGAGGAGCCCAAAACGTTATGATTCCTTTTTTCAGGGGGTTGCCCAACTGATGTTACACCAATGGTCTAGAACTTGTGAGGTACCTCCTAGGGATCTGGAACTCCCAGTGGAGGCCAGGAGGGCTCAGGCAGTTACATTTGAAGGCCCAGTTGCAGGTCCAGGGAGCAGGTCAGCTGGGCAGATGCAGGGAGGCCTCTGCAGCTTGTTATGTCCTTGTCACTCAGAACAGGAGGTAAGTCAGCAGGCCATTGGTTTCATTTCAGCATGAGATGAAAGGTACAGGTCCAGTCTTCCTTCTCAGCAAGAAAGGCAGGGCTCAAGCAGCAGGGTATCCATCTTCTGTAGTATGACTGGTCAAGGAGTGTACTGAGGAGTGGGATTTGACTGTGACAGTCCTGATGAAGACTGAAGTGACCTTTCTGGGCACAAGGAAAGCGGTCGAAACATGTTGACTCGAGCAGTGGTAGGAGAGAAGTCTTGAGGAACTTCATTTTTCTCAATAAGACATTTTTCCCATCCTCTTTCATTTTTAATCCTGATAAGGGTACCACATTTGGGTCTAATAAAGTATTTCTTTCGCTTGGCACCCCTAATTAGTTTTAACTCACATCCTTACTGCACTATTTTTCGTCGCACTCACATCAGATCCACAAAGTGTTCCTTTGCTCATCTTACCACTCATGTATTTTGCTCGTTGTACGTACTGATTGTGTTGTACGCCTTGTTACATGGAATTTATTATTGTTTCCCCTCCCTAATGCTCCGCCCTGGATGTGGCTACACCAGGGCGTTTGTAGCAGGCCCTATGATAAAGCATGTCACATACTCCGGTATGTGAGTGAGGGCAGTTTTTCCAAACTTGGGAATTTTCCCTTTGTTGTGTTTGTGCACTCCACATACCCCCCTTTTTGTGTGTGATAAAAGATGGTTGTCCAATTGAAAAAGAATAGATGGTTCCTAGAAATGTGGAAGAAGTAATAACTGAAGAAGTGCAAGGGAGACAAACAGAAGCTCCAGTGTATAAGTGGGATTGTAGTAGTATTTGTAGTATTCGTCAGGAATCCATTGATATATTAAAATTTGTCTTACAAGATTATGCAAAAAGTGTTAAGCAGAAGATTAAGATGTTGCAATAACTAGATCCTTGTGAAGTGAGAAAATATATTAAGTTGCAGGGTCATTCTCTGGCTTTTCTGTCTAGAAAAGTGTGTCAAAGTTATTTTCATCATTTAAGAATGTTAGCAGTACAACACTCAGAAATGTGGAAGTTATTAAGGAGATTGTACTACGTAATAAGTCCTGCATTTTCTTTAAGTGAAATTAACACAGCTCTTTTGCATGGTTCAGTATCGGATGTGAAAAAAGTTTGTGATGATATCCAGTTTTGTTTGTTTGGTTCACAAGAGGAGTGTAGGGAAAGTGAGAGCTTGATAAGTATTGGTGTTGAAGAACAGGTGGAAGATATTAGTACTTAGAAATTTGCAGAAGAAATTACAAAGATTAAGACAATTTCATGTGAGAAACTAATCTCTGTTTGGATTTGTTGCCAATATACTCACTATAGAAGTCAAATTAGGAATGGTGATGTGTATTTAAAAAGTGTAAAAGAAAACAATGGTAAGTGGGAGCAATGTGGTCCTTATTTGTTGGTGGAAGGTCATTTTGACTTGGGTACTGATCAAAGTATTTGTATATATTGTTACAACAAATTAGAAAAGAACAAAATGCTAGAGCAGTACATAACAACTTAGAGTTGGTAGCTATTCCTCAGGAACTGGCAGAGTTAAATACATATGAGTGCATTCTTATTCAATCTGTGCACCCATTTCAGGCTATAGGTCATATGGAGCTTAAAAGAGGTAAGCTGCCTCCAACAGATTTACAAAGAGTTCTTAAAGGAATAGTTGTGTACTTACCTTTAGATTTTACGAAAAATATTGAAACTGTCGGTATAGAGATAGAGGGAAGGGAGCCCGTAGTTATTCTAGTTAATGGTGTACCAACAAAGAGTCAGAAAATATTGCAAGAGTTAGTAGATGTCACCGACCTTCAAAGTACATTATATCTTGTACAGAACAATATTTATTATAAAACAGTATATGTAGAAAAACAGAAATTTCAACTGCCAAATAGAAACAGTGGACAAGTACAGGAGTGAAAAAAATTACGAATATTACAGTATCCATCCTTTACATTCAAAAGAAGTGATTGGAAACACAATTTAATTATTTCCAATGAAGAAAGCAAAGGGAACTCCCATGATTGTATGGGACAAACGTTTAGAAGCTTGTTGGTTCCCACAGCTTTTCCCCACTGGAAAAGGTGGACGATATGATGAACATGCAGTAAAGATTCCAGCTTCAGAATATCGCTCGACAAGCTTGTACTCAGAAGATCCAAGATTTTGACAGTGCATTCCATATATATTTCAACTTCTGATTGGAAAGTGACCTGTCTGGACTTTCATATGCAGTGAACCACATTTTAAAAGCAGTAGTCCATCTTATACTTGTTTCTGCAAAGGAATTTATGGACAGAATTCAATAAAGAGACGATCATTGAGAATCTCGGTAAATTAATTTGATGGCGTGTCAACATGGTGCTAATTAGTATTGGTATCGTCATCACGAAAAAATTAAATGTATGTTAAGAAACTTAGGTACCCCTAGGTGGTATGTAACACTTAGCTGTGCTGAATATGCATTGGACGATTTACTTGAATTTCTACGACAAGCTAATTCAAATGTAAAAAACATTGAATTAAAGACAGCTGGAGAAATGTGTTCCTTGGATACTGCATATGTTTGCAGATATTTTAATTATAAGTTTCAAGCTGTGATGTCTTTTATTTGCAATAAAAAAAATCTATCTCTTGGAGAAGTTATTGATTTCTTTTGGAGAAAGGAGTACCTAGCCAGAGGTGCTCCTCATATACACAGGCTATTATGGATCAAGAATGCACCAAAATGTGGAACTGATACTGAAGAGAATGATACCTGTGCCATTCAAAACAGAGAGGAGAAAACAGCTTGAGACAACAAGTTTAATGGTTTCAAAGTCATCGATGTAGAAAATATTGTCAACGAAAATACAAGTCAAAGGAAACATTTTGTACAAAATGTCATTTTGGATTCCCACGTCTAATAAAGGCAGAGTCAAAAGTTTTTTGTCAGTAGTAAGGCATACCATCAATCAAAAACATCCAAAGAATACATTAACTTAAAAAGAACTGAAGATGCAAAGTATACTAATGACTTCAATCCAGTGATTTTGACAATGTGGAATGCAAAGGTTCAATATGTTGCAGATAATTCAATTGTTGTTGCTTGCTATGTTACGTCATATATAACCAAATCTGAAAAGACAGAGTTGAAAGAAATGTGGAAAGAAATTTCACTGGAAAAGAGTCTTAGCAAGAAATCAGTTGAGCTCTGCCAGTTTATATTCAAAGTAAAGAGGAATCATTCGGGTAAGTCTAGGTCTTGCTGCCACAAGAAATAGAGTATTGAAATCAGTACAAGAAATAGAATGCTTAGCTTTAAATGAACAATAAAGTACAGATATTGTTAAAACTAACATGTTGGATACATACTATCCCAAAAGGAGTCCACATCTGGAAAACCTTAATCTCTATGATGTACTGCAATATTACAGCTTGAAGGGAAATGTTACAGAAAATATAAATTACGAAAAATATGAGGTAATTGGATTTGATGGATGTTTGGTAAAACATGCCGAAGTAAATCTTTTTAACCACAGAAAACTCAGTTGCTAAACTCCAGATAAAAGGGTTTTTTTCTATTAAGCACTGCTGCAACTGTTCAAGCCTTGGCATAGTGAAATGGAATTACTTGGGGATTTTGACTGCTATGAAGATTCTTTTAATGCATGTAAAGACTGCATTCAATGCACAATTTTCTTAACTTATCTTCAAATGTTAATAGATGATATTGAACAAGAAACTACGGTTGCAGCTGAAATAGCTAGAGACAGTTCTCAAGATAGTCAAAGTTCTGCTCCACTGGATCAAGAGACACTAGGACTACTAATTATTGAAGCAGCAATAGCCATGAATGAAGTAGAAACAGCAATGCAACATGTACAACGGGATATTACCCTGTTGGGAAAGTTGGAAGAAGAACTAAATATTAAACAAAAAGAAATGTACCAGCAAGTGACAGAAGAGATACAGCATGGTTTGCTGCATCAAAAAAAATGAATGCCAAAGCACATCATTTAAACCTATTCTAAAATACATCAGTGGTGAAGCTGGAACAGGGAGAGTTTTCTTAATTAAAGTTTTGACCAGTTATCTACACAAAACAACTGAATCAGATGTATCTTGTGTTGCAACAGCTCCAACTGGATTAGCAGCACGCAACATTAATGGATTACTGTACATCAATTACTTATGCTACCAGTTAAACATAAAAATAAATTGGAATATCAAAAGCTATCTGGAGAATCTTGTTATGAAGTTTCAAGAGTACTGAAGAATATTAAACTTCTAATCATTGATGAGGTGAGCATGGTCTCATATTTCATGCTTGCTTTTGTACATTTTAGAATGCAACAGATTTTAAAAACAGACTTTGCCATTCTGTTTGGAGGAAAACATGAAATTGTGTTTGGCAATCTACTACAACTTACTCCTGTAAAAGGGCAACCGGTTTTTAAAACACTTGTCCATGAAGACACTAGGAAATATTTGGGAAGTTTTGGGAAGTATTGGAAATGTGAATATTTGGTTACATTTTGAATATAAAAAACTTATTAGGAATATGCGACAAGCGTCTTCCACTGTTGAAAGTCATTTTCTAGGGATATTGATGAAAGAGGCCCATGCCTTTTTTTTCCCCTTTTTTCTTGATGTGACATTCATGTGCTTGAGGATGATAGTAGTATGTATGTAAGTGTTTTTTATTCATTTGTTTCATTTTTCCTTGTGCCTCCTTGCCTCACATAGCATTTCTCATGGTCCGTAGGGAGCCACCGGCAACCATTTTTTCAATTATTTGATTTTTCCATGCACTCCCTGCCTGCCATAGACGCACACCAGCAATTATTTTTGAGGGTTATTGTATTTTTCCCTACATCCCATGCCTGACACTGGCATCTCCTAGGCTCACACCAGCAGTAATCTTTTTAAGTATTTTCAATTTTCTCCCTGCACCTCTGCCTACTATAGACACATACCATCAGTAACATTATAAGGGTTATTCACTTTTCCCCATGCACCCCCCTGCCTTCCATAATCCCTAGGCATCTCTTAGGCAGCCACCAGCAATAATTTTTTTGAGGATTATTCCACTGTGCCCTAAACCCCTCCCTGCTATGTGTGTTTCGTAGGTGCACACCAGCAATACATTTTTAAGGATATTTCAATTTTCTCTGCAATCCCTGCCTGCCACAGGCATTTAATAGGCCATAAAAGCACATAAAGTAAACCTTTCAACTTGTATGTTATCAAAATATTATGTTATGGTTTGGAATGGATATAGTAAATTATATTGTCTGTAGATTCAAACTGAAAATGCCATGTTTCACTGAATATTTCCCTCTTTCTTTACTTCTAGGTAGTCAAGAGACATCATCATACACAGTACAGCCGGATAGAAGGGCAGTAGTGACACACACCCTTGAGTCCTCCTCTGCTTCTGCTTGTGCAGCTAAGTGGCAACTGCCAGAGCTTAGAAAGAACTATAAGATGGCCTAAAAGAAGGATGTTCCAGGCAAGAAAGTGTCCAGCGAGGAGGAGAAGAAGGAGATTGCCACCACTGGCGTGCTGCCGTCCACCATTTTCCAGGAAATTTCGTATACATGCTGCACCCTCCTCTGAGCAGCAAAAGGTTGGCAGTAACACTCCACATAATCAACAGTTCCTCTCCAACCTAAAGCTAAACCCAATCCCATGTCTTTCAGAGATGCAGCCACTGCAGTCATGGCAATGGGCAGTGAGTCTGAACTACGTTTGTCTCAACCACAAAGTACCCAATCCTTGCTGGAAAGTGGACAACAGGAGCCCGAGCCAGCAACAGCTCATCCTGAAGTAGGCGCAGAACAGGAGGTTAAGCTTCCTGTTCAGCAAAAAATTGTTCATCAATCATTGGCTTTAAGATTTTGAGCAAGAAAAAGAAAAGGTACTCTATCATCTTCTCCACATCCCTGTTCTCATGACCCCCCCAAGAGACAAAGGAAAAGGAAAGTTCCTAAAAGCTTTACAATTAAGGAAAGTGACAGTGATGATGATGAGCCAATGATCGGAGGTCACAGAGATGACACATCCTATTCAAACTGCCCAGAGGGATGTGGTTCCACCAGCACTGCTGGCTTCCATATTTGTAAGACCCCATCGAGGCCTGTGATGGAGCAAGGACTCATAGAAAAGAGACTTGCTTGTAGACAATCCACTCATTTAACTTCTAATATTGTATTAACCATGTATTGTGTAAATTAATATGCACAACTTTGAACACAAGAAAGTTAAGCCTGCCTACATGTAGTACTAATAAGTAACTCGAGTGAAATTCTAAAATGGCCACTAACGGGAAAACTGTACTGCGCATGCGTCAGCTACAACTACACAGTATGACGAACTGTTGCTTGGAGGGAATTTCTTGCGCTTGCGCAAATGCTGTTAATATGGCTGCCTGAAAGCTCACATGCTCAGCATCTGCTTTGCTGAAAAAAACCTCACTATTTTACTAAGGCTAATGTGAGAAAAGCATAAATAAATATTGGGATAGAGATAGGTGGCATACAGTGAAAACATTTACGTTCGAAATTAACATATGTCTTTTTGACTCTTCTATTAGTGCTTATCTTAGGTCTTTCGTATGAGACTAAAGTCTGTTGGCTACCTGATTTCCGCGCATGCGTGATATGAACAACCTGGAAGAAGTGATGTGACAATTGAACACAGTCCAAGGTCAAAACGTTTACATACTCTGAGAACCAACTTGAGGACCTCTAAGATGAATGGGAACGGATGAAGTTTATACTTTTGTATCTAATGTGATGTGAATACAGATGGGAATTAAGTTTTGTGAGTAAAAATTAAGGGGTGGGATTTATGAGCAATGGACTGAAAGACTAAATAGGAAAATAAGCATGCTGTGATGATCATCCACCCTTGCCAGTCCAATTAGAGTTAGGAGTTTCATGATATCGAAACATTATTTGGAGGTACATGAATATTGTAGGGTATAAATGAGGTAATTCTTAGTTAGTTAGGGAGACGTCGAAGATGAATGCTGCAGAGCTCGGGAAGCTGTTGGAGTGACGAGAGAAGCTGAAGAAGAATCAAATGCAGAACCACTTTATCTTAAAATAATTTACTTAGAAGAAGATCGCCGAAGAATCTCGAGGACGAAGAGAGTGTCAGAGAGGGTTTGTTATGCAAGCGTTGGTGGTAAGGAGGACATCTATCCTGTCTTTATTCCTGTCCTTAAGCTTTTGTCGCCTGATTTTTCTTGGGGGACCCTTCCCAGCTCCTTGGCCAAGGGGCTGGTTTACACACCATCCTTGCTAATATACCTTCTGCGAATATGCTTATGTTCTTTCATCTCTATCCTATCCTTTATGAGCATAAGTCATTGCTTGATATGAAAATATGCGTTTTGATGATTGAATAATTGAATCTTACTTCCTGTGGGTGACGGAGACTGCACTGTACTTTGTAAGTGGATCACATTAAATTAATATAGATAAAGATTCAATACATTTCCGGAGTCTGTGGTCATTTAATCAAATGTAAGAAGATTATATTCCTTTCATTTCCCCATAAACCACTTCAACTAATTTGGTCATTTGGTCCATTGAACAGAGGAAATAACTTTTTGATCAGTGAAAGATTTGTTGAGAATATGAAATGTGTAATCTTGAATGATAAAGAATCACAAACAATTGACCCCAGCGATGTATTACCAGGAAGTATAAATGTGTGTTTATAGGTGAGGATATGGTATTAGATTACCTGCTGCAGGTAACCAGCTGGATTACCTGCATCCACCACTATCAGAGTCGAAGTACGTCCTAAAGAGAGGCAAACAACACAGCCACCTACCTCCAGTTCTTCAGGCATTGGCATTTAAAAAAAGTTATCCTTCTCAGTTTGGGATTTTTCACGATTAGCAAGCAGGATAACATTGCAATTTGCTTCATTTTCCACAAAGTTTTTGTTCAGGTAATCCAGGTTTACACTACGGTACTGGAAGCCAAGCTTCCCATCTGAGAAAAAATTGCACAATCTGGTGGGAGGAGCACCTTAAAAATATAGGTGATGGTAGTGATGAGAGAGGGCAAGCAGCTAAGTGCACAGTGATAGAAGAAGAAGGTGGTCATGAGGAAGAAGAGGATGACAGCATTATACAAAGCAGCGCTTTCCCCTTTGGTATGCCAGCTTCACCTGCTTCAGCAATCTCCAAATTGGAAAATACTCAGATGGAGCCACCTCCCCCTCATATAGTATTTTCTCCAGGATGCACATTAAGTATACCACCTCCTGGTTCTCTCTGGAAGTTGCTTGAGTCAGTGGTACAAAAAAAAAATCTAACCTACTATTAAAGGGGCATGCTTAGGAAGAAGGGGTCCTACAAATGCAAAAACCCAATTGCACATTTGAACAACAGGAAGCTAGCTAACCATTTGTAATGGACCTTCTCTCTTTTTCGTTTCTAGAAGGAGTAGGATTTTTAGAATTTGTGGTGGCCATCAGTCTGAAATGGAATGCTTCCGCTGGATCAATGTTGCCAGAGTTGCTGTTCCAACACTCCATCATGCTGTGCTGCAATTGGTTGGCCAAGTTATTCAGGAGAGAGCTGTTCACACCATCAACCTGATGTCAGACATGTGGACCAGTTGTCAAGCAACTGATTACATGTGTATCACTGCACAGTGAATCTCTTTTGTGGGGGTTAGGCAACAGCTAGCAGTAGGTCCCAGCACTGAAGAACATTTTAGGGCATTTAGCATCATGCAACAGTAGCTTGTTCACCATGGGCAAATCCCACATAGCTGCAAACATTTTGGAAAAGTTCAAACAGCAAGATGTTTAACTAGCTTTGGCCCAGAGGTCTCATAATTGGATTTGCTGCCACAGACAATAGCAGTTATATAGTCAAGGCCATGGCAGGTGGCGGTAATTTCAGGCTTATGTGTTTGGCACATTGCAGCAACCTTATTGTGCAGGACTTTCTTAAAAAAGAAGAGATAGACAGCATCATTTTGGCCCACGTGCTGAAGAATCTGCTCTCATTTCAGTCATTCTTTTAAAGCCCGGAAGCAGTTGAGGATTATTCAGCATGCTAGTAAAGTGAATGTATGGTGGAACAACGCAGGGAAATACTCTGCATGCCTTTAACCCCTTCGCTGCTCATGACGAGCTCAGCTCGTCATGCAGAACACTGGTCGTGTGCTTATGACGAGCTGAGCTTGTCATGAAACAATGAGAAAGGAGGATCTGCAGCACAGGAGGGGAATTGCCTTAGCAGCCATTTGGTTAACATACATTTTTTTACCCCACAATTTTTTGGAACGCACATTCTTTTACAACAAATGCATTTACCACACCTCATTTATGTATATATTTAAATATATAAATAATGTATTTGTAGCGGGAGACCCTCACACACCCTTGAACCTACTTTAAATGCATGGTAAAGGCATACCTTTTCAAAATCATATGATTTCTAAAAACATTTGTGATAAAGAAATTGTGTGGTAAAGGTACAGCGTGGTAAAGGGTGTTACCTAGTAGAGTACTGGTTAAAGCCTGCATACAGGAGGTGCCAGCTCGTTGGAACTTCACCTTCTACATGTTGCCATGCCTGTCCGAGCAGTACAGACCGATCACCATTCATGTCTTTCAAAGAGGAGGATAAGCAACTGGTATAACCATAACAATTGAGGTGAACATCTGGGGGCTAGACCAGTGCCTGACACAAATACTACTTTCTTTTGTAGTTTTCACACAGGAAGTCAGCAAGGAGGACAGTACCATGAGCCAAGCAATCCCATTACTGCATCTGCCACAAGACCAGTTTAAAAATGTGGTGCAAAGGTTTGCAGGTGTGAATGAAGAACCATATGAGTTGGTTTAAAGCGTAATACTTTTCTTGGCTGTTAATCCAAGGCTACATTGAGAGATTTTGTCCTTCAAAGAGTACACATGTGCCACAATATTTGCTTGATGATACAAATAAATACTGGCTTAATTCATTTCTTTTTCCAACAGGGATTTTTCACTTTACAAAACTTGGATTGTTGATCAAACGAGAGACCTGAAAGAAGAATAGCTGGAAGTTTAATTCCTGGACAGACACTCTGGCATGCAGCCTTCCACCTCCAGAGAGGACAGCGCTGTTGTCTCACAGCCAACACCATCATCACCAGCAACATCAGCAACACTAGCAACAGAAGAATCGGACCCATACTCTGTATTAGCTCGGTTTCAAGTGGCAGGGCTTAAGTCAAGTGCAGAGGTGAAAGTAACTAAGTGCGATCAAGTGGCACCATCAATGCCATTCAGAGGATAGTCCAAGACTACCTGGATGACCAAGAAGAGGTCTTCCTGGTTTGAAACTCATTTTTCTTCAGGTTTTTTATGATGCAACATTAGCCATAGCGCAACAGACTGGAAATAAAATATCTAGTCCAGTAGACGGTGTGCCTTCTGAGCATGTGTTCAGAGCATCTGGCACAGTTGTCACCATCAAAAATGAAACAGTCTCTCACCTCAGACCGTGGAGATATTGACTATGGTAAAAATGAATCAACACTTCATACCACAAACCTAAACTGTTACTAAGAAAGCACAGGAATGGGATGAAGGCAATTTGTCAGACTCAAGCATGTTGCTAACCAACCTCCGGGCATTTTGGAAATGTCAGTGAGTGTGCAGCTCTGACATTCGTTGGGAATATGCCCCTTGATTTGTTATGTTTGGAGCCCAATGGACGATTCTGCCTGAATGATTGCCTTGCTTACACACTTCACTATGATTACTAACATGCTCCTCTTCTTTCCTATACTTTTTGTCAGGTTCTGGATGGACTAGTCAGTTTAGTTAACAAAACGACATAAAATTAGCAAATCATTTTGCTCTTCTTGTTCATCAACATTATCGGTCTATCTCAGTCTCATTTGGGTTTGGACTAAAAGTCAGGAAAGGACTACCTCAAGGCATCAGAAGAAGGGAATTATGAACAATGGCTACGTACTTAAAAAACAACAATAATCAAAGAGGCCTACTCAGTTCTGTAGACCGGAGAGAGGTGTGTTGGTTGCTGGCTAAAATGTAAAACTCCTCTAATTAAGTGGTTGTGGTCTGAGGGACTGTCACTGGACATGTCACATGATGGATGCACACAGCTAAATGTTGACAATTAATATTTGTGAGATTAATCATCCAAGTAAATGCAGCTGCTTGTCTGGGTTTGGTGGTAAAAGATTGTTCTCACTTTGCAGTTAATTGCACATGACTGCACCAGCCTAAGCTCTGCCCTCTTGACCCTCATTCACCATGAAGCTGACCTTCTTCTTGACTCCATAATATTTACATTTAAATTTTTTTATTCCAAAGACCTTCTCATCTTCTGCACGAAAGCTCTACAACACTACAACTTACCCAACCGATTCATACCTGAACCCAAGACTGACAGTCAGAGAAGAAGATTGCAGATGACCAGTACATTTATATGCAGTAATATTTTTTGTTTCTAAACAATAACAATTTGTAGAACTGTGTGGGTTCTCCCTATTTTGTATTTTACAAACTTAGGTAACAGAATAATTAGTTAACTTAGGGTTCTGGGGTTGAAGGGGGTGCACTAAAAATAATGTACCCAAATGATTAATTCTGTGTATCTTTTATGGATAAGTCAATTCATTATACTCTGGTTGATTTTATAAAGGTATGTTTTATGTCAGCATATCGAATCGTGAATAAATGTATAACTTATATACTGAGCAGGAGAGTTTTACATCCTTTCCCTGCTTATAAATAGGATATTTGTCATTCAAGTTCCTGGAGACTGGTGCCATTACAGTAGCTGGAGATTGCGTTTTACTGTTAAATTCCAGAATACAAAAAACAGTATCTTATCATTTCGGTAAGACATAATCCTTCCCTTTCAAATCCTTGTCCTCCGTATGTATAACTACAAATGTCATAGGAATCCTCGTATTGTTTTAGCATGAGTTCAATATTGGCTAGCCATATACCTGTTTCAATTGTGAAAAAACTTAGCCCACCACTTAGATAGACCTATTGATAGATCCCAAACATGCATGTTTGGTTAAAGAATACATTTTGGAATTTTTGCTCATTACAATGGTTTTCCCAACAATGTGGCCATAGGAAGTCACATCCAGATCTTGTCTTTGCATCTTGTTATATAACAGGTCATGTTGTGTATCTCTTGTCTCAATTAGATATAATTTGATTGTTGTCAGTAAGCCACCCCTTTGTATATATCATGTAAGCGCATTTTAGACTTGCACTTCCCAAAAAGGCTGTACAAATAAAATAGGTTTTAATTGTATATAGCACTTTGTAATATGTATATTTTTGTATATTTGTTTGTTGTAGCCCTGAAGAAGTCCTTCGGACGAAACGCGTTGGCTACTTGTTTGTGAAGATTTGAAATAAAGCAAGAAAAGAATACATCATGGCTTATTGATATGTTTGACCTCATTGATATTGTCATTGTACATTATATGGAGTGCTGAACCATTTTTCCGAATTGTACACAGTGCCTTTGGCATTGACTCTGGAGGCCTAAGGGTATATGGCCTCAGGTTCTTGGCACCCACAGATACAACCAGACTAATATTTATTAGATTGAGTGCAGTCAAGTGTCTCACCCTGTACCCCTGCTATAGCATCACAAATTCATGAAACCCCTAACTAATCCTGCTCCCCAGGTTGCATGATTTATTGAGGTGTGCCTTAATAATTGACATCATAACTGGATCACACACTTGGCAGGTCAGCTGTGATTAAGGCAGCACCTACTCAAAGTTATGGGATCTTCTTAACTACACAGTAGCCCATGCCTGTCCTGCTACTCACCCAGGCATGAAAGGGACATCATCATCATCATCATCGTGCAGAGTGTTAGTGAGAACAGTGTCTGCCCCATAATAGGTAATAATATTGTGCACTAAGTGGCCTGATTCACAAAGGTAAAGTTACACTTTTTGATGTAAGTCTACTCTTGCAGTATAACTGTACTACCAGTAACTTTATGTGTAGTAGCTAACTAGTAGTAATAGTAACTATTTTTAAAGTGATAAGAGTTACTTACTACTCTAAAAGTTACTACTTGTAAAGTTACTGTTGAAAAAGTTATTAGTTGTAAACTTGCACTGCAAGAGTAAAGTAACACAAAAGTGTAACTTACTTTAGCTTTGTGACTCAGGCTTTGTGTTGCTTACAAACTTTATGCAACGTAAAGTAACCTCCTGAATCCTGACTCCTTAATTTAGGTCCTTGTAAGTTAAGTTTGACTTTTTAAATGTATTAGGTAGTTTCTAGATCCCCAGTATTATTTAGTAATTACTACTACTAGTTGGTGTTTGTTGTATGAGTGTTTTTCATGGTGGTCTGATCTCAGTCTTGGATTACTCACATACTTTGTGTTTTCTTTCAGTCTAGTTGACTGCGATGGATAATCCTTCTGAAGAATCCTAAATTTGTAGTTCACTTCACAGAATAGGTGGGAGTTGGACCTTGCTTTGTGATGCCTTACTTGTCAGCACTGGCCAAACAACTACCACCAGCATTAGAAGGCCCTTTGGGAAACCTGGAATATGGTTTGGGAAGATTGAAAGAGGTTGGAGACATTGCTGAAACTAGGGGACACTTGTGCCAGAGCTTTGGGCAGCAGTGAGGGAGCTGCAAACACCGCTTTGCATTGAGGGGAATGGCTAACATTACCAGTATCTGCCCTCACCTGCCGTGAGGGGGACGGCCAACACGGACTCCATTACCCAGCAATCCCCACTCTGACCCCTGCATGATATCGCACACTGTGCCTGGAGGCACTATAAAATCACCGCCAGCCTCCCGCAGCGTTGGACGAGCAAGGGCGGGCCTGTCCTTCCCCATCATTGGCAGGAAGAGGCAGAGCAGGGCTAACCCCCTAGTTTGTGCTTTTTGGACATCACTGAACAAGGTACTGTGTATTTCAGCCCACCTTCCATCACGTTAATTGTTAATATCCGGTTGCATAGTAGTCTTGGCCCATTGACTTTGATAGTTTTACCCTTTTGTACTACAGGTTACAATACCTGCATCTTTATATTATTTGTTTCATTGGTTTAAAATCTTTGTGGGGACTCACGTCTATTTACTGTTAGATCTGTGGGCACTTTTGGCATTAGCAGCCTACGGGCATTAAATATGGGAAAGAGGGAAAACAATGGAAGGTGTTGGGGAAGCAGAGCTATCCGAAAAATAAAAGGCAAGAGGACCAGGAAGACTCTAAAACATCCAGGCAGCAACTGTGTACTCAATAGGATAGATACTCTTAGAAACGAGTGCAAAGATATACTAGAGGGCAGCCATTCGATACCCCCAACTCTAGGGAGACTGGTTGATAGATCCCCTCTAAACTTGAGAACAACCCGCTCCCCGTTATGCCAACAATGTTCCAAAAGCTACCTCCCAAGAGGACATCTAGTAAATCAAAAAAGCTAGCTCTTCCTTTTCAAGATATTTCACAAAATTCTACCATCTCCTCTGCCAATGTTAGTAGTAGCACATTTCAAGAGGAGCAAGAGCAAGAACCTGCAATCTCTTGTTAAAACAGATTTGTACCCCTTCACAGAGTCATTGACAAACCTATTGACAATCCACCTTCACCATTGCCCTTTGGGCTGGATGGGTTCACTGTGATGATTAGCATAGCAGACAAAATAGCGCCTACAGTTACCTCTCTCACTATAAATATACCAAGAATGGAGATTAGCACATTGGAAAGGATAATAGAAAATCTCACTACTTTAGTCACAACATTAGTGAAAAAGGACTTGTCCTGCAAAGAACATGATACCCTTGTTAAAGTTCACTATCCACAATCCATTATCAATGACCTTAAACAACAAGATCAAACAACCTCTAATAAAAAACGCTCTCCTCATGATTCTAATACTCAACAATTAGCTACTTCTGCTCCTTTTATCTGAAAGTGCATTACCAAAGAATTCTCGACCCAGAGCACAAATAGACCTAATATCTCCATACAAGGCAAACTCAAGAGGTTAGCCACCCCACAGAATTCACAGAACACTGTAACCAAACACACTGCCCAGTCACAACAAGCCCAATTCTTTTCTTATGGAAATCGAGACCAAGCAACCCCAGCAGCTACGGCTAATACCAACTGGCCATAAAAACACCCCCAAGAGTGAGGAATCTTTAATCAATAAGGTGACCAACTGGATACACCACGTCAGGGGAGGTCAATCAGAGACGACATTCTAAGAGCATAGAGATGTCCTGCTCCAGCTACCCAACTAGACAACATTGAGATTACCCTAAAGGAAACAGATTTAGAGGACAATCTCCTTGCCCTGTAGTTTCGTACCTACTCTCCTGATGGGTCATCTATCGAGGTTTAGGCACCTTCCCACATATGGTCTGGGTAGAACACTAACTACACAGGCAACATTACATCTAGCAGGTATCGCCTCCTTGGAGTCAAACGATTGACTACAAGAATCAGTTACCCAGACCCCTTCTAATTTTTTAAGCCACAACATGCAAAGCGCCCAACATCTAGCTGGAAATACAGGGTCATCAATCCACCTAGACTAAGTACTAGTTTCAGATCCACACATTCACTTAGCCCCACCAACTATAGCTCCTTCGCAGATAAATATCTTCTTCTCTTCACATAGTATTGGCCCTATATTGAGACAACAATTGAAAATCTTATCATGGAATGTGGCAGGACTAAATAGCAAACTTTCACTACCCCACTGAAATGATTTCATAGGAGATTTCAACATCTGTATCTTCCAGGAGACTTGGAGTCTGGTCCCCTTATAAAAACATGGTTACACTTGTTTTTACACACCCGCAATTTCTGGAGGAAGACGGCGCTCCTCGGGGGACATGACTGTTTGAATGAGAAATACACTTAACTGCCAAATTACCCCCAAACAAGCCTAAGCCCAGACATCCCGTGGCTAAGCATTAGGGGATCTAGGGGTGACCCCCTAATCGAGCTCTTCAATGTATATGCAAGGGGGGAAAAGGGAGGTAGGCCTTCAACCACCATCGCAGCATTAGATGAATGTTTGGATAAGTGCTCAGCTCGTGCAAAAACAATAGTTGCAGGTGATTTCAATTGCACCTATGAACCCCTAGCTACAGAGGAATGAATGGGAACAGAACTCCAAGATAGTAGGTGGGCAGTACCACAACTCGACCTTCCTTTGGTTAAAAGATGGACACAACACGTACTCCAACGGAATTCGATTACAATGGAACACAGTCTACGGGCAACAAACGGCAGGTCACTGTCTGTTAAGCAAGGTGCTAATGCCTACAACAGAGTTAGTTGTCCATCTAGGATTGATTACATCCTCCTTGATATAAAACTGTGGGGGCTCTTGATTGATATGTTAGTGGGTTCAACCACATAGAGCGACCCCGAATTACATCACTAGCCAGACTTAGTATAACCATGTTAGACGGCTTTATACAGTAGAAGAGGCTCACCTAAAGGGGAACCAGCATGAGTAAATGGGTACTTGATACAGGATGGGCATTTGGCAGAGGAGGAGCACTTTACAATCTTGGAGGTAAAAGCCGCAATAAATAAAATCGTCCCTTCAAAAGCTGCAGGTCGAGATGGCCTGCCTGGCGATCTATTCTTGGCCGATCCTAGTCATTGGGTATGTTATATCTTATTATTAGCAAATGCCATAGCCGATGGAGTACCCGTTCCAATGTCAAGGAAATCTGCTGAAATGGTCCCCATACATAAAAATGGAGCAAAAGATAACCCCGCCAACTACAAACCAATAAGTCTGATTGATGCTATGCAGAAGGTCTTTGGCCGGATGCTTCTGCAAAGGATTCAGTCATGGTCTGAAGAAGGGAATATCCTTTCCCAGTTTCAGGCTGGTTTCAGATCAAAGACTGGGACAATGGACCAAGTATTCAGATTCCTTATAATTTACTGGAAGGTAGTGATGCAAGGCAAACGCAGTCTCTACCTTGCATTTATTAATTTCAAGACTGCCTTTGACCTGGTTCCCAAACCCATGCTATGGGCAACGCTTAGAGAAATGGGCATACCCCTTTTGTCCTCAATTTGCTAGTCCGGCTCCACTAGGGGAACTTCTCCCAGGTTAGGTGGGGAGAACAGGGACAGCTACAGAGGAGTAAGACAGGGCTGCGTTCTGGCTCCAACCCTTTTCCACCTGTATGGGATGCAAAAAGATACCAACTCTGTTGTTCGCTTACAACACTCTGTTGATATCCAAGACCCCAGCAGGGCTAAAGCGTCTAATCAATAGATTCCAACGCTTTTGTGACAACCAGGGATTGGTCATAAATGGCACTAAAAACAAATTTAAGGCCTTTAACTCCCATAGGCCATGTCAGAACGGCCCTTTGAATGGTGGGATTTCCCTTGAAAAGGTCGACACCTTTGATTATCTAGGTGTGCGACTTTTCATTAAAATGACCTGGAAACCCCAACTAGGTAAGATGCTGATAGCACACAAACGTTTTGCCGGAGGAATAGCGAAAGAACATCGCCTTCCCCACACCAGACCTGTAGTTCCAGCTCTCCAGATATATGCTGCAAAGGCAGTTAGCCCCACCCTTTACAAAGCAGAAATCTGGGGATTCAACTACTTAGATGTGCCCTGTAGATCAGAACACAAATTTCTAAGAGATCTAGTCACAACACCGAAATATATTCCCCTCATCCCTTTACTAATGGATATGGGTAAGCGGACAATAGGTGACGTAGCTAGGCTACGCCCCCTACTTTTCTGGATTTGTATTAGGCAGACCCCCAAGCTCTCTCCTAATGCGGAAGCCCTCACCGAGCTTCTCCGCCTAGACACCGGGGGGAAAATAGGCTGGATACGTGACATCAGGAGAACGTTGGTAGCAATAGGGCTTTGTGGCTGCTGGGCTAGCCAGGAAGAACCAAGGAGAGAGGAACTTAAATGCCTATACTGGCAATGGGTGGACCAACAAGAGATCAGCAGATCCAATGTGGGGAAATTGACTACAGAATTCTACTCTCACAAACAAATCAGATTTTATGAGCCTTACCTAGATTTAATTAAGGTAACGAGAGATAGAAAACTGTACATGCATTTTAGGTATGGATCTCTCCCTGTTTGTGAAGTAACAGCTAAATGGTCCACAAACAATGAGAAAAATTGCCAAAGCTGCAAGCCCTCGAAAGAAAGCATTGCCCACTTACTGTTTGCTTGCCCGGCCTATAAAACACCACGGGCCGAATGGTTGAGACCGCTCTTCCGGCAGCTTGGCATACGGGAACACTTCATTGCATTACGCATTCTCAAATTTGCCTCCAGACCTTTCTTCTCTTGCTGTGCAGCAAAGTTCTTGGATCAGGCCTGGCTCGTAAGGTGGAAAGCAATTATGCAATAGTTACAGTTTTTATTGTGCACAGGACAGCTGGGATGCTCAAGCTACAACAGTATGATGTCAGAACTATTATGCACAAGCACTTTACCTCCTAAAATTTGGTTGTCAGTGCAAGAAAATCAAAAGCCTTTCCAAGTACTGTATTACTGCCTGCCTTTAATGTGAAACACTGATTGTTTTCAGACTGGTTTTTATGATAATTATGTATATATTTATTATTGTTACTCTCTTTTTATCAACATTCTTTAACATGTCATATGTATTTTAGACAGAAGGTGCTAATTGACCAGCTGGGTGCGTTAATGTCCATCTCAATCAAATATGTTGTACATCCACAATCTTTTTTATGGAATGTTATTCTTGTTTTGAAGCTTTTATTACATTTTTGTCGAAATAAAAGCTTAAATTGAAAAAATTGAATTTAAGGTTATAATTAGTTCTGATGTTGTATTCAGGAAGGCAAGAAAGATAAGATTGAGATTTTTTTATATGTTGTTGGCAGATCCCATCAGTGGTCAATAGTTACAGAGGGTACGTCAAGGGCAATAACTAACTAGCAAACAGTATCATTGATAGGTGGCTGGTTGCTGCAAAACTGCAAAAAACATAGTTGATGGACAGAATGCAGAACAATGTCTTACATTCACCCCAGTACAAAGATCTGGGCCTAAATCCATCGTTTTCTTGCACTCCACACCACCCTAGGTCATACAATGGCTATATGCAAATCAGCCTTGCCCCCTGTGCCTCATGGGAACAGTCCAGCCCGAACTACCAAGCCATGTCTTTCCTAGACCGGAATCAAGCATCCAAGGACCGGTTTCTGGCTATCAGCCTTCTTCAGCCTGGATAGCTTGACTCCAGTGATGTAGAGAGCCTGGGACTCACGTCTGAGCATACCCAGCCCACTCGGGGTGAAAATTGCAAAAAACACAGTTGATGGACATAATGCAGAACAATGTCATACATTCACCCCAGTACAAAGATCTGGGCCTAAATCCATCTTTTTTTTGCATTTTGCACTCCACACCACCCTAGGTCAGACAATGGCTATATGCTATATACCGGTCCTCGGAAGCTTGTTTCCGGTCCAGGGAAGACATGGCTTAGCAGTTCGGGCTGGACTGTTCCCATGAGGCACAGGGTCAGACTGATTTGCATATAGCCATGTCTGAACTGGGGTGGCAGAGTGGGCTAAAGAACGGTGATGGATTAAACCCAGATCTTTTGACTGGGTGTGAGTGTTTGATTGATTCAGATGCTCCGTCCATCACCACCCCCTTTTGTACCGCTTTTGGCCGCCATTAGTGTGGCAGGGCATGCTCAGACATGAGTCCCTTGCTCACTTTGCCACTGGATTCAAGCAAGCCGGGCTGAAGACGGCTGGAATGCCAGAAACTGGTCCTCAGAAGCTTGTTTCCGGTTCAGGGAAGACATGGCTTGGCAGTTCGGGCTGGACTGTTCCCATGAGGCACAGGGTCAGACTGATTTGCATATAGCCATGTCTGAACTGGGGTGGCAGAGTGGGCTAAAGAACAGAGATGGATTAAACCCAGATCTTTAGACTGGGTGTGAGTGTTTGATTGATTGAGATGCTCCGTCCATCACCACCCCCTTTTGCACCGCTTTTGGCCGCCATAAGTGTGGCAGGGCATGCTCAGACGTGAGTCCCTTACTCACTTTGCCACTGGATTCAAGCAAGCCGGGCTGAAGACGGCTGGAATGCCAGAAACCGGTCCTCGGAAGCTTGTTTCCGGATCAGGGAAGACATGGCTTGGCAGTTCGGGCTGGACTGTTCCCATGAGGCACAGGGTCAGACTGATTTACATATAGACATGTCTGAACTGGGGTGGCAGAGTGGGCTAAAGAACGGTGATGGATTAAACCCAGATCTTTTGACTTGGTGTAAGTGTTTGATTGATTCAGATGCTCCGTCCATCACAACCCCCTTTTGTATCGTGGTTGCTGCAAAACCTCATCAACAAATGAAATCATAAAGAATTAACCTGATTTCTGTACCCATTGCCTCTCTGAGAGTAGTGTAAACTGGACTGCAGGAAGAGGTAAGTAACCTACTGAAGAATAAAGACATGGTAAGGAGGAAAAGTTAATGAACAGTATAATGTGCAATGATTTCTGAGGACAGTTTTTATCTCGCTATCGTCACTAAGCCACAATCCAATGCTAACTAGCAATGCAAAGACTTTTAGTGACAAAGAAAAAAAAATGTTTTGTTTCCATCTAAATCCACCTTATTCACCCAAAACAGATCCATCCAATTCCCAATTAAAGCACCTAAATATCCCTTTCATCCTTTCTCCATCTTCCTTTAACAACAGACCCTCCCACTAAAATAAATGTTCTTAAAAAAGGGCTGTGAAGGCACCCCGTTCCGTTTTTATGTCTTCCACCTTCTGGGCCAGGTTCTGCTGCCCACCCCTGTGTGACGCCAGGGAAGGTGGCCTGGTGGTGTTCCGGGATGCAGTGTACCCCAGCTCTATGTAGAGGCAGCACTGGTGTTTGAGCGGCTAGGTTAGAGGTTGGGCTGACAACTGGCCCAAGGAACTAGAAGCCCATGCCTCCTCCTCTTCCTATTCCAATGCCCCAGCCATCAATATTTACCTGCCACGGACTTCAACATTTGATGGTGTAGCCGGGTGTCTATTTCCTGCTGGGAAACTTGCTTTAGAAGCAGGAGCAGCTATGTCAAGAAAGTAAAAACAAAAACATGAATTGTGATGCTCAGTGCAAACACTTGTTTATACTGTCTATAGTGGCACAGTAGCAGAAGACTGCGGGTCCCCTGGGGTTTTGGGAATTTAATTTGGATGTGATGATTAGTCACAGAGACACTTTTTTCCCTGCACATGCATCACATAATGCATTTGCCCTGACTGAATGAAACTAAGCCGGAACACCAAAGTAACTAAAAAGTGATTTTAGTTTATAAGATTTTGGGCCAGATGTAGGTAAAATATTTTTTCCGACTCATACCGAATCGGTATTTCAGAATCGGAAAACGGGATGTAGGAAAAAAATGGGTAAAATTTACCGATTCGGTAACACTCGGAATATGTAATCGGTATTTACTGAATCGGTATTTACTGAATCGGTATACCGAATTGGTAATACCCATTCATTTCTATGGTCCTCCTGGCCCATGGAATGAATGGGATTTACCAAATCAGAATTTACCGATCGGTATTTACCGATTCGGTAAATACCGATTTGGTAAATAACTATTCGGTAATTTTAATTATAACACATATAAGCCTGTTAACCAATCAGGAACACCCATCACACCCCACAACACAGCCACAGAGGAACCAACCAGGAACACCCACCACACTCCACAACACAGCCCCAGAGGAACCAACCAATCAGATGCAACCACCCTTCCCCAGTACCTGGGAGTGGCCACACCCATGCAGGTGCAGAAAAACTGAACTGCTTTGAGACCAGGAGGAAATACAGAGGAGAAGGCTTCCCAGAGCATACCTGAGTAGCAGAATGGAGACCCAGGATGGCCAGAAGGATGCAGCTGAGCGCAGGAGGAAAATCAAGTTCAGCCCAGCAGAACTGCAGGTCCCGGTTGAGGAGGTGGTTAAACACCACACCCACATTTTGGGAAAACAGTCACTGCATATTGCAGAGTCTGTGAAACGAACCACCTGGCTTGACATCCAGTCCAAGGTAAATGCCATTGGGGTCACCCACAGGGACATAGTTGACCTCAAAAAAAGATGGTACGATCTGCGGATCATCACAAAGAAAAAACTTGCTGCACAGAAAAAAGAAGCTCTAGCCACAGGTGGAGGTAATAACAGAGCACCACGACTGACAGACCTTGAGGAGCTTGTTGAATTCACCCTGGAGCTGGAAAGTATCCATCGGATTGGGGGCGCGGATAGCTCTGCCAGAGCTGCAAGGAAACAAGGTAAGATGCATGGACATAAATTCCCACCCATTTCCCTGTCCCCCTTCCCCACTGTGTGTGTCTGCATCACACTCCAGAGCAGGTTTCACTTATGTCCAGCAATGCATCATGGGACATACATTAATGCAGTCACCATATAATTCAGCAAGGCATGCGACACACTACTTCCAAAAGCTGAGGGAGACTAGGCAATTGTGTGATAGGAATGTGATTTATTCATGACACACAGGTAAACTACACTACTGACCCAATGTCCATATCTGTCCAAAAGAGAGTCATCGCGCAGTACAGCACAGGAGAGGGAGGAGAGGCCACTGACAACTGAGAGGAGGGAGAAGACAAAAGACAGAGCAGGTCATAGCGCTGTTCAGCAAGACACAAACACAGCGCAGGCAGCCACTACACCTGAGTGACCCACCACACCACAGCCTCAGTCACCTCTGTTGTTCGGGACACAAGACTCGGAACCAGCAGCACTATCCCCCACACCAACATCACAGTCATCTGTGCAGGGAAGGTCAAGGAGGCTTGATGTGCCCCCTCTCAGGATTCTTGAAACAACAGATGAGGAAGATGAGGAGAGTGTCATGCCAAGTAATCCACCTGTGTCTGACAATGATGGGCAGCAGACTACTTCAGGAGCTGCGCGGGCCAGTGTCCGAGGCCTAAGGGCACGGGAGAGAGGCGAAGGCCAAGATGGTGAGGGGGGTCTTCTGCGGTCTTGAAGCCACCATGGCCAAAGATCAGCGCCTGCAGGCAAAGGCAATATTAGCAGTTCACAGGCAGGTTCGCAGTATAAATGGCAAGATGTCAAACATAGACCAGGGAATTGGCAACATGACAGAGGCAATGCAGTCATTGTATGCGTCAACAGACAAAAGCAATGAACCACTTTGCTACTGCAACATCCCTGCTGTGCCGGCTTTCTGTCGCCATGCAGGATGCAATTGTGCACTGTTGCACGGAATTATCAAGGGGGATGGGGAGAGCCACCTCTGCCATGGAGCTGATGCTCACACAACAGGCAGTCACTGCTGGAGACACAGGTGTCAGGGAAACAGAAGACTCAACCAGCAGGAGTGGCTCTAGCACTCCTGTCCCTGAAATGCGTAGGAGCAGAAGGCGCCAATCTGCTGACCCAGGCACCACCGAGAGTGTTGAGACCCAGCCTCCTGCATCCCGCACTAAAGTGCGTGGATGCAAACGTTGAACATGCCCTCAACCCACAGGACAGGTCACGGTGAGGTTAACTGTGACCACCCTCTCCTGGGAATAGTACCATGGTGTTGTATTACTTAAATGCCGGAGTGACAATTAAACTACGTACTTAAAAAATTAGGCCTGTCTGTGTCTCCTTACTTAGAAATATCAGCCTGTGATCTCTGGCCGTCTCAGTCTCGCATTTGTTGCTGTTGCTGCTCCTGTTGCATAGGGCCCTGCCTGTTCTGTGTCATCATAAATGTCCTCATGATGTGTGATCTCCACCTCTGTGCCTTCCTTGGTGGCAATATTGTGCAACATGGCACAGGTTGCTATCATTTTGCAGCACAGGATTGGAGTATACTGGTATGCACCTCTGCTCTTGTGGAGGCAGCGGAACCTGCTCTTGAGGAGTCCAAATGTGCCTTTAACAACGTTGCTAGATGTATTGGGGTAGGGGGAGAGCACAAAGGACATCAGGGCATATGCACTATCGCCTAGGTGGAGAAGAGATTGCCATTAGTTACATACTCATGATACATTCATCTGCTATTACTATCAGGGTGTGTCACCGTCATTTACCTAGCAGGTATCCGTCCCCAAACTCTCCAGCAACAAGGCGTGTGTAAATCCCACTGTTCTGGAATATGTACGAGTCATGGGTACTCCCAGAGAATTTGGCCACAATGTCTGTAATGATGTTGCCAGCATTGCATATCACCTGCACATTGATGGAGTGCGTTGACTTCCGGTTCCTGTATATGTATTCTGTGGCGGCAGGTGGGCAGAGTGGGATGTGTGTGCCACCCAGGCAGCCTATCATGTGAGGGAAGTGTGCCAGTTGACATAAATCTGTTTTGGTCTTCGCAAGTTCCGCTGTTGTGACAGGGAAACGTATATAATAATACATCCTCTGCATCATGGCCTCAAGGAACTTCTTGAAGAAACGGGACAGGCAGCTCTGGGACACACCACCTACTGCATCAATCACACTCTGGTAACTACCAGAGCAAGCAGGTGTGGGCTACGCAGCACCTGCACATGGGGTGGGATGGCGTGCGCCCTTGGTGTTGGATGCTCCAGGAGTGGGTGCAGGTCCCTGATCAGGTCCATGATGGTTTGGGGGTGTAACCTGTACCTTTGCAGTATCTCTGGCTCAGTCAGTTGGAAGAGTGTTATCCTCTGCCTGTACACTTGCGCCTCCCTTCTCCATTCCCTCTCTCCTGCTGCCTGTAGCCGTAGCCGCCTTGCTATGACGTAGAATGCCACCATTCTGGTTACACTGTTGCATTTTGGGGCCTTATTTTATAGCCTGCACCTGGTTACCACCTGCTTTCAATCCATGGTAAATACCGACTCTTAAATACCGAATTTCATGAAATTCAGTATTTTTTTGGTTACCTACATCTACATAGACATTTTTTACCATTTCTTATTTACCGATTCGGTAAATAAGAATTCGGTAACTAAGGATTCAGTAAATTCCGATTTGGAAAAATACCGACTCATATTTTCAGAATCGGTAGATTTTTGACTCCTACATCTCATTTACAATATACCGGTCGGTAACGGCCGAAATTTCCGAATTTCGGCCGTTACCGACCGGTATTAGGCTACCTACATCTGGCCCCAAATAGTGAAACTGAAGAGATCTTTTATGTGTGTTATTACATGAAGAAACTGTTGATAATGAGTAAAATGTATATATGCTGTGAGATTAATACTAGGGAACATTAACAGAGCCATGCTGGTGGGTCTTCTGACTCTACAGCATGTTTTGGAACAGCTGTAGCCTGTTATGTTATCAACTTATAATTTCAATTGTCTTGTTCATCTCTGACTCCCTCTTCAATTCTACCTTGGGTCAAATTTAGGGTCTGATAGATTCTGGCAGATGGGATACCCCATCAAACATGTGGCAGATAACAGATATCCGCTCTGCTGTATTACCATAGACTGTGCATAGAATAAATGATGCAATGTAGTACAGCAATCTGAAAATATATGTTTTTGTCAAGTTTATCATGGAGTATCCCATGCACCCAGCGCCATATCAGGCACTCAGCCCCACATTACTCCCATTCCTCCACCACAAATTATTGTCAATAAATACCTTCATTTGACAGTTGGGAAAGGTAGTCTACAGGAAAGTAAGTTATAGGCATTGGGCTAGTTATAGGTTTATTGAATGGTTGGTTGTCACTGATCATGTGCTGTGCTTTTGATTAGTCACATTGGTTGATGGAAGAAAACATTTGGAATTGTAAATCTGTAATGAAAGCCATGAAATATGTGTCACTTGGGAGGAAAATGTGGCATATACTGCCAAAGTGTTGATACTTTTGGTAGTCTGGGACAGAAAAAAATATGAAGTGAAATATTAGTAGGTGACTGACTGGTCCTGGACAACTCACCTTATCTTTTGTTTATCGCAGACTTCTTCATGCCACAGAGGAAACGCATTTCACCTCTTGCACTACAGCGCCAAATTAAAACACTCTACAGCTTTACTTTGTGAAATGCTGTGGGCATGGACTAGAGGTGAAAAGTGTGATATATGCCTCCCTTAACAAATACAGTATTGTCAAAAGGAAAAGAACCTAGCTGGTACTTGTGGCAGCACTTGCGATCTGTATGCCTAGAGAAAAATATAGTTTATCCACCTAAGTATTTATTTTGCACACAGTACAACAACAATACACCACTACAGTTACATTAGCTATCTATCAGTATCTTCTATCGAAAGTATCATTTTGAGAGGTTGGTTTTTTGGTTGACAAAATTTTAAAAACAGGGTAGCTCTCGGGGCAACAAAAAACATTTCTTTCCCCATGGAGGAATACAGCTATGAAAGGATAAGAGCGAAATGTTATGAAGCGGTGGAAGTGAATAAAAAGGACATATGATATTGGTTGGCAAATGCATATCATTCCTGCCATACGGCATTGCCATGGAAACTTCTAGGATAAGACAACATTGCTTGTTCATGAAAATCACTACTCTATCTCTGTACTGTTTGACTGTTTGATCAAGAAAGCCTAATAACCCAACATGTTTGGTGAATACTTGCGCCTGGCTGTGATTGACTTTATGTTACCAAAAATCTGTTCTCTTACCAGTACTACACAAGACATGAAAAAGAGGTGAGGGAAAGCTTACTAAAAAAGGGAGCAGAAGAAATCTACAGACAGGAGAAAGTCAGATGCGGAAACAGGAAGAAGACAGGGAAATACAGGTATAACAAACATTGGAATGGGAGTTGTACATACAGTAAATAGTAAGTTTACACAAGCTCATTATTTTACTCATGGCAATAGAAAGTAAGAAATAATAAACATGACTTACTTGGGCCAGCAGAACCATCTGCTGCGTTTGCAGTGCTGGTGGTGGTCATCTCACCTGATGTGATGCTGGTGGTGGGAGCAGCTGCTTGCCCAGAAGCCCTCTTGCCCTTTGATGCTTATGAAAGAAATAAAGCACATAATAAACAATGATTGAAAATACTCTCTACAAAAAACATATTGAGATGCATATCATTCTACTTTTTAAATCAGATAGTCTATTCCTAGTTTATTAACCTAAAATAGGATGTTAAACTATTCATGTAGTCCAACAAATGATCTCTGCGTATCCAACCCCTTTTTATGGGTAAAGTTGGTCTTCCTTTAAGAACTGCACATCAGGCAAATTGGGACTGTAATGAGCTATATAAAGCCACAGAGAAAAATGCAAACACCCTGATATACTACCATTGTAAGAGTGAGCAAAAAGAATTAACATCCGGTAAATCAGCCTAAGCGAGCATCATTCCAGCTCACACTGGAACAGAATCCTGGCAGTATCATTCACTTAACGTTCCCTTCACTCCTATACTCCTACACCCTTCTTGTCAGGCTGGCACCATGCAACAATACTCTTACCAAGGGTTTGTTTTGCCCTGCCTCTAAGAATTGTTTTTGTGCGGGAGGTTTGGTGAATTTGTAAGTGGCAACATTACCATAGTTAACAAAAAAACACAGATATTCACCAGTTATAGTTAGTACTGTTAACTATAACTTGAGCCCCCGCCATGCTCTACTTATGACCTCACACATGACATCACTCATGACATATTTTAGACATCATTTATGACATCACTCATGACAACCTAAATGCCATCATTGATGATATTATTCATGACATCATTGAGGAAATTGTTCCTTTAGATGGTGAGGATCCTTGGAGCAAACAACCCCTCCTGTTACCTCAGTAAATCCCACATAACAGGATTGCTGAGAGCTCGTGGTAGGCCCCCTCTCCCTTTCTCCACCACTCTACAAACATGCCTTCTGGCACACTACTTATTGGCGGAAGAAGTCCCTTTGGATGCTCAGGGTCTCTGGGGGCCAAGAAGCCCTCCTGTTATCAGCAGTAAGTCACACACAGTGGGATTGCTGAGTGCTGGTCGGAGACCCCTTCCCTTTCTCCTTCACTCTGCAAATGTGCCTATTAGTTAAAAAAACATAGAAATTCACTTAAAATAAACATTACAGGGATGTTATAGTTAGAAAATAGAATTTAGAAACATAGAAATTCTCTTAAAAAACAAAGCTTACAGTAATGCTATAGTTAGGAAACAGATTTTAAAAAAGACAGTAGACATTCATTGAAAAAAACCAAAGGTCACGGGGATGTTATATTTAGGCTCACATTTCACTCATACAAAACTATAGAATTTCAGCAGTTATAGTTAAAGGAGCTAACAATAACTTATGCCCCGCAATGCACTGCTCATGACCTCACATATTATATTGCTTATGACATGGTCAGTGATATCACTGATGGCATCGCCCAATGAGTGTAAGTGTTTATCAGAGTTTATGAGTGTTAAACATATATACTAATCTACTACAAAAGTTAAATTAGTATACTCAATGTATGACTAATCAGTGATATTATCTCTAGCATTTGTGATCTGAGTGGGTGTATGACTGTCTGTATCTCTGTGTGACTGGGTGTGTGAATGGCTGTATGGGTGTGTGAGTGCATGCACGTGTGACTGTATGGGCGAGTCAGTGGATTTCTGACTAGGTTATAGGTGAGTGATTGGTTATATCACTGGTTGTATGGTGTGTGAGTGGGTATGTGAGTGGTTGTATGGGTGTGTGAGTGTATGTGTGAGTAGTTTTGTGGGTGTGTGAGTGGGTCTATGACTGTGTGAGTGAGAGTGGGTGTATGGGTGTATAAGTAGGTATGTGACTAACAGTCTGGGTGAGTGAGTGGGTGAGTCAGTGACTGTATGGGTGAACGAGTGGCTATGTGAGTGAGTTGGTGTCTGAATGGCTGTATGAATGAGCGAATGGGTGTATCAGTGGCTATTGGGTGAGGGAGTGTCTGTTTGAGTGAGTGGTTAAGAGAGTTTGTTTGCGAATGGTTCTAATGGAGTACGAGTGTCAGTGTAAATGACTGTATGGGTGAGTGAGCAGATGTGGGAGTGCTTGTATTGATGTTGGTTGTCTCAGTGAATATATAAATTCGGGCCAACATGTGAGTGTAATGAGAATAGCAGTGTCGGAGTGAAATTATGGTCAGAACAAAATGAATACAAGCCTAGTGGTCCCCCATTGGCTAAGACCCAACCAATGAGAACAGGCATGAGAGGCTTACCTCGTCAACACAGAGGCACTCGATCTGAGCTCGGAAGTTGCAGGTTGGATATATATATATATATATATATATATATATATATATATATATATATATATACCTACTGGCAGTCGCCAGTAGGTATATATAGTTAGGATTTTTTCTGTATGGGATTTTTGAAAATTCTATGTCTAATAACTTTGGCGTTTGTGGACGGAATTGGCTGAAATTTTCAGGAAAATGGAACATTTTGTTTCTGAGCAGCCCCTGACAATTTGGGGGGGTTTCATCAAGGGGGGGCCGAGAAAAAAGGGGGGTCCCAAAACGCGTTTTTCCCATGTTAATTTCCAACGGCTGAATGGATTTGCACGAAACTTGGCAAAATTGTAGGGACTGTTAGCCCGATGTGCCTTTGCTAGGTCTCAATATATGTGCTCCAGTGGATTTTGAGTAATTTAGGTTCAAAAAAAGATATATATCTGGGCGGAGCCTAACCACACATCTGATCTGATTGGCTGTCAGCACTTCATCCAAGAAGTGTTGGCAGCCATGTTGGGACCAATATACATGATAGCACCTCCTTAAAAAGCATTGTAGTTAATAGAGGGTTTTAGGACTTTAGTTACAATATAAATCATTTGTTGATGGTACCATACTCGTTTTAGGAATTGTGGTGGGTTCTAAGGTGATTTTACCATGTGAAAAAACCTTCTGCTGTGATATCATGAATATTGTTTGAAAGAAAACTAATATCTCATGATTTTCCCACAGTGGTTTGGAAGGGGATCTATAAGCTAAACTGAAAGCATATTTTCTGTAAATTCACATTATCTTTCCCAGTCATGTGAAAATGAAGTCTGATATTCTCAGTAAAACATGTACATCCAACAAGGACAGAGACTGTCAGTTTATTCCTTTGTGCTCTACTGCAGCCTCCTAAAGTGTTCTAAAGAACAACTAGAGCGCTAACAGTCCTACGTATTACAAAGGTATAGCACACCTGGAGCCATCGTGATGGGAATAAAGTGGTAACTCTTAAAACATTTAATTTAAAAAGGAACAAAATAAGGGGGTATATTATACAATTGAAGGTATTATTAGTGCTGCAGAAAGAAAAATTAGGGCACATTTTGAGTGACTTTTCAAATCCTCTTCTATTTCATTAAAAAATTCTGACATGCAGTCTCCCAAAATGGCCACCAGAGACAAAAGAGCCCAAATGTAGCCCAAATATCACCCAGATGTAGCCCAAGTATAGCCCAATGACAGAATGTCCCAGAGTGTTCTAAAGAACAACTAGAGCGCTAACAGTCCTACTTATTACAAAGGTATGGCACACCTGAAGCCATCTTGATTGGAATAAAGTGGTAACTCTTAAAACATTTAATTTAAAAAGGAACAAAATGAGGGGGTATATTTTGCCATATGAATTATGATTAGTGCTGCAGAAAGAAAAATTAGGGCACTTTTTGAGTGACTTCTCAAACCCTCTTCAATTTCATTAAAAAATTCTGACATACAGTCTCCCAAGATGGCTACCAGAGACAAAAGAGCCTAAATGTAGCCCAAATATCACCCAGATGTATCCCAAGTATAGCCCAATGACAGAATGTCCCAGAGTGTTCTAAAGAACAACTAGAGCGCTAACAGTCTTACTTATGACAAAAGTATGGCACACCAGAAGCCATCTTGATTGGAATGAAGTGGTAAGTCTGAAAACACTCAATTTAAAAAGGAACAACATGAGGGGGTTAATTTTGCCATAGAAAGTATGATTAGTGCTTCAGAAAGAAAAATTAGGGATCATTTTGAGTGACTTCTCAAATCCTCTTCTATTTCATTAAAAACATTTGAGATGTCATCAGTGATGTCATCAGTGATGTCACTGACCATGTCATGAATGATGTAATATGTGACATCATCAGCAGTGGATTGCGGGTGCGCGATATATAGTTAGTGCAACTAACTATATATGGAATTTCAATGGTTTTGTGTGAGTAAAATAAGGTTTTGTAAATGCGAATTCCTAACTATATATGGTCTATAACCTATGGTTTTTTCAGTGCATTTTCAAGGTTTTGTAAATGCTAATTCCTAACTATATATGGTCTATAACCTATGGTTTTTTCAGTGAATATATATTACCTACTGGCGGTCGCCAGTAGGTATATATAGTTAGGATTTTTTCCCTATGGGATTTCTGAAAATTCTATGTCTAATAACTTTAGCGTTTGAGGACGGAATCGGCTGGAATTTTCAGGAAAATGGCACAGTTTGTTTCTGAGCAGCCCCTGAAAATTTGGTGGGGTTTCGTCAAGGGGGGGCTGAGAAAAAAGGGGGGTCCCAAAACACGTTTTTCCCATTCATTTTTCCATAGGGCGGTTGGACTCACTTTTAGCTCGAACGGCTGAATGGATTTGCACGAAACTTGGCAAAATTGTAGGGACTGTTAGCCCGATGTGCCTTTGCTAGGTCTCAATATATGTGCTCCAGTAGTTTTTGAGAAATTAACGTTCAAAACAAGATATATATCTGTAACAGCGCTCCGGGCAGCGATCCGGTCCGCTTACTTTTCGCGAAACGGAACTTTGCGCGCAGAAAGCTGATTGGCTCTCCGGTGTCTGTCAACATTCTAAACAGTCCGGAGCGGCCGCCATCTTATCTCTCGGTAGGATCGAGAGAGAAGAAGAGGTGAAAAACGAAGGGGGAATTTATTGAAAGGGGGCAAGGTATACCCCTCTTGACCCCCTAGGAATGTTGTTGGGGTTATTAAAGGGTCCCGTGGGGAAAATAAAAAAAAATGATTTTTCACGGTAGAAGCGCTTCACGGGCCGCGAACTGGGCCGCAAACTGGTAGCGAAACGGGAATTCGCCATTTTGTGCTTCGTTTTAATTGTTTAGAGACAAAAATTATCGCCGCACATCGGCCACAATGCATGAATATCGCTGAAAAGTCCGCGATATTCATGCATTATCCAGCAAATGCTCTTAGCCATGTTATCCACCTTCCATTGGATAACATGGCTAAAAACTGCTCTGTGCGTGAGCTTTTTTTTTTTTTTTTGCTGCGTGACGTTTGTTAACGTTCGATTCGATGGAAATCAGGAAGTGTTGACCACCATTTTGTCACTGCGAGTAAATATTTTGTTATAAATGAATCCTTATTGATAAACATTGTCTGCGCCATCTTGCGTTTTTGTCCAATGCCACAATTTTGTCGTGCACGGCAGCCATTTTAGATGCCTTGACCAGGGCCACTCTCTGCACGCCGCCGATCCTCAGCATGGCTCCCCACCCTCGCAAGCATCTCCCCCACGCACTGGTCACCCCCGCTCTCTCTCTCATGCATGGGACATATACTTCCCCCCATCTGCGCTGCTCCCGCCCGACACCTCCCTTTCACCCTATTCACTACCGCACCCTCTGACACTCCTCTTCCTCTGTGTCCGATTGTCCAGGCCGGACCTAGGCTATCACCTAGCCCTGTGGATGTAGTTTATGGCTCCAGCTGTAGAGTATGCAGACATGCCAACCCTCCCGATTCAGGCGTGAGACTACTGATTTCAGTGCTAGTCTTTCGCTTCCCGATTCCTGCAAGGAAAAACCCGGGGGCATATTACCAACAACTAGCGGTAATTTTTGTCTCTAACTTGTTTAGAGACAAAAATTATCGCCGCACTTCGGCGAATTTTATCGCACATAAACCTTGCTATTAGCAAGGTTTATCGCAAATGCGATAAAAAACGGCCGCAATGCATGAATATCGTTGAAAAGTCAGCGATATTCATGCATTATCCAGCAAATGCTTTTAGCCATGTTATCCACTTCCCATTGGATAACATGGCTAAAACTGCTCAGGGCAGGTGTTAGGTTTTGGAGATATTCGCGCTTAGCGCGAATATCTCCAAAAGTTGGTAATAGGAGATAGCGATGGTTAGGGACTGTTTCCAGTCGCTAAAATCTTGGCACGCCCACTTTGCATGTCATTAGTGATAAATATCACTGATATGCAAAGCGGGGCCCAAGATGGTCGCTATCTCCTTTTAGCTGTCACTAACTGGTGTTAGCGACAGCTTGGTAATAGGGAGATAATTTTATCTCTTTTTTTTTTGGCTTTTAAAGCCAAAAAAGCGGAAATAAACCCCCTTGATAATATGCCCCATGATTTCTCGGGGGTTTCAGCTGACAGGGCTTGGTATTGTGTTACGTGCTAATTCTTCCAGGAAACGTCAGAGGGTCGATGCAGGGGTTCTAGAAGGGGTGATAAACCATTTAAGCCTCATGAACAAGCGCATGGTCTTTTAAAGATTTGTGAAGTACTCGGGGCGGCGGTGTGTGTGCGTGCCCTCTTTCAGGAGCGGGCGGGGGGGCACTGCCAGCAATTTGCAGGCCAGGCAGTGTTCAACACGTGCATCACCCTTTCTCTGCCTGCTATTGCGCTCCATGCTTCGGAAAGGTAAGAAAAAGAACGTGCATTTGAGTTTGAAATGTCCGATCTTGTAGCAGTACACTTGCAAAGCCCACACATGACAATAACCCGATTCAAGGCCCCATTCACCCGATTTTTTAAACATATATAGCACTCCAACAAAGTTAGATTTTAAAACTTTATTAACATTTAAATATAACGAATGCAACAAAAACTGTAAATATATTTAACCATTTTTTGAAATTAACCAGAACTATAACGATAACAACAACAATAATATAACTTTTATGCCTAAATTACGCAAACATTTAGCTAATCTGCTAAAGGGGGGAGTCTTCATTTCTTTACAATAAGCAATAATGAAAAATCCACATCAATAGGGTTGTCCGTTTTCTCGATGCAGCACTATAGTGCAACATACACAGCACCTGGGGTGTCAAGAGTGAACAGGTCTTTCTTTGTTCCTTAAGATGTTATCTGTGTCAACCTCTTCCGAGAATGCTGATGCGTTAGGATTTCCTTGTGTTTCTTAATAGCATTGGTGTCTGTACACTTCTTTGTCAATTCTGTCAAGATGATAACTGCTTCATAAACAGACGATATCTTTGTTTAGTCATTAGTGTTAAGTGTGTCTGAAACTACAGTGCCCTTCTGTTTTTTTTTCTTCAGGCTCTACAGAGTTTTGTGTGTTGTTCTTTTCAGCGACAATTATTCCAGAGGTTTCAGGTTCACTTGTTTTGTTCTGCAGTGAGTTAACAGCTTTAGAGAGTTCATGTTTATTTGCTATGTCCTGCTCTTCGTCAACTGCTTCAGATACGTCAGCCTCATTTGTTATGCTTCAGTAGATCCTGGACCTGCCCGGCCGCGCCCAAAATGGCGCCGGTGTAAATGTGACTCGTAACTGCTTGTTGTGTACTGGTTGCCCAACCTTGATATCACGAGATACATATGCAGTTTTGAAGCACATGGCGGAGGCTTGTCTGCTGTAGTGGGGCGCCCCTTTATCGTTTCAGTCGCCATTCCGCCCGCTTTTGCTACACTGTGCCTTTTCCGCCATTCAGCTGTTTAGCGCCTGCTCTTACGGCTACAGCGTCTCGCTCACCATGTAGTTGAGTTGCTCCCACTCTTGCGGTGCAGCGATAGGCGGCTTCCACAGGACTCTTAAAATGGCGGTCGGCTCTTCGGGTTTGGGCCTGGTCCAGTAAAATGGCCCTGGGACACCTTGGAACTCGGACGCTTGTCTGCCAGGGCTTGGGTTCCATTCTCGAAAGCGTCCCCTCAGCCTTGAAGATTGTACAAAAGTTTTGGGGGCCGTCGACTCCCACAGGCTTCCGGTGGGGAGCGGCTGCCATGATTGCTTGCGGAATGGCCACGACGGAGCTACGAGATGGTGGTGCTCTCATGGTGACGCCAGCTTCAGTCTGAAACATCCAGAAACAAGGTGGGGCTTTCATCGTTTGGGAAAAAAAATGTTTTAATCCAATGAAAAGTGTTATTTTTAGGTCACATGACCTAGTCTTACATAATTAGGAAAAGAAAAGTAAAATGAACCAATGAAAAGTTTTATTAACAAGTCACATGACCTGTTATGCTTACGTTACGCGCTGCGCGGCGCGCTCTGGATCGTTTCCGGGAAGCTGCGCCTTGCGCAGCGGAGCACTTCCGGGTGCGCTAACGCGTCGCGTCATATGACGCATTACGCGACAATGCAGGTCCAGAATATAGTCAAAATGTCTCCACCAACCAGCGGTCGGAATACAACCGCTTTCAGCAGTCCAAAAAGTTCGGTTAAATCTTAAGAGTGGGAGCAACTCAACTACATGGTGAGCGAGCTGTTGTAGTCGCAAGAGCGGGTGGTAAACAGCTGAATGGCGGAAGAGGCACAGAGTACCAAAAGCGGGCGGAATGGCAACTAAAACGGTAAAGGGGCGTCCCACGACAGCGTGTCTTCAGGTCAAACGGATTGTGGGACAAGGTCCAGAATGGAAGAGTCATCAAAAGGCAAAAAATTCCACCGGACCCCGGGAGCGGGCCGCCTATGCCGGGGGCGATCTCAGGCCTCACCAGGGCAACACGACTTGGGGAGGGGGCAGGAGCCAAGCGCCCCCTCTCAGTCCGTGCCATCTCACCGCCCCTCGGGGGCCTCCGTCAAGCGGTTTAGGGAGGCACCGTATCACATTGTTTTCTAATGCAGTCAGGTCCACAAATGGACTCCACTTACTTTGAATAGTGAAGCTGCAGCAGGTGCAAATAAGGTTTAAACAGTGTTAGAAGAGCTGCTTAGAACTCTGAAGTATGGCACTCAACAACCAGGACTTATGCCATTTATGTAAGGCAGTGACATGGAAGCAACTCAGGGACAAAAAGCATGAACGAACATTCACGTATAAAAATCTTATTTGGAGAAGGGGTAGAATCCAAACGCCCCCTGCCAGTTCGCGCCACTACACCGTATGTGGAAAATCTGAAGCCATCATTCTACAAACTCTCAGCGCTTGTTATCAGTGCATGAGTTTCATGCTCGATCGATTGAGCTAGCCGGATCGGGCAATAAAAAGTATAAAATAGTTATGTAAATAGTTATTTAATAAAATGTTTTACTCTGTTTCTTTGCTGGTGTGTTGTGTATATTTATAATATTTGCATAGGGTTTGTCGTTATTTTGGGCGGTGTGGGTGGCGGAGTCGAGCTGTTTTGCAGCCCTCATGGTGTGGAGCTCAGTTCATTTCACTATTTTCGTATTTCTCATGAAGGGTTATTCCTAATGTTTGTATTTTACCGAGGTCAAAAAGAGATCGAATTAGTGGTCTACTGATTTTGCTCGATTACTTTTATTTTTTTTTCACGATTTTTCACTATCTGCAAAGACTAAACAGAGTATTGCGACTTTGTGCTTGTTTGTAAATAGAGAATGATCCAAAGAGAACCAATTGTAAAACAGTAAATGCTTGGATAATAATCAATCAAATGGAGAGACAAGCAGGTACGACGGATTACAACAGGGGTAAAGGTCTGCGTTAACTACCGTTCACTATCTGCAAAGAGAGAGTACTACTAAGAGAAAAGAGGGGAGTGGGGGGGGGCAGCGTTCAAAGCACATCAGCGTGCATAAACACGAAAACGTTTTTACCTATCACGTACTTCACATTTGACAGCTTTTGATATTTGCTATTAAAAAAACATTGAAATTCACAGAAAAAACCATAGGTTATAGTCCATATATAGTTAGGAATTTGCATTTACAAAACCTTGAAAATTCAATGAAAAAACCATTGGTTTTAGGCCATATATAGTTAGGGATTTGCATTTAGAAAACCTTATTTTACTCGCATAAAACCATTGAAATTCCATATATAGTTATAAGCGCTAACTATATATCGCGCACCCGCAATCCACTGCTGATGATGTCACATATTACATCATTCATGACATGGTTAGTGACATCACTGATGACATCACTGATGACATCTCAAATGACATCACTGATGACATCACTGAAAACATCTCATTTAACATGACTGATAACATCACTGATGATATCATTCATGTGATAATACCATGAACCTCTTCAGACTCTAATATAACCTTAGATACAATCAGTGTAAACAGACAGTCACAGACTGTCACTCATCCATGGAGTTACTCACACACCTAGTCAGTTATGCCAAAAATCAATCACACCTCCATTTTCTCAACTATACAGTTATACACACCTTACTTATTCAAACATATACTAACACATATTTACTTTACTCTCTTATACAATCTCTGATACATGTTCACAATGATCCATACAGCCACTCACACATTCACTGGCTCTTATGCACAGTTATTTATAGATGTCAACTCTCACATGTACTGTGTTTTACATATGTACTTAATTTGACATGTAGCACTGAGATATCCATTCACTCACTAATACACTCATGCACAGTCAACCGCCCATACAGCTGTTTGCACATGCACTTTTGAATCTATACATATAGTGAATCAACTACTCACACATCTATGTACAGAGTCACACACCTCCCAGCCACCCATACACACACACTCAGTTTCCCATACAAATACTTGGACAACCAATCAATAACCCATACAGTTACTCATATAGCTACTGATCAACATATGCAGCAGTTTGTAGAACAACAGATATAATGATGCACAAATTAAAACAGTTTAGTCACTAACCCATGCACTCAGTGAGACACATTTAATCACTCACTCAATCAGTCAGTCATGCACCTAGTAAATCCTTCATCCAGACACTTATATATCCACTCATTCTTCAATATGTAAAACATATTTTAACTTTACAGAAACATACAGTCACTGGATGTTGTAATCAGTGATGTCATCAGTGATGTCATTTGAGATGTCATCAGTGATGTCATCAGTGATGTCACTAACCATGTCATGAATGATGTAATATGTGACATCATCAGCAGTGGATTGCGGGTGCGCGATATATAGTTAGCGCTTATAACTATATATGGAATTTCAATGGTTTTATGCGAGTAAAATAAGGTTTTCTAAATGCAAATCCCTAACTATATATGGCCTAAAACCAATGGTTTTTTCATTGAATATATATATATATATATATATATATATATATATATATATATATATATATATATATATATATATATATATTCACTGAAAAAAAACATAGGTTGCACGTTGTAGTTAGGAATTACCATTTAATAAACCTTAGAAATTCACAAAAAAAAACATAGGTTTCACCCATGTTATAGTTAGCTGGACATGTCTCCAATACAAAACCATTGAAATTCCTCCGTTATAGTTAGTTCACTCACGACATGGTCAGTGACATCACTGATGACATCACTGAGACATGGCGAGAGTGCATTTGGTAAATTAAAAAGAACAAAGTATCCTATGGGCCATATCACCTTATTTATTTATTTATTTATTTATGTAGTTTATAGAGCGCGCAGCTACCCCCAAGGGGGTGTCCCGGCGCTAGAACCTGAGCCTCAGAGGGAGAAGAAGGGGAGGAGATCAGCTTATAGGGCAGTGCCATGAGCATCAATCAGATGGGGCTAATGAGCATCCTGTAAGCACAGTTACATGTTACATGTTTCCCCAGGTAAAGCAGAGGCACCACCCACAATTCAAATGTTATTGGGGGCTTCATAGAGTGCAGCAGCTGCAAGATGAGCCTATAAATTGTTTTTTTCTAACATTGCTTAAGTCTCCCAAGTGGTGAAATTAATGACGAAGGGAGGTTTTTCCACCGTTGTCAATTCTTCTTGGAATTTGTTTGTTTAGCATAATCTAAAGTGCAGCGACTTCTGTTGATGGGTCCTAATTAAGTGTGGGCGAAATTTGCGAATTCGCGGTCCGCAAATTTGTGCGAAACAAACTCGCAATTCGCAAAATCCGCGAATTCGAGCGAATTTGCGCATTTGGTTTTTTTGCGCGTTCGCAAGGGTTTTTGCCAGTTCCCGAGGGTTTTTTACAAGTTCGAGAAGGCAAACTTACTTGTGTGGTTGCAACGGTCACGACCATGTTGTTTATACATGTCCAGCCTGTTTGCGACCCTGTGGTTCATCGCTGCCACCCTCCGTTTCATCACTGCCACCCTCTGGTTCACCAATGCCACCCTCTGGTTCATCACTATCACCCTCTGGTTCACCACTGCCACTCTCTGGTTAACCACTGTCACTCTCTGGATCACCACTGTCACCCTCTGGTTCACCACTACCACCCTCTGGTTCACCACTGCCACCCACTGGTTCATCACAGCACCCTCTGGTTCAAGACTGCCACCGTCTGGTTGATCACTGCCATGCTCTGGTTCATCACAGCATCCTCTGGTTTGCCACTGCCACCCCCTGGATCATCACTGCCACCCTCTGGTTCATCACTGCCACCCTCTGGTTTGCCACTGCCACCCTCTGGATCATGACTGCCACCCTCTGGTTCACCACTGCCACCCTCTGGTTCATCACTGCTATCCTCTGGTTCATCACCTTGTGATTCACGACTGCCACCCTCTGGTTCATCACTGCCACCCTCTGGTTCATTACTGCCACCCTCTGGTTTGCCACTGCCACCCTCTGGATGATCACTGCCACCCTCTGGTTCATTACTGCCACCCTCTGGTTCGCCACTGCCACCCTCTGGATCATCACTGCCACCCTCTGGTTCATCACTGCCACCCTCTGGTTCACCACTGCCATCCTCTGGTTCATCACTGCTATCCTCTAGTTCATCACCTTGTGGTTCACCACTACCACCCTCTGGTTCATCACTGCCACCCTCTGGTTCATTACTGCCACCCTCTGGTTCGCCGCTGCCACCCTCTGGATCATCAATGCCACCCTCTAGTTCATCACTGCCACCCTCTGGTTCACCACTGCCACCCTCTGGTTCATTACTGCTATCCTCTGGTTCATCACCTTGTGATTCACCACTGCCACCCTCTGGTTCATCACTGTCACCCTCTGGCTCATTACTGCCACCCTCTGGTTCACCACTGCCACCCTCTGGATCAGCACTGCCACCCTCTGGTTCATTACTGACACCCTCTGGTTCACCACTGCCACCCTCTGGTTCATCACAGCTATCCTCTGGTTTATCACCTTGTGGTTTATTACTGCCACCCTCTTGTTCATCACTGCCACCCTCTGGTTCATCACAGAACCCTCTGGTTTGACACTGCCACCATCTGGATCATCACTGACACCCTCTGGTTCATTACTGCCACCCTCTGGATCATCACTGCCACCCTCTGATTCATCGCTGCCACCCTCTGGTTTGCCACTGCCACCCTCTGGATCATCACTGCCACCCTCTGGTTGATCACTGTCACCCTCTCGTTCAAGGCTGCCACCCACTGGTTGATCACTGCCATCCTCTGGTTCATCCCTGCCACCCTCTGGTTCGCCACTGCCACCCCCTGGATCATCACTGTCACCCTCTGGTTCATCACTGCCACCCTCTGGTTTGCCACTGCCACCCTCTGGATCACCACTACCACCCTCTGGTTCATCACTGCCACCCTCTGGTTCATTACTGCCACCCTCTGGTTCGCCACTGCCACCCTCTGGATCATCAATGCCACCCTCTAGTTCATCACTGCCACCCTCTGGTTCACCACTGCCACCCTCTGGTTCATCACTGCTATCCTCTGGTTCATCACCTTGTGATTCACCACTGCCACCCTCTGGTTCATCACTGTCACCCTCTGGCTCATTACTGCCACCCTCTGGTTCACCACTGCCACCCTCCGGATCAGCACTGCCACCCTCTGGTTCATTACTGACACCCTCTGGTTCACCACTGCCACCCTCTGGTTCATCACAGCTATCCTCTGGTTTACCACCTTGTGGTTTAATACTGCCACCCTCTTGTTCATCACTGCCACCCTCTGGTTCATCACAGAACCCTCTGGTTTGCCACTGCCACCCTCTGGATCATCACTGACACCCTCTGATTGATCACTGTCACCCTCTCGTTCAAGTCTGCCACCCTCTGGTTGATCACTGCCATCCTCTGGTTCATCCCTGCCACCCTCTGGTTCATCACTGCCGCCCTGTGGATCCAGACTGCCACCCTCTGGTTCACCAGTGCCACCCTCTGGTTCATCACTGCCACCCTCTGGTTGATCACTGCCACACTCTGGTTCAAGACTGCCACCCTCTGGTTGATCACTGCCATTCTCTGGTTCTTCACAGCACCCTCTAGTTCACCACTGCCACCCTCTGGTTCATCCCTGCCACCCTCTGGTTTATCCCTGCCACCCTCTGGTTCGTCACTGCCACCCTCTGGTTCATCACTGCCACCCTCTAATTCATCACAGCACCCTCTGGTTCACCACTGTAGATTATGGGGGAAATCTCACCTGCCCAGCCTCAACTGAGATGAATTAATTTGGGGCTGGTTAATGTGTCACTGAATGTGAGCTTCAAGTCTGGCATCTGCTTCCTTAGCTGAAGTGCTTCCTGTTGCAGTTTAATTTTTTTTACAGGAGCATTGTGCCATACTTGAAACTATTCTCTGACCCTGCTTTTAGGGTCTGAGCAGGGTCAGAGAATAGTTGCAAGTAGGCAACTGAACTTTGGAGGGGGCCCTCAGGAAGCACTACAGGGAATGGTTACAAATTAGCTTGAACTTTTGCACCTGCTAAGTGCTTTCAGTTTTGCAAAATTATTTTTTGTGCAATTTCGTGAGATTCACTGGGCGCGAATTTGTGCTAAATCGAACTCGCAATCCGTGAATTTGTGCAAATTAGCGGATTTTTTTTGCGTGTTCGCAGGGTTTTTTGCGTCTTCGCAAGCCGCTTGCAGTGCACCGACCTCGAAGTTACCCATGCGGTCGTACATGGGCGCGGCCATCTTGTGCGCGTTGCAAATTTCCAGTTCCGGGCGCTATTGGCAATCTCGCATTGTGTGCGGCGCGCTATTACGAGTTCACCTGTGTTTTTGCGTGCTCGCGGGGAAAATATCACGCAAACTTACCCACGCGGTCCTCTATGGGCGGGGCCATCTTGTTTTTCATTCATTGCTATGGCTTTTGGGCACACTACCTTTCTATCCATCTTACATCTTTGTAATCCTATGTTTTTCTGAACTTTTTTTTGCTTAATATCTATCTCTACAATTTCCTACATCTATATTTTGTGTTTTTTTTTACTTTTTGTTACTTTATTACCTACTTTATTTCTTTCGCTCTCTCTCTTACTTTTTTTCACACCTATTCTTCTTTCCTTTTTCTTGTGCCAAGGATCATGGCAAAGGGAGCCGACAAGGGCAAGGGGAAGGTCCCAGCACCCAGTACCCGGCTCCCTTGCAGGCGTTCGAAGGGGGGAGCTAGTCCAGGCCAGGGAGATCTTCTCTGCGGTGGAGGTGGCCGCCTTGATGGTTTTTGTCCGAGTCCACCTCCCTAGGACCGTGGCAGCAGGTGAACGGATTGCTTCCGGTTACAGCCTCTGGGAGCATCGCCAGCTGTGGGAGAAGGTGTGCCGGCGCATGTGGAAGGAGTCTGGGGTCCGGCGCACCTACCAGCAAGCGACGCACCGGTGGACTGACATCCAGGACCGGGAGCATGACATGCTCGACCTGCTAGGATTGGAGATCCCTGGCCTTGGTAAGTAGCTATTTAATAACTACTTTTTTTTCTTTTCCTCTGTTAAATGGCTAATCTATTTCTTTCCTGAACAGTACGAATGCTGCTGATTCGATTACAATGCAGGTAAATTAACCTTTAAATAGCTTCTGTCATTGCAGGTGCTCGCCTGGTTATTGGCGTTGCTACTATGCTTACTTGTTTGCAACTTTTTACTCATTTGAGAGCATTACTGCGTAATGGTAGAGACAGTAGACTCAAGTCTAGTCCTTCTTTGTACTCCTGCTGCTGCCACTTTGAAGAGATAGTGGTGGATTGATACGTTGAGTATAATATTTATTACTTGTTATAGGACATTTGTTAGTGGTCTGCAATCATGATGACGGACTGTGTCTGTCACGCGACATCTCGTGCTAATAATTCTATGTTTTACAAAATAGTCTTTGATATTCTTCTAATGAAGACTACTTTCTACATTCTTATCCTGCCTCTACCATCACTCTCTGTGCTACTACTATTTACGATTATGAGTCGGTCTGTGTAGGTAGCTAAGCTTGCCCAGTCGGCAAACGGTGTGAAACAAAACTCTGATCCAGCAATAGCTCTAGGCACTGAGTGCAGTCCTCTGGGTTGCCCTTGCTGTCTATTCCAGTCTTCTTAATGTAAGTGCTTTGACAATTTCCAACAACAAAATGTCATTGTTTACACCAAGTAAAAGGTAGCAGTTGCCTTCTTGATTTGAGAGGAGCACATCCCATACCGCTAGTGTTTCAGGGACTATTCTGCACACAACCGAGAACCTCCACAGTACCCGGTAGCCGGGTCGGAGTTAGGACAAGCTGAGAGCACATAGCCATTGTGGCAATAGCTTTGGAACCGCTGCCCGCGGGAGCCCTGATGAAGTCGTGGGCTACTAGCCCTGACGAAACACGTGTTGGCTGGGAGTGGTGAATAAAATCTGAACTGAAGAAAAACTTCCATCAAGACTACTTCCACATTATTTGTCTAGTCTATTGCTTGTGCTGTTTGATTACCTACAGCATTTACTCTGTAAAAGGCGACATGTGCAAAAATACCTGTTGTATCAATTATGTTTGGATCTTGGTCCTAATTGGACATTTAGGTTCTTCCTCCTATCTGGGGCACCCTCAAAATAGTGGTTAGAAATCATAAATAACGTCACACACGGGAGGTGCCAGTTGTGAATCGACAATCAAAAACCTGGTCCGTTATCTTCAAAATGTTATACTGTGTTTGCTACTTGCTGGTGTTACTGAGCGTCAACCTTCCGTTGAATTATTTTGACTTTATGTTAAAGACTATTGGCTACAGTATTTTTCTTTCTTTCTTCATAGAAGCTACTCCAAAAAAGCTCACTCGCAAGGAGATGGCTGTCCGGGCCAGGACCCGTAAGCTGGAGGCTATTTGTGCCGAGTATTGGCGGTTGGGGGCTCGGGAGCATGAGGACACATCAACCAGTACATCCTCCTCCACTGCCCCCGGGTTCACCAGCCACAAGCCTCCAGCCAAACGGAGCCGTAGCCCGACAGCCTCCCGCCACCGCCGCACAGCAGCAAAAACAATAGCTGCCGCCCCCCAGAGACAGGATGGCATGTGTGTACCACCTCCGAAAGCGAGTGGACTACCTGGAGCGGTTGGGAGAAAAACATCAGCACCAGCTCCCGGACCTCCGCAAAGAGCTGCGGGACGTGCCACACCAGCTGTCCACACTACGCCACCGGAGGAAGTGACTGTCCCTTGCACCTTTTTTAAAGACTGTTGGGGGGTGGGAATTGGGTTTTTGGGAAATGAGACTTTTTGATTTTTGGACATAGTTTGGTTAGTGGGGGGGTGAGTTGGGGTAATTTATTTTATTTTTGTGACAACAACATCCATAATTTATATTTCTTAATAATTATAATTTGCATACCAAAACACAGTATACGCTCTCTCATATTATTTTGTGTGGGGGTTGGCGGTGGTTACTGAACATTTGGTTTTTCAAACTTACAAGAATGAATGAAACATCTTGTCCTGCAATGTACCAAAATGCAAGTAACCGAGTTAGTCAATTCAGTAGCCCTACTACTGTACTTTACTAGTAGTACTGTCAATCTCTGCTCTCCTCCCAACTTAGTCCTAACCCATTATTCTACTACCTCTCCAATATGCTTGTCATACCTGTGATTTGTGAATCACGGTTGGTGAATAAGGTTGGTTGTTGACTTGAATCCTCGACGGATGCAATATCATTGTTATGCTGGTAGCAGTAGTGGTACACACTGGCAGTATCACCATATGAAAAAAAAGGAAATGAGCTGAGCGTAGCATTAGAAACAGTACATTAGATAGTACGGTAGAGAACAGTGCCCTAAATTGTAGCCTAAGCAGTGTTAAATTAATGTAAGTGTAAGTAGTAGTTGCGGTGAGTTGGACTGCTATAAGAAATTAAGGCAAAGGACACGTCATCAACGTAACGTAAGTATTAAGCATTTGATTGTTCACGTCGTGTAGGAGGAGGATGTTCTTATCACTCCACGATGGCGCACATGAACTTCTGATTGTAATGATTTTGGCTGATTTGACCTTATCCTCCCCAGCAAGTGTGTGGAAGTTATTGTTGTTGTCAGTCACACCACAATGAAATTCCACGCAGCCCGGGGGAAGAGGGTTAGGGATTGAAAATTGGATGGGAATAGGGTTTTTTGGGAAAGTTTGGTAGAGAGGAAAAAAACACACAGCCTAGGCAAACAACAAATCTTTGGATTTGAAGATATTGGTAAATCTTTAAAGGGACATAAAGGAAGTGCACTACTGCATGCCAGAAGTTGTTTACTAAATGGATGGTTAGGTTACTGCAAAGTAGCACTACTACTTACTGCAACTTACTAGTACCTACGAAGAAACAAGTTGAGAGTACAGGGCTGCAGTCATTACGCAATTTCGTTTGCCTCTCTGCCCTCAGAGAGAATAAACACTTAGAACATTAAATTACTGTTAAACATAGCAAAAACATAGCAAATTTAGAAGCAGAGAGCAAAGAAATGCAGAGTCACACTCATAGAAGTTCACAGCAATAACATTACTTAAAAGATAAGTAGAAATGAATGGATACTGTTACTGTATGTTGTTGTACTTGTCCTGTTGAATTTGGGAAGTTGCATGCATCAAGGCATTACTCTTATTTGCGGTACTCCTCCGTTCCATCTGACCCTCCGTCGATCAATGTTGGTGACCAGAAGACACCCTGTCCACTGCCTGCCTGGCGGATGCTGAATTGCGGGTCGCTAATGTGAAGCCTGACTTCATCCTTTTTTCCATTGCACAGGGTGAAAGCCGCCCTGTAAATGTTGATGCAAAAATAGGAAGTGATAATAAAACACCAATGAAAAAAAAATATAAGGTACGTACGCTGTGTAGTGCAAAAAGTCACACTTTCAGTTTCAGAATCGACAGTACAATAGTTTCGAAAGGGCGTACTCTGAGTCTTCTTTTGAAGGATAAATAAGTATGGGCGAATTTTGCGGATCTTTCCCCTCAAGCTAGGTGTAGTGTAAACTACGATTTCAGAACAAAATTAGACCATCCCAGCATTGCTCCCAGACCCTCAAACACAGACGCTAAAATGTAGAATACCCCCAATCAGATCACAAAAAAAGTGTGATACTGCTACCTGTCTGAGGCCTAGTGGAAAATGGTGACAAAACGTACTTTGAAAGTAAAGTAGGCCCAAATCCCCCCTTTCTCACCATGGATTTTCTTCAAACCACTTCCAACCAAAATTAGACATTTCTCGACAAGTGCTCCAAGAGTAGACCCCAAAACCCAGTTGCCAAAATCTCGAACACCCCCAAACACATGCAATACTGCTAACCCTAACGAGCCCTAAGTTAAAAATAATGTCAAACTCTTTCTTCAACTAGGCCCTAACTCCCCTTTGCCACCATGGATTTTCTTCAAACATCTTGCAATCAAAAGTATCCATACCCAGTGTTGCTCCAAGACCCCAAAACCCACCCACAAACACCAGGAACCCCCCCAAACAGCCCCCCGAAAACGCTAAAGTGAGCAAAATGCCTGAAAATGGAAAAACTTTTTCACCTCTGATTTTCTCCAAACCACTTTTATCCGGGATTAGACCTTCACAGCAATGCCCCCAGACCCATCAACCCAGGCGGAAACAAGTTTAACCCCCCCCAAACAGCCAAAAAGAAAAAATGGGCACTTTGACAAATTTCTGCATATTTCCAAGGTCACTCCGTGCGCGCTCTGCAGCTAGGCCCTAACTCCCCTTTGCCACCATGGATTTTCTTCAAACCTCTTGCAATCAAAAGTATCCATACCCAGCGTTGCTTCAAGACCCCAAACCCCACCCACAAACACCAGGAACTGCCCCAAACACCCCCCGAAAGCGCTAAAGTGAGCGTAATGCCTGAAAATGGAAAAACTTTTTCACCTCCAATTTTCTCCTAACCAATTTTATCCAGTATTAGACCTTCACAGCAATGCCCTTGGAACCTTCAACCCAGGCGGAAACAAGTTTAACCCCGCCCAAACAGACCAAAAAGCAAAAATGGAAAAATGGGCACTTTGACAAATTTCTACATATTTCCCAGATCACACCGTGCGCGCTCTGCAGCTAGGCCCTAACTCCCCTTTGCCACCATGGATTTTCTTCAAAACTCTTGCAATCAAAAGTATCCATACCCAGCGTTGCTCCAAGACCCCAAAACCCACCCACAAACACCAGGAACACCCCAAACAGCCCCCCCGAAAACGCTAAAGTGAGCGAAATGCCTGAAAATCGAAAAACTTTTTCACCTCCGATTTTCTCCAAACCACTTTTATCCGGTATTAGACCTTCACAGCAATGTCCCCAGACCCGTCAACCCAGGCAGAAACAAGTTTAACCCCCCAAACAGCCAAAAAGCAAAAATGGGCACTTTGACAAATTTCTGCATATTTCCCAGATCACTCCATGCGTGCTCTGCAGCTAGGCCCTAACTCCCCTTTGCCACCATAGATTTTCTTCAAACCTCTTGAAATCAAAAGTATCCATACCCAGTGTTGCTCCAAGACCCCAAAACCCACCCACAAACACCAGGAACCTCCCAAACGGCCCCCCGAAAACGCTAAAGTGAGCGAAATGCCTGAAAATGGAAAAACTTTTTCACCTCCGATTTTCTCGAACCCGCTTTTATCCGGTATTAGACCTTCACAGCAATGCCCCCAGACCCATCAACCCAGGCGGAAACACGTTTACCCCCTCCCCCCCAACAGCCAAAAAGCAAAAACAGAAAAATGGGCACTTTGACAAATTTCTCCATATTTCCCAGATCACTCCCTGCTCGCTCTGCAGCTAGGCCCTAACTCCCCTTTGCCACCATGGATTTTCTTCAAACCTCTTGCAATCAAAATTATCCATACCCAGTGTTGCTCCAAGACCCCAAAACCCATCCACAAACACCAGGAACCCCCCCAAACAGCCCCCCGAAAACGCTAAAGTGAGCGAAATGCCTGAAAATGGAAAAACTTTTTCACCTATGATTTTCTCCAAACCACTTTTATCCGGTATTAGACCTTCACAGCAATGCCCCCAGACCCGTCAACCCAGGCGGAAACAAGTTTAACTCCCCCTAACAGGCAAAAAGCAAAACCGCAAAAAGTAAGACAGCACATTTTGGTCCTACCTGGAATTCAGTCCAAATGCGATGCGCAGCTAGGCCCTAACTTCCCTTTTCCACCACGGATTTCCTGAAAAACAAATGCAATCAACATTAGACTGTGCCGGCAGTGCTCCCAGACCCCAAAACCCACCCAAAAAGACCTAGAAGCCCCCAAACAGCACCCCAAAAACAGGCAAGTGAGCAAAAACGCAAAAACCTTTTCACCATAGATTTGGTCCAAACACTTGATTCCGATATTAGACCTTCCGAGCTATGCCCCCAGAACCCTGCAGCCACCCGCAAAAAAGCAGAACACCCCTAAACAGACAAAAAGCAAAAATGCAAAAACTCATACTTAGAACATTTTCCGCCAACCAGTCAATATCAGTCCAAACGCGCTCTGCAGCTAGCCAATAACTCCTCTTTCCCACCATGGATTTTCTTCATATCACTTCCAATAAAGATGATGCTATCCCAGCAGTGCTCCCAGACCCCCACACCCTCCCCCACAAATCTAGAACACCCCCAAACAGCCCCCCAAAAACATGCAATACTGGTATATTCAAAACATGGCCAATTGCGCTGTTCACAAAGCATTGCTGTTTTCAGCACTTCCACTACTTTGATCCTCTTGAAACTCACCTGGACAGTCACATGTTCTAGCGATTCACAAGAATCTCAGCAAGGCAGAACAAAATCGAACCACTGCGCTCTTTGAAGAAAAAGAAGAAGAAGAAGGTCTACAACTAGTTTTCACTTAGTTTTCACCCAAACACACGCGCCCGCAATACACCCAAAAAGGCCAACATTCTGCCATTTCTTGACCAAAGAACACCAAACCCCCCTAAAACATTGCCAACATCATTATGAACGAGCCTGCATCGGGCTTGAGCCCTAGAATCAGCGTGAACCATACCAACCTAAACCCAAAAACCCTAGTAAATCGCACTGAACCCTAAACCGTAGATATGCTTTGTCTGTCTGTGTCAAAGAGCCTAGGTATGCTACATCAGGAGGATGATTCACTCAGTGGTGCCTGCCTTGACCGTCTGCATGGCCCTGCCGCAAGTATGTGCCAAAAATCTATTCGGCTCAAGAATTTGCGATTTTTCAGTACTTTCAGTAGATTTGCAAAATACCGAAAAACAGCAAATTTTGCAAACATAACAGATGTTTGGCCCAAGCTTGAGGCAGTGCCGTGCAGAGGGTCAAGGCAGGCACCACTGAGTGAAGCAACCTGATGGAGCATGCCTAGGCTCTTTGTCACACAGGCAAAGCATATCTAATTGTATGCAGCAAGGACTCTGCCTGGCATAAAAACATCAGTACACTGCCTCGCCCTTGACCAATACATACCATGAATAGACAGACATGTTGTTGTAGTCCTGCTGTAGTAGTTGTTGTAGACTGGTTTACCTGTTTGCCACTCACGAATTGGCCATAGTTCTTCCGTAAATCGACTCTGATGATCCATCCATCCCAGTGAGTGACTGTAAAGAGAAAAGATATATTATTTAATCAATCATCATGGTATATTGGCAAGTGAGTCCGCTCCAAGGACATTTTGCATATTTTGTGAAAGGCAATATAGTGGCCCCTGAATTTGAAGTAAAATTTTATTTAAACAAGGTAATAAAAAACGAGTTGTTGACATGAGTTACAATTACTGTGTGAAAGATTAAATAATAACTAAGACAAGACATATGCATCATCATTTCATGCACAAAAAACAAACAGCAATTGGTTTCATCAGAGCCAGACAGCCATTGCTGTCCAGTGCTTGCCATCTTCTCAATTATTCATTACCTGTTCTACTTTTTGTCTGCATCTTCTTCAGAAAGTGAGGGCCCACAGGGCAGCCTCTCCTGTCAATATCAGAAGTAACTCTGTCAGCAATCAGCAAGCATGTAGTCAGTCAGTAAATTCAGTCCCACTTGAGGGGACTTGTCTTAATCCATCCATCTGCCTTGAGGGAAATAGTTAGGGGGAGTCTGGAGGAGGAGTATAAAGGAGCATGATTGAGTTGTGAACTTGTGAACCTCAGGAATGCAGACTGCGGCACCTTCAAATCAATAAGTAATATAAGATGAAGACAGTGCTGCTGATGGACTTATTGTGATTAGGTGATTAGAGTTTTGTTGTGGTAAAAGTTGCAAAACAAAGAAAGACACACAGGAATAAAAGTGAATTAGGACAAAATAAAAGGAAGTCATTTTCAGGGCTCGGAGTCAGGGAAGTAGAGCTCGTCCTCAAACTCCATGAATTGAGACGGGAGTAGGTCAGGTAACAGAGAAGAACTTCGGTCACCTAAGTCGGTGTCCTCTTCTTTCTGCGTGCATTCACGTACTTTGTAATCTGGTGGTATCAAGTGCTGATTCATCTTGATCAGTGTTAACCTCTCCACATTTTGGCCGAGAGGCGGGTCCTTTTTGAAGTTACAATGGCACCAGCAGCACTGAAAACATGTTCAGAAGACACACTTGCAAGTGGGCAAGACAAATAATTTATAGCCAGGTTGGTGATCAGTGGCCATAGAGCCATTTTCCTGAACCAATACAGCAATGGGTTTGTATTAACAAATACCCCTGTGTTGGGTCATCCAGATAGGCCTGCAGCATCAACTCAAGGTTCTCCACGGTTGCTTCACTTTGTGTACCATCTGTGGCCTTCCCAGCACTGGAACGAGCAAACCCTTGATGAGTTAGCCAATCCGCTTCCGACAATATTATGGGTGGGCCAGGTGCAGGTGAGGATGATAATACGGTTGCTGCTGGTGGGTGTCGCTAACGGCTGTGAGGGAAAGTTACTCCCTTGGCCCATAGATTCAGAAGTGGAACTTGACGCTGGATCGCCTGCTGATTCAGTTGGACTTCTGATGGCTCCTTGAATTTTCTGCCGATATTTTTTGAATCGACTGGCCGACACAGCTAGCCAATGTTTGTGCTTTGAAACATCTGCTTCATCAAAAGGAATGAATGCTTTGCTGGCCACTGCCTTTTTGTACCGTGGATCCAAAATAGTGGCACAAATATAATGTTGTTTTGTATGTATGTTTTGAAGCCTTTCATTGGCAACTAGGTGGCCTAATAAGTTCTCCGCCAACAGATATGCAGCTTGCTTTCCTGCTGACTTCACGAGTGAAGACCTCAAAAGGACGAAGCATGACTGTCAGGCTTTTAACTAGCTGCCATTCCTCCAACTCTAGCCTCATGTCTTTCAAAGCAGAACCTAGTGTAAAGATATAGTCATTGATTACCATGCACTGCTCAAACAGACGCTCAAGCATATAAAAGGTTGATTCCAACGTGTTGCCATCTCCTGGATGAGGACTTTGACTGGCACTTTACGTACATGTTGAATGCTCCTCAGCTTCTTCCGGGCCTTAAAAGAATGGCTGAAATGTGTGCAGATTCTTCGGCAGGTGGTCAGTAACTTCTTGACTTTGTTTTCAGTTTTCAAGAAATCTTGAACAACCAGGTTTATACAGTGCGCCAAACACGGCACTCTGAAATATTCACCGTCCTGCATGGCCTTAACTATACTACAGCCATTATCCATGGAAACATAACCAACTATGCAATTTCTTGGTTGCAGCCATTCAGAGACCTTACTGTTAAACTCCTCCAAAATGTTTTTTGCAGTATGAGTTTTCTCCATGGCAAACATGGCTAATGTTGCATGTTTTTGAGTAGCTTGAAAAATTGTGTCCAGGTCAACAACTGCACTTGACTTGTCTCTAACCCCTGCAAAAGACCCTGCAAAAGAGACCCAGTGTGCAGTGATGCACATGTAATCATGGGCTTTGCAACTGGTCCACATGTCTGTTGTCAAGTGGATAGTGTGAACAGCACTCTTCTACAAAGCAGCCCCAATCACCTCCAGCACATCTTGATGTAGTGCTGGAACGGCAACTCTGGCAAAATAGGACCGGCTAGGAACCTTCCATTTAGGGCAGACGGTTGCCACTAATTCTAGAAACCCGACCCCTTCCACAAAAGAAAAGGAGAGAAGGTCCAGCGCTAGCATTTTAGCCAGCTTTGCGTTATACAGATGTACCATTGGGTGGTTGCTTTCAAATGGCGCCTCCGACCACAACATTCCGTGAATGGTGAGCTGGATCATTTTACGTGATGATGATGATGATGACGTCTTCAAACCAGTTAGGCCCGGTATTGTAGTTTTTCGCATTGGTGTCTCTCCAACACTCTTAGTGTGCCTCATAGATGTTGCATGGGTAGAGGGTGTGTGCGATACCACTGCAGTGCTGCTGCCAGCAGAACTGGGTGTACTAGAAAAAATGTCTGTCGCTTCTTCACTTCTCCCCTGCACAATCAGCCTCTCATCATCATCACATGCAATATTAAGGGATACATTTAGATTTGTTTTTCTTTTGCCTTCCTTGATCTTCCTCATGTGTGCTTCCCACTCAATAGTGTGGTGTTTTTTGAGATGACCTCTCTGGCCTCCAGTACCATAGTTGGAACCAAGCTTACCCCGACTAACGCATGCTTTACAAATCGAACAAACGACCATGTTTTCCACCTTTGCTCTAACAGTAAAGAAGTCCCAAACTGGAGACTGGTGATGTCTGCTGAAGGTGGAGGTGCTAATTTGACTTTCAATGCCAGATGAAGTGGAGGATGGGCATGGCTGAATTAGTTTCTGTTGTTCACTTACAGCACCACTACTTGAGGTCGAGCTGGATGGAGGTCCATGCCGGCCCTTCTGACTAAAAAAGATGGAAGCTGTAGGTCGTGTTGGTGTTGTAGTTAACAGTGGTGGTACCAGTGCCACGGCGCCCATATCCCGCTCAGCAGCCATTTGGGATAGGGTGAAAATGTCTGTCTGCTGCATGCCTGCTGGGGCTGGAGGACGACTGTGATGACTGGGTCATCATCAGACTGTTCATCAGCAGCAGAAGACACCACTTCTTGTTCGTCGTCATCACCCATAAGTGGAAGCTTTGCGGGAGCCTTCCTTTTAGGCTTAGCTACCTTTGTCGGCTCATGGCGTGACTCACTCTCAGACTGCATGGCTGGGTTCCAATCATTATCAAGGTCATCAGAAGGAAGGGGGCTTGAAGAAGAACTTATAGTAGTAGTAGTGTCCCTCCTTGACCTTTTTCTTTCTGGGGATCTGGAAGACAATGGATCATCATCATCAGGAGGAGTGGCTTCCTCGGATGATACCTACTCTTGAATAGCAATTTCCTGATGTGCCCCTACTTCTGGAGGAACAAGCGTTGTTGCCAGTTGTGTCGCTCAATGAACCTCTAGTCGCACCTCTCCATGCACCTGTCCATGTGCTGCTCCTTGCGGCTCTACTTGCGCCTCTCCTTGCGACTCTACTTGCGCCTCTCCTTGTGGCTCTACTTGCACCTCTCCTTGCAGCTCTACTTGTGCCTCTCCTTGCGGCTTTACTTGCGCCTCTCCTTGCGGCTCTACTTGCGCCTCTCCTTGCGGCTCTACTTGCACCACTCCTTGCCCATGTACTTGCGCTTCTACTAGTTGCACCTGTGTTTGTGGCTGTGTTTGTTGAACACTCGTCAGCTGAGTTACACCCGGCGTTGATTGGATGGTACTTTCTTGTGATGAGCCAAGATCAATGGTCGATGGTGATTGAACAACTAAAGTGGCTGCCGCAGCAGCACTCATGGTCTTGGACCTAACTTGGCGTGGTGGCACTGAGCACAATGAAGTGGAGTTGCTGCTTCCAGCTTAGTCCCCGGCGGACACCGCGGCTGCTGCAGGCGTATTTTTTTTTTCTCCCAAAAAAGGTGTCGGTGGGCACACCAGTCTCCTTGGTAGGTGGTGCCACTTGCTTCTTCTGCTCCTTCATACTGGCAGTGGCACTGGCAACTTTTTTCGCTGAGGCGCTACGGTCAACTTTCTTTGGGGCCATCTTCTTGAGATGTTAGAACAGTGGACCGCAGTTGCACGAGTTGCAGAGTTGTCTTGTCTGTGGCCACACGTGACGTCATGTTACGTTGTGCTGCACACACCGCTGCAGGACCTCTTCCAGGCACTGGTGGTTCTCTTGTGCACCTAAAAGCAATGGAAGCCAGAGGAACATCAGTTATACACCCAGGCCCCAACAACACCCCAAAAAGTCGAGAAACACTCAAAAATCACCACAATCCCATGCCATCCATGCCCTCAATGATGTTTACATTTAAGACACCCCACAGAAAGACTAGGTCCATGCACCACTGAGTACCCCTGGGCATAATGGTTGAAAGCAAGGCAAACTGGGTGTATGCCTGAGCACACTGCCTGGCTTCAAAATGGCCCCTTGACCCCCACCACATGGCCAGACCCTGCCTCTACCAGGCTGAAAATGGCCCCCACCCACATGGCTAGGCCACAACAACACCCCAAAAAAGTAAAAAAAACACTAAAAAATCACCACAATCCCATGCCATCCATGCCCTCAATTATGTTTAAATTCAAGATACCCCACAGAAAGACTAGGCCCATGCACCACTGCGTACCCCTGGGCATAATGGTTGAAAGCAAGGCAAACTGGGTGCAGGCCTGAACACACTGCCTGGCTTCAACATGGCCCCTTGACCCCCACCACATGGCCAGGCCCTGCCTGTACCAGGCCTCAAAATGGCCCCCACCCACATGGCTAGGCCCCAACAACACCCCAAAAAGTCAAAAAACACTAAACAATCACCACAATCCCTAGCCATCCATGACCTCAATGATGTTTACATTCAAGACACCCCACAGAAAGACTAGGTCCATGCACCACTGAGTACCCCTGGGCATAATGGTTAGAAGCAAGGCAAACTGGGTTCATTCCTGAGCACACTACCTGGCTTCAAATTGGCCTCTTGACCCCCACCACATGGCCAGGCCCTGCCTGTGCCAGGCCTCAAAATGGCCCCCACCCACATGGCCAGGCCCCAACAACACCCCAAAAAGTCGAAAAACACTCACAAATCACCACAATCCCATGCCATCCATGCCCTCAATGATGTTTAAATTCAAGACACCCCACAGAAAGACTAGGCCCATGCACCACTGAGTACCCCGGGGCACCCTGAGTACCCCTGGGCATAATGGTAATGGTTGAGAGCAAGGCAAACTGGGTGCAAACTGGGTGCAAACATAAAACGTGTGCTCCTCTCACCTTTGAAGAATGTGAAGAGGAGATCCTAGTCTCCCATATCTCACATATGTTAATAGGCCTAGATGCACAATGAGGCCTCCTTAATAGATTTAGGGGCCTCTTAAGTTTTGGGGCTTCCCTGCAACACAGGGACTGCAGGGGGTTTGTGGTACACCTCTGGCCAAATAACAGTTTTAACTTTCATATGTGTTTGTACGGCCCTGTTTCTAGAAGTTTATCTTACAATTCAATATTCTTTAGCATCACAATGACTTGAATTATCTGGAAATGCTTAATAAATTGTTAAACAATTCGTGCAAACAGGGGCCTCCACATCCTTAAGGTGGCATAAACCCATCAAAGCGAAACCATCTCCAAATTTGAATTCATAATCTATGAAACCCTTCATTCTGGATCCCCATATTACCGAGTTCAGAAATGGGCCCTATGTGGTTGACAACAACATCACTTGAGAAGTACCAACACTCTCCCCCAGTCAAGAAAACAAAAAGGCTCATTCAGTTGTTCATTGGGAACGCTGCCACCATCTCTAAAACTCTTACGCCTAATGTCGAAGCAATCACATTCAATCTATAGCTTCGTATCAAATGTATTTTCTTGACTACTATCAGATCTGATTTTTAGAGGCTGCTTTTTTTCCTAATATTTTAGATTATTTGTAGTCCTGACCTTACCTTTGTCTTCGAAGTTTATCATTGCATACTTTAGTATTTCTTATAATTGCAACGTGGTACCATCATCAACGTTGCTTGTTCCATACACAAATTCTTTCGTAAACAATTTGATCTAGTCCGTGTTATACACAACTACTTGGATATATACATAAATAAATACATCAATAAATAAACACATAAATAAATAAAGAGTAAGTAGTCCAGCCTCGGTCTGTCCTGAATTACAACTATAAATAAAAACAAGAACGTTATGACGAATAGATTCTGAGGAAGTGACGTATAACAATAAAAGACAGCTGGAAGGTAGCTGTTTTTGTGATTATCATGTCCTATTGATTACATTTGTAATAGTATTCCCTTCTTTCTCAATTCACGTTTCAGACATTGAAATTCGTGTACCACCATGAAATTTACTTTTTTCGACCTAGATATAATATTGAATTATTTTGTATTCCATTTTGAATGATGTTACCCAGCGCGTCTCGTTGATTTACATAATTTGTGTCAGGGACATAGAACATTATTATGGTGCAGAAACTGGAAGCATAACGTGTTGGCACAAATCTTTCCTCTTCAGCGTCCTGTGCTGCTCGGATTGCAGATTGATTGTAACAACCCAATTTAATAGCCTGTCCAAAGCCACGATCAACATTTGCTAATAATGTGTCATTTTTATATTTACTGTGCACCGAAAAAGGCTGCGCAGAATATTCATGCCAGGTCGTTCTTGGCTCACAGCAGCAGGAATGTGCTTGACTCTTTTTACTCTTTTGCTGGTCAGATGCATGTGTGAATGTCACTGCCTTGTGTAACATTTAAAAGCTTGTCTGTTCAAATTATTTTTCCTGTCGCGCAAATTAGTATTTTTCAGTACATTATCACTTAAACACAAATGATAACAATATATATATATATATATATATATATATATATATATATATATATATATATATATATATATATATATATATATATATATATATATATAAATTTTATGATGTGGCTCTGGGGCAACAGCCAAATTCTCCCAATAGTGGCAGTTCAAGGTCTCAACCTTATTTTTACGTCCAGGGGACAATAATTACATTGACATGTTAAGCTCCTTTCATGGAAGGAAATAAAAGTAGTTTCCAACCCTTATACTCAACCATGACCTCGACCTACTCCTTCTAACTGAAACCTGGCTAAAGAAAAACTCTTCCCTAACACTTGACATTCTAATCCCTCCAGGCTATGACATCATAAGAGCAGACAGACCAAAAAAGGTATGGCGGTGGCATAGCCTGTATACACTGCACCAAACTGACGGTGACTCAGTCACAAGCAACCAACCATTTCATGTGCGAATACCTAGGCATAAGCATTGTGAGCAACAATAGTCCCCTATGTAAACTACATTTGATCTATCACCCACCAGGCAACAATCCCGCATTCACCGGATAAATCGTGGAAATCATCTCCTCCAACAAGGGGCAACCCCAAATCTTCCTCGGTGACTTCAACCTTTATTGAAGCGACCGTAACAACCCCAAAGTTAACAGCCTATAAACATTCCTAACTGACCTCGAACTTGTCCAATTCTGCAATGGCCCAATGCACATCCTGGGTGCAGCACTGGATCTTGTCATAGCTAGGTCAAACTCCATCATACTATCAATCGACCCATGTGACTGGACGGGCCACCACTGAATCATCTTCCTCATCACTGAACCAATGAAGACATATAATCTCCAACCCAAGAAACCCATAGAATGCAAAAGAAATACCTGCGGCATTAACCCCTTGTATGCTCATGACGAGCTGAGCTCGTCATGGCATACAGTGCTCGGGTGCTCATGACGAGCTCGGCTCGTCATGAGCCCCACCCACGGGGGGATCACTAGCGCTCCCATCGTGGGTGCCTGATCTACATTTCAGTTACGGGGAAGGCAGGGGAAGACCTTCCCCTGCCTCCCCCCGCCGCGTCATTAATGACGTCAGCGTGTGAGGCACGCTGACGTCATTGGAGGTTCCCTTTCTCCTCCGATGCGCAGGGAACCCATTTGCTTCCTGGCGTCGGAGGAGAAACAGGTAAGTTTGGGGGCGGGGGGATTTAATCTAAAGAGGCATTGCGGGAAAGGAAAGGGTTTTCCTTTCCCTCAATGCCTCTTTAGAGCATTCCTGCTGCACGATCGTGCAATCGTGCAGCAGGAATGCCCACTAGACACCAGGGATTTTTTGTTGTTGTTGCAATTGGCAATGTTTGTGAGTTCGGGGAGTGGCGCCTTGGGCAAGGGTCGCTCCACGCTTTGGGTCGCTTTGTCTGCCCCCCCGGGTAAACATTCTGGAGGCAATGAACAGGGGAGTGGCACCTTGGGCAAGGGTCACTCTCATAATGGGGGCCATTTTGTGCAGCCCTATTGTTTTTTTTTGTTTTGGGGGCATTAGAAGTTATGTATTTTACCACTAAAAACCATGTACGGGGCAAAGAGCAGGGGAGTGGCCCCTTGGGCAAGGGTCATTCTCCTTTTCGGGTCCATTTCGAGTAGCCCTAATTTTTTTTTTACAGGGCATGTTGTTTTTTTTAGAAAAACAACCATAATGGGACTGGTTACTGGCTAATCAGCCGTTATCAGCCAGGTTAGCTTGAGTCCAGTGGCAAAGTGAGCAAGGGAGCCACGTCTGCCAACTTAGGGCAATCAAAGCGCACAGGGTCAGTCTGATTTGCATATGTCCATGTCTGAACTGGGTTGGTGAAGTGAGCTAAACAATGATGATGGATTACCCCAAGATCTGTTGACTGGGGGTGAGTGTTAGATTTGCTCATGCGCTCAGTCCATCTTCCCCTTTGGTATCACTTTGAAGGGCAGTTCTGCTTTTTTTTGTTTGTAGGGCCACTAGGGCACCAGGGTTTATTTTTATGTTGGGAATCCTCCCCTTGGACATGGGTTGTACCCCTTTATGGGAGGATGGTTGTGTTTTTTTCTGCCCTCTCTGAGTGGCACAGTAGCAGTATGTGTTTAGTTCTTACTGTCCCCAAGGTGGGCAGAAGCCACTAGACACCAGAATTTTTTAAAAATGTTGTCTTGGTGGGGGTGGCCTCAAGTGAAAGGGTTTCTCCCCTATTGATGTTATACTGTTAGGCCCACCTACCCCTTAGCTTGGCAGGTTTGACTGGTGCATTTTTTGTATATGTGATTCTAATGTTTTTTTTTCTTTTAAAATCTAGTCTAAAATTTTAGATTCCTGTTTGCGGTTTTGACAGTGGTTGTTCTCAGTTTCGTGCAGTTGCATTTTTTAGGTAAGAAAAACATTTTTGTTGTATGTACTCCAAATGAGTAATATTGCAATGTATGAATTCATTTTGTTTTTGTAAGAGGTGTCATAGTGGCATTTAGTTAGTGTTCTTTGCATGAAAATCATTGTGATGTGTTTTGCATTGTCTTATGTGTTTTTTTTTCTCTTTCTTTTTTAGTGGGATATTGTTGATCCATACTGTGTCTGTACAGAGTAAGTGGTGGTGAGTTTAGCTGCTTCTGGAAAATGAGTGGTTTTGTTTTGCATTTTTTAGGTATTTTTGATAAGGGTGAATTTTGTTCATTACTTATTTTACATAGTGATTGTTGTTGTTGACTTGTGTGACAAGTTACTTTTATTAGTAATCATTATGGCTAGCCGTAGAATGACTGCTCAGCAGGTGGTTGGTATGCTTCTTGAGTCTTCCTCTGAGCCGGATTATGACACCGACAGTGCATCTGAGGGAGGGGAGGGAGGGGAAGATTCTGGCAGTGAGTTTTCTCTCCACATGGAATCATTGGATGATGAAGGTACTCTATGTGCAGATGAAGGGCCTGTTTTAGAGGAGGACACTGCTGTGCCGATGGTGCAAGAGGTATCTGGATTGCAGCCTGAGGCTGCTAGTTTTCCTACTGGAAGTGCTGAACTCTGTGTTGATCCTAACATGGTGCAGCCGGTGTTGCCTGCCTTTAGCGTTGATGCAGGGTGTAGAGTGGATTGTGAAAACATTTTGCCTATACAGTATTTTCAGTTATTTATGGATGATGTGTTTTTGGGTGAAATTGTTGAGCAGACTAATTTGTATGCTGAACAGTTTTTGAGGGTCAACAGTGACAAACTTAGCCCCCACTCTAGAGCTACCCGGTGGACTCCCACAAATCTGGAAGAGCTGAAGAAGTTTTTGGGTTCGACTTTATTGATGGGTTTGCTAAGGAAGCCGAACCTGGCTTCATATTGGTCTACCAGTCACTTGATGCAACAGCCATATTTCCAGCTGTTATGACTCGTGATCGGTATTTGCTTTTGCTATGCATGTTGCATTTTGTGGATAATTCTTTGGCGTTGCCACGTAGTCACCCTGACTGTGACCGTCTTTTTAACATTTGGTCTGTTCTTGATCACTTTGTTGATCGATTTTCAGAGATTTAAATTCCAGGGAAACAAATATCTATTGATGAGTCTTTGGTTTTGTTCAAGGGTCGTTTGGTTTTTAGGCAGTACATCCCTAGCAAGAGGGCACGCTATGGAATTAAACTGTATATGTTGTCTGAGAGTAAGACAGGGTATGTTTTTAACTTTCGTGTGTACACTGGTAGCGATTCCACTATTGACCCCGCTGGTTGTCCGTCCACTTTTGGAGTGTCAGAGAAAATTGTGTGGGATCTTGCTAGAAGAATGTTCAACAGAGGCCACCATTTGTACCTTGATAACTTTTACACTGCTCTGCAATTGTTTAATTAATTGTTTAAAGTGGACACTTTTGCATGTGGCACAATCCGCTCTAAACGCAAAGGTTTTCCGAAGGAGCTTGTTTGCATGAAACTTCAGAGGGGTCAGTGAAGTTCCTTGCATAGTAAAGAACTACTAGCTGTGAAATATGTGGACAGGAGCGATGTGTACATGCTGACTACCATCCATGATGAGAGTACTTTACCTGTGGCAGTTTGGGGTCAGGTTGCTGAAGTGCACAAACCTGTGTGCATACTGGACTACAATAAGAACTTGGGTGGTGTTGACAGAGTAGATCAGAGGTTGGAACCTTACACTGCTATTCGGAAGGCTTATGTTTGGTATAAGAAGTTGGCCATCCATTTTTTCAACTTAGCAACTTTCAATGCTTTTGTAGTGTTCAAGGAGTGTTCTCCTGCGTCCAAGTTGACATTTCTTCAGTTTCAGCACTCTGTGAAATCTAGCCTTGTTGTTGTGGAGCATGTAAGTGTTCCTAGATTTAGAGTGGTGGAGGATGTGGCTCGATTGAAAGATCAGTACAAAAGAGGGTGGTGATGGACGGAACATCTGAACCAATCAAACACTCACACCCAGTCAACAGATCTGGGTTTAATCCATCACCGTTCTTTAGCCTACTCTGCCACCCCAGTTCAGACATGGCCATATGCAAATCAGTCTGACCCTGTGCCTCATGGGAACAGTCCAGCCAGAACTGCCAAGCCATGCCTTCCCTGGACCGGAAACAAGCTTCTGAGGACCGGATTCTGGCATTTCAGTCGTCTTCAGCCCGGCTTGCTTGAATCCAGTGGCAAAGTAAGCAAGGGACTCACGTCTGAGCATATTCTGCCAACTTAAGGCGAACAAAGCGGTACAAAAGGGGGTGGTGATGGACGGAGCATCTGAACCAATCAAACTCTCACACCCAGTCAACAGATCTGGGTTTAATCCATCACTGTTCTTTAGCCCACTCTGCCAACCCAGTTCAGACATGGCCATATGGAAATCAGTCTGACCCTGTGCCTCATGGGAACAGTCCAGCCCGAACTGCCAAGCCATGCCTTCCCTGGACCAGAAACAAGCTTCCGAGGACCGGTTTCTGGCATTTCAGCCGTCTTCAGCCCGCTTGCTTGAATCCAGTGGCAAAGTGAGCAAAGGACTCACGTCTGAGCATACCCTGCCAACTTATGGCGAACAAAGCGGTACAAAAGGGGGTGGTGATGGATGGAGCATCTGAACCAATCAAACACTCACACCCAGTCAACAGATCTGGGTTTAATCCATCAACGTTCTTTAGCCCACCCTGCCACCCCAGTTCCGACATGGCCATATGCAAATCAGTCTGACCCTGTGCCTCATGGGAACAGTCCAGCCCGAACTGCCAAGTTATGCCTTCCCTCGACCGGAAAAAGCTTCAGAGGACCGGTTTCTGGCATTTCAGCCGTCTTCAGCCTTGCTTGCTTGAATCCAGTGGCAAAGGGAGCAAGGGACTCATGTCTGAGCATACCCTGTCAACTTATGGTGAACAAAGCGGTACAAAAGGGGGTGGTGATGGACGGAGCATCTGAACCAATCAAACACTCACACCCAGTCAACAGATATGGGTTTAATCCATCACCGTTCTTTAGCCCACTCTGCCACCCCAGTTCAGACATGGCCATATGCAAATCAGTCTGACCCTGTGCCTCATGGGAACAGTCCAGCCCGAACTGCCAAGCCATGCCTTCCCTGGACCGGAAACAAGCTTCTGAGGACTGGTTTCTGGCATTTTAGCCGTCTTCAGCCCGGCTTGCTTGAAACCAGTGGCAAAGTGAGCAAGGGACTCACGTCTGAGCATACCCTGCCAACTTATGGCAAACAAAGCGGTACAAAAGGGGGTGGTGATGGACGGAGCATCTGAACCAATCAAACACTCACACCCAGTCAACAGATCTGGGTTTAATCCATCACTGTGCTTTAGCCCACTCTGCCACCCCAGTTCCGACATGGCCATATGCAAATCAGTCTGAGCCTGTGCCTCATGGGAACAGTCCAGCCCGAACTGCCAAGCCATGCCTTCACTGGACCGGAAACAAGCTTCTGAGGACTGGTTTCTGGCATTTTAGCCGTCTTCAGCCGGCTTGCTTGAAAGCAGTGGCAAAGTGAGCAAGGGACTCACGTCTGAGCATACCCTGCCAACTTATGGCAAACAAAGCGGTACAAAAGGGGGTGTTGATGGACGGACATCCGAACCAATCAAACACTCTAACACAGTCAACAGATCTGGGTTTAATCCATCACCGTTCTTTAGCCCACTCTGCCACCCCAGTTCAGACATGGCCATATGCCAATCAGTCTGACCCTGTGCCTCATGGGCACAGTCCAGCCCAAACTGCCAAGTCATGCCTTCCCTGGACTTGAAACAAGCTTCTGAGGACCAGTTTCTGGCATTTCCGCCGTCTTCAGCCCGGCTTGCTTGAATCCAGTGGCAAATTGAACAAGGGACTCACGTCTGAGCATACCCTGCCAACTTATGGCAAACAAAGTGGTACAAAAGGGGGTGGTGATGGACGGAGCATCTGAACCAATCAAACACTCACACCCAGTCAACAGCCATGCCTTCCCTGGACCGGAAACAAGGTTCCGAGGACCGGTTTCTGGCATTTCAGCCGTCATCAACCCTGCTTGCTTAAATCCAGTGCTGTGGAGAGCATGGGACTCATGCCCATCCCACTCGGGGTGGCAAATGCAAAAACCACAGTTGATGGACAGAATGCAGAACAATGTCATACAATCACCCCAGTACAGAGATCTGGGCCTAAATCCCTAGTTTTTTTGCACTCCAAACCACCCCAGTTCAGACAAGGCCATAGCCAGAAACCGGTCCTAGGATGCTTGATTCCGGTCCAGGAAAGACATTGCTTGGCAGTTTGGGTTGGACTGTTCCCATGAGGCACAGGGTCAAGGTTTATTTGCATATGGCCATATCTGAACTGGGGTAGTGTGGAGTAAAAAAAAAACAAGCGATTTCAGCCCAGATTTCTGTACTGGGGTGAATGTATGATATTGTTCTGCATTCTGTTCATCAACTGTGGTTTTTGCATTTGTCACCCTGAGTGGGATGGGTATGCTCAGACATGAGTCCCATGCTATCCACACACCTGGAGTTAAGCTATCCTGGCTGAAGACGGCTGATGGCCAGAAACCGGTCCTAGGATACTTGATTCCGGTCCAGGAAAGACATGGCTTGGCAGTTCGGGCTGGACTGTTCCCATGAGGCACAGACTCAAGGCTGATTTGCATATGGCCATGTCTGAACTGGGGTGGTGTAAAAAAAACGATGGATTTAGGCCCAGATCTCTGTACTGGGGTGCTTATGTGACATTGTTCTGCATTCTGTCCATAAACTGTGGTTTTTGGATTTTTCAACCCGAGTGGGATAGCTATGCTCAGACGTGAGTCCCATGCTCTCCACACCACTGGAGTCAAGCTATCATGGCTGAAGACGGCAGATAGCCAGAAACCAGTCCTAGGATGCTTGATTTCGGTCCAGGAAAGACATGGCTTGGCAGTTCGGGCTGGACTGTTCCCCTGAGGCACAGGGTCAAGGCTGATTTGCATAAGGCCATCTGAACTGGGGTGGTGTGGATTGCAAGAAAACAATGGATTTAGGTCCTGATCTCTGTACTGGGGTGAATGTATGACATTGTTCTGTATTCTGTCCATCAACTGTGGTGATTGCATTTGTCACCCTGAGTGGGATGGGTATGCTCAGATGTGAGTCCCATGCTCTCCACACCACTGGAGTCAAGCTATCCTGGTTGAAATCGGCTGATAGCCAGAAACCGGTCCTAGGATGCTTGATTCCGGTCCAGGAAAGACATGGCTTGGCAGTTCGGGCTGGACTGTTTCCATGAGGCACAGGGTCAAGGCTGATTAGCATATGACCATGTCAGAACTGGAGTGGTGTGGAGTGCAAAAAAACGATGGATTTAGGCCCAGTTCTCTGTACTGGGGTGAATGTATGATATTGTTCTGCATTCTGTCCATCAACTGTGGTTTTTGCATTTGTCACCCAAGTTGGATGTGTATGCTCAGATGTGAGTCCCATGCTCTCCACACCACTGGAATCAAGCTATCCTGGCTGAAGACGTCTGATGGCCAGAAACCCGTCCTAGGATGCTTGATTCCGTTCCAGGTAAGACATGTCTTGGCATTTCATGCTGGACTGTTCCCATGAGGCACAGAGTCAAGGCTGATTTGCATATGGCCATGTCTGAACTGGGGTGGTGTGCAAAAAAACGATAGATTTAGGTCCAGATCTCTGTACTGGGGTGAATGTATGACATTGTTCTGCATTCTGTCCATAAACTGTGGTTTTGGGATTTTTCAACCCGAGTGGCATAGTTATACTCAGACGTGAGTCCCATGCTCTCCACACCACTGGAGTCAAGCTATCCTGGCTGAAGATGGCAGCTAGCCAGAAACCGGTCCTAGGATGCTTGATTTCGGTCCAGGAAAGACATGGCTTGGCAGTTCGGGCTGGACTGTTCCCCTGAGGCACAGGGTCAAGGCTGATTTGCATATGGCCATCTGAACTGGGGTGGTGTGGAGTGCAAGAAAACAATGGATTTAGGCCCAGATCTCTGTACTGGGGTGAATGTATGACATTGTTCTGTATTCTGTCCATCAACTGTGGTGATTGCATTTGTCACCCCGAGTGGGATGGGTATGCTCAGATGTGAGTCCCATGCTCTCCACACCACTGGAGTCGAGCTATCCTGGTTGAAATCGTCTGATAGCCAGAAACTGGTCCGAGGATTCTTGATTCCGGTCCAGGAAAGACATGGCTTGGCAGTTCCGGCTGGACTGTTTCCATGAGGCACAGGGTCAAGGCTGATTAGCATATGGCCATGTCAGAACTGGGGTGGTGTGAAGTGCAAAAAAACGATGGATTTAGGCCCAGTTCTCTCTACTGGGGTGAATGTATGATATTTTTCTGCATTCTGTCCATCAACTGTAGTTTTTGCATTTGTCACCCGAGTTGGATGTGTATGCTCAGATGTGAGTCCCATGCTCTCCACACCACTGGAGTCAAGCTATCCTGGCTCAAGACGGCTGAAAGCCAGAAACCGGTCCTAGGATTTTTGATTCCGTTCCAGGTAAGACATGGCTTGGCATTTCGTGCTGGACTGTTCCCATGAGGCACAGGGTCAAGGCTGATTTGCATATGGCCATCTGAACTGGGGTGGTGTGGAGTGCAAGAAAACGATGGATTGAGGCCCAGATCTCTGTACTGGGGTGAATGTATGACGTTGTTCTGTATTCTGTCCATCAACTGTGGTGATTGCATTTGTCACCCCGAGTGGGATGGGTGTGCTCAAACGTGAGTCCCATGATCTCCACACCACTGGAGTCAAGCTATCCTTGCTGAAGATGGCTGAAAGACAGAAACCGGTCCTAGGATGTTTGATTCCGGTCCAGGTAAGACATGGCTTGGCAGTTCGGGCTGGACTGTTCCTATGAGGCACAGGGTCAAGGCTGATTTACATATGTCCATGTCTGAACTGGGGTGGTGTGGAGTGCAAAAAACTGATGGATTTAGGCCCAGATCCCTGTACTGGGGTGAATGTATGACATTGTTCTGCATTCTGTCCATCAACTGTCGTTTTTGCATTTGTCACCCCGAGTGGGATGGGTATGCTCAGACGTGAGTCCCATGATCTCCACACGACTGGAGTCAAGCTATCCTTGCTGAAGACAGCTGAAAGACAGAAACCGGTCCTAGGATGTTTGATTCCGGTCCAGGTAAGACATGGCTTGGCAGTTCGGGCTGAACTGTTCCTATGAGGCACAGGGTCAAGGCTGATTTGCATATGGCCATGTCTGAACTGGGGTGGTGTGGTGTGCAAAAAAACTATGGATTTAGGCCCAGATCTCTGTACTGGTGTGAATGTATGACATTATTCTGCATTCTGTCCATCAACTGTGGTTTTTTGCATTTGTCACCCCGAGTGGGATGGGTATGCTCAGATGTGAGTCCCATGCTCTCCACACCACTGGAGTCAAGCAATCCTGGCTGAAGACTGCTGATAGCCAGAGACCGGTCCTGGGATGCTTGATTCCGGTCCAGGAAAGACATGGCTTGGCAGTTCGGTCGGGACTGTTCCCATGAGGCACAGGGTCAAGGCTGATTTGCATATGGCCATGTCTGAACTGGGGTGGTGTGGAGTGCAAAAAAACAATGGATTTAGGCCCAGATCTCTGTACTGGGGTGAATGTATGACATTGTTCTGCATTCTGTCCATCAACTGTGGTTTTTGATTTTGTCACCCCGAGTGGGATGGGTATGCTCAGAGGTGAGTCCCATGCTCTCCACACCACTGGATTCAAGCTATCCTGGCTGAAGACGGCTGATAGCCAGAAACCGGTCCCAGGATGCTTGATTCCTGTCCAGGAAAGACATGGCTTTGCAGTCCGGGCTGGACTGTTTCCATGAGGCACAGGGTCAAGGCTGATTCGCATATGGCCATGTCTGATCTGGGGTGGTGTGAAGTGCGAAAAAACAATTTATTTAGTCCCAGATCTCTGTACTGGGGTGAATGTATGACATTATTCTGCATTCTGTCCATCAACTGTGGTTTTTGATTGAAAGATCGCCACTTTCCTTATTAAATTCCTCCCACATCTACGAAAGACTTTCCCACTAGGACAGTCTGTTGGCGAAGAGGTTTGCGGAAGGAGACTCATCTTTTCAGCCCTGGGAGTCCTTTCTACCCTGGGCTGTGTGTGCCTGCTTGTTACAGAGCTTACCACACACAAAATAATTTTTGGGAGTATCCATGAGTGGTAAAATGTACTGCCTGGTCTGTTTTTAAAAAAATGTGTATTCTGTTTTAAGGTTGGCATTTGTGCAATGTATTTAGTTACAGATTTTGTGTTACTAGATTTGTATCTATTTGCAATTTGTTTGTCAAGTCAAGTCAAAGTCGCTTTATTCGAGATTTACTCATAAAAGCACTTACAAAATATAAAAACATTTTTTAAAAACATTTCAGTAAAAAATAAGAATTAATTGAGAGACAAATAGGTTAATAACATAGATGTCATTACAGGATAAAAATATACAAATTTAAATGTTACAGGTAAAAAAGCAGACAGACTTGTAATGCAATAAAAGAGACAATCAGCTGCCTAAATACCTCTGTCTGATAGACCATGCCCATCCTAAAAATTTGGCGGTAGCTATTACCAAAGGCAGTAAAGTGCTAGTGCGTATAATTCTTAGAGCTACAGCACTGCTAGTGGTACCTAAGTTCTTGCACATTGGTGTTAGCCAGATGCGCCTGGGTTCTGCATAGATCGTACAAGCAAATAGGAATAGGCCAATTGTTTCCTTGTGGGCTCCGCAAGCTGGAGAGTTGCTGGTAGATGAACCTCCCCACCTGCCTGTCAGAGATCTAAGGGGAAGGGCACCTGCTCTAATTTGGAAAAGGAGCTTCCTGTCCCTTGGTTAGGTTATAGCGTCCCAATAGAGTTCAAGGCTGGGATTCTGCTTAGCTTCTAAGAATACTCCAGCCATAGACGCTGCACTATTACTACTCCAATACCGAGGGGCCACCTTCTCCCAACAGATTTCTTTTAGAAATTATTTAGTTGGGAATGAGGCTCCCGCTGGGTTTTCCCAAAGCATACAAAGACTGAGGTCGCCCAGCGTTGCTCTGAGTACTTTCAGCCAGCCAATTTTGTGGAACACATCCGCTTTAATGATGTCTAGAAACCCCTCGGCATAGTGTAGAAGCTCAGGTGTAGTCCAGAGCCTCCGCCAGTATAAAATTGGACGAAGCCTGGCCAGATCTAAGACAGTCTTCCTGCCCAGTTAATACCTAAGTGGCAGCAATGGCGTACTTTTAGGGAGGCCAGTAATGGTCCGGAAGAACTTATTTTCCGATGATTGAAGTATTATTCTCAAAGCCCCACAGCTCAGCACCATAAAGTGCAGAGCCGAGGGCCTTGGCCTCATACACCTGCAGTAATGGTTTTATTGGTTTGGTCATGGATTTTCTATGCTCCAGACCAAGAGCATCAGCCAATTGTCTGTGCCTTAATACTGCAATATCTATATGCTGGGACCATCTAAGATCATTTGATACGAGGATACCCAGATACGTAAAAGCATTAACTACCGCTAAGGGTCGGCCATTCATGACTAATTTAGATCTAAAACTTCGATGGGGATTAAAAACCATGAGCTTAGTTTAAGCCACATTAACTTCTAAGCCATGCTCCCTGCACAATTGGTCAAAAATAGACAGTATGGAGCTTGGCTGGTGGTGTGGGTGGACTGGCGCTTGGCTGGCGGTGTGTGAGTAGTTACTTTCTGTTGGTCACTACACACACTGCTAGTTGGGCGACACTCCATGCAGTCCATCATTTTGTGTAGTTGCTGTGTCAGGAATTTGGGCGTGTGAAAGTGATGGGCCCTTGAATGGCGATGTCTACTGGTGTGAGTGTTGTAATGTGAGGGGCCCACGGCTGGTGGTGTGAATGTTTTGTATGTGTCCCACGTATGAAAGGTGTATGAAATGGCCTGTAAAGAGGTTGGTGCCTTGACGTGGCTTTGCGCTCACTAGATGTGAGTCAGTGGTTCAGTTTCTCATACTTTCAATTATTAGAAGTGCATTTCATTTTTGTGAAATAACTTGCAAATACAATTGTATATACTGAATCATCACTCACCCTTGTGCCAAATCCAACCAGTATGTGTGTGTGTTTGCAGATTAGATGACTGTGCAGTAGTATATGTTTTTTCTCTCTTTCTGAAGCAGGGTGTACCTTGTCCCTTTTTGTGAATGTTGTAATGTGTTGGTTTTCCTTCCGGATGGTGTGATGGTCTGGTGTGTGTCAGGTAAGAAAGGTGCGTGAATGGCCTGTAAAACGGTTGGTGCCTTGTTGTGGATTTACAGATCACGAGTTGCGAGTCACTGGTTAGCTTTTTATGCATTTATTTATTGACAGAGTATCTCATTTCGTGAAATATCTTGTTATTAAAATTTTACGTACTGAACCATCACTCGCCCTCCTGCCAAATCCAACCAGTATGTGTGTGTGTTTAAGGAATTAATAGCTGTGCTGGATTGTTTGACTTTTGAGTAACTCTGTTAAGGTGTACATTACAGCTATAAAAAACTTACTAAATGTAGATATTATATTTTAAACCATGGGAGTATATGCTCATGTCTCTCTTTTCTCTTTTTATACATGGGAGAAGAGGGGGAACGCTGGGTGGTAGGACTTTTGTGCCGGCACGGAGATCCCACGCAAAAATGTATGTAAAAAGTGTTTTTCTTAACTAAATTTGAGGTTTGCAGCGAATTCTGGGTAGGAAAACATGACCCACGCATGCCATACCTTGGTGGACTCCCCCGGGTGTCTAGTTTTCAGAAACGTTTGGGTTAGGTAGTTTCCCAAGATGGCCCCTGAGCCCAGGGCAAAAAACTGAGGTGCTCCCCCCCCAAAAAAACAGGTAGTTTTGCTATAGGTAATTTTAGAGTCTCCACCGTGCCATTTGGGCCTTTTCCTGTTGCAGACACTATGCCTACCTACGCAAGTGAGGTACCATTTTTATTGGGAGACCTGGGGGAACGCTGGGTGGGAGGAAATTTTTGGATCTACACAGATTCCACAATTATCCACCACAGAAATATGAGGAAAATGTGTTTTTTTCTCCAATTGTTTAGGTTTGCAAGGGATTCTGGGTAACAGAACCTGGAGGGAGGCAGTGGAGTCACCTCATCCTAAATTTCCCTGGGTGTCTAGGTTTAAAAAATGTATAGGTTTACTAGGTTTCCCTCGGTGCCGGCAGAGCTAGGGTTCAAAATCTACAGGTAGGCACTTTGCCAAAAAAGGGCAATTTTTCACTGCGAAATTGAGGTGGGACCACGTTGCGTTTTGCACCGTTTCTTGTCGCAGGCACTAGGCTGACCCACGCAAGTGAGGTACAATTTTTTCTCTGAAGACTTTGGGGAATGTGGGGTGGGTGGAAATTTGTTGATCGACGCAGATTCCAGAACTTTCCACCACAGAAATACGAGGAAATAGCATTTTTTTGTCAACATTTTAGGTATGCAAGGGATTGTGGGTAACAGAACCTAGTGGGAGGCACTCGAGTCACCCCATCCTGATTTTCCCTGGATATCTACTTTTTAAAAATTTATAGTTTTGCTAGGTTTCCCTAGGTGCCGGCAGAGCTAGGGTTCAAAAACTAAGGGTAGGCACTTTGCCAAAAAAAGGGCCATTTTTCACTGCGAAATTGAGGTGCGAACATGTTGCGTTTTGCGCCGTTTCCTGTCTCAGGCACTAGGCTGACCCATGCAAGTGAGGTACCATTTGTTTCTCAGAAGACTTTGGGAAACGTGGGGTGAGTGAAAATGTGATGATCCACGCAGATTTCAGAACTTTACACCACAGATATGTGAGGAAAATGTGTTTTTTTGTCAGTTGTTTAGGTTTGCAAGGGATTCTGAGTAACAGAACCTGGTGGGAGGCAGTCGAGTCACCCCATCCTGAATTTCCCTGTGTGTCTAGTTTTCAGGAATGCATAGGTTTGCTAGGTTGCCATAGGTGCTGGCAGAGCTAGGATTAAAAAACTACAGGTAGGCACTTTGCCAAAAAAGGGCCATTTTTCTCTGCGAAATTGAGGTGCAACTAAGTTGCGTTTTGCGCTGTTTCCTGTCTCAGGTACTAGGCTGACCCACGCAAGTGAGGTACCATTTTTTTCTCAGAAGACTTTGGGAAACGCGGGGTGAGTGAAAATGTGTTGATCCACGCAGATGTCAGAACTTTCCACCACAGATATGTGAGGAAAATTTGTTTTTTTGGTCAGTTTTTTAGGTTTGCAAGGGATTCTGAGTAACAGACCCTGGTGGGAGGCAGTCGAGTAACCCCATCCTGAATTTCCCTGTGTGTCTAGTTTTCAAGAATGTATAGGTTTGCTAGGTTTCCATAGGTGCTGGCAGAGCTAGGATTAAAAAACTACAGGTAGGCACTTTGCCAAAAAAGGGCCATTTTTCTCTGCGAAATTGAGGTGCAACCAAGTTGAGTTTTGTGCTGTTTCCTGTCGCAGGCACTAGGCTGACCCACGCAAGTGAGGTACCATTTTTCTCAGAATACTTTGGGAAACGCGGGGTGGGTGGAAATTTGTTGATCCACGCAAATTTCAACACGTTACACCACAGAAATGTGAGGAGAATGCGTTTTTTTGTAAATATTTTAGGTTTGCAAGGGATTCTGGGTAACAGAACTTGGTGGGAGGCAGTCGTTTCACCCCATCTGAATTCCACTGGGTGTCTAGTTTTAAAAAATGTATAGGTTTGCTAGGTTTCCCTAGGTGCCGGCAGAGCCAGTGTTCAAAAACTACAGGTAGGAACTTTGCCAAAAAAGGGCAATTTTTCACTGCAAAATTTAGGTGAGACCAGGTTGCGTTTTGGGCCGTTTCCTGTCGCAGGCACTAGGCTGACCCACGCAAGTGAGGTATAACTTTTTCTCTGAATACTTTGGGGAATGTGGGGTGGGTGGAAATTTGTTGATCCACGCAGATTCCAGAAGTTTCCACCACAGAAATGTGAGGAAAATGCATTTTATTGTCAATATTTTAGGTTTCCAAGGGATTCTGGGTAACAGAACCTGGTGGTAGGCACTCGAGTCACCCCATCCTAAATTTCCCTGGATGTCTACTTTTCAAAAATGTATAGTTTTGCTAGGTTTTCCTAGGTGCCGCAGAGCTAGGGTTAAAAAACTACAGGTAGGCACTTTGCCAAAAAAGGGCAATTTTTCACTGCGAAATTGAGGTACGACCATGTTGCGTTTTGCGCCATTTCCTGTCGCAGGCACTAGGCTGACCCACGCAAGTAAGGTACCATTTTTTTCTCAGAAGACTTTGGGAAACGGGGGGTGAGTGAAAATGTGTTGATCCACGCAGATTTCAGACCTTTCCACCACAGAAATGTGAGGAAAATGTGTTTTTTTGTCAGTTTTTTAGGTTTGCAAGGGATTCTGGGTAACAGAACCTGGTGGAAGGCAGTCAAATCACCCCATCCTGAATTCCCCTGGGTGTCTATTTTTCAAAAATGTATAGGTTTGCTAGGTTTCCCTAGGTGCCAGTAGCGGTTGCTCCCCCTTGCCTCCTGCATCCCTGGGTATCGTAGAGCTGCTCTCCTCCTCACTGCTGCCAAAACGAATCTGTGCATTGTAGCGCCTCGCATTGCTGGATATTAATTCTGCCTACATTGCCCCCTGAGTATTGCCTGACTGTGCCCACGGAAGTATTTTGCTTTGCTTTATTTGCCATTACTTGAGCCCCAATAGCCCCAATAATGTCGTGTTAGCCTTTGTTTTGCTTGCTGCCATTTGGTAGTGCCTCCAGCCCGTCCCTCCCCCAACGCTCCCGCCTCCCAGCCGCCCCGCCCACCCACTAGCTATCTGGAACGTCCCGTCCAGCATCTCCTTGTGACCAGCCTGTCTCCGGTCGTAGCGGTTGCTCCCCCTTGCCTCCTGCATCTCTGGGTATCGTAGCGCTGCTCTCCTCCTCACTGCTGCCAAAACGAATCTGTGCATTGTAACGCCTTGCATTGCTGGATATTAATTGTGCCTGTGTGTGGCGCCTGGCATTACTGGATATTAATTGTGCCTGTGTGTGTCCCCGGCGCTCCACCGCTCGCATCGCCTACATTGCCCCCTGAGTGTTGCCTGACTGTGCCCACGGAAGTATTTTGCTTTGCTTTATTTGCCGGTACTTGAGCCCCAATAGCCCCAATATCATCGTGTTAGCCTTTGTTTTGCTTGCTGCCATTTGGTTGTGCCTCCAGCCCGTCCCTCCCCCCACGCTCCCACCTCCCAGCTGTCCCGCCCACGCTCCGCCCCCCTCCACTCTTCATTTATGACAGATGGACATTCGCGCAGCGTCCACACACTACGGACGCGCCCTATGCGCGCCGAAGGTGCGCCAAAGGTAAGCCCGTCTACGCCCGTCCGCGCCTGGACCACGCCCAACGCCAGACCCCCTGTCCCTCGCAAATCCACCACCTGCCGCATCACGTACAATGCTGCATCACTCTCAGCCCTTAACCCCGGACGTCCGCTTAACTGCCACCAAGGCGCCCCAGGATACACCCATGGACCATTCACCTGCCACTCCTGCAAGTTCGACTGTATTAAGAAACCCACCATATCCTCAGTTTCCAAACTGAGCTCCGACCCCAACCATCTGAAATGCATCCTACTTAACACCCGCTTGGTCCACAAACACGCCATCGAGCTATGGAACCTACTCGACACGACAGCGCCGGACGTTGCCTTCCTCACAGAAACCTGGATGAACAGCTCTTCAGCTCCCGACATCACCATAGCTATTCCGGACGGCTACAAGATCATCCAAAAAGACCGCATCAAGCAAACAGGAGGAGGCATCGCCATCGTCCATAAGAACACCATCCGCATCTCGACCAGCTCCGACGATAACCTCGCTATCGCCGAACACCTTCACTTCCAGATCCACACCGACCCCAATACCACACTCAGAGCCGCCCTCATCTAAGGCCACCAGGACCTCGCGCACAATTCAGCGAAGACATCACTGACTTCATCAGCCCACACGCCCTCCCCTCCGAGAACTACATCCTACTGGGAGACCTCAACTTCCACCTAGAAAAGAATAATGACTACAACACCACCACCCTTCTGGATAGCCTCACTAATCTCAGACTCCTACAACTTGTTAACACCCCCACCCACTCCGCCGGACACACGCTCAACCCAATCTTCACCTCCAGCAAGTATATCTCCTTCGACCACACCACAGCTCTTCAGTGGACAGACCACAGCTGCGTTCACTTCAGCTACAAAAAAATTATGACTCACAACCGCCCACAACCAATCCCCCGCAGAAACTGGAACAAAACTACAACCGACCAACTCCGCACATCACTGCACCAAAACCCCCCTGCAAAATCATCGGACCCAAACCTTGCAGCCATCATCCTCACACAATGGATCACCCACAGCGCTGACGAATTAGCACCCTTGAAAAAACATCATCCCAAACAGACCAACAAAAAAGCCCCCTGGTTCAACGAAGACCTCAAGAAATCCAAGAAGATCTGCCGCATCCTCGAGAAAGCCTGGAAAAATGACCGAACCACTGACAACCAGACAGCCTTCAAGAACGCTATCCGCAAACACCACCAACTGATTCGATCCACCAAGAAATCAGCATTGAAGGACCGACTCGACAACAACCCCCAAAACAGCAAGGAACTATTCAACATTGTCAAAGAATTCACCAACCCCACCGCCGGAGCAAACGACATCACCCCCTCCCAAGACCTCTGCGACTCCCTTACCTCATTCTTCCACAACAAAATCGCAGACATTCATAACAATTTAAAAAACCAGACCAGAATTCAGTCCTCCCCACCCGCATCCAAAAAAAAACACCCCTCTAACAACCTTTTCGCCTGGAACCCAATCACCACTGAAGAGACCATACACCTGATGAACTCCATCCACTCAGGATCACCAACTGATCCTTGTCCCCACCACATTTTCAACAAAGCAGACTCCATTATCGCACCCCATCTACGAGATGTCATCAGCTGCTCCCTCAACTCCGCTACCTTCCCGGAAAGCTGGTCACACAACGAACTCAGCGCCCTCCTGAAGAAACCCACAGCAGACCCCACTGAACTCAAGAACTACCGCCCTATCTCGCTCCTCCCATTCCCTGCCAAAGTCATCGAGAAAGCTGTCAACAGTCATCTAGCCGCCTTCCTTGAATCAAGCAAATCTCTTGACTCCTCACAAACCGGCTTCCGAGCCATTCACAGCACTGAGACCGCCCTCATCGCAGCAACAGACGACATTCGAATACTCCTGGACAACGGAGAAACTGTTGCCCTCATCCTACTGGACCTCTCCGCAGCCTTCGATACTGTCTGCCATAACACCCTTATTCAACGCCTCAGCAACGTCGGAATACAAGGTAAAGCACTGGACTGGATCACCTCGTTCCTCGCCGGAAGAACCCAGAGAGTCCGTCTCCCCCCTTTTAGATCAGAGGCCACCGAAGTCATCTGCGGCGTACCACAAGGATCATCACTGAGTCCCACCCTCTTCAACGTATAGATAGACCCCCTCGCAACCATTGCACGACAACACAACCTCAACATCATCTCCTATGCAGACGACACCCAGCTGATCCTCTCCCTCACCAATGACTCTAACACCGCCTAAGCCAACCTACACGAAGGGATGAAAGAGGTAGCCGAATGGATGAAGGACAGCCGGCTAAAACTAAATTCGGACAAAACTGAAGTCCTCATCCTAGGCTCCTCACCCTCCGCCTGGGACGACTCTTGGTGGCCACCATCCCTGGCAAGCGCTCCCATACCTACGGACCACGCACGTAACCTGGGCTTCATCCTCGACTCCTCCCTCTCGATGACCAGACAAGTCAACGCCGTCTCCTCTTCATGCTTTAACATCCTGCGCATGCTCAAAAATATCTTCCGCTGGATCCCCTCCGAAACAAGGAAAACGGTCACCCACGCACTAGTCACCAGCCGACTGGACTACGGAAACACCCTCTAAGCCGGGACAACCACCAAGCTACAGAAAAAACTCCAGCGCATCCAAAACGCCTCAGCCAGACTCATACTAGACATCCCTCGCCAAGCTCACATTTCCGGTCATTTGAAAGAACTCCACTGGCTCCCCGTCAACAAGAGAATTAAATTCCGTCTCCTCACCCACGCACACAAAGCCCTCTACGACCTAGGACCCGAATGCCTCAACACGCGCCTGTCCTTTTACACCCCCACCCGCCGACTGCGATCATCCACTCAAGCCCTTGCCGCAATCCCACGCATCCACAAATCCACCATGGGGGGAAGATCCTTCTCCTACTTAGCAGCCAAAACCTGGAACTCTCTCCCCACCCATCTCCGCCTTACTCAGAACCACCTTTCCTTCAGAAAACAATTGAAAACTTGGATTTTCGATAAATAAAGTACCCCTCCCTTCAAGCGCCTTGAGACCCTATGGGTATATAAGGTGCTATACAAATGCCGAACTTGAACTTGAACTAGGTAGGCACTTTGCCAAAAAAGGGCAATTTTTCACAGCAAAATTGAGGTGTGACCACATTGCGTTTTGTGCCGTTTCCTGTCGCAGGTACAAGGCCGACCCACGCAAGTGAGGTACCATTTTTCTCAGAAGACTTTGGGGAAAGCGGGGTGGGTAGAAATTTGTTGATCCACGCAGATTCCAGAACTTTCCACCTCAGAAATGTGAGGAAAATGTGTTTATTTGGTCAATTTTTTAGGTTTGCAAGGGATTCTGGGTAACAGAACCTGGTGGGAGGCAGTCGAGTCACCCCATCCTAAATTCCCCTGGGTGTCTAGTTTCAAAAAATGTATAGGTTTGCTAAGTTTCCTTAGATGCTGGCAGAGCAAGGGTTCAAAAACTACAGGTAGGCACTTTGTCAAAAAGGGGTCATTTTTTACTGCGAAATTGAGGTGCGACCATGTTGCGTTTTGCACCGTTTCCTGTCGCTGGCACTAGGCTGACCCACGCAAGTAAGGTACAATTTTTTTCTCAGAAGACTTTGGCAAACGCGGGGTGAGTGAAAATGTGTTGATCCACGCAGATTTCAGACCTTTCCACCACAGAAATGTGAGGAAAATGCGTTTTTTTGTCAGTTTTTTAGGTTTGCAAGGGATTCTGGGTAACAGAACCCGGTGGGAGGCAGTCAAATCACCCCATCCTGAATTCCCCTGGGTCTGTAGTTTTCAAAAATGTATAGGTTTACTAGGATTCCCTAGGTGCCGGCAGAGCTAGGGTTCAAAATCTACAGGTAGGCACTTTGCCAAAAAAGGGCATTTTTTCACTGCGAAACTGAGGTGGGACCATGTTGCGTTTTGCACCATTTCTTGTCGCAGGCACTAGACTGACCCACGCAAGTGAGGTACAATTTTTTCTCTGAAGACTTTGGGGAATGTGAGGTGGGTGGAAATTTGTTGATCGACGCAGATTCCAGAACTTTCCACCACAGAAATGTGAGGAAAATGCATTTTTTTGTCAACATTTTAGGGATGCCAGGGATTGTGGGTAACAGAACCTAGTGGGAGGCACTCGAGTCACCCCATCCTGATTTTCCCTGGATATCTTCTTTTTAAAAATGTATAGTTTTGCTAGGTTTCCCTAGGTGCCAGCAGAGCTAGGGTTCAAAAACTAAAGGTAGGCACTTTGCCAAAAAAAGGGCCATTTTTCACTGCGAAACTGAGGTGCGAACATGTTGCGTTTTGCGCCGTTTCCTGTCTCAGGCACTAGGCTGACCCACGCAAGTGAGGTACCATTTTTTTCTCAGAAGACTTTGGGAAACGCTGGGTGAGTGAAAATCTGTTGATCCACGCAGATTTCAGAACTTTCCACCACAGATATGTGAGGAAAATGTGTTTCTTTTGTCAGTTTTTTAGGTTTGCAAGGGATTCTGGGTAACAGAACCTGATGGGAGGCAGTCGAGTCACCCCATCCTGAATTTCCCTGTGTGTCTAGTTTTCAGGAATGCATAGGTTTGCTAGGTTTCCATAGGTGCTGGCAGAGCTAGGATTAAAAATCTACAGGTAGGCACTTTGCCAACAAAGGGCCATTTTTCTCTGCGAAATTGAGGTGCAACCAAGTTGTGTTTTGTGCCATTTCCTGTCGCAGGCACTAGGCTGACCCACGCAAGTGAGGTACCATTTTTCTCAGAAGACTTTGGGGAACGCGGGGGGGGGGTGGAAATTTGTTGATCCACGCAAATTTCAACACGTTACACTACAGAAATGTGAGGAAAATGTGTTTTTTTGTCAATTTTTTAGGTTTGCAAGGGATTCTGGGTAACAGAACCTGGTGGGAGGCAGCCGATTCACCCCATCCTGAATTCCACTGGGTGTCTAGTTTTAGAAAATGTATAGGTTTGCTAGGTTTCCCTAGGTGCCGGCAGAACCAGGGTTCAAAAACTACAGGTAGGAACTTTGTCAAAAAAGTGCAATTTATCACTGCAAAATTGAGGTGAGACCACGTTGCGTTTTGGGCCGTTTCCTGTCGCAGGCACTAGGCTGACCCACGCAAGTGAGGTACAACTTTTTCTCTGAAGACTTTGGGGAAAGCGGGGGGGGGGTAGAAATTTGTTGATCCACGCAGATTCCAGAACTTTCCACCTCAGAAATGTGAGGAAAATGTGTTTATTGGTCAATTTTTTAGGTTTGCAAGGGATTCTGGGTAACAGAACCTGGTGGGAGGCAGTCGAGTCACCCCATCCTAAATTCCCCTGGGTGTCTAGTTTAAAAAAATGTATAGGTTTGCTAAGTTTCCTTAGATGCCGGCAGAGCAAGGGTTAAAAAACTACAGGTAGGCATTTTGTCAAAAAGGGGTCATTTTTCACTGCAAAATTGAGGTGCGACCATGTTGCGTTTTGCGCCGTTTCCTGTCGCAGGCACTAGGCTGACCCATGCAAGTAAGGTACCATTTTTTTCTCAGAAGACTTTGGGAAACGCGGGGTGAGTGAAAATGTGTTGATCCACGCAGATTTCAGACCTTTCCACCACAGAAATGTGAGGAAAATGCGTTTTTTGTCAGTTTTGTATGGTTTGCAAGGGATTCTGGGTAACAGAACCTGGTGGCAGGCAGTCAAATCACCCCATCCTGAATTCCCCTGGGTGTCTAGTTTTCAAAAATGTATAGGTTTGCTAGGTTTCCCTAGGTGCTAGCAGAGCTAGGGTTAAAAAAATACAGGTAGGCACTTTGCCAAAAAAGGGCAATTTTTTCACAGCAAAATCGAGGTGTGACCATGTTGCGTTTTGTGCCGTTTCCTGTCGCAGATACAAGGCCAACCCATGCAAGTGAGGTACCATTTTTCTCAGAAGACTTTGGGGAACGCGGGATGGGTAGAAATTTGTTGATCCACGCAGATTCCAGAACTTTCCACCTCAGAAATGTGAGGAAAATGTGTTTATTTTGTCAATTGTTTAGGTTTGCAAGGGATTCTGGGTTACAGAACCGGGAGGGAGGCAGTCGATTCACCCCATCCTGAATTCCCCTGGGCGTCTAGTTTAAAAAAAGTTATAGGTATGCTAAGTTTCCTTAGATGCCGGCAGAGCAAGGGTTCAAAAACTACAGGTAGGCACTTTGTCAAAAGGGGTCATTTTTCACTGCGAAATTGAGGTGCGACCATGTTGCATTTTGCACTGTTTCCTTTCGCAGGTACAAGGCCGACCCATGCAAGTGAGGTACCATTTTTCTCAGAAGACTTTGGGGAGCGCTAGGTTGGTGGAAATTTGTTGAACCACGCAGATTCCAGAACTTTCCACACTAGAAATGTGAGGAAAATGCATTTTTTTGGGTAAATGTTTTAGGTTTACAAGGGATTATGGGTAACAGAACCTGGTGAGAAGCAGTCAAGTAACCCTATCCTGAATTCACCAGGGTGTCAACTTTTCAGAAATGTGTAGGTTTGCTAGGTTTCCCTAGGTGCCGGCCGAGCTAGGGTACAAAAACTACAGCTAGGCACTCTGCCAAAAAAGGGTCATTTTTCACTGCGAAAATTGACATTGTGTTTTGCGCCGTTTCCTGCCACAGGTGAGGTGCCATTTTTATCAATGGACTTAGGGTAATTCGGATTTGTAAAGCAACTGTTATTACCTGTTGAGTTTTGATGCATTTCTGCCTTCCAAATGAAGATATTGTGTAAAAAAGAAGTCCTTTTGAAAAATGACCAATAATTCTCATGCTAGTATGAGTATTCCCAATTTGAAAATGTGCAAATATGTACTGTTTCTAAACTCTATAGTTTGTACCCATTTCAGAAATACATAGGTGTCTTTCATACAATTTTTCCATGTATACATTTTCGAAGAATAATTGCTCTAAACCCGGTACATACTAAAATTCCATTGCAAGTTGCTGCACAGTTTTTGTCTCTGGGTTCGTCGGGTTCTTGGGGAACCTACAAGTCCTATATATACCCACAACCAGGAAGGTTTAGTAAATGTAACGGTATATTGCTTGCAAAGAGCTGTCTTATTTATAGGAAGTTACAGGTGAAAACGTTGACACAAAAGGCTGTTTTTTTCAACTAATTTTCATTTTTTCCAATATTTAACTGTTAGTTTCTATAAAGAAATCTTCATTGATTTAGACAATTAACCCCTTTCTGAATTCAGAACTTTGTCTACTTTATTAAAATGTATAGCTGTCCAGGATCCATTATTGTTTTTGTACTCATTTTTACCATTAACTGGAAGGAGGTTGGAGCACTAAAAATTGCAAAAATAGCCAGAGTCCCAGAAAACTGCCAAAACTGTGTGAAAAATGTTGGTTCTCTGACAAAAGACTGTCATTCCATAAAAGCTGAGAAAATGGTGATTTCTTCCCCACAAACCCTTTTTTGATAACATTTGCAAGGAAAAACCCAGAGGCCTTCCTTTGCAGCCCGTTTTTCCCATTTTTCTGAAAAAAACAAAAATGTTACTGTATTTTGCTTAATTTCTGGGACCCCTCCAAGGGAATCCACAAACCCTGGTACCTTTTCAATCCCCATGATGTTGGAAGAAAAAGACATAAAATTGGCGTGAATACCTTATGTGGCCAAAGAGTTACAGGGGCCTATGCACGCACTACCCCAAAATAGTCAAAAAAAGGCTTAGCACAAGAGGGGAAAAGGCCTAGCAGCGAAGGGGTTAACCACAATATCCTGTCGCCCCTCAGCAACAATCTACTACCGCCACCACCGGATATGATAGATGTACACGACCTCACAACCTAACTATAACAACTTGAGGACTGGCATTCTTGACACAGTTGCGCCCTTTCAACTAAAAAGACCGTGCTCTAAAGACTCCGAACCTTGGTACAATGGAGCCTAAATGATAAACGACGGAACCTAAGACGAGCGGAATAGGGATCTGGCGATCCTCACGGTCCCTAGGGTGCCTTAAGCAACTAAGATCGAGGAGAAACATCTACAACAAACACATCAGAATCTAAAAAGCAAACTTCTTCAAAAATCAACTAAACAATGCTAGAAATCGACCAAGGAAATTGTTTGAAATTATCAAATATCAGTCCTCTCATCAACCCAACGACTCCTCTTTAGGTCCCAAGTCGCAACCTAATTGCAACACATTTGCCTCCCATTTTTGGGAAAAATCTAAAATTCTAGAAAAATAAACATCTCACATGTCACCTCCACTTAACCAAAGTGGTGGTAGAGGGTGCACTGCTAGTGGTTATGCTAATGTTTTAGCAATGAATTTTGTGGTATTTTCAAATAGTTGGGTGCCCTCTCAGGTAGCGTCTCCGTCCGGGTGGCGCATATGTAATACTGATGAGTAGTGCACGCTTAGAGTGCGAATGCATCCCTGTTGTAGAGGCACTCCTTGGGGTTCATTAAAGACTCCAAAGTTAGTTGTAGGTTTCTTTTATTTTTCATAAAGTTGTTGTTGATTCATGATATTAATGGCATATCACAAAATTAGATTGTTTCAAAATTCAAATCATGATAGATTCCATGTAGGTAAACTCCAATGCATTTCGGGCTACTCCAGCCCTTTATCAAGGAGTACTGAAAATGAAGAAGATATGACAGACAGTCAAATAAATGGAGTTGAACAGATAAGGTTATGGGGTTAAGACAATGTGCATCATGCTTGTGGTGAAAAGAACACTAGTTAAAAAAGATGTAACTAAACCATAATTTGAGGGGAAGTGCATTGATGGTGGGTTAGGTTGTGATTTGGCAGTGTTAAGGATTCTAAGCAGTGTAAGTGGGGGGATGCGTTGTAAGCTAATATTTACGAAACGCAGAACTTCGCTGAGGGCTTGAAAGCCCTCAGCGGAGTTCCGCTGGGTAGTTCTGTGCAGAGTTGTTGTTAGATGTGCCCATACTGGTACTAGGGCATTCTGAATCGCTGTCAGAGCTGCTTCCGAAGGAAGATCCAGAGAAAGTGTTGTATCTCTTACATCCTCCTCGGCCTCTGCTAGACAGACCTCCTCGTTGGTCCCTGACAAAGTAACCCTCTTGTAGATAGGGATATGTAGTTCTTTTATCGTATGCTTTGATATCATTATTATTATTATTATTATTATTATTGAGTTTTGTATAGCGAGTGGTTACCCTTGGGCATCCCAGCGCTAGTCCAGAGTACACACCATAGCAGAGAAAGCGTTAAGCAGGGAACAGATGAGTCTTTAGGAGTTTGCGAAAACGCAAGGTGCCAGTTTCGGAGCGCAGGGCAAGCGGAAGGGAGGTCCATAATGCTGCCACGTTGACGGAGAATCTTCTACCGCCAGTTCTGGCTTTTCTTACTCTCGCGACTTGCAAAAGATGTTGGTGGTCTGAGCGAAGGGCGCGAGGGGCCTTTTAGGATTGAACCATACTCCGTAGGATAGGTGGCCCTTTCCCCTGCAAGATTTTATGGGCCATGCAGAGTGCTTTAAACTTCATCCTCTCTCTAACAGGGAGCCAGTGGAGCGCCTTCAGCGCGGGTCGGGCTGATTGCCGCCTGGGGAGGTCCGTCAAAAGCCTGGTGGCAGCGTTTTGCACTTGTTGCAATTTGTTTAAAGTTGATTCTGGAGCCCCCAGGAACAGCGCATTGCTGTAATACAGCCGTGAAATGATGAGCCCCTGGATTAATAACCTCCTAGTGGCCATCGGGAGAGGGGTAGAATCTTCCAGGCTGACCGGAGCAGGCCGAAACACACGCCTGCGGTCTTTTTTGCGTGTGTCTTGAAAGAGAGGTCCTGCTCCAGCCACACCCCCAAGCTCTTAATCTCCTGTTTTGGGGTGGGTGGCGCTCCCAGACAGCTAGGCCAGCTACTTGGAGACAAGGAGGGAGGGGAATTCCCCAGCATCATCAGTTCGGTTTTTGAACCGTTGAGTTTAAGTGCTGAGTTGCACATCCAGGTGAAGATCTTGGCTAGGCATGTGTGCAGCCGGTCGGGTTGGTTCGCCGGCTGGGGGAGCCCTACCACCAACTGGGTATCATCAGCATAGCTGATGATCTTAATACCCAGTGGCAGTACCACACTCTCCAGTGGGGCCATATAAATGTTAAACAATGTGGGGCTCAACGATGAGCCCTGTGGCACACCACACTGGAGAGGAACCGATGTTGACTTCTCGTGGCCTTCCCAGACCTCAAACGTCCGATCTTCTAAGAAGGACGCAAGCCATTTCAGGGCCATCCCGGAGCCACTTTCTCCAATTCCGTGCCTTGTGTGTAGATATCTCTGTCTTGGGTTGTAGTGGTTTGTTTGTGTTTTTTCACTTAAGACTATTGATTAGAATTGGAGCAGATTTGGCTGAATTGCTCTGGAATGTTTAAATGATTGAACAAGGATTGATTGTGTCAATTACTGTGATTAATAGGTCTAGGACCACTGTTTATTTATATCGCAATTTAAGGATTCAGTAATTTACTGAATTCTTAAATACCGATTTGGTAAATTACCGAATCCTTAATGTAGGAAGCATTCAAGTGAGTCCTTTTTACTTGTAAGGATTCGTTATTACCACCAATTACAAGTTGGTGGTAAATAACGAAAAATGTTAAAAAAGCAATTTTGTGCTTTTTTAACAGTGCCATAGGGCATGTATGTGTGCCACTTGTGCATCCATGCAATATTCAGGGGTGCAACAGGGTGTCAATGTAACACCCTGCCATCCTTGTAGGCCTTACCCCTCTTACTGATTCGGTATTTACCGATTCGGTATTTACCGATTCAGTATTCCCCATTTATTCCTATGGGCCCGAAGGTACATAGGAATGAATGGGGAAAGTGGCACAAAAAGAGCCAGCAATAACCTAGAACTGACTTTCTTTTTGATTTTCCTATCTCACTCTCTTATCATTCTTCTGTTGTCTCTCCCCTCTTTCGATTCTTTTCCACAATCTTTTTTTACATCATCTTTTCTCCCCTTTATCTTACATTTTCACTCATTCTCTTGCAACATTCTACAATTTTCTCTACCTTTTCTTCTCTTTTCCATTTTTACCGCCTTTTCTTCTTACCTTGTACATAACCTTTTCTTTTTACTTACGTGCTCTTCATTTCTACTACCCTTCTATGTTGATCTTTTCCCATCGTATATCTTCATGACTCTTTTACCAACATGGTATTACAGTGTCCCTCATGTTCTTTCTCAGTATTTTCTTACCATTTTCCATCGTTTACTTTTTCAACTTGCTTTACCTCCTTTCCAATGCCATCTCTTCATGATATTTTCTCTTTGTCTCCTATGGTTCCTTTCATATGCTGCTTTTTCCCTAACCCTGATCTCTATTGCCTTCATATCAAGATTTCCTCATTCTTTTGCACTGTTATTTTTCTTCATGGTACTTCCTCTCTGTGTTCTTTTTTTCCTTCTCTTTGTCGAGCATTCTTATTTTTCCCTCTTCCATTTTTCCTTTTTTAGATATTATGAGGCTTTCTTATGTTTCCTGTATACACTCTCCCTTCTTAATTGTTCTTGATGTCAGTGCGCATTGTTTCATGGAACGTTAAAGGTTTAAGTTGACCTATTAAGCGGCAAAAGATTCTTTCCCATTTAGCTAAATTAAATGTAGATGTCGCCTTTTTACAAGAAACCCATCTTTCTGATACCGAGGCTGCTAAGCTCCAAAGAGGCTGGGTGGGGAAGGTCTTTTCGGCTCCTGGTGATGGCAAAAGAAATGGTGTTGTTTTGTTGATTCGAAAGTCCTTTTCTCATTCTGTGCTGCAATCCGAATCTGATCCTGATGGCAGATGGCTATTTGTTAAACTTTCCTCTAAAGGTGTCCCCTTTTCCTTGCTCAATGTTTATGCTCCCACAGGTGGTAATCCTATTTTCTGGAATGCGTTTGCCTCTCGTATTACTGAATGTATTGATGACAATTTTATTTTAGCAGGCGATTGCAACCTACCCCTCGACCCCTTTTTGGACAGGCGTTCCAAATCTTCTTTTGTTCCTAACAAATCCCACAAACTCTTCACGCACGCCATTTCCCAACATAACCTGATTGATGCTTGGCGAATATGTAACCCTACCAGTACAGAATTTACGTTTTACTCCCCGGTTCACCACTCCCAATCACGTATTGACTATATTTTTCTGTCTCACCATCTGTCCCAATCCCTCACCCAAGCTGAGATTGGCCCTATAGTATTCTCCGATCACGCCCCAGTTCTAATCAATATCGACATTTTACCCAAATCCAATGGTCCCAAAAGATGGCGTTTCAACAACGCCCTCCTTCTTGACCCCAAATTTACTACCTCCTTTATTGAGTTTACCACCGAATTTTTTGTTATTAATGATACTCCCTCCTTAGCCACTCACACAATCTGGGATGCTTACAAAGCTGCAGCCAGAGACTTTATTCTCAGACATGTTGCTGCGAAACGTAAACTTGCCCGTAAACGGGCCAGTGATCTTTTATCTCAGATCAAAGTTCTAGAGCACGCCTTCTATACCTCTCATTCCCAGGAAAGTTTAACTGCTCTTGTTAACGCGAAAATGAACTACAACAAACAGTCTACAGATGATGCATCCCTGTACTTATTGAAATCCAGCTCAAAATTTTATGGGGGGAAGAATAAGGCGGGGAAAATCCTTGCTAACTATTTGAAAGTTAAACAAAACAAATTGAATATTGAGTCTATTTTTGATGTTAATTCCATCCTCCAACATAAAGATGTGGATATCTTGGAGGAATTTTCCCGCTTCTATTCTACACTTTACTCTTCTGGCACTCAACCCTCTGCTCATTCTCTCTCTACCTTTTTTACTAGCATTCAACCTCCTCCCAACTTTCCTGTAGACCTTACTTCTCTCGAATCCCCCCTCACTATTCGCGAATTACACAAAGCACTTCATTCCCTTAAGAAAGACAAGGCACCCGGCCCAGATGGCTTCACAGTCGAATTTTATCAACACTTTTCCACTCTTTTGCTGCCCAAATTACTTTCTCTTCTTGATTCCTTCAAAACCAGTGGTGCTTCCTCGGGTACCTTCTCAGACGCTTATATTTGTATTATACCAAAGGAGGGGAAGGATGCTCAACATTGTAAAAATTATAGACCAATATCACTTGTTAACATTGATTACAAGATATACGCCAAATCTTTAGCCATTAGATTGGATTCTTTTCTCCCAGATCTCCTCGGTCCTGAACAATCAGGATTTGTTAAAGGCCGCTTCATCTCCGATAACACCAGACTCCTCTTTAATGTTTTGTCTAAATCACCGCGCTTTAGTAAGTCCCTAGCCGCAATCGCCCTGGATGCCGAGAAGGCATTCGACAGAGTTGAATGGCCATTCCTTTTCTCCGCACTGAAATGGTTTGGGTTTGGCCCTAATTTCATTTCCCTCATCTCCTTTCTTTATGCAAATCCTAGAGCAGCGGTCTGTGCTAATGGTCTGATTTCTTCTTTTTTTAGCCTCGGAAGAGGCGTAAGGCAAGGCTGCCCTCTCTCCCCATTTCTCTTTAATCTTGCTCTAGAACCCTTTTTATCCAAGCTACGTCAAAACCCAAACATTCACGGCTTCCCTCTCTCTCAATCGCAAATCAAGCTCGCTGCCTACGCAGACGACATTCTACTCTTCATTTCGAATCCATCGCTATCTATCCCAACTTTCCTAGCCGAAGTCAACACTTATTCCCATCTTTCTGGCTATAAATTAAATAATGACAAATGCGAAATCTTACCCCTTACCAAATTCACCTTCAAGTCTGATTTTACGGCGTCTCAATTCAAATGGAGCCCGACCCATATAAAATACCTCGGTTTGCATATTACTCCTTCTATCTCGGATACTATCTCACTATGTCTTACTAAATGCACTCAGAAGTTATCTGACCTCACTTCTAGGTGGCATCCCCTATATCTTTCCTGGTGGGGTCGCCTTGATACCATTAAAATGATGCTATCCCCAATTGTCCTCTATACTATCTCTAATATTCATATTTCCATCCCTGCCAAATTTTTTGCCAAAATCAATACTACCTTATCCTCATTTTTATGGTCTGGTAAGAAACCACGCATGTCCCTTTCGAGATTACGTTTCCCTAAATCGGAAGGCGGGGTTAACTTCCCAAATTTTCCTGCTTATCACCGAGCCTTCCTCTTGAAACAGGCAGCTATCTGGCTTAAAGATCCTACCGATACTCTCCCCCTTTGGGCTGAACTCGAACGCCTTTCTCTTTCTCCCTTTTCCTTTGCCGAATATCTTTCCTTTTCTCGTAAACCCCAATTTGTGTCCACTCCAATTCACAAATACACAGCGAAACTACTTTTAGCCTCCACTCCTCCTCCTCCCTCCTCCATCACTGAATTCCTGACTACCACCATTTGGTATAACAACAACATTCTTATTAAGCTGAAACCTTTCTATTGGAAAACTTGGAGGCAACGAGGCTTAATCTGGGTCTCCCAACTTTTCTCTGGATCTGACTTCATGCCTTTTCAGGATCTACGTCGTCTCTTTTCTCTCCCTTCTTCCTTTATTCACAAATACATCTTGCTTAAGACTGCAGTTATGTCTACTTATGATTCCCTATCTCACTCTCCTTCACCTCCGATCTCCCCTACTCCGCTTTCTTCTCTCCATCTCCAACTCCGCTCCGGTTCTTCAGCATCTTCCATATATCACTCCTTCCATAACCCCCCTTTCCCTCGGCCTAAAACAACGGTGGAGGAGCAATGGGAATCTGACCTTGCCGTCTCGTGGTCCACCTCCTTGTGGGATAAAATTTGGATTAAGATCCGTAAATCGTCCAGAGCTGCCTCTCTTACACAAACACTTTTCTTCCTTTACAATCGACTTCTTTACACGCCATCCCTCCTTCACAAAAGATTCCCTGTGGTTCCAGACCTCTGTTGGTCTTGCTCCACCCCCGGTGCCACACTTTTTCACATGCTTTTTCTATGTCCTCTCACACACGCTTTTTGGACTAAAGTGTGGGATCAACTCAATTCTATCTTCCAGACTTCTATCCCTTTCTCTATTACTGACATTTTCCTTGGTTCACTCTCCCCTTCCTGGACTGCAGTTGAAACAAATACCCAGGTTATTGATTTGTTACTAGCTGTTGCGTTTCAACAGATCACTGTTAACTGGAAAAATTCCGAGAGTATTACTTTCAAAGCCTGGTGGTTTAATGTCTGTTACAATCACAGGTTGGACACTGCATTCGTTTATCCCGTTACTTTGGCCCCAAAACGACATGCATTATGGCTCCCTGTTACCCTTTATCTAGATGTCTGCGCCAAACGATCCTCTCACTTACCCCCATTTCAGCAAGAAGTTTCAAAACCCCCTTGAATAACCTTTTGTTCCTTCTATTTCCTTAGCATTTAACTCCCCGCACGTTTTGTTTTATATCCCACGTTACATTGCCTCTGTGAGTGTACACTTTAATTGAATAGCCTCATTTGCTTTTTATTTTTGTATTCCCTTTTTCTTTTCCCTCCCCTGCATTCTTTATTATATGATATTTATTGTGGTAACCTAGTTTAATATCCGTTTTGATGATGTTGTCTTCTTTCTTGCTCTTTGTAATATTAACTTTGTTTCTCCTAATAAAATTCTACTTGAACTTAAAAAAGGAATGAATGGGGAATACCGAATCGGTAAATAACGAATCGGTATTTACCAATTCAGTAAAAATTACTGAATGAATACCTACATACCATTTACCCATTCTTAAATACCGAATAGGTAAAATTCGGTATTCTAGAATCGGTAAATGGTATTTACCTACAACTGGCCCTACGTCTTTAGACCAAAGACCACAAAACTGAAAAAAGAAAAAGGAAGAAGAAACAATATTTTAGTGACATTCCATAACAAAAAAACTTAAGCAGAATAATGTTAGCCTAGTCTTTCCTGCTGCTGTCTTGTGTAACAAAGATACATCGTATCAGCTCCTTCAGGAAGAAATACAAATGACTCTTTCACTCACCTTTTCGTTTCTTTGAATGGCATTCAGTTTGTGATTGCCTAAGTGTTTTATAGTGTTTTTATGATTACACTGGTAAGGACTATTTTACTCTGTAGGGGTTTTTATCAGTTATTATAGATTTAAACCTAAAACAAGCTACCCTATATATGTTGACCAGGCTTTTTTGCCATCTCAAGATCTAATCTTCAACATGGATTCTTGCCTACTTTCCATTATTTTGCTCTAAGGATAGTGTCCCATTCTACCAAGGTAGTACCAACCTCCTCCCATTTATGTTAAATCTTCGCCGTATCTACCATGGTTTATATCTGCACATCTCATAGAGTCATCCCAGGAGATCATGTACCTTAGATGCTTTCTACATACATATATATAGCTACATTGTGTTTCCCTGTGACCAATGCTAGAGCAATGAATTTACATACTTGTTTGGCTGGTAAAGTCCTGCTAAACATACCCAGTAAAGAAGTTGTTAAGCTGTTCTTGATAAATTTACCACTCAATTCATTCACAAGAGCCACTAGAAATTTGCTTTATTATTGAATGTTAGGGGAGTCCCATAAGATGTGAAAACAACCTGCTACGTCCTCTCAAAATCTAGGTCACGCTTTCAATGTTCCTCAGTACATTTTCACTAGCCTGGATGGGTAGAGGTATGTTTGATGTAGGTAAACTTTAGTGTGGATCTGGGTAAATTGACCGAGAGGTGCAATGCGTTATGAAGTGTTATCACTACTCATCTCTGTGCCCCTTGTTTCAGTATGATTTGTAATACTTCAGAATTGGGGGTTCAGTTGCTTCTTCTCACTGGCCAGTTTATTCACTCTCACTAGGACATTATATGTTAAAAATTGGCCAGCATTTAATCCGTTGTCCTATGGCAAAGCTACATATTTATGCAGCATACCATTTTTAAACACACTCCCCACTGACTTAATTTAGGCTTTTTCCTAGGGGTCGATATTGTGCATTTTGGATACATCTGTTAATTTTGGTGCACACCATAGGGGTACATTGGACACCTAAACTATAGAAACACCCAGCTTCTTTGGTATTTTGCCCAACATCCTACATCCAACAGTTGTCGGATGTTAGATTGAACGGATCCAGAACTGGATTCGATGTATTCAGGTTCCTGTATCAGCGAGTAGATACGATCAGTATCATCAGTATTAAACTCAAAAGTATCCGCTTCATTGCTAGTTAAACCAGCAATATCTGCATAAGACATAGTTAAGGTGGGTGCTAGAGTGGTGTAGAACCAGAGGGGCAAAATAGGCAAGAGAAGAGCAAACCGCTGCACTCCGAATAATGGTGAATCAGTATTCCAATGTTATTCAAGGTAGAATAGTTTTTAGGTACTCAGAAAAACACCTTCCGGTTCCATAAGGTGTGGCACAAATGATACAAGAGAAGTCTTACTGCGAGTAAGAAACTATCCTGAGCACTCTTAAGGCACAAAAAGTGCGTAGGTATAAGGGTAAATCCCATGGAAATCATAAACTTTTAGGAAATATTTTATTCCTTTGATAAATCCAAAAGGATGTCCATAGAAACCAAAGTCTTGTTATCACGTTTTATATATCCATTTCAAAGCAGATCCATTGCAAATTCATGGAGCAAATTAACACAAGGTGAAATGGAAGACCCCAATGCATTTCGTGCTATGGCAGCACTTCTTCAGGGGGATATATTTCTAAAAAGAAAGGAAACAGAACACTCTGTAGGTCGCTGAAATAACAGGAACTTAGGAACACACAAATGTGCTGAGTGAGAAAGAAAGAAACCTCCACATCTAGGAAACTCCATGTGAAAACGCGGTGTTAGTACTCCAAAGAAAAATGAGACAGGTAACTGCTTGTGAAAACAATACAGAAGGAAATAATGAATAACCGAAGTAAACAGACGAACCAAGGTTATAAAAGATCAACCAGTGTAAACGAAAAACAACGTGTAGAAAATGATAAAGTAGAGAACCAAAGTGCGCACATTTTTAAGAAAACGTGCCCCGTGTGAACAGAGTAAAGCCCCAGTGTCATAAGTAGTCCGTCACCTGGACCAAAGAAGAAATGCTATAAGGCTTACCCATCACCGAAGAAACGGGCGTGTACAAAGAAACACGTCTGGTAGCTCGGGACACAACCCGGAAGACGCCAGTGAAACCTGGCACCCGTTAACAAAAAGATAGGCTGAAATGGAAGTAGGACTCAAGGAAGCCAAGTTGCGGCAGGCCGCCCAGGATAGCGGAAGGGTGTGATAGACAGAGGACTAGATAGTAAACAAACCCTAAAGGCGAACAAATGAAACCGGTAAAAAATGAAAATAAACGAACACAGGAAACAAACAAAACGCGGGGAGCAAGAGGAAAAGACACGAAAAAGAATCTATGTGAAATACATCTATAAAAAATACAAGCAGTATTCAAAATTCAAAAAATAGACAGATAAACAATAAATACACAAAAGCAAGTATAGAAAGGAAACACAATGCACAGCATACACAAAGAAAATCCAGAACCGTTAAATACCCAGGTTAAAGAGAGATCAAATGTCCAATGAGATAGGGATATTTACAGATGACAACCAAGTTCAATTCTATCATTAAGCCCCTTGGGTTGGAGGGCTTGTAAAAAGTAAATCCAGTGGAGTTCACGTTGCAACAAGTATTTACTGTTGTCTCTGTGAGGAATTTTTTCAACAATCTCCAAAATTATATAGCGAATTTGACTGGGGTTGTGAAAATGTGACACAAAGTGAGCTGCTAAACATGATTTCAAGTTCTTAGTCCGGATGTTGTTGCGATGCTTGTTAAGTCTGATTTTGATTTTTCTTTCTGTTTTTCCCACATATGGGAGGCCACATGGGCATTTAAGCATGTAGATAACATTAGTGGAATCGCAGGTAGCAGAAACTTTAAGATGGATTGGGGTTCCTTTAGAGGGGTGACACAGTATATTTCCTGGTATAATACTGTTACAATGGCCACAGTTGTGGCAAGGAATGGTACCTTTATGTATCACCACATTTTGCTGAGGTGTTTTTCTGAGTACCTAAAAACTATTCTACCTTGAATAACATTGGAATACTGATTCACCATTATTCAGAGTGCAGCGGTTTGCTCTTTTCTTGCCTATTTTGCCCCTCTGGTTCTACACCGCTCTAGCACCCACCTTAACTATGTCTTATGCAGATATTGCTGGTTTAACTAGCAATAAAGCGGATACTTTTGAGTTTAATACTGATGATACTGATCGTATCTACTCGCTGATACAATGTAAATGTATAGGCATTTATATAGCGCACTACTTACCCGTAGGGTCCCAAGGCGCTTCGACCGCTGCAAAACCCTTCCTGGCTTTCCTGAGAGATGGTCCCTTAATGGGTATCTCCAGGGTGAGATCAGGCATCCCCGGCGGTCTGGTGGGGCCGTTAGTGAAGATGAGGCAAGCTAATGCCCAGAGTTGCCGAGTGTGATCGCTGATCAGAGTGGGCACCGAGGCGAGAGAATTATCGAGTCCGCTGACCCTGGTCCAGAAACCTGCCGCGCCGGGAATCGAACCCTGGTCCCGGGCCGTCCACTGCTCTCGGGTCTGCCGCCTCTAACCAGTGAGCCACACTACTTCACTCCTACAGGAACCTGAATACATCGAATCCAGTTCTGGATCCGTTCAATCTAACATCCGACAACTGTTGTTCAAAGCAATTGATGTTTGCAATGGATCTGCTTTGAAATGGATATATAAAACGTGATAACAAGACATTGGTTTCAATGGACATCCTTTTGGATTTATCAAAGGAATAAAATATTTCCTAAAAGTTTATGATTTCCATGTGATTTACCCTTATACCTACGCACTTTTTGTGCCTTAAGAGTGCTCAGGATAGTTTCTTACTGCAGTAAGACTTCTCTTGCAACATCCTTTTACAACATGTAGTGACCTTGGGTGTAATTTATTCATTGTATCTTGCACCTTAAACTGCACCTTGACCCGAAGAGGATTGATTCCTCCCAGACAGGCTCTGAGTTATTTCCATACAGGGTCCTTCTCCATCACCACCCATCCAGTTAGCCATGTAAATTGTGTTGCCACATAGTCCATCTCCAAATTGAGGGCTCTCTTTCACTCCCACTTCATGGCCTTCTCTATTGATATTATTTTCCTGTGGGTGCTCCATATTATGTCCATCCGAGAATAAGGTCTGAAGTTCTCTGAAAAAAAGATTCCTTAAAAGTCAGAAGCAGGGTTCCATAAAAATAAAACAGGCTATGCATATAAATGTTTTTGGAATGATCACTCTTCACTAAGACGAAAATAGTAGCGCGAACCAGAATGAAAATGCTAGCTTAATATTCATCTACCTTACCGGCTTAAGGGCCTCATCTGTGTGATAAACCCACCTTAAGGGCATCATCTGTGTGATAAATCCACCTTAAGGGCATCATCTGTGTGATAAATCTGTATTTCCAAATATGTAAAGGTATTAGGCTTACATCACAGTGCCATCCCAGTCATGATTTTTTCCAATTAACTTTTTAACCCTGAAACATTGTCAAATCCCATAAAAATGTCCATAACGGGAGTGATACTAGCATAGGGTTCTCTTATGAACATATGGGTGTATAAAGCCACCACGTTTGTCCTTTCATGTGTGGTGATACCCCTTTGCCGTCCTTGGTGTCATAGAAGACAAGCTAATGGTTCCATGACTAATACACATAAAATGGGTGACATGGGGCATTCCTTCCTTGTACATCTTCTGATTTGCCCGAGAAAACATGACCTGTATGAACCCCGGCTAGTGGTTGCGAATATAGCAGTTACATCAATTTTAATATTTGTCCTGCTACTCCCAATTTTTTTAACGTTATTTATTGGCGTTTCAAACATTATATATTACAATTTCAAAAATGGCAGTAGACAAAGAAGAAGGGAAGGGAGGGGAGGGAGCATATATAGCACACTCCAATGGCATGCTGAAGAGAATTGCAGCGAGCTGAGTACAAAGTAGTGTATATTAGCATCGTAGTCATGATTGACAATCACAACACAACTATAACAGTCAACGCAGAGGGACACATACATCATGAGCATCTCAGATAGTACTACAGAGGTGTGAGTTAGGGATACATTGTACACTGGCCCCACAATATCTAGCATATTCTGCAGTTCTAATCTCAGTACAACGCAACCTGTGTCTATGTCGGGTTGTGGCTCGTGATCACAAGTTTGTTAAAAGTGGTTCACAAATATCCTTCAGTCAGGCATGTAAGGGCATCAACTCCCAGTAGTTGGACAATTGTTCCTGACAAAACAAAGCATCTCATAGGCATAATATGACCTGAGGGACCGCTTTCCTTCCCCAATGTTTAGCAAGGTGACGCTTGACCACTATCAAGAGCATTGCAAGAAGACAACGTGAGGTCGGTGGCAGGTCTTAACGTAGCCTAGGCGACTAACCAGTGGGGTAAAGGGGATCTGGTGGCAAATGATTTGCTGAAGAGTAGAGTATAAGCCACGCCAGTAATCCACAATCTTGGGGCATACCCAGGCCAGATGTAAAAACGAGGCTTAAGGTGTCAAACATCTCACAAGTCTAACCTCCTCACTTAGCCCCATGCGCTGCAGCTGCAGGAGAGAGCATTATAATCTATTAAAAAAAATCGAAATGTATAAGGAGCAGTCTATAGTTGAGCAATAAAGCTGTGGTTTGCGCACATCAATATGACCATTGTTCAGCAGTTATGGGGGGGTCTGTATCCAATCTTCACTGGGCCTGCACGATGGAAGTGCGTAGAGGCTCTTTGTCCTGCATCACTGTATAAAGTCTGGTGACAAGTTTGCGATGCAAGGTATGTTTGAGCATATGTTCAAGCACGTAATAGGCCATTCACACACAGTCTAACAGAGAGGAAGGTGGATAGCAGCTTAATGAGGTTCAGGAACCGCAGCGCGAACCCCAGGTGCTGTGGAAGCTGGAACAAAAAGGACACACTAGCGAAGCAAATGCCTTAGTGGTGTCAAGTAGAGCAGCAATCACTGCCATTCTCGGGTCCACACTGTGCATAACCGCAAACAAGGTGCAGAGATGTTGGGCACTTGAGTGATCAGGCACAAATCCAGACTGATTTGGCCGGATCATGGCAGGGAGAAGTGGAGCTAGACAGTTGGCAATGAGTTTTGTCAATATTTTCTTATCCACGTTAATCATGGAGAGCAGTCTGAAAGAATCACATGAAGTAGCTCGTTTGCCAGGTTTAAGGATGATTACTTAAGGATGGTAATGATTACCGCCTACCAGAGTGAAGGAGGTAGTTCCGCTGTCTCCACAGGTGTTTGGTACATAGCTAGGAGGTGTGGGACTAGCATATTGGCAAATTTCCTGTAAAAGGATGTCGTGATCCATCCAGGCTGGGAGCCTTATCATTGGAAAGACTACGGATGACATGCAGGACTGCCTCATCTGTAAACAGGGAGTATAGATATTGGTGATGTGCATCATCTGGCCATAATAATTGTATAGACTCCAGGTACACATTGATTTGGTCAGTGGGTATTTGGAATTTAGTTCCATAAAGTTTTGAGTAAAAGGTGTTCAAAATATTTAGTATCTCAGTGGACCTGTTGTGGTGTGGTGTTCCATGCTTTCATCTACGAGGTTTACGACATAGTCATTAGCTATGTATGATCTGATCATTTGGGCCAATGTCTTTCCAGAACGCTTTTTTCTCCCTTTCTGCGGGCTCTCACCTCTCGTCCCAGATAATGTAATTTGCGTTCTACCTCTTCATTGTTTTCTGATAGTGTTTTTTGTATTCACGCCATGGTGTCTTGATCTTTAGATTGAAAACATTCTACTTCCAGTGCTCTAAGGTCAGCCTCAAGGTGTGCAAGTCTTGCAACAAAGGCCATCAAGACCCCCACTTGTTTTGCAATCTATACCCCTCTTACAACTACATTAAAGGTCCCTCAGAGCACTGACGGGGACTTCGCTGAGCCCGCGTTCATTGCAAAGTAGTCAACAATGGCAGTTTGTAATTTAGAATGGAATACTTGATGCCATAGGGTGCCAAGTGTCAATCGCCAGGAGAAGGTGCCCAGGGTGGCGAGGGGCATCATTAGCTCCAGCAGCACTGGGGCATGATCAGATCATGTCTGGGGGAGCAGCGAGATATGGGTTGTCCATGTTAGGACTTCTCTAGTGATTAGCCAGTAGTCAATGCGTGACAAGACCCCGTCGACAATGTGATGCATGTACCTTCCCAACATGTTTTGTTTAAAAATTGTCAAGCCTCAGAAAAGATCTGGGGCCCGATGTAGGTGGCCATTTACCGGCCGGTAACGGCCGAATTCGGCCGTTACCGACCGGTAAATGGGTTTTAAGATGTAGGGGGCCTATATTTTACCACTTCTGTAAATTTACCGAATCGGTAAATTTACAGAATCGGTAAAATACTGAATCGGTATATTTACCGATTCGGTAAATCCACATGTAAGTGGCACTCCTAAGAGTGCCACAGGCCCTTAAGAATCGGTATTTTACCACCCAATCCTATTGGGTGGTAAAATACCAAATTCAGGTGTGCATGCACATCTGTGCATGCACACCTGTGCAATGTGACACACTGACATGCCCTTAGGGCATGTCTGTGTGCCATATGGCACACATGCCTGTATTTGGGGTGCTAGAGGGTGTCAAAGTGACACCCCCGCACCCTTGCTGAAATCAGTATTTACCGAATCGGTAAATACCGATTCAGTAATGCACATTGATTCCTATGGGCTTCAATGCCCATTGGAATCAATGGGCATTACCGAATCAGTATTTACAGAATCGCTAAATACCGAATCTTAACGATTCGGTTTTTACCGATTCTGTATTACCTACATCCCCCCCTCTATTTTCCCACTTCTTAAATACCGATTCGGTATCATTCAGTATTTAAGAAGTGGTAAAATTTACTTACCTACATCAGGCCCCTGGTCCTGTATTAAGGTGTGAAGCTGTGCCACGGCATTACGGTGTGGGGTGCGAGAGGTGCCAGACCTATCCCTATTTGGGTAAAAGATAACAATAAATTCTCCTCCCCATATTATAGCCCACGATCCTAGATTTACGATGTCATTATACCTCACTTTCAGTGTTGGGTCCGTATATGCAAGCAAGTATGATTGGGTGTTGGTGTAGGGTATCAGCTAGAAGGATGCAACAGCCTTCTGAATCCGATTTGCCTTGTGTGAGTTTTCATGTTATGTTTTTGCAAATTAGTATAGCTGTTCCACGAGTGTAATTGGAATAATACGATGCATGAATTTCAGCACACCACAGAGCACACAGAGGGGATGCAGTTGAGGGGGTAAGATGGAGTTCCTGTAAAAAGCATATATCAGTCTGGTGTCTTGTGAGGTAGGTGTGTACAAGTTGGGCCTTCCTGGCATCATTTAGTCCAATAACATTTCAGGTCAGACATTTAATACCTGCTGTCATGTAACAGTACAATGATTTTAGCCTGTCGAATAAAGCCTAGTGATATGAGTGCATGTGTAGGGTGCCTCAACAGTGTAGCAATAGTCAAATCCCTGACAAGAGGTGAAGCTAGGGTAATACATAATGCTCTCACCAGTCTGGAGGGGAGGTGAGAGGGAAGATCACAAGGATAGCCTGCAATACATTAAGGTGCGCTCCAACAGGGAGAACAGTAACCTGCTGCAAAACTGAAACCTACCCCGACCCACTACAAACCCTGAACTTGGTTGAGAACCCTGCTCCTACCCATCACCCTCCCAAAACCCCCAAAACTGTACTGTCTCATGCCCAACAAATGCCCAATCGCGCAAAAACCAATACTGCATGTAAAGGACTCATCCCAGATGGCAGATGTTAGTCAGGCAAACACCTCAGCCAAACCTGGGCTGCATGGCTGAATCAGCAAGTATCGCCCGTGTCATTGGTCATCAGGTTCAATGGTTCAATTCAATCGCTTTTATGGTAGCATGGTGTGCAATCTTTTTGACAGTTAGCCAAGTTCATCCCTCCATCCCATCTCAGGGGTAGTCAGTGCACAGCGTGTTTCACAAACTTGGTCAATGTCACTCATTTTTGTCCAATGATGCCTCCTCCTCACGGCACGGAAACACTCTCGGCATCTGTGAGGCAATGTTTTGGCAAATTTGAGGGCTGCTTTGGCGCTGGTGAAGTTGTGTGTCTTTCCCTCATGTGTGATTTTCAGTTTGGCAGGGTAAAGGAGGACATATTTAATTGCTGCCTTTTGTAGAATTCTTTTGGTACGTAAAAATTCCTGTTGTGTGGCCTGAACTGCAATGGTAAAATCAGGGTAAAATGAAAGCACACTGGCTCAGAATTGTGTTTCACCCCGTTCCCTAGAGTGGTGTAGAACCACATACCTGTCTTTGTAATTGAGAAGGTGCGCATTTGTGGATCGTGCCGGAGCCCCCGGGGCGCCCGAGGTTGTAAGGATCCGTGTGCTCGTTCCACAATAAACATCGGGAACAGGGCCTCACCAAAGAGGTCTCTGAGCATTGTTGTGATATAGTCCTCCATTTTGTGCAATTGCTGTAAACTCTGGCACACCAACAATGCACAGATTATTGTGCCTCGACCGGGCATCCACGTCTTCATTCTTGGCTTTGGCAACGCCAGAACTTTGTCCATTCTAAGCAGTTGCTCACTTGCCATGACCTGGTTATCATCCATGTCAGAGACTCTAGGTTCAAGCTGGTCTAGGCGATCCTAATGTTTATCTACCCTCTTCTTCATCTTGTTGAGTCAGTGCGCCATCAGATCTAGGTTGGCATCAATTGCCATGAGGCTGGTTTTAACATCATCCAGAATCTCCTTCAGGTCTTCATCCCTGTGGCCGCCAACTTGGGAGGGTCCGAGCCCTGTCCCCGAGGCTGTTCCATCTCCGCCCGGCACAAACAATTCTTGCTTTCAAATGGGAGTTTAGATTGGTGTGTGTCAGGTTTGCCAATTGCGAATAACTAGGGGATCATTGTTCAGTAGTAGAACTCAGAGCTGAGTTATGTTGATGTATATGGTTCAATGTTCTGTTGGGATTTGATTTGTCCATATATGGCCTGCTGCACTACTGCCTGCCTCCCCCTTCGGCAGGCCAACAGCCCGGTGTTCACTCATGCAGCAGGAGGTTGTGAGGAGAACCCAGGCAGCCACCGCAGAGAATTCAGTGCTCAGACAAGGCTGATGGAGTGGAGGTGACCCCCCACTACACCCTTCAAAGCAGGGGGCCGCACACACACCCAGATACACAGCGGGGTAATCCAAGTGCCCCGATAGACATCAGGGCACCTCACCCCCGAGTGCCACCGCTGTCCCTTCTTTATCTGTACTGCATGGTAGCAGGAAGCCAGGTCCAGCAGCTGCTCAAGTGGGCAGAACCTGGGTCACAGTTTGGCTATGGCCTATACTAAATGTAAAAAAAATGTAAATTGATACTTGTATAGCGACCCGCAAGGGTCTCAAGGCGCTTGTACGAATACCGCTGTGGAACCCATCCTGGCTTTCCCTGTGAGGCATCCTCTCCTGGGCACCCCCAAGGTGGGGGCCAGGCATCCTTGGCGTTGTGGGGGCCGTTGTGGAGATTAAGCAAGCTATTTCCCAGAGTTGCAGAGTGGGACTCAATGATTGAAGCAGGAGGTCCTGCGAAGGCCTCAATGTACATGTGTGGGCATCAGGGCTCAGTGCGATCTCGGCATATTTAGCCTTCACTCAGACAGTCCTTGATTGTGGGTTTAGGAGAGGTATAGGTATCTGGGGGGAGCCAGCTCCAGCCACCCTGGCCCCCGGCGCTCCTCTTCCCAGGGAGACGCTTCCCGGTTGTCCAGTCCGTCTGGCCAGTATGGGCCCACCCACCTCCTCCTCACCTCGGGCTTCTCTGACATGGGATGCAGGCATTTTTCTCTCGCTCCAGGTCACGATGCTTCCGCCTCAGGTCCCCAGCCATGCCAGCAGGCAGGGTCTCGGAATGCTAGCTGTCGCAGCACATCTGCCTCAGCACGGTCTCAGCTGTGTCACTGCAGCCCAGCACCACGCTTAATTGCAGGGCCCGGGCATTCATTTGTCACCACAGCTCTCGATGGTGCCGGGGCTGCCCCAGTTTACCCTCTGCGGAGGTGCATTGAGTTACATGCAAGCTGGTCACCAGTTATCCCCACCGTGGTAGCTGATGAGCATGGATTAGGTAGGATATTTCATTCAGCTGGCGAAGCCCCTCTATCGAGTGGCAATCTCAGGGCTCGGCTAGGCTCCGCCCCCCTGCTACTCCCATTTTCACATCCCCAAACAATAAAGGCCATAGCGGGGGATCGAAAGCCATCTCTATGTCCAGAGAGGCCACTGCTGGAGGTTCAGTCAGGATTCATGAGATGTCCATAACATGAAAAAGTTGTCATTAATTTAATGTATGTAGTTTTGCCTGGTACAAAACCACATTGGTAATGGTGTATCAACTCTGTAAGATGCTTTGCATTCCGTGTCCAATAATGTAAGCAGACTATAGGACTCAACAACTAAAGTGCATTGGCCCTGTTTGAGTAGTTCAACTACTGTAGACTCTGTTGTCACCTCCGGTAATATCCCTCTATGTAAGGCCGCCATGTACATTGTGTAAAGTTGGCAGCAACTTTTGTCTGGTGTCTGGTAAAATTCTGGAGCTAACCCATCTGTCTCAGGGATAACCATTGTCTTGAAACCCAGTTACATGTTGTTCTCTTCACAGAGGACTATTTCTCTTCATGCTTTTGGCTGTTTCAATATGTCCAACTTATTATAATGGACAGCCAGCAGTACAATACAAGAGCGATTACTTTTCATCTCCCTGACTCAAACACTGCAGGCTCTATATTGCCTCTTTCCAACATTTCCTCCTTCCACTAGTGTGCCTGTTCTTTGTTGCTTCAGCCAACCAATCGCATGACGGTTGACTGCTTATTTAACCTTCCCGTCCAATTCATCTCATTGCTCCCAATAACCTCTTTCTGCTGGTGTGTCCACATCTTGTTGCTCCATTCTACCCCTTTTTCTTATCCCTGGTTGTTTCATTCCTCTCCCACCCTCGCAGGCACAATGTGTGCTCCATCCTATGATGCATGCAATATTTGAGTGCACGTTCCTGCTTTCTGTTTTGTACTTCACAGCCTGGCCAACCTACCTCCCTGATGATCCAATTCTTCAGTTGAACTCATCATTGAAACAGTTCTGCCTTTTCTCAGTGGCTCAAAACTGTCAGATGATTCACCCCCCAACTTCAATTCATGAGGACATAGACTGAGACTAAGACTTCACTAGAAAAATAAAGTTTTTTTAACTGTCCACAACTCCTTCCATAAAATATAATACTAAAACTATCTTTCCATGTAAATCATTAGTGTTCTGAACTGCCAGACATTCTCAAAAGATGTTTAGATTTCAGAAAAGTTACAGATAACAGTGGACACAAATACAGTCATTGATTCATAAGTAGTTTGATCACTCATTCATGATAAATGTATTCAACCAAGGAGACTAGACCATTCTCATCTGAGCACTCACTCATTCATTTGCTCACTCGCTCTAAATAAGAATCACTTATAGCCAGGCGGTCAGTGTCTTGCTAACGACTACCCTTCGTTTGTCACGCATGTACTTACTCACTGACAATGCATACTCAGTTATACACTCACACAGATATTTACTCACCCAAACATTCAATAACTCTCAACTGAAACTCACCTGCACTCACACACTCTGTTACTCAGACACATACTCAGATACTCACTGAAACACTGACTTAGGGCTGTTTTACAGGTTGACAGATGGGTTACTCAGTGTTCTGACCGGGTTTTCTGCCCCTTTTTGAGTGAAGGTGACTTTAGCCTGCTATCATTCTAATCAGAGGACTAGACCCTCGGACCTGGCCTATTTACAAGGTGTTTGATGTAATTCCCTACCCTTCTCTTTATTCTAGGGCCTATAAACTTGTGTTAAGGGATAGATGCCTTAGTATTAGTATTAATCTGTCCTTTTGTAAGGTTGCTAGTATACTTCTAAAGGAGTTATGCTTATTTCGTGCCTTGTAGGCCTCGAACGGAAGAGACTCCATTTTTCTTTCTACCTCGGCAGCTTGGGATGCTTTTAGGTCAAATGTAATGTTTTAGCTATAAGGTGTTGTTCGCTTGGAGAGTACTGGCTCAGGCTGGCCCTTATCGAAAGACTGTATTTTTCTTCGTGTCGAAGACATAACATCAGGCCGGCCGGCTGAGAACGTGTCCTTGGCACGGGGTGGTACAAGAATTTGGTGGGCGGCAGGTTACTGGCCGTAACTTTCCATGCATGAATAAGGTTCCATATTAGCGAAAGCACAAAAAGTTCAGCAGTCAGTTAGTAGGCGGCAGATAGCCGTTAGCATTATTGCAGTTAATTAACTTAAGGCAGACAGTCGCCATTTTGAAGTCCGAGAAAGACCAAAGGCTAATACTCTCCTAGAAAGATTGAAGCTATTTTAGCTGGAGCAGCTGGTAAGCTTTCATACCAAGATCAGAGCATGCAGAATGAAGCAGTTATTGGAGCGAACGAATACTAGAGCGGCAGAAACTGATTTATAAGATCGAAGTTGGAAGGTGAAGATAGTCCGTGATAGAGAGGAGAGAGGAGTAGTGCAGAACAGCGAGAGTGCAGCAGACGAGACAGAGAATAAGAGGAAGGTTCCAGTAACTTGGAGGGGAGCAGAGGAGACAGAGCATAGCGGTGCAGACGTGTATCCGTGACTGCAGGGGTGATCCTAAGACGAGCCAAGGCACAGACGAGAAGGGAACCCAGATGACCACTGAGTCCAGACTTCGTACTCATAAGGTGACGTCGACCCTTTCTTATTAGTGTGCACACACATTCTAATCTTTTCTTTTGCTTTTCAGGCTATATGTTATATTGCAGTATTATATTGTTGTTGTTAATATTAAATAAAGGTACCCCAGTTCTTAGTGAACTAGTGTGTAATTGTTACTTTCTTATGATAAAGTTAACCTTTCTTCTAGTCAGATGCTGTTATGTGAAGGGACAACAAAAGGGGTTGGCTCAAAACGCAGTAGGGCTGCGCCGCATATCAATATAAACATTAATCCTGCAACCACAAAGCACAAAAACGTCGTCTTACTATACTGGAAATTTAAAATTTGTCTATATATTTTTCTATACCCTTGAAAAAAGAAAATAAAATACTCAACTTTGAACACACTGTGTATGGTGGTTATGCTACAATTGTTTTATATCATTGGGCATTGAAAGTTTGTTTATCCATTTGCGCAGTATTGGCATTTGTTTGGTTATGTGAAGGGATGCGTCTCCCGTCCAGGTAAATGGTAGCTGAGCAAGGGAGTAGAGGAGCACTCGAAATAAGGAATAACCTTTACACAGTGTAATTTGGCCATTCTTGTGTGAGAGGATTGACCTGTCTATCTGTCACATAATCTATAATATTGTATCCCTAGTAGATAGAGAAATTTCCCAATATAGAAAGAGAGAGAGAGAGAGCTGAAGGTATTCATAGGAAAGTGATCGTCGTTGTGTAGCGGCCTTAATGAGAGCATTGACTGTGGTCAATGTGTATACCCACAAGATTGTGGCTTGCGAGAGCACAGGAGGGATAGGGTGTGTAATGAGATCGCCGCTAGGAAAAGTGGTGTTAATGAGAGCATTGTCTGTGGTCAATGTGTACACCCACAGGAGTGTGGCTTGTGTATGTATGAAATAGTGAGAGCACTGGGAGGACACAGTGCGTATACCCACAGGATTGTGGCTTGCGCAAGCACTGATGGTGATCAGTGTGTAATGGTAAGTAATCGGAACTGCCTCAGGGTAGTCTAGTCTGGGCCTATGTTGCTGTGAGACTATAAGGTATGAATGTGGTGTTTTAGAATTTCCAAGCTTGTATATTGCTAATTCCCCATCCTTAGGTAGGTACCCAGGTGCCTTTTGTAAGTAGGTCCTGAGGAGGGAGGTGGTTACGTTTCGGCAGGGTTAGTGGTGTCTTGGTGAGCTGATTCTATCTGGTCCGAAAATCCGGTCGTTACATCTGGCGTCACGAACCGTTTACGAAAGCCTGTTAGCGCGGTGTTGTTTCTATCTTGTTGGTTTGCACTCGGTGCGTGCGGAGTTCATTTTGTATATTATTTGTTCATAGTTGTATATATCTTTTTTTTTGGCACAATGTTTTTGAGGAGGTCAAAATCTACTTTTAAATTGCCTGTTGAAATTCCCGGCTGGGAATCAACGCCTTACGAGGCATTGGCCCCTGAGTGGGGTGATTCTACTGGTTTGAGTGAAAATTGGAGTTCTTGTTTGGAACTGGCGGAGCCGGCTAATGTAATTGCTTGTCTACAGAAAGCGCCAGTTGTGAAGGGTGAGGAGCATCCTGTTTTGGAAAGCAGAGGTTGGATATTTTTATCTGCGTACAGGATTGTACATGCAACATTTTTGAAATTACAGAAACAATTTGTGGACATGGGAGAGAAGTTTGTTGAAGTGCAAAATGCTCACACTCTTTTGAGATGTCAGAATAAATTGCTTGCCGACAAATTAGAGACTTATCAGACAATTGCTGAAAGAGCTGCTGTTCGTATTGCTAAATACAAATATAAGAATCGTCGTGGTCGGGTTTGTAAACGGAAAGTGCGTCTGGTCGTGGCGAAAGCCGGGCTGGACTGGAATCCTGATGAATGGGATGGTAATATCTGGGACTCGAATGATTCTGGCTCCTCGGCTGAGGAGTCTGACAAACGCGAGTATTCTCGCACCGGACGTGACTGTAAATCTAATACTTTTGGCAAACTTGATGGTTCCGGCGACCATGGTCGGTATTCTAAATCTGATGACATTTCTCAATCTGAATGTCTCTCTAAATCTATTGATCGGGCTTCTTCTGATGCTCGTACTGAGGTTTCTGTGCATCCGGTTTTTCGACGAAAATTACAGTAAGCTCCTGGTAATCCAAATGGTATTCCTTTGGATAGTTTGGAAGATTTTACGCAACAGGAAGTTAGTGACATTTTGCAATGGTTTCGGCAGCGGCCCAGTAAGGCCTTGCTTACATGGATGGTGTGCCTTTATGAACTGGGTGCTGCGGGCATCATGTTAGATGCAGGAGATGCCTTGAAATTTTGTTCTTTGAGTTCTGATTCTACTGTTCAGGATCATTTCCGTAACTATAATGCTGCTGGTCAAATTAGTCTGGTTCAGTTAGCGACTGATGGTTGTAATCACAAATACCCTACTGAATCTGATTGGCCTCTGAATGAGAAGCCATGGTACACATTGCGTGATGTGGCACAAAAGCTGAAGGAGGAGGTGATGAAAACTACGATTTTTCTGAGTACATCTGACAGATTGTTGGATGGTTTGTTGACATCTTCTGTGCGGAATCGCATTATCCGTTCTTCCCCTTTTGCTTATAAACAGGTTATGATGACTTTGTTGATCAATCAGACAGGCAATGCATTGTCTATGGTGCTTGAATCTGTACGTCAGCTTGGTGAACTGGGCGAATGGCTTAAACCTGAGAGACAGTCCAGACCCGAGGGTCGTACTGCTGGGAATTATAAGTTCACTAGAGGTGATATGTTTATTGCCCTGTTGGATGATGGCGTGAAGGGTGAAGACATTGATGGTGAACCTAATAATCGCTTGTGGGATATGTTTTGCAAGCGTGGTTTGCGGAAGGAGGGTGCTCGACGTGTACGGAAGAATGAATGTGATCGTGAATATTCTGATGACAGTGGGGATGATAGACGTCGTGATGATTCGGATCGGCGTGATGGACGACGGAATGAGCTAGATGTGTCCCCTCGGCGTGAAAGAGAGAGGGGGAGAGAGGGGGAAAGAGAGAGGGGGAGAGATGATCGTGGTGAAGGCAGATACAGAGATGAAAGGGATCAGTCCCCCGAGATGAGTAGAAGGGAGGATCGACACAAATTTTCTGAACGAAACTCGCAATACTATGCAGATAATAAAAATCCATTTTGTAATGGGGATGGATATGAACAGGACTTTATATCGTCCAAGAAAATTGAGAGCATTTACCCTGATTTGTCATGGTTGTCAGAACGTAATAAAAATGACTAGGAAATAGGTCAAGCTCCAGTACGCAGTTGGGCTCACAAAGACAATAGACCCTATGTAGATATTGAAATTTTTTGGAGACATCGTAATATACAAAGGGCCCGAGCATTGGTAGACACAGGAGTGGAGGCCACTCTAATTCATGGAAAATCGAAGAAATTTAAAGGACAATTTTTCACAATTACTGGTTTAGGCGGAAAGGAAACCTCCGCAGTGCAAACAAAAGTTAAAATGAGAATAGGTAGAATTCCTCGAAAAGAATATTCTGTTTTAGTTGTGCCACTTTTGGAATACATAATTGGAATTGATATCCTAAAATCAATTCTATTGCATTTGACAATGACATTGCATTTAGATGATGGTTGTTATCAATTTGGAGGTAGAGGTTATATATCATCCAGACCTGTACGAGTTGGTCGTCTAAGAATGCCTTCTATGAAAATTCCCCAGGCTACAACAGTCGTTTCTCAAAAACAGTATCGCATCCCAGGTGGTCATGAAGAGATTAGTTCTACAATCCAGGATCTAGTGGAAGCAGGAGTTATAACTCCGGTTACTTCTGCTTGGAATAATCCCGTTTGGCCTGTGCGTAAAAGTGATAATTCTTGGCGTATGACTGTTGATTACCGTGAATTGAATAAACATACACCCCCTTTGACTGTTGCAGTACCAGACATGATTACTTTATTTGAAAGAATTCGGAAGCATCCAGGAATATGGTATGCATCTATTGATATTGCTAATGCTTTCTTTTCAATCCCAATGGCCCCTGAGTGTCAGGAACAATTCAGTTTTACGTGGAATGGATGTCAAATGATGTTTAGAAGTCTTCCCCAAGGCTATGTACACAGTCCTACGATCTGTTACCGGCTGGTGGCGGAACATTTATCTGAAATACCCATAAACCCACAAATTCAGATGTGTCATTATATTGACGAAATTTTGATTCAAGGTGAGACACAGGGTGAAGTTCAGACTCAGTTAGATTAGGTTATCAATCATTTACATGAAAAAGGTTGGGAAATCAATCCCGACAAGTTGCAAGGTCCGTCACAAAGTGTGAAATTTTTAGGAATCAATTGGCATAAAGGTAACAGAGAAGTGATTCCACAGGTGAAGCAGAAAATTCTTGATTTTGCGGTTCCTCGGAACCAAAGAGAAGTCCAGAAATGTATTGGTTTATTTGGTTTTTGGTGTCAACACATCCCACATTTGAGTCAGATATTGGCCCCTTTATACAGAGTTACTCGCAAAAGGAATGCGTTTGAATGGAGTAAACCGCAGCAAGATGCGTTTGATTTAGCGAAAGAAGCAATTCAGTATGCTTTGGATTTGTGGCCCGTGCGTGATGGTGATGTGGATCTGAATGTGTCTGTGCAAGGTCCTTATGCAAATTGGAGTTTGTGGCAAAAACAAGGCAGAAATAAAGTACCGCTAGGTTTCTGGACTAAAAAGTTACCTGATGCTGGTGAGCGTTATACACCTTTTGAAAAACAGTTACTTGCATGTTATTGGGCTCTGGTGGATACCGAGCAATTGACTTTGGGACACGATGTGGTGTTGAGACCTGAAATTCCTATTATGCAATGGGTTTTGATTTCGCCGAAAACTCATCGAATTGGGCATGCTCAAGAGGCGAGTGTGATTAAGTGGAAATGGTACACACAAGACAGGGCACGTGTGGGACCGAAAGGTGTTGTGACGTTACATGAGCAAGTGGCGCAGACGCCATTGAATGAGACTGGGAGTGAATGCTCCGTACCTATAGTACAGGAATTCCCTGTTAAGTGGGGTAAGCCATTTGATGATCTGTCCGCGGAGGACAGAAACCATGTGTGGTTTACGGATGGTTCAGCGAGGTACATAGGAGAGAAGAGGCATTGGAAGGCAGTGTCCTATAATCCTATCACACAAAAATTGCTGTGTACAACTGGTGAAGGAAAAAGTAGTCAATTTGCTGAATTGTATGCTGTTTACCAAGTTTTAAAACAGGAGTTACGTGATACGTGCCACATTTTTACTGATTCCTGGTCCACTGCTAATGGACTTGCGGTTTGGTTACCAACATGGCATTCTCGTAATTGGGAATTGCATTCTAAAGAACTTTGGGGTAAAGAGTTATGGCAAGAAATTTGGGAACTACTTCCACAAAGTACTGTTACAATCTTTCATGTGGATGCCCATACATCGATAGACTCCCTTGACAAATTTTTTCACAACATTGCAGATGAGAAATTTAAAATTGCTGAGGCAGTGGTGGACATGCAGGATTCTGATTTGGCGGGATTGGCGAAATGGGCCCACCAGAATGCAGGACATTTTTGAGAGAGAGCCACTAGCAGGTGGGCTGCTGATCAAGGAATTTATATTCCTTTAAATTTGATTAAAGATGCTATACTGCATTGTCCTATCTGTCAACATTCTAGACAGCGAAAAGTACCCCAAATTGTTAAAGGACATTTACACTGAGGAAAATTACCCGCTCAAATTTGGCAGATTGATTATATTGGTCCACTCCCTATGAGTAAAAATTGCCAATATATTTGCACCATCATTGACACATACAGTGGCCTTTTGGTGGCCTTTCCCAGTAAACGAGCTACCCAACTAAACACCATTAAAACATTGGAATTGATTATGCTCTATTATGGTGTTCCATTTCAAATTCAATCTGATAATGCATCCCATTTCAAGGGAAGATTGGTGCAGGAATTTTGTGTGGAGAACAACATTGAATTGGTGTTTCATATACCGTATTACCCACAGGCAGCAGGCCTTATAGAAAGAATGAATGGTTTGCTAAAAGATCAATTACGTAAATTAACTGACAATAAATATAAGAATTGGAGAGAATATTTGTTTCAGGCACTGTTGATTTTGAATAATCGTCCCTTTTTAAATGCTAAATCTCCATTAATGTGTTTATTTCCTCCAGCTGTTGATGCTAAACCGAATACAGTTAAAAATACTGTAATGTATTGGGAGATTTCCCCGGGAGCCCTGGCTCCATGCAGAGCAACCCCCAGGTTCCGCAGGCTTGCACCTGCATGCCATGAATGACATTACTGTAAAAAGCAGAGATCGAGTTATCATTGAAACTGGCATTGGTGTCTGTATACCAACTGGAAATTTTGGATTAATTGCCCCTAGATCGGGCCTGGCCTTAAAAGGCATTCAAGTGCTTGGAGGAGTCATTGACAGTGATTATCAGGGAGAGATTAAGGTACTCCTGCTAAATAGCAGTGAGGTTGATTTGCCGATTCAAAAGACTGACCGAATTGCTCAATTGCTAATCATGCCTGTTTTCAGTGGTGAGATTCAGAAAGGCACTGCCCCGACTTTGTTAACTGTTTTAGGACAAAAAGCTTTTGGCTCCACTGATAATCCAGGAGAGAGAGTGTGGGTGCAATCGCCTGAAAATCCCCCTGAACAGGCTGAAATTATTGCAACCGGTCATGATAATACAGTACTTTTCATGAGACCAGGGAAAGATAGCTGGGAAGCTGTCCCAGTTGACAAATGTTACTTACGAGAATGAATAATGCCTGTTTTTGATTTTCCTTTCAGGCCATTCTCTGGACTGCTGTTGCAGGATGTGCCGGCGTTGGACTCCTTTTGGCTTGCTACGTCGGGAAAGGAGGGAACCCACAGACTTTGGTTGATTCAATAACCTGAGTACCGCGTTCCTTCACTGCGTGGGATTCATCATCTAATTTTTGGACTACCCTGGCACCAAGGGTGACAAATTCCCCACATTTCTGTTTAACACCGATGCGTTCGGTGACTGACATATTAGCGACCTGTTTGGTTGCCGTCCCCGCTTCCTTGGAGACCCTTGCCCATATTTTCAATATATCAAATGACCGTCCTAATATTATTCTTGGTGATTTCGCAACACATGAGTACTGTCCTTTATGTACTGTGCTTTTGGACCCAGTACCACCGATTAATTCTCAAATAACTACATATAATATCACGCAGGGTGATTTATGTTTTTTCCTTACCTGTGATACAAGCGCCATAACTGAATGTGTGCGTTTAAAACTGAAAGGTGCTACTTCATTCACAGATCATGAAAAGACTTTATGTTCCCGGAGATCACCGAAGTCATGTATTTCAGTTAAAAATAATATGACCAGTAAAAGTCTTGTGGTTACCCCTAGTCATTATCGTACAATGCTATTACCTTCTGGATGGCTTTTCTCTTGTGGCAATACATCTTGGCCTTACATTCCTGCAAACATTACCGGGGGACCCTGTGCCATCACAAGATTGAGTTTGTTAATGTTTTCTTCACATCCTAATGCAAATTCATGTGTTTTCCATGATGCAGTTATGCTGAAAGACGATTGTGATTCTACTCTACATTTATATTCTAAATCTGAATACCTTAGTTTAGCTTTTTCTATTCTGGGTGTCCCTGCCTTAGCAGTCTATAATGCTAAATCTATTGGAAAAATGGCCTGTTGGATGGTTAAATCTATTAATCACACTTCTACAATTCTATCTGACATGCTACTGGATGCCCAGGGTGAACGCAGAGCTATTTTGCAGAACAGGGCCGCAATAGATTATCTTTTGCTTAAACATGGACATGACTGTTCTGACTTTGAGGGCCTTTGTTGTTTCAATTTATCAGATCATACTAGATCTATTTAGGCTCATATTGACAAACTTCACGACTTGACCAAAGAAGTTAGAGAACACATTGATCAGGGCTGGTTTGACTGGCTCTTTAATTGGTTACCAGATTTACATTCTTTACGTCAGATATTAGGGGGTATCCTGATTATTATTTGCATTTTAGTTTCTATTTGCTGTTTTATTCAGTGTATTCCTTCTTTACTTCAAACCTGTAGATGTGGTACTAGAAATAGATCAGTTAGTTTTGTATCATATTATTCTTCGACAGATGTTAGTTCCATTTAGCAAATGATTAGTAGTCTAAAGTCAAGGGTGAAGTGTTCTGACCGGGTTTTCTGCCCTTTTTTGAGTGAAGGTGACTTTAGCCTGCTATCATTCTAATAGGAGGACTAGAACCTCGGACCTGGCCTATTTACAAGGTGTTTGATGTAATTCCCAACCCTTCTTTTTATTCTAGGGCCTATAAACTTGTGTTAAGGGATAGATTCCTTAGTATTAGTATTAATCCGTCCTTTTGTAAGGTTGCTGGTATACTTATAAAAGAGTTATACTTATTTCGGGCCTTGTAGGCCTCGAACGGGAGAGACTCCATCTTTCTTTCTGCCTCGGCAGCTTGGGTTGCTTTTAGGTCTAATGTAATGTTTTAGTTATAAGGTGTTGTTCGCTTGGAGAGAACCGGCTCAGGCTGGCCCTTATCGAAAGACTGTATTTTTCCTCGTGTCGAAGACATAACATTAGGCCGGCCGGCTGAGAGCGTTTCCTTGGCACGGGGCGGTACAAGAATTTGGTGGGTGGTAGGTTACTGGCCGTAACTTTCCATGCATGAACAAGGTTCCATATTAGCAAAAGCACAAAAAGTTCAGCAGTCAGTTAGTAGGCGGCAGCTAGCCGTTAGCATTATTGCAGTTAATCAACTTAAGGCAGACAGTCGCCATTTTGAAGTCGGAGAAAGACCCAAGGCTAATACTCTCTTAGAAAGATTGAAGCTATTTTAGCTGGAGCAGCTGGTGAGCTTTGATACCAAGATCAGAGCATGCAGAATGAAGCAGTTAGTGGAGCGAACGAATACTAGAGCGGCAGAAACTGATTTATAAGATCGAAGTTGGAAGGTGAAGATAGTCCATGATTGAGAGGAGAGAGGAGTAGTGCAGAACAGCGAGAGTGCAGCAGACGAGACAGAGAATAAGAGGAAGGTTCCAGTGACTTGGAGGGGAGCAGAGGAGACAGAGCATAGCGGTGCAGACGTGTATCCGTGACTGCAGGGGTGATCCTAAGACGAGCCAAGGCACAGACGAGAAGGGAGCCCTGATGACCACTGAGTCCAGACTTCGTACTCATAAGGTGACTTCGACCCTTTCTTGTTAGTGTTCACACACATTCTAATCTTTTCTTTTGCTTTTCAGGCTATAAGTTAAATTGCAGTATTATATTGTTATTGTTATTATTAAATAAAGGTACCCCAGTTCTTAGTGAACTAGTGTGTAATTGTTACTTTCTTATGATAAAGTTAACCTTTCTTCTAGTCAGATGCTGTTATGTGAACGGATGGGTCTCCCGTCCAGGTAAATGGTAACTGAGCAAGGGAGTAGAGGAGCACTCGAAATAAGGAATAACCTTTACACAGTATAATTTGGCCATTCTTGTGTGAGAGGATCGACCTGTCTATCTGTCACATAATCTATAATATTGTATCCCTAGTAGATAGAGAAATTTCCCAATATAGAAAGAGAGAGAGAGAGCTGAAGGTATTCATAGGAAAGTGATCATAGTTGTGTAGCGGCGTTAATGAGAGCATTGACTGTGGTCAATGGGTATACCCACAAGATTGTGGCTTGCGAGAGCACCGGAGAGATGCGGTGTGTAATGAGATCGCCGCCAGGGAAAGTGGGGTACTGAGAGCATTGACTGTGGTCAATGTGTATACCCACATGATTGTGGCTTGTGTATGTATGAAATAGTGAGAGCACTGGTGGGACACAGTGCGTATACCCACAGGATTGTGGCTTGCGGGAGTACTGATGGTGATCAGTGTGTAATGGTAAGTAATCGGAACTGCCTCAGGGTAGTCTAGTCTGGGCCTATGTTGCCGCGAGACTATAAGGTATGAGTATCCTTAGGTAGGTACCCAGGTGCCTTTTGTAAGTAGGTCCTGAGGAGGGAGGTGGTTACGTTTCAGGTGGTTACGTTTCGGCTGTATTAGTGGTGTCTTGGTGAGCTGATTCTATCTGGTCCGAAAATCCGGTCGTTACACTAAGGCACAAACATGATGGATATTCCATCTGCCATATTACAGTACATTACATCCAATGGCACTTGTAACATATCGGACAGGATCTCTTTCACTGTTGTGGTGGAGTATCCCAATTACCAAACTCTAAATCAGGCCTTTAGACACCTGAGGCCATATTTAGGTGCCCAGTTGTGTTGCTCCTGCACCACAGAACGTGCTGAAAGAGTGGCTCAACTGAGAAATGAGATTCATGAAGAAACACAAGTTTACTCTGTGTCATCCTAAGTGGTGTCAAACATCAGTAGTATTGCAACACAGCCCAAATTGATGCATTTAGTTACTTTGCCCTGTGTATGTATTCAATGAGTGTTACATGGGTGTTCCTATGCAACTACCATGATTTTTAATGCATAACCTGATTTACCAAAATTGGTAGACCTGGGAATACGCCTCAAAAATCTGCAGCACACTTAGAAAGAGGTATATGCCTCTCAGGATTGTTTATGTGCCTTCCTGCACTAAAACAATCCTGCATGCAATTCAGGCACTCTTGCACCATGGGGGGCTGGAGTTGGCGCTAGGCAGCCCATTGTGCTGCAGCATTGGGGAAAGGACAAGAATGCACTGCTATTTCTACACTCAACCCGGTTCTAACAAAGCTTTTAACAACATACTAATAAGAGGGGAGACACCACCTAGTTCCTGGGGAGAAGCAAACATCGCCTTAATCTTAAAAGCAGGCAAGGACCCAGCAGACTGCGGCTCGTGTCGTCCAATCTCGCTTCTCAACAACGACTGTAAGATCTTTTCGACAATTCTGGCTGCACGTTTGGGAAGCGAGATCGGAACAATCATTCATCATGATCAAAAGGGATTCATAAGAGGCTGACAACTAGCCGACTTAACATACGATCTAGTTGGAGCTATAGATATTGCCTCAACCTTTGCTCTACCTCTCGCAATTATGACGCTCGATGAAACAAAAGCATTCGACAGGGTAAACTGGTCCTACCTAAATGCAGCCATGGAAAAGTTTAAATTAGGCCCTAAATTTTGTAGAGCGGTAGGCTTATTATATAAAAACCAGAGGCCAAGTCTGTTAATTAATGGCACACGCACAAATCCCTTCGAAATCAGCAGAGGGACAAGACAGGGGTGTCTTCTTTCCCCCCTACTATTTAATATTTATCTGGACCCATTTGTTCACACTATAAGAGAGGATACCAATATTCTGCCTTTCTCTTTCTCTGGTTGGGAGAAGAAAGTCGGACTGTATGCCGATGACATTCTTATTTATACAACAGATCCGACACTGGCATTTCCTACGGTCATCAAAAGCGCAGAGGAATTTGGGAAACACTCAGGTTATGAAATAAACACTGGAAAGACAGAGATAATGGCTTGGAACATTACAAATCTTCAGCGTCCTGTAAAAATCTCAATGCGTTACCTGGGGATAAAAATTACAAAAGACCCAAACCTTCTGGCCAAGACTAATTTAGATCGTATCTCTCGAGAATCCAAATTATTGTCGAAATCCTGGTCTTTTATCCCTCTCACCATCTATGGGAGAACCAGCCTAGTAAAAATGTCCATTCTCCCCAAATATACATTCATCTTCAATACCATTCCATTAATATTCGATACCAAACAACTACTAAAATGTCAACAAAACATCAACTCATTTATTTGGTGCTACAAGTCAACCAGGCTGGCATGGAAGAAGTTAAGAAGGAGAAGGGAAAAAGGAGGGCTCGCCTTGCCAGACCTGGAATAGTATGCTTGGGACTTCCATCTGACCCACTCCAGGATGTTACTAAAGACCCCACTAGACAACTCGAACGGCCATATGTTTAAAGCAATGTTACTGGGTTCTGATCTTCCATTGGACAGACAAGTTTGGGCACCAGAGATTCTTCAAAAAAGTCAGGCTAAAGTCACTACATTGTCCCATAAAAGAATGGTCGCAAATCAAATCCAAGGTTGGGATTGCATACTTTTCTAACTACGCACCGATCTGGGATTTGCCACGGCTCTCACTGCATTACAATCAGACGGTTAAAACAGTCCTACAGGAAGCAGGAATAATACGATGGGGAGAACTAGTGGCAGAAGGAGGCTCCTTCATGGAATGGGAAATATTCTCAGACAGGATAACCTCACCCCTATCCTGGTTTGTTTATAGACAACTATCCAGCTGGTTACGTTCTCAAACTAAGAAAAAGATCAAATTTGGAGGATATAGCTCCCTAGAAAAAAATCTACTTGAGAAACCCTACATAGGTAAGGAGGTTACCTCTCACTACTGGAACATCATGGAAGAAAGAGAGGACGAGCTTAATCTTCCGATAAAATTATGGGGAGGAGAGGGAGAACCCCAGGCAGAAGAGAAATGGATAGAATCCTTTACCCTTCTCTATAAGATCATAAAACCCGCCTGGTTAAGGCGCAATCAACTATTTACATTACATCGGGCGTATTATTCCCCCCCAAAACTCTCGAAGTTCCAACCAGGGAAGTGTTGTAGTAAATGTTTTTTTCCAGCAGCCTCAGACCTATATATGTGTGGGGTTCTCTTTCTCTGCGGTGACATCAGGCCAGCCTTTCTGGAAATTATGAGACCACTATCTGGTTTCTTGATGGTACAGAGGCGACTGTGTCTTGCGGCTGGAATGCCCCTGGATCGACTAAGTGGCTAATGAGGACAAAAAAAATGCACTGTAATGCAATAAACACAGAGCATTCCTGCCTTTGTCCTGTAAATCTCGTACACATGCCCCTGGTGAGTCACTATGCTAGTTACTCATACTCTCAAAATTCATCCAAGCAATCAACACAGTAACATCTAATGTTTTGGGAAATTAGTCACACTCAGATCCAGACACAATTTGAGTGTTGACAGAGAGGGAGCTCCATTGCAATGGTGACTAAGCTCCCTCCCCACCAATAGTATGGTCAGCTTTCCTAATTTTGATTTGGGTGGGCCATAGTTCGACTACAGCCCCTTCAAAACAGTGACATTCCTTCAGAAACTCGCTCAATTACCAAATTACTTACTATCTTGTCAGCAGAATATATGTTTTCTGATAAAATTAATTTACAGATGCATAGTGTTATGATCTACTCTTGCCATTCCCCTTTGCCTATGTATCTCTTCCCTACTGCTCAGCCAGAATGAGTGTTGGTGTGCTTGGAGATATCAGGAATGTTGGATGATTGATGATGTCATGGAATGCATGGGTGCCTGGTGAGGTTGTGAGTGTCAGTTGGAGTGAGCAGGCTGAGCAGCAGGGAGGCTGCTCGTGGTGGGGCATCACCTGGACTTTGCCTCTTACAGTACTTATCTGAACCTGTTATCTTATCAATAAATCTGCAACATACTTATATACAACTTGGCTACAGAAGATCTTTTATTTACAACACTGGTGACGATTTAAAAGAAACTGTGTGCTGCTGAAGGAATACCCTGCCTCTGGAGCTAAGGATTTGACTAACCGCAGGAACTCATGAACTGGAATCCCAAAGAAAAGAATTCCCAAGAAAAAGGTTTACAAGAATTACACTTTGGTAAGACCCACCAGTGTCCTTTGCCAACAGGACAGCCTGCAAACCAGGGCGTTTGTTTTTGTTTTACTTTCCTGTGGACCGTAAACAGAAGTATTTGCTCTGCCTGTGCGCAACCTGCTGAAATTGGCGCTGTTTCTGATTGTCATACAGTGAAAACTGTGCCAGGACTGGGTTTTGCCACATCCTGCTGTGTTTTGTCGTGGTTTTGTCAGTGGGGATCTCCCAGCCACAAGTATCACAGAGACGCAGCTGGACTGATCACGCTTCTGTGTTCTTCTGCTGTGATTGGACCCTGACATCATGCTTTGTCTACATCCTCTGTGGGACAGGTGTGAACTTTCTATAGTGCTTCAAGAAGTTAAGTATACAGTGTCATGAAACTTCAGTGCTTGATGTACTGTTATCGTTTATTGACTCCTGCTTTAGTACATGACCCTTTTGTGTGCCTATTAACAAACTACAAGCTTGTATGCTCTTGGGTGTTTCCAGCTCTGTGTGTCCCTGTCAGCACAAGACACGTGCACCTCAACATATTATCTGGGATTAGACACATAACTTGTGTGTGACTGCTGAAATGGAGATATGTGTTCTCTTCAGCGTTAAGACTATGTTGTCCTGATTTTGTTTAGTAAGCATGTTTCCACACACAAGTTGCCTACAGAGAAGTTGAAATGTCTTGCAGCAGTGTGCACCCAGCAGAGGTTCATGTGTTGGCCAAATACAACAACAGAGGGAAGAGACAGGACACTCTCAGTCTCCCAGTCTCCCAGGTAATTATTATAAACAACAAAAGAGTGTCGTAAGAGGAGATTTGCGCAAAGCACAGTAAATGAGAAGAAATATAGAAATCAACCTCTAAGAGAGTCACTTAGGGATTTCTTGAGAAGCCCTCACTCACCACCCTGGGTGGTGACATGCTTCTTCATCGGGCCCACCAGGAGAAGCCGAATGCCTCCCTAGTGTCCTGCAACACCAGATTACTGTGGAGCTGGTTTTTCGTGACAATAGTGTGAAAAATAAGTGAGTTAAAAAATGCCAATAAGCTGTACCAGACAAAAAACTTTATTCTACACGTAGCGATACCGTCATCCACGGGGTCCGGTTGATGGTATCGCTAGGTGCTGAGCGGGTGTTTGGCATTGCGGGCGGTGTGCCATTGTCGCCACCACCCCCCTCCCGAGACCCATGGGGTGTGGATCTTTTAAATAACAAACCACAGGTTCCTCATATTTTGAAGGAACCCTCACTTTTTCTGGTTTGTTCTTTTTGCACTTAATTTTACACTCAACTTTTTAACTTTCACGTCTTCTGGAATGAGTGGGCCTTAGTGCGCCCACACCACCGAGGTACACAGTTACATGGTTCTGATGAAAGCCCAATTAAATCAATACTCATCAGGGCAGAAACATGTCGACCCCACTCTAAGTGGAAAATACCCAACACATTAGTTGGTAAATTTCCCGACACATATATTTTAACTAATGCCTGGCTAGCCACAGAATAAAGTTTTTTGTCTGGTACAGCTTATTGGCATTTTTTAACTCACTTATTTTTCACACTATTGTCACGAAAAACCAGCTCCGCAGTAATCTGGCGTTGCAGCACACTAGGGAGGCATTCGGCTTCTCCTGGTGGGCCTGATGATGAAGCATTTCTTATGTGCCGACACATTTATTTGGCATGCAGAGACTCCTGGCTAACTGTGAGTGTTTTGTTTTACTGTTTTTCATTACTGATGTAGTTAAATGCCGATTTTGCTGCCCTGGCTGCAACTTGGCAGTTGAACCGCTCATTTTTAAACACTCCACAAGCTTCACTGTCCACACCGTCGCGTGCACCCTTACTTGCATGTTAGAGTATTGCAGTTTGTTCCTGGAAGCCTCTATGACGATGGAGTTACTGCGAGGCTCTGAGCTGCTGAGAGTTGCTTTTCAGCATAAATGTGCCGGGAGCCACCCGGCAAGCGCAAGATCAATGTGACGCTATTTTAGGTTATAGCAATCTCAAACATGATTTCTCTCATGTTGCCAATCGCGTCTTTTACATTTTTGCCAACCCTGTTTCTAAGTCAATTGAAATGTCGCCGTCATGACAGGGATTTTGGCACTCCTCAAATTAAAGGTGGCGTAAACACGAGCATATCAAGAACACTGGATCTAGCCTGCAGTTATGTGGTACTTTGAAAGACTGAGCACATTTTTAATTACTATTCCTTCTATAGTGAGACATCAACTGGTAGGAAGAACTCACTGTATTGTATTACATCTACAGGGAGCTCATGGTCAAAGACTTCAATTTGGGTGAGGACTTTGGGTGAGAGGCCGCTCACCAGAGTGAAGGACTTTAATTTTGTATTAACATTATACACTGTTTTGGTGGGGGGGAAGTGTGTACCTCGTAATGTCTTTGCTTCTGCTATTGTATGGAAAAGGGAGGTGAGTGTGTAGTGTTCCTGGTTACCTTAGTGTGCGTGGTTGTTAATATACTCTGTGTGAGTGTAAGGTCTCTCTCAATATTTTTTCCATAGCCTTTGGCTTATCAACCACTGATTTGTGGTTATTTGTTGACATAATTGTCCCCTAGTTTTCCCATAGCCTTTGGTTTATCAACCGCTGATTTATTGTTATTTGTTGACATGATTGTGTTGGTTTCCCGCACTGTTTGGATTGTGTGGGTGAAAGGTTTTTCCCTGTTTAGGCTACGTTAGGAGAGGACACCTTCTTAGGAAACTTCTCTGTGTGTACCTTTATATGAGTTTATCACCCGTGTAGGTGAAAGGTTTTCCCTGTTGGACTGTGTTAGGGGAAGACACCTTCTTACAAAGCTTCTCCTAAAGGTTTTCCCTGATGAGATTGGATTATGGAAAGACACCTTCTTACGAAGCTTCTCTGGTTTTACTTTTGAAATGTTTGACTTGAATTGTAGTATTGTCTAAGCCTGATGCTTTTCATGAAACTCTTTCCTTTTTTATCTCGGTATGTTAATTTGTTTGATTAAGGAATTGTTATGCATTTCAATTATTTGATATGTTCCTTGATTCATTTGTTCAATGTCTTTTTGTGCATCTTTTATAATCTAATGTATTTTCTAATTTGATTGTCTCATGTGCTTTCAATTGCTTTTATTGTATTCTGGTTTCCTTAGGAAGGGGGATGTGTTATGACCTACTGTTACCTTTCCCCTTTGCCTATGTATCTCTTCCCTACTGCTCAGCCAGAATGAGTGTTGGTGTGCTTGGAGATATCTTGAATGTTGGATGATAGATGATGTTGTGGAATGCATTAGTGCCTGGTGAGGTTGTGAGTGTCAGTTGGAGTCAGCAGGCTGAGCAGCAGAGAGGCTGCTCCTGGTGGGGCATCACCTGGACTTAACATCTTCTAGTACTTATCTGAACCTGTTATCTTATCAATAAATCTACAACATACTTATATACCACTTGTCTACAGAAGATCTTTTATTTATAACACATACCCTATCCTTATGAAGTTTATAACAAGACCGCAATGTCTAAAGACTTCCCTTCAACATACCTTTGCTTGTGTCGTCACACTGATTCAAGTTGACTTCTTCAAATTCTTGATTGATCATCATTCTTTCAATGACAGCCAAATTGAATTAGTCAAACAATGATGTTCCACATTTTTGAGAGCAGCTGTAAAAGATTTCCATTCTACATTTGAATGTTCATATCACTGCAAATATGTGCTCACTACAAACACCAGCTTTTGAGCAGCACATTTAAAAAATGTTCTATGCTTCGTACTACAGACACCAATCTGTGTAGTCCACAATTACATCATTTTTCAATAAATAGTTTTCTGTTATGTATCCTCTGTTTAACAAGAACGACACTACATAGCAAAGCACAACATGAAATACCACATGACAGAAAATTATAGCTATATCTCAAAGAGAATTGAAATAAATGGTGAATCATTATGGGCCTGCTTATTAGTTTGGCAGTCCATCAGACTACCAAACTCGGGGTGAAGGTGCGGTGGAGTTCGGGGACTTCCCCAAGAGTGGTCCGACTGCCATATTACAAGAACAGCATTATTGCCATTTTGGGACTGCTGCAACCGCCAGGGATCTGCGATCCCTGGCTGTGGCACGGCAGTGTGAGGCCGCAATATGCTTTGTGGGGGTGCTGCGGCCCCATAAATCATATTACAAGTTTCCTCACTGCCAGAGTTCTCATGCTATGTTCAAGCCATGAAACCGCTGGCAGTGAGGGAACTAAAGGCCCCTATAGGGCGTCTTGTTATCTATGGCCATGGGGATGCATGCAGGGAGGAACATGGTGTGCCCCCCTGTCTGCATGTGTGCCCACTTCCTGCATGACATGGACTTAACAGTCCATGCCATGCAGGAACTTGTTTTGGAATTCTCATAGTGATGCCTTTTTCAAAGGCCTGCTCTGGGAATGCCTAAGGACTGCATGCCAGACAACAAGAATACTCGTAATCTGGCGGGCGGGCGGTAGTCGAGTTTAGAGGGGTTGGGGTGCTGCCCTGCTCCCACAGTGCTAAACTCGCCAAAAAGCCCTGTGTGTGTTGAATAGGTCTTAAATTGGTCAACATCAACTGCAAAAAGATAAATAAATTGTATTTTAGAGGAAATCAAGAAAATGGTGATGTACAAATGAGATCAGAATAATATTCTGTAGTTGTAGATTCAAGAAAGAGGCTTAAAATGTTGAGTCACATCACACATGAGTTTGAATATCAGCCATCAGTAGCCAGTAACATCCTGGCCCAAACCACAGTATTCATTTTACTTTTTTCATCCTGCAATCCCGAGGCTCTACAGCACTGTGCGTAATAAAAACTAGAAAAGCTTGTAATGTTTTGATTTGAAAATTATTTGTTTAGAGTTAGGTTACCACAAAGGGTGTCTGAAATTGAAGGTGGCCAGAGACCAAAGACAGGGGGAGTGCAAGGAATTATAGAACTTGAAAGCAATGTTGAAAGTCCCTGACATAATAGCGGCCCATGTTTGTCACATTGCCAGAATTCCCTTTTCATATAATAGTGGCCCACATTTCACATTGTGTGGGCATTCCTGATATATTGTTCTGGACGTTATATTGGCCCATAGATAACATCATAACTTTTTGTAAGCAATACTGACACCATCTTGGCTTCCACTGAAAATGAGTACCAATACGTGACTACATCTTTTGCTGCATTGTCTAAATCTGGCTTTGTGCGGCCTATTAAATACCCATTCTTGACACATTATGGATATTCTTGACAAAAACTCTGGATATCTCTGGCATGATATTATCCCATTTGGAACATAATATGGGCATTCTTTGCACCATACCACTAATCCGCTGACATAGTGGTAAAACTTTCACATTTAATTAGGCTTTCCTGTTTGCTGTTTAAATGAGCTGTGAATTATGATAGGGTTCTTTCACAGTGTTTTAAAAACATTGTAAAATCAGTAGTTATCATTTAAAAAATTTTTTTTTTCTGTTTTATATTTATTCATGGAACTTGTGTTTTTCCAGTGCCTAAAACAACTCTGCTTTCATTTAATTCATTCCCTCACTCAATCCTGTTGTCAATTACTTCAATATTATTTCCTGCTTCTGACTCCCTTCTTTGTGCCCTTTCATTGACAGTGCTCTTACAATTAACTGTATTTTCCTTATCTACCCACCTTTGTAATTTCACAGTTCTCAGATCCCTCTTCTCAGCAGCCCAGTCCCATCCCGTGTCAGGGATGTGCATTAATAGATATATGTATGCTAGACTTTAAGATTTGATTGTAGCAGATAAAAGGTTAATGGTGAGTATTTGTACAGCTTTCTGCTGCTCTGTTCTTCAGAGAAATGGCAAAGATTTGCTGAATGAAGATTTTCTAACTAGGACATGCTATATATATATATTTATAATGGGAAGCTTTTGCTCAATTATTGCAAGCCTGTGTGATTCTGTCCTGTTGTTTGCCTAAAGATATCAAGAAAGAACTTGGCTAATAAAATGTATTTTTACCCTCTGGTTCGGGCCTCTTCCTTTCCTACATGGTTATAAGGAATGTGCTTTCTACAAAACTATCGTGCATACTGTTAACTACAAGGACTTTGGTGATAGAAAACTGTAGAGCTGCAAAAAAGCAGATACGATAGTAAAGACGCTTCATCACATGCAGAATGCGTTGGGTCACTTGGATGTTCAGTTCACAACATTTTAACACTGTTTGGCCATGTCTGAGAATTTTGTGGGTTTATTTCAGAATCTATGAGCATTGATTTTGATATGTTCTGTTATGTGTATTTGGAAAGTGCACTTTCACCTGCGATGGTGTCTTGCCACTTTAGCAAGCTTCTTTTTGGATGGCAGTGCAGTTGGCTGTGTCAGGTATTTTTGATAGTTGCTAAAGGCACTTTATCTTTGTATTCTCAGTCGTGTGCACTGTTATGGTACCTTTTCCATCTTGAGGGAAAGAATGAGCGCAGAGCTATATGTTTCGCTTAAATGCAGTCACAGTGTTTTGAACTGGGAATGTTGCCAAGCGTAACATTTTATTTTGACCCTTTGATCCTTGACCCTATCACCAGGTAGGTCGCCCTCCTAGCCACCGTGCAGTCCTCCCCATGCTGTGCTGCTACGCTCTACCGCCATTCTGCGAGCCTGTACCTGTAACCTGTTGTATCTCTTTCGTTTTATGCCCTTTTGCCTTCTGAAACTTGTGCTGTTTTCTGTCGTTGCACCCCGCGTTCCCCTGTTTGCCTTTTGTAACTTTGTTCCCCTTTTTGCATTTTTGTAACTTGTGCCTATTTTATTAGTCATTTACCCCCGTTCCCCCTTTGCCTTCTGTGCCCCCAATTCCCGCCTCGCCCTCTGCTTCCCGCCGCTGCTCCCTGCGGCCCCGCCCCCGCCGTTCTCATTCGCCACCCCGCTCCCGCCTCCCAGCTGCTCCTCCCTCCCTCAGCCCCTCATATGGAGGCCGCACGGTGGTAAAGGGAGCGACCCTTGACCATGTCACCAGGTTAGTCGTCCCTCTAACCACCGCGCGGTCCTCCCCGTGCTGTGCTGCTACGCTCTTCCGCCATTCTGCGAGCCTGTACCTGTAACCTGTTGTATCTCTTTCGTTTTTTGCCCTTTTGCCTTCTGTAACTTGTGCTGTTTTCTGTCGTTGCACCCCGCATTCCCATGTTTGCCTTTTGTAACTTTGTTCCCCTTTTTGCCTTTTTTAACTTGTGCTTATTTTATAAGTCATTTACCCCCGTTCCCCCTTTGCCTTCTGTGCCCCCGATTCCCGCCTCGCCCTCTGCGTACCGCCACTGCTCCCTGCAGCCCGACCCCCCGCTGTTCCCATTCACCACCCCGCTCACCGCCTCCCAGCTGCTCCTCCCTCCTTAAGCCCCTCATATGGAGGCCGCACGGCGTACGCGTAGCGGTCAAGCCTAGAGGGGGCGCGCCGATTGTGCGCCAAAGGCGCGCCAAAGGAAAGCCTGACCACGCCTGGACCGCGCCCAGTGCCAGGACCCCTGGCCCCCGCCGAGGCCAGCCCACATGACGGACCTACGACGCCGCCACCCTCAATGCACTCAATCCCGACCGGAACCCCGCCTGCTACCGAGCAACCCTGAAACGCACCCACGGACACTTCACCTGCCAAACCTGCAAGTTCACCTGCCTCCGGACATGCACCTCACCCAAAAGACCGGGAACCAGCAACAACCACCTCAAGTGCATCCTGCTCAACACCCGATCCGTCCACAGACACACAGTCGAACTCTGGAACCTGCTCGACACATCAACACCAGACGTCGGCTTCCTCACGGAAACCTGAATAAACGCCTCCTCAGCGCCCGACATCGCCATAGTCATCCCGGACTGATACAAGATCAACCGGAGGGACCACGTCAACCAGACTGGAGGAGGCATCGCCATCATCCACAGGAACACCATCCACATCACAACCAACTCCGACGACACCCTCACCACCGCCGAACACCTCCACTTCCAGATACACACCAACCCCAAGACCACCCTCAGAGGCACCCTCATCTACAGACCCCCGGGACCACACACTCAATTCAGCAAAGACATCGCAGACTTCATCAGTCCGCACGTCCTCCCCTCCGCTGACTACATCCTCCAAGGGGACCTCAACTTCCACCTGGAGAAAAACAACGACACCAACACCACCACCCTGCTGGACAACCTTGCCAACCTTGGACTCAAGCAACTGCTTAACACCCCTACCCACTACGCAGGCCACACACTTGACCGCATCTTCTCCTCCAGCAAGCACATCTCCTTCAGCCCCTCCACCGAACTTAACTGGACGGATCCCAGCTGCTTCCACTTCAGCTTCAGAAGAACCACGACCCACCACCACCCGCAACAGGTTCCTTGCAGGAACTGGAGCAAGATCACCGCCGACCAGCTCACCACCTCCCTCAACCTGAACCCTCCCACCAGCACAACAGACCCCAACAAAGCAGCCCGCACCTTCACACAGTGGCTCACCAACTGCGCCGACAACCTCGCACCACTGAAGAACCCTCCTAGCAGACCTGGCAGCAAGAAAGCCTCGTGGTTCACCGACGAAATCAAAACATCCAAGAAAAACTGCTGCACCCTTAAAAAAGCCTGGCGCCTCGACCAGACCTCAGAAAACATGACTGCCCTCAAGAACGCCACCCACAAACACCACCAGCTGATCTGCACCACCAAAAGGACAACATTCAAAGAACGACTGGACAACAACACCCACAACAGCAAGGAACTCTTCAGCATCATCAAAGAGTTCTCCAACCCCAATGCCCGAAACAACGACATCACACCCTCGCAAGACCTCTGCGACTCACTCACCACCTTCTTCCACCGCAAGATCGCCGACATACACAACAGCTTCAGCGCACAAACCACGTACCCAACCACCACCACCCTCTGCACCTGGACTCCGGTCAGCACCGAAGACACCACCCGCACGATGAACACCATCCACACCGGATCACCAACCGACCCCTGCCCCCACCACGTCTTCAACAAGGCCGACTCCATCATCACACCCCAACTTCGGGACATCATCAACATCTCCTTCAACACCGCCACCTTCCCGGAGAGCTGGAAGCACGCCAAGCTCAGTGCCCTCCTGAAGAAACCAACAGCGGACCCCACTGACCTCAAGAACTTCCCCTCCATCTCGCTCCTCCCTTTTCCTGCCAAAGTCATCAAGAAGACCGTCAACAGACAGCTCGCAGAGTTCCTCGAAACAAACGGATCCCTTGACCCTTTGCAGTCCGGCTTCGGAGCCAACCACAGCATCGAGACTGCCCTCATCGCAGCCACCGACGACATCAGATCCCTGCTCGACAACATCCTCCTGGACCTATCTGCAGCGTTCAACACTGTCTGCCACCGCACCCTAGTACAGCCCCTCAACAACATCGGAATCCAAGGGAAGGCCCTGGAGCGGATCACCTCATTCCTCGCCGGAAGAACCCAGAGAGTCCGCCTCCCCCTGTTCAGATCCAAGGCCACCAAAGTCGTCTGCGACGTACCACAAGGATCCTCACTCAGCCCCACCCTCTTCAACGTCTACATGAGCCCCCTCGCAGCCATCGCACGCCAACACAACCTCAACATCATCTCCTACGCCGACGACACCCAGCTGATCCTCTCCCTCACCAACGACCCCGCCACCGCCAGAGCCAGCCTTCACGAAGGGATGAAAGACGTCGCCGAGTGGATTAAGAACAGTCGCCTGAAACTGAACTCAGACAAGACGAAAGTCCTCATCCTGGGATCCTCGCCTTCCGCCTGGGGCGACTCCTGGTGGCCCCCTGCCCTGGGCACCACCCCCAAGCCAACGGACCACGCACACAACCTTGGCTTCATCCTGGACTCCTCCCTCTCGATGACCAGACAAGTCAACGCCGTATCGTCATCATGCTTCAACACCCTGCCCAAGCTCCGTAAGATCTTCCAATGGATCCCCACCAAAACCAGGAAGACAGTCACCCAGGCACTCGTCACCAGCCGACTGGACTACGGGAACACCCTCTCCGCGGGAACCACCGCCAAACTACAGAAAAGACTCCAGCGCATACAGAACGCCTCCGCACGACTCATCCTGGACATCCCTCGCCACAGCCACATCTCAACCCACCTGAGAGACCTGCACTGGCTCCCCATCAACAAGAGGGCCAGCCTCGCCCTCGCCGCCGTACCATGCATTTGCTGAGCCACCGCTGGAGGAAGATCCTTCTCCTACCTGGCGGCCAAGACATGGAACCATCCATCTCAGTTGAAGTTGCACTGGGTTACACCAATCCACTGGTGTAGGAAGCTGCTGGACCTCCCCTAGGACTGTAATTTGCCAGTCGGAGAGGGAGATCACAGGGTTTACTGGTCCAGTTCCAATCTCCCTTGGGCTCAACTGCTCGGGTTCACCCATTGGGTGTGATCGATCAGGTCCAAGCTGGACAGGAAGCATATACAGCTAAACACCCCACCAGGCACCATAAGTTCTGAGGGCGGATTGTGGCCATCCTGGAAGGTGATTCCCCTAGTGGAAGAGAGGAAAGGAGCACAAGTCCCAGAAAATCCAGCTCTGAAATTGAAGCACGAAGCCGGGAACTCCACTCCACCCGAGCAAGCCTATGGCACAGAGGAGGCATCAGGGAATGATGTTGAGGCAAAGACATTGCCTAAAAGAACAGCACATAGCACTGAGAGAAGGAGGCACTCCAGGTAGGAGTTAGAGGAAAGGAAAGACTTAAGGATGGAGAGAGTGATAGCTCTTAGCTGGGAAGCCTATCAAGGAAGGGAAACAACTCCCCCTGCTCCAGAGGAAACAGGAGCTAGGCCTCAGGCCCCACATAGTGATAAGCGCAGGAATCAGTTGGGAAGAAGGCCCTAGACACACACATCACCTGGCCATCAGCGTAGGAGAGGGGATGCCAGGAAATAGGTTGCGAGGAAAGCCTGACAGGAACACAATTTATTCACAGAAGGAGCAGCATGGTATCTTACGCATGCATGAGTAGAGTGATGATGAGGGCATCTGCTGTTCCCCTCAAACGTGCTGGTCAGGTAGACCAACCTCTAGAGAGATATTATACAGAGAAGAGGGCTGACCTACTAGACTGCTGGACTGAAAGGAAGGGCCGCCAGTATGATTGTCCTTTGTGCGAGTAGAGATCCTTTGAATCTGAAGCATTGCCAATTGCAGAGGACTGCATTCTGCATGTAGAAGATCCAAAATGGAACTACCTCTACATGCAGGAATACTGGAGACCATGGGAGTGCTGCATCCGGGAGAAACCGACAGAGCTGCATGAGCCAGGATTTGTCTGCTACTTCAAAAAGGTGCAGCAGGAATCATCTTCATGCCCTGGGCACACATTGACAAAGAATTACTCAGGGATAAACTTCTCATGTTGATGGACCCGCAGGTAAATGGATCTCATGCTTAGAAAATAACCCCACGGGTATAAACTTAGCTTTAGGTGACATCACATGACTGTTCAGCAGCCTCATTGGGGGGCAGACCAACACAGTGTTCCCCTGAGCCCTCCTCCCCATAGTAGCACTTATCAACACCGAGCATGACAGGCTGCATTTAACTTATTTAGACATCAGTTCTGGACAGGCCTAAGGGAGATATTCCATGAACAACCAGATGTAGGAGGACGGATGGCTGAAAGCATGAAGCCTGGGGAGCCCATGACTGAATTCCTAGAAAGAGTGAGAGAATGATGCAGCGCGAGATAGGAGAGTACTGGACCGACACGAGTCCCCAGGTTGCATTCTTCCACAATAGCCTCAAGAGGGGACTAACCACTGACATCCAGAGGGATTAAATAGTGTAGGAAGGCTAGACACCAAACCTTGATGGGAAATTCAAGCCCACATACTACACAATTACTGGGATAGACTGGTGAAGGACAGGGACAAGAAGGAGTAGGCTCAGAGAGACACCTGCAAACTGGTCCATCATAAGCTGAAAAAAAACATTTGAAGGTACCATGTTAGCCGTGAACGTCCAGATGGCACCTGTCTCAAGGTGCGCTCTGCATATTGACCCAAGATGGTATCCACCTAGTCCTAGTGGCCGAAGTTATGAAGGTTAACTGCAAACCGGTCTATTAGTGTGCCACTATTGTCACAAAATGGGCCACATGGCTAACCGGTGCCGTTTAAAAACATACAGTCATCAGAATGTGATAGTACTGGGACAGCCCCAACAGAGCGTCCAAATTCAGAACAATGCACAGGCATCACACAATCAAAAACAAAAACAGCCTACAGATTCTCGACCCTTCCAGAAGAAGGGCGTAACCCAGTAACTCAACCTAATTGGAGAAAATCCTCATTCCACACCCATGGGATGCACATGGGATGCGCATGTATCAACAGAAACATTAGTTTAAAATTCAAACATCCACTTACCCTCACAATTGCATGCAGCACATGCTGGTTAAAATGACATTCCTGCCCCAGTCAGAATGTCACACTTCTAAATTGAGAAGCCCACAGGAAAAAAAATCATTAAAATGTAAATGAAGGTATTTTCCAGACAACCGCCTAACAATGTATTATTTCCAAGCTAACCTACAACTCTGCGATCTAGCTGAAAGTGCACCAACCCTGCTGCAACCTGCCATTTTATCGAGCAAATGTTTCAAAAGGACATTCTTTCACAAGGTCAATGGATTAAGTAATACAGAATTCAATCACTTTTGCAACAACCCTTTGCAAGACTTTTTTGTGCACTGCACTGCACCAAGAGAAGACACCTCAGAGTGCCGAGACTACAGACACCTCACCCAAAGACGACCCAGCAGCCTACAAATGCTTATTAATTATGTATTTTTGTATTTCTGAATAGAGCTAGACGCATGCCTAATCACATAAACTCTACTTGTTTGTTCTTGCAACACATGTGCAGGGACCTCCCTCACCTCACAAACACCTACATTGAACCAAGCTGTAGTATTCCTCATGCACTACACAGCGCACTCCTAAGCAACACTTGGTACCAAAACATGAATGCCATAGGCTCTCAAACTATGAACAGGTCATGTTATATCTGTTCACTGATACCCCATGCCGTATGTACATACAGGCTTTACCTATCCTAAGAGATAGCCCCTGAAAGCGCAAAATGCCTCATTAGGATCAGGGCGAAGATCTAACCCAAAAGAGTAGAACCTCATAGGACACGAGTAAACATCACCAGGTATAAGACTAACTCCACTGCACTGCGTCTCTTCACTGAGCCTAGAATCATCCAATCCGAGATAGACAGGATGTGCAGCAGGGGCACCATAGGGGAGGACACTGCTTGGAAAAGAGGTTCCTGGAGGTAGCAGGACTATCACAACAGTGCACAAATAGGTCTGCTCCCACCTCCGTCTGTGATCCTAGGATGGTCCCTAACATTTTTGGGGCCACCTTCTTCAATGACAAGTGGACCTCAAACATGGAATTCAAGTGCAGGGCCGTTCATCTAAATCACGCGGGGGAAATTAGTCCCATTGGAGGTGGTCCAACGCTAGCACAGACACCCATTCCAGGAAATCTGTGATAGAAAGAATAAAATATACACATGGTTGGAGGGAAAAGGGCAATCCTTATTTGTACATAAAATTACACTACTCTTAATGTTTCAGAGGCAAAGGAACCATACCGTTAGGCAATATTCAAAACTGTGGCATGGTAGTACACATACTGGGCCTGCAATGTGGCACCCACAAGTTGATGGATTTCTACTGGCAATGTGGAAACATGACCTACATCCTGCTCATCATTGGATGGCGGGGCTTTTGTATCCTCTTGACCATACACACCCTAACACTGGTCATCCCTGGAGAAGATCTGTCTGAGTTGTCTCAACATCTGATAGAGAAGAAAACAGCTCTTTTGCATCAGACTCAAAGGAGAAGTACTGCTGATTTTTTTTGACTGTGCTCAGTACAAGGATATTCCAGAAAAATTAGATTGTTCACCAAGACTCAAGTAAATGACAGGGGGTCAATACCTTTCTTCACCATGCAAACAAAAGTGAATGCCCCCTTGTTACAAATAACCAGGTTGGAAATGATGGAGATGATCAATAATACTGAGCTTGGTATAAGCGCTATCAAGGAAGAACTGAGAGCCATCCACCTTATGGTGATGCAACCTCAGTACGTGTTGGACTTGATGACCACGATAGAGGGTGGGTTGTGTGCCAAGGAAGGGTATTCCTGTTGTTCTTTTAATCCCAGAAATTATATGGACAATGGGAAATTAGCTCATGCCATCCAAGAACTGCCAACATGAAGAAGGAGGGAGGTGCCTCAGATCAGGACAGTTTGCATAGTATTTTTTTGAGGATCCCTCTATGGGTATAAACATATTCATGTCACTAATGGCAGTTTTTATTATTGTACTTCTGTTATGTGGTTTCAGACAAGTGGGGTTTCTTGCTGTAAAAACACAATCCTGCAATTAGGTAGTATGCACTGAGCTAGGGAAAAAGTAACAGACACTGCAGACTCACACACACACTTTAGAATAATATAACTGTCATGAAATATAAGGAAGATAGAGTAGGTGAAGAATCAACTAGAGGGTGTGTGTTGGAATGGGTAAATACAGTGTCAATGAATACCATGATATTTTCAGGATGACTACGGCAATACCAATAAATGCAATCTCAACATATGCCATAACTGGTGCCCACGTAACATATGAGGCTTGGAACTGCACCGCTGCAGAATCCCCAAAGCACTGCCTGACAGACCACAAGGAAACTCGTATCTGGCCGGTGGTGGCAATTGACTTTAGCAGTGTGGGAGCAGGGCGTTGGCAGGGCAGCCTACTCCTACACCCCCAAAACCATGAATACGCCCTAAGCATCTGCTAATGTAACTTTTAGAAAGTTACCTGTACTCTAAGCTACTAGATGATAATTTTGATTAGCAGTCCACAGCTGCCCAGCCTAATACTTGATCTGAAGAAAGTGTGGAAAAGCTGAAGAAGTCCTTCAAAGGATTACACAATATGTTGACCTGAATGGGCTGAGGTGACTCCTCTAAGCTCAGGAGAATACAGTGGGTTGGGTCTCTGGGCAAACTATTTTTTCACATTGTCAAATCCTGCCAAACACATCTGTTGGTACCACATACTCCTTTGGCTCTCTTTAAAGGGAGAGAACAGGACAGCAGGACACTTTGCATATCCCTTTCTGGAGGAGCCAGCCTTTTCTCTATCAGATTCCTGTATCCTAGATTGTTGTGGACACAGGGCCTACTTCAAACTGTATTCCGTGTTACAAGTGGGTATTAGTATAGTGGACTGCCTTTTACACTCACAGAAATCAGAGTTCAAGTTTAATATGTCATATCTTGTAAATGCTCTGGCATATAGCATTATGGGCCTGTTTGTAGTAAGGGAAACAAAAGCTACTGAAAAGGTGGGTAGGGTTGCTCCCTAAAACTTTTACCCCATTAGTTAAGCACTTCCCAGGATTAAGCCCCGCACACTAGCTAATTCCAGGCACAAATGTGGCACCCCAGGGCGCTCCATGAGAAACCTTTTTGGACCTGTGGAAAAATAGTAGAGGATCTGATCTGTTGTCTGCAACCTATTAAAAGCCATGAAAGACTGGACATGCTACCCTTGTGCCCAGGGCAAAGAGATGGACGCTAATCTCATGTGTGGCTAATGGGACACAAAAGCTGATAAAAAACCTTTTCCCCACAATTTCCAGGTGACTAGTAGCAGTTGAGTTTAGACAGGACATTGCAGTGTTTCTACCATGCACCATGAAAGTCTTTAGCTTCCCCCAAGTCCTTGGGGGCTTAGAGGTATATTTCTGTGGTTGCTTGGAAAGCAGGAAAATATTTGGAAACTTTTGGCGGCGTCTTCAACAGTTGCCTGGTGGTACCCTGATCGCGCAGCAGAAATGCACCTCTACACCAAGGAACTTGTTTTATGGTTTTAGGAGCAGCTTATCAGGGAAGGGTCACTCCTTTTTTAAATTACAACATTGTTTGGCTATTTTCCACACTTTAGGCCTATCTGCCTCATGGGGGGAGGGTGCAAAACCACTAGACACCACAGAATTGATTACTTATAGTCACAGGGAGATGCCCCTTGGGCAAGGATCACTCCAGCTTGATATTGCACCAAGTTTCAGCTGTTTTCTGCCCCCTCTGGGCAGATCAGCCATTTTTCAGGCAGATCTGCCCCCTGGGGGTAGAAAACCATAGGACACTAGTGAATGGTTTTCTTATGTGTATTGGAGTAACCCCTTTGGCTAGGGACGCTCACTTTTGATATTTCCCCATCTTTTGGCTTATTACCACTCCCCCTTGGGAGCTGATCAGCCATTTTTGTAGGCCATTCTGCCTCCAGAGGGGGTGGATAGCTGTTAGACACAAGGGATTTGTTTATTTATGTGTATGGGGAGTGGATCCTTGAACAAAGGTTGCTTCCCTTGAAGTGTACAATTTTCCTTTGTTTTCACATACCCGGGGGCAAATCTGCCATTTCTGTAGGCCGATCTGCCCCCTGGGGTGGGGGAAACCCACTAGATACCAGGGAAATAGATATTCTGTAATGTGTAGTAACCCATGTGGCGGCGATTGCTTCCAAGAAATATTGGCCATTTCCTCCCCCAGAGTGGTAGAGTGGTCAATTTTTTAGCTTGTTCTGCCGATCTGGCTGATCTGTCCCAAAGGGGGGGTTGAAAACCACTAGACACTAGGGATTTTGTATTTATAGATGTTGGGGAAGCAACCTCATCAGCAACTGGCATTTTCCCGTATTGCCCACGCATGTCCTTTGTTTTCAATTCCCACCTTTCAGCATACCATAGTTTTTTTATAGGCCTATCCGCTCACAGAGGTGATGGAAGATCACTTGACACCAGGGAACATATTTTTGTGTGGTGAACTGGTATTTGGTTGATGGAATGTGTGGACTGGCCAGTGCCTGGCTGTTTGGCTAGTGTTTGCCTGGTAGTGTGTGTAAACTGGTGTTTGGCTTGGGTTTGGCTGGCAGCTGGAGTAACGGGCCCTCCATACTGGGGTACCAATTTTTTGCCTTTGTCTGAAGCCCTCCTCAGGGCAGATTGGACAGTTGTGATGCTGATATGGCCCCCGGGGCAGACTTCATTGTGATTTATGACGGAAACTGTTTTATTTCTTGTCATCATTTGCATTTGTCTACTTCAGGTTTCATTTCTTATTATTGTAGTCGAAAGCTTTTGATTTCCATGGTGGCAATTATTACTTGCAGTTTCAGCATTGATAGATCTGCAATTTATGTAGTTGCATGTGTTTGGTAAGAAATCTTTTTTTGTACTGTTTACTTCAAATAAGAAGCATTTTGGAAAGGGGAGACCTCTCGGTCTCCCCGAACGTATGGCTGGGTGCCCCGATCCCCCGGTAAACCTTTGCGGGCGGGGGGCGTGTCCCGGACGGTATGCCCATAGTGGCGTGGTTGGAGCACGCCCCCGCCGCCTAAAAGGGATGTTCTAACACCCACCCGGACGTCCGTGCACTTCTGGGTGGGATGGGAATGCTGCCCCGCCTTCCCGCTGCAAGATAAAAGGCGCGGGAATCCAGGCAGGCGTCCTCTTGTTCCTGCGCTCTGAAGGCTGCACCACTTGTCGCTCGTGAGCCCTCAAGGGAACAAGCTGCAGTTTTTGACCCACCCACCAGCCCCTGTTGCAGAAGTTTGGGAGTAAACAAAGTTCTAATTCGCAATTTGATTGTAATGGATAAACGTCTTGTTGAAACCGTTTTCTCTCATCGTAGATTGATGCCAAGAGTGTGCATGCAACTGAATACTTGCCTATAGGCCTTTTTTCCTTTGTAGTAATGTAATGAACTATACGCAATTAAATCGTTCTCTGCTATATGACCTTTTTCTCCTTTGTAGGATATATCTAACTGTAATTTAAGATTAAGCATAGGTTTTTTCCCCCTAGTAGGTAACTAACTGTCGTATTTATTTAGTCTTCGGTCGGGCGGTAAGGTCATGATCGGTGATCAGTGATTTCAAGGTCCCTAGTGGGGGCGCCACCCATTATGGATGGGAGCGCCCGGGGGAGGCGGCCATTGGCCCCTCCCATGGGGGGGCGGCACCCATTAAGGATGGGATCGCCCAGGGGGAGACGGCTATATGCCCCTCCCACTAATTTCCCGGGGGCCGGATATCCGTTCCGGCGGAAGAGAGTGCGGGGAAAGGGGGGAGTCCACGCTCTCCTTCTTACGGATACCCCGCACGGGAACTCGGACGACCTTAAGATGGTGCCGAGTGAAAGGGGGCCCCCATGACAAGGGAAGTTACAGTTGGCTACGAGGGTAAAGCCCTCTGCGCATGCGCCACTCAAATGTGATGGCGGAAATTTGTTGATAGGGATCTTACACCGGTTAAGACCTTGCCGTTGGCCCCTAACGATAGGATGTACAAAATTTGTATGCAATGCATTATGTCATGATGTTAGACTCGGTTAGGAAAATCTTTGTATTAGAGATTTGTTAAGGTTAGCCTGGATACCTGTCTTCATCAAGTGTAATGAAAGTTGAATTTTGTACATGATGCATGAAACGTTTTAATTTAAAGTTTTAATTTTGTTTCATATTTTAATAAATACGGCCGGTGGAGTCGTGAGGCCCCCCTGCCTTCCAAAAGTTCAAACTGTGTCTGTCTCCTACCATTGGGATTGGTGGTGGAAGGGGTGGCGGGCATCCCGGACCATACACTGCCTGAATGTGTTTTTTTAAATGGTGTAATGGTTGAAGCATAATTACCTTCTGTGTTATTGTGTATCAAATTCACCTTGGATTTGTGCATCTGTATTGAGTTGTTTTGTATATAATTTTCTTTTGTCTTTCCTTTCTAATGTGATTTCATTGGCGCTTGATGGGTCGATGCAGAGAGGGAGAAAAGGATCTTTAGTCTAGCTGTCTGTGGCAAGTGAGAGGTATATTTGGGAGTATACACTTCCTTGTGTAGTTTAAGGGGTAGGCAGATGTATCACTCCACATAATTCTGCTCAGTTACATGAAAACTCCACGAGATTCTACAGAGTTCCACGAGTGGATGGAATCAAAATGTGACACTGCTCATGCTGATTTTTACATCAGGGAGCCTGTTGCATGTTGTAAAATCAGCATGAGTGGGACCACACTGTGTGCCAGATGGTGCTGCTTCTTTGCTACTGCTTGAGTAGATTTTCTAGAGAGCTGAAGCTTTCTGACCGCAAACAGTTGTGACTTTCCACAACTGCCCACAAATTGCCCACATTGAGAAACTCTCACCAGGTGCCAGACTAGCGCCAGAAAAGTGTGCTAGGGGATCCAAATTCTCACTCTAGCTCACAAACTCACCATTGCCAAGCTGTGGGTGAGAAAAAAACTCCGCCACACGGTGTTTGGCAGAGTTTTGGCAGAACTCCGCACTACATGTGTAACGCTGAGTGGGGAAAACTTGGCGAATTCCGTTATATCACCTACTCCTAGTTTATATTGATAGGTTTTTTCAAGATCTTAATATATCAATAGTTATATTAACTGTTTCTTGCAGACACAGTTTGTTAAGTTTGAATTTGACATAGTGATGTTTATTGCTGTTTTGTTGTGCTTCATCAGTAAGCATTATGGCTGCCTATAAGCTGACTGTACAGCAGTTGTAGGTTTGCTTTTTCAATATGCCTCTGTATAAAGCTTTGAGAGTGACTCTGCATCTGAGGCAGATCAAGCTGAAGTTTCTGGCAGTGAATTTATTTTCTGTATAAGAGAAATCATCTGATGATGAATGCACTATTAGTGCCAACGAAGGGCCAATTTTAGAGGAGGACACTGGCATGTCAGTAGTGCAGCAAGAGCAATCTAGATTGCGGAGAGAGGCTGGAAGGCTTTCTATTTGAAATGCTGAATCCTGGTTGCCCATAATATGGTGCTGCATGTTTTGCCTGCCTATAGTGGTGCTGCAGGGTGTGGAGTCAATACAGAGACCTTTTTGCCTATCATTATTTTCCAACTATTTAATGATGATGTGTTTTGGAGGATGTTGTTGAGCAGACTAATTTGTATGCAAAACAGGGACAACAGCGCCACACTTAATATCCACTCTATAGCTTCCTGGTGGACTCCCACAAAACTCCATCAGATTAAGCAGTTCTGGGGTTTAAATCTGTTAATGGGATTGCCAAGAAAGCTATCATTGTCTTTATATTGGTCTATTAGTCCCTTCAGGGCAACTTCTATTTTTAGAGTGACCTTGATTAGAGACCAGAAGTTTGTGGATTCCTGCTGATTCCAGATGTTTATGTCACAGAAATGCAACTAAAATGGACAATATCAGGCAAAGTTTGAGGTTTGCAAAGCATGGTAGGCAAAAAAACAGTTTGGGTCCCACCTGTGGCACACCACCCTGGATTCCCCTGTATGTCTAGTCTTCAGAAATGCCTGGGTTTTGTAGGTTTCCCCAGGTTTCTGAAGATCCCCAGCTGTGCCCTGAGTGCCAAATCAGATAATTTTGGGGATAGTATATATTGTTGTCTCCACATTGTATTTTGGAGCCTTTCCTCCTGCGGGTACTAGGCCTACCCACATAAGTATGATACCATTTTTATCTGAAGATTTGGGGGAATGGAAGGTAGTAGGAAATTAGTTGCTCCCTGCAGATTCCAAAACATTCCAATACAGAAAAGCAAGAAAAAAGTGCTTTTCAGTCAAAGTTTTAGGTTTCCAATGGCTTCTGTGAAAGACAACATTATGTGAGCCGCACAGTCACCCACTCTGGATTTCCGTAGGTGTCTATTTCACAAAGATGTGCAGGTTTTCTAGGTTTCCCTAGGTGCTGGTTGAGCTGAGGCCCAAAACCCACAGCTTTCATTGAAAAATGTGATGTGTCCATGTTGGGCTTTGGGGCCCTTCCTGTCGTGGCTACTAGATAACCCCACACAAGTGAGGTGTCATTTTTATTGGGAGACTTTGAGAAATAGAAGGTGGTAGGAAACTAGTTGCTCCCTGCAGATTCCAGAACTTTCCATTACAAAAATGTGAGAACAATTTATTTTTCTACGCAAAGATTCAGGTTTGCAAGGGCTTCTGAGTAAGAAATCCTGGTGAAAGACATACAAGTCACTCTACCCAGGAATTCCCCAGGTATTTAGTTTTCAGAATTGTGCAGGTTTGCTAGGTTTGCCTAAGTTCCTGCTGAGCTAGGTTTTAAAATCCACAGCTATCCATATTGCAAAAGAAGGGATAGTGGAAAAATGTAATGTGTCAATGTTGTGTTTTGGACCATTTTTCATTGCGGGCACTAGGCCACACATGTGTGGTGCCATTTCTCTTGGGAGGCTTAGGGGAACCCTAAATAGGTGAACAAGTGCTATTACCTATTATATTTCTCTGCATTTGTGCCTTCCAAATGTAAGGCAGTGTGTACAAAAGAAGACATTTTGAGAAATGCCCTCTAATTTACATGCTAGTATGGGTATCCAGAAGTTCAGAGATGTGAAAATAACCACTGCTTCTAAACTCCATATCTTGTGCTCATTTTTAAAATACATAGGCTTACCTATTTTTCACTCTTCATATTTTTTTCATATGATTTGCTCTGTACCCGGTAAATAATGAAAAACAATTGCAAGGGCCAGCTGTAATAGTATATTGCTTTTGTAAAAGAGCCATCAACCACCAACTCACGGAATACATTGAGAACAGCGATCTTCTGGATGCATCCCAATCTGGATTCCGCTTAAAACACGGCACCAAAACCACCATGATCACAGCCACTTACAACATCCTAGACCAGGGAGAAGCTACTGCCCTGATCCTCCTCCACCTATCTACTGCCTTCAACACTTGGTCCCGCGGCATCTTGATCAAGAGGCTTCCTCAAATCAGAATCCCAGAGAACACCCTCAAATGGATTGCATCCTTCCTTAATGAAAGAACAACTAGAATCCAACTTCCATTATTCAGCTCCGGCACCCCTTAAGGTTCATCCAGCAGCCCAACTCTGTTCCATGCCTACATGACCCCTCTGGCCAACATTATCAGAAACCATGGACTAAGGATTATCTCCTATGCAGACAACACCCAGCTCATTCTCTCTCTATCGGAAGACACATCCATCATAAGAGCCAGCTTCCACGTTCCACCTGAGCATAACCAGTGTTACCGTATTGATGCAAAACAACGACCTCAAACTCAAGACAGAAGCAATGAAATTCAGAAACAACATCTCTCTGTGGAAAGACTCATGGTGGCCTGGTGAACTGGGACCTTCTCCCCCCTCCATGGACCATGCCAGGAACTTCGGTATCATCAATGCAGTCTCCTCCACCTGCTTCCTCCCTCTGCTCTGACAGTCTGCAAATCCCTTCACAATCAAGGATCAGCATGTATGAATTACCGCCTGAGCTTCCATCAACCCTCCAGACTACTGCGATCCACCTCCCTCTCCCTCGATCACACTCCCCACATCAGCTGAAGCAACAGTGGGGACACTACTTCTCCTGTGTTAGAATTGGGGTTTCTGGTTGGTTAGGATATTCATGTAAGCCAGGCAGTGTTTGCCTGGCAGTGTGTGAACTGGTGTTTGGCTTGGGTTTGGCTGGCAGCTGGAGTAAGGGGCTCGCCTTACTGGGGTTCCAATTTTTTGCCTTTGTCTGAATCACTCCTCAGGGCAGATTGGATGGTTGTGACGCTGATATGGCCCCAGGGGCAGACTTCATTGTGATTTATGATGGAAACTGTTTTATTTCTTGTCATTATTTGCATTTGTCTACTTCAGGTTTCATTTCTTATCAAAAACTGTACGTATGGTGCCGTTAATAAAAATTGCATTTGGTATCTTGGCCCTGCAAAGCAGGAACCTGCCACAGTTAGATTATCCATTGGTCACCAGATAATCATGGTGCCTGAATCAGCACTTTGTACTTCAATTCTGCAGCCACAGTGCTTATGGGCTTCTTGTATGGGCTGCAAAGTATTTGCAGGGAAGGTGCAGGAACTGGACCTCTGTCTAGAATTGCAACCTGTCCTGCTCTCTTAAGGCAACTTGTCCTGTACCCCCAAAGGTATGTACAAGTGCCGCTGCCTGCTCTCATCAGCCATCCTCCCCCCAGGGTACATTCCAGCCAGCGGGGAAGGGGACCTACTTCTTGCTCCCGCATGTAGGGCAACCTCCCAGTAGCAGCCCACAAACATACAGTGCAGCTGCTGACCCCACAGGCTCTTGGTGCTCTTTAAAATGAAAGCGTGGGACGATCACTGAATCCTTTTGGAGCAACTCACCCTTGGCTGTCTGATGATTGGAGCCAGGCTGCTCTCATCTGGTTGGGACCCTCGCGTCTGGATCCAGCTGATGCTGAATTTTTGGAGACAGGGCTAGGCGGATGCGCTGGGGGAACCTGTAGCACTCCTGGCTGCCTCAAGGCCATCTCCTGGCTGCCATACTGCAGAGTGTTGCTGACCCACGTTGTCAGGGCTCCAATCCCTCTTCTTCCCTTAGGCGGCATGCTTTACCGTTCCTACTCCAGATGGGAGGAGGCTGTGCAGAGGGGGGAGTCTGTGTTGCAGTGCTGCAGCCAGCTTCCCACACTCCTTTTTTTTTGATTTACAGAGTCATTTTCCTGACAGAGGCAGGGGTAACCAAGGCATGCTATCCCACCAGCACACACTACAGGGGCAGCACTCCACACACTGCTTCTCCTGCTCTCCTCCTAGGCAAGTTATGTAAGATCCAGGGAAGGATTTTTTTTAAGAAGTCTTTTATTTCCCAGAGACTTCCAACAGGAGGCAAGCACACACACGCCCTTGGAAATTATTCACAAGCAGGATACCACAGCAGGGCAAAAAGAGTCAGTGCTTTTCCTCCCCCTCAAACAGAAGCAGCAACTGCAGGCCAACCCACCTCTTACACAGAAAAAGCAGGGCTCCTCACACAGTCATTATGCTCTTTTTCTTGTTCCTTGAAGTTATCTAAAGTCCTGGAGTTTTAAATGTAGTATTTATACTCCATGTTGTCATTGTTTTCTTTGTGGTAAGGGTATCTGAACCCAGTCCAAACCAGTCCTGTCCTCCCTGTTGCAGCATTACTACAGGTGGCAGAGACACTATTGTGAAAAGGAGACGCAGACTATTCAGTTGGAAGCAAAACTTCTCCCACCACTCTAAATGCGGACCAGGTCTTCCCAGGCAAGGCAGGACACACCTCAAACCCCCTTGTGACTGTCTAGAGTGAATGCACAACCCCAGCTCCTGTAACTCAAACACCAGACGATTAATATACAAAAAGCCAGAGACTCACAGAATGGTAAAGTAAGAAAATGCCCACTTTCTTAAAGTGGCATTTTTGAACACAGAATTTTAAAACTACCTTTATCAAAAGGTGTGTCATTGAATTTTGAGTTCAGAGAGCCTAATCTCAGTTTTGCTATCTGATCACTATGGAAAGCTACACATAGAACAATATTATAGTGCAGCCCCAATTATAAGCCTATGAGACAGATAGCATTTCAATAGTGACCAACAAAATACAGAGAATTTCCCTATCAGCACATGTCACAAGCAACAGTATATGTCCTACCTTCCACATACACTGCGCCCTGCCCATAAGGGTACCTTGGGCATACCTTAGGAGTGCCTTACATGCAAGGAAAGGAAAGGTTTGGGCTTGACAAGTAGGTGCACTTGCCAGGACTACATGGCAGTTTACAACTGCGTGTGCAGACACTACAGTGATCGGTCTGAGACACATTTACAGGACTACTCATGTGGGTAGCACAACCAGTGCTGCAAGCTCACTAGTAGCATTTGATTTACAGGCCCTGGCACAAACCGTGATCTTTACTAGGGACTTACAAGTAAATCAAATTTTCCTATCATGGATAACCAATCATACCACAATTTATGCATGTTAGCACTGATCAGCAGTGGTAAAGTTCCCAGAATTCGTTAACCAACAAAACAGAGTGAGGAAAAATAGGATGCAAAAGGCAAAAAGTGTGGGAGAACCCTGTGCAAAAGGCCAATTCCAACATCCTACCTCACAGCAAAGTCCTGGAACAGGTTCCCCTTCCATCTCCGGACTTCACCCTCTCTTCAGAAACTCAGAAGGGGGCTCCAGACCTGCCTATTCAATTGATGCCACCCAAGTTGCTTGGACCTCAGTGCCTGGATGCCCTTGTGTGATTACTCATGTGTGATCAGCTGCTGATCTTTATAAATCTGGATTGATTGATCATGACGAAAAAGTTACAAATGAAAACGTTGTCACAAATGGACATTGTTTCCTACACATTTTCCATAATTATTTTATTTCAACAGTTAATTTCTTTGCCAAGACCTTGAGACATCTTCCCCAAATGACCCCTTGTTTAATTTAGAACTTTGTCTTCTTTTCAGAAGTCTATAGCTCTCCAATATCACCCATGAGTTTCACAGCAGTTTCTACCACAAACTTGAAGAATGGTGAAAGCACAAAAATTAGGAGAAATGGACTACCTCTTTGAAAAATTTCAAAACTGTGGTAAAAAATCGTTTTTTTGATTGAGCTCTGCTTGTTCCTGAGTAAGAATTGGCTTTTGTAGTTTGGTTTGCCCTGTTCCCATCATGCACTGGGACAGGAACAGACTAATTTGCATACAGCCAGGTTCTGAAACTGGGATGGTGCAGTGAGCTAAAAAACGGTGTTGGATCTAGCCCTGATCTCTTGACTGGGTGAGAGCTTTCTGCTTAATTCAGAGACTCTGTCCCTCGCCACCCCTTGTTGTAAATACTGCTTGTTCCTGAAAGCCAGGAAAATAGTGACTTTTTCACAGCAAATCATTTGTTGAGGAAACAGTCTTTTTGGTAGAGCACTATTTTACTATTTTTCCCAAATGATTCAAAATGTTGCTATATTTGCCTATTATCTCGGTACCCTTCAGGAGAATCAACAAACTCTGAACTCCCAGGATTATAATATTAATAATACTAATAATAATATTAATATTAATATTAATAATAATAATAATAATAATAATAATAATAATAATAATAATAATAATAATATTAATAATAATAATAATATTAACCCCTTCCCTGGGGGGGTTATTCCCCCGTGGTGCTGGGGTGGAGGGAGGCGCGCACAGGGCCCCCAGGGTCATGACGAGCTGAGCTCGTCACAGGTGTATTGACTCCCGTGGAACACTCAGCACAGCAGGGGAATTCTCCCCGCACCTGAACGTTCCATGGGCCATGACGAGCTGAGCTCGTCATGAGCACCGGAGCGCCGTGGCTCATGACGAGCTCAGCTCGTCATGAGCATCGAAGGAGTTAATAATGACACTTACAAAGCGCAACAGCTACCTCCACAGAGGTGTCCCGGCGCCACTGGGGAAATCAGGTAGGGTGACTGGCCATGCACTAATCCTGGCTAAAAAGTCAGATCTTCAGAATCTGTCTGAACTCCTGTTCGGTATCAAGACAATGCATATGTGCTGGCCGGGCATTCAATAACTTGGCTATCCTCACAGAGAAGGATCTGCCTACTAATGGGACTAAGTATAATGGGGTACACAAAGCATGTGCTGGGAGTTTGATTTTAAAGTGCATTTGGATTGGTATGAGCGCGGTGCAGTGCCTGATATGCGGGTAGATATGGTGGTGGAACCGTACCCAGCATATGAGCCTTTCTGCCACATTTTGTACCATCTGAAGTCTATGGATAAAATATGCAGGTAGCCCAAGGTACAAACTGTTTGCGTAGCCCAGCTGAGATGTCACAATGGCATGGACCACAACCCTGCAACTTTCTTCTGGTAGAAAGTGCAGTAAGTTCCCAAGGCTTTTTAGTTTCCCGAAGCAAGACAACATGATGTGCTGTACTTGAGTTACGAAGGAAAGTTCCGAGGACCACTTAATTCCCAAGTTCCTCGCGGAATTTGCTGGGACTGGGGGAGAGAGCCCAGTTCCTCTGCACGGTGGACGGTGGTGAGACCCAGCCAAAAAATAGGACCTCGGTCTTATCCGCATTCAGTTTGAGTATGTTCAGGTTCATTAGCATGCAATGTCCTTTAAACATCCCAATAATCTGGCAAAGAATCCTCAGAGTGATCCTTAAAGGAAAACACCAGCTGGGTGTCATCAGCGTAGAAAACTGCTTTCACTTCCCAGGTGATAATAATAGTAAAGCGGGGTGCCAGTTAAATATATTGAAAGGTAAAGGGCTGACGGCAGAGCCCTGTGGCAGGCTGCGCTATAATTGCTTATGGTCCAATTGATCCAGTTGAAGAAAGACTCCTTGTGATCAATCTATGAAGTGGGACCAAATCCAAGCAAGAACTGTGTCCTGTAGCCCTACCTTTTGCAGTCTTTTCAGAAGAATGTGGTGGGCGACTGTGTCAAAAGCCGCCAACAAACATAGAAGGATTAGCATTGCAGATGTGCCTACATCTACCGACATTCTCACTGACTCCCCCATCTCCACTACAGATTTTTCAGTGCTGTAACCTGATCAAAAACCTGACTGAGTATTATGTAAGATGTCATGATCATCTATAAAATTGGCCAGTTGTTGTTTGACCAATTCTCTAACATCTTAGCGGGTGCAAGTAACAGTGAGATTGGGCGGTAGTTTCCAAGCTCCTTGGAATCTGCATTTGGTGTTTTCAGCAAAGGGAGTAAAAAAAGCATGCTTCCAAATATCGAGGAAGATGCAAGAATATAGCGATGTATTCCAGATGAGGTTTAAAGCTGGATTGATCCAGGGAGGCCAGACATCTAAATAGCTTGGGTGGGCAGAGGTCTGACGGGGAACCTGACTTGCACTTTACGGATTCAGCCAAGAAATCCTGGAGGGGTATAGGGGAGAACGTTCCACTGGGTTTGATCTTGTCCACTAGCTGAGGTGCTACCATATGCTCTCCATCCTTAAGGGAGGCATAGACTTTCCTGATTTTCTCATGAAAAAAGTTTGAGAGGTCAGAGCATACACTTGGAGAGGATGTAACCTTTACCTCCAGACCTGATGGACTGGTGAAGGATCTTACGATCCTAAAGATCTCTTTACTTGTAATCTCCTCAAATTCGATGCTCCGGATAAAGAATTTTCCTCTAGCTGCCCTTATCATTTTTCAGAGTTTATTTAAGGCTTCCTTATAAGCTATCTTGGCCTTAGGGTTTCGAGGTGAAATCTGCTTTTACGGACGTTTTAAGCTCCTGTAGAAAAAGTGTTGTCGATACGATTCGTACTTGCTGGGTCGGAAAATGCAGCTTCGATCTGTGCGGACATTGTGTACTGCACGTTCCGAATGTGATTCGCACATATTAGTGAGTTGTACGGTCTTCGGTACGATTCGTACGGAGAACTGCTTTGGGTACACATCGTACTACATCGTACGTACGGGTACGGTTCTGCATACGTTTCGTACGGGAAAAATGCTCTGTACCACTATTCGGAGGGCATTTTACTGAATCGGAATCGGCCCCTAAATGTAGATTGGAGTGGGAATAGTAAATTAATTAGGTTCAGTGTCCGGCACCTACCCCAATTTAATGTAGATTGGATTGGGAACAGTAAATAATTAGGTTTATTGTCCAGCACCTACCCCAATTTAATGTAGATTGGAGTTGGAATAGTAATTTAAATAGGTTCAGTGTCCAGAACCTACCCCAATTTAATTTACATTGGAGTGGGAATAGTAAATTAATTAGGTTTATTGTCCAGCACCTACCTCAATTTAATGTAGATTGGAGTGGGAAAAGTTAATTACTGAGGTTTATTGTCCAGCACCTACCCTAATTTAATTTTGAGAGGAGTGGGAATAGCTTTTTAATTAGGCTCAGTATTTACTATTGTTTATAGTTAAATATATAAAGTATTTTATGTTTAATTAAAATTATATTGTAAGTAATATTTAATTTATTAATTTATAAATATAATGTTATAATATGTTTTATGATAATTATTATTGAATGCAAATTGTATATATGTTCTAAATAAATGTACTTATTATGTATTTTTTTATTTTTACATGTTCTACTATATATATTAACTATACAAATAGTAATTTTTAAAAACATTTTTAGTAATAATAATGTTAAGGTAGTAAAAAGAAAGAACACATTTTATTTGCAAATGTTTTATTATATAAATTATAGAGTACATAAGCCAGGCAGGGTGGTACAATTTGCAGAGGATGATCAAGCAGAAAATGGACGAAGAGTATGCACAGAGCCAGCACACTGGAGGTGGTTGTCCCATCAAACCAGTACAGTACCAGCCCTTGGAGGAGAAGGTGATGGCCCTGCTACCACCGGTGGAAGTACATGGAATTGAAGGAGCCGTAGAGCTCATGTAACATGGGGGTAATGGCATCCACAGCCTAAGTACAAAAATGCCTGCACCAACCCCCAAGCGCCCACTGCCCACAAGTTCATCCAAAAACAACACTAATGCCACTAACATGTGTATGCCCTATTGATAAAGCAAGGTTATGCTATGTCCCATACTACAGGAAGAACAGACCCAAAAATGGACGTCCGTTATGCTAGGAGGGTGGGTGTCACAAAATGCAGTGTGGGACTCCAAATCAGACCCAATTGCATGGGAGTCCGCAGGGGGGGTAATGGGGGCTCTTGCCCCCCCCCCCGGATTGTCAGTGCCCTAGTCCATCATGCTCTTTAAATGGTACCATTGTTCCAGGTGGCAGCCCCCTCCATTGGGTGTGAAGGGTGCAAGGGGGTGTGGGAGAAGGGTGCAAGTCTGAGGGCAAGAAGGGTGCAAGGTAGAGAAGGGTTATGGTGCAGCAACGCCTCCCAAAAATGGCTATGTGAAATCTACAAGATTTCACTCAGTCACTTTTAAGCACATGCTGCGTCAAAACCCTGCGCATGCTTGAAGCAGGCGTAAGGATTGATGCAGCACTTCTACGGCACAGATGTGTGATGCATAAGTGCCGTTTGTCCCCCATGGTGCTCCAAATTGTAAATGTGTCACATCAATGCTGGCATAGTTGTGGTGCACAATGACTGGTGAATCCCTGCTGATATGCAGGGCTGTGCCACTTACTGTAAATATGCCCCCACATGTCAATGACTCCGGAGCACGATCAATCTGACCCCAGAAAATACCCATCCGCAAGTGAACATTGAGGACAATCCAAAGCATAGACAACTACCAGGTGGAACAGTGCCAACTACAATGCGTATGAAAAATGGATGTTGCATTAAATGACATTAACATTGTCTGTCTCTCAGACCCACAGGGCAACGTGCAGAATCTACCCCGAACAATGGTGGAGATAAATCACAGTCCCAGGCTACGGTGGACCCTGATCCCACCAACAGCGATGCCTCTCACCACTCTACGGATGACCCCGCCCAACCTGGAAACTCTGGTGGCCAAACCCGTGCAACACCTGGAAACGGAACATCTGCACCAACCACCACCACCATTCCTGCCACATCCAGCAGACATCTCAGTGCCCTGCCCACACTGAACAACTGAGCCAGTCTGACAATGAGGGACAAGGTTAGCCGGGCACCCAGGAGGGGGCAGACAACACCACCCCTGCCATCCCTCAGGGTCCCCGTCGACCCAATGTGCCTACAACTGCAGGCCAGGCTTGTGTAGACAGGGGTGGTGGGAGTGGCGGCAGGCGGAGGCAAGAACCTGACCAGCCAGCTGTAGGACCCGGTATGTCTGAACTACGCAACATCATGGAGGCATACCGGCGGGACACCAGAGAGATCAGCCAGGTAGTGGGGACCCTCACAGAGATCAAAAACCTGCAGGCCGAGCAACATGCCAGTCAACAGGAACACCAAGGATGGATGAAGGCAAGACTGGCTGAGCTCCTGGCGATGCACAGAGACATAAGCCATTCACTCCGTCAGATCGCAAACAACATGGAGCACCCTCCCTGTGTCACCAGGCAAGACACTTCTAGGTGAAGACTGCCACCAGGCACAGGAAGGGAGGAGGAGGAGGAATCGTCTGACGGAGCATCCCATGCATCCTCAAGGCCTGCATATGAGAGTCCCCAAAGGAAGTTGGGTCGTCCATGGAAAAGAAAGTGAGAGGCAGCGGGCCATGAGCATCTCCCAGGTCACCTGGTCTGGCACCTGGACTTTGTGTGCAACAGCATCACCTCATTGACTGTCCTACTCTGCCACATGGACTTGCTGGTTGCAGTCTGAACAATGATGCCAAGCAATGTGGTCTGGACTCTGTTGACTCCAACTGCAAGGCATCACATCTCCCTCTGTGAACTTTCGATTCCCGGCATATTTGTACAGCACCTATCACTTACTCAAGATTAAAGCACAAGACAGATAAATAAACAAAACAACCACAAGGAAAATGGATGTAACAGTCATTTAGCATGAGTCAACAAAATATGTGTGGGGATATGTCAAAGTATGCCTGAGTGTGGAACAAACTCAAGCCATCCATACACTGGGATCTGAGTCCGGTCGAGGACACACATAGGTCACAATGTATCATCAAATGCATACATGGAGCGCAATACTCACCTGTGATGGTTTCAAGCTGTTGGCGAGGGGCTTGCCATACTGCTCGGAAAGACAAGTTTGGAAGAGTTTCATGAAGGCGTAGATGTCATGGGCCATGCGGAGGTGGACAGGGAGGGAGTTCCAGGTCTGTTTGGTGAGGTGGGAGAACTATCTCCCGCATGCAGTTGTACTGTGGATGTGATAAATGGTACCCAGGGCAAGGTTGGCTGGACGGAGTTGGGGCAATAGGGTGTTGGAAGGGAGACGTCCATGTTCGTCTTTGGGGCTGGGGTTGTGGAGTGCCTCCTGAATGTGGCTAAGGAGTCTGAAGGTAAAACTGCAGTTGACAGTAAGCCTTTTGTAGGTATCTCAGGTGTACGGTCATGTGGCTGTGGCAGGGGATGTTGAGGATGAGGTGTGCGGATGCACCCTGTATCTGTACAAGTCCTCCTGGAGTCTGACTGTTATTCCAGCGTAGAGGGCAATGCGGTAGCTGACCCGGCTGGTGTCGTGGACCTGGGTGACTGTCTGTCTTGCCTAGGAGTGGATCTATCTGAGGATAATTTGGAGCATGCTGAGGGAGTTGCAGAATGAGGTAGAGATGATGTTGATTTGCATGGTTATTGTGAGCGAGGAGTGTACGATGAACACCTGCCACCTTGCGTGGCCACTGTGTGCTGGTGCGCTGCCCAGGCCGGTGTGACACAAGGAGTTGTCCCAGCCGTAAGGGGACAATCCTCAGATGATGACCTCAGTCTTGTCCAAGTCCAGCCTCAGGTGGCTGATGTTCATCCATTTTTCAATGGACCTCATGCCTTCTTGATGGTTGGATCTGGGAGTGGCTGGGTCTTTGCTGAAGGTGAGGAGCAGCTGGGAGTCAATGGCATAGGACATGATGATGAGGTCGCGTGCGCATGTGATGGTGGAGAGGGGGGTCATGGAGACATTGAAGATTGTCATGCTGGGAGATGAACCCTGGGGCATGGGCCCGATGACCCCAGTGTACTACGTGCTGAGGGGGAGGTGGTCTCCCTGGGCCTTGCTGGTGAGGTACTTGGTGATTTATTCCTGGGCCTTCTTCTGAATCCCAGTGTTGGAGATGTGTGATCTGACAGTGTGGTAGCACATGGTGTAGAATGCCATTGAGATGTCGAGGGGGTGAGGGTGGTGGTCTCACTATTGTTGAGCAGGGTCCAAGATGTCATTGGTGGTGGCAATGAGGGCGGTTGCAGGGCGGTTGCAGTGGAGTGGTTATTGTGGAAGATGGACTGGGGCGGGTTGCCTGGAGGTGTTTGCTTGGAGGGAGTTGGTCAGTTGCTTGTTGACAGTGTTCTTGATTACATTTGCCGGGTAGGGAAGCAGGGTGATGTTCCTGGTGATCCTGTGGTACTGCCTTCCATTGTTAAAGAAGGGTCTGGGTCTCTGCATGCCTCCAGATCCCAGGGAATGTGGCATACTCAAAGGAGACACTCATGTGCAGGAGGTGGGCTTCAAGGATGGGGTATTCTGTGATTGGGATGTTGTGTGCAAAGGGTCCAGATGGAGAGCCGGAGTGGATGGTGTACATGATCAGGGTGGTGTCTTTGGTGCTGATGGGAGTCCAGGACCTGAGGGGGGTATGCCCTGTGGATAATAGCGCTGTCTTCCTCTGTGTGGCGAGGCTGTCGTGTACGTCATCGAGCCTGCAGTAGTAGAATGTTGCAAGGGATTCCCTTGGACTTGCAGGGGTGGGATGTCTTTTCGATGGAGAGCAGGGCTTAGATAGTCTACTCACCATGCTGAGGAGCTCCTTGATGTTGTGTGTGTTGGTGCCTATGCCCTACCTGAAGGAGGTCCTCTTGTCCGTGCGGATGATATGGTGATGTCTGTGTGTGGCGGGTTTCAGGCAGGGCTGAAAGGTAACTGTTGTTTGTTTTGCAAGGTTTGCACGAGAGTCCATCTAGACCTGTATGAATCTAGTAGGTCCGCCTTGTCCCAGGTGGCTTAACTGCTGTTGTGCTTCACAGGAAAGTACGAAAATGTTGCAAGAGTGTTGGATCAGTCGCTGCTCCAGTTTGTGGGTGTGGTGGTGGCGTTGGTTGGAGTGTCCTGGGCGAGGGTGTCACACAGCTCCTCTGTGGTGAATTATATCAAGCATCTTTGGGGGATCTGTAGCGGAGTGTGGGGCAGTGTGTTGCTTGCCAGAGAACTGGATGCAAATGTTGATGTACCAATAAAGGATGGTGGTGTGGTTGTCCTCCAGCCAGAAGTTGCTGTCCCCCAGCCACATGTAGTCTGTGGAGGTGAGGGCCTGCGTGCTGATGCAGTTATTGATGGCTTAGCGGAATTGTGGTTGTAGGCCTGGAGATTTGTAGATGAGTGTTAGACTGAGGGTGGTCAGGGGGTTGGTGTGAAACCTGAAGTGCAGGTGCTTGACAATGCTGAGTGTGTCCTTGGTGTTGTATGTGACTCAGAATGAATTGCAATTCATCCTCGTGGATTGATGGTGCGGTCCCTGCGGGTGATCTTGTATCCGTCTGTGATGGCAATGTTGAAGTTTTGTGCTGAGGATGCGTTCAACCAGGTTACTGTAATGAAGGCGATGTGTGGGGCTGTTGTGTCGACAGAGGTAACAGAGTCCAATGGCGTGCTGGTGGAGGGAGCGGGTGTGCAGTAGGAGGCAGATGACCTGGTTGTACGGACATGGTCTGTTAGGCAGGGCAGCGCGGTGTAGGCAGTAGGAGTCGCACACACAGCAGGCAAAGCTGTTGTGTGGCGCTTAGGGGTTGACAGTTAGCAGGTGGTTGATTGTCTGGTGTTCATTGATTGGAGTGTGGCTGGAGCATGAGTCTGTTGTGTTACGTGGGTCATGCAAGGACCAGAGGGTCTTGCACTGTGCATGTTGCAGGCGCTGGCAGGCGCTGACGGTCCTGCCTTTGGCATGGAGGTGCCGCCATAGTGGCACAGACAAGCTGCTGCCTGCATTAAGAATGAGTGGAGGGCGGGAGGAGCATCAGGGAGGTGTATGGGTTGCAGAATCATGGCACTCGGTGGGACGGTGCCACAGGGGAGGCAGCAGCAGGAATGAGTGAACACCTGATGATGGTAGTGGTGAGAAACTAGGCAACAACTAGCACACAAAGACAAGGAGGTTAGAAAGGCACAGTGTAACAGGTGTATGGAAAGGAAGGAGTGTCTGGTTACTCATGAGTCACTCAAAGAAAATGGATAAACAATCCCTAAAAATGAAGGGCACAGGATCAGGATTCAAAAGGCCAAGCTGCGCCCAGGACACACAGCGTCAGCAGGTGTTGCCTGCCCGTTGTGGGTAGCAACCTGCACAAAGACATACACAACCAAGTACTTCATGCATAATAGGGATCATTAGCCATGAAGAACTACATGCATGTTGCCAAAGTACACATATTTTCATATGCACAATCTTTGACAATTATGCCATAGATGACACATGCATAGTGGCAAGAGATCCGCAGTAACAGACATGAGGCACATTGTTCTGTGGTGAACACATTTACTACACAAACGGATCAATTATGTGTTGAGGCCATGCTGCATGAGCCAATGTCCATGGCCACTGCCATTGCTTTGCAGAAAATAACAGTCATGTAATGAGTCTACCTGTACTACTGGTGAAACAATGTGCACAGGACTGCCTGTGACTTTCACGGCCTTGAATCCTTGGAAAGGTGCGATACTCAAAGGGGTCCATCTCCTGATAGCCCCTTGTTCTGGGTAGAAATGACAAACTCAATAGGGTGATCAGGCGAGGGAAGGAAAGGAAGGGAACAGCAGGGAGGGAGATCTGAAACAAAGGTAAACAAGCATATGGATTCAACACTTCTTGTCACTGAATAACAGAATACCTTAGGACCTATATTTCAACAGTAACACCTGTAAAGGAAAAAAAACAGCCACTGTATCCTAGTTAGGATCACAGTAATGAAATTGCTACTAGATCTGAGGATCGAACAAGGTTATTACTACACACTTACAAAGAAGGCTGTGCCATACGTTTCCATGTAGTTATCCAGCAGGTATCAACATACCCAAAAAGTCTTAACAGCCACGTAACTGGGGAATTTGAGCTTACTTCAGGACGAGCTCTACAAGCCCCTGCTGTGAAAACAGAGATGAACAATCTACATGAATTCATAGCACATGTAAAGGTGATGAAATACCGTAACACACCAAATATTATGTTGTATGAGTTGCAAAAGAAATGGCCAATATTATTATCCTGTTCCAAGGATTGTGCAACTAGCACAGGTGTCACATAAGACACATAAAATGTAGCAGAGTATTGCAGCGATATGAAGGGGGTATTTTGCTGTGCAGGCTGCTTTAAAGCATTTAAAGCCGTGCGGTCATCCAGAAAATAACAGTGTATGAATAAAGTCCAATAAACAGAAATTCAAATGCGCTGCTGCGCGTTTCACACAAAGCTAACAATCCATAGTTACTCCAGGAAATCAGTGAGGGTCAAGAAGGGAAATTACACAGCCCCCCCCAAGAGCCTTAAGAAGCTCATCAAATAAGGGAGGGAATTAGGTAAACACGAGGAAGCCCCGCAAGAGCCAGTCATCGTCTCTTCCAAATGGGCTTTGAAATGCCAAACAGAACAAGCTGCTGGGCCGGAGCTCAACAGAGAGTAATGAGGAGCGATGACACAAAAGCACCCCTACCATGACCAGGATATGCAGCACGCCACAAGAGGATCCTGGATTTAAGGGCACCTGACTGGTGCCACAGAAGCGTTTACATTTGCTACAGTGCAACGTTGTGACGTCATCAGCGCCACGTTCTTGGCTTCATGGCAAAATAAATTTTTCATCCACTCACCAAGAAGGCTTGCAAAGCAGTGTTCTCCCCTGGCCCTGAGGAAGCGACGTGACAGTGACATGACATACTGGCACAAAGGGCAATGCATCCATTCGAACAGACTCACAGGACAGTTGACAGACATGTGGGACATACTCTGGCCCCCACCTTCACAACATGGTTGTTGGAAATCCAAATGTACTGGCACACAAGATTAAGTGGATGAGCCAAACACATCCTGATGCACACAGAGAGGCTGCAATTCCCCTTAGAGCCTGTTGTTGTGATGTCACACACAATGTCAACCCTTGGCATTAATAAGGTGTCAGGGGCAAGGTTTACACACATTGATACCTTCACCAGAGTCCACACTCCACTACAGATAACTGTCAAAAAGGGTGACTGTCATGTCATGGGAGTGGTGCAACATGTAATTTGATACATGGTGATTAGACATGTATGCATGGTACTAGAACATGCACAGAAACAGTTCCCACATATTCACAAACCATACCAAGACCAAAAAGCCTGTTTGGATCTCTTACCCAAACTGACATTTACACATATCTGTGCATGGAACGCTGATTCAGCCCAAGTTGCAATCATCATGAGGAATAGCATGAGGACAAAGATGACACGAACAGACAACAGGCACTGCAACCTAGGAATGACAGACACACAAGAGTTCACCGTTAAAATTCTTTGCAAAAGACATGGGCAGTTACGAAACAGGAACAAAGTAGAACTCATGCAAATTTCAAGGAAAGTCATTGCTCATTACTGTGTGGCATGACATCAGCACTCATGTGACACATCAGAACACAAATCAAAGTCACTTTGCATACAGTCAGCTGGACACACACATTGCAACACATGCCACTCAATGCTACAAGCTTGCTCACTCATTCCCAGTGACTCACAATTATGAGAAGAAGTTGCGTATGAGCTGACTCCGGATATCATCCTCCTCCTCCTCATCACTTGCATCATGACAAAGCCCTTGATCCTCAATGGGTGGATGTTCCTGCTCCTCAGGAACCAGGATGAGTGGCACTGCCTTCTCAACTGCCATGTTGTGCAGCATGCATCACACGATGAAGATCTTACAGACCTTGTCCGGTGCATAAGAGAAGGATCTGCCGGTCTTATCGAGGCACCGGAATCGGCTCTTCAGGAGGCTCAATTACTCGCCTGGTCTGCCCGTGTGCATTATTGTACCGCTGATCTGCAGCTGTTCTTGGGTTGCGGAGAGGTGTTATTCGCCATGGCATGTTGGGATATTCTGAGTCACCTACATAGATACATCATGTAAATAAGTGGGTCAGGAGATGCCGTGAGAGCAATAGATAATCAATCAATCAATGACACTTATAGAGCGCGCTACATACCCGTAGGGTCTCAAGGCGCTGGGGGAGGGGGGGTGCCGCTACTGCTCGAACAGCCAGGTCTTCAGCTTCTTCCTGAAGGAGAGGTGGTCTTGGGTCAGGCGCAGGTTGGCCGGGAGGGAGTTCCAGGTCTTGGTGGCCAGGTAGGAGAAGGACCTTCCTCCTGTAGTCGCTCTTCGGATGCGGGGGACGGCGGCAAGGGCGTGGTTGGCTGATCGGAGGTGGCGTTTGGGAGCGTAGAAGTTGATCCGGCTGTTGAGGTAGCTCGGGCCTAGGTCGTGTAGGGCTTTGTGTGCGTGGGTGAGGAGGCGGAAGGTGATTCTTTTGTTGACGGGGAGCCAGTGAAGGTCTCTCAGATGTCCGGAGATGTGAAACACACAGGACAAACAGAGTTTACCCACCAACAAGACATGCCCTCTCGTTGCGCAGCCGCAGCATCATTTGTGGCACACTGCTATGCCTCATGATGCATTCATCATATGCTGATCCTGGAAAACGTGCACAAACTTGGGAAATCAGCATGTAAGCAAGACACACCACAAGGGCATTCATTGAATGGTAATGTTTACGTTTGCGGTAGGCCTGCTCCTGTGTCTGTGGTGGCACCAAAGCCACATGTGTCCCATCAATGGACCCAATGACATGTGGCATCCCTCCCAGGGCACAGAAATCACCCTTGACATCTCTCAACTCTTCAGGAGTAGGAAATTTGATGAATTCATCAATGGGCTACAACATGGCTGCCAAAACAAAACGCAGGACACGGCTGAACATCGTCTGTGACATTCCACCAACATCAGCTATGGTTAATTGACACGTACCTGTAGCAAAGAAATTTAGGGCTGCCATTGCCTTTATCTTGGGGGTCAACGCAGTAGGAAACCTGTGTTGCGGTTGGAGATGGGGTGTCAGCTTGTTCGTCAACATCTAAATCAACTGTTGAGTGAATCTGTAACATCGGATGCAGGCACGTTCCCTCATGGTAGCCAAGTCTGGGAATGGCCTTGGTAGAGGCGGTGCCCTGCAGGACATATTTGGGAATAATTGAGATTGAGAGTCAGCCAACATCAATGGCAATGTACATAGCACATGCAAAACTGCTACTAAAAATCAGGTCACTATGGAGTCTGGCATGTGTAATACATCCAGGAAAGACATGCCAGCTTGCTGGCATTCCTACAAAAAGCCAGATACAACTGTTGATTGACAAATCGACATGACATGCCCTGAAATGAGCTGCTGGGCCGGTCTCAGTGAACAGCCCTCAATATCACGGGAGTGACACACGTCACCATACCTGCAGTTGAAAGTTGGAAGGGAAGGCCTTTTTTTTTCCTTGCACAGAAACTCTGGAACATGCTTCCAGTTGAACTTAAGGGCCATGCGTCCCTCGTTCTTTTCCGCAAAGCCCTAAAGACCTGGCTCTACACTGAAGCCTACCTATAGTCGACATCTGGTTTTACCTCTCATTCAGCTGTACCATCTGATGCGCCTTGATGCCTTGGGGCTAAGTAGCGCAATACAAATCTCATTTCATTCATTCATTCATTCATCCCATCCAGACAGCTGACTGCAAGGCACACACACAGGTCAAATGGAATGTCAAATGTACACATCAAAGACATTGCGATTACCATGTACCCGTGACAACAAAACAACACAGCCATGGTCATGACGCAAACATGTATGCCTGGGAAAATATTATGTCTGATGCACACAGACCCAACAGCCTTGGGAATCGACATGTGACATGGTGTGCAAGGATGTGAAACCATTCCCATCTCAGCACAGACCCATGTTAGATGCACCAACAGCAGATGCAGTTTACGGAACACAAACAGCAAGCTCAATTTCACACATGACACACACCTGACATAGTCACAATCGGGTCATACTGAGAGTGACATTTCAGTTGACAAAGTGCCCCAGTCCCTGGCATCAGGAGACAGGTGCCGGTAGTGATGACTGTGCCATCCCAGTGTTGCTGTGCATGACAAAATCTGCCTAATGATACACATGGGCAAGTGTCAAGGTGATGTCTGCCACATAGTGCCCCCTCATACATGACATGCATCTCACATTGATTGTGCAACAAGATTAGATGCCCTGTGCTATATCACTGTCTGCCACACCTAGGGCCTGCACATGAGAGTATGCAATGAAACGTACCTGATAGACATCCTTGTGCGAACCATACTCCCTGACATGTGTGTGCCTCGTATCACTGTATAATGGTGCCACACGTGAGTGTGTGAAATGCACCGTACCCATGCATTCACGTCAGTGTGTGAAATGCACTGTGTGAAATGCACCGTACCCCTGCATTCGCATCAACATGTGAAACGCACCATACCCCTGCATTTGCATCAGCATGTGAAACGCACCGTACCCCTGCATTCACATCAGCTTGTGAAACGCACCATACCCCTGCATTCGCATCAGCGTGCAAAATGCACCGTACCCCTGCATTCACATCAGCGTGTGAAATGTACCGTACCCCTGCATTTGCATCAGCGTGTGAAATGCACCATACCCCTGCATTCACATCAGCGTGAGAAATGCACTGCACCCCTGCATTCACATTAGCGTGTGAAACCCCCGAGTGAAACGCACCATATCCTTGCATTCGCATCAGCATGTGAAAAGCGCCGTACCCCTGCATTCCCATCAGCATGTGAAATGCACCATACCTCTGCATTCGCATCAGCGTGTGAAATGCACCATATCCCTGCATTCACATCAGCGCGTGAAACGCACGTATGCCTATATTCGCATCTGTATGTGAAACGTACTGTACCCCTGCATTCCCATCAGCATGTGAAATGCACCATACCTCTGCATTCGCATCAGCGTGTGAAACCTCCGTGTGAAACGCACCGTACCCTTGCATTCGCATCAGCATGTGAAAAGCGCCGTACCCTTGCATTTGCATCAGCATGTGAAACATACTGTACCCCTGCATTCCCATCAGCATGTGAAATGCACCATACCTCTGCATTCGCATTAGCCTGTGAAATGCACCGTACCCCTGCATTCGCATCAGCGTGTGAAACGCACTGTAACCCTGCATTCACATCAGCCAGTGAAACGCACCGTACCCCGGCATTCACATCTGCCTGTGAAACGCACCGTACTCCTTCATTCGCATCAGCGCGTGAAACGCACCCTACCCCTACTTTCTGGGCGTGTGGGCACATTGTACCACTATTGTAATAGTGCCATACGCGAGCACGTGAAACACACTGTACCCCAAAATTCCTGGCATGTGTGCGTATCGTATCACTATTGTAATGGTGCCATGCGCGAGCGTGTGAAACGCATCATACCAAAACATTCCTGGCGTGTGTGCACATCGTATCACTATTGTAATGGTGCTGTACACGAGCACGTGAAACGCATCGTACCCCAACATGTTTGGCGTGTGTGTGCATCATATCACTATTGCAATGGTGCCATATGCGAGCGTGTAAGAAGCACCATACAAGTACACTTCCGTTGTTGCGGTACGTTGTTCTCACCGTATGCGCCGTCATCTGTTTCTGTGCACCAGGTCGTAGGCGTACAGAACTGGGATGACACGGACGATGGGGTTTATGGCGTGTATGTTGCGTACCGGGGATACGGTTCGGGTTGGACTCTGCTTTTATGGACATTTTGAGCTTCCTTAGAAAAAGTGTTGTACAAAGTGTCGCAGAGAAGATTCGTACTTGCTGGGCCGGAAACTGCTGCTTATTTACTTACGGATGTTGCGTACTGAGTGTTCCGGTTACAATTTGCACGTATTTTTTTGTCGTACGGTGTTTAGTACGATTTGTACAGAGATCTGCTTGGATACGATTCCTACTTCATCGTAGGTACGAGAAAGTTTACGGGTACGATTTGTATGGTAAATATGCTCCGTACGGCTATTTGTAAGGGATTTTACCGAATCGGAATCGGACCTTAATGTTAAATAAATTATTTAGTCATTTATATAACCTTTGTTTTGTTGACATCTTTATTTGGGTGTTTTATTTTGTAACTGCTCGTTGTCTTTTTGGGGTATTTGGAAAGATAGAAGCTCGCGGTTGGGAGCTGCTTCGCTTCTGAGAAGGTAAGAGTTATATTCCTTAAATTAAAACTATTTTAAGAGTGTTTGGAAGGTAGTACTGTTGTATTTAAGGTGTGTGGAGTTACATTTTAGAAGTAGTTGTATTTTGTATTTATTGCCTAGTTAGAATCTGTGTGTTTGTATGTAGTTACTCTATTTTTGTGTTAATGATGTATGTAATGGTGTTTTAAACTGTATTATTTGAACTTTTGTGTGGGTGGGAATGTTTATGTTTCTAATCTAGGTTTTTGGAGAAAGCGTTTTCGTTTTATGGAGTTTTGCATTTGTTTACTAAAAGGAAGTGTATTTTATTAGTATAAATTAATAATTTTACACTACCTTTATTATACGGTTTTCCTGGAGCGGTTTTTAATCTTTTTTTACGTTTTCGGGATTTTTGTGAATATTGGATTATTGATTTCTTCTGGATGTTCGAGTTTTTGGAACAGTTGTATTTTGTTGGGATCTATTACTATACATTATGGATTTATATCTACCAGGATTATTTTGGAGGAGTTGGATGTTCGTATCACAGCAGTGCAACAGGTAAGTGTTTTTAATTATATTTTATGGTGGGTGGGAAAATCTGTTATTTTTATATTGTTGTTGTTTTGCTGTGTAATTATTTTGTCTATATATTTTTTTTAAAATGTGATATATTAGACAAATAATTATTTATTTTATTAAAGAAAAAGTATTTGTTTATATTTTAAATTTGTTTGGGTTGTTTCCTAATTAATATAATGTTTTGGTTTAATTTAGAGTTTTAGTAATCATTGTTAAGTACTCTAGTCCTCTTGTTGAAGGATAAAGTTATACTTGTTGTTGTATATATTGGTACATTTGACCAGTCTGTCTAGATACTTTAGGTTTTAATTGTAGTACAGATTGTTCCATTCTCAACTCTTGCAAATGTTGTTCTTTTTGTATTGCCATTAAGAGTTTGTGTAAGGTAGGAGTTGTTCTGCCAGTTGAAGCTAAGAAGGCATTATGCCAACCTTCAACTGCATTGTTGGTTTTGGCTTCTTGGTTTAGGGTTGGTAGATATATATTCCACCAAGGAATTTGGAATTTAGGTTGGTGTCTATGGCCTGATCTGTGTAGACTCCCCAGCCAGGTGTCCTCGAAATAATCTAAATGAGGAGATAATTTTTGTTTGTTTAGGTTGTAAAATGGACTTTCTAATAACATGTTATAGTGCTCAGCCACATCTGTGACTGGCACATAGGCCAGGGCTATTAGGTGTTTTATTTGGTATGCAAACATGATGTTTGTTGCATATTCAACACTAAGGGCCCCATTAGGATGGCGGGAGTAATTTTTCTGCCCGCCATCCTCATGGTGAGAGGAACCGCTCGCCTTAAGGGTGGGGGTCCTGTCGGGGCAATTAGGATGAAAGCACCGTCCACCGCAATGCTAAAAATACATGTTGTGCATTTCAAAGCACACCATGACAGGCACCGCACGGTGCCTGCCACGTTGTTCTTTGAAAGGCCATGTGCACCCCTACCCCCCTGGAATCCTAGGGGGCCTGCAGGGGGCCCCCAAAGCAGACTTCGCATGCCTTTCCATGGCGGCAATGCCGCCACGGAAAGGCATTCACGAGAGCACATTCTAATATGGCTGGTGGTCTGAAAGACACCGCCACCATATATAACCCATTTCCGCCCGGTCGACATGTCGACCGGGGGAAATGCGGCGGACTGTCTTACCATCCGCTGCGGACCCCTCAGCCCTTATTATATGGTGGGGTATCATTCCTGCACAGATGGCGGATCACCCCCGCCAGGCAGGCAGTGGCTACTGCCAGCCTGGCGGGGGCGATCCACCCTCCATCCTAATGGGGCCCTAAAAAATTATAACCTCTTGAAAAGTTTTATGTGTAGGTATTGTTGGTCTTGTAAATTTTTTGTTCTAGCTATAGTACTTTTAATAGAGGATATTGTTGGTAATTGTCCTCTTGCTTCCCTAGGTACTTTAGGTTCTCTAAGTATTACATGTTTTGGTAGTTCTGAGGTGCTACATAATTCTTTAATGTTTTCAAGAGTAGATCATACTTCTATTTCTGAGATATTTGGTGGATGGTTATGCTCACTTGTATGTATTACACTTGTTTCCCTGGTTGTTGCATGCCCATAACATTTGTTTGAGTAATGCTTAAAACATTTCCAGTTTACTTTAAGCCCTGTTTGTTTTTCCTGGGTATAAACATACCCCATATGGCACAACAACAATTTCCCTTTCTGAGATGTAATGAATGTGGCATCTTCAGTCATTGTGGAGTTCTAAAATCTAGAAAAAAATGTATATAACATTATATGAAAATCTATTTTATACCTTAGGCATGAGTAATAATATATGCAGTTTTAGTATATACTTACCAACTAGAATTTAGATTGAATATGAATGTAGATTTGTCCTTGTTTGGTGAATGCTGTTCTATTTTTTGGTGGTCTGTGAAAATAAAGTTAAGTATATTTTAGTCTATGTTTCAAATTTATATGTGGTGTTAGCATTTTGTAGGACACAGTATTTTATGATTAATGTTTTACTTTTATTTTATAAACATTTTCTACAAGTTATAAAAATGTTGGAAAACTATGCAAAAAAGTTTATCCTAAACTATTTTATACAGTTTGCATGAATAATAGCAAATGTACATTTATTATATACTTATCAACTGTTATTTAGTTGCAGTTGAATGTAGATGTTTTCTTAATGTGTTGCTGCTGTTCTTTTTTAAGTGGTCTGTGGAAAGAAAGTAAAGCATATTTAATTCTATGTTTTTTATTGAAGTGGTGGTGGCGTTTTTTTAGGACTAGGTTTACATTCTCTATGTTTTAGATATATTTTTTAAACTTTTTTTTACAAGATTTAAAAGTCTGAATGGAGTTTGTATGATGGTTAGGACATTGTAGGTGTTTTGTTCTGTTTTAGTTATACTAAAAAATTGTAAAGTATACTTACTTTTGCAGTTAGCTGTTTTTGCAAGTTGAAAATGTTTTTTTTTTTATAGTTAGATCTGTTGTGTAAATATATAGAGGTAACACATATAGTGATGTGTTTTATCTAGGAACCCGATCAATATTGTGACCTTATGCCCCTATACGGCTATAATCAATAAATATCCCCATAATGGCATAATAATCAGAGCCATATTTCAGTAACTCGCCTCTGCAGTCCATGACACAGCAGAAGCTACTTCCTTAAGATTCCAAGAGAGAACACCGAGTTCTTTCGACACACCAAACCCCCAGCAACCTGGGAAAGCCCCGCTTGCTTTGTTTTGATTTGTAATAGAACTCCTGCGAGCACTGTAAGAACGACCAGTTCTTAGTGACATCTTGTGGTGATCTGTAATGTGTACTGCTTGTTATCATTTCATCACTGAACCCTGTGATGTCATCCATGGGGTTTCGGTGCACTGAGTATTCTTCCCCAGTGTTCCCTGTGTGGCAGTTGCAGCTGCTGTGTGTTCCCTTCAAGCTGGACGGCTCTCTTCTCTTCAATAAATCTCCAAATACAATATCGTGCCTCCGCCTCATCCTTACATTGGCGACAGAGGATGGTCAGCTGTTCTTCAGCTGTCTTTTCAACCTTCACAACAACATCTTCGCGTAAAGCGTTCTGAAATTCAGGACATTTTCTTCCTTTACGAACAACATTCATGTGAGTACTTTTACAAACTGTTTTGCCTGCTGTACATGTTGAGAGCCGTCGCAGCCGCAGGATTTCAATTCGTTTTTTTTTTTTTTCTTCTCCTGCCATTTTTTTTAATCCTTTGCCGATTAAGCTTTAACTGCGTGTGACCAAGCTGCGTGTGACCAAGCTTCATGTGACTTTCTCTTGTGCCAGCCCACATTGTTTCTATCGGCTGAATTTTACAAGACTTTTCCGCCGCTATTTAAGACCTCCTTACCTTCATCTCTGCTCCTCCAGCGCTGCGAGTGTCTCCATCGCTTGTTCCTCTCCTTTCAAGCTGCGCTTCACAATGATGACGTTGTAGAATTTCCAACGTACCACAGCCAGGCGCCATCACGTCTCACGCATGCTGGTTACCATAACAACTTTCATTCGTCAAGACGCTCACGCTGTCTGTCAGCTACCACGTCACAACGACGCTCTTGCTGTCTTCCAGCTGCTACACGTCACAAAGGATTTATTCGTCACAAAGGCTTCATCTGCTGCATTCAAGTCTTCATTGTTTCTGCCGTGCACAGCTCACCAGCTATAAAGCCTTTGTCTTCGCTGATGCACACAGCCATTGATGTTTCGCCTTGTTTATTCACGCGCTGACGTACACAGCTTTTCATTCACATGCTGATGTACACAGCTCTCGTACGCATATTCTTGTTTACTTGCTCAACCTTATTTCACGCTGATGTGCACAGCTGGAGCACGCAGCAAACCATTTCTTTCTTCTCACGCTGATGTGCACAGCTATACATATATATATATATAAAAAAACCTACGTTTTCGCGCTGATACGCACAGCCTATACTTACTATAGCGACGTTTACACGCTGATGTGCACAGCTTCTGCACACGTCAAAAGATCATTTACATATTTGTGTTACAGTACATTTTCTTAGTTATTTGTTCATTGTTAATTGCAGGCTTTATTCTAAAGACTTGTTTACAGCAGTCACTTTCATTTCCTTTTTTGTCCATATATATATATTTTTTTACTTTGTTGTTCCATTAAAACATTTCAATTCAAGGAAAAAATAGAAGACTCCACGATGCAAAGCGTCTCTCCTCCAGCTCCATTTCTTCAGACTCCTGGAGATCCTCCTCTTGAATGGAAGCTTTGGTTGAGATCTTTCATGGCTTATTTAGGTGCAATCGATGGTCTCAGATATCGTGCAGAAAGAAAAAAAAGTTTAATGTATTATCATCTTGGTGTAGAAGGCCAGAACGTGTTTGACCATCTACCTCCTTATGTTCCTTCTCCCGGTGAAGCTCCAAATGAATTTGACATAGCTATAGCCAAATTAGACAAGTACTTTGTTAAAACTAAAAACATGGTTGTACATCGTTACAAATTTTTCACCAGGGCTCAAAAACCTGAAGAAAGCATCGACACCTTTGTTATTGCCTTGAAAATACTTGCTTCGAAATGTGAATTTGATAATTTCACTTCTCAACTTATTAGGGATCAACTTGTTGCTCGCTGTTCATGTAAACAAATCCAAGGGAAATTATTATCTTGCAAAGATCCTTCTCTGGATAAGGCTATTGACATAGCCAAAAGTATAGAGACATCTTTGGAGGATTCTAAACAATTAGAAGTCTCCCTCTCCAATACCTCTATATCTAGTGCTGTTTCCACCAAAATGCCTGTTCCTACTAAGACATCTAACTTTATTCCTCCTGACACACATGGTTATTTTAGAAGAATGGGAACCACTAGTACCAGAAAACCCTTCATGCCTAATAGACAATTCAGCCAAAGTACTTTTTGTTTTAGATGTGGCTCTTCTTACCCTGTTTCTAACTTCAAAAATTGTCCTGCTGTTAACCAACAATGCAGTCAATGTGGCAAAAATGGTAATTTCTCAAGAGTTTGCATGAGAGGTAGAAGAGGCAGTGTGCGTTGTGTCATGAATGAGAATGATCCTTCTCCTGATTTAAATTCTCTAGAGCATTCAACTGAATATTCAGAATGTGATGTAACTACTCAGGAGTATGTAGTCGTTGTGAAAGACAGTGACAACGTCAGTCATACATTTCATGTTCCTGATCCCGAAGTCGATACTATCATTGAAAAACATCACGTTCAATTACTTGTAGACACCGGAGCTCGCATCACCATTGTTTCTCATGACAAATATTCTCATTTTTGGCAAGATAAGTGTTTACTTCCCCCTGATGTTCTCACTGTGGCTTTTGAAGGAAGCAGAATTAATCTTTTAGGTTATTTCTGGGCTGAAATCTCTATTTTTGGCAGATCTATTAAAGGGAAGGTTTATATTGCCAAGCGTGGCATTAATGTCCTTGGTCTCATACATCAGGCAGAATTTGGTATTACTATCAAACCTGGTTTACCCAACCCTGTATTTATTGAGGGGTGCAATCTTCCTTGTTCTACGTCTTCATTTTCTGTCCCTGTATGCAACATTTTGGATGGTAAATTGTGGGAGCGCAAATATGGAAACATTTTTGAAGATCGCCTTGGTAAAATCACCAACTTTCAGCATTTTATCAAAGTCAAAGATTGTATTATCCCAGTCAAGCACAAACTCAGAAATGTCCCACTCAGCATTAGAGATGATTTGTCTAAACACCTAAAGTCACTATGTGAACAAGAAATTATTGAAAAAGTAGAATCCACATTATGGCTTTCTCCCATTGTACTTGCCAGGAAAAGGTCTGGTGACCTTAGGATGTGTGTGGATTTGCGCAGTCTTAATGAGGCCATCTGGGTCGATGGCTTTCCCCTTCCCCGCATTGAGGATTTGATAGCAAAGGTAGGCTCATCCACTTGGTTTTCCAAACTTGATCTCAAGGCAGCCTACCACCAGATTGAATTGCATCCTCTCTCACGACATCTCACTGCTTTTGTAACACCTGATGGTGTTTTCCAATTTCGTCGCCTTCCTTTTGGGTTGGCTTCTGCCGCTGCTGTCTTCCAGCGAATCATGTCCGAAATGTTTGAGGAACTCTCTAACGTAGTCGTTTTCCAAGATGATATTCTTATTTTTACTCAAACTGAGAGCAAGCATGACAAAGTCATTGACCAAGTCTTTAACATCCTAGAACAAAGAGGTGTTACTCTACAGAAGAGTAAGTGTGTTTTCAAAACCAGAGAGGTAGAATATCTGGGTCATATCATTTCTGAGAGTGGCATCAAGCCCAGACCAGGTCTAGTTAAAAGCATTATTGAAACCCCTGCCCCCTCTAACAAAGAACAACTTTTGTCCTTCCTTGGTCTTTGTGAGTTTTACTCAAAATTCATGAAGACACTGAATGTTTTAGACTTTTACTAAAAAAGGGTGCCACCTTCAGCTGGTCTGATGAGTGTGAAAAGGGCTTTCAGCTCATTAAAGAGCACATCACCAAAGCTCCTGCTCTTCAGCCTTTTAATGGTAATAGAGAAACTGTGGTCACTGTTGATGCTTGTGAATATGGCTTAGGAGCTGTCCTCTCACAATTAGCTTACGGTAAGGAATTTACCGTGGGGTTTGCCTCCAGGACTCTCCGTCCTGTTGAAAGAAAATATTCGATCATAGAGAAAGAACTCCTAGCTTGCGCTTGGAGTGTTGAGAAATTCAAATCTTAATTATGGGGCAGACCGTTTATCCTTCAAACCGACCATCGACCTCTTGTCGACATTTTGTCAGGCAGAAATATCAAACGCACAACCGCACGGTTGGCTAGACTTTCCACTAAATTATTAGAATTCAACTTCAAAGTTATCTATATCCCTGGCGGTAAAAACAAACGGGCAGACTGTTTGTCCAGGCTACCCATACAAGACAAAGACGAAAATGATTGGGAAACTGAGATTGAAGAATGTTTTGTGGCCAACATTTCCCAAAATTCTATTTCTTTTGCTGAAAGTGATAAGATTAAAGCAGTTAAAAATGATGTTGTCCTAAAAGATGTAACTTCCTTCATACAAAAAGGCTGGCCTAAAGAAAAATCCCTTTCTCCCGAACTTCAGATCTATTGGAAAATTAACTCTGAGCTTTCTTTGGAAAATGGCAAAATTGTTAGAGGTGATAAATTCATTCCCCCTTCTGTTTACCGAGAGAAAATTATTGCTGATGCCCATTCTGGACATCTAGGAGCCACCATTACCAAGAGAAATGTCAGATCGAATTTTTGGTGGCCAAAAATGGACAATCAAATTGTGGAAGCTATCAAACTTTGTACACGTTGTAACACTAGTGACAAAGTCCTTATCTTGGAAGGTGTTTGTGATTCCGTTGTTCCTCCACCTGTTAGAGCTTGGCAGAAAATTGGTCTGGACTTTCTGGGTCCATTTCATGCTCTTCCCAATACTTCCAAGTACTTTCTGGTCCTTGTTGACCATCTCTCTAGGTGGGTCGAAGTTGAACCTATCAATGTTCCTAACTCTAAAAGTGTCATTGATTGCTTAAGCAAAATCTTCCTGAGGGAGGGTTGTCCGGAAGAAATTCTCACTGACAACGGGGTACAATTCATTTCCAAAGAAATGGGTGTTTTTCTGAATAACTGCTGTATTAAACATACCAGAACTCCTTTGTACCATCCCCAGAGCAATGGCAAAACCGAGAGGTTCAATAGAGTTATTGTTGAATGTGTGCAAGCTGCTTTCAGGTCTAATAACTGTATCTTCCAAGCTGTAAAAGATCTCATATGGTCTTATCGGATTTCTCCCCATGTTGCCACGGGTTTTTCTCCCTTCGAACTTATGAGAGGAAGGAAAGCCTGCTCCCAGGCTTTCCCTTTTTGGATGGTCAAAAGTTTCCACCGGGGCTGTGATTTGGAAGAGGTGTGGGAATGTGCCAATAAAAAGTCTTCCAGTTCACTGCCTTGCAATGTGGAATCAGGCAAGAAGTCTTCATGCAATATTCATGCTGGCGATTGGGTTAGAATTAAGAATCCTGTCACTGTTAAGAAAGGTTTTTCAAAATTTCTAGATTCTCAGAAAGTTGTGGAAGTTCGCAAGAATGCTGTCAAATTGTCAAATGGCAACTGGTGGAGCACTTCTCGTGTTGCTAAAGATCCTTCCCGTGCAACTGCTCCTTCACCTAAAAATGTCAATGTTGGTAATGGCTTAAGGAAAAGCTCAAGAATAACTGTTAGGCCTAACAGATTTCGTGATTATATCTGATTTGCTTTTCCTTGTAATTTTATTCTGCTTTTAGGATTGTTTTTCTTTTCTTGTTTTTTTTTTATTTTAAAAAAGGGGGGAGGTGTGTGGTGATCTGTAATGTGTACTGCTTGTTATCATTTCATCACTGAACCCTGTGATGTCATCCATGGGGTTTCCGTGCACTGAGTATTCTTCCCCAGTGTTCCCTGTGTGGCAGTTGCAGCTGCTGTGTGTTCCCATCAAGCTGGACGGCTCTCTTCTCTTCAATAAATCTCCAACTACAATATCCTGCCTCCGCCTCATCCTTACACATCTTTATTGACGTCTTATGTCCAAAACGTACGTCAAACTCGGCACCTTGGAGGTATAAATATACCAACGTTGCCTTAAGCAAGCACATGGTGGTGAATACTGGAGCAGAACAGCTGTCCCCTTGCAGAGAGCCCAGCAGACGCGAGAAGCCCACGGACGCTGCCCCTCCTCTTTGACGCCCTGAGAAAGACACTGTCTTTTCTCCTGCCGTGAAAATCCAGCTCCTGCTTTTCCAGCCTACCCTTCCTTGCGGGTGACTGGGATATCGGGTCCTGAGAGGGAGATACCAGACCTCCTACATTCTATTCCAAAGGTACGGTGCTGACTAAACCCTTAGAGAGATTTCTTGGATCAGACTCTTGGCAAAACCAACTTAACTTAAACTGCTACTTACTTACTCCCTCCCACGTATTAGGCTTAGGTCAGGTACACTGGAGTAGGCGTAGATAGAAGCACCAGTTGAGATCGTTAGCCAATGTATATATGAATGTATATATTGTATATATTTTATTCTTTTTAACTATCTTATGGCTAAGAAACCATATCAATGCTTTTACAGTTTTATTTCATAATACTCATTTTACTGTATGTACTTTACTTCACAATAAGTATTACAATTGTGGCAATCCATTTCTCTTGCATGAGGAGGAAGACTGTTCAATAAATCATACCCTTTATTGAAAACGCCTGTCTCTCTCTTCTCTGCACTCTGGTGAAACTAAGAACTCACGTCTGACTGAGTGAAATAGCTGTCTATTGTTTCACATGACTCTAGAGATTGACTCTTATTCTGGGGAGCAAAGTTGTCATGCTTATGCGGTTGTCGGAAGCTGAATCCCTTCTTGTCTGAGCCAGGGAAGCTGATCACTTTCTATTCAGTCAAGAAAGTTTCCAGTGACCTCTGAGTTAGCTGGCGCAAACCTAAATTAAGTCTAACATAGTCAGTAGAGACCTAGAAGACCTCAGTCCTACATCTACACTGCTGTTTATGTTATTCCAATGCGCAGGGCCTATAGGGAAAATAGGAACTACACTACAATAGGTTACATTTAAATTGACAGTTTATTTAAACATGTTTATTTACTTACTTTTTGTTATTTGTAGGTGGCATTATTTTAGAAGAGTCTTTTAGGGTGTATAATTCAATCATCATATATTCTTTATTTTGGTTAAAATAACCATAACAGATTACATAAAGTAATACAAATATTCCTCCACAAGTCCCCAAAAAAATTAAAACACAATGCTACAGTCCCATTTTAAAATAAGCCTCAATCAAAAAAACAGACCAATTTGACAATGTTCTTATGGTATTACAAATGACATAAATATTACATAATTAAAATATTAATAAAAAAAGATTTGAGGAACAGCATTTTTAAACCAGTCTAATAAAGTATCTATACAAAATAGTGATAAAAATACATTTTTTAAACAAGCGTTCTCATAACCAGATTTTTGCATAATATGGTTAGATATAAAACTCATATTATTCCAGTAAAGTGCACATGCCAAATTTACATGTCTCCCCAATCGTTTCCTTAACCTAGAGTTTAAGGCCTACCCTTTTTCTTATCAGGCTCACGCCAAACAAATATCAACGAACACTAAAAACCACGGTCTGCCTGGTATCAGAACGTAATAATCTCACTGCTTCAAGGCAGGATCTAGTACCAAGCAGATGGCAAACTGGTTTCATCCATTTCTTCCTACAATGCGCATAGGCCGGACAAAGGAACATTAGATGTGCTGCGCTCTCCATTACACCTTGATCACACGAAACACATTTGTCCTCCTTATCATTACCCACCGCCCATTTCGCTGTATTTGACATTATTTGTAGGATGCCATAAGGATATTTGAGATATAAAGATTTAGCCAATTGTGGCTGTACTTCATATATTAAGGGTTTGAAATTCCACTCTATTTTCATTTGAAGGAATCGTGCAGTCAAGGACCCAACTCTAAAATAATTGAACATGGAATCATGTATGAAGGACAAGTAGTTTCCCTTTAAAAGCTTTTTTGAGGCCAATGTCAGCTCGGACGGCACATCCCAATCATGCCTTAATTCCAACTTAGCCAAGGCAACCCCACACCTTCATCTAATTCCAAAATGTCTTTTAAACCTTCCCTATAGTGGATAAGTTCTTCTGTACTCCATAAGCGGACCCAAAACAACAAAGGTCTAAGGTTAGCCTGATCGTCTGTCTGTTTAAAGTTTAAGTCCATCAGTACAGGAACCAATGGTGTCCATATGGGCAAACTTAATATTTTCCTGAGGAACTTATTTTCACCTACCTTGAATGTTTCATTTACAGCGGGGCCCCACAGCTCTGCCCCATACAATGAAGGCGACTATGCTTTATATTTATACACTTCAAGAGTGGGTGAAATTGCTTTAGATGTACTATTTTGATTTTCCTAATTAATGGAAATGTATTCTGGTGGAGTATAGTTCCGATTTTCTCTAGCTGGGGCCTCCAGGTCAATTTTGAATCCAAAGTAATACCCAGATAATTAAAATCATGCACCAGCTCTATTATCTGGCTATCTACAGTTAAATTTTTCCTGAAGGTTTTGTGTGGGTTCATTGACATATATTTTGTTTTACTAGGATTTACTTCTATCCCCTTAGCTTTACAATATTCTCCGAAGGAATGTATTACATTTTGTAAACCTTTCGGTGTTTGGAATATTAGAATCTTATCATCGGCAAAGAGGAGTGCCGGCACTAGCAATCCCCCTAATCTAGGGGAGCCATGATCACATCCCAACAAATAATCAGGGATGACATTAACGTATAAAGAAAATAAATTTGGTGCTAATACGCGCCCCTGCCTTACGCCGCTTTTGACCTCAAAATGTTCAGTTAGTTCGCCTCGTGGACCCCATCTGACCTTTTCCCAATTATCTTTATGTAGTCTTATGACCTGTAGAAGAATTTCTCCCAAGACCCCTTGGTCCTTTAAGGACTTCCAAAGGAGATTTCTAGGGACAAGGTTGAATGCCGCTTTTAGATCCAGAAAGGATATATACAAATGCCCCTTCCTGAATGTTATGTATTTCCAAGCAATGCAAAGGAATCTAAAAACCTGGTCAACCGTACCAGTCTTCACTCTAAAACCTGCCTGGTTCCTCAATCTATTCGATCAATCTATTTAAAATTTACCTGGCATATAGTTGCTGCAGAGCATCGATAAGACTGATTGGTCGGTAATTTGATGGATAATGACGATCGCCCTTCTTAAAAATAGTTGTAATCTCTGCCCCTTTTCAAGTATCGGGTAAGGGTGCACCCGAAGCAAGAGAATTACACAACAAATTAATATACGTGCCCCATACACCTTTGTCGTGCTTCCACAGGTCACCCTGTAACTTATCAGGGCCAGGCGCCTTTCTGGGCTTAACTGCGTCTATGGTCGTAAGAGTTTCCTGCAACCTAAAAACGAAAGGTTCGGCATTTATGATGCTTTCATAACTCATCAGGCAATAATCAATATCATTTAAAGAAGAGGAGTAAAGGGTGGAAAAATATGCTACCCAAGTTTCAGGATCTAGAAAAAGGTCCTTACTACATCTACCTTTTTTATTGCCCTTTTGAGAATAGTCGCCAAAAACCGACTTGGTCCTTTGTTTTTGCTGCTACTAATGATTTATCCCAAATGTTCACCTCCGACTCTTTCTTTGCTGAGGCTAACATTTGTTTATACTCTAACCTTATTACCTTAGATCCACTACGTTTTTTGTTTTAGAAGGCATAATAAGCTCATTTTTTGCATGCTTTGTTATACCATGGATTTTTTAACTCAGCCGCCGCTCTAATCGCATTATTAGCTCCCGTCTGGATTTTACTTAGTATAGGCCCCAAGTCCTTGACTAAATTATGTTGAATAATCATTATGGGAATTTCTTGTACAGGACAATCTACGTACGGAAAGGCCCTGTCTGTTAAAGCTTCAAAAATCTGCTTAATAGCCGCTGGTTTATTCTCTATCGAAGGCCATTTCAGAGTTCTCCTATTGTTACTTACTATTGGATCAATGTTTCTACTGCCAACATCTTCTCTTAATATGGTAACAGGGTTAGAAAGATGGGTTGACAGTGATAAGCATAATTGATAATGGTCACTCTCTACTCTTTTTTCAACTTTAAAATCAAAGACCATTGACCAAAGCTCAATTGAGATCATAATGTAATCTAAATGGCTTTTTGTATTATTCCTAAGAAATGTGTTGGTAGTTGGGTTATCAGATGCTAACCGGCCATTACAAGCCCTTAGAAAGTATCCTGAAACAAGTCCTAATAACTGTGTGACTGCTACTATGCACAGCACTACTAGTTGACTGTCCAATTGCGGGATCTTGTTGGCCAAGTCTTCTTCCTGAAAAACTTTGTCTAACCCCACCACAGTCTCATATTTACGATTAAAGTCACCTACCACTGTTTTCAATGCCCTTGCATCAATCGTGCTTAAATAGTTATCTAGCTGCTCAATTGCACTTGATTGTTTGCTTGTTTGGTACGGTCTAATATATATATTTATTATAAAAACGTCCTTTTTGTCAAGTGTTTGAAATGTTACTCCCAGGATGTCTTCAGAGCATATATCTACTTGCTTAACTTCTAGACCAAGAGTGACCTTTACCCAGATGCAAAGGGCTCCTGAAGACCTTCCTTTAGCAGATGGAATAGCACTTTTGCTGAGGGTTTTATAGCCTACTTTGTGTAGAGGATCTCAGGACCAGGTTTCCTGCAGCATAATTGTGTCTTTTTGATGAATATACTCATGCCACATCACATCCTTTAAATTCCTTCTAAGGCCTCCAAAATTCCATGAGATCAATAATATCTAGTTTGTATTTCCCTTCTCACTTTCTTTCCTACACCCTATTACCGTACTTAGGCACATTATTAACAGAAACCATATTTAAAGTTGAGGTGCAATCTATTGCGGGTTCTTTCTCCCGAGGTAGCGGATGTACTAAAGGGAGTTCCACAAATGGCACTAGTGATTGTCAGTCTTGGGTATCCAGGTTTGACAGTGCATGACATCTATTTGTCTGTAGGACTGTGTAATGCTTAGATATTGGGTTCCATAGCGGTGGTCTATAAAAAAAAAACAATGTAAGTACACAGATGCTAGTATTCGTCAGATTTGTCTCCTCATTCTTAATCAAAATATGGCATACCAGCTGCAGTCTATGGATATTCACCACTATACAGTCCCCTTATATATTTTTAGATGAATAACCAAGCCAGCCTACTTTACGAACCAGGAGTTCTACTCATATTCCGTGTACCGTGTACCCTTTCTACTTTAGGGATTTCAGGTCAATTCATCAATGCCACTGATGGATCTGGGCCAGTTGGTAACATCTGAATCCTATCTCCTGTACCAGTGTGCATGATCTGAACAGTAGTGGTGCCTTCATTTCCTTCAGTATATTGATGGTCATCTCTTTGTATAATTCTATCTGCCCTTTCTTCACTTTCAATATTTCTCCCAGTATAATCTTCGGCTAGCCTGGTCTCTCTATTACTTTCCAGGTTTTTTTACTACTACTTCTAGACTAATCAATTTGTCCCATAACTGTGTAAAATCATTGTTAAAAAAGCACTGCATCTTATTAAACATTGTTTCCATGTTACTACCGGTATGCGTTGCTACTTCTTTAACATTAGTTATGGGTACATCAAGGATCACAGGGTCTGTCTGTGTGCCAACAGAAATGGTAACAATTTGACCTCTATTAGGCGCATATTCCTTACCAGTATTGTCTATTTCCTCTAAAGCTCCCCCACATTTAGGTTTCCTTACAGGACCCACCCGCTTCCCTTTTGCTTGAGTTGTGGATTTCCCCTTAGTAGCCACATTTTGCATCTTATGCCTAGTAGCTCTACGCTCTACCAATTCTGGCGTCAGCTCCTATGTACTAGCAATAGAAGACAAACTTAACAAGGACGTTGGAACTATGGGAGAATTAGTATGTAACCCATCATTCACACTTAACCCTGTACCAGCCAATTGAATTTCTCTTAATGTTGAAGGGTCCATAGATAATCGACGTTCTGTAAGTTCAATTTCATGTATCAATAGCGATTCTGCCCTAACCAAAAAAGCGTCCAATGTCCCTGCTGCATTCTTACGTTTCTCCATCTCTTTAAGGTTCTCAGTTAATTAGTTAACTATGCAGGTTAACTATGCAGGTTGGTTTTTTACCAAGGAGCAAGACCACAGTAATGATAAAAACTCCACAAGGGAAAGTAGCTTTCTGCAGCAACTCGTTTCAACCCTAATAGCAGATGTTAATAAGGTAGCTCAGCCCAGCCTCTTCCGGGCTATGATTGGCGTGGACAGGCCCGCCCACCCACAGGAGCCCCCACAGAACTTTATGGGCCAGCTGGTGCTGCAACTTGCGGCTCCTTATGCGAGAACGCAATGCCCCCTGGGATATGAAGTCCTAAGGGGGTCCACGCTCTGCGCTCAGGAGCGAGTGCAGTGCTGAACAATGGTGGCAGGTAGCTGGAAACTGGCAGCAAATCACAGCAATGCTCAGATGATGTGGCAGAAAGAGTGTCAGCAAAACAGGCAAGAGCGTCCCTCCCAATTTCAGGCTGCACTACTCACTATTCCTCATCGACCTCGAGCAGTCCCCATGGACAGCGCACACTCCGGAGCCCCAGGGAGTTCCCCACTGTTATAGCGGAGCCCCCAGACCCCGGCGCTGCAACACAAGTTCCGACTTCGTACCATGCCCACCGGATCGTCTCCGGCGTTGTCAGGGGTGGCCTCCTCATGAATACGTTGCTCGTCCGTTTCTCAATCCCCAGGCTGCACCTCCGTCATAATCGGCTGTGACCCAGTACAGGCGGGCCCAGCCAGGCGCAGACCATCCACCGTTCGTGCTCCAAAGACCCCAGGGACCCACCTCAGTCAAATTACAGCCTCTGAAGTGCTCTACAGTCGGGGCTCGAGTTACCATCGGGACAGTCCCACACGTCTCGAGGCGGGCCGCTACTCCCCGGATCGGACCGAGTAACACTGCTATCAGCTTACGGCTTTGTTAGCCTTCAGAGTCAGTCTTTTAGGGTATAGATTATCTGGCACAGTTTCTACTTCCTGATTTTTTCATTGAAGGTGTAATTGTTTTCAGTTTGGTTCTTTATATAGTTAGTATTTAATTAGTTGTTGTATGTTACTGGTCAGATTTATTTATTTGTGTTTCTATTGGTTCGTTTGAATTTTTTTTTGTTTGCTAATTATTTTAGTTGAATGTAAATTGGCAATGTCGAGAATTTGTTATTTTTATTCTTTGCTGAAGGACATTATGAAGGGATATTGTTGTAAAAAAGGTATTTTATTTATTTTAAGTATTTAAGATGTTGAGTGTATTTGTTTTAAATGTTTTTGTTTCTGTAGTAGCTTTTATTTATTTTATGTTGTATAAATTGTGTTCGTTATGTTTGTTTTATATTTTAAATGTGATATGAGTGTATATGTTAATTATTTGAATTATAGCGTTGAAAATACTACTTTTCATGTATTTTTGAGTTGTCCATATTTTGTTATTGTCGATAATATTGATGTCTATATTTTTGTTATCGATATTTTTGATATGTACTATGTTTAACTATAACCTTTGAAATTTTGGATTACGATATTTGTGTTTGCGATTTTTGTGTAGTCGATACCTTCGCATGACGATATTGTCTTATCGATATTTTTGTAGTTTTATAAATAAATATAGAACAACGATTTTTTCATTATTGATATTTAGAACTCGATATTTGTGTGTGTCGATTTTTCCTTTTCAATGTCAGTGATTCGTGGAGCATCCCGCAGATGTGAGTTAAGCTGGGTCATTTCTTTACAGGAGTACACTTTTAAGTTTGAATATATACCTGGAAGTACAAATGTGTCTGCAGACTGTCTGTCACGTTTAGTGGATAATGTATAAGCATGGGCGAATTTTGCGAATTCGCGATCCGTGAATTTGCGGATTTGCGAATTCGCGATCTGCAAAATTCGCAAATTTGTGCGAATGTGCGCATTTTTGTTTTTTTGCGTGTTCGCAGGGTTTTTTGCGTGTTCGCTGGGTTTTTTGCGTGTTCGTGGGGATTTTTATGTCCTCGTGAGCTGCTTGCATAGCGAAGTGCTCCATGCAGTCGTTTATGGGAGAGGGAGAGAGATAGATAGATAGATAGATAGATAGATAGATAGATAGATAGATAGATAGATAGATAGATAGATAGATAGATAGATAGATAGATAGATAGATAGATAGATAGATAGAGAAAGAGAGGGAAAGAGAGAGGGAGAGAGAGAACGAGAGAAAGAAAGAGATCTCTAAAGGGCCAGATTCCTGAGTTGCCCCTACAGAACATACAGCTTTTTATTTTTAGCAAAATGCATATGAAAATTGTGCTGTAAAGGTCTCTGTCAGTTTAACCCCTCCTGACAACTCAAAATGGGTGTATTTGCCATCCTCTTCCTTCTTCCTGTTTTTTATATCTGTAAGTGCTTCCTGATGAGGTTTAATTCCTTGGCCAGGTGCCTCGTTGCCTACTTGTAACTATTCTCTGACCCTGCTTCAAGGGTCAGAGCAGGGCCAGAGAATAGTTGCAAGTAGGCAACGAGGCGCCAGCAGCAGGTGTCAAAGTTGAAGTTAATTTGTTTGTAACCCTTTTGTAAAAGGTTACAAAGAAATTAGGTTCAACTTTTGCACCTGCTGCTGTAACCCTTGCTTGGCTGAAAATTCGTCCCCGCTGATTCGCGGATTTTACCACGATTTCGCGAGATTCGCGGATCGCGAAATCGCAGAAAATCCGCAAATTTGCCCGCGAAACGGATTTTACGGCCACCCTTAATAATGTAGAAACAACTGATCTTTCTGGGGAGGATGAGCAGTAAGAAGAAGAGTTTGAAGTAAAGGTGTGTGACATAACTTTAGGTGCTATAAAAGAAGATGAATGGAAGGAAGAATTAAATAAAGACAATGAGTTGTTGGCAGTGATGGATTTGTTATCACAGAAGAAGACTAACAGTGTTAGAAAACTATGGTCATTAGTGTCTCATAAATTAGCTCTTGTTGATGGGGTTCTAACTAGAGGCACAAGAATAATTCCACCAGAGAGTTTAAGGAGCAACATTGTAAAAATGGCACTTGAAGGACATATGGGCATTTCTAAAACAAAAGAATGCATCAGACAGGATTTTTGGTTACCTGGTCTGGATTTATTGGTTCAACGTGCTGTTCATGATTGTGTCTCTTGTCAATTGAGTGATAAAGCACTCAAGCCAAGACATCCGCCAATGGTCTGTTGGAAATTGCCAATATGTCCTTAGGATGAAGAAGCCATTGACATTGTGGGTCCTTTACATGGGGAACAACAAACTCCTTATTTAATTGTCTTGATGGATTTATACTCTTGTTGGGTTAAAGTCAGGTCTGTGAGGAAGATAACAACTCGATGTATTATTATGTTTTTAGAGTCTATTTTTAAACGTGAGAGCTTTCCTATTTCATTACTCTCAGACAATGGACCTCAATTTTGTTCTGGTGAAATGGGAGCATATCTGCTTAAGTTTGGTATAGTACATAAAAGAATTTCATTATATCATCCATGCTGCCCTGGAGAGCATTCAATTGGCAAGAGTTAACTGTCTTGATTGGAGAAAGGAGTTACAAAATTGTATTTCAGCTTACAGATTTACTCCACATTCTACGACAGGGAAAACTCCTTTTGAATTATTCAGAGGAAGGCCTTCTAATACTAGTTCATGTCCTGGTTGGATGATCGTGGATAAAGGTATAAAGAACAATGACATTGGTAAGTGGAGAGACAAAGTGTTATCTCTCCATAGGAAGAGGAAAGTCTATGTTGATGCTCAAAGGTCTTGTAAAGTTACCCATTTCAAGGTTGGTGACAAAGTCAAAATTAAGGCTCCAGTAAGGTGCCAGAATTGGTCAAAATTTACAAGTGTGAAAACTGTTATTAAACTTTTAAAAAATGCTGTAAAGACAGATGATGGGCGTATTTGGAACCACAGTTGTGTTGTTCATGTGGGGTTGGATGAAACATTTGACCCTGAACCTAAAGTCTCTGTTGGGGATTCATCTGATGCTTGTTCAAAATCTGAGTCTAATTGCAGGGGTAATAGGGTTCACAAAATCACTAATTATCTGTGAGATTATGTGAGATGTTAACTTTTCTTTTAAGTATCTAATATGTTAATTTACAACTTTTAGTTTTGTATTTTAAATGCAAGAAGGGAGAAGCGTGATGTGTTCTAGTTCCATGCTCTGTGTTCCGGTTTGGAACTAGGTCCACTGTGGGGTTCAACAGCTTGACAGTTGGTGACTGCAGACTGATGGATGAGGTTGTTTAATAAATACCTCTTAACAACTTCACGTGTATGTTCTGCTTACTTTGTCAAACTACGAGTGCCCACTAGCTCGATAAAAAGGATTCTAATTTGGCTTGGATACTTTATGTGGAAAACGTTATGGATGTGTTGGACTTGGCCCTTTTGGCAGGTTCACCCCGAAACTTTTTGCATTTGCCTAGCCTGTTTCTGTAACCTGGTGTTGGTGATGTTATGCCCCTGTGCACTTTTTCACTGTGGTCCAGTGTAAAGTGCGTGCACTCTCTGTGTATGTGTTATGAGAGTGACCTGCCCTCCCATAGGAATGCATGGGGAATATGTATGACCATGGTAGTTCCTGATGTGTGGGGAGTGCAGGGTTGAGTTTGGTATGTGCAAACCCGTGTGATTAAATGATGTGCACAGAATTATTGTGTCTAGTGTGAAAGTGCCACTTCAAGAAGTTGGCATGTCTGTACAGTAAATGTGAATTGACTGTCTGGTTTGTGATTGGCTGGAGCTGGCTGGTGTGCCTGACTCCAGGAATATGGATGGGTCTGCCCCGGTGGTGAATAGAGAGATCTGCATGTTGATGGGAGGGAGGAGTGCACCTGGGACCTGAATAGGGCTGGGCCTTCCCTCCACAATGCTGGCCTCACCCCCTTTGGTGTGTCTGATGTCCCTTACCCACCCTGTGAATAGGAAGAGGGGCTGAACGAAACAAAGTGCTCAAGAACCAGTTGCATCTGGTTCGCCTCTTGCCTGCACCTTTGGAAACAAAAGTAATGGTGTATAAAAAGAGGCTGTGACCTCATGAAAAATGTTCTTGTGTTCCACTTGAAACTACCAGGGGCGTGCTGCTGCTGGGGCCCAGGGGAAGGCTTGCCTCCCTGGGCCCTACCCAGCCCCTGGATGCCTGGGAGACCTTGTTCCTCTGAGACCTCTCTGCCTTGCCATGGGGACTGGAAGACTCCCGTTTGCTGAGGAGCTGGTTGCTCCATTTCTTTGCCCAGGACCTTGCTGCACCCTTGTAGTGCCCTGGGAGAACTGTGTTTGTTTTTCCTGGTTAGCCCTTTAGGAGGGATTCCCAAGCGTAGGGATTCCCCCCTGGCCTAAGCACAAACTACCCCAAGTATCCAAAAAAGGGTGTAGCATTCTAGGGGGCAAAAGCTACTAGTTAAGGGGTAAAGGCTGACTGCATAGTGCCACTTTACCAGGGTTTGAGCTCAGGATTTTAAAACTATATTTGTGTGACATTAAGCAGATGGCGGCCTTGTCATTTGATGTGGACACTTGTCCATCCCAAATAATCCACTTTCCTACACTGCTGTAACGTGATCGATTGCCAAGACTCATTCTGTATGCAACAGGAAGAAGCATGTGCAACTAATAACTATCCAGAATTGCCACATGCTCACACGAGGCTCTCATTCTGCTTCCACCCAATTTGCGAGAAATCATTAACGAAATGTTGGACACTTCTCAAAGCATTTGCTCCTGGCAGGGATGTGTTAGCGGGAAATGAGCAAGCACAATATCGTCCATTGATCTTTTGTGCATAGCTACATGCGGAAGGGTTATATACAATGTTCAACAGATATGCAAATGAAATAAAAAAAAAACATCTTGAGTTTGTACAAAAGGACTTGGAGTCAGTCAAACCTCAATTGCTCTTTTCTTCTGTGAATGGGCAGAGTGCAGTCCCGGTGTGGCCATTGTGATGAAAAATATCTGTGGCTGTCTTTGCTGTATCATAGAACTCGCAGGCGTCATCTCCTACTGCCTCAAACGCATCCGGTTTCATTTCACAATAACTTACGAAGTTGTAGCTTTGGGTGCAGAAATCTATTTTTAAATGTGATCCTGATCGCGATCGTTATAATGAGGAGGGCATTTGTGCTCCATTTTTATAACTTGCTGAGGACATGTCTAGCATATTTAAGGGTAAATTTCTGTTACTTTAGTTGGCTGCTTCATAACTAATTAACTGCGCTTTGAGTTGGTGCAACTGACACAGAATAATTGGTTTGACAGGTTGATTTTTCCCTAGACCAGATGTGTTTCTCTCCCTCAGGTTTTCTTCTCAAAGTGCCAGCAGGTTTTTGTCTCCGTGCATCCACCGCAGCAGCTGTGTGTACATCTTCACACTGGCGTTTACATTAAGTGCTGATCATGCAGCACATGCTAGAATTCTGGAAATTCACGTTTCATAATTTCTCTATTTAATTTAATTTAAACATAATAGAAGCGATCTCGGCAGCTTTTTATACCCACACAAAACGGTGGTTGTTAGTGCAGTCATTTCCAAGCGCTCAATGTATCCAAATCTAAGCATTTAGTATCAGAAACATTGCTGCTAATTGCAAAGGAAAACGTTGAGGATGTATTATTATAGCAAAAATCTTCGCAGGCAATAAATATAATGAAGGGGCATCTGACACGTGCTTGCTGTTAAAGCAGATCACGAATTCATACAACGCCCTGGAGAAATCACACCAAAAATCACCAGGCCGAATGAGGATGTACTTTTTAGAGTGTGTTAATTTTATTACATAGGCGAGGTCTATCTTAAATATCGGTTATTGGTATAAAATGCTTTGCTTTTGATCCGGTTCCCCCCCAACCCCCCTTGGAGGAACTCCTTTAATAACCGTGAAAATAGATGTGTCACTTTCTTCCAAGGTTACTTTTAAATGTTTTCTTGCACCAGTGAAACTGAATGAATATTGACAATAACTTAACACCGGACTAAAGTCTTTGGGTCATATTCTCAAGTAGCTATCGCTGAGTTATCGGCACTTTATCGCAGCCAAAGTCACGATAAATATATCTACCCATTCACAAGCTGGTGCTAACAGCCGATATCACCAGTTTACCTGCAATGTCAGCTGCTAAAAACACCACCAGAGTTGACCCCTGCAACTATCGCTAATGAGATGCAGAGTAGGCGTTCCCATGCAAAAAGCTGCAACAACACCACTCTGCAACATTCTCAAAAACCAGCCAGGTCGGCCATGAGAGCCCAAAACAGACGATAAGGCGCGTTAGCTGCATTAAATTAACGGATCACTGGAATAATATCGAATGCCAAAATATCGACCTGCAAGAATATCGTGTAAAAAATATCGACTGACAAAATATCGAGTTTCTATCTACAAACAGGTAAGTACAAAAATATCGAGTTTAAAATATCGTTTACAAAAATATAGTTTTAAAAAATATCGACTTTACTAAAAACACTATTAAATCAAATTAATATTAAAAACTAAGTACTAAAATATACTTAAGAATACTTAAATTAACTAATGATAATTAAATTATTAATTAAAGTAAAAAAAAAATATTTAATCATATTTCTTAAAACATATATATATAGTAACAAAATATAATTAAATAATAGCCAATATTATTAACATACAATAACAAAAGAATAAAAATTACTATTCCCACTCCAGTGGATGCAACAGTAGGGAAAGCGTTGGATAGCGTAGGGGTTAAAATTACTATTCCCACTCCAATGAGTGCAATAGTAGGGAAAGCGTTGGATAGCGTAGGGGTTAAAATTACTATTCTCACACCAGTGGGTGCAACAGTAGGGAAAGCGTTGGATAGCGTAGGGGTTAAAATTACTATTCTTACTCCAGTGGGTGCAACTGTAGGGAAAGCGTTGGAAAGCATAGGGGTTTAAATTACTATTCCCACTCCAGTGGGTGCAACAGTAGGGAAAGCGTTGGATAGCGTAGGGGTTAAAATTACTATTCCCACTCCAGTGGCTTCAACAGTAGGGAAAGAGTTGGATAGCGTAGGGGTTAAAATTCAATCAATCAATCAATCAAAGACATTTATAGAGCGCACTACTTACCCGTAGGGTCTCAAGGCGCTTGGGGGGGGGGGGGGCGTTACTGCTCAAACAGCCAGGTCTTCAGCTTCTTCCTGAAGGAGAGGTGGTCTTTGGTCTGGCGCAGGTCGGGAGGGAGGGAGTTCCAGGTCTTGGCGGCCAGGTAGGAGAAGGACCTTCCTCCTGTTGTCGCTCTTCGGATGCGGGGGACGGCGGCGAGGGCGTGGCTGGCTGATCGGAGGTGGCGTTTCGGAGCGTAGAAGTTGATTCGGTTGTTGAGGTAGCTCGGGCCTTGATTGTGTAGGGCTTTGTGTGCGTGGGTGAGGAGACGGAAGGTGATTCTTTTGTTGACGGGGAGCCAGTGCAGGTCTCTCAGATGTCCGGAGATGTGGCTGTTTCGTGGGATGTCGAGGATGAGTCTGGCTGAGGCGTTCTGGATCCGCTGGAGTCTCTTCTGGAGCTTGGCGGTGGTTCCGGCGTAGAGGGCGTTGCCGTAGTCCAGTCGGCTGGTGACGAGGGCCTGGGTGACGGTCTTCCTGGTCTCGGTGGGGATCCACCAGAAGATCTTCCGTAGCATGCGCAGGATGTTGAAGCACGACGAGGAGACGGCGTTGACTTGTCTGGTCATGGAGAGGGAGGAGTCCAGGATGAAGCCCAGGTTGCGTGCGTGGTCTGTCGGTTTGGGTGCGGTGCCCAGGGCGGGGGGCCACCAGGAGTTGTCCCAGGCGGAGGGCGAGGAGCCCAGGATGAGGACCTCCGTCTTGTCTGAGTTCAGTTTCAGGCGGCTGGTCGTCATCCACTCGGCTACATCTTTCATCCCTTCATGCAGATTGGCTCTGGCGGCGGCGGGGTCGTTGGTCAGGGACAGGATCAGCTGGGTGTCGTCGACGTAGGAGATTATGTTGAGGTTGTGTTGGCGTGCGATGGCCGCTAGGGGGCTCATGTAGACGTTGAAGAGGGTGGGGCTCAGATAAGATCCTTGGGGGACGCCGCAGATGACTTCGGTGGCCTCTGACTTGTACGGTGGTAGGCGGACTCTCTGTGTTCTTCCGTCGAGGAAGGAGATGATCCAATCCAGTGCCTTCTCCTGGATTCCGACGTTGCTGAGGCGATGCACTAGGGTGCGGTGGCAGACCGTGTCGAATGCCGCGGAGAGGTCGAGGAGGATGAGGGCCGCTGTGTCTCCGTTGTCCATCAGGGCTCGGATGTCGTCGGTGGCAGCGATGAGGGCGGTCTCGGTGCTGTGGTTGGCTCGGAAGCCAGACTGTGAGGGGTCGAGGGATCCATTCGTCTCGAGGAAGGCGGCCAGCTGTTTGTTGACGGTCTTCTCGATGACTTTTGCTGGAAACGGGAGGAGCGAGATGGGGCGGTAATTCTTGAGTTCGGTGGGGTCCGCTGTGGGTTTCTTGAGTAGAGCGCTGAGTTCGGCGTGCTTCCAGCTCTCAGGGAAGGTGGCGGTGTCGAATGAGGTGTTGATGATGTCCCGCAGGTGGGGTGCGATGATAGCGTCGGCTTTGTTGAAGACGTGGTGAGGGCAGGGGTCTGTCGGAGGTCCGGAGTGGACGGAGTTCATCATGCGAACCGTGTCTTCGGTGCTGATCGGAGTCCAGGCGCGGAGGGTGGTGGTGGGTGGCGTTGCAGCGGTCGTGGCGTGCGTCGGTTGACTGCTGAAGCTGTTGTGTATGTCCGCGATCTTGTTGTGGAAGTAGGAGGCGAGGGAGTTGCAGAGGTCTTGCGATGGGGTGATGTCGTTGTTTCCTGCACTGGGGTTGGAGAGCTCTTTCACGATGTTGAAGAGTTCCTTGCAGTTGTGTGCGTTGTTGTCCAGCCGGTCCTTGAATGCAGTTTTCTTGGCGGTGCGGATCAGTTGGTGGTGCTTCCGGGTGGCGAGCTTGAGGGTGGTCATGTTGTTCGGTGTAGGTTCCCTTCTCCAGACTTTCTCGAGGGCTCGGCAGTTCTTCTTGGAGCTCTTGAGTTCGTCGGTGAACCATGGTGCTTTCTTGCTGCCGGGTCTGCTGGGTGGGGTCCTAAGAGGGGCGAGTTCGTCCGCGCAGTTGCTGATCCACTTCGTGAGGTTGTCGGCGGCCTGGCTGGGGTTCGCTGAGCTGGCAGATGGGTGCTGGCTCAGGGAGGCAGTGAGTTGGTCGGCTGTGATCTTGTTCCAGCTTCTACGGGCAACCTGTTGCTGGTGGTGGTGGATCGTCGTTCTTTTGAAGGTGAAGTGGACGCAGCTGTGGTCCGTCCAGTGGAGTCCTGTGGCGTGGCTGAAGGCGATGTCTGTGCTGGATGAGAAGACGGCATCGAGTGTGTGTCCGGCGGGGTGGGTGGGGGTGGCCACCAGCTGCTTGAGTCCGAGGTTGGCGAGGTTGTCGAGCAGGGTGATGGTGTTGCGGTCGTTGTTGTTCTCCAGGTGGAAGTTGAGGTCCCCCAGGAGGATGTAGTCAGCGGAGCGGAGGGCGTGCGGGCTGATGAAGTCGGCGATGTCCTCGCTGAATTGAGTGCGTGGTCCCGGGGGTCGGTAGATCAGGGTGCCTCTGAGGGTGGTCTTCGGGTCGATGTGGATTTGGAAATGCAGGTGTTCAGCGGTGGTTAGGGTGTCGTCGGTGCTAGTCGTGATGCGGACGGTGTTCTTGTGGATGATGGCGATGCCTCCTCCCACCTGGTTGGATGTGCGGTCCCTCCGGGTGATCTTGTAGCCCTCTGGGATGGCGATGGCGATGTCGGGCGCTGAAGAGGCGTTCATCCAGGTCTCCGTGAGGAAGGCAACGTCCGGGGCTGTGGTGTCTAGGAGGTTCCAGAGTTCGATGGCGTGTCTGTGGACGGAGCGGGTGTTGAGCAGGATGCACTTGAGGTGGTTGTTGCTGGTGTTCGGTTTGGCCGGTGCAGGTGCCGGGCAGGTCCGGATGCAGGTGAACTTGCAGGCGTGGCAGCTGAAGGGGCCGTGGGTGCATCGTGGGGTGGCTCGGTAGCATCCAGGGATTCGGCCGGTGTTGAGTGCGAGGAGGGTGGCGGCGGTGTACATCAGGCGGGTAGGCCGGGGTCCTCTAGGGCCAGGGGTCCTGGCACTGGGCGCCGTCCAGGCGCGGACGGGCGTAGACGGGCTTACCTTTGGCGCGCCTTCGGCGCACAATTGGCGCGCCCGCTGCGCGTGACCGCTGCGCGTTCGCACGGTCGCCATATATGGCGAAGTGCGCGGGGGGCGGAGCAGCTGGGAGGCGGGAGCGGGGAGGGTACAGAAGGAAAAAAGGGGCGGGGTTAGCAGCGGTGGCAGGAAGAGGGGAGGGAGTATGACGGGCGGCAAGACAACAGGGCAAACAGGAAGGAAAACGCAATGACAATCACAAAACTGCAAAACAGGCAATAAGGAAATACAAAACAAAAACAAAACAGCAAAACCAACAGGCGAGCATGGACCACGCCGCTCGGAGGAGGGGGCGTGGTCACGCGGCGGCAGCGAGGCAGACAAGGCAAGGGGGCACACGCAGCAGCTGGTGGCCGTGCGTCGCGGGGGTGTCCTACAACTAGGTCACACTCACCTGCGTCGCACGGTCGCCATATATGGCCAAGTGCGCGGGGGGCGGAGCAGCTGGGAGGCGGGAGCGGGGAGGGTACAGAAGGAAAAAAGGGGCGGGGTTAGCTATTCCCACTCCAGTGGGTGCAACAGTAGGGAAAGCGTTGGATAGCGTAGGGGTTAAAATTACTATTCCCACTCCAGTGGGTGCAACTGTAGGGAAAGCGTTGGATAGCGTAGGGGTAAAAATTACTATTCCCACTGCAGTGGGTGCAACAGTAGGGAAAGTGTTGGATAGCGTAGGGGTTAAAATTACTATTCCCACTCCAGTGGGTGCAACAGTAGGGAAAGCGTTGGATAGCGTAGGGGTAAAAATTACTATTCCCACTCCAGTGGGTGCAACAGTAGGGAAAGCGTTGGATAGCGTAGGGGTTAAAATTACTATTCCCTCTCCAGTGGGTGCAACAGTAGGGAAAGCGTTGGATAGCGTAGGGGTAAAAATGACTATTCCCACTCCAAAGAGTGCAACAGTAGGGAAAGCGTTAGATAGCGTAGGGGTTAAAATTACTATTCCCCCTCCAGTAGGTGCAACCGTAGGGAAATCATTGGAAAGCGTAGGGGTAAAAATTACTATTCCCACTCCAGAGATTACAACATTAGGGAAAGTAAATAATTCATATATTGTTCAAAAATCTACAAAAAAAAATCTATTAATAATTAATTAAAAAAAAATTAACAATAATTAATTAAATGAATCACCTATTAATACTAATTAATTAAACATTAACAAATAAATATTTTATAACTTAAACAAATATAACAATTATTTCCAAATAAATAAATTGTAATTAGTTTTATTATTTAATTAATAATTAATAATTTAATTTCCACCCTATGCCCCTATAAACCCACTACCCGCTACATAAATTAAATTAGTTACATCTACATAATTACCAATTAATCAATTATTATAAATGAATTAACAATTTTAAATTAATTAATTAACAAATATAAATTAATTAACAATTAATTACTATTTACTATCAATAAATAAATGCACATATTTAATTAATTATAAATACATTACTTCCCACCCTATTCCCCTATAAACCCACAACCTGCTACAGAATTAAATTAGTTTAATTTACATAATTAACAATTAATCGATTACTCTAAATTAATTAACAATTTTATTTAAATTAATTAACAAATATAAATAATTAGCAATTAATTACTAATTACTATCAATAAATAAATTTACATATTCAATTAATTATAATTAAATTACCTCCCACCCTATTCCCCTATAAACCCACAACCTGCTACAGATTAAAATTATGCAAAAATTATTAAAACAAAATTCGTTAAATATAATTATTTATAACATGAATACACAATGTTCACACATATGATAACATAAAAATACACTATAAAAAATTATATATTATTAAAAATTCGATATATTGTATACTTCGATATTTTAACTATCTATATTTTTTACAGTCGATATTACTTCACTTACCTTAAAAACTATATTTTTGTAGTCGATATTCTGTCCTGTCGATATTTTGTCCACTCAATATTAAATACACGATATTATGTCCAAACGATATTTTGGACTCGATATTATGTCTGTGCACCTAAATTAACACCTGCTCTGACCTGGTTTACACCCTATAAAGAACAAAGGGGCATATTATCAAGAAAGGGCGTTACATTATCGCTGCTTTTATCGTCAGGAAACTGCCGATAAAGCGGAGATAATGGGCTTGATAATATGCCTATGCCTATGAATTCCAATTGAAGCCCATGTTAGATGTCTTCACAAGTTTGAGTGAGGAGGTGACCCTATTTTGGTTTGTGATAAAAACGGCGCAGTGTTTACATTGTTGGTACAATCAGGATGCGATTGTGTTGTGGTTTGTGACAGAAACAGTGCAGTGACGGTTGTGTGTAATAGCAAGATTTGTCAACTTCGTGTTAGGCGCGTTGTGACACCCTTTTCATTTGTGAAATTACTTCAAGCATCTAGCCAGTTAAGGTTAACCAATGCCTTCTCGCATATTTGGACACAGTGTCCACTCGGGGTGTGTAATTCACACACAGCAATCATACACGCATTTGCTGCTCGGTGCCCACTAACCTGAGAGCGTCAGGGAAGGAGAACTGATTTAAGATAACCACGCGGGTCTGTGTGGTCACCCAGTTACTGATGTATTCAAATCTCCGCAGGTGGGCTGGCAGGACCATTTGATGGTGCGATGACATAGGGAAAAGATGTGCGGGGAGGGGGTGGTTAAGCCCTGTTAACAGTGTGTGTGAATGTGATGGAGCGGCGCAGTGAACAGAAATACCTGTAGGATTGGAGCTCTCTCTCGAGGGTAGATTACAGTACAGCCGTACTGAGATTCATCAACGGTGGGTTAACCCGTGTGAGCGCTCGAAGAGCCGCGTGAATGGCGGTCCCTTGGTGGGGAGGAGCTCTAGGAAAATAAGGAAGCAAGGAGCATAGTTAGGGCAGTTTGGGCCGACCCGAACCACGTCGAGCTTCGATTTCTTGAGCCCAAGAGTCCGCCCAGGGTGAGGTTTACCTAGTTTCACAATCTGTGGAATGGCTGAAGGTGGCGACGTGATGGTCTCTCCTTCATGCTGCGCCTAATAGCAACTGCTTGAAACTGGGCGAACACACACTAATATGGGTCGTGGAAACAGAGGAGTTGGCTGATGGTCCGAGATTGGTGAAAGTGGTGAAAGTAAAAATAGCGGCCATATTGGCAACGGGAAACTAGTAACGCCATCTTGAAACGGTGTTTTTTATGGGGGTCTGCTCATAATCAGGGCCGTGAGAGTGGTGCTCGTGGGATATAAGTGCAGGTTGTGAAAGTCATTCTCCCTAGCATACCACCCATGTGCACAATATCTACATATTTACACAAATGAGAATTCACATTTAAAAATAGCACAGTTGCATCGGTCAGCCACGAGATTCTAATAAACCGCATCAGAGAAGTTAGAGCAAGTGAATCTACATGTAATCTCATCAAATCATACCTGAAGGATAGAAAGTTCACAGTGGAAGTAGGAAACTCAAAATCCGACTCCTTTGAGGTACCATGTGGTGTTCCACAGGGCTCATCATTAAGCCCAACGCTTTTTAACTTGTACGTGGCCCCCCTTGCAGAAGTAATAAGGGAAAATGGCTTCACGCCAATCTCGTACGCAGACGATACCCAAATCGTCATATCCATAGATAAAGACACAAAGTTAACAGCGGACAAATTCCAACGTTGCATGGTAAAAGTTAGCCATTGGATGCAACAAAATTGCCTTAAACTCAATGGAGAAAAGAGTGAGGTAATGTTTCTGGGATGTAACTCAGACATCTGGTCCCCAGACTGGTGGCCCGACAAGCTAGGAACACGTCCAGATCCCTTGGAGAAAGTGAAACATTTGGGATTCATGATAGACACCAAGCTAGCATACGAAGCCCAAGTAAACAAACTGGCATCTTCTTTTTGGTTAATATTAAAAATGATTAAAAAAAACTACCATATCTGCCTCAAGATGCACGCAAAACGGTAGTCACAGCGCTAGCTTTATCCCGTCTGGACTACGGAAATGCACTTTATGCAGGAGCCAGAACAAAAATTATAGATAAGATGCAGCGCCTGCAAAATGCTGCAGCAAGACTGATCCTGGATATACCAAAGTTTCAGTCCGTCAGCCACAAATTAGCTTCACTTCATTGGCTTCCAGTTGCCAAAAGAGTCAAATTTAAATCACTATGTTTGACCTATAAGGCCCTCCAGGGCAAAGGACCTCTCTTCATAAAAACGCAGTTGAGGAAATACGAACCATCCAGACTACTAAGATCTGGCAAACAAAAACTGATAGCAATACCTAAGTTCAAACGAGCGAACTGGGGGGGGAAGAAGTTTCTTCGCCCACGCAGCAAGGACATGGAATCAACTTCCATTAGATATAAAAAACAGCCCATCCTTGGACCTGTTCAGAAAGCAAATTAAAACATGGTTGTTCACTGCATAAACCTAAGACCAGTTCAGGACTATGGACATATCATAGCGCCAAGACGCCTCCGGGCATTCGCGCGCTTTAGAAATAGACAAATCAAATCAAATCAAATCAAATCAAACATTTTTACATTCTAGCTTGTATTTCACATTTCGGACTTGTAGCCTGCTTGTAAGTCTGACCTTTTTCACTTACTGAGTGTGAACGAGTCATAAATACTCACGTTCACCGATTTAATTTTTAAATCCTTTGCCTCCAAAACAGAACTAATAAAGAATTTTTCTGATCAAGTGAGACAATTTTATTCTATCACTATTTCACGTCACAATCACTGATCACTACTATTTTTAACAATGGGTAATGCCTCCTGGATGGAGGTTGCATGAAAAACTAACCCTATGATTATGCACACATGTGCGAGGGACGGCGGAGAAACAAGATATACCGCCTAATACCGCATCATTTACCAGCACGTGCATGAGGGTTTTTATTGGGACTACTCGGAACAGTTACGGCATACCCAAAGTTATGCAGGACAAGTGATCCTTCCTCCCCCTGATCAGAATATATAACCTGAAGAAATTGGTTGGATCACAAATTCCTTTTTCCCTCCATATTGATTCTGGTATAAGTCTGTACAACTAGCATCTTTTCAGGCAATTAGGACGTGATATTTCATGTTCATAGGTGTCTGTTTCTCGGAAACAGTAATGGTTAGGTGTCCTCATATGTCACATGTACTGTGTGACCCCAATTCTTTAGTGACATCGATGACAAGGGAGGGCACCCTTATCTGCAGGTTCAATGTTTTAGCTGAATTTAGAGCAGGGTAGTTCAGTCCTCTGTTCTATTGAGGCCATTATGCATTGAGTCAAACAAAATTATGCATTTGAGTTCTTCTTTGTTCAGCAAATTTGACATGTTGCCACCCCTTTGTGGCAATTTTAATGCTTTCAACACTGTCCATTGTGATTCGCATCGGTGAAGTGGTCAAACAGTGGGGCATTCGGTGTTCTGCACCTGATACGGCTTCTGTGTTGACTGATGCGTGTTTTGACCTTCTGTGTAGTTTGGCCGATGTGCACTTTATTACACAGACAATGTTATTGTGTGGCACCTCAGCCACACAATAACAGATTGTGGAGAGTAGTTGGGACCAGGCATGTGCAAAGGAGGAAAGTGACAGATGACTGAGAATGTACACAATGACAAGTGTGGCGTGGATGTGATGGCCAGACCTCAGTATGCAGAACACACATATATCCATGTCGACATACACTGCTGGTTTTCGGAGTATAGTTAACAGTGGACGCAACCATGTCACCCCAGCCAGTGGGGAAGATTGCGGAAACGTATCTTGTTACGTCCTACCTGTAAGCGTGTGCGGAGTGGGCTGGCCCGGCGTTTGCCAGGCCAGTGTAGGGATGTGAATAAAAGGCACGTAGTTCTGGGTCTGGTTCTCTTCTGGCATGCCCAACATGTCTGACAGGGCAAGACCACAAGGCCGATGCCGTCGCCTTCAGCGGACTTGCCTGCAATCCTGTGCGCTTGCTGCACCCCAGGCCGCTGGTCCCCGAACCAGTCTTGCCCGACCCTGTGGACACGGGCCTTAATGCTCACCTGCCGACACCGGCATGTGTCGAAGAGGGCCCACCACGTGCCGGTGCAAGCTCCAAGCCCGAGGCACGCAACCCTGGCAACCTGCAATGACCATCGCGGCCTCCACGAGCAAGACCTGCAGTACTCCTTTCTGGTTCATGTACTCTACCAGCAAACACAGCTGACTAGTAGGTCACACATTTGGAACAGAGTCTTGATTACACTATGGCACAGAAGATTATTTATGGCAGATTTTATGTCACTATGCTCCCTTTGATGTGGTGCCACCAAGTCTGTTTATAGCATTCCAACAACACGTGTCCGTGGGCCCAAGCGGACTACTGCCCTTGGGCCAGACAGCACTCAGGTAGGACACATATGTTGAACTTAGTCTTGATTTTTAAATGGCAGAGTACATATCATTGCATATCATTGCATGTGAGTAGAGGTGTAAGGATGACGCTCTTCAGTCCGGAGGACAAAAGGATCATCGTTTCGGAGGTGATGAACACTACCGACAACAGCCCTGATGTAACTAACTCTGTGCATCGCGAGTCAACAACACGTGGCTATGGGCCTTTGCTGACCGCTGCATCTGGCCTAAACTGTGGTCAAGTAGGTCACACATTTTGGGACTAAGTCGTGATTTAGCAATTGCCGAGTTCATATCATTGTACCGGTATCATCGCAGACTGCTTCCCCTCTCTGCACTGGTGTCACTAAGTCTATTCCTCGACACTAATGGACTCTCTCTGGCAGAACTTCGGTGGCGTCTGAGTCTATGTAATAGTGATTGTCTTCATCCTCATATAGTTGATACCAAAATGGTGGTGAAAATGAGGCTGTAGCATTTCACTCCTCCATTTGCTGCTTCCAGATGGCTTATGCCCTCTACATCATGCCCTGGAGGAAACCCTCTACTGTCCCCTACAGCCCTCCACCACATACCCCTTGGACATCGACGAGGACCTGCTCTGTCAGCATGGCCCTGCCTCAGTGCACAGCAAGACACCGTCCCATGGCGGGGTGCCTTTGCCGGCCGCTGTGCATCCGGGGCCACTAACTCTGTGCAGCTAAAGTCTGGGACCCTGTCTTCTGAGATATTGGATGGCCTCTGAGACGATGGCCTTGGGTCATCAACGCCATGTGCCTGTGGCCCTGCCTGTCCGCAGCCACCAGCCTCAACTCCGGTATACCAGTAAGCTCTGTACTTGCTCCGGGTACCACCATATTGCTCCACAATTGTATCTGTAATGGTGGAGTTTTCTGTTTCCGTCTCAATAGTGTTTACTGTTGTACTTGTCTCCAGCACCAACAACTCCCTGAGGGATGGCTTACACTCACCCCACACACATGCAGCACAGGCTTCACTGTACATATGACCCAGCCAATAAAGGGGCCGGTCACATGTGCCCGTAGCCAGTTCCACAAACCATCTGCATGTGTCCGTGTGGTCATGGTGTGTGCATAAGGGCACCGACCCTACAACATTACATTGTGCTGTGTACCGGAGACGCACCTATGTGATTGCAGGCAGCGGGTTAGAGCTTGGACATGAAGCTTTGTCGTCAGCTACTCCAAGAGGAGTGGACTGGCCATCTTACGGGGTCCAGCACAGGTGTGTGAATGGTAGTTGCGGGGCTCTGGGTGTGGTTCAGTACAGGAAATGTGCAAACGCATGTGTCTCTGTCGCAGTGTGGGTCTCCTTTGTTGGGTGTTGGTGGTCCCTAATGGGACATAGACACCCCCGTAGGCAATGTAGTTTGGCTTCCATGAGCGCTGAACCCACCCACTCCTGTACGGACACCTCCTCTTGGCATTCTGACACCAGGCATTTGAATGTGATGTGTGTCTCGGTGGCATGTTGAGAGCCAGCCGTGGTGGACACCTCCGTGGTGGTGGGTGCTTCCTGCTGTGTGGTCTGTGCAGGGGCTGGGGTCTCCTCTATGTAGCTTGGCTGCCCTTCTCCTGGGGGTGGGTTACCTGAGATGTCCATGCGCTGTTGTGGTGTGTCGTTGTCGAAGGTGTGGTGGTCATCTTAGGCATCACTAATGAGTTGTCTGGTCTGCTCTGTTGGAGGTGTTTTTTGTCCCTCTGCAATGTGAAGGGGAGATGCATGTTGACATTGGTTAAAACCTATGTTGGAGCTTTCTTGTTGACCTGCAGACTGTATGACAATTTACATTGTGACTGTTTGGGCGTTGCTGGCAGTTTGATGCGGGACAGTGGACATTTGGACTACGTGACAGATGTGAGGTTGTACACATACATATGAGTCTCACAGTTTCCTGCTATGTTAGGTGGGATTGGCCTGTTTCTGCGCCTGAGCGGACCCAGTTGTGTCCCCTGTTCTGCAGTGTTGGTGTTGCACTTTGTACCACATTGCCGTGGGATGTGCTGTGATTGCTATGTGTGTGTGTGCGCAGGAGTGTGCCACTGGGATCAGGGACATGATCCAGGGTTATTGTGGGTGTGCAGTGTGCTACACATCGTTGTGCATGTGTGTCAATGTGCCCATCTCCCCTTGTGTCCCCAGTCTCTGGTTGTTACTCACCCTGTTGATGTTGTGTCAGGTCCTATTGAGCTGCGTCCGTACTCCCACCTCCTTTTACCATCTCCACACTGAAGACTGTGGCCTCCTTTTCCTCCAGCTCCTCCTGTGGCACAGAACTCCCACCTCCTGTCACCATTGCTGCCTTCCTGTTGGCAGAGGGTTTGTACTTGGTGTGGCTTTTCACTTCATGCCTGCGCCTCATGTCGTCCTCGACCCTCCGACTGCGACCAGGTTTGTCTCATTGTGGGTCAGTTGACTGTCACCTCCCCGATGCTGATCTGGTTTTGCTGCGGACTGCACCCTGTCTTCCTCTTCCTCTTCTCCTTGATCTTCCCCGACCCCGAAGTTCCTTGCTGGTGGTCTGTGGGGCTTGTGGGGTTGGCGTTGACCTCTGCACTAGGTCTGGGTGCATCCATGGTGCTACGCTGTAATTTTTTTGGGTGTATTGTTTTTGTTGCTTTTATAGTGCATTTTCCCGCTTGACAGGTGGGATTGGCAGCCCAGTCCTCGGTTTTGGCTGCTTTTGTATCGCGGTTGGCCTCATAGCAACTTTTTTTGTGTTGGTGTTTGGAATTTTTGCGGCGTTGCGTTGTCTTCATCGGGACATTTGGTGCGTTGTCGTGGGCCTATCGCATGGTACCTCTGTGTTGTGAATACTGATTAAACACTGCATTATTTTTCCGCAATAGACTGCTATATGAAGAGTTATGTTACGCTCAATTTGCTGTACTTATCACACGTACTTGAGAATATCCCACACTCTTTTAATGTGAAAAACAACAGCAGAAAATAACTTTTCATAATACGGTATCAATTGTAGCATGTTTTAGAATTAAAATAATTTTTACTTTATTTCCATATTAATACATTTATCCCATAGGCAGCCGAACAGCTCCCACTGGATTTCTGATAGAGCTTGATTGCAGAAGGAAACATTGGTCCTGATTACGGTGATGGTGACACCACTACCACGGCCCCTACATTGGGATAGCGTGTGGATGGTTGGCGGTCAGAGAGACTGGCCGCCATGGATCCATCTGTCGGTGTGACTTGTATCCCTGCAACAGTGGTCGTGCCTGCAAAGCACTGCCAGAGTGAATACAATGTCCCTTCTTGCCTGCTGTTTTATGGCAGTTTACCTGCCATGAAAAGGCAGGTGGAAAGGGACATTGTGGGCCTGTTGTGGCCCCCCTTCGTCCTTACAGTGCCCCCAACATATCCCTGCACCATGTGGCAGGCACCACATGGTACTGCGAGGTGCGCTGCAGCCAGAAGCATCTGTCGAAATACAATATATACGGGCGCGCCTGTTTCCCACCAAGTCCGACCATCATCCTCATCAGGCCCATTGTTCTTGACTATAAAAGGTCAGTAGGTGGTTAACACAGGGCAGTCATTGTGCAGCAGTTCTGCACATTTATTTGCATTGATAGCTCCACTACATTGACACTTCAGAGTAAAGCATGAAGTATTGAGCTCAGTACTAATTATAGGGATCATGTTCAGAATTTGCAGATGCAGGATCAGGTGTACTACACATCTCATGAGAAATAAGTTACTCTTGACAGAATAGCTAGAAATCCTGGAAGGCTAACTTATTTTCAGCTGGCAAGTGACCGGGCCAACTCGTCGAGGCAACACAAGCAGAAGGGCCCCACGCAGCACTCGTCGAGTGTGGAGGGGTGAGCTTGGGTGCAAGTTTAGCTCGGGGTGGGGGCTTCTCAAACCCCGGTGTACAGCTTCGAGGGTCACTCGTGGGCTGCACGGTCAGCGTCTTGTGGCCTTTTCAAGATGGCGTGCCCCACGCTTCCGGTCGCCTCCACTGGTCTCAGCTCTGCAGGGACTGTGGATCGGGCTGGGAGAAGGCAGGCAAGCTTGATCTCGTCGATCTCTGTCGCTCGAGTTCCGGCGGGAACTGCAACAAAGCAAGGGTCGAGGGCTGGATGGTGCCTGTTTGCACAGGGTGGTCACTCCTTGACCACAAGGGAGATTCTTCCGTCTTCTATGATGAATAGAATGTCAAAGGGTCCAGAATTCGTTTCTTATGTTTCTTCAGGATGATCTGGACATCGTCCTGAACGGCCGCTCCCCTCGCTTCCTGCTCCCAGCCCAGTGCAGCGCCCACAGCCCACAGCTGAATCTCGTTTTGCCTGTGACTCGCCTGCAGAGTCTGGTATCGTTGCTCTGACCTGATCAAATCGATCTGTGCATTATTTTGAGGCAGCGCTTTTTTAACTTGTATGTGCAGTTAGTTTTGGCAGAGCTTTTTAACCTGTAAGTGGATTCATTTTAAACAGCTTGTTTTTAAATTGTAAGCGCTCTCACCGGGATTCTCTGTGTGAGCACGCTGGTACCTCTGTGCATTCGACATTACCAGGCTTCGCATTGCGCCCTCCCGGTTTCACTTTCTAGCCACCCCACCATCTTGTTGTTGTGCTTTTCCCCTGGCCCGCCTCCACGTCCCCGCCTCCCAGCTGACCCTCCCACCCACGGTTAGAGGGCTCACCTCCACCCAGGACTGATTGTGACCGCCTGGACATCGTCCTGAACGGCCGCTCCCCTCGCTTCCTGCTCCCAGCCCAGTGCAGCGCCCACAGCCCACAGCTGAATCTCGTTTTGCCTGTGACTCGCCTGAAGAGTCTGGTATCGTTGCTCTGACCTGATCAAATCGATCTGTGCATTATTTTGAGGCAGCGCTTTTTTAACTTGTATGTGCAGTTAGTTTTGGCAGCGCTTTTTAACCTGTAAGTGCATTCATTTTAAACAGCTTGTTTTTAAATTGTAAGCGCTCTCACCGGGATTCTCTGTGTGAGCACGCTGGTACCTCTGTGCATTCGACATTACCAGGCTTCGCATTGCGCCCTCCCGGTTTCACTTTCTAGCCACCCCACCATCTTGTTGTTGTGCTTTTCCCCTGGCCCGCCTCCACGTCCCCGCCTCCCAGCTGACCCTCCCACGCTCCGCCCCCTCCTCCACCTATGTTAGTCAGATGGTTCCACGCGCAGCGTCCACGCGCTGCGGCCGCACCGAAGGTGCGCCAAAGGTAAGCCCGTCTACGCCTGTCCGTGCACGGACCACGCCCAGCGCCAGAGCCCCTGGTCCTCGTAAAGTCCACCCCTCCTGCATTACTTACGATGCCACCACCCTCCTAGCCCTCAACCCCGGCCGCTCCCTCAACTGCGTCCAAGCTGCTCCTGGTCACACCCATGGACCCTTTTCCTGCTACTCCTGCAAGTTCGACGGCACCAAGAACAACTCCTCATCTACGAACTCACAACAGATATCCGATCCCAACCACCTACAATGCATCCTGCTCAACACCCGCTCGGTCCACAGACACGCCATTGACCTCTGGAATCTACTCGACACCATCTCTCCGGACGTCGCCTTCCTAACAGAAACATGGATGAATGCCTCTTCAGCCCCAGACATCACCATTGCCATTCCCGAAGGCTATAAGATCATTCGCAAGGACCGTACCGGCCACACAGGAGGAGGCATCGCTATCGTCCATAAGAAATCCATCCGCATCTCAACCAGCTCAGACGTCAATCTCGCCAACTCTGAACACCTTCACTTCCAGATCCACTTCGACCCCAAGACCACACTCAGAGGCACCCTCCTCTACAGGCCACCAGGACCCCGCGCACAATTTAGTGAAGACATCACGGACTTCATCACTCCACACGCACTCCCCTCCGAGGACTACATCCTTTTGGGAGACCTCAACTTTCACCTTGAAAAGAACAACGACCGCAACACCACCACCCTTTTGGACAACCTCGCAAACCTCGGACTTAAACAACTTGTCACTACCCCCACACACATCGCAGGTCACACACTCGACCCTATCTTCACCTTCAGCAAACATGTTTCCTTCAGCCACACCACAGCTCTCCTTTGGACTGACCACAGCTGCATCCACTTCACCTACAACAAGCCCACATCCAACAACCACCCCCAACCCACTCTGCAAAGAAACTGGAACAAAATCACCATCGACCAGATCTCCTCATCGCTTCTTCAAAAGCCCCCCGCCCACTCCTCAAACCCAGACCAAGCAGCCACCAACCTCACCCAATGGCTATCCAACAGTGCCGACATCCTAGCACCACTGAAAAAACGACTAATCAAACTAGGCAGCAAGAAGGCCTCCTGGTTCAACGATGACCTTAAGAAATCCAAGAAACTCTGTCGCTCCCTCGAGAAGGCCTGGAAAAAAGACCCAACCACCAGCACCAAGGACGCCTTCAAAAACACCACCCGCATACACCACCAACTAATCCGAAATGCCAAGAAAGCAGCCTTCAAGGACCGTCTAGATAACAACGCCCACAACAGCAAGGAATTATTCAACATCGTCAAGGAATTCACCAACCCCTCAGCCAACTCCAACGACATCACCCCCTCTCAAGCCCTCTGCGACTCCCTAGCCTCATTCTTCCACAACAAAATTGCAGACATCCACAACAGCTTCGACAACCAACCCGGAGACCAACCCACCCAATCCCCTGCAGGAACCCCACCCCCCCTGAACATCCTCAATGACTGGAAGCCAATCTCCACTGAGGACACCATCCGTCTGATGAACTCCATCCACTCAGGATCCCCCACAGACCCTTACCCTCACTACATCTTTAACAAAGCAGATTCCATTATTGCACCGCACCTCCGAGACGTCATCAACGGCTCCCTCAACTCCGCAACCTTCCCGGATAGCTGGAAACATGCCGAACTCAGCGCCCTCCTGAAGAAACCCACAGCTGACCCCACCGAACTCAAAAACTATCGCCCTATCTCACTCCTTCCATTCCCGGCCAAAGTCATCGAGAAAGCTGTCAACAACCAGCTCGCCGCATTCCTCGAAACCAACAAATCCCTCGACTCTTCACAGTCCGGCTTCCGAGCCAAGCACAGCACCGAAACCGCCCTCATCGCAGCAACAGACGACATCCGAACTCTACTGGACACTGGAGACACAGTCGCCCTCATCCTCCTCGACCTCTCCGCAGCCTTCGACACAGTCTGCCATAGCACCCTTCTACAGCGCCTCAAAAACATCGGAATCCAAGGAAAAGCACTGGAATGGATCACCTCGTTCCTCTCCGGAAGAACCCAGAGAGTCCGCCTTCCACCATTCAAGTCAGAGGCTACTGAAGTCATCTGCGGCGTACCTCAAGGGTCCTCACTCAGTCCCACCCTCTTCAACGTTTACATGAGCCCCCTCGCGGCCATCGCACGCCAACATAACCTCAACATCATCTCCTACGCCAACGACACTCAACTGATCCTATCACTCACCAGAGACCCTAACACGGCCAAAACCAACCTACACGAAGGAATGAAAGAAGTAGCCAAATGGATGAAGCTAAGCCGTCTGAAACTGAACTCAGACAAAACAGAAGTCCTCATCTTAGGTACCTCCCCCTCCGCCTGGGACGACTCTTGGTGGCCAGAGGCCCGGGGAAAAGCACCCATCCCGACGGACCACGCACGGAACCTGGGCGTCATCCTGGACTCCTCACTCTCGATGAACAGACAAATCAACGCCGTTTCTTCATCTTGCTTCAACATTCTTCGCATGCTCAAAAAAACATTTCGCTGGATCCCTACCGAAACTAGAAAAACAGTCACCCACGCTCTGGTCACGAGCCGACTGGACTACGGAAACACCCTCTATGCCGGCACCACCGCAAAACTCCAGAAAAAACTACAACGCATCCAGAACGCCTCAGCCAGGCTCATGTTAGACATCCCACGTAAAGAACACATCTCTGATCACCTGAAAAACCTCCACTGGCTCCCCGTCAATAAGAGGATCACTTTCCGGCTCCTAACCCACGCACACAAAGCACTCGACGAAATCGGTCCCGAATGCCTCAACACAAGACTATCCTTCTACACCCCCTCCCGCCAGCTACGATCCTCCAACCAAGCCCTGCCACTGTACCTCGCATCAACAAAACCACCATGGGAGGTAGATCCTTCTCCTACCTAGCAGCTAAAACTTGGAACTCACTTCCCACTCACCTTCGCCTTACTCAGAACCACCTAGCATTCAGAAAGCAACTCAAAACGTGGATATTCGACAAGTAACTCCCCACCCTTCTTCAAGCGCCTTGAGACCCTCTGGGTATGTAGCGCGCTATAAAAATCTGTTGACTTGACTTGACTTGACATTAGTCACCCCATAGGCTTGTATGGCTATGTACAGTGCCGAGATTTCATATCTCATTTATAGGATGTTAATTTAGTGTAGCTTTACAAAGGTCATTGGACTTCAGGTATTGCGTTGTTTTGGGAAAAAGAAAACACATTGGAGGTTGATGGCCCAGAAATTCATAGTACTAGTTAGAGTTTGTCATTTAAAGAGATTTTTAAACCTGTTTTAGGATTTAGACCATTCTCACCTTTGTTTCAATCAAAACTTTTTTAGAGTTGTGTAGCCTAAAAGAACATTCACCTACATTCTTGAGTCTAGTACAGGAGAGCAGTCCATTGCCATTCTTGCTTCAATTTAAGCTGTTCTAGAGGTTCACCTATCTTATTCACCCTAATTACAAGACAGCAGAAGTTGATAATTAGACTAAACATATATGTCATCTAGATGAAATCAAATGTGTATTTCCCAGTGCAGTGCTCAAAAGTAATTATGAGGAGGCATAAAGAACAGTATAGAAAACTCTTAGATAAATGATGTTGATGGTGTTTGGTGCTTGTGAAGAGCAATATATAGCTCAAAGGATTTCCACTGCTACAGATTAATTGGTGCATGATATCAGAATACACCAATCTAAAGAGGTGTTATTGGAGTCCCTAACAGAAAACATTTAGATTAGGCTACCTCCATATATAAAGAGTGTAAGATATTAGGGTGGTTGGTTGACTGGGGTGTGAGTCCTGGTCAAGCAACAGCTACAATCCTTGTCAGGGGAGGCAAAAGTCAACTCTATATTAACCTGTGCTAAACCCTCTAGTAGCTTGGCACAGAGCAGTCAGGCTTAATGTAGGGTTTGATTACAAGTCTGGCAGTCCACGGACCAACAGAATCACAGGGGCGCAGTGGTCTCCCGACCGCCTATTGCAATTAGGGTGATAGGATGGCTATTTCCTCACTACAGCTGCCAGGAAACCGCCATTCCCTGGCAGTGGTGCAGTGGTGTAAAGGAAGTAATATGCTTGGGGGGACTATTGCAGTCACTTCTAGCATATTACAAGTATCCGCTCTGCCACAGTTTTAATGACGATTGCCCCTCCATGTAAACCATGTCAGAGATTAAACAAAAGGGGCCCTACAGAGCCCCCAGATATGTGAAGCCATGTAGATGCATACAAGGGGGCATACAGGTGTCACATGTTTGCATGCACTTCAGTTCCTCCACAGTATTGTCCAATCTGTTCAGGAACTGTTTTTGGTGTTCCTATTGCAGTGCCCATTTTCTGAGGCACTGCTGTGGGAACGTTATAAAAAAGCCCGCGACACATGAGAAACGCTCATAATCTGGTGGGTGGCCCACTGTGGGTCTGGTAATGCGGCCGCAGGGCAGACCCGTCACCTCAATCACCAAACTCGTAATCAGGCCCTTAGAGGCAATGCGCAAAATGCTTGTGCAACACTTCAAACAGTAATAAAGGGAAACACCACACAAAAAGGAACCCACACTTGATTAGAAAACAATTTTTTAAAAAGTAAACAAGACCAAACGACAAAAGTCCAATCAGTAGAACCGGAGATATATAATTTTTAATACCTTCGTGAAAATAGTACCAACAAACACAAAGCACTTGCTTTGGATATCGAGTCGCAGCACCGGACCGGGACACAATCAAAAGTTCAAGCCGATGGAGCACTGGCCAGCCACAGGGCCCCTGTAGGGCCTGAAATCCAGGTTTCAAGAGCATTGAAAGGATTTGCTTTGGAGAAGCATCACACAGCCACAGTGATGCATATGTTATGAGGTACGGCGAGACTGAGATGTGAGGTCTTGCGTCATTGTCGAAGATCTCATTAATGAGGGCTTGTGATGTGAAGTTTGGTGTAGAGGATGCATCGTGTAAAGGGGTTGATGCATTGGTTCAGATGAACTGCGAGGCTGTGAAGTTGAGGCCGCCATCAATAAGAGATGCATGGGCCTGCAACAAGGATGCTTCATGCAGCAGTGGTTCCAAAGAGGCTGTAAGCTACAGAGGTGATGCATGTCTTTGCGACATGTCCAATGCATGCAGCAGAGGCAATATTTCAGTTCTGCTCAGGGTTGTGTCACGTAGCAAGAGAAGATGCGTTGGTTCTGCTGGATCCACAGAGGTTGGCAAAGCACCTTAGGGATACTCTCAAGGGTCCAGGGATGAGGTGGCACCACTTGGTAGGGTAGACTCACAGATGTCTCAATCCAGGTGCTGGAGCAAGGGCTGTTGATGCCTTGTGCCTCTGATGTTCAAGTCATCAGGCCAGCCAACCTAGCCATTGGTGTCACTCTGGTGGTACTGGGTTCAAAAGATGTAGGTGCAGTCTTTCTCACCTGTGCAATAGAATAATGGACAGTTGGTGAGCACAGCAGGGCAGCAATCCTTCAGGGCAGCAGTCTAGCAGAGTGACAGTCCTTTCAACAGCACAATAGTCCTTCTTCCTGGCAGAGAATCCGCCGGTCCAGAAGTGTACTGTAGAGTTCATGTTTGAGGTCCAGCATGTATACCCAATTGTTGTTTGAAGTGGGGAGAAGCTTCTAGAGGCATACCTTTGATGTGCACAGGTGTCCTACTTTTCTTGCCCTGCCTCCAGGGCATGAAAGTTAAAAGATATATAACCCTTTTGTTTCAAGGCAGGAGAGAGCCTATCCTCTTTAAGTGTAAGTGGAGCTGTGCCCAGCTCCTCCCTCCCATCCTGCCAGTGATGACCAATCCAGACATTCCTAGCTCCCTATTGTATGTGTCTGTCTAAGGGGAATACAAAAAGCCAAATTGTCAAATACACTCAGTCATGTGACCCAGGCACCAAATGGCTAAGGCAGGAAAATTCCAACTTTATATAAAAGGGGCATATTTTTTAAATTGTAATTTAAAATCTGACTTAAACATACGTTATAAATTTTCATTACTATTCCAAAGACACCAGACATGAATGATTTACCCGTTCCCATTTAGAAGTTACAGCGTATTAAATATCATAAGGAAACACCAATGTCATCCTTTAAGAGATGGAGGCCTTGGGATATTGAAAAATTCATTCATGAGTTTTCACTATCAGGACATGTAAAACTAAAACATACTTGTCCAACTTTTTCAATACACTGTACCCTCCCCTCTGGGCTGTCCCCGGCCTACCCTAAAAGTGACTTACATGAAGTAAAAAGGAAGGGTTGGGCCTGGCAAAAGGTTGCAATGGTAGGCCTGAACACGTTTAAAGTATTTAAGTGGGTGACACAATCAGTGCTGCAGGCCCTTTAGCAGCATTTAATTTTCAATTCCTGGGCGCAGGTAGTTCCACTCTACTAGGGACTAACAGATACATTAGTTGTGCTAGTTGGGAATCCCTACTATGTTTAAAGGGGAGAGTACAGGCACATTAGCACTGGTTAGCAGGCATAAAGTGTACATAGTCATAATCCAACAAAAACAAAGTCAACAAACAGGAGACCTGAAGGCAAAAAGTTAGGGAGAAAACCACACCAAGGATGCCAGGGCTAACGGAGTGTAATATGTTGGCTGCTGAAATTTAGATTTCAAAAAGAGTATAGACAAGGACCTTTTAACAACTGGGAGCAAAGGAAGGTCTGCATGGTGCTTGGGAAGTCATTGAGTACAAATGGGTGATAATGACTTCAGCAAATGACTTCTATAGACTTACTTCCCATTTTATTATCCTTTTACAATATTTTGCACAGGCAATAACCACCAGCTGTGGAAATCCCTAGGCATTCAAATTTCATATATATTTTGTGTCAACTTTGCTCTTTTTATACATGTCATGTGTTTTTATAATGTATGTTAGACCTGGCATCCTTGACATGGGTTTACCCTGTATTTTTGTATTTGCCTCCTGTGTTTTTGCTGTGTGTTGGACTTTGATTTTGCTGGTCTAGATGCTTTGGGCACTTTGCCACTGCTGTTCAGTGCCAAAGTGCAAGTACTCACTTTGTAAGTTGTTGTCATGGATGACTTTTTCCATAATTGGCTTATTTGCTTTACTAATAAATCACTAGTACAGTGCAATGTGTGTGCTGAGGGCCTGTAAACCAAATTCTGCTAGTGGGCTTGCAGCACAGGCTGTGCAGCCCACACCAGCACCCTTACAAAGGGGTCTAAGGCTTGCCATTGTAGTGCCTCCTTGCATTCTAGTACTGCCATGTCAACCTGGTAAGTGCACCCACTTGCCAGGCCCTAACCTTCCCTTTTCTTACATGTGAGTCATTCCTAAGGTAGGTCCAAGTTAACCCTGTGGGTAGTGTGCAGTGTATGTGAAAGGTAGAGCATACCCTGATGTGTGTGTCATATCCTGATAGTAAGATAGTGCCAATTCTGCTTTTCACAATTGAAAGGCTATCTGTCCTATAGGATAGAATAGAGAAGTTACTTATAACTTTTTATAAATCTAACCGCCCCTGGGAACAAGAGGGGAGAATGGATTTTAGTATGCCTGAACTCAGAATCTAAAGAAGCATCTTTTAGTAAGAATGATTTTTTCATTGTGGGTTTGAAATAATCAGTTTTTAAAAAGTAGGTATTGTCTTGCGTAGCATCCAGTGTGCCTCTGCTAGCTTTGTGTATTGACTGTCTGGCTGTGGAGTAACAGGGGCTGGGGAAGTGCATTCTGTTCAGACAGCCACTTGGTGAGGGGTGTGGTGTATTCTGTCTTTCCAGGGTGAGTCAGGTCCTTGTCGAATAGACCTGGGCTGCATTCAGAGTAGCGGAGGAGAATTCTTTCACACCTGAATGGGCCTGGTCTGCCTTAGACAATGCTGTCTCCACCTCCTGCCAGGAAGCTGAACCAGAAAGGACAGAACTTCTTCTGGCTGAGCAAAGACACTCTCTGCCTGCCTCAAGAGAAGAAAGGATTTTGTATTATAAAAACTGGGGCTCAGACCCCAGACTTTTAGATTACTTCTGGGATTCAAGAGGAACCTTTGCCAAGGAGAAGATCTTGAGAAAGTCATGAGAAGTACTGCCCCTTTTCTGTGTGCTTTCTGGGGTTGGCCTGCAGTGGCTGTTTCTGCCAAGAAAAGGACAGGGACTTTGCTGTTTGTTGTGTCCCCCGCTTGAGGAAGACCTCCAAGGGCTTGAAGTAGAGCTTGCCTTCTGTTCTGAAGTTAAAGAACACAAAGACTTCACCCCCAGTTCCCCATGAACTCCTTTGCTGGGAGTTCTGACCTGCCAAGCTGCTTCTGGGCCTCTGGAGGTTGTTTCTGGGCTGTGAACTGCAAAAGACTAAAGAAATGTGAAAATCGATGCATCGCCTGATTCCGATGCAGTAGTGCAAAAAGAATTTCTGATGCATAGTTGAAGAATCAACGCAGCGCCTGGCCGCGGCTGAAGTGTCTGCCGAGTGACGAGTCCTGTGCACTGATCTCTGACTTCCAAGATCACCGCACCGACTCTGATGCAGACCCTGCAGTGTAAGAACCAACGCATCGAGGGGACGCGGCTGGAATAGTCGCAGCGTTTCCCGGATCTTCATGAATCGCATCGTCCCAGATCGCATCAAGGTGCCAGGTCTGTTACATTGTTGGGGGACATAGTAAGAAACCAACACATCACTTCCCCATGCAGTAAGAAACAGATGCACTACCTCCTCTCCGGTAAGGAACTGCAACATCACCTCCCCTGCGCAGCAGTAAGGATCGGACGCATCACTTCCCCCGGAACAAGAAACAGACGCATCACCTTCCCTGGGTCGAAGTAACTGACGCATCACCTTCCCTGTGACACTTTTGGCTTGTGTTTTTGATGCAACAAAGGTACTTTGTGTTGAAAGAGTTGCAACAACAATTTTCTATGAACAGAACAGTTTCTAACTTTTAAAAGTTATATTTTGATTACTGTATTGAGGATTTTTGTTGTATTGGTCTTGTTTGTTTTAGATAAAGATTACTTATATTTCACGGTATTACTGTATGTGTACACAGATGCCTTACCCACTGCCTCTGACTTAAGCCTGTCTGCTTGTGCCAAGCTATCAAGGGGATGAGCAGGGGTTATTTTAGAAGTGTATCCCCCTTACCGTAACTAGGAAGAAGGGTCCCTACGTGGACAAATGTGCAAACCATTGCTAACAAGACACTCCCATGTCTAACATTTGTGGTCAGCGGTGAGGCTCTGGACTTGTACTTGTGCCCTACATACAGTGATTGGTGTACACTACTAGTAGAGTGCAGACCATTACGCAACGACATACAATTGTGAGAACATTTTCTTTTTGGACATTTTCTTTTTGCAACTTGAGAACTGCCAATTTTCACCATGACAAATCAATTTCATCTGTAGATATTGAATTTGAAGAGGATAGGGTTGAAACCTACACGGTGCACAGTTGAAAGCTGTCTGCAAGAAATTTAAAATCTCAGAGACCTCACTAGAACAGAGCAGTACCAAAAGGCGCTGAGGGCATCGTTGGAATCAAGGAATTCCTGTGAGCATACCGGTGAGTGTATGTTGGAGGCAGAGAACTTAGATGGGAAGAAGGAAGGGGTATTGGGCCTGCCTGGAAGGAAGGTATCTTCCATGGGGGGCATCTGTGTGTCCTCAAATGGGCTGTCTCCAGAAGAGCTGGAAGACAGAGAGAGAAGCAGAGTAAACAAAGTGGAGCTTACAAAGCTCAGGCTGTGGAAGGAGGATAAGGAATTGAAGTTACAGAGGCAGAAATTGGTCCGAGAAGAAAAGAAGATGCTCTGAGAGCATGAGATAGGTTCGAATGAACTGGACATAAAAGGCCTAGAGTGTGGAGTCCAGTTAAAATGGTGGCAGCTTGCCGTCAGAGAGGGAGAGTGTACATCACCAAGGAAGTAATCAAGGATTACATGAAGTATGAGGATATTGGTCAGTGGTACAAGGGATATGAAGTAGCAATGATATCCCATAGAATCCCTGAGAGAGACTGGGGAGTGGGGTTGTGGATCTGCATCCTAACAGAAGTGAGGGAACCTATGCTAGTCGGGGAACAGATGTCCAAAGCTCCTATAAAGGAGGCCTTGATGAGGAGATATGCCTTAACCCCAAAACTGTACAGTCAGAAGTTGAGGGCCTGTAAGAAGGTTGAGTCAAGCACTTGGGTGGAGCATGTTTCCTATTTTTACAGAGCACTAGATGGTTGGGTGAATGCTAGCCAGGTAAATTATTTTCAGGGCTCTATGATTTGGTTGCATGGGAGCACTTGTTCAGTAGTTGTTTTCCAGAGCTATGATAGCATTTAATTAACAGTAAGCGGACCGCCCCAGGAATCTCGCAGTGGAAGTGGACCACTGGGTCAGTACCAGGGGCCACAAAGGTCCTGTGGGAGACTCTGCCAAAGGTGGGCAGAGTCCCCAGCAGAAAAGTGGGGGGACAAGTTTAAGCAGAAGAAGTTCCAAAAAGGGAACAAAAGTAATTCCCAATGGAATAAGTGGAAAGTTTCCCAGACCCAGTGGAAAGAAACCATGGGTCTCTTTAGGTAAGCCTGCAGAGAAAGGTCCCCACAAGTGTTATAGTTGTCATCAGGTGAGTCACTTCATAGGGGATCCCATGTGTCCCAAAAAGACCACAATAGTACCCACAAGTGCGCAGCCCCGTGGGTTGACTAGTGTAGCCTTGAGGGAGGGGTTGGGTTCCTAGGAGGGGTGGGAGGCAGCAGAGCTAACCCTGGTCTCACTAGGAGACAGTGAGTTGGTCCCAAAGATCTACCTGCCTACTAACACTAAGAAATAAGGGCAGTGGGTGAACATAAACAGCCATAAGGTGCTGGCTTTGAGAGACACTGGAGCCAGTGTGACAGCTGTCAGTTGTTAGCTAGTGTCTGAAGAGCAAGTGATCCCCAACTTACTTTACCCAGTAGTTTCAACTAACAACTCAGAGTGCCTCTGCAAATTGATAGAGGTACCCTGATAGTAGTTGTCAGGCAAGCCATGCTTGTTGACTGTCTGCTAGGCAGTGATCTGGAGAGTTCCCCTTGCGGGAAGGTGGAACATAAATCTCAATTGGAGATGTGGGGTCTGCCTGAGTGTGTGTGGGACCACTCTGTCTATGGCAGCTGGTAAGGGTAATCAAGAGGACCTGGGGCCTGAAAGAGTGGCCCAGGTTCCCACCAGAAATAAAGAAGGCAGACTCCCAAAGTTCCCACATTCCCACGGTCCAGGAGGAGGCAAACCTTGAGGATTATGCCCTGGAGCCTACGGGGGAGCAAGTGGCCGAACTAGGGGACCTGCCTGAGATGGCTCAATAGCAGCAGGAAGGGGGCACCTCAAGGGAGGAATTCTTCAAGGAGCAACAGCAGGCTGCAAGCTAGGCATCAGGTTATCAGTCTGGGTCACATTGGATTTACTGGGAGAATGGTCTCCTGTATAGAGAGCCTAAGGTTGCTGAGACTGGTTCAGCCCATGTGCTGGTGGTACCCCAGTGCTTCAGAAACTTCCTACGTGGTCTGGCAGGGTATTTGGGGCAGGACAAGACTTTTGAAAGGCTTGTTGCCCACTTTCACTGGCCCCGAATGTTCAGAGATTCTGACACTCACTGGACGACTTGCCAGAATTGCCAGGCAAGTGGTAAGAGTGGGAGGAAATACACGACTCCTCTCCAACTTTTCTCTGCTGTCAGCACCCTCTTTGAATGGGTGGGCATTGACATTGAAGGGCCTCTTGACCCCAAGACAGCCATGGGCAACAGGTTCATCCTGTTCTTGGTGGGCCATGCCACCCAGTACCACAAAGCAATCCCTATCCGGACTGTGATGGCCCCTGTGGTGGCTTGGGCATTGATGGGGATCTTCTCTTGTGTGGGGCACCCCAAGAGGGTGGTGTCTGACCAATTTTATATCTAGTATATGGAATCCCTGTGACAGGAGTGCAGTGTTACCCATACTCCTTACCACCCCCAAGAAAATGGGCTGGTTGAGAGAGTTAACAGAAACCTGAAGTGCATGATTGTGGGTCTTGGTGAACCCATGAGGTGTAAGTGGGACATCCTTTTACCATGCCTGTTGTTTGCTGACAGGGAGTGTTCGACCTGGCACCATTGGCGTGGGTCTCCCGTCCATTTTTTGCTGTTGCCTCATGTTTTTTTGCTGGTTATAGATGCTTTGAGCACTGTGTCACTGCTATTCAGTGCCACAGTGCAAGTGCTCCCTATGGTAAATTGATGGATGGATTAGTGACTCCATGATTGGCTGGTTTGGTTTACTTGTCAGACCCTAGTACAGTGCACTGAGTGTGCCATGGGATTGTAAATCAAATGCTTCTGGTGGGCTTGCAGCACTGGTTGTGCCACCCACAGAAGCAGCCTGTAAAGTGTGTCTCAGGTCAGCCATTGCAGAGCCTGTGTGCAGTGTGGTAATGCCATGTTGACTGGGCAAGTGCACCCACTTGCCAGTCCCTAGACTTTTCCCTTTTCTGCATATTAGTCACCCCTATGGTAGACCCAAGGGCAGGGTGCATTGTGGGTAAAAGGTAGGACATGCCCTGGTGTGTGTGGCATGTCCTAATAGTGAATTACAGACATTTTAGATTTTCACTATTGCAAGGCTACCTGTTCCCGATAGGCCAGATTATAACAACGTATAATCCTAACTGACTCAGGAAACTAAGTAAGTAAGTAAGTAATGTTTTTTTTATATATGATTAATTAAAATCTTTACAAAGTTGTAAACCTCCAATAAAATCATTATTAAAAAATAAGAAAAAAGCCATTTGTACTTGAACTTGTCAGATTAAAATACATAACATTGCAGATTTGTTGGAAACAGTTCATGATGACCCTCAACGGAATTAAAAGTTCATCCGGCGTTGTTGAGTCTCTTAAGTCGAAGAACTTCACGACTTGGCAGTTCAATTTGGTGTCGCTGGTGGAAAATCACAGTTTGACTGCCTGCCTACAAGTAGGAACAGCATGTAGATTGAAAAATGGACCTAGGAGGTTGTACCTCAAGTCCTTTAGGCTAGGACAGATGCAAATCACATGGACAATGTCCTCCTTGCCAGTTTTGCACATGCAACACTGTTGTGAAGAGTTGTTTCTTCCCCAAGGGGGAAGGTGTGGGAGTATGGGAATGACGCCAAGGCGTAATTTTAAAAAAATGTCTTTACCTTTTATTTTCATGCCGATGTTGATTGTATGCTTGTGACTGCATTTTGCCATAATCACGCTCTATTTGCTAGGTCCTTCTTGTCTACAATTGCTGAAATGATACGTGCTGATTTTTTAGCTACTTTTTTAAAAGACAAGATGTCTATTGATGTTTCCCAAATATCGGTCAAGCCTAGAACTTTGAGTGATTCATATAAGTAGGCTCTCAGCAGGGAGTTGCGATGCTGAAGTAGCTCTTCCCATACATTTGCACATAAAGATACAGCCTCTGCATTGCGAATCTTATGCTAGCTTGTTACATACACCCTCTACAGTTTGTTTCAGAATGCCGAATTCTAATCAAATCTGAGCAGGGAAAACATATTTGGGAAGGTTAAAAATAGCCCTATATGAATTTGCTATGAGTGTATCCAGCAATGCCGCATCCTTACCGTGGTGTGATTCGCTCCCATAGGTAAGAGTCGGTTGTAGATTGGCACGCAAAATTTCAAGGAGAGGTTTAAGTGTAAGGTCAGGTAGTTTGGCCTTTAGTGATTTAGTCCCAAATAGGTAATTGTTGCCTTCCCTCACAGGGAGTAGAGCTGCGCCCTAGAGGTATTATTTGAGTCAAGGATTACTCCCAGGTACTTATATGTCATGACCCGGTCAAGCTTTTCGCCATTCAAGTCCCAGCTGGGGTTCTTAATTTTTCCTATAGTTCATAACCATAACCTTTGACTTATTGAAGTTTATTTGTAGTGCATTCTTTACTGAAAAAACATGGGTTGTGTTCAAGAGGTGTTGGAGGCCCATTGTGGTCCGGCTTATCAGCAACAGGTCATCCGCATATAACAGGTTGGAGAGGGTAATTTTCCCTAATTTCGGAGCATGATTGGAACATTTATCTAGTTGCCCAGGTAGATCAGCTAGAAAGAGGTTGAATAAAATGGGCGCGAGTAGGCACCCCTGTTTTAATCCTTTTGTTGTGCTAATGGGCTTTGAAAGTTGTGTTCCAGCCCCAAGTTTGATTTTAATCCAGGTGTTTGAGTGGAGCCATATTAGGACATTTAATAGGTTTTTAGGCATTCCCCAATTGTTCAGGAAACTAGGTAGAAATTCGAATTTAGTATGCCTGAACTCAGAATGATAAAATACATATTTTAGTGAAGTTGGTTTTAACATTCTGTGAATGAAAACACTACTTTTAGAAAGTAGATATTTTCTTGCCTTACTATCCAAGCCTGCCTCTTCTAGGTTGTGTATTCCTTGTCTGCAGTTTTAGGGACAGGATGAGTTAGCACAGGGCTGAATAGACCCATTTGCATGTAGATTGAGAGGAGGAGAGCTCCTGGGACCAGAATAGGGCTGTACCTGCCTTCCACAATGCTGGCTCCACCTCCTGTGTTGCGTCTGATGTCCCTGGCCCACACTGTCAAAGGAAAGAAGGAGTCTTATCAACAAAGTGCTCCAGGACCGCACAGAACTGGTTTGGACTAGGCACAGCTGCTCTCTTCCTCCAGAGACAACGGCTTTTGGTGTATAAAAGAGGGGACCCAGACCCCAGAACTTTAGATCACTTTTGGGTAACAACAAACGTCTTTGCTGAGGAGAGGAACCAGAGAGAAACTGAAGGAGGAGACAGCTGAGTGCTGTTTGGGGGACTGGCCTGCAGTGGTTGCCTGACTGCCACAGAAAGGAGAAAGGAACTTTGCGCTACTTTCATCAACTTGTAAAGGATCCCCAAGGGCTTGGAAATTGAGCTTGCCTCCTGCTGAACTCTCAGGGATAACAGACTTTACCAACCAGCTCCCCTGACTTCTTTTGAAGTACCTGCTGTTGTGTTGGGCCTTCTGAGGGACTGCATGTCGCAAGGAGCTGGAACCGCGACTCACGAAGAAGAAGCGTGACGCCGCCGCAGCCATTGTTGTCGCATCACTGAAGAAGGGTGTCGCCGCTGCCGCGTTGCATCGCAGAAGCGCCTCGCATCGCTGGAGAAGAGTGCTGCCGTTGCAGCAGACTCTGTCGCATTATCGGAGAAGCGTGCTGCTGCCGCAGCCTCTGTCATCGCATCACTGAAGAAGGGTGTCGCCTTTGCCGTTTGTTGCGTCACATCACTGAGGCGCCTCGCGTTACCAGAGCAGAGTGTCGCCATCACAGCAGACGCCTTCGCATCACCGGAGACGCGTGTAGCAGGGCTTGTTGCGGCTCAGAAGAATTCTTGAATCGCCACACAGCCATCGGGCATGCACACATCGTTGTCACATCAAGAAGAAGATGCCATTTTTTTTTAAATGCACCGGATCTTCATCTCAGCAAGGCGTTGCGGGTCGCATCGCCACGGAAGCGCAGTAAAGAACCAATGCATCACCTCCCCATGCAGAGAGGAACCAACGCATCACCGTCCTCTACGCAACAGTAGGGAAACGATGCATCACCATTCATATGCATAAGGAACCAACGTATCACCTTCCCTGAAACACTTTCGTTGTATAGCGTTACGCATCCAAAGGTACATTGAACTTAAAGAATTGCATTTACCATCTAAAGAGAACTAAGCTAATTGTATCATTTTTAAAGTACAGTTTTGTGGATTTTTGTTGTTTGTGGTCTTGTGTTAAGTCTATAAATAAAAAATACTTTTTTTATACTAAAACTTGTGTGGCATCCATCTGTAGTATTGTCACTGGGTTACTGTATGTGTTAACAAATGCTTTACACACTAACTCTGATATAAGCCTGTCTGCTCCTGCCAAGCTACCAAGGGAGTAAGAAGGGGTTATTTTAGGCGTGTATCCCCTTACCCTGACTAGATGCAAGGGTCCCTATTTGGTCAAAGGTACCTACCTCTGCCAGTTAGAGACCCCCAAATCGAACAGGGAGGTACGGCAGAAGTCGTTAGGGTTCAGTCCCTTTGAACTCCTGTATTGGCACCCTGTAAGAGTTCCTCTTAAACCTGGTCAAAGAAGGCTGGGAGAAAGCTCCCAGTAAACCTCCTCAGGATGTATATAGCTACATGCTGGCCTTCAGGAACCATAGTAAGCACTTCAAACAACTCACTCAGGTGAATCTGGAAGCCAGGGAGAGACGAAACGTTGGTATGATCAGAATGTCACTCTGATCGAGTTTGAGACTGGCAAGAAAGTGTGGGTCATGGCCCCAGTGAAGCCTTGTGTGCTCCAGGTCAAGTGGTCTAGGCCATTTGAGGTGGTGGACCGCAAGAGTAAAGTCACCTATCTGGTGGACTTGCAGTCTCCCAGAACCCCTGTGCGGGTCCTACATGCGAACCACCAAAAGCCCCACTTGGAGAAGTCTGAAGTAGGCATGCTCATAGCAACAGATGATTGAATGGAAGAGGAGACTGAGCCTCTCCCTGACCTCCTGTCTGCTAAGGAGCATGATGGGTCAGTGGACAGTGTGAACCTCCCCACCCCGACTCCTGAAAAACAATATTGACTGCCACCAACTGTCCAGGCAGTCCTCCTGTAAAACACAAAATGTACAGGTTGAACGTCAGGGTCAAAGCTAGCTTCAAGGAGGAAGTCTCCAAGATGCTGGCTCAAGGAGTGATTGAGCCCCCTAAGATCCGTTAGTCTATCCCAGGTCCCAAAGATTGCTGCACTCTGGTTCTGCATGGACTACTGAGGGCTCAAGTTGGTCACGAGGACTGACACACATCCCATCCCCAGAGTTGATGAGCTCATAGATCATTTGGGAGATATCAAGTGCCTCAGTACATTTGAACTAATGACTGGGTACTGGCAGATTGCCTTAACTGGTGGGGCAAAGAAGAGGTCTACACTTTTAACATCAGAGTGGGTACTACCAGTTCCAGGGGATGCCCTTTGGGTTGAAGAATGCCCCTGCCAACTTTCAGAGGTTGGTCAATTGTGTATTGATCGGGCAGTAGGATTTCAGTGCCGCCTACCAGGATGACACTGCAGTGTTCAGTGCCACTTGGGTGGAACACCTGCTTCACCTCTAGGAAGTGTTGAAGGCTCTGCAGAGGGCAGGCCTCACGATCAAGGCCAGCAAGTGCCAGATCGGGCAGGGATCAGTGGAGTACTTGGGACACCAGGAAGGGAGCGGTCAGGTGGCAGCCCTACAGCCAAGGATTGATACTATTCTGGCTTGGGAGCCCCTAAGACGCAGACAGAGGTGGGAGTCTTTTACAGGAGATGCTCTCCATGCCCCTGGAGTCAAGCTATCCTGGCTGATGAGGGCTGAAACACCAAAACCGGTCCTAGGATGCTTGTTTCCAGTCCAGGGAGGTACTGGCCTGGCAGTTCGGGCTTGACTATTCCTATTGGGCACAGGGTCAAGACTGATTTGCATATGGCTAGGTTCAAACTGGAATGGCATGGTGAGCAAAAAAACTATGTATTCAGGCCCAGATCTCCGTACTGGGGTGAATGTAGGACATTGTTCTGCATTCTGTCCATCAACTGTTGTGTTTGCACTGTTTAAGAACAAACGGGAAGATGCAGCTGGAATAGTTGCAGCGGATCCGGATCCTCACACACTTGCATCGTCCCGGATCATCACACATCGCATCGAGGCACCAGGTCTGTCGCATCGTTGGGGGATGCAGTAAGAAATGGACGCCTCACCTCCCACACAATGAGAAACCGACCCAACACCTCCTCTCCTCCAAGGAACCAATTCATCTCCTCCCCTGCGCAGCAATAAGGAACCGACGCCTGACTTCCCACAGAGCAACGAGCCGACTCATCACCTATCCTGTTTGTGAGGAACCAACACATCACCTTCCCTGTTACCCTTTTTGCCTGTGTTTTTGATGCATCCAAGGAACTTTGTGTTAAAAGTGTCGCATCCACCATTTCCTATGAACAGAACTGTTTCTACCTTTTGAAAGTCATATTTTGAATTCTGTATTATAGACTTTTGTCGTTTTGGTCTTGTTTGGTTTAGATAAAGATTACTTATTTGTCTTAACTGGTGCGTTGTGCATTTGTAGTATTTTAACTCCATTACTGTATGTGTGCACAAATGCTTTACACACTGCTTCTGTCATAAGTCTGTCTGCTTGTGCAAGCTAGCAAGGGGGTTAGCAGGGGGTATTTTAGAAGTGTACCCCTCTGACCCTGATTAGGAAGAAAGGTCCTTACTTGGACAAAGGTGAAAACGATTGCCAACTAGAGACTCCCATTCCAAACACTGTGAAAACTTCACGTAATTATATATAGGATTGTAGCGTGTATGTTTTCTGGTCCAGAGAATACCTCACCTGGTAGTTTGGGCTGGACTGTTCCATGGTAAGCAGGTTTAAGGCCAATTTGAATATGAATGGGTCCAAATTGAGGTGGCATGGCTAGCAAAAAAAGATAGATTTAGTCTGTGACAGGGGTTCAATGGGTTCAATGAGAGACGAACCTACCATGGACTAATCAGAAAGACAAAGACAGCATACTTTACGATTAGGATCAGTGAGGCTGGTAACTCGACGAAAGAGCTGTTTTCTCTCTACAAAACTCTTTCAATTGGAAACCCAGCTATTGCCCCCGATGACTGTTCGCCAGAATTGTGTGACAAAATTGCAGATTTTTTCTCAGATAAAATAACAAAGATCTACTCAGCATTCCCTACGCAGTCCAAAACCGGGGCAGACTTCGTTGAAAGCCCAAGGGAGTGGGGAGATAAACCTAGACTTACCTTCTTTACTACCCCTCCCACGGAAGATCTTCTAAAAATCTGCAGGTCGGTGAAGTCGGGCTCTCCGAGAGACCCTACCACACCCAAACGCATGACGGATAGTCTAAGGGTACTAGAACCATACATTAGACATGTACTCGATGTATCTTTTACCACCAAGACAGTACCTAGGGAGTGGAAAAAGGCGGTTGTTCTGCCCCTCAGGAAGAAACCTACCATCAGTTTTGAGAAACTTGACAATCTCCGCCCAATTTCACTCCTGCCCTACCTAGCCAAAGTGGCTGAAAAAACGGTCAATAAACAACTAATGGACTTCGTGGAAAAGGCTGCCTTATTGCACGACACCCAATTCGGACCTGAGTGCAGCGTTCGACACTGTGGCGCACGACAACTTGCTACAGTGTCTGAACAACGGAGGTATATCCGAAGCTGCACTCCAATGGTTACAATCCTTCCTGACAGGGAGAAGCTTCCAGGTTCGCCAGGGCGACCACTACTCGAGAGACATAGGTTTGGGCCAGGGCGTCCCTCAGGGTTCGTCCCTGAGCCCAACCTTGTTTAATCTCTATGTCTCTCCAGTGGCTTCAATTGCCGTGAGTCACGGATTGAGCATCGTGTCATACGCCGATGACACGCAGCTGGCTATCTCCCTATCGCGTGCACCCGGTCTTGCGATGGACAGTTTCAGGAACTGCATGCAAGAACTTGCAGCCTGGATGTCCACCAACTGCCTTAAGCTAAACGGCAACAAGACCGAGGTGCTCGTTGTGGGGGGGAACCCATCTGTTTGGTCATCGGCGTGGTGGCCTCCATGTCTGGATGAAGCTCCCATACCACGCCAGGGAGTAAAAAACCTAGGCGTATGGCTCGACGCTGACCTATCTTTTGGACCCCAAATAGACCGAGTTGCAGGCGTCTGTTTTGGTATCCTAAAAACCATAAGGAAGGTTCTTGACCTCCTTCCTATGTCAGCACGGAAAACACTGGTACACGCCCTTGTGACATCACGCCTAGACTACGGCAACCTACTTTACCTGGGTACCACCTGCAAAGCCATGAATCGCCTTCAGGTAATACAGAACGCGGCAGCCCGTCTCATCCTAAAAATCCCTAAACGTTCAGACACCAAAGCCGCTCTCAAAACCCTCCACTGGTTGCCAGTAAGAAGCAGAGTGGAATTCAAAGCCCTCTGTACATGCCACCGCATCCTGGCTAAGAAATCCCCTATTCCACTCCAGAACTTAGTGACAAGGTATACACCTGCACGTGAGCTGCGCTCCTCATATGAGGGCCTACTTAAGGTTCCTAGGGTCAAAAGAGCCCGTATGGGCGGACGCTCTTTCCGCTATCTGGCAGCGAAAAGCTGGAATTCCCTCCCTCTCCATCTCCGTCTGGATCCTTCCGAATCCAGCTTCCGCAAGAACCTAAAAACACACCTGTTCGCCAGATAACGGGTCACTGGTCTCCACCTCGGTCAGAGTTCTTCAGTTGCAGCGCGGGGACACGCTTTGGCGTAACCATGCGCTTTATAAGCTACCCTTAATAATAATAATAATAATAATGTATGACAATTTTCAGCATGCCATCCATAATCCTTTTGTATTGCTACACGTTGCCCTTAGCGGGAAGGATACGCCCAGATGTTGGTCCTGTGCTTGCTATGCCACTGGATTCAAGCTAGCTCAGCTGATGAGGGGTGATACCCCAAAACCAGGAGACGATGCTTGCTTTCCGGGCAATGAAGGACATGTCTTATATCGGGCTGGACTGATTTTGATATGGCTGGGTCCAAACTGGGGCAGGATAGTGAGCAAAAAAAATTATGGATCTAACCCAGTTGTCAATAGGTCTGAATGTTTGACAATATTCAGCATTCCATTCATCATCTTTTTGCTTTGTATTCCCAGATTGACCTATTCTTGGTAATCTGGACACACATAAAAATCCATTGATGTTGCATGGGAACACCTAGGCAACACCCATGGAAATGCCTCCCTGGTGCAGAGTAATGCAGCACAGTAATATGTGCTGTGTTACATTACTCATGATTTAAAAAGACATGCAGGGCCACGAAAGGTGGCCTTGTGTGGCTTCATAAATGTCATTTTTTCATTTGCTTTGCTCTTGTACTACATTGCATAGAACAAGAACGACATAAAGGGGCTCATAAATATGCCCCTGGGTGGTTAACTAAAGGACAATAAAGTAAGTAGCTGTCTTTTCTGATTTTGAGAGAGCAGATGCTCAGTACTCGCATTACAGAGTTGTACCAACACATTATTGACAGCAAAGTATCTAACCCCAAAGAGCTTGCAAAGTATACATACCTCTGGTCCAGTATCCGAGTGTCCAAGAAGGCATCTCTGGGGAAAAATGAGGGAGACAAAAATGAAAGTAATGAATCCTCAAAGGCCCCATAATACTTCACTGGGGATGGATACCAAGCCCAACTCTGACCAGAAAACAAATGTGTTTATTGATAAGAAGAAAGGAGAGTTATCCCCAAGTGAGTGAGTGAGTGATGGTATTTCTAAAGCGCACTAATGCCGACGCGTCTTGGCGCTATGCGCGGTAACTGAGATATGCGCTCGCCATTGTCCTATCGAGTAAAAAGCCACGTCTTAACTTCCTTCCTGAACCCCCTGTGGTTGGAGACTAGTCTTAGCTGCTGGGGTATGGAGTTCCAAAGCCTCGAGGCCAGATAGGAGAAGCCCTTCCCTCCCCAATGTTGTCTATTGATTTTAGAGACCATAGCCAGCCCTTGCGAAGCAGACCTCAGGGGTCGGGTTGGAAGGTACCTTGTAAATAGGTGTTGAAGATCGGAGGCCCCCACACCCGCCAGTGCTTTGTGGACCAGACAGAGCGCTTTGAAGTCTATCCGCCTCTGAACAGGGAGCCAATGTAGCTGCCTGATGGCCTGTGAGGTGGAATGATATTTAGGCAGAAGAAGGAGCATTGTGACTGCTGCATTCTGAATTGATTGCAACTTGGCCGTTTGGGCACAACCTGCTCCTAAATAAAGGGCGCTCCCATAGTCTATTCTGGAATAGATAGTGGCGAATATAACTGTTTTCCTGAGATGGTAAGAATAAATGGCAGGATCTTTCTCAGCCCCTTGAGCATGAGTAAACAGGCAGAAACCATCTGATTCACCTGTGGCTTCCATGACAGAGTGTTATAGGGATGGGCAAGTAAAGGGGTATGCCAAGTGTCCAAACAGAAAACAACAAAAGACATGCCAATACTACTATACAGTGCAAAGAGGGCACAGCCTCCACTAGTGGGCAGACCCAAGAGTTGACTAGAGTAGGGCTTGGCAGAGGAGATGGCACCAGTTAGTAAGTGGGATAGAACAGAGGTTAACCTAGTGTCCCTGGGTGACCAAATATGTTTACCAAAGCCGAAATATTTGCTATTTGCTAATGCTTTCAAGAATAAGCAGTGGGTTACCATCAATGTGCAGAGAGTAAAGGGTCTGAGGGATACAGGAGTACGTATGACTACTATAAGGTGTCATTTGGTAACACCATGGAAGGTCATCCCTAGTACATACCAGTAGATTGTGGAAGCAGGCAACCGTGAGTGTCACTACCCATTGGCTCTGGTTCTCTTTAAGTGGGTGTATCATGTTCTCAAAAAGTAGCTGTGAGTCTTGCCATGCCTATAGATTTTCTGCTAGGGAATGATCTGGAGCCCACTTTTTTGAAGAAAGGTCCCTCTTGGTGACGTTAGGGTTGCCTGAGAGGGTGTGCCTGATCACAAGGTCCATGGCAGCCTGAGAGTGGAGTCAAGGAAGCATGGAGCTTGGAAAATGTCCTAGCCAGCTGCTGCAAAAAGGAAAGGAAAGGACATGGGAAGTCAGCATCTGAAACTCCCATGGTCCAGGAAGAGGATGGGTGTTGGGGCAATGGCCGAACCTAAATGACAGGATATTACAGTCCTGGGATACCTGCATGGCTGCCTGGGTGGCAATTTGAGGGTAATTCCACCAGGGAAGAGTTCTGCAGAGCTCAGGGAGAGTGCCCATCTTCAGAGGGCTTGAGGGACAAGCAGAGGCCCAGGGAGCTGGTAATACCTCTGGAGACCATCAAATCGATTGAGACAAGTATCTCCTACATAGTGAGCCTAAGGTTGTTGTGCCAGGGGCAACCCATGTGTTTGTAATCCTTCAGTGCTACAGATCCCTCCTTGTGGGGCTGTCTCATGACACACCCCTGGCAGGAAACCTGGGGAAGGACAAGACCTTTGACAAGCTTGTCACCCACTTCTATTGCTCATGTATCACCTATTTCTATTGCTCAACTATGAAGACAGTCTCAGATGCATTCTTCAAGTCTTGTTCCACCTTCCAGGACAATGGAAATTCAGGGTGGGAGTCCAGGGCTTCCCTGGTCCCTTTATCTGTTGTTGGCACCCCTTTTAAAAGGGTGGGCCTCATTGCTGTTGGGGCCATGAACCACAAGACTGTCTTAAGCAAATGGTTTATCCTAGTCTTGGTGAAGAATGCCATTGGATACCCAGAAGTCATACCTCTGAGGACTGTCACTCCATCTAGGGCCTTGATAGGGATTTTTATCCGGGTGGGGTTTCTGAAAGAAGTAGATTCTGACAGGGGCACAAACTTCATATCTGCATAAAAAAGGTCAATGGGGGATGAGTGCTGTGTGAATTACGGTTCTTCTCATGCTCAGATCAATGAGTTTGTTGACAGATTCAACAAGACCCTTAAAGGCGTGATCATGGACCTAGTAGAGCACATGGCAGAAATAGAACGTTCTCTTGCAGTGCATTCCTTTTGCCTACAGGGAGGTCTCACAGAAAGGTGTTGGGTTTCATCATTTTAACTCCTTTGTGGCCTACCTGCTAGGGGACTGCTCAATCTGGTAAAGGAGAGTGGGAGCAAGCTCCTAAGACCCCCACCCCAGCTGCATGTTGACTCTCAGAAACCAGATACAATACTTCTGAAGGAATGCCTCTGAGAATATGGTAGCCAGTCAGGAAGTAATGAGGCTCTGCCATGAGAAGAAGCCCGCTCTCATTAAGTGGGTATCCGTGAACTATAGGGATGTTTTTCAGTAAGGGTTACTGGGTGTCATACAATAGACTACTAGAGCAAAGTTCGACTCAATGATCTCATTTAAAGCTGAAGTTTAAAATATCACTGGCATTGACTTTTTACAGATCTAAAGTTTTATGTCATGCATGGCCCAACAAAATCACCTGACACTGGTTTTCTACTGCTAAGCAGGGTAAAACAAGTAATGAGGAGTTGTACATAACATGGCCTGTCCTCCATGTTCCACATTAAAAATAAACAAGTACATGGCTACTTGCCACTCACTTCCACTATCTGTGCCTACCGTTCACTCTGCTGCAGAACCTATGCTCTCTGCTTTCCAGAACTTCTATAATAAACTTTCAGAGACCACAGGCAGAGACGCCTGAAGTTCCTTTATAGTGTAGTAACCATGGTTAACCAGTTCCGATACTCACTGCTGCTACATCATAGCAATAAAATACTTGAATTAGGATCCAGTCTTTCTTGCTAATGGCTCTTTATTACAGCCATGTATAACATAGAAATTAGTTCTATGGTGCAAGTACTAAATACTCTGAATAGCCCTTTCCACCTGTTTTAACACATACTGGGCATATTGGGAGAGGAGTTGGCCAAACAGCTTGGGCGGTCGACCTTGAATCTGGGGAACTGGGTTCGAGTCTCGACAATGATGCTGAACATCCTGTGATTCTGGGCAAATCACTTAATTTCCCTGTGCCTAACAAAAAAAGAAATTAATAACATGAATGTGTCCTCATGTAATGCAACTGGTGCTATGTAAAGTGCTCTGATACCCTATTCAGGTCAAGTTTGCACTATATAAAACTCTGTAAAATTAAATTCTCAAGGACTTAATGCCGAGTTAACAGCACTTTATCGCTGCCAATGTGGTAATAAATGTATCGCCCCTTTCACAAGCTGGTGCTAACAGCTGACAACACCAGTTTACCAGCGATAGCAGCCGCAAAAAACATTGCCGCAGACGACCCCGGCATCTATCGCTAATGAGATGCAGAGTAGGCGTTCTCGTGCCAAAAGCCGCAACAACACCACTCCGCAACATTCTCATTGACCAGACGAATCTGCGTGCAGAGTCAGACAACAGCCTGCACCACAAAAGGGAGGCCAGCCCAGAGCCACACCTGAAGAATAACAGATGCCATGGAGCAATTGAACATGCGGGCTGGACACCCAGGAGGGCCACAAAACCCACCCACACCTTCCCCAGGTCCCCCAACCCCTCTGGACCCCCACTGCCCCCAGACCAACACTGAGGCAGCGCAGACAAAGACAGTGACCCTCAGAACATGTACCAACCTCACACACCCAACACCAGAGAATGTCATTGCCCACTACATGCTCAAAGGGACAACCCACCTCTGCACCCTGGCCACCATTGTCTACAGCCTGACAGTACCAACACAGCGGACAACCAATATCCCTCCTCAGATCAAGCAGTTGGCAGTGATGTACCTGTTGGCCTCTGGTACTCTCCATCCAACATCCGCACGAGTCGGAGGAGTCACACAGCCAGGCCAATCCAAGTCCGTCACAATGGTCATGGATGACACCATCAGCTTGGCACCCCACTATCTATACTTCCCCCACACTGCACAAGTACAGCTGAAGACCAAGCAAGCTATCTACGCCATAGTTGGTTTCCTGCAAGTGATGGGGGCAATTGACACATGTCCTACTTGTGCCCCCTGCCGACACTGCAAACAATAAGTGCAACTGAAAGCAAACGTATCCCACCAATGTGCAGGCACCAGTGGACCACCAGGGAATCTCCGCGTATGTCGCCGCCAAACACCCAGGCAGTGTGCATGATTCATACACCTCTGACAGTTCATCATCAGCCAGCGCTTCCAGGATGGCACCCACGGAAAAACACTGCTCGTTGGCCTATACCAAATGCACACACCATTCACCTCAATTCCACAATAATGCAACTCACAACACAGGAAATGCACACATCACAAGCTCACATACAACATGCACACCCACAAGACACAACAGCACAACTCCCTGTGGGAACGTGGCCCAGCCATGGACATTACCCATCAGCCAAACAATAGCAGAATGACAGAAGAGGTGGAGAACGGGCATGTGTGAAGGAGGCACGTGACCGATGAATAAGAAAGTACACAATGCCAAGTGTGACATGGATGTGATGGCCAGACTCCAGTATGCAGACCACACACACATATCCATGTCTACACACACCGCTGGTGTTTGGAGTGCAAAGGACAGTGGATGCATCCATGTCACCCCAGCCAGTAGGGAAGATTGCAGGACTGTAGCTTGTTACGTTCCCCCTGTAAGTGTGAGCGGAATGGGCTGGCCTGGCATATACCAGGCCAGCATAGGGGTGTGAATAAAAGGCACATAACTCTGGGTATGTTCCTCTCCTGGAATGCCCAACGTCCCTCCCAGGGTGGCACCTCTTATCTTGCCACGAGGCTGACGCTGTTGCCGTGAGTGAGGTTGATTTCAATCTTGTGCACCATCTGCATCCTGGGCCGCTGGTCCCCGAACCTATCTTACCCGCCCCTGTGCACCCAAGCCTTAATGCCCACCTGTCGACACCGGCATGTGTCGAAGAGGGCCCACCACGTGCTGGTGCATGCTCCAAGCCCAATGGCCGGGACCCTGGCAACCTGCTACGACCGTCATGGAATCCGCAAGCAGTATTCATTTCTCGTTCACGTACTCTACCGGCTGACACAGCGGACTAGTAGGTCACACATTTGGAACTGAGTCTTGATCACACCTCGGCCAAGCACATAAATTATGGCTGACTTTATGTAACAATACTCCCTTCGAAGTGGTGCCACCAGGTCTTAGTAGTGCATCACTACTGCAAGATTCTGGGCCCACGCGGACTACTGCCCACGGCCTACGCTGAGCTCAAGTAGGTCATACAAATGGAACTGAGCATCGAGTTTTCCAAGGCAGAGTACATATTATTGCACGCAAGAAGAGGCATAAAAGAATGACGCGTTGCATTTAGGAGGAAAAAAGGATCATCGTTACGGAGGTGATCGAACACTACCTTCAACTGCCCTGGTGTCACTAACTCTGTGCATCGCAAGCCTATGACAGATTGCTGTGGGCCACTGCTGACTGCTGCCTCTGGCATACACTGCATTCCAGTAGGTCACACATTTGGGACTGAGTCTTGATTTAGCAATGGCGGAGTTCATAACAGTATACCGGCATCATCGCAGACTGCATCCCCTCTCAACCCCGTTGCCACTAAGTCTGTTCCCCGACAATCATGGACACTCACTGGTCATACATTGGTTGCATCTGAGTCTATGGACTAGGGGGAAGTTTTCATCCTCATGTAGCTGATACCGAATTGGTGGTGGCAATGAGTCTGTTGCTTTTCACTCCTCCATTTGGTGCTTCTAGATAACTTCAGACCTCTGAATCATGCCCTGGAGGACACCTTCACTGTCCCCAGCAACCCTCAGCAACATTCACCTTCGACATCGATGATGACCCACTCAGTCTGCATGGCCCAGCCTCAGTGTACTACAAGTCTCCGTCCCGTGGCTGGGTGCTTTTGCCTGCCGCTGTGCATCCAGAGCCATTCACTCTGTCCAGGTCAAGTCCAGGACCCTTTCTTCTGTGATATTGGATGACCTCTGAGACGGTGGTCTTGGGGTCATCGATGCCATGTGAATGTGACCCTGCGCTGTCTGCTGCGTCTGACCTCAACTGAGGTCCACCAGGGCTCACACATCCAATTGAGTCCCAACCGGTCCAGACGCGGCATCACCGCAGGGGGCATACACCACCATTGCCAGGACCACCTCCAACTGCCATCTGCCAGAGTCAAAACAGTGGTACTGGCAGACTTAATGTGTTGCTCACACCTATCGTAGATGCCATAATCTGCCTGATCCCCTGCTCAGCACTCCAGGTGCCACTGACTCAGTACACCGCAACCCATGGACCGTTGCTGAGTGAGTTTTGTGCTGTAGAGATGTTGCGCAGCAATGTCACCTCAGGCAGTGTGGGAGAGCTGGGACGTTGATCAGGAAGATGATGCAGGTCTAACACTCCCCACTGCATCTGCATCAGGAATATCCCGAATTGACACAAGCCTAGTCATTTTCATCACATGAGTGCGCTCAGCTCCAATGCCCTAATCTCAGTGCACTGCAACACTTCTGTTTGTAGGGTGACCTCTGTACTTGCTCCGGCTCCCTCCATGTTGCTCAGCAGTTGACTCTGTTATGCAGGTGGTTTCAGTTTCCATTGCACTGGTGTCCACTGTTCAAGTTGCTGCCAGCACCAAGCACTCCTTGCGGGCTGGCTTACACTCACCCCACACACATCCATCACAGGCGTCACTGTACATGTGGCCCTGCCAATAAAGGGGCTGGGCGCACGTGCCTGTAGCCAGTTCGACATAATATCTTCGTGTGTCCCTGTGATCTTGATGTATGCATGAGGGCCCTGGGCACTACAACATTACATTGTGCAGTGTACAGCTGGCCCAGACATGTCACCACAGGCAGCAGGTTGGAGATTGGAAATATAGCTGTGTCATCACCCAATCAATTCGTAAGGGAAGTGGCCTGGGCTGTGGTACGCAGAGCCAATGTGGGTGTGTGACTGATATTTGCGTGCCCCTGGCGTGGTTCTGTACTGGGAATTTGAATCTGCATGTGTCTGTAGGACAGTGTCAGTCAACTTTGTTGGGTGTAGGTGGTCCCTTAAGGATAATACACACCCACATATGTGATCTAGTTTACCATCCATGGGTTCGGACCACACCCGCACCTGTTCGGCCACCTCCATTTGGTGTTCTGACACCTGGCATTGGGATGCCATATGTGGGTCGGTGAAGTGTTGTGAGCCAGCCGTGCTTGCGGGTGATTCCTGCAGTGTGGTCTGTTGCATGGTTTGTGTTCTCCTTTAAGTAGCTTGACTGCACTGGTCCTGGTGGTGGGTTGTGTGGGATGTCCGTGGACTGTTGTAGAGCCTCATTGTCAAAGGTGTGGAGGTCCTTTCCAGCATCACTGATGTGTGGTCTTCTGTGCTCTGCTGGGGGTGTTGTGTGTCCCTCCGCAATGTGAAGGGGAGATGGATGTTGACATTGTGTTGGCATGTATGTTGGTGCAGAAGGGATAGCATTGGATAGCATTGGGGTAAACATTACTATTCCAACTCCAGAGAGTGCAACAGTAGGGAAAGCGTTGGATAGCGTAGAGGTAAAAATTACTTTTCCGACTACAGAGCGTGCAACAGTAGAAAAAGCGTAGGAAAGCGTAGGATAAAAATTACTATTGCGACTCCAGAGAGTGCAACAGTAGGGAAAGCATTGGATAGCGTAGGGGTAAAAATTACTATTCCAACTCCATAGAGTGCAACAGTGCAGAAAGTGCTGGATAGCGTTAAAGTTAAATATAACATACTTATAAATAATTTTTGTAATTAAAGTAATTATTAATTTAATTGGTAAATAACTCTACATCATTTACAAATACCCATTAATAATGATTAAAAAGATAATTACAATTGAATAATTAATTACCAATAAATTACCAATAAATAACAATAAATATGAATTTAATACATATTAATTTCAAAATAATAAATAGTGAACAATAACATATTTTTCATAACAAAAACATATTAATTAATAAAAAATGATTACCAATTAAAAAATAGTAAACAATAAAATGGTTTTTTATACCCAAAAATACTTTTAATGAAACATTAATTACCAATTAATACATAATAATTTCCAATTAATAAAAAGTAATCAACAATTAAAAATATTAATTGGCAATTAAAAAAAATAATTACCAATTAAAAAAATAATTACCAATTAAAAACATTAATGCTAATCAAAAACATTAATTAACAAATAGAAAAAAATGAAATACAAATTAAAAAAATTAATTACCAATTAATAATAAAAAAATTATCAATACCAATAAATAAAAATAAATCATTACTTAATTACAATTAAATCACTTCCCAACCTATTCCCCTATAAACCCACAACCCGCTCCGGTACTGAAACACAAAATTGACTTAAAAATAACATTATTAACATAAAAAAAATAGTATACCTACAATTTAAAACCAGTAGAATACTTAAAAAAAAACATATAACACATACATATTAAATACATAATAAAATACATAACAATAATACAAACATCGATATTAGTAGCATTGAGATTAGTAATTTTGATGTTTGATATCGATATTATTGACTTCGATATTACTTACCAAAGGGTCGATATTCTGTCTAACGATACTGTTGACCTCGATATTCTTTACCTTCGATATTTCCAACTCAATATTTCTGTGGGTCGATATTTTTGAATCAATATTTAGACTGGGCAACATTCTTGAGAATATGCCCCACTGTTCTAAATGGCCTAGTGAGTGGGATACTTCTCTCACAAAACTGTTTTCGTGAAAAATGTCTCTAGAAACTATATTTGTCCTGGGAAAATTCTCCAGCCCTCGATGTTTAGCAAAGTTGGAAAACTCTGAAAACGTTTGACATTGCATGACTTTTGAAGAAACCTTATAGACACTCTGTACAACTTTTCTGACCTATGTTGGTTTTCTTGAGCTTCTTTCCAGCTTTAAGCAGCTGTTCTGTTGCATTTTGTTGTTGTAAGAAGTTTGCTTAATACATTTACAAAATATATACACTTGAATAAGTCTGGAGTGCCATTTTGGCAACTAGTACTACTGTTCAGTAGAGATATGGTGATTATTAGGAGTTTAGTTTTCACTCATTTTTAATATGTTTAAATAGTGTTCCTTTAATTTGAAATGTATACGAATGTTCTTGAAAAGTTATCCATCATAAATTATTATTTTAGCAGCAGATTTCTGCCGCTAAACAAGCAATAATTAACGCCGTTCTTGATAATATGCCCCACAGCTTGTTTATTTTAAGGTGGATAGTGCAATAGCTTGAAGATCGAAATGCAATATTTCTGCATGAAATGTGAATGATGTCCTAATCTTAGGAGCTAGGATGCTAGTGTCAAATCTTCGCTTAGTAAATAACTGTCTGCCCTGAAGCTTGCCTTACCCTGTTGGAACATCCCTCCAATGGTTGGAGCATGTCAAAGGGCATCAAACTGACTGCAACCTGGCTAGAAGATTGCCAAATAAAAAATTACAATTCAAGGGTGTAATTCATCTCGTACTTTCTGTTGCTGCAATTTGCTAAATATTCAGAGGAGGCTTTTTCCTGTAGTAGACAATTCCTCAAAAAACTATGTAAACCACACATTTTCATGTGTAACTCAAATCTCCAATATCTTGAAATCGACGGTCGACATTCAAAGTACCATTTCTTTTGAATGAAGTATTATTTGCCCTTCGACATTGCTACAAGAACACGTTCATTGCTACAAGAACACGTTTAACGCGGGTTAGTTATGGCTTAGAATGTGTGTAACTGCACATTGCTGGCTTTATTGTTACATCAGCCAGACCCCGAAAATCACTTCAAACCCTAAATACTTTAGGTCCAGTTTCTCCAGTTGATGTAGTGGTTAGAGACAACACTCCTCATCAAAAGAATAACAAAAACAAAACAAAATAGTAGAAACATAATGGATTGAGTTCTAGATCAAAAATAAGGCGAACATGAATGTATTACACATAAATTAATAATGTAGTACATAGATAAATGCATGAAATGCCATGAAGGCTCAATATAGGAGTTACAGATATTGGAATTTCATAACCTTAATAATCCCTAGTTTGGCAAATTCTAAGCAAACATTCTAAGTGTGAAACTTATAAAGAGTACTGACAGCATCCCATTAGCAAGTATAGGAACAAAAAAAGAGAATGGCAAGTCACCTGCAGCAAAAATAGTCTATATAGTTATAGACAAATCATACAAGCTATTAATAGATTCTGTAAATGTAGCATGGTATGATCATGGTTAGTGTTGCATTGCCAAATCAGAAACAACAACGTAATTTTCTAAATCTTTAGCACCCACCCATGTCTTCAGGTAATTTTCCATCTGTTTCAGCAGCATCTGTACTCCTGCAACCTAAATTGAACATTTCTTAAACAATTGCTCATAGAATTAATTGTTCCACAACATTACTTTCGGCAGAATGCTTGCTAATTATACCTTCAGTACACAATAGAAGCTTCACTCACACTACACATTTTCTAACAATGTTGTGCAATGCTAGTACATTGGTGTCATTCACCTGGGGATCCGCAGAAAAACCAAAGTCTCACCATATAAAAAATAATAGTATATTACATGTTTCATCAGTTTTCATAGTATTACTTTACACTTCTAATTGACCTAGGTAACTTGCTCAAATTGCAATATTAGTAGGTCATAGGGTACAACTCCATGCATCATTAAACATTTTTTTTATCAAACATAATTTCACACAATATTTGCACATTTTGCCTACGTCAAAAATGCTATAACAGTTTTTCGCAGGAGTAATTTCAACGTTTTTGCACAACCACTCCAACAGCAATTCCAATTTTGTGAAGCTGTTCTGAATTACAGCTCCAAGGGTTTGCTGAAGATTCATAAGCTCCAGGAACATTTTTTAATCTAAAAGTACAAACTTTCAGCATGGCCAACTAGTATGTATTTCCCACGTGTATTTACTTGTGGGACAGCCACAGATGTTTTCCAGATTTCAGTAGATAACATAGAAGGGACTTTGAGCATTTTCACATTTTGTATTCTTTATTGAAAAAGTGTAAATTTGAGCTTTCTTTGTGTAATGTTTTGCTATGGGATAACCTTTGTTTTGATTTATTTATCCTTTTTTAAATATTAATGGGTCTTTAAAGTTCTGTATTTTATTTTTAGCTGCATTGTTGTTTTGACTTGTGTTTTACATAAGTGTATGCACCTTCTCTGCAAAATACCTTGCCTCTTCTGCCAGGCTGGCAAGGGTGACTTAGCGATTCCTCACAGCAACCAGTTTTTGATTTTGAGTGAATTTGTTATGGCCCTGTGAGAACCTATTTCCAGTTCATATTAAGACAGCGTTTATTCTTGCATAAATCAACATCCATTTCTATATATATACACAAAACAGGTAGGCTATTTTGAAACTATAAATACACCCATCAGCAAAAAAGTCACTCATAACTACATTTATATGAATATATTTTGAAACAAAATGCTTGTTACTATCATCAGAATAAACAAACAAAGGAGCCGGACAGTGTAACGTTTTTAGAAGCAATTGCAGACCTAGTATAATGAATTGCTAGGCTGAACAACCATTTGTGTTGAATCACTAATTTTTTATGAAAAATTATGAAGCAAGTATTTAAGCATCAAGGGGTACACTACCACATTTACAGAGGTTCACAAATACATTGAGTAAACCACAGACAATACATTCAATCAAATAATACACATATAAACAATTGTGATGAAAAAATAAATATAGACAACTGTGCAATGCCTCAACAGATTACGTCATTGAGGCACCAATCCTAAATACAAAATGAACAAGTGGACTGGCAAGATGAAAGACTAGCCTACTTGTTACTATCATCAGCCATTGATATGAAAATAAGTTACAATTGTGTATGTCTTGATGAACTTACACTAAATTACATAAAACATACATTTTTCCAGAAATATTCAGATCACCAGTATTATGTTAAACTAAAAGGTAGCAGTCTAGCACACATTCATTTGCTTGGTTGAAATTGACATAAAACACACATCTGTCCATTGTACCTTTTTCTTGCTTAGTCAATTTGCCTCTCGCGGATAGCAGATAACATACAGATTGCATTTGGTTAATACTGGGCACCACTAGTCGGTTTTCAGAAATAAAATATGTAGGGCCAATTTATATTTCCTGAAAAGGAAGATCAGTTGTGGCATATCTTGATAGCCCAATATGTCACAGTCAAGTGCAGTGCCTCCTTCAAAAAACGTATGCATAGTCATTGTTTTGGTAGCTCAAACTGGAACAAGTTTGCCAACTGCTTTCAGTTTCTGGCAAACTGGAATTCCTAAATGACGCTTCTTTTTTAAATGCTCCTGTAATCAGCAGTCCCAAGAACGTCCATCCAGCCAGAACTGTCACATAACACTCTTCTTTCCTCTAGGTGCAAGGCACATTATATGTCCCTCTGGTCCATTATCTCGTCACAAACATGTATTTTAGTGAAGAAACATTATACGTAAAACCCATTAAGCATAATCGTTATCCTTTTTACACAGTGAATCATAGCACACACATTGTTATTTCTCTCAGACAGTGAGATGAAGGAGAGTAGGTGTTGGAAAGATCAGCCATTTCTGACTTGATGAGGAGGAGGAGATGTCACCTACCACACTTGCACATCATAAAGGCTCTGCCTGAGTACACTCACAAAGGGATTGTCACTCTTCTATTGAGACCCAAGTCTAACAGGAGCTATGGCAAAGAGTCAGGATATTCCAAACATCTCTGAGGGTGGAAACCTCCAAAATCTTCTCCTATTACCTACTAACTAGGTATTAATATTTGACCCTCAGGCCCAACTCTTCAAAACACAACTGGACCGTTTGGAAGTCTCAGAAGGACTTCTGTGCAACTGTGCAAGAAGAACTGCTACTCTGTTGCCCTGCCATCTGAGTGGAAGGAATGGACCTGCATCTTGTACGTAGGAGCACCAGAGTGACTCCAAGGGCGTGTTGGATGGCCTCCTGATCATAGCAAAAGGGACAGAAAAGGCTCCAACTGCCTTGAACCCAGCACCTCGACTCAGTCTGCCATCCTATCCCCACGTTGTTCCAACCTAGTCCTGCACCTTTGGAATTGGGACTGAAGGTGTTCTGCCGGTCAATCTCAGGTTCTGTGAAACAGAACTGATGCAGCAAGACGCAGCTCCTCACAGCCTCATTGGAATCGACATAGTGGGACCCATCCCTAAGGGTTAATCTCGCATCCAGGTCGCAGTCTCCTCTGAACTGCCAGTGCACAGCACATCTTTGGCGTACAACTTTGCATCGCAATACCCTTATCTGCGGCATCTTCAATGATGATGCCAGACCCTTCAGCACATCCTGCAGCTCCTTGGAACCGACGCTGTGCATATCATCCTCGACATGGGAAAACAGGATTTAAGAAATATTTTTTTCGGCGGACCTGGCTTGGTCCCTGTATATGGTGTGTGCTCCATTGTGGTCGGCCTGCCTGTGTAACTTTGTCCCAGTCCGATGAGACCAGAAAACTGCAGTTGGTGCTTTGTGCTTCTTGGCACTATTTTCTCTTAAATCTTTACAATTGCGTATCTCCACTTCTACTGATTGGAATTTTGTCAGTTTGGTTTCAAATGCTATATTACATTTGACTCTATTTTTTTAAATTGGTGTGGGATTTTTCTTTTTTTTGTCTTCTCTCTTTTTTTTAAGTTTGATTTATTGAGGAATACAAAAAAGGGAGGAATGAGGGAGAGGGGGGTGAAAGGAGAAGAGTTACAATAAGCGGATGGAAGAAATAAGCAATATAACAATAATTCCATAGAAAGTAAGTGTAGGAAGGTGGATATCTGACTATGGTTACCCCCAAACTTTTTGCCTGGTGTTTAGCTGGTTTTTGACATAGTTGGCCTGGGATCCTGCTATTCAGGGCCCCAGGCTGATTGCTCTCTCCTTAAAATGGACTCCATGTACCTTAGGTGCATACACAATTGGAACTGGTTCATCTTATAGGCCCCTGTAACAGTGTACCCTAGGTACCCAGGGCACAGGTGTTTCCAAGGCCTACCAGGGGCTGCAGCATGTATTGTGCCACCCCTGACCTGGCCTCCATATTTGACACAACTGGCATATCACTCAGCTGGGGTAAGTTGGTGTAATCACCTCTTGCTTAGATATAGTATCACAATATCTACCCTTAAACTGGACACATATGTTCCTATCAGCCACTCCTATGGAAGGCCTCATCAATCCTGGAGGCAGAGTGCTTGGAAATATGTGAGATGGTGCTGTAGCATGAGCTGAGCCCGTCTGCAGCTGTCGGGAACCACTCCCTAAGCTGTTCCGGGATATTGCCATACCATATACTCTTAAGTGCATTATAATCCTTGCGGTTAAATGCTATCTTTGGTTTGGCTTTATCAAAACATGTCGAGTAAGGTGTCATACGAATGGGAATACTATCCTCTCAACAGTTCTGTCGACGGGGATAGCATTCAACCCTTCTAGAGGGACACGACATGTGTGTAGCCTTAACCCCGGTTAAAGTTAACCAGAGCCTCAGCATCACAAAATGGATGCTGCCACCGCAGACACGAGTCTGACCTCCTGCTGCTGGGAGTCCTTCCAGCGAGGGAGGCTTGGGCAAAGGGTTTCCTGCCTTGGGAGGTGCGAGCACCACCCCAGACAGGGTTTTGTGTATTGGGTAGGACAGGCCTGAATAGATTGAGACATGCCCGGGGCACACAAGGTGTCCCCGTGCATAAGCCAGTCCAAACCGGTCCTGGGACTTTCCAGATCCATGCCTGGCGAGGAGCTGGACAAAGGAAAGGGGGTGTAACCGCCCCCCTTCCTGGTTCCTCCCAGAGGAGGGACCTAGTAGGTGATCCACCCCTCAGATTGGGAATAAGAGTGGGAGCAGTGCCATGGCACAGCAGATCATCCTGAAATCAACTTTAAACAAGAAGAAGACTGGACTTCGACATTCTGCTGCACAGAAGACTGAAGAGAATCTCCCTTGTGGCCTAGGAGTGGCCACCCTGTGAACACAGGCACCAACCAGCAACTCGACGTCTGCTTTGCCACCGCCTCCCGCTGGAGCCCGAGCCCAGAGCCTGACAAGACCCAGACTCCCAGACCTCTCACAGCCCGATCCACAGTCCCCGCAAAGAAGGGACCCGTGGAGGCACAGAGTGACGTGGGACTGGACCTCTTGAAAGACACTCAAAAAGCTGACTGCGCAGCAACGGAGGCATCCTCGATGTTGTGCTTTGGGGACTGAGAACCCCCACCACCGAGCAGCCCTTGCACTAAAGAAGAGCCCTCCAGAATCTCCACGATCTGCGTGGGGCCCTTTTGCATTGTGCCACTCGACGTGCCATCCCGGTCACTAGCCATGTGGTCAGCGGCCATCTTGGCGACAAAACCGACAAACTACACTGCGAGTCCGGTTGCTCCAGACTTGCCCAAGCTCCTGTGAAAAGGAGCACTCGCTCAGACCTTGCTGGTCCGAGTGTTAAGCATTTTTTGATTCCTACTTGGCTTGCATTAGCAAAAGCCTGTTTGCTCCGATCAAGTTGCCAACACCGCCAACAGCGAGAAGCCTGCGTGGGACAGCTCGTGACCGACTCCTGGACGTCCTCAACCCCCGGTGTCCACGTGGCTGCAGAGAGAAGCTACACCTCGACGCCTGTTTGCACCCGACATCGCCTGGTTCCAATCTGGTTCCACGGTAGTCACTGGCTAGTGACTTTGAACATTGTCCCCTCTGCTTTCAGGTCTTCACATCTTCAGATCCACCCTTGGATCCACCGGAACTCTTCACATCGAGCCGCCTGCAGCATCTCCAGCTCCAAGCACCATCGACCAGCGTGACGAAACCCGACACTACTTCGACCCTGTGCACCCGCTTCCTGTGGGTGAGGTAACTCAGCTCTGCCGGTGTTTCTACACTGGTACATATCTCAAGGGCCTGTGTCTTAAGTTTCAGCATTCTAGGTCACTCGGAAGGTTCCAAACTAACTAACTTTGTACTTTTTACGCACCATAGACTTTACATTGGAAAGTGCGTGCACTTTAGACACTGCACCCGAGTCCCGCAGGCCTTTCCCGACTTAATCACTGCTAGTCTCGAATAGCTCCAGCGATTCCCAAGGCCCTAGGCCTGTTCCCGTTCTGATTGGTATCTCTTATACCACTTTCTTAGTATATGGTTTACGTGGTCCCTAGGGCTCATCCATATTGTGCAACTTTTGTGTATTTTAAACTGTCTTGTGATTTAACGATTGTGCTTCTGTGCTCATAAAGAGACCAGGGGATTTATAGTTAATAAATCAATATATATTTTCAATATATATCTGTGTGGTGTCCTTTCATTTGGTATTCAAGGGGGTTGTGTATGGTAATACAGCTGGCTTCACATGCCTTTCAGAGTTTAGCCTAAGACTGCTTTGTCCACGTTACCACTAGGATAACTGGTCTACAAGGTTGAATTACAACCAATCATCATAAGGGTTGCTTGGCATGGTACAAAGTGATCACTAGAATTAGTGAGCATTATATACCAGGCCAACTTCTCACAGTAAGCATTACAAGCATGAAGAATTCTGAACACTTTATAAGAGTACAATACAATAAGTAAAACACAGTATATTGAGACTTAATATTATAGTAATCAAGTAAAAAGAAAAAACAGGTAATAAGAAAATCACGGGGGCTTGTGAACTTCAACTGTTTCAGGATCAGGAGAGGGATGAACTGGGGCAGAGGAAGAGAGGTATGTTACCAAAGGAAGCCAAATCAGGTCACGTTTAATAGCTAGGGAGATGGGAGATACATAATTGGTGTCTAAACGATGATTTAAACAGATTGCATTCCACCAAGACTGATATGAAATATTTGCAGCCTGTTTCCAGTTAGAAGTGACGATATGAAATGCTACAGCAATGAAAAGGTCAAGTAAAGGGTAGTGATTGGGAGAATGAGGGAGGTCCGATGAAAGGGAGCCAATAAAAACTAGTGAGGGGGAAAAGGCGACCTGAAACTGGAAAATCTTTTGTATTTGCCACCAAACCAACTGCCAGAACTGGGAATTTGGAGGGCAATCAAACAACATATGTTTGAGATCAGCAGAAGGGCATGGACAAGACCAACAGGTAGAGGGAGTGTCTGGTGAAAAACGGGATAAAGAAATCGGAGTAAATAAAGTTCTGTGATAAAAAACAAATAAAGTTTGGGTAGTGTTAGCAGCTCTAGAGGTCTTATGAAGTTTAGTCCAAATTTTTTCCCAAAAAAGTACAGGCCAATTCTGAGAAAAATCCAACTCCCATGTAAGTTCAATGCGAGATTTCAATCTATCAGTAGTAAAACGGAAAGAATTATATAGAGCGGATGCAGAAGGAGAAGTCTCCAATAAAAGGGAAGTGGATCTGTGATCTAAAGGAACATCATTGGAGGGTGAAAGAGATTGAAGATAGGAGAGCAAGACTGGATAAAGGGTAGTGTATTGCGATCGGGCAGAAGCAGGCAAAGAGAAAAGAGATTGAAGATCCTGGAAGGAGAGAGGTGTATCCTGGGAAAGTGAATGAGAAATCCAGCGTATTCCTCGAGAGTGCCAAGTTTTCCAATAAATGGTACGATTACGGATTTTGAGAAGAGAGTTATTCCAAATCGGTTGTTCGTGAATGGAGAGGAGGGATGGGTAGGATGAAGTTAAGTAAGGAGAAAGAAGATTACAAGAATGTGAAAGAATAGGCGAACGAAGACGAGTTACAAAAGACGTAAAGGACAAGAATTCACGGAAGGTAAAAGGAGAAATAAAAGAGGATTCCATATTTAGCCAGACAGGATGATAATGAGGCAGATTAGATGAAAACCAGCGAGTTGATTGTTTCAAGGAAAAAGTACGGTGATACTGTTTGAAATCAGGAAAACGTACTCCGGATTGAGCTTTGTCCTTACGTAAAGAGGCAAGAGCTATTTGAGGACGTTTACTGTTCCATAAGAATTTCAGTAATAAAGAGTCAATCTTCTTAAAGAAAGAAATAGGAATGTGCAAAGGAAGCATGGAAATAGTATAGAGAAGCTAGGGGGATAGCATCATCTTTATAGAGTTGAGTCGACCCCACCAGGACAAAAAGAGCAGATGCCAACGAGTGATAGCCGTGTCCATTTTCTTGTAAATATAGTCAAAGTTTAGCTTGAGAGTATCAGATAATAGGGGAGAAAACCAAACCCCTAGGTATTTGATTTTGGATGGTTGCCATGAGAAGCCTGTACAAGAAAAGAGATGTTTCTGACAAAGAGGATTCAAAGGTAAAATTCCACACTTGTAGGCGTTCAAGCGATATCCAGATACTGCAGAGAAGGAAGAGACCTGCTGAAGAAAACAGGGAATAGAGGTGGCAGGGTCGGAACAATAAAAAAGAATATCATTGGCATAAACCGAGATTTTGACTTGTTGGGAAACAAAATGAAAACCAGAGATAGTGTCATCTAAGCGAATTTTAGTAAGGAAGGGTTCTAAGGCTAAAACAAAAAGTAAGGGAGATAAGGGGCAACCTTGTCGAACCCCTGTATGTAAAGAAAAATAATCCGAGGACATCCCATTAACAAAAATAGAAGCTTGAGGATCAGAGTAAAGTAAAGAAACAATAGAAATGAATTTAGGAGGAATACCAATCCAACGTAAAGCCTGAAACATGAAGTCCCACCCAATCCTATCAAAAGCCTTCTCCGCATCTAAGGAGATAGCTGCGAAAGGAGGAGTCAAGGAAGAAGACTTGCTAAGAATGTTAAGAAAAACCCGTGAGTTATCAGAGGAGAGAGGCCCCTTGACAAAACCAGATTGTTCTGGGCCAATTATATCCGGTAAAAGGGGGTCCATGCGTAGTGCTAATATCCTTGCTAGAATTTTGTAATCAGTGTTGAACAAAGATATTGGCCTATAATTTTTGCATAAGGAGTGATTCTTATCCTCCTTTGGAATTAAGCAAATTAAGGCTTGTTGAAAAGAACCGCTAGAAGAACCGGCATCAGAGAAAGATTGAAATAAGAGTAAGAGTTTAGGGAGAAGGAGAGAGGCAAAGTGGCTGTAAAATTCACTAGTAAACCCATCAGGGCCTGGAGATTTACCATGACGAAGTTTAGATACAGCAAGGGCGATTTCAGAAAGCTAAATGTCCTGTTCCAAAGTGTGAAAATCAACATGTGAAACCGAGGGAGATGGAATACAGTGAAAGTAAGAGAGGATCTTAGTGATATCTTTTTAGAAGAAGATGAGGCTAACAAAATCCCTGCTTTAGACAATGTTAAACCAGTTAAATGTTCAACTATGGCCCTTCAAATGACGAAATTATGTACAGAATATTGCCTTAGGGCCTGTAATGGACGTTTACCGTCGGATAGCTTGAAGAAGCCTACCTTCTTTAGGGGGAACTACAAAAGTAACATAGACGTTGTCATCTTCTCCATACCAACTTGGGCATACCTCCTTGACATGGAGGTAATAGAAAGATTAGAAAGCGATCACTTCCCTCTAGACTTTAAAATGGAGGTCTCGCTGTTAGAAGTTACAGCTTCCTCCATGTCTCAAGAAGGAACTAATGGTGACAACAACGAGACCCACATTAGTAACAACAGACGATCTCTAAAATGGCCATTTATACTGGACAATGGCGAAATTGTCGCAGAAATATACACACTGTTCGCATGTCCTTTTGGCCCATACTTAAATCACTCATTAGACGAGGAAAATAATAGCCACTTCAAGATGTTACACAAAAAATTCTTTGATGCTCTAAAGTTGCTAGTCACCTAAATGCCCAGGAAAAGTCAGCAGAAGACACGCAATCTGTCTCATAGTAAACCCTGGTACAACAAAGCTTGTAGGGAGTCCAAAAGGGCACTTTTAACCGCGATCCAATCTAAGGCACTTTTAGATATTAAATCAGCTAGGAACAATTATAAATTGGTACAAAAGGCATCCAAATTAGCTTGGGAAGAAGAGAAATGGGCTGATTTGCTGCAAGCAGCAAAATCACGTGATAACGTAGCTTTCTGGAGGCTAGTAGCGAATGGAAACCACAAAGGGAGAGTGGTCAAGGACGTATATTTGGACGAACAGACCTGGGTTAACCACTTCACTAGCCTTTATAAAAAATATGAAAAACTCCCCACTGATATGGTTGTCCTAAGCAATGCTCTTCCAACAGACTACCTGGACTTTACGCTAGGAGTGACAGAACTGGCAATAAGCCAAATTAAACCTGGCAAAGCCCCTGGGTTAGACAAGATTCCGGGAGACTTGTATAAACACGATCTAAAAATATGGGCACCCTACATTAATTACTTGTGCAATGAGTTATCCCGAAATCTTGACTTTCCAGAGAGTTGGAAGGGAGCTGAAATTCTTTTTATTTTTAAAAAAGGAGACAGGATGGACACCTCAAATTACTGGCCAATAAGTTTAATGGACATACTCCAGAAAATGTATGCACAACACATCTTACTCCGTGTTAACGATTGGCTGGATGAAAAGACAATTTTGACTAGATATCAAGCGGGATTCAGACCCAAAGTAAGCACAAAAGATCAAATTTTCCGATTCTGTTGCCTTTACTGGAAATATGTTAAGATCAAAAAGGGCCAACTATATGTTGCGTTTGTCGATCTAAGGGCAGCATTCGATTTAGTGCCGCGCAAATTACTATGGGAAGCATTGAGTGTAGCAGGGATGCCAACTACCTTAATAGTGCAAATCAAAGAGCTCCATAGAGATAATTTTGCGAGAATCCGTTGGGGCCCAAACGGAGAATTAACCCCAAAAATTCCTATTGAGCGTGGTGTGCGCCAGGGGTGCGTTCTGGCCCCTACACTCTTTTCCCTTTTCGTGAATGACATTCCCTCATATTTAGAGGGATGTAAAAACGATTCCCCCAAGCTTAATGGAGAAAAGGTAACTTCCCTATTATTTGCAGACAAAAAAAGGTCTCCAAGCTCTCCTAAATTCTTTCAGCGAGTACTGCAGCAATAAAGGATTGGAGATAAATGGGAAAAAGACTAAGGGGTCGATTAGGATGGCGGACGGACTTGCGTCCGTCCGCCACTCCTGAGTAGGAGGGACCGTCCGCATGGGCAGCGGCGGTCCCTCCATTGCAATTAGGATGTGACCGCCACCCTGGCGGTCACATCCTGTATGTTTTACATTGCAGCGGGTGCTGCTTGAAGCAGCACCAGCCGCAATGTAAAAAATTAAAGCAGTGCATTTGCATGCGCAAAGCGGCAGGCACCGCGCGGTGCCTGCCGCTTCGTGCACGCAAAGGCAGGGGGGTACCATAGGTACCCCCCATGTGCACCCCCATGCAACCTTCACCCAGGGGGCCCACAACGGGCCCCCAAAGTGAATGTCCGTATGCTTTTCCACGGCGGAAAAGCCGCTGTGGAAAAGCATTACATTCCCTACACCCTAATATGGCTGGCGGTGTCTGATAGACACCGCCAGCCATGTTAGTGCTTTTCCGCCGTGGTCGCCTTCCGACCGCGGCGGAAAAGCGGAGGACAGATTGTGAGACCCACCAGCCATCCTAATTTGGCGGTGGGTCTTTCAGGCCTCCTCGGCGGATTCCCCGAATACTCCGGGCCGGCGGTGGCTTCCGCCGGCCCGGAGTATGCGGGGAATCCGCCATCATAATGACCCCCTTAGTGTATGGCCCTAAATCCAACTAAAACAGATAAAGGCTGTTTAACCCTAATTGGTTTAAAATTAGAATCGGTTCCTTACTTTGCATACTTAGGGGTGACACTGGATTCCAAATTTTCTTGGAAAGCGCAACTGGAAAAAAGCAAGATGACATTTTGCCAGAATGCAAAACCCATTCTCAGGGAACAAAGTCTGAGTACCAGTAAAGCCGTATCTCCTGCGGTTGAACTTTTTAAATTTAAAGTGCAGCCAGCAGTGCTTTACGGCTCAGAAATCTGGGGCCCTGGGTCGAAAGGCACCTTTAGTGTCCTAGATAATAATTTTTTGAGAAGTTTGGTCAGGGTCCCTAGAAGTACCCCTCTGGTGCCCCTTCAACTGGACCTAAATTTTCGAAGAACGGACCACCACATTATTTTACGCCCTCTGCTGCTATGGATAAGGCTATGGCAGGTACCAGAATTACAAGACTACAGAGATGGGCTTAAAGAAATTATGAAGCTTGATAACCTCAAAATAATATCGTGGTTCAAACATGTCAAAATGTGGCTTAACAATTTAGGCCTGAAACATTACTGGGAAAACCCGGATCTATTACCACCTAACTCAAAAAAAATAGTAAAAAGGGCCTTTAGGACCTACATCATAGACATGACCAAAAGTGCTTCATCTAGTGGGACACTAGTAACAAAGTTCCTTACCTTTAAAGATGAACCAACTTTCGAGACCTTTTTGGATGAAATAGAACCGCCGCTTGCAAAGAGTCTATTTTTAAAATATAGATATGGCAACCTCCAAATAGGCTCCACATTGGCTCGCTGGACTAGTGGTGCAAATATCCCAAATCAAGTGGTAGATAAACTTTGTCCCATGTGTGGAAGTCACCAAAAAGAAAACGAGCAACATATCCTCTTTTTCTGCCCATTATATGCCCAGGCCAGGAAAAGATGGATCAAACCAATATGCCTAGCGTTAATGTGTGAGATCATGTTTTCAGGCTCTGAGAATCCTCTCTACCAACACAAGCCAACCTATAATATTTAGTGTCAGTAGATTTTTGCATTGCATCTTTTTCCAAAGAAAAAAACTGGGCTATCGATTGTAAATAGGTAGAAATGTGAAAAGTCCCTTTCAAATAATTAATGGGGGCCCACTGCAGAACCCGAATGTTGTTGATTACAATTGTCTCCAATGTAAATGAATTGTTCTTAATGAATGGTTTTATGTTCCACGCTGTACAGTTTTAATATGCTTTTATTGTATGCATATGAATTGCTTCTTTTATGGCATTAATGCCGAAATAAAGATTCTTTGAATTGAATTGAATTGAAGAGAGGAGATCATCAGACGTTGGAACCTGTTCTGGGGTATAAAGGGTATCGTAAAATTTGGCAAATTCAGTGAGGATATCTTTATCCTTAAATGTGAATTCACCAGAAGAAGTTTTGATAGATTGAATTTTTGTGCGTTCCTTACGAACCTTTAAGTAATTGGCCAGGAGCTTTCCCATCTTATTCTTACCCCCATAGTATCTAGAATTACATTTTATTTAGAAGCAGCGTCTGTTGTGAATTTGTTAAAGGAGATTTTCGCTTCAATAAGAGCCTTAAGGGAGGAATCAGATTCAGAAGCATAGTAAGCAAGTTCTAAAGCTTTAATGTCAGCCAAAATTTTCTCTGACTTGGCCTCTCGAAGTTTCTTCCACCGAGACACAAAGTTAATAATAAAACCCCTAGAGGCTGCTTTGAATGAATCCCAAACCATAACAAAAGGGGAGTCAGGGGTATGATTTAAAAGAAAAAATTCCTTGGCAAAGGCAGTGAATTCGGTACAAAAGGTTGGTTCCAAAAGTAAAGCATTATTAAATCGCCATCTGCCAGGGTGGGGAGAGAATGGGAGTAGGTCAAGATCTACAAAAATTGGGGCATGGTCGGAAAGTAAGATGGAGCCAATTTCAGAACGAATAGCGTGTTGGGACAAGGATTTACTGAGAAAGATATGGTCATTGCGGGATTGGGATTGATGAGGAGGGGAGAAAAAACTATATTCTCCAACATCAGGATTACACAGTCTCCAAATATCTACTAAGGCGTTGTTTTGAAAGGAGTTCACAAACTACGTGTGCATTCTAGAGGGATCAAAATTGACTTTCGAGTGACGGTCAAGGAAGGGATCAACAATCTGATTACAGTCTCCGCTGAGAAGTATGTAATCTCCAGAAAGGGAAGACAACTTGGAAGAGATAGCAGGCCAAAAGGATCTATCGATTCCAGTATGAGCATACACATTAAAAAGGGTGAGTGGAATGTTATCGATGAGTAAATTAACAATGAGCCAACCACAATCAACATCATATTCATGAGTAATCGAGGAAACATTTAACTTTTTATGCAACAAAATTACAACACCATTCTTCCTAGACGTCGTAGGAGAACAAAGAACATGACCCACCCAAGAACGTTTAAGTTTCAAAGCCTCCGGTTCAGCAAGATGAGACTCTTGAAGGAGGGCAACGTCAGTTTTAAGTCTTGCTAAATGTGAGAGAATCCTCTGTCTTTTAATGAGATTATTTAATCCCTTAATGTTCCAAGTCGTTACACGGAATGAAACAATTTAGAAAAACAGCTGAGTGCAACATGCTCAATAATGCATAAGAAATACAATGGAGAGAAAATGAGAAAAATGGAAAGGAAAAGAGAACAAAGAAGGAAAAAAAGAGAAACCGTGAAAAAGAAAAGTTAAGAAAAGTCCAAGAAAAGAGAAATAGAAAAGAGGACAGCATCAATAACGATCAAGAAGACAGTACACGTCCAAAACGAACAACTGAAAGACATACTTACAAAAACGAAAAAAAAAAAAAACAGAAAAGGGGATATGGTGGTGCAGGACACGACGGCGATGACATCCAGAGCGGACACGAAACCTCAGTTATTATGACGTCAAAAACAGCAACAAGGCAGCACAAGGAAACAGTAAGGTAAAACATGGTGACGAGGGGAAGAGAAATACCTGTTGAAAGAAGAGAGACATTAGGATAAATACATGAGCATGAAATGAAAAAGAAGAACAGTGGGTTGAACAATTGGAGTACAAAAGAGGAAAGGCAAACATAAGGATAACAGTAGGTACTTCATAATATCATTAGCACAAATGAGGAGAAAACCAGAACAATATTATAATGAGATCAAAAAGAAAGTTAACAAAACCAGTCAGCCAGGCTTGGACATATCAATGACATCAGGACCATGTTGATGAAGACAAGCTTGTAAGGCCGCAGGATCCTCGTAGGTGGTTGTTTTATCTTTATAAGTAACCTTAAAGAGACAAGGTTTCAAGAGACCATATCTAGCATTAAGGGCTCTGAGCTGCGGCCTCATGCCCAAGAACTTCTTCCTGCGCTCCACGGTGGCCTTGGAAACATCCTGCGATAAGTAGAGACGATGACCCTCCCATGTAATCTGCTTCTTGAGCTTGGTGGCTGAAAGGACCTGTAGGAGGTCAGTGTATTGGAGGAACAGCATGATGACGGCTCTGGGCTTGGAAGCAATTTTAGGACCAAGACGATGAGCTCGTTGGATGTTGATAGAGGATAAGGCCGGAGCATCTAGGATCTTGACAAGAAAGGATTGGAAGAAGGTGGTAGGGTTAGACCCTTCTGAAAGTTCGGGAAGACCGTATAGGCGTAGGTTGTTTCTCCGATTCCTGTTCTCTAATTCCTCCGTCTGAAGTTCAAGTAGTAGTATTTCCGCCTCCATAGACGGAATACGGGAACAAGAGGACTGTAAGGAATCTGTAGATTGTTCCAAGGTGAGAACATGTGTATCCAGAGATGACCACTTCTCCTGCATTGCCTGCATATTTTTGGTGGTGGCTTCCATAAATGGCTTGAAAGCACGAAGCTCCTCTAATATGAGATCCATAGATGAGGGAGAAGAAGCATTCCCAGGAGAAGGTGGGTCCTTTTTCAGGCGCTTGGAAGAAACTAAAGAGGATGATGCTTTACTTCCGGTGGGAGCCTTAGGAATGGCTCCACGTGCGGAGTCAGATTTGCTGACCGACCCTCTTCCATGTCTTGAATAGGTGAGTCGGAGTCTGAACCAGCCGGCACTTTAGATGTGGAGTTGAGCTTTAAATTGCAAAGTTTCCCCATGAAATCCCAGAGTAGCAATTGAGAAAGAGCAATGAGTCAAAGGGAAATAAACAGGAGTCCAGGCACTATGTAAGAAGAACGAAATGCAGGCACCTTATTAGTACAAGAAGATAAGGATTATCAATATTCCATGGCAGCCTGAGAGAAAAGAAGGACCACAATGTCATGTGGAGAGCATAAGAGGGCAGTGTCAAAACCAGGAGGAGACATCTAAATGAGCCATAGCGCAGATGAAAAGGTCACACGAACACCTTTGCAGATTTTGAAAGGAGCGCAATGTAGGCAGCAAACAGTGATGAAAGTTTGCACAACGCGCCAAGAGAGCAAGCGGTGTTAATCAGAGAGAGCTCGTGGAGACATGAGGAAATCCACAAAATGGCGGGCGAATCCACAAAAGTCAGGTCTCACAAAGCGCAAAGGACAAGAAAAGTCCAGAAGCCACAGCAGGCTGGAACGAGGGCTCACCTCTTATGTAGGGTTGTTTTGATGTTGTTGGCCGAAAATGCGGCATGTCAGGAACTTCACAGCCGGCCGCCGTGAGGAAAGGCAGCCGGCGCACAAAATGGCGGCCGCAATTGCCGGAATCGGCAGCTCCGTGAAATTGCGCAAAATTCAGAGCACAACCGGGAAACAAGGAGGGCGAGCAGCGCACCTCACGTTCCGGTCCACATATCTCGCACAAAGCACCAAAAAAAGTCCCTTTAGTGCTGCAGAGGAAAAGTAAACTCTGAGGCTCGCTACAGAGCTCTGGAGCTACGCCGCCATCTTGGCCGGTGCTCAAGCCACGCCCCGTGTCTTCTCTTTATTAGTGTTGAAATGCTTAATGAATACTTTACACATTTTCTCCTGACTGCCTGTGTCAAGATACCAGAGGAACAAGCACAGGTTAATTTAGGGTTTGTTTGTGATTTCACTCTAACAGAAATTGTGGTTGCTGCTAGAGTAGTGTTTCAACCCCCTCAACCAGTAACCCAATATTAAACACTATGTAACCTTGATCCCAATGGAGGGCCTTAATTCATCAAAACTCCCAAGTTAATTACCCTTTCTGTAGCTCAATTCACAAAAAGTACATAGGTAGTTTTATATGTATCCAATTAGTGCATTTTATTTCACAATGTTCTCTTCATAACTCCAGATCACCATAATATTCAATGTCAGCCAACGCATTTCGTCCATTAGGGACATCATCAGGGCTTAAAACATTATTATTTGCAGTTAGTTTCTAACCGGATACCCCACTTGGCAGAATCCGTCTGTCCTTTCAATTGCATGTGTGATCTTTCAGTTCCTCCTTTCAATTCAAAATGAAGTCCATTTGGTCGTCGCAATGCTTCCCGCGGGAAGAGGGGTATCCGGGTATGTGATTCTTGCCCGCACCGCTGGACGTTGTGTTTGACAATTTTAAACATGTATAGCTTTCTACTTAAGTAGTGTGCTAAATGCCCAGGACCTGTAAATTAAATGCTACTAGTGGGCCTGCAGCACCTATTATTTCACCCACTTAGGCAGTCCCTTAAAACATGTCCAAGGCCAGCCTTGGCAGCCTGAATGCAAATTTAAACTGCCAATTCGACTAAGCAACAGAACATTCCACTGCATTCTTCTCCTCAGCAACAAATATTATTCAGTAGTTCTTCGTCTGAACATGGAAATCTTCACTGTGACTTCATCCAGTGAGTCCCTGATGATGACACCTTCTCCTTGGACACCACATGCAGCTTTGCCCTGCTGTACATTCCCTTTCGAGAAACTATTTACTGAAATTTCTTCTTAACTTGAAATTAAGTGCCAACTAGGCTTATACACTTTTGTATCAATCATGCATTCCATTGTCATTGACCATATTTTTATACTTTGACCCAGTCATGAGTGATTTGATGTCTGCGTTTGGCAATTTGATCTTTTAGGTGCCAATTTTTACCTTCTACTCTCACGTGTCATAACTCTCCTTCTATTCATTGGAATTTTATTGTTTTAGTATTAAATAATTTATTAACATGTAGTCTATCTTTCTAAATTGGTGTGGGATTTTCCTCGTGTTGTGTTTACACTTTATTACTGTTTGAGTCCTGCATAAATATTTTACATTGCCTCTAACTTAAGTCTAACTGCTTTTGTGCCAAACTACCAGAGGGTTAAGCACAGGCCAATGTAGTACATTTGTCTTTCTCCCTGACAGGGATTTTTGTTGCTGCTCGAGCAGGGGTAACACACCCCTCAACCAACAAGCCAGATTCTCACTGATAATGAGCCCAATGACAAGAATACTACCCACCTATACTTGACATATTATCACAAAATCAGAATGTGTTATTAACAATAAGTCAGTCCTTCTGTCGTAAATTAACAGCGATTAGATTAAGCATTAGCAGAAGACATCTTAGTCCTGGCTGTTATCTTGACATATTCATGGCAGCTACATTTTGTCTGCTACATGCTGCCTTGTGTCGACCATGTGCTTTTTCCTACCTCCCTGTCCACGGCGCTTGAAATCTGTCCGACAACAAGTTATATTTAGCATCCCTCACTTTCGCGCATGTCAAGTAGGGTCCACTTCTGTTAGTGATTACTTCGAGATAGGAATGTATTTGTCGACCCCCAAAACTGTTAGCTCCTCCCACTGATCGATTGTGCCTCTCGATATTACCTTATATGTACATAAACTGTGCTCTTGTGTTTGTACACTTACTGTGGCATATTTGGTATTTGGTACTTGGTAGACTAGTCTTATTTGTATGAGTATTTGTATGATTTGATATATGAGTTATAACACATATAGGCAGGCAATGTGGAGATTTTTCTTCAAAGAGTCAAATTTGACCAGCACAACGTACTAGAAGTACCTTAAGTGCCACTTAGTGTATAATACTGCATATTTTGCAGTATTTTTGGCATGCCTGTTTTCAGCGCACTTCGAAAGATGTGCTGCTTTTGTCATGGGGTCCGAATTAGACTTGAGGACTCGCAACCGGCTCCTCCAGAGGGGACGCCTAATAGGGATGTGTATATACAATTTGGTCTTTCTTCCATAATGTACTGCACGTTGTGGAACAAATATACTAAAAAGGATCCTGAATTACGTTGGCCTATGCATGGGTCATTTGATATACGAAATATTGAGTATGTGGAGCGATGTATGTTTGAGCGGAAGTCTAGACGTGATATGTTTGAATGTGTGCATATGTGGGAGAAAGAAGTGCGTGAACGAGCGAAACGTGAGCAAGCATTGATTGAGAAGGAGCAGCGGAAGAATGTGTATGAGAAAGCGCTGGAGTTGAGAAAGAAAGAAGTGAAAGAGCTAATCGAGAGAGAGGAGAAAGAACACAAATTTTAGGTACCTGCCAATACCCTGTCCGACAACCTCTCTACCCTGTCCTCAATAAACCACAAGATGACTTTTTGTTATTAGACCGACCTCCGCCTCCGTATGCCGTTCCGTCCATTCAGTCCGATGGTGGTGAAGATTCTGATTCGGAACATTAGAAAGGCACGGGACACCCGTTTTATGCTGTCCGCACAACGTGCAGCCGATATCAGACAAGCTGCTCGAAAAGCATTACGTAGCACTGATCCTGTTTCCGATCTTTTAGCTAGTATACAGGGGTGGTCGGAAAGGGAGCAGATGTATTTCATCGAGGCAATTGCTTCAGAAGTTATTGAATTATTTTGGAAATTCTCTCCAGATTTAGAACCTGATGATGTAGCAGCTGATTGTAAGAACATGCTTGATTGTCTTTTTGTTTTTTCTCAGGTGGTTGACACAATTAGACAGTTGGTTAAATTACGAACTGAGGCGGTTCACTTGAAGGAGAAGAAAAAGCTCGTAGACGAAGCTGCGTAGAAATCTCAGACCGGACAGTCGCAGTCTTCTATCTTCGGAACAGATAAGCTAATGGCGGTTTATATGAAGCCTATGCTGGAAGCCGCGCCTATGTATGTTCCTCCTAAAGAAGCGGGTGACAATGATGATAAAAATTCTGTTGATGGAAAAGGTTATTTTATTTATAATTGGGTTTATACTTCTTGGAATAGGGCAGATGTAATGGTGCTTAAAGCAGCATTACCCGATCCACGTAAAAATCCAGCTGCCTTCTATGGTTCCCCCTCCTAAAAGCTCTATAAATTCCTGTCTATAAATTCCTGTATTATGACTTTGTGTGACATTGATTTATTTTTTGGGTTGATATTACCACCGGATATGTGGTGGACCGTTCGTAGAAATATTGATCGTGCTACTTTTGGCGCGGAATGGAAAGAATTAGAACAAATGAATGTGGAGAGGGAACCCGCTCAAAAGCTACATAAGTTAATATTAGATCTTCCTGCAGCTACATTAACTAAGTTAAAAACAGTTATTCCCCCTAAAAATATAGATTGGACTGTTTTAGCATCGTGCAAACAAAATGTAGATGAATCGGTTTCTCATTTCTTTACACGTTTTGAGGAAGCTTTGCACGATTTTAGCAGTCAGTCCTTGACAGATGATACAGGCAGACATCTTTTTGTCGATAAATATGTTGCGAACTTGTTACCAGGGATAGCTAGCTGTTTAAAAGCCAGTGAAAGTTCTTGGACTACATCTTCTCCAGCATCTGTTTTAACGATGGCTCAGTATTATGAGCGTCAAGAATTAAAAACGAAAGGCAATGAAGACAAGAAATCTAAAGATCTGAAAATGAAGGTTATGTTAGCTCAAGTTTATGGCCTGCCCTCTAGAGGTTATGATAGAGGCGGATGTGGATCTTTTAATTCCCCCTATACTTGTTCGAATTTGTCTATTAATCAATGTGCGTATTGTAAGCAATTTGGCCACTGGATGGCTGATTGTCCAGTGTTGCGTGCTCAACAGGGTTTGCGAGGTCGGGGACAAATGAGAAATCGCTCAGGTTATTCAGGGCCTAGAGGGAATACAAATGGTTGCGCTCGATTCGACAACAATCTACGAACACATGATAGGTTTAACACCTTTGATAGACAAAATAAGTATCCAATGTCCGATTATGTGCAGCTTGACCTTTATGATTATGTTCATGCATAGGATTGCCTAGGAAGGGGTAAGGAATCAGTTGAAGTTCCAGTAGATCAGACGGGTCCCTATGTTACAGCACATGTTTTGGGTTCTACTGATCGGTTTCTGGTTGATACAGGAGCTACTCGTAGCGCTTTGTCTAAACAATTGGTTCCAAGGGCTTCCCTGCTGGCGTAACTATTACTTCGATTGGTTTCGATGGAACACCTTCCATTAGCCCATTATCACAACCACTTGCATTCCATGTTGATAAATTTAGTGCTCCATGTCCGTTTTTGCTTTCTCCAAACACACCAGACAATATTGTGGGTCTCGACATGCTCAAATATTTCAGAGCCACAATACGATGCTCTCCTGAAAGAGTGCGTGTCATTTTGAATGATAATCACTCTGGGACTGAGAGAACTTGTTTTGTTAAAGAAGATATTGCATTAGCTTCACTCCCTGAAACTTTGTGGGCTACCTCAGACACTGATGTGGGCCAAATGGTTATCCCACCGGTACACATTATTGTCAAGGAGTGAGCTGTGTTGCCATGCTTGCCTCAATACAGAATTTCACAGGAGGGTGAGGGAGCACACATATGAATTGTACATGATCTCATTCAAGTTGGAGTTGTTGAGGAAGTTCTATTTAACGTTTGTAACAACCTGATTCTCCCGATTTTGAAACAAGATACTGATAATAGAGTTTACAGGTTCATTATAGACCTTAGAGAAGTGAACAAGATCGTAGTACCACAATACCCTGTGGTTTCTGATATTACGACACTTCTTACTTTGGTTCCTCCAACAGCGACTACGTTCTCTGTTATAGACTTGAAGAACGCTTACTTTTCGATCCCTATTCATCCTGATAGCCGATATTTGTTTGGTTTCACTTTGAATAATCGATCGTATAGATTTTGTAGAGTTCCTCAAGGCTATACCGAGAGTCTGAGTATTTACAGTCAAACATTGAAAAGAGAGCTTGATTCTTTTGCTTTGCCTTAAGGTGTGGCTCTCATACAATATGTCGATGACATCTTGTTGGCAGCCGATACCTCTGAACAATGTGAAAAATGCACTCTGTCTTTGCTTTCTTTTCTTGCTTCACATCATCACAAAGTGTCACAAAATAAATTGCAATATTGTAGATCAATGGTAACCTACTTAGGTCACTTTTTGTCTAAGGAGGGACGTGCATTGACATCAGATCGCATACAAGAAATTTTAGACACACCAGTACCTTCGACACAGAAAGAGGTGCGTGCATTTCTTGGTCTTACTTCTTTTTGTAGACAATGGATTTTGGGGTTTCCCTACATTGTTAAACCTTTGCTAGCACTTTTGACAAAAGACAAACCAATACCCCTTCCTTGGACAGATGAATGTGAAACTGCATTTTGGCAGTTACGACAAGCCCTCTGTTTAGCACCAGTGTTAGGTACACCAGTTTACGCAAAGCCTTTTACACTCTATGTGCATGAGAAAGATGGATGCGCGTTGTCATTCTTAGTTCAGTTACATGGTGATAAGCAACGTCCCTGTGCTTATTTTTCAGCAGTTCTTGATCCTGTTGCCCGAGCGTTGTCTGGGTGTTTTTGCTCAGTTGCAGTAACAGTGGTGTCAATACGACATATTGAAGGAATAGGTTTGTCACATAAGCTGTTAGTGTTGGTACCCCATGCTGTTGATGCTCTCTTAAATCAGACAAAGACGCAGCACTTAACTAGTGCCCGTCTGACAGGATATGAACTGACATTGCTAGCCCCTCACATTACATTGAAGAGATGTGCAACTTTAAACCCAGCTACTTTGTTGCCATATCCGGCGACTCAGCCCCAGTCTCGAGAAACACATGATTGTATATTCCTGACTGAGGAACAGACAAAGGGTTGCATTGATTTGCAGGATACGCCTCTTCCAGATGTGGATGGTGAATTGTGGGTTGATGGGTCCTGTTTGAAGTTACCAGATGGCACGACCTCAGCCGTGTATGCAATTACCACGCTTGAGACAACAGTGGAGACAGCTCGCATACCAAAGAGATTGGCTCAAGCAGCTGAATTGATAGCTTTGACACAAGCATGTGAACTTAGTACTGGTCTATGTGTGAATATCTATACAGATAGCCGCTATGCTTTTGGAGTGGTGCACAATTTTGGCCTGGTCTGGAAGGAAAGAGGCTTTCTTACATCTCACGGAATGCAGATAATGCACGGAGATTTAGTACATAATCTTTTGACTGCATTGACATATCCGAAGAAAATAGCTATTGTGAAGTATAGTGCGCGTAAGAAAGTGACAGATAAGATTGGACAAGGGAATGCCTTTGCAGATCACTTGGCACGTGAGACTGCGACGCAGAGAAGCACTACTTCTATGTATGTAGTGAAGTCACAAGCTGAGCGTTGGCATGATGCTAGGCAAGAAGTACGAGAGATACAGAAATCTGCTTCTGTAAAGGAACGCAAACGATGGTCTGAAGAGGGATAGTTGGATGATGAAGGTTGTTGGCGAAATAAGCAGATGGATAGATGGAAGCTGCCTATAGCCTTTTTACCACATATGTTTCAGATGGCATATGGGCTTGCACATGTTGGAGCTTCAGCAATAACGAGTTTGCTTACGCAAGTTTGGGAGCATCCAGAAAGTGCTAGTACAGCTAATAGAGTAGAGCTGTCTTGTTTGATCTTTTTACAATATAATCCTGGAAAAGGGACACAGACTCCAGCTGGAGGATTTGCTACTCCAACTGCACCTTTCGAAGTCTTGCAAATGGATTATATCCAGCTTGAGCGTTGTAATAATTTGAAGTACGTCTTAGTGGTGGTCTGTGCCTTTAGTAAATGGGTCGAGGCATACCCCACGAAGGATAATACTGATATTACTACTGCAAGGTTTTGTTGAAGGAATTCTTCCAGAGATTTGGTGTTTGCAAATTCTTATGGAATGATAAGATTAATTTTGTTGGGGAAGTTATCAAACATGTCCTGAAAGGATTAGTAATTAAACAGAAGTTCATGCAGCGTTCCATCCACAATCAGCAGGATTGGTGGAAAGGTTTAATGCTACTCTGAAGTTCAAAATAGCTACGATTCAGGCTTCCACAGCTTTGACTTGGCCGGATGCGTTGCCTCTGGCATTATTGTCTATTAGATCAGTACCACATTCTCGAACAGGCCTCACTCCTTATGAAGTGGAATTTGGAAGGCCAATGAATATTTGGGGAGTTCCGAAACCGAGTTCTGTGTATGATGTACACTGTGTCTTAATGAATGACTATTTGGCACAATTAACTGACAGCTTGGTTTCTATTCATCAACAGGTTCGAGAAGCACTCCCCAACAGATCTGCAGGTGATGGCCATGCACTCCCACCTGGTGATTTTGTCATGGTGAAGGTATTTGAGAGGTCAAGCAGCCTGGAGCCGAGGTGGCGTGGACCAGAACAAGTAATCCTTACCACAAGAACAGCAGTTCGAGTCACCTACAAGAAAAATTGGGTGCATAGTACCCATTGTCGCATGGTATTGTCGACCTTGCTGGAACCTGCTGTGCTGACCAATCATCGAGAGATCTTGACTACGGAGAAAGGCCACGCTGTATCACCTGATGAATCTGCGGAGTTCTTCCCGGACCAGACAATCCCTGGAGCATCGAAATACAACTTGAGGCCGAGAAAAGAATCTACAGTTTTGAAAGAGACAGGTTGAGCAACCGCCCTGGGTAGTAGAAACGGAATGCCGATATGACAAGGGGAGGGATTAGCCCTGCGTAGTGTAGTGACACCCACCTTGATCTTCGGTGAAGAAACCAAAGTCTACCCACGGGAGAAGAGCTCCTACGATTAGTTTAGATTTTATTTTTTAGAGAGAATTGATTTTGTTGCTGAAATGAATAAAGAAAGGAAAATTTTGGGTGTTATAGGAGTTTTTGCTGCTTTGACAGGTATAGCAGTGATTACTTGGTCACTCAAAGTGATAATTCCTGCTCGTGAGTTGTTTATTGTTGCCACTCCAGTCCCAGAGGAGCACCAGCATTTCACTTTTCCATATCATGAACAGAAACACCGCCAGTCGTTTCTCAATAACACTTTTGTTCAGATGCTTCACCATATCCATGATGCTACGAACACCACTAACTGTTGGGTATGTGGGATGATTCCAGCGCATCAAAAGAAAGGAGAAACGCCTTTTATTCCACTTCCTTTCTCGCACAATGGTTCTTGTCGAGCCTGGTACACCTTATTGTTTTCAACTAGGAAACCTGCAGTAGGTGGACTTCTTTTGCGTTTGAATAAAGAGTGTTACCAGGACAAAGATGGGTATCCTCAAGCCAATGAAACTATATGGGAATGGGAGGAATACCGACCGGACAATTTCTCTACGCCATATGTCTTCATCCACAAAAGAGACTTTGCCAAAAGTGAACGATTTGTGATTACTGTTACAAAGACTAAAGCAGACTTATGTGTACAAAATATTGGACATATCCCAGTTGGAGACAGTGATTGTATTACTGTATTAAAAATAGATGGAGCAAATAATAGTTCTTTTTCAGCTTCACATAACACATATCTAGTATGTTGCAGTAATGGATACTATCGACTATCAGTTGGGTGGTCAGGTGTGTGTTATGTATCTTTCTTGTTACCCCCTGTTTTCTTGGCACCTGCATCGTATCATAGAGATTTTAAACTGTACAAAAATGTTTCATTGAATTGAAGCAAGAGGACCAAAAGCACTGATGAGGTAGACCAAACAGAAACTAGTTTACAGCAGTATGTTGATTTTAATTTGGGATTGTTCTCTTTTATGGGCGCAGCACTGAATAGCAGGAAAGTGAGACGGTTAACTAGGGTTGTAGAAGCTGTCACTAATCAGACTGCTATAGCGCTAGGAAATATTACTGAAGAACGGCAAGTTGCTAGAATTGTAGCGCTCCAAAACCAGATGGTTCTAGATGTGATGCTAGCAGATAGAGGAGGAGCATGTAAATTTATCAATATTAGTAGTTGGTGTGTGTTTATCTCTGACAATTCGCCCTCAGTGTATGATGCAATTTTTAAACTACATAAGATAGCTACAGACATTCACATAAAGAATGGCACTTGGTCTTTTACTGGATGGTTTTGGGCTCTAGTCTCTGCTTGGGGTTGGAAACTACTGACTGTTCGATGTATTGTTTTTGCAGTGATTTTCACCTGTTGTATGTGTATCCATTGTGGCCCAATGCTATGTTCTATGTGCATTACTGCATGTATGCCAACCAGGAATAATATTGTGAAAATGAAATAACAACACGTGTTAGATAAAGAAGTAGCTGACATGATGCGAATAGATATACAGGATGAATGTTTAGATTATCCTAGAAGAGCAAATGTCTTCAGCTAATGCTGAAAGGGTCGTCTGTCGTAAATTAACAGCGATTAGATTAAGCATTAGCACTAGAAATCTTAGTCCTGGCTGTTATCTTGACATTTAGCGGACTCCATTTTGTATTCATGGCAGCCATTTTGTCTGCTACATGCTGCCTCGTGCCGACCATGTGCTTTGTCCTATCTCCCTGTCCACGGCGCTTGAAGTCTGCCTGGCAACAAGTTATATTCAGCATCCCTCACTTTCACGAATGTCAAGTAGGGTCCACATCTGTTAGTGATTAGTTCCAGATAGGAATGTGTTTGTCGACCCACAAAACTGTTAACTCCTCCCACTGATCAATTGTGCCTCTCTATATTACCTTATATGTACATAAACTGTGCTCTTGTGTTTGTAGCGCCTTCTTTTGAGCCCCTGTGCGGGTATAAATAAACCATGCTGTCTAGGCTCGTGGTGCTACTTCTTGCAATACCGAAGGGTACTGTTTGAACCGTAGCACCCCCTCATGAGGTGTAATAAATGTTACTTTTTCTATTCCAGTTTCTGTGCCAACTTCTTGCTATTGGTCTGAGGACTATGTGCAGAGAAGGGCGAACCCCTTGCACTAGCGGGTCTAGCTGAGGCCTGCTACTACACTTCTTGATTTGCCTTAGTGCCACCACATTGGTAAAAGTAGTAAATGGTATACTTCACCATTGCAACGGAATAGAAATCAATGGTGACGGTATCAATATTCAGTATATATTATAACCCACCATTGCAACACCATAAAAGTCAATAGGGATTGCATTGTCAATCATTACCATTGTTGATACAGTAAGATATTGATAAACATGTGTCCCAGTGTCTTATTTCTCGTTTTACTATGATGCTATTACACCTTTAGAACTAACCAATAGGGATTTCCTCACTCCAGAATTAATGAGCAAAAGCTTTCCCTCCAGGAGCGCTTAAAACACTGGATAGCCTCTTCCGGTATTAGGGATTCAATCCCTTGTTAGCCTTAAGGTGACTTTTGAGAAACATTCTTGGGGACTATTGCACTTCCTGCAGCCTCAACAATGCCTTGAAACCCTTGGTAGTGCCCCTGCCCTTTCTTGGAGCACCACAAAATGCAATTAAACCAATCTGCTCCTGCCCCAAAGGCTTAAGGGACACTCCATTGCCAAGAAGAGTTAATATGAAATGAATGGCAGTGACACTTTCAGAAAATACTATTTCTGATTTAATACATCAATGCTGCATTTAATTTTTTCAAAATTGGATGCCATACCCACTTGAAAAGCTGCATGTTCATCATTACTGAGGACAAGAGAGGAGCCCAAGGCCCCTACCGAATATAGGAACACAAAATGATGATAGAGGGAATGCTGAACATTGTCAAAAAGTCACCCCTTGTCACGAATCTGAGTTAAATCCATGTTTTTTTTTTGCTCACCATGCAACCCCAGTTTGGACCCAGCCATTTGCAAATCAGGCTTGACCCTGCTCCCCGTGGGAACAGTCCAGCCTCAATTGCCAGGTCACGCCCTCCCTCGATGTTGAAACAAGCATCCTGGGACCTGTTTTCGGGTATCACACCCTCATCAGCCAGGCTAGCTTGGACAAGGTGCATACCTCTGCCAACCAAAAACCCAATTTCTAACACATCACATACTTTCAGTGGGCACTATACACATACAAAGTGAATGCTCATTCACATTATGAGACCAAACCCAGGTCAACACCAATCCTTGTGGGACAGGCACAGTTTAGCCCTTGTTGATGGTTTGCTGCTAATGACTACCTGTGCACAGCTACCTGGCTGCAATAGACAGTAATCTCACACATGCAGTCTACACATGTGCACACACATGTTTGCTCACTTGTTCATATGTAATCAGCCCAGAGCCTTACCCTGGAGCAGCATTGGTGTTATCCTAAAAGGTGGATGCTGTTAGTTAACACTCTTTGTCCATTTATATGGAATTTACTTTGAGAAATACATAAGTTGTACAACTCACTCACAGCAAATGTCCAAAACCAAAAGGGGATTAAATGCGCAGAACCTGTTTGCTACAATTAGTATTTTTTAGCATTCCTTTATAACAAATTCCTGAGTTGTTGACTCATGCATTCAACATCTGTGGGTTAGATTGGATTTCTCATGGCTTGGAACTGTATATCTTCTTAAAACCCTCTGAACACTCCCCACATCCAAGTAGATTTGCAGGACCATTGCTTCCTGCTTTTTGCTGGACTCCTGAATACATAATATCTTTTGTTGGTGTGAGTGTTCAAACTTTCACCTATGTTTGAGGATTCTGAAGAAAGTTCATTAAACTACACTACTGTCTCTGATTTAATATTGTTATTCCTGTCTGCCAGAATAATATATATAATTTTTCAGGCACCTCATTTAGGATGGAAGGATCTGTCTATGAAACCTCAAATTAAATCACTGATGTTGGCTTGCTTTTTCCATCTGCGCAGCATCAAGATGATTAGCAGATTCCTTACCCATGATACCCTTGTCCACGTCATACTGGGTCTAGTAGTCTCCTGCATTGATTATGCAAATTCCCTCTATATCAGGATCCCCCTCTACCAGTCCCATCAACTCCAACTGGCTCAAAACCTGGCCGAGAGACTGGTCTTTCGGCAGCCTAGGTCTTGTTCTGTGAAACTGCTTCTGAGAAGCTTACACTGGCTTCCTGTTGTTCAGCGGAGTCTTTTCAAGGTGGGCTGTATGACCTACCTAGCCCTCAAAAACCAAGGACCCTCCTTCATTGCCGCTTTCCTCCACCATTACACCCCCTCCCGAGCACTCCGGTCTGCGGGCCTCAATTTGCTTTCCACTTGCCTGTTCAAGCATAAAAAGCTTGGGGGCTTAAGATTTGATTCACAAGCCCCCCACCTCTGGAACTCCCTCCCACCTGACCTTCGTCTCATCCCTTCCTATCAGGTGTTCAGGAAAGCCCTGAAGACGTGGTTGTTCGCACAAGCTTTTGATTAGAATCTTTATGCTCCGCTGTTAGCGCCAGTCTGTCCCAAAACGCCAAGAAACCGTTGATGAACGTGCTCTGTATAAATTCTTTTTTCATTAATTCATTCATTGTCTTGTTGCCATCACATCTATTAGCCTGTTCTTGCATCATCGATTTATCCCATGAGGCAGTAGACGCCACGCTGTTCCAGTTATCACTTCGCTGAGCTCTCTACAGGTATCCAACCTACTTTTTTACGTTTTTATCAGCTCGACTTTCCATTAATATATTAATATATGAGCCCCTCTAAGCGCTATATCAGCAACTGAAGATATTCGAAGCCCTCGCTTGGCTAATTAACATTTATTCGCCGGCCTTACTCACCCGCACAGTGCAGTACCTGCCGATCGGGAACGAAAAATTACTCGAATAGAGCCATCAAGTTTCTCCCCATTTTTAACTTGATCTGCCGCGACTCATGCTGTCATGATTTTTTGACCTACGAAGTGATATTGCAGCTCAATAGGTACCAGACAAAAAGACCTGGTGCAGAGACTTCGTTTGGACCTGTCTCTACATTGTTTCTTCTTTCAACTTCCTAAAGCATCTATATATGCTACATGATGGTAGCGTCCTGAGGAAGACACTCTCCTTGTGTTGAAACGCGTAGACGAAAACCATCTTCCCTCCATATCATTGGGAATATTTGTACACATAATAATTTGCATTTATCGAATCTTTAATGAAATAATTTTTATTGTTATTTTTTAGTTGTCCTTATGTCATTGATTATCCTCATGACACCTTTTATCAATTTTACTAAATTAAATTCTCAAATGCTAACTTTCTGCCTGAATATTCTTTATTAATTTTTCGTTACTTGAACTTCGCCAGTACATGTGTTTTGCCTGGGTGTGTTATTTACTCATAACTTGCATCATGTGCATCCTTGCCTTTACCTCCTGTGGGTAGAGGTCCAAGTCGTTCTGCTCACCATCAGGTGGTAGGGTTCCAGTTCAAAGTAACTACAGATCAGTTGCTTTCCCAAATAAATTATGCCCCATCTTTGTTGAGGTAATGCATGTAAGCGAGCTTGAATATCTCTTTTTTAAGGGTGGGTATAACTTGTGTATTTTGCAGTAGCGTAATAACGCTTCAGCTCAAATAATAAGCCTTGTTCTCAGTGTGCACCATGTTAGGTTCACAAACGTAAATACAGTGAAAGTGATAAACAGTGAAAACAAACACAAAATCTTTCTCTACCTTAGTCCTTTTTCAAATACTTATTTTGGTAAAATTATTTTGTAAGAACAATATTGCACTTAAAATTATAGGCAAATAGTAACACGCTCGCTACATCAGTCCGAAATTCCAATATCATGCAGTGGATTTAGAAACATGTGAGCCCTATAAACTATATTAATAGGGAAGGTTTATGTATTCATCTACCTTAAAAATTGTTTTTGGAACAATTCTTGTACATAAACTGCCTTCCTGCCTATTTTGTGCTCGACATTTTAGGGTTCTAATTTACTTCTACACCATCTCTTTTTCTTAAAGTGTAAAAATAATTTTGTTTAAAAGAGGCTTGACTGATTCGGAGCTTGGATTCTCACCTCTCTCTCCTCATACTCCTGCTGTCCTCATAATCCCTCCTGTCCTCATTGTCCGCCCTCTCTCTACTTACTCCTCTCTCTCTCCTTATCCCTCCCCTTAACAATTCCCAGCTGGCAAAACATCTCTCCAAGTCTCTCTCCTAAAAAGAAAAGAGTGTGACACAGCTCCGGGGGATCAAAAGATGGCTGTATTGCTGTAAAAGCGATGCCAATCCAAGGGTCCCTGAAACACTCGGCAGACGCGTTTCAGCCTCTAAATGGCTTTCATCAATGCCCATTTCAGTGTCCTCGATGTTCCAGGGGGTCTGTTGCTATGTTGTTTAAATCGTGATCACAACCCATCAAGTTATCACTAGCCCCATCCTATGCCTCAGAGCTGCAAGGCACCTCATGCTATTCCTGCTGATACACTTCATCCTGGGTATTGGAGTCCACCAATAGAGCCCAATGCAGTGACGGGACTTCCAATACATCACATGATGCCTCCAAACAGTGTTGGCTGGTGATCCCTCGCCACTGTAGCCGTCCAACAGGTAAAGTCTGTCTTTTGTCCTCCTTAAATCAGGCAAAACTATTTCTGCCTCCTCTCTCCCCAGTGCATCAATTTCCACCATGTGGGGCACCGTGGGGGGGGGGGGGGGGGGGGTTGGCTGACATGTAGCAGTTTCATGCATAAACCAAGGTTTGCAGCTAAAACGCGTTGCTCCACACATCGAGGCTGGTTACAAGCCAGAACCTGCAATCTGGCACAACATTGCTACCAGTCTCTCTCCTGTAAAGAAAAGAGTGTGACCCAGCTCTGGGGATCAAAAGACAGCTTTATTGCTGTAAAAGTGCTGGCAATCCAAGGGTCCTTGAAATGCTAGGCAGGCTTGTTTCAGCCGTTAAATGGCTTTAATCAGTGCCTATTTCAGTGTCCTCGATGTTCCAGGGGGTCTGTTGCTATGTTGTTTTAATCGTGATCACACCCCATCATGTGATCACTGGTCGCTCCTATGCCTCAGAGCTGCAAGGACCCTCATGCTATTCCTGCTTCTACACTGCATCTTGTGCGTTGGAGTCCACTGATAGAGCCCAATACAGTGATGGGACTTACAATACATCACGCGATGCCTCCAAACATGTGCGGGCGATCCAGTAATCTATATTACTATAATAAAGTAAGAACTTTCAGGCTTTGAGGCGGGTAAACTACACCCGATATACCGTTGAAATCGTCAGGGTGTCTAGATGGTTATAGGCTATATAAATGACAAAATAAGATGTTATTTACAATATTTATATTTTTTTAAAAAGTAGTTTCCCCCCACAGTAGCACCGGCCGCGACGTGCGTGCTCACGTCAGTATGGGGAGGAGTGGCGTCCAAGGAGCGTCGGACATGGCGCGGGGGAGGAGCGGTGACTTGAGGCCAGCTGCGGTGGGAGCAGCGTAGAGGTGGACATGGCGCGGGGGAGGAGCAGCGGCAGACAGGCGGTGAGGAGCAAAGCGGCGGAGCGGAGAAATGAGGACCGGCGGTTGAGGCAGGAGGTGTGGTGAAATGAGGACCTGCGGGTCAGGTAATGCTCCGGGGACAATGTCAGGGCAGGCGGGTGTCTGGCCAGGCAGGGGACGGGAAATTACTAAAACAATGATCGGGGTCAGGGCAGGCAGGGGATGAGGCGGGCAGGGGCATGGGCTGCTGGCGGGGCGGGCGGGGCCATGGGCTGCTGGGCAATGTCGGGGCAGGCGGGTGTAGGGAAGCCTAAATGCTCCCGGACAAGGTCGGGACGGGCTGCTAGTTGTTTGTATATATATGTATGCCTAACTTAGAGGCAATGTGTAAAGTATTTATGCAGCATGCAAACAGTAAAAAAAGAGAAACACTACACAAGAAAAAGTTATTTGACACTAAAATGACAGAAATTCAATCACTAGAACTAGAGTTATTAATTTGTAAAGTTTACGGAAAAACAAGTGCCTAAGAGATCAAAGTTCCAACGGCTGACATCTAGTCATGAATAATGTCTGAATAAGGCTGCTGGCAATGTATAGAGGAGGAGGTATTGCCTTCATGGAGCCACTAGCCAAAATCGCAATAAAGAATCCTACTTTTGAAAATCAAAAATCTCCAGCAGGATGAATCTGCAAGCTGTAGCTGATGAGGGTTCCACGAGGCTGGATACCCTTTTTGTGAGGAGCCACTGAACATGATTTACTGATGTTGCAAAGCACATAGTGGGAGGTTCCATGAAATAAGGCTAGCAAACTATGCACCTTGGGCAGATTGACAAGCATGTAGGTCCCAGTCTCCTCTCAATTCTCAGAAAACTGTCCTACCCAAAACGTGTCTCCTGTTTCGTATTTGAGCTTTCTGTGCACCCTCAGCACCACTTCCAAGGGCCCAAAACTTAGAGAACCAGGACTCTATCAGGCTGGGTCCGGGACTGGTCAAAAGATGATCAGAACCTTTTCGGCCCCTGAGTCTTTGATCAGCAGACAGCCAACTGGCCCTTGGAGTCAATTATGGAACTTCCTGGGTTCAAGGCGAAGAGCAGGGCTCAAGCCGAAGGCAAATCTCAGAGGCTCAGAGATTACTTCATGCACCAGAGACGTCCTTCTTGGTGCAGCACAGTAGTTACTCTGAAGTCCATAGCAGGTCACTGGTGCAGTCAGTCCTCTGAGTGTTCTTTCACTTGTCCAAGAGTGAACTGAGGAGTGGGGCTTAGAGTTCTATTTTTATACCTGGTGCCTCCTTTGAAGTTGGAGATGTTTAGAGATTTGCCTTTCAAAAATGTTGAAAATATTTGGAATTTCCTGCCTCTCTGCCATGTCTCTAACCTGGCTCCAGGCATAATGGACTGGTGTGAAGTTCTTTGTGAATGAGAAGGGCCTGCCTATTGATGTGTAAGTGGGGCTCCACCCTCCTCCATCCTGCCAGTGATGGCCCATTCCGACACACCAAGTCCCTCTATTGTGTTCCCCTCCGGGAAGAATATACCAGTATCAACTTCCAATCACACCTAATGATGTGATGCAGGAATAGTTTGCACAAACAAATTAGTTAGGACAGGAAAATGCCAACTTACTAAAAGTCGCATATTCAAAATGGTGACTTAAAATCCGACTTTACCATTGAAGATGATGATAAATCACAATATACCAGACACCAAACACGATTTTCCTACCTTCTCCTAATCAAATGTTAGCACTTATTACATGTAATAATGTAATGCAATGTTATCCTATGCAAGAAGAGGTCCTCACAGTAAGGAAAAACATATTTAGGCATTTCCACTGACAGTATAAGTAAAACTTAAATGTGCATTTCTAACCTTTTAAATACAATGTACACTGCCCTGTGGGCTGCATAGGGCCTAGCTTGAGGCGATGTATATGAAATAAAAGGGGATTTTAAGGCTTGGCAAAGAGGTTATATTGGAAAGTCAAATTTGCAGTTTAAAACAGCTAACAGTTTAAAGGGTGGCGGTTAGGGAACATAGCTATCTCTTTAAGACGGTAAAAATTGCTTTTAAGGTTTAATCTTACTCCTGGAATGAGTTGGGATGATGGTTAATATGAAAAGCGTGATATGTTTTGCTGTCTTTCTCATTACTTTCTTTGTTTGGTGGACACCAATAGTGGGCAACCTAGTCGAGTACAAGGCTTACTGATCCAAGACTGTTATTTTATTAGAATATACATGAAAGCAGAGATTGTCCTGAGAAATGCCAAATAAAAAAATACATTTTCAGAGTTCCACCTGGGCAGAAAAATGTCAACCTCACAATAAGTGAACTCTGTGCCTGTTACACAGTCCTTACCTCTGTTTCTGATCCTTGTCCTGTGGGAGCCCTGGAATAAAGTATAATTTTTGCCTACAAGGGAGACAGTTTGAACTTTGCACTCTGACCTTCACTCAGACCCCTGTTATAGCTCATCTTTGATAAAATAACTCAGCTCTTCGCCAGCTGTGTAGAGGGAGTCCACTGATGAAGCATTTCACCCTTGGGCAAGTGAGGGTTCTCATCCGAAAGACTACCACTCTTGACTCCCACTACCTGTGGTCCTTAATACTTGTCCTACACGTATTTTTGTGTGAGATTTTGATTATTAGGGAGCACTACGCCATTGATTTGGTGCTTGATCCCTACTGACCTCCTGTGTGATTTAAACAAATTAAGATTAAAAACATTTTCTCTGTCCTATCAGAGCAGCACCAAGGAGTCCTCTAAGGCTCAATCCTATACCACACCCTATTCAACACCTCCATGGAACACTAATACTTGGTCATTCAACAGTCAACTTTCCGCATAAAACATGTAACTACACTCACAAGTATCTATTAGAAGAATGAAGAGATTCTCTCAGAAGCACTTAACTTATTAAGGGCTTCCGAGGGAATCTCTTCATTCATGGACTTCTGTGCTCCATCTGAAAATCAACTCAGTAAAGTCTGAATTCCATCTCATCACAGCCAACAAAAGCATCATCGCAATTTAAACCTGTCTGAATGAAAAACCTAATCCTAACACTACTCCCACTATCATTGGCTCTGAGATATATCTGGGCTTCATTATGAACAAACTCTGTCCACCACATGGATTGCAGTGATCCCAGTATTGGACAAGTGTGGATAAAATATTTTTTTTATTTTTTACAAACTTGTGAGCACAGAAAATTTCATAGGCAACATTTGACGAGTGGTTCAATACACCGTTGGAGTAAAAATGTACACATAGTTGATGAACTGAGCATTGCCCATGTTTCCTTGCAACAGTTGATCCTTTTTCTTTATAGGGTACTGGACTCAGTATAAGAAGGTCTCTACCTTTTAGGAATATCCAACCAAGTGTGTTTGAGTATGCATTTCTTTATCTGTCCGTACCAGAATCCCCTCTTGTGGGTTTTGGTAGGGACAAATAAGCAGTTGGTGTGGCCAGATTAGTAAGATCTGGTACTGAAAAATGCACATGATCTAGGGTAGGCAGTGACAGGGCAGAAACAAATAGATGACACAAAAACTATAGGGGTGCAAACTATTTACCCATATGTACATGTTTTTTTAACCATGTGATAGTTGGGCAAATTTTAAATCCAATGTTCAACTAACTACATCAAACACATTTTTAATCCGTTCCTTAGGTACAGACGTCAAGCAACAGATGAGGTATCACTATGATCCTCAATGAATCTCAGAGCCTTCACTAGACCATTCTTATGTGACTAAATATTGTTGTCGTGCATATACAGTACATGAGAGGTTATGGTGAGGAGCCATGCGTTAATGAAGCACATTTAAAGGTTCACATTCTTTTTGGAGAAATCTTTCTGGAGAAACTGCTGTCAGGAAGGACCACAAGAATTCATGTTCTCCAACTCTGGCGAATACCCCTAATATCACTGTCCTGTACTGACCCAGTGATTTTTGTGTTACTATAATGCTCCAAATGGACTCAGTGGGACTTATTTTTAACTAAATAATCATTCTGTTCCCCATATTATGATGTATTGTCCAATGTTTGCCTAAAACACGTTTTTTCACCAGAGAGATAAATATCGAGGGAAAATTGACTTTGGAAAACATTTTGAACTGCACCATATAGTCAGACGTCTGTACTAGAAGCCTATTGCTGATTGGTATAGGGTCAGTAGTGCCGACATAAAAGTACAGAGCTGACAAGGCACAATGTGTTTTTTCTCTCTACTTTTCTTCACTTAATACCTGTGGATGGTCCTTCATACAGCATCATGCTGTGACATTTTTACAGTTGACTTTGTATAAGATTGACTTCTTAATTCTGCACACCATTGGACTCAGATGACTATTCAGTATGCATGATCCTGAAGATATAATTGTCGGAGACAAAATGAATAATGATTTGTCAACTATAAGGATTGATAATACCTAAGTTATCAATAACAGTCATTGACAGTAATTGAGATTATGCTAGTTTTATTCGTACTCAAAATGGTAAAAATGTGTAAACTCTTCAATGACATAAGTGCACTTTAAATGAGGGGGTCTTGTGAAATCTGAATATGTTATGTGCTACCTGCGTAATTCATGCAGAGAAAAATATAAGTAATATCATCTGCCTTGCTTTCCAAAGGCATTCGGAGACAAAAGTCTAACTTTACAACTTTTGATATTCGCATAGGTCATTTACGAGTCGCATCTGTACAACTGCAGTCAGACTGTAATCTCTGGTTTGGGCCGTACTCTCCTGCTCAGGCCCTGCTCTCCGGCTTGGGCCATAATCTCCGCACCCCGGGGCAGAATCACTGGCTCAGGCTTGATAAAGTGTAATCAATGGGCCGGAACTCAATTTTGACAAACAGGAACATTAGTAACGTGAAATAAATGGTAGAAGAGGTCATGGAAATCAGTTTAGGTGGGGAAAAGGGTATGGTCAGACACTACATCACATCATAGAAAAGTTTGCTCCTTTGCATGATGGTACATGCAATCAACAATTTGCTCTCCTCTCAGTGTTGACTGTAGTGTTACACCAAAGTTTGGTGTAACACTTCAGTCAACACTCCAAGGAGGATTGCTGATTCTAATTAAAAATTAAAGGTACACCATTGGACTATGGCACTTATCTTGTAGTACCTTGTGGAAACGCAAATCTGGCTGCACGTTCATGAGTCTTCCACTCTCTGATTGGCAGGCCTTCAAAGATATTTTTGTTGTTGAGGTCACCATTACCTGTGTAATGCACTGAGCACAGTAAATAAAAATGAAAAGGGCATACGAGCGCATGGTAAGCAGAGAGTGACCTCTGGCTCATGCAGGGGTCGTCCTGGTATTAAAGTAATATTATATTACAAATGAAAGCAGTGTGCTGGTTTAGTGCACCTCCTGCAGTGGGTAACTTGTATGAAGACATTTTGAGAAATGTTGCAAAGCAGACAGGACTAAACTTACTCACCATGGCATAGACCAGGGACAGCTTTAGGGTAGTGCAACTAGTGAGGCCGCACTGGGTGTTGACCTGGCGGGTGCACTGACCTCATTTGGGGGCACTGTGTTTAGCAATAACTTAAGATTCAAAAGCAGCTGATACAGAGTTTCTTGGGTGTCCAGATTTCACGCAGCAATAAAAAGGTCAAGATGACTATTTTGCTTAATGTTCCTGCTAGAGAGAGAAATCAGAGTTTTGTCTGGTCTAGTGGATGTAAAGTAGCACAGAGGGTTAATATGCCAGCTGCAAAGAACATGCCTGTATTTAAAGTGGATAGTTGAGTGGATTAGTAAAGCCACCCTTTATCATTATTAAAACCAATTAAATGTATGCAAGAGAGGGGTTATGTAGAGAGGAGGGACCCTTTTGCCAGGTGGTAGTGAGGAAATTTGAGAAGGCGGTCAAGTGATGGGGCGGGGTGCTAAAAAAGATTGTTGCCCAGGCCCCTACCACTGCTAAAGCTGATCCTGGCATAGAGGTTGCAAACGCCCTGGAAAAGGTGACAGATAGAATGATTTTCGTAAACTAGAATCCCCGTATACACTAGATTTAGTAACATGTATATAGGAACATATATAGGCTTAGGAACATATTACCTACTGGCGGTCGCCAGTAGGTATATATAGTTAGGACCTAGTTACCATAGGAAATTCCGAACATTCTATTGGTAATAACTTTGGCGCCGATTGAGGGATCTGCCTATAATTTTTTTTAATTTGCCTCGCTGCGCTCCGCTCCTTCCCTGAAGGTTTCTGGGGGATTCGTTAAGCGGGGGCCGAGAAAAAAGGGGGGTCCCAAAACGTGTTTTCCCATGTTAATTTCCATAGGGACATTCGGACAAGGCTACAGCTCGAATGGCTGAACAGAATTATACCAGATTTGGCTAAATGGTAGGGACTGGTATGCAGCAGTGCCTTTTGTATATTTGGTGTAAATCCCTCCAGTAGTTCTTGAGAACATTTTATTGGAAATTTTTCAAATGGCATTACTATGGGACCTTTAGACACGGCTACAGCCCGAACGGCTGAACGGAATTACACCAAACTTGGCAAAATGGTAGGGACAGGTATGCAGTAGTGCCTTTTCTATATTTGGTGAAAATCCTTCCAGTAGTTGTTGAGAAAACGAATTTGAGCAAATTATTATATATCTATATGCGCTCAACATTCTATTAGGAATGACTTTGGCGCAGATTGAGGAATCTGTGTGCAATTTTCCAGAATTTTGGCCAGCTCCGCTTGGCTCCTTCCCTGAAAGTTTCGGGGGGATTCGTAAAGCGGGGGCCAAAAGGGGGGTCCCAAAACGTGTTTTCCCCAAGCTAATTTCCATAGGGACCTTTAGACATGGCTACAGCCCGAACGGCTGAATGGAATTACACCAAACTTGGCAAAATGATAGGGCCTGGTATGCAGATGTGCCTTTGCTATGTTTGGTGAAAATCCCTTCAGTAGTTCTTGAGAAAATTGAATTTGAAATTTTTCAAATGGCATTTTCTATGGGAACTTTAGACACGGCTACAGCCCGAACGGCTGAACGGAATTACACCAAACTTGCAAAATGGTAGGGACAAGTATGCAGATGTGCCTTTTCTATATTTGGTGAAAATCCCTCCAGTAGTTGTTGAGAAAATTGAATTTGATCAAATTATATATCTCTATGCGCTCACCGTACGCGCACCGTACGTGTACGGTACGCGTACTGTACGCAAGGGAGTTTCTGATTGGCTGGCAGTCGACTGTCAACCTTCCAAACTGTCCAAACCAGGAAGTGTTGGCCACCATCTTGTTTTTCAGGAGAACTGAGGCACAAGAGATCCCAAAACAAGAGTGGAAAACACGAAAAGGGGGAAGGGTAGAGACCCCCCAACCCCCTAGCCCTTTTCAGGGAGTCCCAAAAGGACCCCCAAGGGCAAAAAAAATAAAATCATGGGGTACGCGCACCGTACGCGTACCCCGCGGTTTAAAAAAATAATAATTCATTTTGCACTTGGTGGTCCTTCTGGGACCCCTTGAGAAGGGCTAGGGGGTCAGGGGGTCTCAACCCTGCCCTCTTTTCGCATTTTCCACTCTTGTTTTGTGCTCTCTTGTGCCTCACTTCTCCTGAGAAACAAGATGGCTGCTCAGGTGGTCCCAGAAGGATAATAACATATATTAATGTTATCCGCTAATAGAATTAGCATTTACAAAACCTTTGAAATTTATTGAAAAAAAACTATAGGTTTCACGCCTGATAGAGTTAGGAATTAGCATTTAAAAAACCTTGCAAATTCACTGAAAAAACTATAGGTTTCAAGCCTTATATAGTTAGGAATTAGCATTTAAAAAACCTTGCAAATTCACTTAAAAAAACATAGGTTTCAGGACTTATATAGTTAGGAATTAGCATTTAAAAAACCTTGCAAATTCACTTAAAAAACCATAGGTTTCCGGCCTTATATAGTTAGGAAGTTGCATTTTAAAAACCTTGCAAATTCACTTAAAAAACCATAGGTTTCAGGCCTTATATAGTTAGGAATTAGCATTTAAAAAACCATTGAAATTGCTCCTATATAGTTAGTTGTACTAACTATATTTTGCGCACCCGCAATCCACTGCTGATGATGTCACATATTACATCATTCATGACATGGTCAGTGACATCACTGATGACATCACTGATGACATCTCAAATGACATCACTGATGACATCACTGATAACATCTCATTTGACATCACTGATCACATCACTGATGATATCATTCATGTGATAATACGATGCACCTCCTCACAGTGTAATATAACCTTTGATACACCCAGTGTTAAATACAGACTACCATTCTTGAAACCATCGACACATCAATACCAGTTACTACATACGCACTCACTGATTCCTAGGTCTACACACACATTCACTCATTCACCCATAGAATCACTCATACATACAGTCACTCATCAATACAACACTAGGATATGCACTCATGCACCTATACAGACACTCACACACTGCCACTCATCCATGGAGTTACTCAAACACCTAGTCAGTCATGCAAAGAATCAATCAAGATCAGACGCCCTAAAGACGCCAATCGGTGGTTTAACAACGAGCTGAAAGAACTGAAACTTACGGTTCGCAGGGCAGAACGTAAATGGAGACTGGACTACTCCCCCGACTCCAGGACTCGCTACGTCCACCTCCTAGGGACCTATAAGCAAAACATCACTGAGGCCAAGAAAGCTTACTTCTCGGCCAAAATTTTGGCGGCCGAGAACCAACCTAAGGAGATCTTTGCCATTACTCACGATCTGGCTTTCTCCGATCGGACCTCACTTAAACCCCCTCCCTCACAGAAACTCTGTGATTCGCTGAATCTTTACTTTGTCGAAAAAATTTCGACAATCAAATCCAACATCCCCCCCTTCCTCTTTTTTTGTTGACCCCCTGCCTCCCCCCGCCCCAGCCTCTTTCAATTCCTTTCCCCCCTCTCTGAAGAACTTTTCCTGTCCCTCCTCCCCAAAATTAAATCCGGTTCCCCTTCTGATATATGCCCGGCACACATCTTACGGCAGATTTATACTGTCTGCCCTCTGCCTCCTCTGGGTTTCCTTAACGACTCACTGGTTCGAGGGGTTGTCACTCCATCGTTAAAAGCCGCTTCCATCGTCCCCATCTTGAAAAAGCCAGGAGCCGACCCCTCTGTGATGGCCAACTATCGCCCCATCTCCCTTCTCCCGTTTCTGGCGAAGGTGCTTGAGCGACATGTTACATCTGCGCTCAGCTCCTTTGCCGAGGAGAATGGGAGGCTGGCTCCGTGCCAGGCTGGGTTTCGGCCCAAGCACTCGACAGAGTCAGTGGTGGTGTCAGTATTAGACACCCTCAGAGAGGGTATGGACATGGGCAGATCTCAGGCGCTGGTCGTCCTTGACTTGTCCGCCGCTTTTGACACGGTGGATCATTCAATCTTGCTTTCCCGTGTCAAGGCGGCGGGCATAGGAGGCTTAGCCCTTATCTGGCTTTCATCCTTTTTGAGGGACCGGACCCAGGCGGTTCACCTTGGGGAGTTTTCAGCTACCCCCTGCCAGGTCCAGTGCGGTGTTCCCCAGGGCTCTTCTCTCTCTCCTTTACTATTTAATCTTTATATCGCCCCTCTTATCTTTGCCCTACAGCAGCTGGAGGTCACGGTATATAATTATGCCGACGACCTCCAGCTCATCTTCAATCTGTCTTCTACCCCTGACCCTATCTCTAACTTCCAATCTATTCTATCTTTCATCAGGGTCTGGATGAATTTCAACCACCTGAAACTCAATCCCGATAAAACGGAACTTGTGGTGACGGGTGGTTGCTCCAGTCCCTGGAATTCTCTCTTTTGGCCCCCCTCCTTTGGTTCTCCTCCTACCCCTGTTCCCTCTGTTAAGACTCTTGGCATCAAGCTAAATGATAAACTCACTATGCACTCCCAGATTGGTTCGGTGGTTTCTTCCTGCTTTCTTACTCTCCGTACTATCCACTCTATCTCTCGCTTCTTTTCTTTCTCTGCACTTAAACTAATTATGTCCGCACTGGTCCTGTCCCGCCTGGACTACGGGAACATCTTGTTCAATGGCATCCCTCAGTACAGCCTGCGTAAACTGCAACTAGTGCAGAACCAGGCTGCCCGCCTTGCCTTCGGTCTTCCCAAATTCCATCATACCTCCCCCCTCTTGAAAACCCTCCACTGGCTCCCTGTGCGGGAACGCGCCTTGTTCAAATTAGGCTGCATGGCGTTTCAGGCCAGGACTGGCCTGGCCCCCCTTTTTATATACTCCGCCATCAAGGCCTATGTCCCTGGCAGAGACCTCCGCTCCTCGGCACATCTTCTTTTAGCAGTCCCTCGCTACCGGAAAAAAAAACAGGGTGGCTCGAAATTTTCCACTCTTGCCCCCATGTTCTGGAACTCTCCCCCCTTGCATCTTAGGTCCCTCACCCAGTATTCTAGTTTCCGCAAAGCTCTGAAGACCTTTTTATTTTCCCAGGCTTTTCTACCGTAAGCCCTGCCTGCCTTTCCAGTCGACGCCTTAGCAACTGCTCTTGCCCAGCTGGCTGCCTGCTACTTTAGCGCCAAGAAACCGCCCAGGTGTACGTTGCGCTTGATAAATATTTTAAACTTATTTTTAAACTTAATCACACTTCCATTTCCTCAACTATACAGTTATACACACAACACCTTACTTATTCAAACATATACTAACACATACTTACTCTCTTTTACAATCACTGATACAAGTACACATTGATCCATACAGTCACTTACGCAATCAGAGACTCTCATGTATAGTCATTTATATATGCCAACTCTCACATGCACTGTGTTTTACATATGTACTTACTTGCACATGTAGCACTGAGATATCCATTCACTCACCAACACACCCATGCACACAGTCAACGACCCATATAGCTGTTTCCACATGCACTCTTGAACTCATACACCTAGTGAATCAACTGCTCACACATCTATGCACAGAATCACACACCTCCCAGCCACCCACACACACACTCAGTCTCCCATTCAAATACTTGGGCAACCAATCAATAACCCATATAGCCACTCATATAGCTACTGATCAACACATGCAGCAGCTTACACAACAACAGACATACTGATGCACACTTTCAGACAGTTTAGTCACTAACCCATGCATTTAGTAAGACACATTTAATCACTCACTCATACAGTCAATCACGCACCTACTAAATCCTTCATCCAGACACTTATACATCCACTCATTCTTCAATATGTAAAACATATTTAAACTTTACAGAAACACACAGTCACTGGATGATGTCATCAGTGATGTCATCAGTTATGTCAAATGAGATGTCATCAGTGATGTCATCAGTGATGTCATTTGAGATGTCATCAGTGATGTCATCAGTGATGTCACTGACCATGTCATGAATGATTTTATATGTGACATCATCAGCAGTGGATTGCGGGTGCACGAAATATAGTTAGTACAACTAACTATATAGGAGCAATTTCAATGGTTTTTTTAAATGCTAATTCCTAACTATATAAGGCCTGAAACCTATGGTTTTTTAAGTGAATATATATATATATATATATATATATATATATATAGTAGGTAATATATATATATATGATACCAAAAAGTCTTCTTAGTCGCTGGAAACAAGACGAAGCAAACCCGTTTTCAGTGCAAAATTATTTATTGATGCCCAACACCAACACCGCCATTACGCGTTTCAGCCAGAAAAGGGCCTTGATCAAATGACAGTTCTGAGAAGTAAGTGTGCAAATTTAAAGCAAAATTGCATGCCGAAACTGAGACCATTGATTGGTTGACTGACATGGAAGACATACTATCGTGTTCTACTGTTGCGAATCACTTAATGTCAAATCAGTTGCAAAACCAAGTAAAATCATTGTAAAATACAATAATGGGACACTAGGTCGACATAACTAATAATTTCAACCTTATAGCAGCATATTGAATTAAAAAGTCCATAAATAAATAAATAAATATGTCTTTCTAAAAAATGTATTCAATAAATAACTGCATTGGTACTGGCAATAAAAGACCTTGATTTGCCTATGTACAGTTGGTCTCCCATATTAAATTAAATTTAGCCCAAGTGGGCTAATATTATATAGTAACATACATATAATAATAAAGATATGTGCAAAGTTCCGCAAGGCAATTCAATGATTTTATGACATGCTGTGTTAAAATAATGTTAGGAATAATAAATATTCTTTTTTTTGAAAATGAAAGAAAAAGTGAAATTTTCTTAAAAGACCTAAACTTGGTCAGTAAAGCAGTTGGTTCACAGCGATAAGTTCCAGCATAGATAATCACAGATAGGTATAACAATCATCATTGGCATTGAGTTCATTTGGTACTTTGCAATCTGATAAAATAATGTGCCTAGTCTCTAATCTACGAAGGAGTGCCTCTCGGTCACCCCCTCTCCTTAATGGAGGGACACAGTCGATTACAAAGTATTTGAGGTCAGCAGGATTTTTATTATGTCTGTCTCAAAATGCCGAGCGACAGGGTACGCGGTGTCGCCGGTGGTAATGGCTCGCAGGTGCTGGAGTATCCTCTTGTGGGCCTGCAACTTGGTACTACCCACATACCGCAGGCCACATGGACACTCCAGCACTTACACCGCGTACTCTGTCTTGCAAGTTAGTTTCTTTTGGATGTGGATCGGTCTGTCTGAGAAGGGACTTGAATGCTCGGTTTTGTTGATTCCATTTTTACATGCTTTGCATACCGAGCATTTCAGAAACCCTTTACTAGTGGCAAGCCACGACTTAGAAGATCTGATCTCAGGGCTACTGGATACCAGCCAATTACTCATAGATTTTGTTTTCTTGTAAGTAATACAGGGCGGGCGTATCAGATCTCGACCCAGTGTAGGATCGCTGGCAATCAGAGCCCATTTCTTTTTGACAATCTTTCGAATGGCAAGATGTTGGCTACTGTATGTTAGGATCAACCTGGTCTCATTTAGGTTGCTCTTGAGTTTATTTTGGCCGCCTTTCAACAATGTTTGTCTGTTCATGGAATTGGCCCTGCTCATGGCTTTATCCAAAACATTCGATTGATAGCCTCGTCTCAAAAACCTAGCCCTGCACTCCATCTGAGCTATTTTACAATCTTGTTCTGTGCTACAGATGTGTCTAATGCGCAACATTTCACCGTATGGAATGCTGCGTATTAGGTGCGCAGGGTGGTGGCTGGAGGCGTGGAGCACGGCATTGCCGGCCGTAGGTTTCCTGAACAGTCTTGTTTCTAACTGCTCATTTGCTATAAAAATTTCCACATCCAAAAAGAAAACCATATTTGCACTAATATGACTTGTTAAACCCAAGTTTACATCATTGTCATTAAGTTCACAGATAAACATATTTGCCTCAAATTCGGTACCATTCCATATTATTAAAAGATCGTCAATGTATCTAAGCAATTTGACTACCTTGGTGGACATTATTTCATGGTGGACCTGTTCCTCCCAGTAACCCATGTGGAGACATGCAAAACTAGGAGAGAAACAGGCCCCCATAGCCACACCTCGCACCTGATGGAATACCTGATTGGCAAATAGAAAAAAGTTGTTGTGCAAGCAAAGGTCAATCATTGACAACAGCATCAAATTATGATCAACAAAACAGGTAGGCCTAGAACTCAGATAATGTTCTACCGCTTTTAGATCCTCTTTGTGATGAATGGAGGTATACAGGGACGAGACATCCAAGGATATTAACAAATAACCAGGTTGCCATTCTATGTCCGACAATTTGGACAACAAGTCTCCTGTGTCCAGGACAAATTATGGTAATGCTTTTACGTAGTCTTGAAGAAAGAAATCCACATATTTGCTCAGATTTTCTAGTATGCTGTTCCGTGTCAAGATAATTGGACGGCCAGATGGTTTTCAGTCTTTTTTTATGGATTTTAGGAATAAAATATGCCACGGGCATCACTGGATTCTCGTTCTTAAGCAATTTAAATTCATCAATAGTAATGAGTCCCTCGCTTCTCCAAGCCATTAATTTGGTGTAAGTATGACTCCATGATTGTTTGACGTCGTTCATTGTTGCTCTCTTGTAACACTCTCGGTCATTTAGTTGGCCTAGAGCTTCCTCCATGTATAGATGTTTCGACCAAAGGACCATATTTCCACCCTTGCCAGATTGACGGACAATGATGTTGGTATTACCTTGCACTTTTTTAACCAATGCATGATATGCTGCATCTTGAGAACGATGTTTAGTGTTGATTTTGGTTTGTTTGCGATGCAGTTCTTTTAATTCCAAGCAAACTTCATCCTGAAAAATATCGATATTATCTTTCAGCATGAGTGGTCTAAATGTGGATTTTGGTTTGAATGTTGTCAAAGCTGTAGTAGTTTTAAAACCTGTGTCTAGATTGATCGCTGGTACACTACTATTTTGTATTAGAAATTCCGCTTGCGATAACTCTGAGTTACCCATTGTTGTCGATGATTCCACTTGAGGAGGAAAGTCAGTCACAGGCACAGTGTTGGATTTCTGTGTATCATAATCCTTCCGTAGTTTAAGCTTTCTTATGTATTTATTGAAATCGATTGGAGTGTTAGCATAATCAAATTTACTTCTCACATTGTATGATAGGCCCAATGATAAGATGTTGGTTTCATTCTCACTTAGTTTCATGTCCGTTAGATTTACCACTGTCTGTGCATCATTGTGTGTGGCTCATAATTTCGTTTCCACTGCTGCTTCTTCTTGTTGGGAGGCTTGGTTTTTTTGTTTGCGTTTGTTATTGCAGCGCCTCCGTTCCCTCCATTTCCTGGTAGCAGTCTGCTTGTGCTCGCACTTTTTGCACTGGATCGCAGGCTTTGATTTCGATCCAGGCGTACCACATCTAATTCTTGAGCCAGGGTAAACTTTTGAAACCCCGACCGTTGTGATCTGATTTGTTCGTTATCAGACTCACTATCAATGTTAGAACTTGCACCTGATAGTGAGGATGTTTCGGGCGTTTCTTTGTTAGCCTGGATTGTCGGTGCAGTGGAAACTTTTTTATTGCTTTTATGCTATCGTACTTTCTGGCGAAAGTAAAAATCTGCCCATGCTCGTAGTCTAGGCGGTCGCGCTTAAACTTGTAGGTTTTGCGCTTCTTAATCGTTTCTTCTTCACGTTTTAGATGTACCATCATATCATCCCGATATTTGGTGATAACCGGAGAACTGGGAAATTTGTCGATTTCGATGTTAAGGGCGTCAATTTCTTTTTGTAATTTGATTCTATCACTCTCGGCGTATTTGACTAAGATCTCCACTAAACGCCGAGAGGACTCCAAATTACTCTCCGCCCACTCTGCCAGCATACACGGATCTGGGTTTTCATATGACGGTGCTAGCATAACCCTTAGCCCCCGCGGCATTCTTCCTACTTCTAGGTAACGTGAAAGGGAGCGGTGCTCCCCCCATTTGGCCTGTTCAGATTTACTGGCCTTCTCTAAATCTTTAAACAGTTCTTTGACCTTGGGTTGTGGATCTTGCTGTGTATTTGTGCTGGAACCTGATGAAGCTCCCCCGGCCGGGTAATCTGCAAACATATCACTGGCTGCTTCTTCTCAGCTTCTCAGAGTGTCTACGGACCTGGTGTCAGATAATGGGCTAGATCGTACTCACATTTAGACTCTTCCGACGATAAAATATCCTCGTTGGAATCTTGCACACTCCACACGGGAAGCTCAGCGGGACTCCTGTAGTAGCGGGTAGTATTGGAAAACGTCCCCATCTCAGTCAGCCGACTTCCGACATGGAACAACTCCGTTACCTCTCCCAATCACCTCTCCCAATCTTCCCAGGGCTGCCGCGGCTACTCCTCGCTGGGAGAATGATTAAGCTCCATGAAACGAAGTTGAAGCTTCCTGCCGCCTGCCCTGAAGTGTGGACGGGTTTCGCCAATTCGGGGAAGCAGTCCCGAAGTATTATATGATACCAAAACATCTTCTTAGTCGCTGGAAACAAGACTAGGCAAACCCGTTTTCAGTGCAAAATTATTTATTGATGCCCGACACCAACACTGCCACTACGCGTTTCAGCCCGAAAAGGGCCTTGATCACACAACACTTCTGAGAAGTAAGTGTGCAAATTTAAAGCAAAAGTGCATGCCGAAACTGAGACCATTGATTGGTTGACTGACATGGAAGACATACTATTGTGTTCTACTGTTGCGAATCACTTAATGTCAAATCAGTTATATATATATTATCTACTGGCGGTCGCCAGTAGGTAGTTATAGTTAGGACTTAGCTACCATAGGAAATCCGCAACATTCTATTGGGAATATCTTTGGCGCCGGTTGAGGAATTTGCGTGTAATTTTCAGAAATTTTGGCCAGCTCCGCTGCGCTCCTTCCCTGAAATTTTCAGGTGGATTCGTGAAGTGGGGGCTTAGAAAAAAGGGGGGTCCCAAAATGTGTTTTCCCCATGTAAATTTCCATAGAACGGTCTGACAAGTCTACAGCCCGAATCGCTAAACGGAATTACACCAAACTTGGTAGAAAAGTAGGGACTGGTACGCAGACGAGCCTTTGCTATGTTTGGTGAAAATTGCTCAAGTGGTTTTAGTGAAAATTAACTTAAAAAACACATGTATATCTGTAGGCGCGCTCCGAGCGCTCACCGGTACACCTACCGGGGAGCGCACTCGGCGCGCTTACGGTAGTGCGCGAGCGGAAAGCTGATTGGGTGTCGGATGTCTGTCAACATTCTAAACAGTCCGGAGAGTCCGCCATCTTGTGTCTCGGTAAAATCGAGACATCTGAGGAGAAAATAAAAAGGGGGAAATTATTAAAAGGGTTTTGTGAGGGGGTCTAGAAGGACCCTGAAGGGCAAAAAAACTATATATATATTTTTTTTTAATTCGCGGGGTAAGCGCTGGGTGCGTTCTCAGGTGCGCTCTCCGGTACACGCACCCTGAGCACACCAAGGGGAAAACAGTGATAGAAAATAGTTTTAAAAAAGAAAGGGGGTGAGGGGCACTCTACCTTGCTCTCTTTTCAAGTTTTGAAGTATTACATTTCACTCTTTTCTGAAACTACACAAAATGGCGGCGATAGGGTGTATCAGAGACAGATAGTGAGAGAAAGGAGGCAGGAGATGAAGAAGAGATATCAAATATACATCGGTAAAAATATAGTGGGAGAAGGGCAGTAAATATAAGTAAACTTACTATGTAACAAAAAAATTGTGCACTCTATACTATAACCATTTCATTATACTACAATCACTTCGCTTTTACCTCATAAATTAGAAATAAAAATGAATAATATGTCAACTAATTTTTCATTTGTAATATATATTTTATTGTTCGGATTTCTCATAATTTAGCATGTCCTCATCTGGTATTTCATCATTATTGATATATTTGATGTACTCATGAAAATTGAATTAATTCTTCATCTCTGGATGGATTCAAAAAATCTTTTAAGTCATCTTCAATTTGTGATGAAATGGTGCATTCATTGTCTATGGCATTTTCTTTTTGAAGATGTGTTGATGTAATATCAAATGAAAGTTCATTGTTGTCCTCCATTTTTAATATGAAATGTCTTGTTTTAAATTGCAGAAAAAAGTAATCACTTTCAATTATCATTTTTAGTAATACATAACATAAAAGTAGCTTAATCAAGTATTTAGTTCTTTAAAATTAATTGGGCAGTGTATAGTATCAGGCAGGAACTAGCAATATAAAACACTGCATGTGATGAAGCCAATCTTAAACAATAATTATAACAGAAGGACTGTAAATTACTAATGGAAAACATTTTCCAAATTTTCTTAAAGTGTACAACATAGTTCCCCTTACAAATTAACAGCTCACCTTTTTGAAAATAGAAGAGTTAGTACTGTGTTATTCTAAGTCCAGCAATTGAGCACCCAAACTTTCTCTCAGAAGTACCTCAGACTGGGGTATTACAAAATGGCTGTGTTTTCCTCTCATTTAAGATATATACATCAAACTTCATCACACACAAAAATTCCAAACTAAAGTAATGTTTTGATTGGTTCTAAATGTCAATACTTTCAGATGTGTTTTCCCTATGCAATTTTCCATAGGACAATTTGACACGCCTACAGCCTGAATGGATGAATGGAATTACACCAAAGTTGGTAAAATGATAGGTACTGGTATGTAGTAGGGCCTTTTTTTATATTTCTTTGAAATTTCTTCTGTGGTTTTTATGAGAGTCAACTTCAAAAAAACATATATATCAATAGGAGCGCACCCGGCTCGCTACGGGAGTGCGCGAGTGGAAAGCTGATTGGCTGTATGATGTCTGTCAACATTCTAAACAGTCTGGAGAGTCCGCCATCTTGTGTTTCGGGAAAATCGAGACACCTGAGGTAAAAAAAAGGGGGGAAATGATTAAAAGGGGGCAGGGTAGACACCCCTAGGTTTTCTGAGGGGGCCTAGAAGGACCCTGAAGGGCACAAAAACGATTACAAAATTTTGCGGGGTAAGCGCTGGGTGCGTTGCCAGGTACGCTCTCCGGTACGTGCACCCTGAGCGCACCACTGGGAAAAACAGTGTAAAAAATAGAGTAAGAAAATAATGTAGAGCGTTTAGAGGTAAGTTAGCTCTGAAAAGAGCTGTTGTGTTATGTGGGTGTTTTTTGTACCTACAAGTAGGTACCAATCCAGAGTCTTATATTCAAGAGGAAAACTCTATTCCCCTCATCTGTAAAATGCACACCATCTCTCCTATAGATGTCTTGCATGTTGTAACGCAAATTGTTGTGGTAAATTGAACCCGTACTATAGTCTCTGAGGAACGCAGAAACAGATTTATTCACATGTTTCCTTGCTTTCTCAATCTGTGTACAAAATTGGTTGGACCAGTTCCATTTTTGCCTTTGGCATATATTAGAAAATACCAAGGCAGTTTTTGGAAAAAGTGACATCAATTGCCCAAAGATGTCCTTTAAAAGCATTTCCAGACCTACCCCAGTTAAAGTGCCTAGGTCATTTCCACCACAGTGCACAATTATAAGGTCAGGGTGTGGTAAATGCATAAAGGATTTTACCAATGGTATCAATTGGTGACTTCTCAATCATCTCTGTCCAATCCATACAATGTCCACATTTGGTAAATCAAGGCTGTAAATACCTCTATTAGCTGCATATTTTTTACTCCAGTGGACATAGCTATGACCCACAAACCAGATTTTTTGCATTTTGAAAAACTTCTAGTGCTTCTAGTCAGATGAGTTGTGGAAATGAAATTGCAGTTTGATTTTGAAAAAAAGTGGTTGAGAATCAGTGCAGTTGAAAAACCAGAAATGATTGGTGCTTTCCTAAAAATCTCCACTGAAAATTAGGGTGTATGCTTTTTTTTTGTAAAAGTCATTTCAATGGTTGAGAAAAAGTCATCTAAACAAACATTGCAGTTGATTAGCTAGTAGATTGAGAGGTCAACACCCTTGATGGATTCTTTTGCAACATAGTATGATGAACTTGTGACCTGTGTGTTGGGTTAGGACGGAGTTACTATGGTTACAGGGTGAATGAGCACTGGGGGGATGGGTGAATGTTATGTGAGTTTCAAAGTCTAGAAATGTGCAGTTTGGTTTTGAATTTGTGTGGGAACAATTTTGGTTGGTTAGGTACAAGAATATGGATCTGAAATGAAAAAGAATCTGTGCCATTATTCTCAGGCTCAAGTGAAAGAAGCATTATTCAGAGATTCTGCCTAAGAGTTTCTGTTGAGTGTGACTGACACTGTTTTACAACTTCAAAATCATTTTTAAAGGTGAGTAATGATTCTTTTATAAAAGATAGAGAGCTTAAAGATTTTTGACAAGTATCACAGTGAGTGTCTCTGTGAATTAAGGAATTATATTTTTACCTTTTTCCATAATGTTAGGTGTGTGTGCTTACAGTTTGTATTTTTTAGTTTATAAGGTAGACTTCTTTTTAAATTGTTTTTTATTGTTGGATTCAAGGCTGGCATAAAGATAGTGTAATGGTTTCATTGGACTTGTAAATATGCTCCTTTTTTAGAAGCGCCTTGTGCAACCTTTAACATGGGTGGAAGCAGTGAATGTTTGGAGAGAGATTGGAATAGCAGATAGAAAACCATATGAAATGGTGTGGGAGATGCATAAAGTATTTCAGTAAGGGCATCAATTGAGATAGAAAATAAGATAAAGAGGGGCATATTTACAAGCCCCTTGTGCAATGTCTGACAATAATACTGGTATAGAGATAGTGTAATGGTTTCATTGGCATATTTACAAGCCCTTTGTGCAATGTTTGACATAAATGCTGGTATAGAGATTGTGTCATGGTTTCATTGGTATATTTACAAGCCCCTTGCGCAATGTTTGACATTTATGCTGGTATAGAGATAGTGTCATGTTTTTATTGGCATATTTACAAGCCCTTTGCGCAATGTTTGACATTAATGCTGGTATAGTGTCATGGTTTCATTTTCATATTTACAAGCCCCTTGCGCAATGTTTGAAATTAATGCTGGTATAGAGATAGCGTAATGGTTTCATTGGCATATGTAAATCAGCCTTTTGTTATACTAGTGTTTATATTGTTTACTTTTTGTAATTGCTATCTAATATGTTTGTAGTGGTCTATAATATGTTATTTTTTGTTTACCACAGATTATAATCATCTATACAAACAAAGAAAAAAATGCCTTCGAAAGCAAGACGTGAAAAAGTTCATAAAAGAAAATTAAGGTCTAAGGAAAAAGAAAATCAATAACCAACCAAAATAAAATCTTCAGAGAAAAAAAAATGCTCCTGGTAAGCAAACTAAAACTTTTCTCAGGAACTTATTGAAATGTCAAGAAAAAAACGTTTTTTTGAAAACAAGAATGAAACATCTGTAATTAGAAACAAAACAGGATGTCCTTCTAAAAATGTTAGACATGTACAAGGAGATGATATTTTGTATAACAAAAGAAGGAGCAACCAATTTACTGACATTCGTAGACAACTGTTTTACAACAGAATAGTATCAAATGTATTAAAAAATGCAAAGAGGTATCAAAAAAAGACTGCTTTTTACATGAAAAAAAAACATAGTTAAGATTGTGGATGAAGCATTTAAAGTGAAAAATAAATTGTTTAGTTTAGTAATGAATAGAATTCGTACACTTGATAAGGTAATCAATGTGTTCAAATCAAAATGTAAGTGGAGGAGAGTAACTAATCAGACTAATTTCTGTGATGTTTTTTCAGGAGAATGGAAGCATAGTTGTTGTGAGCCATTTTTTAATGAAGAAAGTTACTTTCAGAATAATTATTTGGTGCATGCAGTTGACACCAGTGGTCGAGCATATGAGGTGAAGGACAGTTGTCCGGTTGAAAAAGAAGAGATTGTGCCTAGAAATACAGAAGAGGTGTTAGCTGATGAAGTTTTAGGGAGATGTCCTAAGGCTCCAGTGTATACATGGAATTGGAGTAGTATTTGTAGTGTGCGACAGGAATCAATTGATTTGTTTTGCACTTTCTTACGGACATTTACTAAGAAAAGTGTGAAACAAAAAATGAAAATTTTACGAGAGTTAGATCCTTGTAGAGTGAGAGAAATAACAGGTTTGCAAGGGCATTCACTGGCTTTTCTTTCAAGAAAAGTATGTCAGAGTGTTTTTCACCATTTTAAGATGTTAGCAGTGCATCATAGTAAAGTGAGGAAATTAGTGAGAAGGTTGTATTATGCAAAAAGTCCAGCACTTAAACTAAAACAGCTAAACAGTGCTCTTTTGCATGGAATTGAATTAGATGTCAAAACATTTGTGATGAAATTGAGTTAGTTACTGTGGTGAAAAAGATGTCAGTGCAGAAATTGATACAGTAATAGAAGGTAATGTAGAAGAGAATGTAGAGATTTTAAGTACAGAAACATTTGAAAATGAAATTACAAAGTTTGAGGTCAATTTAAGTGAAAGGCCTAATTTTTCTTGTGTGTGTTGTCGACGAACTCATTATAAGCATCAGACTAGATTAGTTGATTTAGGGGTTCTACCACTGGATTGCCGAGAGTGCTGTTTCCTTTGTGTCCTCTCCTCTCTGATTGCAGGGGGGCCACTCGTAGGACAAAGACTTTGCTGCCAAACCTGTCCCTGGGCCTCTACAAGTGCATAGGAGCACCAACGCGACTTCAGCGAGTTTACATCTGGTCCCTAAGGCTTGAGGCGGGACTGCGAGGACCAGCGTGCAGCGCGGCGCTGATCAGCCGCAGCTGGTCCTCTTCCCGCCCCTCCACCCGTTAAAATCATCGCAGTGTGTGAGCAGCCTGGGTTCTACCACTGGATTGCCGAGAGTGCTGTTTCCTTTGTGTCCTCTCCTCTCTGATTGCAGAGCAACGCCTCGCGGCCCCCGCTGCGCCAGGGCCGCTCGTAGGACAAAGACTTTGCTGCCAAACCTGTCCCTGGGCCTCTACAAGTGCATAGGAGCACCAACGCGACTTCAGCGAGTTTACATCTGGTCCCTAAGGCTTGAGGCGGGACTGCGAGGACCAGCGTGCAGCGCGGCGCTGATCGGCCGCAGCTGGTCCTCTTCCCGCCCCTCCACCCGTTAAAATCATCACGGTGTGTGAGCAGCCTGGGTTCTACCACTGGATTGCCGAGAGTGCTGTTTCCTTTGTGTCCTCTCCTCTCTGATTGCAGAGCAACGCCTCGCGGCCCCCGCTGCGCGGGAGCCGCTCGTAGGACAAAGACTTTGCTGCCAAACCTGTCCCTGGGCCTCTACAAGTGCATAGGAGCACCAACACGACTTCAGCGAGTTTACATCTGGTCCCTAAGGCTTGAGGCGGGACTGCGAGGACCAGCGTGCAGCGCGGCGCTGATCGGCCGCAGGTGGTCCTCTTCCCGCCCCCTCCACCTGACCTTCCTAGATAACCGGTGGCAGTAACGCGCACGCGGGACGCGTGCCGGGCTAAGGCCGGGGCGAAGACCGGGCAAAGAGCGGGCCGTTTAAGGCCGTTCAAGGACGGCAGAGGACGGCCCAGGCCCTGAACCCCTGCATCTTCGCCCTGAACCCATCAGTAAGGTAGGCGGTACTGACTTCCAACCGCTTATCTTTTGAGGCCCCATTTGGCATCTGGCTCAGCACCACAGATGTCAACTATGCGTAATAGAACTAGAAGCTGCACCAAAAAAGCCATGGGGGTAGCACAAGTGACTGGCCCTATAGATCTTTTCATCTCACGGGTGAATGAGACCATTGATAAAAGTATTGTATTGCTGGAGAAAAGAGTCTCCTTGGACCTCATGAACGCTAAGCGCTCTTCCCTGGGCTCTCTCGCAAACGCAAATTCACCCTCCCAACAAGCCCTGAATAATTGCTCCCTACCCCTACCTTTGACTACCATTGGCACAGTTACAGTACCGAATGCTGTCGATTTGTCAGTCACTCGTTCTGATACGGATCCGTCCTTCATTGATCTGGAGGCTACCCCAGATCTAGAAGCCTGTCAGACATCTGAAGAGACGGAGCCAAGCCTGGATGGGCAAACTGATAAGTCGACACCTTCTGTGCCTATTGATTTTGGGGGAAAGGTTATTATTATTCCAACAAAGGTAGCTTCCAAGACCAAGCCTAAGGAAAAACCCAAAGCTAAAGCCAGGAACCATAACTTGGTATCACCTACTCCACACCTGGCGCCATGTATTCCCTGTTGGGTTGAAAATATGGTTACAGATCTCAAACAGGACCTTGAGGCCACAATAGCAGCACAAATAAAGCCTCTAATCTCTAAACTTGACAGACTCACGTCGCTAATAAATTCGAAATGGCCCAATAAGAAGAATGGGCCTGGGTCTGTCCAGCCACAAGGGATTAAAGAATCACTTTCTAACCCTTTACCTTGTGTCAAGCTCCCTAAAGATGCACCTAACAAAGCGAAAATACCCTCAGCCACCAAGGATCCAGCCGCACTACACTTGTCCCATACAGTGAATAATTCCGCTCAACCCCCACTCCTATCTACCCCAAAGGCGGTGAGTGCTACCTCGACCTTGCAACAACCAGCTGGTGGTAATAAATCTACCATCTCCCAAGCGAAAGATTCTACAGGAAAACCTACTAACCCTGCAGTTTCTAACTCTACAAACAATCCCGAAGGCCCTAAGCCAAAGCAGGCACGTTATAAATCAATCAGCCTGCCACCAGAAGTCTCTCCTTTTGTGGTTGTGCTGACAGCCGTTCCCCCACTGAAGGAGGGAGTAAAAGAAACCTTTGTAGAGTTAAGAAACAAATGTGCTCAGTGGCTTCAATTACACAAACCCTTACCTAACAATGTGAGTGGGGAAATTCTTACTGTGCGTAGAGGGGACTGGGTGGGCAGGAGTAAGAAAACAATACCAGGGGATGTAATTACAGTCAACTTTAGGGATATAGGGGCAGCGAGTTTCATCTGTAACACACCTAATAGTGGTCCTGCCACCCAAATTAACCCACTCCCCCTGTCTTATTTCCTCCCCATGCAGCCAAGACCTAATCTCCATCGGCCTACTTTCCCAAACAACAGAGGGCCTGTATATCCCCCGCAACATGCCACTAAACACTGGCAGCAGCCATCAAATTTCCCATCTTTATTCCCACACCATGCTAGCCTTCAGTGGCAACAACCCTTCCAGCTCCCACCACCCCTATATCAACCTCCTCAGCAGTGGCAGCAATCCTTCCAGCCTCCTCTACCTGTTAATCATCAGTGGCAACAGCCATGGCAGGATTTGCCCCCTTCTTCTTTTGACCCTTCATATTCTCAATTCGCCCATCCAAATAGGTACTGTGTGTTAGACGAGGTAGATTGACTTAGTTCTATGGAAGGTCTAGACATAAATCCCGCTTCCATCAATAATGATTTGGAGGATGTATTGCCAGCCACATCCTTCCTTATATGCCCAGCGGTGTCACCACCAACACCGCTTCCCCATATACTAACTAGGGATAGTGTAGACCCACCTAACTCTCAAATAATTGTCATCCCCGATGGTGATCTAACACATGGTGAGATAAAAATCCTTAGCTGGAATCTTGCGGGGATCTCTAGGAAATTAGGCCTCCCGGAGTGGAACGTCCTGGTTGACGCCCACAAGATTTGTGTATTCCAAGAGACCTGGACCACTGAGCCACTGCATCGTGTCGGGTTTGTCACATTTTTTACACCAGCTGTAAAACCTAAGGCAGGGAAGGGGCGGCCATCAGGGGGACTCATCATCTGGGTAAGCATTTTGCTTAACTCTCGGATAACCATAAAGAAGGCAGGAAACCCAGATATCCTTGGTATCTCTTTATCGGGCCCACGTGGGGGACTATTTGTTGATCTCTACAATGTCTACGCTAGAGGTTCTAAAAATGGGTGCATCTCACCAACGGTAGCGGAGCTTGAGGCCCAACTAGGGGACCAGAGTGAACCTGGCCATACCATAATAGCAGGAGATTTCAACTGCACATATGAGCCACTTCCCCTAGAAGGAATACCTGATTTAGGAGAAGAGGATAGTAGGTGGGGTATTCCCACCCTCTCTATTCCACCCATCAAGCGCTGGACTCGTAGTGCAATACATCTAAATGCACTTACCTTAGAGTTCGGATTAAGAGCAGCAAATGGCCGTACACGTTCTGATCAGTTGGGTGCCCCTACTTTCAACAGAGTTGGTCACTCCACAAGGATTGACTATATTCTGCTGGACCGGGGACTCTGGAGTTCGGTCATCGATATGGTTGTTATTCCTACCATAGAGAGTGATCACAACTCACTTTCCTTAACCTTAGCGAATTTTTGGTCCACTGGAGCGCCGTCAGCACCACCGAGCTGCCCACAGGAGATTATTGTCTCCTCTTGTGGAAGACGCCTTAAGTGGAATAAGATCTTGTGTAACATTGATAAATTATCCACTATAGATGAGGTGGTTAAAGGCACACAAGATGAAATTGGCTCCATAGACTTAACTAAGGCAGCAGACAAGGTTACTACTATCTTTGAAGTAGCCATAAAAACTATAGGGGACCTTTTATGGACACAAGGGACTACAGGGAAACCCAAACCCCTAACTAAACCCAAAGGCAGGCATGACTGGTACTCTGCATCATGCAGAAAGGCCAAGTCATGTTTAATTGAGGCAGTTAAAGGGAAGTCCCCCCTATCAATACAAACAGCCAGAAGAGAACATAAAAAGGCCTTGTGGCTAGCTAAAAGGGAGTGGGAAGATGCCTACTGGCTAACCCTTAAAGAAGCAAGCATGAAAAAAGACTCCAAATGCTTTTGGGACACTATAAGGGCACGTAACAGACCAGATAGTGATCTCATGACTTGTAACATTCCGAGTCAGGCGTGGGAGGATCATTTCTCCAAACTTTACTCCTGTCACAATGGACTTAATGGGAGAGGGTCTGTTATATCCTCTCCTTTTACTAACTATATGCTTTGCCCCAGCGACTCTGATTTTACACTTAAGGAAGTGGAATACGCAATAAGTTCTATTATTCCACAAAAAGCGGCCGGTCCTGATGGTATTCCCGGGGATCTGCTAAAATCCGATAGTGCTAACTGGGGTAAATTGATTCACTCCCTCCTTGTTGTCATCTGTAGGGGTGCCCCCATTCCCTCATCATGGAAGGGGGCGGAGGTGGTCCCCATTCATAAGAAAGGTTCGAGGGATGACCCATCTTACTATAGGCCGATCAGCCTGCTAGATATCAGCCAAAAAGTTGTCGGTAAAGTCCTCTTACTCAGAATCCTTAACTGGGTAGAAGAAAACAAAATCCTTACTGACTTCCAGGCTGGCTTCAGAGTAGGCACTGGAACGATTGAGCAAGCATTCAGGCTCATGATGGTTTATTGGAAGGTTGTGGTGATAGGCAAGGGCAGTCTTTATCTCGCATTTATCGATTTAAAGACTGCCTTTGACCTTGTACCTAGGGACCTAATATGGAAAGTACTGGCTGACATGGGGTTGCCACACTATCTACTATCCCTACTAGTCAGACTACACCAGGACAGCTTTGCCCAAGTCAGGTGGGGCCCTGGAGGGGAGAAAACGGGCAGTATTCCGGTCGAGAGAGGGGTCCGCCTGGGATGTGTTCTAGGCTCCCACCCTTTTTTCTCTCTACATCAATGGGGTGGTCGAGCATCTCCTCAAATATCCATCTGACGAGCCATCCCTGGCTGGTGAACGTATACCGACCCTCCTCTTCGCAGATGATACGCTTTTAATCTCCAAAACCCCAATGGGACTCCAGAGACTTTTGGACAATTTCCAATCATTCTGCACTGATCGAGGCCTGGTAATAAATACCAACAAAACGAAGTACCTTGTCCTCAATCCACCGAAACAGCATGTGCGTTCCCCCACCCTAAACACTGAGCTCCTGGAAAGGGTGAACGTTTTTGATTACCTCGGGATACGCCTTTCAGACAAAATGGACTGGACGCCACACCTAGACAAAATGCTGTTGAGCCACAAAAGGATCACAGGCGCCCTTTTGAGAGAGCAACGTTCCAGTTCAACAAGGCCTATAGGAACAGTCCTTGAGATCTATACAGCTAAAGGCGTCAGCTCTGCCCTCTATGGAGCGGAACTTTGGGGCTTTTCGTCTACCGACGCTCTGCAAAGATCCGAGAACAAATTTTGCAGAGAAATAATGTCCCTTCCACAAGGCACCCCGATACTTCCTTTATTTATGGACCTTGGCTGTACCCAGATTGGCGAAATTGCGAAATTTCGCCCGTTATTATTATGGGCCCGTATTTGGCGGGTAGAAGAACTCAGTGGATATGCCAGAGGCCTTAAAGAAATGATGTCATCACCAAGCTGGTATAAAATCAAATGGCTACAAGACATGAAAACTCTATTGACCAAGTTGGGCCTACTTGAATCATGGCTAAGTAGAACCTCACCCCCAAAGCAAACACTTAAAAAGCTCTATCGGGACTGGATTTGCTCTCAAAGACATTCTAGCACATCTCTTGGCAGGCTAACAGAGGACTTCCTGATGTTTAAAGACTGTCCCAGGCGGGAACTCTATCTGGATACAATCGGAAAACCCTTTGCTAGGGCCTTGTATTTCAGATTTAGAACGGGTACCTTACCACTGAACACCTTTACTAAAAGATGGAAATCCTGTATAGACAAATCTGATCTATGTCCATCGTGCCTTGTCAAACCGGAGACACTAGCGCATTTTTTGTTTGTTTGTGACGAATATGTTAATCCAAGGAGGGTGTGGCTGAAAAACCTATGCCGACAGCTGGGGACTAGGAGTCATGATGTGGCAATTAGGATACTTATTTCGGACAGTTATGTACCCTATGCTTGTGCCCTAGCCAAATTTCTATCTTGGGCCTGGGCTATTCGAGCCAAAAAGCTAAAACAATCTGTTTAATTCTTTTTTATAAAAATCTCTGGTAACTGGAAATGCTGTTTTAATTGTTTACCTTTTTAAAACTAACTGACTACGTATAACTGAGCAAATATTTTCTGAAACTATTGCTTGGACCAGAGATACAGAATTTCTCTTCTTAAAATTGTACTCAAATTGTAATTTTTTATATACATTGATCTGCTTTTATGATAATGACTTTTATCGAAATAAAGCTTTTTGACTTGACTTGACTTGACTAGTTGATTTATATGTAAAAAGCAAAAAGATAAATAATAATGAGTGGAAGGATTTTGCAACTTATTTGTTGGTTGAAAATTGTTTTGGGTTGGGCTATGATCAACATATTTGTAAATATTGTTATAATAAATTAAATGAAAACAGAATGCCTGCTAGAGCTGTTCATGATAATCTGGAGTTGGTAGATATTCCTTCTGAATTGATGGATTTAAATACCTATGAATGTATTCTGATTCAATGTGTGCATCCTTTTCAGGCTAATGTTCGCATGGAGCCTAAGACAGGGAAATTGCCTCCTTCAGATTTACAGAGAGGATTAAAGGGAAGAGTTGTTTATTTGCCTCTAGATTTTAAGAAAAATATTGATACAAATGGTGCCGAAAAAGTAGAAGAGGAACCTCTGGTTTTTCTAGTTAATGGCGTTCCGACAAAAAGTAAGAAAATCTGGCAAGAATTAGTGGAAAGTCAAAGTCAAAAAGGCAACGTTGTATTTGGTAAAAAATGATCATTACTATAGAAATGTGTATGTTGGAGAAGAAGAAACAACTGTAGAAGAGGATACTGATTTTTCAGCTGGGCAAATAGAAAAAGTTGATATCGCTAGAAGTGAAGAAATTTATGAACATTATAGTGTTCATCCATTGCATTCCAAAGAAGTAATGGGGAATGCTATTGACTTGTTTCAGATGAAAAAAGCCAAAGGAAGTCCCATTAGTGTATGGGAAGAAAGTTTGGAAGCTCGTTGTTTTCCACAGTTATTTCCAACAGGTGAAGGTGGACGATCTGATGACCGACCTATTGAAATTCCGGCATCTGAATACCCGACTTCAAGATTATATGCAGAAGATCCAAGGTTTCGTCAATGCATTCCATATTTGTTCCATCTACTGTTTGAGAGTGATTTGTCTGGACTTTCCTATGCAGTAAACCATATACTGAAAAGTGGAACACATCTACAAAATGTTTCGGCAAGGGATTTTAAGGATAAAGTGAAACTGTAAGACAGTGTTTTCGAATCTCAGCTAATTAATCTCATGGCATGTCAGCGTGGTACTAACGAGTATTGGTACCGTCGTCATGGGGAATTGAAATGTATGCTAAGAAACTTAGGAACTCCTACATGGTTCCTCACTCATAGCTGTGCTGAGTATGCTTGGGAAGACTTACTTGAATTTTTACGAGAGGCAAATAAAAACATTGAAAATATTGAATACAAGACACCTGGAGAACTGTGCTATTTGGATCCAGTTAATGTATGCAGGTATTTCAATCATAGGTTTGAAGCTATGATGTCTTTTATTACAAACAAAAAAATCCTCCGCTTGGAGAGGTGTTGGATTTCTTTTGGAGAACATATGCTGCTATGGATTAAAGATGCATCAAAATTTGGAACAGATTCAGATGAGAAAGTGATGAGTTTCATTGAGCAGTACGCTACATGTGCTGTTCCAAAAAGTACAGAAGAAAACAATTTAAGACATCAAGTTTTACGCTTTCAAAGCCATCGTTGTGGGAAATACTGTCGTCGAAAATACAAATCCAAGGACAAGTTCTACACGAAATGTCATTTTGCATTTCCACGTCCAGTAACATCGAAAGGAAGAGTCAACAATGTTATGTCTTCTCTGCGACATACTGTGACAAGAAAATCACCCAAAAATACATACAACCTAAGAAGAAATGAGGAATCCAAATTCATAAATGACTACAACCCAGTCATTTTGTCCATGTGGAATGCTAACATGGATATTCAATATGTGGCTGACAACTCTATTGCTGTGGCTCGATATGTGACATCTTACATCACAAAATCAGAAAAGACGGAACTGAAAGAAATGTGGGAGGAAATTTCACATGAAAAGAGCCTAAGCAAGGAATTATACAGTTACAGTCTGAAGATGTTGTTGCATCGAGAAATTGGAGCATATGAATGTTCTGATTGGTTGTCATCGGCATGTCTATATGCCAAATCTAGAACCATCATTTGGGTGAGTCTAGGTCTTGCTGCAACACGAAACTGAGTTTTAAAATCTGTACAAGAAATAGAGTATTTGGCGGAGAAAGAACCGGACAGTACAGATATTTTGAAGACAAACATGTTGGAATCATACTATCCAAATAGAAGTACTCACCTTGAGAATGTTTGTCTCTATGAAGTTCTGCAAACCTATATTTTTAAAAAGAACGTCACAGAAGTCATCAATAAATGTGTATATGCTGTAATTGCATGTGAAGGCTGTCTAGTGAAACAAAGAAAAGGCCATTTGATTAATCATCGAAAATTAAGTTGTGATTCTCCAGACAAGAGGGAATTGTATTACTTAGCTATTTTGCAACTCTTTAAGCCTTGGAGTACAGAAGAGGAACTACTTGGATTCATTCAATGCAACCAAGGATACAATAGAATGTCCTGTTTTTTCAAATTATCAGCAAATGTTGAACGAGGAAATACAGCAAGGAGCTACAATTGCAGCAGAGATTGCTAGAGAAAGTTCTCAAGATAGTCAGAGTTCTGCATCATTGAGTCAGGATCCAATAGGAGGTCCAATTATACAAAATGAAGCTGCTACTGCCATGGATGAAGTTGAAAGAGCCATGGAACAAGCTCAGGAGAATGGAATAAACTTAGAAGATTTGGAAAAGAACTAAACGTTGAGCAGAGACAAATATATGACGAAGTCACAAAACACATTGAGCATGGTTTATCTCATGAGAAAAAAGAGTGCTCATGTACATCGTTTGTACCTGTCCGACTATATGTGAGTGGAGAAGCAGGAACTGGGAAAAGTTTCCTGATTAAGGCAATTGCCACATATTTGCAGAAAACAACAGTCATCGCTCTCATGTGTTGTAACTGCTCCAACTGGGTTGGCAGCACACAACATTACAGGGATTACTTTACATCGCTTATTGATGCCGCCAGTGGAGCATGATAACAAATTACAATACTACAAGCTATCTGTAGAAGCTTGTTGTGAAGTTTCAAGAGTCCTAACGAAAATGAAACTTCTTATCATTGATGAAGTAAGCATGGTATCAAATGTAATGCTTGCTTTTGTGCATTTAAGAATGCAAGAAATTCTTTAAACAGACTATGATGTGTTATTTGAAGGCAAACACATCATTGTTTTTGGAGATTTACTGCAACTAACTCCAGTGAAAGGACAGCCAGCGTTTAAAATGCTTACGCATGAAGATACCAGGAAGTGCTTAGGAAGCATTGTAAATGTGAATATCTGGTTATATTTCAAATATGCAGAACTGCTTCAAAATATGCGACAGGCAAAGGATGAAGATTATAAAAATATTCTACAAGATGTAAGAATTGTAAAACTAACTGAGCATGGCAAAGAAGCTTTACATGGACGATTAATTTCAAATTAGTTTCCAAATGAAAAGATTCTCCCAGAGAATATTTTTAAGAAAATTCCTGAAAACAAACCTGTCATTTGCTTGTTGCCAACTTTGCAAGAATGTTCAATCTTTAACAACAAAATGTTAAAGTTAGAAAATCAAGGGATTGTGAAACTGAAAGCTATTGATAAAATTGAACATGAAGGAGCAACTATTATTTTGTCAGAAAAATTGAAATCAAAATTGGATTCTTTAGAGAAGACAATATCTAAAACTGCTGGTATGGAAAAGACTCTGTATGCATCTTTAACCCTTTCGATGCTGATGAGGAGCTGGGCTCGTCATGGTGCACAGTGGTCGTGTGCTGATGACGAGCCCAGCTTGTCATGAGCCCCACCCTCGGGGGAAGCGCTGGCGCTCTCCCCGTGGGTCTGCGATTTTGTAATGTAGCACGGGGATGGCAGGGGTAGAGTTCCCGCTGGCCCCCGCCCCTCCCCATGGGAATCCCTGATGACGTCAGCGCGCACAGCGCACGCTGACATCATCAGGGATTCCCTGCGCTCGGGAAGCCATTTGCTTCCTGAGCGCCGGTGGAGAAGGTAAGATTTCTGGACTCCGGCGGGGGTTTGGGGCCGCAAAGAGGCATCAGGGGAGAGGAAAGAGATTTTCCTTTCCCCTGATGTTTCTTTGCAGGGCATTTCTGCCTCACGATCGCGCACAGCGTCGCGATCGTGCGGCGGAAATGCCCCCACTAGCATCAGGGATTGAAAATTTAGCTTTTCGGAAGCGACCCCTTGGGCAAGGGTCGCTTCCAGGTGGGCAGCCATTTTTTTATAATTTTCTGCTCCCCCCGGGGGCAAATCGGCCCGTTTTTTTAGTTGTTTTGCTCCCAGGTGGGGGCAGAAATTCCCCACTGGCTCCAGGGATCTGTTTTGGGGCAATGTATATGTTTTAGAAGCGACCCCTTGGGCAAGGGTCTCTTCCTGGTGGCAAGTAATTATGTTTTTGAATTTCTGCCCCCCCTTGGGGCAAATCGGAGTGGTGTTTGCCTGGCGGTGTGTGTGTGTAGTGGTGCTTGGCTGGATGGTGTGCGTGGAGTCGTACTTGGCTGTCTGTGCATGGAGTGGTGCTTGGCTGGTGGTGTGTGTGTGTGGAGTGGTGTTTGGCTGGTGGTGTGTGTGGAGTGGCGCTTGGCTGGATGGTGTGCGTGGAGTGGAACTTGGCTGTCTGTGCATGGAGTGCTGCTTGGCTGGCGGTGTGTGTGGAGTGGCGCATGGCTGGATGGTGTGCGTGGAGTGGTACTTGGCTGTCTGTGCGTGGAGTGGCGCTTTGCTTGCGGTGTGCGTGGAGTGGCGCTTTGCTTGCGGTGTGCGTGGAGTGGTGCTTGGCTGGCGGTGTGCGTGGAGTGGCACTTGGCTTGCGGTGTGCGTGGAGTGGTGCTTGGCTGGAGGTGTGCGTGGAGTGGCGCTTGGCTGGTGGTGTGCGTGGAGTGGCGCTTGGCTGTCTGTGCACGGAGTGGTGCTTAGCTGGCGGTGTGTGTGGAGTGGCGTTTGGCTGGATGGTGTGCGTGGAGTGGCTCTTGGCTGTCTGTGCACGGAGTGCTACTTGGCTGGCTGGCTGTGCACGGAGTGCTGCTTGTCTGGCGGTGTGTGTGGAGTGGTGCTTGGCTGGCGGTGTGCGTGGAGTGGTGCTTGGCTTGCGGTGTGGTGCTTGGCTGGCGGTGTGTGTGAAGTGGCGCATGGCTGGATGGTGTGCATGGAGTGGTACCTGGCTGTCTGTGCATGGAGTACTGCTTGGCTGGCGGTGTATGTGGAGTGGCTCATGGCTGGATGGTGTGCGTGGAGTAGTACTTTGGAGTAGTACTTGGCGGTCTGTGCACGGAGTGGTGCTTGGCTGGCAGTGTGTGTGGAGTGGCGCTTGGCTGGATGGTGTGCGTGGAGTGGTGCTTGGCTTGTGGTGTGCGTGGAGTGGTGCTTGGCTTGCGGTGTGCGTGGAGTGGCGCTTGGCTTGCGGTGTGCATGGAGTGGCGCTTGGCTTGCGGTGTGCGTGGAGTGGTGCTTGGCTGGCGGTGTGTGTGGAATGGCGCTTGGCTGGATGGTGGGCGTGGAGTGGTACTGGGCTGTCTGTGCATGGAGTGGTGCTTGGCTGGTGGTGTGTGTGGAGTGGTGTTTGGCTGGCGGTATGTGTGGAGTGGCACTTGGCTGGATGGTGTGCGTGGAGTGGAACTTGGCTGTCTGTGCACGGAGTGCTGCTTAGCTGGCGGTGTGTGTGGAGTTGCGCATGGCTGGATGGTGTGCGTGGAGTGGTACTTGGCTGTCTGTGCACAGAGTTGTGCTTTGCTTGCGGTGTGCGTGGAGTGGCGCTTTGCTTGCGGTGCGCGTGGAGTGGTGCTTGGCTGGCGGTGTGCGTGGAGTGGCACTTGGCTTGCAGTGTGCGTGGAGTGGTGCTTGGCTGGTGGTGTGTGTGAAGTGGCGCTTGGCTGGTGGTGTGCATGGAATGGCGCTTGGCTGTCTGTGCACGGAGTGGTGCTTGGCTGGCGGTGTGTTTGGAGTGGCGTTTGGCTGGATGGTGTGCGTGGAGTGGTTCTTGGCTGTCTGTGCACGGAGTGCTGCTTGGCTGGCTGTTTGTGCACGGAGTGCTGCTTGTCTGGCGGTGTGTGTGGAGTGGTGCTTGGCTGGTGGTGTGCGTGGAGTGGTGCTTGGCTTGCGGTGTGGGGCTTGGCTGGCGGTGTGTGTGGAGTGGTGCATGGCTGGATGGTGTGCATGGAATGGTACTTGGCTGTCTGTGCATGGAGTACTGCTTGGCTGGCGGTGTGTGTGGAGTGGCGCATGGCTGGATGGTGTGCGTGGAGTAGTACTTGGCTGTCTGTGTACGGAGTGGTGCTTGGCTGGCGGTGTGTGTGGAGTGGCGCTTGGCTGGATGGTGTGCATGGAGTGGTGCTTGGCTTGTGGTGTGCGTGGAGTGGTGCTTGGCTTGCGGTGTGCGTGGAGTGGTGCTTGGCTTGCGGTGTACGTGGAGTGGCGCTTGTCTTGCGGTGTGCGTGGAGTGGTGCTTGGCTGGCGGTGTGTGTGGAGTGGCGCTTGGCTGGATGGTGTGCGTGGAGTGGTTCTTGGCTGTCGGTGTACAGAGTGCTGCTTGGCTGGCTGTCTGTGCACAGAGTGCTGCTTGGCTGGATGGTGTGCGTGGAGTGGCGTTTGGCTGGATGGTGTGTGTGGAGTGGTACTTGGCTGGCGGTGTGTGTGGAGTGGTTCTTGGCTGTCGGTGTGCGCTGAGTGGTGTTTGGCTGGCGGTGTGCATGGTCTGTCGCTTGGATGGTGGTGTGGGTGGACTGGCGCTCGGCTGGCGGTGTGTGAGTACCTACTTTCTGTTGGTCACTACACACACTGCTAGTTGAGTGACACTCTACTCAGTCCATCATTTTGTGTAGTTGCTGTGGCAGATATTTGGGTGTGTGAAAGTGATGGGCCCCTGAATGGCGCTGTCTGCTGGTATGAGTGTTGTAATGTGATGGGTCCGCGGCTGGTGGTGTGAATGTTTTGTATGTGTTACATGTACGAAAGGTGTATGAATGTCCTTACTGCCCCTGTGTGATGGGGGTACTGGTAGGAGCGAAAGACCGACTGGCACCAAAGGGATTAGGCAGTAAAATAAATTCAAAAAATTAACCAGTGTCTTGATGTTAAACCTCATCTAATCCCAATTGGTCTTTGCCCTATTTGATGGCCCCTCTGTGCGAATGTAAATTTGGGGGACAAATTTGTGTGTGGTTTTTTGAATTGTTATATTGTTTGTGAAATGTGGTAGTAATTTTTTTATCTTCTCTATTTTTGTCTTGTTCCAGGCTTTTGCTGTTTGGATTGTTGTAGGTTGCGGGTCTGTTACTGCTGGTTTTGCAGCTTGTGTAGTTGCTTGTGCTTGGTAAGTGAATGTATTTTGTACTACTTTCCCTTGATGTGTGTCTTTTTGAAAAAAGTTGTACTTATAGCAGTTTGTGTGGCTCTGTGTTTTTTTTTCTTCAGCATTAGTGTTTGATGTGCACTTTGATTTCTAATCTGTTTTTTTTTCTTTTCTTTCTAGTGGGATATCAATTCTTTTTGCTGTGTCTCAGCAGAGTAGGTGCTGGTGAGTGTAGCTGTATTTGGTAAGAGTGAAATTGTTTTGGATTGTATTGATCTTTGTGTGAAAGCCTTACCTTGTTTACTTCTTACTTTGCACAGTGTAGGTTGTTGTTCACTTGTGTGTGCTGTCTTCAGGATTACTGCTCAGCAGGTTCTTGGTTTGCTTTTTGAGTCTTCCTCTGACCATGGTTCAGAGACTGACTCCGATTCGGAGCTGGAGGTTGGTGGAGAAGATTCAGGCAGTGAGTTTTCTCTTTGCCTGGATTCATCATCATCGGATGATGAATCTTCTTCTAGTGCTGATGAAGTGCCTATGGTAGCGGAGAATATTGGTGCGCTGGTAGTGGGCCAAGAGGCATCTGTGCTGCTTCCTAGGGCTGCAAGGTTTCCTTTCTTTTTACGTCGGCATGAGGCAGGTGGGCTGCAGCCTGCGCTCAAAAGGCTTCACATTGCTGTGGTGCGCCAAGAGGCATCTGGTGCTGTTAGGCCTCCTATTGTTGTAGAGCGGCAAGATGCATCAGGGCCTGATTTGTTTTACGGTGGTGTAGTGCAGCAAGAAGCTTCTCAGGCTGCTGGAGTTCCCGTTGGTGAAGTGCTGCAAGAGGCATCTGGGGCTGTTAGGCTTCCCATTGTTGTAGAGCGGCAAGATGCATCTGGACCTGCTTTGTTTCCCGGTGGTGTAGTGCAGCAAGAGCCTTCTGGGGATGCTATGTTTCCTGTTGGTGATGTGCAGCCAGAAGTATCTGTGGCTGTTAGGCTTCCCGTACGTGTACAGCAACAAGTGGCTTCTGGTCTGCAGGCTGGGGTGGCTGCTTCCCCCGTTGATGGGGATTGCCTCTGGGTTCCCCCTGGCATGGTGCAGCCGGCATTGCCAGAGTTCACTGGTGTTCCTGGGTGTAGAGTGAATACTGAGAATTTTCAGCCAATACACTTTTTTCAGTTGTTTATGGACGATGTGTTTTTGCAAGAGATTGTTGAGCAAACCAATTTGTATGCAGAACAGTTTTTGAGGGACAACAGTGCCAGTCTTAAGCCCCATTCTAGAGCTACCCTGTGGACTCCCACAAATGTTGAAGAGATGAAGAAGTTTTTGGGATTAACTTTTTTAATGGGCTTGCTAAGGAAGCCATCAATGTCTTCATATTGGTCCACTAATCCCTTGATGACAACAGCTATATTTCCAGCAGTCATAAGTCGTGATCGGTTTTTGCTTCTTCTTCGGATGATGCATTTTGTTGATAATGGTTTAACCTTGGCATGCGATCACCCTGATTGTGACCGTCTGTTTAAAATTCGGCCTGTCCTTGTTCACTTTGTTGATCGTTTTTCTGAGATCTTTGCTCCTGGAAAAGAAATTGCAGTGGATGAGTCTTTGCTATTGTTCAAGGGCCGCTTGGTTTTTAGGCAGTACATTCCTAGTAAGAGGGCACGCTACGGAATCAAACTGTATATGTTGTGTGACAGTGAGACTGGATATGTCTACAATTTCAGGGTGTACACTGGTAAGGAGTCCAGCATTAACCCTCCTGGTTGTCCTTCCACTTTTGGAGTGACTGAGAAAATTGTGTGGGAACTAGGTAGAGGATTATTTAACAAAGGCCACCATTTGTATGTAGATAACTTCTACACTGGTGTGCGGTTGATCAAGGAGTTGGCCAAAGTGGGCACTGTTGCTTGTTGCACAATGCGCAGTAACCGGAAAGGTTTCCCAAAGGAACTTGTTTGCAAAAGGCTTGTGCGGGGACAGTCTACTGCATTGCGATGTGGGGAGCTTCTGGCTGTGAAGTTTTCAGACAAGAGAGATGTGTACATGCTGACTACTATCCATGACGAAAGTGCTGTACCTCTGCCTGTTTGGGGTCAGGTTGCTGAAGTGCGCAAACCTGTGTGCATTGTAGATTATAATAAGTACATGGGTGGTGTTGACAGAGTAGATCAGAGGTTGGAACCTTATGATGCTGTTCGAAAGGCTTACATTTGGTACAAGAAGTTGGCTATTCATCTTTTCCATTTGGCATCCTTCAATGCTTTTGTTGTGTTCAAGAAGTCTTGTCCTGAGTCGAAGATGCCTTTTGTTAAGTTTCAGGAGTATGTAATAGGCAGCCTTGTACTAGTGGAGCAGGCAAGTGTTCCTAGATTTGGAGTGGTGGAGGATGTGGCTAGATTGAAAGATCGCCACTTTGCTGAATTCATTCCTCCCACCACCGCAAAAGACTTTCCGACTAGAAGATGCAGAGTCTGTTGGCGCAGAGGCGTGCGGAAGGAGTCTCGTATGTACTGCCCTGACTGTCCTTCTAAGCCTGGATTGTGTCTGTGAGCTTGTTTTAAATCTTACCACACGAAAAAGAAGTTTTGGGAGTTTTAATGAGCTGTAAAGTGAATTGTCTGGTCTGTATTCTGTAAAATAATTTGGTTTGTTTCAAGGTTTGGCTTTAGTGCAATGTGTTTAGTTTTAGAATTTGTGCAAGCTGATTTGTAGGTATTTCCATTTGTTTAGTGTTTTTTTTTTAAAGAATAATTCTAAATGTGATTGTGGTGTGTGCAGGCTGGTGCTTGGATGGCAGTGTGCGTGGACTGGCGCTTGGCTGGAGGTGTGTGTGGATTGGTGCCTCCCTGGCAGAGTGCGTGGTTTGGTGTTTTGCGGGTGGTGTGTGTGGATTTTTGTTTGGCAGGCGGAGTGCATGGTTAGGTGCTTGGCTGGCAGTGTGAGTGGATGGTGCTTGGCTGGTGGAGTGCAAGGATCGGTGCTTGGCTGGTGGTGTGTGTGCACTGGTGGTTGGCTGGTGGGCTGCGTGGACTGGTGCTTGGCTGGTGGTGTGTGTGCAGTGGTGCTTGGCTGGTGGTGTGTGTGCAGTGGTGCTTGGCTGGTGGTGTGTGTGCAGTGGTGCTTGGCTGGTGGTGTATGTGGAGTGGTGTTTGGCTGGCGGTGTGTGTGGAGTGGTGCTTGGCTGGATGGTGAGCGTGGAGTGGTACTTGGCTGTCTGTGCATGGAGTGCTGCTTGGCTGGTGGTGTGTGTGGAGTGGCGCATGGCTGGATGGTGTGCGTGGAGTCATACTTGGCTGTCTGTGCACGGAGTGGTGCTTGGCTGGCGGTGTGCGTGGAGTGGCCCTTGGCTTGCGGTGTGCTTGGAGTGGTTCTTGGCTGGCGGTGTGCGTGGAGTGGTACTTGGCTGTCGGTGTGCGCTGAGTGATGTTTGGCTGGCGGTGTGCATGGTCTGGTGCTTGGATGGTGGTGTGGGTGGTCTGGCGCTAGGCTGGCGGTGTGTGAGTACTAACTTTCTGTTGGTCACTACATACACTGCTAGTTGAGTGACACTCTACGCAGTCCATCATTCTGTGTAGTTGCTGTGGCAGATATATGGGCATGTGAAAGTGATGGGCCCTTGAATGGCGCTGTCTGCTGGTGTGAGTGTTGTAATGTGATGGGTCCGCGGCTGGCGGTGTGAATGTTTTGTATGTGTCACACGTACGAAAGGTGTATGAATGGCCTGTAAAGAGGTTGGTGCCTTGACGTGGCTTTACAGCTCACGAGCTGTGAGCCAGTGGTTCAGTTTATCATACTTTCAATTATACGCAGTGTATTTCATTTTTGTGAAATTACTTGCAAATAAAATTGTATGTACTGAATCATCACTCATCCTCGTGCCAAATCCAACCAGTATGTGTGTGTGTTTGCGGTTTAGATGGCTGTCCAGTAATATTTGTTTTTGTTTTCCCTTTCAGAAGTAGGGTGTACCTTGTCCCTTTTTGTGAATGTTGTAATGTCTTGCTTTTCCTTCCGGATGGTGTCAATGGTCTGGTGTGTAACAGTTATGAAAGGTGCGTGAATGGCCTGTAAAATGGTTGGTGCCTTGTCGTGGCTTTACAGCTCACAAGTTGGGAGTCACTGGTTCGGTTTTTATGCATTTATTTATTGACAGAGCATTTCATTTTTTGAAATAGCTTGTTAATAAAATTTTATGTACTGAACCATCACTCGCCCTCGTGCCAAATCCAACCTGTATGTGTGTGTCTTTGAGGAATAGTTAGCCGTGCTTGAATGTTTGACTTTTGAGTAACTTTGTTACGGTGTACATTATAGCTATAAATAACTTACAAAATTTAGATTTTATTGTTAAACTATGGAAGTATATGGTCATGTTTTTCTGGTGAATTTTATTGTTGATTTTTTTCCACAATCTCCTGCAAACTTGAAATTGTCTGTCACAATTTCCTTGAATCACACGCTCTCAAATTGAAAACTTAATTCGCCACTGTACAATTTGGACCGTTTCCTGTTGTAGCCACTATGCCTGCCCACGCAAGTGAGGTACCATTTTTATCGGGAGACCTGGGGGAACGCTGGGTGGGAGGAAATTTGTGTGAGCCCAGTGACGCCACGCTTTCCCATGCAAAAAAAGTGTGAAAAAACTGACTTTTTCTGCAAAAATTGTGGTTTGCAAGGGATTCTGGGTAAAGGAACGTTGGAGGATCCACGCAAGCCATTCCTCCTTGGAAGCCCCCGGGTGTCTACTTTTCAGAAATGTGTGGGTTTGGTAGGTTTCCCTACATGTGCGTCTCGCATGGGGCCAAAAAGGCAGGTAACCCCTCTTTCAAAAGCTGGCGGTATTGACATTCAATACCACCAGCTTTTGCAAGAGGGGTTACCTGGGTTTTTGGCCCCGAGCAAGACGGCCATGTAGGGAAACCTACCAAACCCACACATTTCTGAAAAGTAGACACCCGAGGTCTTCCAAGGAGGTATGGCTTGCATGGATCCTCCAACGTTCCTTTACCCAGAATCCCTTGCAAACCTCAATTTTTGATGGAAAAATCTGTTTTTCCACACTTTTTTTGTGTGGGAAAGCGTGGCGTCACTGGGCTCACACAAATTTCCTCCCACCCAGCGTTCCCCCAGGTCTCCTGATAAAAATGGTGCCTCACTTCCGTGGGTAGGCATAGTGGCTGCAACAGGAAAAGGACCAAATCGTACGGTGGAGACATTACAATAACCAATAGCAAGATTACCTTCTTTTTTTGGGGGGGGGACTGAGTTTTTGGACCGGGGCTCGGCAGGCATCTTTGGAAACTACCAAACCCAAACAGTTCTGAAAACTAGACCCCCGGGGGAGTCCAGGGAGGTATGGCATGCATGGGTCCCCCAATGTTTTTCTACCCAGAAATCCCTGCAAACCATAAATTTAGGTTAAAAAAACAGTTTTCCATACATTTTTGCGTGGGATCGCCGTGTCGGCACAAATGTCCTACCACCCTGCGTTCCCCTTGTTCTCCCGAGTAAAATGATACCTCACTTGTGTGGGTGGGCCAAAGGCCTGTGACTAAGGCAAGGGGGCTTATTTTGTAACACTTAAATACTACTTTTTTCAACATTCATTTTTGGCCTGTTCTGCTTTTGGGCACCCACACAAGTGAGGTATCCTTTTACTCGGGGAAACAAGGGGAGCGCTGGGTAGTAGGACATTTTTGCCGGCACAGTGATCCCACGCAAAAAAGTTTGGAAACGTGATTATTTTACCTAATTTTAAGGTTTGCAAGGTGTTCTGGGTAGGAAAACGTTCGAGGACCCACGCATGCCATACCTCCCTGGACTCCCCTGGGGGTCTACTTTTCAGAACTGTTTGGGTTTGGTACTTTCCAAAGAATACAACCGAGTCCCGGGCCAAAAACTTAGGTGCCCACCCAAAAAATCAAGGTTGTTTTGCAATTTGGTATTGTAAATTCACCACCGTACAATTTGAACCACTTTTTGTCACAGCCACTATGCCTACCCACGCAAGTGAGGTACCATTTTATCGGGAGACCTGGGGGAACGCTGGGTGGGAGGAAATTTGTGTGAGCCCAGTGACGCCACGCTTTCCCACACAAAAAAGTGTGTAAAAACTGATTTTTCCATCAAAAATTGAGGTTTGCAAGGGATTCTGGGTAAAGGAACGTTGGAGGATCCACGCAAGCCATACCTCCTTGGAAGCCCCCGGGTGTCTACTTTTCAGAAATGTGTGGGTTTGGTAGGTTTCCCTACATGTGCGTCTCGCACAGGGCCTAAAAGGCAGGTAACCCCTCTTTCAAAAGCTGGCGGTATTGACATTCAATACCACCAGCTTTTGCAAGAGGGGTTACCACGTTGTGTTTTGCGCTGTTTCCTGTCGCAGCCACTATGTCTACCCACGCAAGTGAGATAGCATTTTTCTCAGGAGACTTGGGGGAACGCTGGGTGGGTGAAAATTTGTTGATCCACGCAGATTCCGGAACTTTCCACCACAGAAATGTGAGGAAAATGCGTTTTTTTTCCCCAATTTCTTAGATTTGCAAGGGATTCTGGGTGAGAGAACCTGGGGGTAGGCAGTCGAGTCACCCGATCCTGAATTTCCATGGGTGTCTACTTTTTAAAAATATGTAGGTTTGCTAGGTTTCCTTAGGTGCCGGCAGAGCTACCGTTCAAAAACAAAAGGTAATCTCTTTGCCCAAAAAGGGCACAATTTCACAGAAAAATTGAGTTGTGACCATGTTGTGTTTTGCGCTGTTTCCTGTTGCAGCCACTATGCCTACCCACGCAAGTGAGGTAGCATTTTTTTAGGAGACCCCGGGGAACGCTGCGTGGGTGGAAATTTGTTGATCCACACAGATTCCAGAACTTTCCACCACAGAAATGTGAGGAAAATGTTTTTTTTTTTCAAATTTCTCAACTTTACAAGGGATTCTGGGTAACAGAACCATGGGGGTAAGCAGTCTAGTCACCCCATCCTGAATTCCCCTGGGTGTCTACTTTTCAAGATTATATAGGTTTGCTAGGTTTCCCTATGTGCCGGCAGAGCTAGGGTTCAAAAACAAAAGGTAGTCTCCTTGCCCAAAAAGGGCACATTTCACAGAAAAATTGAGTTGTGACCAGGTTGCATTTTGCGCTGTTTCCTGTCGCAGCCACTATGCCTACCCACGCAAATGAGATACCATTTTTTTCGGGAGACCTGGTGGAACACTGGGTGGGTGGAAATTTGTTGATCGACGTAGATTACGGTACTTTCCACCACAGAAATGTGAGGAAAATGCATTTTTTTCCCCCCATTTCTTAGCTATGCAAGGGATTCTGGGTAAGAGAACCTGGGGGTAGGCAGTCGAGTGACCCCATACTGAATTCCCCTGGGTGTCTACTTTTCAAAAATATATAGGATTGCTAGGCTTCCCAAGGTGCCGGCAGAGCTAGAGTTCAAAAACAAAAGGTAGTCTCTTTGCCCAAAAAGTTCACAATTTCACTGAAAAATTGAGTTGTAACCACGTTGCGTTTTGCGCTGTTTCCTGTCGCAGCCACTATGCCTACCCACGCAAGTGAGATACCATTTTTCTCGGGAGACCTGGGGGACCGCTGGGTGCATGGAAATTTGTTGATCCACACAGATTCCGGAACTTTCCACCACAGAAATGTGAGGAAAATGCATTGTTTTTCCAATTTCTTAGCTTTACAAGGGATTCTGGGTAAGAGAACCTGGGGGTAGGCAGTCGAGACACCCCATCCTGAATTCCCCTGGGTGTCTACTTTTCAAAAATATATAGGTTTGCTAGGTTTTCCTAGGTGCCGGCAGAGCTAGGGTTCAAAAACAAAAGGTAGTCTCTTTGCCCAAAAAGGGCACAATTTCACAGAAAAATTGAGTTGTGACCACGTTGCGTTTTGCGCTGTTTCCTGTCGCAGCCACTATGCCTACCCACGCAAGTGAGGTAGCATTTTTTTCAGGAGACCCGGGGGAACGCTGGGTGGGTGGAAATGTGTTGATCCACGCAGATTCCGACACTTTCCACCACAGAAATGTGAGGAAAATGCGTTTTCTTTTCCAATTTCTTAGCTTTGCAAGGGATTCTGGGTAAGAGAACCTGGGAGTAGGCAGTCGAGTCACCCCATCCTGAATTCTCCTGGGTGTCTACTTTTCGAAAATATCTAGGTTTGCTAGGTTTCCCTAGGTGCCGGCAGAGCTTTGGTTCAAAAACAAAAGGTAGTCTCTTTGCCCAAAAAGGGCACAATTTCACTGCAAAATTGAGTTGTGACCACGTTGCGTTTTGCGCTGTTTCCTGTCGCAGGCACTAGGCAGACCCAGGCAATTGAGGTAGCATTTTTTTCAGGAGACCTGGGGGACCGCTGGGTGGGTGGAAATGTGTTGATCCACACAGATTCCAGAACTTTCCACCACAGAAATGTGAGGAAAATGTGTTTTTTTTCAAATTTCAACTTTACAAGGGATTCTGGGTAACAGAACCTGGGGGTAGGCAGTCGAGTCACCCCATCCTGAATTTCCCTGGATGTCTAGTTTTTAAAAATGTATAGGTTTGCTAGGTTTCCCTAGATGCCGGCAGAGCTAGGGTTCAAAAACAAAAGGTAGTCTCTTTGCCCAAAAAGGGCACAATTTCACTGAAAAATGGAAAGGGGCGACCACTCGGTCCCCCCGAACGTATGGTGGAGTACCCCGATTCCCCCGGGAAGCCATTTTGGGCGGGAGGCGAGTCTCGGCTTGTATGCCCGAAGCGGCGTAGCCGGGGCGCGCCTTTTTCCGCCCAAGAGTGGGTTGTCCTAGACACTGACGCCGCTAGCCACGCCCCGGAGGCGGATTGGAGGTGGGTCCACGCCCGCCCGAAGAAGGATAAAAGGAGCGACAAGCCAAGGAAGCATCCTCTTGTTCCTGTGCTCTGAAGCTGCACCTCCCCGTTGCACGTGAGCTCGAGATGGAACGAAGAGCCAATTTTGACCCACCCACCAGCCCCTGATGACAGCGATTTGTCTGAATAAAGTCGTGTGACGTGGTATTGTTTTTTCTTACAGGTTGTTCTGAATAAAGTTGGTGATCTGGTATGAAATAAAGTTGATAATTTTCTTAGTTAGCATGTTTTTTGCACCAGAGTTGAACTGTGATGTTCTGTAGAGTTTGACTTGAATTGCTTAAATATAAGTGTCTTTTTCCTATTTTAGCCTTAGATTGTCGTATTTATTTTGGTCGGGCGGTAAGGTCATGATCGGTGAGCAGTAATTGGAAGATCCCTAGAGGTGGGGCGTCACCCATTATGGATGGGAGCGCCCGGGAGGAGGCGGCCATTGGCCCCTTAAACGGGGAGGCGGTCCCCTCTAAGGATGGGGACGCCGAAAGGGAAGGCGGCCATGGGCCCCTTCCTGGGGAGGAGGGGCTGCGGGCCCCTCCTGGGAATTTCCCAGGGCCAGGACATCTGCGACGGCAGATGTGGTAAGTTGTGTGGGGTGGGAGGGGGGTCTACGCTACCTTCTAGACACCTCACACGAGTCCTCGGATGACCACTAAGATGGTGTGGAGTTAACAGGGGGCCCCCGCTAAGACAAGGGAAATTGGAAGTAGGCACAAAGGTACAGTCCTCTGTGCGACCGCCCCTCACAAGTGAGGGGGGAGTTCTGGTATTAGGGATCTGACACCGGTTACGACCTTGCCGTTGGCCCGTAATGTTAGGATGTACAATTTCAATTTTGAGAAATGCATTTGCAGGATGTTTAGTATCGGCTAGGAGAACCTTTGTATTAGAGATGTGTTAAGGTCAGCCAAGAACATCGTAATGTGGAAATGAAATTGTACTTGATATGAAACTGTTATTTTAATGTTTTAATTTTTGTTTCATATTTTAATAAATACGGCCGGGAGGGTAACTCCCTCCCGCCTTCCAAAAGTTCAGAACCGTTTCCGTATTCCCATTCTTGGGGATTGTGTTGAGAGGGGGTGGCGGGTATCTCGACCATATGGAAAGGGGCAACAACTCTGTCCCCCCGAACGTATGGTGGAGTACCCTGATCCCCCCGGGAAGCCATTTTGGGCGGGAGGCGAGTCTCGGCTGGTATGCCCGAAGCGGCGTAGCCGGGGCGCGCCTTTTCCCGCCCAAGAGTGGGTTGTCCTAGACACTGACGCCGCTAGCCACGCCCCGGAGGCGGATTGGAGGTGGGTCCACGCCCGCCCGAAGAAGGATAAAAGGAGCGACAAGCCAAGGAAGCATCCTCTTGTTCCTGTGCTCTGAACCTGCACCTCCCTGTTGCACGTGAGCTCGAGACGGAACGAAGAGCCAATTTTTACCCACCCACCAGCCCCTGATGACAGCGATTTGTCTGAATAAAGTCGTGTGACGTGGTATTGTTTTTTCTTACAGGTTGTTCTGAATAAAGTTGGTGATCTGGTATGAAATAAAGTTGATAATTTTCTTAGTTAGCATGTTTTTTGCACCAGAGTTGAACTGTGATGTTCTGTAGAGTTTGACTTGAATTGCTTAAATATAAGTGTCTTTTTCCTATTTTAGCCTTAGATTGTCGTATTTATTTTGGTCGGGCGGTAAGGTCATGATCGGTGAGCAGTAATTGGAAGATCCCTAGAGGTGGGGCGTCACCCATTATGGATGGGAGCGCCCGGGGGGAGGCGGCCATTGGCCCCTCAAACGGGGAGGCGGTCCCCTCTAAATGGGGACGCCGAAAGGGAAGGCGGCCATGGGCCCCTTCCTGGGGAGGAGGGGCTGCGGGCCCCTCCTGGGAATTTCCCGGGGCCAGGACATCTGCGATGGCAGATGTGGTAAGTTGTGTGGGGTGGGAGGGGGGTCTACGCTACCTTCTAGACACCTCACACGAGTCCTCGGACGACCACTAAGATGGCGTCGAGTTAACAGGGGGCCCCCGCTAAGACAAGGGAAATTGGAAGTAGGCACAAAGGTACAGTCCTCTGTGCGACCGCCCCTCACAAGTGAGGGGGGAATTCTGGTATTAGGGATCTGACACCGGTTACGACCTTGCCGTTGGCCCGTAATGTTAGGATGTACAATTTCAATTTTGAGAAATGCATTTGCAGGATGTTTAGTATCGGCTAGGAGAACCTTTGTATTAGAGATGTGTTAAGGTCAGCCAAGAACATCGTAATGTGGAAATGAAATTGCACCTGATATGAAACTGTTATTTTAATGTTTTAATTTTTGTTTCATATTTTAATAAATACGGCCGGGAGGGTAACTCCCTCCCGCCTTCCAAAAGTTCAGAACCGTTTCCGTATTCCCATTCTTGGGGATTGTGTTGAGAGGGGGTGGCGGGTATCTCGACCATATGGAAAGGGGCGACCACTCGGTCCCCCCGAACGTATGGTGGAGTACCCCGATCCCCCCAGGAAGCCATTTTGGGTGGGAGGCGAGTCTCGGCTGGTATGCCCGAAGCGGCGTAGCCGGGGCGCGCCTTTTCCCGCCCAAGAGTGGGTTGTCCTAGACACTGACGCCGCTAGCCACGCCCCGGAGGCGGATTGGAGGTGGGTCCACGCCCGCCCGAAGAAGGATAAAAGGAGCGACAAGCCAAGGAAGCATCCTCTTGTCCCTGTGCTCTGAAGCTGCACCTCCCAGTTGCACGTGAGCTCGAGACGGAACGAAGAGCCAATTTTGACCCACCCACCATCCCCTGATGACAGCGATTTGTCTGAATAAAGTCGTGTGACGTGGTATTGTTTTTTCTTACAGGTTGTCCTGAATAAAGTTGGTGATCTGGTATGAAATAAAGTTGATAATTTTCTTAGTTAGCATGTTTTTTGCACCAGAGTTGAACTGTGATGTTCTGTAGAGTTTGACTTGAATTGCTTAAATATAAGTGTCTTTTTCCTATTTTAGCCTTAGATTGTCGTATTTATTTTGGTCGGGCGGTAAGGTCATGATCGGTGAGCAGTAATTGGAAGATCCCTAGAAGTGGGGCGTCACCCATTATGGATGGGAGTGCCCGGGGGGAGGCGGCCATTGGCCCCTCAAACAGGGAGGCGGTATCCTCTAAGTATGGGGACGCCAAAAGGGAAGGCGGCCATGGGCCCCTTCCTGGGGAGGAGGGGCTGCGGGCCCCTCCTGGGAATTTCCCGGGGCCAGGACATCTGTGACGGCAGATGTGGTAAGTTGTGTGGGGTGGGAGGGGGGTCTACGCTACCTTCTAGACACCTCACACGAGTCCTCGGACGACCACTAAGATGGCGTCGAGTTAACAGGGGGCCCCCGCTAAGACAAGGGAAATTGGAAGTAGGCACAAAGGTACAGTCCTCTGTGCGACCGCCCCTCACAAGTGAGGGGGGAGTTCTGGTATTAGGGATCTGACACCGGTTACGACCTTGCCGTTGGCCCGTAATGTTAGGATGTACAATTTCAATTTTGAGAAATGCATTTGCAGGATGTTTAGTATCGGCTAGGAGAACCTTTGTATTAGAGATGTGTTAAGGTCAGCCAAGAACATCGTAATGTGGAAATGAAATTGTACCTGATATGAAACTGTTATTTTAATGTTTTAATTTTTGTTTCATATTTTAATAAATACGGCCGGGAGGGTAACTCCCTCCCGCCTTCCAAAAGTTCGGAACCGTTTCCGTATTCCCATTCTTGGGGATTGTGTTGAGAGGGGGTGGCGGGTATCTCGACCATATGGAAAGGGGCGACCACTCGGTCCCCCCGAACGTATGGTGGAGTACCCCGATCCCCCCGGGAAGCCATTTTGGGCGGGAGGCGAGTCTCGGCTGGTATGCCCGAAGCGGCGTAGCCGGGACGCGCCTTTTCCCGCCCAAGAGTGGGTTGTCCTAGACACTGACGCCGCTAGCCACGCCCCGGAGGCGGATTGGAGGTGGGTCCACGCCCGCCCGAAGAAGGATAAAAGGAGCGACAAGCCAAGGAAGCATCCTCTTGTTCCTGTGCTCTGAAGCTGCACCTCCCCGTTGCACGTGAGCTCGAGACGGAACGAAGAGCCAATTTTGACCCACCCACCAGCCCCTGATGACAGCGATTTGTCTGAATAAAGTCGTGTGACGTGGTATTGTTTTTTCTTACAGGTTGTTCTGAATAAAGTTGGTGATCTGGTATGAAATAAAGTTGATAATTTTCTTAGTTAGCATGTTTTTTGCACCAGAGTTGAACTGTGATGTTCTGTAGAGTTTGACTTGAATTGCTTAAATATAAGTGTCTTTTTCCTATTTTAGCCTTAGATTGTCGTATTTATTTTGGTCGGGCGGTAAGGTCATGATCGGTGAGCAGTAATTGGAAGATCCCTAGAGGTGGGGCGTCACCCATTATGGATGGGAGCGCCCAGGGGGAGGCGGCCATTGGCCCCTCAAACGGGAAGGCGGTCCCCTCTAAGGATGGGGACGCCGAAAGGGAAGGCGGCCATGGGCTCCTTCCTGGGGAGGAGGGGCTGCGGGCCCCTCCTGGGAATTTCCCGGGGCCAGGACATCTGCGAAGGCAGATGTGGTAAGTTGTGTGGGGTGGGAGGGGTGTCTACGCTACCTTCTAGACACCTCACACGAGTCCTCGGACGACCACTAAGATGGCGTCGAGTTAACAGGGGGCCCCCGCTAAGACAAGGGAAATTGGAAGTAGGCACAAAGGTACAGTCCTCTGTGCGACCGCCCCTCACAAGTGAGGGGGGAGTTCTGGTATTAGGGATCTGACACCGGTTACGACCTTGCCGTTGGCCCGTAATGTTAGGATGTACAATTTCAATTTTGAGAAATGCATTTGCAGGATGTTTAGTATCGGCTAGGAGAACCTTTGTATTAGAGATGTGTTAAGGTCAGCCAAGAACATCGTAATGTGGAAATGAAATTGTACCTGATATGAAACTGTTATTTTAATGTTTTAATTTTTGTTTCATATTTTAATAAATACGGCCGGGAGGGTAACTCCCTCCCGCCTTCCAAAAGTTCAGAACCGTTTCCGTATTCTCATTCTTGGGGATTGTGTTGAGAGGGGGTGGCGGGTATCTTGACCATATTGAGTTGTGACCACGTTGCGTTTTGCGCTGTTTCCTGTCGCAGCCACTATGCCTACCCACGCAAGTGAGATACCATTTTTCTCGGGAGACATGGGGGAACGCTGGGTGGGTGGAAATGTGTTGATCCACGCAGATTCCAGAACTTTCCACCACAGAAATGTGAGGAAAATGTGTTTTTTTTAATCAAATTCCTAGCTTTGCAAGGGATTTTGGGTAACAAAACTTGAGGGTAGGCAGACGAGTCACCCCATCCTGAATTTTCCTGGATGTCTACATTTTAAAAATGTATAGGTTTGCTAGGTTTCCCTAGGTGCTGGAAGATCTAGGGCTCAAAAACAAAATGTAGTCTCTTTGTCCAAAAAGCACAAGATTTCACTGTGAAATTGAGGTGCAACCACGTTGTATTTTGCGCTGTTTCATGTCGCAGCCACTATGCCTAACGACGCAAGGGAGGTACCATTTTTTGGGGGGGACCTGGGGAACGCTGGGTGGGTGGAAATTTGTTGATCCAAGCAGATTCCAGAACTTTCCACCACAGAAATGTGAGGAAAATGTGTTTTTTGGTCATATTTTTAGCTTTGCAAGGGATTCTGGGTAACAAAACCTGGGGGTAGGCAGACGAGTCACCCCATCCTGAATTTCCCTGGGTGTCTAGTTTTCACAAATGTATAGGTTTGCTAGGTTTCCCTAGGTGCTGGCAGAGCTAGGGCTCAAAAACAAAAGTTAGGCTTTTCCTCTAAAATGGGCAAGATTTCACTGGGAAATTGAGGTGCGTCCACGTTGCGTTTTGCGCTGTTTCCTGTCGCAGCCACTATGCCTACCCACGCAACTGAGGTACCATTTTTTTCGGGAGACCTGGGGGAACGTTGGGTGGGTGGAAATGTGTTGATCCACGCATATTCCAGAACTTTCCACCACAGAAAATTGAGGAAAATGTTTTTTTTGTCATATTTTTAGATTTGCAAGGGATTCTGGGTAACAAAACCTGGGGGTAGGTAGACGAGTCACCCCATCCTGAATTCCCCTGGGTGTCTACTTTTCAAAAATGTATAGGTTTGCTAGGTTTCCCTAGGAGCTAGGGCTCAAAAACAAAAGGTAGTCTCTTTGTCCAAAAAGCGCAAGATTTCACTGTGAAATTGAGGTGCAACCACGTTGCGTTTTGCGCTGTTTCATGTCGCAGCCACTATGCCTAACAATGCAAGTGAGGTACCATTTTTTTCCGGGGACCTGGGGGAACACTGGGTAAGTGGAAATTTGTTGATCCACGCAAATTCCAGAACTTTCAACCGCATAAATGTGAGGAAAATGTGTTTTTTTGTCATATTTTTAGCTTTGCAAGGGATTCTGGGTAACAAAACCTGGGGGTAGGCAGACGAGTCACCCCATCCTGAATTCCCCTGGGTGTCTAGTTTTCAAAAATGTATAGGTTTGCTAGGTTTCCCAGTATGCCACTATGCCTACCCACGCAAGTGAGGTACCATTTTTCTCGGGAGACCTTGGGGAACGCTGGGTGTGTGGAAATTTGTTGATCCACGCAGATTCCAGAACTTTCCACCACAGAAATGTGAGGAAAATGTGTTTTTTTTGTCAAATTCCAAACTTTGCAAGGGATTCTGGGTAACAAAACCTGGTGGTAGGCAGTCGTGTCACCCCATCCTGAATTTCCCTGGGCGTCTACTTTCCAAAAATGTATAGGCTTGCTAGGTTTCCCTATGTGCCGGAAGAGCTAGGGTGCAAAAACTACAGGTAGGCACTTTGCCATAAAAGGGTCAATTTGTAACTGCAAAATTGAGGTGTGACCACGTTGCATTTTGCGCCGTTTCCTATCGCAGGCACAAGGCCTACCCACACAAGTGAGGTACCGTTTTTATCGGGAGACTTCGGGTAATTCAGATTTGTAAATCAACTGTTATTACCAATCGAGATTTCTTGCATTTCTCCCTTTCAATGACAGGCATTGTGTAAAAAAAAATGCTTTTGAAAAATGACCAATAATTCTCAAGCTAGTATGAGTATTCCCAATTTTGAAAATGTGCAATTATATACTGTTTCTGAACTCTATATTTTGTACCCAAATCAGAAATACATAGGTGTCTTTCATACAGATTTTTCCATGTATACATTTTCCAAGACAAAGTGCTCTATACCCAGTAAAAGAAAAAAAACATTGCAAGCTGCTGCTCAGTTTTTGGATCTGGGTTCATCGGGTTTTTGGTGAAACTACAAATCCCATATTTACCCACAACCAGGAAGGTCTAACGGATGTAACGGTATATTGCTCTCCAAGAGCTGTCAAGATTAGAAAAAGTTATAGGTGAAAACGTTGAGACAAAAGGCTGTTTTTTTCAACAAATTTTCTATTATTCCAAGATTTAACTATTAGTTTTGATAAAGAATCCTTCATGGATTTAGACAAATGACCCCTTTCTGAATTCAGAATTTTGTTTACTTTTCGAAAATGTACAGCTTTCTAAGATCCATTATTGCTTTCAAACTCTTTTCTACCATTAACTGGAAGGAGGTGGAAAGCTCTAAAAATAGCAGAAATAGGCTATGTCCCAGAAAAATGCCAAAACTGTGTGAAAAATGTTGGTTCTCTGACAAAAGACTGTCATTCCCTGAATGCTGAGAAAACGGAGATTTCAGCCGCACAAACTCTTTTTTGATACCATTTTCAGGGAAAAACCCAGAGGCTTTCATTTGCAGCCCGTTTTTCCCATTTTTCTGAAAAAAACAAAAGATTTACTATATTTTGGTTAATTTCTGGGACCCCTCCAAGGGAATCCACAAACCCTGGGCTCCTTTGGAATCCACATGATGTTGGAAGAAAAGGACGCAAATCTGGCGTGGATACCTTATGTGGTCAAAATGTTACAGGGGCCTGAGCGCGCACTACCCCAAATTGCCAAAAAAGGGCTCAGCACAGGAGGGGAAAAGGCCTAGCAGCGAAGGGGTTAAATTGTCATATAATTTTATGACGTAATTTACATGTGGAAAGAGGTTTAGTAAATGGAGCAAATGCTCATGTTGTGGATTTTGTGAATTACCGAAATAGAGATGGAATTGCATTTATAAATATTAATTTTGATGGTATTGCAGAAGTACAACAAATTAGTCTTTGTTCTGCATGATTTTTGCTCGTGAAAGATGTATATGTCCGCAGAAAATAGTTTCCTGTTTCTTTGGCATATGCAGTAACTATTCATAAATCTCAAGGTTTAAGTGTTGATACTGCTTTGGTGAATATTGGAAATTCTGTGTTCAAGGAGGGTATGGCATATGTTGCTTTATCTCGAGTCAGAACTTTATCAGGATTGTACTTGATTGATTTTGATGTGACAAAGATTATTGCAGATCTAAATTGTGTAAAAGAATATAATAGGTTAAGAAGAGAGTATGCTCCAAATTTACCTCAATATCCTCTGTTTGAAAAGGGTGTTGTAGGCCGAAAAAGAAGAAATTACAAAAATTGTAGTGAAGTTGTAGCAAAAAGAAAAAAGGTAGATGAACCAGTAATTGTAAGCAAAAGAAAAAGGATTCAGGTAAAGATGTTGTTGGATTTCAGTTTGAAAACAGTTCTGGTGTCAACTGCTATGCTAATGTAGTGGTTAAGGTTGGTTTTTTCTCCAAACTGTAGAAGAACAGATTGCTGAAAATCGTGATCAAACATTTTGTTGTTTATTAAATTCTGTGTTTGACAAATGTAGCATTGATAGAACAAAAATACAAAGTGTTTCTGAAATTCGAAATGTTTTAGACATATGTTCTGGTGAAACACAATTTTCATAGAATATTCAGCAAGATTGTCAGGAATTTCTTATGTATATGCTTGTTGTATTGAAAAATGAAGGTGTAGATGTAGAAAATCTGTTTGGTCTTTCTTATAAATGGCAACATGAGTGCGACAATTGCTCCTTTTCAAGTAGTACTACAGTAGACACTGAAAGATTTATATATTTGACTTTACCAGACTGCAAATCAGTGTCTTTCAATAATCTAGTTAGAGAAGCAAATCAAAACATGGTCTGTACTCAATGTAAATCTGCAATGCTATCAACTTTATTTTTACGAAGATATGGACAGTATGTTATTTTAATGTTCCAACGATGTAGACCTGATGGAACTAAATTGACAACATTAATTAAAAATGTTGTGGCTTCTCAATTATCAATTTCAGGAAGAACCTTCACAACTGCAGCAATTATTTACCATGATGGTCCTTGAACAACATCAGGACATTACACAGCCTATTTAAAATGTGAAAAAGGCTGGAAGCACTGTAATGATACTCAATTGACTTTCAAACAACGTTTGCCTTCTGACTTACTAAATTCTTACCTAGTGTTCTTACAACCGAAATTTTAGGGAAGGAAATTGGCATATGAAGATTGCAGCAGTTAATATAACTTAGTTTGCTGTTCAAAATTACTTTCTAAATGAGAGTGATGAAGATGATAAAAAACATGGAGTTGTCATAGAGATAGTAAATGTATATCATATAGTGTGTGCTGTGAGTATTATACAAATTATTTATAAAAAGTAAGCTAGAGGTGGAAATAAAACTCTTGTTTCATAATGTAAAAGATGTTGCAGCTTTTCTTTCAGAAAGTCGGGTAAATAAGAAATTAGGAATACTGTGGACTAATTTGCAAACAAAAGAACTTTCCATATACTATTTGGCCTCGTGGAAAAGTGGATGGATCAAATGTGAGTTTAGATATGTTTTTTCAAACTTTTACATTACTTAAGAACAGATTTTATGGGTTTTTTAAACACAATCATTTTGATTGTGTTTTTTTTTGCCCGCTGTTATATGATGAGTACTATTGAAGTCACTGTTTTAAGTGAAATTCAATATATTCTGAGAACAGCAAAAATAAACCATATAACATGTTGTTGAAATTATTTTGTATTTTCTATTATTAAATATATATTATTTTCCCATTCTCTTTTGCTCACTTACCTATTTCCACCCTTTATTACTCCTCTTAACTCACCCTCACTGGCCTTTTTTCACTCTCCCTCACCTCTCTTCCCTTATTCCACTTTCCTCACTTATTCTCATCAACCACTCCTTCACTGCCCTTTCCCTCTCTCCCATCCACTACTTTCCAGCTGTCAGTCACTCTAATTCACTCCCCTACCCCTTGTTTACTTTCTTTCTTTGTCCCTTCAATAATTCCCCATCTCTCACTCACCCTATTACACTTCACTTACTCCTTCTCTCACTTCCTCTGTCCTCTCACATTCTCATTCCCTTTCCCTCACTCTCTGTCTCTTAGATTCAGTCTCTCGATCCTCTTACTCTCTCACTTTTCTTCCTTTATCCTTACTCCCTAAAACTCACCCACGCTCCCTTACTTATCTTTCTTTGCTCTGTTACTCAGTTTCTTTCTGCCAGTCTTTCCTTCACTACTTCTATGTTCTCACTCTTTCACTTCCTTTGTCACAAGCTCATTTGCTTTTATCCTCTTTTTACTCCCTATATTTTCTCATATCTCACTTGTCTTCCCTCACTACCTCTCTGTTACCTTCACTCCCATTGTCTCCTCATTGTCTTACAAGCCTACATTCACCCTCACTCAAATTCCATGCCTCATTGTCATTAATCCACTGTTATTCACTCCTGCTTCTTTGTTACTCAATCCCCTTTCTTTACTCCCCTTTCTGCCTTTAGTTTTCGTAATGCATATTCCTTTAGGATTTTACACACCTTCCGTTTATTTCTCTCTCTTGTTCACTGTCACTGAATGTATCTATGTCATTATCCTTTAAGCAATTTGCTCTCTCTCTATTTCTTTTTAACTCTCTCTGACCTTTACCAATCCTTGGTTTTTCGTTCTCATTACTTCACTTCTACTTTATCTCTTACTAACCTTTTATGACTTTTAATGTCCTACTTTGTCTTTTGTATTGTAAAAAACATAATATAAGTATTTTAACTTTTTTTTGTCTTTCACAGATATTAATTTTAATGGAAATATGAAATTAAGTTTACATTACTCATAAGGTAAGTTTGATATACAAAATTTATTTTCCCTATACTCTTTTACTTAACCTCACTACTCTTCTTTGATGCTCCCACACCTCTGTTCAATTCAATTCAATTCAATATCTTTATTCGATTGTAGATTTTACAATCATAAAAGTTCATTTTTTAAAATCACATAATTAAAACGGTTACAATTCATTATCAAAGGCAATTAAAGACACAATAAACAGTACAATATAACAGACAATGAAGCAAGGGAAGTATGTAGTTAAGAATATAAATAACTGTAAGCTTAAAAATTACCAACACACATTTTTACATCATGATTAGCCGTCCATGCTTTTCCTAAAGCAGATGGCTTTTTTTAAAAAATTACAAATAAACAGGGTACAGTCAATATTCAGTAGTTGTAGATAATAAAGTGCGGGTTTAATTTGTGTGAAGCTCAATTTTTTAAGACATGGTTTAAGGTATAGATTCCGTGGGGTACCGTAGTAAGGGCAGATAAAAAGGAAGTGTGCCAGGTCTTGAGGAGACTTCCCGTCGCAGCCACAAGCTGGCAACACTTCGCCCCGCTGAGCACCACTTGGGAATGCCAATAGAAGATGGTAAAGGTCAAAGCGGAACCTTATTAAAAGGAACCGTTCATAACTGGACATGGGCCATGTCAGATAAGGTTCTATTTGCAAGCATGTTTTTAGCAATAGATGTTTCCTGACACTGACCTTCTGTGTCTCAACATCTTCCCTATCAGTACATCTTAACAGGATTATGGCATTCTTGACCAGGTTCACATCATGTTTTCTGAATGTATTTGGGGCATAAAACAAGTCACACCGGCCTATTGCCGTTAAGCTGTCCTTTATATACTTTACCCACGGTACCTTGAATCTCCCGTCTAACTGTAAAGCTTCTTTCAGTAGGGCATGAGTTAGTGGTATTTCACTGTTTAGCCAACATTTCAGCCAGCATAAAACTGGGCTTATTGCTATTCTGTCACCTAGAAAAGGGACCCCCAGCTCCTCGTGTACTGAGTAATTCCCAATACCCCTGGGCAGTCTTAAGATCTTTTTTAAAAAGTTATTTTCTGCGACCTCTAGGTCATTAACCTTGCGGTAGCCCCAGAGCTCGCTCCCATAACAGGCAATAGCAACGCTTTTTGCCTGGTACAATTTAAGCAGGGCAGCCAACGGGCAATTGCCGATCTTTTTTGCAAAGCCAAGGATGGCCGCATTGACCCGAGCAGTTTCACCCTTCTTTTTGGAGACTGCTGGCCCCCATGATAACTTTTGATCTATCAAAACTCCGAGGTAAGAGAAGGAGTTGGTTGAAGGGATTTTTTCCCCATTTAAACTGAAGTGACCAGGTTTCAAGATGCCCTTACCTGCTTTCATAATGAAAGACTTGGAGTTGTTTATACTTAAACCACGTGACTCCATAAATTTGTGGAAGGAGTTTAAAAGTTTCTGGAGGCCGTTTGCTGTTCTAGAAATAAGAACAGCATCATCGGCGTAAAGTAGGACAGGTACCCCTCTGCGCTCAACTAAGGGGTAATCTGCTTCTACCAGTAAAAGTGATTCCTCCAGTTCATTAATATATAAATTAAATAGGAATGGGGCCAAAATGCATCCTTGTCGGACACCCCGATTTATTTTAAATTCGTCCGTTACCTTAAGGTCTTGAGAGTAGCGGACATTCGCCCTAGTGTCTGTATGCAGATCAGCGAGGAAATTAACAAGATCCCTCTCTACACCCATTCTCAGCAAGGTGGCCCATAATAGGCTTCTGTCTACACAGTCGAACGCGGACGACAGGTCCATGAAGGCTATGTAGACAGTACCTTGTCTTGCCAATGTGTACTTGCTTAGGATAAGGTATAGGTTCAGACACTGCGTGATGGTTGAGTGATCCGGTCTAAACCCATATTGTATGGGTGAAAGGATTTTATTTTCCTTGGCCCAAGAAGATAACCTATTAAGAATTACTCCCCCCACCACTTTGACTACTGAGTTCAATAAAGAAATTGGCCTGTAACATAACGGACTGCTGCGATCACCCTTCTTAAAAATGGGTACTATGGTCGAGAGACCCCAGGTTCTTGGGCAACCAGTTGTCACCGCTGCATTTATTACAGCCGTAAGAACCGGGGCCCAAAACGGGATACTGGACTTAAACAGGTCCGGTGGTAAACCATCCGGGCCCGGGGCCTTGTTGGTAGTTAGGCCCTGTATACCCCTGACAGTCTCTAGTACTGTGAAGCACAAAGGGGACGCAGTTGGAGTTATAAAATCAGTAGCTTCCCGTTGCTCATTGCTCCTAAATATTGCACTAAAATGGGACACCCACTCCCCCTCGGGAATATTTGTTCCAATAGCTGTGTCATTTGGGTTTTCAAACATGGGTTTGTTAATTAATTGCCAGAACTTGCTGCTATTCCCCAACACAGATGGGTCCAGAAGGGATTCAATAACATTTGCCTTAATTTCCTTCTTTCTAGTGGCTATTGTTTTCCTGTATACCATGCGAAGATTTTTTATCAGTTCGTGATCTCTTGGTTTGGTTTTTAATGCCAATTTCAAGTCCCTGCTTGCTTTTGAGCAATTATGGTTAAACCATTTTGAGTTATTCTCCCTATCACCCTTTATTGGCGTTGTGAGCATGGAGCCAATTTTAGCAACCAACCCCTCAAACCTAAACAAAATGGTCGAAGGGATTGCCTCACTTATTCTGAATACCCATGTTTACTCCCCTTTTTCACACTCCTCTCTTACACTCACCTTCTTTTAGACATTTTCCTTTACTTTCTTTCCTCTCTCTTCTCTTACTTCATTGTTTTACTCTTTCCCCTTCCCTTACTCTCCTTACTTCAATTTACTTACTCCTTCTCTTTCTTCCTCTGTCCTCTATGTTCTACACTCCCCTTCCCTCATTCTCTCTCTGTTAGCCTCATTCTCACCGTCCCTTTAGTCTCTCACTCCTCTTCTGTCACGCTCCCTCCCTATAACTCTGCCATACTCCCACACTCACCTTCAATCAGACCTTCTCCTTTACTTTCCTTCCTCTCTCTTCCCATCCTTCGCTCCTTCACTCTTTTCCCTTCCCTTACTCCCATCATTCCACTTCAGTAACTCCTTCTCTCAATCCCTCTGTCCTCTAACTTACTCACTCCTCTTTTCTCACTCTCTCTCTGTTACTCCCATTCTCTCCGTCCTATTAGTCTCTCACTCCTATTCTATCACGCTCACTCCCTATAACTGAGCCATACTCCCACACTCACCATCTTTCAGACCTTTTCCTTTACTTACCTACCTTTCACTTCCCTTCCTTTACCCCTTCACTGTTTTCCCTTCCCTTACTCTCCTTACTCCACTTCACTAATTACTTCTCTTACTCCCTCTGTCCTCTTACTTCTACACTCCCCTTTCCTCATTCTCTCTCTGTTAGCCTCATTCTCACCGTCCCTTTAGTCCCTCACTCCTCTTCTGCCACGCTCACTCCCTATAACTCTACCATGCTCCCACACTCACCTTCATTCAAACCTTAACCTTTACTTTCCTTCCTCTCTATTCCCATCCTTCGCTCCTTCACTCTTTTCCCTTCCCTTACTCCCGTTACTCCACTTCAGTAACTCCTTCTCTCAATCCCTCTGTCCTCTAACTTACTCACTCCCCTTTTCTCACACACTCTCTGTTACTCCCATTCTCTCCGTCCTCTTAGTCTCTCACTCCTATTCTATCACGCTCACTCCCTATAACTGAGCCATACTTCCACACTCACCTTTTTTCAGACCTTCTCCTTTACTTCCCTTCCTTTACTCCTTCACTGTTTTCCCTTCCCTTACTCTCCTTATTCCACTTCACTAATTCCTTCTCTTACTCCCTCTGTCCTATTACTTCTACACTCCCCTTCCCTCATTCTCTTTCTGTTAGCCTCATTATCACGCTCCATTTAGTCTCTCACTCCTCTTCTGTCACGCTCCCTCCCTATAACTCTGCCATACTCCTACACTCACCTTCAATCAGACCTTCTCCTTTACTTCCCTTCCTCTCTCTTCCCATCCTTCGCTCCTTCACTCTTTTCCCTTCCCTTTCTCCCGTTACTCCACTTCAGTAACGCCTTCTCCCAATCCCTCTGTCCTCTAACTTACTCACTCCTCTTTTCTCACTCTCTCTCCGTTACTCCCATTCTCTCCGTCCTCTTAATCTCTCACTTCTATTCTGTCACGCTCACTCCCTATAACTCTGCCATACTCCCACACTCACCTTCATTCAGACCTTAACCTTTACTTTCCTTCCTCTCTCTTCCCATCCTTCACTCCTTCACTCATTTCCCTTCCCTTACTCCCGTTACTCCACTTCAGTAAATCCTTCTCTCAATCCCTCTGTCCTCTAACTTACTCACTCCCCTTTTCTCACTCACTCTCTGTTACTCCCATTCTCTCCGTCCTCTTAGTCTCTCACTCCTGTTCTATCACAGTCACTCCCTATAACTGAGCCATACTCCCACACTCACCTTCTTTCAGACCTTTTCCTTTACTTCCCTTCCTCTCACTTCCCTTCCTTTACTCCTTCACTGTTTTACCTTCCCTTACTCCCCTTACTCCACTTCACTAATTCCTTCTCTTACTCCCTCTGTCCTCTTTCTTCTACACTCCCCTTCCCTCATTCTCTCTCTGTTAGCCTCATTCTCACCGTCCCTTTAGTCTCTCACTCCTCTTTTGTCACGCTCACTCCCAATAACATAGCCACACTCCCTCACTTATGTTTCTTTCCTCCCTCACTCAGTCTTCTACTCTCACTTTTTCTTTCACTTTCTCTGTCTCTTCACTCCCTTACTCATCTTGTCTCACACTCACTTGCCTTTATCCAGGCTGTATCTCCACTCTTTCCTAAACATCACTGCTCTTTTCTAACCCTTCCACACCCCCGTTCCTTTACTACATTTTCTTCACTTATCCTCCTTCCACATGTTCACTCTCCTTCTCATCACTCACCTCCCACACTCACCTTCTTTCAATCCCCCTACTTCCCTTCCCTTCCCCTCTCGTCCCTTTCTTTGCTTTCTCACTCATTTTCCTCTCCTCTCTCCCTGCACTCCACTTCAGTTACTCTTTTTGATTTTTTTAAGAATATAGCTCTTTTTTGAGAATTGGAGGTAGTTCTAAAAAGAACTTTTTTTTTCTTCTTTTTTCTATTTTTTTCTCAACAAAAACAGGGATTGCAAAACTGCTCAACAGGAGCCAAAAAAAGAATCAAAATTAGGGCTGGGGACGGCAGCAGTGATTTTCTCTGGTGCGGACAATGTTCATAATACTTTGTTCACCATAACAAAGTAATTCATCACAATCTTTGCATTTGATTGTGATTCCATCGAAAACTGGCTGAATGTTTGGAATCAGCTGTTCTGGTCGCCCCCTCACCGATGATACAGTTGCTCCTCCAGTTGAAGTAGTAGCACCATCTCTTGGAGCATCTCGTGTCAGAGCCCTGACACTTTCCCGGGCATAGTTCTGGGGGTGCCTCCTCTCAACGTGTCGAATCATGGTTGAATTACCAAAAGAGTATTTCCTGTTAGGGTCACCCCGTGACAGGACAGTATTACAAATTCGGCACTTCACCTTTGGAGCATTTACTTTTTTTTTGATCTTTTGGTATTGAGAAAAACTTCCAAATGAAGTGTTCCATTACCTTGCGCTGAGGAACCTCTTCATCTATAAAGTCATTCTCATTCTCACAGCTACTGGAGGATCTAGCAGCCATTATAATTCCAAAAAGGATGAGCAGCAAAAAACAGGTCTTTCAGTCACAAAATTGTGTTATTTTTATTTCCAGCACCTGGTAAAGCCTGACAACCTGAACCTTTACCTAACTTTTTGGGCAATTTTTGGAGAAAGAACAAGAGGCCCCAACCTCCTTGCTGCTCTTTCATCCCAGCTACCCCATTTTTTTGCTTTTTGCTTTACTGGTTTCGCATTTAGAAAGGCTGTGGTCCTGCTAATCAGACCCACAGCCCAGCTGTTCTCTCTCTGAATTCACACAATGTACTTTAGGTGCATTGCCAATTGGGTATTGGGTCACTCTCGTGAGTCCCTGTATAGTGTACTAGGGCATAGGTGCACCCAAGGCCTACCAGGGGCTGCAGCATGTATTATGCCACCCCTGCCTGGCCATTCAAATGAGCTGTTGCAGCTATATTGCTGTCATGCACAAGATATATGTATTTGTACTGAAATTTGATATTATTGCACCAAATCTTATACGTTGTACTTTGACTATTGACAGGCTTAGTTCATATTGGTAAGGACAGCATCGGCAAGATGAATACGGTAAAACAATTAACTACACAGTCATTCCATGCACCCCCACTGGAAGATAAACTAGAGATAAAGAGGTTAGGACCTGATCGGCCTGACCTACAACTCTAACAAGTTACCCAGGACAGAGGAAAATCTTACAATCGTACATTCTCAAACACCTGGTACACAAAAGCTGATTGGCTTACAGGGTGCCCTTCAAAAAACAGACAGTTCTGCTTTCCCTGCTTGCTGTTTAATGGTGACTTTCTTTGGACAAGAGAAGGAGTGATAGACTTAAAGCATCTGTCTGAAAAAATAAAGAAGCATGCACACACAAGAAAGCATATGGAAAACGTGAACTGCCAGCGGCTTCAACTTTTTCAAACCACAGGAAAAACATCACCACTCTGGTCCGAAGTGCAAAAGAGATATGTGACATTGTAATTGTGCATGCACAAGAGCGTTTTGCTTTCACAAAACATTTGGAGAGTGCCGCATTATTGGAAAGTAAATACTTTGATAAATATAATGAATCCTTCCCTGAGCATGCTCTGCATGAGGCTGTGGAAGCTTATCCGATGCTCAACCAAGAGGACCTGAAAAGTGAGTTGACAGTTATGTACTCAAGGCCTGTGTACCAGAAGGCCAAATATGCCAGGTCTTTGCTGTCTTTAATTCATGAACTTAATATGGAAAAGACATTTACAGAGACAGTAGCTTTAACTAAAATTGTCATTACCACTCCTATGACAACCTTAGAGGCAGAACGATCTTTTTCCGCCCTAAAGAGGATTAAGACATTCCTGAGGAACACCATGCTTCAGGACAGACTCAATGTGTTGCCAATGCTTTCTATAGAGAGCAAGCTTGTTCAAAATATTGCTGGCTTTAACGTTCAAGTAATTGAAAAATTTGCTGCGCTTAAAGACAGACGTGCTGAATTTAGATACAAAAAGTAAATATGTTGATTGGTGATAATTTGTGACCTGTTTAGTTGGTTCTTTTGTTGTTTGCAGTTTAAATCAAAACATGTGTTTGTTTTGTTGTTTGCAGTTTAAATAAAAACAATCTGTGAGGTTCTCAGCATTGTATCTTGAAGTCTGTGATGAAGCTCTGTGGTTATACTGAATAAGCAGCTACCTATGTTATATGACAGCTCTTTAATAATGTAATACCTGCACTTTCACAATTGCTTTATTAACATTCCTGCTTTCTCAAATTTGCTTGAAAATGCAGCATTTTCCACTATTTTTTCAAAATTTTCTCGGGGGGGAATCCCCCCGAACCCTCCTTAGGGGGTTCGGGATCGCTCGCTACGCTCGCTCGCTACGCTACGGTGCAGTTTGATTATCAGTTTCCGCCCCAACACTTTCAAATGTCACCAGCCGCCACTGCCAAGTGGTGCTGTGCAATGCTTTTTCTGACTTCTCTGGTTGTCTTTGGTGCTGCCACTTTTTGTGAAGCTCCTGCTCTAATGTTTGATGTGCGCTTTCTGTGCTTTTGCTGCATTCTCATTCAGCAGTGTGCCTGGTTCTGTTTTATGAGGCAGGGCAATCCCCATTGCCCTACCTCTGCTTGTAGTGTGGTCAAGCACTCACCACAAAGACCTTGGCTCTTCCTTTCTCCGCGTTCTTCGTAGGATGGCTGGAATTCAATTTTCTTGCCGCAATGCAGTGCTATTCAATATAATTCTTCTCACCACTCAAGCCAGAGAAAGAAGCTCGCAAATCGCTATGGTGCTTAAATGTTCAAGCTCAGGTATACTCCTCTGCATGCAGATTACCCAAATTCACACTAATATTGTTTTCTTGCTCTGGCACACCTGCGTTTTATATTCTTCTTATGACCTGTAAACTTGATATGATACACAGTGGAAAGCAAAGAGAACATTTATAATTTTTCCTTTCAGAATTTTAGCAGCGCCTTCTAGTTGCTATGACATTTTTTTTCTGTTGTGTATCATGCACTGGTAATCTGGGTTGCTTCCGGTTCTGTCTTGGCTCATTTAGGGTGTAAAGCAATACTCCGCCTGCTTGCGGAACTTCGTGGAATTTGACAGAGTTCCCACTGACTGAAACTCCGCAAATTCCACCCAGGCCTAATTGGTAGGCATGATTAGGGTACTATCTGCATAAGAGCATTTAAACACACACTGATCAGTTTATATAATATGGCAAAACTAGGTTTCATTACTTATACTTTATTATACATTGTTTCCAGTTCCTAATTTGCAAAATGATATGTGCTGTGGTCAAACGTTTTATCAGGAGCTGTGACTCTTTTGCAGAACCAGTTTGGGCACTTTTAGATGGCAGTTGGTAAGGGTTAATATCTCTAATCAATAGAAATGTGTTTTACAATTTGAAATTATGTAGGAAGTAATGTGATGTGTTTCTTACATTTATTTGTGTGGAGAAGGAGAGGGAAAGTTTGCCTTTACTGGTTTTATCTCGTTGAGAGTGGTGCATTACATTGATTGTGTGCATAAGAAAATCTTTTATGAGTTTCTGATATTTCATATTCTACAGATATATTTGGAAGGTAAGTTATAAATGTGTGAGCTGTGGCAGGTAATATTGGGGGTCAGCATGGTGAATACCAAGGCTGTGCAGTCTCTCTTGTGTCCAGCAGTGACTGAGCCTAGGCAGAATTCTGATTATGGTGGGGCAATTGGAGAAGTTTCTTAATTCTTTGTTACTCGTTGATGTGAAATTATCAAGATTAACTCAATTACTCCTGGTTATGCAATTAGGAGTAATTGGGAGGGGGGAATCCAACCAGGAGAGTCAAAAGCCAAGTCAGCCAGCTTTTTGGCTGACTCAGAGCTGCACCCCCTCCTCCACCCCCAGTGCCTTAAGACCCTCACCGGTCAGTAGCGCGCTTCACAAACCCCTGATAGGTTGATTGATTGAAAGAACATTTGGAAAATAGACCTAAACGCAGCATTAATCATTTTGTAGAATTCTGCCTAATCTTGCAGAATTCTTAGAAAATGTTGTGTTATTACACCACACGACATTACCGAAGTTATAACCACCCCTACTCATGACTCTTTAGTTCACCAACAGACACTCCTGGCCCCTTTATCACACTCTTGTACATTCCTGTTTTACTTTTTCACGTTTGTTTTTTACGTGCTTCTTTTTCTCTATTTTACTCGTTGGTGTGTTTTTCAGTCTCTTGTTCTGTGTCGACGTGATATAAATAAAATAAAATAAGTGCAGGTCCCTAAACATTTGCAAATACCGGTCCCACCTGCAACCACTGGCTCAAATTAAGCACTGATTGGTTCTGTTCCATGGATTGAACATAGTATTTTCTGCTGCAAACTCAAAGATATTAGTTTGAGATTTCTTTTGAAACCTCATGGACCAATAATAATTTACCCTCCTAGAATACTCTGCTTCCAAGATTGATTGGGAACCTCGATACAGAGAACGAATTACTGGGTTTGTCATAAAAGCTGGCTGGTTGATGAGTAGCATTAGAAAAAGTGTCTGCCGCTTTTCTATTTTAAATGTAAACGGGATCCCAAAAGAGGTTGATAAGAATATTACCAACCTTTGGGAATCTTTTGCAGCAAAGTGGACTGAGTATACCAATAATGTGTTTCTGACAGATACCTAACAGCTGTCAGAAGCAGCTTAATTTTCCAGTGTTATTATAGGTACCAAGTACTTTTAAATGCCTAATGCTCGTGGCTTCTTGATGCGTGTGTTTGTAAACAAGAGGTCAGAAAACAAGCACACTGGCATCACTTGCAAGCCTGAAAAAAACTGAAACAGGCAAATGGCACGACGTTTTCAAGCCTTGATTTGACTTTTATCACTACAGCGAGGTACTGGGATTTACAGAGCAGTTTTTGTATGTGAAGTTTGCAAGAATACAATGACAGCACTTAGGAGAGCGTAAGCAATAGCCTGGCAGAGAATACATTAAACACTGAACCACACAGTGTTTGACACTTCGTTGCAGAGCATCAGTATTCATTTATGAACTGTGCCGTTAAGAATACATGAAGCCCCAGAAAGTAGTACTTTATTGAAGATTTTCCAATTCTAAATCACATACAAAACAACTTACAATCTAACTTTTTTTATCGAATACAGAATTTGATTATGGAGATTTCTCTGTATCAGTTCCACACAGTTTTAGGTTTTGCCTGCACAGCAGGTATGCTGTGCTTGCAAAACCTCTTGTATAAGGGGCTTACAGCTTCCCCATTACTTACCATTGGTTGGCTTTGACGTCAGTCAGGTTTCCATGCTCCTTATTGGTCAAAGCCTCCTCCTCTACTTGGCTTCCTAATGGGGCTTTGTGTGTGTCCATGCCATGGAGTGTGGACCAAGTTCAGTTTCCTGTCTGTGGCCAGTGTACTTGCACTGGTTGCAGGCTCTGGAGGTACTTTGTTTTAATGTAAATCATACACTCTTATAAGGATGCCTGTGTCTGCAGTCCATCCATTCTTCTTACTGCTGTCTCTGCTTTTTCTTGCTCCCTCCTATCTCTCTCCCTTTGTATGCACTCTTACCCCAATCTCCCCATACTTCCTTGTTTTTCTAGCCCGCATCCGCATCCTGCTGTCTGTGCTTTGCTTATTTCTTCCAATTTCATACAGCGCCAACTCAACCCAAAGTTATTGGAGTGCTTTTACAGGAGCACAAATTGCATTGCAGAAAGTCCCACTAGCCTCTCCACCCTCATCCCACTGCCTATGCTCTTTTATATCCTATTTATGAAGAGGGGGAACACTAGGAGCTGGTTAGTAGGTCCAGTGACCCGTGCTCCCGAAAGGCAATTAGTACACAAAGGGAGTCACTGTTCCTTATAAGAGGTAAAGGAAGAGAAGTAGAGTACTTTTGTTGTGTGCTACTCTTGCTGTGGGGGACAGTGTGTCCTTATCATGATGCTCTCACACACCCCGAAGGATGTCAAGCTTCATCATTGTGCTTTGCTCCTAGTCGGGCCGGCGCTGCAAAGCCCTATGGGTCCCCCGAAGGGTCTCTTTTTCAGCGATTTTTTGATGAAGCCGTGAGGGTGCTGGGTGTGAGTGGCAGTAAAGTCTAAAGTGATGTGTTAAAAAATGACTGGAGGGGGAGTGAGTACTTTTATTAGGGTTATCCCTCTGTCATTGTTAAAAAACAAAGTGTGTGGTGCTGCTCTAAGAGGTATTATGTCCCGCTGTAGCTAGGTAAGATGTATGTCCCTAATGGACATAAATGACGGTCAACATGTTTGGCGCGATGTGTGGCCTCAGAAGGAGATCCAGAGTGCTTTGTCAGGACCAATAATAGTTCTCCTATAGTATCAGCGGCGGCCTAAATTAACCAGTGCATTCGGATTGTAGAAGGGAGTAGCACATCCATTAATATTAGAATTAGGACCTCATGAGATCAGTGAGGGCACTCAGGAGGGTTCTCCCGTAGTTGCAGGGCCGATCCACCTGTGTGCCTCTTGCTGTCTCCGCCGGTGTTTTGCTTATTTTTTCCATTTTATACAGCGTCAACTCAACCCAACGTTATTGGAGTGCTTTTACAGGAGCACAAGTTGCATTGCAGAAAGTCCCACTTGCCTCTTCACCCTCCCCCCACTGTCTAAGCTCTTTTATATACAATTTGTTTTTGCAGTTTTATATACTTCCAACTTGGCCTGAAGGTATTGCAGGGCTTCTAGGAGGGTAAATTATTATTGGTCCATGAGGTTTCAAAAGTGACCACTAATGACATTGTAAAAGACCAGTCCGAAAGGAGCGTATCCCCTTCGTTCAATGTTATGAATCATTTAGGGAACTTCTCAAAGAAAGTCCAGTCCACAGGCCATTTTTTCGGTTCCAAAGAATTGTTGTTCCAAATTTATTAAAAAAAGAACATCATATAATGTCATTCATTCAATTTCATCAAATCTTGACAGACAATTTCATCAAATCTTTTCAGCCTACGTGTTTCATCCTCAGGGCTTGTTCAATTCTTGTTGGACCTTTATTCATATCACAAGTCAAACATGCATATTTTTTAAGCGCTCCCATGAATAACCTCTTTATTTCATGTAACCAATTTCTTATACAAGCTTCACGATCAATCCGAGGAAGGGAACTCGCCCCTGGGAACCCAAGGGTACCAGAGCCTACTTTGGTGCTGGGCATAAACCTGTACCAGCAGCACCCTCTTGGCACCCTCGACCAGACTGCGATGGAGATGATGAAGAAGAGTTCGAAGAGGAGATGTGCTTACCTCTGCTAGTGTAGACAGTCTTCTCAGAAGGGGGGCCAAGGCGAGACAACACAGGGGTAACCCCCAGGCATACATGGGCAGTAGGCAACCCAAGCCACCCACCACCTCGGGCACACCTATAACTGTATCATTCCTTTGTGTGCACCTAAAATAGAATTTCCTGGGGTAGGTCGGCCCTGGAAGGGGACATAAAGGTCCCGTCTTACATAAGGGGGGCCCAGGGTGTCAGGCCCACAAAAAGGAGGTGGCTGGTAGGGCAGGGCGTGGCAGAGATAACCCTAGAAATAAGGCAAGAGGAAAGGCAAAGAATAGAACCAATATCACAAAAGGCTGCAAAGCATTTAACATATGATTAGGTTTCTCCACTGGAATTGACAGAGGCCTCCCCCTGCTTCAAGGGCGATCTGGATTTGTCTCTGTCTCTGTCCCTGTGCAGGGTTTCCACAATCTGAAGGAGGCCGTCTCGGGCACATTCCACATGTGGGTTGGGACTTGATTGATGCCTGGCTTTCGAGGGGTTGAGGCAAATTTCCTGGGAGACAGATGCCGAAGTGTCTCCCAATGTCATGTCCAAGCCAGGGTCTCCCAAAGTGTATAGGAACAGTTAGAGGCACCCTGGATCCATGAAGTCTCTGAAGGACTTGTTGATAGTCACTACCATTTATGCAGGTTGCATGAGGCCATACTAATTTACACTGCAAGCGGAGAGAGAGGGACAAAAATTGTTTATGTTTAGAATTGGTAACTGCAGAAAAAATCAGCAGAGAAGGAGGTGCATGTACTATCAACAGATAGGGAGGCAGTGGGACACCTGGCTGCGGAGAGAATAACATGTGCGCTGGTGTTGGATAATGCAGGCGATGGTGGAGTGTGGAGTATTCGATTATTAGGCTCAATGAGACCGGACCTGATGGGCCAGCTTAAATTCCAGGGGTTTGCCAGTTGTAGATACAAAGGTTTTGGTAATAGAGCCCATCATATTGCACTTCTCAACTCCCTCATGGATACCATCAATCCTGAAATTGTCTCTCTGCGCATATACTTCCAGATCCATCACATTGTGAAGCAGGAATTTGATGTCCCATCCCCAAAGCGGTAGCAACTGCCCTCCACAACATCCATCCAGTGGTCTACCTTGCCCAGGCAAGTTTGAATAGAGAACACTTCCTCCTGGACTGAATGCACCACAGTCAACAAAGCCATCATCTTTGCAACCATGGTAGTGAGAGTGAAGCCAATGGATTTCCTTAAAGAGGGCGTCCATGGTGCCCTCTGCTGTGTCTGAGGAGTGGATGGGTTTAATTGGGGGGTTGGTATTTACTGTGATCTGCTACAGGGAATATTAGCTGGCAGACTGGCTATATCATGGCTTAGATTCAGTTTAGATAAGGATCGTTCTGGCCTAGCCACTACCCGCACAGCAGGCAAACAGCCCCCCAGAAGCCCAGGTAAGAGACAGCTGTCAGCTGGAATTTGAGGATCAAGTGGGAGATGCAGTGGACATCTGAGAGCCCTCTTCGGTCATCCTTGTGCTAGGGGGTTAATAGTCCCTGAGTCCAAGCTGAGAGTCTGTGTGTCCCTGAAGAAGCTGGAGATACAGCTGTTGTCCAATAAAGAAGGTGTGCCATTAGATCCACGGGTCCCCAGGGGTGTTGGGTGTCTCAGCCAGAATTCACTTGGCTCTCATGCCTCAAATGGCAACACAAACTGAGGGTACAGGGGCTAGCATCCCCCCTCAAAGGGTAAGAGGAGCAGTCTCCCAAAAGGAGTACAACAAGGGACCATGGTGCTGCACATGAGTGAGAAGATGACGCACCCATAGTTGCCACCAGGACACAGGCCCATCTATCTCCAGGCACTGTTCAGTCAGGAGAGATTAGGGGAGACAACAGCCAGGGTGCCGTATTCCTCAGTCAACTCCCTAAAGGTAGGAAGTGTTCAGAGAGATCCTCCTTGTTGTATCTGTAGACCCAGCAGTAGAGAGTTAGTACACTTGAGTGAGGGGAAGGGTGGTGGCATACTCTGCAGTACAGGCAGGTACAGCGATCACTCAAATCACTGCCATCTTAGGCAACAGTGCAAGGCGAGCACAAGAGTACATTTCAAGGCCACTGACTGCATGGCTGTCTCAGTGGCCCTTAGGGCACAGGTCAGTCCTTGGTATAACCAGATCAAGGCATGCAGGACAGTGATGTGTGGTGTTGCTGTATGACTGTGGCTGAGAGGAGGCAAGTGGTTAAGCGGGGGTCACTGCAGAGATACCTGAACAGAGCTCAATCAGGGGCGGCCATCTTGGTCAGCTCCAAGCTATGCCTCCCTATGTCTTGTTTCTGTCTCACTCTAAGATTGGTAGTGCCAGCAAAGATCTTTCCATGCAGCAATTCTATCACCAGAAACCTTCAAATGCAAAGCACATTCCCCTTCATATAAATGGTTTAGAGGCAGTCTGACCACTGTGAACTTAACTCTACCCCATATTCTGTCCCACCATGTACTCTATTCTTGTACTACCTCATCATATATTTCTCTATATTGTGCTATTTCTGATTCTGTGCTCTCCAATCTCGTATTTTCTCCAATCCCATATGATCTCCATTAATGTGCTTTTCATTGTCCTATTCTATAACATGGTCTCCCCATTTCTGTGCTCTCCTCTTTCGTCTGCTTTTTATCTTGTGTTTTCCAAGCCTGTAGTCCTTCCCATTACCCTATCTGCCATTCTGTGATAGTCATTGTATGTCGGGCACCAGCTAGGGAGGGAATATGACTACTGGGCCCATTCTTACCAATAGAGTAAAACTTCCCTGGGACAACCCTATAAATTTTTCAGCCGTTCCTGTTTGCTCTACTGCAAACAAACCTCAATATGAGGAAAAAGGAATTACCTTTACCAGTGTCACTTAACATTTACTTTTGACAAGGCAAACAAATTGTAGTTAATGAAGTTAACGGGTCCACCATAACTGGTCTTCGTGCAAGGGACAGAAAAAACATCCCCAGACCCAGGCTATTGTTTTAGCTCTAGGAGCAGATTTCTGAGAGTCCACTTTCACAACTCATTCAAGTTGAGTACAAGTTGAGCAGTAGCTTTAGGGCTAATGCAAATTAATCTCCACCAACTTCAGGCAAGGTGAAGGTAACTTTCTAAAATTTGCATTTTTAGTATATTTAATAAAAATCCAACTTCACCATTAGATTGAACTTTTATTAAAAGTAAAAATATGTCTTTGCATGGAGTCTGAAGCTGGTACAGGTAAAAAGATAAAAAATTAAAGTACATATCTGTACTTTGACTTTTCATATTAGTTAGATACAGCGTGTCCAGTAAACAATGCTTTTTGGGCCTATTTGCTGGGTGAACATGACATTTCTATCTTAAGATATGCACCACTGTTGTATATTATGCCCACAACTTTGTGGACAGAAATGTGTGCTCAGGGGTGTCTTATTTGTTAATTAAAATCAAGTGTTTTACAGGTCTATGCAGCAGGGTTCAAGATCCTGCTGCAATGGTACACATGATAGGCATAGTGGAATGCACAATTAGTGATGCAGTCCATAGTTGGCATTTAACTTTCTATGCCATAGGTGTATTTTTGAGCCATATGCAATGGCCCTATGAGAATATTATGAGTTATCAATGTAATTATGTTTTATGTGTCAGAGTACATGCACTGGGTCTTAGACAGCAGTGCCTCAGCGCACGCTGCCAAGAAACCAGCAGACTCAGTCCCAAAATGTTGAGGACCACACAAAAGGATCGCTTTCCAATCTAAGACACTAGATCAGTGGATCGAAAGTTACATGATGTTGGTGGTCTTCCCGCAAAAAATTTGCCTGCTTACCTCCTCTTTTTGTTGCTCTTTGACGAGTGCTAAAGTGCCTGTACTTCTACCCTAAACATTGCAACATTGTTGTATACACAATTGCCATATTTAGTTTCTGTGTAATCCCTTGTAGAGCAGTGTACAATATACCCAGGACATGTAACCTAAATGCCAAAAATGGGCCTGCAGCACTGAATGAGCCACCTACACAAGTAGTCATTAAAACCTGTCTCAGGTCTTCCAGTAAGGTCCTGTATGTGAAGATTACTGCCACTTCGATTTGAAATTTAAAATCACTTAAACTCCCCTTATATTATATATACATCACCCCTAAGGTGTGCCCTAGGACACCCATAGTTCAGGGTGCTGTGTAAGTAAAGATAGGACATGTACTGTTAATATTTGCTTGTTATGGTAGTGAGAAACACTTACATTCATATGTTACTGCTGTGAGGCCTACTCCTCTCATAAGTTGGCATTGGGAATTCCTTGATGCACTTTAAGTTGTAATTCCTGATTAGAAAGGAGTAGCTGCATCATGTTTTATATCTTTGGTATGGTATTGATAAATCCGTTTTAAGGTCATGTTGGATTTAACATTAATATTTTTAAAAAGCCACTTTAAAAAGTTGAATTTCTCTGCTATTATTGCTCTGTGTGCATGCATCCTGTCTTCAATTTATGTCTGGGGTTGTTGACAGCTACATTTTGTGTATTCCCTCTAGACAGCTACAAACTCGGGAAGGTTACATTTGTCTGCATACTCATCTGTATTCTGATGGTTCTTCCTGAGCAGGAAGGACGGGGGAGCTGACACATACCTTAATAGGCAGTGTCATGTTTCCTACACAAAGTGCTGATTATCCTCTACAGATAGTCTGTAGCTAGGTGTGGGAGGAAAGGCCTTGTGCGCACTTCAACATCCCTTCTTTAAAGTCACCTCCACTTCAGAGGCACAACCGGGTAAAAGGACTGGGTCTCTGACCCTACCAAGATTCTAAACTACTGGACCTGTGAAGAACTCTGCCAGGAAGGACTGTTGTGCTGCTACAAGTACTGCTACTTTGCTGTATTACTGCTCTGCAAGAACTGCTATTCTGCTCTGATGTGTTGCCTGTAACCAGCTGCTTGCTACCTCTGCCCTGCTGAGGACATGGAGGGGACCCATCTCTCTTGAACCCAGAGAGATTTCAAGGGCTTGCTGGGCTGCCCCTTTTCCTGAACTCTCAGGGTCAACATATCCTTCCTCCAACCTTGCAATAGTACCTGGACTTTGCCGTATGTGAGTCCTTGCCAAATTGTGCCAATGCAGTCCTGGGCCCTTGGAAGTGTTGGTTTCACTACTGGCCCAGCAGAATCCATGCATTGTGACTTCACGCTGATCGAACCTGATGCATTGCGCTTTAGCCCAACATCATCACCTCAACAGACTGAGCAGCACAACGGCGAGCAATTGCATGGCTCAATGACAACGCATCGCCTGCATCACAAAGCGATCTGTTGACGAGGCTTCACTGACTGCGTGGATCCAAACCAAAGCATTGTCTGAATTCATGGGATCAAATACACTGCATTGCCTCCTTTTCTCATTGCATTCGGTCCTCAATGTCGACGCTTGTTCCACATCAGGCCCTTTGTCACCAGGACGTGCATGAGTCCTGTAGCCAGCCTGCCCTCCATTGTGGTCGCCCTGAACTTTGAATGTACCCTGGTCTTGCATGACCAAATGTCACAGATTGGTTATTTATGATTCTAAGCACAATATTTTGATTTAAGCTTTAAAAATGTATAAATCCATTTAAAATGTTTGGATGTTTGTCGTTTTGGGCTTGAATTACTCATAAATGTATTGTCTGCTTAGAGTCGTTTGTGATGCTTTCATTGTGTTACTGTGTTTCTGTCTAACAAATACTTTACACCGTGCCTCTTTAGATGAGCTTGACTGCACTGTGCCAAGCTACCAGAGGGTAAGCACGGGTTATTTTTCAGTGTGCATCTAGCTTACCCTGACAGAGTGGTGGTTCCTGCTTGGACGGGGTGCATACCAATGCCAGCCCGAAACCCCATTTCTAACACATGGTTCTCTTCAATGTTTCCTATGCTTTACCTTCAAGGGTTTTTTGTCAGTCTGTTAAAATAATGTTTATTTAAACCTTGGGTCCTTAAACTGGTATCATACACAACCATATCAACTTTTTGTAAAGCATCACATTGATTAAACTACATAAAATAACAGATAAACAATTCATCATATAACATCTTTAAAACACCTTACCTTACAATATACCACATCTTCATATCATCACCAAAGCATCACACACAACGTACAGCTATCATCATAAATTACCTATAATTTACTAATCTATATACATATAAAAGCCTTTCAAGGGTGGATACTGTACACCTTCTGGTCATGGTGCATTTTTGGCAGTTCCCGAGCAGAGGTTAATGCTGTCAATGGAGGTACCAGAGCTGTGGCAATGTCTGACTCCAATGCATACCAATGTAATTGCAATGTTTGAAAATATGTGTCTGAGCACCTGCTGGATTGGCAGATATTGTTCAGAATAAACACTGGATGTCTTTTGCCTCACTGCTGGGTACTTCGGTATTGTTTATCCAGTGCTCTTCTACGTAACGCGTCAGTGCTGTTCGAGATTTTACCTGAGGTACCTTTATCATCCTACTGATGTGGACAATTTCCATACAAAACCATTAGTGTATAAAATACCCACCTGACAATTTGAAGATCACGATTCAGCAACCTATAGAAAAAGAACATTTATTCTTAGTGTGAAAATAAATTTGAAAGCCAAAAATTACACAGAGCAGATGGCAAAGTGATAAAAACACAACGGCAAGGGGTGCAAAGGATACTACAAAATCAAAATGAAAAACATACTGAAACAAGGGAGAAACATAGTCACATTGCAGGTTGTGTCCTTATATAAATTGTAAGAATTTGTGACTCAGTTGTCAACGTTTCCAACACTATGCTGGAATTAGCAAAGCCATCATCACGAAAGAAAAATCATTGTGCTCCTCCATAGTATTCAAAATTAAAAAAACATATTACCCCAAACAATACATTATATAAAATATGCATGATACATAAAGTAGCTTTGCAAGTCTCTGGTTCCAGAGGGTTACCCATACATTATGGAGTAGGTATTGAATACGCTAATCTGCCATTTTAACACACTGATATATTCTTTGGCAGCCATGGGAGCTGGGAATAGGTAATATTCATGACAATGGGCTAATATGTGCTATTTTTGATGCCCTTACCTGTCCAGGTGTTGAAATAACTTTTCTCGTGAAGCTGCTCTTATCTCATCACTCACCTCGAAGCCCAATTCCCTATCACTAATGAAGCGAATGTTGTCTCTTGAATATTATTCACATTGGAGCTGTTAGCTTCTGTTAGGGTCAATTACAGCCATTAAATGCATCCATATACACTTCTGGAGCTAATAATGTGAAAACACCATCACAAGTTCTCAAAAGGAACTGGTAAGCTGACCATAGTAGTGATGATTAGTCTCCTGTTTTGCTATGCTTATAGTACATGTGAGAAGTTGGCCTGGTATGTGATGCTCACTAATTCTAGTGATCACATTGTACCATGCCAAGCAACCCTTATGATGATAGCTTGTAAGTCAACCTTATAGACCAGCTATCCTAGTAGCGTGGACAAAGCAGTCTTAGGCTAAACTCTGTAAAGGCATGTGAAGCAAGCTGTTTTACCATACACAATCCCCTTGAATACCAAATGAAAGGACACCACACAGATATATATTGAAAATATATATATATTTATTTACTACAAAATCCCCTATACTCTTTATGAGCACAGAATCAAATGCGATAAAACAAAACACAGTTAAAATATACAAAAGTTGCACAATATGGATGAGCCCTAGGGGCCACCTAAACCATATACTAAAATAGTGGTATAAGAGCCACCTAGCTGAAAGGAAGTAGGCCTAGGGCTTTGGGAATCGCTGGAGCTGTTTGGGACTAACAGTGATGAAGTCGGGAAAGGCCCGCGGGACTCGTGTGCAGTGCGGAAAGTGCACGCATATACCTATGTAAAGTCAATTGTGCGTAAAAGTTACAAAGTTAGTTATTAAGGAACCTTCCGAGTGACCTAGAAGAGTGAAACTTTAGACACAGAAACTAGAGATATGTACCAGTGTAGGGACACCGGGGTTGTTGAGTTACCTCACCCACAGGAAGCGGGTGCACAGGTGTGAAGTAGTGTCAGGTTTCGTCACGCAGGTCGATGGTGCTTGGAGCTGAAGATGCTGCAGGCGGCTCGATGTGAAGAGTTCCGGTGGACCCAAGGGTGGATCTGAAGTGGTGAAGACCTGAAAGCAGAGGGGACAATGTTCAAAGTCACAAGCCAGTGACTACCGTGGAACCAGGATGGAACCAGGCGATGTCGGGTGCAAACAGGCAATGAGGTGTAGCTTCTATCTGCAGTCACGTGGACACGAAGAGGTCGAGGACGTCCAGGAGTTGATCACGAGCTGCCCACAAAGCCTCTAGCTGATGGCGGTGTCAGCAACTTGATTGGAGCAAGCAGGTCTTGGCTAATGCAAGCCACGCAGGAAGTGGAAAAAGCTTATCACTCGGACCAGCAAGGTCAGAGCGGGTGCTCCTTTTTACAGGAGCGAGGGCAAGTCTGGAGCAACCAGACCCGCAGTGTAGATTGTAGGTTTCGTTGCCAAGATGGCCGCTGACCACGTGGCAATTGGCCGGGATGGTAGTCGAGTGGCACAATGCAAAAGGGCCCCATACAGATCGTGGAGATGCTGGGGGGCTGATCTTCGGGGCAAGGGCTGCTAGGTTGTAGGGCTTCTCAATCCCCAAAGCACAGCATTGAGGGTACCTTGGGTGCTGCGCAGTCAGCTTCTCGGGGGTCTTTCGAAATGTCCGGTCCCACGTCTCTCGGTGCCTCCACGGGTCCCTGTTTTGCAGGGACTGTGGATCGGGCAGTGAGAAGTCTGGGAGTTTGGGTCTTGTCAGGCCCTGGGCTCGGGCTCCGGCAGGAGGCGGCGGCAAAGCAGACGTCAAGTTGCTGGATGGTTCCTGTGTTCACAGGGTGGCCACTCCTAGGCCACAAGGGAGATGCTCTTCAGTCTTCTGTGCAGCAGAATGTCGAAGTCCAGTCGTCTTCTTATTTCAAGTTGATTCAGGATGATCTGAGGTGGTATGGCACTGCTCCCACTCTTATTCCCAATCTGAGGGGTGGATCACCTGCTAGGTCCCTCCTCTGGGTGGGACCAGGAAGGGAGGCAGTTACACCCCCTTTCCTTTGTGCAGCTCCGCGTCAGGACTGGGGCTGGAAGGCCCCAGCACAGGTTTGGACTGGCTTATGCACGAGGACACCTTGTGTGCCCCGGGCATGTCTGATTCTATTCAGCCCTGTCCCACCCAATACACAAAATCCTGTCTGGGGTGATGCTCGCACCTCCCAAGGCAGGAAACCCTTTGCCAAGCCTCCCCCGCTGGAAGGACTCCCAGCAGCAGGAGGTCAGACTTGTGTCTGTGGTGGCAGGATCCATTTTGTGATGCTGAGGCTCAAGTTTAACTTTAACCGGGGTTCAGGTTATGCACATGTCGTGTCCCTCTAGAAGGGTGGAATGCTATCCCCGTCGACAGAACTGTCGAGGGGATAGTATTCCAGTTCATATGACACCTTACTCAACATGTTTTGATAAAGCCAAACCAAAGTTAGCATATAACCGCGAGGATTATAATGCACTTAAGAGTATATGGTATGGCAATATCCCGGAACAGCTTAGGGAGTTGTTCCCGACAGCTGCAGACGGGCTCAGCTCATGCTAGAGCACCATCTCACATAAAACCAAGCACTCTGCCTCCAGGATTGTTAAGGCCTGCCATAGGAGTGACTTATAGGTTACAATGTGTCCAGTTAGGTTAGATATAGGGATACTATATCTAAGTAAGAGATGATTACACCAACTTACCCCAGCTTGGCTGCATTGCACTGTATGAAACGAAGAGGGCTGGAATGTGCCGTATTTAACAATATATGGTGCATTCCTGCTCCCTAATTGCAATGGCGCACAAACTGCTGCTTAGTGCCAACAAAGGCGCCCTTGCACCATGATGCCAAGGTTCCTGAATTGTAGGGACATCTTTCTGCACAAATACAATCCTCAGAGGCATCGTCCTCTTTCTACACGTGCTGCACAACACAGAATACCTGAAAAGAGAAACAACAAAGAGAAATAATTACAGTTATCCTTGTTCCCCCTCCTAAAGTGATGTGTACAAAGGGAAGCGTACAATGTATTTCCAGGTCTAACAGTGCTGGCTTATCTAGGAATATGTCGAAATGCATGGGTAAATGCCTGGTAGATCAACGCTCCACCCATGACACAACTCCCAGCAGCAGAGTAACGCAAGGCAGTGATTTGCGCTGCCTTGCATTACTCTAGATTTATCAAGCCACACAGGGCCACAATAAGTAGACTTGTGTGGCTTGTTACGTCTCATTTAGGTTTTGTGTCTTCCTTTCATTTCGGTAAGTGGTGCAAGGGTGATGCAAAACCTTGAAAATTATGAGCCGGCAAATTAATTGAGGGACCTCCAACCTTATGGTTCCCATGCTGGGCACTCACTGGTTTTGGCTCAGCACCAACTCTAGCCAAATGTAGACACAATCAGTTTTTCTCTTACATGAGAAATTTTCCCTCCCAAGGTATTTGCAATGCTTTGTTGCTGCTATGAAGGTTGGGAAATGTATGTTGATGCTCTTCCTTTCCTTCCACAAATCGATCCTTGAGGCAATCATATTTTGCTTCATCTTCATTTAGAATTCAGGTAGGCAAAAACACTGTGTTTACTACCCATCCTCTGATGTGTCTAAGGGCCAGACATAGGTAATTTCTATTTACCGATTCCTAAATACTGAATTTTACCGATTCGGTATTTAAGAATCTGTAAAAAGAATGTAAATAGAATACATCCGTAACCTATGGATTCCGAGAATCCATATGTTACGGATGGGGGGCCGTTCCTTTGGATACGCAGCTGCCAAGCTCTGGAACTCCTTTCCCTTGTCCTTGAGGAGTCTTAGGGTCTTTCCATCTTTTAAGAGGGGCCTAAAAACCTACCTCTTCCCTAGAATAGTGTAACGGTGTGATTGTGTATCTGGTTCAGTAGAGTCAAAGCGCCAGGATACCCTCTGGGTGACAGTTCGCGCTATACAAATGTGCAATACATACATACATACATGTGGGTGAAAAATCGGTAAATTTTAACGATTCGGTAATAATCGTTATTACCGATTCGATATTTACCGAATTGATAATAAGGAATACCTTCCCATTCATTCCTATGGGCCTGGAGACCCATAGGAATGAATGGGAAGCCATTCACTATTACCGATTCGGTAAATACCGAATCGGTAATAAGGGGAGCATATTCAAGGGTGGCAGGGTGTCACATTGACACCCTGTTGCACCTCTGAATGATTCATATGTGCACATGGTGCGCACATACGCGCAGGTATGTCTGCCACATGGCACTTTTAAAAAGCAAAAAATAGCTTTTTTAAAGGTATACAGTATTTACCACCAACTTGTAGTTGGTGGTAAATAACGAATCCTTAGAGCAAAAATGCACTCCCTTTAATGCCACCTACATAGCTTTTAAGGATTCTGTAATTTACTGATTCGTTAAAATAAGGATTCAGTATTTTACTGATTCCTTAAAATAAGGAATCGATAAATTATTGAATCCCTAAAACCTGCCTCCTACATTAGAAAAGGCTAAATACCGGTCGGTAACGGGATAAATACCGATGGGTATTTATCTACCTACATATGGCCCTTAATCGCTGGTCACTTGGCAAATATGCACAGGTTCACCTTCAAGACCCTTTTCTCAGTTTATGAAGCTATTCACTAGAAAACAGTACCTCTTTATCCTTAGTGTTCCATTCATCCCCATGTCCCTCAGTACTCTCCTTGTTCAGTGGGCCTATATTGCTTCAGGTTCCTCCTGTTTGCAGAATTTGCATAGACAGTTGTTTCTTCTACCACCTAAAGCACTGCAAGAGTCTGCCCTTTGCCCTGTATCATTTTTAGTTATACATTTTATTTATAGAGCGCAATATTAATCCAATAAGATAACACAGCGTTAAAGGAGCGAGATCTCATGGTGGAGGTGAAGTGGGGTGCAGGGTGCTGCTGGAAGGTCCGACATTAGGCCTTGGGGAATAGATGGGTTTTGAGCTTCTTTCTAAATGCCACATAATCGTCATTGATACGTAGGTCCAGTGGTAGTTTATTCCATTGAAGGGTAGCCAGGTATGAAAAGGTGCGAACTACTGCCCTTGTTTTTTTTATACGTTTTGCCTTAGCTTGCGCACAATAGAATGATCTCAGGCACCTGGTCTGGGTGTAGAATTGGACTTTGTTCTGAAGAATAATGGGACCACAATGGTGTAGTGCCTAGTGTTCATGGCTCAGAAGCTTGAATCTTGTCTTTGTCGTACAGGCTGCCAGTGAAGCTGTCTCATGCAATCTGATGCTGAGCTATACCTGCCTTTATTGCACACTTGTTTTGCAACTGAATTTTGTATCACCTGCAGGTATGCCAACAGGTAATCTACCATGCCCACGAACAGTGCGTTTCCGTAATGTAGCTTACTAATGAGTAGGGCTTGTGTGATTGTTCTTCTGCATTCCAATGGAAGCCAGGGGAAGAGCCTTTTTGGAGCTTCAGAGTGGCAAAGCATCTTCTACAAAGGGCCCGCACATGGTCCTGCATGGTTATGGTGTTATTGATAAGGACGCCCACATTTTTGCACACTGCTTGGTTGCCGGGCATCTCCTAATGATTGGGGCCACCATGATGCATCCCAGATTAGGTTATCTTCTCCAAAGAGTAGGATATCTGATTTTTCAGTGTTCAGACATCCAGGTCACCATTTCAGTGAGGGAGTTGTTCAGTTTTATCCTGGTGTCCTCATGCCTTTCTTCAATGGCAATCATTATTTGTATGTCATCCGCATAGGAACAAATGCTGAAACCCCATTTCCTGCAAATTTTTCCCAGGGATGATACAAATGCGTTAAAGAGCTTGGGGCTCAGGGAAGCTCACTGTGGGACACCATAGCTGATGGTTTTTGGGCTTGAGGAGAACGCGTCCATTTGTACAGTTTGCGTTTTATTGCTCAGGAAAGAGCTGAACCACTGAAGGGCTTTGGCATGAATAACTTTCTCAGTAAGAGTTTACAGCAGAAGTTTATATGAGACTGTGTTGAACACTGCAGACAGCTCCAATAGGATCAGGGCTGCCACCTTCTCCTGATTGATCAAGGATCCTTAATTGTCATAGGACAGTCAAGAGGGTTGCCTCCGTACTATTGGTGGCTCGGAAGCTGGTTTGAGATGGGTCTAGTAGTTTGTTGGTTTCAAGATAGTTGGACAATTGCCTATTAACCAACTTTTCCAAAACCTAAGATAGGTAGGGGAGTTGGGAAATTGGCTAATTGTTGGCAGGGTTGTGAATGTCCTGGCCTGCTTTTTTCAGCAGAGGGGTCACTATCGCCTGTTTCCAAGATTCTGCAAAAACTGCAGTCTCTAGAGATTGGTTGAATAGCTGAGTGACATAAGGACATAGTGTAGGTATAATGCAGACATAAATAAAGTGTGGGCATGGATCAAGTGGGGACCCTAATTTTAAAAAAAACTACCAACACTTGCAAGGGCATCAGGGTGGGGTTCAAGGTGTTTCCAATTGGTAGTGTCTAGTGGGGGTTTCATACTAAATGACGAATATATTTGACTGATTTTATCGGAAAAGTATTCGCTAATCTTCTCACAACATTCTTCTGATGGAAGCAGGGTTTGGGACATACTGGCTGCTTGCAGAGCTCTTTTACTATTTTATGCAGATCTTTTTCCGAATGCTGTTCGCGTTTATTCGCTTCTCGAAATAAGTTTTCACTCTTTCACGTATTAGTGCAAAGAAGATATTTGCCTTTGGTAAGAGAGCAAATAAACAGCATGCAACCCCATGTAAGCTAGTGGTGCTGGTGGTTAATTCCGGGTGAGTGTTAGGACATCAGATGTGACTCTGTTAGTGCTGCTGTTTGACTTCTGTTCTCTTTGCAATTTGACATACCTGTTTCATGATTGCGAAAAACCATCAATAGTGTATGATAAATATTGTGGTGGATATATTTTAATTATGATGCAGCATAAATGTGCGACTGCAGTTGAAAGACTAACACTTTTGGTATGACTTACACATGTATTTCTTGTACACCATGGAATGTAGTAAAGTTTGCAGATTAAGACCCTGCTGGAAATCTATTTCTGCCATCGGTTTCCCATGGTAAACCCAGGATTTTTTGTAGCCTTCCAAATGAATAAATCTCCTAAAATCTTATTAAGAGCTGTAAATGTCCGCGAGTGTTTAATTTGTGGAGACATATCTCTAGTATTTATCATTGTACTGGCTCCATGCTTGGCCGCATGCCAGGCTGATCATCTATTTTTTGACAGTGGACCTGCGCAGAATAAGGCTCAGCATTTTATCTGAATATTACAGTAATTGTAGTAGGACTAAGCCATCTCAACTAATTCTGACTATGTGAGCTTTGCTTCTTTTTTATGATTTAGCACTGCGGCAAAGCCACATTGCCACACTTAAAGGAACTGTGTTTCGCTAAATGCACTGCAAATCACAGTGCTCTGAGAGATGCATACGGCATGCTCAATCGACAAAGGAAGAGCTTACATTTTAAATACAGTTGCCTTAAATCACAGACACACTCATTATGCCACACATAGTTTAGGACTATATTTGGATGTGTCTTTTTGATAGTGATAATAAAACATTCCAATATGCATGCATAAATTATCCATGTCATAATGTAAAAGGGTAAATGGTTGGTATTGTTCTGTGGTTCAGAATTAATACTTACTTTCCAAGACGTATGTGTGCATGTTAGGTATAAGAGGTAGACTTAGAAAAAAATCAAATACTTTTGTAATTGAAAATATTATTTGGTTTACTATAATTATTTTAGATCCTTCATCTCCCTCTATATTCACTAAATTGCATTTTGTCATGTCAGATTACACACTCTGATAGTACGTATTCTGGGGTTCATGGCATTTTAGAGCACATTAGCGCATGGATGCATGCAACTCATTCTCCATCATATTAAAGGTACAGATAGGTGTTTTGAACGCATTACAAAATGTTTATGAATATTAATGCTGACTTTGTGCAGGTGAGGACATGTTTTTCCTTTTCAGTGGAAAACAACTAACTGAAAGGCATTTTTTGCTCGATTTTATCCTGCAAAATATTACTTTCAACGTTATTTGATCAAGTTTGCTTCAGAAAGTAACTATTGGAGCTGAAGCAGTTGAAGAGTACACCCACATATCTGCGACCTTCCAAGTTCCTATTCTACAGCTCCCAAAGTAATGCTAATTTTTATATTAGCAACAGTAATTCAGAGGGCCATGTATAGTTTCTCCATAAATCTTAAAGATCATTCCATGCCAGTCCTTCGGTTCGCCTGCTCTTTTTAGAGTCGGTAGAAGTACTGTACTTACACTGGCAGAACTTCCACCAGCTCCAGTGGCAAAAACCACCGACCTGACATTCGTCTACCACGAGGCTACAAGATCTAATCGCGCGTTCCCGTTCCTAGTTAGGCGACTGTCTCTTGTCCTTACCTGTGACTGCAGGGCATGGCTATCCCAACCAGAGAACATAGAGAAGGTGGACAAATCCCTGTGCTTGGCCACCATTGTTCTTTCTTTCACAAAACAAACTTTCTATTAAACAAATAAACTTTGGTGTGCAGGTGAAACAAACATGGCATCCCTTTGTCATAGATTCAGGGCCTTTCATAGAGTCTGATTAGGAACATTTCTGCAGAGGGATCACAGATCCCGGCATAAATCTCTTAATATGTCAGGTGGTCCTTCGCCAGAAAAGCCATGATACGGCCTCCACTGACCAGGCATGCCACTTTGGGCCACTGAAACTCTAAAGGAAATCCTCAATAATGTATTTGGAGTGTTGCAGGTCGATGAGTTTATAATCAAGTGTGAGTTGTGGATGAAGGCCAATGTCTTACATCTTTTTTTTTTAAGAGTGATTTTATTGAAGAAATGAACAATGGGGAAGGGAGCAAAAATGAAGAAACAGGAGAATGCATATGGCAATAAAATATAACTTAAGGAGAGAACATGGGTAAATGCAAAATACATAAAGAAAGTACACAAGTCCTCAAAATTTCAGAAAAAAACAAATATAACGAGCATGAAAATAGCATGAACAAAGTAAAAATGTATAAGATAAATGTACTGTAAGATAACATTGTAAATAAATCATTAGCGGAAAAGGCAAAGGGATATTCAAGGGGGTTTGTGTACATCAGCTGCAACAGGGACTAAAGGGGGATGTACTGGAGCAACGGTGGAGAGATAGGTTACTGGAGATAGCAAAACAAGATCTCGTTTAATTGCCAGGGAAATAGGGGTAACATAATTTGTATCAAGGCGATGATGAAAACACACAGCATTCCACCATGAGCGATAAGAGACATCTGTAGCGTGTTTCCAATTAGAAGTGATTATGTGGAAAGCAACAGCTATCAAAATGTCCAGGAGCAGATAGTGACATTGGGAATGAGGGAGGGTTGGGGAAAGAGAAGCTAGAAAAATGATTGTGGGGGAGAATGGAATTTGAAATTGAAAAATCTTTTGTATTTGGGCCCAAACTGACTTCCAAAACATGGAGACAGAGGGGCAATCAAATAACATATGTTTAAGGTCAGCAGAAGAACGAGGGCAGGACCAGCATGAAGGAGTGATATCTGATGAAAAACGTGACAGGGCAAATGGTGTAAAAAATATTCTGTTATATACAAAATATAAAGTTTGGGTATTATTAGCAGCTCCAGAGGTCTTATGAAGTTTGGACCAGACTCTGTCCCAAAGCTGAACTGACCAATCTTGAGATAAATCCGATTCCCAAGCAACTTCAGACTTGGACTTCACTCTGTCAATCATGTATCGGAAGGAGTTATAAAGGGAGTAAGCGGAGGGAGTAGATTCCAACAACGAGGAAGTTGGCTTATGATCAGGAGGAATATCCATGAAGGGCGGCAGAGATTGGAGAAGGAGTGTAAGAGCGGGATAGAGAAGATCATATTGAGAGCGGGCTCTAGAGGGTAAGGAGAAAGAGGACTGGAGAGCTGAGAAAGAGAGAGGGACACCCTGAGAGAGTAATTGAGAGATCCAACATAGACCTCGAGAATGCCAAATCTTCCAGTAAAAGGTACGATTACGAATCTTAAGGAGTGAATTATGCCAGATAGGTTGTTCGTGGAGAGAATGAAGGGAGGGATAGGACGAGGCCAAGAAAAGAAGAAGATTGCGGCAATGGGAAGTGAAAGGAGTGTGAAGACGTGTTGAAAAAGACGTGAAAGAAATACGTTCTTGGAAGTTAAAGGGAGAGATAAATGAGGATTCCATAAGCAACCAAATGGGGGGATAGAAAGGGAGCTCGGGAGAGAGCCAACAAGTAGTTTGTTTCAGAGAGAAAGCTCAGTGATATTCTCGAAAGTCAGGGAAACGGACACCAGCTTGAGCCTTGTCCTCTCGTAAGGAGGCTAGGGCAATGCACGGGCGTTTACCATGCCATAGGAATTTTAGTAGTAAAGAGTCAATCCGTTTAAAAAGTGAAGTCGGAATACGTATAGGGAGCATAGAAATAGCATAAAGAAGAAGGGGAGAAAGCATCATCTTAATAGAATTAAGGCGTCCCCACCAGGACAAAGAGAGTGCATGCCAACGTGTAATAGCTGTTTCCATTTTCTTAGTAATAGAGTCAAAATTCAATTTAAGGGTATCAGAGAGAAGCGGTGCGAACCAAAACCCCCAAATATATTCAATTTTAGAGGGTTGCCAGGAGAATACAGATAGTGTGAAAAGATGTTTCTGGCAAAGAGGATTCAAAGGAAGGATTTCACATTTGTCAACGTTAAGGCGGTAACCGGAAACCGCGGAAAAAGAGGAGACTTGCTGTAAAAAAGGAGGCAAATGGAAAGGGACGACCACTCGGTCCCCCCGAACGTATGGCGGAGTACCACGATCCCCCCGGGAAGCCATCTTGGGCGGGAAGCGAGTCTCGGCTGGTATGCCCGAAGCGGCGTAGCCGGGGCGCGTTTTTTCCCGCCCTAGAGTGGGCTGGCCTAGACACTGACGCAGCTGGCCACGCCTTTGGGGCAGGCAGGGGCGGGTTTACGCCCGCCCTGAAGACGGATAAAAGGAGAAGCAAGACCAGAAGGCATCCTCTTGTTCCTGTGCTCTGAAGCTGCACCTCCTCGCTGCACGTGAGCTCGAGACGGAACGAAGAGCCAATTTTGAGCGTTGTAATCGTTCTTGTTTGTTTTTCAGATACTCGGTTGGAGAATGCCGAAGAAGGCGGGAAAGCGCATGACTACTGACCAGATGCTGCGCGTTCTCATGAAGGAGGTGACCGACCTAAAGAGACGGATGGATAAAGACGAGGAAGGGGGGCCGAAACGTCCTTTGGCGGGAGCAGCCCCGGGAGGAAAAAACAAGAGGCCCAGGAGGGGAGCAGCTGGGGGAGACATCCCAGGTCCTAGTGCCCCGCTCGAGGCACCCACTCCCGTGCCGGAGGAAGGGAATCCGATTCCCGTTGTGGTCACCCCCGTGTCCAGGGAAGATATGCCGCCCGAGCTGGCAGCACAACTAGCAGCGTGGTTGGGTGAAGGTAGCGAGGGCGCCACGGCTGTCGACGCGCAGGTGCTGATGAAGCAACTGCGTGAGAACCGGGAAGCAGCGAAGGTGTCCACGCCGGCTGCAGCAGTAGACAAGCCACAGGGGACGAATTCGACCGCAGAGGCAGCGTCCGGTTCAGGTAAGCGGCCATTGCCGATTGCAAGGGACGAGTCAGCACCCTCTCGTAGGGAAAAGTTGGGTCAACATGTTCCTTTGGCTATTAAAGAGAAGATTTGGGCAGGGGAGTATGTAAACATCTTCTCGTTGCTTACTGATCACTATGAGGTGGAGCATGTTAAGGGCCAGAAGGACCTCATGCATCCGAGTGTTTGGCGCGCTAAAATGGCCGCCTTTAAGGTAAATGAAAACATTGGCAATTGGGGCAAAGCGTGGGGGGGTTTTACGTCGATCTTGGGGGAACGAAGGCCCGAGTTGCTACCCGAATTGCCGACTTATCAGTCACGAATCATGGGGTACTCGATATCACACGAGGGTAATCATTGGTTCTGCTATGATAATCTTTTTAGATTGGCCAGAAGAAGTAGGATCATAGCAATAAAAAAGAATGTCATCAGCGTAAACCGAAAGCTTAGCTTGTTGAGAACCAAATTTAAAACCAGAAATAGTATCATCAAGACGATTTTGAGGGGATAAGGGACAACCCTGACGAACACCTCTATGTAAAGAGAAGTAATCTGAAGTCATACCATTAGCAAAAATGGAGGCCTGAGGATTATAGTAAATTAATGAAATAATTGAAATAAAATTGGAGGGGATGCCAAACCATTGTAGAGCCTGGAACATGAAATCCCATCCAATCCTGTCAAAAGCATTCACTGCATCCGGGGAGATAGCCGCTAAAGGAAGGTCCAGTGAGGAAGCTCTGCTGAGAATGTTAAGGAAGACCCGTGAATTATCGGAGGAAAGACGGCCTTTAACAAAGCCGGATTGCTCGGGTCCAATTAAATCCGGCAAAAGAGGGTCCAAGCGCAAGGCTAGAATTTTGTCTAGAATCTTTTAATCTGTATTAACCAGAGAAATTGAGCGGTAGTTCTTGCATAGGGAATGATTTTTGTCCTCCTTGGGAATCAGGCAAATTAAGGCCTGTTGAAAGTAACTACTCGAGGAACCTGTAGCAAGAAAAGATTGAAATAAAAGAAGAAGCTTGGGGAGGAGAAAGAAGGAACAACAAGAGTAGAATTCAATGGGGAAGCCATCAGGGCCGGGAGCTTTTCCATGTCTGAGTTTAGAAACAGCGTGGGATATTTCGGAAAGGGATAAGTCTACATCCAAAGAAGTCAAATTGACATGGGAAGTCGGAGGGGAAGGAAGAGATTGGAAATAGGAGAGAAGATCTGTGGAGGTCGGAATTTGTTCAGGGGTATAAAGATTATCATAGAATTTGACGAATTCGGAAAGAATTTCCTGATCCTTAAAACGAGACTCACCAGAAGAAGTCCGAATTGATTCAATCTTCGTGCGTTCTTTCCTAATTTTCAAATAGTTAGCAAGAAGCTTCCCCATCTTATTCTTACCACCATAAGATCGGGAGTTGCATTTTAATAAAAGGTTAGAAGCTGCTTCGGTTGTGAATTTATTGAAAGAAATGTTTGCCTCGATCAGTCTTTTAAGGGAGGAGTCAGAATAGGAAGAATAATATTCAAGCTCCAGGCGTTTGATGTTATCCAGAATTTGAGTGGGTTTAGCTTATCTGCTTCTTCTCCGCCTAGCTACAAAATTGATGATAAAACCTCTAGATGCTGCCTTGATAAGAATCCCAAACCATAACAAAGGAAGAGTCGGGTATGATTGAGAAGGAAGAATTCAGTGGCAAAAGTAGAAAATTCCGAACAAATGACAGGGTCAAGGAGGAGAGCATTATTGAAACGCCATCTGTCTCGGTGAGGGGAGAAGGGAAGAAGATCTAACTCTACAAAAACAGGGGCGTGATCAGAGAGTAAAATGGAACCTACTTCGGAGCGGATGGCATGTTGAGAGAGGAGTTTGCTAAGGAAAATATGGTCAATGCGGGATTGGGATTGATGAGGAGGGGAGAAAAAGCTATACTCTCTAAGGTCAGGATTGCACAATTGCCAAATGTCAACTAAAGCATTGTTCTGAGTGGTATTAGTAAATTGAGAGTGCATTTTGGATGGTATGAATTTAGCATTCGAGCGACGATCTAGGAAGGGGTCCATAATTTGATTACAATCCCCCCCAAAAACGATATAATCCCTGGAAAGGGAGGTCAGTTTATCTGAAACAGAGGGCCAGAAAAATATATCAACTCCAGTAGGGGCATTCACATTGAAGAGGGTAAAAGGAATATTATCAACAAGCAAATTAACAAGGACTCAACGGCCATTAGTATCACATTCATGAGAGAATGAAGAAACATTTAACTTTTTGTGCAACAAAATCACAACACCATTTTTTTGTCAACTGTGGGGGAGCAAAAAACATGACCCACCCAACCACGTTTAAGTTTTAAAGTAGCCCTGGGCGAAGAACTATGCTCCGTTCGCGGAGTTTGCGGAGTTTCGGCAACTCCGCGCTCCGCGGAGAACGCGAAGTTGTCAAATACTCCGCAAACTGCTGCGTAGCGTAGTTCTCGCGCGCTCAATAGCATTTTCGCGTGCGCGAGGATGCTTGTCGGTAAGATTGAGTTGCCGAACACGCAGAAACTGCAATCTGGCACAGAATTACTCGCGAACACGTTAGTAGTGACCGGAAATAAGGGGACGCGAGCGGGCGGGACAAACCTCATGGGTAACCTCGCGTGCTACACATCCAGAGCATGCAGGCAATCAATCAATCAATCAATCAGGATATTTGTATAGCGCGCTACTCACCCAGAGGGTCTCAAGGCGCTTGGGGGAGGGGGGTCCGCTACTCCTCGAATTGCCATGTCTTGAGTTGCTTCCTGAAGCAGAGGTGGTCTTGGGTCAGGCGGAGGTGGATGGGAAGGGAGTTCCAAGTCTTGGCTGCCAGGTAGGAGAAGGATCTTCCTCCCATGGTGGATCTTCGGATGCGTGGCACGGCGGCGAGGGCATGGCTGGTCGATCGTAGCTGGCGGGTGGGAGTGTAGAAGGTCAGGCGGTTGTTGAGGTACCTGGGGCCCAGGTCGTGGAGGGCCTTGTGTGCGTGGGTGAGGAGTTGGAACGTGATTCTCTTGCTGACGGGGAGCCAGTGAAGGTCTCTCAGGTGTCCGGAGATGTGGTTGTGTTGGGGGATGTCCAAGATGAGTCGTGCAGAGGCGTTCTGGATGTGTTAGAGTCTTTTCTGGAGTTTGGCTGTGGTTCCGGTATAGAGGGTGTTTCTGTAGTCCAGTCGGCTGGTGACGAGTGCCTGTGTGACCGTCTTCCTGGTTTCGGTGGCGAGCCATCGGAAGATCTTTCAGAGCATGAGTAGGATGTTGAAGCATGATGATGAGACGGCGTTGACTTGTCTGGTCATCGAGAGGGAGGAGTCCAGGATGAAGCCCAGGTTGCGTGCGTGGTCCGTTGGTTTGGGTGCGCTGCCCATGGCAGGGGGCCACCAGGAGTTGTCCCAGGCGGAGGGTGATGATCCAAGGATGAGGACTTCCATCTTGTCTGAGTTCAGTTTCAGGCGGCTGTTCCTCATCCATTCGACTACGTCTTTCATCCCTTCGTGTAGGTTGGTTCTGGCAGTTCCTGGGTCGTTGGTGAGGGAGAGGATCAGCTGGGTGTCGTCGGCGTAGGAGATGATGTTGAGGTTGTGTTGGCGTACGATGGCTGCGAGGGGGCTCATGTAGACGTTGAAGAGGGTGGGGCTGAGTGATGATCCTTGTGGTACGCCGCATATGACTTCGGTGGCCTTGGATCTGTACGGGGGGAGGCGGACTCTCTGGGTTCTTCCGGTGAGGAACGTGATGATCCACTCCAGTGCCTTCTCTTGGATTCCGATGTTGCTGAGGCGCTGCACTAGGGTGCGTTGGCAGACCGTATTGAATGCTGCGGAGAGGTCCAGGAGGATGAGGGCCGCTGTTTCCCAGTTGTCGAGCAGGGCTCGGATGTCGCCAGTGGCTGCAATGAGGGCGGTTTCGGTGCTGTGGTTGGCGCTGAAGCCGGACTGCGAGTGGTCGAGGCTGGTTGGGCGAGCGCAATTGGTGATCCACTGTGTGAGGTTGTTGGCTGCTTGGTTGGGGTCCGTTGAGCTGGCGGGAGGGTCCTGGCTCAGTGAAGTGGTGAGCTGGTCGGTGGTGATCTTGTTCCAGTTCCTGCGGGGAACCTGTTGTGGGTGGTGGTGAGCCGTGGTCTTTCTGAAGCTGAAGTGGACGCAGCTGTGGTCTGTCCAGTGGAGTCCGGTGGAGTGGCTGAAGGAGATGTACTTGCTGGAGGAGAAGACTGGGTCAAGCGTGTGTCCGGCGTAGTGGGTGGGGGTGTTCACCAGTTGCATGAGTCCGAGGTTGGCGAGGTTGTCCAGCAGGGTGGTGGTGGTGTTGTCGTTGTTGTTCTCCAGGTGGAAGTTGAGGTCCCCTAGGAGGATGTAGTCAGCGGAGGCGAGGGCGTGCGGGCTGATGAAGTCTGCGATGTCTTCGCTGAATTGTGTGCAAGGTCCTGGGGGTCTGTAGATGAGGGTGCCTCTGAGTGTGGTCTTGGCGTCCGTGTGTATCTGGAAGTGAAGATGTTCGGCGGCTGTGAGGGTGTCGTCTGAGTTGGTCGTGATGCGGATGGTGTTCTTGTGGACGATGGCGATGCCTTCTCCTGTCTGGTTGACGCGGTCTCTCCGGGTGATCTTGTATCCGTCCGGGATGGCGACGGCGATGTCGGGTGCTGAGGAGGCATTCATCCATGTTTCCGTGAGGGAGGCGACGTCTTGAGATGTGGTGTCGAGCAGGTTCCAGAGTTCCACTGCGCTCCGGAAGACAAAAACGGCTCGCGAACGGGTCAAGCAAGCTACTACGCATGTTCGCGGAGTTATGCGTAGTTCGCGGAGTGCAAGTGCATCTTCGCGTAGCTCGCGGAGTGCGGCTACGCGAACTACGCCCAGGCTTATTTTAAAGCCTCTGCTTCCGGGAGATGAGACTCCTGAAGGAGGGCAACATCAGTATGAAGTCTTGCCAAGTGTGATAACACCCTTTGCCTTTTAATGGGATTATTTTATCCTTTAATGTTTCATGTCGTAACACGGAATGGATCAAATAGAGAAAACAAGTAGCAACAAAATGCTCATTAAATTGAAATACAAAGACTGAGTGGATTGAGGTAAATTCGATAAGAGTAGAAAAGATATGGAAAAAAAGAAGAGAAAAAGGGTGAATGAGAGAGAAGTAAGATGGGTAAGGGATATCGTAAAAAGTATAAGACATAGAGCAAGACAAAATCCTGCTTACTAAGTCAGCAAAAAGAGAGAAATAAGAAGAATTAAATACAGTAACAGAGAAATAAGAGAAAGTAATCGGATAGAAAGAAGATGGAAAAGACATATTAAAAAAGAAAGAAGAGGAGGAATAAAGATTAAGAGGAGAGAAAAATAAGAAAGAAGAGAAGAAAGCAAATGCTAAAGAAAAGAAGGAACAAAAAGGGATAGAGAACATGAAGAGAGTACAGTCCAAGACAGACGACTGAAAGACGTACTTACGGGACAAACGTGGAACAGGGGGCGACGGCACCAGAGACAACGGTAACGACAGCGAAAACAGCAACCGCAACCGGACCTCCGCCTACATAATAGGAAATGAGGTAAAATGAATAACCGACATAAGTAACAGATGTAACAACAGGGTAAAACGCTTGGAGAGGAAATCTGCAAGAGGGGAGAAAAAACATAGGGCAATTATAAAAGGTTAAAACATTAGGAGTAGATCAAAACACAAAATGAAGACAATGAAGACAATGATCACTTGGGTCAGACAATATGGACAAAAAAGGGACCAATCAAGTCCAAAACACATCAGGTGACTCTGGAAGTGTCCATGTCAGTTGCTCCATGTCGGCGAAGGAAGTCTTTCAGTGCCTTCGGATCCTCAAAGGTAATTGTTCTCTCCTGATAGATGACCCTGTAAAGACACGGGTGCAGCAGACTGTACCTAGCATTGAGCGCTCTCAGCTGTGGGCGCATGTCCAAAAACTGCTTCCGGCGGTCAGCCGTGGCTTTGGCAACATCCTGAGACAGATAGAGACGATGGCCCTCCCAGACGATGTGTTTTTTTACCCTAGCGGCAGAAAGCACTTGTAAAAGGTCTGTGTACTGAAGAAACGAAATGATGACGCCGCTAGGTTTAGTGGAAACTCTGTGGCCCAGACGGTGTGCGCGTTGTATATTCACCGAATCTAAGGAAGGAGCATCCAATATTTTTGGAAGAAAGGATTGGAAAAATGCTGTTGGGTTAGACCCTTCCGTGAGTTCCGGAAGACCATCAAGGCGTAAGTTGTTCCTGCGATTTCTATTTTCCAAATCCTCCGTCTGCCTCTTAAGTTGAAAGGTTTCAGTTTCCATATTCGGAATGCTAGAAATGGAGCTCTGGATAGATTCAGTGGATTGTTCGAGAAGCAGGACTCGGGAGTCCAGGGTCATCCATTTGTCTTGCATGCTTTGTAGTGTTTGCGAAGTTGATTCAATGAAGGGTCTGAGAGCCCGCAGCTCCACCAGAATAAGATCCAATGAAGAAGGAGAAGAGTTCTTATCAGGAGATGGAGGAAACTTCTTTTTACGCTTAGAAGAGGCCAGAGTGGTCGGGAGCTTACTGCCATTATGAGATTTTGAAACCGCTCCCAGATGAGACTCAGGTTTAGACATTGCACCCTCTTCCATATCTTGTAAAGGAGACTCAGAATCTGAGTGTGTGGAGTCCTTAATAGAAGTGGCCAATTTCAAATAGCGGAGTATGGAGAATTAATATAGCAGTGGTCGCCCACTGTCAAGAATTGGTAGAGAAAGTCAAGTGAGCGTAAATGTCATAAATAAGGTGGAAAACAGGAATCCAGAATGCAACCAGCTGACCGTGAGATGGCACTGAGAGAGAAATTCACTGAAGGATAAAGTTATCATATAAGAGAGCTCTCATGGTAATCAGTCACATAAATAGCACAGCCAGCCATAAATTGAAAAGGTCTATGCGTCACAAGGGGCAAAACACAAAAAGGCGGCTGTGTAGGAGTGCTCTGAGACAAGGGCACCAGCAAAGCGGCATAGACCCACTGTAAGACTGAAGGCATAGACCCACTGTTAAACTGAAGGCAGAGAGAAAAAGTAGTTTCTCCCCTCTGTGAAAGAAAGCAATGATGAAACGTTGGCATTAGATGACCATGACCACAGTATGCCAGCTCCTCTGTGAGGGAGCCAGTGGTGAAGCGAAGGCCACAAGGTGAGAAAGAAGATCAGTCAAAAACAGGGAGCACTAATGGCGTCATGAAGAGCGAGTTCCAGATACCATGGGGGCCACTGTAGTTTAGTAAATGAGCTGAAGAAAGAACATGAGGCAGAAGGAGAGCCAGCTGTGCATTTGCAAAGAAGCGCTGTCCCAATAGAGGAAATGGCGGTCACAGGGTTAAAAACGGGACCGCAGTTTGAGAAGAGCCAGAAAGTGCACAAAACTGCTGGCAGTCAATGAGAGGGGGGGCTCACCTCAATGTTGAAGAAGGATGTAACAGTTCCAGTTCGCAGGCACCGCCCGGGAGAAAACAGCGCAGCGCGCCGAGTGCTTTGCGGTTCACCGCCTCAGAGCACAAAATGGCGGGCGGAGCCGCAAACCGCCGAAGTCCTCCAGAAATATGACGAGGCTGTCAAACATCACCAGGAAAAGGCACCGCTAGGATCACGACACTGCTGGTGAGCTCGGCGTATTCTTAGTCCAGAGAGAGCCCGTTGGTGCAGAAAGAAGATATGTAGAGCGGGGTCCGTCACGGGAGATCCGCCGCTATCCCGCCATCTTGCCTGGCGCCGAGACCACGCACCATGTCTTACACCTTTTGAAAATTTATAGGAAGGAAAACAAGAGAAGACCTTCTCAAAGTGCACTATTTTAATTACCTTAAAAATCTATTATATATTTGAGTAATTTGCTATGCAAAACTGTGTTGGGGTAGATTATAGCTTTGCAATCCTCTTGCAGATAGAATGGCTAGACTCACATTCCATGTTTTATTTTTACATTTGCAAGTCTGTGAATATTTGACCCACATCAGGTAGAAATTCCCAAGGCCAATATGTGTGAATAGCCACTAAATCTTCATTACAAGTAGCCTCTTAAATTATTTAGGACGGAAATATACGTTTTCAACAGTGTTATTATGTCTTGAAAGAGCCGGCAAGTATTGTTCATATGTGGAAATCAGTGCAGGAGCACGGATGTCAGCATGTAACGCCCCATTCCATATGGAGTTACAGCGATCAATTTAGGCATTTTTGAATTGCACGTTTTTCGTGGCTGTCTGAATTAGGAATTTTCACGTGCAAGACGCATTTCTGTCTGGAACACGTTTTATGACTCGCACACCGGCTCTTTTGTTGCATAAACAGGACGCTGGACTGTAATGCTCTTTCATAACGGAACACTGGTTTCAACTATAGCCCTCATAGACAATGTCAGCTTGCAGTATTTTCCACTGAGGTTTGTACTGATGTCTCTCATGCTACAAACTCAATATTGTACGCCGGAAACCTGTTGCACAATGAGCCGAAGTGAGGCACAATGAGCCGAAGTGAGGCACAATAGTTATTCATACATTCATCCATATGCACTACTTTGCTCTTGGGTATTCTGGTCGATTCCTCTGCATCTAGCAGTATAGTAAGCGTCGTAGGAGTAGCACCACCCAGCTCGTGTGAGAGGACACCACACTGAAACCAAGGTTTCAGTGTACAAGGAGGGCATACTTAGAATAAACAGATTTCTATATCTATACAATAAAATGAGACTTTTTGCATTTATAATATACGTTTGTTAAAAGTGAATCTCGCCTTCAAGAGGGATTTTGGAAACATTGTACGTATAGGCAGATAATCAATTCTAAAATGGTGAGCTAAATCATACTGCGAACAGCTCGGTGTTTCTGATGAATTGCTTTGTTAGAAGAAATGGGGTAGATTGTTTTCCATAAAAGTAAAATAGAACTGCAATTAACCTAAAGTAGCGGAATAAAAAGGTTTCAATAACCCTGTCAGAGTTAGAAAAATGATTTCACCTCTGCTTTAATATTTCTTTTTCATTTTGAAGGGTACGGAGGGTTAGAAAGATTCGCATCACCTTTAGGAAAATTATTCTTCCCCATAAGATATACCTGGCTTTGGCTTAATTCTTGTTTAATAGGCTGGCGCATACTGCTTTTTGATGAAAATGCTTACGGCAGATGAAGAAACCTGTTCACATGCAATTTATTACATAGATTTTAATTTAAAAAAGGTTATGCGTCTGAATATTGTTAGATCAGCATAGACATTCCATATGTATGTGTGTATGTGGCATAAAGGACCTACTTTGAAGGGTGTAAATTCTGAGAAAAGTTCCCTGAAAAAACTAATTGCTCCAAAATCATTTTGCCACTAAAATTCATGTTAGGTTTATAAAATTGTCATAATTTAAACGGGTAAACAATTTTCCTGACATTCCATTATGTTTCTAATGTTGTGTTCAATAACACAAACAATTCTATGACTATATAACATTTCACACTTGATGAATATTTACCACACCGAGCTCAAGTAGTCCTATTACCCATTCTCAATTTTACATCAAACTATTACATGGTGTTCATATTGCTGAGTAAATATATCCCGAATACCTGGGAATTTTTCATTTTCTTTATTCAATTCATGTTTACTCAAATGAACTCGATAGATCAGAGCTAAGGTAGCCACATGATTGACTGAATAATTTCTAACAGCAGTCAATCTATGCTTAAAACTGCCAATCTTCTAGGAAAGGGACAGCAAATCTGAAAATCATGAAAAAAAAAATAATAAAGGAAATAAATCAGCAAAGAAAACCCTCAAATTACCAATGTATTACATTCCTTAAAATCAACTAAAGTTACAGAAAACTCTTCTGAGGTCAACAAGAATTGAAGCCTCAGACTTTTTAAACTCATTATTCTTAGATGTACATATAATTTCTTCTCTATATTTCATTCCTACAGGAATCATGCTGCCCGCATCTAATATCGGACGGGATTCCAAACTTTTAAGGATGACCTGTCCGTTCCCTCTCTTGGCTGTCTGGGTACAGTGTCTAAGCTGAAGAATTTTAACTACTTCCAATCATCTGAATGACATTCCATGAAATGTTTCGCTGTACTGTATGTCAGGCCGTTGTTTGTAATCTCTCGCCAGTGTTCGAGAATGTGTTTCTTTACTGGGAAATTGTAGATCCTAGGTACCATTTTCCGCAAGGGCAAACAATGGTGTATACTACATAGTCAGTGCTACAGACTGTACATTTCCTGATTTTCTATGTGTTCTGGAGTGTTACATTTTGTACATTGTCACTGTGTTTACAACCTTTACAGTGGCTGTGGCAACCGTGTACCCTCCTTGGGTTGCTAATCCTGTTTTAAAATATTCCATCTTTTATTCAGAATCTTATGCACATTACTTACTTCTTGAGCGTTGGTGATGAAATGGACTTCACTTTGACTACAGTCTGCCATTTTAAGGCGGTTATTTCCCAACTCATCAAATGCTATGTTCAGATGTTTATTGGAGTAACCTCTGGATTTGAACCTAGATGTAATTGTTTCATGGACTTCCATGAAGTCATTCTCCAGGCTACAGTTACATTTCGTCTGGAGGAATTCTCCATACAGAATACTCAATTTGAAGTTTGGTGGAGGGCTGCTTCGGGCATGCTCATTTTTTGCATAATTTATGCTGCACTCTATGCCTAAAAGGGCATTGTTTTGACTTATACTTGATGCTCCCTTGTGTATGGACAATGCTAAACCTCCTTGAAGAAGTGAAATGATAACAGAATACTTTTCAGGGGTTGGTTTCTTTAATTCCAGGTCGGTTTGGATGATATTAATACCAATCCAAAGCTGCAATTCTGAGCCTGAAGTGGTAAAAGGCTTTTGTCAATTTGTAGCTCAGTGTGGAGAGTACTGTGTGAATTTAAGCTTAAAGACTTTGCTGTTGAAATGCCAAAATACTTTGTCCATTTCTATTTCAGCATGAATGGCACTGTGCTAATCCTATGCTTAAAAACTTTGATACAAAATCAAACATTTGAGGTAAGCAAATTCAGAGTATCGCAGGTGTAGTACGGCGCTCTATACAGGAGATGCTCTCCACCTACACTTGAGAACTACCCAGAGTTATCTGCTCCTCTTTTTTTGCATAATATATGCAGCACACTATGCCAGAAAGACTATTGGTTTGAGATATATATATATATATGTGCATATACATATACATATATACATATTCATACATACATACATACATAATACATACATAAATACATAGGTTTATATATATTACCTGCTGGCAGTTGCCAGTAGGTAGTTAAAGCAGGACCATGTTTCCATAGAAAAATATTTTTGACTTGCCTATATCTTTGGCGCCATTTGATCAACATTCAAAAACTTTTCCAAAAACGTGTCACAGTGAGTCTTGTTGTGCATGGAAAGTTACAGGGTGATCCGTCAAGCAGGAGCCAAGAAAAAAGATTTGTTTTTCATGTTAATTTACTTAGAACTTCTCAACACGACTACAGCCCAAACTGCTGGACGGAATTATAACATATTTAGCAGAAAGGTAGATTTGGCAACGCAGATTCTGCTTTTCGTCTTTTGGTGCACATCAATTCAGTAGTTGTTGAGAAATTTAAGAATATACAATTAGTGATATCTCTGGCCGTGAACATTTCATGATTATTCGGTGATTAATTGTGAATGAATGCACAAATGGGAATGCCATCATTGGCTGGCCGAAACCTGTCGAGAAAGTTGCGGCCGCCATTTAATGGATCAGGGAATGATTCCTGGGGCTGAAATTTGCAGAGAAAGCTGATATATGGGGTCAGAGTAGAGGTACACTGACTCCATGTTTGACACATGTGGATGTTATTAGCACAAGTTATGTGTGGAAAAAATTTCTTTTACTATGTGGGATATTCGCAATGATGCCACAATGGGCAGCGCAGCCCCCAAACTTACTCTATGAATCATCAGCTTTACTTAGACGCTGAGACACTCACTGACAGACACTGAGGCACCCCACTCAGGCACTAATGCTCCCACTCAGAGCCCCCCCCCACAGACACTAATGCAAAACGTCACAAGCCCACTCGGAGACTCATCAATCCACCCATTAACCTACTCAGACACTCATGCACACACTCACAGACCTACTAAGATACATACACACCCACTATCGGACACACTTAGACACTCATGCAGTGTCTCACAGACCCAGCCAGAAACTCATACATGTACTCACAGATCTATATAGACACTTGTGGACCCACGTATAGACCCACTGAGATACTTATGCATCCACTCACTGATGCACTCAGAGACTCATGCACCCACTCACAGATGTACACAGTCACTCATGCACCCACTCAGAGACCCACTCAGACACTCATGAGCCCATTCACAGACCCACTCAGACACTAATGCACACACTCTGAGATTTACTCAGACACTCATGCACCCACTCATAGACCTACTTAGATAATTGCACACTTGCACACTAGGCATGGGCGGAAAATCCGTTCCGCTCGCGGATTTTGCGGATTTTCGGGAAATCCGCAATCCGCGAGATTTGCGAATCTCCCGCAAAATCCGCAAATCCGCGAGCAGCGGATTTTGCTCGCACTGCTCGCACTGTTCGCGTGAGTTCGCGTGAGTTCGCGCCCCGCGAATAAGTGCAAAATTGCAGAAATACGATTTTAGCAAAACTGAAAGTAACTACTTACCAGGTTCAAAAGTTCAGGCTCATCATTAGTAGCCATTTCCTGTAGTGCTTCCTGAGGGGCCCCTCCAGAGTTCAGTTGCCAGTTGAAACTATTATGTGACCCTGCTCTGAACCTCAGAATAGTTACACATATGCCACAAAGGTCCTGAATTACAGCTAAGGGAGACAAGCAGGAGCCAGGCTGGAAGTTAAAATCCATTAATCAGCCCCTAATTCATTATTGTCAGTTGGGGCAGGGCAGGTGTTGTAACTAATTTTGCAACAATGAAAGCACTTAGCAAGTGCAAAAGATCACTAATCAGGGCGCACTAAGGAAGCAGGTGCCAGCTAAAAAAATATTCTGTGACACATTAATCAGCCCCAAATTAATTCAGGTCACTTGAGGCAGGGAAGGTGTGCTTTGCTTTGCCGAAAATAATGTACACTGGACAACCAGAGGGTGTGGTGATGAAACAGAGGGTGGCATGGGTGGGCCAGAGGGTGGCATGAGTAGTCAGAGAGTGGCAGTGGTGACAGAGAGTGGCAGTGATGAAGAAGAGTGTCCCAAACAGGCTGGACACGTAGAAACAACAAGTTCGCGAAACTTGCGACCCGACAGGTAAGTTCGCAATTTGCGAAAGTGTACAAAACCCTCGCGAACTGGCAGAAACACGGGCGAACACAAAAAAAAAAAAATTCGCGGGAATTCGCGGATTTTGCGGATTGCGAATCCGCAAATCCGCAAAATTCGCGAACGCGAGATCCGCAAAATTCGCTCATGCTTATTGCACACCTGCTCACAGACCCACTCAGGCACTCATGCAGCCACTCATAGACCCACTCAGGCACTAATGCACCAAGAGATCCACCCAGACACTTATGCCATCACTTAAAGACCCACTCAGACACTCACACATCCACTCTCAGACCCACTTAGAAACTCACACATCCACTCTCAGACCCACTTAGAAACTCATGCACCTACTCACAGATCCACTCAAACACTTGTGCACCTGCTCACAGACCCACGTAGGCACTCATGGAACTACTCACAGACCCACTCAGAGACTCATAGAGCCACTCACAGACCTACGCAGGCAATCATGCAGCTACTCACAAACCTGCTCAGGCATTCATGCAGCTACTCACAGAGATACTCAGCCACTCACACACCCAGAGACCCACTCAGACACTAATGCTATCACTCATAGACCTACTCAGACACTGATGCATCCACTCTCAGCCCCACTGCAACAATCATGCACACACTTACAGACCAACTCAAACACTCATTAATCTACTCATAGACTCACTCAGCCGTTAATGCACACACTCGCAGATCCACTCAGAAACTCATGCACCCACTTACAGACCCACTTAGATGCTTATGCACATACGCACTCATGCACTTATGCACCCACTCACAGAGCCACTCAAATATTAATACATCTGCTCAAAGACCGACCAAGAGACTCATGTACTCACTCACATGCCCATTCAGTAACATATGCACTCCCTGACAGACCCTTACAGATGCTTGTGCACCCACTCACAGACCCAGTCAGAGTCAAGCATTCACTCATTGAACCACTGGGACACTGATACACCCAATCCCAATCCTAACTAGAGACTCATCTACCCACTCAGACACATGTACCCACTCATGGACTTACTCAGACTCTCATGCACCCACTAAGACCCACTCTGACATGTAAACACCCACTGACAGACCCACTCAGACTCTTGTACCCATTCACAGACCCACTTAGAGATGCATGCACCCATGCACGGACCCACTGAGAGGCTCATGCACCCACCCAAAAACATATTGAGACACTCATTTACCCAATCACATGCCCCCAGACACACCCATTTACAAACCCACTCAAACACTTATACACCCATTAACAGAACCAGTTAGAGACTTATGCATCAACTGACAGTCCAACTCATGCACTGAGTCACAAACCCACTTAGACACTGATGCGCCCAGTGAGAGACCCATTCAGATAACAATGTTACTCATCCACTCAGACACTAATGCACCCAGGTATAGGTGTGACTCAAACAAGTTTTTATATTATAACAGGCACATTGAGAGTGTTACATGTCTTTTTAAGTTATATAGGTAGCAATGTATGTATTATGATGCTTAGAGTTAATTTTTTTAGTTATAAATGTTGAAAGTACTGTTAGACATTGTATGTCTGCTTTTGTTCAGCGATTTCACAACGTATTCGCGATCATCGTGATGTTGTCAATAAAGTTATTCATAAAGAAAGTGAATACAATTATAGGCACTAGGGTGGCTGTGACGAGAGCCTTTATGCTGATTGTGTGTATATGACAGCTACACATAAGACTGGATGCAGAGTTTCATGTTTCTTAGAAACACACTGTATACTTTGTTTGTAATGTGCACTGCATCACTTCTATGGATTCCATTCATGTCAAAACAAAGGTAGTTGTTAAAGATATAGCACAAATTATGGTCACTAAGGAATGCTAAAACAGTTTTATTAACATGCTACTATTTGTCAATCTGTGGACAGAATTAATTAGATAATTTCAATTTCTGGATATACATTTCCAGAGCACTACAACATTTGAGTATCATGGTCTGTCATTCATACAGGTCAAACGTTCCTTGGGGTTACATCTAAGGTCACTATCTTCTCCTTTGATTTCCCCCACAATCCACACTCTAACCATTGTGAAGTGAAGCAGGAGTAGTAGACAAGAGAAAGCTGAAGCTCAATGAGTCAGTTGTCTAAAATGAAAGACAGTTCAAATTGAGGTGTTGTTCTTGAGTTTAAAAAAGCACATATTTGATTGGATGTTGTGAACATGAAGGTGGATAAAATTAGGTAGGTAGTTGAGAGGAATATTAACTAAATGTGTGATTTGCTCTGGTGAAATAAAAATGTGTAATGTGCAATAAAAGCATGGATATGTTTTTTAATATGTGCTGTGAGCAACATCTGCTGTAGCTCAATTTGTAACAAGTATGATCCTTTTAGAATGTTGTGTGAACTTGTGACCTACTGATTCCAGTGGGTTGGTATGGAGACTAAGAGTATATTAAGGGAAGAGTGTTAAGGACACAGGTGACAATTTCTTATAAATGTGATGTGTTTAGATTTTTAATACCATAAAAATGGTTTGATTTCCTAATGAAGTTTTGGTTAAAAAAAGTGTACTGTAGTATTAACTATGAATGTAAATATGTTTTAAAACCTCTTTTTTTGCAAATTCATTGCAATAATTGCGATGACGTCGCTATTATACCAAAGTAGACATCCCTTTATTTAGTCTTTATATAAAGGGGGAAAGGTTAACATATATATATGCATCATGCTGTTTTGCGATCGCAAACACTGCAAATCGCAAAAAAACTGTGTTTGCGATTACAAAACAGAGTATTTCAATGTATGATAGTGACCCGCTGCGCAAAAACATCAATCGCAAAATTAACAAATAGCAATATCGCGAATAGATGTATGTAAAAATTACAAATTACGAATTCCGCAATTTTGCACAACGCAACTACCAGCAACTCTAAGCAGGGGGATTCACGATGGCTGCGCTATATGTGATAGCCAAGAGGCTTTGAATCAGAGCCTCTGCACAGAGAAGGAGATGCCAGGAAAGGATATTCAGAGCGTGCATCACCCTGTTGCAGCAGACAGAGGAGGAGATCCATGTGAAGTATATGCTGGATGCAGCCAGCATCATGGACTTAATAGAGGAGCTCAAACCCACACTAGAACACCCAACAGGCAGGGCACGCACCATTCCCACCCATGTACAGTTCATGTGCTCACTGCACTTACTGGCATCAGGGTGTTTTCAGGGGGTGATAGCTGCAGCAGAAGGGGTCTCCCTGTTGCGTATCTTTCACGTATTCCGGGATACAATGGTACAGAGGCTGCATTACCACACCCAATTCCCCAACCCACAACAGGCACTAGATCTGACTAAGCAGGATTTCTACCAGATAGCTCAATTCCCCCACGTAATTGGCTGCAAAGATGGGACCCATGTCGCACTCTCACCCCATCACAGAATGAGTATGTGTTTAGGAACCGCAAATCATATCATTCCCTGAACATACAGGTTGTGTGCAAGGCCAAACATGTCATCACAGATATTGTTGCTAAGTACCCGGACAACACGTACAACTCATTCATTTTTCGCCACAGCGGAATACACCAATGACTCACAGATGGCGAGTTTGGTGAGGGCTACCTGCTAGGTACATGCATGACTTCCATTCACCCAATCAGTAAAGGTCTGAAGTGGTAGGACAGTGTTTAACCTAATTCTTGTCACCCTGTATGCTGGACGTGACTTCATCCTGACTCTGTACCTGAATTCAGCCACTGCAGGGGAGCAGAGGTATAACAGCACTCACAGAGCCACACACTGTACCATTGTGAGAACATTTGGAAACCTGAAGAGCTGTTTCTGCTGCCTCTATGAGAGTAGAAGAGCGCTTCAGTACAGCCGCGAGCCGTGCTGCAAAATTTTGGCCACATGTGCCCTGCTACACAACATCACAACCAAGAAACGCACCCCATTGGAGCTCAGAGATTCCGAGTCATCAGATGAGAAGGGTTCAGCTCCATGGTGTTGATGGGCAGGTGGTGTTGGGGCGGCTGCCGGGCACCAGAGACATGATGAGATCACACAGAACTATTTCCAGGTGAGTAATGATGACACAATGCTACAAATTGGTGTACAACTGTGTTTTTTATTTATTTGAGTGCAGGGCAAACTGTCATACAGCATGATGTACACCAAAACTTTGTCACAGTTACTTGCACATGTTAGAGCCACAGTGCAAGGATGTCCAACAAACATGAGTCTACATGCAAAGTGTTGCCTCACTCATTGCCATGTTCCACTGATGCCACTTTATCTCCTGCGGGCACGGCCTGTTGCCCTTCACCTAGAGTTCTCACTGCCCTCCCCTCAGTCATCGGGTGTTCTCCCCTGCCGCACACTCTGCCGTCTGTTCTGGGGCATTGGTGGAGGGATGCTGCTCCTGCTCGACTTATCCTCACTATCCAATGGGCTCGGGGCCCAGTGCCACCTGTGGCAGCAGCCCACAGCAGGTCCGCGGCATGTGTGGCCTGTGCCAGGCCCTTCACCACATCCTGACAGCAGTGTGCCATTTCATGATGCATGCTTACATAGGGACGTACCAGCCAGGCCGTGGCAGTAGACAGGTGGTCCACAGCTGTGGTGTACATGTCCAGCTGGCTGTGAAGACGTCTCCCCCTGCGCCTGGCTGCCCGGTCTCTCCTCATCTCGGCACACAGTCCTTGAAGTGTACCTGTCATGTTCCTGAGCCCATCCCTCATCTCGCTCATGTTGTGGTTGTGAGAAGCAAACTGGCGCTGTATTGACAACAATGCTTTCGCATGCAGGTGCAGCACTCTCACCATGGTGCCTTCAAGCCCGCTAAACACGATGTGTTCATCTATGGCAGCAGCGCTGTTGGACGGCCGTGCCCTGTGTCTGGACCCACTTCCTTCACTATGGTGGTCAGGGGACTGTGCTCTGTGCTGTACTGCACACTGGCCCTGGACTGGCTGGGTTCTCCACTTGTGTCCTGTGGACCTGCCTCCAGCAGTGGGAGTGGTGGCACTATGAGGTGCTGTCTTTGTGGCACAGGGATTGTCTGTGTGTTTTCCTTCTTCTCCTCTTGCCCTGCCTGGTCCTCATTATTGGCTGGCTCCTCTCTTCCTGCAGTGTCTTCCTGGGTTACAGGTGGTGCTGTGAATGTAAATGCACACATTAATTGTGTGTCCTGCCTCGCATTGGTCATGCAATACAGTTCTTAGAATGTGAGGTACATGTGTACTCTGTGTCTGTATTTTGCCTTTCCTGCCTTACTTATCATGATTCTACCTTGCTGTGTCTCACTGCTCCACTATTTGGTGCAAATGACTACATCTCCCACAATGCATTGCTGGGTGTGCTTGTTAACATTAACTAGAGTGGCATTTATTTTTAGTTTCTGGGGGTTTCCAGAGTGTGTGATTGAGATGGTGATGTATCAGGGAAGTAATGGCATGCATCTTACCTTGTCTGGTGTTTGGATGGTCCGAGCTGTCCAGGTCAGCCACGCTACTGACACTCTCTGGACTCGGTTGCAGGGCCTGTTCCCCCACCAGCCTTCTTTGCCCCTGCCAAACTTGATGCCACCTTTCCTTCGATGTGAGGCGCATGGCATACCACCTGTTGCGCAGGTCCTCCACAGTGCGGTGGGTCACGCCGATGGCATTCACTTTCTCCTGGATGTCCTGCCATATTTTCCTTTTACCTGCCTCAGGCACGCATAGGGATTTCTTCCCAAAGAGAAGCTCATGGCTGACTACCATTTCCTCAATGAGCACCTCCTGCTCCCTCTCACTAAACTTCTGCTTCCTTTTTGTCCAGACTCCTCCTTCTCATTCTCTTTCTCTTGAGGATCTATGTCTCCTTCTCTGACTAGCAGTGCACAGTTCGTTCCCTCTCCTCCCAGCCTCGCAATCAGCTTCTGGCAATCAGGTGTAGCATGGCAGTCACACTTCCTGGTTGTGATGTCATCAATCTGCACCTGAATTGGGGATTCTCTGACTTGCAATTCCTTATTTGCGAACTCGCAATTAAGGAATTGCAAAATGTGTGTTTGCATTTTGTGCGTGATTTATTTAGATTCACAACTATTTTGTAATGTTTTGTATACATCAGGTTTTGCGATTCTCAAATTGCCATTTGCTGAAAATCGCATTTTGAGATTCGCAAAATCCAATTTTGATACACATGGCCCATAGTTAGTAACCATTCAGAAGTTCACTTACAACATTAAAATGGGAAAAATAATGTTTTCCTTTGCTGCCCTTCTCAGTTTCAAACAGTGCAAAGTAGAAAAGGATGCTATTCATGGTTGCTTTGTATGAGAGTGGTGTGCCATTCTTGTGTTTAATTTTCACAAACCCTGTGACTATTGCATCTATCTAATAAGAGCAAAAAAAGCTATTTGATAAACAAACTGAATCTTCTGGTATGTAAATGACATTACTTTTTAATCCATACATTTGATGAACAAGGTATATGTTTATGTGATATTGGAAAAAACAAGTCTGGAATTTATATAATGGTTTAAACCCCAGATGCATCAAGAACCCATTTTGCTATTCCTTAATAGAGAAAAATAACGATTAGCTATAAAGGAATAGCAAAATGCAATGCATGAAGAAATCACAAAAAAATAGCTCTTCCCTAAAATTCCTTAATTGCGACTCGCAAATTGCTAGTCCCAATTAAGGAATACCTGCCCATTCATTCCTATGTGCCTACAGGCCCATAGGAATCAATGGGAATACATTCTCAATTTGCGAATCGCAATTAGAGAATCACAAATTGAGAATGCGATTTCAAGGGTGCAGGGGTGTCCGAAGGACACCCCTGAAATTGATCTGTGCACATATGTTGTGCACACACATGCCCTTAGGGCATGTGTGTGCACAACATGAAACTATGAAAATGGCACTTTAGTGCATTTTTCAAAGTTTTTGCAAATTACCATGAAGTTCAACCTCATGGTAATTTGCAAGCCCTATTAGCAAAATCGCTATTTTTTAAACTTTAATGCATTGCATTTAAGGAATCTCAATTGGAGATTCCTTAAATGCAAGTAATCACAATTTTGCGATTTCTTAATTTGCAATTTTTGCATTTGGGATGATGCATCCCAAATGCAAAAATACCGGTCGCAAAGGGCCAGATTCTCAGAATCTTTGCGAGCGGATTTTACCTTGATGAATCTATGCCCATGACTGGTACTATGACTGTTTTTATATATGTATTAATATTTATAATTAGGAAAGTAAAACACAGTGTATGTGAAGGGCACTGTAGTTCTCTGTGAAATTAGCTTACAATATGTTGCTATGGATATTTATATTCTCCTGTGCTGCTTTACTGCTTTCTCTAAAAACACTGTTTCGACTCCAAGACACGACAACTCATAGTGCAGTCTACTATATTGTCAAGACTGGACTATGCGAGCGTCCTGTTGCTGGGAGCTAATAAAGCAGAGATAAAAAGATTCCAACGAATCCAGAACTCGGCAGCCAGAGCGATAGTAGGCCTCCCTAGAAGATGTTCAGTAAGAGCGACTATGCACAGACTTCATTGGCTGCCCATAGAAGCCCGGATCCAGTTCAAGGCCCTCTTATTCGCCTTTAAGATCCTGAAGAATGAAGGCCCAGAGCTTCTTCGTCCTCTGATGACCCCCTATAAGCCCAAACGGAACCTCCGGTCTATGGGGCAACATCTAGCCCTGATACCCCAGACGAAATTTTGTCGCATCGGAGGTCGTTCCTTCGAGCTCCTGGGGGCCAAACTGTGGAACTCCCTCCCTCTCCACATCCGTTGCATGGATGATTTGTTAGCCTTCCGAAGAGCGATCAAAACCCATCTATTTCCCACCCCGTAGACCCCTCTCTCGTTTCCAGTAGATTGTGTTATGGTTCTAGCGCCGGGACGCCCCGTCGCTGGGGCAGCTGTTGCGCTCTACAAAACGTATAACATAACATAACATAACTGTACTCTAATGTCAAATTTATGTATAATAGTGTATTTGAAGATGTGAAATGTGTATATATGTATATATGTTCTGCTGGTCACAGAGACTGTTTATATTTGAATTCTGTAACTTGTAGGCATAAGTATTCTATTGGAACATAGGACAAGAACACACTAAAGCACTCAGAAACTAAACAGAAGTATGGATTATGAAGTTGTGAAATTTGCCACAAAATGCAAACCAGGTTTGTATATGCTTAGATGGTGAGATATGATGTTTAATCTTGTAGTAAGTCAGGTGGGTGGTATGAGGGTTCTAGGCATAGTTACACATGCATTGTTTAAGCTGTAGATATGCCATAAACATGGTATTTTCTGCTTAAGAAAAGGAAAGTTGTTTAGAGTTTTAGTTTAAATGACTTATCCATGCATGCACGCATTTTTATTGCAAGCACTACATATGCTATATCACCAATGATGTAGGTGAAAGAGATATTTCTAAAGCATTTAGGCTCCTTGTCACCCACTGACTATTGAACAGTAGAAAAGCAAACACACAGGAAAACACCCAGTGAGATAGTAAGAGAAGTACCTAACAATTCACTCGCAGAAAGAGGCCAAACAGATATGGATCTAGCGCTAATGGAGGAAGCTGCATAAACACTTGCATAACCCAATACTCACTAACACATCCAGGAGGCCATCCATGCAGCCCCTTACAGATAGATTTAGAGAAGCATATATGTTGCAAATAGAGGCAGCCATTTAGTTAGAAACGTACACTCAAATGCAATGAATGCTAAAGAATGGACCCTTTTAATTGTATGTGTCAAACTTGCTATACTTGAGCTTGGGCATGAAATGTTAATGCTAGGGCTACCTAGTCACTTTAAACCCTGACAAAAGATATAAACTCCTCTTTAACCACATATAGGTAACCACTTAGGTAGCCTGTAGCTAGGCCATGGCAGGGTGGTATGTGTCTAAAACACATCAGATGTAATCTGAACTTCGAGGAAGCTATATGCAATCCTACAGACCCATGTACCCAATTTGCATCCACTACTCCAGCCAGGCTTTAATCTGACATAGTAGTAAAGTAGACTGGCACCAAAACACATATACAGACTGTGACTGACGCATCTAAATATTCACTCTCACACACAGGCAACACTGATATCTATGTGGCACTAATAGAAACATGTGCACACACAGTTGAATAACCCTATAGTCACTAATCCATCCAGGAGGCAATCCATGCAGCCTGTTACAGACACATTTACAGAAGCATACATGTCACAAAGTGAAACAGCAATTGAATGAATGACTGAATGAACTGAATTTGAATTCAACAAATTTGTTATAGCGCTACAGTTACTCGCAAAGTGTGTCTCAGCACTGACAGAGAGTTAGTGGGGGGAGCAAGAAACTGCTGCAAAGTTCTAAAAAGCCATGTTTTCAACTTAAAAACTGAAATGACTGGGATGGCCCGAAGAGTGGCCGGGAGTTTGTTTCAAGGCTGGATCCCCAGGAAAGCAAATGATCTGCCACCCACACAGGCCAAGCGTACCTTGGGCATACAGGCAATGCCAATGGAAAAGGATCTTAGGGACCTTGTTGGAATGTAGTGGTTAGCTCTCTTGTTAAGGTATCCTTATCCTTTCCCATGAAGGGCCTTAATGAAGACAATAGGGTCTTTCAATCTACTTTCAGTTACTGCTAGAAATTGATGTAAAACCAAAAATGGATCCCAGAAAGCTATACATTTCAGAAAAGTAGACAAAAAAGGGGTCATGTGTGTAAATCCTTGAAGGTTTTCCTTACGAAAGTAACAGTTCAAATTAAAACATTTTGAAAATTAGTTGAGAAAAACAGCTACTTGTGTCTGCATTTTAACTTGTAACTTCTTCTATGTATGACAAATGTTTACAAGCAATATACCGTTATGTACACTGGAACGTTATGGTTGCAGGGGTATGTAGGACTTGTAGGTTCAGCAAGAATCTGAAGTGCCCACAGCCAATAACTGAGCTGCAACTTGTTATGATTTTTCATTTTGTACCGGGTATATAGCAATTCACTTGGTAAAATAAGAAGCGTATTAAATAGCCACGAATTTCCGAAATGGGAACAACATAGGGAGAATAAAGCAGTGTTTATTTGCACAACTCTATATATGTGGGTACCTATACCAGCATGTGAATTACAGGGCATTTTTGATATTTAATAATTTTTACACACTTTCTTACATTTAGATGGGATAAATGGATAGAAAGTCAATTTGCAAAACACACTTGTTCTACTATTCTGTGTTTCCCTAAGTCTCCCGGTAAAAATGATACCTTACTTGTGTGGGTAGGCATAGTGCCCGCGACAAGACACGGCCCAAAATGCAACATGAGCACACCATTTTTTCCAGTGAAAATTCACCCTTTTTTGCAGTGTGCCTAGCTGTGATTTTTGGACCCTAGCTCAGCTTGGGCCTAGAGAAGCCTAGCAAACCTGTATATTTTTTAAACTAGACAACCAGGCAGGGAAATCACGAATGAGGTGACTTGGGTGGTGTTGGAACTGGCCCTTCTTGCAGGGTCATCCCCAAACTTTTTGCTTCTTCCTCCCTTATTTTTCCTGACCCGTAGCTGTTGGCAATAGGACTCCGAGCACTTTACCACTGCTGATCAGTGCTAAAGTGCATATGCTCTCTGTGTAAATTGTTATCATGATTGGATATACATGATTGGCATATTTGTATCACTAAGAAGTCCCTAGTAAAGTGCACTGGGAGTGCCAGGGCTGGTGATGACAAATGCTACTAGTGGGCCTGCAGCACTGATTGTGCCACCCACATGAGTAGCCCTAAAATGGTGTCTCTGGCCTGCCACTGCAGGGCCTGTGTGCAGTCTAGGAACTGCCGTGTCCTCCTGGTCAGTGTCCCCACTAATCAGGCCTAATCCTTCCCTTTTTGTGCACATTAGTCACCCCTATGGAAGGCCCAAGGTGCCCCCCTGGGTAGGGTGCAGTGTAAGTGAAAGGTAGAGCATGTGCTGGTGCAGCTGACATGCTCTGGTAGTGAAAGACAGCCATTTTCGTTTTTCACTATTGTAAGGCTATCTTGCTCCATAGGTTAACATGGGGAATGCTGACTACAGTGGCTACCAGCATTTCTTCCCATAGGAATAAGAAAGGACATAAGGGTCTAGTATCCCTGAACTCAGAATTTAAATAACACATCTTTTAGGAAAGGTTGCTTTTAAATCCTGTGTTTGAGAACAGCACTTTTAGAAAGTTGCTGTTCTCTTGTCTGACCCTTCTGTGTGCCTTGGCCTGTGAATTTGACTACATTTTACCACCTGTCAAGTCTCCGCCTCCTTCTTCCTGAACATTACCGAACACATGCTGAGTGAACCTCTACCACGGTCTCCAATGAAGTAGTGTGGCTCACTGGTTAGAGGCGGCAGGCCCGAGAGCAGAGGACGGCCCGGGACCAGGGTTCGATTCCCGGCGCGGCAGGTTTATGGACCAGGGTCAGCGGACTCGATAATTCTCTCGCCTCGGTGCCCACTCTGATCAGCGCTCACACTCGGCAACTCTGGGCATTAGCTTGCCTCATCTTCACTAACGGCCCCACCAGACCGCCGGGGATGCCTGGTCTCACCCTGGAGATACCCATTAAGGGACCATCTCTCAGGGAAGCCAGGAAGGGTTTCGCAGCGGTCGAAGTGCCTTGGGACCCTCCGGGTAAATAGTGCGCTATATAAATGCCTATACATACATATACATACATACATACATACAATGACAGCTACATGAGGCTCAGAAAGACATGTATTTCATGCTCCTTTAGAGCGCTCACTGTGCTAAATCCAACTCCTTCTGGTTTGTGGATGCAAGTTGGGGGTATGCCCAAGTATGCCATGAAGCTATTCTTTGAGCTGAGTAAGCATATCTACCTTTGAAAATAGGGCAAACATGCTGGAAATTTTCCAAAGCTTTCTTAAGAGAACATCATAAACTATCAAGAATGGTTGAATGTGAAACACAGGTAGTTTGTGACAACGTAGCATATATCCAATCCACCTTAATGTGCAGTGACAGTAATGCACTTATCATGCAGCAAACTGAACATCTACTAAGTTCTAATGGAGGATGAACATGGAAAGCGGAAGTGACCCATAAGTACTATAGTAAATTCAGTGTGAGAGTAGCAGCAATGGATTTGAATCCATAGGTGAAGATGAAGTTATGACGTGTATCTGTATTACCTTTACTACCTGCCTTCTACCTTTGCAATATTCCTCAGAAAGTTCACCTACCGTAAGCTGTTCTAACCCGTTCCTGTGTCTGTCTTTATTAGAGTCTTGACCAATCCTGTGTAATTGTCAACAGACCCTTAAATAATGCCTTAATTTTTGGTACTTGAAGCTTGAGAAAACAATTCTGTCATGTGCCATGAATGCTCTCACTGTGCTAAATCCAACTCCTTCCAGTGTGTGGATGCAAGTTGGGGAGTGCCGAGTATCCCAGTAGGCCATATCTCGAACTGAACAAGCATATCTACTTTTGAAAATAAGGCAAACATACTGGGGTATAGTGCCTAAGTTCCCTAAAGTAATAAGCCAAACAAATGACCTATGGGTCTCATTCACTGATAATTTGACAGCGTGAAGACTCAAATACAAGATAAGATATCTCTTTTCAATAACATGGTTCTGATACAAGTTAATAAGTGATTTTGAACACTTTCAAAACAAGTAGAAATGTTGGTGAATAAGTCTCATTGGATATATGGTTGACTTAATACACTTACTATGGTTATCAATGGCAATCAGGGTGGTTCTTGTGTGGTATACATACGTTCCCTAACAAGCACTTCAAAATCCAGTCAAGCCTTTAACTTTCTGCCAAACAGGGTATCCCCTGACATCGTGGCATATGTTCTGTCCACCAGTATGTGCAGCGTGGGACTATAATGCACTTGTCAGTTAGTGAACAGAACAACTACCACGTTCAGAAAGCAGATAAAGATGTTGAGAGGCCATGATTTCCTGAAATATTCTGCAGCTGCTTGCATAGTGAAGGAGTGGCCCACAGAGAGTAGGTATCCATTCTCACCAATTGAAAGGCTTACCAATTGGCAGCTCCACCTCAGTCAATTTCTCAGAATCTTGCTTCAGTACGATACAACATAAAGCACATAGGAAACAGAAGGTGGGCTTACTTGGGCACTGGGGACAGTAAATACGAGTCTCCTGCCTCATTCCTTGCATCAAGCACACTTTACAATGACAAAATGGTCGCTCCTTTTTGGGTGTTGCAGGAATTATATCAGCAAAGTGTCTCTCCTGCAGCCTTGCCACATCCTCCAAAACACACGAAGTGGAGGCTGCTGCTTCTGTAGCAGTGAGACTTTCAAACACAGACAACTGAAAGTCAAGGAAAGACTTGAGTCTTCCTGTGGTGGTCTGACGATAAACAACGTATGTTGCCATCTAGATCAGGTAAGTAAACAGTTTCTTAAACCAAGTGCGAGTTTTATGACTCGCATTTTATGGCTGAAGAACCTGGTCATTCTTGTCCACTCCGCCTATGTACTTATTGAAATCAAGTTGTTATGTATCATTTTAGGACCCTATTGTACGTTTCCTGTTTCATGCCCTTATATAGGTATAAATCACCATATCCTTTTATAGGCATAGAAATCATTACCATATTTAGGCATAGCTGATGCAGTCCAAATACGGCAGGGCTACCTCCACTAGTTCCGAAAATCCACAACGATTTCTTGGAAAACTCAGTTTCAGCAGCCGGGGACCTCCCCTTGCTTGAATATTGATGTGTACAAGAACTCATGGAGTTTTCAAAGAACTGAGACTCTTTGATGACGTTATTATGTCCAACCCAACGTCAAAGTTGGCACCTTCAAGGTATAAATATGCCCACACTCGCCCAAGCAAACACACTGTGGTTTGGAGCAGTTCGACTATCTAATTGCCCGATGCGCCCTTCTACAGCAAGTACAGAAGGAAGCCGACCCTCCAGCAGATGCACTGAGAGAGACGCTGTCTTTTCCCCTGCCGAGAAATCCAGCTCCAGTGTTTCCAAGTTACCCTTGCGGGTTGTTCGGAAATCGAGTCCCGAGACTGACCTTCTTCATTCTAAACTAAGGTATGGAGCTGATTATACCCTTAGAGAAATCTTGGTCAGATTCTTGGCAAAAGAATACTACAATTATGCTACACCTCACTTACTTCTTCCCTCGTACTAAGCTTAGGTTAGGTACACCGGAGAAGGCGTATTTTAAAAGCACCAGTTGAGTACTTTTAGCCTATGTTATTTATGTTTGTATTTATATATGGTTTAGGAACCATACAATGCTCTTACAGTATGATTTTATTCTACTATTTATACTGTATGCATTATATTTTACAAACAGTTTTACGATTGTAGCAGTTAATTTCTTATACTTGAGAAAGGAGACTGTTCAATAAAACCTTTCATTGAAAACGCCCGTCTTTCTACTTTTTTTGCACCTCTAGTGAAACGAAGCACGTACGATTGACTGAGTGAAATATCTATCTATTGTTTCCACCACTCTGAAGATACATTTTATCTTGGGGAAACAAAGTTGTCATGTTTATGCGGTTGTCAGATACTATTCCTTCTTGTGAATGCGAGAAAGTTTCTAGTGACCTCTGAGCTAACTGGCACACACAATTGAGTCTAGTATATCCGATAGAGACCTAGTCGACCTCAGTCCCACGTCTAATCTATAGGATATATTATTCCAATGCGCAGAGCCTATTGGGAATATAGGAACTACACTATATGGCGCCCAACATTTGGTATGGCACTAATTTAACGCTAGATACTAGAGTTGTGCTTTTCATAGAGACCACTTTATCCCATAAAAACTTCAATAGACGTCTGTATTGGGTTAATGGATAAAATATCCGCCCTACACTGAGTAGGACGAAAAATCCTATGTATTAGTTTTTGGTTTTGTTCAACGTTGAAGGATACAGTGTTCCAAAATATTGTGCACCTTATCTTTATTTCCTTGAAACTTGCTCTGGAAAATGACCCGGATGCTATAAACATCCTGGAAAATGTAAGGAAAGCCATAGCTATAAATCTTATAGAAAAAGGCCTAGCACCGAGAGGTGGTACGGTTATATTTGTCATGGAGGCACATGAATATCGGCAGACAGAGGTATTCTATTCATGGATTGTCTTTCCACAGGCAAATCCAACAACACATGTGTTCCACTTCTACAAGAAGGAGGAACATCCAGTGGAATACGTTCCTTTTGAGGGCGTTGAAATTCCACTAACTTACCAAGAGCATCAGCTCAGGTTTAAAGGCGCCCTACAACATCAAAATCACATTACCAGGCTCTGTCCCCTAGGTAGACCAGGAGCTACATGGCTGGTACTAGCCAGCTATACACCACATCCTGCCATAGAACAAATGACAGGTGCAGAATTGTTAGCTTAGATAAAACAATCAATTAAAATACATAGACAATTGGTACTATATGTCATGCAGACTTTAACAGTCCAGCCTGCTATTACAATTCCACAGCACCACTCATCAGGGGAATACAAACAAAATCACACCACCGACTATACAGTCAGTAATCGGTAAGTTGCCCGCAAAAAGGGAACAAATTCCATTCTGGTTAGCCCAGAAAATTACTCAAATAAAGGCGGTATTTTATTTTATTTTATTTATTTGAGTTTCATCTAGCCCTGGCTCGACCCGGAGGTATCAGAGCGCTTTACATATGGTTCCACAAAGTTACAAAATTACAGTTACATTAGTTACTAGAAAACATTTCAAGAGGTTAAAGTCGAGATAAATGGAGCTTATATGGGAGAGGGGGTAGGGTAAAGGGATAGGAGGTAATAAGGTGGAGAGACAAGGGAGATTTTGCCCAAAGTTCAGCTGGGTAGGTGACGGCCGAGGGGGAAGTCCACAGTCCATCTCCTTTATAGCTATCAGGTAGCTCCACCGGGCATTGGTCAAATAGCTAGGTCTCAATGGAAAAACATTTAAAAAGCATAGGGGATTAAACAAAATGGAGGATAGAGGGGAAAAGGGGGTTGGGTAAAGGGGTGGGAGAGAGAATGCGAAGGCGAGATGAAGGAAGGTCTGCTCAAAATCCGTCTGGGTAGGTGACGGCCAAAGGGGGCCATCTCCTCTATAGCTATCAGGTAGCTCCACCGGGCATCAGCCAAAAAAACTAGGTCTAGTGCTTAACATAAGGCAACATCGTGTTAGTACATCTCATGAAAAACACAGGATTCTAACAATCTGTTTGCCAATCGGGATTGCACCACACGTAGAGGACTGTGACACTTGGGGTACAGTCTTTGCTTCAATCTGCACAAAAAAACATCTTGTCCCGTCTATGGGGGTAATACCAGACGTTCTGAAACAGATTCAAAATGAATACGGTCCAGAACCAGCCCTGAATCTAGGTATGAAATTACTGAAAGATTTCAAACATGTCTCAGCTATCTTATTAGCTAACATTAGAGGTGAAGCAGCATCAGTGGTAACCCGACAGGAATTAAAAGAACTTGATATTACTGAGAAACCGTATGAACTTGCCAGAAAAAATTCTATGAAGAACTAGGAAGGGATAGTTTGGGAGGGAAACCTGTGAAGCCTAAATTAACAAAAAATCCTGAAAAAAGTTGTTATCAAAAACAATCTAACTACTCCTAAAAAGAAATGGGAAAATAGTAAACAGTCACTTCCTAAAGAGAAGCGCTCTCAGTCCAGAGGTAGATCTCCTCAAAAGAAGCACTCTAAAAAGAGATATAACCTTAGAAATAGGGATAATTTAAGTAAACCTGATAAATATCAAGATACTGATACACGATCCTCTCGTACCTTTTAGACTTCCTTGCAGAAATGCGAAAAAGAGGACGATCAGAACAAAAAGAAGAACGCGTGAAGTCCAAAGACGATCAACGTGTTCCAGAAAAATAAGAAAACTAAATTCTCCAAAACGAAGGTAGCAAGTATTAAAATCAGACATGCCGAGGATCTTGAGGACACAACTCAAGAACAGTGAGTGGGCCCAGACAATGCTGGACAGCGCAGCAGAGGTTACAATAGCTAGAAGGATCCTGAAAGATTATCTGGAGACAGTGGATCTGAATGAATGCCCTCAGGTTGAAACTGCCGACACCAGGGTTAGTGTACCCCATAAGTTATATGAAGTAACACTCCGAATAGAGGGGGCTATAACTATGAAGATAAAAACACTCTTTTGGGAAAAACTATCTAGGGGTTATGACATCCTTCTAGCTGAAAAAGAGTGGCCACTTGAATTTGTCAGGGAGTGCCCACTTGGCGAAGAGATCATTATTCCAGCTTCCCTAATCATATTCCTATTCATAAAAAAATACACCTATGCCAGAAGATGGGCTGTTGCCCAGGCTCCAACATTATATAAAAATCATGTGGGATGGGATGAGGATTCTCCTCACCATAAAATCTAGTTGAAAAATCAACCTACTGCTCAAAGGCAGTATTCAGTAAAGCGGGAAGCTAAAAAACAAGTCAGGGAAATCTTAGATCAACTTGAATACCAAGGGATGATTGAAACATGCACCTCCTCAATGAACAATCCTTTGTTTCCTGTCTCCAAACCAGATGAAACATATCATCTAGTTTTGGATTACAGACATTTAAACTCTAGTGCAAAACTTTTCCAGTACAAAATTCACACAGTGCAGCACTGATGAATAATATAATTCGGAAGAAATATAAAACTACTTTAGATATTTCAAACGGTTTCTTCTGTCAAAACAATGCACCAGAAAGCAGGTATTTGACCGCTTTCTCAATAATGGGGACACAACGACACTTGTGTCATCTCCCCCGGGGATTTAACAACAGCCCTGGATTATTTTCAGCCAGAGTCACAGAGTTACTACAAACGTATGATGATGAGGCATTATCCTATGTCGATGACATCTACTTTACAGATGATATTTGGACAGGCACTTGAACAGGGTGAACACCATAATACTTGGGTTCGCCTCAGAAGGGTATAAATTAAACTTTAAAAATCAAGAATTGCCCACCTCAACGTCCTATTTTTGGGACTTAAACTTTCGAGTGAAAGCAAAAACCTGGCAGCAAACTTTTTAGAAAAATGTGTTATGCTCCAAACTCCAAAAACGCTGAAAAACTTACAGTCAATTCTACGATTCCTAAACTTCGGAAGAACTTACATTCTGAATTACGCAGAAAGGGTTAAACCTCTCTATGAACTAATCAAACCTGATTTCAAACCAACTAATTGGACTCAAAAACACACAGAAATTTTGAGTTCAGTACAAACAGACATGTTGGCAACAACACACTTACAAACACGCGACAATGTACGCAACCTTGTTATCTGAATCATCCCAGGAAAATGCTGATGCGCGCACCTAACCTTTAATGAAGGTGAAAAGGTACCAATAGCTTACAAATCACACTTGTACACACAAGCTGAAATGAAATTCACTTCAACAGATAAATTCTGACAGTGGTTAAGACTGCTATAGCAGAGGAGAGAGCCCTAGCACAGGGTAAACACATTAAAGTTGTTACACCTGTACCAGCCTCAGAGGCAGTGACGAAGGCCGCCATTCCAAATGCAAAAGCTCTACATCCAAGATGGATACAATGGGTTAATTCTCTTGCTGCAACAGACGTTAAATACATTTTTGACCCTTACTTGAAGACACAAGAATTTCTCCAATACGAACAAGAATGTCCTCTGCCTACTGAAATTCTACTCTAGAATATTACGGCTTTATAATATATACAGACGGATCAGCATAGCCCGCAATTGGGGGCAAACAAGCTTACAGTGCTGTGTGCACAATTGTTAAAGGCTGCTGGTGCGATGGTAAATTCAGACCTACGGTCACAAAAACTCAATCATTAGGAGTCTGTACAGCTCAGCGAGCTGAACTCCAAGCATTCAAGATGGCGCTTGAAAATACCAATCGTGAATTCACCACACTCATAGTGTGCGATTCGTATTACTGCGTCCAGTCTTACAATAAATATCTGCAGAACTGGGTTCAAAGTGGTTTTAAGACGCAAAAGGTGGCACAAACAAGCATTAAATGCTTTGGGAACAAGTAGTTCTTTTGAAGAAGGAACGTCAAAAGACTCACAGGATCCATACACTGAGTCATCAGCGTGATGCCGTTCACGTTGAAGGGAATTCATTGACTGATGAATCCGCAAAGGCAGCTGTGCAAGCGGCTTCCGTAGCTACAATCAATCGTTCAAAAACAATGATAGACGATGAAACCATGCTCGCTGTCAATGCCATGAGCAAAGGCAGCGGAGCCACGTTACCTCTAAATTATCCACTTGAGTATACATACATAATTGATGCAAACTCTGTTCCTTTTGCTCAATCCCTGGAGTGGGGGATAGAGTAATTACAAACAGGGACCGGACAGGTGCTCTCATTTTTGAAGCACATATGGGAGAGGGTCTGTTACATCAAGGGATCTCTAAATCTCTACTAGAATTAGAAGAGATGTACTGGTGGCCAGGGATGAAAGCTCAGGTATACAAATTCAAAATTAATTGCGATGACTGTTACAAATACCACAGCTTTGAAAACCCCCAGATTCCTGACTACAGAGTAGCCAGCCCAGTACAGACACCACTGTTAGACAGCATTAGGCTATCTACATGCAGACGTCCAAATGGACTGATGCAGTCCCTCAAATACTAGGACAGGATTCATTTGGATGTGGCCTCAATGCTCAGCTGAAGCCCAAACTGTTATAAAAGATTTGCGTGTCTTTATCGGCACATACGCAATCAGCACGCTACATTCGGACCATGGTCCTGCGTTTAGCTCTGGGGCTTACAAGGAGGAATTTCAAACAAACAACAACTTATATAGACATTATGTATCACTCATATAGCTACTCACCAACACATGCAGCCACTTATACAGAAAGTGAGAGACTGATACAGAAATGTATATATTTAAACAATACTCACTAACCCATGTATTCATTAGATACACTTAATCAGTCAGTTATACAATCTATTTCTCACCAAAAAAGCAGCCATTTATACACGTATTTACCCATTTCTTCTTCCATCAACCTTCAGATATACATATATAAAACATATTTAATTTTCAGGAAAAAACCCATTCACTGGATGATGTCATCAGTGACGTCATCAGTAATGTCATTTGAGATGTCATCAGTGATGTCATGAGTGATGTCACTGACCATGTCATGAGTGATGTAATATGTGACGTCATCAGCAGTGCATTGCAGGCACGTGAGTTATAGTTAGCTGAAGTAACTATAACGGGGGAATTTCAATGGTTTTATATGAGTGAAATGTCCAGCTAACTATAACATGTGTAAAACCTATGGTTTTTTCAGTGAATTTCAAAGGTTTTGTAAATGCTACTTCCTAACTATAACGTGTGTAAAACCTATGGTTTTTTCAGTGAATTTAAAAGGTTTTTAAAATGCTAATTCCTAACTATAACATGTGTTAAACTTATGTTTTTTCAGTGAATATATATGTATGAGCTCATTTTGAATGCAGATGTAGTGAACAAGGCGGCAACGCCGAAACGCGTCTAAGCAGACAGTGAGTAAATATATCGAGTTTGGATTGAGATTCATGGTGTCAGCGCCTTCTTCGTATCGGATGAGTTTGGCAAGACTGGATATATGGGGTGGAAGTCCTTAAACCCCAACGCTGACCCTCCTCGATCTGGTTGCTCTGTGTTAAAAAGGACACCGGCTGGTATCTCTTCGAAAAAAGACACACAGAGCCCCCCAGAACCTGCAAGAGCCTTGATACCCGAGTAACCTGCGAAAACAGTGAAAGGCCGTCGGTCTGGAGATCCGAGACGGCTGGAGAGTAGTCAAGGATTTCCAGGTAAGACGACTGAAAGCTGGGAGTAACGGGAAAGCGGGAAAGAAAAGTGTTCGGTTCATGGGAGAGGTAGTCCCGGTGTGTGAGTCAAGATACACGCGGGCAGTGAATCTGTGCAAACTAAAGATACAGAACTTAACACAAAACTCATTATGTCTGCCGAATGGGAAAGGGAGAGAGAGGAAGCTGCTGTGGATGTGTTCACAGACACTGACAAAGGCATCAGCGGCAAAAAAACGACCAGTGCTCAAGCACAACCTACTATCTTGGATGAGACACGGAAACTACTCATTGAATTGGAAAAATTGCGCAAAAAAGAGACTGCCAAATGGTGGGAAGTCAAATCATTGACAAGATATTTGGAGGTGGGTAGAATCCCAAGAGGACTCAGAATTTTAGTAGCTCCCACGTATGAGGATCCAGACCCTGAAATGCTACAGATGTGGGCAGATAATAGCGCCAAATCGTCAGAAAATATGCTGAAAATCCTGATCCAATTTGCAAACAGCGACAGGCAAAAAATGATAGTCCGCATTAATGAAATAATGCAACTCCTGGAGCAGAAACCAAATCAGGAGGACATCACCAAAAGTCTGAATGAGATCAAAGACAAAGTGACCAAACAAGAAACAGAAATAAAAGAACGTAAAGCGATCAAATTCCAGCGAGACCGCAATGACTATCTAAGCGGAAGAATTTATACTTTTGCAAAAAAATACGATCAAATAAGGAGACAACCACCCCCTAAGCCACAACAAAGTGGGGCAAACGTAACAGCGGAACCAAGTGAGAATGAATTCAGTTCGGAATATGAAACGGATGGAGAAGCCGGCACAGGCCCACCGCCAACTCCAGCACAAGAATTGACTTTTTTAAGACTACAACGCCTCAGAACTCTGAGGCCACGGTTCCCTCCAAAACAAGATCTGGGAGCAGACACAGGAAAAACGAACAACAAAAAACAAGCGCAACACCAAAAAGCAGGAGAAGGAAAAACAGACGGTGGAGAAAAAACAAGTCAAAAACAGAACAAAACACAAAACAGACGCTACAGACGCCGTTAATGGAATCACAAAATAAAAAAGATAACACAGTCATCAATTTGACAGACATGGAACTGAACACACAAGAACTTGAAATTTTATCCCTGGGGTTATCGTATTGCTCCAATACTAACTTTGACTATGCCCAAACCCGAATTGATTTGTTTCAATATGTCCGCAAATTAAAATTGCAAAAGCATTTCATCAACGCCAAAAAATGCCCAATTGCAACAACACACGGGGATGATCAGGCACAGCAACTATCAGTAGCTAACATGGATGTTCTACGAGATCTAATAGACTTAGAACAAGAAAATACAGGCGACGGAATAACTCCCAGTGGGGCAGCCTCCGCATCAGAAATTAATATCTATGCTTCAATCAAAACAAACTTTAAACCCAAATCCCAATTCATGCCAATAATGGGCAAAGACAATTTAGACCTATTTTCTGACAACGTAATCAAAGAACTAAAAGACCTGTCTCTGCAAAGCACAAAAGAATATTGGAAAGAGAATCAAGATCACAGAAGGAAATATAACAACTTAATGACAAAAATAAAAGCCAGGTCTGATATAGTAGTTAGATGGTCAGATAAGGGGGGTAACGTGGTACTTTGGCCCCTCCAAATGTATAATCAAGAAGCTCAGACCCAACTACAAGATAAGGACTGCTATATAAGGGTCAGCCCCACCCACAATGTTGGTATCCAAGAAAAGTTCCATAATGAATTATATAAATGGAAGGGAATGGGTCTCATTAGTAAAGATGAGTTCAACTACTTGAAGAATGACTACCCGATCACGCCTCAACTGTACTTGATACCCAAGGTCCACAAAAATGAGGAAATACCCCCTGGTAGGCCGATTATATCAGCGATTGGCAGTTTATTTGAGAAAACAAGTATTTTTATTGACTCTTTCCTTCAACCAGAAGTCAAGAAACTCCCTGCCTACATCAGAGACACCAGTGATTTCTTGGCAAAAATCTTTGACATTGATTGGCATAATAACTACAGGTTCATGACACTAGATGTCCAATCACTCTACACAAGTATCAGACACCGAGATGGCCTCAATGCCATGAAATACTACCTTGGTAACAGACCCATTGAACTATACCACCACACACAAATGTTACTAGAAATGGCTGAGTGGTGTTTGACAAATAATGTATTTATCTTTGACAGACTCCATTATAAACAGCTCCAGGGCTCAGCCATGGGTACTTGCTTCTCCCCCAGCTATGCGAATCTGCATATGGGCTGGTGGGAGGAGCAGGTTCTGAGAGTACAATATAAAGATATCATGAAAGATAATGTGGTGATGTACAAAAGGTTCATAGACAATATTTTTATCTTATGGCAGGGTAGTGCCGAAGAAGCAGAAAAATTTGTTTTGGCTTTGAATGAAAATGCTCTGAACCTAAAGTTTACATGTAACACCAAGGATGCCATTATCCAATTCCTTGATTTAGAACTTTTTGTACAGGACAACAAAATACAGACACGCACATACAGAAAGCCTACCGCAGGGAATGCCCTTCTGCACTCAGACAGTTTCCACCCTACACCACTGAAACAATCCATTCCCTATGCTGAGTGCCTTAGAATGACACGTAATTGTAGCACGGAAGAAGGGCTGTCCAATGCCAAACAAGAGTTGTTTGGAAGACTCAGGGATAGAGGGTATACCAGCAGCAGTTGCAAGAGAGCTGATGACAAATGTAAAGGAAAGAATAGGAAAGATCTCATCTTCCCTAAAATCATCAATAAAAACACAACATCTTCCAATAGTAATGACCCTCCAAGATTAATAACGGGTTACAATAGATACCATAGTAACCTACGAAAGATCCTGAGGAGGCATTGGCCCTTAGTCCGGGGAGACCCAAGCATAGGAGAATTGGTGGGCACTAGTCCCTTAATCACATTTAAAAAGGCTAAATCCATGAGAGATGAGTTGGTCTGCAATGCGCCTGCCCTTAGAAAGACCAAAAACTGGCTAGATTCCCAGAGGGGCTTTAAAAAGTGTTCAAAATGTAAAGCCTGCACCTATGGTGTGAACACTACAAAAGTGCAAGTCCCCTTCAGGATTAAACCTTATGTTTTGAGGGATGCATTTACATGCAAGACTGACTTTGCAGTTTATGTACTAGCATGTTCATGCGGTAAAAGATATGTAGGTTCCACCATCCATCCAGCCCACGTACGGATCTTGCAACATTTACGTGCAATCTCCAACAATGATCCTACATACCCCGTAGCGAGACACATCCATGAAACCCACAATGGTAATGCTAAAAACATTCAATATTTTGTAATCGATAGCATTCCCAAAAATGTCAGGGGTGGCAATCGCCCTTTGGCACTGCGCCGCCTGGAGTCCAGGTATATCATACTCCTGAACTCAAAGATCCCATTCGGCCTGAATGCGGACGAAGCCTTAAGTGTCCACCTATAATAAGGTAATCAGAATACACCCTTAGCGCTTCCTTTTCCCCCCAGTACCATTCGATGAACATCTGCAGTTCAACTACCACACCTTTCACGGGGTACTTATGGGCACATAAGAGCACCTTTCAGACACAGTTTTAGGTCTGAACACAAGGCACAATTTGTAGTTTTTTTCCTTTTATTTAATTTAATTGTACACTTTAGTGCACATTTACGAAACACTTTGCCCTGGTTACCCTACAATTACCAGCTCTACTTAGAGTATGACCATGCTCATGCCTATGCCCTTGTTGTTTGTTGTGACTTTACAGTATAATTTTACACAAAAATGAATGAGCAAGCTGCTAAGCCCACTAGGGCAGTATTTCATAAGATAAACGAGTGCATGCGCGAGGGTCCATGTCAGGGATTCAGATACAATGTTGCGCTAATAATGAAGGCACAAATACACGAATATCCACTTTGTTAGCAGATGGTGATAACAGTCATGAAACACGCGCGCATTATGTCCTGAACCCGTTTCAGCGCGAGACATTGTTTCAAACCAGCTAACTTCTAAGCTACCCTCAGAGCCGGCGGCGGTGATAGCCTTTTGCAACATTGTAGCGGTAAGAAAGAAGCCAATAGATACAACGCGCATTATTTCCTGAACCAGTTTCAGCGCGAAACTTTGTTGCAATCCTGCTAACTTTTACGCTACCCTCAGAGCCGGCAGCGGTGACAGCTTTTGGCAACATTGTAGCGTTAGGAAAGAAGCTAATGGCAATAACGCGCAGCAGAACTCACCCGGGGAGATGCTCAGGTCCAAAGCGGCAATAACGGGGATCATAGAATGGGGAACAAGCCCACCCCCACACACACACGCTGTAATGGCACACACACCAGCATGACACATGGGAGACTGGGATGCACAGGCAAACCAGAGGGTCTACTAAGTTAGGACCTTAATAAAGGGCACATCCATGGCAGGTAAAAAAGCGGCAAAAAGTGTTAACTTATTATTTAAACGCAGAAATGGCAGCAAATGTTTTTAATTTGCCTTTTCAACAGCTGTGAAATGTAACATGCTATTTGATGAAAAGGCTGTTATCACTATTACTTTGAACACTTGTTTAGGTGATTTAGGAATTTTTAAATTCTGTTGTGTAAAAAACTTTTCTGCAATGAATACTCGGTAATAAGGATGGAGAAAAGACTCTGTGTGACATCCCAGATTTACCATCATGTAACCATGGTAATACCTGGTCTAAACCTGTGTGCTAATTGTTAGACACGCCCATATCTCCACAGTATATATGTATGAGCTCATTTTGAATGCAGATGTAGTGAACAAGGCGGCAACGCCGAAACGCGTCTAAGCAGACAGTGAGTAAATAAATCGAGTTTGGATTGAGATTCATGGTGTCAGCGCCTTCTTCGTATCGGATGAGTTTGGCAAGACTGGATATATATATATATATATATATTCACAGAAAAAACCATAGGTTTTAGGCCATATATAGTTAGGGATTTGCATTTACAAAACCTTATTTTACTCGCATAAAACCATTGAAATTCGCATATATAGTTAGATGCGCTAACTATATATCGCGCACCCGCAATCCACTGCTGATGATGTCACATATTACATCATTCATGACATGGTCAGTGACATCACTGATGACATCACTGATGGCATCATCCAGTGACTGTATGTTTCTGTAAAGTTAAAATATGTCTTACATATTGAAGAATGAGTGGATGTATAAGTGTCTGGATGAAGGATTTAGTAGGTGCATGACTGACTGTATGAGAGAGTGCTTAAATGTGTCTCACTGAGTGCATGGGTTAGTGACTAAACTATCTTAATTTGTGCATCATTATATCTGTTGTTTTATGAACTGCTGCATGTGTTGATCAGTAGCTATATGAGTAACTGTATGGGTTATTGATTGGCTGCCCAAGTATTTGTATGGAAGAGTGAGTATGTGTGTGGGGGTGGCTGGGACGTGTGTGACTGTGCATACATGTGTGAACAGTTTATTTACTAGATCTATGGGTTCAAAACTGCATGTGGAAACAGCTGTATGGGTGGTTGACTGTGTACGAATGTATTGGTGAGTGAATGGATATCTCAGTGCTATATGTCAAAGTAAGTACATATGTAAAACACAGTACATGTGAAAGTGCACATATATAAATTACTGTGTATAAGAGCCAGTGAATGTGTGAGTGGCTGTATGGATCATTGTGAACTTGTATCAGGGATTGTATAAAAGAGTAAATATGTGTTAGTATATGTTTGAATAAGTAAGGTGTGTATAACTGTATAGTTGAGGATATGGAGGTGTGATTCATTCAGTGTGTGAGTAACTCCATGGATGAGTGACAGTCTGTGAGTGTCTGTTTACTCTGAGTGTATCTAAGGTTATATTAGAGTCTGAAGAGGTTGATCGTATTATCACATGATTGATGTCATCAGTGATGTTGTCAGTGATGTCATTTGAGTTGTCATCAGTGATGTCATTTGAGTTGTCATCAGTGATGTCATCAGTGATGTCACTGACCATGTCATGAATGATGTAATATGTGACATCATCAGCAGTGGATTGCGGGTGCGCGAAACTGGCTGAGAAACATGTTAACACTCAGATCTCTAGCTTTATCGAAGCGACAGGGGGCCTGGACCAATCCCAATCTGGGTTCAGGCCCAACTACAGCACCGAATCTGCACTCCTCTCCGTGACCGATAACATCAAGATGTCACAGGATAGAGGAGGCTCGATGATTCTGGTGCTGTTAGACCTGTCAGCTGCCTTCGATACTGTTTCTCATAAGATCTTGCTGAACCGGGTACAAGGAGTGGGCATCAGAGGTCAGGCACTTGCATGGCTGGAGAGTTTCCTTTCCGGGCGCTCACAATCTGTCAGCCTGGGCCCCTACCATTCCATCTCTAGGGCGCTCACCAAGGGGGTGCCACAGGGCTCATGCCTAAGCCCCACATTATTTAATATATATGTGGCCCCCCTTGCTGAGATTGTGAGGAAGTACGGATTCACTCCTGTGTCGTATGCCGACGACACTCAACTCCTCTACCCTTTCCATGCCCCCGACCCTAATGTTAGGGGTAATTTTGCGGAAGGTATGAGGGCCATCTCCAACTGGATGGCAGCCAAGTACCTCCAGTGCAACGTCGGGAAGACCGAAGTAATGTGTTTTGGGAAAGCCAGCATGCTTTGGTCTCCTGACTGGTGGCCCCAAGACTTGGGACCTGTACCCTCCCCTAAACCTACTATTAAAAATCTGGGTGTGAAATTAGATCAAAGCCTAACCCTCAAAGAACATGCTAATGTAATTGCTGGTGCTTGTTTTCGCACTATTGGATTACTCAGGCGAGTCTTTCCCCTGCTGCCTGACACCTACAGAAAGACCTTGGTGCAAGCCCTTGTAATAAGTCGCCTTGACTATTGCAACGGGCTTTTGATACAAGCCAATGAGGATGCCATCAATCGTCTGCAGGTGGTCCAGAACACGGCGGCAAGGCTGATTCTGAATGCCCCCCCCAGAACATCTTCTGGACCCCTGTTAAAAAAACTACATTGGCTTCCAATACGCCAACGGGTTAAATTTAAAATCTGCTGCACTGTACATAAGTGCTTATTTGGAAACGGCCCCAAATACCTAGCCAAACTATTCCAACCCTATAAACCAGAACGAGAATTACGGTCAAGTAATCTTCTCTTGCTCAAAACACCTTTCGTTAAAAAATCCAGACAAGGCGGCAGAGCCCTCTCAACAGTGGGGCCGGCCCTGTGGAACAACTTGCCCCTCAACTTAAGACAGGTCCCCAAACACCTCACCTTTAGAAAAATGCTGAAGACGAATCTGTTTGAGGAGATATAACTTTAGGATTGCTGCCCCTCAGTTTCTTGCGACCTGCTGATGTCAAAGCGCGGAGATAACCCTTTCGGGCTGGATTCTTGCGCTATACAAGCATATAAATAAATAAAATAAATAAATATAGTTAGCGCATCTAACTATATATGTGAATTTCAATGGTTTTATGCGAGTAAAATAAGGTTTTGTAAATGCAAATCCCTAACTATATATGGCCTAAAACCTATGGTTTTTTCTGTGAATTTCAATGTTTTTTTAATACCAAATATCAAATGCTGTCAAATGTCAAGTACATGATAGATAAAAACATTTTCGTGTTTATGCACGCTGATGTGCTTTGAACGCTGTCCCCCCCTTCCCCCCCTCTTTTCTCTTAGCAGTACTCTCTCTTTGCAGATAGTGAAGGGTAGTTAACGCAGGCCTTTGCCCCCGTTGTAATCCGTCGTGCCTGCTTCTCTTACTGTTTTAGAATTGGTTCTCTTTGGTTCATTCTGTATTTACAAACAAGCACAGAGTCGCAATACTCTGTTTAGTCTTTGCAGATAGTGAAAAATAGTAAAAAAAAACAAAAGGAATCGAGCAAAATCAGTAGGCCACTAATGGGATCTGTTTTTGACCTTGCTAAAATAGAAACATTAAGAACAACCCCTCATGAGAAATACGAAACTAGTAAGATGAACTTAGCTCCACACCATGATGGCTGCAAGACAGCTCGACTCCGCCGCCCACCCCACCCCACCCAAAATAACGACAAACCCTATGCAAATATTATAAATATATACAACACACCAGCAAAGTAACAGGGTAAAACATTTTATTAAATAACTATTTACATAACTATTTTATACTTTTTGTTGCCCGATCCGGCTAGCTCAATCGATCGAGCATGAAACTCATGCACTCTGATAGCAAGCGTTGCTGCTGATGCTATGCAGACCAAAACTGGTTTTCAGTTTGTACATTCTTCTAGATTTTTCCATCCAAGGCTGGATGAGTTTGTAGAACAATGGCTTCAGATTTTCAACATACGGTGTGGTGGCGCAGACTGGGAGGGGGCGCTTGGCTCCTGCCCCCTCCCCAAGAAGATTTTCATACGTGAGTGTACGTTCATGGTTTTGGTCCCTGAGTTGCTTCGATGTCACTGCCATGCTCAAATGGCATAAGTTCTGGATGTTGGGTGCCATAGTTCAGAGTTCTGAGCAGCGCTTGTAACACTGTCTGAAGCTTATTTGCACCTACTGCAGGTTCACTATTCTCAAAGTAAGTGAGGGCCGTTTGTGGACCTGACTGCATTGTTAAACAATGTGATGCGGTGCCTCCCTGAACCGCTTGACGGAGGCCCCCGAGGGGCGGTGAGATGGCACTTAGCTCCTGCCCCCTCCCCAAGTCGTGTTGCCCTGGTGTGGCCTGAGATCGCCCCCGACATAGGCGGCCGGCTCCCGGGGTCCGGCGGAACTTTTTGCCTTTTGATGACTCTTCCATTCTGGACCTTGTCCCACAATCCGTTTGACCTGAAGACACGCTGTAGTGGGGCGCCCCTTTACCGTTTCAGTTGCCATTCCGCCCGCTTTTGCTACACTGTGCCTCTTCCGCCATTCAGCTGTTTACCGCCCGCTCTTGCGACTACAGCGTCTCGCTCACCATGTAGTTGAGTTGCTCCCGCTCTTGCGATGCAACGATAGGCGGCTGCCATAGGACTCTCAAAATGGCGGCCGGCTCTTCAGATTTGGGCGTGGTCCACTAAAATTACCCTGGGACACCTTGGAACTCGGACGCTTGCCTGATAGGTCTTGGGTCCCATTCTCGAAAGCGTCCCCTCAGCCTTGAAGATTCTACAAAAGTCTTGGGGGCCCCCGACTCCCGCAGGCTTCTGGTGGGGAGCGGCTGCCATGATTGCTCGTGGAATGGCCACGACTGAGCTACGAGATGGTGGTGCTCTCATGCTGACGCCAGCTTCAGTCTGAAACATCCAGAAACACTGTAGACTACCAATTCGATCAGTTCCGGTAGCGCCCCAATATGACCCGGTAGAGAAGAACTTGCCCTCCCCTCTTTGACTGATGGTTCTTGTTGCCTGTCCCTTCTGTTGTCATTTAACAGAACTTTGTATACTGCTAAAAGGGGTTGTGTTCCGAACGCTGGTTGGTGGAGACATTTTGACTATATTCTGGACCTACGTTGTCGCGTAATGCGTTATATGACACGCCGCGTTAGCGCACCCGGAAGTGCTCCGGTGCGCAAAGCGCAGCTTCCCGGAAGCGATCCGGGGCGCGGCGCGCAGCGCGTAACGTAAGCATAACAGGTCATGTGACTTGTTAATAAAACTTTTCATTGGTTCATTTTACTTTTGTTATTTTAATGATGGAAAGCTTGGTCATATGACCTAAAAATTACGCTTTTTATTGGTTTCGAACATTATTTTTTCTTCAACATATAAGGAAAAAAGTTCCGCCGGACCCCGGGAGACGGCCGCCTATGTCATGGGCGATCTTTGGCCACACCAGGGCGATAGTGAAGCTGCAGCAGGTGCAAATAAGCTTCAGACAGTGTTACAAGCACTGCTCAGAACTCTCAACTATGACACCACCTCGGTGCCATCCAGATCTTGGCGCCTTGTGCTGGTTCCGGCCTATTCACACATCGGTCCGCTACTGACACCACCTCACAGACCAACGGGGCACCCCACGCCGACTTTCGGCGCAGCATTGTAGGATGGCCACACCAGAGCAGCAACTTGCTAAACACCACCTCGGTGCCATCCAGATCTCGGCGCATTGTGCTGCCTTCCGCCTACTGTATCCGCAAGTGCTGGCGCAACTCAACTGGATAGCGAGTGAAACACCAAGGGGCGCCCCACTGCAGCCGAGGAGCCTCCATCTTGGGGGCGACGCACAGCATCACCAATGCAGTCAGATCCTCAAACAGCCCCCACTGACTGACGCGACCTCACAGGCCAACGGGGCGCCCCACGCCGACTTTCGGCGCAGCATTGTAGGATGGCCACACCAGTGCGGCAACTTGCTGGACACCACCTCGGTGCCATCCTGATCTCGGGGCGTTCGAGTCACTGTACCGCAAGAGTGACCGCAACTCAGCTGGACACGCCGTCTTTCGGCGCAGCATTGTAGGATGGCCACACCAGTGCGGCAACTTGCTGGACACCACCTCGGTGCCATCCAGATCTCGGCGCGCTGTGCTGCCTTCGGCCTACTGTAGCCGCAAGTGCGGACGCAACTCAGTTGGACGGCGAGTGAAACGCTAAGGGGCGCCCCACTGCAGCCGAGAAGCCTCCATCTTGGGGGAGACGCACAGCCCCCACTGACTGAGGCGACCTCACAGGCCAACGGGGCGCCCCACGCCGACTTTCGGCGCAGCATTGTAGGATAGCCATACCAGTGCAGCAACTTGCTGGACACCACCTCGGTGCCATCCGGATCTCGGCGCGTTGTGCTGCCTTCGGCCTATTCGCACATCGGTCCGCTACTGACGCCCCCTCACGTGCCAACGGATTTTCTACGCTTTTTATAGCCCTATGCCGCATAACAGGTCATGTGACTTGTTTATAAAACTTTTCATTGGTTCATTTTACTTTTGGTTTCCTAATGATGGAAGGCTTGGTCATATGACCTAAAAATAACACTTTTCATTGGTTTAGAACATATTTTTTTCCCAAACGATGAAAGCCCCACCTTGTTTCTGGATGTTTCAGACTGAAGCTGGCGTCAGCATGAAAGCACCACCATCTTGTGGCGCCGTCGTGGTCATTCCGCGAGCAATCATGGCAGCCGCTCCCCACCGGAAGCCTGCAGGAGTCGAGGGCCCCAAAGACTTTTGTAGAATCTTCACGACTGAGGGGACGCTTTCGAGAATGGGATCCAAGACCTAGCAGACAAGCGTCCGAGTTCCAAGGTGTCCCAGGGCCATTTTAGTGGACCAGGCCCAAAAGGGAAAGAGCCTGCCGCCATTTTGAGAGTCCTGTGGCAGCCGCCTATCACTGAACTGCAAGAGTAGGCGCAACTCAGCTGAATGGCGGATTTTGGCACAGTGTACCAAAAGCGGGCGGAATGGCAACTGAAACGGTAAAGGGGCGCCCCACTACAGCACACGAGCCGCCACCTGGGGAGGCCCGTTCACGCCGCCTCTCCCCCCCACGCCCCCGGGGCGCCCCACGCCGTTTTTCGGAGCAGCATTGTAGGATGCCAAAACCAGTGCGGCAACTTACTGGACATCACCTGGGTGCCATCCACATCTCAGCGCGTTCTGCTGCCTTGGGACTATTCGCACAACAGACCACTACTGACGAGGCCTCCCCGCGCACCCCCCGGGACGCCCCACGCCGTTTTTCGGAGCTGCATTGTAGGATACCAAAAACCAGTACGGCACCCAGGTAACATCACCTGGGTGCCGTCCAGAACTCAGCACGTTGTGCTGCCTTGGGACTATTCGCACAAAACACAGCTACTGACCATTGTTGCTTCTTTTTTCAAAAAAATGTTTAAATGTATTTACTGTTTTTGTTGCGTTCTATATATTTATAAGTTATTAAAGTGTTATAATCCTACTACTTTGTTGGAGTATATTTTTAATGTGACACATAATTGTAAAAACTTTGATGTACAAAGAGGCATCCCTGGAATCTTCCGCTTCAGGCTCGGTCCCACACACCCTCACAGTGAGAATCCCCTCCCCAAGCACAATACAGGATGGTTATCAGATAGTAGGAACCCGTATGGTGTGACGGATCTCATGGGGTGGGGGCCTTCATCTACTCTAACTCCTTTAAAGAGGGATGATTCTCATACATGCCAACATTTCAGAAGAGCAAAGTGGGAGATTTTTTTTTAAAAAATCGAGAGAATGGGGCCTTGAATCGGGTTATTGTCATGTGTGGGCTTTGGAAGTGTGCTGCTGCAGGATCGGACATTTCAAACTCAAATGCACGTTCTTTTTCTTACCTTTCCGAAGCATGGAGCGCAATAGCAGGCAGAGAAAGGGTGATGCAAGTGTTGAACACTGCCTGGCCTGGCAAGTTGCTGGCAGTGCCCCCCCCACCCCCCGCCCGCTCCTGAAACAGGGCACACACACCGCCGCCCCGAGTACTTCACACATCTTTAAAAGACCATGTGCTTGTTAATGAGGCTTAAATGGTTTATCACCCCTTCTAGAGCCCCTGCATCGGCCCTCTGACGTTTCCTGGAAGAATTAGCACGTAACAAAATACCAAGCCCTGTCAGCTGAAACCCCCGAGGAATCGGGTTTTTGCTTGCAGGAATCGGGAGGCGGGAGACTAGCACTGAAATCGGTAGTCTCACACCTGAATCGGGAGGGTTGGCATGTCTGGATTCTCTACAGCTGGGGCCATAAACTACATCCGCAGGGCTAGGTGATAGCCTGGGACCGGCCTGGACAATCGGACACAGAGGAAGAGGAGTGTCAGAGGGTGCGGTAGTGAATAGGGTGAAAGGGAGGTGTCGGGCGGGCACGGGGTGTGATTCTCAGGGAAGAGCAGCGCAGATGGGGGGAGGTTTATGGCCCATGCATGAGAGAGAGAGCGGGGGTGACCAGTGCGTGGGGGAGATGCTTGCGAGGGTGGGGAGCTGTGCTGAGAATCGACAGCGTGCAGAGAGTGGGTCTGGTCAAGGCATCTAAAATGGCTGCCGTGCACGACAAATTGTGGCATTGGAAAAAAGGCAAGATGGCGCAGACAATGTTTATCAATAAGGATTAATTTATAACAAAATATTTTATCGCAGTGACAAATTGGCGGTCAACACTTCCTGATTTCCATCGAATCGAACGTTAACAGACGTCACGCAGCAAAAAAAATAAAACGCTCACGCACAGCCGCTGGAAAACATGTATCAACATATATGAGCCTCCTCAGCCACCCTCAGAAAACATAAGGGATCAGGATACGTCTCCCGTACCCCCTTATACCTAGTAATTTAATTAAATCGAAACACAAAATGGCGAATTCCAGTTTCGCTACCAGTTTGCGGCCCGGTTCGCAATCCGGGAAGCGCTTCTACCGTGAAAAATCAAATTTTTTTTTATTTTCCGCACAGGACCCTTTAATAACCCCAACATCATTCCTAGGGGGTCAAGAGGGGTCTACCTTGCCCCCTTTCATTAAATTCCCCCTTCGTTTTTCACCTCTTCTTGTCTCTCGATCCTACCGAGAGACAAGATGGCGGCCGCACCGGACTGTTTAGAATGTTGACAGACACCGGAGAGCCAATCAGCATCGCTTCGCAAAGCTCCGTGACGCGAAAAGTTCGCGAACCGGAGCGCTACCCGGGACGCTGTCACAGATATATAAATTGTTTAAAACGTTAATTTCTCAAAATCCACTGGAGCACATATATTGAGACCCAGCAAAGACACATCGGGCTAACAGTCCCTACAATTTTGTCAAGTTTCGTGCAAATCCATTCAGCCGTTCGAGCTAAAAGTGAGGCCAAACGCCCTATGGAAATTAACATGGGAAAAACGCGTTTTGGGACCCCCCTTTTTTCTCGGCCCCCCCTTAACGAAACCCCCCCAAATTTTCAGGGGCTGCTCAGAAACAAAATGTGGCATTTCGCTGAAAACTTCAGCTGATTCCGTCCACAAACGCCAAAGTAATTAGACATAGAATTTTCAAAAGTCCCATAGAGAAAAAATCCTAATTATATATATATATATATATTTAAGAAATGCCTTGGAGGATGGGGTCCCCAGGGCTGAAAATGTCCTGAGGGAGGAGGATTGCTCGGCACTCTCCTCTTTTGAATACAAAAATATATACATAGGCCTAGCCCTGGGGTTACAGGGATGTTATAGTTAGCAAATACAATTTTATCAATCTTAGAAATTCACACAAAAAACCTAAGGTTACAGGGACGTTATAGTTAGGGTCTCATGACCTCACATATTGCATCAGTCATGACATGGTCAGTCACATGTAGTGTAGTGTAGAGTGATGTAATATGTGAGGTCATAAGCAGTGCATTGCAGGGGCAAGTGATAGTTAGCTCAGGTAACTAAAACTGCTGAATTTCTCTGGTTTTGTATGAGTAAAATCTGACTGTGACTTTAATGTCCCTGTAACCTTTTTTTTGTGAATATACAGATGATGTTCCCCCTCACTACTTCCCCTTATATAATTTATAATGACTTTGATTTTTTTTATTCCGTTGTTTTCTACAGTATGTTTACTGATGCTTTTTCTTATTTGTGTTACAACAATATACTCTTTCTGTGCAGTGCATTGTTGAATTAAATAAGGTGGTTTTCAAACTGATGTACTCCAGAGACCATTCAGAAGTTTGAAGGAACAACTTAATAAGTGTGACAATTTATGTAAGTGCCGTGATGAGGGGAAATTGCTACATTTCCGTTACTCTGGCCATGATGAATAACAATTGGCTGGGCTGCTAGTGATTGATTCGCTACACTGGAGTAATCAGCTAGGCTAAGAGACTTGATTACCCTGAGGAGTCTAAGATGGTATTAGCTCCCTTTGCATCAGGGTTGAGGTGGACAGTTAAAATATGTCTTACATATTGAAGAATGAGTGGATGTATAAGTGTCTGGATGAAGGATTTAGTAGGTGCATGACTGACTGTATGAGAGAGTGCTTAAATGTGTCTCACTGAGTGCATGGGTTAGTGACTAAACTATCTTAATTTGTGCATCATTATATCTGTTGTTTTTTGAACTGCTGCATGTGTTGATCAGTAGCTATATGAGTAACTGTATGGGTTATTGATTGGTTGCCCAAGTATTTGTATGGAAGAGTGAGTATGTGTGTGGGGGTGGCTGGGACGTGTGTGACTGTGCATACATGTGTGAACAGTTTATTTACTAGATCTATGGGTTCAAAACTGCATGTGGAAACAGCTGTATGGGTGGTTGACTGTGTACGAATGTATTGGTGAGTGAATGGATATCTCAGTGCTATATGTCAAAGTAAGTACATATGTAAAACACAGTACATGTGAAAGTGCACATATATAAATTACTGTGTATAAGAGCCAGTGAATGTGTGAGTGGCTGTATGGATCATTGTGAACTTGTATCAGGGATTGTATAAAAGAGTAAATATGTGTTAGTATATGTTTGAATAAGTAAGGTGTGTATAACTGTATAGTTGAGGATATGGAGGTGTGATTCATTCAGTGTGTGAGTAACTCCATGGATGAGTGACAGTCTGTGAGTGTCTGTTTACTCTGAGTGTATCTAAGGTTATATTAGAGTCTGAAGAGGTTGATCGTATTATCACATGATTGATGTCATCAGTGATGTTGTCAGTGATGTCATTTGAGTTGTCATCAGTGATGTCATTTGAGTTGTCATCAGTGATGTCATCAGTGATGTCACTGACCATGTCATGAATGATGTAATATGTGACATCATCAGCAGTGGATTGCGGGTGCGCGAAACTGGCTGAGAAACATGTTAACACTCAGATCTCTAGCTTTATCGAAGCGACAGGGGGCCTGGACCAATCCCAATCTGGGTTCAGGCCCAACTACAGCACCGAATCTGCACTCCTCTCCGTGACCGATAACATCAAGATGTCACAGGATAGAGGAGGCTCGATGATTCTGGTGCTGTTAGACCTGTCAGCTGCCTTCGATACTGTTTCTCATAAGATCTTGCTGAACCGGGTACAAGGAGTGGGCATCAGAGGTCAGGCACTTGCATGGCTGGCGAGTTTCCTTTCCGGGCGCTCACAATCTGTCAGCCTGGGCCCCTACCATTCCATCTCTAGGGCGCTCACCAAGGGGGTGCCACAGGGCTCATGCCTAAGCCCCACATTATTTAATATATATGTGGCCCCCCTTGCTGAGATTGTGAGGAAGTACGGATTCACTCCTGTGTCGTATGCCGACGACACTCAACTCCTCTACCCTTTCCATGCCCCCGACCCTAATGTTAGGGGTAATTTTGCGGAAGGTATGAGGGCCATCTCCAACTGGATGGCAGCCAAGTACCTCCAGTGCAACGTCGGGAAGACCGAAGTAATTTGTTTTGGGAAAGCCAGCATGCTTTGGTCTCCTGACTGGTGGCCCCAAGACTTGGGACCTGTACCCTCCCCTAAACCTACTATTAAAAATCTGGGTGTGAAATTAGATCAAAGCCTAACTCTCAAAGAACATGCTAATGTAATTGCTGGTGCTTGTTTTCGCACTATTGGATTACTCAGGCGAGTCTTTCCCCTGCTGCCTGACACCTACAGAAAGACCTTGGTGCAAGCCCTTGTAATAAGTCGCCTTGACTATTGCAACGGGCTTTTGATACAAGCCAATGAGGATGCCATCAATCGTCTGCAGGTGGTCCAGAACACGGCGGCAAGGCTGATTCTGAATGCCCCCCCCAGAACATCTTCTGGACCCCTGTTAAAACAACTACATTGGCTTCCAATACGCCAACGGGTTAAATTTAAAATCTGCTGCACTGTACATAAGTGCTTATTTGGAAACGGCCCCAAATACCTAGCCAAACTATTCCAACCCTATAAACCAGAACGAGAATTACGGTCAAGTAATCTTCTCTTGCTCAAAACACCTTTCGTTAAAAAAACCAGACAAGGCGGCAGAGCCCTCTCAACAGTGGGGCCGGCCCTGTGGAACAACTTGCCCCTCAACTTAAGACAGGTCCCCAAACACCTAACCTTTAATGAAGGTGAAAAGGTACCAATAGCTTACAAATCACACTTGTACACACAAGCTGAAATGAAATTCACTTCAACAGATAAATTCTGACAGTGGTTAAGACTGCTATAGCAGAGGAGAGAGCCCTAGCACAGGGTAAACACATTAAAGTTGTTACACCTGTACCAGCCTCAGAGGCAGTGACGAAGGCCGCCATTCCAAATGCAAAAGCTCTACATCCAAGATGGATACAATGGGTTAATTCTCTTGCTGCAACAGACGTTAAATACATTTTTGACCCTTACTTGAAGACACAAGAATTTCTCCAATACGAACAAGAATGTCCTCTGCCTACTGAAATTCTACTCTAGAATATTACGGCTTTATAATATATACAGACGGATCAGCATAGCCCGCAATTGGGGGCAAACAAGCTTACAGTGCTGTGTGCACAATTGTTAAAGGCTGCTGGTGCGATGGTAAATTCAGACCTACGGTCACAAAAACTCAATCATTAGGAGTCTGTACAGCTCAGCGATGAGTAGCATTCAAGATGGCGCTTGAAAATACCAATCGCGAATTCACCACACTCATAGTGTGCGATTCGTATTACTGCGTCCAGTCTTACAATAAATATCTGCAGAACTGGGTTCAAAGTGGTTTTAAGACGCAAAAGGTGGCACAAACAAGCATTAAATGCTTTGGGAACAAGTAGTTCTTTTGAAGAAGGAACATCAAAAGACTCACAGGATCCATACACTGAGTCATCAGCGTGATGCCGTTCACGTTGAAGGGAATTCATTGACTGATGAATCCGCAAAGGCAGCTGTGCAAACGGCTTCCGTAGCTACAATCAATCGTTCAAAAACAATGATAGACGATGAAACCATGCTCGCTGTCAATGCCATGAGCAAAGGCAGCGGAGCCACGTTACCTCTAAATTATCCACTTGAGTATACATACATAATTGATGCAAACTCTGTTCCTTTTGCTCAATCCCTGGAGTGGGGGATAGAGTAATTACAAACAGGGACCGGACAGGTGCTCTCATTTTTGAAGCACATATGGGAGAGGGTCTGATACATCAAGGGATCTCTAAATCTCTACTAGAATTAGAAGAGATGTACTGGTGGCCAGGGATGAAAGCTCAGGTATACGAATTCAAAATGAATTGCGATGACTGTTACAAATACCACAGCTTTGAAAACCCCCAGATTCCTGACTACAGAGTAGCCAGCCCAGTACAGACACCACTGTTAGACAGCATTAGGCTATCTACATGCAGACGTCCAAATGGACTGATGCAGTCCCACAAATACTAGGACAGGATTCATTTGGATGTGGCCTCAATGCTCAGCTGAAGCCCAAACTGTTATAAAAGATTTGCGTGTCTTTATCGGCACATACGCAATCAGCACGCTACATTCGGACCATGGTCCTGCGTTTAGCTCTGGGGCTTACAAGGAGGAATTTCAAACAAACAACAACTTATATAGACATTATGTATCACTCATATAGCTACTCACCAACACATGCAGCCACTTATACAGAAAGTGAGAGACTGATACAGAAATGTATATATTTAAACAATACTCACTAACCCATGTATTCATTAGATACACTTAATCAGTCAGTTATACAATCTATTTCTCACCAAAAAAGCAGCCATTTATACACGTATTTACCCATTTCTTCTTCCATCAACCTTCAGATATACATATATAAAACATATTTAATTTTCAGGAAAAAACCCATTCACTGGATGATGTCATCAGTGACGTCATCAGTGATGTCATTTGAGATGTCATCAGTGATGTCATGAGTGATGTCACTGACCATGTCATGAGTGATGTAATATGTGACGTCATCAGCAGTGCATTGCAGGCACGTGAGTTATAGTTAGCTGAAGTAACTATAACGGGGGAATTTCAATGGTTTTATATGAGTGAAATGTCCAGCTAACTATAACATGTGTAAAACCTATGGTTTTTTCAGTGAATTTCAAAGGTTTTGTAAATGCTACTTCCTAACTATAACGTGTGTAAAACCTATGGTTTTTTCAGTGAATTTAAAAGGTTTTTAAAATGCTAATTCCTAACTATAACATGTGTTAAACTTATGTTTTTTCAGTGAATATATATGTATGAGCTCATTTTGAATGCAGATGTAGTGAACAAGGCGGCAACGCCGAAACGCGTCTAAGCAGACAGTGAGTAAATAAATCGAGTTTGGATTGAGATTCATGGTGTCAGCGCCTTCTTCGTATCGGATGAGTTTGGCAAGACTGGATATATGGGGTGGAAGTCCTTAAACCCCAACGCTGACCCTCCTCGATCTGGTTGCTCTGTGTTAAAAAGGACACCGGCTGGTATCTCTTCGAAAAAAGACACACAGAGCCCCCCAGAACCTGCAAGAGCCTTGATACCCGAGTAACCTGCGAAAACAGTGAAAGGCCGTCGGTCTGGAGATCCGAGACGGCTGGAGAGTAGTCAAGGATTTCCAGGTAAGACGACTGAAAGCTGGGAGTAACGGGAAAGCGGGAAAGAAAAGTGTTCGGTTCATGGGAGAGGTAGTCCCGGTGTGTGAGTCAAGATACACGCGGGCAGTGAATCTGTGCAAACTAAAGATACAGAACTTAACACAAAACTCATTATGTCTGCCGAATGGGAAAGGGAGAGAGAGGAAGCTGCTGTGGATGTGTTCACAGACACTGACAAAGGCATCAGCGGCAAAAGAACGACCAGTGCTCAAGCACAACCTACTATCTTGGATGAGACACGGAAACTACTCATTGAATTGGAAAAATTGCGCAAAAAAGAGACTGCCAAATGGTGGGAAGTCAAATCATTGACAAGATATTTGGAGGTGGGTAGAATCCCAAGAGGACTCAGAATTTTAGTAGCTCCCACGTATGAGGATCCAGACCCTGAAATGCTACAGATGTGGGCAGATAATAGCGCCAAATCGTCAGAAAATATGCTGAAAATCCTGATCCAATTTGCAAACAGCGACAGGCAAAAAATGATAGTCCGCATTAATGAAATAATGCAACTCCTGGAGCAGAAACCAAATCAGGAGGACATCACCAAAAGTCTGAATGAGATCAAAGACAAAGTGACCAAACAAGAAACAGAAATAAAAGAACGTAAAGCGATCAAATTCCAGCGAGACCGCAATGACTATCTAAGCGGAAGAATTTATACTTTTGCAAAAAAATACGATCAAATAAGGAGACAACCACCCCCTAAGCCACAACAAAGTGGGGCAAACGTAACAGCGGAACCAAGTGAGAATGAATTCAGTTCGGAATATGAAACGGATGGAGAAGCCGGCACAGGCCCACCGCCAACTCCAGCACAAGAATTGACTTTTTTAAGACTACAACGCCTCAGAACTCTGAGGCCACGGTTCCCTCCAAAACAGGATCTGGGAGCAGACACAGGAAAAACGAACAACAAAAAACAAGCGCAACACCAAAAAGCAGGAGAAGGAAAAACAGACGGTGGAGAAAAACCAAGTCAAAAACAGAACAAAACACAAAACAGACGCTACAGACGCCGTTAATGGAATCACAAAATAAAAAAGATAACACAGTGATCAATTTGACAGACATGGAACTGAACACACAAGAACTTGAAATTTTATCCCTGGGGTTATCGTATTGCTCCAATACTAACTTTGACTATGCCCAAACCCGAATTGATTTGTTTCAATATGTCCGCAAATTAAAATTGCAAAAGCATTTCATCAACGCCAAAAAACGCCCAATTGCAACAACACACGGGGATGATCAGGCACAGCAACTATCAGTAGCTAACATGGATGTTCTACGAGATCTAATAGACTTAGAACAAGAAAATACAGGCGACGGAATAACTCCCAGTGGGGCAGCCTCCGCATCAGAAATTAATATCTATGCTTCAATCAAAACAAACTTTAAACCCAAATCCCAATTCATGCCAATAATGGGCAAAGACAATTTAGACCTATTTTCTGACAACGTAATCAAAGAACTAAAAGACCTGTCTCTGCAAAGCACAAAAGAATATTGGAAAGAGAATCAAGATCACAGAAGGAAATATAACAACTTAATGACAAAAATAAAAGCCAGGTCTGATATAGTAGTTAGATGGTCAGATAAGGGGGGTAACGTGGTACTTTGGCCCCTCCAAATGTATAATCAAGAAGCTCAGACCCAACTACAAGATAAGGACTGCTATATAAGGGTCAGCCCCACCCACAATGTTGGTATCCAAGAAAAGTTCCATAATGAATTATATAAATGGAAGGGAATGGGTCTCATTAGTAAAGATGAGTTCAACTACTTGAAGAATGACTACCCGATCACGCCTCAACTGTACTTGATACCCAAGGTCCACAAAAATGAGGAAATACCCCCTGGTAGGCCGATTATATCAGCGATTGGCAGTTTATTTGAGAAAACTGAGGAAAATTAAATTTTTGGTCATATTATGTTCCCTAGCGCGTACCCCACCGACTCCATGTACCAGCTTAAAGTGCATGTAACTTCCCTCCTGTGCCAGTTATGAAGACGCAAATACATTTGCGTCCAACGTTAACTTGTCCTCTTTCAGATCCGCCATGAATGGATTATGTGGTCCGTTCCTAAGTATGCTATGCCACCGTCTTTTTGTAATACACTCTACATGTTTTCCTGCTCCAGCAGAGTAGGCCCTGAATTTCTGCCATCGAACCTCTTTTGTGGCTCCTGACTCTGGCAGCCTCTGCCCAGGCTACCTCTGTACCCGTGAACTCTGACTTACTTTCAGCGCGGCCCCTCGCGCTCAGCTCAAGCCTGCTTTCTGCCAAGACTGACTATAACCTTCGAGTTATCTGTTCCGCTCCCCGAGAATACATTCCTGCCTACTAGATCCTGTAAACATCCTCCCCAGCTGCAGAGCCAAAGGGCCGACCTGTCTCAATGCAAGTAATTCATAGCCTCTGTTGCCATGCTTCCATGGAAGGCCCCGTGCCCCCACGCTTCACATGTAGACACTTAGGCGCTTGTACACGCATCCACAGTTAGCATAGAATAGTTTCTGCCCTAGAGACCTTTCCGTCCAGATAGTATAGTTCCTAAACATCAGATATCAGATATGATAGAAGTACAAGTTGATCTGACATGCCAGACTTCTGTCTCTTTCCGTCAGTGTAAATGTCAAATCCCCTGCACCCCGTCAATCACACGTCATGCAGCTGCGCGCGCATCCAAGCTTCCGATTTCTGCTGACATTGCAACAATTCTGTTAGCACCACCCCTTGGTGCCACCCACTTGCGTCACCTATCAGTGACGTTTCTAGCACACACCTCTGGTTCACGCCTAGTTCACGCCTCTTGATTACGTATTAGTATCACGTGTATACTGTTATCTTGTCTTCTCTCAGCTGTTACGCCTCTTGCATTATTCTTGATGATATGAATTAAAGTATATAAGCTATGTATTGTTAATAAACGGTAGCGCTCTATCCCTTCTGACACCCCTGTGGTGGTCAGAACATGATATCCTGATCAAGACCATTCCTTTATGAGGAATAAAACCCTTAGAAACTCTAACACCACGGACTCTGTCTTCTTTCATTCCAATTGAGTTATTATTGATTAAGGACTTACCTGCATAGAAATTAAGAGAGTAAATTAATTATTTACGTCATTTTTGGCGCCCGAATAGGGACACCTCCCCCACCTCACGCGCCGGTTGGTGCGTTGCAAGCTATGTCCCCTGCCATCAGTTAGATGGAACATACGCGTACTGGCAGGATTTCCTGCATCTCCCTCTGACCCACGGAGGTGACGAAGACTGCGATCAGTGCCCAGACGAGGCGGTGAGGAGTGCGGAGGATCCCGACCAGAGCCTAGCCGAAAGAAGCAAGGTCCGAGGTGTCAAGAGGCCCACCAGGTTTCCGAAGTTTTCCGAAGTTTTCCGAAGTTTTCCGAAGTTTTCCGAAGTTTTCCGAAGTACCGAGTCGAGTCCAGTCGAGTTTTCCGAGGCCTTCTGTTTCCGTGCTTCCCGGTGAGTACCATTGCTGGGTCGTATCTAGACGGGTTTGGGTATGCAAGTCCGGTCTGCACTGTTTTTAGGCAGTGTATCTGTACTGTTTAGCAGTATATCTAGTATTCCGAATTTCTGCACTGTTACACCAGTGTATCTGTACTGTTGAGCAGTACATCCAGTATAGGGGGGTAGTCATCTATGTCTTCAATGTTCCTATGTGATTAATGTTGTGGTATGAATGTGACTGTTTAAACGTGTATTATTGTGTTTCTCGTATAACCTAGCTGTCAAGAGTATTAAGGAATAAGGATTGAACATTCAGTAATAAGTAAGCAAAATGCAGTTTTTCAACAAGTTAAAGCAGATAGGAACTAGGAAAGGGATACTGGAGGAAGAAATTCCTATTCCCCCTAGGGACACTCCCGGCAATTTTATGTACCAGAAGCATGGCATAGATGCCATATTATATCTAGATTTATGGGCCGATTACACCAAACACCTAGACGAGAGACACAGATGGCCTGTCACCGGAACATGGGATGCCGAGTGCATCATGAGGGTAGAAGAAGCATTATGGAAAAAGAAAGCTAGACAATCTCAGAAGGACGCCATAGAATTTTGGCGTAAGGAATCACGTAAGCGTGCTGACAAAGCACTCCGTAGAGAAGACAGACTTAAAGAATCAGAGAAAGACCAAGAAAACGAATTAGTTACTGAAGGGATCCGAGTAAAAACAGAACAAATAGACCGTGCCCGAAATAATCTTGTAAACGGTATGTATCTTGCAGCAGATGGCACATCTGAAGCCCTATCAGAAATACCGAAAAACTTACCGACACCATTAGTTCCAACTAAAGTAATGCATAAAACTACTAAAGACATATTCCTAAATTCATATTTAGAGGATGTAGCACCAGCTTACACCAATCTGCCTGTTCGTGCCCTGCCTACTGACAGGGATGGGGGTGGCATTACGCCCCCAGATCATGTCCCGCCGGTACCGCGACAGACCTCCCCTGTCCCGCCAGCTCCGCCACTTCCCGCACTCAAGACTGACCTACCGAAACAAGTCCTACCTGATCCTACTAAACGACAAATTCAAGTTCAGATACAGACTCCGCGGAGAGATAATGCCCAAGCATCCGCCTCAGGAGGTGCGACTGCGGGTCCTCAGACCCCGCCACCGACACACAGATTCAATTTAAGGGACACGCAGAATCCTTTCCAGTCTCCCCACTTAGTACAGTCTCCCCACTTGTCGCGTCTTGACGCATTAAAAGAAAAGATGTCAGTTTGCAGATATGATCCAGTCCCCGGAAAGAACGATCTAATGATATTGGCATCACTACGATTAAGATCTGCCACCGATAGCTTGCTATGCTATGTAGGAATGAAGGAACGTCTCGACAGACTATATGAGTTTATACAGACAGGGAAAGACCCTGACAGTGTCAAAGATGCCATGCATAAACAGAAAGTTGACATTCAAGCACAGATATTACGATTTTTCATAAATTGTCTATTCAGAGAACGAGACAGGCCCGAGACAGATCAAAGTGAATTAGACGGACTAAACAAGTGGGGTCAAAATATAGCCGAAGGAAAACATGATAGGGGGGCTTGCATAGCCAGTATGTCCCAGAAAATTAGAAAGGCAGTATTAACTGCACACCGGGAAGAGAATGATAAAGCTTCCTCCGAGGAGGAAGAAGAACATGAAGCACCAGGAAGGTCTACAGATACTATAGCGTATGTAGGTAAGGGAAACTACCTTAGGAAAGGTATTCGTCCGGAAAGCAAGAGAGTTCTTTTTTCTGCTTTAACAAATCCGAATTCTTCTGAACATCAGTTCCAGGAAACTGATAAAAGGCTTCGAGACCGAATGGGGTACCATGTACTTAATTCCATGGATGAACAGGAACTAGCCCGGTCAGCCGTGTTATGGGCCGAAAACCCAGACATATATAATGATGATACGTTAGTGCAGACATTCTTGAACCTTTCCCCAGAAGAGCAGAAAATAGCAGGTGTATACATGATTCAGCACCTCCTCATCAAGTTCAGAAACCATCATTCTGATCCAGGTCCCTTACACGAAACATTAGAAGCACTACTCATGGATAGATGGAGAGGTTTCAGTACCAAATTAATACAAATAATTCTAGAACAACGACGTAAGTATAACACCTTCATAAGCTCTGAATATGTTCCCCCGCCGCCTCCAGAAAGGAAAACGTATCACATGCAATGCGGTAGTGGCATTGAAAGTCAGAACCCCTTACGAGAAGTACACCCAGTTATGGGTACGGATCACGTCCTGAAGCGTGTGTATGTTCACACACCACTGACTAAGTTAGAACTGTTAGAAATGAAGAAATTAGTCCCGTGTCATGATAAAGACCCTGCAGGTTTTCACAGAGAGCTCAAAGACATGTTACTGATGGGAGATTACACGTATGATGATATTATGAAAATGTTAAAAGTACTGTTGCCCACGGGCATTTACGAGAAATTAAAGGAAAAGGATTGGGAGGTGGGAGAGTCTAAGATAGCATGGGCAGAAATAGAAGACGAAGAAAGCAAACGAATCCCAGGGTTAGGCCTTGGGGATAGGACTAAAGCATTACCAGGTTTGATAGTACAGGTTTTGCCAAGATTATTGACAACTAGAAAGGAAGATTGGGACGCAATCTCGTCCTGTAAACAGAAACAAGATGAAGATACTAGTGACTTCTATTCCAGATTCGAGAAATGTTTCATTATAAATAGTGGCCTACAACCTAGTAGCGAGTCATATCCACACCTTTTTGTATCAAAATTAGTCGAGAATTCCCTACCGTTAGTTAAAAATAGAGTGTACAAAGTTGAAAGTACTTGGCAGGCAAACACGCCATCCCAGATGTTACAAATGTTACAATATCACCAGAACAGAATTAGGGAAGAACAGGATCAGGAACAGAAATGTATGAAAGACACGAAAATGAAAATGTTAGTAGCTCAGACGGTCCCAGCCGACGGTCAAAGAAAAGGTGGGGCCCAGACCAATCATTCTGCAGCTCCCGTTAAAGGGACATGTAATTACTGCAAGCAGCCAGGTCATTACGTACATGAATGTCCAGTCCTGAAACACAACATCGCGACAGGTAAAACTAAAGAAAGACCGCATCCGTCTAGACATGAACATGGTCATCAACAGACCTCACAGAACGAACAGCCAATGCAGAATATGCAGCCGACGCATGCTCAGTCCCACCCAGCACAGACCGTAGCCATACCGCAGCCACAGCCCAATGCCGCGACTCAGCAAGTCTCACAACAGATGTACCAGTATGCCCAATCTGCATATCCAGATTACCCCCGATACACATGAAACAGCCTAGAGAGGGAAAGTGATTTGCCTCTTATTGAAATTCCTGTAGATCAAGAAGGTCCTTATGTACACAGTCACGTATTGGGAAAAGACAGAAAGTTCTTAATTGACACAGGGGCAAGTCGCACTACAATCAGTCACAATGAAGTCCCAGGGGCACCCCTCTCAGGCTCACAGAATGTTTCCCTTGGTTTTTCAGGACAGCCTATTGTAAATGAAGTATCAGAACCAGTACCATTAGCTGTGGGTCCATTATCCCGAGTTACAGATTTGTTACTTACGAACTCATGTCCAGAAAATCTGTTAGGAATTAAAACACTGAAGGCTCTAGGAGCTATAATATGCTGTTCCCCGGAGGGAGTCAGACTCTTTCTACGGGATTTCAAGGGTCATTATGTTTTACGTGATTTTGATGTCAGATTGAAAAATGTACCAGATCACTTATGGGCAAAAGGCCCAGCTGATGTAGGTTGTATGCATATCACTCCATATCGTGTTACACTCAAGACAGGAGTTGTTCTACCCAGAATCAGACAATACAAGTTACCACCCGATGCTGTAGTGGCTTTACTGAAAATCATTGAAGAGCTTATTGCCCAGGGGGTGGTCGTAGAGACCGACTCCAATATCTGTAATTCACCCATCATTCCAATTCTTAAACGTACAGACCGCAATGCACCGCCAGTATATCGGCTGGTGATTGATCTTCGAGAGCTGAACAAATGTATTGTACCACAGTATCCTGTGGTCCCCGATATCTCCTCCCTGTTAACTGCTATTGATTCAGAAGCAACGTTCTTTACTGTAATAGATCTCAAGAACGCTTTCTTCAGTGTACCTATTGATCCGGAGAGCCAATATCTCTTCGGATTCAGTTTAAATGGACGAAGTTTCAAATTTTCCCGCGCACCTCAAGGATTTACAGAAAGCCCCAGCATCTATAGTCAAGCACTGAAAAGACAACTAGATTGTATTCAAATGCCAGTTAACACCGCTCTACTGCAATACGTCGATGATCTGCTGATCACCGCACGAAGTGAGCCCGAATGTGAACAAGCATCGTTAACAGTTTTGCATTTCCTGGCCGACAAGGGACACAAGGTGTCTCCTTCGAAGCTACAATTCTGTGTTCAGCAAGTTGTGTACTTGGGTCACTTGCTGTCCAAAGTGGGGAGACAGCTCACTCCCGATCGCATTCAGTTAATTGTAAATATGCCACGACCCCAGACACAAAAGGAAGTGCGGGCCTTCATAGGCCTCACCTCGTACTGCAGACAATGGATTCCTCAATATGCATTTCTAGCTAAACCACTCATCCAGTTAACGACGCAGGAGGCAGCAACTTCCATTGCCCTCCCTTGGACTCAGGAACACACACAAGCCTTTGAGGAATTAAAGAAAGCTTTATGCCAAGCACCAGTTTTAGCGACACCATGTTACAGCAAACCGTTTACACTTTTTGTTACAGAACGTGGTGGTACAGCATTGTCTGTCCTCACTCAAGATCAAGCAGGTTCACATAAGCCTTGCGCTTATTTTTCAAGTACATTGGATTCAGTAGCCCAGGCACTCCCTGCGTGCTTAAAGTCAGTAGCAGCAACAGCGTTAGCAATCAGACAGAGCGACTCAATTGTTCTAGGTCATCAGTTAACAGTACAAGTCCCACATTCTGTAGAGGTTCTGTTAAACCGAACCCAGACTCAACACTTGACTATAGCACGACTGACAGGTTACGAATTGACACTATTCCAGCCACACATAGAAATCAGACGCTGCAGTATCCTGAACCCAGCAACACTGTTACCTACAGTTATGACAGATCCAGCTCCGCATGATTGTATAGAGATCATTAATGCAGTAACAAAGCCCCGACGAGATTTAACAGATGTTCCATTGACAAATCCAGATCTGACACTTTATGTAGATGGTTCATGCATGAGAACAAGTACAGGAGAATTAGTGGCCGCATATGCAGTGACCACTGAAACTGAAGTTAAAGAAACACATCGTATTGATACACTGTCTGCTCAAGCAGCAGAGCTCATTGCTCTGACCCGAGCCTGTATTCTAGCCAAGAACAGAAATGTCAACATATACACAGATTCCCGTTATGCGTTCGGAGTCGTACACGACTTCGGCATGCTGTGGCAAGAACGAGGTTTTTTGACCTCTCATGGTGCCAAGATACAACACGGTCCTCTCATTCAAGCACTGTTAGAAGCAATACATCTGCCTTCAGCCATATCCGTCATGAAGTGTAAAGCACATACTAAAGTCACAGATTCTGTTTCCCAGGGTAACGACCTGGCAGATCAGACAGCAAAACATACAGCACTGACTCACACTCAGACAACTGATACGACAAAGACAACAGATCCGACAAACTGTATGACAGTCAGGGATCCCACACTAGATGTTATTGACATTCAGACACATGCTACTCCAGAAGAAATAAAGAAATGGATTGAACTAGGAGGGGTCCAAACAGATCAAGGTTGGGTGACGAAGGGAAAATCTACATGGTTTCTCCCTGACTCTATGGTTCAAGTCATGATAAATACAGCACATAGTCCTGCACATCTAGGAGAGAAAGCAATGTTAGACAGTTTGCAAAATCTCTGGAACAATAAACACTTACGAGCAGCAGCAAAACAGAAAGTGCGTACTTGCATGATCTGTTGTCAGTTCAATCCAGGTAAAAGCGTCCCTGTAGAGCAAGGTGGATTTCATCCTCCCGATCACCCTTTTGAAGTCCTCCAGATGGATTATATCCAGATGGACCGTTGTCGAGGATTTAAATATGTTCTCGTAGTTGTCTGTGCTCTGTCCCGCTGGACCGAAGCATACCCAGTCTCAGATTACACTGCTCCGACCACTGCCAAGCAGTTGGTTCGTGAATTCTTCCCACGATACGGCCTGCCTCGTGTCGTGTACTCAGATAACGGTCAGCCATTCTCATCTGCCTTAATGAAAGAAGTTTCTTTATTACTGGGATACCAGTGGAAGTTCCATTGTGTCCGACATCCAGAAGCCGCAGGCCTTGTTGAAAGGCATAACCAGACACTAAAGATCCGCCTTGCCAAAATATGTCAGGAAAAAGGGGTCGACTGGATAGTCGCCCTGCCAGTGGCACTATTCTACATGAGAATGGTCGCCCATTCGAGATCAGGGCTATCTCCGTACGAGGTGGTCTTTGGAAGACCACCGAATATGTGGGGGACGCCCATTCCAAAAAAGATTACTGATGTTGATTCTAACATGTTGACAGATTACCTTGCCTCCTTGATGTCTGCACTCCAATCATGTCGTTCACAGGTTGCCGCAGCCTTCCCTGACAACACCGATGTAAAGCCACACGACGTCCGTCCTGGTGATACGGTACTCGTCCGAAATTTCGACAGAAAAAGTCCGCTGGAACCCCGCTGGAAGTCTCCGAAGACCGTACTTCTTACAACAAGGACGGCCGTGAAAATCGAAGGAAGAAAGGGGTGGGTTCACACGAGTCACATAAAAAAATTTTCTGGACTGAAATCTGACCGAGACTCGTCCACCCCCACCAAAGACTGTGTCGCACAAAAGGACTTTACAGAATCTGAACGAGAAAAAACTCCTCAAGAAAACTATCGCATGAAATTACGATCTAGCAAGTCAGACAGTTTAATTGTTTAAGTCCTCCCCTAGGTGAATCGGTTAAATAGTTTCTGACATGTATCCCCTAGATCGAGATAGAGAGAGAGAAGCAAAGAAATGTACATATTGTAAATCACTTCGTAGTCACTGCATAGTGACACTAATAATCATGTTTATTCTCAGTGTTTTGATTATCATTACTAGCATCCTATTGCCTATCTATTACCCTATTTTCAAGCGTGAACAATCTGCTTACAATGTATCTGCTGAACACACTTTTAGTGAGTTACCTCCTCACGAGCTTTCCTACAGACTTGCGCTGCGCAACAACACATTCATTAGTATGTTACATCATTCTCATCAAACTAACAATGCTACAAATTGCTGGATATGTGGCCGACTCCCTCCCTATCAGAATTACAAGGGAGCTCTGCCTCTCTTTCCGTACCCGTTCACTCACAATGGCTCCTGTGGAGCATGGTTTAAAATAATTAATTCTTTAGATCCTGATATTGCTGTTTTCGATGGGGGTTGGGTTTGGGGAAACCTGAACTTGGTCCTGCTCGACGTCTGTTACCCAGATAAGGAGGGACTCCCCACTAGAATAGGAACTGATCTAGAAAATGAAGTATATGGATTAGGTAATTATACAATTAGCCTTATGATTCTCACTGTCGAATCCGAAGCCACCCCAGTTCTACCCATTATGTCAGTACTGCCAGTCACGGGTGAATTATGTATCAAGAAGAAAGGTTCTGTACACTTAGGTCATAGTAAATGCACTACCGTGGTCGAATTCAGTGATCATGGAAAATCGTCCTTTAAAGCTATCAGTCACTCTTACTTTGTTTGTGGTCATACCGCATACATTCGTCTACCTCCAGATTGGGATGGTACCTGTTACATTGCATTCCTTCTGCCACCTGTTTTTCTAGCTCCTCCTGATTAACATAGAAATACCAATCTAGTAAAGAATAGACCCAGAAGAGACATCCCACTTGTCGACTACACAGAAACGGCATGGGAACAGTACACCGATTTCAATAAAGGATTCTTTTTCTTTTTAGGCCCTGTCCAGAATAGTAAATTAATACGCAGACTAACTAGAACACTTGAAGCAGTAGTGAATGAAACTGCCTCCGCCTTAGGTAACCTAACAGAAGAACAGTCCGCCATGCGGGTTGTTGTCCTTCAGAATCGTCTTGTAATTGACGTCATCTTGGCAGATAGAGGTGGAGCCTGTAAGGTCATCGGGTCAAGTTGCTGTGTTTTCATACCACAAAACGCACCATCTGTATATCAAGCTATCACCCGTCTTCATAAAATTGCAATTCAGATACATCAGAATCCAGGCACCTGGACTTGGTCCGGTTGGTTCTGGACAACATTAACAGCTTGGGGATGGAAGATCCTATCCTTCCTAGGCATTGGCCTAGTCCTAGTATTCAGTTGCTGCCGGTGCCTGCAGTGTGGGCCAGCGATTTGTGGACTGTGTGCCACCTCTTGTATTGAACACTCCAGTTTCCTCTCAAAACGTAAACGAAAGAAAGAAGAACAAATGATGTTGCAAGAACAGACTGATCGATTCATGAGGATCGATATTTCATGAAGGGTCCGTAGGGAACAAGGAGGGAATGAGGAAAATTAAATTTTTGGTCATATTATGTTCCCTAGCGCGTACCCCACCGACTCCATGTACCAGCTTAAAGTGCATGTAACTTCCCTCCTGTGCCAGTTATGAAGACGCAAATACATTTGCGTCCAACGTTAACTTGTCCTCTTTCAGATCCGCCATGAATGGATTATGTGGTCCGTTCCTAAGTATGCTATGCCACCGTCTTTTTGTAATACACTCTACATGTTTTCCTGCTCCAGCAGAGTAGGCCCTGAATTTCTGCCATTGAACCTCTTTTGTGGCTCCTGACTCTGGCAGCCTCTGCCCAGGCTACCTCTGTACCCGTGAACTCTGACTTACTTTCAGCGCGGCCCCTCGCGCTCAGCTCAAGCCTGCTTTCTGCCAAGACTGACTATAACCTTCGAGTTATCTGTTCCGCTCCCCGAGAATACATTCCTGCCTACTAGATCCTGTAAACATCCTCCCCAGCTGCAGAGCCAAAGGGCCGACCTGTCTCAATGCAAGTAATTCATAGCCTCTGTTGCCATGCTTCCATGGAAGGCCCCGTGCCCCCACGCTTCACATGTAGACACTTAGGCGCTTGTACACGCATCCACAGTTAGCATAGAATAGTTTCTGCCCTAGAGACCTTTCCGTCCAGATAGTATAGTTCCTAAACATCAGATATCAGATATGATAGAAGTACAAGTTGATCTGACATGCCAGACTTCTGTCTCTTTCCGTCAGTGTAAATGTCAAATCCCCTGCACCCCGTCAATCACACGTCATGCAGCTGCGCGCGCATCCAAGCTTCCGATTTCTGCTGACATTGCAACAATTCTGTTAGCACCACCCCTTGGTGCCACCCACTTGCGTCACCTATCAGTGACGTTTCTAGCACACACCTCTGGTTCACGCCTAGTTCACGCCTCTTGATTACGTATTAGTATCACGTGTATACTGTTATCTTGTCTTCTCTCAGCTGTTACGCCTCTTGCATTATTCTTGATGATATGAATTAAAGTATATAAGCTATGTATTGTTAATAAACGGTAGCGCTCTATCCCTTCTGACACCCCTGTGGTGGTCAGAACATGATATCCTGATCAAGACCATTCCTTTATGAGGAATAAAACCCTTAGAAACTCTAACACCACGGACTCTGTCTTCTTTCATTCCAATTGAGTTATTATTGATTAAGGACTTACCTGCATAGAAATTAAGAGAGTAAATTAATTATTTACGTCAAAACAAGTATTTTCATTGACTCTTTCCTTCAACCAGAAGTCAAGAAACTCCCTGCCTACATCAGAGACACCAGTGATTTCTTGGCAAAAATCTTTGACATTGATTGGCATAATAACTACAGGTTCATGACACTAGATGTCCAATCACTCTACACAAGTATCAGACACCGAGATGGCCTCAATGCCATGAAATACTACCTTGGTAACAGACCCATTGAACTATACCACCACACACAAATGTTACTAGAAATGGCTGAGTGGTGTTTGACAAATAATGTATTTATCTTTGACAGACTCCATTATAAACAGCTCCAGGGCTCAGCCATGGGTACTTGCTTCTCCCCCAGCTATGCGAATCTGCATATGGGCTGGTGGGAGGAGCAGGTTCTGAGAGTACAATATAAAGATATCATGAAAGATAATGTGGTGATGTACAAAAGGTTCATAGACGATATTTTTATCTTATGGCAGGGTAGTGCCGAAGAAGCAGAAAAATTTGTTTTGGCTTTGAATGAAAATGCTCTGAACCTAAAGTTTACATGTAACACCAAGGATGCCATTATCCAATTCCTTGATTTAGAACTTTTTGTACAGGACAACAAAATACAGACACGCACATACAGAAAGCCTACCGCAGGGAATGCCCTTCTGCACTCAGACAGTTTCCACCCTACACCACTGAAACAATCCATTCCCTATGCTGAGTGCCTTAGAATGACACGTAATTGTAGCACGGAAGAAGGGCTGTCCAATGCCAAACAAGAGTTGTTTGGAAGACTCAGGGATAGAGGGTATACCAGCAGCAGTTGCAAGAGAGCTGATGACAAATGTAAAGGAAAGAATAGGAAAGATCTCATCTTCCCTAAAATCATCAATAAAAACACAACATCTTCCAATAGTAATGACCCTCCAAGATTAATAACGGGTTACAATAGATACCATAGTAACCTACGAAAGATCCTGAGGAGGCATTGGCCCTTAGTCCGGGGAGACCCAAGCATAGGAGAATTGGTGGGCACTAGTCCCTTAATCACATTTAAAAAGGCTAAATCCATGAGAGATGAGTTGGTCTGCAATGCGCCTACCCTTAGAAAGACCAAAAACTGGCTAGATTCCCAGAGGGGCTTTAAAAAGTGTTCAAAATGTAAAGCCTGCACCTATGGTGTGAACACTACAAAAGTGCAAGTCCCCTTCAGGATTAAACCTTATGTTTTGAGGGATGCATTTACGTGCAAGACTGACTTTGCAGTTTATGTACTAGCATGTTCATGCGGTAAAAGATATGTAGGTTCCACCATCCATCCAGCCCACGTACGGATCTTGCAACATTTACGTGCAATCTCCAACAATGATCCTACATACCCCGTAGCGAGACACATCCATGAAACCCACAATGGTAATGCTAAAAACATTCAATATTTTGTAATCGATAGCATTCCTAAAAATGTCAGGGGTGGCAATCGCCCTTTGGCACTGCGCCGCCTGGAGTCCAGGTATATCATACTCCTGAACTCAAAGATCCCATTCGGCCTGAATGCGGACGAAGCCTTAAGTGTCCACCTATAATAAGGTAATCAGAATACACCCTTAGCGCTTCCTTTTCCCCCCAGTACCATTCGATGAACATCTGCAGTTCAACTACCACACCTTTCACGGGGTACTTATGGGCACATAAGAGCACCTTTCAGACACAGTTTTAGGTCTGAACACAAGGCACAATTTGTAGTTTTTTTCCTTTTATTTAATTTAATTGTACACTTTAGTGCACATTTACGAAACACTTTGCCCTGGTTACCCTACAATTACCAGCTCTACTTAGAGTATGACCATGCTCATGCCTATGCCCTTGTTGTTTGTTGTGACTTTACAGTATAATTTTACACAAAAATGAATGAGCAAGCTGCTAAGCCCACTAGGGCAGTATTTCATAAGATAAACTTTGGAGCGAGTGCATGCGCGAGGGTCCATGTCAGGGATTCAGATACAATGTTGCGCTAATAATGAAGGCACAAATACACGAATATCCACTTTGTTAGCAGATGGTGATAACAGTCATGAAACACGCGCGCATTATGTCCTGATTCCGTTTCAGCGCGAGACATTGTTTCAAACCAGCTAACTTCTAAGCTACCCTCAGAGCCGGCGGCGGTGACAGCCTTTTGCAACATTGTAGCGGTAAGAAAGAAGCCAATAGATACAACGCGCATTATTTCCTGAACCAGTTTCAGCGCGAAACTTTGTTGCAATCCTGCTAACTTTTACGCTACCCTCAGAGCCGGCAGCGGTGACAGCTTTTGGCAACATTGTAGCGTTAGGAAAGAAGCTAATGGCAATAACGCGCAGCAGAACTCACCCGGGGAGATGCTCAGGTCCAAAGCGGCAATAACGGGGATCATAGAATGGGGAACAAGCCCACCCCCACACACACACGCTGTAATGGCACACACACCAGCATGACACATGGGAGACTGGGATGCACAGGCAAACCAGAGGGTCTACTAAGTTAGGACCTTAATAAAGGGCACATCCATGGCAGGTAAAAAAGCGGCAAAAAGTGTTAACTTATTATTTAAACGCAGAAATGGCAGCAAATGTTTTTAATTTGCCTTTTCAACAGCTGTGAAATGTAACATGCTATTTGATGAAAAGGCTGTTATCACTATTACTTTGAACACTTGTTTAGGTGATTTAGGAATTTTTAAATTCTGTTGTGTAAAAAACTTTTCTGCAATGAATACTCGGTAATAAGGATGGAGAAAAGACTCTGTGTGACATCCCAGATTTACCATCATGTAACCATGGTAATACCTGGTCTAAACCTGTGTGCTAATTGTTAGACACGCCCATATCTCCACAGTATATATGTATGAGCTCATTTTGAATGCAGATGTAGTGAACAAGGCGGCAACGCCGAAACGCGTCTAAGCAGACAGTGAGTAAATAAATCGAGTTTGGATTGAGATTCATGGTGTCAGCGCCTTCTTCGTATCGGATGAGTTTGGCAAGACTGGATATATATATATATATATATATATATATATATATTCACAGAAAAAACCATAGGTTTTAGGCCATATATAGTTAGGGATTTGCATTTACAAAACCTTATTTTACTCGCATAAAACCATTGAAATTCGCATATATAGTTAGATGCGCTAACTATATATCGCGCACCCGCAATCCACTGCTGATGATGTCACATATTACATCATTCATGACATGGTCAGTGACATCACTGATGACATCACTGATGGCATCATCCAGTGACTGTATGTTTCTGTAAAGTTAAAATATGTCTTACATATTGAAGAATGAGTGGATGTATAAGTGTCTGGATGAAGGATTTAGTAGGTGCATGACTGACTGTATGAGAGAGTGCTTAAATGTGTCTCACTGAGTGCATGGGTTAGTGACTAAACTATCTTAATTTGTGCATCATTATATCTGTTGTTTTATGAACTGCTGCATGTGTTGATCAGTAGCTATATGAGTAACTGTATGGGTTATTGATTGGTTGCCCAAGTATTTGTATGGAAGAGTGAGTATGTGTGTGGGGGTGGCAGGGACGTGTGTGACTGTGCATACATGTGTGAACAGTTTATTTACTAGATCTATGGGTTCAAAACTGCATGTGGAAACAGCTGTATGGGTGGTTGACTGTGTACGAATGTATTGGTGAGTGAATGGATATCTCAGTGCTATATGTCAAAGTAAGTACATATGTAAAACACAGTACATGTGAAAGTGCACATATATAAATTACTGTGTATAAGAGCCAGTGAATGTGTGAGTGGCTGTATGGATCATTGTGAACTTGTATCAGGGATTGTATAAAAGAGTAAATATGTGTTAGTATATGTTTGAATAAGTAAGGTGTGTATAACTGTATAGTTGAGGATATGGAGGTGTGATTCATTCAGTGTGTGAGTAACTCCATGGATGAGTGACAGTCTGTGAGTGTCTGTTTACTCTGAGTGTATCTAAGGTTATATTAGAGTCTGAAGAGGTTGATCGTATTATCACATGATTGATGTCATCAGTGATGTTGTCAGTGATGTCATTTGAGTTGTCATCAGTGATGTCATTTGAGTTGTCATCAGTGATGTCATCAGTGATGTCACTGACCATGTCATGAATGATGTAATATGTGACATCATCAGCAGTGGATTGCGGGTGCGCGAAACTGGCTGAGAAACATGTTAACACTCAGATCTCTAGCTTTATCGAAGCGACAGGGGGCCTGGACCAATCCCAATCTGGGTTCAGGCCCAACTACAGCACCGAATCTGCACTCCTCTCCGTGACCGATAACATCAAGATGTCACAGGATAGAGGAGGCTCGATGATTCTGGTGCTGTTAGACCTGTCAGCTGCCTTCGATACTGTTTCTCATAAGATCTTGCTGAACCGGGTACAAGGAGTGGGCATCAGAGGTCAGGCACTTGCATGGCTGGAGAGTTTCCTTTCCGGGCGCTCACAATCTGTCAGCCTGGGCCCCTACCATTCCATCTCTAGGGCGCTCACCAAGGGGGTGCCACAGGGCTCATGCCTAAGCCCCACATTATTTAATATATATGTGGCCCCCCTTGCTGAGATTGTGAGGAAGTACGGATTCACTCCTGTGTCGTATGCCGACGACACTCAACTCCTCTACCCTTTCCATGCCCCCGACCCTAATGTTAGGGGTAATTTTGCGGAAGGTATGAGGGCCATCTCCAACTGGATGGCAGCCAAGTACCTCCAGTGCAACGTCGGGAAGACCGAAGTAATGTGTTTTGGGAAAGCCAGCATGCTTTGGTCTCCTGACTGGTGGCCCCAAGACTTGGGACCTGTACCCTCCCCTAAACCTACTATTAAAAATCTGGGTGTGAAATTAGATCAAAGCCTAACTCTCAAAGAACATGCTAATGTAATTGCTGGTGCTTGTTTTCGCACTATTGGATTACTCAGGCGAGTCTTTCCCCTGCTGCCTGACACCTACAGAAAGACCTTGGTGCAAGCCCTTGTAATAAGTCGCCTTGACTATTGCAACGGGCTTTTGATACAAGCCAATGAGGATGCCATCAATCGTCTGCAGGTGGTCCAGAACACGGCGGCAAGGCTGATTCTGAATGCCCCCCCCAGAACATCTTCTGGACCCCTGTTAAAAAAACTACATTGGCTTCCAATACGCCAACGGGTTAAATTTAAAATCTGCTGCACTGTACATAAGTGCTTATTTGGAAACGGCCCCAAATACCTAGCCAAACTATTCCAACCCTATAAACCAGAACGAGAATTACGGTCAAGTAATCTTCTCTTGCTCAAAACACCTTTCGTTAAAAAAACCAGACAAGGCGGCAGAGCCCTCTCAACAGTGGGGCCGGCCCTGTGGAACAACTTGCCCCTCAACTTAAGACAGGTCCCCAAACACCTCACCTTTAGAAAAATGCTGAAGACGAATCTGTTTGAGGAGATATAACTTTAGGATTGCTGCCCCTCAGTTTCTTGCGACCTGCTGATGTCAAAGCGCGGAGATAACCCTTTCGGGCTGGATTCTTGCGCTATACAAGCATATAAATAAATAAAATAAATAAATATAGTTAGCGCATCTAACTATATATGTGAATTTCAATGGTTTTATGCGAGTAAAATAAGGTTTTGTAAATGCAAATCCCTAACTATATATGGCCTAAAACCTATGGTTTTTTCTGTGAATTTCAATGTTTTTTTAATACCAAATATCAAATGCTGTCAAATGTCAAGTACATGATAGATAAAAACATTTTCGTGTTTATGCACGCTGATGTGCTTTGAACGCTGTCCCCCCCTTCCCCCCCCCCCTCTTTTCTCTTAGCAGTACTCTCTCTTTGCAGATAGTGAAGGGTAGTTAACGCAGGCCTTTGCCCCCGTTGTAATCCGTCGTGCCTGCTTCTCTCTCTATTTGATTGATTGCTATCCAAGCATTTACTGTTTTAGAATTGGTTCTCTTTGGTTCATTCTGTATTTACAAACAAGCACAGAGTCGCAATACTCTGTTTAGTCTTTGCAGATAGTGAAAAATAGTAAAAAAAAACAAAAGGAATCGAGCAAAATCAGTAGGCCACTAATGGGATCTGTTTTTGACCTTGCTAAAATAGAAACATTAAGAACAACCCCTCATGAGAAATACGAAACTAGTAAGATGAACTTAGCTCCACACCATGATGGCTGCAAGACAGCTCGACTCCGCCGCCCACCCCACCCCACCCAAAATAACGACAAACCCTATGCAAATATTATAAATATATACAACACACCAGCAAAGTAACAGGGTAAAACATTTTATTAAATAACTATTTACATAACTATTTTATACTTTTTGTTGCCCGATCCGGCTAGCTCAATCGATCGAGCATGAAACTCATGCACTCTGATAGCAAGCGTTGCTGCTGATGCTATGCAGACCAAAACTGGTTTTCAGTTTGTACATTCTTCTAGATTTTTCCATCCAAGGCTGGATGAGTTTGTAGAACGATGGCTTCAGATTTTCAACATACGGTGTGGTGGCGCAGACTGGGAGGGGGCGCTTGCCTCCTGCCCCCTCCCCAAGAAGATTTTCATACGTGAGTGTACGTTCATGGTTTTGGTCCCTGAGTTGCTTCGATGTCACTGCCATGCTCAAATGGCATAAGTTCTGGATGTTGGGTGCCATAGTTCAGAGTTCTGAGCAGCGCTTGTAACACTGTCTGAAGCTTATTTGCACCTACTGCAGGTTCACTATTCTCAAAGTAAGTGAGGGCCGTTTGTGGACCTGACTGCATTGTTAAACAATGTGATGCGGTGCCTCCCTGAACCGCTTGACGGAGGCCCCCGAGGGGCGGTGAGATGGCACTTAGCTCCTGCCCCCTCCCCAAGTCGTGTTGCCCTAGTGTGGCCTGAGATCGCCCCCGACATAGGCGGCCGGCTCCCGGGGTCCGGCGGAACTTTTTGCCTTTTGATGACTCTTCCATTCTGGACCTTGTCCCACAATCCGTTTGACCTGAAGACACACTGTAGTGGGGCGCCCCTTTACCGTTTCAGTTGCCATTCCGCCCGCTTTTGCTACACTGTGCCTCTTCCGCCATTCAGCTGTTTACCGCCCGCTCTTGCGACTACAGCGTCTCGCTCACCATGTAGTTGAGTTGCTCCCGCTCTTGCGATGCAACAATAGGCGGCTGCCATAGGACTCTCAAAATGGCGGCCGGCTCTTCAGATTTGGGCGTGGTCCACTAAAATTACCCTGGGACACCTTGGAACTTGGACGCTTGCCTGATAGGTCTTGGGTCCCATTCTCGAAAGCGTCCCCTCAGCCTTGAAGATTCTACAAAAGTCTTGGGGGCCCCCGACTCCCGCAGGCTTCTGGTGGGGAGCGGCTGCCATGATTGCTCGTGGAATGGCCACGACTGAGCTACGAGATGGTGGTGCTCTCATGCTGACGCCAGCTTCAGTCTGAAACATCCAGAAACACTGTAGACTACCAATTCGATCAGTTCCGGTAGCGCCCCAACATGACCCGGTAGAGAAGAACTTGCCCTCCCCTCTTTGACTGATGGTTCTTGTTGCCTGTCCCTTCTGTTGTCATTTAACAGAACTTTGTATACTGCTAAAAGGGGTTGTGTTCCGAACGCTGGTTGGTGGAGACATTTTGACTATATTCTGGACCTACGTTGTCGCGTAATGCGTTATATGACACGCCGCGTTAGCGCACCCGGAAGTGCTCCGGTGCGCAAAGCGCAGCTTCCCGGAAGCGATCCGGGGCGCGGCGCGCAGCGCGTAACGTAAGCATAACAGGTCATGTGACTTGTTAATAAAACTTTTCATTGGTTCATTTTACTTTTGTTATTTTAATGATGGAAAGCTTGGTCATATGACCTAAAAATTACGCTTTTTATTGGTTTCGAACATTATTTTTTCTTCAACATATAAGGAAAAAAGTTCCGCCGGACCCCGGGAGACGGCCGCCTATGTCATGGGCGATCTTTGGCCACACCAGGGCGATAGTGAAGCTGCAGCAGGTGCAAATAAGCTTCAGACAGTGTTACAAGCACTGCTCAGAACTCTCAACTATGACACCACCTCGGTGCCATCCAGATCTTGGCACCTTGTGCTGGTTCCGGCCTATTCACACATCGGTCCGCTACTGACACCACCTCACAGACCAACGGGGCACCCCACGCCGACTTTCGGCGCAGCATTGTAGGATGGCCACACCAGAGCAGCAACTTGCTAAACACCACCTCGGTGCCATCCAGATCTCGGCGCATTGTGCTGCCTTCGGCCTACTGTAGCCGCAAGTGCTGGCGCAACTCAACTGGATAGCGAGTGAAACACCAAGGGGCGCCCCACTGCAGCCGAGGAGCCTCCATCTTGGGGGCGATGCACAGCATCACCAATGCAGTCAGATCCTCAAACAGCCCCCACTGACTGACGCGACCTCACAGGCCAACGGGGCGCCCCACGCCGACTTTCGGCGCAGCATTGTAGGATGGCCACACCAGTGCGGCAACTTGCTGGACACCACCTCGGTGCCATCCGGATCTCGGGGCGTTCGAGTCACTGTACCGCAAGAGTGACCGCAACTCAGCTGGACACGCCGTCTTTCGGCGCAGCATTGTAGGATGGCCACACCAGTGCGGCAACTTGCTGGACACCACCTCGGTGCCATCCAGATCTCGGCGCGCTGTGCTGCCTTCGGCCTACTGTAGCCGCAAGTGCGGACGCAACTCAGTTGGACGGCGAGTGAAACGCTAAGGGGCGCCCCACTGCAGCCGAGAAGCCTCCATCTTGGCGGAGACGCACAGCCCCCACTGACTGAGGCGACCTCACAGGCCAACGGGGCGCCCCACGCCGACTTTCGGCGCAGCATTGTAGGATAGCCATACCAGTGCAGCAACTTGCTGGACACCACCTCGGTGCCATCCGGATCTCGGCGCGTTGTGCTGCCTTCAGCCTATTCGCACATCGGTCCGCTACTGATGCCCCCTCACGTGCCAACGGATTTTCTACGCTTTTTATAGCCCTATGCCGCATAACAGGTCATGTGACTTGTTTATAAAACTTTTCATTGGTTCATTTTACTTTTGGTTTCCTAATGATGGAAGGCTTGGTCATATGACCTAAAAATAACACTTTTCATTGGTTTAGAACATATTTTTTTCCCAAACGATGAAAGCCCCACCTTGTTTCTGGATGTTTCAGACTGAAGCTGGCATCAGCATGAAAGCACCACCATCTTGTGGCGCCGTCGTGGTCATTCCGCGAGCAATCATGGCAGCCGCTCCCCACCGGAAGCCTGCAGGAGTCGAGGGCCCCAAAGACTTTTGTAGAATCTTCACGACTGAGGGGACGCTTTCGAGAATGGGATCCAAGACCTAGCAGACAAGCGTCCGAGTTCCAAGGTGTCCCAGGGCCATTTTAGTGGACCAGGCCCAAAAGGGAAAGAGCCTGCCGCCATTTTGAGAGTTCTGTGGCAGCCGCCTATCACTGAACTGCAAGAGTAGACGCAACTCAGCTGAATGGCGGATTTTGGCACAGTGTACCAAAAGCGGGCGGAATGGCAACTGAAACGGTAAAGGGGCGCCCCACTACAGCACACGAGCCGCCACCTGGGGAGGCCCGTTCACGCCGCCTCTCCCCCCCACGCCCCCGGGGCGCCCCACGCCGTTTTTCGGAGCAGCATTGTAGGATGCCAAAACCAGTGCGGCAACTTACTGGACATCACCTGGGTGCCATCCACATCTCAGCGCGTTCTGCTGCCTTGGGACTATTCGCACAACAGACCACTACTGACGAGGCCTCCCCGCGCACCCCCCGGGACGCCCCACGCCGTTTTTCGGAGCTGCATTGTAGGATACCAAAAACCAGTACGGCACCCAGGTAACATCACCTGGGTGCCGTCCAGAACTCAGCACGTTGTGCTGCCTTGGGACTATTCGCACAAAACACAGCTACTGACCATTGTTGCTTCTTTTTTCAAAAAAATGTTTAAATGTATTTACTGTTTTTGTTGCGTTCTATATATTTATAAGTTATTAAAGTGTTATAATCCTACTACTTTGTTGGAGTATATTTTTAATGTGACACATAATTGTAAAAACTTTGATGTACAAAGAGGCATCCCTGGAATCTTCCGCTTCAGGCTCGGTCCCACACACCCTCACAGTGAGAATCCCCTCCCCAAGCACAATACAGGATGGTTATCAGATAGTAGGAACCCGTATGGTGTGACGGATCTCATGGGGTGGGGGCCTTCATCTACTCTAACTCCTTTAAAGAGGGATGATTCTCATACATGCCAACATTTCAGAAGAGCAAAGTGGGAGATTTTTTTTAAAAAAATCGAGAGAATGGGGCCTTGAATCGGGTTATTGTCATGTGTGGGCTTTGGAAGTGTGCTGCTGCAGGATCGGACATTTCAAACTCAAATGCACGTTCTTTTTCTTACCTTTCCGAAGCATGGAGCGCAATAGCAGGCAGAGAAAGGGTGATGCAAGTGTTGAACACTGCCTGGCCTGGCAAGTTGCTGGCAGTGCCTCCCCGCACCCCCCGCCCGCTCCTGAAACAGGGCACACACACCGCCGCCCCGAGTACTTCACACATCTTTAAAAGACCATGTGCTTGTTAATGAGGCTTAAATGGTTTATCACCCCTTCTAGAGCCCCTGCATCGGCCCTCTGACGTTTCCTGGAAGAATTAGCACGTAACAAAATACCAAGCCCTGTCAGCTGAAACCCCCGAGGAATCGGGTTTTTGCTTGCAGGAATCGGGAGGCGGGAGACTAGCACTGAAATCGGTAGTCTCACACCTGAATCGGGAGGGTTGGCATGTCTGGATTCTCTACAGCTGGGGCCATAAACTACATCCGCAGGGCTAGGTGATAGCCTGGGACCGGCCTGGACAATCGGACACAGAGGAAGAGGAGTGTCAGAGGGTGCGGTAGTGAATAGGGTGAAAGGGAGGTGTCGGGCGGGCACGGGGTGTGATTCTCAGGGAAGAGCAGCGCAGATGGGGGGAGGTTTATGGCCCATGCATGAGAGAGAGAGCGGGGGTGACCAGTGCGTGGGGGAGATGCTTGCGAGGGTGGGGAGCTGTGCTGAGAATCGACAGCGTGCAGAGAGTGGGTCTGGTCAAGGCATCTAAAATGGCTGCCGTGCACGACAAATTGTGGCATTGGAAAAAAGGCAAGATGGCGCAGACAATGTTTATCAATAAGGATTAATTTATAACAAAATATTTTATCGCAGTGACAAATTGGCGGTCAACACTTCCTGATTTCCATCGAATCGAACGTTAACAGACGTCACGCAGCAAAAAAAATAAAACGCTCACGCACAGCCGCTGGAAAACATGTATCAACATATATGAGCCTCCTCAGCCACCCTCAGAAAACATAAGGGATCAGGATACGTCTCCCGTACCCCCTTATACCTAGTAATTTAATTAAATCGAAACACAAAATGGCGAATTCCAGTTTCGCTACCAGTTTGCGGCCCGGTTCGCGATCCGGGAAGCGCTTCTACCGTGAAAAATCAATTTTTTTTTATTTTCCGCACAGGACCCTTTAATAACCCCAACATCATTCCTAGGGGGTCAAGAGGGATCTACCTTGCCCCCTTTCATTAAATTCCCCCTTCGTTTTTCACCTCTTCTTGTCTCTCGATCCTACCGAGAGACAAGATGGCGGCCGCACCGGACTGTTTAGAATGTTGACAGACACCGGAGAGCCAATCAGCATCGCTTCGCAAAGCTCCGTGACGCGAAAAGTTCGCGAACCGGAGCGCTACCCGGGACGCTGTCACAGATATATAAATTTTTTTAAACGTTAATTTCTCAAAATCCACTGGAGCACATATATTGAGACCCAGCAAAGACACATCGGGCTAACAGTCCCTACAATTTTGTCAAGTTTCGTGCAAATCCATTCAGCCGTTCGAGCTAAAAGTGAGGCCAAACGCCCTATGGAAATTAACATGGGAAAAACGCGTTTTGGGACCCCCCTTTTTTCTCGGCCCCCCCTTAACGAAACCCCCCCAAATTTTCAGGGGCTGCTCAGAAACAAAATGTGGCATTTCGCTGAAAATTTCAGCTGATTCCGTCCACAAACGCCAAAGTAATTAGACATAGAATTTTCAAAAGTCCCATAGAGAAAAAATCCTAATTATATATATATATATATATTTAAGAAATGCCTTGGAGGATGGGGTCCCCAGGGCTGAAAATGTCCTGAGGGAGGAGGATTGCTCGGCACTCTCCTCTTTTGAATACAAAAATATATACATAGGCCTAGCCCTGGGGTTACAGGGATGTTATAGTTAGCAAATACAATTTTATCAATCTTAGAAATTCACACAAAAAACCTAAGGTTACAGGGACGTTATAGTTAGGGTCTCATGACCTCACATATTGCATCAGTCATGACATGGTCAGTCACATGTAGTGTAGTGTAGAGTGATGTAATATGTGAGGTCATAAGCAGTGCATTGCAGGGGCAAGTGATAGTTAGCTCAGGTAACTAAAACTGCTGAATTTCTCTGGTTTTGTATGAGTAAAATCTGACTGTAACTTTAATGTCCCTGTAACCTTTTTTTTGTGAATATACAGATGATGTTCCCCCTCACTACTTCCCCTTATATAATTTATAATGACTTTGATTTTTTTTATTCCGTTGTTTTCTACAGTATGTTTACTGATGCTTTTTCTTATTTGTGTTACAACAATATACTCTTTCTGTGCAGTGCATTGTTGAATTAAATAAGGTGGTTTTCAAACTGATGTACTCCAGAGACCATTCAGAAGTTTGAAGGAACAACTTAATAAGTGTGACAATTTATGTAAGTGCCGTGATGAGGGGAAATTGCTACATTTGCGTTACTCTGGCCATGATGAATAACAATTGGCTGGGCTGCTAGTGATTGATTCGCTACACTGGAGTAATCAGCTAGGCTAAGAGACTTGATTACCCTGAGGAGTCTAAGATGGTATTAGCTCCCTTTGCATCAGGGTTGAGGTGGACAGTTAAAATATGTCTTACATATTGAAGAATGAGTGGATGTATAAGTGTCTGGATGAAGGATTTAGTAGGTGCATGACTGACTGTATGAGAGAGTGCTTAAATGTGTCTCACTGAGTGCATGGGTTAGTGACTAAACTATCTTAATTTGTGCATCATTATATCTGTTGTTTTTTGAACTGCTGCATGTGTTGATCAGTAGCTATATGAGTAACTGTATGGGTTATTGATTGGTTGCCCAAGTATTTGTATGGAAGAGTGAGTATGTGTGTGGGGGTGGCTGGGACGTGTGTGACTGTGCATACATGTGTGAACAGTTTATTTACTAGATCTATGGGTTCAAAACTGCATGTGGAAACAGCTGTATGGGTGGTTGACTGTGTACGAATGTATTGGTGAGTGAATGGATATCTCAGTGCTATATGTCAAAGTAAGTACATATGTAAAACACAGTACATGTGAAAGTGCACATATATAAATTACTGTGTATAAGAGCCAGTGAATGTGTGAGTGGCTGTATGGATCATTGTGAACTTGTATCAGGGATTGTATAAAAGAGTAAATATGTGTTAGTATATGTTTGAATAAGTAAGGTGTGTATAACTGTATAGTTGAGGATATGGAGGTGTGATTCATTCAGTGTGTGAGTAACTCCATGGATGAGTGACAGTCTGTGAGTGTCTGTTTACTCTGAGTGTATCTAAGGTTATATTAGAGTCTGAAGAGGTTGATCGTATTATCACATGATTGATGTCATCAGTGATGTTGTCAGTGATGTCATTTGAGTTGTCATCAGTGATGTCATTTGAGTTGTCATCAGTGATGTCATCAGTGATGTCACTGACCATGTCATGAATGATGTAATATGTGACATCATCAGCAGTGGATTGCGGGTGCGCGAAACTGGCTGAGAAACATGTTAACACTCAGATCTCTAGCTTTATCGAAGCGACAGGGGGCCTGGACCAATCCCAATCTGGGTTCAGGCCCAACTACAGCACCGAATCTGCACTCCTCTCCGTGACCGATAACATCAAGATGTCACAGGATAGAGGAGGCTCTATGATTCTGGTGCTGTTAGACCTGTCAGCTGCCTTCGATACTGTTTCTCATAAGATCTTGCTGAACCGGGTACAAGGAGTGGGCATCAGAGGTCAGGCACTTGCATGGCTGGAGAGTTTCCTTTCCGGGCGCTCACAATCTGTCAGCCTGGGCCCCTACCATTCCATCTCTAGGGCGCTCACCAAGGGGGTGCCACAGGGCTCATGCCTAAGCCCCACATTATTTAATATATATGTGGCCCCCCTTGCTGAGATTGTGAGGAAGTACGGATTCACTCCTGTGTCGTATGCCGACGACACTCAACTCCTCTACCCTTTCCATGCCCCCGACCCTAATGTTAGGGGTAATTTTGCGGAAGGTATGAGGGCCATCTCCAACTGGATGGCAGCCAAGTACCTCCAGTGCAACGTCGAGAAGACCGAAGTAATTTGTTTTGGGAAAGCCAGCATGCTTTGGTCTCCTGACTGGTGGCCCCAAGACTTGGGATCTGTACCCTCCCCTAAACCTACTATTAAAAATCTGGGTGTGAAATTAGATCAAAGCCTAACTCTCAAAGAACATGCTAATGTAATTTCTGGTGCTTGTTTTCGCACTATTGGATTACTCAGGCGAGTCTTTCCCCTGCTGCCTGACACCTACAGAAAGACCTTGGTGCAAGCCCTTGTAATAAGTCGCCTTGACTATTGCAACGGGCTTTTGATACAAGCCAATGAGGATGCCATCAATCGTCTGCAGGTGGTCCAGAACACGGCGGCAAGGCTGATTCTGAATGCCCCCCCCAGAACATCTTCTGGACCCCTGTTAAAACAACTACATTGGCTTCCAATACGCCAACGGGTTAAATTTAAAATCTGCTGCACTGTACATAAGTGCTTATTTGGAAACGGCCCCAAATACCTAGCCAAACTATTCCAACCCTATAAACCAGAACGAGAATTACGGTCAAGTAATCTTCTCTTGCTCAAAACACCTTTCGTTAAAAAAACCAGACAAGGCGGCAGAGCCCTCTCAACAGTGGGGCCGGCCCTGTGGAACAACTTGCCCCTCAACTTAAGACAGGTCCCCAAACACCTAACCTTTAATGAAGGTGAAAAGGTACCAATAGCTTACAAATCACACTTGTACACACAAGCTGAAATGAAATTCACTTCAACAGATAAATTCTGACAGTGGTTAAGACTGCTATAGCAGAGGAGAGAGCCCTAGCACAGGGTAAACACATTAAAGTTGTTACACCTGTACCAGCCTCAGAGGCAGTGACGAAGGCCGCCATTCCAAATGCAAAAGCTCTACATCCAAGATGGATACAATAGGTTAATTCTCTTGCTGCAACAGACGTTAAATACATTTTTGACCCTTACTTGAAGACACAAGAATTTCTCCAATACGAACAAGAATGTCCTCTGCCTACTGAAATTCTACTCTAGAATATTACGGCTTTATAATATATACAGACGGATCAGCATAGCCCGCAATTGGGGGCAAACAAGCTTACAGTGCTGTGTGCACAATTGTTAAAGGCTGCTGGTGCGATGGTAAATTCAGACCTACGGTCACAAAAACTCAATCATTAGGAGTCTGTACAGCTCAGCGAGCTGAACTCCAAGCATTCAAGATGGCGCTTGAAAATACCAATCGCGAATTCACCACACTCATAGTGTGCGATTCGTATTACTGCGTCCAGTCTTACAATAAATATCTGCAGAACTGGGTTCAAAGTGGTTTTAAGACGCAAAAGGTGGCACAAACAAGCATTAAATGCTTTGGGAACAAGTAGTTCTTTTGAAGAAGGAACGTCAAAAGACTCACAGGATCCATACACTGAGTCATCAGCGTGATGCCGTTCACGTTGAAGGGAATTCATTGACTGATGAATCCGCAAAGGCAGCTGTGCAAACGGCTTCCGTAGCTACAATCAATCGTTCAAAAACAATGATAGACGATGAAACCATGCTCGCTGTCAATGCCATGAGCAAAGGCAGCGGAGCCACGTTACCTCTAAATTATCCACTTGAGTATACATACATAATTGATGCAAACTCTGTTCCTTTTGCTCAATCCCTGGAGTGGGGGATAGAGTAATTATAAACAGGGACCGGACAGGTGCTCTCATTTTTGAAGCACATATGGGAGAGGGTCTGATACATCAAGGGATCTCTAAATCTCTACTAGAATTAGAAGAGATGTACTGGTGGCCAGGGATGAAAGCTCAGGTATACGAATTCAAAATTAATTGCGATGACTGTTACAAATACCACAGCTTTGAAAACCCCCAGATTCCTGACTACAGAGTAGCCAGCCCAGTACAGACACCACTGTTAGACAGCATTAGGCTATCTACATGCAGACGTCCAAATGGACTGATGCAGTCCCACAAATACTAGGACAGGATTCATTTGGATGTGGCCTCAATGCTCAGCTGAAGCCCAAACTGTTATAAAAGATTTGCGTGTCTTTATCGGCACATACGCAATCAGCACGCTACATTCGGACCATGGTCCTGCGTTTAGCTCTGGGGCTTACAAGGAGGAATTTCAAACAAACAACAACTTATATAGACATTATGTATCACTCATATAGCTACTCACCAACACATGCAGCCACTTATACAGAAAGTGAGAGACTGATACAGAAATGTATATATTTAAACAATACTCACTAACCCATGTATTCATTAGATACACTTAATCAGTCAGTTATACAATCTATTTCTCACCAAAAAAGCAGCCATTTATACACGTATTTACCCATTTCTTCTTCCATCAACCTTCAGATATACATATATAAAACATATTTAATTTTCAGGAAAAAACCCATTCACTGGATGATGTCATCAGTGACGTCATCAGTGATGTCATTTGAGATGTCATCAGTGATGTCATGAGTGATGTCACTGACCATGTCATGAGTGATGTAATATGTGACGTCATCAGCAGTGCATTGCAGGCACGTGAGTTATAGTTAGCTGAAGTAACTATAACGGGGGAATTTCAATGGTTTTATATGAGTGAAATGTCCAGCTAACTATAACATGTGTAAAACCTATGGTTTTTTCAGTGAATTTCAAAGGTTTTGTAAATGCTACTTCCTAACTATAACGTGTGTAAAACCTATGGTTTTTTCAGTGAATTTAAAAGGTTTTTAAAATGCTAATTCCTAACTATAACATGTGTTAAACTTATGTTTTTTCAGTGAATATATATGTATGAGCTCATTTTGAATGCAGATGTAGTGAACAAGGCGGCAACGCCGAAACGCGTCTAAGCAGACAGTGAGTAAATAAATCGAGTTTGGATTGAGATTCATGGTGTCAGCGCCTTCTTCGTATCGGATGAGTTTGGCAAGACTGGATATATGGGGTGGAAGTCCTTAAACCCCAACGCTGACCCTCCTCGATCTGGTTGCTCTGTGTTAAAAAGGACACCGGCTGGTATCTCTTCGAAAAAAGACACACAGAGCCCCCCAGAACCTGCAAGAGCCTTGATACCCGAGTAACCTGCGAAAACAGTGAAAGGCCGTCGGTCTGGAGATCCGAGACGGCTGGAGAGTAGTCAAGGATTTCCAGGTAAGACGACTGAAAGCTGGGAGTAACGGGAAAGCGGGAAAGAAAAGTGTTCGGTTCATGGGAGAGGTAGTCCCGGTGTGTGAGTCAAGATACACGCGGGCAGTGAATCTGTGCAAACTAAAGATACAGAACTTAACACAAAACTCATTATGTCTGCCGAATGGGAAAGGGAGAGAGAGGAAGCTGCTGTGGATGTGTTCACAGACACTGACAAAGGCATCAGCGGCAAAAGAACGACCAGTGCTCAAGCACAACCTACTATCTTGGATGAGACACGGAAACTACTCATTGAATTGGAAAAATTGCGCAAAAAAGAGACTGCCAAATGGTGGGAAGTCAAATCATTGACAAGATATTTGGAGGTGGGTAGAATCCCAAGAGGACTCAGAATTTTAGTAGCTCCCACGTATGAGGATCCAGACCCTGAAATGCTACAGATGTGGGCAGATAATAGTGCCAAATCGTCAGAAAATATGCTGAAAATCCTGATCCAATTTGCAAACAGCGACAGGCAAAAAATGATAGTCCGCATTAATGAAATAATGCAACTCCTGGAGCAGAAACCAAATCAGGAGGACATCACCAAAAGTCTGAATGAGATCAAAGACAAAGTGACCAAACAAGAAACAGAAATAAAAGAACGTAAAGCGATCAAATTCCAGCGAGACCGCAATGACTATCTAAGCGGAAGAATTTATACTTTTGCAAAAAAATACGATCAAATAAGGAGACAACCACCCCCTAAGCCACAACAAAGTGGGGCAAACGTAACAGCGGAACCAAGTGAGAATGAATTCAGTTCGGAATATGAAACGGATGGAGAAGCCGGCACAGGCCCACCGCCAACTCCAGCACAAGAATTGACTTTTTTAAGACTACAACGCCTCAGAACTCTGAGGCCACGGTTCCCTCCAAAACAGGATCTGGGAGCAGACACAGGAAAAACGAACAACAAAAAACAAGCGCAACACCAAAAAGCAGGAGAAGGAAAAACAGACGGTGGAGAAAAACCAAGTCAAAAACAGAACAAAACACAAAACAGACGCTACAGACGCCGTTAATGGAATCACAAAATAAAAAAGATAACACAGTGATCAATTTGACAGACATGGAACTGAACACACAAGAACTTGAAATGTTATCCCTGGGGTTATCGTATTGCTCCAATACTAACTTTGACTATGCCCAAACCCGAATTGATTTGTTTCAATATGTCCGCAAATTAAAATTGCAAAAGCATTTCATCAACGCCAAAAAACGCCCAATTGCAACAACACACGGGGATGATCAGGCACAGCAACTATCAGTAGCTAACATGGATGTTCTACGAGATCTAATAGACTTAGAACAAGAAAATACAGGCGACGGAATAACTCCCAGTGGGGCAGCCTCCGCATCAGAAATTAATATCTATGCTTCAATCAAAACAAACTTTAAACCCAAATCCCAATTCATGCCAATAATGGGCAAAGACAATTTAGACCTATTTTCTGACAACGTAATCAAAGAACTAAAAGACCTGTCTCTGCAAAGCACAAAAGAATATTGGAAAGAGAATCAAGATCACAGAAGGAAATATAACAACTTAATGACAAAAATAAAAGCCAGGTCTGATATAGTAGTTAGATGGTCAGATAAGGGGGGTAACGTGGTACTTTGGCCCCTCCAAATGTATAATCAAGAAGCTCAGACCCAACTACAAGATAAGGACTGCTATATAAGGGTCAGCCCCACCCACAATGTTGGTATCCAAGAAAAGTTCCATAATGAATTATATAAATGGAAGGGAATGGGTCTCATTAGTAAAGATGAGTTCAACTACTTGAAGAATGACTACCCGATCACGCCTCAACTGTACTTGATACCCAAGGTCCACAAAAATGAGGAAATACCCCCTGGTAGGCCGATTATATCAGCGATTGGCAGTTTATTTGAGAAAACAAGTATTTTTATTGACTCTTTCCTTCAACCAGAAGTCAAGAAACTCCCTGCCTACATCAGAGACACCAGTGATTTCTTGGCAAAAATCTTTGACATTGATTGGCATAATAACTACAGGTTCATGACACTAGATGTCCAATCACTCTACACAAGTATCAGATACCGAGATGGCCTCAATGCCATGAAATACTACCTTGGTAACAGACCCATTGAACTATACCACCACACACAAATGTTACTAGAAATGGCTGAGTGGTGTTTGACAAATAATGTATTTATCTTTGACAGACTCCATTATAAACAGCTCCAGGGCTCAGCCATGGGTACTTGCTTCTCCCCCAGCTATGCGAATCTGCATATGGGCTGGTGGGAGGAGCAGGTTCTGAGAGTACAATATAAAGATATCATGAAAGATAATGTGGTGATGTACAAAAGGTTCATAGACGATATTTTTATCTTATGGCAGGGTAGTGCCGAAGAAGCAGAAAAATTTGTTTTGGCTTTGAATGAAAATGCTCTGAACCTAAAGTTTACATGTAACACCAAGGATGCCATTATCCAATTCCTTGATTTAGAACTTTTTGTACAGGACAACAAAATACAGACACGCACATACAGAAAGCCTACCGCAGGGAATGCCCTTCTGCACTCAGACAGTTTCCACCCTACACCACTGAAACAATCCATTCCCTATGCTGAGTGCCTTAGAATGACACGTAATTGTAGCACGGAAGAAGGGCTGTCCAATGCCAAACAAGAGTTGTTTGGAAGACTCAGGGATAGAGGGTATACCAGCAGCAGTTGCAAGAGAGCTGATGACAAATGTAAAGGAAAGAATAGGAAAGATCTCATCTTCCCTAAAATCATCAATAAAAACACAACATCTTCCAATAGTAATGACCCTCCAAGATTAATAACGGGTTACAATAGATACCATAGTAACCTACGAAAGATCCTGAGGAGGCATTGGCCCTTAGTCCGGGGAGACCCAAGCATAGGAGAATTGGTGGGCACTAGTCCCTTAATCACATTTAAAAAGGCTAAATCCATGAGAGATGAGTTGGTCTGCAATGCGCCTACCCTTAGAAAGACCAAAAACTGGCTAGATTCCCAGAGGGGCTTTAAAAAGTGTTCAAAATGTAAAGCCTGCACCTATGGTGTGAACACTACAAAAGTGCAAGTCCCCTTCAGGATTAAACCTTATGTTTTGAGGGATGCATTTACGTGCAAGACTGACTTTGCAGTTTATGTACTAGCATGTTCATGCGGTAAAAGATATGTAGGTTCCACCATCCATCCAGCCCACGTACGGATCTTGCAACATTTACGTGCAATCTCCAACAATGATCCTACATACCCCGTAGCGAGACACATCCATGAAACCCACAATGGTAATGCTAAAAACATTCAATATTTTGTAATCGATAGCATTCCCAAAAATGTCAGGGGTGGCAATCGCCCTTTGGCACTGCGCCGCCTGGAGTCCAGGTATATCATACTCCTGAACTCAAAGATCCCATTCGGCCTGAATGCGGACGAAGCCTTAAGTGTCCACCTATAATAAGGTAATCAGAATACACCCTTAGCGCTTCCTTTTCCCCCCAGTACCATTCGATGAACATCTGCAGTTCAACTACCACACCTTTCACGGGGTACTTATGGGCACATAAGAGCACCTTTCAGACACAGTTTTAGGTCTGAACACAAGGCACAATTTGTAGTTTTTTTCCTTTTATTTAATTTAATTGTACACTTTAGTGCACATTTACGAAACACTTTGCCCTGGTTACCCTACAATTACCAGCTCTACTTAGAGTATGACCATGCTCATGCCTATGCCCTTGTTGTTTGTTGTGACTTTACAGTATAATTTTACACAAAAATGAATGAGCAAGCTGCTAAGCCCACTAGGGCAGTATTTCATAAGATAAACTTTGGAGCGAGTGCATGCGCGAGGGTCCATGTCAGGGATTCAGATACAATGTTGCGCTAATAATGAAGGCACAAATACACGAATATCCACTTTGTTAGCAGATGGTGATAACAGTCATGAAACACGCGCGCATTATGTCCTGATTCCGTTTCAGCGCGAGACATTGTTTCAAACCAGCTAACTTCTAAGCTACCCTCAGAGCCGGCGGCGGTGACAGCCTTTTGCAACATTGTAGCGGTAAGAAAGAAGCCAATAGATACAACGCGCATTATTTCCTGAACCAGTTTCAGCGCGAAACTTTGTTGCAATCCTGCTAACTTTTACGCTACCCTCAGAGCCGGCAGCGGTGACAGCTTTTGGCAACATTGTAGCGTTAGGAAAGAAGCTAATGGCAATAACGCGCAGCAGAACTCACCCGGGGAGATGCTCAGGTCCAAAGCGGCAATAACGGGGATCATAGAATGGGGAACAAGCCCACCCCCACACACACACGCTGTAATGGCACACACACCAGCATGACACATGGGAGACTGGGATGCACAGGCAAACCAGAGGGTCTACTAAGTTAGGACCTTAATAAAGGGCACATCCATGGCAGGTAAAAAAGCGGCAAAAAGTGTTAACTTATTATTTAAACGCAGAAATGGCAGCAAATGTTTTTAATTTGCCTTTTCAACAGCTGTGAAATGTAACATGCTATTTGATGAAAAGGCTGTTATCACTATTACTTTGAACACGTGTTTAGGTGATTTAGGAATTTTTAAATTCTGTTGTGTAAAAAACTTTTCTGCAATGAATACTCGGTAATAAGGATGGAGAAAAGACTCTGTGTGACATCCCAGATTTACCATCATGTAACCATGGTAATACCTGGTCTAAACCTGTGTGCTAATTGTTAGACACGCCCATATCTCCACAGTATATATGTATGAGCTCATTTTGAATGCAGATGTAGTGAACAAGGCGGCAACGCCGAAACGCGTCTAAGCAGACAGTGAGTAAATAAATCGAGTTTGGATTGAGATTCATGGTGTCAGCGCCTTCTTCGTATCGGATGAGTTTGGCAAGACTGGATATATATATATATATATATATATATATATTCACAGAAAAAACCATAGGTTTTAGGCCATATATAGTTAGGGATTTGCATTTACAAAACCTTATTTTACTCGCATAAAACCATTGAAATTCGCATATATAGTTAGATGCGCTAACTATATATCGCGCACCCGCAATCCACTGCTGATGATGTCACATATTACATCATTCATGACATGGTCAGTGACATCACTGATGACATCACTGATGGCATCATCCAGTGACTGTATGTTTCTGTAAAGTTAAAATATGTCTTACATATTGAAGAATGAGTGGATGTATAAGTGTCTGGATGAAGGATTTAGTAGGTGCATGACTGACTGTATGAGAGAGTGCTTAAATGTGTCTCACTGAGTGCATGGGTTAGTGACTAAACTATCTTAATTTGTGCATCATTATATCTGTTGTTTTATGAACTGCTGCATGTGTTGATCAGTAGCTATATGAGTAACTGTATGGGTTATTGATTGGTTGCCCAAGTATTTGTATGGAAGAGTGAGTATGTGTGTGGGGGTGGCTGGGACGTGTGTGACTGTGCATACATGTGTGAACAGTTTATTTACTAGATCTATGGGTTCAAAACTGCATGTGGAAACAGCTGTATGGGTGGTTGACTGTGTACGAATGTATTGGTGAGTGAATGGATATCTCAGTGCTATATGTCAAAGTAAGTACATATGTAAAACACAGTAGATGTGAAAGTGCACATATATAAATTACTGTGTATAAGAGCCAGTGAATGTGTGAGTGGCTGTATGGATCATTGTGAACTTGTATCAGGGATTGTATAAAAGAGTAAATATGTGTTAGTATATGTTTGAATAAGTAAGGTGTGTATAACTGTATAGTTGAGGATATGGAGGTGTGATTCATTCAGTGTGTGAGTAACTCCATGGATGAGTGACAGTCTGTGAGTGTCTGTTTACTCTGAGTGTATCTAAGGTTATATTAGAGTCTGAAGAGGTTGATCGTATTATCACATGATTGATGTCATCAGTGATGTTGTCAGTGATGTCATTTGAGTTGTCATCAGTGATGTCATTTGAGTTGTCATCAGTGATGTCATCAGTGATGTCACTGACCATGTCATGAATGATGTAATATGTGACATCATCAGCAGTGGATTGCGGGTGCGCGAAACTGGCTGAGAAACATGTTAACACTCAGATCTCTAGCTTTATCGAAGCGACAGGGGGCCTGGACCAATCCCAATCTGGGTTCAGGCCCAACTACAGCACCGAATCTGCACTCCTGTCCGTGACCGATAACATCAAGATGTCACAGGATAGAGGAGGCTCGATGATTCTGGTGCTGTTAGACCTGTCAGCTGCCTTCGATACTGTTTCTCATAAGATCTTGCTGAACCGGGTACAAGGAGTGGGCATCAGAGGTCAGGCACTTGCATGGCTGGAGAGTTTCCTTTCCGGGCGCTCACAATCTGTCAGCCTGGGCCCCTACCATTCCATCTCTAGGGCGCTCACCAAGGGGGTGCCACAGGGCTCATGCCTAAGCCCCACATTATTTAATATATATGTGGCCCCCCTTGCTGAGATTGTGAGGAAGTACGGATTCACTCCTGTGTCGTATGCCGACGACACTCAACTCCTCTACCCTTTCCATGCCCCCGACCCTAATGTTAGGGGTAATTTTGCGGAAGGTATGAGGGCCATCTCCAACTGGATGGCAGCCAAGTACCTCCAGTGCAACGTCGGGAAGACCGAAGTAATGTGTTTTGGGAAAGCCAGCATGCTTTGGTCTCCTGACTGGTGGCCCCAAGACTTGGGACCTGTACCCTCCCCTAAACCTACTATTAAAAATCTGGGTGTGAAATTAGATCAAAGCCTAACTCTCAAAGAACATGCTAATGTAATTGCTGGTGCTTGTTTTCGCACTATTGGATTACTCAGGCGAGTCTTTCCCCTGCTGCCTGACACCTACAGAAAGACCTTGGTGCAAGCCCTTGTAATAAGTCGCCTTGACTATTGCAACGGGCTTTTGATACAAGCCAATGAGGATGCCATCAATCGTCTGCAGGTGGTCCAGAACACGGCGGCAAGGCTGATTCTGAATGCCCCCCCCAGAACATCTTCTGGACCCCTGTTAAAAAAACTACATTGGCTTCCAATACGCCAACGGGTTAAATTTAAAATCTGCTGCACTGTACATAAGTGCTTATTTGGAAACGGCCCCAAATACCTAGCCAAACTATTCCAACCCTATAAACCAGAACGAGAATTACGGTCAAGTAATCTTCTCTTGCTCAAAACACCTTTCGTTAAAAAAACCAGACAAGGCGGCAGAGCCCTCTCAACAGTGGGGCCGGCCCTGTGGAACAACTTGCCCCTCAACTTAAGACAGGTCCCCAAACACCTCACCTTTAGAAAAATGCTGAAGACGAATCTGTTTGAGGAGATATAACTTTAGGATTGCTGCCCCTCAGTTTCTTGCGACCTGCTGATGTCAAAGCGCGGAGATAACCCTTTCGGGCTGGATTCTTGCGCTATACAAGCATATAAATAAATAAAATAAATAAATATAGTTAGCGCATCTAACTATATATGTGAATTTCAATGGTTTTATGCGAGTAAAATAAGGTTTTGTAAATGCAAATCCCTAACTATATATGGCCTAAAACCTATGGTTTTTTCTGTGAATTTCAATGTTTTTTTAATACCAAATATCAAATGCTGTCAAATGTCAAGTACATGATAGATAAAAACATTTTCGTGTTTATGCACGCTGATGTGCTTTGAACGCTGTCCCCCCCTTCCCCCCCCTCTTTTCTCTTAGCAGTACTCTCTCTTTGCAGATAGTGAAGGGTAGTTAACGCAGGCCTTTGCCCCCGTTGTAATCCGTCGTGCCTGCTTCTCTCTCTATTTGATTGATTGCTATCCAAGCATTTACTGTTTTAGAATTGGTTCTCTTTGGTTCATTCTGTATTTACAAACAAGCACAGAGTCGCAATACTCTGTTTAGTATTTGCAGATAGTGAAAAATAGTTAAAAAAAACAAAAGGAATCGAGCAAAATCAGTAGGCCACTAATGGGATCTGTTTTTGACCTTGCTAAAATAGAAACATTAAGAACAACCCCTCATGAGAAATACGAAACTAGTAAGATGAACTTAGCTCCACACCATGATGGCTGCAAGACAGCTCGACTCCGCCGCCCACCCCACCCCACCCAAAATAACGACAAACCCTATGCAAATATTATAAATATATACAACACACCAGCAAAGTAACAGGGTAAAACATTTTATTAAATAACTATTTACATAACTATTTTATACTTTTTGTTGCCCGATCCGGCTAGCTCAATCGATCGAGCATGAAACTCATGCACTCTGATAGCAAGCGTTGCTGCTGATGCTATGCAGACCAAAACTGGTTTTCAGTTTGTACATTCTTCTAGATTTTTCCATCCAAGGCTGGATGAGTTTGTAGAACGATGGCTTCAGATTTTCAACATACGGTGTGGTGGCGCAGACTGGGAGGGGGCGCTTGGCTCCTGCCCCCTCCCCAAGAAGATTTTCATACGTGAGTGTACGTTCATGGTTTTGGTCCCTGAGTTGCTTCGATGTCACTGCCATGCTCAAATGGCATAAGTTCTGGATGTTGGGTGCCATAGTTCAGAGTTCTGAGCAGCGCTTGTAACACTGTCTGAAGCTTATTTGCACCTACTGCAGGTTCACTATTCTCAAAGTAAGTGAGGGCCGTTTGTGGACCTGACTGCATTGTTAAACAATGTGATGCGGTGCCTCCCTGAACCGCTTGACGGAGGCCCCCGAGGGGCGGTGAGATGGCACTTAGCTCCTGCCCCCTCCCCAAGTCGTGTTGCCCTGGTGTGGCCTGAGATCGCCCCCGACATAGGCGGCCGGCTCCCGGGGTCCGGCGGAACTTTTTGCCTTTTGATGACTCTTCCATTCTGGACCTTGTCCCACAATCCGTTTGACCTGAAGACACGCTGTAGTGGGGCGCCCCTTTACCGTTTCAGTTGCCATTCCGCCCGCTTTTGCTACACTGTGCCTCTTCCGCCATTCAGCTGTTTACCGCCCGCTCTTGCGACTACAGCGTCTCGCTCACCATGTAGTTGAGTTGCTCCCGCTCTTGCGATGCAACAATAGGCGGCTGCCATAGGACTCTCAAAATGGCGGCCGGCTCTTCAGATTTGGGCGTGGTCCACTAAAATTACCCTGGGACACCTTGGAACTCGGACGCTTGCCTGATAGGTCTTGGGTCCCATTCTCGAAAGCGTCCCCTCAGCCTTGAAGATTCTACAAAAGTCTTGGGGGCCCCCGACTCCCGCAGGCTTCTGGTGGGGAGCGGCTGCCATGATTGCTCGTGGAATGGCCACGACTGAGCTACGAGATGGTGGTGCTCTCATGCTGACGCCAGCTTCAGTCTGAAACATCCAGAAACACTGTAGACTACCAATTCGATCAGTTCCGGTAGCGCCCCAACATGACCCGGTAGAGAAGAACTTGCCCTCCCCTCTTTGACTGATGGTTCTTGTTGCCTGTCCCTTCTGTTGTCATTTAACAGAACTTTGTATACTGCTAAAAGGGGTTGTGTTCCGAACGCTGGTTGGTGGAGACATTTTGACTATATTCTGGACCTACGTTGTCGCGTAATGCGTTATATGACACGCCGCGTTAGCGCACCCGGAAGTGCTCCGGTGCGCAAAGCGCAGCTTCCCGGAAGCGATCCGGGGCGCGGCGCGCAGCGCGTAACGTAAGCATAACAGGTCATGTGACTTGTTAATAAAACTTTTCATTGGTTCATTTTACTTTTGTTATTTTAATGATGGAAAGCTTGGTCATATGACCTAAAAATTACGCTTTTTATTGGTTTCGAACATTATTTTTTCTTCAACATATAAGGAAAAAAGTTCCGCCGGACCCCGGGAGACGGCCGCCTATGTCATGGGCGATCTTTGGCCACACCAGGGCGATAGTGAAGCTGCAGCAGGTGCAAATAAGCTTCAGACAGTGTTACAAGCACTGCTCAGAACTCTCAACTATGACACCACCTCGGTGCCATCCAGATCTTGGCGCCTTGTGCTGGTTCCGGCCTATTCACACATCGGTCCGCTACTGACACCACCTCACAGACCAACGGGGCACCCCACGCCGACTTTCGGCGCAGCATTGTAGGATGGCTACACCAGAGCAGCAACTTGCTAAACACCACCTCGGTGCCATCCAGATCTCGGCGCATTGTGCTGCCTTCTGCCTACTGTAGCCGCAAGTGCTGGCGCAACTCAACTGGATAGCGAGTGAAACACCAAGGGGCGCCCCACTGCAGCCGAGGAGCCTCCATCTTGGGGGCGACGCACAGCATCACCAATGCAGTCAGATCCTCAAACAGCCCCCACTGACTGACGCGACCTCACAGGCCAACGGGGCGCCCCACGCCGACTTTCGGCGCAGCATTGTAGGATGGCCACACCAGTGCGGCAACTTGCTGGACACCACCTCGGTGCCATCCGGATCTCGGGGCGTTCGAGTCACTGTACCGCAAGAGTGACCGCAACTCAGCTGGACACGCCGTCTTTCGGCGCAGCATTGTAGGATGGCCACACCAGTGCGGCAACTTGCTGGACACCACCTCGGTGCCATCCAGATCTCGGCGCGCTGTGCTGCCTTCGGCCTACTGTAGCCGCAAGTGCGGACGCAACTCAGTTGGACGGCGAGTGAAACGCTAAGGGGCGCCCCACTGCAGCCGAGAAGCCTCCATCTTGGGGGAGACGCACAGCCCCCACTGACTGAGGCGACCTCACAGGCCAACGGGGCGCCCCACGCCGACTTTCGGCGCAGCATTGTAGGATAGCCATACCAGTGCAGCAACTTGCTGGACACCACCTCGGTGCCATCCGGATCTCGGCGCGTTGTGCTGCCTTTGGCCTATTCGCACATCGGTCCGCTACTGACGCCCCCTCACGTGCCAACGGATTTTCTACGCTTTTTATAGCCCTATGCCGCATAACAGGTCATGTGACTTGTTTATAAAACTTTTCATTGGTTCATTTTACTTTTGGTTTCCTAATGATGGAAGGCTTGGTCATATGACCTAAAAATAACACTTTTCATTGGTTTAGAACATATTTTTTTCCCAAACGATGAAAGCCCCACCTTGTTTCTGGATGTTTCAGACTGAAGCTGGCGTCAGCATGAAAGCACCACCATCTTGTGGCGCCGTCGTGGTCATTCCGCGAGCAATCATGGCAGCCGCTCCCCACCGGAAGCCTGCAGGAGTCGAGGGCCCCAAAGACTTTTGTAGAATCTTCACGACTGAGGGGACGCTTTCGAGAATGGGATCCAAGACCTAGCAGACAAGCGTCCGAGTTCCAAGGTGTCCCAGGGCCATCATAGTGGACCAGGCCCAAAAGGGAAAGAGCCTGCCGCCATTTTGAGAGTCCTGTGGCAGCCGCCTATCACTGAACTGCAAGAGTAGGCGCAACTCAGCTGAATGGCGGATTTTGGCACAGTGTACCAAAAGCGGGCGGAATGGCAACTGAAACGGTAAAGGTGCGCCCCACTACAGCACACGAGCCGCCACCTGGGGAGGCCCGTTCACGCCGCCTCTCCCCCCCACGCCCCCGGGGCGCCCCACGCCGTTTTTCGGAGCAGCATTGTAGGATGCCAAAACCAGTGCGGCAACTTACTGGACATCACCTGGGTGCCATCCACATCTCAGCGCGTTCTGCTGCCTTGGGACTATTCGCACAACAGACCACTACTGACGAGGCCTCCCCGCGCACCCCCCGGGACGCCCCACGCCGTTTTTCGGAGCTGCATTGTAGGATACCAAAAACCAGTACGGCACCCAGGTAACATCACCTGGGTGCCGTCCAGAACTCAGCACGTTGTGCTGCCTTGGGACTATTCGCACAAAACACAGCTACTGACCATTGTTGCTTCTTTTTTCAAAAAAATGTTTAAATGTATTTACTGTTTTTGTTGCGTTCTATATATTTATAAGTTATTAAAGTGTTATAATCCTACTACTTTGTTGGAGTATATTTTTAATGTGACACATAATTGTAAAAACTTTGATGTACAAAGAGGCATCCCTGGAATCTTCCGCTTCAGGCTCGGTCCCACACACCCTCACAGTGAGAATCCCCTCCCCAAGCACAATACAGGATGGTTATCAGATAGTAGGAACCCGTATGGTGTGACGGATCTCATGGGGTGGGGGCCTTCATCTACTCTAACTCCTTTAAAGAGGGATGATTCTCATACATGCCAACATTTCAGAAGAGCAAAGTGGGAGATTTTTTTAAAAAAAATCGAGAGAATGGGGCCTTGAATCGGGTTATTGTCATGTGTGGGCTTTGGAAGTGTGCTGCTGCAGGATCGGACATTTCAAACTCAAATGCACGTTCTTTTTCTTACCTTTCCGAAGCATGGAGCGCAATAGCAGGCAGAGAAAGGGTGATGCAAGTGTTGAACACTGCCTGGCCTGGCAAGTTGCTGGCAGTGCCCCCCCCCACCCCCCGCCCGCTCCTGAAACAGGGCACACACACCGCCGCCCCGAGTACTTCACACATCTTTAAAAGACCATGTGCTTGTTAATGAGGCTTAAATGGTTTATCACCCCTTCTAGAGCCCCTGCATCGGCCCTCTGACGTTTCCTGGAAGAATTAGCACGTAACAAAATACCAAGCCCTGTCAGCTGAAACCCCCGAGGAATCGGGTTTTTGCTTGCAGGAATCGGGAGGCGGGAGACTAGCACTGAAATCGGTAGTCTCACACCTGAATCGGGAGGGTTGGCATGTCTGGATTCTCTACAGCTGGGGCCATAAACTACATCCGCAGGGCTAGGTGATAGCCTGGGACCGGCCTGGACAATCGGACACAGAGGAAGAGGAGTGTCAGAGGGTGCGGTAGTGAATAGGGTGAAAGGGAGGTGTCGGGCGGGCACGGGGTGTGATTCTCAGGGAAGAGCAGCGCAGATGGGGGGAGGTTTATGGCCCATGCATGAGAGAGAGAGCGGGGGTGACCAGTGCGTGGGGGAGATGCTTGCGAGGGTGGGGAGCTGTGCTGAGAATCGACAGCGTGCAGAGAGTGGGTCTGGTCAAGGCATCTAAAATGGCTGCCGTGCACGACAAAATTGTGGCATTGGAAAAAAGGCAAGATGGCGCAGACAATGTTTATCAATAAGGATTAATTTATAACAAAATATTTTATCGCAGTGACAAATTGGCGGTCAACACTTCCTGATTTCCATCGAATCGAACGTTAACAGACGTCACGCAGCAAAAAAAATAAAACGCTCACGCACAGCCGCTGGAAAACATGTATCAACATATATGAGCCTCCTCAGCCACCCTCAGAAAACATAAGGGATCAGGATACGTCTCCCGTACCCCCTTATACCTAGTAATTTAATTAAATCGAAACACAAAATGGCGAATTCCAGTTTCGCTACCAGTTTGCGGCCCGGTTCGCGATCCGGGAAGCGCTTCTACCGTGAAAAATCAATTTTTTTTTATTTTCCGCACAGGACCCTTTAATAACCCCAACATCATTCCTAGGGGGTCAAGAGGGGTCTACCTTGCCCCCTTTCATTAAATTCCCCCTTCGTTTTTCACCTCTTCTTGTCTCTCGATCCTACCGAGAGACAAGATGGCGGCCGCACCGGACTGTTTAGAATGTTGACAGACACCGGAGAGCCAATCAGCATCGCTTCGCAAAGCTCCGTGACGCGAAAAGTTCGCGAACCGGAGCGCTACCCGGGACGCTGTCACAGATATATAAATTGTTTAAAACGTTAATTTCTCAAAATCCACTGGAGCACATATATTGAGACCCAGCAAAGACACATCGGGCTAACAGTCCCTACAATTTTGTCAAGTTTCGTGCAAATCCATTCAGCCGTTCGAGCTAAAAGTGAGGCCAAACGCCCTATGGAAATTAACATGGGAAAAACGCGTTTTGGGACCCCCTTTTTTCTCGGCCCCCCCTTAACGAAACCCCCCCAAATTTTCAGGGGCTGCTCAGAAACAAAATGTGGCATTTCGCTGAAAATTTCAGCTGATTCCGTCCACAAACGCCAAAGTAATTAGACATAGAATTTTCAAAAGTCCCATAGAGAAAAAATCCTAATTATATATATATATATATATATTTAAGAAATGCCTTGGAGGATGGGGTCCCCAGGGCTGAAAATGTCCTGAGGGAGGAGGATTGCTCGGCACTCTCCTCTTTTGAATACAAAAATATATACATAGGCCTAGCCCTGGGGTTACAGGGATGTTATAGTTAGCAAATACAATTTTATCAATCTTAGAAATTCACACAAAAAACCTAAGGTTACAGGGACGTTATAGTTAGGGTCTCATGACCTCACATATTGCATCAGTCATGACATGGTCAGTCACATGTAGTGTAGTGTAGAGTGATGTAATATGTGAGGTCATAAGCAGTGCATTGCAGGGGCAAGTGATAGTTAGCTCAGGTAACTAAAACTGCTGAATTTCTCTGGTTTTGTATGAGTAAAATCTGACTGTAACTTTAATGTCCCTGTAACCTTTTTTTTGTGAATATACAGATGATGTTCCCCCTCACTACTTCCCCTTATATAATTTATAATGACTTTGATTTTTTTTATTCCGTTGTTTTCTACAGTATGTTTACTGATGCTTTTTCTTATTTGTGTTACAACAATATACTCTTTCTGTGCAGTGCATTGTTGAATTAAATAAGGTGGTTTTCAAACTGATGTACTCCAGAGACCATTCAGAAGTTTGAAGGAACAACTTAATAAGTGTGACAATTTATGTAAGTGCCGTGATGAGGGGAAATTGCTACATTTCCGTTACTCTGGCCATGATGAATAACAATTGGCTGGGCTGCTAGTGATTGATTCGCTACACTGGAGTAATCAGCTAGGCTAAGAGACTTGATTACCCTGAGGAGTCTAAGATGGTATTAGCTCCCTTTGCACCAGGGTTGAGGTGGACATGGAAATTCATGTTTTTTGTTCTCAGTAAATCCTAATGATTCGGCACATTCCTCAGAGGCACTCTCCTTCGTCATAATACTGAATTATATAACAGCATCTTCTATTCATTTTTTACTAAGCCTGTATTCTGTTTTGCCAGTTAGAATCCAATATTCACAATATTCAAGCCAGGTGTGCATGGGTGTAAATTAAATAAATAATACATTTGATGTATCATTTTCGCATTCCTGGAAATAATGCAGAAGTCAATGTAAAAAATGGATGTGCTGTTCTTTTGAAATAGTGCCATAGCATTGCTTCTCCTGTCCATTCTTGCGTTTATAAAGTATTTCAGATCCCGAGATAACGTTGCTACTTTGTGGTAAATACATCTGGAGGTGGGCAACAAGGATTTCGATAATTTATCACATTTGTATGAAAACCTAAAGTTTCGAAATATATCCTGCCCAGTCAATTTTGCATAAACGTTTCCGAAATCATTGGCCTATTACTAATAATATGCATAAAGCATTTGAGAAAGCTTTTCATGATGTGAGCATATGCTACATTTACAACCTGACTCTCAGGTACGCAGTTACGCTTTTCAGGGAACTTCCATTTCTTGATACATTCACTTATGTCTTGAAAATTACAAAGCTTCAGGCACGCTTTCCCCTATATAATCAGAAAGATTACAACCTGTCGGCACCCTCAGAGATTCATTACATGCTTTCGAATGCAAATGTGCGAGCTCCGTACAGTGCAGCCTGCCGTCCTCCTACCGAGCATCAACAAGCAGGTTAACCTTTCCGCTTTCCAGCTGTGCCCCGAGTCGAATGCAGGACACACGAATCCGGTGCTGCACGCATTGGCGTGACAGCTCATTCCCACCAGTTAATACTCGGGTTAGGTGAAGGGGGGACCTGCTGTATTGGAAGTCACAGCTGTGCCTCTGGGCTTTTTAAGTGCGAATTTATTGAGTGAAATAACGTTGGCATTCTGTTATTGAGGTGCCACACGGAGTATTGAGCTACTTTTAAAACGTTCACTTATAAATCCGTTTCATTTCGCTTTATTCCTACACCAAAGTTATTGATTGCGTTATTTAATTCCCGATTGAGTGACCGTTATTCTGGATTGGTAGAAATGACAGAAACAAAGTATTTATTAAAGACTTCTCTTGTGTATTTCCAGGAAATTAGCATATTACATTCTTTATTATGCTGCCTGGAGCTATATATCCATGGGGCTGAGCACAACACTGCTGATAACACTGAGTGGTCTGTTGTATCAGGGATCGAAAACAACGGACTAGTTTTATCAGGTCTGCGGCAATTGTTGCTCGGAGAACATGGTCTGTGGGCAGAGGCGCCACCATGACAGGGGGAGCAGACAACCATCCTCCTACATAGAGCCCAACCACCCCATCTGTCAGCTGGTCTCTTTCCCTCATCCAACACCCGCAACCTGTAAAGGCCAACCCACAAATATTGACCACCATGCTAGAAATATGGGGCCTTACTTATGAAGGCCTTGCGCCGCCGGTGCGTCATTTTTAACATGGGAAAAAGTGACGCACCGGTGGCGCAAGGCTTTCATAAATGAGGCCCATGGACTCTGGTTGACAGAGGTTTACACCTTGTCCAAGTAGAGACCAACAAGCCTAGTCAGGGTTATGTGTAGAGAACACTAAGGCAGCCGATATTGATGTCGGTCGGAAAAGGCTTTCCGACTGACAGTCAAGGTTTCGAATCCGACACCCATGTTACAATAAAGACTGTCGGATTTGAAAGCGGACGGACATTTTGGCTGGCTTCTGACGAGCAAAGAGCACGTAGGCCAGTCGGAACCGGCACGTTTTCCCTTAAGGAAGGTATTTCCTGTCGGAAAATGAATTTAGGGGCTCCTACCAGTGCCCTCTATCAACAGCAGTCTCCAGTTGCGGTCATGGGGGCACCTAAGGTGCCCCCTGTCAATCCATGCACCGAGTGGCAGGCACAGTGTGGTGCCTGCCACACAGTGCAGGGGTTAACAAAAACTTCCATCTCTCTATGGGAGCTTTTGCTGAGGCCAGTTTCCGATGGCAGCATAAGCTCCCATATCAATCAATCAATCAATCAGAGGTTTGTAAAGCGCGCAACTCATCCATGAGGGTCTCAAGGCGCTGGGGGGGAGATGGGTGTGGCCCAGGATCAGTCGAAAACCAAGGACTCGAGGTTCTGTCTGAAAATGTGCAGGGTCGGGGAGCATCTGATGTTCACCGGAAAAAGGGGAGTGTGCGACTTTACCATATGTGGTTGCATCAGTCCGCATGCCATTGTAATGAAGCCCTAAATGTTTACCTGTGCTCACTCTTGGGTAACTTGGCTCAGAGCAGTGAGGCTAATCTAAAAAGGCAATCTTTAAAGTATTTGTGCACGCACACACAGTAACACAGTTCAAACAGCACAAAAGTATTCCAGACCACTTGAGAAAAATAGCCAATATTCATCTAATCAAAGCAAAACCAAAACCGACAAAAATCTTACATGCACACATCAAAATACGAATCTCTTCAAGATTAATTGTAGTTCTAGCACTTAGAAACACAATAGCTTAGGCGGGAGCTATAACAATGTGCTTGACGGAGTTGAACCTCAAAGTTCAGTGCACACTGTGATGGTGTGCGGGCTGGCTTCAGAGTTGTGCAGACTCTGGTTACAGTACCCTGGAAACAATAACAAAATAAAGGTGCAGCATTGACGACGAGGCATTGGTTCCATTGGCGTCTTGGGTTCAAGCCATAAGGCATCAACTTTACGGGGTTGTTTTCACACCATGGCATCACAGATTTTGATGGACCTTCTGAGGCACAGTGGAGGCTTTGGGTCTGCATTTCAAGTCACCTTTGATGCATTAAGCGGGGACCAACACTTCGGTGCAGAAAGGGGCACAGTGTCGGAGAGTCACACTTAAAGGCGATGCACTGGTTTCTTCTTGTATAGTACAGCAAACTCACTTCCACGGACCAAGGAACTGGATTCGGTACCACTTTGCTAAGTAGGGTTTTCAGCAGAAAAGCCCAGGCACTGTAGGTGAAGTCTTTGATGGCCCTCAGACTTCCAACAGGAGGCAAGCTCAACTCAAGCCCTAGGTGAACCAAAAAAAGCAATATGCAGAGAGCAAAATCCAGTACTTTCACTCCCAAGACAGAATCAGCAGGCAGCAGGCAAAAACAGCAAAGAAAGCAGCAAAATGGCTGTCCTCCAGGCAGCACAACAGCTCTTCTTCTTGGTAGAATGTCCTCAGTACAGAGTGTTCTGAGTAAATGGTGACAGAGGTCCAGTACTTCTACTTATTTCAACCTTTGAATTCAGAAGTATTCAGAAAAAGGTTTTTGTAGTCCACAAGACCCTGCCATTCCTGGCCCTGGCTCCAGACACACTACAGTGGGTAGGCAGCTCATTGTGAGGTAACAGGCACATACCTATTCAGGTGCAAGCGTCAGCTCCTCCCATCACTCTAGCTCAGGAAGATCCAGCAGCTTGGTGATGGCACACCTCAGCTCCCTTTGCCTGTGACTGCCTAGATAGAGTTCACAAACCCCACCTGTCATTCAAATCATATATGCATTCTAAGACAGGCAGAGACATAGAATGGCTAAGTAAGAAAATGTCAACTTTCTAAAAGTGGCATTCTCAGACATGCATTTTAAAAAACAACTTCTGTTTAAATAACTGCGACAACAGGAAAGGAGAAGGAATCAGTTTATTTCTTCTGGCCTCAAGCACCAACAGCCACACACCAACATTCTAAGGTGAGCTTTTCACCAACATTCCAATATGGGCAAGTCCACAATGTGGGAAGGGAGAGGGGAGGTGGGAACGTACCACTGTATACATTACATATGGAGATAAATATATTTAACAGATTACAACACATCTCCCTCTGTAAGGAGAGGAAAAACAAGGTTATCATGCAACAATATACTAAATTGCAGGAAAGACAATACCGGCAATAAATACAGACTATTTTACAAAGTCCTCTTGCCAGAGCGGCGGGCGGCGTGTTCTGGTCTCCCTAGGTAATTAGTCATTGGATAACAGATCATCTTGGTTCTCATCACTACTAGGTACAGGAACACACACATTAGGGCAGCAACTTACATTGTCCATGCTCCATGTGCTGCCGTCCTCCAATACAACAGAATTATTGCTTACACACTGGATTCTCGATGGTTTAGAAAAAGAGGAATGTCTTGCACGTCCAATACATGGTCTTTTGATCACAACCCACTGCCCAACGTTAAATGTTAAATGTTAAATGTTACAGGATTTCGAAGGCGCATGGATGCCCGTGAGCGTCCCAGCGCTGAATGTGTACAGGCGGAGTCGTAAGGGGAGGCTCACGGGAACAGCCAGGTTTTCAGAGATTTTCAGAAGGCCAGAAGATTAGGCTGTGCACGAATGTCAGGAGGGAGGGAGTTCCATAGTTTGGAAGCGTTGTAGGAGAAACGCCGACCTCCTGATCGCGCTCTCTTGATCTTGGGTGGCAGAGTTAGATGGGCGTTGGAAGATCGAAGAGGTGTGGAGGTGGTGTAAGGAGTCACCAGGTCTCTGAAGATGGGAGGGGCTTTCCCGTTGAGGATTTTGTGCGTTAGACAGAGCGCCTTAAATTGCACTCTTTCAACCACGGGCAGCCAGTGAAGCGCTTTAATGGCTGGCTTGGCCGAGCACCAGCTCTTGGTGTTGGTGAGGATCCGTGCAGCCGCGTTCTGCACCACCTGAAGTTTAGTAGTAACTTTGCGTGGGGCACCCAGAAACAGTGCATTGCCATACTCCAGACGTGACAGGATGAGGCCTTGGATGAGGAGTTTCCTTGATGGAAAAGGGAGCAATGGTAGAATTTTCCGGGCGGATCTCAGAAGCCCATAGCAGACCCCGGCCGTTTTCCTAGCTTGGGTGTGCATGGTGAGATTTTGGTCCAGCCATAGTCCGAGGCTTTTGATCTCGGATTTAGGGGTTGGAGGCTTGCCCATGCATGGGGGCCATAGAGATTCTGGACGAAAATGAGCCTGATTCCCCATTACCAGTATCCCCGTCTTGTCGCTATTGAGCTTCAAGTGAGAACTGTCCATCCAGCTGACTATGTCTTTCAGACAGAAGTAAAGATTGGTGGTAGGGTTTTCCTGTTGAGAGAGGGAGACAACCAACTGGGTGTCGTCAGCATACGTTAGGAGTTTGATCCCGTGAGGGGTGACTATTTTTTCCAGCGGGGACATATATACGTTGAAGAGCGTGGGGCTCAAGGAGGAGCCCTGTGGCACTCCGCAACGTATAGGGGTCTCTTTGGATGTGTAACTACCCTCGATCACCTGGAATGAACGGTCATGGAGAAAGGATTTCATCCAGGTTAGGGTAACATCTGTATTCCCAAGATCACTAAGTCGCTGGACCAGGATTTGGTGGTTGACCGTGTCGAAGGCCGCGCTCAGATTCAGGAGGATCACTGCCACTGATCCTCCTGCATCCATGATCTTCCTGGCCTCCTCGACCACCGTCGCAATTGCTGTTTCCCTGCCCTGGCCGGGGCGAAAACCTGTCTGTGATGGTTTGAGTAGTTCATTCGATTCGAGGTATTGTGATAGCTGGGCATTTATACATTTTTCTGTCATTTTAATGATGCAGGGGATGAGCGATATAGGCCTGAAGTTGGCTAAGTTGAGGGGGTCTAGATTAGGTTTTTTTAGTAAGGCTCTAACCTTCGCCTTTTTCCAACTGGGGGGCACCACTCCGTATGCCAGAGAGGCATTGATCAAGTGTACCATAGGTGCGAGGATGGTGGGTGTTACCTGCTTTAGGATTTTAACTGGGGCAGGGTCAGAAGGTGAGCCACTTTTAAGAGATTGGAGAATGGGGGCCAAAGTTTCCTTACTTATGGGAGTGAACGTCTCAAGTCTCGTGTTAAGGTTCTGGACCTGTATTAGGGAGGTAAGTGGTGGGTCCAAAGAGATAGGCAGGAGTTGCTGCAGGATATTTTGGATTTTTTGATCGAAGTACGTGGCCAACTTATCACAGTGGGTGTCTGCGAGGACAGACGGGCAGGTGGGCTCTGGGGTTTTCAAGAGTAGTTTTACAATACGGACGGTCTCCCTCGACGAGCAAGATGCAGCATTAATTTTCTCTTGAAAAAAGGATGTTTGGGCATTTTTCAAGGCTTTTTTATAATTGAGGATGGCCAGCCTGTATTCCTTCTTACTATTAGGGTCGAAGTCTTTCCGCCAAGTTCTTTCAGCCCTTTTGCATAGCTTCTTCAGAAGGCGTTTTTCCTGGGTGAACCATGGGGAGGAGGTTTTTTTGGGGGATGTCCGATTTGGTTTGTTAGGGAGGATGGTATTGAGGGAGTTTTCGATCCAAGATGAGAACTCCGCGTCCTCTGTTACGGGGTCGGTGGCATGACGGGGCTTGGAGATGTCCAGGATCTGTTCCCATTTTTTGGGGTCTAATTTTGCCCAAGGACGAGCCGGTCTACCGGGAGGTTGAATGGGAGGAGTGTTGGTCGGAATCTCCCAACTGAATGGGATGAGCATGTGGTCTGACCAGCATGTGGTCTGACCAGGGCAGAGGGATCGGGGCGTTGGTTTTCAGGGTATCAATGTTACAAAAAATGGGGTCAAGTAAGTGCCCATGACTGTGCATGGGTTGGTCGTTCTGAAGATGGAGATGATGGGTGGCAAGGTCTAGGAGAAACTCTGATGCGGTGTTGTCCTCCCTATTATCAGAGTGGATATTAAGATCCCCTAGGATTAGTAGGTTAGACAAGGTGCTTGTCATGGCTGTGGAGAATTCCACGAGGGAGCTGCAAAATTGACCCAAGGCTCCTGGAGGGCGGTAGATGAGGGCTCCTGAAAGTGAGTTACAAGGGGACAGTTGAATGCTAAAATGTACATTTTCACAGTTCAGTAAATGGCTGTCCTGGAATCTGCATGAGAGTTGTTCCTTGTGGATAAACGCTATCCCTCCTCCCTTTCCCTTCGCTCGATCCAAGTGTTGTATAAGGTAGCCCTGCGGTAGCGCCTGCACCACATCATAGTCTGAGTCTGGAGTGAGCCAGGTCTCAGTGAGAAATAGGATCTCAAATTGCTCTTCTTCTAGAAGCATAAGGACTTCATGACTATGTTTGGGCAGAGATCTGCAATTTAGCAGGGCCATCTTAATGATGGTCCCGGGTGCTTGATTTTTCATCACTGGGGTGAGTTTGAATGAGCAGTGAGGGCAGTGGGTAAGAGAGCTCTCACCGTTAAAAATAGTCATGCAGGGGGGCTGGAGGGGCTGATCCAGTTGAAGCAGGGAGTCTCTGGAGTATGATGTCGTAGGTTGGGTGGAAGAATCCAGGGTGACTGGCCCTAGGCCCGTCCTGGCGCCGACGGGCGCAGACGGGCTTGCCTTAGGCGCGCTGACGGCGCGCCCGCTGCGCTGTTTGAGGGTCCCCATTTCTGGTCATATCTTGCTTTATAACAAGCTTGATGGTGATCCCCCTTTTCCTTGACTGATTCTCTATCAACCCACACTGGACTATCACCATTAAGCCAATTTGGAGTGAGTTTAGAGCCTCGATTCCTCCCTTTAAGTGATACAAATGGAGAGACTCCAGTCACAGCATTGGGGGAGGAGTAATATGACCATAATGTTTTCCTGATGGCTTCTTCTACGGATTCATGCGATGTGACAGCCATCTGTATGGTGTTTTTTAATATCCTATTTGCCCTTTCCACCATTCCATTGGCTTTGGGACAATAGAAGGGTGTTGAGTGTGTACAATGGCTAAATCAGATAAAAATGCTGTCATTACTTCAAATGTAAACTGGACACCATTGTCCGTGACGAGGGTACTGGGTATTCCTTCTTTAGAGAATACATCCTTCAGAAATTCAATCAAGGTCGATGTAGTTATTGCGGACACTAATTTAGTTGAGATCCAATGTGAATGATAATCAATAAGTACAAATATAAATATTTGGGAGATGTTAAGAAGGTTCAGGGTACCAATGATATCAAGGCCAAGCTTATCCCAATGTTTGGACGGAACAGACAATGGTATGAGGATGCTTTTTGTATAATTTTGTTTTTTTCACTCATTCCACAGGTTACACAATCATTTACAGTACTTTCCAACAAGTAATCCATTTTAGGGAACCAATAATGTTGCCTAATTTTACTCTTGGTCATACTTCTCCCTGAATGACCTTCATGCGCAATAGTTATGATTCTCTCTTTTATGTTATCCGGTGGAATAATTCTGGTACCTCTGTATACTTGGCCCCCAATGATGGATAATTTGTCTCTCACAACCCAGAAGGGTTTGAGCACCTCAGAAAGATCATTGTGAGATTTGGGCCATCCTTTCGCAATTACGTTTTTCAAGTCTCTTAACACTGTGTCTTCCTGTGACCACTTCTCCCACTCATCCTTGTTGATGGCAGGACATTCAATAGATAAAATGAGTTCATCAGGTGGACTACACTGGGAGTCCTCATTGGTAATTGGTAATCTTGACATACAGTCAGCTAAGGTGTTTTTTTTATACTAGCAACATAGCACATGCATCCTTGTAAAGCTAAAATCCACTTTGAAATGCATGGGGTGGCTCTCTCAATGTTTTTTGTTGAAAACAATGGTATAAGGGGTTTGTGATTGGTCCCCACGGATAAAATTTGAAGTGATTTATCGCCCAGTAGCACGCTAGGGCTTCTCTTTCGATTGTGGAATAATTAAATCCTGGTTCTTTCAGTGCTCTGGATGCAATGCAATTATTCTCTCACTCCATCCACTATTTGAGTGAGGGATGCACCAAGACCCTTCATGCTGACAGCTGTGGTTAGAGTTGTTTTAGCATTAGGGTCAAACATACCTAGTGTAGGGTCTTTTGTAATGGCCAGTTTAATGTGTTGGAAATCTTGTTGACACTTGGAATGCCAAACAAAAGGACAACCCTTTTTTAAATAGCTCTCTCATGGAACATGTGTGATCTGTAAAATTTTCTACAAATTTTGACATGTATTCCACTAGGCCCAGAAAAGATCTGAGCTCATCTTTATCAGATGGAGCGAGAGCTCGCATCACCGAATCCACAAGGCTAGTTTTAGGTTTGATCCCTTCTTCAGATATGGTGTGTCCCAAATAAGTTACAGATCTTACCCCTATCTTGCACTTGTCTTTGTGAGTAGGAAAACCTGCTTTGCTCAGCTTGTATAATACTTCTCTAAGAACATTGTTGTGCTCAGAATCCGAATCACCATAAATCAAGATATCATCTTGAAAGCACAATACCTTTCCTAGCCCCTCAAGAATGTGCTGCATGACCCGTTGGAAAACGGCAGCGGCGGATGCCAACCCGAGCGGCATCCTGTTAAATTGGTAGGCCCCAAAAGCTGTTGTAAATGAAGTCAGGTGTTTGGACTCCGGATGAAGGGCTACCTGATGATATGCAGCCGAGAGGTCCAGGACACTAATGTATTTTGCCCCTTTTATGACACTGAGCATTTCATTTATCTTGGGGAGAGGATGTCTTTCCACCGAGACGTTGGCATTAAGGTCCCAGACATCCACACATAAGCGAATTCCTTTTCCTCCACCCTTGGATGCGACAACAATGGGGGCAAGCCACTCCGAGCTTTCAATTTTCTCAATCACCCCACTAGATTCCAACTTCCTTAATTCTTCTTTGAGGGAATCTCTTACCAGTAAGGGTACTGATCTAGCTTTGTAAACTGAGGGTTTGTATTGTTTTTTTTAACTTGATTTTATGGAGGAAACCCTTCAACAAACCCAAATCATTGGAAAATACTTCGGGGAATTCCTCACACATATCTGCTCCTATGCTAGGTCTTTCCACTAAATATACTGGCTCAGGTGCATTGGGATCCAACTTTATGCCCAAATATTTCTGGTGTTTCCACCCAAATAGACTTGACCCTTGTTTGGTTATGTAAACCTTTCCGACTGTGACCCTGTCTTTGAAGTTGATTTGCATAATTAGCATTCCTGCCAAAGGTATGGTGTCACGGTTGTACCCCCCCCGGTTTAATGTCAGGTGGTAATAACACATATTCTTTGTCCCCAGAATTGGTTTTGAATAAGGCTTCACTTATGAGGGTATACGGGGAACAGGAGTCAGCAAAAACAATATAGGGTACATTATCAAAATAAATCATTCATTCTGGGTAATTATTACTAGAGCCATCTTGAAGTTCATTTACCTGGAACACATTATCTTCACTAGGGACATTTTCATCATGAATCACATGAGTTATATCTTTCTTCATTTCATGACACACCTTAGAAAAATGACCACGCTTGTAACACTTCCTGCAGGTAACATTTCTTGCTGGGCACTTTATGTTATTAGCTAAATGGTTTGGACTCCCGCAACGGAAACATCTAAACCTAGGAGCATCAGAATTCGGTTTAGGACTTCCTAATGACGAACTTTTGCTCTTTTCATTTTAAATCGATACTTTGAGTACTTCCTTATCACTCACCTGTTTAACCTCAACAGTATCCTTCATCTCACTCATGCAGAAGGCTGTGTGCTCCATACTCTTAGCAATGTCGACTGCTTGTTTTAAATCAGGAGCATCAGCTAACAACTTCTCTTGGATTTTTTTATCTGATGTGCACCTCACTAACTGATCTCTAATTAGAGAGTCAGTTAGTGTATCAAAAAAGTGGAGGATAAACCTCTTAACACAGCTATGTAATTAGCTACTCTCTCGTTTTTTTCCTTGAGCCCTAGAGAAAAATTTATGGCATTCAAGAACCACATTAATTTTTTTACCAAATTGGGCCTCTAGTTTTTTTAAAACAGTATGATATACATCATGTTGAGGATCTCCATGGGGATCATCACCTTCATTACCAACTTCAATTACAGTGTCAGGTAAATTATCATAAATCTCTCTAGCATGTTTTCCTAAATTATGTAATACAATGTGCTGTTTGCGCACTGATGAGAATCTATCTCCGCCAATAGCAATTAAATAGGACTCAAAAATGTTTACCCAATTTTTCCAAGGAGTGAGGGGTTCACCTTCTTAACTCAAAAAAGGTGGAGGTTGTGACATTGCAAATGATGCCATAACTAAGGTAAGGAAAGTAAAGATGCAGATAACAGCTTGAGATAGAAGGTAATAAAGAAGAGGACAGAGAAATGAAGAAAAGAAGAGGATGGTAAGGTAAGATGGAGGGACAGAGCTGTAAAAATACACTGTAAAACTGTAATTGGAATTCCAACAATAGAAGACTGCAATTCAACACACTGTAGCAGGGAACAGGAGGACAGGCAATGTGGAGAAAATACAAAGAAAATGAAGCTGTGCCTGTCAGCGGTACAATGAATATGTTCAATTTGCAGAGAAGTCAACCTTCTGACATAATCAGAGAATAAGGGTTGTGGAAGGGATTTCTGCTCAACAGATATGCAGTACTCAGCTTTGTTTGCTGAAGGAAATTATGTAATGCAGTACCTGGAGGAGGATGTATGAGATTTTATGCCACAGGGGTGTGACAGAAGCTTACTAATGTACGTTTTGCACCTCGAGCGTAGCTTGCAGCCGTCAGAGGGACGAAGATGGGGTGAAAACGCTTCCCAGTCAAGTCAGAAGCAATAGCTGCCCAAATAACCCCACTTAGGATCCACAGCAAAAGTGAAGATGATACAGAACAAAAATTATTTTTTTTGATTGGTCAAACTGAACATCCTCCTGACAATTACAAATGGAGATGGTACTGAAAGGATAGTTCCAGCAATGCCTTCAGGAAACGGGGTGCTCAATTACAACTACCATCCAAGGCAGAGACAATTGGGGCATCCCCGGCAATCACTCCAATAGTTCCTCACAGACACGGGCACAGCTGACTCCGCCTGCTGGTCTCAAGGGTGATCTTCAGGGGAGGTGCGCGGATCGAAGGGCGCTGTCAGACAATGGCACCTGGAACCCGCACCATTTGATCTGCTCACGGCAATCCTCTTAACCTCCCCGCTGACAGAAACGACAACACTGACAGAATGTCCTCCTCGGAGCCACCACAGCGGGGGAAGCGGTAAGAGCTGACACACTTCAGCGCAGCTCGATCTCTAGGCGTCCACGAGAACCGCTTCTCAGAGTCGCAATCACCACTAAATGGATTATCATGTGAGGCTCACACCATAGAGACAGCGTGCGAAGATCAACGCTGACAGGTTTTCACATAGCAAAGCAGTTCATAGTTTTAACTGTGGCTTCTTCCTGCCGCGGTGAATCGTAATCGGCAGGGTGAGACAACGCTCAAAACACCTTGTAAGAACCCCAAAATGACCTCTGGCAAAACAATAATGATTGCCCCAGAGTGTTAAAGGATAACACTCCCAAGCTAGAGGTCGAAGCAGCAATTAACTCAGAGTCATAAGGTGATAGCAACCGAGCGCACTTCGCAGCAGGCAGACTCACATCAATCTTCACAATGTTGGCATCAGTACCTTCACTGGCCGGTGCAGAAGAAATAGGGGGAGGATCAAGAGCTGCCTCTAGCGCAGCCACGTCGCCAATTTGTTAAAATAACTGCGACAACAGGAAAGGAGAAGGAAGCAGTTTATTTCTTCTGCCCTCAAGCACCAACAGCCACACACCAACATTCTAAGGTGAGCTTCTCACCAACATTCCAAGGTGGGCAAGTCCACGTTTTCCCAGGAATACGGCAATCCGTCCTAACTACATCAGGACCCGTATTAATACCATCTTCCTGGATGAACCCCCCGATTTAGGCAACTTATTGAAGATCTATTGTTGTCTACGCCAGGACTATATGAATGGATGAATGGAAGTTGAATGTTTCAACCATAGCTAGAAAATCCCTGTGTGAATGAGTGTGGTAGTTTTGTTTGAAGTGTGGTCAGTACTGGGCGAATCTTAATCCCGAAAATAATCTTTGCTATGTGCTTCACAGAATATCACTGACTATTTAATTTATACATGTATGTCTTTTGAATATATTTAAAAAGAGAAAAATAAAAAATATGTATTTTTTCAACATATGTTGTTGAGTCTGTTTGGTTTTACCTGGTTTTTGCCCTGTGCAGTCTCAGCCTCTGGGCTACTGATCCTCCTGCATCCATGATCTTCCTGGCCTCCTCGACCACCGTCGCAATTGCTGTTTCCGTGCCCTGGCCGGGGCGAAAACCTGTCTGTGATGTTTTGAGTAGTTCATTCGATTCGAGGTATTGTGATAGCTGGGCATTTATACATTTTTCTGTCATTTTAATGATGCAGGGGATGAGCGATATAGGCCTGAAGTTGGCTAAGTTGAGGGGGTCTAGATTAGGTTTTTTTAGTAAGGCTCTAACCTTCGCCTTTTTCCAACTGGGGGGCACCACTCCGTATGCCAGAGAGGCATTGATCAAGTGTACCATAGGTGCGAGGATGGTGGGTGTTACCTGCTTTAGGATTTTAACTGGGGCAGGGTCAGAAGGTGAGCAACTTTTAAGAGATTGGAGAATGGGGGCCAAAGTTTCCTTACTTATGGGAGTGAACGTCTCAAGTCTCGTGTTAAGGTTCTGGACCTGTATTAGGGAGGTAAGTGGTGGGTCCAAAGAGATAGGCAGGAGTTGCTGCAGGATATTTTGGATTTTTTGATCGAAGTACGTGGCCAACTTATCACAGTGGGTGTCTGCGAGGACAGACGGGCAGGTGGGCTCTGGGGTTTTCAAGAGTAGTTTTACAATACGGACGGTCTCCCTCGACGAGCAAGATGCAGCATTAATTTTCTCTTGAAAAAAGGATGTTTGGGCATTTTTCAAGGCTTTTTTATAATTGAGGATGGCCAGCCTGTATTCCTTCTTACTATTAGGGTCGAAGTCTTTCCGCCAAGTTCTTTCAGCCCTTTTGCATAGCTTCTTCAGAAGGCGTTTTTCCTGGGTGAACCATGGGGAGGAGGTTTTTTTGGGGGATGTCCGATTTGGTTTGTTAGGGAGGATGGTATTGAGGGAGTTTTCGATCCAAGATGAGAACTCCGCGTCCGCTGTTACGGGGTCGGTGGCATGACTGGGCTTGGAGAGGTCCAGGATCTGTTCCCATTTTTTGGGGTCTAATTTTGCCCAAGGACGAGCCGGTCTACCGGGAGGTTGAATGGGAGGAGTGTTGGTCGGAATCTCCCAACTGAATGGGATGAGCATGTGGTCTGACCAGCATGTGGTCTGACCAGGGCAGAGGGATCGGGGCGTTGGTTTTCAGGGTATCGATGTTACAAAAAATGGGGTCAAGTAAGTGCCCATGACTGTGCATGGGTTGGTCGTTCTGAAGATGGAGATGATGGGTGGCAAGGTCTAGGAGAAACTCTGATGCAGTGTTGTCCTCCCTATTATCAGAGTGGATATTAAGATCCCCTAGGATTAGTAGGTTAGACAAGGTGCTTGTCATGGCTGTGGAGAATTCCACGAGGGAGCTGCAAAATTGACCCAAGGCTCCTGGAGGGCGGTAGATGAGGGCTCCTGAAAGTGAGTTACAAGGGGACAGTTGAATGCTAAAATGTACATTTTCACAGTTCAGTAAATGGCTGTCCTGGAATCTGCATGAGAGTTGTTCCTTGTGGATAAACGCTATCCCTCCTCCCTTTCCCTTCGCTCGATCCAAGTGTTGTATAAGGTAGCCCTGCGGTAGCGCCTGCACCACATCATAGTCTGAGTCTGGAGTGAGCCAGGTCTCAGTGAGAAATAGGATCTCAAATTGCTCTTCTTCTAGAAGCATAAGGACTTCATGACTATGTTTGGGCAGAGATCTGCAATTTAGCAGGGCCATCTTATTGATGGTCCCGGGTGCTTGATTTTTCATCACTGGGGTGAGTTTGAATGAGCAGTGAGGGCAGTGGGTAAGAGAGCTCTCACCGTTAAAAATAGTCATGCAGGGGGGCTGGAGGGGCTGATCCAGTTGAAGCAGGGAGTCTCTGGAGTATGATGTCGTAGGTTGGGTGGAAGAATCCAGGGTGACTGGCCCTAGGCCCGTCCTGGCGCCGACGGGCGCAGACGGGCTTGCCTTAGGCGCGCTGACGGCGCGCCTGCTGCGCTGTTTGAGGGTCCCCATTTCTGGTCATATCTTGCTTTATAACAAGCTTGATGGTGATCCCCCTTTTCCTTGACTGATTCTCTATCAACCCACACTGGACTATCACCATTAAGCCAATTTGGAGTGAGTTTAGAGCCTCGATTCCTCCCTTTAAGTGATACAAATGGAGAGACTCCAGTCACAGCATTGGGGGAGGAGTAATATGACCATAATGTTTTCCTGATGGCTTCTTCTACGGATTCATGCGATGTGACAGCCATCTGTATGGTGTTTTTTAATATCCTATTTGCCCTTTCCACCATTCCATTGGCTTTGGGACAATAGAAGGGTGTTGAGTGTGTACAATGGCTAAATCAGATAAAAATGCTGTCATTACTTCAAATGTAAACTGGACACCATTGTCCGTGACGAGGGTACTGGGTATTCCTTCTTTAGAGAATACATCCTTCAGAAATTCAATCAAGGTCGATGTAGTTATTGCAGACACTAATTTAGTTGAGATCCAATGTGAATGATAATCAATAAGTACAAATATAAATATTTGGGAGATGTTAAGAAGGTTCAGGGTACCAATGATATCAAGGCCAAGCTTATCCCAATGTTTGGACGGAACAGACAATGGTATGAGGATGCTTTTTGTATAATTTTGTTTTTTTCACTCATTCCACAGGTTACACAATCATTTACAGTACTTTCCAACAAGTAATCCATTTTAGGGAACCAATAATGTTGCCTAATTTTACTCTTGGTCATACCTTCATGCGCAATAGTTATGATTCTCTCTTTTATGTTATCCGGTGGAATAATTCTGGTACCTCTGTATACTTGGCCCCCAATGATGGAAAATTTGTCTCTCACAACCCAGAAGGGTTTGAGCACCTCAGAAAGATCATTGTGAGATTTGGGCCATCCTTTCGCAATTACGTTTTTCAAGTCTCTTAACACTGTGTCTTCCTGTGACCACTTCTCCCACTCATCCTTGTTGATGGCAGGACATTCAATAGATAAAATGAGTTCATCAGGTGGACTACACTGGGAGTCCTCATTGGTAATTGGTAATCTTGACATACAGTCAGCTAAGGTGTTTTTTTTATACTAGCAACATAGCACATGCATCCTTGTAAAGCTAAAATCCACTTTGAAATGCATGGGGTGGCTCTCTCAATGTTTTTTGTTGAAAACAATGGTATAAGGGGTTTGTGGTTGGTCCCCACAGATAAAATTTGAAGTGATTTATCGCCCAGTAGCACGCTAGGGCTTCTCTTTCGATTGTGGAATAATTAAATTCTGGTTCTTTCAGTGCTCTGGATGCAATGCAATTATTCTCTCACTCCATCCACTATTTGAGTGAGGGATGCACCAAGACCCTTCATGCTGGCAGCTGTGGTTAGAGTTGTTTTAGCATTAGGGTCAAACATACCTAGTGTAGGGTCTTTTGTAATGGCCAGTTTAATGTGTTGGAAATCTTGTTGACACTTGGAATGCCAAACAAAAGGACAACCCTTTTTTAAATAGCTCTCTCATGGAACATGTGTGATCTGTAAAATTTTCTACAAATTTTGACATGTATTCCACTAGGCCCAGAAAAGATCTGAGCTCATCTTTATCAGATGGAGCGAGAGCTCGCATCACCGAATCCACAAGGCTAGTTTTAGGTTTGATCCCTTCTTCAGATATGGTGTGTCCCAAATAAGTTACAGATCTTACCCCTATCTTGCACTTGTCTTTGTGAGTAGGAAAACCTGCTTTGCTCAGCTTGTATAATACTTCTCTAAGAACATTGTTGTGCTCAGAATCCGAATCACCATAAATCAAGATATCATCTTGAAAGCACAATACCTTTCCTAGCCCCTCAAGAATGTGCTGCATGACCCGTTGGAAAACGGCAGCGGCGGATGCCAACCCGAGCGGCATCCTGTTAAATTGGTAGGCCCCAAAAGCTGTTGTAAATGAAGTCAGGTGTTTGGACTCCGGATGAAGGGCTACCTGATGATATGCAGCCGAGAGGTCCAGGACACTAATGTATTTTGCCCCTTTTATGACACTGAGCATTTCATTTATCTTGGGGAGAGGATGTCTTTCCACCGAGACGTTGGCATTAAGGTCCCAGAGATCCACACATAAGCGAATTCCTTTTCCTCCACCCTTGGATGCGACAACAATGGGGGCAAGCCACTCCGAGCTTTCAATTTTCTCAATCACCCCACTAGATTCCAACTTCCTTAATTCTTCTTTGAGGGAATCTCTTACCAGTAAGGGTACTGATCTAGCTTTGTAAACTGAGGGTTTGTATTGTTTTTTTTAACTTGATTTTATGGAGGAAACCCTTCAACAAACCCAAATCATTGGAAAATACTTCGGGGAATTCCTCACACATATCTGCTCCTATGCTAGGTCTTTCCACTAAATATACTGGCTCAGGTGCATTGGGATCCAACTTTATGCCCAAATATTTCTGGTGTTTCCACCCAAATAGACTTGACCCTTGTTTGGTTATGTAAACCTTTCCGACTGTGACCCTGTCTTTGAAGTTGATTTGCATAATTGGCATTCCTGCCAAAGGTATGGTGTCACGGTTGTACCCCCCCCGGTTTAATGTCAGGTGGTAATAACACATATTCTTTGTCCCCAGAATTGGTTTTGAATAAGGCTTCACTTATGAGGGTATACGGGGAACAGGAGTCAGCAAAAACAATATAGGGTACATTATCAAGATAAATCATTCATTCTGGGTAATTATTACTAGAGCCATCTTGAAGTTCATTTACCTGGAACACATTATCTTCACTAGGGACATTTTCATCATGAATCACATGAGTTATATCTTTCTTCATTTCATGACACACCTTAGAAAAATGACCACGCTTGTAACACTTCCTGCAGGTAACATTTCTTGCTGGGCACTTTATGTTATTAGCTAAATGGTTTGGACTCCCGCAACGGAAACATCTAAACCTAGGAGCATCAGAATTCGGTTTAGGACTTCCTAATGACGAACGTTTGCTCTTTTCATTTTAAATCGATACTTTGAGTACTTCCTTATCACTCACCTGTTTAACCTCAACAGTATCCTTCATCTCACTCATGCAGAAGGCTGTGTGCTCCATACTCTTAGCAATGTCGACTGCTTGTTTTAAATCAGGAGCATCAGCTAACAACTTCTCTTGGATTTTTTTATCTGATGTGCACCTCACTAACTGATCTCTAATTAGAGAGTCAGTTAGTGTATCAAAATCACAAGTGGAGGATAAACCTCTTAACACAGCTATGTAATTAGCTACTCTCTCGTTTTTTTCCTTGAGCCCTAGAGAAAAATTTATTGCATTCAAGAACCACATTAATTTTTTTACCAAATTGGGCCTCTAGTTTTTTTAAAACAGTATGATATACATCATGTTGAGGATCTCCATGGGGATCATCACCTTCATTACCAACTTCAATTACAGTGTCAGGTAAATTATCATAAATCTCTCTAGCATGTTTTCCTAAATTATGTAATACAATGTGCTGTTTGCGCACTGATGAGAATCTATCTCCGCCAATAGCAATTAAATAGGACTCAAAAATGTTTACCCAATTTTTCCAAGGAGTGAGGGGTTCACCTTCTTTACTCAAAAAAGGTGGAGGTTGTGACATTGCAAATGATGCCATAACTAAGGTAAGGAAAGTAAAGATGCAGATAACAGCTTGAGATAGAAGGTAATAAAGAAGAGGACAGAGAAATGAAGAAAAGAAGAGGATGGTAAGGTAATATGGAGGGACAGAGCTGTAAAAATACACTGTAAAACTGTAATTGGAATTCCAACAATAGAAGACTGCAATTCAACACACTGTAGCAGGGAACAGGAGGACAGGCAATGTGGAGAAAATACAAAGAAAATGAAGCTGTGCCTGTCAGCGGTACAATGAATATGTTCAATTTGCAGAGAAGTCAACCTTCTGACATAATCAGAGAATAAGGGTTGTGGAAGGGATTTCTGCTCAACAGATATGCAGTACTCAGCTTTGTTTGCTGAAGGAAACTATGTAATGCAGTACCTGGAGGAGGATGTATGAGATTTTATGCCACAGGGGTGTGCCAGAGGCTTACTAATGTACGTTTTGCACCTCGAGCGTAGCTTGCAGCCGTCAGAGGGACAAAGATGGGGTGAAAACGCTTCCCAGTCAAGTCAGAGGCAATAGCTGCCCAAATAACCCCACTTAGGATCCACGGCAAAAGTGAAGATGATACAGAACAAAATTTTTTTTTTTTGATTGGTCAAACTGAACATCCTCCTGACAATTACAAATGGAGATGGTACTGAAAGGATAGTTCCAGCAATGCCTTCAGGAAACGGGGTGCTCAATTACGACTACCATCCAAGGCAGAGACACATGGGGCATCCCCGGCAATCACTCCAATAGTTCCTCACAGACACGGGCACAGCTGACTCCGCCTGCTGGTCTCAAGGGTGATCTTCAGGGGAGGTGCGCGGATCGAAGGGCGCTGTCAGACAATGGCACCTGGAACCCGCACCATTTGATCTGCTCACGGCAATCCTCTTAACCTCCCCGCTGACAGAAATGACAACACTGACAGAATGTCCTCCTCGGAGCCACCACAGCGGGGGAAGCGGTAAGAGCTGACACACTTCAGCGCAGCTCGATCTCTAGGCGTCCACCGAGAACCGCTTCTCAGAGTCGCAATCACCACTAAATGGATTATCATGTGAGGCTCACACCATAGAGACAGCGTGCGAAGATCAACGCTGACAGGTTTTCACATAGCAAAGCAGTTCATAGTTTTAACTGTGGCTTCTTCCTGCCGCGGTGAATCGTAATCGGCAGGGTGAGACAACGCTCAAAACACCTTGTAAGAACCCCAAAATGACCTCTGGCAAAACAATAATGATTGCCCCAGAGTGTTAAAGGATAACACTCCCAAGCTAGAGGTCGAAGCAGCAATTAACTCAGAGTCATAAGGTGATAGCAACCGAGCGCACTTCGCAGCAGGCAGACTCACATCACTCTTCACAATGTTGGCATCAGTACCTTCACTGGCCGGTGCAGAAGAAATAGGGGGAGGATCAGGAGCTGCCTCTAGCGCAGCCACGTCGCCAATTTGTTAAAATAACTGCGACAACTGGAAAGGAGAAGGAAGCAGTTTATTTCTTCTGCCCTCAAGCACCAACAGCCACACACCAACATTCTAAGGTGAGCTTCTCACCAACATTCCAAGGTGGGCAAGTCCACGTTTTCCCAGGAATACGGCAATCCGTCCTAACTACATCAGGACCCGTATTAATACCATCTTCCTGGATGAACCCCCCGATTTAGGCAACTTATTGAAGATCTATTGTTGTCTACGCCAGGACTATATGAATGGATGAATGGAAGTTGAATGTTTCAACCATAGCTAGAAAATCCCTGTGTGAATGAGTGTGGTAGTTTTGTTTGAAGTGTGGTCAGTACTGGGCGAATCTTAATCCCGAAAATAATCTTTGCTATGTGCTTCACAGAATATCACTGACTATTTAATTTATACATGTATGTCTTTTGAATATATTTAAAAAGAGAAAAATTAAAAATATGTATTTTTTCAACATATGTTGTTGAGTCTGTTTGGATTGACCTGGTTTTTGCCCTGTGCAGTCTCAGCCTCTGGGCTAACCACCCCCTCTTTCTATCACATTGGGATCCTTCAGCTAGGACCTTTATAAATATCAGGCAGGGTACCTTCTCTTTTTCTTTATACACAAGTCCACAGTGTGGGAAGGAAGAGGGGAGGTGGGAACGTACCACTGTATACATTACATATGGAGAGAAATATATTTAACAGATTACAACAACTTCACTCCAGGATGTGTGTCAAAATTGTGAATCTAGGTACACCAACGTCCAATTTTATATTTGTTACCAATTGGCTGATACACTTGTAAAGTTTTACAAGGTAGCTCCAATGCTAAGCTATGGGAGAGATGGGGCTTAATGTAGTGAAAAACAAGTTTAGCAGTTTTTCCCTCAAACCAAAACCAAATTTCCCACCTTTTAAATAAAATGCATCCTGCACATGAGCCTACCTAGTGCCTTCATCAGGGGTGACTTACATGACATAAAAGGGAAGGTTTGGGCATGGCAAGTAGGGGTATTTACCAGGTCGATATGGCACTTAAAAATTGCACACACAAGTTCTGCAGTGGCAGGCTTGATACAGGTTTGAAGGGCTACTCATGTGGGTGGCACCAGCAGTGATGCATGCTCACTAGTAGCATTTGACTCACAGGCCTTTGGAGCACACAGGTCATGGTACTAGGGACTTATTAGTAAATCTAATATGGCAAACATGGAGAAACCGAATGCCATTACATTTTAGTCATAGAGCATATGCACTTTTGTACTGGTCAGTAGTGGTAATGAGTCCAGAGTCCTAACAACAGCAAAAATAAAGTTCAGAACCAATCAAAACCAGGAGGCCAGTAGCAAAAATCCAGAGGAAACCACAACAAAAGATGGCATGTCTAACACACTTGCTTAGAGCAAATGGCAAATATATTTGCAAAATCAACTGAATCAGGAAATGCCTGCACAAAACCACCCTGAAATCCTATGTCCAAGACCTTCTCCCAAAAAACTAGCCTTACAAATACTGTTGAGTGTATTCACAGCAAACCCAAAAAGAACCACCTTCTAGGTGCAATTCTACATTCATGCCAAATTTTGTGTAATTCATTCTATGGTTTTAGTGTAGGTTTGAAGAAATGCTTATATTTGAGATGCACACATCTGGTATTCTCTTAATAGTTTTTTTCTTTATTTCTCTACTGTTGGTGTGTAGCACAATATGTGGCATGTGTTGTGTGAGTTGACAACCACAAATTGACAATCTGAGTGACCTTCCATTTTTGAGCTAGAACCATAACTCAGTTTTAACTTTGTTTTTTTAGTGAAAGTAATTTTTTTTCATGACGTACTTAATTTCCATCTGTGCTGCTCAGGGCAAAAGTCCTCATCCAGCAAGGCTTAACCACAGGGTCTGGCCTGTGGCAAGTCCCTGCATCTTCTCACAATCTTCAACCCCTGACAGGATTGTGCCCTGCATCCTGAAATGACTGCTACAAAAGAATTGTTTCCCTTATAGCATCCATCCAGGTCTTTTGAAACTCCAATTCCAACTCTGGAATCAAGGATCTGAGAGGGATCACAGAAGCAAATGTTTCCTTGTTTATGCCTCCTTCCTTTTTATAAACTTGTGAAGGATTCACAAATCCATAATTGTGCAGATAAACAAAAGTATTAACCTTTAAATTCTTATGAAGCAACTTTACAAAAAATACTTGTATCTCAATAAGTACTGAATGGAAAGGGAAGACCACTTGGTCCCCCCGAACGTATGGATGAGTGCCCCGATCCCCTGGGAAACCATTGTAGGCGGGGGGCGTGTCCCGGCTGGTATGCCCGAAGCGGCGTAGCCGGAGCACGCCCCTCCCGCCCAGAAGAGGTTGGCCCAGACACCTGCCCGGAAGTCCGTGCACAGATGGGCGTACCTGAGGCGGGCCCCCGCCCTCCCGCAGATGGATAAATAGAGCGGGAATCCAACGAAGCTTCCTCTTGTTCCAGTGCTCTGAAGACTGCACCACTCGTCGCTCGTGAGCCCTCTAGGGAACAAGCTGCAATTTTTGAGAACTTGTAATCTTTGTTTTTCTCTTTCAGTATCAGGCGTGTGGAAGATCGAGTCACCCTTGCGGGTCAAGTCGGATGGAGTGATCAAAGTAATGCCTGGCAAGAAAGCGGGAAAGAGCTCCGAGATGGAGAGGATGCTACGCACCTTGGTGAACCAAGTGGCGGTGATGGACCAAAAGTTGGGTAAAGTGGATCAGCTCGGTCGTGGCTTAGCGGCCATCAGGAAACAGGTGGCGGCCCAGAATGCTCCCTCGGGGCGGCCTAAAAGAGTCATAGGACCGGCCTTGCCGAACGTCACCCCGGGGGATAAGGGTAAGAAGAAGAAGGGGAGGGCAGGTTCAGGTGAGGTCCCAGTCCCAGGGGTAACTCCATCGAGCCCAGGCGCGGACATCCCCATCGCGCCGGTAGATAGCCCGGTACCAGGACTGGATGGGGGTTTGCCAATTCCCGTGGTGATCACGCCAATTGAGGATGACCAAATGCCCCCTGAACTAGCACTCCAGTTAGCGGCAGTATTACCATGGCTAAAGAAGGGAGCAGGGGGATCAGGGGCTGCGGGAGACCCGGCTGCGGAAGCCAGATTAATTATTGAGCAGTTACGGCAGTCAAGGGATGCCGGGCCGGCGAATGTACCTTCTATTCCCCCGCAGGTGGCGATGGGGGTTACGACTGACGGTCGGGTGAAGACAACAGACACGGCTGGGAAAACGGCTGAAGCCGGTAAGAGAGCATTGCCATTGGTGGGGGAGGGTCCAGTACCTTCAAGGCGGGAGAGTTTATCGCAACACATTCCCATGGCTACGAAAGAGATGGTGTGGGGAGATAAGTACATTAACATGTTTTCACTTTTGACTGACCATCGCGAGTTAGAATATGCAAAGACCCAGAAAGATTTGTGGCACCCCAGCGTATGGCGGGCCAAGATGGCGGAATTCAGGGTCGATGAGACCATGGTGAACTGGGCCTGGGCCGTTTCTATTTTTGCGGCTATTATTAGGGAGCGTAAACCAGAAGTGTTGACTGACTTAGCATGTTATCAGAACAGGATCATGAATTTCCATGCAATGTACGGGGGAAATGAATGGAAGGGTTACGATGTTACCTTTAGAAAAGCGAAGGAGTTTAACAAGGCCTTGACATGGGATTGTTTGGATACAGTGTCATGGCATGCTCAACTCTTGCCGGGACCGGCGGGTACGTCGGTACCAAGCACAAGTGGCTCTGGGGCATCCCATCAGAAGCCGTCGCAGCGCTTTCGGGCGAGCGCCGGGGGGGGATCCCCATCCCAGGTCTGGCGGGAATGTAGGCAAGCGGGGGGTTTGTTGGGGATTCAACAAAGGAACCTGTACCAGGCCTCAAGGAACGTGTAGGTTCCGGCATGCTTGTTCGGGCTGTGGGAATTCCTCACACCTGGAAACCAGTTGCCGATCCAAGACCAATGGTGCGGGAGGAAAGGGGGATCCAAGCAGGATTGATGTGGTGCCTTGGAAGCAAACATCTTCGCCCGTTGATATCTTGGCTTTGACCCCCTGGCTGAACCGATACCCAGATCATGCGTCCGCCGGGACTTTGAGGAATGGCTTTCTATATGGCTTCAAGATCCCGGTGGGAAATTTTTGGGGGAGCCCCTCCTGTAAGAACCAGCTGTCTATCCAGCACAACCCGGCGGTGGCCGCCAGAAATATAGCGAAAGAAGTTAGCTTGGGGCGAGTGGCAGGTCCATTTGTCTGCCCGCCAGTTGCGGAGTTTGTGTGTTCTCCCTTAGGAGTGGTTCCGAAGAAAGACCCGGGGGAGTATAGACTCATCCACAATCTATCGGCCCCTAGGGGGGCCTCGGTAAATGAGGCTATTGACCCCGAAGTATGCTCAGTGAGATATGCATCGTTCGATGACGCAGTCATGCTGTTGAATCACCTGGGCCCCGGTGCATTGTTAGCGAAATTAGACATTGAATCTGCATTCAGGTTACTCCCGGTACACCCTCAGGACCAGCGCCTGCTGGGATTCACGTTTCAAGGGAAGTATTACATAGATAGATGTATGCGCATGGGTTGTTCAATTTCATGTGCTTATTTTAAAATGTTTAGCTCCTTTTTGGAATGGGTGTTCACCGAGGCCACAGGGCATAAACGATGGTCGGCACAAACATGGCCGGCGTGGTGGCACTCATGCGGCCTGACAGGTAACATTGGATTCTTGGAGCTATTCCCCATTTGGGTGGCTCTGATGGCATGGCCAGAAGACTTTAGGGACCGCTCAGTGGTGTTTTGGTCAGACAACATGACGGTGGTCGAGTGCATTAATCACCAGGCTGCACCCTGCAAATGGATCTTAAGACTGTTGAAAGAAATTGTATTGCGATGCATGAGATTGAATGTACAATTCAGGGCAAGGCATGTGCCAGGTGTACTGAATAATGCAGCTGATGCACTCTCTCGTTCACACATGCAGGCTTTCAGGGGTTATCTACCCACAGCGGAACTAGTGGCGGCACCTTTCCCCGAAGCACTATGGCAGATCGGTGCCCCGGACTACAAGACCCCGTGGCAGCCAGTTTAGCGCCCAGGACGAGGAAAGCTTAGGAAAGAGCGTTCCGTTCATACTGCGCCTTTTTTCGGGCCGGTAGGGGGGCATAGCTGGGGGCAGGAAGAGTCCTTGCTCCGGTTTCTGGTGGCACTTCATAAGGAAGGCCGATCAGCGGCAACCGCCAACAGATATAGGGCTGCCATATCATTCATGGCACAGCTCCACGGGATACGGGACCTGACGGGTTCCTTCTTAGTTAGGAAGGCACTCCGCGGCTGCCAGCGCCTGGAGGGTCGCAGACAGGATAAAAGGCACCCGATTGGGTTAGACAGATTGCCCTTGCTTCTAGCGAAACTGGATGAGACATGCTCCTCGCACAGTGAGGTAATTCTGTTACGAGCGGCTTTCGCAATGGCATTCCATGGGGCCATGCGGGTAAGTGAACTCGTGGCGAGGAATAAGAAGGATGTGGGGGGAGGTCTATGCAGGGATCACGTTCAAATAAGGGGCGATTCCCTGCTGATCTCGATAGCCAGGTCAAAGACAGACCAGGAGGCTTTGGGGAGTAGTGTGGTGCTGCAGCGCGCCAGGGTGAACCCCAGTTGTCCAGTGAGGTATTTGGAGGACTACATGGCACAGAGGTTGACAACATGGGGGGGGACCCTGCTTAGACACAAGGACGGCACCCCGTTGACAAGATTTCAATTTTGGAGGGTGCTGGCAATTACAATTGCAGCCGCGGGCTTGAACCCATGTGATTTTGGGACCCACTCATTCAGAATAGGGGCCGCTACTGAGGCTACGGCTCGGGGTCTGTGTACAGAGGAAGTGAAACAGTTAGGCCGTTGGTCCTCGAACTGTTTCAAGAGGTATGTGCGACTGCACATGTTATAAAAGACTGATGAAATGCACTCACGCTTGTTGTCTTTTGTTTGGATTACAGTTTCGCAAGCCTGTAACGCGGGGCGAAAATTGGGATCGGCCCAACACCAGAGGACCAGCGGGAAAGGATCATCGACTGGAGAGCAAGTGGTATGGGTCGTGGGCCACTCATACGTGAGGCGTGCCGGGGACATATTCAAAGCAGGTCATGCGACTCACGCATCTAAGGAATATGGGTTCAGAGTGACCTTCCATGGGAAAGGAGGCCTCTGTTTTGACCAATTTCAGAGCTTTGTGGAGGAACTCTTAGGGCGGCACAGGTCACCGCCATCTGTAATCATAGTGCATCTGGGAGGTAATGACTTGGTAAGACTGGGAAGACGAGTGTTAGTAGAGCACATATTGTCAGCAGTCAGTTGGTTGGCCAGGAGGCTCCCGGGGTGTACGATTGCCTGGTCCCACATGATTCCCAGAAGAATTTGGTGGGGGGGTTTGTCTGTGTCGGCGTTGAACCACTCGGTAAAGAGGGTCAACAACAAGATTGAGAAACTGTTTCGCTCCACTCATTTACAAAGCATTCCCCATGGGTGTATTCGGGGCTATCACTGATATTTGAATGATGGGGTACACCTGTCCAGGGCTGGGAATGACTTACTCATAGGAGACTTCGTAGCATGGCTAGTGGCATTGAGGAGACATGACCTTTAGGAGGTGTGGGGGGGCCGGATAGTCGGTCAACTATCCGGCCTGTGGCGGTAAGGTCATGATCGGTGAGCAGTGATTTCAAGGTCCCTATGGGGGGCGCCACCCAGTATGGATGGGTAAGCCCGGGGGGAGGCGGCCATTGGCCCCTCCCATAGGGGGGGCGGCACCCACTACGGATGGGTCGCCCAGGGGGAGACGTCCATAGGCCCCTCCCAGGGGGAGACGGCTATATGCCCCTCCTACGAATTTCCCGGGGGCCGATATAAGCTCCGGCGGAAGAGAGTGTGGGGAAGGGGGGAGTCCACGCTGTCCTTCTTACGGATACCTCGCACGAGAACTCGGACGACCTTAAGATGGAGTCGAGTTAAAGGGGGCCCCCACGACAAGGGAAGTTACAGTTGGCTGCGAGGGTAAAGTCATCTGCGCATGCGCCACTCACACCGTGAGGGCGGGAATTTGGTAGTAGGGATCTGACACCGGTTAAGACCTTGCCGTTGGCCCTTAATGCTAGGTTGTACAATTTTAGAATGTTATGCATTTTCAGGATGCTGGACTCGGCTAGGAAACCTTTGTATTAGAGATTTGTTAAGGTTAGCCAAAAACTTGTCTCCATCAAAATGTAATGGAAGTTAAAATTGTACATGATTCATGAAACGTTTTAATTTAAAGTTTTAAATTTTGTTTCATATTTTAATAAATACGGCCGGGGGGGGGTAAGGCCCCCCGCCTTCCAAAAGTTCAAACCTGTGTCTGTCTCCTCCCATGGGGAATTGGTGTTGGGAGGGGTGGCGGGCATCCCGGCCCATATGGAAAGGGAAGACCACTCGGTCCCCCCGAACGTATGGATGGGTGCCCGAATCCCCCGGGAAACCATTGTGGGCGGGGGGCGTGTCCCGGCTGGTATGCCCAAAGCGGCGTAGCCGGAGCACGACCCTCCCGCCCAGAAGAGGTTGGCCCAGACACCTGCCCGGAAGTCCGTGCATGGATGGGCGTACCTGAGGCGGGCCCCCGCCCTCCCGCAGATGGATAAATAGAGCGGGAATCCAACGAAGCTTCCTCTTGTTCCAGTGCTCTGAAGGCTGCACCACTCGTCGCTCTTGAGCCCTCTAGGGAACAAGCTGCAATTTTTGACCCACCCACCAGCCCCTGTTTGCAATGTTTGTGGAATAAAGTAATTGTTGGTGATTATTTGAATGTAATAAAAAGATACAGTCAATTTTGCATCATGGATGTATGCCTTCGATTGAATAGATGCTTGTAGGCCTTTTTTCCTTTGTAGAAATGTAGAGGAATGGATTAAATAAATAAAGATTGTCTTGTGCTTTAGGACTTTTTTTTCCCTTTGTAGCAATGTCAAAGTTGGTGAATTGTCAAGCTGTTACAGATTAGGCGTATTTTTCTTTCCTTAGTAGGTAAAACAACTGTCGTATTTATTTTGGTCGGGCGGTAAGGTCATGATCGGTGAGCAGTGATTTCAAGGTCCCTAGGGGGGGCGCCACCCAGTATGGATTGGAGCGCCCGGGGGGAGGCGGCCATTGGCCCCTCCCATGGGGGAGCGGCACCCACTACGGATGGGTCGCCCAAGGGGAGACGGCCATAGGCCCCTCCCAGGGGGAGACGGCTATATGCCCCTCCTACGAATTTCCCGGGGACCGGATATCCGCTCCGGCGGAAGAGAGTGTGGGGAAGGGGGGGGAGTCCACTCTGTCCTTCTTACGGATAGCTCGCACGAGAACTCGGACGACCTTAAGATGGCGTCGAGTGAAAGGGGGCCCCCACGACAAGGGAAGTTACAGTTGGCTGCGAGGGTAAAGTCCTCTGCGCATGCGCCACTCACACCGTGAGGGCGGGAATTTGGTAGTAGGGATCTGACACCGGTTAAGACCTTGCCGTTGGCCCTTAATGCTATGTTGTACAATTTTAGAATGTTATGCATTTTCAGGATGCTAGACTCGGCTAGGAAACCTTTGTATTAGAGATTTGTTAAGGTTAGCCAAAAACTTGTCTTCGTCAAAATGTAATGGAAGTTAAAATTGTACATGATTCATGAAACGTTTTAATTTAAAGTTTTAAATTTTGTTTCATATTTTAATAAATACGGCCGGGGGGGTAAGGCCCCCCCGCCTTCCAAAAGTTCAAACCTGTGCCTGTCTCCTCCCATGGGGAATTGGTGTTGGGAGGGGTGGCGGGCATCCCGGCCCATATGGATTTATACCATACCAATAGAGGCATGCTTTCTGAGTAACATTCTAAATTAATGGAAAATTAGGTGTAAAGCAATTTAGACATTTGGGATTAAAGCACAATCCAAATTTTCTTTGGAAACTAAAATGGGAAACTCATTTATGTTGCCACCCTTTAACTTTTGTTCCCTTAACAACCTGTTTAAAAAATTGGCAAGATGGACCTTAACTGACTACACCAATTGATTGCCAAATAGGACTATGTTTACAATGAAGACAGATGTTTGGTTTGTTAATAACTTTGGTGTTGTTTGGCACATTTTGATGAAACATTCCAACAAAAAAGTTCTAATCCACCTCTGCTCCATCCTGGAAAGTTTTGGAGTGATCCTTCAAGTGGTCTGAGAAAAAGAGGGGATTCGTATTCGTAGCCGTTTCCGTACGACTCGTAAACACACCGTACGACCCGGCGAGTACGATCTGGACCGGGTGATCAGGACGCTATTCGTACGGTCCGCGTCAGGTAAGGGCATTCATACGGAAAAGCGCTCAATCACATACACACCGTACGCCGCGTACCCCCCATGATCGCCGGGGTACGCGCCGTACCCCTGCGTTCATGTGGGGTACGCGGCGTACACCCAGCGTACATGGGGTGCGCACTGTACACCCACCGTACATGGGGTACGGTGCGTACCCCATGTACGCTGGGTGTACGCCGCGTACCCCACATGATCGCAGGGGTACGGCGCGTACCCCGACGATCAAGGGGGGTACGCGGCGTCCCTGGGGGGGCGTTCTGTACTTGTTTTGGCGCGAACTATGCGTTTACAGCTGTTTCCAGCTCCCGTAAAAAAAAGGGTTGTACGTTGCGTACCCGACACGAATCGTACTTGCTAGGTCGTAAAAACCAGCCGCGAACCGTAGCGATGTCACGTACAGCGGGTTCCGAGTGAGACTCGTACGGATATTTTAGTCGTACGGAGTCCTGTATGACTCGTACGGTCTTTGGCTCCTGGGACGGATCGTACTTCGTCGTACGTACGGGGACGTGTACGGGTACGCTTCGTACGGGGAAAATTGCTCCGTACGACGATTCGGAGCGCATTTTACTGGATCGGAATCGATCCCATAATCTCATATACTCCTGCTCACATACCCAATGAACCCCCGAACATTCACAAAACCCCCATACACAGTTATACACACCCACACAACCCCACACATTCATACAGTGACACACAAATTCCACACACACACATACACCTAGACAACCCCAAACACACACACTCAAACACAAACATCCAACACACACACACAGATGCAGTTGCCCTCACATCTGCACAATGCCACACACACAGAAATACACATCCCCAGACACACCTACTCAAACTCATACACACAGTCACATATATACCCACAGAGCCCTAAACATACATTCTTGCACATACACCTACCCAACCCTGTACACAGAACTCTCCCACACACAAACATTCTCACACACACTGAAAGACATACAGTTACACTCACAAACACACATCCCTACACACAGACACACACAACCTCCTGCACTCACAAACCCACACAACCTCACACACACCCATAATCCCACACACACAGTCAAGTCCAACAGCTTTACTCTGTGTAAATAAATCACCATAACTGCATACTATTCAAAGAAAACAATTACAATTGTAGACCTAAAAATATTATCCAAAAATATATTCTCTCTTGATAGACACCGCTAAAAACATCAACAAGCCACTATTTGTCTGTTTTATTGATTACAAAGCTGCTTTCGATAGCGTCGACTGGGGAATACTCTTCAAACCATTGTAGATTGTGTGGAGATCTCAATGAAGATGTAATACACCTACTATGCATCTGCAATGGCTTGGGAGAGGAACGAAGACAGCTTTTAAAGCCGCTCCTGATCACAAGCCAGGTTTGATCATGCAGGGAGGCGGTAAAGACCTGTTTTTGAAGGCAGCAACATCCGGTTGGCCTGTAGCCTTGTCCGATTCATGAGTGCAGCAAATTTAAAGTTAAGCCTGGAAGCCCTCCAACAAACTGGCCTTCAACCCACGCCCATTGGTTTATGAGAGGAGTACAACTATATTGACCACTCGGACTTCGTCTGGCAACTCTGTCTATTCTCATGGCCCATACGCTGTCCTGCAGCCACCCTGGGCCAGCAGCCAGCTCAGCGACATAAAATTCTCATATACATTTTTTCACGGGGCGCAACGACTCAGGAGAGCAAGCGTCATGATGAACTACATTCCAGTACCATCAAAAACCGGCTCTCAGCCGCCCAGTAACATTCCAAAACATCTTCAAGATCCAAGTTTAAAGGATTCGGGACCTCACAGGTGCCCCCACTGATTAGTAATCCGACAAATGTTGTACTCCGCCCCATCTGATCCCCCGAACTGGCTTACTCGCACATTAGTTTTTATTCCCTTGCAATTTTATGGAATTACTGTACATTTGCAATTTTTAGCATTATTTAATGAAGTTGTTTTTGAACTCATGTCTTACTTTGCAAAGGTTTTAATTAATCATGCAATAAAGCGATAATATATTCTTATTTATTCTTCCCCTGACAGACTCATTAAAATTAAAAGAAAAGCAGCATTTCATTGACGTACAATATAACAGGTTACATTTCAAATAATTGATTACTGGATGATGAATAACAATGGCCTTTATCATACAATATAAAGTGCTTAGTGCCAGTATAAATATCACTGTTAAATATTGTCATCTGTTTTTTCATACAATAGTGCATCCAAGTGTGCATAGACCTTTCTTCTCTTTATTGACTTGAGGATGTACAAAATAACTGCATTTGTGATTTCCCGATTTTCCAAACTGCATATCAAATTATAAGTATGTTTGTAGTAAAAAAGCATTTTGAATAAAAACAGAGGTTTTAAAATAATAATAAAAAACTGCAACGTGGATTGGGGGGACTTTCCATCACGTGGGCAATTTGGGAGTGTATGGCACCACCGGTAGGTTTGTATGCCCCTTACAGATGGGATGTCAGAATAGGATTTTATGCTATGTTTTTGGTTGGCTTCTGCCTTTCTAGCACATTCCATAGCATGCATATACCTTGTCTACAGATCTCTTCTACTAAGGTATAAAATAGCTGCTGGATTTCGTGTATATGTTTGCACCTTACAGCTTGCTAGGAGAGTGAATATATACTCAAACCAAGGAATGTTGCTACTATAGTCAAGGGATAAGCAGTCTAAAATTAGATCCTTTATACATTTGGTCTCATCTTTGACCCTATTCCTTGCCAAAGAGTGAGACAAGCCATCTATTAAATCAGTTAAGAATGGTATGGATAATTTGTTATGAATAATATAGTTTGGAGAAAAACTGGGGACTGCTAATAGTCTTTTTAAAAATGTATTTTCAAAGGTTTGTAACTGGGCAGTATTAACCCTCCCCCATAGTGCAGCCCTTAGCCAACACCTGTAACAATGTTGGTACTGTACACGCTGAGAATTTCCCATATGGGTTTGTTTCCTATTTTGGCAGAAAACCTTAAAATGCCCTTAGTACTTCTTAAAAATTTCAATTTACACAGTTCCATGTGAGTAGTCCAAGTACCATTCTTACTAGAAGTCAAACCCAGATAAGAGAAGGTTGAGACTGTCAATGGCTACCCCTCTCACATGATGTTGTCTGTTTTGTAATTTAGAGCTCCCGCATGTCATAACAAATGTCTTTTTTAAATTAATCTGTAGGTCTTTTTCAGACATGAACAGTGCAAAATTGTCTATTAAACGTTGCAGACCGTTAGCTGTTCTTGATAGAAAGACAGCGTTGTCTGCATAAAGAAGGACTGGGGTCGGGCGTGCCCTAACATTTGATACATCTGCAGGTACATTTTGTATAAAAGGATCTACGTTATTGATATATAAAGAAAATAAAAAAGGGGCTAAAACACAACATTGCCGGATTCCACGTGTTAATCTAAAATCTGGGTACATTCTCCCGTGATGCCATATTGCACTCTGGATGTTAAAAGAGAGTAAATCTGGGCTAAATCTCGGGTAAATATGTTATTATATCAAAGGGACACCTAGCACCTTCAGTGTCTGCCGTACTCATACCCATACACACACAGCCCACACACACACACACAGACACACAAACACAGACACAACCCCACATGCACTGTTACATACATGCACACAACCTCACATACAGTCACATACACAACCTCCACACACACCCACAGAATCACATACACAGTCACACACATGCAGCCTACAACACACAGTTGCTTAAACACTCACACAACCCTAAACACACTTTAACACATATACTCAAACAAGCCCCTATACACCCGCACAACCCCATTCACATAAATCCACACACAGTCACATATGCACCCAGAGAACCCCAATGACACAATCTCCCCACATAATCATATTCGCATCCACATGTACCTACAAACACACAGTTTACAACCCCCAAGACACTCAACCCCAGTCTGGGTTGAATCCATCATTGTTCTTTAGCTCACTTTGCCACCTCTTGCACAGACGTGGGGTCAAGACTGATTTGCATATAGCTGAGTCTGATCTGAGGTGGCAAAGTGAGCTAAAGAATAATGATGGATTAAAGCCAGATCTGTGACTAGGGTAAGTGTCTGAAAAACTTAAGCGCTACATTCATCATCTCCTTGTGTTTACTTTGTTCTCCCTAAGTTGGCAGAGTATGCCCAGATGTGGGTCCCTTGCTCACTTTGCCACTGGATATATGCTAGCCTGGCTGATATGGGGTGTTACCCTGAAACCGGTCCCTGGATGCGTGTTTCCGGTTCAGGGAAGACCTGGCTTTGTCGTTCGGGCTAGACTGTTCCCCTGAGACACAGGGTCAAGACTGATTTGCGTATAGCTGGGTCTGAACTGAGGTCTGAAAAGTTTCAGCGCTCCGTCCATCATCTCCTTGTGTTTGCTTTGTTCGCCCTAAGTTGGCAGGGTATGCCCAGACGTGAGTCCCTTGCTCACGTTGTCACTGGATTTAAGCTAGCCTGGCTGATCAGGGGTGCTGCTCTGAAACCTGTCCCAGGATGCTTGTTTACAGTTCAGTGAAGACCTGGCGTCGCATTTCGGGCTGGACTGTACCGATCAAGCACAGGTTCAATTATGATATGCTTATAGCTGGGTCTGAACTGAGGTGGCAAAGTGTGCTAAAGAACGATATTGTCCATCATCTCCATGTGTTTGCTTTGTTCATCCTAAGTTAGCGGGGTATGCCCAGATGTGGGTGCCTTGCTCACTTTGCCAATGGATTCAAGCTAGCCTGAATGATGAGGGTTGTTACCCCAAAACCGGTTGCATAACGCTTGTTTCCACTTCAGGGAAGACCTGGCTTGGTAGTTCTGGCTGGACTGTTCCCATGAGGCACAGGGTCAAGACTGATTTGTGTATAGCTGGGTCTGATCTGAGGTAGGGAAGTGAGCTAAAGAACGTTGATGGATTCAACCCAGATCTGTGGCTGGGTTTGAGTTTTCTGAAAGGTTTCAGCTCTCTGTCCATCATCTTCTTGTGTTTGCTTTGTTCGCCCTAAGTTGCCCTAAGTTGGCAAGCTGGATCACTGACAGAATATCGACAGGCAAAATATCGACTTGCCAAAATATCGAGGTTAAAATATTAAATGCCAGAATATCGACTTCCTATCTACAAACAGGTAAGTACAAAAAAATCAACTCCAAAATACCGATAGGAAAAAATATAGACAGTCAAAATATTGAATTTTTAAAAATATTTTAAAAGTAATTTAAAACTAATATAATAATAAATATAATGTATTTAAACATACATAAAATACTTAAATAAACTTAAAATTAAAAAATAACAATTTTAAAACATATATATATATATATATATATATATACATATACATATTATTAACAAAACATATTCAATAATTTTTCCGTAGGATAGCAAGAGGGTTAAATTTACTATTCCCACTCCAGAGAGTGCAACAGTAAGGAAAGCGTTGGCTAGCGTAGGGGTAAAAATTACTATTCCCACTCCAGTGAGCGCAACAGTAGGCCAAGCGTTGGATAGCGTCGGGGTAAAAATTACTATTCCCACTCCAGTGAGTGCAACAGTAGGGAAAGCGTTGGATAGCGTGGGGTAAAATTACTATTCCAACTCCAGAGAGTGCAACAGTAGGGAAAGCATTGGATAGAGAGAGGGTAAAAATTACTATTCCCACTCCAGTGAGCGCAACAGTAGGCTATGCGTTGGATAGCGTAGGGGTAAAAATTACTATTCCCACTCCAGTGAGTGCAATAGTAGGGAAAGCGTTGGATAGCGTGGGGTAAAATTACGATTCCAACTCCAGAGAGTGCAACAGTAGGGCAGGCGTTGGATAGTGAGAGGGTAAATATTACTATTACCACTCCAGGGAGAGCAACAGTAAGGAAAGCATTGGATAGCGTAGGGGTAAAAATGACTATTCCCACTCCAGAGAGCGCAACAGTCAATCAATCAATCAGTGACACTTATAAAGCGCGCTACATACCCGTAGGGTCTCAAGGCGCTGGGGGGGGGTGCCGCTACTGCTCGAACAGCCAGGTCTTCAGCTTCTTCCTGAAGGAGAGGTGGTCTTGGGTCAGGCGCAGGTCGGACGGGAGGGAGTTCCAGGTCTTGGCGGCCAGGTAGGAGAAGGACCTTCCTCCTGTAGTCGCTCTTCGGATGCGGGGGACGGCGGAGAGGGCGTGGTTGGCTGATCAGAGGTGGCGTTTGGGAGCGTAGAAGTTGACTCGGCTGTTGAGGTAGCTCGGGCCTTGGTCGTGTAGGGCTTTGTGTGCGTGGGTGAGGAGGCGGAAGGTGATTCTCTTGTTGACGGGGAGCCAGTGAAGGTCTCTCAGATGTCCGGAGATGTGGCTGGATCGTGGGATGTCGAGGATGAGTCTGGCTGAGGCGTTTTGGATCCGCTGGAGTCTCTTCTGGAGCTTGGCGGTGGTCCCGGCGTAGAGGGCGTTGCCGTAGTCCAGTCGGCTGGTGACGAGGGCCTGGGTGACGGTCTTCCTGGTCTCTGTGGGGATCCACCAGAAGATCTTCCGTAGCATGCGTAGGATGTTGAAGCACGCCGAGGAGACGCTGTTGACTTGCCTGGTCATGGAGAGGGAGGAGTCCAGGATGAAGCCCAGGTTTCGTGCATGGTCTGTCGGTCTGGGTGCGGTGCCCAGGGCGGGAGGCCACCAGGAGTCATCCCAGGCGGAGGGTGAGGAGCCCAGGATGAGGACCTCCGTCTTGTCCGAGTTCAGTTTCAGGTGGCTGGTCGTCATCCACTCGGCTACCTCTTTTATCCCTTCGTGCAGGTTGGCTCTGGCGGCGGCGGGGTCGTTGGTCAGGGAGAGGATCAGCTGGGTGTCGTCGGCGTAGGAGATTATGCTGAGGTGGTGTTTGCGTACGATGGCCGCGAGGGGGCTCATGTAGACGTTGAAGAGGGTGGGGCTCAGGGATGATCCTTGGGGGACGCCGCAGATGACTTCGGAGGCCTCTGACTTGTACGGTGGTAGGCGGACTCGCTGTGTTCTTCCGTCGAGGAAGGAGATGATCCATTCCAGCGCCTTGTCCTGGATTCCGATGTTGCTGAGGCGCCGTACTAGGGTGCGGTGGCAGACCGTGTCGAATGCCGCGGAGAGGTCTAGGAGGATGAGGGCCGCTGTTTCTCCATTGTCCATCAGGGCTCGGATGACATCGGTGGCGGCGATGAGGGCGGTCTCGGTGCTGTGTTTGGCTCGGAAGCTGGACTGTGAGGGGTCGAGGGATCCGTTCGTCTCGAGGAAGGCGGCCATCTGCTTGTTGACGGTCTTCTCGATGACTTTGGCTGGAAACGGGAGAAGCGAGATGGGGCGGTAATTCTTGAGGTCGGTGGGGTCCGCTGTTGGTTTCTTGAGTAGAGCGCTGAGTTCGGCGTGTTTCCAGCTTTCAGGGAAGATGGCGGTGTCGAAGGAGGTGTTGATGATGTCTCGCAGGTGGGGTGCGATGACAGCGTCGGCCTTGTTGAAGACGTGGTGAGGGCAGGGGTCGGTCGGTGATCCGGAGTGGATGGAGTTCATCGTGCGGATGGTGTCTTCGGTGCTGATCGGGGTCCAGGCGTGGAGGGTGGTGGTGGGGGGGGGTGGCTGGTCGGTCGTGGTGTGCGTTGGTTGGTTGTTGAACCTGCTGTGTATGTCCGTGATCTTGTTGTGGAAGTATGAGGCGAGGGAGTTGCAGAGGTCTTGCGATGGGGTGATGTCGTTGTTTCCTGCGCTGGGGTTGGAAAGCTCTTTCACGATGTTGAAGAGTTCCTTGCAGTTGTGTGCATTGTTGTCCAACCGGTCCTTGAATGCTGTTTTCTTGGCGGCGCGGATCAGCTGGTGGTGTTTCCGGGTGGCAAGTTTGTAGGAGGTCCTGTTGTCCGGTGTCGGTTCCCTTTTCCAGACTTTCTCGAGGGCTCGGCAGTTCTTCTTGGAGCTCTTGAGTTCGTCGGTGAACCATGGGGCCTTCTTGCTGCCGGGTCTGCTAGGCGGGGTCCTCAGCGGGGCGAGTTCGTCCGCGCAGTTGCTGATCCACTTCGTGAGGTTGTCGGCGGCCTGGCTGGGGTTCGCTGAGCTGGCAGGAGGGTGTTGGCTCAGGGAGGTGGCGAGCTGGTCTGCTGTGATCTTGTTCCAGCTTCTGCGGGCGGTCTGTTGCTGGTGTTGGTGGGTCGTTGTTCTCTTGAAGGTGAAGTGGACGCAGCTGTGGTCCGTCCATTGAAGCTCTGTGGCGTGGCTGAAGTCGATGTCTGTGCTGGATGAGAAGACGGCGTCGAGTGTGTGTCCGGCGAGGTGGGTAGGGGTGGACACCAGTTGCTTGAGTCCCAGGTTGGCGAGGTTGTCGAGCAGGGTGCTGGTGTTGTGGTCGTTGTTGTTCTCCAGATGGAAGTTGAGGTCTCCCAGGAGGATGTAGTCAGCGGAGGGGAGGGCATGCGGGCTGATGAAGTCGGCGATGTCCTCGCTGAATTGCGTGCGTGGTCCAGGGGGTCGGTAGATCAGGGTGCCTCTGAGGGTGGTGTTCGGGTTGGTGTGGATCTGGAAATGCAGGTGTTCGGCACTGGTCAGGGTGTTGTCGGTGCTGGTCGTGAGACGGATGGTGTTCCTGTGGATGATGGCGATGCCTCCTCCCATCTGGTTGGCGTTTCGGTCGGGAAAGCATTGGATAGCGTAGAGGTAAAAATAACTATTCCCACTCCAGAGAGTGCAACAGTACGGAAAGTGTTGGATAGCGTAGGGGTAAAAATTACTATTCCCACTCCAGTGAGTGCAACAGTAGAGAAAGCGTTGGATAGCGTAGGTATCAATATTACTATTCTCACTCCAGTAAGTGCAACAGTAGGGAAAGTGTTGGATAGCGTAGGGGTAAAAATTACTATTCCAACTCCAAAGAGTTCATCAGTAGGGAAAGCGTTGGATAGCGTAGGGGTAAAAAATACTATTCCCACTCCAGTGAGCGCAACAGTAGGCAAAGCGTTGGATAGCGTAGGGGTAAAAATTACTATTCCCACTCCAGTGAGTGCAACAGTAGGGAAAGCGTTGGATAGCGTGGGGTAAAATTACTATTCCAACTCCAGAGAGTGCAACAGTGGGGCAAGTGTTGGATAGTGAGAGGGTAAATATTACTATTACCACTCCAGGGAGAGCAACAGTAAGGAAAGCATTGGATAGCGTAGGGGTAAAAATGACTATTCCCACTCCAGAGAGCGCAACAGTAGGGAATGCATTGGATAGCGTAGGGGTAAAAATTACTATTCCCACTCCAGTGAGTGCAACAGTAGAGAAAGCGTTGGATAGCGTAGGTATCAATTTTACTATTCTCACTCCAGTGAGTGCAACAGTAGGGAAAGTGTTGGATAGCGTAGGGGTAAAAATTACTATTCCAACTCCAAAGAGTTCATCAGTAGGGAAAGCATTGGATAGCGTAGGGGTAAAAATTACTATTCCCACTCCAGTGAGTGCAACAATAGGGAAAGCGTTGGATAGCGTAGGGGTAAAAATTACTATTCCTACTCCAGAGAGTGCAACAGTAGGGAAAGTGTTGGATAGCGTAGTGTTAAACATTACTGTTCCCACTCCAGTGAGTGCAATAGTAGGGAAAGTAATACTTCATATATAAATATAAATAACATAAATATTAATACCAATTACAAAATAATTAAAATATTTTACAATTGTATAAAATATATTAATTAATCAATTAAATTAAATTTAAAATGTACCTACTAATACTAATTTTTTACCAATTACCAATAAATTAATTTACAATATAAAAATATTAAAAAATTAGACACAAAAAAATATTTTAAAAATGTAAATACTTACAATTAAATTACTTCCCAAGCTATTCCCCCATAAACACACAACCCACTACAGAAAATAATGTAATAAAAGTAACATATTTATCAATTAATCAATTACAATAAATTACAAATTATATTTTAATTAATTACCAAATAATAATTAATTAACAGTTAATTCTAAATAAATAACATTAAATAAAATACCATATTTAATTAATTATAATTAAATTACTTCCCAACCTATTCCCCTATAAACCCAAAACCCACTACAGAAAATATATCACTAAAATTAACATAGTTATCAATTAATCAATTAAAATTAATTACCAATTATATTTTAATTATCTACAAAGTAATAATTTATTCACAATTATTTCCAAAAAAATACCAATAAATAAAATAACATATTTAAATAATTATAATTAAATTACTTCCCACCCTATTCCCCTATAAACCCACAACCCACTACAGAAAATACATTACTAAAATTAACATATTTATCAATTAAAATTAATTACAAATTATATTTTAATTATCTACAAAGTAATGATTAATTCACAATTATTTCCAAAAAAATACCAATAAATAAAATACCATATATAAATAATTATAATTAAATTACTTCCCACCCTATTCCCCTATAAACCCACAACCCACTACAGAAAATACATTACTAAAATTAACATATTTATCAATTAAAATTAATTACAAATTATATTTTAATTATCTACAAAGTAATGATTAATTCACAATTATTTCCAAAAAAATACCAATAAATAAAATACCATATATAAATAATTATAATTAAATTACTTCCCACCCTATTCCCCTATAAACCCACAACCCACTACAGAAAATACATTACTAAAATTAACATATTTATCAATTAAAATTAATTACAAATTATATTTTAATTATCTACAAAGTAATGATTAATTCACAATTATTTCCAAAAAAATACCAATAAATAAAATACCATATATAAATAATTATAATTAAATTACTTCCCACCCTATTCCCCTATAAACCCACAACCCACTACAGAAAATAAATAACTAAAATTAACATATTTATCAATTAATCTTTTAAAATGAATTGCCAATTATATTTTAATTTATTACCAATTAATAATTAATTAACAATTAATTCTAAATAAATACCAATAATTAAAATACCATATTTAATTAATTATAATTAAATTACTTCCCACCCTATTCCCCTATAAACCAACAACCCTCTACAGAATTATATTACACAAAAATTAAAAATTAATATAAACTTACCTTAAATTCGATATTTTTGTTGTCTATATTCTGTCTAGTCGATATTATGTCCATTCTATATTTTTGATTCGATAATATGTCCATTCTATTTAATATTTACATTTTCTAGTCAATATTTTGGTAGTCTATATTCTGTCTAGTCGATATTATGTCTATTCTATATTTTTTACTTGATATTATGTCTAGTCGATAATAAAAACTTGATATTTTGACTCTTTACCTGGCATGCTATTCCCAAACATGGGTCCCTCGCTCACTTTGCCACTGGATTCAAGCTAGCATGGTTGATGAGGGGTGTTACCCTGAAAGCGGTCCCAAGAAGCTCGTTTCCAGTTCAGAGAAGACCTGGCTATGCAATTCGGGCTGGACTGTTCCCATGAGGGACAAGGTCAAGAATGTTTTGCATATAGCTGGGTCTAAACTGAGGTGGCGTTGTGAGCTAAGGAACAATAATGTATTCATCCCAGATCTGTGACTGGGGGCGAGTGTCTGAAAAGTTTCAGTGCTCTGTCCATCTTCTCCTTGTGTTTGCTTTGTTCACCCTAAGTTGGAAGGGTATTCCAGATGTGGGTGCCGTGATCATTTTGCCACTGGATGAGTGATGTTACCCTAAACCAGTCCCAGGATGCTTGTTTCCAGTTCAGGGAAGACTTAGCTTGGCAGTTCAGGCTTGACTGTTCCCATGTGGCACAGGGTCAAGACAGATTTGCATATAGCTGGGTCTGAACTTAGGTGACAAAGTGAGCTACAGAGAAATGATGGAATCAACCCAGATCTGTGACTAGAAGTGAGTGAATTAAAAGTTTCAGCGCTCCGTACATCATCTCCTTGTGTTTGCTTTGTTCACCCTAATTGGCAGGGTATGCCCAGACGTGGGTCCCATGCTCACTTTGCTACTGGATTCAAGCTAGTCTGTGTGATTAGGGGTGTTACCCCAAAACCAGTCCCAGAATGCTTGTTTCCGGTTCAGGGAAGATCTGGCTTGACAGTTCGGGCTGGACCGTTCCCATGAGGCACAGGGTTAAGACTGATTTCCATATAGCTGGGTCTGAACTGAAGTGCCAAAGTGTGCTAAAGAACAATAATGGATTCAACCTAAATCTGTGACTGGGGATGAGTGTCTGAAAAGTGTCAGCACTCCGTCCATTATCTCCTTGTGTTTGCTTTGTTCACCCAAAGTTAGTAGGGTATGCCCAGATGTGGGTCCCTTGAAACTTTGCCACTGGATTCAAGCTAGCCTGAATGAGTAGGGGTGTTACCCCAAAACCGTTCCCAGGATGCTTGTTTCCAGTTCAGGGAAGACCTAGCTGGGCAGTTCGGGAAGGTCTGTTCGCATGAGGCACAGGGCCACAACTGATTTGCATATCGCTAGGTCTGAACTAAGGTAGCGAAGTGAGCTACAGAACGATGATGGATTCAAGCCAAATCTGGGACTGTATGTGAGTGTCTGAAAGGTTTCAGCGCTCTGTCCATCATCTCCTTGTGCTTGATTTGTTCGCAGGATATGCCCAGACTTGTGTCCCTTGCTCGCTTTGCCACTGGATTCAAGCTGGCCTGAATGATGAGGGGTGCTACCCCAAACCGGTCACAGGATGCTTGTTTCCAGTTCAGGGAATACCTGGCTTGGAAGGTCTGGCAGGACTGTTCGCATGAGGCACAGGGCAACAAATGATTTGCATATCGATGGGTTTGAACTAAGGTGGCGAAGTGAGCTACAGAATGATGATGCAATGTCCGTGGCCCACTCAGGCTAGCATAAAATGAGTGGCATGCAGTGGCAAAAGGAGTGGCATGCAGAAAACCGCCTGTGAGAACAGCAGATGCAGAGACCTCAGACAAAGGGGTGCAAGCCTTAAAACGCGTAAGGTCAAAGGAACATTTTTTCCGGAACAGCAAAGCAAGTTGCTTGTGTTATGCAAGCTGCCAGTGTAAAAGTCTGATTGTTCCCCTGCTGTTGTGTGTGCCCTCGAGCTTTTGGGCGCTTTGTTGGTTAATGTATATATATAAATAATGAATAGAACCAGGAATTTTCCTGTTTGGGATTCCCTAGGTTAAAGCAAGAGAAATACCTATTACAATCTTAAATGTATGTATTTTAGAAAAAGACTTGTCTTTGGCCTGTGTATTTATACAGACAGAATGATTACCAGAGCCCGTATTTTGAGGTTCATGCTGCTAACTGTAAATAGTAACTAAATGTATTTATACCGTTTTTATATATTTATTTACATATTTATTTATATCAATTTCGAATTGCATTGGTGAGCATTTAGAAATCTGAGATTTATCTCTGTACTCTTTGAGTGAAAACAATGTAATGCTCTTAAAACTGAACAACAGTATCTCTTCACTTTTTATGGTCATTGACAACATGTATGAGTGAATCTATAGGTAATGGATTAGATGTGTTTGTAGATCTAGGAATCACTGAGTGGGTTTTTAGATACTTGCTTTTATGTGTCAATGGATTCAAATATGGTACTCTGTAGTTTACAGTGAGTGATGAAAGGTTATACTAGTGTATGATGAGGTGTATCAGATTGACACATGGATGATGTCATCAGTGATGTCATCAGTGATGTCACTGACCATGTCATGAATGATGTAATCTGTGAGATCATCACCAGTGGATTGCGGGCGCGAGAATTACAGTTAGTACAACTTACTATAACAGAGGAATTTTACTGGTTTTGTATGAGAGAAATGCCCAGCTAACTATAACACCCCTGAAACCTATGGTTTTTTCAGTAAATTTCTAAGGTTTTTTAAATGAACATTCTTAACTATAACCTGCCTGAAACCTATGGCATTTTCAGTGAATTTCAAAGGTTTTTCAAATGATAATTCCTAATTGTAATGTTCATTAAGAATATCTGTTTTTTTCTATCTTTTTTAATTATAATCCCGTTCTCTACCCAGTAAAAAAGTGCAAATATTACCACTCTTAAATTGGTTCCTTCCTCCAAGAAAATCGCTACAAACCAGAACCACAACTAACATTAATAATATACAAACCAGGCGTTCCCGTAGAAAAAAAACAAAAAAACACCACTTCCCCATACTTTCAACAACAAACCAAATCTACAATGCTACCTAAAGACAGAGGTGATAGTTCCATTTACCCCTAACAAATTAATATGAACATTTAACTAGTGTAAGGACGTTGACTAAGTACTGCGTGAAATACATCCAACTCACACCCATATTTAAAGACGAACATGTGATAGAAGTACTAATTACGCACTTCCAACACACAACACAATCCAACACCCAGCGCCACCACCACTACAACCACCCCTCCTGATCACTCCTCCTCTACTACCTCAGAGGCAGTGCAAAACAGGACAATGGACTTTCCCAAAATAATATATCCCCTCAACACCTCACTAGCTCAATGTTCAGAGATGTGTCAACTAACTATGTATAAGGGAGGAAACACACACATCAACAATAATTTACACAATGCCAAGACTACCCCTGAAATGCTATACACAACTCACTATACAAACCAAAAACTTTTCCGTGTGTAGATACACTATTGATACATGTAGTGTACTGTACAGTGGACACAACAATATTATCTCAGACTCTGGTGAATATCTCGGTCATGTTGCTGTGTTGTCTCCCCCCCCATTGAAGCAGAAGCGGAGTGGCCTGGTCCAACATATGCAACTCCAGCATAAGAGTATAAATATTTAGGCTACGCCTTGGGCGTGGTTCACTTCTGTAAAAAGAATAGACTCTGCCACAGTGAAGGTCCTCACTCTGACCCGTGGCTGCTGCCATGACCACATGCCTCCTCAATACAGGCCCATTGTGAACTCAGCACCACCGCACTACAGACCTATGTCTGTATTGACTACTGCCTTCAACCTACACTGCTGACAGCAGTGTTCACAACTTGAATTCTGCTTTGGATCTACACTATGGACAGCATTGAAGTTAGCCTTGATTTATGTAAGTCAGAGACAATTGTACTCTATGTCCTCAGATTTTGTTAAAATAAGTGACAAAAATTCTTCTTCGATATCTGTGCTGACTACTGCCTTTGATCTACAGTGCGGACAGCAGGGTTCACAACTTGAATTCAGCTTTGGATCTACACTCTGGACAGCATGAAATTCAGCCTTGATTTATTTAAGGCAGAGATAATTGTACTCTAAGTCCTCAGATTTTGTTATAGGATGCAACAAAAAAATTCCTCAATGTCTGTACTGACTACAGCCTTCAATCTACACTGCGGACAGCAGAGTTTACAACTTGAAATCAGTTTTGCATCTACACTACAGACAGCATGAAATTCAGCCTTGATTTATTTAATGCAAAGACAATTGTACTCTAATTTCTCAGATGTTGTTAAAGGATGGGACAGAAAACATTCCTCAATGTCTGTACTGACTACTGCCTTCGATCTACACTGCGGACATTAGAGTTTACAAATTGAAATAAGTTTTGCATCTACACTACAGACAGCATGAAATTCAGCCTTGATTTATTTAAGGCAGAGACAATTGTACTCTAAGTCCTCAGATTTTGTTAAAGGATACAACAAAAAACATTCCTTGATGTATGTGTCGACTACTGTCTAAGATCTACACTGCGGACAGCAGGGTTTACAACTTGAATTCAGCTTTGCATCTACACTACAGACAGTAGGGAATTCAGCGTTGATTTACTTAATGCAGAGACAATGATACTGTATGTATTCAGATTTTGTTAAAATAAGTGAATAAAAGCATTCTTCTATAACTGTGCTGTCTACTGCCTTCAATGTACACTGAGGACAGAGGAGTTTACAACTTGAAATCAGTTTTGCATCTACACTACATACAGCATTGAATTCAGTCTCAATTTATTTTTAGGCCGAGACAATTGTACTCTATGTCCTCAGATTTTGTTAAAGGATGTGACAAAAAGCATTCCTCGATGTTTGTGTTGACTACTGCCTAAGATCTATAACTTTGGACAGCAGGGTTTACAACTTGAATTCAGCTTTGCATCTACACTACAGACAGTAGGGAATTCAGCGTAGATTTACCTAATGCAGAGACAATTATACTGTATGTATTCAGATTTTGGTAAAATAAGTGAAAAAAAGCATTCTTCTATAACTTAGCTGACTACTGCCTTCGATGTGCACCGCAGACAGTAGGGTTCACAACTTGAATTCAGCTTTGGATCTACACTACAGACAGCATTGAATTCAGCCTCGACTTATTTAAGGCAGAGACAAAAAATACTCCTGTGGCACTGCTAGTATGCGTAAGTACCTTCAAACCCTGCATCCTGTGAACTATGCTCACAAAGAATGTAGAAGACTGCGCCAAAATGTACTGCCACCACTGGCAAAACTAAGTACCTCTAAGGCATCACCTTCAACATCACCACCAGACACACGCCCCCAATTTGGGAAAGTTAAAATTGACTGCATGAAGTGCAATCGTTTAATTTGTTATGGGGAGCAATCAGTAGACCTAATTTTCAGAGCAATTATTAACCTTCGATGCTAGTTTTTTTTCCCCTCAAAGTTCATGCAGTCCAGTATGCAACAGTCAATGCTTTGAGTGCAGCCCGTTCGGACCATGCATCATCGCAGGGTGAGCACACGCTAAAAACCAGACGTACCACTAACTTAGTACACCATAAATAATTGCCACATGGCCTTCTTAAGGCAAAATTCAGTAGTCAAAACACATTATTACCTGTGCAGTCTGCCTTGACCACACATCATCGCAGGCTCCACACAAACCACCCCTACCTCATTGCACCACAACTCTTGAACCCTTTACAATAGAATCTTCTGTGTATTATTTCAAAGTCAAAGTCAAAAAATACTTTATTTCGGCTTTACTGCCATAAAAGCACATTAAAATATACATACATTGAATAAAGAATAAAAAAAGTCACAAAAGGGGAATTAGAAATAACTTATCAAAACAGGATTGATGATATGCAAAAAATAATTGCATCAGTGCTGCAGCCATAACACATGATAAGTAACTACCCGAACCCCCAAATTTCGGGAGCACAAAAGAGAAGGAACCCAGAACACAGTTAAAAGGATATGTATAGGGACAATAAAAACAACACTATTACTTCATATACTAAGTTCAGTTGAAGTACATGATAAAATAATAAGTTAAGGGAACAAAGTTAATAACGACATTCCTGAACAAATAAAATGGACATGATTATTAGCATCACATTCACTTACAGTACTAAGATACAGCAGAAGTAAGATAGTAATATGAACAGCAACATCAACTGTTACCCAGCTCTTTTCCCTTTAAGATTCCTCTACGGATACACCACATCGCAAAGATGAATTTTGAGGTCGCGACTACAAAAATTGGTGATGTTTCATATATAAGTATCCTAAAGACCTCATTATAATTTCTTAGCCCTAGATTTCTACACAACTGGTAAACCCACTTCGATCTAGCCCTATGATAAGCAGGAGAGAAAAGTATTAAATGAAGTTCTGTCTCTTCCACAGCAGCACAACCAGGGCAAACTGATTAAACTGAGCCCTTCCATTTATTTGTAATTGCGCCAAATGGAAGGGTTCCATGTCTAAATTGGATAAACAATTTTTTTGCCATCAGTGGTTGGATGCTGTCCAAGGTCTTTTCCAATTTATACTGCTGTTTAACATCGAGAAACCTTGAAGTCAAAGAGCAACAGATCGTGCTCTTAGCTAAATGTGCAAGTTTAAATTCCTTCAGAGCTAGGCATAAAGCTTATTTTTGGGTGCTGGAGCAAGACTCCTCCGGGTTCAACCATAGATCACCATGACCTAGGAGAAAACACAAACTCCTACTGTAGGACAACCATGGTAAATTCATGGCCCCCAATTTACACATTACTTCCCTCAATTCCTCCCTATAGTTTGTTGATTCTGGCGTACTCCATAGATGATGCCAGAAAAGGAGAGGACGAGAGGCAATAAGATCAGATATGGGATCAATGCCGAGGTCCATCCTAAGTGGTGTTAGGGGCGTGCTTTTTGGTAGCCCTAGCAACTGTCTAGCAAAGCTGTTCTCGGGTATCTGTAGTGGATGGGATACACAATGTCCCCAAAGTTCAGCACCATAAAGAGATGCTCCCCTTGCTTGTATTTCATACAGTTCTGTTGGAGGGCCTATCACCTTCAGGGAGCATTTTGTGTACACTTTAATAATGCCTCCCAAGGACTGGGTTAACTTCAAATTTGCCTTCATTACCTGGGACCTCCAATCCATTTTGTCATTCAGTGAGATGCCTAAATAATCAAAAGTGGACACTCTCTCTAAAGGTCTTCCATCCATTTGGGGATGTGGACAATTAGTTGTATTTGCATGAAAGACCATATATTTGGTTTTATTGATATTAATCACGAAATTATTTTTCCTGCAAAATGAGCTGAACTCATCCAATACATTCTGCATCTCCATAGATGATTTAGACAGAAGCAGCATGTTGTCAGCAAACATTAAAGCTGGTATTTTCCTGTTTGCTAACCTTGGAGAGTCTATGTCCTTCATGGCCAACATTGTGTCAATTAAGCCGTTCAGAAAGAGAGAGAAAAGGGTTGGGGCCAACACACATCCCTGCCTGACCCCTTGCTCCACTGGGAAAGGCGCTGACAGTTCTCCCTTTTTTCCAAACCTAACCCTTGCATAGGTGCCTTTATGTAGATGTTTTAAGATCTGACAAAGATAAACCGGCGCCCCCATGTCAAATAAAAAACTCTATAGCTGCTCACGCTGGACCAGATCGAAGGCGGACTTAAGGTCCACACAAGTCAGATAAAGACTACTTCCTCCCAGAGTTACTTTCTTCCAGTAAATTAGTTGTAATATAAAAATTTGGTCTAGAGTTGAAATTCTGGATCTAAATCCTGCTTGTAGGGGGGTTTGGATATCTGACTCGTCCATCCAAGATTGCAGACGCCCCAGAAGGATACGAGCAAATATATTTTGGGTAACATCAATGAGGCTAATGGGCCGGTAGTTCGCTGGATCTTGTGGGGAACCTTTTTTAAGGATTGGGATATTCTCGGCGCCAAGCCAAGTTGAAGGGGGGTCCGTGCCTTGAAGAATAGAATTAAATAAAGACTACAGGTATGGAGCCCAGAGAGCCCATTCAGATCTGAACAGGTCGCCGGGGATTCTGTACAAGCCGGGTGCTTTTTTAGAGAGTAACTTTTCCAGTGCCAAATTAACTTCTGACGAAGTGTAAGGAGGTGGTGCAATATTCAGGGAGATATGAAAAACATCCATTGACCCTGAAATTCAATAACATTCACGGACCTGGAATATAGCATGTTAAAATGCGATCTCCAGGTTTCTTCTGCTAGATTTGGAGCAATGGCCAGTTCACCCTAGTATGACCTGTCTTCATTAAGTTCCAGAAGGAGCGCATGTCTCTACTGTCCAAGGCTTTCCTGATTGCTTCCCATTTTTCATTCTCCCAGGCTACTTTCGCCTCAGCCAAGGTGGTTTTAAAATGGGATCTAGCTAATCTGGTGCCCAGGACATCCTTGTTCTTGACTCTTAGTAACAATGCAGTTTTGGCTTCCCTGCATGCCTTATTGAACCATGGATGTTTCGGTTTGGGGTCAGGCTTGTTATTATTATTATGTACATAAAAAAGGCTGCCAATTTTAAAAACATCTCATGATGGTTATTTTTCAACAGTATCAAAGATTCTTGGTCTTGATAGTTTTCAATATTATTGAGAGCAGACTCAAAAAAAGGGCTAATCTCAGTGTACAAGGTGACCATTTTCTCGTCAGAGGCAACCAGTGTACCCCAATGGACTCTTCTACCACCTTCACTTATAATTAAGTTTGGAGGAGGTTGGGTAAGGTGCTCTTGGGCATTCCAGAATTGGGGAATACAGAGAGTCAGAACTAGTGGATTATGGTCACTTTTGCATCTTGAATGCACAACAAAATCCTGAATTTTAGACCAAATCTCAACATCAACCAATATGAGGTCAATTTTAGAAGCCTGTCCTATTTTATTTAAGGTTGAGTTTTCCGGGTTGTCTGATAGGAATCGACCATTTCAGGCCCTTAGTGAGCGAGTAAGCGTTAGTGAGGTCAATTGAAGAACAAGGGGAGACCACCCCCTAGTCGGACAAGTATTACATGATGGAATTGACCACACAGCATCTTCTTCACTTGTGATATTGGGACTAATGCCATTTACAGGGTCCAAATGGCAATTAAAATCCACCCAATAACTAGGTGGACAGGCTCAAAAAAAGTCAAAAGAAAAGAAGACAAAGAGTCTAAGGTCTGGGAGGTTTCCCCAATCTTCACTTGGAGCGAGTACAAGTATATAATAGCCATCTTAAATTGATCCTTAAACAAAAGAAGAATACAAAGTATATCCGGCCAACCAGTATCAAGGGGTTGGATGGTACACCCTAAGTGGGTAGCTATCCAGATACAAAGTCCCCCTGAGGGTCTCTCCCCTTGGCCCTGTTGAGCTGGGATTGTGTAGGTTACAAAGCCTGCCCTATATATAGGAGTAGGGGGCCATGTCTCCTGAAAGAGACATAGCCCATGATCATCAATAAAGGTTCCCCCAATCGGGATGGTCTAGCTTGGAGTCTAGACCTTCTATGTTCCAAGAGAGGATCCTTAAATTAGATCAATCTAAAGGTCTTGCAATCAGGGGGTTCAGGAGTTTCTACCTCCTGCTGAATTAACGTGTACAACGACCCCTCGTGCCCTTACAGAGTTCCCAAAACATCCCCTAGTTCACTAGATAGGGTTCTGAATATATTTGAATCTTCTACAACCTTGGATGAGTCCTCAAGGCGACAAACCCCTTGCCTAGATCTTTCACATTCTTACTGCTGTGGTATCTGAGTAATAATACCTTCAGCAAGTTCTACTGGAGGATTTAGTCAATCAACTAAATCCAGATTGCTGAATCTGTTACATACTGGGATGTCGAAAGGCGTGAGTGTTTCAAATCCCCATTTCATATGTGGTAAGAGGTCACTCTGGGCTCTCTTTTCCAATTTTTTTTAGACACCACTCATTCTTTCTGTTAATGGAATGGGGGATAGAAATAACCAAGAGGACAGGTCCTTATAACACTATGATCCCTTGCATGATCCTGATTTAAAATGTAAAGGACCGCCCTGGGGTCCCTGGAGTTAGTTAATACACAGTCCTCCTCTATATCTTTTTTCTTTGATCGTATCCAACTAACCCGCCTAGCAAATAGAATTTCACTCTGGATTAGGGGGGCAATAGTATATGTGTATTTATCCAAAAGATGACTTTAGCTCAAGATATTGCTCTACTCTGTTTGGTTCCAACTCAGGGACTCTAGTTAAAATGACAGTATAGGGAGTTGAGGCAGAAGGCAGATCAACATATGGCAGAGTGTGTTTGAATATTGATCTATTAAGATCTATGTTGTTCCCACAATCTCCTCTACTAGTTCTCGAACAGTTACCTTCTACAGGCATATCCGTTATAAATACCACTGGCGTCCGCCCTTGGCCAGCTACCCCCTCCTTTGCTGCCCTTACTGCCCCTAGACAAGGCCCACCGATACCATAGTGAGAGTAGCTAAGATGGAAGGCTCAGCTACAAGATTAGGTTCTCTATTAGCTATTCGAGGGTTGGTGGCCACCTGATTACACTGCTGTATGGGGGCCACTTCGGTTGTTTTTTAATTACCCATAGTTTTAAAAAGGGCGTCAATTTTGCTTCCCCATAAATCAACCTTCAAGGTGAGCTTCTCTAGGAGCTGTCTGAGAACTTCTATCTCACTATGAATGTGTGTTTCCAAATGCTCTTTAATTTCACTTAGGAAAGTCGAAGCCCATAATGGGGATTCCAATGCTAGCTGACTGCTTACATTAGGCATGTTACTTGCAGTCTGGGTCATTGACGCTACTCTTTTGGAGGAGCTCTCGTGCTTCCCCCCCTTTTTTACCTTTTGTTTTCTTTGAGGGCCTTTCCTATTAGCCGCCTCATGGGTGATTTGGCGGGAGATACGGAAACAGAAAGAGGCCTTTCCAGGGGCAACATTAAATCAGGGGTGACAGACAGATCAAGTGACTGACCTAGATCAGGGACTCCCGATTCTAAAACCAGAGAAGGTAAAAGGATTAAAGGCATCAAAGAAAGTCTACGTTCTGTACGCTCAATCTCATTAGAGACTGCACCTATCGCTTTTCGTTGCATTTTAACAGTAGCAGTTGGTTTTATATTAGGTCTGCACGTAGAAGCTTTCTGGCGCGTATTAGGCCTGGAAATTAGGGGTGGGCTCTCTCCCACGCTTAGGTAGGACTAGTTACTCGAACAGGATACAAAAAAGAAAAAGAAAGATCTGGATTACTGTAAACTCCCCGTAATATTTACAGCCTCTAACGGATGCTCTAAAACCCCTCTTCTAATTGTGATACATACAATACATTAACTTTATTCTGGCAGCCCACTGAACTGACTTTAGGCGATTTGTTAGAGGGGTAGCCCAGTCCAGTCTCTTCCGGGCTTGGATGGGCTCACACGGGCCCGCCCTTGGCCCGGGCTTCGCCCGGCGCAACATGCACGCAGCGGGGCGTGGCAGCACTTTATAGCGCGTTGTTGACGCCTCCACCCTCAGCAGCTGCGGATGGTTTGGGGCTGACGATAATGAGGTGCTGTACTCCGAGTCCGACCAGAGTGTGGTCACAGCAAAAGAACGGCAGCAGGAGTCCGTGCGGATGATGGCAGGGGCTTGTAGTGTATGGAATGCCTCCAGCCCCTTATATTTCACAACAGCAAACTGGCGTGACAAAAGAAAGCAAAAGTCATATGTAGTGCTCCTACGTTTGTACAGCAGAAGTCATAAACTGTTTATGATTAAATATCTGTGTATGATATCATGATTCTATTGTACTTGATACCAACAGCAACGTAATAAAATGGAGTCGAGTGCATGTGCCCGTACCCACTTCAACTATATATCTATGTCTGTATATTCATTATGTTTGTAAAATTCTGCTCCTGGGCCCTACCACATTATATTGTGCTGTAAACAGAGTATGCAACCTTCTTACCTCTGGCAGTAACAAAAACGTTGGTTTTATAACTTTCTCTCGCTCGTTCTACAAATACAAACTTAGAAACTGGATCATAACAATACTGCAAGCAAAGTGTATACTAAATTTATAAGTGTGTGTTATTGCTTAAGTTTTTTTTTAGCATATTTATATAGCTCAAAGTCGACCCAAAACTATGTCTTCAATTTACATGAGCACCATATTTACAATACATTTTCAGGCACGCATAGATTACGTCATTTCTCTACAATAACAGGATGTGGGCGTGACTCCAATGCTCAAACACTGATTTCCAGCACCAAATTCGACAGTATATCCGAATGACCACATACTTATATATATTACCTGCCCTTCATGTGCCAAAAACTGCAACCTGAATTTTTCATACCTATGTATTACTACAGCTATAACACTCCACTGAATGTACAACAAACATTTATATTCGCAGAAATGCGTCAAGTCCACCATCTTTTATGTGTACCATGTTGAGGGTCTTTACAGACATAATACCACATTTACGTGTGACATCTGTGTGACAGCAGCACTACAACACCGACACCCAAATCTGTTTATTTCTCATATAGCTCACGACTGAACCACGCCGATAGCTCCAAAGTCATCATTCACATCCTCGCGCAGCACTGGCATACCTCAGTCCAGCCCACTCTGCTTACGCTTCAAGGAAAACACAACAACGCTACATGGCCCAGATTTCCATTGTAGTGATTTCTTAGTTCCAAATCTAGTTGTTAGAATGGCACACAAACACTCCCTCATGGCTGGTATACAACCACACCACACCCATCCAGCACATGCGTCACAACACATGTGACCCTACCAATAAAAAAGAAGGGGTGCACATGCTCTACACCATTTTAGAGTTGCTCCTATTGCAAGCACTTTGATGGCCCATCCTGGTTGTTTGGACGCCTCATGTAGGCCCGAACTACCGAACAGGGGGCCCACCACCTCGTGCGTGGCCTCTTTGGGCACTGAGTTAGTAGTACCGCAAGGACTGAGCGGGTGAGGAACCTGCGATAATGATGGGTGTACGAATATGTCCTTTCCCATAGTGATACCAAGACTCAACACCAAATGTGAGACTTCTTGGTGGCAGAGCGGGACTGCATATTGTAGAACATGCCCTGTCCATGAAAAGGTGAGCATTGAGGCCTTGGTGCGCAGCGGAGGAAGTAGATGTGGTGCAGTAGACTGGAGGCAGGAAGGCGATGCAGTGATGTAGGCGTATGCAGTCCTATATACCATATCTTATTGCATTTGTTTTTGTTTTTTCTATATAAAATGAAATGAAATGATGAAATGATTACGCACTTGTATAGTGCATGACTACCCATAGGCATCTCGGCGCTTGTACGAATACCGCCGAGGAACGCTTCCTGGCCTTTCCCTGTGAGGAGCCCACTCCTGGGCACCCCCAAGGTAAAGTCAGGCATCCTCAGCGTTGTTGGGGCCGTTGTAGAGATTAAGCAAGCTATTGCCCAGAGGTGCAGAGTGGGACTCATGAATAGAATAGGCACCGAAGAGAGAATTATCAGGTCCGAGGAAATTGAGCCCGAGACCCGCCGAGGCAGGAATTGAACCCTGATCCCGGCCAGACTACTGCATCAGGGTCTGCCGCTCTAACCACTGAGCCACACTTCTCTACATAGCAGGAATGTATTTATTAGGGTTGATTGTAGTTTGCGAAGTAGCGCTACGCGAAGCTACGCAAAGTGCACTTCTCACATTACGCGAGCTACGCTTAGCACTAGGCAAACTGCGTAGTACCCTGTTTGCACTGTGCAAGATGCCGATTTCAATGACTGCACAGTGCGGACAAGCATCCGGCACTGTGCAATCATTGAAAACGGCATCTTGCACAGTGTGAGCAGTAGTTTTCTGACGCTCAAGTAGATTTTTACTCTAGCTGCAGCTTTCTCAACTAGGACTGGTAGTTTTTCATTGCGAGCAGTCACGAGCATGCGCGACCACTCGCAATGAGAAACCTGACCTCCCAGCGTTGAGAATATCGACGGGAGGTTTATTTTCCACGCTGGCGATCAGCAACTTTTGCTGATCGCGAACGAGGAAAAAGTCTTGCCGGGATGTCGTTTTGCTTGCTCGAGGTGGCCAACTTGACGTTGAGGAGCTAGAGCAAGAAAAAAATGACAGCTGCACTACGTGAGCAAGCAAGCAAAGACGAGCAAGCAAAAAAATGACCCTACACTATGCTACGTGCAGTAAGCGCAAACTTTGCAAACTTTGCGAGCGTAGCGTAGTGCTTTGCACAGGGTTAGTTTTTATAGTTGGTCAAAAGTCAGTCACTCATGATGATTGAAACCACGAGTATCACTGCGCACCACTTGTTTTCTATAAGTGGATGGAAAACATTACTACTCTACTAATTCTTCATAAATCAAAGCCCATTAAATAAGATGGAACTGTACAAATAGTTGTATTTTTAATCCGAGAGAGAAGGTGTGTGAAAGGGCGATGTTATTCTACTCCACATTAAGATAGTAGCAATTACCAATCATAACATCTTTCTTTTACTATCTTTTAGATGTTGAGCTTCAGGGTGCACCATGTCCCGGCAAGTGGTGGAAGACACACCGGTAACAGAAAGGTGAGCTACGAATATTCTTGTCAGTCACTCTCTCACTTCCTCTCTCCTTTGATAAACAAATGAGGCACAATCTTATCTTCTTTTATATCTAACAGGCTGTTTTTCACAAATTGGCATTCCCCCCAACACCTCCAAAGCTCAACTTTTGAGGATTCTGCAATGATGCTTGCCTATCGTAACAATCATAAGAAGGCTGCTTCAACACTTGGTGGACCCTCTTTGAATCATGCCAATGGCACAAGGTGAACAAAGAAGCTTGTTTCCGAAGCAACGAGAAGTCACGTGCGGGCAGAGAGAGTGGATAGTGTGCATAAACTTGACTGCGTACAAATTTACAATTACCTCCAGGCAGTGGGAGTGGATAGGTTGCAACAGTCTGGGTGCGCAAGAAAGGACAGTCACCTCTGGACACTGGGAGTCATGGGGTGCAACAGTCTGGGTAGGCAGTAATGAGAACTCACCGCTATGCAGTGGGAGTGCATGGGTATAGTTCTCTGGGATAAAAAGAGCACACAGACACCTCCTTGCAGTGGAAGTTGATGTAATACAGTATCCTGAGTGTCCAAAGGCATAAAGCGGAAATATATGTGTGCAGTTGTATGTACTCTGCTATTACTAACTCTATACTATCTTTCAGATCACTAAACTTGAGGGTGCACTATGAACCGGCACGTGCTTGGACAGAAACCGGAGGCAAAAAGGTAAGCTGCAAAAATTTTCTCCAGTATCAACACTACCTTTCCCGCTCCATATATTACTTTCTCTCTCTCACACTTTCAATGCTGTTTTTTCTCTCTCTCCCTCTCACATTGTTTATCTTTCTCTTTTCAAGTTATGAACGCTGCTGGCCACTCTGCAGATAACTACATCAAGGCTGAATTTAATACAGTCTGCAGTATAGAACCAAAGCAGAACTGAAGTTGTGAGCTCTGCTAAAAACAGTGTTTGCAAAGATAAGCAGAGCGGCCTAGATACACAATGCCTCAAAGTAATCGTGCTGCAAATAAACAATATTGTCATGCATAATAACGTGATCTCTCACCTAATTCTGTCTCATCATTTTAAAGAATTGCTGGACCATACTGTAGATCTGACTCAGCAGCCACTTTCCTACAGACACCTCTTCAGCGCAGGCATATGAGAGGGGTGGGATGTATCCGGCACACTGCACACGTGCGGATAAGCAATATTGCCAAGTGTTATATTAATTTGTGATCTTTGATCTCATTCAGTCACATCTTTGTCTCATTTTAAATACCATCTATACCATAAGATAGGTCTAAGCCTACAAGCAGCTCTGTCCTACAGACTCCTGTTGAGGATGATTCTGTGGTAGGGTTAGGGTGCACTACCCTGAGTGCGTATTTGAGAAAAAACGATCTTGCCTTTCGTAAAGATGTAATCTCTCACCTAATTCAATCAAATCAATCTAATTTTAAAGACTTATTTTCATTTTTGTTTTTCAGGTTACCTACGCTTCCACCATTGGAGTCCATCTCACATTTTGTTCATTATACTGTTATGTTAAAGTCATGTTTCTATTTATTTATTTTTGTTCTAATAAAAGTTAATTTAAAAAAACTGAGTGTATACGTCTTCTTTTTCTGACAACATTTCACTATTATTTAGTGTCATAGTCATATGTTTAGAGACGATTTAAAAATCAAAAGTAGAAGTGATGTTTATAACTAGAAGTATAATACTGAGGCTAAATCTTTACCAGCTCTTCACCAGAGTCTGAAGCTGCGATTAATGGTTCCTATGGAAAAAAGTCCAGCACACTTGCTGTTTGGATTAGCAACATTGAGTGGTGAACTTATGACCTGTGTGCTAGGTTAAGTGTTCCATGAACTGTTATTATGGTATGAGGCAGTAAGCAGTTTGGGGGTAGGGTTGAAAGGTACTGGCTGTACGGAAGCCGTTATATTTGCCTAGGATCCTCTACATGACAGAGGGGAAAGCAAACTAAAACGACAGAACACTATGTACATTACGAGCAAAAGAAGTGCACAACTCTTCAAATTAACCTCAAGAGAGGGCTCACGGAGTAGCTACTGACATTACAAAACCCCATGTACAATTTGCCTACTCTGTACTCAACAATGGGCAATTCTTTATTGGTCACAATCAGACACTGTTGCTTCACGATTCACAGTTAGCACTTCACTAAATACTTTGTGCCTATTTAAATGGGAAACAGGATTGTCAACATTCCAAAACTTAGGGGCATATTTACAAGGACAGCGTTAAAATGTTCTGAAGTAAACCCAGGCTTCTATAGGATTTCTCACAAATTCTCAAAAGCATATTATTAAGCCCATTAGGGACGCATTACCAGCACTTTCCTAACGCTAAAGCGACAATAATTTTAACGTTGTCCTTGTAAATATTCCCCCAATATCGTGAGAAATACAGAGATAATTCATGTTTGCAAGTGAAAAGCTTGTTAATATAAGACTTTGGATTTAACATATCAATCCACCTCGCATATTAAACATGCTTAAGTCTACTTCAGAACAGATGTTAGGATCTCACATAAACCGCATTTACCAAGAGTTTTACTATTGGTCCTCAAATCCAGGGCCGCCTTGTAAATACAATGCTGTTGTCATACCTCCCTCTTCCATGTTATATTATCATAGGAACTCCTAACTTGCCACTGCGAACGCCTACATTGCAACTCATTGGAGATACGAGGTGAGCCATTAGCAAACCGGCTGCTAACATGCATTAATGCATCTTTGCGTCGCCTAGTAAATAGGGCAATATAATTTTCACAGTTTTTTAAAAAAAAATTGCGGCGAAATGGCACTTGTTAATATGCCCTCAAGTTTGCTATGACAGAGCGGGAACCTCGACTCCCACCCTGCTATAGCAAACAGCAGTGTCCCGGGGGTAGGCACCCCAAGACACAGCAGGAGCCACTCCTGGGGGGTGGTGTTCCTCAAGGCTTTCGACTGCTCTGGAATGGGGACCACGTGGCCCCCTCCCAAAATATAAAAAGACCCAGAGGGTGGTAATCCCCGGGGCTTAGATGGACCTTTGAACGCCCTCTCACATTTATTTTGTAGCACCGAGGAATGGGGGTCCCCGGGCAACAGGGCCCCTCGGAACCCCCATCAAATGTAATATTTTAGACCCTGGGATTTGTCCCTCGCAGGTAGCTAATTTTTAAACAAGCACAGGAGCCTGCGCTTCATTTTCTTTTTTCACAGCGGATCCATGCACCCAGCGCATATTTCTCTATTTTTTCAACAACAAAAAAATTGGGGGGCCATAGGGGTCCTTGTGGGACCCCCTAAGCAGGTCTAGAGGGTCAAAATATTTCTAAACTGCCCCCGTTATACTTTTTAAACACTTGTTCCACTAATGTCTAGATCCTCGCTTCTACAGAGGCACAAAATGGCTGCCAACACTTCCTGGTTTTGAATGTTGACAACCACTTGACAGACAATTAGCATTCAGTGCGCAATCGGCACGGTGCACTTAGGGTGCCCAGAGGATGCGCAGATCCACCGCAGCCATAGATATATATGTACATTAAAATGTGATTTTCTCAGGAACTACTGAACGGATTTACACCATTTAGGCAAAAGGCATGAGTCTGAACCAAGGACTACCTCTTTGCCAAATTTGGTGTAATTCCGCTCAGCAGTTTGGGCTGAAGCCGCAATGAACGGTTCCTATGGAAAATTTCATGGGGAAAACACTTTAAGGATAGGAGCGGACTGGAGCGCCCCACTAGGTTTGAAAATTTCGCGAAGATTCGTCAACCGGCGCCAAAGTTATTTCAAATAAAATATTGCGGATTTCCTTTGGAAAACAGGTCCTAACTATAACTACCTACTGGCGACTGTCAGTAGGTAAAATATATATAAATATATATATACATGTATATATATGTATATATATATATATATATTCACTGAAAAAACCATAGGTTATAGACCATATATAGTTAGGAATTAGCATTTACAAAACCTTGAAAATTCACTGAAAAAACCATAGGTTATAGACCATATATAGTTAGGAATTCGCATTTACAAAACCTTATTTTACTCACACAAAACCATTGAAATTCCATATATAGTTAGTTGCACTAACTATATATCGCGCACCCGCAATCCACTGCTGATGATGTCACATATTACATTATTCATGACATGGTCAGTGACATCACTGATGACATCACTGATGACATCTCAAATGACATCACTGATGACATCTCAAATGACATCACTGATGACATCACTGATGACATCCCATTTGACATTACTGATCACATCACTGATGATATCATTCATGTGATAATACGATGAACCTCTTCAGACTCTAATATAACCTTAGATACAATCAGTGTAAACAGACACTCACAGACTGTCACTCATCCATGGAGTTACTCACACACCTAGTCAGTCATGCAAAGAATCAATCACACCTCCATTTCCTTAACTATACAGTTATACAAACTTTACTTATTCAATTTATACTAACACATATTTACTCTCTTATACAATCCCTGATACAAGTTCACAATGATCCATACAGCCACTCACACATTCACTGGCTCTTATGCACAGTTATTTATATATGTCAACTCTCACATGTACTGTGTTTTACATATGTACTTACTTTGACATGCAGCACTGAGATATCCATTCACTCACCAATACACTCATGCACACAGTCAACCGCCCATACAGCTGTTTCCACATGCACTTTTGAAACCATACAACTAGTGAATCAACTGCTCACACATCTATGCACAGAGTCATACACCTCCCACCCACCCACACACACACTCAGTCTCCCATACAAATACTTGGGCAACCAATCAATAACCCATATAGTTACTCATATAACTACTTATCAACACTTGCAACAGTTTACAGAACAACAGACATAATGATGCACAAATTAAGACAGTTTCGTCACTAACCCATGCACTCAGTGAGACACATTTAATCACTCACTCATACAGTCAGTCATGCACCTGCTAAATCCTTCATCCAGACACTTATACATCCACTCATTCTTCAATATGTAAGACATATTTTAACTTTACAGAAACATACAGTCACTGGATGTTGTCATCAGTGATGTCATCAGTGATGTCATTTGAGATGTCATCAGTGATGTCATCAGTGATGTCACTGACCATGTCATGAATGATGTAATATGTGACATCATCAGCAGTGGATTGCGGGTGCGCGATATATAGTTAGTGCAACTAACTATATATGGAATTTCAATGGTTTTGTGTGAGTAAAATAAGGTTTTGTAAATGCGAATTCCTAACTATATATGGTCTATAACCTATGGTTTTTTCAGTGAATTTTCAAGGTTTTGTAAATGCTAATTCCTAACTATATATGGTCTATAACCTATGGTTTTTTCAGTGAATTTTCAAGGTTTTGTAAATGCTAATTCCAAACTATATATGGTCTATAACCTATGGTTTTTTCAGTGAATCTATATATATACATACATATATAAACATATATCATCTGTATATCTTTATAAATACAAACATAAATGCATGCATACATATACTTATATGCATACAGATGCATGTTATTTACATGAAAGTTGAAAAAACACTAATAAAAGCAAAGCTAAAAAGCCACCTCATTACAAACAGAATGGCTTTAACTTAAACGAGGGCGAGATCTATTGCATTTTCAATGCTTGTTTACTTTGGTTCCATCAAGAAGGCATTCAGATGTGTCACACATTTGCCATAAATTCTGAATGTTAGCACTCTAGTTGCACATTAGATCACTATAGTAAAGCTACTGCTCACCAGGGACGTCTGGTTCAGTTCCATTGCTCTCCCACCAAATGAAGTTGCATTTACCGCCGTAGAAGTGGAGAAGGCAATTAGTTGTATTGTTCCCAATAAAGCGGCAGGCCCGGACGGGATTCCGGGCGACCTGATAAAAAATAATCCCCCATTTTGGAGCAGACTAATTGCAGAACTACTCAATGAGGCTACATTGGGGGGATCCTTACCTGATTCCTGGAGGGGCGCTGAAGTCGTCCCTATTTTCAAGAAAGGTAACAGGGAGGACCCAGCAAATTACCGCCCCATTAGTTTGTTGGACACAACGCAAAAGGTGGCGGGGAAAGTAGTATTGGGCAGGATCCTGGAGTGGGTGGACGATAATCAGATATTATCCGATTTCCAAGCGGGGTTTAGATCAGGGACAGGTACCGTCGAGCAGACTTTCCGCCTTCTAATGCTTTATTGGAAGGTAGTGGTGCTAGGAGGAGGCAGTTTATATCTAGTCTTTATAGACTTGAAAACGGCCTTCGACCTAGTCCCACGAGCATTACTGTGGAAAGTCCTTGACGGTCTAGGTCTACCTCCCTACCTTCTGGCCTTATTGATAAAATTTCATGCAAACAACTTTGCTCAAATCAGATGGGGTGCCCAGGGAGAAAAAACACCGTGTATCCCAGTAGACAGGGGCGTCCGCCAGGGGTGCGTGCTTGCCCCCACTCTGTTTTCATTGTACGTGAATGGAGTGGTGGAGCATCTTTTACAACATCCTGCTGATGCACCATCCCTGGCTGGAAGGAAAATCCCGACACTCCTGTTTGCTGATGACACCCTCCTGATTTCGAAGACACCCATAGGCATACAGGCGCTACTTACTAGCTTTAAGGCCTTCTGTGATACCAAGGGCTTAGCAATAAATATTGGGAAGACCAAATTCCTTGTTCTAAATCCCCCGAAGAAATCTGTAAAACCCCCCACCCTAGACTCCGTTCCATTAGAGCGGGTCAAAGAATTTGACTATCTAGGCATACGCCTCTGTGACAGTATGAATTGGAAGGCCCATCACCAGAAAGTGTTTCTAACCCACAAGAGGGTTGTTGGCGCCCTACTCAAAGAACAACGTGCCTCTTCCACAAAACCGATCGGGGCACTGCTTGACATCTATAGGGCCAGGGTTGTGAGTGCAGCGTTGTACGGAGCAGAACTTTGGGGAACCCAGAGAGTGGACACTTTGGCCCACCTAGAAAATAAATTTCATAAAGACTTGATGAGGCTACCCCAAAGCACTCCCACAATCCCACTCTTGCTAGACGCAGGTACTCGCCCTATCTGCGACCAAGCTAAACTACGTCCCTTGTTACTGTGGTCCAGAATCTGGAATGTTCCTGAACTCCATAGCTATGCGGATGCCCTAAAAGACGTCTTGTCCCTCCCTGGCTGGCACAAGATCGCCTGGCTTAGAGAGGTTAAGAAGGCGCTTACCTTGCTTGGTCTTGGATCTGCGTGGGAAAATAAAACTGCACCTCCCAAACAGGAATTGAAGAAGGCATATTGGTCCTGGGTCGATAGCGAGAGACTGGGTAAACCAAACCATCCAAAAACTGTTGCTAACTTCCTGATGGTTAAATGTAACCCCTCCAGAGAAGCTTATTTGGACCTGATACACAACTCTTATGATAGGGCTTTATATTTTAAATTCAGGGCTGGGGTTCTACCTTTGTGCCAGTTCACTTCTACCTGGAAACCACCCTTGCAAACTGTTCCCGACTGTCCATTTTGTGAGCTGAAAACAGAATCCGTTGCACACTTCTTATTTGAGTGCCGAGCCTATCTAGCTCCCAGACGGAGGTGGTTGAAGCCTCTTTTTAGGAGCCTAGGAACCCGCTCACACCTGGAAGCCTTGAGAATACTGCTCTCAGACACAAGACCCTTTTTTTCAATCTGTATGGCAAAATTCCTAGGATGGGCCTGGCGTATAAGAACCACTAAAAAACTGATGATCCAATAATGTCTCCCCTGCTTTTTAATATGTTTTTAGTCCAATGGACAGATTCCTTTTACTGTATAATGAATTGTAAGTTGTTTGTTCGATTATTGTTATATTGTGATGTTTTGCTTTTATGATATGTTTTTATATATCGAAATAAAGCTTACTTACTTACTTACTTACTTTGGTTCCATCAAGAAGGCATTCAGATGTGTCACACATTTGCCATAAATTCTGAATGTTAGCACTCTAGTTGCACATTAGATCACTGTAGTAAAGCTACTGCTCACCAGGGACGTCTGCTGCTGGTATTCAAAGTGCATGTTTCAGTCTGCATGTCAGAATTTTTTTAATGAAATAGAAGAGGATTTGAGAAGTCACTCAAATTGATCCCTAATTTTTCTTTCTGAAGCACTAATCATACTTTCTATGGCAAAATTAACCCCCTCATGTTGTTCCTTTTTAAATTGAGTGTTTTCAGACTTACCACTTCATTCCAATCAAGATGGCTTCTGGTGTGCCATACTTTTGTCATAAGTAAGACTGTTAGCGCTCTAGTTGCTCTTTAGAACACTCTGGGACATTCTGTCATTGGGCTATACTTGGGGTACATCTGGGTGATATTTGGGCTACATTTAGGCTCTTTTGTCTCTAGTGGCCATCTTGGGAGACTGTATGTCAGAATTTTTTAATGAAATTGAAGAGGGTTTGAGAAGTCACTCAAAATGTGCCCTAATTTTTCTTTCTGCAGCACTAATCATAATTCATATGGCAAAATATACCCCCTCATTTTGTTCCTTTTTAAATTAAATGTTTTAAGAGTTACCACTTTATTCCAATCAAGATGGCTTCAGGTGTGCCATACCTTTGAAATAAGTAGGACTGTTAGCGCTCTAGTTGTTCTTTAGAACACTCTGGGACATTCTGTCATTGGGCTATACTTGGGCTACATCTGGGTGATATTTGGGCTACATTTGGGCTCTTTTGTCTCTGGTGGCCATTTTGGGAGACTGCATGTCAGATTTTTTTAATGAAATAGAAGAGGATTTGAAAAGTCACTCAAAATGTGCCCTGATTTTTCTTTCTGCAGCACTAATAATACCTTCTATTGCATAATATACCCCCTCATTTTGTTCCTTTTTAATTTAAATGTTTTAAGAGTTACCACTTTATTCCCATCACGATGGCTCCAGGTGTGCTATACCTTTGTAATAAGTAGGACTGTTAGCGCTCTAGTTGTTCTTTAGAACACTCTGGGACATTCTGTCATTGGGCTATACTTGGGCTACATCTGGGTGATATTTGGGGTACATTTGGGCTCTTTTGTCTCTGGTGGCCATTTTGGGAGACTGCATGTCAGAATGTTTTAATGAAATAGAAAAGGATTTGAGAAGTCACTCAAAATGTGCCCTAATTTTTCATTCTGCAGCACTAATCATACTTTCTATGGCAAAATATACCCCCTCATGTTGTTTCTTTTTAAATTAAATGTTTTAAGAGTTACCACTTTATTCCAATCAAGATGGCTTCAGGTGTGCCATACCTTTGTAATAAGTAGGACTGTTAGCGCTCTAGTTGTTCTTTAGAACACTCTGGGACATTCTGTCATTGGGCTATACTTGGGCTACATCTGGGTGATATTTGGGCTACATTTGGGCTCTTTTGTCTCTGGTGGCCATTTTGGGAGACTGCATGTCAGAATGTTTTAATGAAATACAAAAGGATTTGAGAAGTCACTCAAAATGTGCCCTAATTTTTCATTCTGCAGCACTAATCATACTTTCTATGGCAAAATATACCCCCTCATGTTGTTTCTTTTTAAATTAAATGTTTTAAGAGTTACCACTTTATTCCAATCAAGATGGCTTCAGGTGTGCCATACCTTTGTAATAAGTAGGACTGTTAGCGCTCTAGTTGTTCTTTAGAACACTATAGGAGGCTGCAGTAGAACACAAAGGAATCAACTGACAGTCTCTGTCCTTGTTGGATGTACATGTTTTACTGAGAATGTCAGACTTCATTTTCACATGACTGAGAAAGATAATGTGAATTTACAGAAAATATGCTTTCAGTTTAGCTTATAGATCCCCTTCCAAACCACTGTGGGAAAATCATGAGATATTAGTTTTCTTTCAAACAATATTCATGATATCACAGCAGAAGGTTTGTTCACAGGGTAAAATCACCTTAGAACCCACCACAATTCCTAAAACGAGTATGGTACCATCAACAAATGATTTATAATGTAACTAAAGTCCTAAAACCCTCTATTAACTACAATGCTTTTTAATGAGGTGCTATCATGTATATTGGTCCCAAGATGGCTGCCAACACTTCTTGGATGAAGTGCTGACAGCCAATCAGATCAGATGTGTGGTTAGGCTCCGCCCAGATATATATCTTTTTTTGAACCTAAATTATTTAAAATCCACTGGAGCACATATATTGAGACCTAGCAAAGGCACATCGGGCTAACAGTCCCTACAATTTTGCCAAGTTTCGTGCAAATCCATTCAGCCGTTCGAGCTAAAAGTGAGGCCAACCGCCCTATGGAAATTAACATGGGAAAAGCGCGTTTTGGGACCCCCCTTTTTTCTCAGCCCCCCCTTGATGAAACCCCCCCAAATTGTCAGGGGCTGCTCAGAAACAAAATGTTCCATTTTCCTGATAATTTCAGCCAATTCTGTCCACAAACGCCAAAGTTATTAGACATAGAATTTTCAAAAATCCCATAGAGAAAAAATCCTAACTATATATACCTACTGGCGACCGCCAGTAGGTAATATATATATATATATATATATATATATATATATATATATATATATATATATATATATATATATATATATATATATATATATATATATATATATATATATATATATATATATATATATATATATATATATGTATATATATATATATATATATACATATATATATATATATAAATATATATATGTATATATATATAAGTTTTAAGATTTATCAAAATCAAGTAGAAAATCATCCGGCACTCCGAGGTAGGTTGAGAAAGTCCTTTTATTTTGTTTAAAATGACAAATTACATTGACGCGTTTTGGGAGTCACGCTCCCTTGCTCACGATGTTTCACCACCATTTTTAATGTGGAAACTGAAGGACATAATTGAAAACATATTAATGTAACTTTTTAATGGTGTTTTTTATAAATATATATACTCAATTTTATATTTATATTTATTGCTAATGCAGAATTTTGCACATATTTATTACATTGTATAAATTGTGTATTGAGTTAAGATGAGTTAGGATGAGACTCACTGTATTTTGCACTGCAGACGATTCGCCATAGTCTTTCTATTGTTTCCACGTTAATCTTGGTGAAAGTGAGGTGTGGTAAAAATTGTCTGCCCTCCATGCTAACTACAAATACCTCCCCTTGGCAATGCATACACATCATGTGATCAAGCCTGTGGACACAGGCGAAACGCGTCATGGCGGACATGCTGAGCGCTAAAAGGCACGAATAAAAGCACCTTTGTTTTGGCACCAGAATTGGGTTCTACTCTTCGTCATTTGTTCAACTGGAAACTGAGTTGGTGGCGCTACAGGCGTCTGGCGAGACTTCTTCATATATATACATATATATATATATTGGTTATAAGATTTATCCAAATCAAGTAGAAAATCATCCGGCACTCCGAGGTAGGTTGAGAAAGTCCTTTTATTTTGTTTAAAATGACAAATTACATCGACGTGTTTCGGGAGTCACGCTCCCTTGCTCACGATGTTTCACCGCCATTTTTAACTGATTAAAATACACTTCACAGAGGTAGTAAAAATAGAGAATGGACTCATTGTTTAGCAATAGACCCCAATTATCTGGAATACGGCAGCCATATTTTAACGTATTCCTTCACAGTAATCACTAGACATTCAACCTTATTGCAATGATTCTTGTTGCACATTCTTTGCAAAAAGATATTTTTCTTTTTACTATCTTTTTCACATTTTGACTATGTATATTAATTGAGAATATTCACTCCTCAAAAAAACATTTTCGAAATTTGGCATAAATTACCATGTGCATACATTCTACAATTAAAGTGCTAGTGCATTTAAGAGAATTCACACTTCAAGTCTTTTCTTCGACTGTCAGTAGGTAATATTACCTACTGGCGGTCGCCAGTAGGTATATATAGTTAGGATTTTTTCCCTATGTCTAATAACTTTGGCGTTTGTGGACGGAATTGGCTGAAATTTTCAGGAAAATGGAACATTTTGTTTCTGAGCAACCCCTGAAAATTTGGATGGTGTTCGTCAAGGGGGGGCTGAGAAAAAAGGGGGGTCCTAAAACGCGTTTTTCCCAGGTTAATTTTTATAGGGCGGTTGGCCTCACTTTTAGCCCGAACGGCTGAATGGATTTGCACGAAATTTGGCAAAATTGTAGGGACTGTTAGCCCGATGTGCCTTTGCTAGGTCTCAATATATGTGCTCTAGTGGATTTTGAGAAATTAACGTTAAGAAAAAGATATATATCTGTGACAGCGCTCCGGGCAGCGCTCCGGTTCAAGAACTTTTTGCGTTACGGAGCTTTGCGAAGCGAAGCTGATTGGCTCTCCGGTGTCTGTAAACATTCTAAACAGTCCGCAGCGGCCGCCATCTTGTCTCTCGGTAGGATCGAGAGACAAGAGGAGGCCAAAACAAAGGGGGAAATGACCATAAGGGGGCATAGTAGATCCTCCCTGACCCCCTAGGTTTGATGAGGAGATTTTAAAAGGGCCCCGCGGGGCAAAAAAACATTTTTTTTTATTTTATTTTTTTGCGTGGGAAGCTCCCGGTTCGCGAACCGGTAAGCGGCCCGGGGAGTGTACTGTGAGGGAAAAAGAATTATAGACTTTTCAAATATTGTATGTTAATTGATTGTTCGTTTTGTTGTTTTTTATTTATTTATTTATTTATTTTGATTAATTAAAAATGTATTGGTCAGAATTTTCATAGTTCAATAAAACTTCCAGCATTACATCATCTGGAATCTACTGTCCCGCTCCGTCCCCTCCCCTGTCTGCCGTGTGTATTTCTCCTCCCCCCCTCACAGTAACGCCACTCACACACGCAACGCCACTCACACACGCAACGCCATTCACACACGCAACGCCACTCACACACACACCGCCACTCACACACACAACGTCACTCACACACACTACCCCATTCACACACGCAATTCATCCACGCAATGCCACTAATTCACGCAACGCCACTCATCCACGCAACACCAATGATCCACACAACGCCAATTATCCACGCAATGCCACTCATCCACACAACGCCACTCATCCATTTGCAAAACCAAAAGGACAAACTCTTCTATTGTGAAACCTATTGCATTTTCAATGCTTGATTCTTTCACTTCCTTATCTATTTTGTTTTCCACAATTATATCCTCTTCCATCTTTTCTTCGGTAAATAAATCTATTAAACACCATCTCTGGTTTAGTCCCTATAGCTGTCTTTCTTTTAACATTACTCTCTGTTTTCTTCCCTTGTACTTACTCCTTTATTTTTTTTTTTTTTAATTTGGGATTAGCTCCCGGTTCGCGTACCGGCGAGCGAACCGGAAAGCGAACTAAAAAAAAACAGCTTGCCAGAGTGTTACACTTTCTAGCAATTTTTGTATAAAGGGGAGGTAGTTCTGAAAAGAACTTTTTTTAATGTTTTTGTTGTTTTATATATTTTTTTTCTTTTTTGAACATTATTTGTTTTTTTTGTATTTTTTGAACAATTTTATGTTTTTTTTGTTTTTTTTTAAAGGGAAAGAACAAAAAGAGGCATTGAAAAGTGCTCAACAGGAGCAAAAAAAATATTATTGCTTGGGGCGTTTAGAGCATCGGTGTTTCTCAAATGCTAAATTAATTAATTTCACACTCATATTAGCGCATGAAATTAAAGTGCCACAATATAAACAAGTAAGCTTCATATGAACAATTTTTTTTTGAATATTTGGCACTGTTTTGTGTGCCTCTGCAACCGTCAGAGAAATATCAGCAGATGTCGTGGCCACCGAAGTTGGGGGGTTCTCTTGCAGGTCACGCATCTCTGCCCGGCTATAATTTAGTGGATGCCACCTCTGCATATGTCGGTGCATCGTGTAGTTTCCATAACTGTACTTTTTTTCAGTGCCCCTGGATAATTTATCTTGGCATATAAGGCACGTAGCATAGCGTGCATTAACTTTTTTCTCTCCTGGTGGAATAGATAAAAACTGCCAGATAAAACTATTTTTGTAATGAGATACCCGGGGTAACTCTTTCAAAAAACGTGGTGCATCTTCTTCCTCTTCCTCTTCTGGATCCTCTTCCTCCTCTGGGTTTCCAAGGAACTGTGGAGGTGGTCCTCTCTTCCTATGAGAAGATGGTGGTGGTGGTGGTGGGGGTGCACCAGCTGAAGCTACTACTGAAGCCATTTTTTTCACAGAGCAAAATAGGTCTTCCTTTCTCAAAGTTGAAAGTCAGAGTGAGAAAAAAGGTGGGGGATTTCATCATTTGGGAAAAAAAAATAGTTCTAAACCAATGAAAAGTGTTATTTTTAGGTCACATGACCTAGTCTTACATCATTAGGAAACCAAAAGTGAAATGAACCAATGAAAAGTTTTATAAATAAGTCACATGACCTGTTCCGCTCACGTTACGCGCTGCGCGCCGCGCCCCGGATCGCTTCCGGTTCGCGGTCCGGAGCACTTCCGGGAGCACTAACGCGGCGCGTCATAAGACGCATTACGCGACAACGTGATATGTCGCGCTTCCGCGACGGGTCACGATGTTGATTTCTAATGCGGCAGTTGCGCAAACGGAACGTTTACCGGTTAGCGGACCGGGTCGCGGCATCAAATTGAGCTAACGGAAAGCTTCCCGGTTCGCGAACCGGGAGCGAAGAAAAAAAATATTTAAATTTTTTTTATCATGAACATATAAAATATATTTTGGGATTTAAAGAAAAATACATTTTACAGCTACAGATATTAGCTTTTAAAAAAACAATGAAATTCACTGAAAAAACCATAGGTTATAGACCATATATAGTTAGGAATTAGCATTTACAAAACCATATTTTACTCACACAAAACCATTGAAATTTCATATATAGTTAGTTGCCCTAACTATATATCGCGCACCCGCAATCCACTCCTGATGATGTCACATATTACATCATTCATGACATGGTCAGTGACATCACTGATGACATCACTGATGACATCTCAAATGACATCACTGATGACATCACTGATGACATCTCATTTGACATTACTGATCACATCACTGATGACATCATTCATGTGATTATACGATGAACCTCTTCAGACTCTAATATAACCTTAGATACACTCAGTGTAAACAGACACTCACAGACTGTCACTCATCCATGGAGTTATTCACACACCTAGTCAGTCATGCAAAGAATCAATCCCACCTCCAATTCCTCAACTATACAGTTATACACACCTTACTTATTCAAACATATACTAACACATATTTACTCTCTTATATAATCCCTAATAAAAGTTCACAATGATCCATACAGCCACTCACACATTCACTGGCTCTAATGCACAGTTATTTATATATGTCAACTCTCACATGTACTGTATTTTACATATGTACTTACTTTGACATGTAGCACTGAGATATCCATTCACTCACCAATACACTCATGCACACAGTCAACCGCCCATACAGCTGATTCCACATGCACTTTTGAACCCACACATCTAGTGAATCAACTGCTCACACATCTATGCACAGAGTCATACACCTCCCAGCCACCCACACACACACTCAGTCTCCCATACAAATACTTTGGCAACCAATCAATAACCCATATAGTTACTCATATAGCTACTGATCAACACATGCAGCAGGTTACAGAACAACAGACATAATGATGCACAAATTAAGACAGTTTAGTCACTAACCCATGCACTCGTTGAGACACATTTAATCACTCACTCATACAGTCAGTCATGCACCTACTAAATCCTTCATCCAGACACTTATACATCCACTCATTCTTCAATACGTAAGACATATTTTAACTTTACAGAAACATACAGTCACTGAATGTTGTCATCAGTGATGTCATTTGAGATGTCATCAGTGATGTCATCAGTGATGTCACTCACTATGTCATGAATGATGTAATATGTGACATCATCAGCAGTGGATTGCGGGTGCGCGATATATAGTTAGGGCAACTAACTATATATGAAATTTCAATGGTTTTGTGTGAGTAAAATATGGTTTTGTAAATGCTAATTCCTAACTATATATGGTCTATAACCTATGGTTTTTTCAGTGAATATATATATATATATATATATATATATATATATATATATATATATATATATATTTTTTTTTTCAGTTAAAAAACCATAGGTTTCAGCCACGTTATAGTTAGGAATTAGCATTTTAAAAACCTTAGAAATTCACTGAAAAAAAACAGTGAATTTCAAAGTTTTTGTAAATGTATTATTGTTTTTTTTTATACTAACTTAGTACATTGTTTTACAGTATTTATTTTTTGATATTTTATTTTTTAAATTACATTACATATTTTTAATATAAATTGAAAAGAAAATGTTTTGAAAAATATTAAAATTGTAATATATATATATATATATATATATTTATATTTTTTTAATTTATATATATTTTATATAGCAGGCAATGATATCCTATGGAAGGAAATTCAAGTTACTGGTAAGTACAGTTAAATGTACTTTTCAGGATCAGTAGTGAGCTGAAAGATGGAGCGCTGAAGTCTCTCCAGATAACAGGTGAGTAAATCGGAATTCGTAGTTCGGCTGATTTTTGAGGAATTCTTCGCTCAATAGTGAAGGAAGGGGGCGGGGCCTGAGGTGACATTTGTGAAACATGCCCTGTGGCGCATTTTAAGTTAGGGAATTAATTCTTCTTCTATTCTGGGGTCCCCTGTGGGCCAACTAGCCCACCAGGTACCTCCAGTATGCGCCAGGGAGCAGCGTTGCAGAGAGGTGTTCAGAGGGCATGGCCCCTTTTTACAACACTCTGCAACGCAGCTCCGTGGCGCTTACTGGAGACAACTGTTGGACTAGTTGGCCCCTAGGGGACCTCTGGATTGAAGAAGAATTAATTCCCCAACTTAAAACGAGCCACAGAGCATGTTTGCACACATATCACCTCTAGCCACGCCCCCTACCATCACCACTGTGCAAACACGCCCCGTAGTGCGTTCTAAGTTGGGGGATTAAGTCCTCTTGCATACTGGGGGTCCAAGGGTCCAACTAGCCCACCGGGAACCTCCAGTATGCGCCAGGGGGCTGCGTAGCAGAGAGGTGTAATGAGGCCACAACCCTTTTTACACCTCTCTGCAACGCAGCCCCCTGTCGCGTTTGCAGAGGGGGAACTAATTCCCATTGCATACCGGGGGTCCCTGGGGGCCAACTAGCCCACCAGGAACCTCCAGTATGCACCAGGGGGCACGTTGCAGAGAGGTGTAATGAGGCCACACCCCTTTTTTACACCTCTCTGCAACACAGCCCCCTGGCGCTATTTCAGAGGGGGAACTAATTCCCCTTGTATACCGGGGGTCCCTGGGGGCCAACTAGCCTACCAGGAACCTCCAGTATGCACCAGGGGGCGCGTTGCAGAGAAGTGTAAAAAGGGGCGTGGCCTCATCATACCTCTCTGCAAGGGAGCCCCCTGGCCCATACTGGAGGCTCATGGTGGGTTAGATGACCCCCAGGGACCCCCAGTATGCAAGGGGAATTAGTTCCCCCTCTGCAAACGCGCCAGGTGCGCGTTTGCAGAGAGGTGCAAGGAGGGGGAGTGTCCTCCTCCCAATCCAATTTTCAGGTCTCGCCTGTCAATGCGCATGTGCATTGAGCTTGCAAGACTATAGGGGCTTAAACAGAGTTTAACTAGACTGGCGATTTGATGCTGTGACCGTGCGCTTTTAGGTCAAGGCGCAAGCGCATTGAACTAAAATGCGCGTGAACAGCATCAAATCGCCAGCCATCTGTTCCCCAGCTTGGCGCCTCCGCTCCTGCTCTCTCCTGGCTGCTCCTCCCCTAATTATTCACGGCCGGCCGGCCGTACTTTCACTTTCACGGCCGGCCGTGCTTTCAGTTTCACAGTTTTTTTTTAAATTTTGTTTTAGTGTTTTGCTTAAATAATTTGTCACCGCCCGCCCGTTGTCCCATCTCTTTAATACCGCTAGTGCACCCGTTGTCTGCTACGTCTTTACTCCCGCCCGCCCGCTGTCCCATCTCTTTACTCCCACCCGCAGACCCCTTTATCCAGTCGATGTAGTGCCATTTTGTAAATATCCTCTCAATTTATTTTGTTTTATTACGTACCATGTTCTTTTTCACTTTGCAAAATGGCGTTTTAGTGGCTTTAAAGATTCTCTTTGGGGGTGTATTAAAAGTAAACATGTTTCAAATATATTATTTTACTCTTTATACAGAGGATTACTCAAATAAACAGAATTGTCATGAAAGCTGTATGCTTTGTTATCCAAATCGGGAGACTCCATTGACTTCCTTGTTGAGGATGAAAGGCGAGTGGAACTGCAACTGGCAGTGAGTTTACACATCCGACTGCGCAGCGGACGCATTAGCCTGCTGAGCTGACATATAGAGATTTGATATAGGTGGCTGGATCAGGTGGGATAATCACACTGCAAACCTTCACAGTCGTAGCTTCGGTTGCGCACAAGCAGTTAAAACCTCTTCCGCCGCTAGGTAGCAGTAGGCATTTACGAGTTCAGTGACAGTCACGTTTGAAACAGGATATTTTTCCCTGGATGAAGTAGCTGTCCATTCAAAGTTTTTTAAAAAACGCATCTTCTCAAAACCGATGATTTAGCCGCCCATTCACGCATGTCATTTTGGACTTAACTCGCGGCCTATTTTAATCCGCCTACAAGTGCATATGCTGCCTGAGGAGTTTGTATACCTGTGAGGTTTGACTTCCCGTAACAACTGTAAACCTTTTTTCAAGTCGGTAGTAATTCAGTAGGTCCAACTCAGAGAGAGAAAATATATTTCAACAAAATGTCGCCCACTTCCCAGTAGAGGCACAATCTGGAGCTGTTTTTGCCACTTAGACTGCAGTGCCTACGCCACTGGTTTTACCAAGAGGGGATACCAATTGAAACATTTTTAGGCTCTGACTGGGTGTTTTTGACATTAAATTTAACATTTTATCAATCGCGGAAGGATGACAGGTGAGCTGGCCCTGCATAATTATAAGCTGTGAGCTTTCCATGCACAGTTCCACAATGCATCATTCGCTGGTGGTTTGAACCTGATATATTTGATGGCATATGAGTTTTAGGCAAATGTCGAACTGCTGTGGGTAAAATCCCAGTGGATTCCAGTTGCACCCTGGAAGTGTCTCCTGGTTTCTCTTGGTGTCTACGTTCATTGCACTTAAAGGTGCTGTCAATATTTGTGTACTATATAAACCATTCACCTGGGACAATACTATTGCAACAACTCTATATGTATCCTTGCTTAAATAATTTGTCAACCTTAATGAACCGTACCAATGATTGATTGTGGTCAAATTGCAATTATTAATTATTATTTATGTATAATTATGTATCTTGACATCGCATATATGTTGACTGATATTTTACTCTGCCTTGGTGAATTTATAATGAACTGTGAACTATGCCATCTGACCTTGTTACATATCTGGTTCTGCTCTCCCTATTTGATATTTGTATTGCTATGACCTCATATGCATTTTGAATGAACCAGTGGTATGATAACTCATGTATGACTAATGACATTGGTACTTCATGTGAAATATCCCTTGATCCTCACGGTGCGATTCACGAACCTTGCTCCCCTTGGGTTGGGGAGTTTTGAAATTGATTTCTGACATCACCATGCAGTTGGTGCTCTTTCCTTTGTTCTTTCTGGTTTTACTCTTTTCAATTATTTGTCTTTTGATACTATGATTTATGTATTTTCTGATATGTGGGCCACAAACGCTTTTTATATAATTAACCTATCTATCTATCTATCTATCTATCTATCTATCTATCTATCTATCTATCTATCTATCTATCTATCTATCTATCTATCTATCTATCTATCTATCTATCTATCTATCTATCTATCTATCTATCTATCTATCTATCTATCTATCTATCTATCTATCTATCACCCTCACTCTATCTATCTATCTATCACCCTCACTCTATCTATCTATCTATCTATCACCCTCACCCTATCTATCTATCTATCACCCTCACTCTATCTATCTATCACCCTCACTCTATCTATCGCCCTTGTACATCTCTCTAGAAATGTGGCCACGTAAATACAAAACATGTTGCATTACAAATGCTATAGGTGTCACATTCGCGGAAAGTTATAACTATTGGCATTGTAAATTACAAAGCTAACAATTTAGCTATTTTAAAAACCAACACATAAATAAAATATTTGTCATTTACAAGACCAATAGCTCCAACTTTTCGAATGCGAGACCTATTGCATTTCCAATGCTTGTTTTTTAAAACTACTTTTAAGAAGGGGGGCTGTGTAGCCCCCCTTCTTTTGCTTTTTTTTTGGGCCCTAGGGACGACATCCACCAGGGCCTGCCCCCAATTTTTTTTCTTTTTTACGGGAAGGGGGCCGCGTGAACCTTCTCCCGTGGCCAATTCCGGCCCTGGGGACCCCATCCCCCGGGTCATGGCCAACTTTTCTATTATTTTTTTGTGGAGGGTGCCCCCTCCTATGCCCCCATAAGGCCCCGGGGACCCCATCCCTCAGGGCCTGTCAATCTTTTTTTCTTTTTTAAATTTTTAATAGTGGAGGGGGGCCACGTGGCCCCCCTCCTGGGCAACTTATGGCCCCGGGGACCCCATCCCCCAGGGCCTGCCCTCTCCGTTGGGGACGGTGGGGGGTTCACAAGCCCCCCATGGTCCCTGTCGGCTCCCTGCATCCTGCAGGAGCCTGCATTACTTTTCTGCATGGTGAGCAGACAACATGGTGGTAGGCACCCCGGGACACTGCAGGAGCCGGCCCTGCGGGGTGGCGGTCCACAGGGCCATCGAGGGCTACAGGAGGGGGGCAATGCAGCCCCCATCATACATATGCAAGACCCTGGGGGTGGCGGTCCTCTGGGCTGCAGGGTGGCCGTGTGCCCCCCACGTATTATACTTAGCCGGGGGTGGCAGTTCCCCGGGCAGTGTGAGGGGAGATTGCCCCCTCCCACTTTTTTTTCTAAAGCCCATGGGATTTGGTCCCCCGGGGGCTAATTTGGAAATATAAGCAGCCCATGTTTTTTCTTTTTTCAAGGGGTACGCGTACCTACACGTATCCTGCGATTTAAAAAAAAGAATTAGGGGGGCTTGGGGGTCCTTGTGGGACCCCCTGAGCAGGCCTAGGGAGTAAGGGTGTTTTTGTACCCTGCCCCCTTTGTGTGTTTTTTGCATTTCTTTTGCTGCTTTCTTGTGCCTCCGTTCTACCAAGGAACAAAATAGCTACCAACACTTCCTGGTTTGGAGTGTTGACAGCCAATTAGCATAAAGCTTGTGCTCGGGAAGGTGCGTGTACGGTACGTGTACGGTACTTCGTCTATAGATATATCTATGATTTTAATTTAGATTTTCTCAGGAACTACTGAACGAATTTACAGCATTTAACAAAAAAGGGTTATCTGCGAACCAAACTCTACCTTTTTGCCAAATTTGGTGTAATTCTGTTGAGCCGTTCGGCTGTAGCCCTGGCTAAAGATCCTATGGAAAAATTGCATGGGGAGAAAATGTTTTGGGACCCCCTTTTTTTCTCGCCACCCGCTTGACGAATCACACCCAATCTTTCAGGGAAAGAGCGGAGCAGGACATTTTCTTGGAGAATTTCGCGAAGATTTGTCCACTGGCGCCAAAGTTATTCCAAACAGAATGTCGCAGATTTCCTATGGAAACTAGGTCCTAGCTATAACTACCTACTTGCGACCGCCAGTAGGTAATTTATATATATATATATATATTCACTGAAAAAACCATAGGTTATAGACCATATATAGTTAGGAATTTGCATTTACAAAACCTAGAAATTTCACTGAAAAAACCATAGGTTATAGACCATATATAGTTAGCTGCACATTTTATTGTTATAAAACCAATGAAATTCCCTATATAGTTAGTTGCACTAACTATATATTTCGCGCATCCGCAATCCAATGCTGATGATGTCACATATTACATCATTCATGACATGGTCAGTGACATCACTGATGACATCACTGATGACATCTCAAATGACATCACTGATGACATCATCCAGTGACTGTGTGTTTTTTAAAATTTTTAAATAGGTTTTACATATTGAAGAATGAGTGGATGTATAAGAGTATGGATGAAGGATTTGATTGCATCAGTGAGTAAGTATGTGTTAGTATAAGTGTGAAAATGTAAGGTGTTCTGTGTTTAACTGTATAGATGAAGAAATGAAAGTGTGATTGATTCTTTACTGGACTGAGTAGGTGTGTGAGTAACTCCATGGATGAGTGGCAGTGTGTGAGTGTCTGCATAGGTGTATGAGTGCATATGATAGTGTTGTAATGATGAGTGACTGTATGTACAGTTGATTGTATGGGTGAATGAGTGAATGTGTGGGTACACGTAGGAATCAGTGAGTGCGTATGTAGTCAATGTTATTCGTGTGTCAATGGTTTCAAAAATAATACTCTGTATTTTACACTAGGTGTAACAGAGGTTATATTAGAGTGTAAGGAGGTGCATTGTATTATCACATGAAGTATATCATCAGTGGTGTGATCATTTATGTTAAATGAGATGTCATCAGTGATGTCATCAGTGATGTCATTTTAGATGTCATCAGTGATGTCATCAGTGATGTCACTGACCATGTCATGAATGATGTAATATGTGACATCATCAGCATTGGATTGCGGATGCGCGAAATATATAGTTAGTGCAACTAACTATATATGGAATTTCATTGGTTTTATATCAAAAAAATGTGCAGCTAACTATATATGGTCTCTAACCTATGGTTTTTTCAGTGAATTTTCTAGGTTTTGTAAATGCAAATTCCTAACTATATATGGTCTGTAACCTATGTTTTTTTCAGTGAATTTCATTGGTTTTTTAAAAGCTAATATCTAAAGCTGTAACCATTACATGTGTATAGCTTCTTATATAGCGCACTTATCACCACTAGAGGTCTCAAGGCGCTTGATTTGTGAACCCGTCCTGGTTTTTCCCTGTGAGATAGCCCCTACTGGGCACCCCCAAGGTGAAAGCCAGGCATCCCCCTGCGGAGGGCGTGGTGGAGATTGAGCAAGCTATTGCCCAGAGTTGCAGAGTGTGAACCCCTGATTTGATTAGGCACCGAAGCGAGAATTATCGAGTCCTTGGACATTTAAGCTCAAGACCCTGCCGCGTTGGGAATTGAACCCGGATCCCGGGTCGAGTCGGTATCAAAAAAAAATACATGAGACGATTTGTTTGTAATGCTCTTCTTCTGCAATTTGAAATTTTAAACTTCAACAAACTGGTACACGTTAATTGTCTTATTTGTCCATGGCTAATCTTGGAATCTTAAACATTTACAACTTTTTAAGTGAGAGATCGGTTTCTAAGAATAAAAATATCACTTTTCCAAAGTAGCTATTTTTTTAAAATATTAACAAAGAAATACAAAGTTTTTTCCCATATTGATCCTCCCAAGTGCACTGCAAATGGCAGCTCATGCCTTGTTGCGGCACAGCGAATCACCTTACACCAGAGCTCAGCAACACCTTTGATTTCTGAACAGGTGTGATGCTGGTGTTGGCGCGAGGTACCCGGAAATGTTACCTCAATTAGAATACCCATAGTTCACTGGTTCAGAGACAGTGTTAAACCTTCATTTCATGAGATTTCCCTGTGTTAACACAACATCATAATCAAGAAAAAGCAATCAGTTACAGAAACGTCCCCACTCAATGGCTGAGATTTAGATCAATGGAAACATTTATAGGCTTTGTTACATAATTAAAAAAGTAAGCAGTACAGAGCAGTACCATCAAGGCTGTAATGAAAATGATACAGAGAATGCAAAAATCGAAAATTATTAGAAGTCCTAAGTGGCCAGAAAATCAAGAGAGCAACATACAGCAAGCCTAGTAGAACAGGAGAGTCATTTGCCTCACCCTCAACATCAAGGGTTTTTATACATTATTTTTGCATATGAATTAGACTCGGTAGATTCATTGGGGTGTAAGCAAGCAAGTGTTGCTATTTATTAGCAAATCAGAACACATAAAAAGTCATATTACCCAAACAGCAGCATCCCACTACATGAATAATATATGCCCACATAAATCTCCAGCACTTGTGTTTGTTTTAATGTCTCCAAATTCACATTCCTATGGGTGCTCGGTCATTTCCTTTTTATTTCATTCTTTTGGTTTAACTAAAGACACTATTTTTTATGATTGCAAATGCAGTAATTGCAAATGCTATTTTTAAAATTATATAATATGAAATATATGTGTATCCTAACTCATACACAGCGTGCACTTTTAGCATAGGAAGTACTCAGCAGTTTATTTTTGAGCTTATCGGAGCCCTCCCCAGCCTGCATTACTCACCGGCTGCTCTGCGAGCGGGCTCCTCGCTTCCCCGGGCGGCGGCTGGACTGCGGCGGGGGCGGACACCGACAATGTGCCCCGCGCCCCCTCCGCCACTGCTCCAGCCTCCCTCTTGGTCTCCGGGGCTCCCTCGGCACAGGGGAGCCCCGCACCTGTCTGTCCCGCCTCCTCTTCGTCGTCCTGGTGCCGGTGGCTTCCTTCTTTCCTCGGGGCTCCCTCAGCACACGGGAGCCCCAGCCGCAGACGACGCTTCTGATCCAGGTGGCAGGGCTCCCTCCCATCACGGGAGCCCTGCAGAGTCAGCCGCCATCTTCCTTCTTCCCCCTCGCGGCAGGGGCGGGCATTTCCGGCTGGCCGCGCTGGGATTGGCCGGCCGGCCCCAGCACTTCCGGGTCGCCGCGGGCAGCGCGGCGGCCCGATTTCAGGCAGGCAGGCGGGGAGGGTGCGCGCACGCGTGCGCGCCGATAGATATATAATTGAATTAGAATGCAAATTTCACAGCAAATACAGAACGGATTTACACCAATTAAAGAAAAACGTAATCTGCGAACCGGTCTCTTCAACTTTGCCAAATTTCAAATAATTCCGCTCAGCCGTTCGGGCTGTAGCCGTGTCTAAAGGTCCTATGGAAATTTGCATGGGGAAAACATGTTTTGGGACCCCCTTTTATCTCAGCCCCCACTTGACGAACCCCCCTCAAACTTTCAGGGAAGGAGCGGAGCGTAACGGGCCATCTTCTTTGAGAAATTCACGTAGATTCATTAACTGGCGCCAAAGTTATTCCCAATAGAATGTTGGTGATTTCCTATTGAAACTAGGTCCTAACTATATATACCTACTGGCTACCGCCAGTAGGTAATATATATATATATATATATATATATATATTCACGGAAAAAACATAGGTTTCACACCAGTTATAGTTAGGAATTTGCATTTAAAAAACCAATTAAATTCACTGAAAAAAACATAGGTTTGACACCAGTTATAGTTAGCTGGAAATTTTACTGACATAAAACCATTGAAATTCCGACGTTATAGTTAGTTGGACTCACTATAACTTGCGCGCCTGCAATGCACTGCTGATGACGTCACATATTACATCACTCATGACATGGTCAGTGACATCACTCATGACATCACTGATGACACCATCCAGTGAATGTGTGACTTTCTGTAATATAAACATGTTTTATATATGTATTTGTAAAGGTCGATGGAAGAATACATTTTTAAATAAGTGTTTAAATGGATGTTTTTTTAAAAAAATTGATTGGTTAACTGGCTCATTAAGTGTATCTTAGTGAATACATATATTAGCGAGTAATGTTTAAATATTTAAATATATGTATCAGTGTTTCACTTTGTGTATAAGTGGCTGCATGGGTTGTTGAGTAGCTACATGTGTGTGTGTCAGGGATCCTCCTCGGTAGAGGAGGCTGTTCATCCACAGAAGCAAAGATGAAATGTCCCACACACTTCCAGACACCAACGACCCAAGCGAGAAGAGAAAACTCGCTCAAAGTCAGCTGCTACCAAAAAGTGTGGGGGGAATTTTCCCAGGGAGTATACCACTCTCCCCCAGCAAGGAAAATGTAGCTGCAGTCTCGATGGCAGGAGATGGCTGGAAATAAAAGTACAACAATACTAACCTCACCAACACTTTACAGGACTGATACATAAGTGTTCAACATAGTATTCCACTTACCTCACCAGGTGAGCGTCAGGGCTTTAAATCTAGCAGTCAAGGCGAGTACCAGGAGGTACCAAGGGAACTTGAGTGACTACCAGCAAGGGTACCTTCGAGGCAGTAGATACACAAGGGGTACAATTCCAGTCTGGCTCATAAACTGAAGACAGAGCAAGACTGGGGCCACAAAAGCAGCTGATAACAAGCTTGTGCCACTTATAGAGCTAAAGACAAAGTGACACAGAAATTCCCACTTCCAGCTCTTAAACTTAAGACAGAGCAGAGTGAGAAACAAAGAACACACTACACAGACAATCCCCACTTCCAACTCCTAAACTTAAGACAGAGCGGAGTGAGGAACGAATAACACACAACTAAGACAATCCCCACTTCCTGCTCTTAAACTTAATACAGAGCGGAGTGAGGAACGGATAATACACCATACAAACAATTCCCACAAAAATACACACCGCGTCCAACTCGGGGTTAATGGACGGAGCGGAGCGGGTGTATCTAGAATACTGAGCGGAGCGCGTAACACAAACAAACAAACAAACAAACCCCGTTAATCAATCTGCAAAGACGACAGAAATGATCTACGAGCAATATCAAGTCTGAAGAAACAAGGAGCGAAGGAAAACCAATGCGGAAGGGAGAGAAGGGAGAGAAGGCACCGGGGAAGGGCGTGCCGGGAAAGGAGCAGGTAGCGGGAAAGAGCGGGAGGAATTTGACAACGGGCAGGAACCGGGCAGGGGAAGGAAATACCATAACTCAAGGACGATACCACAGGAACAAGAAGGGAGCACAAACGGGGTCAATAAGGCATAACAGGATCTCGGAAAGCTACAGGAACCTCACGGAGCAGGACGCTGAGTAGAGGGGGCGTGGTCACTAACAAAACAGTAAGCCAAGCATGGATTCGCGGGTGAAACTTCCTTTTCTGTCAGTTAGGGAGCGTCACCAAATATCATTGCAAAAGGGTTTGTCAGAGATTTAGGGAATGTCACAAAAGAAGCTCAAGGGCACAGAACAATTGTAAAAAGGAGCATTCTACGCAACCCTGAGGAATCTACGTTGAACACTCATGAATGGGGTCAAATCTGACCACCCCTAACAGTGTGTGTATGGGTAATTAGATTTTTTTTAGTATCAGTATGAGTGTCTGTATGGTTTGGTGGGGGTATTACTTAGCACATAGATGCATCAATGACTGACTCACTGTTTGTATGTGTTTTGAAGACAGCATATGTGCAGGACTGTATGGGTGGATGAGTGGGTATGTGTGTGTGTTAGTGAGTGAATGACTGTCTCACTAGTGTCTTTATCAGTAACTACATATGTTTTCTTCTAGTATATGTGAGTATTGATGTATATAAGTGAGTATATGTGAGAGTGAGAGATTGTAAGAGTTCCTGTTTAAATAAGTATGTGTTTCTATAAGTGATTGTTTAAGAGAGTAAGTAGGTGTAAGTTTCCTTAGGAGTAATGTGCTAGTGTGTGTATAGCTGTATATGCAAATAAATGGATGTTTAATAGTTTATTTGCATGTGTGAGTATGTGTGTGAGTAACTTTTGGATGACTGTCAGTGTGTAACAGGATGTATATGTGTATCACTACATATGATGAGTGAGTATATGTATGAGTGGCTATATAGAACTGTTGCTGAATGAGTGGATATGTATATAGATGGTGGAATTACTGAATTGGTTGTGGTAACTGGTATGGGTATCTCCATTTTTTGTAAAATGTTAGTTTCTATTTTTGAATATGTGTTTCAAGGGTTACATTACACTGAAAGGAGGTCTGTCAGCCTGTCACAAGGATGGTGTCATCAGTGATGTCATGAGTGATGTCACTGACCATGTCATGAGTGATGTAATATGTGACATCATCAGTAGGGCATTGCAGGCGCGCAAGTTATAGTGAGTCCAACTAACTATAACGTGGGAATTTCAATGGTTTTATGTCAGTAAAATTTCCAGCTAACTAGAACTGGTGTCAAACCTATGGTTTTTTCAGTGAATTTAATAGGTTTTTAAATGCAAATTCCTAACTAGAACTGGTGTGAAACCTATGTTTTTTTCAGTGAATTTCATAGGTTTTTTAAATACTAATTCCTAACTATATATAGGGCTTCAAACCTATGTTTTTTCAGTGAATTTCAAAGTTTTTTTTAATAGCAGATTTCTATTGCTATCAAATACCATATTTTGTATAATGAATCCTATATTGAATATTTATGTAATACTATTTTTGATATGTATATATATATATATATTTTTTTTTTTTTGCCCTTGAGCGCTCCCGGTGCACGTACAACTATAGTGCGGCAGAGGTCAGAGAACTGACCAGACACCCTCCCCAATCTTCTCCCAGCACCTTCCAAAGTACCCAACCCACAAAATCGGGACCAGAGACAAGGGAGATGGTCCCAAACATCCAAACCCAGTTTGGAAATTTCAAAATAGTGTGCATATTTGTGGGCGTACAATTTGCTATGGTGAGCAAAGTGTTAAACTCATCCACCATGCTGATGACAACCACAAGTGCCAAAAGAAACCTTAATTTTTTCCTGATTTTTTTTGCTCCAGTTGAGCCGTTTACAATTCCCTGTTTTTTGTTTGTCCCCATAAAAATTCCCCCAAAAATATAACATTGTTCATAAAAGCCAAAAAAAGTACAAAATGTTCAAAAAAACAATAAAAAATATATATAAACAACAAAAAGAATAAAAAAACAGTTCTTTTTAGAACTACCTCCAATTTATAAAAAAAAAATCTTTTTTCCCCATGGTACGCTCCCCGGTACGCTCCCCGGTGCACGTACCAGGCACTCCCCCCGCGCAAATCGCAAAAAAAAATTTTTTTTTTTTTGCCCCGTGGGGCCCTTTTATGGCCCCCACATCAAACCTAGGGAGTCAGGGGGGTCTACCCTGCCCCCTTTTGGTAATTTCCCCCTTTGTTTTTGCCACCTCTTGTGTCTCTATCCTACTGAGACACAAGATGGCGGCCGCTCCGGACTGTTTGGAATGTTGACAGACACCCGAGAGCCAATCAGCTTTCCGCGCGCGAACTTGCATAGCGCGCTGGTACGTGCCCCGGTGTGCGTACCGGGGCGCACTTATAGATATATATATATTTTTTAAACCTAAATTACTCAAAATCCACTGGAGCATATTTCTTGAGACATAGCAAAGGCACATCGGGCTACCAGTCCCTACAATTTTGCCAAGTTTGGTGGAAATCCATTCAGCTAAGTTGTGAGAAAAATGCTTCTAAACATTGGAATGAATCACAGGACCTACTATAGGTTAAATAATTGTTCTCTGGGACTACAAAGCCAATGTGCATTGCGCGCACTTAGCGCGAATAAATGTGGAAATGAGAACCGCCTGTGTGTTTCAATATGCAAATGACCTTCGAGAAAGAGGCAGAGCGCCTCGAAATGCGTCAGGTCGGTGGAAAGTATCTAGGAGCAGCATTGTGAGATTTTGTCATTTTGTTATCACCAGATGGTGCAGCCTGTTGAGATTGCGCCCCTGAAAGCTTGGATCTTTGGTGGAAAAAAAAAAAAAATATATATATATATATATATATATATATATATATATATATATATATATATATATATATATATATATATATATATATATAAATATGTTCGTCACGTTTCGATTTCCAACGAAAAATAGACGCCACTCCAAGTCTTTTATCCAAGAAAAGAATTTTATTTGGCAGACCCCCTGCCCCCTCGACAAACGCGTTTCGCCACTAAGGCTTCGTCAGTGTCAACCTGATTGTAGTGAAAAGCGCCATTATATCCCCACCTCCTCCACAACATAGAAAGAGGACTGAATCTCGCCGAATCGGCGGCCATCTTATAAAGTGCAACATTTAGTTTGAATATCCTTTATACAAAATGTACATGGTGGGATAAATGGTGTGTAAAAAGTGCTCGTGCAGTTTAAAAACATTGGGTTGTCCAAAATATTATTGTAATAGTTCATATTGATCGTATATACAACATTCTTTGTTTTAGAGGACACCTGAGGGGAATACAAAAATTTACATTAGCATCATAACCTTTCCCATTAGTGTTTGGATGTGCTCATTATTAAAAAAAGCCTTCGTTTGCGCAAAATTCATTTAAATTACTAGCGTCAAGGTTATTTATATGTGCACATTTACTGTCAATATACGCATTTGTATCAGTATTCTGGGAATTGAAACATCGGATATTACAGTTCTCGATGTTCAAAAAGCCTCTTAGTTCCTCAGTCTCTTAGTTATTAGTAGGTGTACATACGAGCAAAAAATATAGCCCTGTATGGGCAAATGTGTTTGGACCCACTAATCCCCGCTTTGCAATTGCGCCCTGTATGGGCAAGTACTTATGCACAGCTGCGTCACTCTTATATTGCAGAACAGTAGTAATGATTACTTGATCCCCTATTTTATTCCAGGTGAACCCATAATTCTTCGCCATTATTTAAACCTCTCGGTTGCATGCTTTGGAGGTCAATAATGTACCTGGACTCCAAGGCTCGCAACACTCTGATTTTATCACCCCCAAGTTCCTTCCTATCTAGTTGATCAATAAGGAAGTATGACAATAGAACCCTATTGCTGTTGTGGTGGGTCTCGAAATGGCGTGCTACAGGGTAGCTCTTGTCCCTATTTGTTATAGCCCGCATGTGCTCCAGGATACGTTTTTTGGCCTGATTGATTGTACTGCCAGCACGGGCATTCCAGACAGTAAATCACATATTCCGAATTACAATTCAGTAATTTAGTGATAGTTCCTATAGGGCGTGAATCATTGGGTCTCCCTTCATATTTCGTTCGTTTCTTGCTATAGAGTGCATGCAAGGATAGAAGCCAGAAACTGTTTTTTTGTTTGTTGTTTTAGGGGAATCTTCAAAGTGGCTCTCGGTCAGATGGTCACTTAGAGACTTGCATTGTCTGTAAGTCACAGAGGGTCTGGGGGGTAAAGTTTGTTTCATTATTGGATCGGTTTTCAGAATGTGCTAGTTTTTGTTTGAATATTGCAACTAACTCACTAGATCTCATATTAAATGTGGTTATCATTCTGACACTTCCCTCCGTTTCTACATCCTTCACTTTAGTTTTCATCAGATCTTTTCTTTTCTTTCCAGGAGGTCAGCTCTACTTACTGCACTCGCTAATGTTGCCTTCGAGTACCCTCTATCTTTAAACCTGTATACAGCTTCATTCCGCGCCTGTGCAAAATCTTTAGGATCTGTACAGTTCCTTTTCAGGCGGAGTAGTTGCACTAACTATATATCGCGCACCCGCAATCCACTGCTGATGATGTCACATATTACATCATTCATGACATGGTCAGTGACATCACTGATGACATCACTGATGACATCTCAAATGACATCACTGATGACATCTCAAATGACATCACTGATGACATCACTGATGACATCTCATTTGACATTACTGATCACATCACTGATGATATCATTCATGTGATAATACGATGAACCTCTTCAGACTCTAATATAACCTTAGATACAATCAGTGTAAACAGACACTCACAGACTGTCACTCATCCATGGAGTTACTCACACACCTAGTCAGTCATGCAAAGAATCAATGACACCTCCATTTCCTCAACTATACAGTTATACAAACTTTACTTATTCAAACATATACTAACACATATTTACTCTCTTATACAATCCCTGATACAAGTTCACAATGATCCATACAGCCACTCACACATTCACTGGCTCTTATGCACAGTTATTTATATATGTCAACTCTCACATGTACTGTGTTTTACATATGTACTTACTTTGACATGTAGCACTGAGATATCCATTCACTCACCAATACACTCATGCACACAGTCAACCACCCATACAACTGTTTCCACATGCACTTTTGAAACCATACATCTAGTGAATCAACTGCTCACACATCTATGCACAGAGTCATACACCTCCCAGCCACCCACACACACACTCAGTCTCCCAGACAAATACTTGGGCAAAATCAATAACCCATATAGTTACTCATATAGCTACCTATCAACACATGCAACAGTTTACAGAACAACAGACATAATGATGCACAAATTAAGACAGTTTAGTCACTAATCCATGCACTCAGTGAGACACATTTAATCACTCACTCATACAGTCAGTCATGCACCTACTAAATCCTTCATCCAGACACTTATACATCCACTCATTCTTCAATATGTAAGACATATTTTAACTTTACAGAAACATGCAGTCACTGGATGTTGTCATCAGTGATGTCATTTGAGATGTCATCAGTGATGTCATCAGTGATGTCACTGACCATGCCATGAATGATGTAATATGTGACATCATCAGCAGTGGATTGCGGGTGCTCGATATATAGTTAGTGCAACTAACTATATATGGAATTTCAATGGTTTTGTGTGAGTAAAATAAGGTTTTGTAAATGCGAATTCCTAACTATATATGGTCTATAACCTATGGTTTTTTCAGTGAATTTTCAAGGTTTTGTAAATGCTAATTCCTAACTATATATGGTCTATAACCTATTGTTTTTTCAGTGAATTTTCAAGGTTTTGTAAATGCTAATTCCTAACTATATATGGTCTATAACCTATGGTTTTTTCAGTGAATATATATATATACATACATATATAAACATATATCATCTGTATATCTATATAAATACAAACATAAATGCATGCATACATATACTTATATGCATACAGATGCATGTTATTTACATGAAAGTTGAAAAAACACTAATAAAAGCAAAGCTAAAAAGCCACCTCATTACAAACAGAATGGCTTTAACTTAAACGAGGGCGAGATCTATTGCATTTTCAATGCTTGTTTACTTTGGTTCCATCAAGAAGGCATTCAGATGTGTCACACATTTGCCATAAATTCTGAATGTTAGCACTCTAGTTGCACATTAGATCACTATAGTAAAGCTACTGCTCACCAGGGACGTCTGCTGCTGTTATTCAAAGTGCATGTTTCAGTCTGCATGTCAGAATTTTTTTAATGAAATAGAAGAGGATTTGAGAAGTCACTCAAAATGATCCCTAAGTTTTTCTTTCTGAATCACTAATCATACTTTCTATGGCAAAATTAACCCCCTCATGTTGTTCCTTTTTAAATTGAGTGTTTTCAGACTTACCACTTCATTCCAATCAAGATGGCTTCTGGTGTGCCATACTTTTGTCATAAGTAAGACTGTTAGCGCTCTAGTTGTTCTTTAGAACACTCTGGGACATTCTGTCATTGGGCTATACTTGGGGTACATCTGGGTGATATTTGGGCTACATTTAGGCTCTTTTGTCTCTGGTGGCCATCTTGGGAGACTGTATGTCAGAATTTTTTAATGAAATTGAAGAGGGTTTGAGAAGTCACTCAAAATGTGCCCTAATTTTTCTTTCTGCAGCACTAATCATAATTCATATGGCAAAATATACCCCCTCATTTTGTTCCTTTTTAAATTAAATGTTTTAAGAGTTACCACTTTATTCCAATCAAGATGGCTTCAGGTGTGCCATACCTTTGTAATAAGTAGGACTGTTAGCGCTCTAGTTGTTCTTTAGAACACTCTGGGACATTCTGTCATTGGGCTATACTTGGGCTACATCTGGGTGATATTTGGGCTACATTTGGGCTCTTTTGTCTCTGGTGGCCATTTTGGGAGACTGCATGTCAGAATTTTTTAATGAAATAGAAGAGGATTTGAAAAGTCACTCAAAATGTGCCCTAATTTTTCTTTCTGCAGCACTAATAATACCTTCTATTGCATAATATACCCCCTCATTTTGTTCCTTTTTAAATTAAATGTTTTAAGAGTTACCACTTTATTCCCATCACGATGGCTCCAGGTGTGCTATACCTTTGTAATAAGTAGGACTGTTGGCGCTCTAGTTGTTCTTTAGAACACTCTGGGACATTCTGTCATTGGGCTATACTTGGGCTACATCTGGGTGATATTTGGGCTCTTTTGTCTCTGGTGGCCATTTTGGGAGACTGCATGTCAGAATGTTTCAATGAAATAGAAAAGGATTTGAGAAGTCACTCAAAATGTGCCCTAATGTTTCATTCTGCAGCACTAATCATACTTTCTATGGCAAAATATACCCCCTCATGTTGTTTCTTTTTAAATTAAATGTTTTAAGAGTTACCACTTTATTCCAATCACGATGGCTTCAGGTGTGCCATACCTTTGTAATAAGTAGGACTGTTAGCGCTCTAGTTGTTCTTTAGAACACTCTGGGACATTCTGTCATTGGGCTATACTTGGGCTACATCTGGGTGATATTTGGGCTACATTTGGGCTCTTTTGTCTCTGGTGGCCATTTTGGGAGACTGCATGTCAGAATGTTTTAATGAAATAGAAAAGGATTTGAGAAGTCACTCAAAATGTGCCCTAATCTTTCATTCTGCAGCACTAATCATACTTTCCATGGCAAAATATACCCCCTCATGTTGTTTCTTTTTAAATTAAATGTTTTAAGAGTTACCACTTTATTCCAATCAAGATGGCTTCAGGTGTGCCATACCTTTGTAATAAGTAGGACTGTTAGCGCTCTAGTTGTTCTTTAGAACACTCTAGGAGGCTGCAGTAGAACACAAAGGAATCAACTGACAGTCTCTGTCCTTGTTGGATGTACATGTTTTACTGAGAATGTCAGACTTCATTTTCACATGACTGAGAAAGATAATGTGAATTTACAGAAAATATGCTTTCAGTTTAGCTTATAGATCCCCTTCCAAACCACTGTGGGAAAATCATGAGATATTAGTTTTCTTTCAAACAATATTCATGATATCACAGCAGAAGGTTTTTTCACATGGTAAAATCACCTTAGAACCCACCACAATTCCTAAAACGAGTATGGTACCATCAACAAATGATTTACAATGTAACTAAAGTCCTAAAACCCTCTATTAACTACAATGCTTATTAATGAGGTGCTATCATGTATATTGGTCCCAAGATGGCTGCCAACACTTCTTGGATGAAGTGCTGACAGCCAATCAGATCAGATGTGTTGTTAGGCTCCGCCCAGATATATATCTTTTTTTGAACCTAAATTACTCAAAATCCACTGGAGCACATATATTGAGACCTAGCAAAGGCACATCGGGCTAACAGTCCCTACAATTTTGCCAAGTTTCGTGCAAATCCATTCAGCCGTTCGAGCTAAAAGTGAGGCCAACCGCCCTATGGAAATTAACATGGGAAAAACGCGTTTTGGGACCCCCCTTTTTTCTCGGCCCCCCCTTGATGAAACCCCCCCAAATTGTCAGGGGCTGCTCAGAAACAAAATGTTCCATTTTCCTGAAAATTTCAGCCAATTCCGTCCACAAACGCCAAAGTTATTAGACATAGAATTTTCAAAAATCCCATTGAGAAAAAATCCTAACTATATATACCTACTGGCGACCGCCAGTAGGTAATATATATATATATATATATATATATATATATATATATATATATATATATATATATATATATATATATATATATATATATATATATATTATTTGTAATAATGGCTGAACCTCAAATGTCAGCCTATTACAACATGGAGGTCTACTGTATGTCCATGGACTGAATGTCCTTGTGCTGTGTTGTGCGAGCCAGAGTCTCAGGTGCCACTTCTCAGCCACCCCTTACACTAATCATTGTGATAGACATCCTTCCTACTGTCTTCTGTGCTCCTCATCCTTATATAATTCTGACAGCTCTCTTCTACCTCTGACAGATCATCCTAGTCTCTGACAGATCATTCCAGATCTATTCCTCCATTTTAAGCTCTTTCAGAACACAACACGCTCTAGTACTTTCCTCTCTTGCTCCAGCTGCGCAGAGGTGAGCACTGATATGGTAAGGAAATGAAAGAATGCGAGCGCTGGCCAGCCAGAGTTAATCCTTGGAACTCAATAGTAAAATGGTGCAACCACTGAGATGTTTCCACCTCACATTGTTGCATGCCAAATCCAGCCTGTGCTTCTACTTATCAAAGTTTCGTATTGACACTCCAAACCTTTTGGCAGGTTTTTTCCAGTGACAAAATAGAACTTGTATTCGAATTCTGAAGCATTTACCCCTTCTAGCTATCTCACTGTAGAAGGGGCAGTCCCAATTTTGAAAAGCTGAACTGATTATTTGTAATACATATTTTCTTTGTGGTTGGCTTTCTGCAAATGCTTTTCATGTAAACACACATCATTGGAGTCTTCGAAATCGACTCCTCTTCTGAAACTATGTCACACCAAAAAAAATCCCTCTTTTTAAACTCTGGCTATTAGGATGTATAATGTTTAGAGCTGCGTTACCAGCTATAAACATATTTATTTTGCAAAAGTGATACATTAAAATACACTTTAACGGTTAGAAGGAGATATTCAAACTCTCCTAGTGCCATATTATCAAGAAAGGGCGATACATTATCGCCACTTTTATCGGCAAGAAACTGCTGCTAAAGCGGCGATATTGGGCTTGATAGTATGCCCCTGTGAATTCCCAAAGAAGACCAGGATAACACTAGAACCTGGGCTTCTGTGGCAATTCGCAAGGGCATATTGTCAAGCCCATTATAGCCGCTTTAGCGGCAGTTTCCTGCGGATAAAAGCAGCGAAAATGTATCGCCCGTACTAGATAATATGCCCCATCTGCTGACAGTATGGGAACCTGCAACTTCACACACACTTTAAGACTCCTAATGATAATATGAGGACCAAGAAGACACCCCCCCCCAAATCTGATTGGTTGCTTCATGTCCTTAGCAACTGCACTGTCTGTGTGTGTGTGTAGAGATGGAATACTTTTGGGTGTACAGGAGGGCATTCATCACACACACTCTCTGAAAAAGGGGAATTATTAAGCCCTCTTCATAATTTCATTCAGAGAGCTGAGAGAGCTCCCCTGAGTATGTGAGCACTGTAAACTTTATGAGGACCGGCTTTCGGTCCTCATAGCACACTGATCACACATTGGTGTGCAAACATGTTGCGGTCCTCATAAATATAAATACACAAACACACAGAATCACAGACCTCTACACAAATTTCTTTGGATACATACAAACATTCATATCGACGCATAACTATTCCAATTAACTCAAGTAAACACCCACACAGGGATAAAGTTGCATATACATGGCTACACACACGTGCACACACACATACACACACACACACACACACACACACACACACACAGACTAATACACACATTTACACTGATCAGAATGTCTTCCATAAAATCGGACATACACACATATATACATCCAGACTTACTGGGATATCCTTTTTTAAATTATTTCAATCTGTATTTGTCAAAATGCATTAAACAGCCAGAAACATGGTTATTTCACCAGCTATTGGCATTGCAGTGTATTTGCAGAATATATTTATTAAATATTTTTGAAATACAAATGCTGTGCTTTGTTCAGTTGATGACTCTGAAAAGAGCTTTTGTCTTAATAATGTACTGTGCACACTTATGGCTTCAACTTGGATCATTCCTTGTTGTTAAGGACAATCTCTTTCCCTTCTGCAGTGAAATGTACACCTTTATTTTGGTATACTCCTCGCGTGTCAAAGCAGATTCGTCGTGTTGAAGAGAGACCATCCTGTGCTCACAGCAAATTCTGAAATTGCGTTATAGACATTTCACCTAGATTTCTCAGTCTTTGGACAAGCGCTGAGATGACGACTGCCACTACTGCCTTTGGTAGGATGGGAAAAGAAGCCATCAATTGTGCCAATGTTTCCATCATTTACATTTTGGCTCCATCTTCTGTGAGCATGCACAGTTAATTGCCTCCAAAATCATGAAGTCTGGGTGCTCACAATACAAAATGCTCTCAATCATAAGCAGCAATTGATGCAACTTCATACTGTTCAATTCAAGTTAAGTCGACTTTGGTAAATCCAAGATCTCTGTCAATGTCACAATTCTTGGCATGCTCTCTACTCTTGCTGTCCAATCCACACTCTAACCAAGATGATAGTATACCGGCGCCGGATACAGAAGGAGCCAGAAAGAGAACATTTCACAAATTGCAGGGAGAGTGAATAAAATTAGATTTCTGTTATTTGCTTGCTGTAATTGGGAGAAAAAATGTCATTACTGTTATGATGTGTGTAAAGATTAATATTTTTAACAGTATATGGTACCAATGAGAATTTAAATCAGATCTGCAGAGTTGACAAAGCTTTATGAACTTTTTACCAGTAGCTGGAATGAAAGGATTTTCAAATTGGTTTCCATGGAAACTGAGCTTGTGGAAAGGTCTATGGGGGAAGAGGGAAATGGACAGTGTACATTTATATCGCACATCAGCCAAGTAATTGGATTGACAGACTATTGTGGTACATTTGTAAGTGGAAGGGAGAGCATAGGTATATATAAACATAACCTATCATTTCCTTTTGCTTAGTTTTCTACTTTTTGAAGGGTGTTTTGCGGATCAGCAGATTTACTTTGCGGGGCCAGGTGGAGTTTCACCTGAGGATGTTTGTATATTGACGAGCTTCATTGGCTTCGAAAATCCACTACATGTAGAGAGTGGTTACATTTTAAGCTTAACCAATAGTGAATGTTTAAAACAGAAAAATATTTAAATGTTGCTTTGTAATTCGGAGATGGCTTTAAGCATACAGATACATATACTCCATACATAACCTTTGCCTCTTGAGTTCACTTCTTGTTGGTGTGGAGATGCAGTATGTGAACTCTCTTTTACATCTGATTTCCAAAAGTGGGCTACTTGAGTGCACCACAAATCTCATCGTTCAGATACCTTGAACCAGCAGGTTTTTTTCAGGTATTTGTAGTTTGTATATATGCTATCATCTTCTGTTAATGAGTACATTATTTTTATAGTGTACAATTTGTTGCATGTGAACTGAAATGTTTTATGCACTTGATAAATGCGGAAGATATACATAGATTAGTATGGGTATTTCTACAAGTGATTGCATATTGGGAAGATTGTGTAGAACATTTGATGAACAATTCTTAACATGTACACAAATATATTGTCTTTTAATGCTATTGATTATAAGTGCTATTGATGTATGTTTGAATGGGATCTCTGGTTGGCTAAGGCTTGCGCCAAAGCCAGGCAGAGACCACCACTCTAGTCAGGGCAAGGGAGTTACACGCCAAAGATAACCCCTGGTCACCCCCTTAGTAGCTTGGCATGAGCATTGAGGCTTATACCTGAGGCAATGTGTAAAGTGTTTGCGCAACACGCACACAGCAACCACATACTAAGCACACCACAAAAGGAACTCCACGCAAGGTTATATCAAAAATAGCCTCTGTATTATCATAAAACACATTAGAATAGTAATCACACCATATACACTCTGCCATCTGGCACAAGGAAATATTTACAGGGGATTATATACACCTGACAGGGCCAACTGGACCACTGCCAGAACCATCACAAAGTAAACATAGTAAATGTAGAACATATAATAAATGTTGAACACAACCAGTAATTACTGGCAAACACTGTACTCAGCATCCTCCTGTAACATAAACCATATTATGCACAGTATCACATTTAGGCGTGACATATATTCTTTGCCAACATCCTAAGCCTTAACATATTAGAACATAACCTCCTAAGCATAACTCACATTAGGGGCATAACTCACAGTAGAGGATAACATCAGAAGCATAAACTACAGTATGCAAATAACCTCATACATAAACCACAGCTAGAGGCATAAAACAGGGTGCATAAATCATAGTACATGAATCACATTTCCTAGTACCACATAAATCACATTAGGACGTGGTGCCCTAAAAACCTATCAGTCCCCCTGCCAACTGGCCTTCTCAGGGGCTCAAATCCCCTTTCTCCAACAGAGTCAGGGCGGCTGCCACTGCAGCAGAATCCATGTGTGCAATTGCGCTGGGGCAGAGGAGTGAAAATCACTCCTATCTCTCAAAGAAGTGCCCCCCCAAAGAACTGTGAGCCTACACGTAGTAGCTGACGCTTACTGCCCTGCCGATGTGAAGGAAGTAAAGGCCTGGGCACTCCCTGTGCCCTTGGAACAAATATGCAAAACACTGCAGCTGCCCTTTATCTGGTGGGGCAACTGTGAATACGCAAATAGGCCCTGGCACAGCTGTGTCCTCTAGGCCTTACTGGGTCTCTCTAAATAACATGCCCCCATCATTGCAGTTACCCACTGTCAAGTGGGGCAACTGTGAAAACTGGCCAACACTAGAGAAAGCACAGGCCCCTCTGGGCCCTTTAGACAATAATTATGCCCCTCATTGGAGCGGCCCGCAACGGTGGTTCCGCTCATGGAAAATAGGCACCGTGCCTTCACTGGCACTAGCTAACTGCACCTCCCGAGCCCCCATTAACCGGGACTTACTCGTGCCGGTCTCTGCCTCCTCTGGTCTCCTCTTTGCTTATTCCCTCTTCTGGGACTGGGACTTCACCTGGGCTACATGCAACACGCATCGGGAGAGCTCCCACTTCTCGGGGGCTTTCTCCGCTTGCACTCCTCTTCGTCCGGTCCCTCTTCTGGGACCAGGATTCAACGTGGAGCCTGCGAGGCTCCGGACTGGTGAACCTACCTTCCTCCAAGGTGAGGAGGGGGGGGAAAATGGAGTCCGCAAGGCTCCCTTCTCTCAACATCGGGGCTCCCAACAGTTCACGGGAGCCCCGCTTGGGCGGCAGGCCTCCCCCTTACTTCCGGCTCCTTCCGGCGAGGCCCCGCCCACATCTCAGGCAAAGTTGCCTGACTTCCTTTTGTAGTGCACTCGGGCCATGGTGGTGATTATCAGGAAATAAAGGGGGGTGGGCACATGCCATTTTAGGCAATAATAAAGTGGGGTTGGCTCCGGCCCAGAAACACAAAATTGTGGGGTGGGCACCCACATTCAGGACACTCATAAAACAGGTTAGGGAACCGTAATTAGGTAAAAGCACAAGCAGGTGGGCACCCGCCAACAGCTTCACGGGGGAATCCTTCCCAAAGGGCTTTCAGTAAAGTGCTCTTCTGGGGAAAAATGGAAAGAAAGCGCACATGAGCTGCTAGAGGCATCAAAAGACCTGCATCAAAATAATAAGTGTAAGCAAAAGGTCGTAGTGATCAAGGGGGCAATGCTGGGCCCAGGGAAGCAAGCCCTCATGGTGGTTCCTCTTGGGCACCAGCAGCAGCACGCCCAAGCAAGGTCAGGAACAAGCACAAGAAGAACATTTTCATGGGGTCACAGTCCCTATATTTATACCAACATTTCCTTTGTCTGTAGTGCAGGGCATGTGGGAACCAGATGCAACTGGGTCAAGGTGGAATTTGAGCACTTTGTTTTGCAAGCTCCTCCTCCCGTTTGTCAGGTGGGGGCTGGGTGATCAGACACACCACAGGGCAGGCACACTCCTATTCAGAGTCAGGGGATTACTCCTCCCACTCATCCCAGCACAGATGTCCTATTCAGCCAGCGCTGACTCACAAGCCATACTTGCAATTCACATCAGGCAGGCAGACACATAGCACACAGAAATTCCAACTTCTATAAGTGGCATTTCTAAAATAACCACAATAAATCCAGGCACTCCATTACACAGCATTTATTATTACAGTTACATACATACCAAACTCACCCACTCTCCTCCTCCCATACCATGAATTACCACTGGCACACACTGATCGGAGACTCCCCAGTGCATTCCTATGGAAGGGCAGGCCAACCTCACCAATGTACACAGAGAGTGCACGCACTTTACACTGGACAACAGTGCTAAAGTGCCCAGCGGCCTAAAGTCACCAACACCAGGTCACCGAAAAGGCAAAACGTTTAGGGGTGAACTTGACAAAAGGGCCAAGTCCAACAATATAGTCAACTTATAGAAAATATAAGTGGATTAATTTTCCTTGATTGATTATGGATATTAAGCGTCAGCTACTTTCCATTTGATACATCATTTATGTATGTGTGTAGAGGTGAAGGTTTATGATTAAGAATACTTTGAGGCACATTTGCTAAACTTTCATGCAATGCAGCAAGCAAAATTGTTGCATTACATTTGCGGCACAGGGAGAGAGCAGAAATGCTCCATATTTTTGAGATATTAAGCATTTCGGCGAATTACGTGCAGGCCAGCGCCAAGGCAGCAACCCTTGCACCACAGTGCAAAGGCTCCTGTGTTACAGGCTGGATGGTTTTTGAGCAGGAAGGGACACTTCCAGCACAAATACAAACCTTGGAGGCAATTTCCTCATTCTATGTGTGCAGCGAAATGCATCATGTATGGAAAGAGGAAATAACAAAGAGAAATAAAGACATTTATCCTCATTACCCTTCCCTTGGGAAGACCAAGCATTTTGACACACTCTCAGGTTTAAATGTGTATCTGGGAATGCATCGGAAATCTTCTCTGACTCTGGTGTTTCATCTTGAGGAGAAATGTCTTAAGGTCCTTCCTTAATTGAGGCAGTAACGGTGATTGCCTGAGGTGGAGAGGCAAGGTGTTCCATGTCTTCGCTGTGAGATAGGAGAAGGATCTTCCTCCGGCCGCGGTCTTGCGAATACATGGGATGGAAGCCAGGGCCAGTAGGGCAGAGCGGTGGTCACTGGTGGGTGCGTAGGATAAGAGGTAGCGGCGTAGGTCCCAAGTTGTATAGATCTTTGTAGGCTTGCTTAAGGGGCTTGAAGGTGAATCTTTTGTTAACTAGCAGACAGTGGAGGTGTCTAAGGTTCTTTGAGTATGAGTCTGGCAGAGTTGAAGTAGCTCACAACTTGTCTTTCAAAATTCTTAGGATAGTGACCCTGAGTTTTTGTTCAGTGACTTAGAGGATAGTAAGGGATTGGAGACAGGTGAAGCTTTCACTGATGATACAAGTGATGATACCAGTAGAGTTACTTACCCTATCAGAATCATATCATAACAATTAAAATGTACAGGTCTTATCTATCCTCATGTTCGGCCTATGCTGGCACTACTGTTTGAGCAACAGGAGACAGGCGATCAAAAGCGCATTTCACCTTTCAGGATTCTGACTAAGTACCAATCGTGGAGTCCTAGACTACTAAGTACACACTGCATCCTAGGTTGCAAATAGGGGTGGGTCAAGTTTGAAGAGTTCGGCTAAGTAGAATTCAGTAAAGTAAAAACAAAGAAATTCGCGAACTCCACCCTACTCAGTGAGACCGGATGGAGATGTGCTTGGCTGCCTGTTCGTGTTGACTGGCGCAGTTTGCACGCTCCACGTAGCAACATGTGCGCAAACAGCACCAGGTGGTCGCATGCAGGCATTTTTTTTTTCTTATTCTATGCATGGTGCTGGGCCTACTTCTCAATCCTATCCCTTTCAATCTTTACCTTATCCAACTTATCCTCCCCTGCTTTACATATATTTCCTCAGTGTGAATATTTGTGTTACTGTATTTTACTTTTTTGCCTCTTTTTAAAATGCTCTCCGGCGTGTTTTACCCTAGGGTGTGCAGCGAACTGCACACCCTTTGGGCCATGGCCCTGCCATGGGTGGAAACCTTGCAACATTTTGAGGAGGAGGAGGTGGCTGCACTCATTTGATTGGTGCAGCGCCATTTCCCCTTCATTCAAGCAGCAGGCTCACAAGAGGGTATGGCCTGTGGGAGCGCCAGCTGTGTGGAACGAGGGTGCACCATTGTATTCGCCAATGCAATGGGGGTCGGCACACTGATGCACCACTGGGCTGAAATCCTGGACGGGGAGAGGGTCCTGCTCTAGCTGCTTGACATCCATGTTATAGGGCTTGGTGAGTACTAGTAATTCATTAGTTCTAATTTGTTGTGCTCTATATTTGTTGTGCACCTCCTCCCTATAATGCTTTTATTTCCAAATAGCATGCTGCTCACATTCAGAGGTAAGTTTAGTTCATGTAATGTTTCAAATATTATGTGATCTAATTTGAGCGAGCCAGGTGCTCCATGCAAACTAGTTCTGCGTGTTGCTGTTGACCCTTGTTTGGGCGGGTTATTTAAGATGTTATGCTGACTCATCTGTTCTCTCCCATTCACAAAAATAGTGGCACAGTGGTAGCAGTAGTAGTAAAATATCATTGGTGAGTGGCATTCTTGCTGTATTTTTCTTAATGTAGCTTGTACAGTCCCAAGCAATCTTCCGATGATGTAGAATGCAAAATATGTATCTATGCATTGAAAAGGGTAACTGGCCGAGTTGGCCTATCAAAGGGGGTATGATTTGTGCAGCAAAGATCACGTTTTTTTAAATGTAGTTTGAGTAAGGTTTTCGAAATAAAAAATAGGTCAACTCAATAATATAGGCAATTTGATTTAGAAAAGTATAATGTCAATATGTTACTGTATTTGTCTTCAATATATTTTCTAGGAATTAAAAGTTTTTGTTATCTTGTTTATTTCTTACATCAGCATCTAATAGCAAGAAGATGGCAACAGATGGCAGCCAGCACCCTGGGGAACAGCTGTGCTGACCCCAGTAAGTTCTTGTTAATACTATTTATTTCTCTAACGTTTACATTTCCCCATTAGATACATTTTTCCTTCTTTTTGCAATAATGTGACTTTTAAAAAAATGCTTATTATCCCTCTCAGCATTATCCTTTTTTCTATATTTTTGGTTTCTGTAGCTGACTTCCTCAAATAGCTGTACTAATCTCTGGCTTGAGCTTTCTTCTGATTGGCATGCTTTCTCTCTTTCTTAAATGTGTACCCTGTGGAAGTGTGTTCTTCCCCATTGCAGCCGATTAGGTGCTGCTTGGGGTCTATCATTTCAGGAGCCATCTTGGGTGAGGTGAGGAGCAGGCGAAAGGTCTAGTGCTCGCCCCCTCCCGCCCTCACAGGCATAAAAAACCTGATAGTTACCGCGTTCACCGATTGACAGTATGAACGTGGATGTCCTGAGGCGGAAGCTGGGACCAGCATGTGAGTGTGTGTTGAGCTTGCAACATTCTCATTGTTATTTTAACTGCACTTGCGCTAGCGATCGTATTAAGCTTTACTTTGCTGAATTTTTTTTATTGGGCTATCGCGCTCCCTGCTTGCATTACCCGCTGTAAATCTTAACTGCCCACCTTGAAGTGTGTTCTTCCCCATTGCGCCGATTAGGTGCTGCTTGGGGTCTATCATTTCCGGCGCCATCTTGGGTGAGGTGAGGAGCAGGCGAGCGGTCTAGTGCTCGGCCCCTCCCGCCCTCACAGGCATAAAATGGTTCCCCCGTTTCGGGAGTGCAGCGGATGAGCGCAGCGGATGAGCGCAGCGGGCGCCCGACCGCGACCAAACGGGACCCGGGGTCAGGCATGCTGCCCGTCTGATCTCATATTCCCGCCATAATCTTTTGAATCAAAATAAAGGCCATGGCCACATATCAAGGGATACGCACAGCAGGGCTAAGAGACTAGGGATCTTGGCAGATTGCACTACCCTCGGAGAGATCCCCACTACACCGTGCTTTGGCCCCTACAGTCAGGTTGAGTCTGCTCCCCACCCTTGCTCCTTGACCATCTTTTATTTAAACACCCGCTCTCTCGTGAAACATCAGCAGGACATTTTTTTACTGTTGGTCACTGAGCATCCTGATAGCCTTTTTATTAACTGAGAGCTGGCTGACCCCAGACTCTGCCCCTGATGTAATAGCAGCACTTCCCCCGAATTACTACATTATACACGCGGACCGTGCTTCAGGTAAATCTGGCGGGGGTGGCAGCAATTATTCACTCTACCTTAAAAGTTACCACCCTCACTTGCCTCAATTTGCCGGACACGGATAATTTAGTCTTAAAACTCGAAACCTTAAATAATACCATTTCTTGTGTACTTCTGTACAGACCCCCTAATTCCATGCCATCCTTCCCTTTAATGTTTAGTGAGCAAATTGCTAATTTGGCTATGGAACATGCCAGGATTTTTCTGGTAGGTGATTTTAATTACTGGTTTAATGACCCCTTGGAAGGCCCCCACTCAAGTGAGCTTACTGAGCTTCTTACGAACTTGAACTTCTCAGAACAAGTACTCTCGCCAACCCATTGTAAAGGACATATTTTGGACCAGATTTGGACCAACTTTTCCTTAACCACAATCCCGGCAACTATTCCTGGCCTTTGGTAGGACCACCTCCTTCTCAAATTTAAGCTTACCTGCTTCCCCATTAAGTCAACTGCCACTCTAGCCAGAAGTAGAGCAAGGAAATGGAATACATTAGATAGATCAGAGTTTCTAAATACATTAGCTAACACTGTCCCACTTCCTCACCCTGACATTAATTCATACGAATCCAACCTTGCTGACTGGCTTCAAGCAGCAAGCGACATTCATGTACCTTATAAGGAAATCAAGTTGGCTCGGTGCGCAGACGTCCAATGATGGTTTTCGCAAGAATTAAAAGTAAAGAAACTGTCCTTGCATCAACTGGAGCGACAGTGGCGTCTCAGCTATTCCCCTGACCTAAAATCCAGATTTATCACGGCCAGGAAAGATTACATGAAGGCCATCCTGTCCACAAAAGCTGCTTATTTTTCCTCCTGCATCCTCAACTCGTCAGATAGACCTAAGGACATTTTTTCAATTCTGAATGAGCTGACTAACATAGACAGTGTCTGTCTTAGTGTGACTCCAACCCAGACCTTTTGTGATGCACTTAATGTTTATTTTATCGACAAAATTGCGGACATCAAAGAGAGTATCCCAAAATCCCTCATTAAAACCTCCTCTGAAACTCGTACCACTACCAACACTGTCCTACTTAATAGCTATCCCACTATTACCCCAGAGCAATTCCAGGAGCTGTTGGTAAGATTCAAATCTGGTGCCCCCTCTGACAAATGTCCCCTTTACTTTCTTAAAGAGTGCCTCTCCGCTCTTCCGACCCCGGCCTTCACTATGCTGAATGACTCCCTTACCTCGGGTCTAGTACCCCTTGCATTTAAGGAAGCAACGGTCATACCACTCCTGAAGAAACCCGGTGCCGATCCAACTTGCATGACAAATTATCGCCCAATCTCTCTGCTCCCTTTCTTTGAAAAAGTAATGGAGGCCCACGTCGCAAGATGCCTGTCCAATTTTTTGGAGGGATCAAACTGCCTGGAACCCCATCAGGCAGGATTTCGTCCTGCCCACTCAACAGAGGCAGTGGTAGTCACGGTTCTAGATACGCCCGGGACTGCGTTGACAGACTTTACCCCCAGGCCTTGGTGCTGCTAGATCTGTCGGCCGCGTTTGACACGGTCGGCCGTAACATCTTGATCGACCGTGTCAACCGGGCCGGCATTGGGGGCTTAGCTGCCTGCTGGCTGAAGTCCTTCTCAGAGAAGCGATTCCAGGCGGTTCGTCTTGGAGATCTGGCCGGAACTAAACAGACCATCACTTGCGGAGTTCCACAGGGCTCCTCGTTGTCACCTCACCTGTTTAATCTCTATATTCTTCCTTTAATCCAGGCCTTAAGAGATAAACAGGTGACGGTGTTCAATTATGCAGACAACCTGCAATTGCTCTTCACCATCGAAAAATCTGAATCCTCTATCTCCCATTTTCAGTCCACTATGAGGTTCATCCAAGCATGGATGAACCATAATCATTTAAATTTAAACCCTGGAAAAACTGAGCTGGTGCTTACAGGAGACAGTGCTAAACACTGGGGCCCACATTATTGGCCATAGATATGGGCCAAGCCCCAATCCCCTCCTCCTCAGCAAAGACACTCGGAGTCAACCTGAATAGTGATCTCTCACTAAAAGCGCTAGTGGGTCAGGTGGTCTCCAAGTGCTTTTTCCAGCTCAGGAAAATCCGGAAGGTGCAACGCTTCTTCACCCCAGAGGCGCCTTCAGATGGTGCAGAACTACATGCCTAGACTGATTACGATGCAACCTAGATGGCAATCGGCAACTCCTTTGCTTAGGAACCTCCATTGGCTCCCCATGGCCCAACGTTGCTCCTTCAAAACCGGATGCATGATTTTCAAGTCCCTCCACTGCAAAAGCCCTAAATTTATTGATAAACTCAGGCATATTCCTTCCCGCAACCTGCGCTCAGCTCATCTGGCCCTCCTCCAGATACCTGCCTTCAAACGCAAGCGTGCTGGAGCCTGCAGATTTGCTATTTTGGCACCCCATCTGTGAATACCTTTCCCCTTGAGATCCGGACTTGTCCGGATCTCATGTCATTTAGGAAAGCATTAAAAACCTGGCTCTAGCATACCAGTAATCCCAGCATATTTCATGACCTCAGGCTTCGCTCTCTGTCTATTATCAGCGCCAGGAAGCCAATCAGTGGCAGTGCGCTTAATATATTATTTTTAACATAACATAACATAACAATGGTACTGTAAGACTGTAGTCTACTGTGAAGATTGCAGAGTTTACAGACCCATGCAAGCCCATCTGCACTTGTTTGTTGAGAAAGCTTTTTTTTTTTGCTAATGGTCAAATGACACGAGAGTGAGCATGGGTATGGTGATCCCTCCCCCATGGTGTATTGTTGTTTGTTTAACATTATTCAGTATCCCAACAGTTTCGATTACATTGCAGTATGACAGGAGAGTAGTATGAGGACTGTCCCATTGCATTTGCCAACCTAAACCATGTATTCTTTATTGACCAATTTATTATCCCTTCATCGAGCTTTAAATGACTCACAGCCATCATGTCTCTGCACTTCCAAGTTGGCTTGACTACTGGCTTTTCTAATTTTGTAAACCATCAACATGCCAAAATTTATATTTTAGATGGGAGAGGAGATGCTGTGAACTGAACTGTAGTCATGTGTTTCTGTTGTATTTTTGTTTAATAAAAAGAGTGAGGTGTGTCTGGTATCTAAAATGTGTAATGTTGTGTGTTTCATGTCCTTTTAGTGAAATAATTCTAAATCATTTTTCACTATTGAAAGGATTATCTCTCCCATAGAATAACATAGGTATTGCCTTGAAATGTCTTTTACGTGTAATTTTCCTTTGGGAGCAGATAGAGATTTGGAAGAGTACATCTTTTGGTGAAGTAGTTTTTTATATTTGTATGCATCCAATGTAATTTGTGCTAAAAGAAATGCATCCAATGATTTCTATGAACGGTACTTATTTAACCTTTGAAAAGTAATATCTGTACTTGTATATTTTGAATTTATATCATTTTTGTCTTGCTTTATTAAAATAAATATTGGCTATTTTTCTAAACTGGTGTGAACTCCTTTTGTAGTATTCTCCCTGTATTATAGTGTGTATATGTACAAATGCTTTACACCTTACCTCTGAGTTAAACCTGACTGCTCCTGTCAAGCTATCAAGGGGTGAGCAGGAGTTATCTTAGCTGCATGACTCCTTCAACCTGACAAGAGTGAAGGCCCCTACTTGGACAGGGCACACCAACTGCACACCCCATTTCTAACACATAGGATACCATTGGAGCTGCCTCATTGTAATTTCCCAGTTGGAAGAGATAACTGTTTCATTTTTGGTGTCTGGAATGCTAATTTAACATCCTAACGTATGGTCAAGTCAGATGTTAAATCCTAATTTTAAAAACATCACTTTTATCAAGTTGAAATGTTCTTAATTTAGCTATTTGGTACCTGCAGCCTGTCTCTGGTCACGTGATTGAGTGTATTCCCCCTAGATATCCACACATAATGGGAGATTAGGTATGAATGGATGGCCCATCATTGACAGTATGGGAGGGAAGAGCTGGGCACAGCTTACACTTGAATAGGCTGTGTCTTGTCTCCACCCAAAGGGCTGCATACCCCCTGTTGTAAGTCTGGAGCTGGGCGAGAAAGGCAGGGCATCTGTGCACATTAAAGGAATGCCTCTCAAAGCTTCTCCCCACTTCAAAGGCATAACTGTGCATAAAAAAAGACCTGTGACACCAACTTTTCAGTACACTTCTGGACCTTTGGACACTCTGCCAAGAATAAGGACTGCTGTGGTGCTACACGGACTGCCACTCTACTGGACTGCTGCTCTAAAGGAACTGCTGCTCTGCTGTGCTGACCTGCTGCCATCTTGCCAGGGGAAGAAGAACTGGATCTGCAACTTAATTTTAAACCCAGGGCCCCAGATTGATGGGCTAGTCTGCTGGTCTCCTGATCTGAGCCTCAGGGACAAAAAAGGCTCCTCAACAGCTCCTGGTCCTGCCCAGCCGCGGGCGGTAGTGGGAATACCAGCTGGGCAATGACGTGGGGCGGAGGAGGGGCAGGGTGGGGGGTAGTAGATTCTGCATACTATTACTCAGCAAGTTGGAACAACGACTTGCAGAGGGGGGTGTTGGATTTAAAATTCAACACCTACCCTAGTGTCCGCACAGACTGGAGTTGGAAAAGTAAATTATTCTATTCCAACTTCCAGCGCCCCCCCTCCGCAAGTCGTTGTAACGACCGCATTGTGAGTCCCTGCGGGGAAAAAGAATGCAGGATTTCAACGTATATTCCTTCAAAGGCCATAGTAAGGAAAAGTAGCAATCTGTACTGCATTACCTTACTCCAGATTTATGAAGCCACGTTGCTTGGTGCAAGAATGATGCAAACCGGCTTATAAATAGGCCGTTAGGGATGTCAATAGAATGAGAAGTTATCTCAAATAGACCAACTAACTGGACAAAAAAAGACCATCATGTTGGGATTGTGCACAAAAGAGAGCTAGCAGAGAAAGAACAATAGCAGAGCAACAAAGGGTAGAAACAAAAGAAGTACAATTAATGCAATATATGGTCCAGTGCATTAGAAGATAAGAGCAAAAAAATGTGAGTTTGTAAGAGAAAGTTTATCCGGGTAAGTTAATAATATCAGAATGCATCTGACATGACTTGATACTTGTTTCATCCGATAAATGTAAGACAATGTAATCAGAATATGGAGGCCACTCTTCACTCCGAATATTTGGTCACAAACCTGATGATCGATCATTACCAGTGTTGTGAAACTGAACACTAGCTAAATAGAGATTCTTCTAACTTCATCTAAAATTCAGATACAGGTCTTATTTTGGTCCTCCTATTGTGGAGCTACAAGTCTACAATCTTGGTATTCATATTGATCATATTGATTCAAACCTCAGACTTAGGGCCTGATTCACAAAATGTTTTAACAGTTACAAACACTCAGAGTAAGCAAATCTGAGAGTTTACAAGCTGCATAATAGTTTTTGTAACTTACTAAATACAATTAACAATTCGGAAAAGGTCTTCCGAATCCTAATAGAGGTTAAGTAACTATTAAACAATTACTTTTTTCTAATTGTAGTGTTCAGATGTCCCTTCCACATACCCTTTCCTCAAGAAACCTACTAATGCTTTGGGAATGAAATTCAGCTGAACAACATTAATATTTTTCCACTGGTGCAAACTGATTTTAATGCCTCCCCCTCCCGCACCGTCCTTTGGATCACCGCTTACTCCCAAAAAAGGTTTATTAAACTTTTCATATTTTTTTTAAAATAGGTCCCATGTTCCTTTTTGGAAATGGGCTGCATTCGAAAAAATAAACAAGATTTCTTTATTTAAAAGCAATCCCAGACATGATGGACTGCTGACCCCAGCAGACCACCATGCAAGTGACTCTAGTCAATTGTGGTGTATGGCAATTCAGACCTGCCTCATGTAGGTTAAATTGCGACCGGCTACGGGTCAGAGGTTTTTGAACTGACCTAGTAGCCGGTCTGGACTGGAACAGAAGAGGGAATAATAAAATTCCATGAATGGCTAAACAAGATACATGCAATCAAATTCAGCATGAGACACTCACAGAAAAGGATGCCATTCCTTTATGTTGAGGTCTACCCTTCGGAAGGCGGTCTAGTTACAACTCTTTTTAAAAAATCAACAGACCGCAACAAGTCATTACATTTCACAAGCAACCACCCTCGCAGCCTCAAAGACAACCTTCCATATGGCCAGTACCTACGAATCTGCCAAAATTGTCAATGTAAGGAAGAATACTTCAAACATGCAGGAACATTGACAGATAACTTATTACAATGTGGATACCCAAAGAAACTGTTGAAGAAATCAATGATAAGAGCGTGGTGGACACCATGCGATTGTCTTCTCGAAAAAAGGATAAAGAAAGAACCAGACAGAATGGTGTTTGTATCAACATACTGCCCAAATTCAAATATGTTGAAAAAAGTAGTCAAAAACAACTGGCATCTACTTAAAAATTTGAATGAATTCTTGCAGAATGAACCACTATTTGCATTCAAGAAAGACTGTAGCATAGCCAATCAGTTGGTTCGTGCGGCACTGCCACAAAAGAACAGCCCAATTTAAGAGCATTGATGTGCTTACCACCATTCCAAGTACACCGCAAACGTGGAACTTGCTCGTGCTGTAACACCACAGTAGAGGGCACTATCTTCAGGCATAACAACATTGTACGGAAACACGAGATATTTACCCATTGCAAATCACGTTTTGTGATATATGGAATAAAATGCCTGTGTAACCTATTATACTTTGGGAAAACAAACCAAGAAGTGCGAATAAGGATTCAGCAACACAAGTCTAGAATTAAGAAGAAAGTTCTAACAGCTCCTTTGGTGAACAATTGGCGCCTGAACAATCATAAAGAAACTGATCTGTCTTGGACAGTAATTTCCAAAGTTGAACAGGATATAAAGGAGGCGACCTGGAGGTCAAACTATCACGAAGAGAGGCAATGCTAATTGTCAAATTTAGTTTGGTAATACAAGGGCTAAACAAACTTACAGAAATCTACAAACTAAAATAAGTGAACTACCACCAACTGAATAAGCCTTTCGAGATAAATACAACCACATCGGATTGAGGAACATCAACAATAAATGGTGCAGTGTCAAAAACCAATAATGTGCTGAGATAAACAAGATGAAGTACACTCCAAGATGGCCACCGCAGAGATTCTGAATTCAATCGGTATATAAATAACACTAACGGCATCAGGACTCATGATTAAGTCGAATTAAGTCTCACAAAGAGGCCAAGACTAATTTGAACAAAAAGGAAAGATATCCTCGATCCTTTTCCATTCCATCAGCTCATCGAAAGATAACGGAAATGTAAAAAATCGGCACGAGTCACTTTTACCAACACTACATCTTCGGGATACTTTGCGAACCAGGAAATAGAGCGCTATTTATCAGACGCCAGGGACTTTGTTTCAAACAAGATGCCCATAGTGATTCCTCCTTCAGTGAGGCTGACGACTTGAACAAGTAAGACCTGACTAAGATGCAAGAAGGCTTCAGTGACTGTGTTGCGAGTAATTAGATGGATTAACAGTTACCGGTGGTACCTTTTTCTTTGCAGGCAGTCGCCACTCAAAACAAAAAACCTGTGTACACTGTGCCTGTGCAACTATCACAAGTAAGACACATCACTTGTTCTCATTTCTAATAAGCATGAACAACAATGCCCCATGAGGCACATTACTTATGGAGTTCCCCTCATTTCTCTATAGGCCAGGCAGCCCATTTAAAAAAATTTAGACGGATGCAGAATCTGGAAATCAAAGTAAGTCGATAACTGCCACAAGCAGGGTTTGATTGAATGTATTATAGTTGAAATAGTCTGGTAACAGCAGTCTCTATTCGGTCTTTAATCAGATGGTTCAGCGCCGTGGATGATTTAAAGCCATCGCACAAGCTGTTACTGACAGAGGTAAGATAAGGAAGCTTCAAGTGGTAGAGGCAGGATTAAGCGTTTGCAAGAGTTACAACAATCCTCTAAAGAAAGGCTTTCTTTACTTTCTACACAGCTCTGGTCCTGATGAGAACTCCACAAATACCACAAGTTCGAAACGCGTATTCTTAATTAGAGCCATAAGATCAAATAATCAAGTTGCAATTGCTCAAAAAGTGTTTTCAAAAGGAGTAGTCTATGGCATTCCGAGAATATTGTCATTCCAGTTTAAATATACAAATGTGTGATGTCTGTGTATGTATGAGAGGGAATGTTTGAATGATAAGAGTCTTGAAAGAATGATTGGAAATGTACATAGGGTAATTTGTCAAGATAATTTCATGTAAAAATGTATATGTTGTGTACAGATTGTCTTTTGAAATGTGCAAATTGGTGAAATTATAACGAAATTCATGAAGAAAAATGATGTAAAATAATAAAAAGATTTATTCAGAGAAAAAGTTACAACAAATCATATTGTTTAAGTCTATGGCATTATCAGAATATTGTTATTCCAGTGGAAATATACGAATGTGTGATGTCTGTGTAAGTATGAGAGGGAATGTTTGAATGATAAGAGTCTTGAAAGAATGATTGGAAATGTACATAGGGTAATGTGTCAAGATAATGTTATGTAAAAATATATATGTTGTGTACAGATTGTCTTTTGAAATGTGCAAATTGGTGAAATTATAACCAAATTCATGAGGAAAAATCATGTAAAATAATAAAAAGATTTATTCAGAGAAAATGTTACCACAAACCATATTGTTTAAGTCATATGTTTTGAGTTGATTCAAGTACAACATAAGAGAACAGTATTGGCACTCTTTTTGTTAAATATTAGTCAGTGGCTAAGCCTTGCTGTTGGGAGCCCAGACCCAGTGGTCTTTCTACATAGCCATGTAGTCATGTGTAGAATTCTGTGTCTTCCAGAATGTATGTAAAGATGAAGGTTTTGGAGTTATAATCCTTTCAATGTAGTTTGGAAGGACTGACCAAGAGTTTGAGTTCCTTGATTTATTTGCATAAATAAAAAAGTAGTCCCTGATTCAGAGTTTGTTTCATAGGGCCCTCAGTCTAAAATGCAATGGAGAACCCTCTCCACCAGTCTCTGAATCCAGCCACTACACTTAGAAATGGACGGACTATAACCTTTCTGTCGAAGGAGGTCTGCATTCTGCAGCACACAGAGAATGAGTTTTAGCCCTCCCAGGATGGGTTTTGTGCAGGAAGGTGACCCTTCCTGTGTTGGTGCTAGGCTGCCCAAAAGGGCACAAGAGAATGGACAGGAATTTGCCTCATTGCCTTAAATACAGTGAATTCCTGCCCTTTAACTTCCATGCAAGGTGACTTCCTGCACGGTACTGTGCTGTACTGCGTAACAAGCACTTCCAGTTTCTGACCGAGCCAAATCAGGATGATATGGTCAATATATCTTCCCTAAAAAATATATGTGACAGATATGTAGATATTTTATCATTCAATTCCATTTTCAGTGTGGCATTTATGTAACTATACACAGTGGTTTACAAAGATTGGGTCTTAGTGTTGTCCATTACAGCTCGCATTATAAGTCAGCTAGAGCAGTATCCATGGTCATGGGTACACGCTGTAAAAACAATTTTGTTCACGCACAGTTTAGTCCTGCTGGAAACAGTAGGAAAATGTACAAGGAAGAAAGCAGAGAATTTGAAACTCCCTGAAGTTATTGACCCAGTAAATCCACGTCCTCCTTGATAGTCCATATTCTGTGGCCACAAATGTGTGATGCCTGGCAATTTGGGGAGGGGGTGCATAGAAGCTAATCAAATTTGTTATATCCAGCCCTGTCATTTTTTTAATGGGCATCTTGTAATGATGTTCCCAAATGTTTATGATTTCTTTAGATGTAGCCACGTGAGACATACCTTCATTAAATGCTGGGTTTTTTTCTATCAGCAGGATCAAAAAGACTTTCAAATATGATATTCGTAGCCTTAAAGATTATGGTAATTCGGAGTATTGATATTGAAGTATTGCAAGAAAATGAACAGCAGTGCATATATACAAGACCCTATCGCCTCCAGAACGTCACGTTTAAAGACGTGGCATAAAGCTGCCTTGTAAATAAGGCTATACTTGAAAGGGGAGAGCATTAAGTGTTGCGGCAGACAACAGCCATGGATTTTGACGCTGCCCCCTATATACAGGACTGGTGTAAATATGGGACAGTGCCAAAATTAGGATTAGGGAAAACCTAATCTTACCCTGGAGAAATGAGGAGAAATGTTTAATTTCTCCTTGTTTTTGCTGTTTCCATGGGTGTTGCGTTATGCAGCACACATGGAAACAGCAAAACACCTTTGATTGTTTATGTGCAGGAAGGTGTCCCTTACCGCACATAAACAATCATAATTTATTAAGCAGCACACATAGAAGTTTCAAATCGCCATTTCAGATTTTTTTATGTGCAGAAAGGGAGACCTTCCTGCACATAATCAATCTTTCCCTGCAACACAGACATCCTTGCACCGTGGCGCAAGGGTGTCTGTATTGTCTCTAGGTAGCTAAATTTAGCGCCAGTGCAGTGGGATACTCAGGTCTGCACCATATTCTTGTAAATATGGTGCAGCCCTGTGTTTCTAAAGTAATGGAGCGTGTTGTTAGCCTTCTTGGCTTAACAGCACGCTTCACTACTTTCCTTGTGAATATGCCCCAGCGTGTTTAAAATCTGTGTGCTGGTTAACATAAATATTGCAAAACATGGATTTTGGTGTTTTTTTGTCATAGGTAAATTGAATGGGAAGCAGTGGTTTGGGATCTGGAATTAATTGGACATGATCTGGTATATTTTGGACTGATATGACATACATCGAAGAACAGTTTTATAAAGAGTTTGTTAAAAGGATGGAACAGTTTATTGTATTTAAATTGGGTAAGTAATACTGAAGATTCTTGTAAGAAAAATAGTAAATATAGAAATGGTTTCAGGGATGGCACAATACCAGGAATTAGAGGCTTTGTGCATTAAATTAATTGAATTAGTGTTGAGGCAGGGAAGTGTTATTAGCAGTAGTAATTAGTGAAGCAGATGTCTTTATTGCTGTTAAATTCTGTGCATCGGTCCAAGTTAGTTAGAAAAAAGAGGAGTACTGTTAAAATACATACGCTATTCAGTGTGTGTTCTATGAAGACACATTAAATCATGAATGAAAAAATCAGGCGTCAGAAGATGAAGAGACAAATGTAGCTCACGACACCAGTCATCAGTGTTCTTTTGTCATAATGATTTCACAGAGCTGGAAGGTCTGCCTATTAAAGATCACAAGACACTGGGCCCTATCACATAGAATGAGTATTGGACGTGCTATTTTAAGGCAAAGGGTCGGATATTAGGTGGCATATTTCCAAACCCCTATCACCACCAAAACATTACTTTAATTGACGTTGTGATGGCGATAGGGACTTCGCCTTATTTACAAGGCAGCAGAGTAAGCAACTTAATGTGGCTTAACACTGCCCTGTAAATAAAGGGCCTTTCACGCTTTACTTAGCGTGAAAGGGGAGGGCAATGGGTGTTGCAGTACACGTTCCACCGCAACACCCTTTGATTTTGACACTGGCGTTAATAGGAGTCAGCAGCAGAATTCAGAACAGGGAAACCTAGGGCATATTACCAACAACTAGCGATAATTTTTGTCTCTAACTTGTTTAGAGACAAAAATTATCGTCGCACATCAGCGATTTTTATCGCAGATAAACCTTGCTATTAACAAGGTTTATCGCAAATGCGATAAAAAACGGCCGAAATGCATGAATATCGCTGAAAAGTCAGCGATATTCATGCATTATCGAGCAAATGCTCTTAGCCATGTTATCCACCTCCCATTGGATAACATGGCTAAGAACTGCTCAGGGCAGGTGTTAGCTTTTGGAGATATTCCCGCTTAGCGCGAATATCTCCAAAAGTTGGTAATAGGAGATAGCGATGTTAGCGGCTGTTTTCAGTCTCTAACATCTTGGCACGCCCACTTTGCATCTCATTAGTGATAAATATCACTGACATGCAAAGTGGGGCCCAAGATGGTCGCTATCTCATACTAGCTGTCGGTAACTGGTGTTAGCGACAGCTTGGTAATAGGGAGATAATTTTATCTCCGCTTTCTTGGCTTTTAAAGCCAAAAAAGCGGAGATAAACCCCCTTGATAATATGCCCCCCTGTTCTTAAAAGGCGAAACGAGGAGAAATGTTTTATTTCTCCTCGTTTTTGCTGTTTCCATCTGTGCTGCATTGTGCAGCACACATGGAAACAGCAAATTGCCATTGATTGTTTATGTGCATGAAGGTTTCCCTTCCTGCACATAAACAATCAAACAAAAGAAATGACATTTTGCAACTTCTAAGGGTGCTGCATTAAGCAGCACACTGACGTTACAAAACATCATTAAAAGATTGTTTATGTGCTTGGTGCAAACACCTTGTAGCATCGTATTAGGAAAACAGACCTCTGTAGACTATAATGTCTGACAAGAATATTTGTGCACATATGTAGTGTGCCATTTTTTTGTTGATCATGTGTTCTGGTTTTCTTTTTGTACCAGTACTGCAATGTGGTATAGCGTTGTTCTGTGGATTTTGTTTTGCATTATCTTTTGACGGTTTGGAGTGTACTGTTATGTTTTGTGCTGTTAAAATTATTTGATTATGCTTTGTATTAGCTTATGTTGTTTACTATAGATATATGCTGCTACATTTCCAGCTGGAAGCAGCACACACTTTTGAAACTCCCTTCATAGGCAACCATAGCAGTTCTGCAGTTCTTTCATTAATTCAGACACCGGTCCTCCTCGGTAAAAAATAGAGCTGTGCCTGTCCCAGCTTCCCTGTTCTGCCTCTTCCTTCCCTCAGTTACAGATCCTGGATGGGGCATGCACACAAAGACCTGACACGCTTCATGCTATACCGTCTATTACCCCTGCATCAGTTCATTGCTTTCCTAGATCTCATAATGCCCTTATGCAAATATTGCACTATAGTATACCTCCCTTAGTCCTTGCCCAGTCCATGATCCTCTTCTAGTCGTTTCGTACTGGGGACTCCACCGAGCCCTTCTCCTAGCTGGTACCACTGTATTTCAACGTGGTTTTCATTTGTTATTGCTTGGTTGTGCAAAGTTAATCTATCTTCGGAGACCTTCCGTAATCGAAGTCATTGTTGAATAATCTGTCCCACATGTGTACAAAGACATCCGTTTCTTATGTTTTCTTTTCTTCTCCTTTTTTCTTTTTCCCATGCATGAGTGAATTCCCTTTATTGAGACCTTTCGCTTTTCATCATCTATTTATTTGTTGGATTTGTTCCTGCTGTTTTATGGTGCCTTATTACTTTGCCATGGGATTTTTGCCCTCTGCATGTGCTTGTTTCTGATTGCTGGGACTAATATTAATGATAACCCTGAATTGTTTTAAGACATACATAAAGACATAACAACAAAAAAAGACATATTTCTCCAAGCACCTTTTCTCGCCATACTTTGAAAGCAGAATACTGGGCGCCAGAACACAAAAGGCCTCATTATGATGTCTATTGGAAAGCATTTCGATCGACTCAGTCTCTGACTAATTTCCGACCGAATCAGATTCGGGGAGTCCGACCGACCAATTATGGACTTCCATTGACTTTAATCGGAGCCTGTGCCCCAACCGACAACATAGGCTCCCATTGAAAAATGGGGTTGTTGCAGAAAACCTTGCACCCAGTGGCGGGCTCCCCATGATGCCTACCACACCATGCAAGGTTGGCAGGAGGGGACCCACGGGTATCCCCATGGGCCACAACTGGAGGTCTCCGGGTGAATGGGGCACCTGCTATTGGCCCCCAAAGTCAGATTCCGTCAGCCGATCTGTGTTGAACAAACTGATTCAGAAAGGCTGTCTGAATCTGACATCATTATGTATTGGTCAGAAATGTGGTCCGTAGACCTGTACAATTCAGCTCTGACTGACTCGGTTTCTCTGAATACAGATCGGAACCGAGTCAGAATGACCAAAATGTTACCTTCTAATGTAATCAGCAGGTCGGATGCGTTTTCAAGCCGGTTAGAAACGCGGATTCCAAATCGGATTTAAAGAAACCAAACGAAGTTCAGTGTCTTTCCGACTGACATCGTAATTGACCCCCAAAGTGTTTTTGAGTCGCCCTATTTTATATCATGAATGGGAAGTTAAGAATGTGCTAGATTAAAACAACACTTGCCATCATAATATGAAATTAAGATTCTTGGGTTGGTAATATATGATAACAACGTTTGTGCACATTTAGGGGTCGATTAGGATCGCGGACGTAAACGTGTTCCGTCCGCCTAGGAAGGTAGCAAGATACTCCGGACCGGTCCGCGGATAAACCGCAATAGCGATTAGGATAATATATGAATGAAACACCGATCGCGGCGGACGGAGCACACCAAACCCCGTCCACGCCGGTCGAAGTACACCTGAGACCGCCGCAGGCGGACGGAACCGAAAGAACACCGACCGCCGCGTACGCACATGACCGCGAGAACATCCACTACTCCCGCCATACTTGCGTAGTGTCCGTGTCCGCAATTAGGATAACTCCGCAACTACCCCGGTAGCCACCGCGATCCACGTCCGCTGCGGTACCAATGCAACGAGAAACCGTGCTCCACAGCGGAAGGCCAACACGAACAACATCCCTACCGTCAAACCAATGCCATACAGTGCGACGGAAGTTAATACCAAACACAGGAAAATGAACGACCACCCACCTGAAACATCAAAACCAATCACAAGACACAATGACCCACCCCCAAGTACCACATAATGCACACCTGGCAACACACCCACCTAGCACCTGACTGCCAATAACCATTCAGACAGGACCAAGACACAGACTATAAAATAAGTCCCACCCACTCCCGAAATCCTCTGCATCACAGCATAGCTGCTAGCAGGAGAGACCACAGAACATATAGCGAACACCGATATCTCACACATAACCAACACCCAAACAAACCCACTACACAAAGACCCACCACACCATTCATACACACCACACACCTGCACCTCCCAATTCACTCTAACCCACTCCCCGAGCACCACACACCATGGCACAAAAAAAACCCACCAAATTCACAGACACCGAGTTAAAGGTTATGGTAGATGAAATAATACGTGTAGAACCCCACTTATTCGGGGCCCTAGTGCAGCAGACCAGCGTTGCCAGGAAAAACAACATGTGGGACCGGATAGTCACCAGGGTGAATGCGTCTGGGACCGTCCCGAGGACGAAGCAGGAGATTCAGAGGCGGTGGCAGGACCTCAAAACCCGAGTCAAATCCATCCGTGCAAAGAACTATCTTCGTGCAAATCACACAGGCGGTGGAACCCCCCCGGAGCCCTTACCGTACACCGACTGGGAGGACAAGGTGCTGAGCATCCTGCACCCAGAGACCCTTGATGGACTTGAGGATGGAGAAGAGGCTGGTAAGTAAAAACCAAGCACCACGAGCACAACAACATGGTGTGCCTCACACAATTCAGAAGACACATCTCCCAGACCCCATCCCATGCATGCAGTCCACATACTCACCAACGTCTAAACCACTCCAACAGGCCCCCATGTCCATAGGGATGGCGGTGGTGGTGGGTGGGGTGTGTGAGGGGACGGCACTACAACTCCCACCAGGCCCCCGTGTCCATATGGATGGCGGTGGTGGTGGGTGGGGTGTGTGAGGGGACGGCACTACAACTCCCAACAGGTCCCCATGTCCATAGGGATGGCGGTGGTGGTGGGTGGGGTGTGTGAGAGGTCACTAGTCCAACTCCCAACAGGCCCCCATGTCCATAGGGATGGCGGTGGTGGTGGGTGGGGTGTGTGAGAGGCCACTAGTCCAACTCCCAACAGGCCCCCATGTCCATAGAGATGGCGGTGGTGGTGGGTGGGGTGTGTGAGAGGTCACTAGTCCAACTCCCACCAGGCCCCCATGTCCATAGGGATGGCGGTGGTGGTGGGTGGGGTGTGTGAGGGGACGGCACTACAACTCCCAACAGGCCCCCATGTCCATAGGGATGGCGGTGGTGGTGGGTGGGGTGTGTAAGAGGTCACTAGTCCAACTCCCAACAGGCCCCCATGTCCATAGGGATGGCGGTGGTGGTGGGTGGGGTGTGTGAGAGGCCACTAGTCCAACTCCCAACAGGCCCCCATGTCCATAGGGATGGCGGTGGTGGTGGGTGGGGTGTGTGAGAGGTCACTAGTCCAACTCCCACCAGGCCCCCATGTCCATAGGGATGGCGGTGGTGGTGGGTGGGGTGTGTGAGGGGACGGCACTACAACTCCCAACAGGCCCCCATGTCCATAGGGATGGCGGTGGTGGTGGGTGGGGTGTGTGAGAGGCCACTAGTCCAACTCCCAACAGGCCCCCAAGTCAATAAAGATGGCGGTGGTGGTTGGTGGGGTGTGTGAGAGGCCACTAGTCCAACTCCCAACAGGCCCCCATGTCCATAGGGATGGCGGTGGTGGTGGGTGGGGTGTGTGAGAGGCCACTAGTCCAACTCCCAACAGGCCCCCATGTCCATAGGGATGGCGGTGGTGGTGGGTGGGGTGTGTGAGAGGTCACTAGTCCAACTCCCACCAGGCCCCCATGTCCATAGGGTTGGGGGTGGTGGTGGGTGGGGTGTGTGAGGGGAAGGCACTACAACTCCCAACAGGCCCCAATGTCCATAGGGATGGCGGTGGTGGTGGGTGGGGTGTGTGAGAGGTCACTAGTCCAACTCCCAACAGGCCCCCATGTCCATAGGGATGGCGGTGGTGGTGGGTGGGGTGTGTGAGAGGTCACTAGTCCAACTCCCACCAGGCCCCCATGTCCATAGGGATGGCGGTGGTGGTGGGTGGGGTGTGTGAGGGGACGGCACTACAACTCCCAACAGGCCCCCATGTCCATAGGGATGGCGGTGGTGGTGGGTGGGGTGTGTGAGAGGCCACTAGTCCAACTCCCAACAGGCCCCCATGTCCATAGGGATGGCGGTGGTGGTGGGTGGGGTGCGTGAGAGGCCACTAGTCCAACTCCCAACAGGCCCCCATGTCCATAGGGATGGCAGTGGTGGTGGGTGGGGTGTGTGAGAGGCCACTAGTCCAACTCCCAACAGGCCCCCATGTCCATAGGGATGGCGGTGGTGGTGGGTGGGTTGTGTGAGAGGTCACTAGTCCAACTCCCACCAGGCCCCCATGTCCATAGGGATGGCGGTGGTGGTGGGTGGAGAAGTGTGGCTCAATGGTTAGAGGCGGCAGACCCGGAAGCTGAGATCGGCCCGGGACCAGGGTTCGATTCCCAACGCGGCAGGGTCTTGGGTCAAAATGTCTGCGGGCCTGATAATTCTCGCCTCGGCGCCTACTCTAACCTTGGGCTCCAATCTGCAACTCTGGGCAATAGCTTGCTTAATCTTCACAACAGCCCCTTCAAGGCAGGGGATGCCTGGTCTCACCTTGGAGGTGCCCAGAAGGGACCATCTCACAGGGAAAACCAGGACGGGTTCCCCAGCGGTATACAGTGCCGGGACGCCTACAGTGCGGGCAGCTGTGCGCTTTACAAGTATACAACATCTACATTTACATTTTGTGAGGGGACGGCACTACAACTACCAACAGGCCCCCATGTCCATAGGGATAGCGGTGGTGGTAGGGTGGGGTGAGTGCGAGTGACGACTGAATAGTCAACAAAATGAAAATAACACGTAATGCCCACAGTACTCATCTTCACATTTTTGTTTTGCAGGTGATCGTAATCTGACAGGTGGAACCACCACCCGGCCTCCAGACTCGCCTCACTCAGGACTCTCTGGGGACGATTGCCCAGCCAGCTCCGGTGCGGAGGATGGTGCAGGCACAAGCAGGCAGCCAGGGCCATCTGGCTCCCAGGTGATACCACCACTGACCACTACGGCCTCTGCCATTCCCACCACACCGGCCACTGTGACCTGCACAGCCACCACCAGCACCACCACCACCACCACCTCCACCACCACCAGTACCACCACTCCTGCCCCTGCCACCCTACCAACCCACCGCACGACGCCGGGCCTGCGCCATCCCAGCCACGCAGGGAGAGTGTGCGGCAAAGCAGAGAGGCAAGGCCACATCCGGCAGGCAGGAGTACAGCACAAAGACGTTCTGAGGAAGGACACACACCCAATGCTGTGGCGCAGTCACTGGAAGCCCTAGCCAAGGTCCAGGAAACCTATGAACTTGGCCAGGCACCGGCAGACCGTGCCCACCAGGACTCTGTTGAGAACACTGCAATGTTGGGGGCCATTGAGAGGCGGCTTGACAACTAGTAGACCTCATGTCCCAGAACAATAGCATGTGGATGGGATGGATAGCCACCAACACCACCCTCCCCACACCCCCTCAAACAACGCCACGGGCACCAACACCACCGCCACCGCCACGGGCACCAACACCACCGCCACCGCCACCGCCACCTGCGCCCCTGACGACAGATGTGGTACCAGATCAGCCTGCGCCCCCAGCTGACTCCGTCCCGACTCAAAGACGGAGGGGCCGTCCGAGGCTGGAAGTGGGCGAGAGCAGTGTGGATGCTCCTTCCACATGCTCCAAGAGGAGCCGACAATGACTGTCACACTACCTGAGCCAGCCATTCACCCTGCCAACTATCCTGTCCCACCTAGCCAATCATTGGCACAGGCCTGCTGCACTAGGCAGACACCACCCTATGTGGTGTCAGCACGGACATTTCATCTGCCATAACCTTTAACTCACACTCCCCCACCCCTTCACTCACTTGTAAATATGCACCAACACCAATGCACAATCTGTAAATAAATACCACTTACTCACTCAATGATGTGTTGCCTCCATGTTTATTCACATGATTGCATCAGAAACAGACGTTACTAGGTTCAGGGATCCAAGTCGTACAGAATCATGCCGCAGCGGGAGTAACCTAGGGGAATATAGAAACCGTAAAGACACGTCAGGAAACAGATTCACACTCATCACAACACACTGCAGTGCAACATTCCACACACTACACTGATCACAACATGATTGGATGAGAGTACACACATCATGGAGACTTGCATGTAAAAATAAATAAACACACACACACACACACATGCATACATCACATTGCAGAACACATAGATGATGCACACCACAATGACACAACACCAGCAAACATACACAGGGCATACACAAGCAGCACAAGAGAAGCACACTCACATTCAAGGGAAGTAGCGATCAATGAGCTGGCGCCTCTGGTCCACACCTTCCTCCTCACCACTATCCTCATCAGTCGACATGGGTGGGTCGGGAGGGCGAGGAACTTGCTGTTCTTCAGGGTCCAAGAGTAGTTCAATGTTATTGCGCACAGCCAGGTTGTGGAGCATGCAGCAGGCAATCACGATCCTGCATACTTTGCCTGGTGAGTAGGGCAGGGCCCCTCCAGTCTTATCCAGGCACCGAAACCTAGACTTAAGCAGGCCAAATGTACGTTCTACCACTCGATGTGTCCTTCCATGGGCATCATTGTATCGCATTTCTCCCGCTGTAGTTGTTTTGCGTATGGGACTCAGCAGCCAAGGCCTGTTTGGGTAAGCCGAGTCGCCTATGTTGGTGGAAGAGAGAGAGAGACAGAAACATCACAACCAGAATTGGTGGGCACACCATGCCACACAGATATCACTCCTGTCACCACAGCATACTCACCAACAAGCCACGCTTGTGCCGGACGCAGATTTGCCATCAGTTGGGGGACAATGCTGCTCCCCATGATGTGGGCGTCATGTGCAGAGCCTGGAAATCTTGCACACACATGTGATATTATGTTGTCGGCCTTGCACACCACCTGCACGTTGAGGGAATGGAAGTGCTTCCGATTCCTAAACACCTGCTCACGTGCCCGTGGTGGAATGATTGCGATATGCGTGCCATCAATGGAACCCACAGCGTGTGGTATCCGACCCAGTGCATAGAAGTCTGCTTTGACCGCTGCCAACTCTGCCGCCTGTGGGAAATGAATGTAGTCATGCTTGTACAGCATCATGGCACTCAGTACATCCCGAAGTACCATGCTGAACATGGCCTGTGACATCCCCCCGGCATGTCCAACTGTGTACTGAAATGTGCCTGTAGCAAAAAAGTGTAGTGCTGCCATCACCTTTGCCGTGGGTGTAATGGAACCTGGATAGGTTCTTCGCGGCTGCAGGTGAGGAGACAATTGGTTCACAAGCTCAATCAATCGATGTCGATCCAGCCGGAATTTCCTGATCACCTCCTCGTCAACCATATCCTCAAGCACAGTGTATGGGCGATGGACATTTGGAGCCCTCCTGTGTGTGAGTAGAAGGAATGGAAGTCAATTCACATACAACGCATGTCTGTGCAACTCACTCACATGTCAACGAACTCTACCAACACGTAAAATGCAGTGTATAATTGTCATATGTGTGACATCTCTGATTGTCACTACAACATGGATTGACGTAGCAACAATGTGCAGCCACTAGCAACATGATGTGTCTCAACATGTGCAATGCTACTTTGTCTCAGGTCAACATTACTGCCAACAAGACATGTGACATGACCCAAATGTGTAGGCGCAACATCACATACACACATGCAAGTGCATGCACACAAACGAAAAGATACACACACTCACCATTTCATCATGCACCAATGGCAACACCAATAATGGTGGGCATACGTACATCACATGCATGGTGACACAATAGGCAACACACATGCACTGAACACATGTGTACCCCCACCATAGTCATTATCTCACATATACCACTCACTGACAACTGAATCTGAATGTGCCGATACATCCGGGATCTACTGTGTAGATGTGAGGTATTACAAACTTGTGTATGGAAATACCCGATGTCGACATGCACATGTGATGCACATTTGTGGCACACCGATGGCCATGGTATGGACACACATGGGATAGAGCATGACATGTGGAGTCACGAAATCACGCACACAACCGTCATCAGGCAGCTGCAGACAATAGAACAAGGTGCTTTGTCAGCAAAGATACAATCATTGGCCCCGCCATGGCGGTGCACTGCTTCCGCTGTTTACGACTGGGCATACGCGGCCCGCGTTCCACCTTCCCATTGGCTGCATGTGCACGGTCCGTCACGGTCACACACCGGCAACTGCATGTGCTAGGCTCCGGGACGGATGCTTCACTTGCAACAATGTTCAATCACTGGCGCCAACATGGCGGGGCACGTATTCGGCGGGGGAGGTGCAGGCCAACACATCCATTAGCTGATGTCAATGAACATGGCAGGTCATGACCCCCCTTACAGTGACATTGCATCATCCAGCCTACACCGGCCGGCCCAGCCCTGCCCAGGACCGCCGTGCCGGCCATGTCAACTACCGCCGTGCCAGGCCCAGCCCAGGACCGCCGTGCCGGCCATGTCAACTACTGCCGTGCCAGGACACGTCCACCACCGCCGTGCCAGGCCCCGTCCACCACCGCCGTGCCGGCCATGTCAACTACCACCGTGCCAGGACCCGTCCACCACTGCCGTACCGGGCCCCGTCCACCACCGCCGCGCCAGGCCCGTCCACCACCGCCGTGCCGGCCATGTCAACCACCGCCGTGCCAGGACGCGTCCACCACCACCGTGCCAGGCCCCGTCCACCACCGCCGTGCCGGCCATGTCAACTACCGCCGTGCCCTGGCACGGCGGTCCTGGGCAGGGCCTGGCACGGCGGTAGTTGACATGGCCGGCACGGCGGTCCTGGGCAGGGCCTGGCACGGCGGTAGTTGACATGGCCGGCACGGCGGTCCTGGGCAGGGCCTGGCACGGCGGTAGTTGACATGGCCGGCACGCCGGTCCTGGGCCGGCCTGGCACGGCGGTAGTTGGCATGGCCGGCACGGCGGTCCTGGGCAGGGCCTGGCACGGCGGTAGTTGACATGGCCGGCACGGCTGTCCTGGGCCGGCCTGGCACGGCGGTAGTTGACATGGCCGGCACGCCGGTCCTGGGCCGGCCTGGCACGGCGGTAGTTGACATGGCCGGCACGCCGATCCTGGGCAGGGCCTGGCACAGCGGTAGTTGACATGGCTGGCACGCCGGTCCTGGGGAGGCCCTGGCACGGCGGTAGTTGACATGGCCGGCACGCCGGTCCTGGGCCGGCCAGGCACGGCGGTAGTTGACATGGCCGTCACGGCGGTCCTGGGCAGGGCCTGGCACGGCGGTAGTTGACATGGCCGGCACGCCGGTCCTGGGCCAGCCTGGCACGGCGGTAGTTGACATGGCCGGCATGGCGGTCCTGGGCAGTGCTGGGCCGGCAGGTGTTGGCTGGATGATGCAATGTCACTGTAAGGGGGGTCATGACCTGCCATGTCCATTGACATCAGCTAATGGATGTGTTGGCCTGCACCTCCCCCGCCGAATACGTGCCCCGCCATGTAGGCACCAGTGATTGAACATTGTTGCAAATGAAGCATCCGTCCTGGAAGCTTCCACATGCGGGTGCCGGTGTGTGACCGTGACGGTCTGTGCACGTGCTGCCAATGGGAAGTGTGAACAAGGCCCGCGTATGCCCAATCGAATGTAGCGTATGCTGTGCACCGCAATGCCAGGGCCAGTCATTGGCCCATTTCCAAACACGCATCCAGGGCTGACCAATGGCTGGCGCCGTATGCCACTGACATGGCCTCAGGGCCCTATATATGTGTGATGTGCAAAAGAACACATTCTACGATGACCACCGACTGCTGCCTGTGACCATCACCTCCACCTGCTGCTGCGGAGCTGACCACCGACTGCTGCCTGTGACCATCACCTCCACCTGCTGCTGCGGAGCTGACCACAGACTGCTGCCTGTGACCATCACCTCCACCTGCTGCTGCAGAACTGACCACCGACTGCCGCTCTAGTGCCATACTCCGTGAACTTGCCATGTCGAGAGTCAAAGAGATCCGGTCCCGTCCCTTCACCGCCGCGGATCTGGATGTCCTCATGGACGGTGTGCTCCGCAACTTCGGACGCCTGTACGGCGCACCCGGACAGGTGGTAAGTGCAGTGGGGGATATGTTGGTGTGCATGAGGTGGTCCATGACACCTGGGCTCTGAAATCTTGGCGGTGTGATGTGGGACCAACACATTAGTCCAAATGTGCATGGCTGCTGAGAGATACGTGTTGCCCTTATCTGTGTGACTGGCCTACTGTCCACTGACTTGCACCCTTTTGTCTCCTATCATGGTAGGTCAAGCTGCACCTTCGCAAGGACGTGTGGAGGAGCATTGTACGTGATGTACGGGCAGTGGGGGTGTCCAATAGACGACATACACACTGCCACAAACGCTGGGACGATATTTCCAGGCTGAGCAGGAATGTAGCAGAAGTGACACTAGGGATGATTCCAAGAACGGCACATCTGGCACGACGCTCAATGACCCCTCTCATGCACCGTATCATTGCTGTGATGCATCCTGACCTGTCCGAGCGGTTGCGTGTGGATGAACAGCAACGTGGCGGTAAGCATACTGTCAGTGTATGTTGCTTGTGAGTGCAATGCATGTATTGTTGCCCAGACACATTAGTGACTTCTGTGTAGCGTGTGTCTCGTTGCAATTGCATATTGGTGACATTGGCGCAGTGAAATGTCACGTCTATGTCCGGCATGTTGACACGCCACTCGCTAAGCAGTTGAGTGTTGATGAACATGCCGTAGTGCTCCGTCACCCCATGGCAAGACTGGTGTGCAGATGTATGTGCTCATGCCCTGTCCGCATGCTGTACATGTTGCACGGCCAACACCACTTATTTCCTGTGAGGATGACTGGTAGGGGTGGCCCGTGTGCAGGTTGGGGGATCGATGTACATTGTCATCAATGGCATTAGGGATTCCGTTGCAGTACTGTACGTGAGTGTGCCCATGACTTACACCCATTTCCTGTGCTTTTCAGCATTGGCAGAGGGCACTCATCCACAGACGGAGGAGATGATTGAAGGCAATGCATCCGGATCAGACGTCGCGCACATGCAGACTGACACAGAAGAGGCCAGCGCCGGAGAGGGGGACAGGACCGTCCCGGAGGACTCGCATGTGGAGACAACATCGTCATCATCTTCCGACAGTGTTGGTGAGTCAGCACTGTTGTCACAGACTGAGAGTGGGCAATCGACACCTTCGGTCGGGACACAGCACACAGGGCCCACCCTGGCGCCAACTGCACCATGTACTGTTCGTGCACGCAGGAGTAGGGGGAGCAGAGTGGCGTTCGGTGTCGGCACCGCTGCCCCAGCCTCGGTGAGCCAAAATTCTCTTTGTGCAGAGGCTGTTGATCTGCTGCGACAGCTGTGTGTGGGGCAGACCAATATGATAAGCGCTTTCCAAGACCACAATAGGAAGTTGGGGCAGGTGGTGGCTTTCATGGAAGGGATGTATGGCGATCTGGCTGGGCTACACAGGACAGGGCCGTCATTGGCTAACAGTGTGTCGTCTGCCATTGTACAGTCGCATGGACTGGGTGCTACTTCTGTTCCACCATCTACAACACTGGATGTCTCAGGGGGGAGTGAATATTCTGACCAGGACTCAAATACAGGTTATTGCACTAGAAGCAGCGTCAGCCAGCACGTCAAGGCACGGAGGGCTCAGACACCATCCCCTAGGTCAGCAAAATCTGTTCACAAAGACAACGTCAGATACACTGGAGTACACACACGGGATCCACAAGAGGGGTTGGGTGTAATGGCTACACATGCTGCACAGGCATCCCACACAAAAGGTACTCCCAAGGCAAGCCTCACTCCCAGTTCCATGGACACTACCTTGGACAAGGACAGTCAGAAGACGAAGGCACCTCATGAGAGCAGGGACACTCCCAGGGACAGGGACACTAGGAAGGAAGGAGCCACTCCCAAGGACAGGGAGACTAGGAAGGAAGGAGCCACTCCCAAGGGCAGGGAGACTAGGAAGGAAGGAGCCACTCCCAAGGGCAGGGAGACTAGGAAGGAAGGAGGCACTCCCAAGGGCAGGGAGACTAGGAAGGAAGGACCCACTCCCAAGGGCAGGGACACTAGGAAGGAAGGACCCACTCCCAAGGGCACGGAGACTAGGAAGGAAGGAGCCACTCCCAAGGGCAGGGAGACTAGGAAGGAAGGAGGCACTCCCAAGGGCAGGGAGACTAGGAAGGAAGGACCCACTCCCAAGGGCAGGGAGACTAGGAAGGAAGGACCCACTCCCAAGGGCAGGGAGACTAGGTAGGAAGGACCCACTCCCAAGGGCACGGAGACTAGGAAGGAAGGACCCACTCCCAAGGGCATGGAGACTGGTAAGGAAGGAGCCACTACCAAGGGCAGGAACAAGGACAGTCACAAGACAAACGCACCTAAGAAGAGCATGGACACTCCCAGGGGCAGGGACACACACAGGGAGAAGGTCTGTTCTGGGGATAGGTACACCACAGACGACAAGTCTGCTGCCTGGAACAGGGCACCATCCAGGGAACAGGGAAGGTCCACAGACAACATTCCTCCTATGGAAATGGAACATCCAAGGGACAAGGCATCTCCCATGGACAGTGGCGCTGTCAAGGACAGGCATACATCACCCCTTGATGCACTGAGGCTGCTGTTGTTGAGGGAACGGAATACAGATGTCTCCGCAGTGGAGTCACCCCTTACCTCCACTCTCATCAGGGCCCATCAGGAGCGGATGCAGGTGGACCCTGTAGTAGCATCCCCCATGACACATGTTGCAGAGGCCAGAAGGCAGCCACACAGCAAACGACAAGCAGGCTCTAGCACGTCCCCAGAGAGCATTCCCCCGCCAACAGATGCACCTCCCATGGTGGGTGATATTTCTTTTCAGTCCGGGCCACTTGCCAGTCCTGTCCTGTCCAGGGTGCAGTCACATGTCCCCAAGAAACGTAGACACACAGCATTGACACATGCCCACCCCGATGTCGGCCAATTGTAACTATCCCCCGCTCCCAGAGCCACCCTGCCTCCTGGCCCATACAGCCCGGTGGGCCATCTTTTCAGTGGTCCCAGTGGCGCAGCTGCAGTTGACTCGCATGTGTCAGATAGTGGCACTGTGTCTGTTGTTTGCTGTCATGCTTCATGTAGTGGCACTGTATCAGTTGTGCCCTCTCCTGTTACTAGTGCTGGCAGTGTGTCTGGGTCTGTGGCCCATGTGTCAGTCACTCGGGCTGTGGCTGTGTCTCACACTCCTGTTTCTGGTGCTGGCAGTGTAATGGGTCTGTGGCCCATGTGTCAGTCACTCGGGCTGTGGCTGTGTCTCACAATCCTGTTTCTGGTGCTGGCAGTGTGTCTGAGTCTGTGGCCCATGTGTCAGTCACTCGGGCTGTGGCTGCGTCTCACACTCCTGTATCAGGTGCTGGCAGTGTGTCTGGGTCTGTGGCTCACGTCTCAGTCACTACATCTGTGGCTGTGTGTCACACTCCTGTTTCTGGTGCTGGCAGTCTGTCCAATGCGGGTACTTCAAGCAATCCACCTAATAGTGTGATGTAAGGTGCTGTTGACTTCACTCACATGTCATTGGACATGGTGTGTACATTGTCCATTGTACACAGTCTTCCACTGCTGTGGTCCTTGGGACGGGTTAATTGTGATTCGTACTTGTGGTGCCTCAGATACTGCATTGTGCCCTCTCATGTGCTGCCTCTGATGTACCTGCTCTGGTGTCCACAATGCCCTGTTGCTGTTCTGATACTGCTGTATGCCCTCTCATGTACTGCCTCTGATGGACCTGTGCCTTGCCATGGACTGTTGGTGCACTTAGCCCCTCTCATGTACTGCCTCTGATGGACCTGTGCCTTGCCATGGACTGTTGGTGCACTTAACCCCTCTCATGTACTGCCTCTGATGTACCTGCTCTGGTGTCCACAATGCCCTGTTGCTGTTCTGATACTGCTGTATGCCCTCTCATGTGCTGCCTCTGATGTACCTGCTCTGGTGTCCACAATGCCCTGTTGCTGTTCTGATACTGCTGTATGCCCTCTCGTGTGCTGCCTTTGCTGTACCTGCTCTGGTGTCCACAAAGCCCTGTTGCTGTTCTGATACTGCTGTATGCCCTCTCATGTACTGCCTCTGATGTACCTGCTCTGGTGTCCACAATGCCCTGTTGCTGTTCTGATACTGCTGTATGCCCTCTCATGTGCTGCCTCTGATGTACCTGCTCTGGTGTCCACAATGCCCTGTTGCTGTTCTGATACTGCTGTATGCCCTCTCATGTACTGCCTCTGATGTACCTGCTCTGGTGTCCACAATGCCCTGTTGCTGTTCTGATACTGCTGTATGCCCTCTCATGTGCTGCCTCTGATGTACCTGCTCTGGTGTCCACAATGCCCTGTTGCTGTTCTGATACTGCTGTATGCCCTCTCATGTGCTGCCTCTGATGTACCTGCTCTGGTGTCCACAATGCCCTGTTGCTGTTCTGATACTGCTGTATGCCCTCTCATGTACTGCCTCTGATGGACCTGTGCCTTGCCATGGACTGTTGGTGCACTTAGCCCCTCTCATGTACTGCCTCTGATGTACCTGCTCTGGTGTCCACAATGCCCTGTTGCTGTTCTGATACTGCTGTATGCCCTCTCATGTACTGCCTCTGATGGACCTGTGCCTTGCCATGGACTGTTGGTGCACTTAGCCCCTCTCATGTACTGCCTCTGATGTACCTGCTCTGGTGTCCACAATGCCCTGTTGCTGTTCTGATACTGCTGTATGCCCTCTCATGTACTGCCTCTGATGGACCTGTTCCTTGCCATGGACTGTTGGTGCACTTAGCCCCTCTCATGTACTGCCTCTGATGGACCTGTGCCTTGCCATGGACTGTTGGTGCACTTAGCCCCTCTCATGTACTGCCTCTGATGTACCTGCTCTGGTGTCCACAATGCCCTGTTGCTGTTCTGATACTGCTGTATGCCCTCTCATGTGCTGCCTCTGATGTACCTGCTCTGGTGTCCACAATGCCCTGTTGCTGTTCTGATACTGCTGTATGCCCTCTCATGTGCTGCCTCTGATGTACCTGCTCTGGTGTCCACAATGCCCTGTTGCTGTTCTGATACTGCTGTATGCCCTCTCATGTACTGCCTCTGATGGACCTATGCCTTGCCATGGACTGTTGGTGCACTTAGCCCCTCTCATGTACTGCCTCTGATGGACCTGTGCCTTGCCATGGACTGTTGGTGCACTTAGCCCCTCTCATGTACTGCCTCTGATGTACCTGCTTTGGTGTCCACAATGCCCTGTTGCTGTTCTGATACTGTTGTCTGCCCTCTCATGTACTGCCTCTGATGGACCTGTGCCTTGCCATAGACTGTTGGTGCACTTAGCCCCTCTCATGTACTGTCTCTGATATACCTGCTCTGGTGTCCACAATGCCCTGTTGCTGTTCTGATACTGATGTATGCCCTCTCATGTACTGCCTCTGATGGACCTGCTCTGGTGTCCACTATGCCCATGCTCAAGCCTAGACTGTGATGTTACCCCGATTATGTGTAAATAAACTTGTCAATCATGTGTCGTGGGTTGTCGAAGTCATTCCTGCGTGTGTGATGCTGGTGTGTATTTGTATTTACTTCAAGTCAGTGGGTTCAGATACATGTCACTCCCCCCTCCCTACGTCACGACCCTTGCATATGCTCCCCTCCACACGAATCAGTGGTTTCAGATACCTGTCACTTCCCCCTACCTACGTCACGGCCCTTGCAGGTACTCCTCTCCAGACAGCGAATGGTTTGTAGCCTACCTGAGTCGTCCTCGATGGTGGGCCAAGAGTAGGACGTGGTGGATCGCGAAGAGTATCGGGTAAGCGTGTAGTGCTGGGTCCATGTCGGCGAGCGGCTCGTGGTGGGTATGGTCGCAGTGGGGCATCCGCAGTGTTCAGGCAGGTTGTTTTTCCGCAGCGCTATCATGAGTATTTTCCGCCATCTTGATTTGGAGGACGGTCCTAGACGTCAGTCCGTACGGCGGAGTCTCTGGATTGGTTATGTCTGCCGCGTGGTTGGGTGTAGTTGGGCGGCGGAGCGTGATCTACCGCCGCGGACGGATTTTGGCCCATATTTCCTATCCTGATCTGGCGGACGGAGTGTCCGCAACGGGCGGACAGAGAATAGGCATGTTCCGCATGCTCCGGGGCTGCGGAGGCACTTCCGTCCGCCATCCTAATGAGCCCCTTAATGTGTGGAACTTTTTGATAGTTAGAAAATGTAGTGCTGCTGTGCTGTGTGATGCATTAATATTGCATTTTGACTTTGCAACCTTCATCACCAAACTTGGAGTTCCTTTGGAAGTCTAGCAATACAAAACCGGGCAAGTCTTAGTAAAAATCTGCTACAGTAGTTAGTAGCCCATCCTGGAGAGTAAATAAGAGGTAACAATTTAGGTATAATGTTCATAAGGAAGAAATTATAGAATATATTGTAACAGATGCAGCAGATAGAAACACAAACTTGCACTCAGTATATTTGCTTTTTGAAATAGGCCTTGTGATTGAAGACCACTGGTAACAATTGGTAGTAGAGAGGTACTGTGTTTAGTCCAGACCAAATATGTCTTCTCTGGTGAAGGTGAAGACAGCATTGAGTAAGGCAGACCAGGCTGATTCAGGTGCAAGGAAATCACCTCTTCCTACGCTAAATTCAGCCCAAGTTTATTCAGCCGAGCCGTGGCTCATATAGGAAAGGCAGGACACACCTCAACCCCCTCAGGGGCTGTCTACAGTGAATCTACAAACCAGCAGAGGCACACAGGATCGCTATGCAAGAAAATACCCACTTTCTGAAAGTGGCATTTTCAAACACACAATATGAAAATCTGAGTTCAGGCATACTAAACTCCATCTTTCTATCTTGTACCAATGGGAAGTTATACTTAGAAGATGTTATGAATAAACTCCTATTCCATCCTATGGGACAGATAGTCTTTCAATAGTGAAAAACGAAATACACTGTATTTCACTATCAGGACATGTCACACATATCAGTACATGTCCTACCTTTCACATACACTGCACCTTGCCCACAGGGGTACCTTGGGCCTACCTTAGGGGTGACTCACATGTAATGAAAGGGAAGGGTTGGGCCTGCCAAGGGGGTGGACTTGCCTGGTCGACATGGCAGTAGAGACTGTGTGCATACACTGCAGTGGCAGGTCTGAAACCCCTTTGAAAGGCTGCTTGTGTGGGTGGCACAATCAGTGCTGCAGGCCCACTAGCAGCATTTGACTTACATGCCCTGGGCACACACAGTGCACTATACTAAGGATTTAGTAGTAAGTCAAACAAGCCAAAGAGTGAAACAAGCCAATCATGGAAACACCAATCCATATTCTCAATTTACAGAGGGAGCACTTGCACTTTGGCACTGATCAGCAGAGGCAAAGAGCCCAATGCATATAGAAAGGCAAAAATGAAATCCAGCACTGAGTAAAGATAGAGAAGGCTAAGGCAAAAAGTCAAAGGAAAACCATGCCAAGGATGCCAGGTCTAACATAGGGGTTTAATAAGACACCTTGCTGCGCTGCCCAGTGTAAAAGCACAATGCAGCACACTTAGAAAGAGGACAAATAAATGATCTAAATAAAGATAGTTCTGCTTGTTATGCCTCCCCTGTGAAGGCATAGCATTTTGACATATTCTCAGGTCTGCCACTCATTATAAATCTGGGAATGCACCAAAATCCATGTTTGGATGCGTGGAAACACCCACGCTCCACGGAAATCTTCCCTGAGACACAGTAACACATGGCAGCAAATTACGCTGCCTTGTGTTACTCCAGATTTACCAATCACCACAGTGCCACACAAGATGGCTTTGTAAATCTCACTTTAGTTCTGTGTTGCCCTTGTATTTCCTTGCAAAGCAAAGACAACGCAACACTTTGATAAATCTGGCCCTGGGTTTTGATGATTTTGAAGTTGACATAAGGGGTACCATTAAATTCAATAATAGTAACACCTATCATTACAGCTCATTGAAACCTTTACGTTAAAACAATATAGTTATATACATCAGAGATATTTGTCTTCCTTTATTTTAATCAACCTAAAATGACTTTACTTTGATTTTACTTTTCTTCTTAGGCATTATCTGCTTTTAGTCTGTGTGATTCTCCCCATAGACTCCAGAAGTTTGGAACTTAAATTGCAGTTTTACAATGTTCAGTCATTCACTTAGTTTGAATCAAACAGCAGCCATTTTAAAGTAATTTGCCAGACTAAATAGATTTTTCGCAATACAATCACATTTTGTACTCCACTAAGGCAAGAAGAAAACAACCTGTTTTAAAGTATTTTCCCTTAAACAGGTAATATACTCTTTTAAAGACACTTGTCGAACCTTTTTTTGCAAAGAATCTATTTTTAGCACATGCTCAACTATTATAACCACTGGATAGACATCAATTTTATATTTTTCCTTCTGTTGTCATTTTACCTTACTTTTCCTACATTAAGCTGTGGCATGATTTATAATTACGAAATTGCCTATAATTGTGGATTTTTTGCAAGTGATTAAAGTTTAATTATTATTCGTAATTATAATGTACAGTCTAAAATAGTCTCTTACATAACAAATGAAAAAAGACAAATTTGCGTAAAAAACTGAAAAAACATGAGTATGGTTGTATTCAGTTGGGTGACAAGATGACAGGGACAGGTGAGCTGAATGTTGTCCAGAGCTGTTTATTTCCAAATTATATATTGACATTCTACACTTGCAGATATTCTGAATTTTCAAGTACTTATCTACGAGTATGATTAACCGTGTGCATCGCTTGCTATGTATGTTATGTTGCACTCTTTTATTCAGTATTCCCACTTTTCTCCCCAATGTCCCATTTAGTGATTCAGTTCAACATAAAGGAATGTTCAATGAGTCCTTATAAAATGAATATTGTTAACTGTTTCTTACACCTGACATTTCTATCAGTTTCAGTTTATAAACTTTATTTCGATTTGTTTAAAAAACCATAAAAGTTAAAGCAGCATATGAACTGGGGCCAGTAAACAATGTAAAAAGGTTAATTAACAGGAGACTTCTCATGTTCAGAAATTAATACCCTGAATGTCCATACATGAAACAGTTAATAAGTATAAGTTTAAGAATCTAAAAAACATTTAAAACAAACCCATAGTTTAAAAAACCCTAATAAAACCATTGGTACAAAAAGGTATAATAATGATTAGATCAAGTTACATATATATAAAGCACATAATCACTTATAACATCTTATTTTATTCCATCTGATCACCCAGGCCCCTTCCAAAAATGTAGCTGTTGCAACCACAATCGAGCCTTCCACTGAAGTTTTTAAATTTGGGAAGGCCTCGCTGATGGACCTGGTGCCCAGGCTAAAACAAACAGGTTTTGAACCAAATCTGTCTTGGTTTAAGGTATGCTTTGCATACAAAAAGAATGTGAAGCACTGTTTCGATCATATCTGGACAAAAAGGGCATGTTCTACTGTATGCATTACTCCATTTAGAGCTGAAAGAATGTGTAGGCAAACTTCCTGCCTAAAACTGATGGAATAATTTCCTGTCAGGTACTGACGTGATCAGATCCCAGTGCCCCTCATACTTAGGCTTGTGTTTTATATCAAGAAAGGCTTTGGACAGGAGGCCACTTGCACAGGATGCAAAACATTTCAAGTTAATCAGGTTCCAGTAAGCTGCCTTTAGCTCCAAATGGCTGGGGAATACGTTTCCGGGGGGGGGGGGGGCTTTCCATAGTTGAACTATTCCCAGCTCACATAAAAGATTTTTAACACAACTGAACCACCCAATTTGCAAGTTAACATCCAAATCCCTCACTTATAGCAGGGCCTGGGCGTTGTGTGTAAGCTCGGGGGTAACCCAAAGCCTCCTCCAATAAACGAAAAGCCTATAATGGGCCACATCTCTCACTGAATGGCATCCCAGATCCAAACAAAGAGGTATTAAGGGGGTAGATTGGGGGAGGGCAATTAAATTTTTGAGGAATTTATTCTGCCCCACCACCAAGGATTCCAAGTCGGCATTTCCCCACAACTCCACCCCATAGAGGATTGATGCACTAATTTTTGTATTGTAAATCTGGAGCACAGGAGCTATGGGTTTAGTATGTGAGTGTCTAAGCTCCTTCAATAATGCTCCAGTGAGTTTTGCATGTCTTACAAACAGACAGTCTAATTGCGGCTTCCAGGTCAACTTTCTATCAATTAATACCCCCAGATACGCAAAGATCTCTGTTTGTTTCAGTAACCCGAGGGGCAGGAGAACAAACCAAATTCTGTGCTAAAACTGTGATGGAAAACTAGGAAAGAAAGAAAAAAAGGGTACTTAAGGGAAAAGGATGTTACCTCTAAACCCTTGTAGGTATTAAAGGATACCCATCAGTAGCTGTCCAGTACCTCCCTATTCATCATCTGGGCTTCCTCTTATTATCTATCAGGGGTGTTCACCCACAGGGACCAGATGTATATATTCCGAGAATAGGTGTGAACACGATAGAAAGAGAAGAGGGTTTGGTTTGTTCTCCTGACCCTTGGGTGATTGTTGTTTGCTTAGTACTTTTAGTGGGGGATGCTGCCCAAGAGGTCGTTAAATATGCCCTCGGACCCTCTATAAATATTTGGTTGAGATGCTCCAGTAACCCTTCATTTATTCTAACATCGCCATGGACTTTTTTGTTATTCTGCAGAACCATATACTTTGTTTTGTCGACGTTTACTATAAGGTCGTGGTCCGCACAAAACTCTTCGAATCTTAGGAGAGCAAACTGAAGTCCCTGCCTCGTTTTCGAGAGTATGAAGGTGTCGTCGGCGAATATTAGCAGTGGGGTTTTGACCCCGGATAAATACGGAGAGTCTGTAGGGAAGTCTTTAAAATAATTCACTGTCCATTTATATATATGGAAAAAAGGGTCGGCCCTAAGACGCATCCCTGTCAGAAACCGGTCCTCGGAAGCTTGTTTCCGGTCCAGGGAAGACATGGCTTGGTAGTTCGGGCTGGACTGTTCCCATGAGGCACAGGGTCAGACTGATTTGCATATAGCCATGTCTGAACTGGGGTGACAGAGTTGGCTAAAGAACGGTGATGCATTAAACCCAGATCTTTTGACTGGATGTCAGTGTTTGATTGATTCAGATGCTCCGTCCATCACCACCCCCTATTGTACCGCATCCCTGTCTTTTTTTTACTAGGAATTGGTCTGTGATACCACCAGCCGTGTCCAATCTGACCTGAGCAAAATTGTTAGAATGTAAATTGACCATAAGGGCAAGGAGCTCGGGCGGCATAACTAGTTTTTGCAGGGTGTGCCATAGCTTAATGCGTGGGACCAGGTCAAAAGCAGACTTCAAGTCTATAAAGGCACCATAAATGGCGCCCCTCCCCAGAATAACCTTACACCAATGTATGAGGATACATTTAAAAACCTGATCTATTGCAGACACCCCGCTTGCAAATCAGCAAGGATATAGCAATCCTCCATCCATAATTCTGCATAATAGCACCCGGGAAAATACTTTTTTGATGCAGTCAATCAGACTTATAGGCCTGTAATTACCTGTTAGCGAGCAATCACCTTTTTTAGAGAGCAGAATAATTACTGCTCTTCCCAGGAACCCGGAAACTATGGCATTCAACAGGAGTTGTATGTACAATGCCCAAGAATCAAGATCTTGTCAAAACAAATCTGCAGGGATGCAATCTAATCCGGGGGCCCTGCCTTTCGGCACTTGGAGGAGAGCCTTTTCCACTTCTTTTTTGATTATGTGTATAGTGGGGATAAGGAACGGCAATACAAAAACCTCTTGTGCCAGTGGGCCACATGCAAACTGATTTTTATAGTGGAGTACCCAATTTTCAGGGGCCACATAATTCATTAGAGTTTTACTTAGGTTCCCGCTCCCCCACTTCACCAGATGCCAGAAAGCAGTCATATCTTTCCTGCTACATGCATTAGGTAGGTCAGCCCAATGTGCTTCGTCCCTGTCCTGTTTAGCCTAAGACTGGGCTTTCTTATAGGACAACTTTTTTACTTTGACCAGACAACCATTTTTACTCCTAATGGCAGCCGCTAAGAATCCATAGGCTACGCGGCAGGAAGAGTTGTACCATGGAGCAGATTTCTGGCATTGCTGTATAGTTGATTTTTTGGGTTTGGTTATAAAAAAACTTTTAAGACTATT